>NC_141685.1:1510544911-1512944911 GCF_964263255.1 Lissotriton vulgaris | reverse complement strand
CTTACCATAATCAAGGTACTAGGGTTAATGCAGGTTAACTTGTGAACGGTCTTCTGGCTAGCCATCACCGAAGAACCATAACTGAGTGAAATCAACCCAACATAATCGGAATGCAATAGGCCTATTATGAATCCTGAGTCCTAAAATATCTACCCAATACAACCAATCGCCTTTGTTGATTGGTCTACACTGGTTGCTGCTATCTGCAACACGGGGTCTAAAGCAACTCCTGATTCTCCTTAATACCACAAGCATGGTCACCAGTGAGCATATTTTTGCTGGAAAAAGAACGGGCCCCTCGAAATAGGATACAACCTTACCAAGGTAAAAGACTGATTTGGAAAAAGAGAGCCCCGGGCACAGTGCTGTTTGCCACAGAAGGGCAAATAAACTCTAGATATCTATACACTTAAACCATTTGTAAATATCATCAAAAGCACCATTTTAATCGCCAGTCTCTGCATATTGTATCGTAGCAAATCATTGAAATGTCGGCAATGCATTTATTAGGAATCTTCTATTATCTACGCAGCGCGAAAGCCACCATGCCCTCACTGATCACTATAAGCAGTTGTATAGGGCCAAAGGAGTTGGCCCCAGGCATATTCTTTTTTTTTTAAACTTTACTTTTCAATTTTGTGATATAACAATTACACCCCCCCCCCATATGGCTTCATAAAAACACATGTACTCAGATCGATAGCCTCATTATGGCACTTTTTGGACACAGGTTACACTTAGGTATACTGAGATCCACGAGGAAGATTCAATTGACAATTAATTGAATAAACATGCTTTATCGTGAGGAAATAACCAGGGCCCGCACCATGCACTACATCAATCCCCGCTCAGGTGTCAGCGCCCTCCTCCCCCTCAGACCCCGATCCCTGTGCTGAAAAAAGGTCGCCGCTAGACCCTTCGGAATATCTGTGGGAAGTCTGCTCTCCCATTGTTAGTCCTGAGATGCACATGGCTCGCCAAGCGAGCAAGTCCTCTTGCAATTTCCCATCTCTCCTTGTACTCTGCATATGCGTTTCTTCTGCTAGGGTCCATTCTCTGACATCTCTAAGCCATGCATGGATCTCTGGGGCTCTCTGTCCCATCCACGTTATAGCTACCCTGCGCCTGGCCAGCACTAGCATCAGTTGCAACAATTTTAAAGAAAGTTTCCGCTTCCTCGGCCTGGGGACTAACGCCAGTAGGCAATGTAGAGTTGTCGCACAAGTTACTACTTGTGTAACGATATATCTGTAAGAGACATAAGTTAGTGATAGATTCCTTACCTTAGAATATCCCCAGGCGTCAGACTGGATCCGGAAAGTTTTGCGTAGCAGTACCCTTGCGTGTCGTTAGGCGTCGTCTGCGGCTCCGCGTCCGTCGTAGGCGTCGTGGGCGCCGTGATGACGTCGTCGGAGTACTTAGATGCCGCCTCCGCGTGCTGACGTCAGTTCTTAGCCACAGCTTTTCCGCGCCAGAAGCGCAGAGCCATGACAAAAACCGACTGGTGCCAAGAAACTAGGGCCCTGAAAGGGGAAGACCTTAACCCTAGATATCGGTTCGCAGAACGGGGAGGATGGGTGGGTCGGTAAGGAATCTATCACTAACTAATGTCTCTTACAGATATATCGTTACACAAGTAGTAACTTGTGCATCTGAAAGAGACACGTTAGTGATAGATTCCTTACCTTAGAATAGATGCCCCAGCAATACCATCCCCGTGGTGGTGGGTCTGCGAACCAATATTTACACCAGAAAGTCCTGGAGAACGGGGCGGCCAAAGTAGCCATCCCTCCGGACTTGACTGTCCAGGCAGTAGTGCCTAGCAAATGTGTGCAACGAGGCCCACGTAGCTGCCTGGCATATGTCCTGCAAGGGCACACCTCGGCCCAAGGCAGTGGTAGTGGCCGTGGCTCGAGTGGAATGAGCCCGCAGCCCAACACGTGGTTCCTTCTTAGCCAAGGAGTAACACGCCTGAATGCACATGATAATCCATCGAGAGATGGTCCTCTTGTGCACCGCTTTCCCTTTCTTAGCACCCGCGTACCCAACAAAGAGCTGATCATCCACCCGGAACTGGCGTGTGCGATCCAGATAGAACGAGAGCGCACGTTTTGGGTCCAGACGGTGGAGCCTCTCCTCCTCTCTCGAGGGGTGCGGAGGCGGAAAGAAGGTGGGCAATGTGATGAACTGCCCAATGTGGAAGGCCGTGACCACCTTTGGCAAGAAGGAGGGCCTAGTCCTCAAAACAACCTTGTCCGGATGGACTGAAAGGAAAGGAGGCTTACAAGAGAGGGCCTGGAGCTCACTCACTCTCCTGGCAGAGGTGATAGCTACCAGGAAGGCAGTCTTCAAAGAAAGAAGGCGAAGCGGACAGTTATGAAGTGGCTCAAAGGGAGCGCACATCAGAAAGGTTAGAACCAGGTTCAAGTCCCACTGAGGCATCACGAAAGGGACAGGAGGAAAGGTATAAGTGATGCCTTTCAGGAATCTGTTAACAATAGGGGACTTGAACAAAGAAGGTTGGTCAGGCAGCCTCAGAAAGGCTGAAAGAGCCGAAAGATAGCCCTTGATAGTGCCCAGAGCAGAGCCCCGCTGGGCAAGAGAAAGAAGGAAGAGAAGAACCTCAGAGAGAGGGGCATTGAGGGGATCCACATCCTTTGCTGTGCACCATGCCACAAATCTGTTCCACCTGCAGGCGTATACCGTTTTTGTGGAGGGACGCCTGGCTGCCAGAATGATGTTGCAAACTTCAGGAGGCAAGTCAAATGGCCTCAACTGTCGCCGCTCAATCTCCAAGCATGGAGGTGGAGACTGGACAGGTTCGAGTGGAGGACCGTCCCCTGCTGCTGCGACAGAAGGTCCTCCTGAAGAGGCAGACGAATCGGGGGATCGACTGACATGCTGAGTAGCTCGGGATACCAGTACCTTCGAGCCCAGTCCGGAGCCACAAGGATGACCTGTACCCGGTCGCGCTTGATCTTCTTCAGCACTTCTTCAGCACTCTGGGCAGAAGAGGTATAGGCGGAAAGGCGTACAACAGACCGCAGCTCCACTCGCGACGAAAAGCGTCGCCGAGCGAGTGCCGCCTTGGAAATTCCAACGCGCAGAACTGATGACATTGCGCGTTCTCTTCGGTGGTGAATAGATCTAACCAAGGCTCTCCCCAACGCAGAAAGAGGCCTTGCGCCACGTCCGAGTTCAGACGCCGTTCGTGATCCATCGAGCACCGCCGGCTGAGTTTGTCCGCCCTGGCGTTCAGAGAACCTGCCAGGTGTTGAACCACCAGAGTCACGCCCTGATGTTCCAGCCATTGCCAGAGACGCAGAGCCTCCTGGCAAAGGGTCCACGACCCCACTCCGCCTTGCTTGTTGCAGTACCACATGGCGGTGGTGTTGTCGGTGAACACCTGCACTGCACTCCCTCGGACAGACGGGAGGAATGCTTTCAGTGCCAGGCGAATCGCCCTCAGCTCCAGAAGGTTGATGTGGAGCCGGGACTCCGCCGGAGACCAGAGTCCTCTGATCTCCGCCTCTCCCAATTGGCCTCCCTAGCCCTGGAGGGACGCGTCCGTCACAACTACGTGCTCCGGTTGGGGAAGGGAGAGGGATCTGCCGTTGACCCAATCGCGGTCCGTGAGCCACCACTGCAGCTGTCTCGCAGTGCCCTCCGAGATCAGGACATGGTCCGACAGGTGCTGGGTCCACTGAAACTTCAGGTCCCACTGCAGAGCCCGCATCCGCCACCGTGCGTGATGCACCAGAAGGATGCAGGAGGCCATCAGCCGCAGCGTCAACCTGACCGAAACCCGGGATAACGGCCGAAAGACCAGAATCAGAGCCTGTATATCCCGGACCCGCTGCTCGGGCAGGTAAACCCGAAACTGCGCCGAGTCGAGAACCGCTCCGATGAAGAGGAGCTTCTGAGAGGGGCACAGGTGTGACTTCGGCACATTGATGGAAAACCCCAGCTGGTGCAGGAGATCCGCCGTAGTCTGGAGGTGGCTGACGACTGCCTGGGGCGAGCACGCCTTCAACAACCAGTCGTCTAGGTAGGGGAAGACTGACACCCCTAACCTGCGCAGATGAGCTGCGACCACCGCCATCACCTTCGTGAACACCCGTGGGGCGCTGGTAAGGCCGAAGGGAAGCACGGTAAACTGAAAGTGCTCGAGGCCTACCATGAACCGCAGGTAACGCCGGTGGGCCGGCAGGACGGGGATGTGGAAATAAGCATCCTGCAAGTCCAACGCTACCATCCAGTCTCCTGGGTCTAGGGCAGCCAAGACCTGAGCCATTGTCAGCATTTTGAACTTCTCCTTCCGGAGGAAGCCGTTGACGTTCCTCAGATCCAAGATAGGGCGTAGGCCCCCTTTGCCCTTCTTGGGTACCAGGAAGTAGTGGGAGTAGCAACCACGACCTACTTCTGGCCCAGGAACGCGCTCGATGGCCCCCTTGGCCAAGAGGGCTGAAACTTCCTCCTGCAGGAGCCGCAAGTGATCCCCCGATACGCGGTGGAGTCGCGGTGGCATGGCTTGAGGTGTCGTCTCGAAGGGGAGGGAGTAGCCCCTTCGGACGATCTGCAGCACCCACCTGTCCGAAGTGACTGTGCGCCAGTGAGAGTGGTGATGGCGAACCCTGCCTCCCACTGGCGTCACATGGGCCGAAAAGCACGGACTAGGAGGGTTTAGAGGCGGATGCTGCGAGGGCAGGTGTGGACTGGCTCCGCTTGTTCCCCCGACCGCCTCCACGGCGGTTTCCACGGCCGCCGCCGCGCTGGACGATAGTTTGCGGCGAGTGGCTGGCGGCACGTGTGGGGACGCCCCTTCCTTGGCCACGAAAGGAGCGAAAGGCACCCACTTGCTGGCGCGGGGCCGAGAGGCCCAAGGACTTGGCCGTAGCCCTGGAGTCCTTAAAGCGCTCAAGCGCGTGGTCTGCCTTGTCGCCAAAGAGGCGACGGCCATCGAACGGCATGTCCATGAGTGTATTCTGGACGTCAGCCGAGAAGTTGGCGGATCTCAGCCAGGCGTGGCGTCGTATCGCAACCGTCGTAGCCATCGCTCTGCCCAGCGAGTCAGTAGTATCCAGTCCGCACCTGATTGAATACTTCGCTGCGTCCCGGCCCTCCACTAGGGCTTGGCCGAGTTTGGCCCGTACCTCCAACGGACACTCTGGCAGCAATTCCGCCACCGTTTCCCATATAGAATGGGTGTAACGGCCCAAGAGGCATGCGGTGTTGGAAGACCGCAGTCCCAAGCTAAGGGACGAGAACACCTTCTTGCCATAGGCATCGTACCTCTTGGATTCCCGATCGGGGGGAGCCGTCGGAAAGGCGGTCTGGGAGTTAGAGGCCTGGATAACCAGACTCTCGGGGGTGGGGTGGGTGGACAGGAAACATGGGTCGCCCGGGGCCGGGCGGTGGCGTCTGGCCACGTTCCTATCTACAGGCGAACCTGTAGCGGGCCTGGATCAAGTGCCCAAAAGAACGTCCGTCAAGGCCTCATTAAACGGCAGCAGAGGCTCCATGGAGCATGACTGCGGCTTAAGGACCTCAGTGAGGAGGTTAGTCCTCACGGCCGCGACGGGGAGCTCAAGGCCCAAGGCCTTAGCAGCCCTCATCAACACCACACCATATGTCGCGCCCTCCTCCGAAGCCATGGTAGGAGGAGAGACGAATCCAGTGTCTGGAGAGGTGTCCAGGCCACTGGCTTCCCCAAGGTCTCCTGTCCAGTCCATGTTAGACTGACATTCCCTTGTCAGAGGGTCCTCAGACCCCTCCCAATACTCCTCTCCCCCCATCTCCTGAGACTCAGGGTCATAAGTGAATGAGGACGGTTCATAGGGATGGAAATCTCCGAACGGCGTCGAGATCGGCACCGACAGGCGTCGTCCCGGCGTCGGAACCGATTGAGAGGAGGCATCGGGGACGGCGTCGGCCGAGGCCGACGCCGGAAGGGACACCACACGGACCGACCCCGGGGGGGTCGTAAGGTCCACCGGGGACGATCCAGCACCCGACGAGGGCCCAACGGTGCCCTGCGGCGCCGGGCCCGAAGGCACCGACGACGCCGGGACCGCTGTACCCTGCGGCGCCGAGCCCGAGGGCAGCGGCGGCGTCGGGATCGTGGAGCCCTGCGGCGCCGGCGGCGTCGAGGCCGAAGCACCCGACGGCGTCGGGGTCGTAGCCCCCGACCCACTAGGGCCCCCAGACGGGTTCACTCTGCCCGAAGGCGCCGCAGAACCCGTCGGAGGAGAAAGGGACCTCATGGCCATGAGGAAGCGCTCGATCTCCTCCGGCGTCGCGTTCAGCCCAGGGACCGGGAGGTATGGAGCCGAACGCGGCGCCCGCGACTCACAAGGAGCTGCGTGGGCGGTGTCACCCGAACCCCCGGCCGCGTCGCGCGAGCGTCGGGGGGAGTCAGAAGAGCGATGATGTCTCTTCGACTTCTTATGCTTCTTACCTGACGACTTGGACCCGGAGGAGTGGCGCCGACTCCCGGAGCTGTGACGGCTCCGTCCCCGCGACCTGTCCCTCGACCTCCCGTGGGACCGGGACCGGGACCTCACACGGCGCGGGGCCGACTGGCGGATCTCGAGTCGCCTGCGGGACCGCTCCCGCCTGGCCTTCCTTGAGAGGGCCCGACAGTCGGAGCAGGCCTCGTCGTCATGGTCGACGCCCAAACACATCAGGCACAAGCGGTGGGGATCCGTGCCCGACATGGTACGGTCGCACTCGTCGCAATGCTTGAAGCCGGGCATCCCTAACGGCACCGTCGGAGTCGTAAGACTTCGAATGGATCAAAAAAGATCAAAAAGTTTAGTCAAAAAGTGACTAGGGAACTGCTCTTTCCAGATCTGCGCTGGCTGGCACGGAAAAAAGAAGAACTGACGTCAGCACGCGGAGGCGGCGTCTAAGTACTCCGACGACGTCATCACGGCGCCCACGACGCCTACGAGGGATGCGGAGCCGCAGACGACGCCTACCGACGCGCAAGGGTACTGCTACGCAAAACTTTCCGGATCCAGTCTGACGCCTGGGGATATTCTAAGGTAAGGAATCTATCACTAACGTGTCTCTTTCAGATAGTGCAATCCGGAGGCCCTTAGTAGCCATTATGTGATCTATAATGCTCGCCCAAAGGCGCCCTATTAAAGGGCAGTCCCAGGCTAAGTGCAGAAAAAGCCTGACCCCTCTGCGCCACACCTGGGGCAACTGTCCCCTCTGCTCCCCGAAAAGCGGCTCAGCCGGGCTGGAGTAAGGTAGGTTTGGTGCAGGAAGTTAAAATGAATTAGTTTAAAGCGTGCATTGCATGATGCCTGTCGTGTCAAGGCTCCTATGCGTTTACGCTGCCCCTGGTCTAGGGGGGAATCCATTTCAGTCTCCCAAGCTGCCCAGGCCGGGGGGACCGGCGGGGCGGAGTTGCATCTCATGGCTGCGTATAGCAGGGAAATCAACCGACGTCCCCGGCCGCACGTTAAAAGAATATGTAAGGTGTGAGTCATTGGGGGCTCCTCTGGACACTGAGGCCAGACCGTCCGAATCATATCACGCAATCCCTGGTAATGTAGATATTGTCCCCTGCTAAGGCCAAAGGTTTCCTCAGCCTGTTCGTACGTCAGGAAGGTGACCGCAGGGTATAAGTCGACCAGGACATCACAGCCCAGGCTGTGAGGTCTGTGAGTGGTTTTGGATTCTATCCAACTGCCCACAGCCTCAAAGGAGCATAAGGAAGCACACAATGAACCTCTCTCCTTAGAGGAAATTGGGGAGGTGATCCAGTCAATGGCGTCCGGGAAAATGCTGGGGCCGGACGGTATGCTTGCTGGGTACTATAAAGCATACCGTGAGTCCTTGGTGCAGTTCCTTCACGCGGTATACAGTACAGCGGTAGAGGAAGGATCATTGCCCCCTTCAATTCTGAAAGCGTTCCTGGTCTCCCTGGCTAAACCAGACAGAGACCCCATGGCTTTAGGACCATATAGACCCCTGGCGTTGCTTAATGTGGATTATAAAATCCTCGCAAAAGTGCTGGCGGAACGGTTGGCACCAGTGGTCCCCCAATTAGTACATGCAGACCGGAACAGGTTTGTCCCTGCGAGGTCCACGTCGTTGAACCTCAGGAGGTATTTCAGGGTGGCAGCCGAGGCCACACATGAGTGGCCCAGAGCGGGATGTCTTATCCTAGATCTGGAGAAGGCGTTTGATTGCCTAGAATGGGGCTACCTGTCGGCGGTGCTACTGCAATACGGGTTGGACATGGGGTTCCTCCATATGGTCGGCCTGCTATACAAGAATCCCACAGTCCGAGTGCGGCTAGGCCCCTACATCTCTGAAGCAGTACCGGTGGGCTGGGGCACCCGGCAGGGGTATCCCCTGTCCCCGTTTCTGTTCGCACTGGCAATTGAGACCCTACCTGTGGCTATACGGGCGACTCTGAGGGATGGTATACCACTGGGGGACACAGTCCATCAGGTGTCGCTCTACGCTGATGACCTGTTGGTGTATATGAGGGACGTGGGGCACATACCAGGGCAGCTGGCCCTGCTGCTGCAGACCTTTGCCACCATCTAGGGGCTTCAAGGGAATGCGGGTAAATCATGTCTTCATGCTTTTAGGGCAGGGACCGCGGACCCAGGATACTGTCTTGAGGGTACACAGGTCCATTGGAAAGAGGGTACCTTCCGATACCTGGGGATACAAATCTACCGCCACCCAGCTGATCTGTTTGATGGGAACCTGGGAAGGGCAGTCACGGCGCTTAAATCGCAGGTGCGCTTTAGGAGTACACTCCCACTGACGACTACAGGTAGGGTGGCGCTCGCCAAAATGGTCACGCTTCCCCGTCTCCTGTACTACTTTGTTAATTTGCCACTATTTATTCCGGCCCCCTTCCTTAGCATGCTCAATAGAATGTTGCTGGACTTTGTCTGGGGCACTGCTCGGCACAGACTGGCACTAGCGAAATTATACCTGCTGACGGATCGGGAAGGGCTGGCTGCTCCCTGTTTCAAACACTACTATCTGGCCGCTCAGTTGCAATGGGTTGCTCGCTGGCTAGCGGATAGGGGCAGGGATGATACAGCCACAACAATGCCGCTATACTCACTTGAACAAATAACCAGACTTTTCCGTCCTCTTGCTACAGTTACGTGGCCGATGCTGCTCCTCTTAGCTGTGGCATACAAGTGCTACCGAAGGGCCCATATCTCACCTGCAATACTGTCCCTTATGCACCGGCCATACCTCTCGAGGGTTCCCCTGGTGGTGGAGGGGTGCTTATGGCTCCTGTGCTTGTGGAATGGTGGGAGGCCGATGTTCGTGCGCTTGGAGATCTATACCGGGATGGTGAGCTCATACCATACGAGACCGTGGTGGCAGAGGAGGGGTTCCCGCCTGGGTTTTTTTTGGCGCACCGCTCCCTGATGGCGAGATTGACTGCCAAATGGGGGGACGTGACCATGGAGCCAAGCCAGCATCTAACCATGCAATACCTGCACGTCATGGGGAGAGGCAGGCACCTGGTTCGCTGGTTTGCGGCATCGTTGAGGGAGCATGCGGCTGCTAGCTTGGGCTCGCTTTGATGCAAATGGGAACTGGACCTGAAGCGGCCACTGGTGGATCAGGAATGGGAAAGGATACTTAAAAGTCCTGTGCGTATCCCCAGAAACATGCGGTTCCACCAAATCCAGTTATTTATTGCCCACAGGGCTTATCTAACACCAGAGCTGATCAACAGGTATTTTCATGCACTGTCCCCTAGGTGTAATGAACTGGGGGCGTGGTTCTTGCACATGCTGTGGTGCTGTCCTGGGTTGGGCATCTATTGGCGCGCAATTAGTGGGCTGCTGCAGGGTAGCACGGGTCATACTATACCCTTTGACTGGCCTGAGTATATCTTGCACCACTTCAAGAGGTCTCCTAAAGACAAGGTAACGTCCCGATTCTTGGATCTGGGGCTCATGGTAGCAAAGCGCCTCCTTACAAAGAGATGGAAGGCACATGACCCGCCGCACACAAAGGCATGGAGTTCCTCATTTCATGCATGGGCTAGGGCAGAGGGGACTGCCATCTGAAGGGAGGAAATGCTGGGGTTACTGAAGGAGCCTATAGCGGCCCACTGGGAACAGATGCTCTGGGCGTTACAGCGGCTGGAAAGGGAAGGCCACACGAGACACACGGAGGGAGCAGATAATGACCACGCAGGCGGAGGCATGCCACAGGCCGCTGTACTGACAGGATAGTATGGTCCCACTTTCTCCTGCTCTATTCTGTCACAAGTGCAACTACACAAGCACGGTTATAGCTGAGGAGCGCACAAGTGACCCGGGGGCGGGGAGTGGGGACAAAAGTAAGGGGGGAGGGAGTTAAACATGTACACACGGTTTACGCTGCCATTAATATTGTTCCTTTGCTTTGTAAGTAAATCATCTGTTTCATTGATCGAGCTGAACGGTCAGCCTTGGAGCACACAAGTAACTGAGAGGTTGACACACTACTTTTCTACTGTAACTTAGAGACTGCATCAGAACTGGCAGAACGCAGTACAGCTAGCTCCTGAGTGAGCATTCATTGTTTCATTCACAGTAAAGCTTTAATACATGTAAAACCACCGTGGCCACACGCTCATGTACTGACAAACAACCTATGCCTGATTGTAAGCTTCTGTATGCAATGCCTGTCATTACTGAGTGTTATCTTAAAACAATAAAAACAGATTTGACAAAAAAATGAATCTTCTATTATCAATTATGCCAGTTGAAAGATTGAACTAGCAAGTTCATTGTATTGATTGTCTAATGTCATATCATTTGATAAGACAAATATGTATATGTGGTTCTAAATAAATCAGAGGGAATGTGTATTTGTGGAATTTGTATATGGATTTTGTATATGTGAAAGTTTTTTGTATCAAATATGAATAATATTTTTTTTATAAAAAGAATAAAGACAAATTTAATGATTCCAATTTTGCTTTTGATGATATTTACTAATGGTTTAAGTTTATAAATATCTAGTTTATTTGCCCTTCTGTAGTAAACAGCACTGTGCCCGGTGCTCTCTTTTTCCAAATCACTTGTGAGCATATGCCTCTACCAGCCTTGAAAAAGGCCCTTGGTGTTTCCGCTTGCCACATATTGTGTTACTGATGATGGATGTAATGGGCACATAATTAGACTACAGTGATCTGTCCTTTGGAACACCTCCAAAACAGAGAGGACCAGAGGTCACAGACTTTAAAGCTAAGCACCTTTCCTCAGAAGAGAATACTGGTAACTGGTCAACAAACGCCTCCTTTTCAAGACTCCCAGTATGGCCCTCATATAATTCAACTGGCTCTGATCCCTCTTTGTTATTCAGGATGAGTGACCATGTGTTATGTACCCTTCAGACCTCCTTAATGGTTCCTACTTTGGACCTGGCCCAGCGTGAGGTAACCGGCTTTTTAATGGAAGTGGTGAGACTATGGAATACACCTGCAATGCAACTTCACAAACAGGAAGCCACGGTCTGTGCAGGTAAGCGCGGTGGGGCCAGGGGGGATGGGGGTTTGATTTTAACAGACAAAGAGTAAAAAATATTTATTTATTTAATTTCCCCTCATGGTCATCTGTTGAAATTCCCTCCTACCTGGCTCCACCGCTCTTACCTGCACGGGCCGTGGCTGCAAACAGGACTTATTCTTCAAGGTCCTAAGACGTAGTTTTCATTCGATGACCTCTGGTTACCTTGTTTGGACCTCAACTGATGGCCTCTGCCGGCGCCAACAGACCACTAGTAGTATTAGAGTTCTCGTTCACAAATAACTACGCTAGAACGTAAGTGGCATGGGGTTGTAGAAGTGGCCGCTTACCGCCTAGGAACAGCCTTAGCCCTGGCCCTGAGTGAAAGTAGATTGCTTCAATTCTAGAAACTCATGAAAATCAAACTTTTCAGGCATCAATTCTACTGAAACTACAACATAAGCACGAGATACCCTGGCTCCGATGACTCTGAATTCTATATGTATTTCAGAACCTTCAATTCTATCTTTTCTCCTTTTTGTTCCAGAACATTGAAAAGGCCTTGGTAATATGTAAGGCTGTCTGAAAGTTAAAGAATAAATATATCTGTAATTTGACAAGGGAAGCCTGTAGGAATGACACATACCGGAACCATAAAATGAAAAGAAGCATACAAAAAGCCCTAATTGTCCAATGTTAGAACATCTGCAAATGACGTAAATCAAGCAGCGAGAAAACAATGCTAATCTGGGTACCGAATTGAACATCATTTTGACTTCTGTTCCACTGAACATGCTCCAAGAAATTGCTTAAATGTTCATCAGAGAAAAGCTTAAATCAAGCAGAATGTCAAGCATTTCAAAATGAGAGGTATTCTCTTTGAAACAGATGAAGGGAGGTGTACTTTCCACTGCTCTGCTAATTGTCTCAGGTGGTGAAAATATTCAGGGACTTGTTAGCAGCAGTACAGCTTTTTTTAGATTTCACATCCGAAGATAGCACCTACCCTGGCATTGCCACTGATTAAACAGAAAAGGTGTCAGCATGAGAAACAGATTTTTTTTAATGAGTGATACCGTCAATACGTAGCTCTGGGTTACAGCAAACATGCCCCCGCGGAATCCATATGATGCCTATAAAAGTTTGATGCACTAGAATTCTGACCTGGGAAGAGGTGTGGCAATCAAAAGTGCATACAGTGAAAACTGACAAAAAGAGAAAAGCGATAGGTTGAATTCTTAAATTAAAGCCAGCCATTGGTAGTTGCAATCCAGTCCCCCATTTTCTGGTCCATTATGGCGCTTTAGAGACCAGTCATGTGCAAAGCAAACTTGGTCCCGTTCCAGTAGTGAAAGTCCAGACTGAAGTACCAGGCCACGCCCCGTCTAGACTGGGCCACAGACCAGTTTCAGTCTATATGGGCCTTATCAGCGCATGTGCATGGGACCCACTGAAAACCAGAGCGTTAACGATCTGCGGTTGCACACTGCAAGTGATGTTCCACGGTTTGCCCACATTTATGGAACTGACTTAGGCACGCAATCTTTACTGAAACTAAGCGCACTCTCAAAGAGGAGAAAAAGAAGCAGATGCCAGGTTCAAAAGACGGATTGTGGATCCGGTGAGATACAAAGGGATATTGATTGCTATTTGCCAATTTCATCTTATGGCAGAATAAGATAATTTTAAGTCTACTCTGTACAATGCTGTCCATCCTCAGTGGTATGGGTGAATTCTGGGCACGGTGAACCTGCTTCCATTTATTCCACCCCAGGGTCAATCCTTCAGCTATACTGACTTGAAATGTTACATCACAGTATATTTTATTGTCTTCTCAGATTTCTTCAATGAAGTTGGTTCCTCCTAAATCTCGGTATGCTCGGAGCTAGCAACCTTCATTATTGAGTTAATGCTGTTTGAATTCGACAGGCCCTTTGCTCCTTCATTTACACCATCCAAAGGATTCAGATCATGTGATTGCCCTCCCTATAGATGGCACCTCCTGTTTAAAATGGATATCAACAGAAACAAACAATAAAGACAGAAAAATATTAAGACCTGGGAGTGGTACACCTGTATAGCTGCGTGGGTAAAGCAAACCTATCTCTTTGTAAAATTCAGAATCATTCTGTCAGTTTAATGCTCCTCTATCTACACGTACTAATGAAAGAACAAGTAATTCAAAATCAACCATTTTCTAATCTAGTTTGTGACAACAGGTGTATGATGCATGCTTCTATCGGAACTCTTTCTTCACAGGGGCCATCCGGCCTCTGTGAATGAGTACTTCCCTTCAGCTAGACAAAGAAAATTCAATTTTATAGCACAAAGGATTGTTTAATTATTCGCTTCTGTTCAGATGTTCACAAGTTACTCTGAATTCAGAATGACCAAATCAACATCTTCAGCAAAAGCAGTAAGTGCCAACTGGCGGTAAAGAAATAAAGTCAGAAAATTAGCAAACATTGTCACAAATTCAACATGAAACATTCCTCAAATATCAGCTTTAACATATTCTGAAAATGCCAAAGTTTTATCGCCAAAAAAGCTGGCAATGTTTTGAGAAAGCAGCAATTTTGCATTTGAATACCATTTTATCGTCTTTCGTTAATGCATTTCTCTTTACCAAACATATGCATGCCATTTTCTGTAAATGCACTTTGTTTGACAGATATGCCTTCTTTACAAATCCAAAACCCGTTTGTCGTTTTCAGAAAACATACTATTTTCACCCCAGTTACTAGGCTGTAACTTTCTGAAAATACACCAACTTGTCCTACGATCGGAGCTTGACATCATCAAGTAATTAGTAATTTTCAACCTGCATGGACAGATACCGCCTCACATTCCCACGTTCAGAAATACACATCCAGATCCATGTCTTGTGTGTCAAACGTCATCAGATGTCAGAGAATCATTGCAGGACTTCTGTGTCTAGTACACATGCTTGCTTTGTGAAAGGGGCATGATTTATCGGGATGAAGGTTGCAAGACACTGGGCCCTGCCTGCCCAGAGTTGGGAGGCTGAGCAGAGTGCACCAGCACAGGTAATGCTTTATCTGCAGATTATGGTCATGAAAACCAATACCATACCGGGGGTTCGTTCATCCTTGGCTGATCCATCCATCACCTAAAGAGGTGTGCCTCCAAAACGGATCATTCAATAAAAGCAGCTTTATTTAAGTTCCATCCATCAGAAACTGACTACCAGCTTCTGCTAGGTGATCCTGCCCAACCATTCAATCTAGTTATAAGATTGTGTCTAGATTTGTGGAGTCTACACAAGCCTTTGTTTTTTTCAGTCTACAGGTGTTATGTTTCCTCCATTTTTACAAAAAACCCTCAAACAGCCAAAACAAGCTTATGCTTTTGAGAAAATGCAAACTCATCTTCCCGTCTAAAGTGTGCTTACAGTTGTTCGGGATCTTTTTATGCGTATCCACAGACCCTGAAACTCAACAAATTAGTGCAAGAGCCCGGACACAGCTGCTCATAGACACAGCGCAGCAATCATTGCTCATCTTTTCCACGCAACGTTGTCAGAGGTGCAGGCGCCAACTCATAGGGTCTCCGATTCAGATCATACTTTGTAGACAACACAGGTTCTTCAGAACTGCTCATACCACTCCTGGTGTACATGTGTATGGAAACCTAATGCGATAAAGATACTGCTCCAGATGTAATGAGAGCTCTGGTACATTACATTTAGATTTTACTCTTCCCCCATCACCACAACCAGGACCTTCAGACACTTTTAGTCACTGTAACGCCAAATCAAAAATGAGTTTCGTTGAATGACTACCACAGTTTTTCCCGGGTCTCCTTTGTCCTCTTTTTTACAGTGATATGATATGATTTGATAAGAGTTATTTATAGAGCGCACGTTCACCAGCGGTTTCTTGGAGCATATAACATTACTGAGTAACATATAATTCCTTAGACGATGCCTAATGCAGCTGGCTCTGCTGAGGAACATCGCTAGCTCTCCTGCGGAACTGTGCTAAATTGTGAAGCCGCTGTGCCGTTCAGGTGGCGGAAGGTGGTCGGTTTGCCGGAGACGCTGCCTGAGAAATGTATGGCAAATTAGGTTTTTGATTCTAGCAGCCTACTCAGTAAATTGCAAGAGACAAGCTGATAGCCTCTGGTTTACAGAATTCTAGTGTGGGCAATCTATTTGAACCCTTCCAAAGGATTCATGAGTCTAAGGCCCTTGTTAAGGGCTTAGTGGACAGCACTGTACAATGAACTGCAACTCTGTCTACATGGTCGGTTGTGCCGAACTGTGTTGAACCAAGTGAGCTTTAAAAAAAATTGCATGATATATTAGTTTGCATCAACTCTGACTAGAATCAACGAAAAGGGGATCAACTGATCTTCCTTTTCACTGAACTAATCTTTCCTTTATGTTGTTTCCTCGAAGCGTTAATGGGGTCTCAACCTTAACTCCAGTCTCTCTAAATATTCAACAACAATGATAATGGATATAGACAATTTATTTTTCTTCTAGGTTAAGAAGATAATTGTAGTTATACCTCTGGCGAAACAAAACCCTGTCAGCAATTCAATGCTGAGCATATTATGTCCTATACTAACCAGCAAAGCAAGGCCTGTGTTGCTCAGAGTCAGACTGATGCGCAGGGTCAGGTATGGCTGGATTTAATCAAGAACATAATAGTACAATTGGTTGTTCATCTACTTATTTCAATTCTGAAGGGAGTGAGAAGCGCAATGATGTGACTGTGAGAAATGGGATTCCTGGCTGGGCCTTCCATTGCACTTCATATGAGGGACTCATTTCTCTTCTCTTCTCTTCTCTTCTCTTCTCTTCTCTTCTCTTCTCTTCTCTTCTCTTCTCTTCTCTTCTCTTCTCTTCTCTTCTCTTCTCTTCTCTTCTCACTTGAGCGCCCCCCCCTGCAAGGTACATGGAGGGCCCCCATCTCTGGACTCAATAAGGAGTTCTCAGGCCAGGGTATTGTGCTGAGGGGCCCCCTGCAGCTCGGTCTCCCCCCACACGCCGGGGATGAGGGGGCCTATGTTACACCTCTTCTCTTCTGGCATAATGAAACTTGAGGGGGCCGCCCCTGCAAGGTACATGGATTCCCCCCTCTCTGGACCCAATTAGGAGTTCCCAGAGGCCAGAGTACTGTGGAGTGGGCGCCCCCTACAGCTCAGGGGCCCGCAGCTCGGGGCCCCACACTGCAGGGGCTTATGTTAGGCCTCTTCTCTTTCTTCTCTTCTCATAAAACTTGAGGGGTCCCCCTGCAAGGTACATGGAGGGCCCCCCTCTTTGGACTCAATCAGGAGTTCTCAGGCCAGGGTACTGTGCTGAGGGGCCACGTGCATCTGGGGGGCCTCCTGCACCGCAGGGAATGCGGGAGCCTATGTTACGCCTCTCTTCTTCTCTTCTCATAAAACTTGAGGGGGCCGCCCCTGCAAGGTACATGGATTCCCCCCTCTCTGGACCCAATTAGGAGTTCTCGGAGACCAGAGTACTGTGCTGCGGGGGCCCCATGCAGCTCGGGGCCCCCGCACCGCTGGTGCTTATGTTATGACTCTTGTCTTCCTCTCCTTGCTCTTATAGTGCTCCACCACCTTTCTCGTGCCCCTGCTCTTCTCCTTACGGATATGTCTCTAAAAGTGAATAATAAATAAATGAAAAGTCGATTCGACCCCAGATTGCATTGTATTTAAGGACTGTGGAAGCCCAGTTGTGCCCCATTCCTCGTTCTGAGCAAATCCCATCTCTTCAATAATTCCGCCCGTGAATTATTCATCACCTGTAGCCACCAATTATGTAAGGACCATGTCGTGGTGGCGAGCTCATTAACATTACATTGAAGAAGACCCCCAGAATTCCCCAGTGGGAATTCATTATAAACTCAATGAAATTTTGATTAGCGCTCAGAAACAACAGATTGTCAAAGCCAATAAAGCTTCCTTTTGGACGGAATTTTGATGTGCTGTCACAGCTCAAAGACGTTTGTAAGCCTTTTGGCAATAACAAAGGTAAACCTCGTCCAAGTGCACAACCACAATAAAAGTCGGTTGTTCAAAGGAAGCACACATGCAGGAGAGAAGGAGCGGGTGTGCACTGCGGGGGATGTGGGGCGCGAGCTTATAAAATCATAACCATGAATGAATTCTCATGTCAGACGAATTATTGTTACTGAGGCCGTAATTAAATAAGTTGCATTTTAATTACAGTAACATTTACTGTGAATTAGATACAGTACAATTGTGACCCCCTTGTGCCTCTGTTGAGGCTCATTTGGTGCAAAAAGCTGTTTATATTGGTAAAACACGAGCTGGGTTTCTGAAAAATTGCGGATATTATTCCATGGAACCGAGAGAGGTGCACGTTGAGGAATCTCATTGTATGCTGCTTACATTGTACATTTTGAAAACACAAGCACATTCAGATATCACCATTGTACTGATTTTTAAGGTTTGCTATGTCATTGTGATGCCTCCAGCAAACTTAGTTCACATGGGTTTCTTAGCAATTCAGCACATGCGCATTACCAAGGCATAAGGATACTCTGGAAAACAAGCTGTAAAATATAGCGCAGGCTTTGTTTCAGTACAGTTTTTGCTACACACTTTGTACAGGGAGATAGTCTGTCTACAAGTACTTACAGTTGCTGTTGCAAAGGGAACGGGGGCACAAGTGAATGGCACATATGAATCCGTCCTGGATCACTAAATCTGGTTAAGTGCAAAGACGTCTCCTGGGGAAGGTCGGACTGGGACAAAAAATAGGCCTGGGCACAAAAATAATAGTGGCCCCCATTAACGAATCAGTTAGTTAAAACAGTGGCCCATGTTTATTAATCAGGTCAGTTGTGTACTTGTAAAGACACACTGTAGGGATATTTTGAAAGGGATGGGAGATTGTATGCATATCAGGGATATCAACAATAAAAACCGGCCCACTTGGCCAGAAAACAGGACAAGCTGTTAGAAAACCAGCCCACACACTGATCTGTCAGACCAGCCCATTGGGCACTGCATAATTGCCGTTTAGGTCAGTTCGGTCCTAGTCCTGGGTGAACAACCAGAAGCTGAACAATGCAAGGAAATACTTAGCAGCTGTCTGGGAAGCCACCAGGTAGCAGGTACCGGATTGTCCCTAATTGCGTCAACTATGAACCAAAAAGCAAAAGAAATGGGAGAATTTCATTCACTTGCTACAGCCACCTTTTGCTCAGCTGCAATAACTAGGATACAATTTTTATCTAAGACACTGCATTTCGAGAAGTTTACCCTTGACCATGTTCTGTGCTGAACAATTTTCAGAGCAGGGCTGCGGCCATCAGTGTTACATCACCGAAGTCACAGGGATTTAAAAAAATCCAAGCCTCACACAAAGAAAAAGTGTAGCAAATGAGCCACACCCATTGAGCAGGAGTGTAGTAAGGGTCTGGCATGTAGCAGGTAGTATATTTTAGAGCACTCGGTCGCAGATATATTAATATAGCATGGTACAGTACCCCACTGGCATTTAAAGACAGCACATTTTGCATTGAAATGGCCACTTAGTTTTCTAAAGACATTGATTTGGATGCTGGAAATTGCGGGTTTTGGCAGAGCAGCTAATCGATCACAGAGGAGCCGTGAGTCAGAGGAATTGTGAGAGAGCCGAGGAACAGCAGTGCGGTGGAAGCAGAGCGGCGCAAGTGCTGAGCCGAGCCCCCACCACCCTATCACCCGCTGCTCTCACTCACTCACTCACTATCACCCCCCTCAGCCCCTAAACCGCGAACGTCATCACCGCCGCAAGCAAGCAAGTTGCTGAGGGAAGAGCTTGCTCGGCGGGAAAACAGCAGGACGCGGCCGGCAGTGGGGCCCACGGAGCAATGGGAAGGGGAGAGCCCCCCCCCTGGGGGGGTCGCAGCAATCTGCTGCAGGCGCCGTACAAAGTTCAGCGGGACAGGCTGTGACAGTGACTGTTAGCCGTGATTGTCAGCAGCAGCAGTGTTCTCTGTGCTCACTTGTGTCTCACCTGTATCTGCCCAAGTGTAAAGACTCAGCGGGGCTGAGAGGGACTCAGAGGGTCTAACTAAGGCTAACTAAGGCTAATTAATCTGCCCGTTTCCAGCCTGCCTCACTAGCCGCTACTAGACCCAGCCTCGCCCATACATCTACACGTCCACACTGACCTGCTCTACCTGTGCCTGCGTATTGGCTGCTGCATCTGGCTTCTCTCAGCTGGTTTTGGTCGTTTTGGTGGTTAGGGAGTACCGCTCACAGTGTGCTGTAGCAGACACGATAAGGAAAGACACGTGGCTACTGGTAGTGGAGGCGATTAAATAAAATAAAATCAAGAAAATTAGGAAACACCCTAATCAAGGAGATAAAGTGTCTAAAGTGCCCCCCCCCCCAAAAAAAAAACCAAGGAGAAGGTGGGCAATTAATTCGAACAAAGTCACCTGGCAGCAGGATTCACTTGAAATTACCAGGCTGTGTTACAAAGTCCAAAACGCCAACAGGGAGACCAACTAAGAGGTGCAGAAGCAGGAGCTTTACGAAACCTATCAGGAATAACAGATATAACAGCCTGTTCCGGGTCACTGTCACTGTCACTGGTCACAGGTAGCGAGACACAGTTAGACAGATAGATAGATATCTTAGGCAGGGAACTAGACATGAGATCGGGCAAAGAAAGGCGGAGCATTTCAACAGTAATTAGCAACCGGAAAAAGAAAAACAAGATCCTCAAGGTGCCCACCGACTGCCAGGAGAAATCAAAGAGAACCGAAGCACTCAGCAAAACAGATGACACCTTAGTTTAAACTGGACATGGAAAGGGAATCAGAATCAGAGGGTTCGGTGTTAGTCCAGACCTAATCACAAAAACCTCTCTTCCAACCAAAAATGTATTCCAAATTTGCCTTTTTAAAAGACGCCGGGGGCAGTGCTAAATCACATGAGCACGGCACAGAAAGGCCTCCCCCCCCCCTGCGCCCGGAAAAAATTTCCATAACAAATCCAGAAAATTTAGATTCAGAACTAGTATCGGCATCAGCGAGCTCCCTGAACAATGATAACTCAATAAAACTCTACTTGGACCCAACGTCCAAACCTAAGACAGATGTAAACAGTGACCAAGATAACCAAAAAGAAGGGAATCAACACAGGCAGCAAAACGAAGGCTTAGAATGCAGTGAAGAAGAGACCAAATCAAGAGCAGACGACCATGACGAAAAAATCAATGTGACGGACTATAACGAGTACCCAAAGCACCCCTTAATCCAAAACCACTCAAACCACTCCATCCCATTTAAACAATCACCGCTTGGAGCCCCTGGAGTGGCTTTGGAACCAAACATCATAATACAATCCAGCCATCTTGGCTCAATTACAACTCGAGACTCAGCACCAACAGCCGAAACTAGCGCAGCTCCCCTTCCAATCCTCCATCTTCCCATAGGAATACAGGAGGGTTGCAACGATACTTATGAACCGGAAAATTAAGGAGATGGACGGTCCCAACTCTTATTAACAGACAAATTCTCAAAAACGAATACAAATGGTATCAGGAATCAAACTAAAACTCCATCCCCAGAAAATAACTCCATCAACAAACCGCAGGTTTGGTCCCCGGGTACAGCTGGAATTAACTCATACTTCCTGACAACAGAAGAGTGGGAAAAATGGTGGATACCTATTCCCAGGGAAAGTGTGTTATCTCACCGCAAGATATAGAAAGCAAGATATATGAATCACCAAAGGCTCTAACTACAGAAGAGAGCGGTCTGTGGGCGTCCCTTCTAAATACCATGAATCTCTCGACAAAAGCCATGGAATACCATTCAGATAAGATGGATATCCAATTAACCCTTCTAACCCGCCTAACCACACATGTCATTAATATCAACAACAAGTTATTAGATCTGAACGAGTTGATTAAAAGAGCCCATTCAGAAACTACAATCAAACCTCCAAGCTGCACATGTTATTCAATTATCGACAAACTAGCCACCCTGCCGGCTGTAATGAGCAATCTCCTAACAGATATAAAGTATGCAAACAACTCCCAAAGAGAAGCAAAGGTAGTTGGAAGTAAAGAAAGAAAAAAGGAAGACTATGCCTAAAAGCTAAAAACAGAGGCTGTGAGCCATTTCAAATCTACCACTGAATCAAACAGCTTAAAAGCCAGATCTAAGGAAACGTACGAAATAAGCTTACCCCAAGAGGGTGTCTAGGACGGACAAACACCACATCAGAACAAAAGCTTGTGATTAGAACAAGCGGGATCCTCAGTACCACTCCAACAAGAACAACAACAGCAGCACAATCCTATTGAGCCGCCAGACAACTCAGAAGCTGGAGACGAATGGCTTGGCAGAAAGCAAACAGCAAAACAAAGACGGAAAATGAAGAGAAAAGGGATAAATAAAATATGCACCATAAAATCCTACTTCCAACAAGCTAATAAAACGGGATCAGATCCAGAGATGGAACAAGGAAATATTCATGACAAACCAAATTCACAAGTCAAGCTGATTCCCCCTAACGACCATGCTCTAATGGGACCAGAAACATCATCTTCACAGACCAAACACTCAGAAGCCGTTAAAATTAAGGCATCAGAGGCAGAAGTGACAAAGCAAGATTACACAGGGACAAAAAATAACAATGCAATAAATTCCTTAGGATCAATAATAGCTGAAAATACGGCAACACAAAAAACAGGAGGCTCAGACCTTTGGGATTTTGCCATCACCATGACTTCAGCAACAAGGAAAAAAGAACCCGAGGTAAAGTTCGACAAGGAATAACTGAAACGGAGAGCGCGAGCCCCTAAATCCCCTGGAACACTTCAAAAAACAGAACACGAAATAAAACCTGTGCAATCTCTGGTCAACGTCATTTACGTTACCCACAATTCAACTGCTAATATGGAACAACAGAACAAGAGAGGGCATGCTCCCCAAGCTCCCAGAACACTGCAAAGGATAGAATTGGAAATAAAACCTGAACAATCCTTGGAGAACGCCAATCACGTTGACTACAAATCAATAATATTTATCCCAGAGTACAGATCCAAGGGCCGAGAGGACATTCTAAACAGAAGCAACATCCTTCAAGTACTGAACTCAATTACAAACCTGGGAAGATTAAATACCCAAGACTTAGAGTCCGTAGAATTTATCACTTACAAACATCTATCTGAGCAGGAAATAACAAAAACTACCTGGATTTCCGGAGACCTGGCGGGAAAAATCTTAAAAGAGGAAAGGCTACTAAAGGCGTGGGGGATTCGAATAAAGTCGTATCACAACCCCGGCTACCCCGAACCATTACTCCGCAACTTTCAAGAATATGTTAACTCAACCCAGAACAAAGATTGCTCTGGTGCACCCAAAAAATCCATATTAAGAGGAGCCAGTGAAAGCTCAGCCGAACGAAAGGCCAGAGATTCCCCCTTGCTCAGAAACAAAGGAGACCCAGATCAAAATCAAGAATGGGATTGGGTAGCAAAAACAATCAATATCAGACAGACTGGGCCATGACAGTCCGAAGAACGAATTAGAAATGACCCAAAAATAAAGCTGCCGCTAAAATTTTGTTCTTGGAACATAAACGGGCTAGGTGCAAAAACTACCAACAAAGACCTATTGTTATACTTCCAGCAGCATGATCTAATTCTGTTACAAGAAACCTGGTTGGCAGAGCCGTTCCATCTTCAGGGCTTCAAAACATACCATCTTCCAGCCAGGAGAACCTCAAAATTCGGACATCAGAAAGGAGGCCTAATTATATACACTTCGATAAAAACAATAAATACAGCAAAAGAACTGCTGAATAAAAATACATCTGGATCGGAAAATGGAATTACTGCGGTCCAGCTGGAAATATTAACCCCGGGAAAAAATAGACAAGAGTTAATCCTGGTCAATACGTATCTGCACCCGAAAGGGAAAAAAACGGTGCAAAGTCCCTGGTGTTAGAACTGTCTAAATTAATAACGGAAGTCGAAACTGCGAACTTTATTGTATCGGGAGACTTCAACATGTTCCTTTCAAAGTCCAAAGGAAATAATCATCCAACTGAAGATCACTTGCATGTAAGGGGGATCCCTCCATTGGAAGAGTGCCCATGGGCAAACAAACAAATCTATTGAAAAACCTACTAGAGGACCTAACAAATCTGGGACTGATTTCGATAAACGGACGATCACCAGGGGATCGACCCCAAGTAGAAACTTTTCACAACTCCAACACCAGTTCCGCGATTGAGTACACCTTTTTATCTTATTCACTCTTCACATTAGTACATGATTTTAAAATCGGTACATCTGATTGCAGCGATCACCTCCCGCAAGAACTGACACTGAGGGTACATGGGACAGCACTAACATCTTCAACTAATGTGCAAAAATTAACGACCTCGTCAAAATGCAAAAGAATTAAATGCAAAACTAGTGATCCAGAAAAACTTGCGAAAGATGCCAAGATGTGCTGGGAAAGTGTCACACCACTGTATGACAATAACATAACTGCCTCGGAGACCTTTCTGAAAACCTTTGCCCTAGTTAATTCTAAAAACAACCCCTCACAAGAAATCTATGCACCAACAAGCCAAAAAAAAATACTCGCTTGGCCGATAAGCATCCCAAAAATGTATCCTTTGACACCCCAAACCTGGAAATTAACGGTAATAAAAACTGCAATCAATAGAACACTTCGCGGGCTGCGAAAAACAGAGCGATAACAACTTACTGTCCGAATTGAGGTAATTAAAGAACAATAAGAACAAAATCTTGTGGCGAATAAAACAGGACTCCATAGAAAAAACATGGGGGAAATTGCTTTACATCTCTAGAAATAACAACAGCGCGAGATTCTGGAACAACGTTAACAAAATAGAGAATCCTAACGTCACCGGAGTGAACTCCAACATTACTGAGGAGTTCTGGGTAAAATATCTAACTAATCATTTTAACAACGAATCCGACAAGGCTCATAGATACCTAGAGATCCGGGAGGAGAGCACAAAGGGCGTAAAACCTCGAGTAGAGGAGTCCAACTTCCCAGGCTCTATATTACAGTTGAAGGGACGAATTGCGAAAGGCCGGAAAGAGGGAGCCTCATGCCCAAACGGAATTCCCCCCGTTCTTTACAAACAAGGACCAAATTATTGGGCCGACCAACTGCTCCCGCTCTTTTTAGAAATCTGGACTGCTGAACAAATCCCGACCTCCTGGAAGGGTTCAATGATCGCCCCGATTTACAAAAAAGGCAACAGGAGTGATGCCAAGAACTACAGGCTCCTTGCCCTTATAGACATAGATGCCATCGGGGATTCTACTAGAAGACCTAATTGCTTGGGCGTCAAAGAAAAAATTAATCCCCATTAATCAGACTGGATTCCAAAAAAATCAAGGGACAACGACAAACATCCTAGCCCTTTCCCTGTAAATAGACGCCTCAATTAAACACAAAAAAACATTATATGTGTGCTACATAGACTACTCAGCTGCATTTGATAGCATAGATAGAGGAAAACTCTGGGCTAAGCTCACAAGTTGGGATGTTGACCCCAAATTGCTGAAACTACTGATTTTATTGCATACAGGAACCTGGATTCAAATAAAACTGGGGGCAGGCAATTGCCTATCAAGAGAAATACTGACTACAAAAGGGTTGAAGCAGGGGTGCGTTCTCGCACCGACCCTGTTCAATCTCTTTTTGTCCGACCTCTCCGAAGACCTTGACAACTGCAATCATCACGCCCCAAAGCTAGGGGGCTTCACTCTGTCCAACCTACTGTACGATTTAATATTAATAAGTCAAACTCCTGTAGGCCTCCAACACCTCATTAATGCAACAAGCAATTTTTCAGAAAAGAATGGGCTAAGTATAAACACAGAAAAATCAAAGGTGATGATATTAAATCAAAAAGCAAAAAAGCAACCCCCACAATGGTTTCTGCGCAACCAAAAGATGGAAACAGTCAAAGAATATAAATATTTGGGCATAATCTTCGACACGAAAGGCTCATTTAAGCAACAAAAAACGGCAATTAAGAACAGAGGGATTTCGCTGGCCATCTCGCTAAAAAGCATTAAAAATAAAATAGCAGGCCTAAATTTAATCCCGCTGCTAGACATACTACAAACAAAACTATTGCCATCGATAACCTACGGCAGTGAATGTATGAGAGGGAGAGACGAGGCCACCTTAGACAAAGTGGTATGCAAACCCATGCAAATACTTTTTAGTCTCCCTTCGTACACCTCTCCTGCACAGTTAAGGCTTGAGTTCGGCTTACAGAAACAACAAACAGCACGCAAGGGTGCTTACGTTAAATGCTGGCACAAAGTAATGCGTGCTGAGATGGGAACTCTGAATACTTACCTTTGGAAAGAGCTGGAAAAAAACATGGACTCCCCCGCAATGGTCTACCTCCAAGCACCAATAAACACCCTTGTGCTAAAAGACCTATGGGATACAAGCTGTTCACACAAATGCTTTAAGCGTCTCATTAATAAAACTGTGAAAACAAAACACTTGGAAGAAGATAAAGCAGAACTAACCAGGAGGTCTCACGGTTGGTTCGTAATTCAGAGCTACACCAGGCCCCTACCACAGGTATACCTGGGCACTGGCTTCTCAAGGACAGCGAAGGAATCCTTTCTGCGGTTGAGGTTGGGGGTAATCCCATCAAAAGAACACCTCCCCCCGTGGAGACGTTTGGATTCCAACTCTAAGTGCAGACTCTACGACGATCCAAAGGAAGACGTTCTGTACTTGCTAAGTAGCTGCAAATCTTTAGATAGTGAACGAAGGAGTCAATTAACACAGCTTTGGAACCAAAGACGTCTGCAAACACACAGACAAGCTCTGTTGACCAGCTTTAAGGGGGAAGACATACAATTAGCCTGTAGGCTGGTGCGCTTTATGAAATTAGCAAACACAGCGCTAAATCCAGATGCTAGTGAACGAACTTGATAAACTATGAACTGCTTTTGTACATTTTTTTCATATTTATTAATATTGCAAATTTTGAAACGCTTTTATATTAATGTTTCGTACTGAATCCTGTATCCTTTTATCTTTCTATTTCTTTTATTATCTTTGCGAAAGTGCTCAATTATGTATTTTTAGATCAATTGCAAAGATTTTTATTAATCATGCAATAAAGAATTACTTACTTACTTAGTTTTCAGACATTCAGATTTTCGGATAAAACGATATAACACACAAACGACAATGTGTGGAAATGGAATTTCAGCGACTATCATTTGCACATCACTATGTAAAGTGTCACGATTTGCTTTGATTCTATTTTAAATCTTTGCTTTCACCACACGTGAAAATTACATAAAGAGTGATTCCTTCGTGTTATCTTAACTGCTGGTGTATTTTGAAGTCTTTGATCTATACTTTTACATGTATTAAAATGTTATTGTGTTAGAAAAAAGTGGCACCCAGCAGCCTTTCCTTTCACACTCCTTGTACTCCAGCTAGACTGCGACAAAGTTCAGTTTACAAAATCCTCTCACTTTGCAGCCAGAAAAAGAAACCTAAACACTAGTCAGCAATTTGTCAGAAGACATTTGACCTCTGGCTTTGAACACACAGGCAACTGTATAAAGATAAATACAAACATTACAAGGGCTCTTTAGTTCTCATTCACCTTTCCAAACTCTTGCATGATTATTTCAGGGGGTGCTGCAGCCCTCCCGCCTCCCTACTTCCAGCGCCTACGATCCGCAGGAGGAGAGGCAAGGTCGGATGTCTGCACTGGGCATCATTTCGCTTGCCCTTCTTTTACTGGGTAGATGCGACAATTGTGCTAGTCACATATGCACAGTAATTAACTTGAAAGGTAAAATGTCAATTGAGTAGGTCCCAGCTACTTCTGGACTAGGATTACAAGCACACCTGATTAGGTGTTGGAGCATGTGGAAATCACATCCAGGACCTCAAGGCACATCTCACAAGGAAGGGCTTGTTCAGGAGGAGTATGAGGATTTCAGAGGGCCTTAAGCTGATTCGCAGAACTAATGCATATCCGCGTTCCCTGAGATATCAGTCCAGCTTCCTGTTGTACATCGGGATTGTTCTTGGTTCATAACACCCTGACGTTCGAATTGCTGGGATTCACATTAGCACTGCGTGTTTATTCAATACATAGAAGCAATCCATATCCGGTGCCTGTGCTTGTATGTATGCCCTACAATAAGGCCAGTACGCTGGGCATTGACTGAGCCGGTGATTTTTCTAAACATTTTTTCGTTGATGTAGAGAGACTTCCTAGCTCCCTGGCGTCAGGCAGTCAGTCCATTCACAGAAACGTTTACAGGCATGCAGGATTGTTCTACTTCTCTCTGTACAACAAAGTGACTGGCTCTCTTCTGTACTGACTGCAGCCTCAAACTTCGAACAAGATTGCTTCACACACCGTTCTTCCTATGTGGGAAAGACCCTCCCAGCAACATTAGTCACAGAGACTGTCAGAGCTAAACAAAAGACATTGGCAAAGTAAATAGGTCAGTGTTTGATGTGACAACGCAAGCAAATGCAGACTTGCAGAAATGATACTTCCATGCAGCAGTACATTACAGTCAGAAATATTGGTGGCAGTGGTAGTGGAATTGATGGTAGTGGAATTGGTGGTGGTATTGGTGGTGGTGTGGTACTAGCAAAAGATGTGGTGGTGAAATTGGTTTTGTGGTATTATTAGAACTGGTAGCTATGTGGTACTGGTGGGGGCATTGGCAGAGGCAGCATTGGTGGTAATATTGATGTACTGGCAGTGGTGGTGCTTGTGGTATTGGGGGTGGGAGAGGTGGCATTGGTGTTATTTTACTTTATTTTTTAAACCTTTTTTATTCAGTGTAACAAAGAAAAATCAACACGTATGCAGCGCGAATGAACTTGGGTACAGTGTAAAAAACGTGCACATTATACAGTTTCAACCTTTTTAGTACAATTCAATGGGACCACTTTATATAGGAGACAAAAGTTCAAAGAGTAGATTAGCGAAACAGGCAGATATAGTCACAAATCAAGTAACAATTGGACGTTTCCGCATAAAATAGCTAGCACCATTATGCATTAGAATCTGTGTCTTCCACACTTTGGTGTAACTCGGCAGGGGACATTGGTGGTATTTAAGGTGTAATTGATAGTGGTGGACATATTGATAGAGGCTGTGGTTTTGTGTTGATGCTGATGCTATAGGTGGTGGTTGTATTAGTGGTTTTGAGGAGAGAAATAGTGGCACTGGTGGCAGTAGTGATATCCCTGGTGGTATTGGTGGAACTGCTACAACTACTGGAGGTGGTATTGGGGTTGTGGTGGTGATGGTATTTGTGGTGGTAATACTGGTGTTAGTGATGCTGGCACTTGTGGTGTTATTCGTGTAGATGGTTGTGGAGGTGATACTGGTGGTGGAGTAGTATGGGAGGTGTAATTCGCATGGTATTAGTGGTGGTATTGGTATTGTAGTGGCGATATTAGTAGTGATGGAATTAGTGTTGGTCATATTTGGGTGGCAGTATTGGAGGGGGCGTGGTATTGGTGGTGGTATTAGTGGGTGTGTTATCAAGGGTACTGACTGTACTGGTAGTACAGCTATTTTTGGTGGTGGTATTCGTAGTAT
The DNA here is from genome assembly GCF_964263255.1 of Lissotriton vulgaris. Taxonomy (NCBI): domain Eukaryota; kingdom Metazoa; phylum Chordata; class Amphibia; order Caudata; family Salamandridae; genus Lissotriton; species Lissotriton vulgaris. Next base: position 1,512,915,797 of record NC_141685.1, on the reverse strand, counting down.
TTTCTATGTGTCATTTGTTGTGGTGGTATTGGTGATGGCATTGTTGGGGTGGTGATGGTAGTAGGGGAATTGTGGTGTTATACTAGTGGTGGTAGTAGTGGTACTGTGCTGGGGATACTGATAATGACCGTAGCAGACACATTTTGCTTTCTGTAAAGAATTGATTGTAACAAAAATTGATATGGTTGAGCGTACATTTTGAATAAAAAGTAGTTCATCTTGCATTGATTATGGAGGACTAATACACCAGCCAGACAATAGCATGAGACATAGTGCAGTGGGCTGATCCAAGATGTAATTTGCAATGTCTCAAGCCAATGCCTAAAATAGACAGATCCAAATAAGTATATTGCTGAATGGAGATTACCAATTCCCACTATATTGTAAACAACATGTCATAACTAGACCCAAACATGGGCAGGACTGTATCTTGTAGAAATGAAATATCGATACTGGAGACTGCAGTACCCGAGCTAGTAGGACTGATGTTTGCAGTAATACATGGGTGCAAAGAGTGCAAATCATCAGAAAAGAGGACAGACAGAATGACACATTGAAGCCAGGCTCTAGTATATTATATACCAAATATTCAAGGAAATATGAGGGACAGGCGAGGTAAGCAGAAATAGATTAACAACCATGGCCGATTGCTACGGTTTCAATCGAAAGAAAGTCTTCACAGAATGGTATCCACTATCACTATCTTGTGGGTCGACTTAAACAGTCAGAACTTCAAAAGCGCATGTTCTGAACCAAAAGGTCCACCAGTAGCTTGTGCTATAGCAGCATGGGGGCCTTAAGAGGTGGGGAGAACAGCAATGAAAGCTGTGTGCCAAAGCGTGGGTGCTCTACCCATACCCATAAATGCAGAGTGAAGTACCACAAGTCTTAAAGGTGGAAGTGGAAGCTTTCTGCGAGGAACAACAAGAGCTCATGGCTATATAGTGAGTAACACAAGGGTAACCCTCCTCCGTCCTCTTTCCCACTACGAGCGGACGCTATGGACTTGGAGACAGCCTGATTCTGGCTGGCTACAATAATTTTGCTTTACATATGGGCTCCATCTGATCCAGTTTGAAGTGACCACATAAAGTTCTGTTCTATTTTGACAGACATGGTGACAACTTAACGTTAAGCAAAGCTTATTGATATTTCTGAGCACACTTAATATTGTGATTGGTATTAACTTTCCGGCTGTTTGGATCATTGTCGTTGCACCATACATATGAGAAGCTCTTTGCTTGTCTTTTAAACATTTAAGCTGTTCTGAAGCATATTACAGCGAGCTGCTCACCCTTACCCCTGGGTCCGCTTATTGTATTGGACCATTTCTTTTATTCTATATCTGTGAGGAGCCCCTTGTTTATCTTTACAAAACAGTCAAGTTATCAGAGGTATATTATACTCCTGGGTTACTTTCATCTTTCTGCTCACCGCATGGCTCAAGAATACAAATTTATTGTGCCCTGAAGAAGTCCTTCATAAGGACGAAACAAGTCGGCAGTATCGTTGTTTGATTGTCCTGATTGTGTTTTAAGTCTGCATCAAAATAAAACGAAGAACTTTGAAGGCTATATTTGTGGACACAGACTTAAACATTTCTTTTTTCTTGTCTAAATGTTTTGTGGTGCACCTTTTCTTTTGTTTAAAGTGTAATATTCCTCTTTTGGAATTGCACTGTGACAGTGGGTGCGTTGCAGTGTGCACACAGATCTCTGAGTAGTTTCAGAGGATATATACATTATAGGGATAGTGGACCAGGTGCAGTAGTCTAAAGGGTTCCACTGTTTAGGTCAATTCTTTCTTGACTGTTCCCAAATCACCTTTATTTTTTCATAGATAAGCAAAATTTGTACTCCAAGCCCACATCTCCCACTCGAAACATAGCACTTTTATTTAATTTTAATTTAATATCCCACATAATGAACTCATCTGCATGATTGCTAAGAACTGAAAATAATTGTGTTTTTGCACATAAAATCACATTATTCTAATGCAGCAAATGGAGCCCGTATAATTAGTTAATTCATCATCTGCAGACCCTAATCAACTCTCTATATCAGCAGCTCAAATCGTCCTTTTCACAGACTAACTATGGGGCATCCACCAATACTCACAGAATCACCTTACACCCTATCTAGATCACAGCACAAGTAGCCAGTGATCATGTATTCAACACAGTTCAGTAGTTCATCATAATCCCATTCTCCAGTAACAACAAACTCCCACACATTCCATATTTTGCCACATCCTACGTTTTACCCCCATATTCCAACAAACATCATGTATTCATCATAGCCTCAATTTACAATCGCATACTCCAAGATATTTCTCATTGTAATATCGTCCTTTCTTTAGCATCACCTTACTTCACCAAACACCTATTTGATGCGTCACAGCTCCACGTACGACACTGTTAGAAAACAGGCACTATTCTTCCTTATCACAGCTTCATTAGGAAAAGACACAAGGCACACACACTGTTCGCACCCTCTCTTTGTAGCATTAGCAGTTCCTCTCACATCAACCTAGCCTGTGCACTTCACGTAGGGGGAAAGTATCAAAACCCCTAAACTGTCAGGACTCTCATTTTCAGTCTAACAGATCGAAGAGTATTAATATTTGTTTTACTGTAAACATCATAGTTGTAAAACAATTTACAATACAATACAATATAGGTTGTTTACGTTAAAATAGATCGTATATAAATACTCCTATTTATGTATGTATTATAATTTTGAAAGAACAATGGCTCATTCATGAAATATTTTTTTATAAAAAATAAACAGTGTCATTCTGATGCCCGTTAGAGGTTCCATTAGTAATCAAAACCCACATTCTACTTAGTGGGGTTTAGGTGCACGTGTGCATTGTCATGTTCGAATAGACATAAAAAAAACTGTAAAACAAATGTTGCATTGTTTAACTATCTGGTCTCTATGACCGTCTAATCTGTTTTTCCAAGTGACCATGTCATAACTCCTTTAAGAGGGGCAAGTAGGAGCTACTGTGCCCAAACGTGGATGTTGAGGCGTTTTACTCTTGATTTCCCAGAGCCTGACTTACTATGGGTACAGAGAAACTAGGCCAAGTAACCCTTCATCAACTGACTCTCAGTGGTAGAGCCTTTTCTTACTTCAGCCTCTTTTTGCTTTTTGCTGCTTTTCTCTTGCCCCACTTGCCCCTTAAAGTTCCCTGAGACCTCCCACCCACCCCCTGCACTTCCCCCCTGCCTCCCCCTCACCTTATCCGCTTCCTGCATCTTCTTTCTTCTTCCTGCATCTTCTTCCCACCCGAAGTAGCCCTGCCACCGGCCATGTGCTCCTCCCCCTTCCCTGGATCTACTTAATTGCAGCCACTGTGCGACCCCATTTAGCAGGTGCCTAGTCTGAGCTTTCTACCCACTTACCTGGGACTTATCCTCTGACCAGTCTAGGCCCGTTCGGTCCCGGCCTTGTGTCTCAATGCCCCCGCCTCACTCCTTCTGAAGCTCCCTTTCTCCTCTCTTTATCACTCGTTCCCTTCTCATTCTCTCTCTCATGCCTGTTTTTTGCTTCTCTCCACTTTTTGTACCCATTCTCTTTTTTTTGCCTCTCGCTGTGCTTTCAGCTCTCTTTTCTTGCTTAGTGCCTCTCTCTACTCACCTCATCGATGGTTTTCCTGCTTTCTGCTCTCTTTCACCCACTCCTTTCCTACACTTTGTGCACCTTTCTTTCATTTTCCGCATTTTCTCACTTCAGCCTCTCTGCTTTTGTGCACTATTTTCGCTTGTCCCTGCTGCAGTTTCTGGCACCCCCAACCTCCTTCCGAGCTTGCACACATAACTGGCTGGAGCACGCCCAGCGCCATGACCCCTAGTAATATCACCCTCCACTGCTACATGGCAGAAACCCTATTGTTTTAGCCAGGCCGCCAAGCCATCAGCTACTGCCGAGCTGCACCCCACACCATAGTGGGACTGTTCACCTGCACCCACTGCCTCTTCACACTACCAGCCAATACACCTACTGGCATCGACCTCCCTAACTGGAACTAGAACAAAATAAGAGAGGCAAGCTGGTGCAACACCATCAAAACAAACCAACCCAACACCATCAAAAACTTAGAGATGAGCATCACCAACTTCAACCAATGGATCAAGAACTGTGCTGGCTCACTCATGCCCATCAGACCTAACAGACAAAGAAGTACCAACAAACAGGCTAGCTGGTATACAGACAACTTCTGGGAATCCAAACACCACTGCAAACAGCTAGAAAGACAATGGGAGATCCAACCATGATGCAGAGGGCAGAACCACCGACAAGGCAGCACTGAAGCACTACCACCATCTCCTGAGAGACACCAAGAGAAGAAATCCTTTCAATCATCAAGGAGATTACCACCCTAGAGGCCACAGGTAACACAATCACACCATCACAGGAACTCTGCAGCAATCGATCCAAATTCTTTCATAGCAAAATCGAAAGCATTTACAGCAACTTTAAACAACTACCCAACCCTAAGGATCTCATCGGCAGCCTGTCCATAGCCAACTAAGACACACACCTAAACAGCTGAAAATCACTTACTAAAGGAAGACCTCACAACAATCATGAAAACAGTCCACTCAAGGACCCCATATGATACCTGTCCTCATCACATCAACATAAGAGGACCACAGATCAGCAACTGGTTCATTTTACTCGCTGTGTTATTAAAGAAAAGACAGCCATAATCAAATTAGTCTTGGTATCACCACTACAAAGGGGTTGGGCCTAGACTACCTCAACATCTAGTTACAACTCTTTGACTGAAAATGTATGAACCTCAGCCGTGTTGTGAAGTGCAACTGGAGATCCTTGGGGACAGTAAACTTCGAAACCCATGTCTGTGCATACCCCTGCTAACGTTTGGATAATAAATGTACTTTAATTGCATAAACAACCAGCTACGAAAGCAAATCTGTTGAAAACATTTTGCCAGTGTTACCTTGAAGAAAAATCATATATTCTGATGAATGGTCTCTTATAGGACCTGTTTTAATATTTATTACTTGAAGGTATTAAAACTTCTTAACACCATAGTTTGAAACAGTTGTGCTGCTACTCCATTCAACCTGCGACTCTCAGTCTGCTGTATCTGAATAATGTATACGGGTCACTTGAATTGTAACCTTTGATTAGTTAAAATAATATTAGCACAAGAAGATAATCTATCTTCCACACATACTGATGGCGAATAATGGTCCGTAAAGTACTTAATTCGAACATTTCCCAATTGGTATTACTCCCAAATTCAATTTAACCTTTAGAGAATGAGATTAACATATTTTGATATATTGTTTCTCTTCTCAACAACTTTCAATGTAATTCTTTCACATAATCTTTTAAATTAAAATAATATTTTAACAATATATTCCATTCTCACCACCCCATTACAATCAACTGTAAAAACAGGATTCCTTTCATGCATTCATTTCCATATACAATGTTTGAAAGCACATATTGCTCTTCCCAGTTATCACAACTCATGTTTGAGACACCACGATCCATCGTAGATGTGTGTTTTGTAAACTTTCAAGACATTTTCTATCACAGAGTGGTTAATTGAAAATATTTGCTCATCTTATAACTAGTTAAAATTGCTCAAAAAATGTATTCAGAAATCCATATTATAGCAGCAGAAGGGTTTGTTAAGCACTCTCTGATCAAAAATATTCACCATCTATAATTTGAGTCTTTACTTCCAAAAATAAAGGGTTCTTTTTAACAAAGTGGTTCTCCATTTCATTTGGAACATGTGCCACTTCAAAATGCGGGAGGACACTAATTTACAACTTTTCACCAAGTTAATGTCTTCGGCAGGTGCTCAGATTCGGTCCACAACTGTATTTCAAACTACTTATCAATTCTATATTCTTTGACTGAAATTAACACAAAGTGTTAATAGTAATTTATCACTAAGGTCAACTTTACCATCATTACCTTATCTCAATAACACCAGTAATAATTAAACCATTGGCGAGATAACACAATTGCGAGTTTGTTCATGTATTATTCAAATAGATTACATAAATACATATGAAATGAGACTTTTAAAGTTCCACCACAATAATGTGAAATACCTTACATTGAAAATGAGTCCTAATCATCGAGCACTGGTCATCCAACACTTGACTTATAAAGGAGAATTAAGATGACTACTATCGATATGAAAGCAGGAAAAGTTATTGAATGTAACCTACTGAGTGCAGGAGACATTGCCAAATGATCACTTGCACACCAGACAAATCCCAGATGCTTCTCCTGGAGGGATTTGGCACCACACTAAGTTATGATAATAAAGTAAGCATACATATTTCCAGCAACGAAAGCACATGCAGCAGCCCTTCCTTTAACATATACTCAATACAAATTATGGTTCTATTACTTTGGTAGTAGCAGACAGGGTTGCATTGGGAATAAAAATCGACCCACACGCTAAAAGAAAGTGACCCTCATTTGCATATTGCGTTTCAGCAAAACACTGCTTCATTGTAGTTTTATAAGAAAGAAGGGTGGTCTCTGACAGGCATATTTTCTTAACTTCACTTAGATTAAAAAAAGTGTGAATTAGGTCAGTTTAATGGCAAAGACAGATCTGAAGTTACAATTTTGAAAATGCCACTTTTAGAAATTGGGGATTTTTCTGCCCTAACTAATTGGTGCCTTAAATCTGTCCTTGGGTCACATGACTGAGTGCAGTTGGCATCTGGACTTTGCTTATTCCTCCCAGAGAGTCACACAATAGAGGAACTAGGTGTGCCTGGATGGGCCCTCAACAGGCAGGATGGGGGCAGTGTTGGGGACATCCCCAACTGCAACAGAATAGGTGTTCCTTGCCTTCACACAAGTGACTTGTAACCCCTGCATGTTTGTGCAGACAGCCAAGAGCCAAGCCAGGGTAAGCAGGAAACTTCAAGCATCTCAAAGAGTATTATCTAGAAACGTCGCCTATGTCAAAGAAGACACCAGGTATAAAGCTAGGACCCTCAGACCCACTCTTCAGTTCACTTTCTGGACATATGGAAGGACACTCAGAGGACTGCCTGCTGATGAGGCCGGCCATGTACTCCAGAAGATTGCTTTGCAGTGCCTGGAAGGACTGCTTTGCTGTCTAGAGCCTGCCTTGCACCCTCAGAGGCCAGCCATGCTCCTTAAGCCCTGTTCCACTGCTCGAACCCAGCACTTTCAACAGTGGTCTAGTTGGCTGGCCTCCTATTCTGAGCCTAGGGGTCAAAAAAGGCTCTAACCATCTTGAACCTGCAACTGGACCCAGCCTGATGAGTCTTAACACCGCAAGTGGTGCCACTCTCGACCTTAAATCTTGGTGGTGGTGCTGAAGGTGCCCAGATAGCCACAAGTTAAAACTTGGGACATAGAAAGATTTGGTTAAAACTGCACTGAGAACTGAGGGAAGACTGGGACCTACCTGTTCGTCTATCTGCCCAAGGTGCATTGCTGTTTGGCCTGACTTCGCAACAGCTCCGGCTATGTTCTTGTATGCAGCAGCGAATCCTGTTCATCGTCCCTTCGTCAAAAGGGTAATTGGCCCTTTGAAACTCTAATTGGCTACAGCCTCCAGCCTCGTCTCATTGGAGATTTCTGGCTTTCAAAAAGAAACTAACTCCGAATGAAGAAATCTTCACAGCAACTTTGTCCAGAGGTTCCCCGGCGATGAAGCCTCCTCCTTGTACACTGCCTGCAGCCTTGCCCCACTGCACTTCTACCCTCTCAAAAACTTTTTGTTAAAATTTCTTCTAAGTCTGTAAGTAAGCACCAAGTGGGCTTGCGCTACATCAGGGTCGACCATATTTTGTGACTTTGCCCTGGTCTGCCATTACTAATTGTCCGCAATTGGCACTTTGAACATTTAGATGCTATTTTTCACCTTAAACTTTAAAAAATCATAACTCCTCAATCTACTTATTGATTTTTTTTCATTTTGGTGTCAAATATTTTATTAAAGCTTACTCTATTTTTCTAAATTGGTGTGGGAATTATCTTCTGTTGTGTTTTCACTTTATTACTGTTAATGAACTGCACAACTACTATACACATTGCCTTTATGTTAAGCCTGACTGCTTTTGTGACAAGCTAACTGAGGGCCAAGCACAGGCTAATTTAGCAAGTTTTGTGGTTCACCCTGGCAGGGATTGTGGCTCTTGCTTGAATTGGGCCAGCACCCTATTCAACCTACAACCCAATTTCTCACACTTCAAAATCAAATCAAAAATGTTATGTGGTCACTTAGGCCCAGGCACGCACATTACCATTTTTCATGCCCACGTTTAAAGTTGACAGCTTTCTTGAACATTGACACTTGACACACATTTGCTTGTGTGCCTGTATGGGATAATATTCTGTGAAACGGCTTTTCTTACATTTACATTTCTTCGTAGGCATATTATCAGAGCCTTGAACATTCTGTACGAGGGCTAGGTTCATTGCTCAAAATGCTGATTTTAGTGATTGCCCGCTTAATGTCAGCTATGTAAAGATAGAATCAATAATGGCAGCCTGGCTGGGGCTTCGGCATGGTAACATGGGTGAAAGTTATTACATAAACAACATCAATCTTTTGTTTAGATAGAGGAGCAATTTGGTTACACTTTGAAGATGCATCATGCTGGAATTCCAGCTCAGATGAATCCTGGCCACCTCCTGAGAAGGATGGTGTCCAGCTCTACACCAAGAGGGGCCACCGATGAAACATACCCACAGGTAACTGGGGAGTTATATCAAGGGATTCTGGCAGGTTCACCCACCCTAGGCATGCTAGGAAAGGGCGCGCTAGGTGGGAGCATAACCATACCTATATGCAAGCACATAATACATGTGACAGCACAATGGTTGAACTGTTTATTTTCTTTGCGATTCTTGTGATGCTGATTACTCAGTTTTGTTGCCTTCTACTGATATTGCAGTGCACGTTATTTCACAGAAGAATCATAATGCTTCAATAAATAATTAATATGCCAATTTGAGTATTTCTTGTGTCTCCCTTTGGAGATGCATGAATTACTAACAAAAGGAACTAATCTGTTTCCACAATTTCCTTGGGTAGTCAAAGTAGTCATGTTCTGAGGTAGCACATACAACCTGTTACCTTGCTAGGTTAGGGGTACAGGTAGTGCAATGTGAACAAGCCAGGACTAAGGCCAATATATCCTGATCGTGTGCGTAGAGTCAGTCTGGCACCGTTTTGATGTTTATGTTGTCCAAACGCACAGTCTTACTGATAAAGAGTGAACTGTACAACACCCGAATCAGCAGAAGCAGTACAACATTGAAAATATGCTCCTCTGTTTGTTTATCAATGCTGTATTGTGTTCAGTCACCCTGGCTTTGGTCTAGAATGAGCTATATAAACACAACCTAGAGTAAAACAACTGTTAAATAGGATGACCTAGAGTGAGATTTACAGCATAAGGATTTTTCACTCTAATTATCCTCCTACCTTTTTTCTTTCGGAATTATGAAATGTTTTTTAAGCTTGCGGAAGTCCTCGTATTTCGTGGCTCCAAAATAATCAGCTCTTGTACACGCAGATGAATAAACATGACATTCTTACATGTGTGTATCATGCAACTGAGACAGAGGTTTTATGAGACAAGAAAAATGTAGTGAAAATACCTTGAACTGTAGAACGTATCCAGGTTTTAAGGTCAGATCCCGAGTGACTGCAAATCGATCCCCATCCGATTTACCAAAGAGCATTGCTGACGGTGTGGCTGAGCAGAAGCTTTCATTTTTGGTCATTCCTTCATTCGCCAACATCAGCCACACACTGAGCTGGTTCATAGGGTAGTCGAAGGCAGGTTTCTCATAAAAGTTCTGAAAGATATAGAAAAGCGTAAATGGATGTAATTCTTGCATTTTCAGAATACATGATCAGTTTTCAGTTTATTGCATGTACGTTTTGTTCCTGCTCATATTAGTTCAGGGCTGGTGAAAGGATTTTTTGTGTCCTTAGGGCAAGTATCATTGTGCCTCTTGGTCACATCCTGAAAAAATATGATGGTGCTTGCTATGATTTATCCCTTGTGACCTATGAGTTTGGCAGGTGATGCACTGAGCTCATCTAAAAACAGGGAAGCTCAGCACTTCCAAACTGCTACAGACATTGGACTTATTAATGTGAATATTTGACATCCAGCCAAAGGCAGGGTAAAAAGCTTGGATTTTGAGACTTATTCCAGTTAAAGCATGATGAATTCAGAATAGGAAAAAAGTGAAATAAAAAGTCAGGAAAAACATGCGCCAGAAACAAAAAAAAAACTTGAAGAAAAGGGATGGGAAAAGTAATAACAAATATTAGTATACAAGCATTGGCAAAGCTGGCCCTAATTGTCCCCCTTTTGGCTTTGTCAATGATTGTTTCATTTTGTCGTGGATTGTGTGAAAAATAATTTTTGGGCGTGTGTTTTTGTCTGTGTGTATGTGAAAATCCCTGGTGAAATCCGGCAGATACCTCACCATACCTGACTGAAAGCACTTGTACCCAACTCCTTCCTACAGAATATACTTTTTGGGGGGTTTAACACCCCAAACAACCTCCTGAAGCCACACCCATTGGTATTATGTGCCATTTGATAATCTAAATATGCTATTGGAATGAGCTTTTTTTGTAGTATAGTGTTGACTTAAGAGGACATTCCAAGGTTTCCAACAGAGACGGGAGTCTGATAAGGATAATTTCCCATAGGACACTGGTTTGAAGAGCAACATGCAGCTAGTGTCTGAACTCCCTGGCCTTCATAAGGCAGAAGAACTGAATGCTTTACATGGAACCAGTAGCCATTCCTGCCCTCAGGACCCACCACGTATGATTAGATATGAGCAGCAGCAACATGTATGGTATAGGACGAGGTACTGTGAATCATTCCACCGTTTACAGGAAACATCACAGTGATCCCAGTAAATACTATGGGTTTCTTATTAGAAGAATGGACAATTTCCAGGTGAGCAGTATGATACCTGTCTGGCAGCGTACATGATGTCTGTAAAAGTTTATTTAGGGAAGAGGTATGGTCTTCTAGAAAAAGTAGTTAAGCAGATTTGATAACAATCGACAGGAAATTCATAAGAGACCTAATCAGCTCACTTTTTTATAATAGTTTTTTTTTACCTGGGGTAAGGTGGGATAAGCCACAGGAATGATCTGCTTCTGATTTTCAGACAAAATAATGACGTCGTCGATTGCCCACTGGTCATAGCCTTCTCCTGAAAACGCTGGCTGCCACCAGCGGAATCTGGTGCATGGGGTCTTCGCAGCGGCAGGGAGCTCTAGGTACACAAACCTGCAGAGGAGATCCGAAAATCAATCATAAATGCACGTCTTTAAATAGTGGCAAGTTACCTGGTGCATTGCCAAATGAGTCACTGTCACAATTAAGTCTGTGTTGTTTATCATTGCTACATGCATGCTTATATTTATTTTGGCCTGTTGTGTGAATCTTGGATGATTCTATGGTTGAAGATGCAATGCAAAATAATACCCGCAATTTGTAGGAAAATGTGGTTTGCTGTAGAGGCTTTCCAGTAACTTCAAAGCACCTAAAAGGAGCTACAGGCTCCCTCATATAATCACCTGTCTCTGTTTCTCCATTTGTACAGATCAGAGTTGAGATTCTGAATACTTAATTTGTATCTATATTGTACAACAGAGAGGGCATTACCAAACACTCATCAGAGAGAGACTCAGAGGGACCCGTAGCTAATCTGAAAGCCTTACAACACCCACCAGTCAATACGTTCCTCAGAGCACCCTCTCAGTAGTCAGTACTACACTTGTCTGTCTAAATACTGGCTGGGGTAGTAGTTCCTGCCTGGCGAGGAACCAGCTAAGAATGGGAGAGCCGTGCAGTGTGAAATCTAATATCTCGCTTAAAGGGCAATGCTTCCTGCTAAATGACAAAACTTCAAACAGTGCAATTGAACAGGGGCAACCTCTAATAGTGCGAATGGTGGAGCACAACTTTAACTGATGACGAAACTCACAATTCGAATTTGTGTTGCTAGAAACTATGTCCCTGATTTAGGAAAGACTGCTAGTAATTTTCCTGGCGGAGAATCATCTGCAGGAAATGACAACTATGGGGTAAATACATTACCATTGCTCTTCAGAGGATTACGCGTTCCCACCCATCCTTGAATCAATGCCTCTTTTCTTTTCCAGACACCAGCCCTCAGTTATATGAACTGGCATTAGAACTGCAGGCTTGCCTGCATTGAAGTGGTCAATGGACAAGAGAGCAGGCTGCTGTCATCAACCCATGAAATCAACATTCACCTGCATACCAACGGAGAGCAACTCAATGTGAGGGCAACTGACTACAAGATCTTTATGACCTTACCCAGGCTTGATTGACAAATGCATACCTCAGACTCAACCTGATGAAAAAAGTCATCCTCATTGCCAACAGCACAGAAGGTGGTCTGAGCTAAACATGGCTCGCCTACCACTCACCAATAATAGTGATCATTGATGGTGACCTGTCACATCACACATCTTGAAAGAAATCTGAGACTATCTAGCCTCTCCTCTTCTTTCTACAGAGGCTTTTGACCAGATGTACGGAGCTATTTTGCTGTTGGACTGATTCACTAATCAGGGCTTTGGCAATCACGAGACAGCTTGGTATGTACCAACCCCAAATAGCGATTTGCTAACATGTTACAGAAATGGCAATTTGTATTTGTGAGTACATACCAAATCACTGTTTAGGAGGCGTGTGCTTTGCGCGTCCCTTTCAAATAGCGACTTGAAATGAGATATATTAATGATTTGCTTCTGAAATCTGTTTGCAAAACATTAATATTTTACTGACTACATAAAGGTAGTAACCCATTTACAAACCAAACTTGGTCTGAAAGGGATCTTTTCCCCTTTGTAAATGTTGACAAAAATATGGGACCACTACCCAGTCGTAAAAAAAAGGTTTGTGAAACTTTTAATTTTGTGTAAATGATTCCTGTTTTCCAAAAAATTACTGCCTTATTTAAAAGAAATCACCAACATGGTGGACTGCTGACCCCAGCAGGACATCATTCCTGAGATAGCAGTGAATCACAGTTGGTTGCAATTTGCGACGTACCTCATTTATTTTCATGAGATAGGTCGAACTGAAGCCCAGTACGATTTGGTATTTTGAGAACTGATCTATTAATACATTGATGAGGCAGCAAAATATCATAGGTTTCATAACATTTCAGTGTGTAAATTGAGACCACTTTTTTGTGAAACCTATCTTAGTATATCTGGCCCTACACCCCTAACTTTGAGGCTCACACTTCAAAACCATTCCATGGCAATGTTTGGAGCACAGTACTGACTGACCTCTCTGACATCATTCTAGCTCCGTTGAGCATTATGTTTCAGTCTGCCCTATCAAATGACAGATCTCATCCAGGAGGATCAATGCTTATTGCCTGCCCAGACTCACATCATGTGGCACAGGAATGAATTCCTCCATGATCTACTAGGCAGAGATATCCAGCACCACTCAAACTGACTGGATAACTAAACTGCTGTTAAGGCTAATAAAACATTTTAAGCCACTGCATCAGTAGGCTCAATATCAAATAAAACAAGGAAACCATGAGAAGACACACATGTTCATGATATTCATCTGCAACAACATCCCTGAATTGCTCTCGTCTTTCACTCCCCCACATCAATAGGGCATTCTAAAGACATGAACTCAACAAGTATACCCACCACCACCATAAAGGAACAATGTTGCACCTTCACAAAATGGACTAAAACATGAACCATTTCTCCCCACTTATTCCCATGACCTCAAATTATTTCCTATGCACAATTTGAATGCTAGATGGATGTTTATTATTTCATTGGAAGACAGGGTGTATTGCTCTATCCAATGGATACATTAAGATCAAAAGACCAATCAACAGGATGAATCCTGTATTTTCTTTAAACAGGGCACGATTTGTTGCACAAGTTACAACTTTGGGGTCAATTACGATGGTGTTCAGAAAGGCTCCAACTGGGATTCGGATTTGGCGAATCCAATTCGGAACCTATGATTCCGACCTAATCGGATACATGTCCAACATACTACGATAAAAGGAAACTGTTCGGGCTGTCCGATCCAATTGGCATTCATACAGACTGAGTCATTCGGAGCTGAATCGTACAGCTCTATGGACACTGTTTCGGACCAAGCGATTACGATGTCCGAATCTGACAGCCTTTCCAAATAGATTTGTCCATCACAAAACGGCTTTCTGATTCTGACTTTGGGGGCCTTTAGCAGGCCCCCTTCACCATAGGCCTCCGTCTGGGGCCCGTTGGGATACCCATGAGACCCCTCTTTACAACCATGCATAGTGTGCTGGCACCATGGGGTGCCTGTCACAGGGTGCAAGTTTTTCCCCAACTACCCCAACTAAGTGTTAAAGTACACGTCTTGCAGTAACTAAATGGAGTTAACTGACAGTTCTGGTCAAAGTAGTAGTGAATTATTTCCACATTGCTCTCACTGTGAGGTCACTGTTTCCTCTTACTAACTGAGGTTTTGAAACGGTTGTTTACAATCTGAGCTTAGTTGCTCAGATGAATTTTGGGTTGCTATATCTTGGTTAAAAAAGTCTGATATCAACAGTCTTTGAAGACTGCTAAAACACAACTTTCCTCTCCACCAATTTCAAGTTTCTTGGCTTTCAACCTGACCCAATGATCCTTCAAAGCACAGGGCAGCAACAAAAGCACTATCAGTATAATACCAGATTTCATTCTATCCACAATTCAATCCTTCCTCCTCTGAAAAAACTATGCACCTCACGACCTAGACTATCTAGCTAAGAGACTTTCCTTCACTGCCCACTGCAAAACCAATCAATCCAAAAAACTCTAAAATTAAACGGAAAAAAACAAAGGCTAGCATTCTCATCAATTTATGACCACCATTTATTTCGTGATTATTACGGACACTTTTTTTTTAGTCCTGGAATTTTGGTTAGGGCCGAAAGAATGTTGTGCATGTAGTATTTTTTTGTTTCCATTAAACTAATTAGACTAACCGTCCTGAAATTAATGATTTGTAGGTGTAAAGTTAAGGGGAGGAGGCAATGTGGGTAATGACCTGGAATGAGATGGTCACACGACATCTGTTGCCCCTATTTTGTGGTTCAACCTCATTCCACACAGAAAACTCACCCCTCTCCTTCCAACTTTTAAAAGGGAACACAATACACTGCTCTTCTCCTTATTTCTCGCCCATATTCTGGCTCCCACAGTATGCCCTGCTCGTTAAAGGAATTTTCAATGAAATTTGAAAACTCTGTAAAGTTAAGAATACTTTGTAAAGTCTAGTTAACTTGCAAATTGGTATTGCAATAGTATTTCTTGACCCTCCTGTATAAGTCCTGCTAACATGCGCTACAAGACCACAAGCCCACACGCCCTTTGTAAACAGTGCCCATGGGACTGTAAGCTGCATGCACCACCACATATTCCCTTTTCCATGCAAAGGTCCCGTGCTAAATAAATACACACACAAAAAGTACAAAATAAAAAATGCTCGAAACATTACAGCATTGTTGTGCTTTGGATATGCACAGGAATAACTGAAAAGGACCCTCTCTATATAGATGGCCCCTTTAAAAAAAATGACAATTTCTAAAGGGCTTCATCAACAAGAAGAGCAGAGTGCATGTCAATCTACAAAGCTCTTTACCTGGGCTTACGGAAGTCGGAAAAGTACATTTCTGCGAGTAGATGCCAGCTGATGCCCCCATTGTTGCTGTACTGCAGAAGCACGCCTTCCTCTCTGCTGTCAGGTTTGTTACAAGAAGAGGTCTCCCCTCCGATCTGAATGTAAAACTGAACAAAATCGACCCATGTTGTATCTAGATCCCGGCTCACAAGCTGCCTTTTTCCAGCCTGTAAAGACAAACAAGAACATGGTTAGGGTTGTTTTATACTTTCCTGTTTAACAGTATGGAATGCATCATAATACTTTCACCATGCAGCTACAATGGAGATCAAAAACTCATGAACACTACTGGGCACAAAATATATCATTTACACTTAATTCATCTATATAAGAATTCCCAATCCAACGTATTTATTTGCTGCATCAGTTAGCAAAATAGTAACAAGCTACTTTTATCAAGTGATTGTTACTTGCAGAACACACTATTATATAGAGCTGATTAAGTTTCATTGTGAACAGGTGTCTATGAACTTACATGGAAAAACAACGTGATCTCAAGTCAGAAATTTGTAACACTTCTTTGGCCATCGAAGCCCACTTTTATTTTCTAAAAGAGCCTACATTGCTATTTCTTCTTCTCCAAATCTAGGACATAGCGCTATTAGAGCAATAATAGTGGATATACAACCACTGAAGTATATTGAACCTCTTCATTTACTCCCTTGTTCCTGTCCCTAATGTTATTTTAGCTTTGTGCCTGTATTGCCTATTTTTGTTCTCTCTAGAGCTAAATGGTTGCTTATAGTTAATCGGTTCATATGTATGGTTGAAATCATTATCATGGAATGTAACAGACAATAGGTAATTTCCGTCTCTCTTTCTCTAAGATTGGTCTTTATGAAGCAAATCTCACTCTTACGATTTGCGAAAAGAGCTTGGTATATTCTATATTGTGAAGCTGCAACCCAGACTAGAAATGTTGGCTTACTCAAATGTTTCTATTGCGCAGCCATTTGTTTTTTGTGCAGATTTATATAGCGCGAACTCGACCCGAAAGTATTGTAGCGCTTTACATCAGCACCAGTTACTTTACACAAGGACACATTAATTTTTTTTTCACACCCCTTTATTATTATACTGACTATTTACATTCTGTAACAGCATTATGAAAAACTCCTAATAAACAGAACAACAACATTTGTGGGTATACAACAAATCAGGGTCTGGAACATATTGTCAAGGGTGCAGGAGTCACTCTAGATTTTCAGGATATCCACTTGAGAAATGTCTTGCATGACTTTAGCCTTCATGGACCAACATTGGGCCCTACAGCAATGAACTGTGCCGGCAGTGTCAATGACAGGCGTCTTCCCAGAAGCTCTCAAGAAAGGCCAGATCCTTCTGCCCCTAAAGAGACCTACACTCAATCTCGATGACCATGCCAACTTTCAGCCCATCTTTCACTTACCACTTGTCGACAAGATAGCGAAAAAAACTGTCAATGTTCAACTCCAAAATCCCACCATGCTAACCATCTTCTGCATGACTACCAGTCTGGCTTCAGATCACACTGCAGCATGGAGACTTCTAACTTACACATCGTAGATGATTACCTCATGACCACATATGCCAATGACCCATGACTCCTGATATTGTTTGACCTCTAGGCTGCCTTTGACACTGTTGTTCATCCCACCTTCATAAACACCCTGGAATGTCGAATGGGATTAATCAGCAATTTCCTTCTGTGGTACTCCTCTTACTTTCCTAACCGACCCCCAGTTTGTTCATATGGTTACTTCCAGGTCCCAAAAGATCCCTATCACTTGCGGAGCCCACAGGGTTCGATAAAGTTCCCTGCCATCTTCAACCAATACTTAGATGCACTTGGTGCTCTAGTCACAGACAACTTCAAGATTCATGAACATTTTGGTGATATACAATTCTACTCCAAAGTCTCCTCTGCTTCAGACATCCTATGCCTCAAACAATGGATGACCAGTGCTTACCTGGGGCTCAACCCAACCAAGATAGAATCCCTGTTATTTGCCAAGAACAACAAACAAAAAACAATTCAAACCTGGGTTAGTGGCCTGAACCTTGACAGCTTCAAAAGCCAACTTTCACCGAATGTTAAGTTACTAGGAATTATCCTTGACACCAACTTACCTCTCAAGGAACACATTACCGAAAACACAAACAGAGCTCTAAAGAAAGTCAAACCATTACTTGCCGAAAGCAACTATGGAACTGCTGTTCAGGCCCTTGTTCTCCTGCATTTTAATGGTGGTAAGGCCCTACTCCATGGACTCCTATGCTCCACACTGGCAGCATGCCACAGCACATCTCATCCAGGGCCTGAAGAAATATCATCACACCCATTTCCAATTTTCCATTTACCTCACAGCTCTCTTCTGTAATATGTGCCTATAGTTTCATTTCTAACGGCACAAAAATAATAAAAATACCGCTCTATTATTATTTTTATTGGCTCAAACACCATTTACTAAGATTACAGTGATTTTCTATTACTCATGGAGCCAAAATCCATTACATTTCATCCAAATAAAGGAAAAACAGGAAGCTTCACCGTCACCTATAAAGTCCAAAGCTAGTGATATGCAAGAAATGTCAATGAGCAAAGTTCTTGAGGAGATTGAAGCAATACATTGAAATACTGACACAATATTCTCTGACATCATGCATATTCAATAAAAGTGAAATGAAAGTATATGATAAAGAGATCAAAATTAGAGCTAAAGCACCAATTGAAAAAATGATTCCTTTTGTCAATCAAATATTTCCTATGAAAAAATCACTTTAAGAGCTGAATAATAGAACATGTCAATATCTGCATATTTTCCATGTTCCTGAAAATGTTGCTGCAAACTCAATTTGGAGAATATACTACCAAATCAATTAAAGATAACTTTCCCTGAAAAATTTGAATTTAATAAAGAATATTGTATTCCCACTCATCAAATGTAACCAATCAAAGCCCGGACAAATTAACGTTGAGGTCCTATGTCTTCATTATCTTATTTTTATCAGAAAAGTTGCATGAGAGATACCACATTTATTGATAGAAGGTACCAAAATGTTCATTCCTCAAGAGTTTGCCAAAGAAACTATACACATAAGCAAACAGTTCTCAGATTAAGACCAAGACTGAAAGAGGATGGTTATAAATATGGTCTTTTTAATCAAGAATATGCATTTGAAAATTATCTTTCCAAATCCTGTTCTTCAGCAGATTTGGTCATATACTTAGATCAGCACGCCCGATCAGATTGGAGTCTCAAGCAATTGAAGACTCTGGCTGAATATTAAAGGCCCAATATGTATCTGATCCTTTACTGAATTGCAGGCTGTTGCTGTATGTTTGACTTCACTTGCACCTCTGTTCCTTGGTACCTTGTTGCTGTTAGTTCCTGTTTAGGATTATTCTATGTTTTGTTTGTCACGTATTGTCTGTTTTTTAAGGACTACCATCATACTTTTATATTAATTCTTTTATTAGTGCCTATATTTTATTGTAGATGTTAGGCATACATACTATCAAAATTATATCACTTAATGTTAAAGGATTATGCCACCCAGTCAAAAGATAAAAATATCAGAATACTTGAATAAAACATAATGCTGACATTTATTTTATACAAGAAATTCACTTTAATGATAAGGCATTATTATATATGTCTCAAGGATGGATCAGTCTCTTCCCCAGCTAAAAGACGGACAAATATGTGTTGCTTTTCTTTTTCTCATAAACTGAAATTTCTATAGTTGGATTGCTATAATGATGCAGATGGTAGATTTGTTTATGTAAAAATGTAGATTGATACATTTGTTTTAAACTTAATCAATATATATAGTCCTACAAAAGGCAAACCTATGTTTTAGAAGATATTATCATAGGAATTCTCAAATTTGCTAATGTACCTTTTTTGTATGAAACAATTTTCATCTAATTAGGGATCCTCTCTTAGACAGACTCTCCACTTTCAAATTCCATCCCACAAAACATTTCTCCTTATTCAGATCTTTTTCTTAAATACTAAGCTCATTGACCACTGGTGACTTTCAAATCCTAGAACTAAAGATTTCAATTTTGTTTAAAACACTCATACCTCCTACTGTAGAATTGATAATTTACTTTCTTCTATGAACCTTTGCCATGTGATCAAAGACACTACCATTGAAGAAATTATGATTTCTGATCATGCAATAATCTCTTTTCCTCTAGTCTTAGAGGATATGCATACTCCCAAGAATAATTGGCGCATGAATACCGAGGTAGCCTCAAATCTAGAGAATTCCACCAAATATTTAAATGTCATTGCCCTGTCTCTGCTTCTTCTTTAGATAGCTATGCCAAGTCTGATCTGCCCACTGTCGGGGGTGGTGATTTACCAACCTGCATTGTGTCGGACGCTATAACATTTGTCTGCTGTCAGCCCTACCTTCTCTGCTTGCCTCATTAACTGTCATTCCTTACCCAGACATGCCTTAAATATTTATAATCTACTCTCTGAAAATGACTGGTACCTGTTGTTCCTAACAGAAACTTGTCTTAATGACTTATATCACTCTCTGGCCATCCCTCCTGGTTTTTCGATTAAACATCTGGATCATTTGGAACAAAATGGTGGATCGCTTGCTATTATATACTGCTCCCCCCTACTCATATTCCGTCTCAAAATTGCTGTTTATAAACATTATTGAAGGTCTGTTCTTCACGATTGTCTTACTACCTCCTTTGCCCTATTAGGAGTTCTCATCTACCAATCCCCTGACTCTCTGGCTGACTCTCTCCTACTATCAGCTCATGCTTGGCCAACTATCCCCTCTGAATGCTAATTTTGTGGTACTTGGGGATTTCAACTTGCATGTCGATGATAATAGCAACTGATCTGCCCAGCAATTTATGTCCTCATTAGAAGGTTTCGATTTGGAAAAATTGGTCTTTGAACCCACTCATTTAACAGGTCACACATTTGATCTTATTTTTTCATCTACCTGCACAGTTAAGGTTATGCCCGCACTTAAGCTTTTTTGGTCCGACCATTTTTGGTCCCTTTTTGCCTTTTTTCCCTAGTCCCTCGTCAGGTGCAAGAGCCGGTCAGAAAATCTCAAGACCCGGGGCACCTTTTATGCAGACACTGCAGTCCACCCCCCAACAATGCAATGAAGTGCTGGATTTAGCTTCAGTAACTGGCTTATCTTGGCACTGGATACGATCACGACCATAAAAACACACTCCTCTAGTAGCCGATAAATCTCGATGTAAAAGACTTGAACAATAATGGAGAATGGCCTATGACAACAAGGCAAAAGTTACTAACCTAGCCACGTTGAAATGCTATCACTCTTCCATCTGAAAAATGCAGGAATATTTCAAAGCTGCATCCATTGCAGAGGCAGATAATAAGCCTTGAGAACGTTTTCAAATTGTCAAAAGTTTCCTTTCGCCTACGGCAAAAGCAAACAATCTTTCTCCCATGCTGCAACTCTGTGAAGACCTCTCAATTTATTTTCATGAGAAAATTAAAATCCTCTATGACTGATTTACTCTGCCAACTATACCTAACATGAGCACACCTGTTCTCTCCCAGTCCGGTCCTCTTCTTATGAGGTTTGACCCTATATCCTTGGAAGTCTCAGCGTCAGAATTGGTGAGATGCAAATTTGGATCCCCTCTGGATCCCTGCACTTTGGCTATTTTAAATCTGGCCTCGGATGTGGTTAACCCCTTTCTCAATATACTGTTGAATAATTCCCTGGAATAGGGGCTAGTTCGTCCATGAAAACATGCCTTCAACTCTGAGCTCCTTCAAGCTGTGCCTGAAGGCAGTTGTGGAATGGATGGAGGGAAGCTGCCTCAAGCTGAACTCCGATAAAACTGAGATTCTTTTTTATTGGCACAAAGTCTTTCCCCAAGACAAATCTTTGGTGGCCACCTGAGCTGGGTGCCGCTTCTCTCCCAAATCTGACGGCCAGAAACCTTGGGGTAAAAGTCAAAACAAATCTTACCTTTGAGCCCCAAATTAAGTCCATATCTACTTCTTGCTTTGCCACTATCAGATCTCTCAGAAGGATGATCCACCCCATTCCTGTGGAATCTCCTTAAACTGTCCTCCACGCTCTGGTTACAGCAAAACTGGATTTTGCTAACAGTTAATACTTGGGCCTACTGGCTTTTCTTATCCAATGGCTACAAATTAACCAGAGGTCTGCTGCACACATCATCTTGATGATCCTCCGACGACCACCAGTGTCCTCTAATTTGTGATATCTTCACTGGCCTCCTGACATCAATAGGATCCAGTTTAAGGCACTCCTTTTGGCACTCCTTTGTCTTCAGAGCCTTCACTCAGAAAGGTCCTCTTTACCAGAGGAGAAAGCTTAAGCCTCAACACCCGTCCAGAGCTCTGAGGTCCAATAACCTCAAGTTGATCCATGTTCCACGCATACATAAAGCCAGAAGAGGCAGGTGTTCCTTCACATACCGGGCCTCGAAATTCTGGAACTCCTTGCCGCTCCGACGGCACTGTAGCACTTCGGAATTAGCCATCAGGCTCAATCCCCAAACCTTTCTGTTTGATACCTCTCTTACGGTTGTGCAAACTTACAGTTCTCCCCTCACATTCTCAAGATTTCCGTTAGCACCAGGACATCTCCCTGGAGGGAGCAGTGCACTCTATAAATGTCATGAATTGAATAGAATGCCTAAATGTAAGGACATTTTAAACATAGAACTATGTTTTATTAATAAATCCCCACAGAACAGCTAGGTGATAATGCCACCTACATGTAATGTTTTGAGTTAGTTTTTGTTGGTTTAATTTTCCACAATTATTTAATTTGTTTGCTTGTGATTTCAAAGTCACAAGGGTTGGCAGCTGATCCATTGATCAGTTTAAATGAGGTGCAAGACATAAGAGTGAGCCTACCAACCTGAGATTGTGACAACAGTATATACAATTCATCTTCAGCATTTTCACAAATGTTATGTTATAAGTTTTGTAGAGCGCACTGCTGCCCCAGCTAGGGGGCGTCCCAGAGCTGGCAACTGCAAGTGTTAAAAAAGGTGACTGAAAGAAAGAACACTGGGCCTATGATGTCGGGAAGAGATGAGTTTTAATGACTTAATGAAATGCAGTGTGATTATTGATACTTCCGATGCCGACAGGAGGAGAGTTCCAAAGTTTTGAAGCAAGGACACGCAAAGAGTGCCCACCCGCTCGCACTTTCCTCACCCGGGGGACAACAGCAAGGTGTTGACCCATGGATCGTAATTGACGGGTGGGTATGTAGAGTGAGAGGAGATCCACCAGAATATCTGGGGAGTGGAGATTCAGGATTCTGTGAGCGATTCAGAGAGACTTAAACTCTATGAGTTTCGCCACCGGCAGCCAATGTAGTCTGCGGATGGCGTTGGTTGTGGGACAGGCTCTCGGGAGCCCAGGTAGTGTCCTGGCAGACGCATTTTGTGCCCTCTGCAAGCGGAGGATCTTATCTTTATTTGCCCCTAGATAAAGTGAAGAGGAGTAGTCCAGCCTCAATAGAGTGGGGGCCTGGAAGATGACCTGACAGACTGTGAAAAACAGCCTGCGCAGGAGTCCGAAACAGGTCCCTGCTACCATTTTAGTTTGGACCTGAAAGTTAACAAACTGTGCCTCATGCAGACATTTACAAACAGTACAGAGTTCATTAAAGTGGGTATTGGTTTTAATATTATAAATGACATTTTCATGTGCTGATGTGTGCTGGGTGTTTCTGAAGAGGTTTAACATGTTATCTCTCAGCCCAATTCATGTCTTAAGACAATATTTTGATGTTATTTGTCATGTAATCATTTTAATAATCTAAAGGCATGTATTTTTGTGTTTGTGTGCAATTTAATGTTATTGTGGTTTTGTAACTCATGTTAAATTATATAAATTTGTTGCAGTTTGTAAGTTAAAAAATCACTTTTTGGTGGTAAAATCATGAATCAGTCACACACACTTGCATTTGCTATGTAGTTTACTTATTACGGTATATGATAATGTATTTGGTTCCTTGATCCCCCACAATGGAGTTGATGTAGGATTTGTGAGGTAAATTGGTGAATATTTTATATTGTTCGCTTAGAGTGTGCATAAGCCACATGCATTGCGCTTTACATATATTCAATTTTGCTGGAGGCCTCTTCCTTGTTTCAGATCAGATATGGTACAAGTATTGTGCTGTGCCCTATTTGCTGTTTGCTCTTCTCAGTGTGTGAGAATACTATTGATTTGTAGCTGTAAGCTAGGGTTAAGTTGAACACTGCTTCATTTGATTCTCACTAAGTGGCATGGAATCGATTTGGTTTTGTTGAACCCTGTACCGGGTGATTATCCCTCAGTGGCAGAGAAGTGCTTGGGCTGTGCTGAACCTGTTTCATGTGATTCTTCCTACGTGGCAAGGTTAGCGCCTGGGTTGCGGTACAGAGGACGAGTATGTGGGGTGAAAGATACTATTTGTTAAAACACAAAAACACCCTTGCAAGGGATGAGTGTGTGGAGTGAAAGATAACTGCTGAGAAAATACTAGATTCCCTTTTGTGGGATGAGTGTGTGGGTTGAAAGATACCTGTTGAGAAAACAATAGATGCCCTTACAGGGAATGAGTGTATTGGTGAACGATTCTAAAGATGACCTTTGCTGGGCTGAGTACATGGGTTTAAATATATCCATTGCAAGCAGATATTGTGTGAATATCACCTGTTTGTTTATTTGATTATATGCGTGGTTGTGTCAGTGTTTGTTGGTGTGTTGTGGTACCTAATTGTTGGCCAACTGGTGTTGTTTGGTAGTCTTAATAGCAACATGTTTTTATGGTGTCCTTTTTACATACATCATTTGATGATGCTGTGAAATGTTGCGCAGCCTGGTGTTTTTCAGGTCTGTCTTGTTATTGTATTTCTTAAGGTGGGAGGCATTTACTTTTTGTTTCAAAACGAGGGAGATATGTGGTATCCTGCTTGTCAGGTTTCCCAATGATGTATTGGAATGTCAGAGTTATGAAGGTTCCCTGAAGGGCACTGTGAGCCAGACAGACCAGGGCTGAGGAGCAAACTACATCTGCCCCTGCTGGGGTCATTAATGCATCCATTTAACTTACACTAGAAGATTGAGAGCTCCACTGAAGACACTGGAGTGGCACCAGGGTTATAAAGGTAGGTGTAAGCCTTCTACTTCAACATTCCAATGTTGGTCTTTCTGTTTCGTTTTTTAAAATGTAGAAAATTCTACCCTTAGTAGGTGGAATGTTCTAATAGCCTTATAGCCCTTCTGGTTCCGGCTATACCTGTTGCTAAATGCCCTCACCCTTGCAATAGGCCCTTGTCTGTGGCTCAGGCCTATAACTTGGGTCAGCACTTTCAACATCCAAATAGCCCTGGGCAGCAGGCTATCTGGTTACAATAAAACCTCCTTGAATCTACTTGTGTTTTCTGCATGTTTCTACAGGCCAACTTGCATCACAACACGTATATACGAATTAACTGGTTGGCTTGGAAGTTGAGATAAATTACATCAGAATTTCAGAAAGAATTGCTTGCGATGAAAGCTTGAGAAAGCAGCTACCCACAAACCCATGTACTACCTGAAGATCTGTGTCATATTTGGAATGTGACTAACGCTGTAACCGAAGCTACGTGCACAAGACAAAGACTATCTGTGACATTCATTTTTGGTCACAGTTCACTATTAGGAGTTGTCTCCCTCATTTTGTTAAAGGAGTTGTATAACATTTTACACTTCTAGCCTAGCACCCCTCTCGTACTATGTTTACTATGACTCTTCATCAATATTTGGTTCAACAAGTGCATTTATATCCATGTGTCTCAATGATCAGCAGCATAACTTTCTTTGTAAAGACTGGCGGAACGCATAGCATCAGATTGTTATCTTGCCAGGTTCACCCACGCATCCTTTTTTACTGCGCTTCCTCTATCTTTTTAATTATGTTCCCTATACACTGTCAGGCTGGGCTCTCAGTGCGGAAGGAGATGGGGTTGCCTAAAACTGGTCTGAAGATCCATGTCTAGAAGGTCTATCTGAAGGGGCAATGCTCGTCAGTCTTTCTAATGCGGATTCTGATACAGAGACTGCTCCAGTTTGACGGGGAATGGAAAAAGAGCCACCACTCTGCTCTTACTGCGAAACGCCAAAAGGCGAGCGTGAGTGAATATGTTACCCAGAGTGGCGCTGTTGGGTCACTAAGCATAGCTACGCCACTAAGAATTCTTCGTGGGACTGAGTCAGGGTGAAATTCAAAGTTCTTTGGGAGTAGGTTGGCAGAATGCCAAGAGAGAAGCATCATAAGAAAGGTTAAACTAGGATGCTTGTTCAGAAGAGCCCCTATACAGTGCATGTCTGCAGACCGAATTACCACAATTTGTGTTGGTTGACATTTTTTCACACGGATACGCCTGCCTGTCTGTTTCGCTCTATCTTTAAATCTTTTTATATTATTACATCCATCTGGCTTTGTAAACATTTACCAAGAAGTATGTGTTCCTTTATCTCTGTTAATCAAACTGAAAATATATAGAACAGAACACCACATATTTGATAAAGGCGAGGAAATTTGTCTACATTTTGGAGAATAACATGAGGTTTTTGTCATGCGAGGGCAAAACACATCTAATCATTTTAACAGTCACATTGGAGTATTTAAATTGGTAACATAGAGCCCAATGCTGAAGTGTCTTGTGGGAAATAGATGAATGCCTGTCACAAAAGAGCAAATAATGTGCACTTACCCTGCTGAAATACAGAGATGACCCGGAGGATATCACCCCACAGCCCTGTTCTGGTTTCACAATCTCTCCACCAATGACCTCTTGCCAATCCGTGTCCAAGCCATTTTGACTTTCAAAATCTGACATCACCGTGGAGGCTAGGGTAGTTTCGGGGAGGCATTCTGGGCCCCTATATTTTGAGTCACATCTATAATGAAAAAAGAATGTACATTTGCATATTTTAATAGCAGTGATTGATGCAAGCATCCAGTTTCCATCCCTTAACTATTCTGAAAACGCGCCTCTTTGATACACCTGGGGTCTCTTGTTCAGACAATCCACGTGTTCAATTAACAAAAGTATGGATAACACTAATAATAATATGTAATATTAATTTTGGCCCAAGCCAAGAGGATTGCACTTTGATGTGTATGAGAGATCATAGTGTTGGTGCACCAAAATATGGCGCTGCGCTCTCTATCACCACCTAGACTCTCACATCAAAACTCCTTCATTTTTCACATGAAAACTTCTCCAGCCTTTATTACATTCTCCTCACTAGCATGGATGTCTATTCACCAAAATGCCTGGGGTAGCGGCAGCTCCTCCGCTAAGGTGGAGGAGTGTTGCCCCACTGCTCTTTGAGCAGAAAAAATAACATAATGATAACTTAGTTATTATCATTTTATTTTTCACAGGTTCAGAGTTGGGTTTGGGTGGGACTGGAGGAACAGGGGGAGAAGGGATTTGCACACTCCAAGTGCCCATGAATGCTTGGCCGCTGTCTTGGCCTGGCCAAACAGTCATGCGTACTTTGAATGTTCCCCACCAGGCTGCATTACAGAGCCTGGTGAGGAACATGCACAGGCCCCCAGTCTTCAGCTGAGCTCTGATCCACGTTGCTCAGACCAATCACAATGCTGCATTGATGCATTGGATTTGGCTATAATGAGCCTGTGTGATTCCTGGTTCTGGGACTCGATAATCGGAGGAGATATGCAACCAGAGGATCATGTAAGTGGTATTTTTTTTAATTATTTCGTCTCCCCACCACTCCCCTCCCTCCACCCTCATTCCCTGCCAGCTGCTACTTTGCATACAACATACATTTAACAGCATTTTTTACTTACCGTAGCTTCCAGATAGGGTCAAATTCCAGCTAATGTAATCCCTTTTCATTACAGTAAAAATAAATAATATTATTCACCATTTGTATAATAAAAAAAATGGAAAGATACCAGGCAAGTGGAGCTCGGATCAGCATCCTTTAGGAAGAGCTGCCGCTGTGTTCCAGGCACTGATTTTGTCAACTCTGAGGCCTGGGGTCGCAAAAGCAGTGTCATGGGTACCAAGGGGCAAGCCAGGGGTCGCATCTGCGACCCCTGGTGACCCCAAAATGACGTCCATACTCCCTTGGCCAAGGTTATGGATGTAGCTGCGGGGAAATCTGTGAGGCGTAAATCTGGTGTCGGAGACGCACCACCAACTCATGTCTCCATAGGTACAGCCCCAGTGCAGCTGCAACACTCTACCTGCTTCTCCTCACAGAGGGGGACACCTGTGACTATCCTGGCTTCTGGAGGGGGCGAAGCAGCATTATTTGAGGTGAAGGGCACTCGTTTTCCACCTCCACCTACAGGGAGACGGCCAGAGCTCCGGGGACTATAAAAGTAGAAGGAGGAGAGGACAACACATTGAGGAGGAGGGGGGGGGGCTGAGAGGACACTCGCAACCACAACAAACATGGTGAAAATCCATAGCCATGAGGAGGGGAGGGACCAGCACAGACTGGGTAGTATCCAGGGTCGGAGCCTCATTCCTTTTGACGAATCCATCTACATGTCATGGCTCTAGACCTCCAGTGATAGGGGATTTACCCAATCAGAGATAGATATGGATTAATCAGGAAAACAATCCACTTTTCGAGCCCTATAAAAAGAATTCTGTAGATGCAGGCAGCAGAAAAGATGAAAGTAGTAAGAAAGGTGCTTGACTAGTGCAGCAGGGTGCTAAGACAAAGAACAGACTTGAACTATAAGAGAGGTGTACTGACTGCAGCCTTTTATCTTTCGCCACAGGAGGAACAATTTTTGGACCCATAAAAAATGAACCCAAGCTCTATAAAGAAATAATTCCTGAAGTCTTTCTAAAACATGTGTTAGGTGGTGTATAGGAATACACAAGATGCTATTAAAACGCTGCTCGCTGCCTGCCCATCACTTATCACAAAGCAATAGTGTCAATAACATGATCAATCCATTGCCTGCACCTGGCTGGGATTAAATGTAGACGGGTCCGGTAAACCAGGCAACAGGCGCGGATTAGATGGATATCCTCTTATCGAGTCTATGAGTTCTATACCTCTGTGATCTTGGCTCTGGCAGTTTTACACTTTTTCAGAATTTGGGGAAATACTATAGTTACTTTACACTAGTTGAAACATATATATATATATATATATATATATATATATATATATATATATATATATATATATATATATATATATATATATATATATATATACATGCTTTTAATGTGTGCCACGCATATCTTTTCCCTGATTAAGAGGAGAGTGTTCAGACTCCCCTTCATCCATTTTTTCATTACAGGCTGTCTCTGCACCTACTCATTACATTCATGGCAGTTGAATAGAGTGGCCATGATGTAAATCGACACCACTCAATGGCTGTGTACAAGCTAGAGGTACAGTTCATACAAATGTTGTCATAATCAATCAATTTAGGTTCAAACTTCTCAGCTAATTGGGCCTGTCTGCAGGGTTTACTGTCATCGCTATAGTGTGCTAAAATGTCTCGCAGAGTTGAGGGCCTGAGTACAGAGAGGGGTAAAGTTCAGAGTCAGAGGTAAGTTTTGCAGTTTGTGGAGGAAGTAGTAAATTGTCCATTAAAACATGTACTACTTACTGCGGCTCCTGCTACTAATTCCTACAACATGCAATAAACATAGGTTGGGGCTCAATCTTTTGGTGACTACGGCAACACACACTGCAACGTTTGCTTGTCACTCAATATTAAAATACGAATCTGGAGCTACGTTCTAAACACAAACATGGGACTCTCTGAGCCACTTCACTTGTCCTAACAGAAATATTTACCTTACCCAATAACTGCACTTAACAAGAGGAAACCCATTCCAGGTGCTCAATAAAATCAACAAGATTGAAGTTCATATCAAATTCTGTATGCTATCCCATCACAAAGAGAACTTGGTAACATGCTTATGTTCAATGATCACAGGTGCCAAAAAACTGAAGTTTGCATATCTGACACGTGGAGCAATCTAGGGCGAGCGGCATGAAAGGAGCAAGTGGGAATTTGATGTATCAAAGGTGCTGATCTAGAAATCAAGAAGAAAAAGAGGCTTAATAACCAATAGGGGAGACGAGTTGGTCTCACGGCTAGAGCTTCCGACTTTGGAGCTAGGAAACAGCCGGCACCTGTGTTGGTCTACTCCGATCAACTAGGAAGATTCTTCCACTACTTCCTGCAACCTCACAAAAAATGCTCATGCAAGGTCTAATACTATCAAGATTAGACTACTGCAATGCCCTCTTTTTGGCCGCCCCTGAAGCTACACTCAATGTCCTGCAGCGAACACAAAATGCCACTGCAAGGATACTCACTGGTACCCCCCGCAGAGTTTCAGCCAAACCCGCCCTAAAGGCATTGCACTGGCTGCCGATCCGCGAAAGGGTCAAATTCAAATCCTTATGTACCACTCACAGAGCCATGCAAAACCAAGGACCCCCAATGCTGAAATCTATGCTCTACCCATACATACCTAACAGACCCTTACGATCAGCGCAAGGCAACCTAGCTAAGGTCCACCGAATTAAAAGATCTCGAACTGGTGGACGCCGTTTCTCGGTGGTCGCTGCAACCCTTTGGAACTCTCTCCCAATCCAACTCTGGTCTGAACCTAATCATATGAAATTCAGAAAGCTTCTCAAAACCCACCTCTTCCCGCAATAACCTCTTTCCTTTCCCCCTCAGCCTCTATCCTCAGTTGTCTGTCTGCAATCTCAGCGCTGGGACGCTCCCCGGCAGCCATGCGCTATAGAAATCAAAAAAATAAATAAAAATAAAAAAATAAAGAAACCAAGGTCGAGCCTCAAGGTCGACTTCATATCCTGTGAATCTGGGCAAATCACTTAATCTCCAGGTGCCTACCAAACAAAACAAAAAATGAATGTGTCCTTGTGGAACGTAACTGGTGCTCATATAAAGCGGTCCAAAACCTTGGGACGAGTTTGTGCTATATACATCTGCAAAAAAAAATGCATAACATACATTGGCACTAAATTCAAGCCAGGGCTTGCTTTAGGGCAGTGAGACTGGTGAGGCTGTACTGGGCGCTGACCCGTGGACGGGGTGCCGAATGCAGGGGGGGGGGAAGTGCTGTGTTTAGCAACAACTTATGATTGGAGAGATGAGGGGCACTTTAGCCCAGTGATAGTGAGAGAATCTGAGGAGGTTGTCATGTGGTGTGGGGGTGGCACAAATTATTGTCGCACCACCAGCTGATCCAAGCAATCCTGCACTCAGTATGGGGGACCATGAAACATATACTTAGTAGCTGCATTGGAAAACCCAGTAGGTGTGGGCATGCAGCATAAGCGCATTAAAGCAGGCATAAACAGACAGAGAGCGCTATCGATGTAAAGTAGTCCCTTTCGCAGTTCATTTCAAGCACTTGTGTGGCAGTGGAAGGACACAGCAAACAACCAACACCATTAGGAAAGAAATTAACATTTCACAGGACTAAGTCACGATGTGATTGATACATTTTCAAGCCAACAGCTGAAAGAGAGTGGCCAAAGAAAGCCAACGGCTGAAAGAGGGTGGCCAAAGAAAGCCAACGGCTGAAAGAGGGTGGTCAAAGAAAGCCAACGGCTGAAAGAGGGTGGTCAAAGAAAGCCAACGGCTGAAAGAGGGTGGTCAAAGAAAGCCAACGGCTGAAAGAGGGTGGTCAAAGAAAGCCAACGGCTGAAAGAGGGTGGTCAAAGAAAGCCAACGGCTGAAAGAGGGTGGTCAAAGAAAGCCAACGACTGAAGGGGCAGAACCAATGCCATTCTATGTATACTGTGAGCAATAGGTCTATGTGACAGCTGTGTGGTCAAAACCCACCCTAAAAACGCAGGTAACGTCCTGATTCCCCAAACCGTTACCAGTACCTGATCTTTCTCAAATTGGCTCGCACACGGAAGGGTGTGGAGAATGAGAGAGAACACATGAGAATGCTGAATTACAGAAGCTAATCCACTATGACCAGTCACGCTTCATACATGGCAGAAACCAAGCGGCACTGGTGAAGGGCTTTCCAGCTCTCCCTTGTTTAAAGACCACTTAACCACATTGACTCTCCTTCGGCCTAGAATCTGGTAAATCATGACACAGATAAACACCTACAAGTGTGTGTGGGGACCTCAGGAACAGCTGCATGATCACAGTGCAAGATTGTTGCATATCATTCAGGAAATATTACTAGGGCGTTCCTTCGTGTCAGTGCAGCTTTCTGACATTAACGTAACATGCAGTCGCAGTCGTAGGCAACTGACCCTCACATCCATTGCTGGCTTTAGAAAGGCACAGACACCCAAGCTGACAACATTGCACATCTGTGACTCACTGAGGTCTATAACAGGAGCGGGCAGGAGGTTTAATTGCACTTACAGAACTGGATCAAGTGTATAACCTTTGCACTTTCTATAGTTGTAAATTATGTGCTCTTTAACAAACTTCACCTGGGGGAAAACATTTCCTTCAAACTGGTTTTGCAGTGAAATCTGTAGGAAAAATCTATGCCAATAAATAGGTTAAGTAGGATTTTTTTTGTCTGCAAAAACATGCATTTTGTGAATTATATAAACTTTTTTCAAATTTTGCGAACTTTGTGATATGAAGTTGATAAAACATTATTGCATTTCGTCAATTGGACTCCCACAAGCAACCCTTTCCTGACTCTTGTTTTTGCCAGGTGCATTACTTCCTGCAGGTCTCCATAGATGACTTCCAAATTAAATTAGAAAGAGTCTCCACAGTGCCGAATGGAAACCAAAATCAGCCCTGGCAAAAATATTTAAATCTGCCTCGAACTAGAACTGGGCCGGAGGCGCATGGTTGGATCGCTGCGCCCATCCAGCAGTAAACGCCGCCCTCTAGCCTGCAGCCCACAGGGGACATGGCAGAATGGCCAGTCAGGCCTAGGTCCACTTCCTGGCCCTGTGGTCAGGAATTGGTTGGGGCCTCTGCAGAAGCTCCATGAAAGTCACCATGAGACCCAAGCTCACTTGGATAAATATTAATGAGTAGAAACACATTTTCAGCAAATTGCTTCTTAGAGTAACTGTCTGCTGGTTACCTGAGAGTAGCTGACGTGGTTTCCCATTAGGATTTATTACATTTTCAAAATTATGTTTACACTCAATACATCCTTCCATGTAATGTACAAGACGTATATCAGTGAAGTGTAAACACTATAAGTGTAAACACTGATGCCTGCTCAATCAACTTGAATAGGCTCTTTCACTTTCGCATAGGACTGGTACAGATCACTCCCAAAAACACAGGGTCAGAAGTATTTACTCTATGCAGTCTGTCCTATAGATATGGTCTCTTTTATTAATTAACCCAGAGACCAAAACATCGACGTCTGCTCCAATGGTTGCCACTTCACAAAGCAGGTTTTCAACCATCTTCAATCACACAGGTAAATGAATGGATGACTGATAAAGTAAATATTTCTTGCAAGAATGGACCAGCACATGTTTTAAACCAATGGGCTTTATATTACTTTTTTCATGCATTGGACCTGTTTATACCTTATGCTAGAACACGCACTCCCTTTGAAGAAAAATTCTTACAAATTCTGAACTGATTGATCGAAAATAAATTGCTCTTCAAATTTCTGTTATATTTTTCCGGTTTAAATGTTCTTCATATGTATGCCTTCTCTGAATAATTATTTTCCCTCTGTTGATACAATCTTCATTTTATGATATAATTAAGAGTGTGGTTAACTCCATTCATGCTTCTGTCACTGGTACAAGTAATTCCAAATAAATGTTGGTTAAATTCTCCCTTTTGTTGGACCTTACTTTGTTTTATGTTATACTACAGCTCGCCTGGGGTTATGGATGCCCTATTCTGTCCAAGATAAAGACAACCGGACTCATCTAGCTGACCGATTTATCTTCGGTTCTTTGATGAGAACTGCCAGCAGATACCCAGATGCATATTTTCGAAGGTTGTCGAGTACTTCATGGACGCCATTTAGGGGTCGCAGCTGTGACCTCTGGCTTCCCCTAGCCTTAGAGGTGGCAAAATGAGTGCCTGGAACACAGGGGCAGTTCTTCCTAATGGACACTAGTTGGAGCTCCACTTGCCTGATTTTCTGTTAATTATTTTAATTACACAAATAGTGGATAATATTATTCACTATCAATGTAATAGAAAATGGAGTACATTAGCTGGAATATGACCCTATATGGAAGCTAAGGTAAGTAAACAATGCAGTTGAATGTATATTTATGCATGCTTACGGGCGAATCTGTTTATGTCCACGAGAGTGTGAATGTGTTTGAATGCGTAAGCATGTCTGTGAGTTAAAGTAAAGGTCAAATGGCAGGCGATGCCACTTCCACTACCCCGGGCATTTTGATGAACTGACATCCATGGAGTACTCATTGAATTACTTTATATTAGAAACCTGTGAACTCTGCCAAATTGTTGAAACAACTGACATTTAGGTGCATGTACCTGCAGACGCCATGATCACACCATCCATGCCCATTGCACATGCTGGGACACTGCTGTCCAATGTAGATATTGTCCAACGCCCACTCGTCTTCCGTAGTGTAGTACCGCTGGCTCCAACGGAAGCGCGTCGCACTGGACCTAAGAACAGAAAGGAGCTGTTCATTTAGAGAATTGCTTGAAAACTATACAGAAAGAACAACTTCAAGAGGAAAGAAAGTACATATATTAGCAAAGTGAATATTCAACAATGTAATGAATGTAAATCTCTACTTTTTAGAGACTTTGCCTGAGTAAAGGCTGCTTAGTGACCAAATATGTAAATAGCCCTGGGACTGGTGTTGTTTTTCTGCTGGGCTGGCGGTGGCTATGTTCTGTATTGATGGTGAGGCGCTGCATTCTGATGCCAACTTTTCTCCATTATGATGCCCGAGCCATAGTGCTGCATGTGCTTCCATGCAGGAAAAAACTCATTTGATTCTGGGCTACCACAGAGCAGTAAATTGTAGGGAAATGATTGGAAAGAGATTCTGCAAAACAATGATTGCCACATGGCCTTGGGTTGTCAAAGCTGGTGGAAGATCAAGCCGTGCTGTGCTTGGAATGAAATGTGTCTCCTAAATTCTCGTTTTCAAGGTCTGCTTGACAGGTAAGCCGTCCGAAATATCCACTTTTCACAACCGCGGCAGCACATTTAGAAAGGAGAGAAGAGCTATGTGGTCGGCAGACAGCAAGATGAAATACACAGACTGCTCATGTAAGTACCAGCTGCTTACTACACAGAACGGATCACTGCTGAAGTTAAAAAGCAACAAAAAATGCATTCTGCTGTAGCAATAAAGTTTTGAATATCGGCCATTTATTTCTAAACAGAGAGTGGGAATGTTACATTATGTAATGGACATAAAGGAGACATATGAAGGGATGTACGTTTAGTTCACAAATCATCCAGAGGATATGAACAGAGTGGAGGTCCTGCCACACATGTAAAAGGGAGGCAGATCAGGAAAAGGGGAGGCTTAGGAAGGGGAGTGCCAAAGGTGCAGGCACGACAAAAAAGGAAGTTCAGATAGAAAACTGATGGATTTACTATTCATGCCTAACTTTCTCTTGTTCCCTTTATACACGTTCCAAAAATTGATGACTCAAGAGCATTCCTACACAAAAATACCACCCATTCCTTGCCAAGCCACTTCCACAGCTTCCTAATACACACCGCAGGCGCCAGTCACCAGCAGCTCCAGCTATGGTGCTATGGAGCAAGCCACCTCGTTGAAGGATATGCCTTTTTTTTACGTACATTATATTTAACTTGTATAAAATTCAAATTGATTTAAACACATTCATTCTTCTTGCTGGTTTTGGGCAGATTGGTATGTTGTTCTAAACAAGTTCATGAGCTACACTGTTCACACACGCTATCACACTGTTCACACACGCTTATATTAGACACTCTATAGGAGTGTCTAATATAAGCTCAGGAGGGCTGCATGTTTTCCGGATATTGACATAAAATAAATAAACAAAAAAGTCTAAATAGAATGAATTTGCATAGCCAGCGTTAATTCAAAAAATCTGGCATGGATCAGTTCCCACTGTACATATGCTAGGCATCCATGTTCTAAATGTATGTTGCTAAGTAGGCAACTAGTGTATTCAACTACAAAGGGGTTCTCCAAAGTCGGTCCTGGATGGCCGGCTCCATGCCAGATTTACAAGACAACAACATTTATCTAAATGGGGATACGTTAAAAACATGGCATGGATCCGGCACTTTAGGACCTTGGACAACCCTGACCTACAACATTTGCCCCAATACAAACTTTTCATTTTTCAGTAACTAAATCGACCAGTATTTGGGTAGAAGAACATACTTATTAAATTTACCTGACAAAAGATTGTTTTAAACCTGGAGAATTTAGTGGCAAATAAGCACTTTTAATCTCGAAATTGGCATTAAAGTCCTATAAAAATCCTAATAAAACAAAATATGATACGATAGTTGAAGACTGCTGCATGCTGGAGAATGTTCAACTCCTATTTAACGCCACCATGACCATCCCTCAACAACTGACGTCAGTACAAGGACCTAGGAGCAATAGGGAGACCAAGAGATAGAAAGACATGCAGAAAGGATGCAAGGAAAAGGGGGAAGAGATAAAGAGGTCAAAAGAACTGGGGAAGCGCTCTGATATCTCTCGGGGTCTTGTTCGCGCTATACAAAACGTTTTAAATAAATAAAGAGGCAAAGAAAGAAAGGAAGAGAGAAACACACAGAGAAAGAACAAGGGAGAAAGAGATAGTCAGAGATAGAATGAGGCAAATAGTACAAAAAAGAGAATGTGAATTAGTGAAAGAGTCAAAGAGAGACAGAGGAAAAGAGACAGAGAAGACGGAGAGATAGCAACTGGGATAAATAAAAATACACTGTGACTCTACTTCTTAGACCCAGAGAGGCAAGAAAACTACGAAACTGTTTTGGAAGGCCAACGGAACAAGAATCTGGTGGATTACCGAGATCCTGGGAAGGTTCAGTTAAAATAGTCCTTACCAATTAGAAGGACACATCCAAAGCCACATTCAAGGGGTGGCTCAATTGGGTAACATTCTTGAGAGGAGCCGACCTCACAACCCTACGCAACACACCATGGAGAAACGCTAATAGGGGGCTGTGGGCTTCCCTGGACAACATCTACACCACTTCCGTTTTCCTCAGCTATCTATTTTACAACTTCAGCAGAATAAACTCGTATAGCTAAGCTGAGCCCACATGGCTTGGGAGTTTACACGGATTCCCAGGTGATTTTGAAATTGAATTGATTTGTTTTATATTCTGCTTTCAGATTGTAATAATGGGCCTTAAGGTCATCTTTAAGGGACAGGGTTCCGACCTTGATGTTTGACAGGTCTGATAGTTTTCAATGCTGCCATTCCTCGGGCTTACTGATCAGGGATACAGTGATCATAGTCCACTAATTACATATCTTTATGTCTCCCCAGATCTACTGTAAGTGCTGAAACTATGGCTCCTTTACAATGTGTCTGGAAGTGATTTTCCATGTCCACGTGCCTCCTGGATTTTACTGGCTTCAATGCCTTATCGTACACTTAGGTTCTTTTCACTAAGCATGGATGAGGCACTATTGTCCTGGGATTCTATTAAAAACCAATCTGAATTCCAAATTAGTGAGTACATTGGACACAACAAATTAAGGCATTCCATAATCGTGACCAGGAAAGAAACGCAGTCCTTTAAGTGGTATCCATGCCTTCTCTCCTTGGTAACAAATCGTTCACATCTAAAGAAGGGACATGTGTGGTCTTATAAGTTAATCAACTATACAAATCAATGTGTACATTTCGACAGACAAATTAAATGCATGACTACCTACGGAGGTAAGTAAATATATTGCATGTGATATACCATATGATAATAGTATCATATCCTTTACAACAACCTAGCTCTACCTTGTAAGGTATGCATATAATTGTTATTTTAAATTACAGTTATACCTACCTCCCAAAGCAAGTATAGTTGGGGTTAAGAATAGTAAAAATAATTAATGTACAATGCAGAAGTGTGTTGATGTAGTGGATGCAATATTATTTTAGGTCGATATTAATGACAATTAATGATATGAATTCTATTTCAGATAGATCTCAACAAGAGAACTTTCTGGCAGTGCTGATGCCCCTCGAAGTTCAGTTTTCGTAAAGTATTTCCGGCGCTCTTAAATTATGGGTTAACGTTGCTAAATTAGGTAGGCATGAAAGTCCCTGCATTCTTAACAAACAAAAGGGCAACTATATTTACATTTGGATAATTTCCCAGCACAATATCCATTCGATGAATTAGCAGCTCTTGTCTCGTTTTCAAATTGATCATGTTTTACCATTTGAAAAATATCTTGCATGAAAACATCTGTAATTTCTAGTTGGACACTTTTTATTTTCTTTGAATGCTTAGATACCATTGAAGTTCTTCATAGGAATGAGATCTAAACTCCAGGGTTCAGTTGATGCACATAAATATCTCAACACATTCAACTGGTAGTAGAGAATGAGGTTTGCCCTTAGAACATGAGGACTTCGACGAGGTGTCCTTTTCTGGGCCTTCACACACCTCTCAGTCATTTGATGTGCTGCTCAAGATGAAAAATGAATTGACAAAAGATGTCCTTGAAGATCCCAGAAGTATGGATTAGTCTC
Organism: Lissotriton vulgaris; assembly: GCF_964263255.1. Taxonomy (NCBI): domain Eukaryota; kingdom Metazoa; phylum Chordata; class Amphibia; order Caudata; family Salamandridae; genus Lissotriton; species Lissotriton vulgaris. The sequence continues at coordinate 1,512,877,333 of NC_141685.1, read as the reverse complement.
TGAGGCAGTCAATATCAATGCCACATATAATTGGGCCATTCGTAAAGCCTTTTGGACTTATTAAATTTTATCAAAAATATAGCATACCTTTTTTATTGAGTAAGGTGTCATCCCATTATCTGAGGTAGGCGTCACATTTCTGTTAAACCACTTTTGAATTTAAATTCTTAATCAATTGGTCCTGGTGATTATCCCTCAGATTTTACTCACTAATAAATTTACAATAATATTGTCTCCAGGGCCGGCTTTAGAGCAGTGTGACTGGTGGACCCGCACTGGACGCTGGCCTGTGAAGGGGGAGCTGACCTCAGGGGAGGGCACTGTATTTAGCAATTGCATGGCTGGAGAGATGAGGGGCTTTTTTGCCCCGTGATAGTGAGAGAATCCAAGGAGGAAGTCATGGGGAGTGGGGGCATCAAAAATGATTGTCGCACTGGGCTCCACCAGCGCTAAAGCTAGTCCTGATGATCTCTGTATCACTAAATACTTGGGGAAATACAATTAAAGCACAAGTTACTACTTGTGTAACGATATATCTGTAAGAGACATTCGTTAGTGATAGATTCCTTACCTTAGAATATCCCCAGGCGTCAGACTGGATCCGGAAAGTTTTGCGTAGCAGTACCCTTGCGCGTCGGTAGGCGTTGTCTGCGGCTCCGCGCCCGTCGTCGGCGTCGTGGGCGCCGTGATGACGTCGTCGGAGTACTTAGATGCCGCCTCCGCGTGCTGACGTCAGTTCTTAGCCACAGCTTTTCCGCGCCAGAAGCGCAGAGCCATGACAAAAACCGACACTGGTGCCAAGAAACTAGGGCCCTGAAAGGGGATGACCTTAACCCTAGATATCGGTTCGCAGAACGGGGAGGATGGGTGGGTCGGTAAGGAATCTATCACTAACTAATGTCTCTTACAGATATATCGTTACACAAGTAGTAACTTGTGCATCTGAAAGAGACACGTTAGTGATAGATTCCTTACCTTAGAATAGATACCCCAGCAATACCATCCCCGTGGTGGTGGGTCTGCGAACCAATATTTACACCAGAAAGTCCTGGAGAACGGAGCGGCCAAAGTAGCCGTCTCTCCGGACTTGACTATCCAGGCAGTAGTGCCTAGCAAACGTGTGCAACGAGGCCCACGTAGCTGCCTGGCAAATGTCCTGCAAGGGCACACCTCGGCCCAAGGCAGTTGTAGTGGCCGTGGCTCGAGTGGAATGAGCCCGCAGCCCAACAGGTGGTTCCTTCTTAGCCAAGGAGTAACACGCCTGGATGCACATGATAATCCATCGAGAAATGGTCCTCTTGTGCACCGCTTTCCCTTTCTTAGCGCCCGCGTACCCAACAAAGAGCTGATCATCCACCCGGAACTGGCGTGTGCGATCCAGATAGAACGAGAGCGCACGTTTTGGGTCCAGACGGTGGAGCCTCTCCTCCTCTCTCGAGGGGTGCGGAGGCGGAAAGAAGGTGGGCAATGTGATGGACTGCCCAATGTGGAAGGCCGTGACCACCTTTGGCAAGAAGGAGGGCCTAGTCCTCAAAACAACCTTGTCCGGATGGACTGAAAGGAAAGGAGGCTTACAAGAGAGGGCCTGGAGCTCACTCACTCTCCTGGCAGAGGTGATGGCTACCAGGAAGGCAGTCTTCAAAGAAAGAAGGCGAAGCGGACAGTTATGAAGTGGCTCAAAGGGAGCGCACATCAGAAAGGTCAGAACCAAGTTCAAGTCCCACTGAGGCATCACGAAAGGAACAGGAGGAAAGGTATGAGTGATGCCCTTCAGAAATCTGCTAACTATGGGGGACTTGAACAAAGAAGGTTGGTCAGGCAGCCTCAGAAAGGCTGAAAGAGCCGAAAGATAGCCTTTGATAGTGCCCAGAGCAGAGCCCTGCTGGGCAAGAGAAAGAAGGAAGAGAAGAATCTCAGAGAGAGGGGCATTGAGAGGATCCACAGCCTTTGATGTGCACCATGCCACAAACTTGTTCCACCTGCAGGCGTATACCGTTTTCTGTGGAGGGACGCCTGGCTGCCAGAATGATGTTGGAAACTTCAGGAGGCAAGTCAAATGGCCTCAACTGTCGCCGCTCAATCTCCATGCATGGAGGTGGAGACTGGACAGGTTCGGGTGGAGGACCGTCCCCTGCTGCTGCGACAGAAGGTCCTCCCGAAGAGGCAGACAAACCGGGGGATCGACTGACATACTGAGTAGCTCGGGATACCAGTACCTTCGTGCCCAGTCCGGAGCCACAAGGATGACTTGTGCTCGGTCGCGCTTGATCTTCTTCAGCACTCTGGGCAGAAGAGGTATAGGCGGAATGGCGTACAAGAGACCGCAGCTCCACTCGCGACGAAAAGCGTCGCCGAGCGAGTGCCGCCTTGGAAATTCCAACGCGCAGAACTGATGACATTGCGCGTTCTCTTCGGTGGTGAATAGATCTAACCAAGGCTCTCCCCAACGCAGAAAGAGGCCTTGCGCCACGTCCGAGCTCAGACGCCATTCGTGATCCATCGAGCACCGACGGCTGAGTTCGTCCGCCCTGGCGTTCAGAGAACCTGCCAGGTGTTGAACCACCAGAGTCACGCCCTGATGTTCCAGCCATTGCCAGAGGCGCAGAGCCTCCTGGCATAGGGTCCACGACCCCACCCCGCCTTGTTTGTTGCAGTACCACATGGCGGTGGTGTTGTCCATGAACACCTGCACTGCACTCCCTCGGACAGACGGGAGGAATGCTTTCAGTGCCATACGAATCGCCCGCAGCTCCAACAGATTGATATGGAGCCGGGACTCCGCCGGAGACCAGAGTCCTCTGATCTCCGCCTCTCCCAAGTGGCCACCCCAGCCCTGGAGGGACGCGTCCGTCACAACTACGTGCTCCGGTTGGGGAAGGGAGAGGGATCTGCCGTTGACCCAATCGCGGTCCGTGAGCCACCACTGCAGCTGTCTCGCAGTGCCTTCTGAGATCAGGACATGGTCGGAAAGGTTGCCCCGGTGCTGGGCCCACTGAAACTTCAGGTCCCACTGCAGAGCCCGCATCCGCCACCGTGCGTGATGCACCAGAAGGATGCAGGAGGCCATCAGCCCCAGAAGCCGCAGCGTCAGCCTGACCGAAATCCGGGATAACGGCCTGAAGATCGGAATCAGGGCCTGAATATCCCGGACTCGCTGTTCGGGCGGGTAAACCCGAAACTGCGCCGAGTCGAGAACCGCTCCGATGAAAAGGAGCTTCTGAGAGGGGCACAGGTGTAACTTCGGCACATTGATGGAAAATCCCAGCCTGTGCTGGAGATCCGCCGTAGTCTGGAGGTGGTTGACGACTGCCTGGGGCGAGCCCGCCTTCAACAACCAGTCGTCTAGGTAGGGGAAGACTGAAACCCCTAACCTGCGCAGGTGAGCTGCGACCACCGCCATCACCTTCGTGAACACCCGTGGGGCGCTGGTAAGGCCGAAGGGGAGCACGGTAAACTAAAAGTGCTCGAGGCCTACCGTGAACCGCAGGTAGCGCCGGTGGGCCGGCAGGACGGGATGTGGAAATACGCATCCTGCAAGTCCAACGCTACCATCCAGTCTCCTGGGTCTAGGGCAGCTAAGACCTGAGCCAGTGTCAGCATTTTGAACTTCTCCTTCCGGAGGAAGCCGTTGACGTTCCTCAGATCCAAGATAGGGCGTAGGCCCCCTTTGCCCTTCTTGGGTACCAGGAAGTAGTGGGAGTAGCAACCACGACCTACTTCTGGCCCAGGAACGCGCTCGATGGCCCCCTTGGCCAAGAGGGCCGAAACTTCCTCCTGCAGGAGCCGCAAATGATCCCCCGATACGCGGTGGTGTTGCGGTGGCATGGCTTGAGGGGTCGTCTCGAAGGGGAGGGAGTAGCCCCTTCGGACGATCTGCAGCACCCACCTGTCCGAAGTGACTGTGCGCCAGTGAGCGTGGTGATGGCGAACCCTGCCCCCCACTGGCGTCACATGGGCCGAAAAGCACGGACTAGGAGGGTTTAGAGGCGGATGCTGCGGGGGCAGGTGTGGACTGGCTCCGCTTGCCTCCCCGACCGCCTCCACGGCGGTTTCCACGGCCGCCGCCGCGCTGGACGACAGTTTGCGGCGAGTGGCTGGCGGCACGTGTGGGGACGCCCCTTCCTTGGCCACGAAAGGAGCGAAAAGCAGCCACTTGCTGGCGCGGGGCTGAGAGGCCCAAGGACTTGGCCGTAGCCCTGGAGTCCTTAAAGCGCTCAAGCGCGTGGTCTGCCTTGTCGCCAAAGAGGCGACGGCCATCGAACGGCATGTCCATGAGGGTATTCTGGACATCAGCCGAAAAGTTGGCGGATCTGAGCCAGGCGTGGCGTCGAATCGCCACCGTCGTAGCCATCGCTCTGCCCAGCGAATCAGTTGTGTCCAGTCCACACCTGATCGAATATTTCGCTGCGTCCCGGCCCTCCACCAGGGCTTGGCCGAGTTTGGCCCGTACCTCCAACGGACACTCTGGCAGCAATTCCGCCACCGTTTCCCAAATAGAATGGGTGTAACGGCCCAAGAGGCATGCGGTGTTGGAAGACCGTAGTCCACAGCTAAGGGACGAGAAGACCTTCTTGCCAAAGGCCTCGTACCTCTTGGATTCCCGATCAGGGGGAGCCGACGGGAAGGCGGTCTAGGAGTTAGAGGCCTGGATAACCAGACTCTCGGGGGTGGGGTGGGTGGACAGGAAACATGGGTCGCCCGGAGCCGGGCGGTGGCGTCTGGCCACGTTCCTATCTACAGGCAAACCTGTAGCGGGCCTGGACCAAGTGCCCAAAAGAACGTCCGACAAGGCCTCATTAAACGGCAGCATAGGCTCCATGGAGCTTGACTGCGGCTTAAGGACCTCAGTGAGGAGGTTAGTCCTCACGGCCGCGACGGGGAGCTCAAGGCCCAATGCCTTAGCAGCCCTCATCAACACCACACTATAAGTCGCGCCCTCCTCCGAAGCCACGGAAGGAGGAGAGACAAATCCAGTGTCTGGAGAGGTGTCCAGGCCACTGGCCTCCCCAAGGTCTCCTGTCCAGTCCATGCTAGACTGACATTCCCTTGTCAGAGGGTCCTCAGACCCCTCCCAATCCTCCTCGTCCCCCATCTCCTGAGACTCAGGGTCGTTAGTGAATGAGGATGGTTCATAGGGATAGAAATCCCCGAACGTCGTCGGGATCGGCGCCGACGGGCGCCGTCCCGACGTCGGGACCCATAGAGAGGAGGTATTGGGGACGGCGTCGGCCGGGACCGACGCCGGAGGGGACACCACACGGACCGACCCCGGGGGGGCCGTAAGGTCCACCGGGGACGTTCCATCGCCCGACGAGGGTCGAACGGCACCCTGCGGCGTCGGACCCGAAGGCACCGACGACGCCGGGACCGCCGAACCCTGCGGCGCCGAGCCCGAGGGCAGCGGCGGCGTCGGGATCGCGGAGCCCTGCGGCGCCGGCGTCGAAGACGCCGGCGGCGTCGAGGCCGAAGCACCCGACGGCGTCGGGGTTGAACCCGACCCACTAGGGCCCCCAGACGGGTTCGCTGAGCCCGAAGGCGCCGCGGAACCCGTCGGAGAAGAAAGGGACCTCATGGCCATGAGGAAGCGCTCTATCTCCTCCGGCGTCGCGTTCAGCCCAGGGACCGGGGGTATGGAGCCGAACGCGGCGCCCGCGACTCCTGAGGAGCCGCGTGGGCGGTGTCACCCAAACCCCCGGCCGCATCGCGCAAGCGTCGGGGGGAGTCGGAAGAGCGATGATGTCTCTTCGACTTCTTATGCTTCTTACCTGACGACTTGGACCCAGAGGAGTGGCGCCGACTCCCGGAGCTGTGACGGCTCCGCCCCCGCGACCTGTCCCTCGACCTCCCGTGGGACCGGGACCGGGACCTCACACGGCGCGGGGCCGACTGGCGGATCTCGAGTCGCCTGCGGGACCGCTCCCGCCTGGCCTTCCTCGAGAGGGCCCGACAGTCGGAGCAGGCCTCGTCGTCATGGTCGACGCCCAAACACGTCAGACACAGTCGGTGCGGATCCGTAACCGACATGAGTCGCTCGCAACCGCCGCAGTGCTTGAAGCCGGGCATCCCTAACGGCACCGTCGGAGTCGAGAAGACTTCGAAAGAGATCAAAAGATCCAAAAAGTTAGTCAAAAAATGACTAGGGAACTGCTTTTTCCAGATCTGCGCTGGCTGGCGCGGAAAAAAGAAGAACTGACGTCAGCACGCAGAGGCGGCGTCTAAGTACTCCGACGACGTCATCACGGCGCCCACGACGCCGACGAAGGACGCGGAGCCGCAGACGACGCCTACCGACGCGCAAGGGTACTGCTACGCACAACTTTCCGGATCCAGTCTGACGCCTGGGGATATTCTAAGGTAAGGAATCTATCACTAACGTGTCTCTTTCAGATAGGACAAACCATTGTCAGACCAGTGTAATGTTGCCCTTGCTCTAACCATGGAGGAAGATGGTCCGCTCATGGACATGTTCGCTGCTCCAGCCTTAACATCTCCACTATGGAACTGGTCTGGGAGGAGAGGGCAAAAGGGCAAAACGTGTACTGAATCTACTACAGTGACAGACCTGTAAATCATTCATGCTTCACAGCACGGAAAAATGTGCCTTATTCAATTATTTTCAATAGTCATATGAATATTGTAGTAGCCATGTTATGCCAAGATTTTAACAACCATTTTTTTTCAATAAACTTTATCCATGGCTAGCAGGCCTGCAGTGCTGTGGACTTTAATAACCACTACACAGTTTACATCCTTGGGAGACAACTGCATCATGTTTAGGAGTCACAGGTGAACTTCACATGTGCAATAGACTGCAGGAAAATAGATGAGAAGGCACTATATAAATGTATACAAATGTAGTACTTCTTCTAGTACACCTGTCTGTAAGGACAGCGCCACATGATGGTTGTAGGTAATTCCAGATACAAGTGTGGCCTGTTTCCTTGCCCCTAAAACTCCAGCCCGGCTCCTGGAAGCCAGGGTTCCTCAGTCAATTTAAACTTCTGCCCAGCATTCTTTCATGTCTAGGGCTATTGATATGTGTTCACTCCCCTGTAACCGTGCCTAAGCACTACCATGCCTCCCCGTGCCCTAGTGTCAATTTTCACCAGGGCTAGCCATTGCATGGGTGTAATCATGGATGTCATTTGGGATTAGTCAGGGGTCGTATCTGTGACCTCTAGGTTGCTGCCTGCTACTCCTGCCACTTCCTTTGAGACCTTTGAGAAGGTTTTGGTGATGTTGGTCTCTTGATCTTGCACCTGAGCTGCGTACTTCCTGATATGTTTCTTGCAGTCATGCCGCGCCTTTCTGAAATCCTTGAGGTGCTTATAGGTGATATTTGGGGTATTTAGCTTCTTGCATCCTGTTCCAGTGTTTGATCTTTCTAGCTGCTAATTACATGCTTCCAAAAGAGAGATATTTTCTTATCATTCTGTCATGATTTTATTTATGCGCACCCAGAGCCAAATCATAGGGCCTCATGGACGAAATTTCAATTTGCAAAAAGTGGTCGTAAGTTGCGTACCAACTTTGTGAGAATGGAAAATAATTTTGCAAACTAACCTATGTACTAATAGGTAGGTTTGCACAATTCTGAATAGTAGTGGGTTGCAATCCATCCTACCTCGTCACTATCCACGAGGGACATTGGAAAATTAGACTTACTGTGATTGGATGCCAGGCCTTTGATTGTTTTTTAATAAAGCAAACCTTTTGTTCATTTTTAAATGCATGAAAGTTTTATTTTTTTTCAAAGTTTATTTGAGAGTTGGGAGTAGTCCCCCAGACCACTGCTTACTCCCACAAACCTTATGTTTTACAATCACAAATGGCAATGGGTCCAAAGGGACCCCTTCCCTTTTGTACGGTTGCGAAATATTGATACATACCATAACGAATCACTATATGCAAGGGACGCCATGAACGTGCACCTTCCGAATACCGATTTGTTATGCATTTGTAAAACCATTTTGCGATTCGGTAACATGTTACCAAATTGCGAAATAAGTTTATTAGATTTAATAAAAACATTTTGGAATCACAAGCTTTGTACATCCGGCCCATAGTTATTTTTGCACCAGCACTTATGTGAGAGGGCTGCCATGTGCCTGGTTCATCACTCTGTTGTGGCTGAGCTGTGATGTGTACAGAACAGGAGCTATACTGGAACCAGCACAACCTGCTGTAAAAAGAGTGATTTCTTGATAAACTGCTACACGGCTGCCTCCCACTCCTTTGCCACGGTCCAAAACAGAATCATAATACGGCCCTTCAAGCTCAGCTTTCTTATACTATATTTTGTGATTTCTTGCTGCCAAGTTCAGCTCATAAGGTGTTCCGAATCCGACGCTCTACTTCTGGTTGTAAACTGCCATAATAACCCTATGTGACATTGTGCTTTTTGTGATTTCCCATGTGGGAAGTATTTGAGTAGCTTAAAAAAGCAGAGATCATTTCTTCAGCAGTAACCAGGTGAAAGCTGGAGCTACTAATGTTCAAACCAGGGATGCCCAATGTAGGTCCAGAAGGACCAGATCCATGCCATATTTGCACAATAGCCATATGAGATACATTTTCGTGCACTGAATGTAAGTGTAACTCCTCAGTGGTCAGCCAGAAAACCTGGCACAGTTCCTGCCCTCTTCGACCTAGGTAAAACCCCTCTGGTTTAATCCCATCACATGGATAACCCGTGTGATATTTACCACAGCTACAGGTACATAAAACATGGCAGTGGACTCCTCTGTCATGCTGATGCTCCCATCTAACCTCTGGACTGTAGTAGACTTTACATCTCTGAGGCAAGGACAGGTAGCTCCAAAATGAGGCAAAATGCGGCAGTAGATTGTTTGTATTAAAGACTTTGGGCCTCATTTATGAAAAGTGACGCATCGCTGCGTGAAAACAGCGATGAGTCACTTTTCACTGCACACTCCTTGCGACACCAATGATGCGTCATATTTAATGTATGACGCATCATGTCGCAAGGACTTACAGATACGTCAGTATTTCTGACGCATCTGTAAGCGCGAAAGTGACGCATTGCTGGAGTGTGTCACAAAAGTGCCGCAACTCCAGCAACGCGTCCTTTCACGTGGGGAAAGACCCATGTGAAAGGGCTTGCGTCAGTCTTACGCCTGCTGTGAGGCAGGCGCAAGATTTTGACGCAACAGCATCCTAAAAGTGACGCAGTGAAATTTCACTGCGTCACTATTACGAGGCTTTTTGCGGGGGAACGCCCCCTCTGCATACATTATACCTGACGCAGGTATAATGTGGCGAAGGAGTTTAAAAAGTGACGCATCTACCTAGATACGTCACTTTTTAAATATGGCGCAACAAGGTGCATTTTGTACGCCGCTGGTGCGTCACAAAAAGTGACGCACCGGTGGCGCAAAACTGACGCAAGGCCTCATAAATAAAGGCCTTTGTTTTCTTAACATGATTAGTAAATGCGATCCCCTGGAAATCAAATGTCGATCTAATTGCATTTAATAACTTCCCAGCTTCTGTAATTCCATTTTCACTAAAATGCCCATCCGGCCACTGGGTGTTGATCAGCGCACAGAGGCAGCATGCAACAGCTGTTTGCTTCTCATTATGCTCTGCTCTGATGTAAATGTCTTCACATAAAACTGAAATAAATTTTCATCAGTGTAACAAATGCTCAATTCATGTACCATACAATTTTCTGAGAGCAGATGCCCACGTTTAATATTTTTAATCCACGCTTCTCCCTTTTATGGTCTGCCAGGGAACACGTCCTGGGTAATGAGAGTTTCTTTATGGCGTCTGTTCTGGGGCAGTGTTTTTCCATGCATCGGAACGGAAAGGTTAGAAAAACAGGGCATTTTTGCTTTGTAACACGTCACACGCTTCAAATTATTTTGCGGGTATGCACAAATCACGTTGTTGAGGAAAACGTGCACAGAGGTACTTCAAATTAAAGGAAATTATCTTATAAAAATTATAGAGTGTGACCTAAGAGGCAGAGCATTCGAATTCGAAGCTGAGGAACCTTGGGGCATATTATCAAGCCTGTGCGCTAAAATTATCGCCGCTTTATCGGTCGAAAACGGCCGATAAAGCGGCGATAATGGGCTTGATAATATGCTCTGTGGAATTCCAATCGAAGCCCATGTTAGATGTCTTCACATCTAACATGGGCTTCGATTGGAATTCAATAGAGCATATTATCAAGCCCATTATCGCCGCTTTATCGGCCGTTTTCGGCCGATAAAGCGGCGATAATTTTAGTGCACAGGCTTGATAATATGCCCCCGGGTTCGTGTCTCGGCAGGGACGCTCAATCTCCCTGTGCCTAACACAAACAGACGGGTCTGTCTACTGCAGAGGTCTTCAAACTTTTGAATGCCGAGACCCCCCTGTCAACATTTTCAAGCGTAAGGACCCCCTCCTGACAACAATTTCTAAACCTCTATGTCATGAGGAAGGTGAGGACCAAATTATTCGACAGGCTTCACTAAATTGTGTGCGTAGCAAATGTAAATAATGTTCTGTGATGCTGCGTATTTTGGGGTAGCATTGCTTTATTATTTAGAATTTTTTTAAACACAGTAACACTGAGGAAAGATTTCACCCCATCAGTAGCAGTTTATAACCAAAATACAGCAATTAACATCAGAAAGATGTCTAGTCAACCTCTGTGAAGGGCCTCCCAATCCGCAGGAATACGCGCTGCCACATTAGAAGCTCACCTGGCCATGGCCGGGAGCAGCAAGGGTGCATTCAAACCGTGGTGGTCTTGTGCAGAGTTAAGCAGTTTACCCATGCCCCTTTCCTCTCACCCCCTTCCTTCCATCCCTCTCTTCTCTCCTCTCCCAACCCCGGATCCCTCTCTCACATTGCAGGCAGATGGTTATTAGCCCCAGGACACCTTTTGGTAACAGTAGCCACTACAAATGTAAATATTAGGCAGAAGCAGGGGATCCACTAGACCCGAACTTCGGGAGGGGGTGGGGGGGGAAGGGGGGGTTAACACTCCCAGCCAGGGCTTGTCCAAGCACTGGTCGCACACGGTGCAACAGTCTTTCCACCTTCTCCATGAATTCCCTCACTACCCCTCACCAACAATACACCTCATCTCTCTATAGCACCTGTCTGACAAACATTTCATTTTTTTATAGCGATACTCATAGTTTACTCTCACTCAGTTCTGTGATGTGCATGTTACATCTTCTTTGTACCCGGCACTTTAACCTTCTGCACTGTGTTGGTGACAAGAGTGCCCATGTGACTGCATGGTGAGCATTACAACAGTGTGAGAGTATGGTAAAAGGAGTGACTGCAGGGTGAGTGAGGGGACCATATGAATTTGGGTTCGGCTGTAAGTGCAGAGTGGGACGAAGTAGTGCATGGTTAGTGATGGCCTTGTTTGAGTGAGCTACAGATTGAGCAGTAAGGGGGGGACAGATGAGTGAAGTGTCACATGAGTGCAGGGTGAGAAGTGTGCTCGTGTGACTGCAGGGTGAGGTACAGAGTGAACAATGCAAGCAACTTTTTAGTGCAGAGTGATCACTGTGAGAGCAGAGTGAGCGGGTGAATGTTGTGAGTGCATGGTGATCAGTGTGAGTGCATGGTGATCAGTGTGAGTGCATGGTGATCAGTGTGAGTGCATGATGATCAGTGTGAGTGCATGATGATCACTGTGAGTGCATGATGATCAGTGTGAGTGCATGATGATCACTGTGAGTGCAGGGTGAGAGGGTGAATGTTGTGAGTGCATTGTGATCACTGTGAGTGCATTATGATCACTGTGAGTGCAGGGTGAGCGGGTGAATGATGTGAGTGCATGGTGATCATTGTGAGTGCATTGTGATCGCTATGAGTGCATGGTGATCGCTATGAGTGCATGGTGATCAGTATGAGTGCATGGTGATCATTGTGAGTGCATTATGATCAGTGTGAGTGCATTGTATCGCTATCAGTGCATGGTGATTAGTGTGAGTGCATTGTGATCGCTGGGAGTGCAGGGTGAATGTGAAAGTGAAGGCGAGAATGAGAAGTGAGTAGTTTGAAAGCAGGGTGCATTCCCAGAAACTTGAAGCGTAGGGTTTCAGATATAAGTAAAACTATTGCTATAATGGCATTAATCAGGGTTCGAGGGTGGAGGAAATAAATAATGTGCTGATCCTGCAACAAACTTCCAGTCTAATGATTAGGGTTACCAGCTCATTATTTTGATGGCCCAGAAATAAGCAGTCACCTACAGCTGTAATTTTTGCACTTATCTGTGAATACTTAGAACAGCAAATGTACATAGAAAGCACTTTTAATTGTGTTCTAGGGCTGCCTCAATGATCCATGACTACTAATTAAAGAAAATAAAGACAGAAAAGTCACATACCTAATTAATACATACTTTTTTATTTATAACTCAATTTAGTGTCAAGAGCAGGTCCTGCAGGATCTTTAAACAACACACAGCAGGCATGTTTCTTTTGGCAACACAACGTTATATTTATTTTCACTAAATGCATTCTCACACTACAGCAGTAAGTGTAAAAATACAAATGTAAGGAATAGGTACAGTAGGGGCCCAGGGGGTACTGGAACCATAAAAAAACTAAGCTTTGGTAATCGGTTAACAAAGGCATGTAAATATGCTAATGGTCTTTAAAGACCTGTGAAAAACTCGGGCCGGAGATAAGACTCCAGACACTGCCCAGCCGAGGCCCCAGGAGCACAGGCTGCACTGCAGCAGCCCGGGCTGAGACACAGGATGGGGCCGGGGGAGGAGGGGGGCTGAAGCCCTGGAGGCCAGGGCAGAAGTGACACTGTGAAGGCGCGACCCCCTTTGCATCGCTCCACGGCCCCCCTGGGGGTCGCGCCCCACAGTTTGAAGACCTCTGGTCTACTGTAACGCAACTAGTGCTCATGTAAAGCGCTCTGATACTTTCTGGTCGAGTTCGCGCTACTTAAAACTCAAAAAAATAAATGAACAGTTCCAAAAATCTGAAGGCTTGATTTACAACTTGTTTGCGGTCCTGCATTCGATTCTGCGGGACAAAAAGCCCTTTTGGACTTTTGTATATCTAAATTACGTTTAAGTATTCAGACAGATGTTAGCAATATACAATGTTAACCAGTAAGGCGGATTTTTAGCAGTGGACTGGCAATGGCGGCACCGTTCGACAGGGACAGGAATTAGGAAGGTAATAACATTAATAAAGCCTTAACTTGGTGTGTAGTCATATACATTTCAAGTAATGCATGTTAACGCATAAATCCAATAAAAAAAAAAATCAATGGAGAATGCCAAAATACGTTTCCCCAAACCCCCATAGTACACTGTGGTGTAGGAGCTTGGACCATTACTATATACATGTTACAGGGTGCCCCTGTCTTCCATTATCTCTTTTGGTTTTCACACACATTTTTATGCTGATAATATTTAGGTTTGTTTCTTATTGTCTAAGTTTCCTGTTTCTCTCCAGGCTCCTCATTATGCCTGCTTCTCTGCCACTGGAAAGTGGATGACATCACACGTTGTCATATTTAATCCGTTTAAGACAGATGTAATGCTTTTCCTACTATAAATTACATCTTAGTTCCCCATTCTATTTGTTTCCTCCCTATTCCAATACACCCCCTGAGACTTCTCATAACTTTTGACTTTCTGACCTTTTACTTTTCTCAAACAAATCTCATTGGCCTGCTGAACATGCTGTTTTCAACTGTTCAATGTTAAAAAGACAATCCTGCCTTTTCTTCCATTCTCTGCTCTCAAACTTCTAATTCAGTCTCACTTCAGCTTTACTTCAGCTACAACCGATCCTTCACTTGTCTGCTCCTAGTTTATTTTGACTTTTAATTTCTAACCACGCTACACCTTATTTCGCCTGGCTACATTGGTTACCTTGCGTATTTCATTATCTGTGTATTGTTTTCAAATGTCTTGCTCCACTTCACTTATGCTATTTACTTCATGTTTATCAAACTCTCAAGCACCAATGTTTGGCAAACTAGGATCTCCTTGTATATCCTCCTCTTCCTTGTAGTCCTTTCCGTTTTAGGTCTAACTTAGCTGTGCCCAAAACTGTGGAGTTACCTTTGGATTTCTGTGATACTCTCCACTTCTCTGACAGTGTTTAAAACATGCATCTAAAAGCATCAGTAAAACTAGATGTTCCCTGATGGAGATCCCTCCTATGAACTGATGTTTTTGCTTGGGTGTCACAACGTTCTTGTTTTCCAGGCTGAACAGTGTGTTTATGTGTGGTTTGATAAAAGTACTAAAGTTGGCGAATAAAGAGATAATTTCGTTCCCAGGAACAATATTGTTAAGGCGGATATATAGAAATTAATGTGGTTATGAAAAATTACAATGAACTTACTTCTGCAAACTGTCTGTCCTGCAGACAGCTCACTCAAGTTTTCATGATAACTGATCTGCATTGTTGCAAAGCGTGAACGAGTAGGAAATGTACTCGATATATGCATCAAACGAAACCTCATATCGAATTCATTACTTAGCAATTGATAGTTGTTAGACCTGGCATTTTTTGGCATGATTACCCCTGACTTTGTGCCTCTACCTCCTCCATTTTTGATGCTTTGGGCACTTTGCCACTGTTGATCAGTGTCAAAGTGCAAGTGCTCCATGTATAAAGTGTAATGGTAATTGGTTGTCCATGATTGGTATGTTTGCCTTACTAGTAAAGTCCCTAGTAAAGTGCACTATGTGTGCCAGGGCTGGTAATGCAAATGCTACTAGTGGGCCTGCAGCAGTAATTGTGCCACCCACACCAGTGGCCTTAAATAGAGCACTCAGGCCTGCCACTGCAGTGCCCACGCGCAGATTGTTAAACTGCCTTGTTGTCATGACAAGTGCACCCACTTGCCAGGCCTTACCCTTCCCTTTTAATGCACATCAGACACCTGTATGGTAGGTCCAGGGTACCCCCTGGGCAGGGTGCAGTGTATTTGAAAGGTAGGACACGTACTGAGGTGTGTACCATGTCATGACAGTGAAATACTCTCTATTTCGTTTTTCACTGTTGAAAGGCCATCTTACCCATAGGACAGAATGAGGAGGCTGTGTAATATGGTTCCAGCCTATCTTCCCATAGGCTTAAGATGGAGAGGTGAAGTTCAGTATGCCTGAACTCACAATGTAATAACACATCTTTTTATGAAGGTGTTTTTTTGCATGGTGGGTTTAGAAACCACACTTTTAGAAGTAGCTGTTTTTTTGGGATGTATGCCGTTACAACGCATACCTTTACAACACATTTTTTACACCGCAACATCCATTACAACGCATTCCATTACAACGCATGCCATTACAACGAATTCTTTGAAACTACCTTTACAACTCATTCCACTACAACGCATACTACATTTACAACGCATACCATTACAACGCATAGTATTACATTGCATGTATGGTAAGTAATGGATAGTGTAGGGGTAAATATTACTATTCACTCCAGGGGGTGCAACAGTAGGGTAAGTGTTGGATAGTGTAGGGGTAAAAATTACTATTCTAACTCCAGGGGTGCAACAGTAGGGTAAGTATTGGATAGTGTAGGGGTAAAAATTACTATTCTAACTCCAGGGGGTGCAACAGTAGGGTAAGTGTTGGATAGTGTAGGTATGCGTTGTAATGGTATGCGTTGTAATGACTGTGTTGAAATGACATGCGTTGTAGTGGTATGCATTCTAGTGACATTCGTTGTAATGGTTGCGTTGTAATGGCATGCGTTGTAACGGATGTTACGTTATAAAAGTTTTGTTGTAAAGGTAGTGCGTTGTAAAAGTTGCATTGTAAGTGTTGTTTCCCGGTTTTTTGTGTTCTAACATTTCTGTGTGTCTCTGCCTGGTTGTGGATTGTCTGTCTGGATTTAAATGTGATAGGATCTGGGGATTGTCTTGACCCAGGGGAGGAGGTAAGACAGCCACAGGCTGACCTGCATCTGGAGTGTATGGGGGAGGAGTTGCCCCTGGAGGTGAAGAGGCCGGGGCTGCCTCCATAAAACAATGGCTTCATCTCCTGCTGAGTGATTGAGGATCTAGACCCCCACTAATCAAAGGAAGAAGGTGTCACTGGCAGGGAGACGCCCATAACTGGTTTGGACAGGGGTCCGAGTCCCCTGAACACAAAGACTTCAAAGACATCTAGGGGTATAACTATGAGAGATGAAGCCCCTGAATATTGGAATGGAACTGATCAAGACTGAAAAGGATTGAAACTACTTTGTGGTCAAGAGGAACCTCTGCTGAAGAGACGGAAGGAAAGGACTGACCCTTGCTGTGTGTTCTGGGGCTGGCCTGCAGTTTGCTGATTTTACCAAGGAGAGGCTAAAGGGACTTTGCTGTGTGCTGTGTCCCCCTGCTTGAAAGGACTTTGCTGTGTGCTGTGTCCTGAAGTAACTTATCCCCAAGGGCCCAAGGAGAGCTGGCTCCCTCTTGTGGAAACTCAGGAACACAAAAGTTTCCAGGTGTTTCTCAGCGACGCTGTGTGCGTGTGCTTTTTGCAGCCTGAGACCCTCGTAAGAATTGTCCTGTGATCGTGGGCACCAGGAGTCCAAGTGAGTCTCAGCGACGCTGTGCACGTATGCTTTGTGCAGCCTGAGACCTTTCTGAGGATTGCCCTGGGATCATGTGCACCCGGAACTCAAGTGTGTCTCAGCGATGCTGTGTGTGTGTGCTTTGTGCAGCCTGAGACCTTCGTGAGGATAGTCCTGATATCCTGAGCACCCAGAATCAAAGTGTGTGTCAGCAACGCTGTGTGCGTGTGCTTTGTGCAGCCTGAGACCTTCGTGAGGATTGCCCTGTGATCGATCGTGTGCACCCAGAACTCAAGGAAGTCTCAGCGATGCTGGGTGCGTGTGCTTCGTGCAGCCTGAGACTTTTGTGAGGATTGTCTTTTGACCGTGCACCCACAGAGCTCATGTGAGTCCCAGCGACGCTGTGTGTGTGTGTCCTGTGGCAGCCTAAGATTTTAGTCAATGCCATCGGCCCGGACCGGCAACCCCAGAGGAGCTTTGCCGCCGGTCCGAGCCTGCCTTTTGCCAAGGAGGGACCTTAAACCATCTCCGTCGTCACGGGGGCCCGAGTTCCCCTGCCCAAATCAACGAAGTCGCAACGGAGGCCCAGGTCACGAGGAGAGGAGAGTGAGGTTGCACCCCCCCCAGGTAATACTTAGCGAGCGTGCGTGTGTCTCCGCCTGGGGCGGGGTGCGGGCTCGGAGTGAAATGCTCTCAGCCTTTCCCATTCTCGGAGCGCGAGCCTCCGCTCAAGCTCATATCGCGGCCCGGACTTGCCGAGGAGTGGCAGTCCCGGGGCTGAAGAGTGGAGCTACACTTTGTGTTACACCATACCCGTGTTTGGGGCATAGTTTGTCAGAAGCTGGCCGCGAGTCAGCAGGAGTGACCTGGAGACCATCTCGAGCACCGTGATCAATGCCGGAGTACATTATTTTGGTATTACGAACTGCCTGATTGTGCATTACGCATTACATCATTTTGGTATTACGAACTGCCTGATTGTTGCATTACGCATTGCATTATTTCTGCATAATGAACTACCTGATTGTTGCATTACACATTGCATTATTTTGTATAACGACCTACCTGATTGTTGCACTACGAATTGTATTATATTTGGCATTACGAACTGCCTGATTGTTGCATAACGAACTGCATTAGGTTTACATTGCTAAGTGCGTGATTCTTGCATTACGAACTGCATAGCATTGCATTAGGACTGCATTGTATCATCTAGAATTGCTCATTAATACTGCAAGACCCTACAAGGGCTTGCTGGCCTAATAACCGGCCAGGTGAAATAATACAAATACGCATATGTTGGATTTTTATCGTGTGGTCTCAAGGTATATCTTTTTATATAAAATTATAATTGTTTTTATGAAACTCGTGTGGAGCCCGTTTGTGGTGTCATCATTGGGTTACTGAGAGCGGGGTCGCAAATACTTTACACATTAAACTTGGAGATAAGCCTGGCTGCTCATGCCAAGCTACCGAGGGGATGAGCAGGGGCTATCTGAGAAGGTGTCCTTCCTTTCCCTGACTTAGAAGCAAAGGTCCCTATTTGGCCTAAGGTACCTACCTCTGCCAACTAGAGACCCCCAGTTCTAACAATAGTCAAACTCATCACAGCTTTTCCTAGCCTAGCACTTAAGACATGACTGAATTGAGGTGTTGGCTGTGGGAACCTTTGCACCATGTGTTGCCTTTAGCTGGACAAGCAGCCCACCAAGCACTGTTAAACTGATAATATGTGCTCATCTTGATGACCCGCATTGTGTTCTTTGATGCCTTTGATTATGTTCAGCTTGCGTTTGGCCTGCTTTACTACCTCAATGAATCATACACAAGAAAATGCAGACATTATATTTCTCATGCACTGCGAGGCTTAGGACTTTGCAAAAAAAGACAAACAGACTCGAGCAAATTTGTGCTACAGTTTCAAAAGTAGGAGTCTGGAATTTTGAAAATACTTTAAAGACAATGCTGTGAGTTTGAATAATGACTAGTATATACCTCTTTCAAGTTACACCCCGACTAAGAGGCTCGAGGTTAGTGTTTGGCAGTATCAACACATTGGGACATTTAAATTTGACCTAAACTGGCTTAGAATATTTGCAATGGGGAAGCGTATTGGGACATCATCCTCACGCCCTATCACCAGTAGCATTGACAGCATGCTACAAAGGTTGGTTAACATTGCATCAGGCGAGATCGAACTTACTGAGGGCTGGTTGTCCCTGGGTAGTGAGGGCCTACTGAACAGTCCCCCCTCTAGAGGGCCCATAACCGACCTTGAACCTGTCACTGTATTGTATTCCTCACAGCATCAGAGGATTGACTCTAATAATACCTTGCTAGCGAGTGGGAGCCCAAGAGGGCATGACACAGACAAGTCTCAGTTAAACATGGACACCCCAACAACTGAGGGAATCCCAGTTGTTAAACGCAAGAGGAAGAGTGGGAAACCTGTTTGCACCAAAAGGAAACAACCCCCACGAACTGGCTCCTCTCGCACTTGCTTTCTGCATGGAGGCAGTCATCTTTGAGCACCGGTATTTATGAGGCAGCGTTACATGGAAAGTTGCGCCGCACCATCTGCACACAGAGTGAGGTGGCATCTGGCTATGTGGGTTTTGAGGACGCCTTTGTTAATATTGTTACTGACAGAGAGTCGAAGTGATTTAATGAGTTGTCAGACACAAAACGTACATCTCTTTTGGAATGCTTAGATCACTTGGACACACTTATAAAAAAGCTTAGTCAACCACTGGAAACAGAACAAATCATGGCGGCCCACTGTGATCCTTAGCACCTCTCTAGTTGCTAACCAACCCCCTGTCACTACCTCTATCACCACCTCTTCTCCCACTAGGCCTTTGGCTGGCAGCACATGCAGTACATGTAGACAAGTTAGGGAATGTTTTTAACCTAAGGCGAGTGCAGCACCAACCCTTCTCCCCAATAGTAATGGTTCATCATCTACAGATGAGTCAGTCACAAATGTGCTCTCTAACTTTACTCCAGGTTGTATTAATAGATCAGATGGTGAGCAACCAAAGCTAATGTCAGGCAAATCAAGTGGCAATTCATACGACACTTTGATCTAAAATTTTCTGATGCTAAACTCAGATGGTTTGCGCTTACTACCGGCCGCTTGCCCCTTTGTGCTGGTGCTTGCAGGTGTACCAACTCTTAAGAGGGACCAGATGGAGACCTGGGTTGATCTACGCAGTAAGTGCATGGATTGGCTATCAAAGAACAGGAGGTTCAACGTGTTAGTCCTGAACAAGATCATTATGGTACGCAGAGTTGCGTGGTTTGGTGTCTCTCCTAAGAATATAGAAGGAGACTGTATTGTGATCAATTTTCGCAGGCCATCTATGGTAAGATCCCTATTGAGAGCCCAAGAGACCACAACAACTAACAATACTACTATCTTTTCATTATCATTGGGCTACTTTTATAAACAGAACCCTGTTCCTTCTATAAATGAGCCTCCCCTCCCGACTGTACACAATAGGTTTCTGGCTTTGTCCGAATTGGACACCCAGTATTGACTACTGTCATCAATAGAGCTTCACACACTGTTCACATGTTTGTATCTCCCCGCCTGCAACTGAGACCCATGACGCTGACACTCCAACTAAGGTTTCTGTCATTCCAGATTTGAGTATTTTGAGATGGAATGTGGCCGGCCTCCAGTCTAAAAAACATCAACTGGACTGGCTAAAACTGGTGAGACCGCAGAATATCCTCATGTTTCAAGAGACATGGGCATCCCAAGAACTATAAATCGATGGATTTCAATGTTTCAGTATTGTAGCCCAAACCCTAAATTTGGAGGACCCTTGGGGGCCTATCGATCTGGGAAATAATTGCTGCAGGAGGTTGCGTTAAGGCCCTATGACAAGTTCCAAGCTGTATTGTATAAAAGGGGTATTTCTATTTACTTAATTTACTTCTACAACAATGACTTCCACTCAACACCAAATGGAAACTTCACAAACCTATTCGAATTTGTAGCCACCCTACAGCACTGCAATAGTCTCAATAAAACCGTTGGTATTTGTTTGGGAGGTGACTTTAGCGCTAGGTTACCCTGTAGTAGGACCAGTAAATGGCCTTGTAGTAGTGGACAAATCTGCTGCAGGGGTGAGGAAGGTGAGGAATTAATGGAACATTTGAATAATCATAACCTAATCAATGTTATGGACATTGCAGCCGTAACAACTGATAATAACCCCCCTGAGCCGACATTTAGATGGAGGGGTAGTGCTTCCACCATTGATTATCTTTTTATTCCCCCCGCCCTAGAGGATTATTTATTGAAAGCTGAAGTCATCGCTACAACTCACAGTGATCACAATCCGATCAAAACAGTGCTGAGATTGTCTCCCAGACCAATATTCAATATCGAATGTGGTGCCAGGAACATATCCCCCCAACAGACAATTTAAGACGGGTCAGGCGGGGTATCAATAATACTGACCTGTTCGGTATGATGGCAAAGGACAATCAGAGCCCTATTGACTCTTGTCTGTTAGCACAGGATCCTTACCCTGAGGTAATTAATGCTTTTGCTAAACTTTGCGAGGCCATCAAATCCTTACTATCGAAACCCACCACTGCTGTGCAACACATACCCAGATGGTTTAACCGTGAGTGCTCGGGGGCTAATACACAAGGCCCTTTTGACCAGTCCGAGGTGCATCCCACTTGTTAAATTGTTAAGGCAGAAGTATAATCTAGTGACCGCTAAAAGGAAGGAAGAAATATTAAAAGATCACTGAATGCACTCGTCAAAAAGAATGGGAACTCATACTGGCTGCAGTTGAGGATTTGAGGTCAACGGGACAGTTACTATTCCTAATAAGCTGCAACATAACAAGTGAAGCATGGGAAGCCCATTTATCAATGATCTACACAGCCCCTGCACAAGAAGCAGACCGTTTTAAGCACAGGGCCCCAACTAGGATTTTAATATTGTTGTCTGAGGTAGAGTAAGCTATCCACCAGAGTGTGGGTAATAAAGCCCCAGGTCCTGATGGGTTACCCATCGATCTTCTTAAGTACAAACCTGATTATTGGGCGCCGCCTCTGTTAAACGTTTTTAATAACTTAACCAATGCTCTGCTACCAAGCTCATGGTCCACAAGCATTATTGTTCCAATTTTTAAAAAGGGTGATCGCTCCTAAACCAGTTACTACAGACCGATTTCCTTGATAGATAACACCCTAGAAATCTTAGGCAGAGTTGTATACAACAAGATCCTAATATAGACCTAGGAAGACCATATTTTAGAACCATGTCAACTGGGATTTAGGAGCAAAGTAGGCACAAACCAACAATGCCTAAATCTTAATTTAATCATTGGGAAATATACCATAGCACAGCGATCGCCAATGTAGTTGGCTTTTATGGACTGACCTCTGCTTTTGATTTTGTTAATAGGTCATGCTTATGGTCCATTCTCTTAGAATATGGCCTGGATGAGGCATTGGTGCATTTTCTGGTCTACCTACATAAAGAATTGAATGCCAGGGTTAGGATCATGGTGGGGGCGAGGTTTCCAATTACATCAAAGTATGTAGAGGGGTCAGGCAGGGGTGCGTCTTGACATTCTTCTTTTTATCATTTATAAAAACAATTTGTGCAAATCATTGACCACAATCACTAATGATGTTCCCAGAGTCTTCAGCAAAATTTCCTGTGTTATTATATGCTGTTGATGCGGTTTTAATGGCCCGCACACCTAATGCCCTACGCACTTTAGTGCAGTGATTTATTGATTTTATGGCCAGTCTAGATCTGTGTACCAATTTTAAAGAAATCGTTCATAATGTCTTGTAGGCAGAGAAAACATTCCCTAAATTCCATATCTGTGGGTAATCAAATATTGAAATGCACTAGCACTTTTCCTTAAATTGGGTTGGTCTTTGCTGCGAACGGCACTTGGTCTGAACATATGGTGCATTGTAAGAACAAGTTCTCAAAGGCCACCAATTCCATCCTTAGTCTTCCTCGGCCAAAGAGGACAGGGGCCATTTTAGCGATTTTAATTTTTTTAAAATGCCAATGTATACCTACAGCTACCTATGGCGCAGAGGTTTGGGATACCGCTAAAAGCTACAGCATCCAGCAGAAGGAAAACAGATTCTGTCAGAAACTATTGGGCACACCAATCTCCACCCCCGGTACGTTTGCAATAGCAAACTGAAATTAAGCTACATTGAGGATTTTATAAGGGCCCACCCCGCCTTATTCTGGCTCGCCATATTGAAAAATCCAGCAGCGTTCCTCACAAGAGAGATAATAGGTGATTGCATTAACTTTGAGAAAGGGAAAGATATTCCGCAGCTTGCCGTGGTAAGTCAGAGACTAAGTCGAGTTAATTATGACAGGGTCTTTTCTACTCTAAATGCAACTGAGACTGTACATAAAAAGCCCTTGGGGTGGCACTATACACACTTAGTAGCAAGGAAAGAGTAGAGAGGGAATCTAAAAAAATCAACTGTTGCAAATGTTATGACCATTAAGCCCACCTCGTATCTCCTGGTTAGTTATCTTAGAATATTCATATGTCATTGGAAGAAGGGACTCCTTTTCCGTTTGAGAGCCAGTACTGTTAAATTCTTGCTCTGTTTCCCCCTTGGGTACAGCGCAAACCTTGATTCTCTACCTTGCCCGTGCGACGGGCAGAGTGGTCAAACAATGTTAAAAAAAAAAATTCTGCAAGTTTTACATAAAGTACGCAAAATGTCTCTTAATATCGTTATTAAAAAAAACCTCTAACTATCCACTTAGTAGATGCACATAGGAGCATATTCTTATTGGAAGATGATGGGTTAGCTATCCGTGTTGGTACCTTTTTGAGAATTGTTGTACGAGCTCGTAAAACGACGTGCAACCGGTGAATAGCGCCTCAAAATGTGTGGGCTCCGCTAGAAAGTTGCTGTATGTGTTTCTTTTACTATTTTGCCCTTGTGGCCAATTTTATTGAAATTGTTTTGTTGTGAACATGAATTTGTGCTTTTAATTTTTTGTACGTGATTGTGCTTTTATGGATATTGTCCTATCAAATAATTTTTTATTTGATTTGACTAGTATATACGTCCAGACCAAAGATTTCAATGTTTCTCTTTGTGTTCATCGCTGGGTTTTATTTTTTATATTTTTTAATACTTTAATTATTCAGTTTTACAACATATACCAACAGAAAGAGAGGGGAGAGAAACAAAGATATATATATAGGGGAAACAAAAATTCAACAAAATATTTGTCAGCATATGCATCATTAATATCAAAAATACAGAATATTCGTTAAGGAGTGTATCTACACATACAGAGAAGAATGAGACTGCGCCTTGTACAATTGGCATGACGATGGGAGGGAATGAATAGGGAGCCAGATATGCAACTATGGGGATAGGTGTATAGTAGTGCTATTGGGCCACATTAAAGAATAGGGCAGCAGAGCCGCACTGGGAGGGTAACCGTGGGCTATACCAGTCATTAACTGCCCTCTCTCCTATTGTTGGTCATTGTCTGTGGCTTTGCCTTGTAACTTGGGAAGAGGATATACATCAATGATTATAATCCACGTCAGAGAGCAATAATGCAATATTCCAGCACAACAAAGTCTTACAGCTAACGGTGTGCTAGACAATTAGCAGAGAAGTCCACTGTGTTACGTGTTGTGGTTTGAGGCATGGGATTTAATGGGCTTTGTAAGTGATGAAAGCGCTCATGAACTGAACTTTGTTAAAATGGTAGTAAATCTGAGGTAATAGTAATTGGAATCACAAAAATAGTGACAGAGTGCACACCAGTTCTTTCGCGTTCAGTAGACGGTCATTTTTTTCTTTGTTTAGCGTGCTGGCCCGGAACCGTGGACTGCCCGACCACGTGAATTGAAGAATCACAGGGGGAAGTGGAGCCAGAATGTGCCCCACACCGGACGCACAGCTTTAGGTGCAACATACTGATGCCAAAAGTCGTTCAAGTTCATCAATTTTTATTTTTTATTTTCTTTGAAGTTATTTCATCCATTACGTTGTTCATGGTTAATCGGTCACATGTTGGACAAACTATGTTCACATTTAAACACCTTAATGCTAAAGACATGCCATGACGAGCCTTGTTCTGTAGCCAGGAATGTTACATAGATATTCTTCGATTAGATTATTTCCGTCACCCAATGCATTTCGTGCCTTTCTTTGCACTTCGTCAGGGGTTCACTACAATTATTAAAAAACATGACTATTAGGTTATATCCAAAAATGACTATGATTTATCAATTTATACAACAAATAGACCTCGTGTCAGGTAAGCTGGTTTGTAACTTAAAGCTAATAATCAATGTTTTGCCCGCTGAAATTCATGTTAATAAATAACATTTTCTAAATGCCCATCGTTCACTTTGCGCTCCTTTCCAGTCAATCCCCAAAATGTTTTCAACCCAGTAACTACCCTCTTTCTCCTCAGTTGCTTGTTTCACATTTAATCCCATAAGCCCGTACCTCGAATGTTCTGGTGACTGCTTCCTCTCATTTCCAAAGTCGTACTAAATGTTAGCCTTCCACTTGATTATCACCACCTGTGTTATATACCTGCCTCCTCGTGCCTTTCCAGATCACCCTCCCTTATGCGTTAAACTACCAAGCCCATAATTCACTGTTATTGTTCTTTGCAAAAGCTAGTGTGAAACATTTAATCGTCTTTGATTTTCCATCACAGATTAACACGTTTAGTTTGCACTTTTAGATTTTATACCACCGATACACATTTCATCCATGTTATGTAAGCGCTCATTATTGTGAACAAATCAACAAAAAGTTCCCCGCCTTCCGGGCTAGCACGCTAAACAAAGAAAAAAATGACCGTCTACTGAACGCGAAAGAACTGGTGTGCACTCTGTCACTATTTTTGTGATTTAAACTACTCTTCTGTCCACCCGACGAGTAGCACCCATTGATTATGGAACAGCTATCCACAAAAGGCCATTTGTCACATGCAGGACTATTTTTACATCTCTCTTCGAAAATGATAAAGTACCAACTACCTTTTTTATGGAACATAATAGCAGATGAAAATCGGCTGGACTTATGTTTGTGTTTAATCAGGACATGTTTATCTTTTTAAATGCAACACAGCTCAACCTAACACGATGGGATGTTTGGGATGATCAATGTTTGAAATCACACCTACGGGAGGGCGGGGAACTTTTTGTTGATTTGTTCACAATAATGAGCGCTTACATAACATGGATGAAATGTGTATCGGTGGTATAAAATCTAAAAGTGCAAACTAAACGTGTTAATCTGTGATGGAAAATCAAAGACGATTAAATGTTTCACACTAGCTTTTGCAAAGAACAATAACAGTGAATTATGGGCTTGGTAGTTTAACGCATAAGGGAGGGTGATCTGGAAAGGCACAAGGAGGCAGGTATATAACACAGGTGGTGATAATCAAGTGGAAGGCTAACATTTAGTACGACTTTGGAAATGAGAGGAAGCAGTCACCAGAACATTCGAGGTACGGGCTTATGGGATTAAATGTGAAACAAGCAACTGAGGAGAAAGAGGGTAGTTACTGGGTTGAAAACATTTTGGGGATTGACTGGAAAGGAGCGCAAAGTGAACGATGGGCATTTAGAAAATGTTATTTATTAACATGAATTTCAGCGGGCAAAACATTGATTATTAGCTTTAAGTTACAAACCAGCTTACCTGACACGAGGTCTATTTGTTGTATAAATTGATAAATCATAGTCATTTTTGGATATAACCTAATAGTCATGTTTTTTAATAATTGTAGTGAACCCCTGACGAAGTGCAAAGAAAGGCACGAAATGCATTGGGTGACGGAAATAATCTAATCGAAGAATATCTATGTAACATTCCTGGCTACAGAACAAGGCTCGTCATGGCATGTCTTTAGCATTAAGGTGTTTAAATGTGAACATAGTTTGTCCAACATGTGACCGATTAACCATGAACAACGTAATGGATGAAATAACTTCAAAGAAAATAAAAAATAAAAATTGATGAACTTGAACGACTTTTGGCATCAGTATGTTGCACCTAAAGCTGTGCGTCCGGTGTGGGGCACATTCTGGCTCCACTTCCCCCTGTAATAGTAATTGGATCATGTGTGTTTGCTATGTCAGCATCCTAAGATGTCTTACCATGTTTTCTGCGGTAAAAGTACAGTGATTCTTCTCCAGTTTGTGAACTCACTGGAATGATAGATACTCGCCGCTGTAAACTCCTGGCAGCTGGGCATACTCGGAAGGCATTCCTACAAAAAGAAAAAGTAAATAGTGTTAATTTGTTCATATGGATGTGTCTAAACATAATTTAGTATGTTTCGCTGCCCATTTAAGTAGGTATTTCAGTAGTAGTGGGTTGGCTAGCACAGCACCGGAGAGTGTCTGAGACTATTCAAGGCACATCCAGGTTTGTGTAACAGAGCATCCCACAGACTCTCCCCACAGCAAACCCTTGCAGGTGCCTAATGTCACTCACTGTGCCCGCCTGTAGGGGGATCTCTGCACCCCCCAACTATTTTCAAATGCAGGAAGTTGTCAGCTGCACAGTGAAAAGCACACCAATGACTTCCACCTACCCTAATGCACTGTTCGCAGTGCAGGTGTGGGTTTCTGCCTGTCCTGTAAACAATGCCCTTGTTGTGATAGAGGGTGATGTCCTACTCGGCACCTGTGAGCACAGACTTGAGCGTGCACTGCAGCTCAAAGAGGGACAGTCAACTGTGCCTATAATTTGGCCTCAGAGGCTCACAAATGTATCATGTTAACATATACGTTTCTGCCCGACTCTTCTTACTAAAATAAACTTGCTCTTGTGCATGTTTAGTTGAGCTGACCTGCTACTTACTGCAAAGTAGTGGTGCTGTCTGCACAAGTCTATACAAGAGCTCTTCCTGCTTTAGTAAGAGTATCATGGAGAACTTAAATGAAAAAGCATTAGAAAATATCACACTGCGAACTGTGTTTCACATTTGATTGGAAACAAATTAGTAGGCCGGTCTCTATCTTGAAAATCACGGGTATGTTCTCAATGTTCTCAGCTGACAGGAGACAAAGGAGCTAGGACTTGAGTGAACTGGGGGAGAGCATGGATCGTTTATTATAATATTTGCATTTTAATGGCAGATCTGAAAAAAAGTTCGAAATCTAGTTTAAAAAAGAGCTGCTCTTATTTAATAAAAAGTGAGTTTAGAAGATGCAGAATTTTGACCTTACTAATTGCTTGTAAAACAATTATTAGTAATTTTTCTTTTTTTTAAAAAAACCTTTATTTATGAAATGCACGTTACACAGCATCTGCCTACAACCCCTCAGGGCCGGCCGCTATGACACATATTGAAAGAATAAAGCAGGACAGCACACTTGTGAGAAGATCACTGAGCACACATTATAGTGTGGAGCATAAAACAGTACTTAAAGGATATCAAAGGTTTAATTTTATGATTTTGTCGAAGAAAAAACAACAAACACAAACACATGGCATCATACTGGCAAGGGTCATAAGAGGGGGGGGGAGAGGGAAGGAGTACATATAGGAAGGAATGAATCTGACGAGGGGGGGCGATCATGAAGGAAGAAAGGATACAGGTGATATGGGAAACAGAAACGGAACGCCAATCATGGGGAGGAGGGGACAGGAACCTCATAATCGAGTGGAGGGGAACAAATATCTCCACGGTACGAATTCCACTGTGCCCAAACCCTGGACCATTTCCTGGGGCGACCCCGTGCCTCGTACACCGTCTTTTCTCGAAACATGCACCAGTCCATGTTATCTTTCCAGGCACTGAGCCGTGGTGGCCTGGCGGAGCCCCAGAGCTGAGCTATGTCCCTCTTGGCAACCATGTTGCCCAGAGTGACCCAGAACGTCTGAGCAGCAGTACAGTCCGTAGGCTCCCACACATTGAGCAAGCAGCGCCGTGCCTCAGGAAGGAGGGGGACTCCAGTGACACATCCCATCACATCATGCACCCTGGACCAGTAGGCCGAGACAACCGGACATTCCCACAGAACATGAAGAAAAGTACCATCCATACCACACCCACGCCTACACCGTCCATCCGTCGCAAGCCCCATTCGCACCAGTCGCATACCAGTTACATACACACGGTGGAGGATCTTTAGCTGGACAAAACGAAGTCGGGCCGGAATAGCCACTTCCTTAGGGGAAGAAACAGCCGACTGCCAATCCTCATCGTCTAATTCAAGCCCGTCCACCGTCCAGGAAGCACAAAGTTTCCCCAGCAGGTCAGCCCT
Organism: Lissotriton vulgaris; assembly: GCF_964263255.1. Taxonomy (NCBI): domain Eukaryota; kingdom Metazoa; phylum Chordata; class Amphibia; order Caudata; family Salamandridae; genus Lissotriton; species Lissotriton vulgaris. Next base: position 1,512,848,511 of record NC_141685.1, on the reverse strand, counting down.
GTTGTTAATGAGCTTCTTATATATTAAGGAAATCGTACTATCAGCGACGTGGCCGTCTAGGATACGATCCTCAAGTGGGGAGGATTGCGGAATATCAGTCCCAGGGGGAAAGGCTGAGGACAAGGCATGTCGAACCTGCATATACCGAAAATGCTCCCTATCATCAAGCTGGTATTCCAGTTTTAGGGCTTCAAAGGACTTCACAGTGCCCCTGGCCCAAAGATCCTCCACCTTACTGATCCCAATCATGTCCCACCTGTCAAACCCTTTCGTCTGCCAGAGGTTGCCCAATCGATCAGAGTCGTACAGTGGGGTCATACGTGTCAACTTGCCACTCCAGCCCGTAGCCACAGTTGCATCCCTCCAGGCCCGCACCGCACACTTCGTAGGACCCGTAAGGAGACGGATTGGTGACTTCGAGTACAAAGCCCTATTGAAGTTGCCACCGGGCAGCAAAAACTTGTCCAGGGCAAAGGCAGGAGCGGGTTCCGGTGAATACGTTACGTGAAATAATGGCACTCAGGTGCGAGGCCCAGTAGTATCGTTTGATATCTGGCAAAGCGATACCGTCGTCGTACCAGGGAAGGGTGAGCTTAGACAGCGCAATACGGGCACGACCGTCCCAGATCAATTGCCGCTGTAGACTTTCGATCTCGCGGAAGTAGCGAGCAGAGACCGGGTCGAAGAAATTCTGCAACGCATAGAGAAATCGAGGGAGCGACATCATTTTAAAGAGCGCCGCTCGGCCCAGCGGAGACAGGGGCAATTCACGCCATCGCCTCACATCCTGTTTAAGACGACGGAGCGGAGCATAAAGATTCCGTTCATAACGCACCGCAGAAACCGTAGAGACATAGATCCCCAAATATTTAAAACCGTCTTCCGCTACCAGAATTGGAAACCTACGAGGCAACGGCGGCAGAACCCTGACTATAACATATACATAGGATTTGGTCCAATTGATGACCAATCCGGAATTCTTATCGAAGGATGTAAGAACGTCGAAGAGCACGTTCAAGGACTTTTGAGGGGAAGTAAAGTAAAGGAGGATGTCGTCGGCATACAGTGAGATGCGATCCTCTAGATCTGGCGCCCATCGGATCCCTTTAATCGAGGGTTCCCACCGGAGCCATGCCCCAAGGGGTTCAAGCGCCAGTGCAAACAGAAGCGGGGAAAGCGGACATCCCTGACGGGTGCCGCGTCCCAATGGGAAGGGGTCAGAACTTCTGCCATTAACCACGACCTGGGCCAGCGGTTGTTCATAAAGAAGCCTGACCCACGCAATAAAGTTAGGGCCGAAGCCGAACTTGGAGAGGGCCGCCCAAAGATAAGGCCATTCAATGGTGTCAAAAGCCATCGTAGCGTCCAGGGAGGCTACCACCGCAGGCTCCGTGAGAGTTGAAGCTCTCGCGAGAACACCATGAAGCCGACGCAGATTCAGGGCCGTGTTCCTATGTGGTATGAAGCCGGATTGATCCGGATGGATCAGGTCACAAATCACCGTCAACAACCGATTGGCCAGAACCTTGGCAAGGATTTTAGGTTCTGCGTTTAGCAGGGAAATGGGGCGGTAGGAGGTACAGCGATCACGAGGCTTGCCATCCTTATAAATGACTACTATAGTGCGAAGGCGCTGTTCAAGCGGAAGGACTCCTGCCTCGAACGCGTCTAGAAACATGCTGCGCAGATGGGCGGCCATCTTGTCTGGACGAAGTTTGTAAAGCTCGATAGGCAAACCATTGGGCCCCATCGCCTTGCCCGAGCGCAGGGATCTGATAGCGAGGGCAATCTCATCCACCGTAAAGGGAGCCTCCAGAGCCAGACCCTCCTCCTCCCAGACACGAGGAAGAGCTATATCACGCAACAGTAAACGGGAATCAGCCTCATCGCGATCACTCACCGGGGTATAAACCTTCCGGAAATGATCAACAAAACAGTCAACAATCTCACCGGGGTCAGACACACATTCACCAGACTCACGAACAATGACGAGTACAACACGATTCGCTCTTTCAGCCTTATCCAGCCACGCTAGGAGTTTGCTAGCCTTGTCACCCACATCATACAGCCGGCCCAACTGATTCGCTCGCATCAACTTAGCAGCATCGGTCACACAAGCCTTGTAATCCGCCTGTTTCAACTCCAGAGTATGTAAAAGCGCAGGCGTGTCATCCCCGCCCAGCTCACTTTCAAGTGCTGTAATTTCAGCCTCAAGGGCCAGCACGGCCTCCCTCTTAGCCCTCCGCTCAGCAGCAATAAGAGACAGTGCGGATCCCCGAATGACCGTTTTAAAGGCCTCCCAGAGAACCGTAGGGGAGGTCACCGAATCCACATTTTCATCAAAATAACAATCAATAGCCTTCACCAAGTCTGAGCGGAGCCGGGGGTTCCAGAAGTGCCAGGGGGGAACAGGGGGAACTCTGTTACCAAATAGACCACCCACAGAGATCTTAATCAGCAAGGGGGAATGATCCGAGATACCCCGGGGAAGATGACGAACTTCCCGTACCAAGGATAGGGTAGACGCCAGCATAAAGAAGTAGTCTATCCGAGAGAGGCTGCCATGCGCAGTGGAAGGTATACTGCGTCTGGGTGGGGTGCAGCGAACGCCAAACATCCACCAGACCAAAAGTTTCAGTCATATCATTGAGCCACATCTGGGACTGCGGCAGAACTCTAGGGGGCAGTCGATCACATTCACCAGACATCACGGAGTTAAAGTCTCCACCCATGATCAGCAAACCATCGGGGAGACCAAGAAGAGTCTCGTCGAGATCGGCGTACGTGGTGGCCTGCAGCCCCGGGGGGATATAAACAACCACTAACACAATTGGCTTCCCTTCCCATCTCCCCGAAACAGCAGCATATCGTCCCCGATCATCTAGGACAACATCATCAATCTCAAGGGCCAGGGAGGATTTAACCATTATACCCACTCCCCGGGAGCCGGAGGTGAAACCAGCGTGGGCGGCCAATCGGTAGCCCCGACGGTCAAGAGCTTTACAGGCATAACCAATCAAGTGGGTTTCTTGGAGGAACACAACATCAGGGGCATGACGCCTTATAAATTGTAACACAATGCCACGTTTAATCCTGTCACCCAAACCATTGACGTTCCAAGAAAGAACCTGCATCTCACCCCCCCCATCCCAGGAAGAACGACACAACCCAACCCCCTCCCATAACCACAGATCCAGCATGCTTGCATTCAGTAATATACCATGAAAAGAGAAAGAGAATAGAAAACACACAACACAACCAAGTCCCCACCAACCACCCCCCAACCAAGAACCCGTTACAACGCCCCCCACCCTGCACCCCTGCTGACTAGAAAGCCACCCCAAACTGCAGTGTGCCTGTCGCCCCATCTGATCTACACAAAGAAACCCCCGAGGAGGAAGGGAGAAACCACCCGTACCCGCACCACCATGGGCACAACCATAAAGCATACAATATAGGTTACTCTGTAAAGTTCACAGTCTCAAGTCGGACCTCTGGGGCCCCAAGTTAAACCTGGGCCGTCGCACCACCGTCCGCGCCGCCGGGGCCCCCGCTCTCGGTGTCATCTTTTGGCAACGAGTCCAACCAGTCACTAGCACGATCAGGCTGATCGAAAAAATAGGCACGTTCTCTGTACTCAATCCGCAAGCGAGCAGGAAACAGCATTGCGTATTTCAGTCCCAAATCCCTCAGGCGACGCTTCACTCCAAGGAAACCAGAACGTTGCCGTTGCACTTGGGGGGTGAAATCAGGATAAATCGAGACAGAGTTATTATCGTACTTCAACCGGCCGTGTTTACGAGCGGCCTGAAGGATAGCGTCTCTGTCCCGAAAGTGAAACAGTCTAGCGATGATAGGCCTCGGAGGGCCCCCTGGCTTCACCTGACCGCCTGGGAAGCGATAGGCACGCTCGACCGCAAAAAACTTGCTGAGACCCGCGGGAGCGAGTTTAGCGACAATGAGTTCCTCGACCAGTAGATCGATCGAGGCGGCACCATTGTCTTCCGGCACTCCGACCAAGCGTATGTTGTTCCGCCGGGCCCTATTATCGTAGTCTTCCATGCGTTTGAGCAAAAGGTCGTGCGAGGAACGCAAATTCCCTATCTCAGACTGTGCCTCCGCCATGTCCGTCACCAAACTCGATGCCTTTAAGTCCAATGCCTTGACCCTCTCGTTCGTCTTGGCCAAATCGGCACGAATAAGAGTAACATCCACTGCCACCGTGTCTATCTTGGACACGATGGCCTCGTATTGTTGACTCATATCGGCCTTGAGGCCTGCAATGGCGGCCAACAGGTCTTGAAGGGACACTTCTGAGGATGACGACATATCTGTCTTCGGGTCCTCCAAGTCACGACTGGCAGCGCCGGGGGAACCTCTCGGCTGGGTATAGCGCTCGATCATGTTGGACTGGATCGACCCCCCGCGAGTATTGGTCTTCCTGCATTTCTCCGCCTCGGGTTTCGTCGCCATGTTGTATTCAGCACCGGCCAGGGACACCCGGGTGCCACTGAGTGGTGAAGAGTCTCGAACCCCAAAAGTCTAGTTTCACGAGAAAATGTCACGGGCCACCTAGCCGGCACCAAGAGGGAAAGCGTTCACAGTGAGAGCAGTAGACCAGGATGAAGTAGCAGGTCCCAAGGAGTCAGAGACGAGAGGGCTCGAAACCGAAAGTGAAAGTGGCACACCACCGGTGGAGCAAATGCCAGGCAGCCGTTGTTGTTGCATTACAGCTCGGCCATACTAGGCAGCAGAGACCCCGGTCTCGTCGGGGGTTAGGCCAGAAAGTTGGAGACGATGCAAAAATGGTCCCCGAGGTCCGATCTCGGCCAAAAAAGGATCGATGGTATCAGTGAGAGTAGCACTTCAAAAGCCCGTCGAAGTGATCAGGATAACTGCAGGATAAATCAAGAAGGGCGGCGCGGGTCTCAGGAGCTCTCTACTCACGCGACCATCTTGGATGCCCGCGTAGCTCCTCCCCCCAGTAATTTATTTTTCAATTGTGAGATCCCATCATATCTTCTCAAGAAATAGTTTGTGTGAATCTACTTTACTAGCTGTGGATTGAGCGATGAGGATCTCCCATATAGTTACCCAGTTCCTAATAAGCAAAGTGCAGGTTTCTTTGAGAATGTCTTGGTTTACGCCTCTTAGCTGTGGTAGAAAATGCAAACAAAGGGGCATATGTACAAAATATTTTGTGGCTGGAAATGGTCCGATTTGCAGAATACACCCATTTGCGATTTAAAAAAAGCTATTTTGAATATACAAGATGCCAAATTGAGATTTGGTAACTTGTTACCAAACAGTAATTTGTGTTAGCAATAAAGTATTTGGAAGGGGCATGTTTAGAAATCCCTTCCAAATACCAAATTGCAGTAGTATGTATGAATGTTTTATGACCAAATTCCACTCGTAAAACATTCATTTTTTACTGACATCTCGAAGAAGGTGGTAACCTTTTCACAAATAGGAAGGAGTCCCCAAGGGACCACTTTCTACTCTTAAAACAAGCATTGGAAATGCAATAGGTCTCGCATTAGGAAAGTTTGAGCAATTGGTACTGTAAAGGACACTTTTTTTATTTATGTGTTGGTTTTGAAAATAGCAAAAGTAATAGCTTTGTCAGTTACAATGTCAATAGTTTTAACTTTCGCAAATGTGACACCTATAGCATTTGTAATGCAATGTGTGTTGTCTTTACGTGACTTAGATGTATTGATATTGCAAATAACAATGGCTTTTAATTTTGTAAATAATGAATACTTAAATAAAATTTATTGTAATTTATAATGGCAATAGCTTAAACGTTTGTAAATTAATTTTGTGAAGATTATGTTCAGTGTATTTTATTGTGACGAAAATCCAAGAACATTGCATTTGCACCTGGTGGTGGATGTGGTGGTGGTGGGTGTGGTGGATGTGGTGGTGGATGCGGTGGTGGTGCATGTGGTGGTGGTGGATGTGGATGTCATGGTGGATGTGGAGGTGATGGTGGATGTGGTGGATGTGGTGGTGGATGCGGTGGTGGTGGTGGATGCGGTGGATGTGGTGGTGGATGTGGTGGTGGTGGATGCGGTGGAGCATGTGGTGGATGTGGTGGTGGATGCCATGGTGGATGTGGGTGGGGGAAGGGAGAGGTTAAGGAAGACAACATTAGATTGGCATTGTGGCGACGAAAACATCTATGCCATGCCACACTTAGTGTTATGTGTGAGGACTCAACAATGTCTAGGGAAGAGTGTTAGACTGAGTGCTCAATTGGGCAAGTCTGTGATACGCTGATTGCAAGGCCAGTAGTTAACCAGCCGATGCGAGTGGTGAAGAAATGATGTTGGTTTAAAAACTGTTTACAACTGTAGAATGAGGAGTGAAGGTAACTTGTCGCTGCGAGTGGTGAAAGGATAGTGATCTAATGTTTGCTTTATAACGCCGAGAAATTGTTACAAATGTGCAAGAGCTGGTGTCAAGGAGAGTTCGGGCAGTGCTGTGGTAGACAACCATGCGTAAAGGATTCTGGATGGAGCACAAACCTCGGGCAGTGGGCGGACCGCAAAACAATGGAAACGTGTCACTGAACCGGTTTTCACAGAGACCTGAAGACCGGTACGCAATTACTTGGAGGTATCAGGCGAAAATGGCGGGAATTACAAACAGCACTCGTCAATCAGTGCTGCGCCACATTCAAAGTGAGGACTAGTGCAGGCACTAAGAAGGGGGTAAAAATTCAAGGTTAGGCATTTACCTTGTGGAAGTTAAGTGAATAAAATGAACGCAGAAGAATTGCGAGTGTGCGCTCAATTTAAAGCTTCAAGATAAGGAGTTACTGTTCTCAATGGACGGTGTAACAATGCCATTCTGAACTGTATGCTTCATGTTGCTAGACGGTCACACGCAGTGTGCTGATACACTGCAAAAACAAGCAAGGCATATAAGGAAGGGTCAATTACTGGTTAAAACCTCACGGAATTCTCGGGGTCCAACAACAACAAACGCTTACCAGATAAGCCGCAGTATGCCTCAAGCGATCAACCCGACTGACGGGGTGTGTGTGTGCCGTCCGTGCCTATACACGATTGTGATTGTGCACTATACCGCAAACTAGGCGTCAAGGGGCGCCATCTTGGGTGAGAAAAAGTGAGATAGAACAAGGTTGTGCTGGGAGAGAGAGAGTGGGGAGGAGAGTAGGAGGAGGAGGGGGGAGGAGAGTAGGGGAGGCACGGCCTAGCGGCCGTGCAACCAAGAAGTGAGGGGGCGGAGCTGGGGGAGGCTGTGAGAGAGAGTGGGGAGGAGAGTAGGAGGAGGAGGGGAGAGGAGAGTAGGAGGAGGAAGGGGGCCAAAAGAGACAAGATGGAGGGAAGGCACAGAAGGGGAGGGGGGAGGAGAAATGCGACACGGCAGGCAGGGGAGGGGGCGGAGCGGGGGTGTGGGAGGAGTGCGCCTGAGGGAAAATACATGCAAGACAGGCGGCTGGGGGCATGTGCACGCGCTTTTAAGCTCAATCCGCATGCGCATTGAGCTTGAATTTCACGGGCACTGCAAGGAATCGCCACGATTCCTTGCAAGTTGGTTAAAGACTGTTTAAGCCCCCATAGTCTCGCAAGCTCGATGCGCATGCGCATCGACAGGCGAGACCTAATAAAAATGAAACTTCAAAGTGTCATCTTTTTTTCCTTTAAGGAAAACGGGCTGTAGTAAAAAAAAAGTTTGCTTTATTAAAAAGTGATCTTAGACATCCCTGTGATGGCTGCGATTCCTAATGGGTCGCAAATTGCAAGCTACCTTATTAAATTAATATTTATGAGGTAGGTTGATTTGTGACCCACTACGAATTGCTATTTAAAAAATTTTTTCTTATATCAAGAATTGTGATTTGCTAATTGAGATTCAGTAAAGAAATCGCAATTCTAGATTTTTGTGCATCTGACCCAAAATTATAAAATATAATCAAAACAACACGAACGTCAAGAATCCAAAAGATTACAATTCCAAACCAATTTTCTAAAAAGAAGAAAAACGCAATACATAAAATTACTACAAAAACAATAAAAATTGTTAAAGAAGAAAAGAAAATGAAAAAAAAAACACAGCAAACAATGGGAAAGTAGTCTATGGAAGCCTGAGTGCTCTACCTGTACCCTATAAAGCTCTAAAGTGAGCAATCTTTGGCAGCTCCTTTGCACTCGCCGTGCCTGGAATCACCGTCCCATTGCAAGTGCCTGCCTGCAATCACCCAAAAATCATTTGCATAAATCCCTGATGGGCAACCCCCAGCTCCTTTTTCTTGTGCCCTCTATAATCCCATCATCTTCCTACGGGCATGTCCACTAAATACATACCATGCGTGTACTCAACAGAGAAAATTCCAAATTTTTCACTGCTCTTAGCACCAAGAAGCCCACTGGTGAAGGTGTGCATATAATTTAAACAAAATAGAACAATAAATACGTCTTGTATACATTCTCCATCCTGATGCTGTATGTCCTGAATGCCCTTATAAGCCCCTAAGTAGATTGGCAGTGAGCACTCAGGAGCTCCATCTGAGGTATCTTAATTAAACAGCCTATTGTGCTTTTGTCCTATGTGCAACAACTCACTCCTAGTGCATAGATACCTCTGTGCAGTCACCACCTACCCACCTGTGCATATGCTTTATTGTGTACTTCAAGAATATTGTAGTTTTCACATTGACCTACAAAAACGTTTACTCCAGAATATCAACTGCAACTATATAATCACAGTAAGCATATACACCCACGTTTATAATGCTACTCTTGATTCCACATCTACATACATTGATGGTACATATATCTTCAAGGTACTTAGAAGTGGAGTTATACCTATACTTACATCTATACACATGCCTTGACAATGCAGTGGTAGATGTTATTCTGCAGTAGATACTTTTGTAGGCCGATATTTGGATTAGGAAATCACTGGTACTGAGAGTCTAGACTGCTTGATTGAAGCATCTCTGACAGACATGCACTGTGGATGCCGACACCTACCCGTCTACACTCAAACACCAGCTCCACCACCTTCCATCCAAGAGGAGAGTGCTCAAAGCCCAGCAATTCTGTCCCAAGGTATGCATGCTGCAAGTTCATAAAGTAGAGTACTTGCACTGCCCTCTGCTGTTGCTGGACTTTGCATCATGCTCCCTACATGGTCTTGGATCCAGCTCTCCACAGCCTGGACTAGACAGAATGGGTCAGCCACCGAACAACCGGAGGAGTATGGTAGCATGTAGCATCTTGACCATGAAATAATGGGGGAGGTGGTACAGAAACCCAAGGGTGGTACTGAAGACCAATGACACCACAGCGTGCAGTGTTGGAACACTGGGTGTGCATTGGTTGAATTACACGCAGAGGACGTGTGGCTGCAGGCGTCTTTTTGAAACACTAGACCACGCATGATGGTGTGAAAGACTTGGACAGCACACATTGTTCTGAAATCCGTAGTCAGCTTTTTCATACATTTTGAGAGTCCACTATATTTGAGGAATAAATGGTGTGAGAGTGGGACAGCAAACTGCAGAAATGCCTGCACATGCTTCTGCTGTCACTGTCACTGTCAGCACAATTCATTACTTTCAAGGAGCTGCAGGTGTGCGTGAACCCAGCGATATGTATTTGTTTTTGCAAGGAGCTGACCTGTGAATGGCAGTAGTGGACTACAGAGGGGCCACATTCATTCTATTCCCAATGGAAAAGGCCAACGTGTGAAGTCTAAGCATGCGCAAAATGATGACCAAATAAAGGCAAAGGCCGAAGGGTGACCCGCCGAAAAAAGCATGGTTACAAATACCTTAGCGAGAAAAACATCAGTCATAAAACTGGAAACTGGTGCATTACTAACAATTGAAAAAGAAAGCTTGAGCACGAAGTGTGAGCACACTGACCCCTTCCAACCAGCTATCTGCAACTGAGGGCTTCTACCCTTGCAAACGTGCTTGTGTGGAGTAGTGAAGACATCCCATCTGTCCCTGAGAGACTTGGTCCACGAACAGTCTGACTCCGCCTCACTCTTCAGCCCAAGGCTACCATGACCTCTTTTCAGTTCAGCCTTGACCACTCTCTCTACATTCCACCAATGCTTTACATTCACTTTGATAGCCCTACCACACAATCGTCAAACATGACTGAGTTGCCGTCAGCCGCAGTCCGTGCAGGTAACAGCGGTGGGGCAGTGGGGCCGGGTAAGGGGGGATTTCGAGGGAAGATGCGGAGGGAAAATTAAATAAATAAATAATTTTCCCTCAGCATCGTCCCTCGAAATGCCGCCTAACGCGGCCCTCCCGCCCCACTGCTGTTACCTGCACAGACCGTGGCTGGTTCTCCTACTTGTACTCCCCCTTTCCTACATGTCCCTGTCTATTGACATATTAAAAAAGGGGAGTGCAGTTCCTAAAGGGTCGATGGAAGGGGAAGGGGGAAAGACAAAACTTTTGTCATGTTGCCCTCACACACCCGAGAGGTGTCATGCTTCATCATTGGGCCTTGCTTCTCGTCGGGCCGGCGCTGCAGTGCTTGACAGGCTCACCGTTTCCGGGGTTCTTTGTCGGAGATCTTTTATGGAGAAGCTGTTGGCTGCATGCGGGTGTGGGGTCAGTGAGTGGTTATGTGCACGTGTGGGGTGATCTAAAATAGGTCAGGGTTAATCCTAATCTCAATAAATGTAATGGTAAAAGTAGATCCTGCCTAAATAAAAATAACTGGATGCCCTGTGGGAATGTAATGTTCCTAGGAGGCAGTCTCTAAGGTGGGGTCGACATGTTTCGTGCCTAGATGTTCCAAAGGAATTGGGTGGCACTTCTTCAGGACCTATGTGAAATATAGTCCACAACTGAAAACAGGCTCCAAGACTTTTGGGAGTAGCCGGTTATGAGGCCCTAATAGTTCTGTACTGGGCGTAGTGGGAGCCCGTAGTACAGGATCCACTGACCAATGGGGGGTGTCAGGGAGCACGATGTTGCTCCACTCAGAAGGGTGGCGGCAACTTGCTGATATGCCTACCCTCGCTCCGGTTCCCCGCGCAGCACAGGCCCCCAGCCTCTAAATGAGTACTGGGTTAGCCTGCTCCAACCAATCCTGATTTTGATTTTGCACCCACACAAGTAACCTTTCAAACCTGTCTCAGGCCTGCCATTGCAAGGCCTGTGTGTGAAGTTTATTGCCACTTTGACTTGCATTTCAAACAATTTGCCAAGCCTTAAACTCCCCCTTTATTACACATTAGGCCCTAGGTAGCCCTGAGTCACTGCCGAGGAAAGTGCCAGGACGAAGAAGACCGCATCCAGAACCTACAGAGACTTCATCCAGAGCCTACAGAGAACACATCTAGAGCCTGCAGACTGCATCCAGACCCTGCAGAGACCTCATCCAGAGCCTACAGAGACAGTATTCAGACCTTGTGTGCCAGCAAGTGCAAGTTTTTTCGGCATCGCTTCCACCATATTTTAATGTTGCCAGCCACCACTGCATATATGATGTCCCTGAAATACTTGTCAGCGCCCTTATCATGAATAGTTTGATTGATCAAAGTGGCTCTTAACAAAGAATAACTCCTACCAGTACATAGGAGCATTGTGTGTGGGGTGGAAATTCGGACCAGTATTCCACCTCTTAAAACTATTAATACTACGGACATCAGTCATTATTTCGGGGGATATTACCATTGATTACAACATTTGGACGACTTAAATGCGCAAATCATACCGCAAGTTTTTTTGTTTTCCATTTCATTTGGAATTTCACCAGTTACAAATTCCACACCAGTGACATGATGCTGATTTTGTAATTCTAATGGGGCCCTCATAATGAGGCCACTAGAGTCACTTTTCTTGCAGCTATGTTTATTACCTCTGTCGTCATGCTTCTCGCCTCATGGTTTAAGGATAAACTTATCTTTCTTCTGCTATGCTAGAAGAAAAAGTCCTTGCATACCACCCACGGATGAATATGAAGAGAAGGCAAATTGTCATGCCATTCGGCAATGAAAATCCTATTTAGGCTCATTGAAGGAAAAGGAGGTTCAAAAGGTGGAGGAGTTGATGGGTGTGTGACATTGGATTACCAGTTGATTGGGGTGTGAGCCCTGGTCAAGCAGAAACCACAATCCTGGTCAGGGTAGCAAAAGCCAAATCAACCCGTGCCCAACCCCCGGTAGTTTGGCACCGAGCAGTCAGGTTTAATTTAGAGGCAATTGTAAAGTATTTGTGCAATACTTGAAACAGTATAAGAGTAAAAACGCCCCACAAACAGAAACCCACACTATGGTAGTTAGAAAAATAGAGCTGAATTTGATAAATAAAGCAAGACCATAACGGCAAAAATCTAATCAATAGAACCGGATTATAATCTGCCAGTTTTACGGCTTTAAAATGTACTATTTAATTCTTATCTCAGTGCAATATCCAAATTAATATGCAACATTACCTGTTCCTTGTGGTAACAAATGCTAGTGTAAGAATTGTATAAACGCCATAGGCCATTCCACCCCACCCCACTCCAAGCCATCAGCCTGACAGACAGGACAAGGGCCACTGGAGCAAAGGCATCACTCTGTGGCAGCCAGCAACGTGATGAAAAATCATGCTCTTAGATGGCGATGACAGATGTCTTCCGCCGCACGTGAGATATTTTACGCTGATCCATATTCAGGGAAACAATTATAACCGTCCCAGTTTTTGGATTCAAAGAAAGAGGTTTACAAATACGAGAATAAACTAAAATAGACGTGCAGCAGCCAGTTGTCTCTTGCATGCACTGCTGCCCCTCGCGCTCATGTTAATTCTAACCTACTCAGGCGCATGCAGTGTGTCGGGCTCATTATTTAACAATGGGTGTTCTGGAGAGGTACTTACGAGAAGATGGAGCACCTCAGCATACATTTGTTTTCTCCTTCAGCTGAAAAGCCGAAAACGAGCTCACTGAATAGTGGTAAACTCAACAACCAAGCATTGCAAAGGCAATAGCTCTGGCGTTAATGTGCTGAAACCTGAACTCACACAGGCACACAACGAACACTGAACTCACAAAGGCACACCTCTCACCCTACACTGACATAGGAGCACCTCTCAACCTGCACTCACACAAGCACACAACTAAAACTGAACTCACAAAGGCACACCCCTCACCCTACACTGACACAGGAACACCTCTCAACCTGCACTCACACAGGCACACAACTAACACGGAACTCACAAAGGCATACCTCTCATTCTGCACTGACACAGATATACCACACACCCTGCACTCAAGCAAGTACAAGATTCATTGTTGAATGAATAAATGAATGACTACATTTATATTTATATAGGGCATGACTACCCTGAGGCCTCCCAGCGCTCTACCCATAGAGGCACAACTCTCACCTTATACTCACTCAGGTGCAGATCTCACATCACACTCTCACGGACATGCTGCACCCTCGGCACTTACACAAGCACACCACTCACTCACACAGGCACACCACTTACACAGGCACACAAGTAACACTACACTCACACAGGCACACCTCTCATCCTGCACTGACACAGGAGCACCACTCACCCTGTATGAATGCAAGTACACAATTCAGTGTACACCCACAGAGGCACAACTCTCACCTTATACTCAACCACGTGCAGGTCTCACATCGCACTTTCACAGACATACTGCACCCCCTGCACTCACACAGGTACACCGTTCACAACACACTCACCCATTCACACAAGTTATTATGCATTCATATAGGTCCACTGCTCACACTGCACTTGCACATTGGCCCAGATCTCGCTGCATCTTTACCCGCCTAAGTTTTGGGGTACTGCAGGCCTTCCTGAGTGCTTCTTAAATAACCTGAGATTCCACTGTGGCCTAGATTACCACACATACCTTGCAGCCTCGGACTGGTGATCCTGCTGGTTCTCCCTGCACATCATCCTCACCAAGGGGCGCGATGTCTGGCACCAAGGGTAGCCTTCATGAGGCACAGAACTGAGAGTGCTGGTTTCAATTCTACATGATGTGCATAGCCAGAAGTCAGTGTGGAAGCAGGAGTACATGATCTCTATGTAACACTAGCGCTGCTAGTTCCCTGTAGGCCATGCCATACTACTCTACCATTGGCTCTATGCAGTGCATCTGCTCAGGCACTACCCCGAAGAGGGTCTATGGGAGTTGGGTGAGAAATTCTGCTGTTGGCTCTAGTCAGCGCAGCACCTGTTCATCGCAATCACCTGTGACCAGCACAATCTCTTGGCCAATATCCAGGAGGTGGTGCACCACAAAGACCGGACTGGGAACCAAAAATAGTCCAAATCTTCCCCCGTTCAATTCCTGTCTCTTAATTTCCTTTTTCTTTCTGTCCAATACGTGCTAGACCTCTCATCCTTAGGGTGGTCTTCCTCCAAACATTTTTCCTGCTTACCTCCTCTTTTCGCTGTATCTTGCCTTGTTGTTGGCCTTAGGACTCTGAGCACTTTACCACTGCTGACCAGTGTTAAAGTGCACATGTTTCTACCCTAAACATGGTGTAATTGGTGTGTTCCCAATTGACATATTTAGCTTACTTGTAAGTCCCTTGTAAAGTGGTATACTGCATAAACAGGGCATGTAACTAAATGCTACTTGTGGGCATTCAGCAATAATTGTGCGACACACTCAAGTAACCTATCAAACCTGTCTCAGGCCTGCCAATGCAAGGCCTGTGTGTGCAGTTTACTGCCACTTCGACTTACATTTAAAATTATTTGCCAAGCCTTAAACTCCCCCTTTATTACACACAAGTTACCCCTAAGGTAGGCCCTAGGTAGCCCTAAGGGCAGAGTGTTGTGTAAATGAAAGGTAGGACATGTACATGTTTTACATGTCTTTGTAGTGATAAACAACCACAAATGTTTTTCACTACTGTGAGGCCTACTCCTCTCATAGGCTAGCATTGGAAATTTCTTAATACACTTTTAGGCTGTAATTCCTGTTTAGAACAGAGTATCATATTTCATATCTTTGAAATGGAAATGATAAATACTCTTTACTGGTGAAGTTAGATTTAACATTACTATTTTAGAAATACAACTTTTAGAAAGTTGACATTTCTTCACTCTTTCTGCTCTGTGATGTGATGTGATGTGATGTGATTGGGTTCTTGTATAGCGCACTACCACTCCGAGGAGTATCTTGGCGCTGAGACTTCCTGTATCTAGCAGATGACCGAAACTAGACCGTTCGAGAAGGCTGGGAAAGGATCATATTAAGGTTTTACATACTGTGTCTGGCAGTGAGTAGATCCATGTTTTTAGTTGTTTCCTGAAGCTTGGTTCTGAATTGGCTGCACGGAGAGATTGGGGTAGTTTATTCCATGCTTTAGTGCCAATCACAGATAGGGATTTTCCTCCCTTCGTCGTCAGCCTGAACTTGGGGACAGTAAGCAGATTTGATGTAGATGATCTCAGTTCACGTACCGGATGGTATTGTTTAACCCCTTCGCTGCGGGGCTAATTTCCCCACAGCGCGGGGGGGAGGGGGGCCGCGCACGGCGCCGCTGTGCTCATGAGGAGCCCAGGCTCGTCATGCAGCACGGTGCTCGTGTGCTGGTGACGAGCCTGGGCTCGTCATGACCACGCCCGCGCAATGGAACGCTCAGCACAGCGGGGAAATTAGCCCCGCGTGTGAGCGTTCCACGGCTCATGACGAGCCTAGGCTCGTCACCAGCACACGAGCACCGTGCTGCATGACGAGCCTAGGCTCGTCATCAGCACGGAAGGGGTTAAAGTATTTTTGTAGATAGGCTGGGCCTTGGTGGTGAAAAGCTTTAAAGGAGATTATCTAGACTTTAAACAAAAGACGTTTTTGTATTGGGAGCCAGTGCAGTGCGTCTAGCGCGGCAGAGGCTGAAGATGTTCTTGCCCAACCCAAAACTAGCTTAGCCGCCGCATGCTGCACCATCTGAATTCTATGCAGGGCAGATCTTTTTAGCCCTGCATACAGACTGTTGCAGTAGTCCAATCTAGATGTTATCAGTGCTACTGCAACAGTCCGTCTAGCACTCAGAGGGAGTAGCTTAAAGAATTTTCTCAGACCTCTGATGATATTGAAACAGTTTCCAGCTACTTCTCTGGTTTGTTGGTTAAAAGACAAAGTGTTGTCAAATTTAACCCCCAGATTTCTCACTGCATTGACAGTATTGGGTGGAGCCTCTGCCTCCTTAGGCAACCAGGACTGAGGAGAAAAACAGTTATTGGAGCCAAAAGGTATTATTTCTGTTTTAGCAGAATTACATTTTAGATGATTGCTGGTCATCCATACGAATACTGCCGAGAGGCATTCTTTCAGAGTGATTTCAGCATTCAAAGCATTTTTGTCCAATGTTAGAACCAACTGGGTATCGTCTGCGTATGCGATCGAGTCAATGCCAAACAAGGAGATTAGTTTGATCTGTGTGCCTTGCAGCCTGTCTTCAATTCACATCTGGGGAGGGTGACAGCTATGCTTTGTGCACTCCCTCTAGACAGCCACAAACACAGGGACTCATCTACATTCTGATAGCTCTTACTGGGCAGATAGAGAGGAGGGGAGCTGACACTGAAACTTGAATAGACAGTGTCCAGTTTCCCACACAAAAGGCTGATTAACCCCAATTGGTAGTCTGTAGCCATGGCTGGGAAGAAAGGGGGGACAGGGCACTTCAATGCCCTGCTTTGAAGTCACCCCCACTTCAAAGGCATAACTTGGTAAAAGTACTGGGGCTCTGACTCTACCAAGACAGTACACTACAGGACATGTGAAGAACTCTACCAGGGGTAAAGACTGCTGTGTAACAAGGGTTGCAACTCTGCTTAACTGCTGTTCTGGAAGAACTGCTTTTCTGCTTTGCTGAGCTGCCCTGCTGACTGTTGACCTCTTTGTTGATGGGAAAGGGACTGGAACCATCTCAATTGAACCCAGAGTAACTCCAAGGACCTGCTGGCTTGACCCCTGTTCTTAAGACTCAGGGCCATTAAAGACTTCCTTCAACCCTATAACAGCACCTGGACTCCGACATCTGTGAGTCCTGCCCTGCCAAGAGGTGCCAATCTAGTCCTCAGACCTCGAAAGCTGACTTCTGCTGTACAGAACCATCAAAATCAAAGCAATAAACCCCTAAGTGCCAGTTGCTTCTACGCTCTACTTTTTGATTTAATCTTTAAAAAATCATAAATCCGGTTCTACTTATTGGATTTTTGTTGTTTTGATCCTGTTTTACTAATCAAAAGAGACTCTATTTTTCTAAACATGTGTGGAGAATATCTTTGTGGTGTTTTCAATGTGTTACTGTGTGTGTGCATAAATATTTTACACATTGCCTCTTTAGGTAAGCCTGACTGCTCTGTGCCAAGCTACCAGAGGGGAAGCACAGGTTACTTTCTATTATGTATCTAGCTTACCCTTACAAGAGTGGTGGTTCCTGCTTGGACAAGTTGCATACCTGTGCCAACCAGAAACCCCAGTTCTAACAATTCCCCTCTGTCTTTCTCTCTTTGCCTGATGCACCTGATGCCATAAACCCTAGGTAGTTGCAAACAGAAACATGTCGTCAACTTCAATGGCTCAAGGCTCCCGGAGAAATGCCTGATAGAATAAATGGTCACTCCAGCACTGTGCACAGTTGGTGACCCTGACACACAATTTCGTCCTGCACTGCTGTATAATTCCAGTGGTCCTCACTATATTACGTTTGGACAATAATGGGTAGGACATGGGACAGAGGAACAAATATAATGGTAGGAGAATTTTGTTTATTGACAAAGGAATAAATCACTATCTGACATAGACTGAGATGACTAACAAACTTGATGATTGTTATGTCCTGATGCATGGAACACATCTGAAAGGACAACCTCACAGGCTACTCATTGGGCTCTCTCCAATTCCCTATATTAGGCCAGGGGTCTAGGATGTGATAACCCTAACAAAAGATTTGTCAAAATGGTATCAATGATTACTAGGTGTCATTCTTGGTGCACTACTCATTGATTGGGTTTTTCCTCAGGACTGAGGGGAGAAGTGATCGTGAGAGCTAAGGTGCAGGGTTGGAGGTTTTCGTTTCCCACTTTCAATCTCCGATACATGCTCGATGCTTATGCTCGCTGCTCTGGTACGAGGCAGCAATAGTCCTTTCTGTCTCTTGGATACCAGGGCCGGACTAGGGACCCAAAGTAGCCCAGGCATATTTTGTCAGACCAACCTCTGTATGGTGCATATTGAGTGCAGCGAGTGAGCCAGACCACTACAAGGAGGATTTGTGGGGGTTCTCCTCCCCCAAAGGAAAAATTGGCAAAAATAGAGCATTCTACAACACATTTTTCATTATATATCCAATTGTATTAGCATTTAAAGCATAGTGAATAATGACCTTAAAATGCACCAAGATTCAACAATCTTTGCTGGGCTTTTCAATGATTCCCTCACTATCACCCTCCAACAGTGTCGCTCATGTTTCCATAGCCCCTCTGTGATATCTATTTCATTTAATAGCGCCTCTCATGCCATTGTAGGGTGTTGAAGCACTTTACATCACACACAAATACAGAGGCAACGAATAATACATGTGTATATCAGCTTATAGAAAATGTTACAAAGGGAAATACAAGGTGTAGCATTCACGTCATCCCTACTGGTAGGCATTTTTTAAGAGTGCTTGGTGTGGAGAAGCACAAACCCAGAATGCAGAAAGTAACACATTGGTTAGGGCTGGCTTTACTAAAAATAATGTATTTCTACCCAAACAAACCCCTTTTTGCAACATTAGGATAATGAAACTCTCGACAAAAAAAAAATATAACTTTCTAACCTGTACCATGTAGTCTGCATGTAGCTCTTTGATGACACTTCCTAGCTCACTGTGCAAGATGAACTAGTTGCTTACCTTCTGTAACGATTTATCTGTAAGAAACAGTAGTTAGTATTAGATTCCTTACCTTAGAATAGCCCCAGGCTTCAGACTGGATCCGGAAATTTTTTGCATAGCAGTACGCTTGCGCGTCGGTAGGCGTCGTCTGCGGCTCCGCGTCCGTCGTCGGCGCCGTGATGACGTTGTCGGAGTACTAAGACGCCGCCTCCGCGCGCTGACGTCAGTTCTTAGACACAGCTTTTCCGCTCCAGAAACGCAGAGCCATGTTAAAAACCAACACTGGTGCCATTGTAACTAGGGCCCTGAAAGGGGATGACCTTAACCCTAGATATCGGTTCGCAGAACAGGGAGGATGGGTGGGGCGGTAAGGAATCTAATACTAACTACTGTTTCTTACAGATATATCGTTACCGAAGGTAAGTAACTTGTTCAGGTTAGTATTAGATTCCTTACCTTAGAATAGATACCCCAGCAATACCAACCCCGGTGGTGGGTCTGCGAACCAATAATCACACCAGAAAGTCCTGGAGGACGGAACGGCCAAAGAAGCCATCTGTCCAGGCAGTAGTGTCTTGCAAACGTGTGCAGCGATGCCCACGTAGCTGCCTGACAGATGTCCTGCAAGGGGACTCCCCGGCCCAGGGCAGTGGTAGCCGCAGTGGGTCGAGTGGAATGGGCCCTCAGCCCAACAGGAGGCTCCTTCTTCGGCAAGGAGTAACAAGGCTTGATACACAATACGACCCACCGAGAGATGGTCCGCTTGTGCACCGCCCGTCCCTCCTTAGCGCCCACGTAACCAACAAAGAGTTGGTCATCCACCCAGAACTGGCGAGTGCAATCGAGATAAAATGAGAGCGCACGTTTTGGGTCCAGACGGTGCAGCTGCTCTTCCTCCTTTGAGGGATGCGGAGGCGGAAAGAAGGTGGGCAAGGTGATAGACTGCCCGATGTGGAAGGCCGTGTCAACCTTAGGCAGGAAAAAGGGTCTAGTCCGCAACACAACCTTGTCCGGATGGACAGAAAGGAAAGAAGGTTTGGATGAAAGAGCCTGGAGCTCACTCACTCTCCTGGCAGAGGTGATGGCAACCAGGAAAGCAGTCTTCAGAGTAAGAAGGTGGATAGGACAGTTGTGAAGTGGCTCAAAGGGAGCGCACATCAGATAGGTAAGAACCAGGTTCAAGTCCCACTGAGGCATCACGAATGGAACAGGTGGAAACGTGTGTGTGATGCCCTTCAAAAAATGAGGTACAATAGCGAACTTGAACAAAGATGGCTGATCAGGCAGCCTTTGAAAGGCAGAAAGGGCAGAAAGGTAGCCCTTGATAGTGCCCAGAGCAGAGCCCTGCTGGACAAGAGAAAGAAGGAAGAGAAAAACCTCAGAAAGAGGGGCAGAGAGAGGATCCACAACCTTTGCTGTGCACCATGCCACAAATCTGTTCCACCTGCAGGCGTATACCAACTTTGTGGAGGGACGCCTGGCTGCCAGAATGATATTACAGACTTCAGGAGGCAAGTCAAATGGCCTCAACTGTCGCCGCTCAATCTCCAAGCATGAAGGTGGAGACTGGACAGGTTCGGGTGGAGGACTGTCCCCTGCTGCTGCGACAGAAGGTCCTCCTGAAGAAACAGATGATTCGGGGGATCGACTGACATACTGAGTAGCTCGGGATACCAGTACCTTCGTGCCCAGTCCAGAGCCACAAGGATGACTTGGGCCCGGTCGCGTTTGCTCTTCTTCTGCACTCTGGGCAGAAGAGGTATAGGCGGAAAGGCGTACAACAGACCGCAAAACGAAAAGCATCTCCGAGCAAGTGCCACCTTGGAAACTCCAATGCACAGAACTGATGACATTGCACGTTCTCTTCGGTGGCGAATAGATTTAACCAAGGCTCTCCCCACTGCAGAAAGAGACCTTGCGCCACGTCCGAGTTCAGACGCCATTCGTGATCCATCATGCACCGGCGGCTGAGTTCGTCCGCCCTGGCGTTCAGAGAACCTGCCAGGTGTTGAACCATCAGGGTCACGCCCTGACGTTCCAGCCACTGTCAGAGGCGCAGAGCTCCTGGCAGAGGGTCCACGACCCCACCCCGCCCTGTTTGTTGCAGTACCACATGGCAGTGGTGTTGTCTGTGAACACCTGCACTACACTCCCCCGGACAGAGGGGAGGAATGCCTTCAGTGATAGACGAATCGCCCGCAGCTCCAAGAGGTTGATATGGAGCCGGGACTCCGCCGGAGACCAGAGGCCTCTGATCTCCGCCTCTCCCATGTGGCCTCCCCAGCCCTGGAGGGACGCGTCCGTCACAACTACGTGCTCCGGTTGGGAAAGGGAAAGGCATCTGCCGCTGACCCAATCGCGGTCCGTGAACCACCACTGCAGCTGTCTCGCAGTGCTCTCCGAGATCAGGACATGGTCGGACAGGTTGCCCTGATGCTGGGCCCACTGAAACTTCAGGTCCCACTGCAGAGCCCGCATACGCCATCGAGCGTGACGCACCAGAAGGATGTATGAGGCCATCAGCCCCAGAAGCCGCAGCGTCAACCTGACCGAGACTCAGGATAAAGGCTGAGAGATCGGAATCAGAGCCTGAATATCCCGACCCCGCTGCTCGGGAGGATAAACCCGAAACAGCGCCGAGTCGAGAACCGCTCCGATGAAGAGGAGCTTTCGAGAGGGACATAGGTGTGACTTCGGCACATTGATGGAGAACCCCAGCAGGTGCAGGAGGTCTGCCGTCGTCTGGAGGTGGCTGACGACTGTCTGGGGCGAGCCCGCCTTCAACAACCAGTCGTCGAGGTAAGGGAAGACTGAAAGCCCTAACCTGCGCAGATGAGCCGCGACCACCGCCATCACCTTCGTGAACACCCGTGGGGTGCTGGTAAGGCCGAAGGGGAGCACGGTAAACTGGAAGTGCTCATGGCCTACCGTGAACCGCAGGTAGCGCCAGTGGGCCGGCAGGACGGGGATGTGGAAATAAGCGTCCTGCAAGTCCAACGCTACCATCCAGTCTCCTGGGTCCAGGGCAGCTAAGACCTGAGCCAGTGTCAGCATTTTGAACTTCTCCTTCCGAAGGAAGCCGTTGACGTTCCGTAGATCCAAGATAGGGCGTAGGCCCCCTTTGCCCTTCTTGGGTACCAGAAAGTAGTGGGAGTAGCAACCACACCCTACTTCTGGCCCAGAAACGTGCTCGATGGCCCCCTTGGCCAAGAGGGCCTTAACTTCCTCCTGCAGAAGTCGCAAATGATCCCCCAACACGCGGTGGAATTGCGGTGGCATGGCTGGAGGGATCGTCTCAAAGGGGAGGGAGGTGCCCCTTTGGACGATTTGCAGCACCCAATTGTCCGATGTGACAGTGCGCCAGTGGAAGGGGTGATGGCGAACCCTGCCCCCCACTGGCGTCACATGGGCCTGAAAGCACGGACTAGGAGGGTTTTGAGGCGGATGCTGCAGTGGACTGGCCTCGCCGTTGCCCCCCACAGCCGCCAAGGCGCTTTCCATGGCCGCCATTGCGTTGGTAATTAGTCTGCGGTGCGTGGCTGGCAGCACGTGTGGGGGCGCCCCTTCCTTGGCCACGAAAGAAGCGAAAGGCACCCGTTTGCTGGCGCAGGGCTGAGAGGCCCAAGGACTTGGCCATAGCCCTGGAGTCCATGGTCTGCCTTGTCGCCAAACAGGCGAAGGCTATCAAACGGCATGTCCATAAGTGTATTCTGGACATCGGCTGAAAAGTTGGCGGACTTCAACCAGGCATGGCGACGAATCGCCACCATCGTTGCCATCGCCCTGTCCAGTGAGTCGGTGGTATCCAGCCCACACCGGATGGAATAGCGTGCTGCATCTCAACCCTCCACAAGGGCTTGGGCGAGTTTAGCCTTGACCTCCGCCGGGCATTGTGGCAGCACGTCTGCGACCGTGTCCCACAGAAAGTAGGTGTACTGACCCAAGAGGCATGCGGTGTTGGAAGACTGCAGTCCCAAACTGAGGGAGGAGAATACCTTCTTGTCGTATTGCTCATACCTCTTGGATTCCCGATCGGGTGGAGGCGACGGGAATGCGGTCTGGGAGTTGGAGGCCTGGATGACCAGGCTCTCGGGGGTGGGATGGGTGGACAGGAAACTAGGGTCACCCGGGGCCGGGCGGTGGCATCTGGCCACGTTCCTATCTACAGGCGCACCTGTAGCGGGCCTGGATCAAGTGCTCAAAAGAACGTCAGTCAAGGCCTCATTAAACGGCAGCAGAGGCTCGGACAAGCTTTACTGCAGTTTAAGGACCTCAGTGAGGAGGTTAGTCCTCACGGCTGCGACGGGGAGCTCAAGGCCCAAGGCCTTGGCCGCCCTCGTCAACACCACACTGAAGGTTGCCCCCTCCTCGATAGCCACGGTAGGGGTTGAGACAAAACCAGTGTCTGGCGAAGTGTCCAGACCACTGGCATCCCCAAGTTCACCTGTCCAGTCCTCTTGGGACTGACACTCACATGTCAGCGGGTCCTCAGACCCCTCCCAATACTCCTCATCACCCATGTCCTGAAATTCAGGGTTGTCAAAAGATGGGGCCATTTCATTGAAGTAAAACTCCCCAAGCAGCGTTGAAAGTGGCACCGTTCTGATGCCGGAACCGGATCAAGGGAGGCATTGGGGACGGCGCCGCCCGAAGACGGCGCCGGAGGTGACACCCTAGGTACCGGCGCCGGTGAGGTCGTTAGGTCAACCGGCAAAGACCCGGATCCGGAAGCGGATCCAGTGGGGCCCTGCGGCGCCGGGCCCGAAGGCACCGGCGGAGTCGGTGCCGAAGCACCCGCCGGCATCGGGCCACCAGACGGATCCGCTGGGCCCGAAGGCGCCGCAGAGCCCGTCGGAGGAGAGAGGGACCTCATGGCCATGAGGAAGCGCTCGATCTCCTCAGGCGTTGCTTGCTGCCCAGGGACCGGAGGGTATGGGGCAGGTCGCGACGCCCACGACTCCGTCGGAGCCGCATGGGCGGTGTCACCCGAACCCTCGGCCGCGTCACGCGAGTGTCGGGGGGAGTCGGAAGAGCAATGACGTCTCTTCGACTTCTTGTGCTTACCTGACGACTTCGAGCCTGAAGAGTGATGTCGACTCCCGGAGCTATGATGGCTCCGACCCCGCGACCGGTCCCTTGACCTCCGGACCGGGAACTCTCGAGGCACGGGGCCGACTGCCGGAGCTCGAGCCTCTTGTGGGACCGCTGCCCCCTAGCTTTCGAAGTTAGGGCTCGGCAGTCGGGGCAGGCCTTGTTGTCGTAGTCGACGCCGAGACAGTGAAGACACCGGCGGTGAGAGTCGGTGACCGACATCAGTCGGTCGCAGTCCTCACAGGGCTTGAAACCTGGCATCCCTACTGTCACCGTTCGGAGTCGAAGACTCGAAAAGGAACAAAAGGTATCTCAAAAAAGTTTAGTCAAAAAGTGACTAAGGTACCACTTTTTCCGGATCTCCGCTGCTGGCGCGGAAAAAAGAAGAACTGACTTCAGCGCGCGGAGGCGGCGTCTAAGTACTCCGACGACGTCATCACGGCGCCCACGATGTCGACGACGGACGCGGAGCCGCAGACGACGCCTACCGACGAGCAAGGGTACTGCTTCGCAAAAAAATTCCCGATCCAGTCTGACGCCTGGGGATATTCTAAGGTAAGGAATTGAATACTAACCTGTTTCTTTCAGATTATGATTGTAACTAATGAACAGCACAGTAAAAAAAGGGTATCCTTGAAAAAAGCAGTATTATTCTGTGATTTGCATGGCACACGACCTTTGCAGCAGGCATGTTGACCCATGCGCTACTTTAGACTAGTCAAAACATCCACTAGACAAAACTCTGAACTCTATCCACTAGGTACATTGATCACCAGAGTTATCCTGACACTTTTATTGTTGCCTGAAACTAGTGGATATACAATACAACTCTGCAGTGGGTGCTTTTGAAACTGCAGCACTGCTACAAAAAATGGCCCCAGTAACAACACTGGACCCCACCCTTCCAGCCTCCTGGGGACACACCCAATGGCTCGTACGGCCAGTCCGGACTTGTAGGATAATCAGGCTCACACAACGATCTGCACTGCAATGACTCGCTGAAAGCATGCAACTTAATTCTGGTTCACAAGAACCTACCGTTTCTATTACTCTCTTCCAGTCCACTTCTTTCCACTGAGGATCTCAAAGTCTTAATGCACATGTTTATGTGGGCTGTAAAAGAACAGTACTTGAACACTTTCAAGTTAGTAACTGTAGTAACCAGTTCCCATTAATAGAGTGTACCCTATACTAGTCACTAGCAATAGCAAATTATGCAATATCTGCTTGTGAGCGTGCAGTTTGTTTGTCTTTAGCATCATTGAGGACACTTTTGCGTTGCTGAGGCAACCATGTTATGTGAGGAAAATCCTCTTAGTGCAACAAGCACTTTTTTTTCAGCAGAAGAATGCAACTTCTGCGAGGGGCGTGGCTTGATGCCCAAAGAAGATGGCGGCTTCCCTGTGATCCACAACAAGGCGACGCAGGTCAACAACTATCTTTTACGGACCCCGTGACCTACCCAAGCGTCAACGAATAGGTTTGGCATGGGGAAGCACTCGGTGCCCGTCCGGTGAAGTTTGCAGCACGCCGCAAGTAGGAAGCAGTATTTTTTTCTAAATATCTCCGATATCCTCAGAAGCGGCCCCCATTTTGTAATGCGGCCGCTTCATGTCAATGCAGTACAGCGCTGAGGTGACGCGCTCCAATTTACATCAATACTATTTACTTCAAAAGATGGTACCTGAAAATAACAGTCATCTCAAAGGTACATGCCCTTCATAATTTCAAAAGAGCTTTTTTTCTTGCTTGTTTTCCATTTTCTGACATTCTAAGCATGCTGTCAGCCTTCTGACATCCGGATTTATTTTTGCCATATATCTGCCACATTTAACTTGACTTTCCTTTCCATCTCAAGCATTGACATAATTCATCGCTTTCACATAAGAGTTGGTCTTATTTTAACAATTGTTTTCACTGCCTATGGGAAGAATAGGAAAACCAAGGCTCCGCTACCTTGACCCCAGCGTGCAGATTCATCCAAAATTTCACAATTTTCTTAAAGTTTGCCACAATGGAGTCTTCTTTAAATGCTCAGCCAAAGAATGGCACGTCTATAACTACGACTACTGCAGTTACTATACCGACGAGTTCTGGAAAGGCTTCCACAAAACGTCTGAATAAAGATCCACCCTCTCCAGCACAATCTCCACCTCCTGTTTCACTGGACCTCTTACTTAAAGAAATTCGTGCCCTCCGCCCCTTTATGGAGGAAACAAACACTAAACAAAAATGTCTTACTGAGAGGTGGTCTCAAATGGATGAGCGTCTACAAGCAGTGGAGCAGAGTGTTTCCTCATATGGTATAACAGACAGCAAAGTTAGCGCTCTTCAATCTCAAATACCTTCTCTGCAGAAGTAAGTTAAAGGCTTGGAAAACAGAAATAGAAGAAATAACTTACGCATATAACATCTACCGGAGAACACGGGGGCCCAGACCCTCTCACCTTCTTCAAAACTGTGTCGTCAATCAGTTAATGCTTCTGGACAAAAACACCCAAGAGGTGTCATTTTATACTTCTTAGAGTATAGAGATCTTCTCAAAGTTATCTCTGTATCCAAAACAACAACCTGTATATCTTGGTTCAGTCATGATTTATTTTTCTCTCAAGATTACGCCAAGAGTACAGTGGACAGACGTAGAGGATTTCTAAATATGAGGCCGTATCTTCGCGCTCTTGGTGCCCGCTACAGCCTTTTTCAGCCTTGTCTTTTTAAGATTACCTACAGAAATATGACGACCACCTACGAGGATCCAGTTAAATTAAAAAATGTCATCAACTCTTGCAAAATAGAAACTATGGACACTTCTGGCACTTCAACTTCTCACTCTGGTTAAAAAACTTTGGAGAGCATTTTGATATTAAGAATATTGTCTTGTTTTTTAAATATTGTTATGTACTTACTTTGTTATGTAATTCCTTTTTTGACAGGAATATTCTATCATTGATGTAACCCGTTTTCTTTTGCTTCTCCTTTCAGGTATCTTATTGTATATATTTGTCATTGTCTCGCATCTTGTCAAGTATAGTTGTCCTTGTACGCCTCTTGCGGAATCTGGATGTGCCATCCTTCCATGTGGTTTCACCCCTTGTCTCTTTTTTTGGAATTGTATAGGTGTGTGTTACTTCCTTTGTGTCCTTCTCCTTTTTCTATTCTGTTTCTCATTTTGAGCTTTCTCTTCATTCACTTCTCCTGTTACTTTCCTCTTTAAAACACCCTTCTCTGTTTTTTCTCATTCTCCTAGCTCCTTCTTCTTTGATTGTGTTCTTTATTGTGCTTTTGCTATTACAAGTGATGTTGTGGTTTATATTGTATCAATTCTATTGTGTCTGGTTTAAATATGTTTTTCTTTATAATGAATAATATATCTCACTAAAAATTATTTCTTGAAATGTACGAGGCTTAAATTTTCTAATCAAAAGACAGCGTTTTTTTTACACACTTAGCTAAACTCAAGAACTGACAAAGCATAGATCCAAGAGTCACATCTTACAGAGAGTGAATCCTTAAAAATTAAGAGGGATTGGTTATCAAGAGGCGTAGCAGGCAACACTACGCCCACTCCATGGGCGTAGCGAAGTTGCCCGCCACCCGCCTCCCTCCGCCCTCCCCAACATACCGAATTTTAGTAAATGCGCAAAGAAAAGTAAATAAAATGCACTTACATTGTCCGCTGCATCCCGGGGCTCCCTCTGCTCGTTCACGGCGCCGTCTTGATGAGAAATGCACATGCGCGGGCGGACGCGCATGCGCATTGGTTATCAAGACGGCGCCGTGAATGAGCAGAGGGAGCCCCGGGACGCCGCGGACAGGGTAAATGCATTTTATTTACTTTTCTTTGCGCATTTACTAAACTTAGGTATATAGGGGAGGGGGGCATGCGGCGCGTAGTGGGGATACGCGAAGTACGTACGTGGGCATAGTTTCTCGCCCACTTTGCGTAGCTTCGCGTAGCCCCACTACGCATACTACGCCCAGGGTTAGTTTCAATAACTCACTGCTACTGGACCCTATATTTACCTCCTCTTTTACCACTTTTTTTTTTAAGAATACTTTCTTTTTAACGAAACAGAAAAACTGCACTGCCATACAATTTGGGATAGTTTTAAAGTAGCTGCCCATGATTTTATTATTAACTATCTTTCTAAGAAACGACACACTGCCCGTAAACCTGCCACAAATCTTTTTGCAAAAAAATAAAGAGATTGGAACATTCCTACTACGCTACCAAATCAAAAGAATGTTAGTCGGAACTCATAGCAACTAAACTTAAGTTTAAAAAGGAGTCTACAGATAATGCTTCATTATGTCTGTTGAAGTTCAGTGCAAAGTTTTATGGTGGGCAGAATAAATCTGGCAAATTACTAGCAAACAATCTCAAGGTCAAAAAACACAAACTCAACATTGAATTGGTCACAGATGATCAATAATCATCTAAATATAAGGATTCCAAAATTCTACAAGAATTCCATTGATTTTATGAATCCTTATACACACACCGGAGTCCTTATCCACAAACGATGAGATTACAGAATACTCTTCTTCCATTGAAAAATCTTTTGATATACAACTAAGCTTTGGCCCATTGGAACTTGGTATCTCATCGAATGAATTACACACTGCACTGCATACACCCAAAAAAGATAAGGCCCCAGGACCAGATGGATTTACTGCAGAGTTTTTAGACACTTTTCTCATTTGCTTCTCCACAAGTTAAATAATCTTATAGCCTCTTTTTCACATGCAGGTGTTTCTTCTGGATCCTATGTGTAAGCCCTAATATGCCTCAGACCCAAAGATGATAAAGACTCTCCTTTTTGAGGAAATTACAGACCCATTTCTTTAGTAAACATTGACTAAAAAAGTTTCTCCAAGGCCTTGGCCTTGAGGCTGGAATCCTTCCTTCCTAACCTACATGGTAAAGAGCAATATTGTATTGTTAAGGGACGCTTTATTGCAGACAACACTCATTTATGTTTTGACATACTATCCAAAACTTCTCATAAGTCTAATTCTATGGCCGCAATCGCACTAGATGCGGACAAGGCGTTCGATAGAGTACATTGGCCTTTTATATTTTTAACACTTAAATGGTTTGGTTTCGGTCCAAAAATCATAAATTTAATTTCTCTTCTATACTCAAATCCCAGAGCAGCAATTTTCGCTAATGGCCTCAACTCCTCATACTTTGATTTGGGAAGAGGTGTTTGACAGGGATGCCCCCTATCTCATTTTCTTTTCAATCTAGCCTTAGAACCCTTTTATTTGGAATCCGCTAAAACTCAAACACTCATGGCTTTACATCCGACAATGTACACATTAAACTGGCGGCATATGCAGATGATATCTTACTATTTCTCTCAAAACTACACTCATCCCTTCCTACATTTCTACAAGAAGTAACAGCTTATTCTTCTGTCTCTGGCTACAGATTAAATAATGAAAAATGTGAGATATTACTCTTAACTAAATTTACATCTAAAGAGGTTGTATGGCATTACAACGCGGGCTTTTACCACGCGTGCCATTACAACGCTGTTTTTACAACGCAAGTTGTGACAACGACTTGCGCTCTAAGGGCTGGATAGTGGAATAGTTTAATTTTCTATTCCAACTCCAGCCCACGTTACAGTAGGGAATGTGTTGGAATATAAAATTAAGCTATTCCCTATCCAAAAGCGCCCTCCAGCGCAAGTCGTTGTAACGACTTGCGTTGTAATAGCAGCGTTGTAATGGTAGGGCGTGGTAATATCCGCGTTGTAAAGGCTGTTCCCCTCTAAAGATAAAACTCAAATGTTCCATTTCAAATGGAACACCTAGCATATCAAATACCTAGTTATGTACTTCACTTTGTCAATAAAATCATCGATTTCCATTAACCTAGATAAATGCTCACTAAAAATATCCACTTTGATAGATAAGTGGCACCCTCCCTATCTTTCCTGGTGGGGACGCTTAGACACTATCCAGATGATGTTATCCCCCATAGTTCTTTACACTATTTCTAACATACCAACTGCTATATCTCAAAGTAAAAAATAAAAAAATCTATTCCTTATTATCTTTCTTTCTCTGGAATAATAAAAGAGCCCGCATGTCATTATCAAAACTCACACATCCAAAACTAGAAGGAGGAGTCAATTTTCCTGATTTCCCAAATTATCACAAGGCGTTTCTATTACGTCAATCCGCCAGGTGGATTTGGGATCCTTAACAGAATCTTCACTCTAGGTCATGCTGGAACAATCATACCTTAACCCTTTCTCCTTTCAAGAATACCTGTCATTTACTCCAAAGCCCTAAGAATGATCTACTCCCATTGTTAAACACACAAGTAAATTATTAGATACAGTCGTATTAGGTCAGTCCAATGATAATGAACCATTTCTGAAATCTACTATATGGCACAACAAATTCATACTGATAAGGGGTAAGCCCTTTTTTGGAAAGCATGGAGACAAAAAGGTTTAATATAGGTAAACCAACTATTTGATCATAATAAGGTTATTCCTTTTTCTCATGTTCGCTCGTTATTTAATCTCCCCTTCACCTTTCAGAATGAGTATCAATTATTTTAAAATGCTTTTGGTCTTGCTTTTGATCAAGCCAACTCTACTCCTCTTTCCTCTCCCACTATTGTCAACCAAACTCACACTTTTCTCAGCACATGCCCCAAAGCTTCCACCATATACGCTTACTTACAAAAATCCAATATTACTAGAGATAAAACTAAGATAGAGCTGGCCTGGGAACAAGATTTAGGTATAGACTGGTCAATCTATTTATGGAATAAATTCTGGACCAAGATTAGGAAAACTAAAAGATTAGATACAGCTTATGTATATCCTGTTTCCCTAGCCACAAAATGCTTACAGTTATGGTCCCCAATTACAACGTTTTTTTATCTCCAAGCTAGACTTCCTGTGCACGCACTCCCATAGAACAAGAAGTATTGAAGCCTCCTTGACATTCCATATTTTATACTCATGACTATTGTATATGTTTAATAGAAATATATTGTTAAACACCTAGACATGTTACCAAACCTTCTATATATATCCTTATACACCCCTTTTATTTTCCTCCCTTCTCCTTATTGATATTATAAGCACAGCTCCTTGTATGATTGTAAGCTTGTATCTCATATTATTTAATTATATTATATTGACTTTTTTCTTTTTGTTGAATAAACTTATTTTTGAAACAGAAAAAAGACCATAGGACTATAAAATTCAAAATGCAACTCTTCCCACGCTTTCATAGGTGTACAGACACAAACATTAGTACTAAATATATGTCACAAAACCTCAAAAAAAGTAAACCATGTGAAAAATAAACAGGATTCATATAGGTTGCCTTACATTCATTGTTCAGAAATTGGTCAGTGTATTTGTCTGTAAAGTTAAGGGCAGGAATAAAGAACTCAATGGGAACCCAAAAAAAAAAAGAATGCAACTTCTTCACAATCAAATGTGGTAGGGGGGCGGATCAACATATGGATAGAGACAGAGCCCCTCTCTAAGCAGATCTTCTTAAAATTTGTTTTATGTTGGATCACATTAGTTCTCGTGACAGCTGCGCTGTCAAAGCAGACAAACACCAAGACAAGTTGTCCAAGGTGGTGCATAAATTCCCCAGGAAACACCTTCTACACCGTCATTAGTGGTGCAACTACTCCATGTCTGCTCAGTACAAATATAATCACTCAAAGTAAAATTCCATGCAAAAATAGACTGAAAAGAAGTGTTACCTCTTGCACCAAGTGCCAGGTGAGGCCGTGGTTTGTCGAGTACTCTAACATCACTTGGTTGTCCATGTGAGGCGTGAACTTCTCTCCACAGCCCATAACAAGGTTGAACTGTATCATATACGAGGCTCCAATCTGCATGGACTGAGTTTCCACATAGCGCGTGCTCGATGCTAGCTTTGAATCTCCTGTAAAGCTGAGAGACACCATGGAAAGAGTTATTTCAATGCAGGGCAGGGCAGCTATAGAATTCCAGTTAAAGTAACAGAGTGTGCTGAACAGAACCCTTCCTGTGGGTAGTCAACTACGATATCGCAACCTTCTGTGTCATAGACATTGCCCGTGTTTCAAACTGTGTACATGTAAAAGAAGTAGTGCAGCAAGCATGATGACACGCAGTAAACACTGCAGACAGTAACTCCTGTCGATAAAAATACACCTCATTTAACAACACAAAACGGTTTCTATTTCCAGAGTCTTATAATGTAATGCAAAGTAGTGAAGGGTCTCATTATCATCACCTGAAAGGTCGAATTGGAATATGCAGGATCTCCTCACCTTTACTATTGATAGTAAACAAAACATTACCGAAAATTGAGTGTTTAAAATTAAGACAGGCTTTACGTTTTATCAGAGGAAGATCAGAAGATCAAGAAATAGTGACCAAAGAGGCTTTAGGAACCACTGGTGTTTATCCAAAATTGTTTTCAGTTAACAGCATTTTTTGGTCAAATACACTTCTTCTGAGTTCTGCTCTTCATTCAACCCAGACAACAACAACACTGCCATCCAGGACCTTTTGGAATCCAAATCAGGTATGAATTCTCATACTTCACCCTGGCACCTGAAGCCATTGGAACCAGACACTGCGATCCCCTTTCCATCACCTCTTCTATTCTTCAAGAAGCCTATTCTCCCTCAAATGCTTCCTAAGAGTCTCTTTTATATACTCGTAATAGAAGAGCAAAACCAGGAGACAATGAACTCTGGAATAGGCCCCAAACAAATGCCACTCACACTATGAAAATATTCCTGCTTCCTATTAAATGTTACATGTATAAAAGCAACAATCGAAAGAGCAACCTTGGATGCCCAGGAAATAAAAGGGCAATCCAAAGGAGAACCCATAAGTCTGAACTGTGCACGCATTCCCTCCTCTTTTAACTCCCTATTGCATCATTGGCAAAATCACTACCTAGCAAATACCCTTGCAGCAAATCAAGCAAATATGATATATACATCTGATAAAAGGTTCATCTCGATCTAGCACTCAAACTTGGAGTCTTAGTTAGCTCATGAAGAAGAAGAGTAAGTGTTGTTTAAAAGTTTAAAACGCAAGTGCTCTGACATTTCATTCACAAAAAAACAGCTGGGACGGGATGTGGAATTACAGCCAGAGCTGATGACTTTGTAACAGGACAAACAAGTTTGAATCTCGATGTCAGCCCAACATTCTATGATTCTGGCCAAATCACTTAATCTCCCCATGCCTAAAAAACAGCCAAGCCAATAGGTCTCGCCTATTAGAGCAATTGGCTTCGGTCATGTTTTGTACCATGCTGTACAGACAGTGCAGATGCTCTGCAGTGTGGTTCAAACAACATTTTAAAAGTGTTATGACTCAGCCAGGGCTAATGTGCTTTCTTACATTTATTTTTAAAATGCATTAAAGCTGAATGCATCATAATCTTTTTGTAAATGATTATTTTTAGCCATGTAGCACAGCAGCCGCACTGCTATAGAGCATAGAGCTACAAATCTTTGCTAAAGTCGGCAATGCCCATGCTGTACAGCATGATCAAAAGACAATGGCAAAGCCAATAGTCTCAAAGGTGAGATCTATTGGCTTTGACAATGCTTGTTAGGTCTCTGCACAACACCTGTGATTCTGAGAAAATTAGTTAATCCTCCCATATGTGAAATAGAAAAATAGTATGGCATTTGGCAAAAAATCCTATCACATACAGAACGCAATTGCATCCATGTCTTAGTGACTACACAGAGCCAAACATTCAATGAATATATTCAGATGTATTTATTAATGACTTTGTATGCATGCATATGATAACAACACACAAGAAAAATCCGCCACAATGTAAGATACATTTACAACAGTAATATTTATTAGATCAAGGGTTATTTTTACAATACTCCTAGGTTGCGCGCGAAAAAAGGAAAAGGGAAATAACATCTATTATCATGGTTATAACAGTAGTGTTAACTGTTAAGTAAATATTGCTCCTGGAAAATCGAAGCCAGGCCAAGTAACCATTTGCCGACTAGATGGAGTAGGTTAAGTATAACTCTGTCCAAAGAAGTTGCCCATGAAAGACGGGGTGGTCTACAATGGAAATGAAATATCAAAGGTGACAAGAGTGACAGAGACATCACCCCCACAAGGAAAACTTGCAGATGGAGGGTCTCATTCTCTGCTAGCCACCAGCCCCAAACACTTTAACTATCGGTGGTGATCCATTTTGTCAAAAGGGGTCAGAGGACAGCTCAAAGTCAGAATGGAAAGCAGAGACCAAGGCATGCTTTGCCCTCACCGAAATGGTCCAAATGACACAAAATTTTCATTTTTAGCCACAAAGTGAAATTTTATTCTAAAACGTTTCCCTACTACGGGAATGAGTTGTGGGTCAAAGGCCTTCCGATTTTCTGCTTATAATCTCCGCGTGACTATTTCAATATCATCCCTGAATTAACAAACAGCCCATTACTTTGGGAAAACTTCTTGCAGGCGCTGAGAGGTGATACCATATTTACCACCTGTATAATAATGGCAAAGGGAGAAGTTGAAAAGTCCTCTATGGAAAAACCTACAGAAGGTATTTCGAAGAGGAGTTCGGAATTCAGGGGGAGGTATTTTGCTGTTGCAAGAAACATATCATATGGGGAGGATTTGTTAATTTTAATCTGTGAAAGACATGCTACGAAAAACGGAGCTATAATGTATGCACCCCACCAGCTGATTGAATAACAAATACCATCGACAACCAGGAGGCTATGTGTGAAAGCTGTGTGGGGGACAACGAATTAACCAAATGATCACAAATGTGTATAGAGCCACTGGGTGAGGAGTTAAAAACATCCTCCAGCGAGATGCTGAAATCCCCACATAGCAAAACAAACGGTCACTTAATGAAATATTCTCTAAAAATGTGAGTACATCATGGGGCTGAAAAGAGCCCAGCATTACAGGGTGTTCGTATTTTTTAAAAGTTTATGACTCAGGCACAGGATTAGCAGGTTGAGCTGTGAAAGGCATCAGAAATGCCAAGATATTCGAACAGTTCCCAAATAATGGGGGACCCGTAGTGAAGGACAGGTAGAAAGAAAAGTATGGAGCTATGTTTGAATCCCGTTTTATAAGTTAACAGAAAATCTATAGTAACTCCTTTTAAAGGGGTTGGTCCTCCAAACAAACAGTGTTTTTCTAATCACCCCTTGTAGGGAACCTTTTTATGTGCCTATGGTAATCGCTCTACTGAGTTAATTAAATTTAGTTTTTTTTGTGCATAAAACCCGATAAAGTTTCATACCTGATCAACAGATGGCCAGGTAGAAGAACTTTAGAGCTTGCATCTATGAGTGCAAATCATTTTGGTACTAAAACACAGGCTATATCTGTAGTCAATCTCCATCTTAAACCACCAGAGACCCATTAAAAAAGTAACCCAGGAGAGATTCTAGAGAACTTTTAACATGGGTCACTCACATCCATATGCAGAGGCATCATCCAATCGCAGGTCATTCGAGCACTGGAAATGTTAGTATCATGCAACAGAAGAAACCAGAAATCAGTAATCAAAGGAGCCAGAGTACGGTTCAATCTAAAACTGAAGATCATGTCACAGAAATGATGTCAATTGAACTCTGAGATGGACGATAAATGTTATTAAACAAATTCATGAGGGGACCCCACAATAAAGTCAAAGGTTGTAAAATTAACTATAGTCAACGTATTAACAAGACTGGAAATAGATCCATCAAATCCTTCATAATCTACAGCAAAATCACCTACCCAGAAATCTTGAAAAATATCCCAAAATCAACCGCTATAACATTCTCAAAAGGCCTTAGTAATATTTGATGCAAAAATCACAAAAGTCAGTGAGGGCACAACTAATAACCACAATCCATCTCTATGCACTAAAACACATAACCCATCCACACCACACTTCCCTCTTCTTGCTCGCTTTACAGCCAATGATGCTGACCCAAGTTTTGGAACCATACTCAGTTGTCTATCTATAAGAATTTATACCAACAGTCACTACCAACTACACTTATCTGCTGACAAGGAGCAGTCCTTGACCTCCTGAAGCATTGGTTAATACATCCTTCCAAACATACCCCATCGCTGACTGAAATCGTACCACAAATGTAACCTTCTGAACTAAAGTTTGATTTCAAAATGACCTTTCTGGAAGTGTTCGTTGCTAGTGCTTATATAATGCTAAAACCTGCCTCTGATCACCAGTCTCTTGGCAAGACCTCTATGAGCACTCAATGGCCCATATAAGGACCACCCTAAGGTTCTGATCCACCGATCTCCGATAGCACACCTAATACACAGTGTACCACCAGATCCATACAAGCCTTCTGTGAGAACGGGCAGAAGTGACTGAAAGTACACTGGGATAGGTCCAGCTATGCCTCAACTCATTGAGTCAACACATCAAGACACGCACATACCAATGAAAGCAGCAACTACTGGGACGACAACATATGCAGTGGAACTAGACTTAGGCCACCCCGTCATTCATACTGCTTAACACACACGTGCCCTGTAGCCGAGCTCTTGGATCAGCGCCATGGCAGTTCAAAGATGCACGCAGACAATAGTCTAACCCAACTTCTGTTAGAGAAGTGATCTAGAAACTAGACCAACATCCCACACGCTTTACGTCACAAGTACGTCTGGTTGACAGAAATCTCCCTTTGTCTGAAACAGAAACATAAGAGAAGTACACATGAAGTAAAGTGGAACTCAAGTAGCCTGGATTTCACTAGCCACAGAGAGAATGACACGCGTGTACTCCAGAACAAGAGGAAGCAATCTGGATTCTCTATTTGACTCAGAGCTATTGCTCTCCCTTCAAGCAAATTGAATTTAGAGGGAAAAGACGACTCTGAAAACTGCCGCAACCGCTGCTGTTAGATCATCACTTGGAATAAAGTAGACCTTGTTTTATCAGGTCCAGCGTCCTGCACCATCGTGCATAAAGGTATACTCAAAAAAGATCCAAAAGCTAGTTCTACAGTGCACCCCTGTCAGAAATCAAACATCCAGCCCTACTGCCACCTTCCACCAAGGACATAGCACATGTAAGAAACAGGAGGGAAGATCTCCGAGGGCTCACAGCAGGTTAGTCTGGGACAGTGCATTGTTTTAGTGCATGCACTAAAAACGTTTCAAAACAAACAGCTGTGTGGAGGCAGTCATTAGCCACTAGCATGGCCTAGCAGCACATCTCTGACCTAACCAGGTTGCAATGATGTCTCGTAGCCAAATTAGTGTATCTGCCACTATGGCAAGGCTTTACCGTGTATGAAATACTGTGCACTGAACGTCTACTTCTCATTATCTCTACTACCGTCCCACCAGTTTGACTCTATTACTGTACTTTATTATCAAAAGGACCTAATCCCTTTTCTGCATTTATTTCCCTTACTTTTACATGCAAAGCATAATAAGGCCGTTCAGGTATGCAGTACTACACAAATATGTAACAAAACAAATGTGTCATAATAATCGTTATTGAAGCATATCCTCCTCTGTCCATCTCCCACAACGTCTGCGTGCACTGCGACTCTGTCCCAACCATCATAAATAGGTTATCTTTGAGCAAATACCAGAAGACCACCGTTTGCAGGCATGCCTTAGAGTTAGTGAAGTGCAATCCAACAAGTTACCAAAACAAATATGCAGAAATGAACTCACAAAACGGTCGGCATGTGTATATTTGTGTATACATAACCATTTTATTAAAGCTAAACCAATCACAGGCAAGTTGGTTTTGCTCTTATACAAACATTTATTTACTCATCCATGGAAAGCACTGGTAAAGACCACCAGGCGATACTGCAGATCAATGATAACATGCAGTAACGTTCACAGGCCTATACTTCTGACATGATTTTCTTCTTGGTCTAGCAAGGTTTTGGATTCTTCATCTTTTTCAAAAAAGATCTATGGGCAATGGGTGACGATTTTGGGTTTCTGGACGGAATGCTTCTTTTATGTGGAGAATGATCTGCAAGTTGTAAAGATTTTCTAGCCCTACCGTCAGTGTTGGGTACCGAAATTGATGCTGAGATTACAAGATGAATGTCATAGCTGCAAGCCCCATGAGTTATGCTATTACGTTATTGAGGAAGCTCGAAGTGGGCACCTCATTCTGCACTTAGACTTCTTTCTGGTGAGAATTTTCCCAGATTTGTCACTAAGAATCAAGCACTCACTGGAGTACATCCACATTGGAGGATGACAGTGTGAGTTTGAATAAATCTTGTCAAACTCTGAGACATACATAATGTTGCATCTGGCTCCACTGTTCAGTACAAAGATGTCCATGTTGTGACCTACATGTACGGCAATCGATGCTGTATATATTTAATTCTTGTGCATCACATATACTTTCTCAAACTAACATGGTTACCCTAGTTTGGAGCTGTGGTATTATAACGCACCATTACAGGGCAGGAGCTCATATAAGGAAAGGAAAGACCACATCAATAGCATATTGTGTGGCTTTTGGACACCATGTACTTGTTTCTTATCTCAACGCTTCTCTCCAGGTGTCATTAGTTGCATCTGTTCAATCTTCCTGCTCCTTCCAGCTTCCACGTTGCCTGCATGAATTTCGGTTCAGGAATCAGTTTGGGGCATTCCAAATATTATTAGCCGTGTAAGAGGTTCTTTTAGTATCTTTTGTGAAATGTAGTGGAGTAGCAGCCTCCAAACAACCACAAGCGGACAATCTCTTCACTTTTTAACTTCTCCAAATTGCAATGGTACACTCTGTCGTCCGTAGTATGGTGGCAAAGTCAACCATGTACTCATCAGGACTCTGACATGTTGTGCCCAAAGTGTACCTATTGAACTCAATGTTGCATTGAGGATCAAACCTTTGATTAAGCATTTTCATTAGATTCTTGTATGTCTAAATCGTTTTGCTGCAAATGTAGTGCACTGATAATTAACTTTATCCCCTGCCAGACTGATGTGGGCTTCTGGCCTGCTTGTGCATGTGATTTGTACATGAGGGACAAAGGTAATGTACGAGTCTCCTGTAGACATTTCTCACCTGGAGCCTGGTTTCTGATAGACTGTGAGGGTGAATGGGAGCAGGCAGCATAATATCAAGCTCGACACTCCATTTTCTTCAGCTATGGGACCACTCTGTCCTGTGTGTGCTTTGTTTGATGATTTGTCCTGTGTGTGCTTTGTTTGATGATTTGTCCTGCCTGTGCTTTGATTGCTGGCCTGTGCTGTGTGTTTATGAGTGCCATTAGGAGTTTTAGCAGGCGTGATATGAAACAATGTACCTTAAGTGACATATTTCCCTCAGTACTGCCCTCCTATTCCTTTTACCTGACTGTTATAATTGTTGACCTTTTCTCGTTTAAAATTGTGTTTCTCTTGGTTCATTTTAATAGTTGATGAATGACCTTCCTATCCCTTTGGGTAACTGCTGGTTTTTTTTCTCTGCCTTGATTGCACTTTACTGAAGCACTTAATATGGTGTCTGACCTTTCTATGGCCACTCCAATCTAACTTAATGGGGTCGCCTGGCCCTAAGATGGTGGTTGTGTCTACATGTGAGATCTCAAGATGAGATATCACTTACTCTAATGAGCACAAGATGGTTGCTGTAATGAGCATGGGCTCCGTCTACTTACAGAACCAATCTTCTCCAACCACCTGTTGAGATAGCATTGGCACTATACTCTGCTGCTCCACATGGAAGGGCTGTTGTTAATGAGTAAAGCTTCATGTAAGAGGAGGTGAGAGGGTACCAGTTGCAGAACAGGTGGCCTTGTAGGGTATGACTGGTCATCAATGAATGCTTCTGCCACAGCTCAGACCCCAAAACATTGCCGACAGCAATAATTTCGTAACAATATTACTCATGGCTCCCTTTGACGAAGGAGTCAGTGAGCAGCATGAGGGCGGTACATCACATGATAGTCTGTACCTTCTCATTGCCTGTTTTTAGATATGACTACTCAAAGTTAGGTTTGTTGTACTAACTCCTATTCATACAATCCTATACTTGTTCTCCTGTTCCTGGTGGCGGTTTAACCTCCACGCACCAAATCACTTTGCTGTCCTGATCCTCCCTGTCCTAGTACCAGGCATCCACTTCCTGCCTCTGTCTCCGGCAGAAAGTGTTGATCAGTGGCTGGTAACTGGTCATGGATGGTCCTGACTGCAGGGCCTTAATGTTCCACTTCACCATGACCAGCGTATGGCCCTAAATCTCTGAAGATACAAAACTACCCTTATATACCTCAAGAGAAGAAAGGCTCATACGCAGGATCCATTATGGCCCATTATTGCAGTGTGAATTTCCTGGGCAAATCCCTAATTACCTGAAGGCAGGGACAGCAATGTGGTTCGTGGAAATGGATTCCTAATGGATGAAACAGGTGAACTTTATTACAGGCCCATTGGGGGACACTGTCTTGGATTTACAAGTTAATCAGTGTCCAGATCTACATACAAAGCTGAAGAAAGCTAACAAGAAACCCTTGCTCATCACTAGAGGCCACCAAAACAATTCAATAAACTGTTTCTGACTCTTGCTGTTGCTCATGGTATCCTCTTGGCTGCCACTCATCAGAAACGAATTGTAGAAAATGTATAATTAACACGATTGTTTCCAGTGCAGTTAGGAAGTATTGGAGCAGAAGAAATTCTCATAAAAAAATACCAAGGCTGACCTTAAGTTCAAAATTGGTCAATACACCGAGTTAGATTTCCACCAGGGGAAAATGTGACTAAGAACTTGATCCTCAGACATCTCTTAAATATCAGTTCACCCTTACATGTGCAATAAAGTTCAGACATCTGCACACCTCATGATACATATTCACCTGGTTGAACCTGCGGGTACAGATCCATTTGATGCTATTAAGGTGGGTCCCAATGTGGAGGGTGGAGTTCCTGTAGAAGCAAAGATGTTTCCAAAACACAGAAAAGGTACATAGCTGGAAATAACGCTCCAAAGGAAATATGTCTGATCTTGCCTCTCACAAAAAGAAGCATTTATTCTGCAACAATTGAATAATTTCTTCTAAAGGCATTTGATGAGGGTATGAAAGAGACTATCCTAGGTGGACTGAGGAAACAACAAGTCCATACTAAACTCAGTTTCTAGTAACCATTATATCATTGAGGAGATTAGGAAAACTTTATTCGCTGGTGTGTTTGGAGCCCTACCTCAGGATGTTGCCAGATGAAATTGTGCTAAGTCCATGGCAGTAATTTCTCCCTTCTCCCCATACTTTTAATAGGTTCTATTAGGGGTCCTGGCAGAATATCAAAGGTTGCAGATGCTGTCCTATCAAAGGCAGTGCTGGATTTAGAGGCACGGCTGTGGTTTGGTGTATCTACCGTGCACCACTGAAATAAAGGCATTCAAGGCAATATTTAATAATTTGGTCAGACCAGAAAAAGGCGAAAGTCTGTTTTTGTTTGGAGTACATGAACTAGAACTATGATGTCAAAAATATATTCCTTACCTTAGGTTAGATTACACCTGATTGCATAAGTGCACTTCATAATGGAATGGAAGCATCTTCAACTTCGGAAACTGGTGTACCCTGAATGGACATTTACATAGCACCAATTTGGGTAAGTGCATAAACTCTTGTGAAATATGGAGGTCTAAGGTGTGGGATGATTAACTTTCATCATCAGAATGACTATGTTTCACTGAGTCTACTCTTCCAAGTTCCGTTCCTGACAGCCAATACTTGCTTCTCAGGTAGTGCTGAAGATTGTCATATGATCTACAACAAAATCTTGGATACACAGCAGAAATCTGAGATCCCAGGTAGTGCTGAAAATTGCCATATGACCTACAACGATACCTTGGATACACACCGGAACTCTGATTCATAGCAGCTCGAGTAGTGCTGTCGA
Source organism: Lissotriton vulgaris (assembly GCF_964263255.1). Classification (NCBI taxonomy): domain Eukaryota; kingdom Metazoa; phylum Chordata; class Amphibia; order Caudata; family Salamandridae; genus Lissotriton; species Lissotriton vulgaris. The sequence continues at coordinate 1,512,806,638 of NC_141685.1, read as the reverse complement.
TTGCCTTATGACCTACAACAAAATCTTGGATACACACCAGAACTGTGATATTACAGCCCAGGTAGTGCTGAAAATTGCCATATGACCTACAACAATATCTTGGATACACACCAGAACTCTGATCTCTTACAGCCCAGGAAGTGCTGAAGATTGCCATATGACCTACAACTATATCTTGGAATCACACATGAACTGTGATCTCTTACAGCCCAGGTAGTGCAGAAAATTGCCGAATGACCTACAACAATCTCTTGGATACACACATGAACTCTGATCTCTGACAGCTTCGGTAGTGCTGAAGATTGCCATATGATCTACAATATCCTGGATACACACCTGAACTCTGATCTGTTGCAGTACGGGTCATGCTGAAGATTGCCATATGACCTACAATATCTTGGATACACACCTGAACTCTGATCTCTTTCAGTACGGGTAGTGCTGAAGATAGCCATATGACCTACAATATCTTGGATACACACCTGAACTCTGATCTCTTTCAGTACGGGTAGTGCTGAAGATAGCCATATGACCTACAATATCTTGGATACACACCTGAACTCTGATCTCTTGCATTAAGGGTAGTGCTGAAGATTGCTATACGACCTACAATATCTTGGATACACACCTGAACTCTGATCTGTTGCAGTACGGGTCATGCTGAAGATTGCCATATGACCTACAATATCTTGGATACACACCTGAACTCTGATCTCTTTCAGTACGGGTAGTGCTGAAGATAGCCATATGACCTACAATATCTTGGATACACACCTGAACTCTGATCTCTTGCAGTACGGGTAGTTCTGAAGATGGCCATACAACCTACAGTGATATCTTGCATACAGACTAGAACTCTGATCTGTCCCTACTGTCGTATTGGCTACCTCAGGGGCATGAAGCGTAGGGTGCTTGATTGCGAGTATGGTCATACCTTTCAGTTATGGAATGTTACAAAGAAAATCCGACTTTTTATAATTATGTTAATTTAGGGTAATTTTTCACATAATTTTAGACATTCATTATCTCGTTTTACCCATGTATTGCCCTTCAAGAGAGTGCACGAGATCCATCATCCCATCCTGTCTCCACAAGCTGGCTCCAGATTAAAAGCATTTCTAATCTCCCTTTAAACAGGGTGCTTTGGAGTCCCAAACTTATCTCCTGCCTCCACACGTCCGTGGTTCTTGATTTACAGATCGCGCTGTAGGCAAAGGGTGCCCAGAACATAATCAGAGGTAATCCTTTCTCTGCCGAAAATGGGCTCGAGCCTGTCGTGCAGTAGAATGATTTATAGCGCATTGACGAGCCTGCTGGTAATCAAAAAGCAATTGTGACTGGCGGCCTCGAGAGAAGCGCTGCCCGGGCAGCCGAGCTTCCGGGAAGGCATGGGCTCGAAAATGACAACCAAATGGCCCCACAGCTGGGATCAGCCAACGGCGATTAATTTAACTACTAGCCATTTGATACAGATCTGGTGGAAGTTCGAAAATTTCCCAGGAGACCAGGAAGGGCGTCGAAGGGTACAACAGTTCATAGTTCGGCATGTAGCGCCTAGAACTGCAGCGGCGTCCTAGGGCAGTTCGAAGGTATTGCTTCAGGGCACGAGAAAGAAACTCTCAGTCACGCTGCCTCTATATATTTGACAATACCTCTGTTACATGCATAATCACATACTAGGATATGCCATGACTTACCATGGTTAGTCATTTATAAACCAAGGATTACAGGGGTTATCCAATTTCATACGGTTAAAGGTTACCAGATGGCTCCAAGGTCCCCATGTTCCAGTTCTGGGATTTTCATTTACACACCATTGTTTTCAGGTATGGTACTTCAATTGGATCAAATGAGACATACCAGCCCTACAACTCCCACTTATTTTCTTTTTTGTTTGTTTGTTTTTTTGCCGATTTATATAGCACGAACTCGACCCGAAGGTATTGGAGCGCTTTTAATTGAGCACCAGTTTACACAAAGACACATTCATGACTATTTTTTTTTGTATTTTGCCCAGAATAACAGGATGTGGAGTCGACCTCGAGGCTCGAGCCTTGGTTTCCTAGTTCCTAAGGCGGCAGTCTAGCCCTGAGACCACATCCAATCCCCTTAGTTACTAAACTGAACTCCGGGAATAAACCAAGACGTCCCCGGTGACATGGAATCTTCTGGTAAACAGGGTAGAAACAAGTCCATATGTAGTGCTGCTTGTGGTACAGAATTTTTGGGATGCAATTGTGAGGAAACAAAGGGTCAGTAAGGGATTTTTTTGCCTGATGCTGGAGGGCTCTAAAATGTGTTTTCTCAATTAATAATGGAGTGAGATCACCAAAAAGTTTCTCTTTTAAAAAAAAAATTGCTGTAATGTTGAGCTCGAGCATGGCACTCAACTTTAACGAGCGGTGAATACTTACCTGTCCTTGTTAGACTAGTATATGCTGGGCCAGGAGTCTCATTATCACTGACAAGGCGCTCTCTGCTGTTCCCAGAGCCTACCGCCTAACGCTTGAGAGATGATCGGAAACTCAAATAAGACCACCATAATGTACTCGTTAATAAAACTCCTATGGTGCTGTTCCAGGAGCCCGCAGGGATTCAGCACTTATTTATTTTTCCTGATGGCTTCCTACAATTACTCTGCTTTTGCTTTCGCCAAGTGAATGTATTTGCGCCAATTAAAACCATGGCAGTCTGCAGAAGCCCATCAAATTTTGAAGAAACAACGTTGTTTTCAGGACTTTGATCATGGCCTTGAAAATTAAACTACTGTCCTCATGCATGAAAAGTACAGCAGAGTTAACTATTCAGCAATCTCTTCAAATCTTAAGTGAATATCCACCAGGGCAAAGTCTTCCTAAACAGTGTAAGCCAAGATTAAGACCACAACAATGGACGACAACCCCATTTTCACCTGTGTATATAGAACTGGCAGAAAAGGACTTCTTTCTCGCAAATAATCACAATTCTATTAGCAGACTAAATGTATATATCCAATAGAATAAGAATTGTATTTTCATTAAGAACTCTCATGCTGGGGAAGGTCCTCAGTAGATCGGTGATGCAGACCTATGGCACTTGGGACATGCCTTTAAAACAGCAAATTGTGTTACATGGCCATCCTCAGCCCCTTGAAGTCTACAGAGAGAGAGAGAGCGAGAGAGAATTGTAGCACAGAGTGTCCTTTTTGAGACTTGAAGGCAGAAGAGGCCTGCTGTGAATGATTCCTAAGAGGAAGGGTTCATTTAATAGTAGTGAGACATAGAGAGACAGCAGCACATAAGGGAGAGATCAACATGGTGTGCGGGGGAGGACGGGAGGAGAAGCACACAAGGGAGAGAGATCAAAAACACATGTACTCTCATAGAGTGAATAACCAAAAAGAAAAAATAATTTCCTATAAGTGAGCAGTAAAAGAGATGGACACAATCAAAAGTATGGTAAAGGGAGGAGCTTAGCGTGCATCCAAGATGGTCGCGTGAGCACAGGGCTCCCCGGACCCTCGCCACTCTTCGCAATCAATCCTGACGATATCCTGACTTCTTGGACTGATTCTCGAAGATGAAACTCGACTGAGTCCAAAACTCTTTTCGATATTTAAATCGGACTTGGAGAGCCAAAACTATAGCGTTTTGACTTTTTGAGGCCCACCTGGAGGCGAGCCGGGGACTTGGCGACTTGTGGATCCGGGACGAAGTTGAACAACAACGGCTGTGGGGTCTCCTTGGTAGCCCTACCTCAACTTTCGGTTTCGTTTCTGGATCCTGACATGGTCTGATTGAGAGACCGTTTTGCTTGGTTGGGAGCCTAGCCGGCCTCCATCTAGTGTAGGCACTGCTTCATCATCACAGCCTTTTGGGTCAAGTTGTGACTTTGTTTTGGCCGTACGAGCTAGCTTCTGTGTTCTTGTTGGTGCCCGGCCTGCCGGCGGCCATTTTCACCAGGTCTCGCGGGCCCCTCCGGGGAAAATCTTCCAACATGGCGGGCAGGGGTGAAGCCGAGAAGCGGAAGACCAAGACGCCTCTTCGTGGGGGACCGGTCCAGACAAATGTTATGGACCGGTACACTCAAGCCAAAGGGTCCCCCGGGCTCTCCAGTCGTACCCCGGAGGACGCCAAAGAGGACCCATCCGCTCCTGTCGATTTGTCCCTGCAGGACATTATGGGCGACATCACTAACATGAGGGAGACCATCGGCCAGCAATATGAGGCTCTGGCTCGTAAAATAGACACGGTCGCCATTGATGTCACTCTGATCAGGGCCGACCTGTCCAAGACCAATGAGAAAGTGAAGTCATTGGATCTGAAGACTTCCAGCCTCACGGCCGATGTGTCGGAACTTCAAACCGAACTTGGTACTTTGAAGTCGGCCAATGACCTGATGTCCCATCGGCTGGAGGATTTTGAGAACAGGGCAAGACGCAACAACATTCGCGTCATAGGTGTTCCAGAAAATTTCGAGACTCACTCGGTTGACCTCCTGGTTGAAGATCTAGTCCTGAACCATCTTGCCCCTTCTGGCCTGAGCAAGTTTTTCGCAGTGGAGCGTGCACATCGTGTTCCGGGTGGTAAGCCCAAGCCGGGCGCTCCTCCGCGGCCTATCATCGCAAAACTTTTTCACTTCAGAGACCGTGATGCGATCCTGCAGGCATCGAGAGTGAGCGGCCCAGTAAAATTTGAAAATTCCTCTGTCAATTTTTTCACGGACTTTACTAAACTTGTCCAGAGACAAAGGATGGGCTTTCAGGGGGTTAAGTGACGTCTTCGGGACCTGGGGCTAAAGTATGCGATGCTTTTCCCTACTAGGCTTCGAGTGGAATATGAGGAACGGACCTTCTTTTTCGATCGACCTGACAATGTGAGTGACTGGTTGGATTCCCTGCCTGGCCGAGGTGATAGGACGGAGCACCCTGGCGGTGCCGAGGGTGGTGAGCCTACACAGAATTGACTTTTCGGTCCCTGACTTCCGAACATCGGACATTTCTCAGCTGGGTGCAAATCTTCTGGGTTTTTTCGAATACTATGTCTTATTGTTGTCCACGTTCGGGTGGCGGGTGGTGACGGGCCTCTTTCCTCCTCCGGGGTCTTTTTGTAGAATGGGACAGTTAGGGCGACAGGCACACTGCATGTTGGGGTGGCTACTTAGTCTATTGCAGGGGTGCAGGGAGGGGGGGTTGTAACAGGTGTTGGTTGGGGGGTGGGATGGGGTGTTTGTGTGTGTGTTTTTTTCTCTCAAGGTGGCATATTGTTTTTTTCTCTGTTTCAGGTGTCCTGCTCTTTGTGGGGTGACTCATGCATCACTTGTGGGGATGGGGGGTAGTGGGTTGAGGTTGATATCCTGGAACGTCAATGGATTGGGGGATCGTATAAAACGGGGTGTTGTACTACAGTATTTGCGTCGTTTGTCTCCTGATGTGGTACTCTTGCAGGAGACGCATTTGGTGGGAAATGTGTTTCATGCTATGAATAGGTGGGGTTATCTCTTGGTTGCAAACTCTGGGTTCACCACTGGTTCCAGAGGGGTTGGTATTCTGGTCCAATCTTCTCTCCCTCTAGGGATTGATAACGTAATCCTTGATGACAGAGGGCGTTATGCCGCCCTCACTGGTAGGTGGGAGGGTAAGTCTCCAGACCTCTACTTTCTCAGATGTCGGCCGGATGATGCTGGAGCTCCCTGATAGTCTTCTCCTTATGGGCGGGGATTTAAATTCTGTGCTTCCAGGCGTTTTGAATCGCCACCCCCCCAAGGATCTTCCCACCTCCCAGTCATGGCTTGGTGGGTTCTTAGACACCTTTGGTCTGGTGGATTGTTGGAGGTTGATGCATCCGACACAATGTCAATACACCTTTCACTCCGGGGCTCATGGGAGTCTCTCCAGGCTTGATTACATCCTTATGCCTGCTGTCCAGTCTTCCTATGTTGGGGAGATCAGACATTTGGCCCGGGGCATTTCAGATCATTCTCCTTTGTGGCTTAGTTTCGATACGGGGATACATGCTGCGGGGCGGATCGCCCCTATCAATCCTTGGTGCCTGCGCAACCCCAAGACCCGTAACAGCCTGATAAAGCCCCTGGATCACTACTTCCTGGAGAACGAGGGGTCCGTTTCGTCCTCAGTGTCCCTGTGGGAAGCCTTCAAAACTGTTATTCGGAGACAGGCCCTATCTTTAATAGCTGAGACCAAGAAAGCTAGAAATAAGGAGGTCGTGAGTCTGGAGGCCGAAATACTGGAGTTGGAGGCTGATTTAGACTTAGGCGTCACCAGGGAGAGACTCCACGCCCTTAGTTTGAAGCAGTTTGACTATAAATCTCTTGTTACGGATGCTGCCAAGACAATGTATAGGGAACAGCAAGGTAGACTGTACGATGTTGGGGATAAGGCGGGTAAATTGATCGCCTGGCTTGATAAGAAGGAAAGAGCGAATTGTGTGGTCCCTGTGATTCAGACTTCGGATGGTGTGAATGTGACTGACCCTGGTGAGATCGTGGAGTGTTTTGCTGATTATTTTCGTGTGGTCTACTCTCCGGTGTCCGATAGAGATGAGGATGACTCTCGTTTATTGTTGAGGGACATCGCGCTGCCCGCTTGTCTGAGGAGGATCGAGAGTGCATGGAGGCCTCGTTGTCGGTTGACGAGATTGCGACCGCGATCCGTTCCCTCCGTTCTGGCAAGGCTATGGGTCCTAATGGCTTGCCTATTGAACTGTACAAACTGCGCCCGGACAAAGTCGCACCTTATCTTCGCGATATGTTTATGGAGTCACGTGACCTTGGCACCCTCCCTTGTGACCAGCGTCTGGCGACTATAGTTGTAATTTCCAAGGAGGGCAAGCCTCGTGATCGTTGCACGTCCTACAGGCCTATCTCTTTATTGAATGCCGAGCCGAAGATTCTCGCCAAGGTCCTTGCTAATCGTCTACTCACTGTAATTTGCGACCTGATCCATCCGGATCAATCTGGTTTTATTCCTCACCGGAACACTGCTCTCAATTTGCGGCGTTTACATGGCGTCCTCGCTAGGGCGGAGTCTCTTCCGGAGCCGGCCATCTTGGCTTCCTTGGATGCCACGATGGCCTTCGACACGATAGAATGGCCATATCTTTGGGCCACTCTGGCGAAGTTCGGTTTTGGTGCGGAATTTATCAGTTGGGTGTGACTTCTATATACTGATCCGCTGGCTCAGGTTGTTGTCAATGGTCCCAGTCATTTGCTCTCGGGAGGGGTACTAGGCAGGGGTGCCCGCTGTCCCCCCTGCTCTTTGCTCTTGCTCTAGAACCGCTTGCAGCCTGGCTCCGGTGGGAGCCGTCGATAAAGGGCATTCAGTGGGCCCCCGATCTTGAAGATCGTGTCTCGTTGTACGCCAACGATATCCTCTTGTACCTCACCTCCCCTCGTAAATCCCTCAATGTCCTATTCGACATTCTCACTTCTTTCGGCAAGAACTCCGGTTTAATTATTAATTGGTCCAAATCGTGCATACATGTCATCTCGGGCGGCCTTCCCTCCTTGCCGAGTAGGTTTCCCATTCAAATTTCACAATCCGGTTTCAAGTATTTGGGAGTCCATATATCGTTAGACCCAGCTGCCCGCTACGAGCATAATCTCCTTCCTCCTCTCCGACGATTGAGGTGGGACGTGGCTCGTTGGCGTAGATTGCCGTTGTCACCACTCGGTCGAGCGGCACTCTTTAAAATGATGTTGCTGCCTCGATTCCTCTACGCACTTCAGAACTCTTTTGACAGTATTCCGGCGGCTTACTTTCGGGAGGTGGAAGGTTTACAGAGGAGGCTTGTCTGGGACGGTCGCGCACGCATCGCTCTTGCAAAACTAACTCTCCCCTGGTATGACGGGGGCATTGTGCTCCCGGACATCAGGAGGTATTATTGGGCCTCCCAGTTGTCCGCCATCAACCATGCCACGTATGCACCCGGTCCGAATCCGGCTTTCGAGATGGATAAATATCAGTTGCCCGGTGGTAACTTCAACAGAGCGCTCTACTCTCGGACGGCGGGGAGGAACCTAACGGGACCCACCAAGATTGCAGTGCGTGTGTGGAAGGATGCCAATGCGGCCATGGGATGGAATGATCGGTTGACACGAGCGACCCCTTTGTATGCTTCCGAGAGACTGGGATGCCTCTGGACAACGAAAGGTTTTGAGAACTGGGACATGATTGGCATTAGTAGAGTGGGTGATCTCTGGGTGAAGGGCGCGGTGAAGACCTTTGCGATGCTTCAAAGTGAGTACGAGTTGAGTGACCGGGAGTTCTTCAGGTACGCACAGGTTCGCCACGCTTTGCTGTCTATTTTCACAGCTGGTGTTACTGTTCCTGAATCTTCCCCACTCGAGGACCGTATACTTGACGGTCACCTGCCCGATAGTACGATCTCCTTGATTTATAAGAAACTGATTAACAATCAGACAGATCTCCTTGTGCGTCTCAGGGAGGCCTGGACCGGACACAAGTTGGAGCTGTATGATGAGGACTGACAGTCTGCACTATCCTCCCCGAAAGAAGTCGCCATTCCTGCCCGTCTCCGTCTTGTCCAGCTCAAAATTCTCCATCGTGTGTATGTCACGGGTCCTCGTTTGGTTGCTATGGGCTTCTCCTCGGATGGGTTGTGTAAGCGCGGATGTGGAATGAGTGCCACCTTTCTTCATATTCTTTGGGAGTGTCGTGAAGTGGCGGCGTATTGGCAACGTGTGCATGCAGTCATGGGGCGTGTCACCGGGGTCGCTCTCCTGCCTGAGGTTCGTCAATGTTTGTTGAATGTGTGGGAGCCGAATGATTACAACGTTGCCCAGGCCCGGTGGGCGGCACTTGGGAAAATGATCGCAAAAAGAGATATCGCGCAGCTGTGGGGTTCCCAACGGACTCCCACCGTGTCGTTATGGAATGAGAATATGGACTGGTGCATGTTTAGAGAGAAGACATTATATTTGGCTTGGGGCAAGCCTAGGGCGTGGAGTAAAATTTGGGGTCAATGGAACGCCTACCGAGGGAACATCTGTACGCCCCCTTTTGAAGACACTCCGGACATTTCTCTGTCCCCCTGATCCTGAGGTTCCTGAAATACTTTACTCCTTTTTCCTGATTTTCTGACTTCCCTGCTGCCTCCCCCCCTAGTCATCTCTATTGTCCTCCTGATTCGCTATCCGGTACTGCAGGTCCCCCCCATCAGAGCCTGACATCGTCTAGAATGCTTTTCGCTTTGAGTTTTGTTCTTCTGTTTTTCTCTTTGTTCTTTTATAAAAAATCAAAAACATCTGTATCCTGACTACATCCTGTGTTGCCGAAATTGTATCCTGTACTCTGCTGGACCTCTAAGGGATCAGTCGCTGCTTTGTGATGTCATATACTTGCTTTACATGTACTAGCGGCCTGCCCCTGTGGTTGTAGGCCCATACTTGTAATGATATTTTTGCACAATAAAGTTTAAAAAAAATATATATATAGTAAAGAGTCTGTGCTCCAGGGGAGGGTCAAATACAAGAGGAACATGACAAGTCAAAGCAAGCCAACAAATAAGAAGCAAGCAAATGAGAGTGACAATGAAGCCAAAAAATTGTAAACCAACTGTATATTATTGGTAAGACTACAATAGGTCTTTCTCAATCAGACAGCTTGCACTGTCTGGTCAGCGAGACCTAAAAGGATCAAGAGCTGCAGAATAACCCCACTGGTCTTTCAGAGGCCTGCCTACCACATTCAAAGCAAGACTAATGAGATGATTCTCAAATAATGTTAAATATGTCCTCATAAATTTGTTAATTACATTTGTTATTACAGTGCCCATCAAGCATGGGACACGAGGCACGGAAAGATGGTGCTCCCACCATACAGAATGCCCTACAATGAAAGAACAAAATTATGGTCATTAGATCACAGTGCTAAAAAATGTTGGGGCACTACATCCTTAAAGTTAGGAAACATAACTACATTTGAGGCAAGGTTAAAGAAAAAAAATGACATGAAATTAACAAATTAAGTGATTTAATAAACTTAAAAAGGTGGTATCCCTCTGAGACATGTCAAATAGGTGTGATATTTGCATAATTACCATTTTAAGTAAGATAAAAATATATATATATAATTATTAAATATATTTATAGGTTAGAGTTAGGGTAATACATCAAATCAACTATAAATTAATAATATATTTAAAGGCTAGGTGTAAAATGTAATAATTTCAATGTAAATGTAAATGTGTTTGTATTTATATAGCGCCTTCTGCCCAGAGGTCTTGTAGCGCTGTATTCATACCGCTGTGGAACCCTTCCTGGCTTTCCTGTGAGATGTCCACTCCTGGGCTCCCCCAAGGTGAAGCCAGGCATCCAAGCGTTGCTGGGGCCGTTGTGGAGATTAAGCAAGCCCAGAGTCACAGAGTGGGACCCATAATTAGACTAGGCACAGAGGCGAGAATTATCAGGTCCGGGGAGATTGAGTCCAAGACCCGCTGAGGCGGGAATTGAACCCTGGTCCCGGGCCAGACCCCTGATTCAGGGTCTGCCGGTCTAACCATTGAGCCACGCTGAATTGAAAATCACAATGATGAGAAAGTGGTGGTAGATATAGAGCCTGCAAGGTAGTGATTCACAGTGAAGTGGAGTTCAAGGCTGTAACCTACATCTGTAATGATGAGCCTCACCACCAACTTAAACAAACACATTATCTCTTGGCTGACTCAGATAGCTTAACACACACTGGACAGGACACGGTCTTTTGCAATTCAGAGCTGCAGGAACATGACAGAGATTATTCCTATTCCCTGCAGCAACCATTAACTCATCTCAATGAACCATAACCCTCGAACTAAACTTTTAATCAACTCTATGTCTCACTTGAGAACATAGAGATAATCAAAAAAACTCTGTACGGAGAACTCCGAGACCAACCTTACAAAAACAATAGCAGCATGGACCAGATAAACCTAAAGAGAGAGTATTTAGGACTCGATTAAACTGATTTCAACCAAACTATCCTCCTGGGAACTTCAAGACAACAAAAGAGTAAAAAGAAGAACCACTGGATGACTGATGAACTAAACAGGATAAAAGCACACATGTACACTCTTAACCACACAACCTACAGGACCCAACAAATCTACAAAAACACAGTAGACTGTCAAAATCAGGCATCAAAAAGAGCAAAGAAACCTACCACTGAAACCGGATCTCTTTGGGCAAATGCCCCATAACGGATCTACTCTTGATTCTAGCTGAATTCCGCAGGGCAGAATATACAAATATATCAGCACCACCAGCTCAGAGCTTGTGAGTCCAAACAACTCATCATAATGTCATCTCCAAAGCTAAAGCACCAGATGAAAGGAAGAGTATGCAGTGCAAGACACCCTACAAATGAAGCTCACTAGAGAAACATGCACCAATTCAGCTATTTTTAAAACAAAAATAACCTCAAGAAATGTCATGCGCTAGTGAGATGACGTGGACATGTTGGTATACCCTCAGACTCATCCCACCTATCTTCATCAAGGCCAATCCCAACACTGAACATTGTCAACAAGTGCCTAACCACAAGCACACTCCCACAGAACTCAAAACATCATGTGTATCCCACTAATTAAAATATTAACAACTTGGACCACTGCAGCCAAACAACTATAGTCCTATTGTTTATAGTCCATTTCTTGGAAACATGATAGACAGGGCCACCGTCTCCCAGATCTCAAAGTTCTTGGAGAAAAACGTCTTAATATTTAACCAGCAAGCGGACTTCATCTGGGGAAGACGTGTGAAATCCGCTCTTATCTCCATTTGGGATGAGCTGAAATGTTTAGTGGATAAAGAGAGTTAGTCCACTTCTTCTCCAGGACCTACCAGCAGCATTCTTACAACATACATCACAAAGCATTATTAAAGTGGCTAAATGATATTTACTCTAACTAGGCTGAGGATACCCAAATTATCACAAACTGGATAAACCAAGAAACTAGTTAACCAATTAACTAAATCCACATATTTTACCATGGGGACGTTCCAACACATCTTCCCTCACCTGGGCTTCGTGCAAATGGTCCAGGCAACCAGATCACTTGTTTTATGATGCCTGGACTATGGCAAAGGAGTATGCCAAGGAGTATCAATCTCTGATATGATACATATATAGTAAATTCAAAATGCAGCAGCAAAACAACGTCTGTACCTCAAAAATTCTCAATAACATCTCATCAGCTCTGAAGGCTCTTAATTGGACTCTTCTTGCCAGAAGATGCACTTTCAACTATTGCCCATAACACACAAGGTAATAAACAGATCTGGACCATTCTTTTAAAAGATGAAGCTCAAGAAATACTGATAAAAATAGGACGCTGTGATCCGGGTTGGCACTACAACTATTTGTCCCTCTATATAAGAAGAAAACATATCAGTGGTACATGGTTCTCTGCACAATCTGCCAAGCTATAGAATTCATTCACAGCCAAAATATGCGTCATCAAGAATAATCTGGGTTTAGGAGGCTGCAGAAATCGTTGCTCTGCCCCACCTAAAACTCAGAGTGCAAATAGAATAATGATCTCACAACCAACAGGCAGGGGGACTTACCCTAACCCCACAAAATCATAAAAACAGCAATCCCTGACCATCAACGAAAATTACAGTGATCCAAAACAGTATATGGTGCACAATATCAACAAATGTATTATTCCACGTTGCAGCTGCAAATAGGTAGGATGGCGAAGACCTGTGTCTATTTGAATCTAAGTTAAAGATACATTGAACACTGTCATAGAAAGACCAGCACCTCTTAGTAAACTAATAAATATGAAAGTTACAACACACTTAATTAGAAATGATTACAATTAAAAAGATATCTTCTAGTACTTCTACTAATTGCATGTAAACACACATAATTGACTGCATGGCCCCCATTTATCCCAAAACCACAAAGACACCATCAAGAATGCAAAATGATAACTAATACATCTGCAACAACTAACTTCCTCTAGTCTATAAACAGTATGCAACTAATCTGTTTACCAACTCTAACAGTTTTACTTAATCTATAACTAATACAAAATACTTACAACTAACACTAGAAACTAACATCGGGCTCCAACTAGAAGAGATACACCACCTCCCTAATAGGTAGTAAATGATACATAAATTCACAGTACAATACTACAAAATATTTCAGTGGAAAATCACTTATTAACAAACAGGGCTGATTGCCATTGTGTCCCCGAAACCCCTTCTCCCTACCCCTAACTGAGCATGTGAAATACAAAAACGTTCACAACACTTCCATTCTTTATGCACTTTTCTTTAATATGACTGCTCAGATACAGACTCAAGCTAAGAGGCTAGAATCTTCTATGGGTACTGCTTTCTTTGGTCTCTTTAACAAAGTTAAGAACAGTAATTCTGATTCCGCTGACCTTAACTTATCAGACAGCGACCGATCTTAAGTAATGTTCAAGTCCATGGAATTCTTCAAAATTACGAGAGGGCAGTCCCATCTTACTTAGGCACACATCAATTGAACTTCCTCACATGATAGTTTTATTAACCTGATGAGGGCACATCTGCTCCCAATCTCAATTTCATTGTATATCCTTGTTAACTAATTTATTCCCATAATATCAAAGTACCGAAGTCATGTAGTGAATGTGCACTCATTCACTCACTTGCCTCTTTCTTTCACTATCCTATAAATTGGTCTATGACTGTGATCTTTGTGGGGTGTCTTAGTTACGTGAAGCCGAAATTGTGGCGTGTAATCCTCAAATGTGGGATTCTTGTGGCAGGTGCAAATGCTGTCCTTCAAAACTGTTATTCGGAGACAGGCCCTATCTTTAATAGCTGAGACCAAGAAAGCTAGAAATAAGGAGGTCGAGAGTCTGGAGGCCGAAATACTGGAGTTGGAGGCTGATTTAGACTTAGGCGTCACCAGGGAGAGACTCCACGCCCTTAGTTTGAAGCAGTTTGACCATAAATCTCTTGTTACGGATGCTGCCAAGACAATGTATAGGGAACAGCAAGGTAGACTGTACGATGTTGGGGATAAGGCGGGTAAATTGATCGCCTGGCTTGATAAGAAGGAAAGAGCGAATTGTGTGGTCCCTGTAATTCAGACTTCGGATGGTGTGAATGTGACTGACCCTGGTGAGATCGTGTAGTGTTTTGCTGATTATTTTCGTGTGGTCTACTCCCCGGTGTCCGATAGAGATGAGGATGACTCTCGTTTATTGTTGAGGGACATCGCGCTGCCTGCTTGTCTGAGGAGGATCGAGAGTGCATGGAGGCCTCGTTGTCGGTTGACGAGATTGCGACCGGGATCCGTTCCCTCCGTTCTGGCAAGGCTATGGGTCCTAATGGCTTGCCTATTGAACTGTACAAACTGCGCCCGGACAAAGTCGCACCTTATCTTCGCGATATGTTTATGGAGTCACGTGACCTTGGCACCCTCCCTTGTGACCAGCGTCTGGCGACTATAGTTGTAATTTCCAAGGAGGGCAAGCCTCGTGATCGTTGCACGTCCTACAGGCCTATCTCTTTATTGAATGCCGAGCCGAAGATTCTCGCCAAGGTCCTTGCTAATCGTCTACTCACTGTAATTTGCGACCTGATCCATCCGGATCAATCCGGTTTTATTCCTCACCGGAACACTGCTCTCAATTTGCGGCGTTTACATGGCGTCCTCGCTAGGGCGGAGTCTCTTCCGGAGCCGGCCATCTTGGCTTCCTTGGATGCCACGATGGCCTTCGACACGATAGAATGGCCATATCTTTGGGCCACTCTGGCGAAGTTCGGTTTTGGTGCGGAATTTATCAGTTGGGTGTGACTTCTATATACTGATCCGCTGGCTCAGGTTGTTGTCAATGGTCCCAGTCATTTGCTCTCAGGAGGGGTACTAGGCAGGGGTGCCCGCTGTCCCCCCTGCTCTTTCCTCTTGCTCTAGAACCGCTTGCAGCCTGGCTCCGGTGGGAGCCGTCGATAAAGGGCATTCAGTGGGCCCCCGATCTTGAAGATCGTGTCTCGTTGTACGCCAACGATATCCTCTTGTACCTCACCTCCCCTCGTAAATCCCTCAATGTCCTATTCGACGTTCTCACTTCTTTCGGCAAGAACTCCGGTTTAATTATTAATTGGTCCAAATCGTGCATACATGTCATCTCGGGCGGCCTTCCCTCCTTGCCGAGTAGGTTTCCCATTCAAATTTCACAATCCGGTTTCAAGTATTTGGGAGTCCATATATCGTTAGACCCAGCTGCCCGCTACGAGCATAATCTCCTTCCTCCTCTCCGACGACTGAGGTGGGACGTGGCTCGTTGGCGTAGATTGCCGTTGTCACCACTCGGTCGAGCGGCACTCTTTAAAATGATGTCGCTGCCTCGATTCCTCTACGCACTTCAGAACTCTTTTGACAGTATTCCGGCGGCTTACTTTCGGGAGGTGGAAGGTTTACAGAGGAGGCTTGTCTGGGACGGTCGCGCACGCATCGCTCTTGCAAAACTAACTCTCCCCTGGTATGACGGGGGCATCGTGCTCCCGGACATCAGGAGGTATTATTGGGCCTCCCAGTTGTCCGCCATCAACCATGCCACGTATGCACCCGGTCCGAATCCGGCTTTCGAGATGGATAAATATCAGTTGCCCGGTGGTAACTTCAACAGAGCGCTCTACTCTCGGACGGCGGGGAGGAACCTAACGGGACCCACCAAGATTGCAGTGCGTGTGTGGAAGGATGCCAATGCGGCCATGGGATGGAATGATCGGTTGACACGAGCGACCCCTTTGTATGCTTCCGAGAGACTGGGATGCCTCTGGACAACGAAAGGTTTTGAGAACTGGGACATGATTGGCATTAGTAGAGTGGGTGATCTCTGGGTGAAGGGCGCGGTGAAGACCTTTGCGATGCTTCAAAGTGAGTACGAGTTGAGTGACCGGGAGTTCTTCAGGTACGCACAGGTTCGCCACGCTTTGCTGTCTGTTTTCACAGCTGGTGTTACTGTTCCTGAATCTTCCCCACTCGAGGACCGTATACTTGACGGTCACCTGCCCGATAGTACGATCTCCTTGATTTATAAGAAACTGATTAACAATCAGACAGATCTCCTTGTGCGTCTCAGGGAGGCCTGGACCGGAGACAAGTTGGAGCTGTATGATGAGGACTGACAGTCTGCACTATCCTCCCCGAAAGAAGTCGCCATTCCTGCCCGTCTCTGTCTTGTCCAGCTCAAAATTCTCCATCGTGTGTATGTCACGGGTCCTCGTTTGGTTGCTATGGGCTTCTCCTCGGATGGGTTGTGTAAGCGCGAATGTGGAATGAGTGCCACCTTTCTTCATATTCTTTGGGAGTGTCGTGAAGTGGCGGCGTATTGGCAACGTGTGCATACAGTCATGGGGCGTGTCACCGGGGTCGCTCTCCTGCCTGAGGTTCGTCAATGTTTGTTGAATGTGTGGGAGCCGAATGATTACAACGTTGCCCAGGCCCGGTGGGCGGCACTTGGGAAAATGATCGCAAAAAGAGATATCGCGCAGCTGTGGAGTTCCCAACGGACTCCCACTGTGTCGTTATGGAATGAGAATATGGACTGGTGCATGTTTAGAGAGAAGACAGTATATTTGGCTCGGGGCAAGCCTAGGGCGTGGAGTAAAATTTGGGGTCAATGGAACGCCTACCGAGGGAACATCTGTACGCCCCCTTTTGAAGACACTCCGGACATTTCTCTGTCCCCCTGATCCTGAGGTTCCTGAAATACTTTACTCCTTTTTCCTGATTTTCTGACTTCCCTGCTGCCTCCCCCCCTAGTCATCTCTATTGTCCTCCTGATTCGCTATCCGGTACTGCAGGTCCCCCCAATCAGAGCCTGACATCGTCTAGAATGCTTTTCGCCTTGAGTTTTGTTCTTCTGTTTTTCTCTTTGTTCTTTTATAAAAAATCAAAAACATCTGTATCCTGACTACATCCTGTGTTGCCGAAATTGTATCCTGTACTCTGCTGGACCTCTAAGGGATCAGTCGCTGCTTTGTGATGTCATATACTTGCTTTACATGTACTAGCGGCCTGCCCCTGTGGTTGTAGGCCCATACTTGTAATGATATTTTTGCACAATAAAGTTTTTCAAAAAAAAAAAATATGGTAAAGAGTCTGTGCTCCAGGGGAGGGTCACATACAAGAGGAACATGGCAAGTCAAAGCAAGCCAACAAATAAGAAGCAAGCAAATGAGAGTGACAATGAAGCCAAACAATTGTAAACCAACTGTATATTATTGGTAAGACTACAATAGGTCTTTCTCAATCAGACAGCTTGCACTGTCTGGTCAGCGAGACCTAAAAGGATCAAGAGCTGCAGAATAACCCCACTGGTCTTTCAGAGGCCTGCCTACCACATTCAAAGCAAGACTAATGAGATGATCCTCAAATAATGTTAAATATGTCCTCATAAATTCGTTAATTACATTTGTTATTACAGTGCCCATCAAGCATGGGACACGAGGCACGGAAAGATGGTGCTCCCACCATACAGAATGCCCTACAATGAAAGAACAAAATTATGGTCATTAGATCACAGTGCTAAAAAATGTTGGGGCACTACATCCCCAAAGTTAGGAAACATAACTACATTTGAGGCAAGGTTAAAGAAAAAAAATGACATGAAATTAACGAATTAAGTGATTTATTAAACTTAAAAAGGTGGTATCCCTCTGAGACATGTCAAATAGGTGTGATATTTGCATAATTACCATTTTAAGTAAGATAAAAATATATATATATAATTATTAAATATATTTATAGGTTAGAGTTAGGGTAATACATCAAATCAACTATAAATTAATAATATATTTAAAGGCTAGGTGTAAAATGTAATAATTTCAATGTAAATGTAAATGTGTTTGTATTTATATAGCGCCTTCTGCCCAGAGGTCTCGTAGCGCTGTATTCATACCGCTGTGGAACCCTTCCTGGCTTTCCTGTGAGATGTCCACTCCTGGGCTCCCCCAAGGTGAAGCCAGGCATCCAAGCGTTGCTGGGGCCGTTGTGGAGATTAAGCAAGCCCAGAGTCACAGAGTGGGACCCATAATTAGACTAGGCACAGAGGCGAGAATTATCAGGTCCGGGGAGATTGAGTCCAAGACCCGCTGAGGCGGGAATTGAACCCTGGTCCCGGGCCAGACCCCTGCATCAGGGTCTGCCGCTCTAACCATTGAGCCACGCTGAATTGAAAATCACAATGATGAGAAAGTGGTGGTAGATATAGAGCCTGCAAGGTAGTGATTCACAGTGAAGTGGAGTTCAAGGCTGTAACCTACATCTGTAATGATGAGCCTCACCACCAACTCAAACAAACACATTATCTCTTGGCTGACTCAGATAGCTTAACACACACTGGACAGGACACGGTCTTTTGCAATTCAGAGCTGCAGGAACATGACAGAGATTATTCATATTCCCTGCAGCAACCATTAACTCATCTCAATGAACCATAACCCTCAAACTAAACTTTTAATCAACTCTATGTCTCACTTGAGAACATAGAGATAATCAAAAAAACTCTATACGGAGAACTCCGAGACCAACCTTACAAAAACAATAGCAGCATGGACCAGATAAACCTAAAGAGAGAGTATTTAGGACTCGATGAAACTGATTTCAACCAAACTATCCTCCTGGGAACTTCAAGACAACAAAAGAGTAAAAAGAAGAACCACTGGATGACTGATGAACTAAACAGGATAAAAGCACACATGTACACTCTTAACCACACAACCTACAGGACCCAACAAATCTACAAAAACACAGTAGATTGTCAAAATCAGGCATCAAAAAGAGCAAAGAAACCTACCACTGAAACCGGATCTCTTTGGGCAAATGCCCCATAACGGGTCTACTCTTGATTCTAGCTGAATTCCGCAGGGCAGAATATACAAATATATCAGCACCACCAGCTCAGAGCTTGTGAGTCCAAACAACTCATCATAATGTCATCTCCAAAGCTAAAGCAACAGATGAAAGGAAGAGTATGCAGTGCAAGACACCCTACAAATGAAGCTCACTAGAGAAACATGCACCAATTCAGCTATTTTTAAAACAAAAATAACCTCAAGAAATGTCATGTGCTAGTGAGATGACGTGGACATGTTGGTATACCCTCAGACTCATCCCACCTATCTTCATCAAGGCCAATCCCAACACTGAACATTGTCAACAAGTGCCTAACCACAAGCACACTCCCACAGAACTCAAAACATCATGTGTATCCCACTAATTAAAATATTAACAACTTGGACCAATGCAGCCAAACAACTATAGTCCTATTGTTTATAGTCCATTTCTGGGAAACATGATAGACAGGGCCACCGTCTCCCAGATCTCAAAGTTCTTGGAGAAAAACGTCTTAATATTTAACCAGCAAGCGGACTTCATCTGGGGAAGACGTGTGAAATCCGCTCTTATCTCCATTTGGGATGAGCTGAAATGTTTAGTGGATAAAGAGAGTTAGTCCACTTCTTCTCCAGGACCTACCAGCAGCATTCTTACAACATACATCACAAAGCATTATTAAAGTGGCTAAATGATATTTACTCTAACTAGGCTGAGGATACCCAAATTATCACAAACTGGATAAACCAAGAAACTAGTTAACCAATTAACTAAATCCACATATTTTACCATGGGGACGTTCCAACACATCTTCCCTCACCTGGGCTTCGTGCAAATGGTCCAGGCAACCAGATCACTTGTTTTATGATGCCTGGACTATGGCAAAGGAGTATGCCAAGGAGTATCAATCTCTGATATGATACATATAAAGTAAATTCAAAATGCAGCAGCAAAACAACGTCTGTACCTCAAAAATTCTCAATAACATCTCATCAGCTCTGAAGGCTCTTAATTGGACTCTTCTTGTCAGAAGATGCACTTTAAACTATTGCCCATAACACACAAGGTAATAAACAGATCTGGACCATTCTTTTAAAAGATGAAGCTCAAGAAATACTGATAAAAATAGGACGCTGTGATCCGGGTTGGCACTACAACTATTTGTCCCTCTATATAAGAAGAAAACATATCAGTGGTACATGGTTCTTTGCACAATCTGCCAAGCTATAGAATTCATTCACAGCCAAAATATGCGTCATCAAGAATAATCTGGGTTTAGGAGGCTGCAGAAATCGTTGCTCTGCCCCACCTAAAACTCAGAGTGCAAATAGAATAATGATCTCACAACCAACAGGCAGGGGGACTTACCCTAACCCCACAAAATCATAAAAACAGCAATCCCTGACCATCAACGAAAATTACAGGGATCCAAAACAGTATATGGTGCACAATATCAACAAATGTATTATTCCACGTTGCAGCTGCAAATAGGTAGGATGGCGAAGACCTGTGTCTATTTGAATCTAAGTTAAAGATACATTGAACACTGTCATAGAAAGACCAGCACCTCTTAGTAAACTAATAAATATGAAAGTTACAACACACTTAATTAGAAATGATTACAATTAAAAAGATATCTTCTAGTACTTCTACTAATTGCATGTAAACACACATAATTGACTGCATGGCCCCCATTTATCCGAAAACCACAAAGACACCATCAAGAATGCAAAATGATAACTAATACATCTGCAACAACTAACTTCCTCTAGTCTATAAACAGTATGCAACTAATCTGTTTACCAACTCTAACAGTTTTACTTAATCTATAACTAATACAAAATACTTACAACTAACACTAGAAACTAACATCGGGCTCCAACTAGAAGAGATACACCACCTCCCTAATAGGTAGTAAATGATACATAAATTCACAGTACAATACTACAAAATATTTCAGTGGAAAATCACTTATTAACAAACAGGGCTGATTGCCATTGTGTCCCCGAAACCCCTTCTCCCTACCCCTAACTGAGCATGTGAAATACAAAAACTTTCACAACACTTCCATTCTTTATGCACTTTTCTTTAATATGACTGCTCAGATACAGACTCAAGCTAAGAGGCTAGAATCTTCTATGGGTACTGCTTTCTTTGGTCTCTTTAATAAAGTTAAGAACAGTAATTCTGATTCCGCTGAACTTAACTTATCAGACAGCGACCGATCTTAAGTAATGTTCAAGTCCATGGAATTCTTCAAAATTACGAGAGGGCAGTCCCATATTACTTAGGCACACATCAATTGAACTTCCTCACATGATAGTTTTATTAACCTGTTGAGGGCACATCTGCTCCCAATCTCAATTTCATTGTATATCCTTGTTAACTAATTTATTCCCATAATATCAAAGTACCGAAGTCATGTAGTGAATGTGCACTCATACACTCACTTGCCTCTTTCTTTCACTATCCTATAAATTGGTCTATGACTGTGATCTTTGTGGGGTGTCTTAGTTACGTGAAGCCGAAATTGTGGCGTGTAATCCTCAAATGTGGGATTCTTGTGGCAGGTGCAAATGCTGTCCTTCGTGCCCCGGACGGACCAAATTGTGGCCTCTTACCTCTTGTCAACTACACGCACAAACATAACCAGTTGACGAAGAAGGGTGAGCGAATCAACGTACCTTTCCTTACTATATACACAGCCTCCTGACAATAGAGACGGCTGAATCCTTTGGTCTTGAAGAAAAGTCAACTGACCCATATGGGCAGCATTGGCTGAAACATGCAGACCAACCTTTCACCAGGTGCATTGGGCCAATAAATATCCATATAAGCACCATCTGCCTTTTTTAACCTTACCCCTCGGTACAAGAAGATTTAGTGAATACTCTTCTTCCTTCAGAATTTAAATCTCTTTTAAAAACCACTAGTGGTAAGATAAGTTTTAACAGGGACATTGAATTCTGTAATTCAAAAAAGAGATTAGAGTTAATTTTAAGGACAAACATACCAAAAGCTTCTCAAAAATATGTATACTGGAATTTACAGCATGGAACCCGAAAGCTTCTCACACTTTGTCGCATGAATCGTCTACTTTTAAACCATTTAACCGCACACTGGTCCCCAAATCTAAGTAATGGAAAAATCTGTAATCTTTGCAATTTGAGTGTTCAGACCCTGGATCACGTCTTGTTTGCATGTCCTGCATTGACTTCGTACCAGCGTCGTTGGCTTCGGCCAATGTTCTTACGAAATGGTGTCAAAAATTTAACTTCTGCACGCAACTTCTTATTTTGTCCAAAAAATGAAGCAGTGTGTTTTAAACTTTTTAATTATTTTAAAGAGTTCATTTGTATATTTTAGTCATGTTTTTGCCGCTGTTTGTACAAAATTGAGTTGCTGTGTTTCTCTTTCCTCTTCCTTCTGCTGCTACCTTAAACTCTGAGATAAAGTAAGATACTGGATTGTCTTTTTGCACATGTACTGCTGCTATTGCATTACTCTCTGGTTATGATAGGATATGCTTTATAAATTCCGTTTGCTGCTAAATTCAAATAATCTGCTGATGATTAATTTTGCATTTTACTTAGTATTTTAACTTGTTGACTTATTGTCCCTAACACATTTTTTTTGTACTTTTTAGGATATATTTTGTCATTCTATTCTGTCTTATGTCCGTGGAACGAGTGTTACTATATTTACATTTTCATGTATTAATCTGTATGTATTTTATGTGGACCTCATATGAGTTCCAAATCTTAATAAATATTTGAATTGATTAAAACCTTACCCCTCCTGTGTAAAAATAAAGACAATCCACACAAGAGAGAAGATACGTTTAATTTTTTATTTTACTGCACTTTTCCCACTCACAACTGTCATACATCAGGCAGTCTCCCTCCTGGGGTAGGATAATGGAACACTTGGAGAACGGGATACTCAGGTGCTAAGGCCCAATGATGGCTCATCCCACTTAATCAAACAAGCAGAGAATCAAGATATACTGCTGCTTCTCTGAATCTTAAGAATCATCGATGCTTTGGATGAATGGGAATGTGAAAATAGGCATCCTGAAAGTCGAGAGTCATCATGTAGTCTCCGTGGTTCAGGAGCTGGATGAGGTCTTGGAGAACAACTATACAAAATGATTGTTTTCTTAGATATGTGTTTATCCTCCATAGGTCTAAACTGGGCCTCCATTCCACTATCTTTTTCTTGATCGGGATCAAGTAGGAATAAACATCCTTTTCCCTCTGATTGTGTGGTACTTTTTCTATTGTGCCTTTATAGAGCATGGAAAATATTTCCCTTTGTAGCTGAGCAAGATGAAGAGGGGATGACCCTGTTGGAGGGCTATGAGGTGGTCTCTTTGAAAGTTCCAATGTATGGCCTTAGGAGACTAGATCTAAAACCCACTTTTCCATTGTGATGAATTTCCAATGAGGCAGATAGTTTGTTATTTGGCCCCCAATTGCTTCTGCTACATGCGTGTGGGTAACCGGCAAGTTTGTCCTGTCAACGTTTCCTAAGTGTGTCTCTTTCTTGGGAAGCTAGTTTCCTCCTTGTAGTTTGTTCGCTGTAAGCCGCTGAGGTGGTTGTCTGTACTGTTGTTTAGGGTATTGTTGTCTGTACTGTTATGATCAATAAGGTAGGTATCCTCCTCCATATGAGAACATACCCCTACCTCTTGCCCCATTGAAAGGCTTGCAGCTCATTTGTAACTAACCCAGCAATTTTGTAGTGTCCGTGTTTATAGATTGTAACACCTCATCAATGTGTCTACCAAATAATGCCTCTCTGACAAAAGGTCTGTCTAGAATTTTACTCTGGACTTCAGGTCTTGAGGAAGTAGCCTTAAGCCAACCCTGCCTGCGGAGAACAGCTGCGCCTGCCAATTGCAGAAGACCTGTGGAGGCGATATCCATTGCACAATCAATAATTTCTGAAGAGGATTGTTCGCCTTCTTATAGAATCTTTCTTGCCTTTATCCTTACCTCCTCTGCTAACCGATCAGTGTAAGGAGCGATATCAGACCACATCTGCCTGTCGTATCTGTCAAGAATTGCCAAAGAATTAGCCGCTCTAACCGTTACAGTTGACATTGAGGAAAATCTCTTTCCTATGTTATCAAGACATCTACCCTCTCTATTTGGTATCGTTGATATAGGTGTAGAGAGGTTCTTGGAACGGCGCTGAGCTGCTTGCATTATGATTTTATGATTGAATCTGGATTAGGATGTCCTATCAAACAGGCTAGTGAATTTTCAGGTCTCTTATATTTTTGATCCAACCTAAGTGGGACAGCAGACACTGTTGCTAGATTTGTCATAATTTTCACATCTTCCTTCTAGATATAGTCTACAATGGGGATAACTCTAACAGATTTTCTAGCCCACTCTTTAAAATCATTAAGAAAACAATCTGATTGTTTCACTGGCATTGGCAACTCAAATCGTTTTGCTGCTCGTTCCATCAGAGTATGAAAACTCCCAATGTTATCAGGAGGGGAGACCACCGGATAAGGAAGTGGCAGTGAGGAAGGCAGCAGCAGGTAATCATTTCATTCATTCAACACACTGTAGTCATCTGGTACTTCACCCTCTTCCCTGTCCTCATCTGAGGAAACCACATCATCTGTAGGCAGAATGCAATGTCTGAAGCTGGAGTTCTTTTTGGTGGATGGATTGCCAGTAAATTATGCAGTGTCCGAGAAATAGGAGGTTGAATTTAAGGAGTGTGAATTGTTTGTGGTGGTGATGTAGCCTGAGTGTGCTCTGGAAATCTTTTATTATATTCCCGCAGCATGCTGTGTAAGCCGTGAACCAGAGCTCTTGGTACCTGCACCATCTCTGCCTGGGGCTCATGATGTATTTAGGGATGGTAATGCTTCATATCTGATGTACACTTATCCATAAATTGTGTTCCTGAGGAATAATAATATTCCTCACAATATTCCTCTCCTCTTGATATTTGACATGTATTTCTGAAGGACTATGTGCTGTTCTGAAAGGACCTTCATCCTCTGAATCGTCCACATCTAACAAGTAAGTTGGTGGAAGAGGTGAAACTTTGCTCAACAATGTGTGTTAAGGTATTATTGAAACTAATGGAGAATGAAGCGATTAGCTCATCGATGGTATCATCAACGATGGCATCAACAATGGCCTTGCTGACATTATCGGGTCTTTGCCTTCAACGGTGTTACCTCTCTTGCCATCAATGTAGTGGTTGATGTTTTTTTTGTCTATTATGTTCCCATAGGTGAGATCGTAGGTGCAGTGACGGATGACGATGGTACCATCAATGCTGACTATGCCATTGTGAAAGTCATCAAGGACAGTGTTATCGATGTCGTCGCCGATGGGGCTAATTTCATTGATGGTGTAGTCGGCAACAGCAGAGCTACCTTTGTCTATGTTGTCGTCATTGATGATTTCGTCTATGGTTATTTCTCAAGAGTGGATTTCTCCACTGCCTGCACTGATGAGGGCTTTTTAAACTGTAACAATAATCTTGGAGAAGGTGTTGCTGGCTCTGATTTCGATATTTTTGAGGTGACATCCTCTTTAGAATGCTTGTGCAAATGGTCAGTAGACAAAATATGCTCCTTAGATGACCCATGTTGAGTCTTTTTGTGAGCTTTTTAGGTGGTTCACAGACATGTCCCTCAGCCCTTTCTCTTTCTTCTTTCTGAGACTTCTTTGTCTTAGAAAAATCATCCTACTCATCAAATAGAGGAGCGTCCCAGGTCCTGAGAAGAGCCGTAACAACAGCCTCCCCTCGCTATCATTTAAAGTTTTTTAGGAAAAAGTATGGCAAATCTTACAGTCTTTTACTCTATGAGAAGGGTAACAGGAGATAACAGGAACCAACACTGGGTGGAAGACAACATTGGGATATTGCTCAAGCCCTGATGAAGTCCCACAGGGATGAAACGCATTGGCTGGTCCAAATGAATTGCTTCTGTCAAATTGGCATTTTTTAAATAAAATTCGGATCAAAAGCAACTTGCAAGATTCCTAAATAACTTTTATTCATCTCATCATGACTACTTGATCCCTTGCTGGAGAACAGTTTAACCACCTGTTGATTTTGTAACAGATAATCCTGTATAGAATTGAACGCTCATTTGTTATTTCTTTACCTTGTCTTGAGTGGCCTCTTGGCAATGGGGTCACAAAAGTAGAGCGTTGGAGGAAACAGAATTGGTATTAATTACACACCATAGCACCATTTGGAGCCCACATTGCCAGTGTGCTTTTTACTAAGATGAATAAAAGGCTTTGCCATTTACAATGCCAATAGCTTAAACTCTTGCAAAAGTGAGACCTAGGGCATTGCAAATGCTTGTCTGTTTTAGTTATTACTACAGTGCATAAAAAGTCTGAATTCACACTAAGGGCACTTTGTAGCATTGAAAACATTGTACAATGTGCAGCTGTGATTCTAGTGCGTGCAGATGTAGACTAATGTATTAGAAACATTCACCAACTAGGTCTGGTGTTAAATTCAAGACCTCAGCTGAGGCTTGAGCTGGAGTTCAATGGCCTTGTCTAGTATGCAAGCCCCATCGAGGTTAGAGACATTGTAGGTTTTTGCGGCAGTGGAACTAAGTTCTAAGCGATTAGCACTAATGGAGAGGGAGACAAACAGCTAATGGGGAGAGGTTGTCCGAAAGAATAAGGGGAAGGTGCGTAAAAGGAGAGGGGGAACTAGTCATCATTTAGAGTTGAAGGTGGGCAAAAAAAGAAGCTACAGGGGACAATATGACATGAGCACTGTACAGATTGTCCCTATAGATATTTCAAAAGCAGGTGTTCCTTCAGTACATTTTTACAGAGTAGGGCTAATTGTCTATTCTAAGTGCGTTATTCCATTTTCTGGGTGAGAATCTTGGGAAGAACTTTTTTCACATCTGGTCACTGCAAAGGAAAGTGAATTGAAGCACTGGAGTTTAGGTAACTGCCTGGTGTTTTGAGTTTAGATCAGAGATAACTAGGTGGGCTGGGCACACACTGCTTATCTTGCAACATTATTGCTAACAACCAGAGCCACAGAGGTCATAACACACACCAGGGACGCTTAATTCGCTTCTGATGCTCTCATGTCCTTGCTTGTATTGATGGTGGCCGCCCATTGACGATTCAGCATGGATCAAGGATATGCTTGAGTCCTACATGTCCCACCATACGCCTGTACTTTAAGTTCAAAATTGATTTTTTTATTGGGGAAATGCACAGGACAGCCGGTGTTTTCATATGACCAGTGCTTAATTTGTAAATGAAAGTGTGACGGTGCCCAGCTCTCTACTCAGAAGCAGGTGGTCCATGACATTTAACATTAGTGTGTGGAAAAAAGAGTCTGGTAGTCTTTACTCCTCTATCAGACACTCCCTGCCTCTTTATCTCACTCTTTCAGGTTC
Organism: Lissotriton vulgaris; assembly: GCF_964263255.1. NCBI lineage: Eukaryota > Metazoa > Chordata > Amphibia > Caudata > Salamandridae > Lissotriton > Lissotriton vulgaris. The sequence goes on along the minus strand of NC_141685.1, from coordinate 1,512,779,366 downwards.
CTGCTTTTTCCCATTTTGAGGTTTTTGCTCTGTAAATATCTGTTGCAGAAAAATAAGTGCTGATTCCCAAAAATAAGTGCCAGTACCCCACACTGTCAGTCACCGGCTCAAATTAAGCACTGCATATGAACTGCCCTGTTTCTTGGAAATAGAGGGCAATCCTGGTTTCCCCCTTCTTGCTTTCATGACCCGAAATGTGCCCCAGATGTATAAATGTAGCTTGATACCCTGATTTCTTTTTCATATGCCCAAAATATGTGATAACGCAAGAAAAAACATTTTGTCCCCAGAACCCCAGGTACTTCTCCATGGCCCATCATATGCACAGAAATATTTCTGCATTTCTATTGGACAGGCCTGTGCATGCGTCCCTATTTCCACACTCAAACCGAAGTGCATTATAGGCTTGTATGCACAGCAGCAATTCTTTGGAATTTCATTGTTCACACGCTCTGGGTCTTACCACAGCGTCCAGTCATGGCCACAGTAGGGTTGCACGTTTCCCAGGTAGAATCCCAAAGACTGGGTGACCTCCACCAGGTTGGTGAAATCGAGGCTTATGCTGTTGAAGAGCACTGACGTCATGATGATCTCATCGATGGCCCACGCGTCCTGGCCCTGGCCCGAGTGGTACGGCTGCCACCATCGGAACTGGATCCCAAACTGTTTTGCCTCCTCTGGTAGATTTACCGATATTATTCTGAAAGGAAAACATAGCCACTTTAGAAAAAGTCAATATGCAAAATAATTCCTTTAGAAATATCAGAGTTGTGAATGGGTTTTCTACAGGGTGAGGATTTTCACTTAAAAAAAACAAAAAAACAGAGTACACCATGCGGTATCGAACAACAATTTGAATTTCTCTACTCTTGTTTGGAAAATACTTTTGGAAACATTTCAATAACAGTTAGTGGGTTGAGTTTAAAATGTCATTTCTTTGGAAGATAACAGGTACGAAAACTGCCCATCTGAACAATTTGAACACCCTGGATGAAATTCCATTTTGATCCGTTGCAATTGGTTGCTGGAGGTTCTGGAACTTCTGGACAGTGGTGCATATGTGTGCAACAGAAAAAAAACGAAATGCCGTTACTCAGGCAATTTAGACTAATAAATACCAGTCAAGTCCAATAACTAGCTCCACCATCCAAATGGACTCCACTGGATTTTTCTTCATGGTCGTTTTTTTTATAATTCCCCAAAACATACGTGCTATAAAATGGCTCCAGTAAAAGCAATTTGGAAGTGGATAACTGAAGGTTCTAGTAAATCAATCTTGTCTTTTAAATTATGATATGACAAAACATGGGCTAAGCTCACTAAGTGCCTGTGCACTCGGTCAAGAGATGGAGTGCATAGGTCATGGCTCTGTCATGGTGGCGGTGCCAGCAGACCTGTGCTTGGGAACACATGTACGATGCATGTCTCATTTCCATTGAACATTAGGGGCAATAACAGCGGAGGGCACACATGGGCTGCTGGGGCCGAATTACATGGAATGCTATGGCGGTGAATTGTGTGCATAGTGCATTGTGCTCACACAACATTGCACTTACGTTTTTTACCGAAATTCGAACTGAGTAGCGGGTTTTATATGCGATTTTTTGAACTCCAAGCTGTGCAAATGACGGTGCAAATTTGTAACAGCACCAGTGGAATCTATCCCGGAGATGTTTGTGCAAAACGGTACCTGCAAAGATTCTCTAGATGTAATTGGTAAAGTTAGTGAACAGTTACACTGCAGTTGCGGCCCATGTCCTTGCAAAGGGGAATGATGGGGACGACAGACAACCAATTATATATATATATATATATTTTAAGAACTTATCTCCCCTTCAAAGCTCCTCTATGGCTCCGTGCAATGCAGGCACAGGCTCCCAGAATCTCCTGACATTGCTTTCATGCTGAGAGCAGCATCAGGATTGGCCAGAGCTCTCTGAATTTGTGCTCCCAGGTAGACGGGAGCCTGTTCCTACTGTCTCCAACCCGGGAACGCAGCTCGGGTTGGGCACAGCTTCAGCGCGCATGATTGTTTGGCCAGCCTGAGATGGCCGGCCAAATCGTAATTCGGACTTACAACTGTGCACCTCCCACTCCCACTCATCCTCTCATTCCCATGGTTCCGGCCCTTAGACAAAATGCTAGAAGAAAAATAAAAAACAATAAAAAAACAGGTTTATTATTGTTTTATTTTCCATTTTTTTGTCTGCTGGCAAGGAGGGGGGAGGGCGGGCTCCTCTGCCATAGTGTAATCTGTTTAATTCTGACACAAAGTTATATAAATCGCCAGCACATCCTTCTCACACCCAGCATAGCAGCTGAAAACATGTAACATAAGCAGTTAAAAATACATTGACAAATTTGCACCGGAAAGCACATTTATTTCTAAAAATTAAAAGGTCACATTTAATCAGAAAGCACTTGGGGTATCATCAGAATTGAGCAGTATGACTGAGACACACAATAAAGTGTTGCACCATCTTGATTCTTTTTAACTATTTGGACAGTAACAATTGAAACGCCAATAAACTGATTAACAGCTATGCAATACTTTGACTTCAACTTCGAGCATGCTAACAAAGCACCACAGCACCTGACTATGAAATCATGATCTGCCAAAGTAACTGCATGGCATTTTCCCCAATTAAACATCAATAGTGCTGTCTGTATGCAGGAACATTGTGGTGAATGAGGAAACTTGAAATTACTCCCGATCCTAGCAATTTTGCTATGCTGCAGAGGAAGTTTAACCTGGATCTAAACAATTTAGCATTAATCTGAGAGAACAAGTTACTTGCCTACGGCAATGCCTTATCTGGTAAAGACTATCTAGATTCCTTACCCTAGAACTTTCCCCAGGCGCCAGACTGCACCCAGAAACATTTTGAGCCATACTCCTGGGTGTTAGTAGGTGGCGTAGTTTGGTTCCGCGTGGCGTCGTCCGCACTGGAAGTGATGTGTATGATACTTGTATAGGCTCTACGTCGGTGGGCGGACGTAAGTTACTTTCTCGACTTTCTATGCCAGGAGAACAGAGCCATGATGAGCACTAACTACTGGTGTGAAAAACTAAGGCCCTTAAAAGGGTGTTCCCTACACAGTAATTATTTCACAGAACGGGGAGGATGGGAGGCTCGGTAAAGAATTTGCAGCTAGATAGAGTTTCTACTAGATAATGTGTAACAGAAGGTAAGTAACTTGTTTATCTGATAGAGAATTCTAGCAGCAGATTCCTTACCTTAGAATAGAGACCCAAGCAAAATCTCTCTAGAGGTCAGACTGCGAAACTAATTATTATTAGTAAGTCCTGGAGGACCGAACGAGAAGTGCCTGTCATGACTTACCTAACTGTCCAGGCAGTAGTGCTTGGTGAAAGTGTGCAGTGAAGCCACATTGCTGCCTTGCAGATGTCTCAGACCGGGACGTTGTGCACTAACACAGTGGTCACAGCCTTGGCCCTCGTAGAGTAGGCCCGCAAGCCCTCAGGGGCTGCTGCTTAGCCAATGTGTAGCAGATCTTAATGCATAGGAAAATCCATAGCGAAATTGTTCTCTCCTGTACTGTCTTCTCTTCTTTTTGCTCCCAGATAGCACACAGAGTCGATTGTCCATCCAGAATTCTCTTGTGCGGTCAAGGTAGAACAAGAACACACTTTTTGGATCCAGACGGTGGGGGTCTCACCTCCTCTTTGGAAGGATGAAGTGGACCAAAGGTAGTGGACTGGGTGATGCTTTGACCCACATGGAATGGAGTCACACCCTTTGGCAGGAAGGAGGTACGTGTCCTGAGAATCAGCTTGTCAGGATAGAAAGACCTGTAAGTAAGCAGCGTCAAGAGTGCCTTTGATTTTCTAACCATCCTAGCTGATTTTATGGCTTAAGAGATGCTCGAATGGTGTATACATGAGAAAAGTGAGAACAAAATTAAGGTCCCACTGAGGCATTATGAATGCCGTAGGGAAAAACATATGTTGCAGGCCTTTACAGAACCTAGCCACTATGGGAGACTTAAAGAGAGAGGATAGATCTGACAACCTCAAAAATGCCAAGATGGCAGAAAGGTAATCCTTAATTGTCCCCAGAGTAGAGCCCTGCTGGGCAAAGGAGAATGCAAATAATAGAACTAGAGAGAAGGATCTAGAAAGGTGGTCAATACTGTGGGAAGCACACTGTTGGACAGGCCTCGTGGAAGGCCCGCGCCCTCCCCGCATGACGGGGCCCGGACCCCTGCTCTCCCTGTATCCAAGACAAGAACCATCCCGGCAACCCACCGGGGCAACCCACGACCCGTCCACAACGGAACTCCAGCTCCCGAACACCCCAGTATCGGCTGGCCCGGGCCCCCGTCAGCACCACTGCCCCGGCCCAGCCGCCATCTTTGGACACTACATAACAAGGCCGCGTGGCCTCGGCTCGACCCCAACCCTGGGCCTGGCTAGGCCCCGACATCGAGGCACCACCATCCACCCAAGAGGTGAAGAGACCACTTGGCAGGTCAATGGGAGAAGGAGTGTCAATGGCTCCCCTCCGCCAGGTGTCGATCGCCCCCGGCCTCCCCGGGCGCTGGCTCCACCACCCTGCTGGGTTTCTGGACTCCCTCATCCCGGACCTCCCGACCTCCAAGTGCGAGGGTCCGGACATCAAAGGAGACCAGACCTATAACTGGGGCAGCTCCAGAGCAGGAAAGCAGTTGTATCCTGGAGTCGAGAGACACCGAGACAAACTCATCCTTGGAGGCCTGCTGGCGCTGCCGCGGCCCTTTCTTGTGAACCATCTCCGAAGCCTGCTGGCACTGCCGCGGCCCTCTTCAACGTGAACCATCGTCTTGGCCAGCTGGCGCTGCCGCGGCCTTTCTCGTCGTGAACCATCTTCGTAGCCTGCTGGCGCTGCCGCGGCCCTCCTCGTTGTGAACCATCGTCCTAGCCTGCTGGCGCTGCCGCGGCCCTCATCACCTCGAACCATCTTCGTAGCCTGCTGGCGCTGCCGCGGCCCTCATCACCTCGAACCAACTTCGTAGCCTGCTGGCGCTGCCGCGGCCCATCTTTGCGGACCCCCAAGCTCGAGGATTGTGAGCTTCCCTCTTGCTGCTCCTGTACCGGACCGGTACTAAGACTGTCCCGCTACCCCTTTTCCCTACAGAGACTAGAATTGGCAGGATCCTCGTGTCCTGACCCCGCTGTATCGTTTATCACCTTGCCTCAAGATTCTTATATAAAGTGTGTGGAACTCATCCTTGTGTGGTGTCCATCTGTGGGAGGGAAGTTACTTGTCTGTACGATCGCCGGAGACGGCCCTCACCGGAGGCCTCTCCCCCTGTACTCGGCCGACCCTCCGGGTCCCCGTCTAACATTGGTAGCAGCGGTGGGATCCGAGCCGACGCATAATCGTACAGAGAGTAACTCACCCCACGACACACAGCCACCATGACGACAAAAGAGAGTGGAACAACGGAAAAATTCCAGATGGAAAAACTAGAAGAATACAGCCACAGAGAACTAAAACAATTCTGCATAGAACTGGGCATTGCTACCACAGGACTGAGCACGAAAGATGACTTCAAACACGCCTTGGAATCTTGGGCGGAGACGGGTACGGCCGTACCCCAAAACCAAAGCCTCGAGACCACCGAAACAAGCACCGCTCCGACAGAAGAAAGGAGGAGGCCCGAGAACGGGAGAAGAGCAGGCTCCACGAATTGGAACTGGCTCGACTTCGCTTAGATGGAGAACTCAAATTGGCGGAACAAAAAATAACTTTAGAACACTTACGGCTCCGAGAGGAGCGAGAAGAGAAACAGAGGCAGAGAGAGCTGGAAGACAAAAAACTAGCCTACGAGCATGAGCGCAACTTGAAGGAACTAGAGATTCGGAGGCAGAACAAAGATCTCGGGGTCCCCGGGCACCCGAGCCCCCTGTCACCACGGACCCCAAGGTCCACATCCCCAAGGATGTCGTCAGAGAATATTACCGGAATGATGATATCCAGCAATGGTTCAAAGCCTATGAAGTAGCCATGCCCTCCCACCGGATCTCCCGGAGCGACTGGGGAGACGGGTTATGGGGGAGGTTTGTCAACGAAGGGCGAGACGCCCTGCTGCAACTCCCGGACCATCAGATGACGTCCTACGACCACATGAAAGCCGCCCTCCTCACTCGATACGGACTCACGCCCGAGATGTACCGCCAGAGGTTCCGCGACTGCAAACGGATCCCGGGTACGACTTGGGTGGAGTACGTGAACTTCTTTAGCAGAGCCTTCGAGGGGTGGATCAAGGGCAGCAAGGTGACCACTTACGAGCAGCTCTTTGACCTTATTGTATGGGAGCACCTCTCTAACAACTGCTTCGTCGAGCTCAGGCAGCACCTCCTTGACAGTAAACTGACTGAACCTCGGCAACTCACCATCGAGGCAGACCGATGGGAGAGCACCCGAGTTCCCCGAAACTGGCCCAGCGAACAGAACCGAGCCTCCCAAGGGCCCCATCGCCCCGAGGGGGAGGAGGAGGCCAGGGTCGGGGCAGAGACACCGTCCCCGTGGCTCCCACCAGCAACACCCCGCCCCCGGCCGGAAGAGGGAGCCCTCCGACGCGACCAGGTTTTCGCGCCAACGTTACCTGCCATCGATGCCAGCGACCCGGCCACTACGCCAATGATCCCAGCTGCCCGAAAAACCAGAGCCCTATGCCCCGCCAGGTCGCTGCCGCCGCCCTGGGAAAAGAGCAAACCCAAGAAGACACTGAAGAGTACGAGCCAGACCAGCACGAGTGGGAACCAGCCGCCATGTCCCTGGTCTGCCTAGGGGAGAGAGACCTGACCCCGCGGGCACCCCTTCCCGCCAACACGCAGAAGTACAGCCAGTGGGTCAACATTAATGGGCACCGGGCTGAAGCCCTCCGCGATACCGGGGCCAGTGTGACCGCAGTCCGCTGCCATCTGGTGACCCCGGCCCAGATCTTACCAAATATCCTTTGCCCAGTACGGTCGGCCGACAACTCCGAAAGCCTGTGTCGGATGGCCTGCGTCCCCTTCAAGTGGGGAGGAGCATCCGGAATGCTAAAAGTGACTGTCCGCGACGATGCCCCCGTGGACTGCCTCCTGGGGAACGACCTCGAAAGTTCTCCCTGGTCAGCCGTCGAGCGAAGAGAGCACCTGGGGATGCTGGGCCTCCCTGAATGGGTCTGCGTAACGACCCGGTCCATGGCCGCCCGCTCCATCCCCAGTCCCGAAGAACCAGAATGGCCAGAGCCCCCTCCCCCGATCGTCCAAGAGGGAGCCACCCTGGAAGCCAGTTCTCCGGAGCACAGCGAAGAAGGACTCGATCGGCTCCGGGACCTTCCCGAACTGGCCCAGTGGCGTCAAGAGGGTGGCCCCACTCAGGAACAATTCCGACAGGAGCAGAGAACATGTCCCTCCCTCGAGGGACTCCGGCAGCAAGCACTCGCCCAGAACACAGGAGACACCTCGGGGGCCCACTGGATTTATTGGGACAATGACCTGCTCTACAGTGAGCAAAAGATTGCTGAGCTGGGGGCTAGCCGGGTGCTGGTGGTCCCCCTCCGCTTCAGAGACTTCCTCTTGAACCTAGCACACGATGTGCCTCTTGCCGGACACCTGGGGCAAGACAAAACGTACAGCCGCCTGGTGACCCACTTCTACTGGCCCAAAATGCGGAATGATGTAACAAACCACTGCCGGGCCTGCCCAACCTGCCAGGCCAGCGGGAAGAGCGGCCGAAAGATCAAAGCACCATTGCAGCCTTTCCCCATTGTCACCACCCCGTTTGAACGGGTGGGAATAGACATTGTGGGGCCCCTGGAGCCCCGAACAGCACAAGGACACCGGTTCATCCTGGTCCTGGTGGACCACGCCACCCACTATCCCGAGGCCATCCCTCTTCGAACCGTGACGGCGCCCGTGGTAGGCCGAGCCCTGATGGGGATCTTCTCTCGGGTGGGCTTCCCCCGGGAAGTCGTCAGCGACAGGGGCACAAACTTTATCTCTGAATACATGAAGTCCCTCTGGCAACAGTGCGGGGTCACCTACAAATTCACGACCCCCTATCACCCGCAAGGAAATGGGCTGGTCGAGCAGTTTAACCGCACCCTCAAGGGGATGATCATGGGCCTGGAAGAACCCCTACGTCGCCAATGGGATGTGCTGCTCCCGTGCCTCCTGTTCGCATACCGAGAAGTCCCCCAGAAATCCCTGGGCTTCAGCCCATTCAAACTCCTGTATGGACACCCCGTCCGGGGGCCCCTCAGCCTGATCAAAGAAGGGTGGGAGGTGGCCCCCCAGAAGACTCCTCCGGATGTATACAAGTACCTCCTGACCCTCCGCAACCAGACCCGGCGATTAAGGGAACTCGCCAAGGCCAACCTTGAAGCCAGTCAGGAGGACATGAAGAGATGGTATGATCAGCATGCCTCCTCCATCGAGTTCGAGCCGGGACAACAGGTCTGGGTGATGTCCCCGGTTGAACCCTGCGCCCTAAAGGACAAATGGACGGGGCCCTTCAAGGTGGTAGAGCGCAAGGGTCCAGTCACCTACCTGATCGACATGGAGTCCCCCCGGAACCCCCTACGGGTCCTCCACGCCAACAGACTCAAACCCCACTTCGTACGCTCGGAACTCAGCCTCCTGATGGCTACCGATAGTGGGACTGAAGAAGACTCCGAGCCCCTTCCTGACCTGCTGAGAACTCTCGAGAAGGACGGCTCCGTGGAAGGGGTCAGACTCTCCGAGGCCTTATCCCCAGAGCAACGCCAAGACTGTCGAGACCTTCTGCTCCAATTCGCCGACCTGTTTTCCCTCATCCCCGGGGTCACCCCCTGGTGCCTTCACGACGTGGACACCGGGGATAGCCCCCCTATTCGACACAGGGCGTACCGAGTGCCGGATCGAGTGCGCGCCTGCATCCAGAATGAAGTCTCCAAAATGCTGGCCCTGGGAGTGATCGAGCCATCTGATAGCCCCTGGGCCAGCCCAGTCGTGCTGGTCCCCAAGGCTGCCGCCCCGGGCGTTGCCCCCGAGCTCCGGTTCTGTGTGGACTATCGAGGCCTGAACGCCGTTACCAGAACCGACGCTCACCCCATCCCCCGGGCGGATGAGCTGATTGACCGCATGGGGGCCGCCCGCTACCTGAGCATCTTCGATCTAACAGCGGGCTACTGGCAGATCGGCCTCACCCCAGGGGCCCAAGAGCGATCCGCCTTCTCTACCCCGGATGGCCACTACCACTTCAAGGTGATGCCATTCGGCATGAAAAACGCCCCAGCTACCTTCCAGAGACTCGTGAACCAGGTACTGGCGGGCCTCGAAGAATTCAGCGCCGCCTATCTGGACGACATTGCTGTGTACAGTCGCCACTGGGCAGACCACCTCCACCACCTCCGGGAGGTCTTGCACGCCCTCAGGCAGGCCGGGCTCACCATCAAAGCCAGCAAATGCCAGATTGGCGAAGGGTCCGTGACCTACCTGGGACACCAAGTGGGGAGCGGTCTGGTGGCCCCCCTCCAGCTCAAGATCGCTGCCATCCAGGCCTGGCAACCCCCTGTCACCCAAACCGAGGTCCGAGCCTTCTTGGGGCTCACCGGGTACTACCGGCGGTTTGTAAAAGACTATGGCAGCATTGTGGGGCCCCTCACAGAACTCACATCCAAGAAAAACCCAAAACAGTCAACTGGACTCCGGACTGTCAAGCGGCCTTTGAGAAACTGAAGGCCGCCATGTGCACCGCCCCCGTGCTCCAGGCCCCCGACTACAGCCGGGAATTCATAGTGCAGACGGACGCCTCAGATCATGGCATTGGGGCTGTCCTCTCTCAACTCAACACCGAGGGAGTCGATCAGCCAGTGGCCTTCATCAGCCGACGCCTGCTGGCCCGAGAACAGCGCTGGAGCACCATCGAGAGGGAGGCCTTCGCCTTGGTATGGGCTCTCAAGAAGCTCCGGCCCTATCTCTTCGGTACCCACGTCCGGGTGCAAACAGATCACCGACCCCTGCAATGGCTGATGCAGATGCGGGGAGAGAACCCAAAACTGTTGCGCTGGTCCATCTCCCTGCAGGGGATGGACTTCACTGTGGAGCATCGTCCAGGCCAGGACCACGCCAACGCAGACGGCCTGTCACGCTTCTTCCGCCTCGGCGAGGAGAGTACCCAAGAGGATGGGTGACTCTCCCTGCCTTCAGCTGGGGGGGACGCATGTTGGACAGGCCTCGTGGAAGGCCCGCGCCCTCCCCGCATGACGGGGCCCGGACCCCTGCTCTCCCTGTATCCAAGACAAGAACCATCCCGGCAACCCACCGGGGCAACCCACGACCCGTCCACAACGGAACTCCAGCTCCCGAACACCCCAGAATCGGCTGGCCCGGGCCCCGTCAGCACCACTGCCCCGGCCCAGCCGCCATCTTTGGACACTACATAACAAGGCTGCGTGGCCTCGGCTCGACCCCAACCCTGGGCCCGGCCAGGCCCCGACATCGGGGCACCACCATCCACCCAGGAGGTGAAGAGACCACTTGGCAGGTCAATGGGAGAAGGAGTGTCAATGGCTCCCCTCCTCCAGATGTCGATCGCCCCCGGCCTCCCCGGGCGCTGGCTCCACCCCCCTGCTGGGTGTCTGGACTCCCTCATCCCGGACTCCCGACCTCCAAGTGCGAGGGTCCGGACATCAAAGGAGACCAGACCTATAACTGGGGCAGCTCCAGAGCAGGAAAGCAGTTGTATCCTGGAGTCGAGAGACACCGAGACGAACTCATCCTTGGAGGCCTGCTGGCGCTGCCGCGGCCCTTTCTTGTGAACCATCTCCGAAGCCTGCTGGCGCTGCCGCGGCCCTCTTCAACGTGAACCATCGTCTTGGCCTGCTGGCGCTGCCGCGGACTTTCTCGTCGTGAACCATCTTCGTAGCCTGCTGGCGCTGCCGCGGCCCTCCTCGTTGTGAAACATCGTCCTAGCCTGCTGGCGCTGCCGCGGCCCTCATCACCTCGAACCATCTTCGTAGCCTGCTGGCGCTGCCGCGGCCCTCATCACCTCGAACCAACTTCGTCGCCTGCTGGCGCTTTGCGGACCCCCAAGCTCGAGGATTGAGAGCTGCCCTCTTGCTGCTCCTGTACCGGACCGGTACTAAGACTGTCCCGCTACCCCTTTTCCCTACAGAGACTAGAATTGGCAGGATCCTCGTGTCCTGACCCCGCTGTATCGTTTATCACCTTGCCTCAAGATTCTTATATAAAGTGTGTTGAACTCATCCTTGTGTGGTGTCCATCTGTGGGGGGGAAGTTACTTGTCTGTACGATCGCCGGAGACGGCCCTCACCGGAGGCCTCTCCCCCTGTACTCGGCCGACCCTCCGGATCCCCGTCTAACACACACCATGACACAAACTAGTCCCAACGGTAGGTGAATGGGTAGCGGAGGGACGCCTGGATGCCAGAATAAGGTTACAAACTTTGTGAGAAAGGTCAAAAGCTGTTGTCTGGCGCCATTCAATCTCCACGTATGAAGGTGGGGAGTGCACAGGTTTAAGTACAGAACCCTCCCCTGTTATTGCGACAGAGAGAGGCAGCCTGACTGGAGGAACGAAGGTCATGCATAACAACGCAGTATACCAGACTGTCCGCGCCCAATCCGGAGCCGCAGGGATGACTTTGGCTGGGTCGTTCCTAATCTCCTTGAGAACTCTGGGCAGGAGTGATATTGGCAAAAAGACATACAGGAGGCCGGAGATCCACTCGAGACAAAAAGTGTCTCAGAGAGAGAGTCGCCTTGGAAACTCCAGCATGCAAAATTGATGACATTGTGTGTTCTGCGGCCGAGTTTGTCTGCTCTGGCGTTCAGAGAGCAGGCCAGGTATTGAACCGCCATAGAAATGCCCTTGCATTCCAGCTATGTCCCGAGACACAGGGACTCTTGCCAAATGTTCCACCATCCCACCCGCCCTATATGTTCTAATACCACATGGTAGTGGTGTTGTCCGTGAACACCTGCACCAGTTTTACCTTGATGGAAGGAAGAAAGGCTTTTGGTGCCAAGTGAATCGCATAGAGCTGCAACAGGTTGATGTGGAGCTCGGACTCAGTTGGAGACCAAAGGCCCTTGATCTCCACCTCTCCCAGATGGCTCCTGTGGCCCAGGAGTTATGCTTCTGTCACTACAGGCAGCTCCTGTTGCGGAAGGGAGAGTGATCTGCCATTGACCCAATCGTGGTTAGCCACCACTGCAGAACCTTTGCAGTTCTCTCTGAGATCTGAACCATGACGGAAAGATTTACCTAATGCTGAATTCAATCTTGACTGCCACTGGGGGCAACTGAGGGTCCAAAATCTCAGCTGCCCTATGCACCACCATTGCAAAAGAGGCTCCCTCATCCATAGCAATGGCAGAAGGAGAGACCAGGCCAGTGTTGGGCGAGGTGTCAAAACCACTAGACTCTGCCAGTTCCTCATACAGTTGACCTGTTGCTGTTCTTCTTCAGGGAACTCGTAATCATAAGGGTCCACAGACCCTCCCATTTGCCTACCTCTCAAGGCCTATCAAGTAAATACGGCACTGGCTCCACTTCAGGAAGCATACACCTGGTGAGCTCTGCAGTGAGTGTTGGTCAACAACGCTCCGGCTCCTAGTTGGAGTCAGGAATAATCAACGGGCAGTGCTGTCTAGATGGGTTGGCACTGGAGTGGGAATCGAGTCAGGTCTCGGTCTCGCCAACGGCTCTGCTCTGGATCCAGAAAGAGATCTATGGTGCCTGGCTGGCACCGAGGGCAAACCTGCCGGCATGTATTCAGTAGGAGCCCCTCCCGCGCCCATGGGGCCCGAAGATGCTCAAGAGGGGTCACCTAAATTTGAGGCACATGCCTCATAAAACTGTTTAGCTGAGTAGGGTTCCCTCCAGGAAAACCTGGGAAGCATGGAATGGACCCGGGTTCAGGTTTTGCCAACTCGCAGACCCTGGAGTGCCAACACTCCCACGTCTCATCAGAAGACTTTGACGGACATGGCAAACTCAAAGGTCTTTTCGACTTCTTGGCCTTCTTGTGTTTGTGAGACTTACTCGACTTCCACAACGATTCTGAGTGCTATGACGACCGTTGTGACAGTCACAGGACCTTCCGCGCAAATGGGATCTCAAGCGTTGCGGAGTCAACCGATGTTGGGCGGCAAGGAACTTGAGGGAGCAGTCGCTCAGCGTCTTGGGGTGCATGGCGTGGCAGTCCCCACAAGCCTTAAAGTCATGGTCGCACTCTAAGCCCCACAAAAACAGCAAGTGGGTGTCTGTCACTGTGTCTGTCACCAACATCTGACTGTGACAGGCCCCTCATGGTTTGAAACCAGCTGGTTTCTAAGGAGACATACTTAGATATCAGGAGAGACCTCAAAAAACTTCTCCAAAGACACAAAAAGCCAGTCAAAAAGTGCCTGAGGGGTTGAATATACCGGATCACCGCTATCTAAAACACAAAAAGGTAAGAACTGATGTCAGTACACCTAGGTGGCACCTATATAGATATAGCACATGTCACTTCCGGCGCAGACAATACTACATGGACCCGAACGATGGCACCTACCGGAACGCAGGGGTACTGCTCAAAAATTTTCCTGATCCAGTCTGACGCCTAGGGATAATTCTAGGGAAAGGAATCTGCAGCTAGAAGCCTCTATCAGATCAGAATTTTCGTGGATAGCAAAATAATCCCCACAAACTCGTAATTAGTGTTATTTATGGCACCTGATAAATAACGTACCCCATGGCGTTATTTATCTGGTGCAAGATATAGCGCCTAAACTCGTAATCAGGCCCCAAGAGGTTTGTGCATAGTATTTGAACATTACTAATGTTTGCACTGCTTCAAATGCTTTACAATGGGATGCTATTAAAATTCTATATGCTTCAGTCTAAATACAAAAGTACATTTGATGTATTCAATTGAATTATCTCGATGCATGTCTGCTCTTTCATTGCATCCAGTGTAATCAGTGCCTACCTGTCAGTTCCAGCTATGATCTCCGAGGCACTATTTCTATATAGGTCTGTCTCTTACGAGAAGGCCCCTATAATGTCCATGGAAATTGCTTACCTTTTAGGTTCAGTGGGGAGCCCCAAGCCTTCTCTTCCGGCTCCATTTTCCTGCACCTCTCCCCACAGCTGTTCCTTCTTCCCAACCCACACTTTTGTGCAGGGCACTATGCCTCCCCTCATGGTCCCACCACAGAGCTGGTTGAGGGGCCAGATCCTTATTCCTCTTTGGCATGATCAAGATAAAGCAGGCCCGGGAGTTAGTCATCTCACAGGAAAGGGTCTGCCAGTCCACTCAATTCTCATGGCAGAATGCTTGATAGCAGGGTATGAAAGTCATTATCTAGGATAAGCCTCACTTCCAAGGACATGGACGCGGAAACAGAAAAGAGAACTGTCCAGATATATTCATAATACCTCACCCAACTCCCTTAAATGAGCTGTATGTGTCAACTGGTCCATGGTGCTCAGCAGTCTAAGCATTGGCCTTCATCACTGGCAATCTTCATGGGGATCGTGGGGATAGAGAGGCCAGATGATTGTAATATGCCTCCTGTGATGGGTACTTTAAGAACAGAAGATGTGTTTCTGTCATATTCAAAACTCACACTAAAGGCAACACCCTACACCACGTCAGCTTGTTACATCTGACCTCACCTACCTGGACTGAACCAGCGTTGTCACCGTTTGCAGTGAGGTCCTGCACACCAAATAATCTCATGGTGGGCAGCCTCAGCTTTTTTAGCAACAAGGCAATTTTTTAAAAATCTTGCTAAATCAAAGATTTGCAACAGAACACTAACACTCTCAACATCATATGTTGTCCCTCTACAAATGTCAACTCTCAATTCGATACTCTCAAATGTACACTCCAAGCAAACATGGGCAATCATGCACCCATGAAGGTATGTTCATAAAAACGCAGGCTGCCATTCTCATAAGGTTGCCATAAGCTCACAAACAGCAAGATTAAATGACTCTCACGGTCACATCATATGGCATCATCATCATACCACCATCCATAATGAGTTCACTCTCCATTAAGCACTCATGCAACTGCTGAATACCATCTCCTCCTTTATCCAAGGCATCTTTCCTCAAGACTGAAGCAAGCCAGATTCAAACCAGAAAATGTCACCGCCTTCTGTCTCATAATCCACCGACTCTTTCCGAACAAGCTAACCGAGAAGCGGTCGCTTCCCAATGAATAGAAAATCAAGACTAAAGGTCTTGTTCAAGGCTACCTGTATGGATTCAGATGAGAACACAGATCAGCTAAAGCAGCATTGCAGGAGTTGGTACTACTCTAGATTTCTATAAAAATTGTGATTCTTGTCTCATTGTTTTCCTCAATCTCTACAGCACCTTTGAGCTGAGTTCAACATGCATGACTCCGGAGTGGTCTTTAATACACTTCTCTTGGGTGGTTCATGTCTTACCTGACTAAGAGATACCAGCTCATCCAATTGAGCACATCAAGCTTAGTAAATATGCTTGTGGCTAGTGACAACCCATTCCTGCAGCGCTTGAGATTGGGTAGGTAGTGGCAAGAACCTGTAGGAAACCGTTAAGGGCGCTCTTTTATTCATCTGTAAGTTGGTTTAAGGAAACTGTTATGGAGCCTTTTTTGAGAGGTAGGTGAAAGTGTGACAGTTGCTAACAACTGGCAGAGTTCCCATTTGACCACTTTGCGGTACCCTTATTAATTAAGAGCAAGGGGAACTCTTTGATTTCTAATGGCGTACCCTCAGCTGGCTTCTCTCTTGGAAACTCCTCACAAGTAACCCTTTCATCAAAGGCTGCAAATGTTTAAATGTTCTTGTAACCCCATTTATTGGCTAAAGCAACCCAACTGCATCCAGCTTTAGGGCACAGAGTGGGGCTCCATAAGGAGGCTGATCTTTTTCATATGTGCCAAAGGCTAAGGTGTTCATTTAGAAGGCATTCACCTTGTCTCCATGGTGGGGGTTGCTTTGAGAGGAAAAAAACACCATGTCTAACATGGAGAACCTGCCAGCATTCATGTTTTTTTTCCAAAGACCTAAATTAACAAATAATATCCTACGTGCATTGGATTGTTTTCACCAGTGTGTGGGGAACAGTTGTGTACTTTTCTCTGTACAGAATTACGTGATGGACCTGAGAAGTAAAACACACTGGCAGGCATGGCCATAGAGGGTGATTCTTGCCCTGCATGTGTTGTGCTCACCAAGCAGGTTTTTTTCCGATGGAAGAACAGGAGTGGTGGCTTTAAAATTGGGAAAACCACCATCCTATGCAATCTAAAGGAGATGGAAGGTGCGAGAAATGGCTGGACAGGGTAGGCACTGATCTTTGGCGGCTGTCATGTTGCCACTTGTTTTAAAATGACGACCTAAATCAGTCACTACCAGAGGTTTTTGTTAGTGTGTTGAGTTGCTGATAATTGTGCAAATAGAGTGCTTTAGCAACATCGACCCTAAGGTCTGTCAGAACCATCACTTGCTGAAAATGAAAGTTATTCCTCACTATTTGTTTTCTTTGTTACCATTTTCAACTTTGCCGGGATCCCGCTCTGCACTTCAGCTATTATAAGAGCTGTAGTTTTGTTTGAAATGTTGTTGTTTTTAGCTTTATACTATGTTATGGTGTATTTATATGTCTACATGTTTATCGCTTTATTTCATAAATGTTTGAATTTCAATCTTATTTCACTTGGCTCCTATCTGCCCCCACAGATTTTTCAAATTATGCCTTAGGCTAGGCTCAGTACCAAAGGGATGGTAGCATGTGAGACGCCATTGTTCACTCTTTATCAAGCTTTCAAGAAATATTTTTGGCTTGTGTCTCAGCGTCCTTTCCATATTCATTGTTTGCTTGAAAACCCTTCATTTCTAACACTGACTAAAATCCATCAATGTTTTGATAATGGGGAGACAGAGGGAAATCGCAGGTTTCTGAAATGCGTCTTCAACCTCTGAGGTAAACGGCCGAATTGTGGCACACTGCTAGTGATCTGAAACGTTGCAGATGTTTAGCCACTTGCTTTTGATTTAAATGATAATATTTCTGTAAGTGGCAATAAAGGCGCCCTATCAACATTTCTCATGTATAACTTCCAAAAAGATATGTTTATATGTTTTACACTTTTGATTTCCAGCTGATCTTCGCATTTCTTCATGGTGGCTACACTAGAGCATATAAGGCGAGATCCCGCTTTGATTTTTGAAATATTTGGGTGAGCTGGAAGAGAAAGGATGGCCTAGGCCTGTGGTAGAGAGGAGCCCAACCACTCCCCCCCCCCCCCCCTCTTTGCTGTGGGGTGAAACACTCGCTCTGCCATTTGGGCTCTTTTTAAAGATCTCACATGCCGGGAGACCTTTGCTCCCCGCAATCACTCACGATAGGCACACGCCTCCAATTTTAAAGCCACAGCCCTCGCTCAGATGAAAAATGCATCTGTCAAACGGTGGGCAAGATTAAATGTGTTTTCCCAGCAGAACATGAAATGCGCAATTATTTTTCATGTGACTGAAGATTAATTAAATAGCTGACGACAATGTGATTACAGAATGCTGCCACCGTCTATCTCAATTACACACCCGCACAAAAAATGTTGCTGTTTTACGGGGACCAGTACCCAAGGTGACGCCGTCTGCGCGCTGTTTAATCATCGTGATAGAGCGCATTAGCTCGGCTTGCGCGCAGCTTCATCGCAGGCCCCCCTCCTGGAGTCGCGCCAGCCCCGGGGAGTGCTTCTCTGGCGCACAGGGAAGGTGGCCATATTATTAGTGTTTGCATCATTTTCCAAGAGGATTCTGGGCAAGAGCCCCCCCCCCCCCCCCCATGATGCATGGCGTTTGGATTCTGGGTAGGCGTCGCATCATATTTATTTGTAAACACCCACTTTTACGTGAAAACTAAACATTCCGATGCTATATATATTTGAATCTGAAAAGGTTTTCTTTAATGTTGTCTAACTAATCTCTTAAATGATTTGGCGAGGCTCAATGGTGAGTCAAAAAATAGCATTTTGCATTTTCTTACCTCATTTTTGCTGGCTTTAAGATCCTGGGTCCTTTCCCACTGCTAACCAGTGCTTAGGTGCACATGCTCCGTACTCAAACCATAGTAACACTGCTTTGTCCACAATAGGCATATTTAATTTACTTGTAAGTCCCTAGTAAAGTGTACTATATGTGCACAGAACCTGCATAATAAATGCTACTAGTGGGTTTTGAAGCACTGAATGTGCCATTGACTTCAGTAGCCTTTAAACATGACTCAGGCCTGCCACTGCAGGGCCTATGTGTACAGTTTAAACTGCCATTTCGAAGTTAACCTACGTACCAGGCCCAAACCTTCTCTTTTATTACATATACGTCACCCCTAAGGTAGGCCCTAGACAGCCCTATGTGCAGTCTATTTAAAATGTAGGATATGTACTTTTAAGTTTTACATGTCCTGGTTGCGAAAAATGGCTACATTCACTTTTCACTAATACAAGGCCTATCTCTCCCATAGGTTAACATTGGGATTGCCTCAAAACATCTTTTAAGTGTAACTTTCAATTGGAAAAAGATAGGGATTTGGAGTTTGGGATTATAAATTGCAAATCTGAAAGTGTCACTTTTAGAAAGTTGGCGTAGTCCCGGGGTCTCCAACCGGTCGATCGCGAGCTACCGGTAGCTCGTGGAGACCCCGGGAGTAGCTCGTCTAGCCCTTCACTGATTGTGCATAATGTGTGGATGGGGCGGGCGAAAAGGATGACGCGATGACGCTCCTCTCCTGGAGCTTCCGACTTCTCTCGTGAGTCTGACGTCATTGCCTACTGAAAACGCGCTGGCATCGCACTGTCTGCCATTGTGCGACGGGTGCCAGCGCGAAGCAGTAGGAGACGTGACTTTCACCGCCAGAAGCAGCCAATACAGGTAAGCTCGTTTTTTCGTCCCCCCCCCTGATTGTGCCGTTTTTCGTTAAAATTTGCAGATTATGCAGCAGTTGGAGTGTGTGGCAAACGTATACTTCGGCCCCTCCCGCTGACCCCTGCTCGGGCTGCTCCCCTGCCCCGCTCCCTCCCTTCCCAGTAGCCAGGGCCCCCTCCCTCTGCCCCAGCCCGGGCTGCTATTTTGGCCTCCTCCTTGCCTCCGCTCCTCTTCCCTTCCAGGGCTGCTGTTCCCTCGCACTCCTCCCAGCGACGGAGCTAGTCTAAAACTCTGCAGTTTATTACTTGTCAAATAAACATTATAGTCACATTGTTCACAGAGCCGCCTGTAAAGTATGGCGCTGTTGAATTAGAAAGATATTCAGTAGATTGCATGTTTTCCATATTACGTACCCCTAATGAGGAAGGCTTGAGTGAAATGTATTTTTGTTTGCGAGGCTTCCTTACAAAACGAACTGAGGATTGTAACAAGATACACATCAATTTCATTCCTCTACTAATGATATTTTTATTATCGCTTGAATTTAGAGCTGCCCATTTTCTTCCTTCACTCTGTTTTTTTCACAACATGTTATTTTCTTCTCGTCTCGTCCTCCAGCTGTGAAGTTTGTTCACCTTTCCCCCTGTAATCTTGACCGTACCCCTAATGAGGAAGGCTTGAGTGAAATGTATTTTTGTTGCGAGGCGTATTGTTACTTCATAGTTCTGCGCATTTATTAAGTACTTTGCAAGTTGGTGCCATAAAGTTCTCCTCTTTTGTAATGCATGCCCTCGATTGCACAGTTTATATCGAAATAGTGAGTGGTAAAAGCTTCCGAGCATTGGGCAGTTTGTGGTATGTTTGCCGTGTTCAAAGTAGCATGTGTATGTAGGTATGTTACTTACACACGCAAGCTATAAACCAAATGTATTAATTGTCTGAGTGAGACATTGAGTTCAGCATCTATACTCCACGTCTCTTACAATGGATTCTTAGCACCAAAAGTGTATTTGTGGTTCAGGTCTTAGGGTACTAGCAGCCAACCAGGATGTTTTTTTTATTTGCATTTCTAAATTACAAACTTCCACAAAAACAAACATCATCACATTGCTCGGTAACCACACAGTCAGTTGTGTGTAGGTGTCGTCATCATAGGCACATTGTATATACCCGGGCAGCCTGCACCGTCCTCAGGGGGGAGTCCTACTCCAGCCTCAGATGCAACTTTCACTGCAGCAGACACCAGCACCTCATCTTCTACCTGTAGCAATGCATTTACCCCTACCTCAGCACCTACCTGTGTCCCTGCACTTACTACTACCTGTATCCCTGCACTTACTCCTACCTCAGCTCATACCTGCATCCCTGAACTACCTCAGGAGCGGTACAGCAGCAGGGAGTCCTACTCCAGCCTCAGTTGTAACTTTCACTGCAGCAGACACCTGCACCTCAGCTCCTACCTGTATCAATGTGTTTACTGCTACTTCAGCACCGACCTGTATACCTGCACTCACTTCTACTTCAGCTCCTACCTGTATCCCTTCACTGACTTCTACTTCAGCTTCTACCTGTATCCCTTCACTTACTCCTACCTCAGTTCCTACCTGTAATCCCTTCACTTACTCCTACCTCAGTTCCCACCTGTATCCCTTCACTTACTCCTACCTCAGCTCCTACCTGTGTTCCTTCACATACTCCTACCTCAGCTCCTACCTGTATCTCTGCAACTACCTCAGCATAGATGCAGTAGCGGGGAGTCCTACTTCAGCCTCAGGAATTACTTTCACTACAGCGGACACCGCGCCTGGGGCAGGCAATCCATTATTGGATGCCGCGCGAGGGGGATGGCCAGAAATGTGGGCTTGGGTGTCACAGCATGAGCTGTCCTGCGGGCTATAAAGCCAAGATTTGATAAAGGTGCCCTTTGACAAATCGGAGTTGACCGAGATGCAGCTGGGATGAGGGTGAGCTAAAAAGAAGTGGGCTGAGAGATGAAAAGCAAGAAGGAGATGTAGGAAAGGAATAGGGCAGCAGAGGCACATAAGAAAAAATGTCAGTGAAAAAGTTGGCGACTGAGAAAAGTAGATGATGAAACAAAATGGAAACATAATAGGGAGTGAGATGTTATAGGCAGAGTGGGAAAAGGTGGAACCGCTGTTGGTGTAATATGGACAGAGTTAAAATAAAAGCGTAAGAGGAGAGAGAGGGCAAGGAAGAGTGGGAAGAAGTAAAAAATGGAAAGGGCGGGAGCAAAGGGGAGTGCAAAGAGTGACAATGAGAGGAGAGTGACAGGGATGGAGGTCATAGAGAGGAGGGAAGGGCAAAAGGGAGTGGAAAGAGTGACAGCAAGGAAAGAGTGACACGGATGGAGATGACCGTGAGATGAGATTCATAAGGGCCAAATGAGCGTGGAAAGTGTGGCAATGACAGGAGAGTGACGGAGAGAGAGGTTCACAGAGAGGACGGGGAGGGCAAAGGGGAGTGGAAAGAGTGACCGCAAGGAGAGAGTGAAAGGATGAACATGAAAAAGGGTGCAATTCAGTCAGAGCTGTATGGGGGGAAAACAGGAGGTAGAAAGAGTGATAGGGAGACCCAAAGGTGAGGGGGAAGTGCAGAGGGCAGCTGAGGAGAGGGTGGCGGAGATGGTGAAGGGTGTGAGACACAAAGACACAGACACAGAAATGAGTGGGATGCAGAAACAATGAAGGTGATCATTTTTTAACACAAAAAGACAACTTGCTGGGATAAGCACTCACTATTTCCTCATCCAGCCCAGTGAGTCTCATGGAAGCTCCCAGAAAGGGGAAGGTGTGACCAGGGGGGTGCTTGTGAGGTGGCACCGGGCCCAGTATGTCTGGCTTCGGGTTTTGTGTGAATCAGTTCCACATTGAAGGAAAGATCGCTTTCCATGTATGTTTGTTAATTGAGCCACATTTCAATGATTACTTCAATGACAAGTATTACTGGAAGGTCTTATTTTTGGACCTTAATTTTGGACCTATTAATTGAAATGACTTGAAGCGTCACAAATCCAAAGTCATTCCTTTTGGTGGTCTAGGGAACTCTTAAGTTAGGCCTGTCTTGGATATTTTGTTCAAACCACCGTATGGGCTCTGATTAAATTAGGCTTAAAGTCAATTAAACTGGGCGTGGGGGGTCTCTCGGAAAAATGCGCGAGTTGATTCGGGTTCAGTAGCTCACGACGATTTTCACTGGCCAGAAGTAGCTCTGACTACACAAAAGGTTGGAGACCCCTGGCGTAGTCATACTTTAAACAATCTGTGCCTCTTCTCTGAACACATGTCTGAGTTGGTTAACAGCCTGGTTCTGTACATTCCCTCTAGAAAGTCGCACAAATGAAGCTGGGGTGTGATATTTGCATCCTGAGGGCCCATCACTATGCTGATGGGCTTTCCTAAAGTAGATTGGGAGGGAAGAGCTGATAGTTGCACCTGAATTGGACTGTGCCTGTCCCTGCACAAAGTGCAGCATAGTCCCGTGTGTTGAGTCTGGATCCAGAGCATGGAAAGTGGGTTCTGCAGCTGTTTTCTGCAAAAATTATGCAGTGATACCCTTACACCAATTGTAACTGATGCAGTGCACACCAATGTAGTGGCGATTCGAGGATGATGCAAGTCCGGACTGCAAGGTTCGACAACGATGCAGCACCGATCCGTAGATGCCACTTTGAGGCTTGACTTCCACTCAGCTCCGATCCTTTGAGACCGACTGCAAGGCTTGACTCTGATGCATAGACCCGACTGCATAAATCTGAACCGACGCACCATACAAAGGTACTTTGTCGGTCGCCCTGCATAGGTTCCATAGCCGGCCTGCCTTCCATCGCGGTCAGTCTGGAACTTTGGATTTACACCGGTTCCTTGCGACCTCAAGTAACCTTTTGGCGTTATTGACTTCTAAGCCTTGTTTTGGGATTTAATCTTCAAAAATTGATATCTCGACTTCTACTTATTGTAATTTTGTCTCTTTGGTCTTGTTTTACTCAGATAAATAGTTTCTAAACTGTGTGGAGGCTTTTTGTGGTGTTTTCATTGTATTACTGTAATTAAAGTGTGCACAAATACTTTACACATTGCCTCTTAAGTTAAGCCTGACTGCTCTGTGCCAAGTTACCAGAGGGTGAGCGCAGGTTAATTTAGGTTGTGTATCTGACTTACCCTGACTAAGATTGTGGCTCCTGCTTGGACAGGGTGTATACTTTGCTAGCCAGAAACCTGAATTTCTAATACTGCAGTCATCCTTGGTCACAATATAAAACTTTGGTAAGTCAAGGAAATTGTAAAAATATTTTTTATTTAAAATTAGGCTTTACAATTAGGCTCTATTCTAGCAATAATTTGACATAGACACAAAAGTATGTACTTCAATAGTAGAGTTTATAGGTTAGTAAGCATATGAATGCTGCTACTACTTAGTATTTTTTATGTCTTAAACAAGTATAAATATATAAAATGTGGACATATTGAACAGCAAAAATGTATGTTGGGCCCAACTTGAAAATAGATTGAAGTATTTCTGAAGTGTCTTAAAAAGCAAAAATATATATTAAAAAAGACTCTCCCCTCTCATTACAGAGTTGAATTGTTATGTTTTCAATTTCTACTTCTGGGTACCCTTATTACACATTGGGCAGATTGCGAATGGGTATTACACATAAGTACTATTACATCATGAGAAATTTACCATGTGTAGTAAATACCTCCCATCCCCAATTTTCAACAGGAATATGAGACATAGCATGCTGCATCATGTTTTGACACACTGTATTACCCACGCCATCCTGCTGGGCTTTTGCCTGTCAAACCTAGAGCTGTCTATCATCACTGTGGACAACTCTTAACATTGGCAGGAGCCACCGTCACAGTGATTCTGCTAATGTCAAAGTTTGACAGACTGCTTTGTCAAACATGACAACCATCTGCCTAACTTTTACAGTTTTTATTTTTCAAAAGTGAAGTCCCAAAGCCGGAGCTTGATTTTGAAAATGGAAAACGAATGACCCTCCACACCATGGGTATTTTCTCCAATGGTGTTGGGGCCTTTTTTTAAAATGTGTTACTGTCTGTTCCCATCTGCTTTTACCTGGAGGTAACGGACAGCAAAAAAAAGCCATTTGATTGCCCACTGCAAACTGGGTAGGTGGCCGGATGGCTCGTCTCTGACAGCCTGTACCTCGTTAGGCCATCGAAGAAGTATGCCAGCAGCCGAGCCAGAGTAGGTTCCATCATCAATATAATTAAAGTCTGCCTTCCCCTAAACAGGGTGAGGTTGGTGGAGAGGATATTGCATCGCAATTGAGACGGAGTACAAACTGTACATCAGCCCGAGTGTTTTGCTCATAAGACAGCGTCTGGTGGGATCAAATGTCTAGGGTGCCAATTTCCAAGGCTGCATACTCTTGATATACTTCATGCCTCTTTTACCCACCACCAGAGAGTCCCTGCACCTTTATCTCACTCTTTCAGATTTTCTTTATCCTAGTTTTCTTTCTCTGTCACTGTTTTTCATTTTTTCTACCCCCTGCCCCCTTTTTTTGTATTTTTCTCTCTATTGGTCTGGGTCAAACTTTGATGAAATGTCGGTCCCCAAAAATAAGTCCCTGTGCCCCACAAGCAACCACTGTGTCAAATCAATCACTTATTGTCACACAAACTAGTAATTCTGCTCCTTGTGCAAACCCTTGTTTGCACAGGGATCTCAATATAGGGCCTGATTTACCCATTGGTTTATTGGTTTTTCCCACTCTGTGTCTAAGGGAACATGTGTTCGTACATATGGGCCTTAGTCATTAACTTGTAATGAGGGCCTGCAGAGTGACCAAAATGTCAGGGACAGTGGAAGTGACATCCTGCACCCTCTGAACCCAAAGACAGCATAGCGATGAACAACTTAAATTTATTGTGCTATGTTTTCAGGCTATCAACGTCCATCTCTTTGCTGCTGGAGACTGAGGCCAAGTCCAAAATACAGATGGCATTTTTTTACTTTTTTTCGGCCCCTCCCTTCACTGCTGAGAAAAGGGACATCAAAGGCAAAGCTAAGGGTGCCAAAAGAAGATGGGGATGCCCAGCTACCTTCAAATTACATTAATTTAGCAAATTTGATGTTGTCAGAAGAG
Source organism: Lissotriton vulgaris (assembly GCF_964263255.1). Lineage (NCBI taxonomy): Eukaryota > Metazoa > Chordata > Amphibia > Caudata > Salamandridae > Lissotriton > Lissotriton vulgaris. Next base: position 1,512,754,314 of record NC_141685.1, on the reverse strand, counting down.
CATATCTCATATATTTTTCACAATTTCAAGGCAAACTGATTAACGTGCCATAAGATAAACATAACTAGTTGCAAGTAGCAAAGATGTTAAAAAAGGTGTGACGTCTTCACATAAGAGTGAAGTCCTAGCCCGAAGATGTGGGTGAAGTGTGGCTTCAGGTTTATGCCTAACCTCAAGCCACCCTACAATGGATGCCCAATGGGAGCCTATTTGACAAGTTATTTGTTCCCAATTGTGGATTATAGATCGTTTATGGCTTTATAGCCCCTCATGGTCAGCATCATTTGCAGTCATTGTTCCTTTAAAGTCACCTGGGATGCAGGGATATCTGGAAGCCTGATAGATTGGATGTAGTATTCCAGTCAAATAGGCTATTTGTATGAACTCCATGGGACTCTTATCTTCTACACTGAATGGTGAAACTACTCCTATGCTCTAGAGCCGTGAAAAATGGGTGACTGGACACATTTTCGTAATTTTTTAATAAATATGTTTTTTTTCGAATCTGCCATCTAATGTTCTAGGTCTATTTAACCCAAACTCATGCAGGAGCAGTGCAGAGATGTGAATCTCATATGAAAGTGGTCTCATCATTTGCTGGAGCCTCAGTCAAGGAGGTCCTCAGGAACTAGATATACTTACCCAATATAATTTGTGCAAGTACCAAGCACAGTCGAAGTCCTAACAGAGACAGACAACAGGGGACTTTTGCCAATTTGGCTAGACCCATAACACCCAACCCTTTTATTAATCTCATACTGATCTGCATTCCATTTTTGAAAATTAATTTCTGTCCCTGTGTATTCATCTCGTAGTTTTCAAGTACTTCCATTTGTTGAAACATTCTACAATATTGACTATTGTAACGTTGGTCTAAAAAAGTTTTTTCTTTACACACTCAATTAATCTTATGTTGGTGATGTTTCACCTCATTTCTTTCAACTGTCACATTTCTTGGGGAGTTAAAGTGGCTCTGGTGGATTTCAGAATTCGTGAAAGAGGTTTTAGCTAAGCATGTTCTTGATAATTATTTGTACTAAAGTTAGTCACATGGAAGGTCTGGCTCAATTTCAACTGGGTCTACTTCATGCAAACTTGAGGCTTGCACCACTGGGTCCCAGGATGAGCTCGTCTGGTGGTGGTGTAATGACAGCCTAATACGCAGACCCTCCATACTACCAAATCTTTTTGTGCACCTTTAGTTTTTCCTTTTGGGTCATCTGTGTAAGAATGACTGAGATTGATCCTGCTGGGTAGCATTACCACTCTGTTGTTTAACTGAGACACTGTATTGGCAGCCCATGTGCGTTTTGGTCCCCAGAGACCTCAACACTACGCGCATTCTTATACATCTCTATAAATGCGGATATATGTTTTCTAATCCGTTGCTTCAGATCGAAATTTATTTTAAGTCCAAATGTGATTGCCAAGTCAGTCTTCAAGAAATGCTCTTTTCTGTGCTGGCAAAGGACCATTCACTTTGCACTGAGTCCCATACAAGTCACTTACTCCCACTGACTCTTACATTTTCGACCCTCCAACATTCTTTTAATCTGTTCTTGTCAGAGGTTAATTTGTAAAAGGAGTGTCAGTGCCCAAAGTTCTACGCAGAAGCCCGCAGCCGGTGCTATGAAATGTCGGCACACTGAATATCAAGCCTGCATAGTCAAATATTCACCTCATGCCTCGTTAATTTACTACCAGACACTTTCTGCCTTTATCTCAGTCTTGCAGGTGCCTGCTTCCTCTCTGTGTGACAGTTTTTCCATCTTTCTTTTCCTTTTAACTTTGTATTTTTTTCTCTCTTGCTCTCGGTAAATGTCAGATGCGGAAAAATAAGTGCAGTTGTGGCCCACCAGCAACCACTGGTTCAAATTAAGCACTGATTCATATAACTAAATTCATCTTTTCCCATTTCTCTTATCGACAATTTGATAAATTACTGCAGAACCTATGATAGAAATGTACTTTATCCGGGGTTTCTGGAGAAAAAGCTGTACTGTACATTGGGGATAGCATCAGGAGGTCCAAAAATACAGAAATCAATTTTCAAGCCCCACGCTGATCAAGCCACATCAAATTGCCTGCAAGAAGCTTTTTACCTTACTTAGACTGTTACTCTGTAAACTTTTCTATTTCCCATCTTCTATACTTCTCCTCATATACTCGGTTCACCTATACCCCTACCTTACAGGGAGTTTTGTATATAAATGGGTGCCAAATTCTTAACGAAAACAAGCAAACATTTACAGAATCAATAATATCAAATCCTCCAAATACTATAACCATATGAGCAAGTTTACATTATCTGCTGTTATATGAGTGCAGGTCTGCTACAAGATCGCAAATAATTAAGATTGGCACATGCTCAATCCGATATGCAAGGCTACTTAGGCTCACCATTGCTTCAGAGATTTGTGGACCCAACCCGCCGTGTGATCTTACAACTTGGAGTTAACTTCAAAAAGTTGTAATTATGTCAGTTTAATTTAAAACTTATTATGAGGTGTTTTTAACTTCTGACTAGTTTCCAGCTTCCCGTTCCTTCCTTTTATTTCTCTGTTTACTTTCATATTCTTTTCTTTCTTATTTGGATGTTGCCAAGGACAGCTTTAGCTGTCTCACTGAGGGTACGCCTTCTAGACAGAGAGGGGCAAGATCAGCCACATAGCAAGCAGTCCGTTTTCACACTGCGCTGGCAGAATGTAACTACCATCCACGACACATGAGCTTTGCCTATGCCCCGAATACGGCCATTTCATTAATGTAGCTGTGAGATTAATCCGCACTGTTAAGGGTGTACTCATTCTTCTGCAGTCATTGCCTGAGATGACCAATGGAGTCTTTGGCAGGTCCTCCTGAAATGTGTGATCTGCTTGTCTCTCACCATTGGCTTGAAAGACTAATGGTTCCATATTACTAAAATGAGTGAAAACATTTATGGTTCTGTAATAAAAGGGAGCACAGATCTCGGTATCACTATAGGTAGACTTTCTTAACATTACTACCAGATGGGGAAACAATAACAAGAATAAATGCTGGCCAAAGAACTCCCCATTTAGGCACCTACTCACCCATCCATCCTTGCACTCAGCTACTCGTCCACCATGCACTCACTTGAGACTATATTCATGGAACCACGGACTCGTTCTCACATTCACCTACTCAAGCTCGAAACACCTACACCCAAATCGCTTTTTTGTGGCTCACTTCTATAAAGGAGCCCATGGCTACAGTCCTTAGCGGATATACCCGCCTCTTCATGTACTTTCTCGAGGGAGGCATTCTATGAGCCAAGCAGCAAAGCCACTTTGCTGTCTCCAGATATTTGGCCATGTGAGCAGATGCATTGACTCCTTTCCTCCATCGACATGGCTTGTAGAGCCTAGGAAGGTAACAGCTACTTTGCATCTAAGAAAGGATTTGGTGAGAATCTGGAGTGTTCAGAACAACATTAATGAGAAGCATCATGCAAAGGTTCTGTTTTGGTGTTTTGCACCACGTTTGTTTTGATTACAATTATTTTGTCCAATGCAAAGGAACTAAGAGGCTGCAATTCAACCCTACGACACTGGACAGCGAAAGAGTCTTACAAGCCATTCAGAACAGCCATGTTCTGCCATTTTTAAATCATAAAAAGTAAAGGAGGCCCCCTTATCTTCCCAGTCTGGGACAGAGGAATAGTATTGAGGAACAAAGAAAGTCCCACTAGTTAACCACAAAGGTGGTTATGGTTATTCTGGTGGTGCCCAAAGTCCTATTTTTTGGTATCGCCCAAAAATAGGACTTTGGGCACCACCAGAATAACCATAACCACCTTTGTGGTTAACTAGTAGGACTTTCTTTGTTCCTCACTGCCATTTTTAAACCAATCTCCCAAGGACAGGTTAATCCAAAACATGTTTAATTTGCCAAGAAATTCTCTGCTTTAGTGTGCTTGCCACAGATATATAGGATTAACTTTCTTTGCAACTTGCAGGTAGGGACCAAACCAGTTCTGCAAGACAAAGGTTTGGGAAGACCTACATTATATGATTGTTATATGAAATAAATATGACGGCTTTTTAAATTGTATATGGTGGCCTCCATATTATTTGTTTGATCTTGTCTAGTGTCATGGTGGTATTGTGACCAAATGACAGCCGTAGAAATGTTCTATTCTCTTGATCTGTGAGGTATTGTCGCCAGAGGTTGCATTACTCTCTGTAGATGGAAACTATAGAACATTGACAAGAATGGCCAGAGGTTCACTGCACACTCCAGTCTGTGAAAACCATGCTCCACATACCTTGGCTCGTGGTAGTTGAGATAAGAGTAATGCTCCAGCAGTTTCCAGGTGATGACATTGTCATAGGAGTAGTGTAGCAAGACGCCTTCTCCGGGCTGGTCCGGCGCTTTGCAGGTGCTTAGGACAGAGCGGCTTCCCAGGCGCAGCGTGAACTGCAGAAACCTAGAGAGTACATACGAAACCCATTAGGACAATTCAAAAGTTACATTCCTAGCTGTGCCACAGCATCCATGAGTTTAGCCATCTAGAATGGATCAACGTGGCCTAATGAAGCGAGCAGCTAAGACTTTCACAAAGCAGCCTTTCCTTTTTCCAACCAGGTTATCAGACGTGGCGCTTCTTTCTTCTAAGTCTGCCATGACAGACTTTAATTATTCATTAGGCACTGGGGGATGGAAAGATGCAGAACAGATCTAATCACCTGCCAGAAGCTGTCAAATGAAGAAAAACCTTATGAATCATTCATTCTTGTTGGTTTTGACACACATTCCTAATGTTAATGTTTCACGTTTTTCCTAGCCTGTCGGAACAGTAATTGCCTTTAGCCCGCCCTAGCTCCTAGCTCTCACAGTAAACCTGCCCTGCGTATTTCTGCACCATCAGATTACGCGCCAAAAGAAAAGTAATGTGTTATAACAGTAGTCTTCCTACAAAGAAAGAACAGCAAATTAAAACCAGGCACACATAACCAACCACTGACAGGCCCGTTCTAGCGGCCTCTCCATGCCATCAAACCTCAGTGTTCCTGCTCCCCACCTGGACTGTGTGCTGTCGAAAAACGAGGTGATGAGCTGCCGCCGGCCATCTTTGTTGAAGACCAGGGCCTTGCCGCTGGCCAGCACCCCACAGTCGAAGCTCACTTCGGCGCCGCGGAGAGAGTAGAAGTTGTGGTACGAGGACAGCCGGGAGCTGCTGAAGCTCTCCGAGATGAACATGGGGAAGGTCTGCGACGCCATCTCACAGGCTGGCCCCGAGAAGCCCGGATCACACCTGCGAACAAAACAACAATCAACAACTACCTGACCCTTTGTTGGGAGCCCTGGCGAATTATCTTTGAACTAGCCACTCGGGACTGTACTTTTGTTCACTGGACACACTGTTAGGGGTGCATTCTTTTTAAAGATTGAATACAAAAGGCCATCTCGGAAGGGAGGTAAATTTCTGTTCTGCATCGTCTTAACCTTTTCCTGACAGAATAACACCAATAGAGGCTGCAATAATATGACATGTACCAATAAAAGGTGAGAGTAATTGTTCTGCAGTTTTGCACCAACTGATGCATTTTAAGGCACGGGGCATCAAGTCCGTAGATACAGTGATTAAGGTTCCAAACAGCGAATTACACTATTTTAAGCTTCAACAAACAACCCAGGGCTCACTTCACATTTTCTCAAATTCACAAAATAGACTTTCGATTTTAAATTAGTAAAAAAAAAAGTTTGTCAAGCTCATATTCTGTCTGACCGGCAGGTAAGAGAGTCTCTAATGGGTTCAGGCCAGACTGGGGTTACCATATACCTCAAATCGTCTATCACTTCGTAGTGCCTGGGATTGACATTCTTCCTTGCTGCCAACGATGCACTTTCCTGACATTTCCATCTGATTGGCCCAGTAGCATCTTAATAAATGTTCTGTGTGTGTCATTTGGTGCTAAGATAAGCTCTACGGGCACTGAAAGTTTTACAACTTTATTGAAGGCGGGAGAATTCCTAGAACTCTCTTCCTTATCCAGTGCCTCCTTTTTGCCTGCCATGCCTTCCCTACATTGTCTCTCAACCCCACACTATCCACCCTATTCGGTCGTGAAGCAACACAACAGCAACCCATCCATTGCCACAACACACATCAATCACCCTTAAACAACCATGACATTCGTCGGAATCTCAATATTTCTATCTAACCTAATTTTAAAACATCCCAGCGAGTGTTCTACTGATCCACAATGTACGGCGGGAGAAGAAAAAAACAGAGACAACCCTAAAAAAATCATTAGGAAAAATGCTGAAGGACTGAATCAAGGTGTGTTAAATATACAAGCTTGAAATTCTACAAAGGCATCTTAGAGGAATAAATTAAAGGCATGTTCCTGGCAAAGGAAAACCATTCACCTTGAAGCCTACTGGTGCCAACAACACCTCCATACTTTTCATTGCCAGCCCCAAATTAACCTGCCTAGAATAAACATTGAATACATCCCAACAATGAAGCAACAAACTTCAGTCTGCCAAAATGTTTAACACACCCATTGAATCTTCTATTCACCGTACTGACTCTGAGGAGGTCATTTATTTATCCCTGCTTTCTGGTTCACATAATTCCTAGAAACCACCACCAAAGCCATGGCCATAAGACTGCGATAGTCACCAAAGTCATGTCTTAAAAATGTCCTTTAATATAGGACAGACATATTTAGTAACACCTATGCCTCTCTTTTTAATCCAGCTCAATAATGAAAAAAAGTCTCACATACTCAAAAAGCATTTGTAACTACTTCATTCAAAAGAACATCCTCAGTTGGGTCATAACTAATAGTTATAAGCCAGTCACCACAATTGCCCTCTTATGTAAACTTTAAGAATGCTTTTAATACTACATTTGAAATGTCCACTAAAATCACAAACTTCTCAACCCAATACTGTTGAGCTTCCTCTCTGGGAACTGAATCTAAACAGAGCAGGGACAAAAACCTGGAAGAAGATAAGAGGGTGAGCTTTAGCACTTTAAATCATAAAACCTTTCTTCATCACCACTTTAAACTATTGGAAGATAAGGATAACTCACCACCTTTCAATATAACGAATTATAGTTCCTCAACTAGTCCACAACCTGTCTGATTCTGAACAGGTCCTCAGGATTCACCTGCTACATGGATACTCTTTATTACCAGTCTCTGCACACTCTTAAACACCAACAGCAAGGGCAACTTCCTCTATCAGCCATTTGCTAGTGACAAAAAAATCTTCATTATGCACAACCAATACCCACTCTGGCGCCTCTCTGCCCCACGACGAAATAACTGGTAGCCTTGAGGTTTCTCGCAATGATGTATTACTTAGTGATAATGCAACAGCAACCTTCCCACCAAGCCAACCTAACATGTTGTCTTAATCCCTGGCCTTAAAGGAATGAGCTGAATGCAATTTGTACCGCATGCATGCTTGAAGCACTTTCAAGAAATAATATAGGACTTCAGGTACGAAGAACGGATGAGGTACAAGCGGTTGCAATTTGTGCATCAACTTTTAGTAAATGCATTCTTAGTTTACGAACTAACCTATTTTAATAGGTCAGTTCACAAAATACAGAATCATAATGGGGCACAATTGAAACTTCCTCATAAAAACTAAAGAGGTAGGTCATAAATTGCAACCCACAATGATCGGCTACAATCAAAAGCAAGGTGGCCTGTTGGCATCAGCAGACCACCATGTCTGTGGTTGCTTTTAAATAAATAAATCTCATTTTAATTTAATTGCAGATGTTTTTATATAAGTAAAATGGGATGTTTAAAAAAAAAAAGAAAATATTGACTAACTTCTTTTTAGGTTAGGCTGCCTACTCTTAAAAAATGATTTTTCACCATTCACAAATGGAAAAGGGTCTCTTAAGGACTCATTCCCATTTGCAAATGGTTACTACCTCCCTTGACTTGATGGTAAAATATCAATATTTTGCAACCGCATTTCAGTCTCAAAATTGTAATACATACCTTAAGAAATCTGTATTTGGAAGAAACACACATAAAACGCCCCTTACAAATAGCAATTTCTGATTGAAAATCTTTTCCAAATCGTTGAATGAGTGTAGAACATTTAAAAATGTGATTTAGTGGCTACAAACCAAGAGAATTACTGAATTGGAATGCACTTTGTACATAAGGTCCTTAGCGTTATATTGCATTCTCCTAAAATGTATTTTGCCTTTAAGTTGAAGCCAACAGCACAAGTGATTTTCCCGCAGGCAAACATTAAAGACTACAGCTGGGTGAATTATTTTTAGGCTATAAATATTCCACTCAATGAAGAAAGTGGAGAACCATGTGTTTTAAGAACCTTATCTTGGAATGCACGATATGAAAATGGCACCCTGTGTGGATTTACAATCCACAGATTTCCATGTTACTGGAAATCATGTTTACTATAAATTGCCTGTCTGTCTGCTTCAACAGATCATAAGACTCCATGATAATAATTATGCTAGAGTGCGTTGGGGACAAAATGGGGAACTGTCAAAACTTGTCCCAATAAAGCGGGGAGTCCGCCAAGGGTGTGTGCTGGCTCCTTCGCTTTTTTCATTGTTTGTCAATGACATCCCAGCTCACCTAGAGGAATGTAACAATGACTCACCTAAGTTGAATGGAGTAAGGGTCCCCGCACTCTTATTCGCGGACGATACTATCCTGATCTCCCAGACGGCTAATGGTCTACAAACCCTTTTAAACACAGTCCAACTTTATTGTAACAAGAAAGGCCTAGAGATAAACACAAAAAAAACCTAAATGCATGGCCCTAAATCCTCACAAATCATTTAAGGGGAACTTTTTTTTAAACAATCAAAAACTGGAACTTGTGCCTAATTTTACTTATCTGGGTGTTTCCTTAGACTCAAAGAATACAAAGAAACCCCACACTGAAAAAAGTAAAACTATTTTGACCCAGAACTCTTTACCAATCTTAAAGAAACACGGGGGGAGTCTTAGCAAATCAATGTCACCAGCACTAGAAGTGTTTAAATGCAAGGCCCAGTCTGCAGCGCTACATGGCGCAGAAATTTGGGGCCCAAAAGCTGGAAATCTTTTTATAAAAATTGAAAATAACTTCTATAGAAGTATTTGAAGACTACCAAAGCATACCCCACTTTTAGATCTAAGCACGAAACGCACAGACCATTTAGCAATCCTACGACCACTTTCCTACTGGGTGAGACTTTGGTGTACACCCGAACTCGGAGATTATAGAGATGGACTCCTAGAATTAAGGAGTCTGGACCGATACAATTCGAACCCTTGGCTGAAACACATTCAAATTTGGCTTTGTAGAATTGGGTTGTCTCACTTTTGGGATGATCCTTTATGTCTGACGCACAGCTGTAAGAAACACGTGAAAACAAAATTTGGGGCTTTTATAGCATGTAATCTCCCAAATAGTCACACAGGTGGTTCCATTACAAATAACTTTCTGGCATTTAAGGATTTCTCATATTTTGAGGACTTTTTAGATGAGGTCCGACCACCTCTGGCAAAAAGCCTATACTTGAAATTCAGATATGGAATACTCAAAACTAATGTAATGTTAGCAGGTTGGTCCACGATGGGGCCTCCAAAAAGTGAGAAGTGTTTGTGCTGCCAGTCCAGTCCTAAAGAGGATGATAATCATATCCTGTTCTTTTGTGCTGCATACCTATCAGCAAGAAAAAGATGGATTAATCCACTGTGCAATGTCATGGGTATACGCTCCTATGTCGAAGCATATAGGATTATTAAAACAGACTCTAGACAAGTGGTTGTTTTGTGTGTTAGCAGATTTTTATTGTCAGCATGCTATACTCGCAAAAAATTGGGTTTGGACCTATAAATGGCTTGGTCTGTGTGCATCGATTTTGTACTCGATAAGGTTGTTCTGATCATCTATTGACTGTATATTTATGAATTGTTCCTGGGAATTTAAATTACTGGATATGTACAAATTGTTTTTAAGTAAATATTTTATATATGCCTTCTTGGATTTTATTGTATTTCTGCAAACCCCATCCGACATTATGTAAATTGTTCATTGCTCTATTGTGACATGTATTTTTGTTTTTATGCATCTTTTATGGCCATAATGTGCCGAAATAAAGATTATTGAAATGAAATGAAATATTATATCAGAATTGCAATGCGGTGCCTGCCGATTACTGCATACAAATGCAGGGGGGTACCATGGGTAGCCCCCATGTGCACCCCCCAACCCCCCTTCACCAAGGGGGCCCGGGAGTGAAGCTCTGTATGCTTTTCCACGGCGGAAAACCCGCCGTGGAAAAGCATTTCTTTTTGGGCATCCTAATATGGCTGGCGGTGTCTGAGAGACACTGCCACCATATTAGGGCTTTTCCGCCGCGATTGTAAGCCAGCCGCGGCAGAAAAGCTGCGGACAGAAACCAGGACCCACCAGCCATCCTGATGTGGCGGTGGGTCTTTGGTGGGTCCGCTGCCGTTTTTCTGCATCCTCCGGGCCGGCGGTGGCTACCGCCGGCCCGGAGGATGCGAAAAAACCGCAATCCTAATCTGCCCCTAAATTTGGGGGTCATAATAGATTAAAAAAACTTCATTTCAAATCTCAGATCTCAAAGGTGGTGTCCTCAGCATTTAACACTATCAGAACGGTGCGTAAAATCCTTCCCTACATTCCTAGAAAGGCTAGGAAACTAAGTTGGACTATTGTAATGCCTTGTATATCAATGTGTAGTCCAAGAAAATTGGAAGACTGCAATTGGTTCAGAATGCCACCGCTAGATTGGTTTTGAATATTCCTAAAAGCCAATCCATTAGAGTGGGAATTGAAGATCTGCATTGGCTTCCGGTCGGCCAACGTGTGAAGTTGAAAGCACTCTGTATTGCTCATAAGGCTCTTCATGGAGAGGGCCCACAGTTTCTTCATCATGCTTTTAATTGGTATACCCCCAGTAGGTTTTTACGCTCAGCCACGACCTTCTTAATGCTTACCCCCAGAGTTAAAACTGGAGCTTAAGAGACAATACCATCAGGCTATGGAACACTCTTCCTCTTGCTCTTAGGAAGATCACATCCTTGCCTGAATTCAGGAAACATCTTAAAACCTGGCTTTTTAAAAACGAATCTCTCTCTGCAGTATGTGGTCCGCAATGTGCCTTGACACCTACGGGTAGTAGCGCACGATATAAATTGTTATAACATGACATAACATAACATAACATAACATAAATGTAAGTAGGCTGACAGGACATTGTCTGTAGTTCACTAACTTTCCAAACAGATGTAATTGACACCAGAAAGGCTATCTTGATGATGAGGAGCCTAAAAGGAGAAGAATGAAGCAGCTCAAAGGGTGTGTACATTAAAAAAGTAAGAACCAAGTTAAGGTCCCGTTGAGGCATAACAAAGATAGCTGGTAGATCGGGCAGCCACAGAGAAGCTGAGACAGCAGATAAATAAACCCCCAAAGTTCGAAATGCAGAGCCCTGCTGAGCTAGGGTTAGGACAAATACAAGAACCTGCGAAATGGGAACAGATAGGGGATCAGCCTGTTTCTCAGTACACCTTGCACACATTTTTTCCAACGGCCGGCATATACAGTCTTGATTGAGGGTCGCCGAGCTGCCAAAATACCATCACAGACTTCAGTCGGAAGTTTGAAAGCTGTCAACTGTTCTCACTCATTCTCCACGCATGAAGGTAGAGGGTTGACAGGTTTGGGTGTAGAACACTCCCCTGTTGCTACGACAAAAGATCCTCCCGAAGGGGCAGCCTGATCAGAGGACCGAAAGCCAGGCTCAACAGCTCGGGGTACCAAACTCTCTGAGCTCAGTCTGAAGCCACAAGAATAACTGGAACCTGGTCATTCCTGGTCTTCTTGAGAAATATGGGCAGGAGCGGTAGGGGCGGAAAGGCGGCATTAGCTCCATTTGTGACGAAAAGGGCCTCCAAGCAAGAGCCGCCTTGGAAACTCCAGCACGCAAAACTGATAACATTGCCCATTCTCGGTGGTGGTGGACAGATCTAGCCAAGCTGGGGGATGCCATTTATGATCCGCTAGGCATCTTCGAGTTTGTCAGTCCTGCCGTGCAGAGAGCCTGCCGGGTGTTGAACCACCAGGGCTATGCCCTGATGGTCCAGCAATGTCAAAAAGCGCAAGGCCTGTTGACTGAGTCCACAAACTCATCCTGACCTGTTTTTGCAGTACCACATGGATGTGGTGTTGTCCGTGAACACCAGGACCCCCTTATTAGAGGGTAGAAAGGCTTTGAATACCAGTCAGATCCCTTGGAGCTCCAGTAGGTTAATGAGGAGAGCGGAATCTGCCTGAGACAAGAGGATTCTGATCTCCACCTCTCCCAGATTGCAGCGAAATACTAGGAGTGATGTATTTGTCACTGCTGTCAGATCTGGTTGGGGAAGGTAGAGTGAGAGGGGTCTGCCGCTGACCCAATAGCGGTAAGATAACCACCACTGCAGATCTTTTGCTGTGCCCTCTGAGATCTGGGCCATGGGAGAGATTTCCATGATGCTGCGCCCACTGGAATTCAGGTACCACTGCAGACCCTGCATATGCCAGCGGGCATGTGTCACAAGCAGGATACAGAAGGTCATGAGGCCCAGCAGCCTCAGATCAGTCTCACGGAAACCCAGGATAGCAGCTAAAACATTGGTTTCTTAGCCTGAATATTCTCGACTCGCCGCTTAGGAGGATAAGCCCGACACTGCACTGTCCAGAACAGCTCAGATGAAAGGGTGCGTCTGGTAAGGGGTCAGGTGTGACTTCGGCATGGTTATAGTGAGCCCAGAGATATGACAGCTTGCCTTCAACAGCCAGTTGTCAATAATAGGGGAAGACTGGCACCCTGAACTGCAACCAGTGCCATCACTATGGTGAAAACACCTGAGGGCCGATGTTGAGGCCCACGGTTAAGTGAAAATGCTTGTGATTTACTGTGCACTGCACGTAACATCTGTGGGCAGGCAGGATGGGAATATAGAAACATGCATCCTTAAAGTCCAACATTTTCATCCAGTCTCCTGGGTCCAGGGCAGACTGAACTTGAGTGAGCATGAGCATTTTAAATGTATCCTTTCTTTGGAAAAAAATCAGAGGGTGCAGGCCTAAGATAGGAAGTAGATCTCCATCCTTCTTGGGCACCAGAAAGTAGCGGGACTAACAATCACTACCTACTTCTGCTCCGCCAAGAGAGCCAACACTTCCTGGTAGAGTACGGAATTATGGTCCTTCGTCAGTCTGTCGGAATTGGGGGCATTGGGTGATGGGGCAGTTCTGAAGAGGAGAGATTAGCCCCTTCAGGTAATCTGGAGAGCCCAGCGGTCAATGTTATCAACCTTCAGTGGTGCAGGTGATGGCGTATTCTGCCTGTCACTGGTTGCCGATGATGGTGAGAGGGCAAACTAAAGAGGCTTTGAGGTGGGGTATGGACTGGCAAGATGGCCTCATAGTTGCTACACCTGTAATTTCCCACCGCGGAGCCATTAATCCTACCTAATCCTTCCTTACCCACTCATTTGGACCGCTAAATCAGGTGACCCGAGTCCCAGGGGATCATTGGAAGCCTGGTAGAACCCCCACTGTGGCTGCAAAAAGGAGCTCAGACTCCTAACATTGAACACTGACTGGGCCGACACTCGGGCCCTGGATTGGGATGGTGGGCCGATTGGGACAGCGGGCCTCCTGCTTTGTGGTGCACCTTCGGACACCTCCTCTCCCTTCTACACCGACTCACGCCACCATAACATCTGTGGGCAGGCATGATAGGAATATGGAAATATGTGTCCTGCAAGTCCATCCAGCCTCCTGGGTTCAGGAGGCACTGAACTTGAGTGAGCATGAGCATTTTGAATTTCTTATTTTTTAGGAACAGATTCAGAGGGTGAGGGCCTAGTACAGGAAGAAAAACTCCATCCTTTTTGGACACCAGAAAGTACCTAGACTAGCAATCACGATCTACTTCTGGTGCCGGCACCCTCTCTATGGCTCCCTTGGCCAAGAGAGTCTACACTTCCTGGTAGAGTACAGAAAGATAGTCCTCGTTCAGCCTGTTGCAATTGGGTGCCGTGGGTGGAGGGGAGGTTACGAAGGGGAGGGTTCAGCCCCTTTAGGTAATCTGGAGAACCCAGTCGTCAATGTTATCAACCTTCAGTGGTGCAGGTGATGGAGTATCCTGCCTGCCACGGGTTGCCCTTAATGGTGGGAGGGCAAACTAAAGAGGCTTGGAGGTGGGGTGTGGCCTGGAAAGATGGCAGCATAGCTGCAACAACCCCTGTAAGTCCCCGCCATGGAGCCATTAATCCTACCTAATCCTTCCTTACCCACTCTTTTGTACCGCTGGATGAGGTGACTGGAGTCCCAGGGGATCATTGGAAACCTGGTAGAAATCCCACTGTGGCTGCGAAGAGACTCCCGGACATACTGGTAACACTGAGCACCGGCTGAGCTGACCCTCGGGGCCTGGATCGGGATGGCGGGCCACTCGGGTAAGGGGGCCTCCTGCTCTGTGGCACATCTTCAGAAACCTCCTCTCCCTTTTGCACCGACTCGCACCACCGCCTGAAGACCACTGCCCCCCCCGCCCTCCAGGGGGCCCCTTGCGCAGAGTGATCATAGTGCCCGGGCCGTGGCTGGGGCCATGAGGTGGGTTGACGCCAGAGCCACAGTTGCTGCTTTGTGGACTGCCTGCAAACTGGTGGCTGCCTCTCCTGCTCCACATTCTGGTGAGTGGACTACAGGGGGCTTCAAGTGGTGGTCTGTGCCCCCTGCAATCGGGAAACTGCTCTCCCCAGATTGGGGATAGTGAATGAAAGGACATAGTGGCTGGGGCTCTGGTAGATGGCCTAACATGGGCGAGGCACACAACCTTAATGTAGTCAACTGCCCGGCGAAGAGGACAAACCTGTTGCTAAACCGGTTTCTTCAAGGGCATGTAGACCTAAAGTAGCCATACCTCATGGTGGTCTGTACACCAAGAGAGGGATCTCCCCATCTTGGGAGTGGACAGAACGGTGTATCCTGGGGTAGAGAGGGACTGTGCCTGACGTGTCATGCTCAAGGAGAAGCTGTTTTCACAGCCCATGCTAGCCAACAGAACCCCAAAGGGCAGCTGATTGGCCTCCTATTTTAAGAACAGTAAGACAACAGCTGAAGAAGCCTTCTGGAACAAGTAGGTAGCCTAAAGTCTTCAAGTCGCTACCACCACCGCCATGCAGCTCCAATGACCAAGACACAATGCGCCGAGCTGCACCTAAGTTTGCTGAGCTAGGGAGTGCTGTCAGCAAGTTGCTGGGACATTCAAAATGAGAATTTATCGACCCAGGAAGAATTAGCTTGTGAACACAACAACAGGAGACTGGTAGTTCAGTGGCAACTGAAATTTGGCAAAACCGGAGAGGACTCTGTGGGTAGTTGACCCTCCAACCAGGACCCCCTCACCATCTTCTTGGACCGAGGAAACTTTGCAAGAAGACCTCGTTGACCACATCGCAACTACAGTACTCTTGGAGCACCTTCAGCAGCCTTCATCTCTTGCATCAGGGCAACTCCATAGGAATCCATTAAAATGCAGATAATGTGCATGGAAATGCTAGAAGACTGCTTCTTCTCTGGAGGTAATTGATCTTGAGGACCTTGCTGGTGCCTTTGATTAGCTCATTGTTGGAGTTAGTTGCCCTAAGTACTTTTAACTCACCATACTGACACTTATCTACATTGCCTCTTAAAAAAGTTTCTAAGTGTCATTCACCACAATGACACCTACGTTTTCTCTAAAAACAAAATCCAAGTGTCCTTTTCATTGACTTTGCCAAGGCTTGTTTGCGGTTGAGTAAAATTGCCTTGATTTATTTTTGCTTGGAAAATCTATACCTCTAAAACCCTCAGGTGAATCTTTTTTGCTCTAGTGTCTAAATTCTTATAAATATACAGTCTATTTTTATACATTGGAGTCAGATTTCTTCTTAATCTGTTTTGGTGTTGTTCAAATGCTTTACACTTGTTCCTATGTGTAAGTCTTGCTGCTCTGTACCATAGGTTTTAAAGATGAAACTTACTGGACCTAAAGGTGTTGGTGAGTGTATTACACAGAGAGGTCACACAACCACACCGTATAAGACACCCCATTTCTTCACAATTAGGCACATGTACAGCTAGGGAAAGTGTCCACTGTTCATGAATGAATGACTAAGATGTTGTGAACCATTCCCTTGCCTAAGCTTGAAATACTTTTTCATAACTTTGGGCAAAATACTCCAACCATTCTCAAATTCTTAGTGAAAATGATTCAGGACACAAAGTAACACAATATAAAGTTTTAAACAGAATGCAAATATTCCAAATCACTGGGAACTTTACCGAAATGGGTATCATATGTGCACTTTACTGTTTTTTTAAATTAATAATGTGAGTACATGAAGTAACACCTACGAAATGTGGTACATTTGTTTATGTTTCAAATCTTACAAACTGCTCAAATGTAAGGGCAATGGCAAATCAGTTACAAAGTTAAAAGCCAACGTCCACATGCATCATTGTTGCCGTTTGCGATTTCTTAACACCTTAGCTGCGTGTAAACATTTCTCCCCAGTGCTGCGCTGTCCATTAGAACTAGTGCTGAATGGACGTTCAATGGTCGTGCGCAGCACTGGGGAGGTAGCGCTGCTGACGACCATTGGCGGTTAATTGCGAAAATTAAGGAATCACAATTAAGAAATCGCAAATGGCTATGCATCAAGAAATCACATTTTTTTGGCGATTTCTTAAATTTCCTTAATTGCGATTCACAATTTGCGAATCGCAATTAACCACATGGCTGCTAGGCGTTTTCCCGTTCTGCGCTAAGAAATATAAAACACCATAAATCATGACGAGCTGGCCTTGTCATCCGCGCAGGGCAGGTAAGCGCCATGACGAGCCCAGCTCGTCATTAGCTTCGAAGGGGTTAAGGAATCCCTTCCCATTGATTCCTATGGGCCTAGAGGCCCATAAGAATGAATGGGAAGTCATTTTCAATTTGCGATTTGCAATTTGCGAATCGCAAATTGAAAATGCAATTTCAAGGGTGCAGGGGGGGGTCCAAAGGACCCCCCCCCTGCACCCCTGAAATGTAACTTTAAGTGCATTTTTCACACACACATGCCCCAAGGGCATGTGTGTGTGTAAAATGAAACTTTCAAAAATTCACTTTTGTGTATTTTTGAAAGTTTTCGCAAATTACCATGAAGGTCAACTTCATGGTAATTTACCACTCCCTATTTGCGAATTCGCAAATTTAAAATGTTCATGCATTGCATTCAAGAAATCTCAAATTGCGATTTCTTAAATGCAATCGCAATTTTTGAAATCGTAACATGATTGCGATTTCTAAAATTGCGAAAAACATGATGCATCCCAATTTTGTCAATTGCATTCGCAAACGGCCGAAAATTGCGATTCGCACCGTTTGCGAATGCAATTCACAATGATGCATGTGCCTGCAAGTGTTATAGAGTAATTCAGACCGCGGTGAATCCTGGTGATAAAGCAAATATCCACAAATGAACCTGCACTCGCTTTAGCACCTAGCTGCCTGTTTGTTCTCAGGTTTCCACCATTTTCAGTTAATGGTACCTTTCGAGAGCAAAGCCAGGACCAACTGTAATAACAGGCGCAAAACACACGTTTGTACCAATGAAAAAATTGAGGGTAAAACTAGGAAATTGCAGCATGCAAATGTTATTTGCTCTGGGAAGATTTTGCGCCGGGTTATAACACCATACTTCACAGGAAGTCCTAATCTTAAAGGCTTCTCCTTAAAATCTCCAAAGAAGGTCTCTCATTAGCATTTGAAATCCCTCTGCCTTTGAAAAGAATACCCACCACTAACTATCTGCAGTGTGGGCACTTTTAGACTCCCAGAAAAAAGAGGGATTCTATTCCATTTATTGCAGTGTGTGCCCGTCCACCCCAGTGCCATTATGCTGACACTTACTTGCAGCCCTTTCGCGTGCACTGTCCCCGACCAGAGCAGAACTTCAAGCAGGATGGTCCAACGTACACTGAAAATAAACAACAAGAGGATAAATGAAAATTAGCACAAAGGAAAACATTTTTCATAAAAATGGGATCTTACCTAAATGCAACACTTGAAGCAACAATGACACCGGAAATGGGTTTAAGCAATTGAACTCTTTGTGTCGAACAGAAGCATACTAAACATTAAATCACACAATACTGAAAACAATACATAAGGGCTGGCAAAGAGAGTCCCGGTAACAAGATGGGATATTATTGCATCACATTACTGGGCGGTACTACCCTACTAGTGCTGTAACATCTGGCCTGTGTTTTGGGTCATATCTCTACCTGCTTTTCAGCCGCGGCCCGTGCCGGTAAGAGCGGTGGGGAGGTGGAGGTGTGGCCGGGAGGGGGCTGGTTTCGACAGACGACGACAAGGGTAAATGTAATAAATAATTAATTTCCCTCGTCATCGCCTGCCGAAATACCTCACCGCTTTTACCTGCACATGCCGCAGGGGCCAGCCGAGCACTTTGCCAGGGCCGGTTTTGGTTCCCAGTCCGGCCATGCTGATTCTGGTCACTATCTGATTGGGAGAGTGTTAAACTCATGCTGGCATTTGTAGGCGAGCACACTACAGGGCATTGTATATTATTATGCAAAGAGAAGGCAAAATGTATACTAGCTGCATCCAGTCTATAGAACAAACTAAAGACATCAGAAATCCAAGTTTACCTTACAGGGCAACGAATATGTCTCAATTAGAATTGCAATGGGGGCTTACGGTTTGTAAGCTAAACTCAGATAAAGAAGACATGGTTGCTTAGCGGAGATAAATACTATAACTTTTCCAAATGTTAAGTATTGTCTGCAATTCTTTTTTAATGCACTCCACAATTTGCGCTACCCTCAGTGTTGACCGTAGTGTTACATCAAAGTTTGGTGTAACACTACAGTCAACACTGAGTGTGGTGTAACACTACAGTCAACACTGAGGAAAGTGCAAATTGTGGACTGAATGTACCATGATGTAAAGGAGCAAACTTTTCTGGGATGTGATGTAGTGTCTGGCCACACCCTTTTCCCTGCCCAATGTGATTTTCATACCTCCTCTACCATTTATCTCACTTTCCTAATGCTCCCTTTTGTAAAACAATTGCGTTCCGGCCCATTGATGACACTTCATCCGACCCGAGCTGGGGATTCCGGCCCGAGCCGGAGATTCCAGCCCGACTGTGAACATAAATATACGACTCGCAAATGACCTCTATGAATACCAAAAATCGTAAAGTTATACTTTTGTCTCAGATTGCTTTTGTGACTCGGGCCCTTGTGTTACCGTGGCCACATGCTGCGTAACTTTAAAAACGCTATGGAATTTACATTGAGAAGGTATTTCTTACGAATTTTGTACACCAGGGAAAACCTTGCATACAATTTTCACGCAGAGGATCAACCAAAGTTAGTTTGTGTCATATCCATAATTTTCAAAAAATGTATTATGCATATTTCTTTTAGAAAATATATCTACGTTTTTACCATCCCAATGAATAAGTATAAAGAGATACAGTGCTGTAGCAAGGTGGACTGGGGGGGGAGGGTGTTGGGTGGCATCGCCCCCTCGCTCTTACCTACGGCCGCTGAAGGGTGGCAAACGCAGTGACCGCCACGGGCGGTTAATGATCTAGCTACGCCACTTAGAAGATATCGGTCACCAAAATAGCCTACAAAAGCACATGCATCATTTTAATGCAATAGTGTTCTTTAAGTGTCAAGAGTTAAGGATACATAAGAAATGTGTTACTTACCTGTAACAGCAGTTATCCAGTATTAGTGTCTTTCATAGATTCACATGCCTGAATCATTCCCCGTCGTCGAGACGGGAGCCTCCGGTATATAAAAAAGTAATGTCCTAAGACATACATAAAGAGAATAGGTCTAAGGGTCTAACCTTAGTAACCTATCTAGGTCCTTATGCAGGAAGGACCAAACAGAGCAGGCTCCAGGGTCCCACCTTGGTAGCCTATCTGTGTCCTTTTGTAAAAAAGGACCAAAATAAAAGGAACAACAAATCAGCTACTACCTCCCTCTAGAACCTTCCTGTGAGGAGCCTCAGTCTCTCAGATTTTCGTACGCACCAAGTTGGATAGGTGTAAACCTGTAGAGAGAGGTGAGTCCTTCCAGGGGAGGCGGGAGGGTGCATGTGAATCTATGAAAGACACTAATACTGGATAACTGCTGTTACAGGTAAGTAACGCATTTCTTATCCAGTATTTGGGTGTCTTTCATAGATTCACATGCCTGAATCAGAGTAGCAAGCAATACAATATGCACATTCTGTGAAGATACAGAAAGTATATTACTGCAAGTAATGAACATTTGTGACTGTAGGAAAAAACAACAGCATACAATGTCATGCAGAATCTAGTAACAAAGAAATGTGCATACCAGTCAAGGATGGTGGGAAGCAGGAGGGCTCACCTCACTGGAATAGATGGCGAAGCACTGCTCTGCCCACTGCTGCGTCTTTCGTCAGCTCAGCATCCAAGCAGTAGTGCCTGGTGAAGGTATGCGGGGACTTCCAAGTCGCCGCTCTACAGATGTCCAGGAGTGGCACTCCAGCAAACAGTGCCGCAGACGTAGACATGGCTCTGGTGGAGTGGGCTTTGGCCCGTGAGTCCAGAGGTCGCCCTGCCTTCTCGTGGCAGAGAGTTATAGCTGAGGAGATCCATCTTGATATACTTTGTTTAGTTAAGGGCATGCCCTTCCTAGGTCTGCTGAATGCGACAAAGAGTTGGGATGACTTCCTGAATTGTCTCGTCCTATCAAGATAGAATTTTAGGCATCTCTGAGGGTCTAAAGAGTGCAGTGATCTCTCAGCCGGAGTAGATGGGTTCGGAAAGAATGATTTAAGAACCACGGGCTCATTAAGATGGAAGTCCGAAGGGACTTTGGGTATGAATCGTGGGTTGGTACGCAGGATGACTCTGTCCTCTTTGAATTGAAGGAATCGGTCCTGGATGGAAAGGGCCTGCAATTCGCCTACTCTTCTGGCCGAGGTCAGTGCAAGTAGGAGGGCTGTCTTCCACAACAGGAATTTGATGTCCGACTTGTGGATAGGCTCGAAGGGATGCCTCATCAGCTGGTGAAGAACTATGTTGAGCTGCCACGTTGGAGGGACAGGTTTTGGTCTAGGGAAGGACCTAAAGAGGCCTTTCAGAAATTGTTTAATGAGTCTGTCCGCCCACAGTGAGGGGCCCCTAGAAGTTCGAGTGAACCTAGAAATTGCTGCCAGTGGACCTTGATGGACGCATGGGCAAGGCCTGAGTGCGCCAGGTGTAGAAGGTATGGCAGGAGTTGTTGGGGAGTGACCCGGAAGGGGTGTAGACCTTCCTTTTCGCACCAGACGCAGAAGCGTTTCCACTTGAGAGTATAAGTCTTTTTTGTGCTGTTAGCTCTGGCGTTGGACAGGACATCTTTGCACTCTTGTGGAATGTTTAGATGGCTGAACTCACGGTAGTCAGGAGCCAGGCTGACAATTTCAGAGGGCCCAGGTTCGGGTGGAGAACCTGCCCGTGAGACATCGTGAGTAGGGTTGGGTGACTGTGAAGACGAAGAGGCGGGTGGACTGATAGACGATGGAGCTCCGTGTACCAGTGCTGCCTCGGCCAGGATGGGGCGATGAGGATTAGGGTGCAGGGCTCCGATTTCATTTTCCTGATCACCCTGGGTATCAGTGGGAATGGCGGAAAGGCGTAAGCAAACACGTTCTGCCAAGCTATTGAAAATGCATTCCCTAGTGTTCCTGGTTGGGGAAGCCTGCTTGCGAAGCTTGGGCATCTGGCGTTCTCCCTGGTGGCGAAGAGGTCTATCTGTGGTGTCCCCCACTTCGTGAAGATGTAGTTCAATGCACTCTCGTCTAACTCCCATTCGTGGGATAGGGACTGTTCTCTGCTGAGGGCGTCCGCCAGGACGTTGTCCTTGCCTGGAACGTATTCGGCTTTGAGGGTGATGCCATGTTGTAGAAGCCAGTTCCAAACCCTCTGAGATTCTCGAGAGAGAGAGAGCGAGCGCGTCCCTCCCTGTTTGTTCAGGTAGTGCATAGTCGTGGTGTTGTCCGTCCTGACTAGCACTGGGGAGTTTCTGATGCGCGGGAGGAACGACTGGAGCGCCAGGAAGACTGCCCGTAGCTCTAGAATGTTGATGTGGAGCTTGGACTCCTGTGGCGTCCATTTTCCGTTGGTCTGCAGTTCTTGCAGGACTGCACCCCAGCCCTCCAAGGATGCGTCCGTGGTGATGATATGCGGTTGCGCCGGAAGCAGGAACGGCAGTCCTTGCGATAGGTGTTTGACTGATGTCCACCATTGTAGACTGTTGATTAGAGGTTGGGTGACTCGTAAGCGGTCCTCGAAGGATCCCGTCGCTTGTGTCCACTGTTTTGACAGTTCTTCCTGTAGGGGGCGCATTTTTAGGCGGCAGTGTGGGATGAGTAGGATACATGACGACATCATGCCGAGGAGCGATTTGAAGAGACGGACGGTCAGAGTCTTTTTGGATGCCACTGACTTGGCCAAGGAGATGAGTTTCGACTTTCTCTCCTGTGATGGAAAGGCCTTCGTGCAATCCGTGTCCAGGGTCGCTCCTAGAAAGGTGATGACTCGGGCTGGTGTCAGGGATGACTTTTCCCTGTTGAGGGTCAGGCCGAGGCGGCGGAAAAGATGCAGACAGGCGCTGGAAGATGCGGCTGCGGCTGCTCTCGACGGAGCCTTTACCAGCCAGTCGTCCAGGTAAGGGAAACCCTGGTGTCCCTGCTGGCGGAGATAGGCTGCGACAGGAGAAAGGCATTTCGTAAAGACCCTTGGAGCAGATTTGAGGCCGAAGGGGAGGACGCGGAATTGGTAGTGTACCCCTGCGACTGCAAACCTTAGGAACTTTCTGTGTCCCTTGAGAATAGGGATGTGGTAATAGGCGTCCTGTAGGTCGAGTGATGTCATGTAGTCGCCTTTTTCCAGGAGTCCCAGGATCTCTTGTAGCGTGACCATCCGAAACGACTGCTTCTTTAGAAACACGTTGAGAGCTCTTAAGTCGAGAATTGGCCGCCATTTTTTCCCCTTCTTGTGGATGAGGAAGAAGTGGGAATAGAAGCCCTCCCCCCTCTGGGCGTGTGGAACTTTTTCTATTGCGCCCTTCTGGAGCATGGATGTTAGTTCTTGCAGAAGCAGCCGTAGGTGTCTGTGAGGACGCTTGACAGGTGGTGTCCGAGGAGGGTTTGAGAGGAATTCTAGAGAGTGGCCGAATTGAAGGAGTTGTAGAACCCACCGGTCTGTCGTTATTTGCCGCCAGTTTTGAAGGTAAAAAGAAAGTTTTCCTCCGAGTCGCAAGGGAAGCGATGGTGGAGGGGCTGGCCAATTGGAAGAGTCATTGGCGATTGCCTGCTGGTCTCTTCTGTCCTTTTCCTCTGTAGGACGATTTGTTGAAGGAGGACTGACGTCCCGACTGGTTTTGGCGCTGTTGAAATTGCATCTTACCCTGTGAGTAAGAGTAAGAGGACTTGTTTTGATAAGATCCTCTATAGGAGGATTGTCCCCTCCCCCTGTTGGCACGAAAGGACTGAGTGCGAGATTGCATTGTGCCTAGGGCTCTGGCTGTGTCAGTGTCTTTTTTAATTGTAGTGAGGGCTTCGTCAATCTTCTCGCCGAACAGATGATCACCATCATAGGGCATATCTAAGATTTTGGTCTGGACCTCCTGTCTGAAAGAGGTGGCCTTAAGCCAGCCTTGGCGTCGTAGGACAGCGACGTCTGCCAGCTATCTGAATCCGGTCATGGCCACGTCAATGGCGCAGTCTATCAGTTCTGAAGCCGATGTTTGGCCCTCAAGGAGGAGCGAGTGTGCCTCCGCTTTAATATCTTCTGGTAGGTCGGCAATGTAGGGCGCGATATCCGCCCAGAGTTGGCGGTTGTAACGCCCAAGAAGGGCGATGGAATTGGCAATCTTCACCGTTGTCGCAGAGGTAGTGGAAAAACGTTTCCCAACTGCATCCAACTTCCTGCCTTCTTTATCTGGTGGTGTCGATAAAGGTGATGCAGGGTTACGCGAGTTCTTCTGCGCCGCCTGGGTGACCACAGAGTCAGCCTTGGGGTGACCCGTAAGGCATGCTGGAGCTGACGACGTAGCTCTGTATTTTTTGTCCAGTCTGGGTACGATTACCTGCAGGGAAGCTGGAGATTGCATGAGCTGCTTGCCCTGTTTCAGTAGATAATCAATGATCGGGATCGATCTAGTAGTTTTCTTAGTTGGTTCTTTAAAGTCATAGAGGAAACATTCAGTTTCCTGAGATTCCATTGACATATGGAACCTTTTGGCAGCCCTTTCCATGAGGTTATGGAAACCTCCAATATCTGCAGGTGGAGACTCAGAGGATTGCGGCTCCGGAGAGGCTGGAGAGTGAGTGACATAGTCCTGGTCTGCATCCACGTCCGTATCATCATCTCGGACTTCCCCTTCTTCATGTTCCCTGTCCTCTTCCTCGGACGAGACAGGGTCTTGAGCAGGGTCCTGTGTCCTAGGAAGAACCAGTGGAGGGGGCCTGGGTCTTGTCCCCTGCGCAGGAACGGTCACAGCTGGCTGCGGGGTTGGTGGAACAGCAGGGGTGGCTTTCTGCGGAAACCGCTGTTTGTAGTCCTGAACGAGAAAGCTCAAGTCTGCAACTAAGGAGGCTGGCAAGCACACCATTGGGGTCACCTGGGTGTGGACTTGGGTAGACACTACTGGAGGAGTCGATTCCTCAACCTCCTGCTCTTCGTCCGTACTCTGGCACTTGACAATCAGGTCTGAAGGGCTAGTGGCCTGGGTAAACTCCTCCTCCTCCGGTTCCTGGTCCTGTAAGAAGCAGGATGGCGTCAGCTGTTGGACCTTACTAGGCGAGGTCATCTCCGGAGTGATCTGCCTTTTGGTGATTCTAATGGAGACATGGGAAGTCTGAGCGTCCATTGCATGTGACAGGAGCTCGGATTCTTTCCAGGTACCAGCAGCCGTCGATACGGTCTTCGTCGACGGTGCATCTGTCGACGGTGCCTTATGCAGTATTTCCTTCGTCGACTGCTTCGTCGTCGGCGCCGTCGTCGACGGAGCGCCCTTCGTCGACGGAGTGCCCCTCGTCGACGGCTTCGTCGACGGTGTGACTTTCGTCGATGGTGTCGTCGTCGACGTCTTCGTCGACGGTGCTGTCGTCGACGTCCTCGTCGACGGTGCCGTCGTCGACGTCCTCGTCGACGGTCTTGTCGTCGACGGTGCGGAGGATGAAATCGGTCGTCCTGCTGACGACGAGTAAGTTAGAGTCGTCGACGAGGAGGACGCCGACGATGCCATCGTCGTCGATACCGTCGTCGTCGATGTTGAGACGGTCTTAAGCGATGAGGTGGTCGCCGATTGCGCCGTCGTCACCGTAAGCAGTGGTTGCTTCCTGGGGACAGGAAGGTCCTTGCTAGATACGGTAGGCTTGCCCTCTGAAGACTTTTTGGACTTCTTAGGAGGGGTTGCTGACCTCCACTTCCGCTCTACTTATGGTCGGAGGCACCGACGGACAGAGCGGGGCCTCATACTCCCGAGCGGTTGCCGGGTGAGGTGAGGCCTTCACCCACACAAGGCTGGGAAGAAGACAAGCTTCTCCCACGCCAGTGGACGTTTAAAGCGTTGAAGTTCCTGGTAGATATTTAACTGTCTATTAGTAAACTCACTATTATTATTTTTTACAAATATTTTTTGTCACACATTACCTGTAGTAATGGTTGCAGTAGCTAACCGAAGGTCCTGAAGAAAGCCGGGGCAAATCCCCGTTGGCTGAAACATGTCGACCGTTCTACACAGCGCCAGTGGGCAGTCACCATACTGGCGTGTTTTTACTCTTGACACACAGATTCCTCCATGTATGTACTCATAGAATCAGCGTAGTCAATTTTAATCATCACCACCACTTGAGCACTGCACATACTCTAGTCCACTTCATGGTAAACATCATGGCTAGATTTCTGACATCCACTCTCCACGCCGGCACTACTTGGTCGGATGAGGTATGGACTGTACAGTAATTCCCACGTGACGTTAACTCCACCGTGAAGGTGGTCTGATGGGAATCATTCTAGCTTTGGGTTACCTACAACTCTCAACAACTTTTGTTCACATACACATCCTACTGTTTCAGAGTCACTTTTATGGTCATACATTATTTCCAGACCTGTTCTGCTCTTTGGTGTGTTTCATGTTGACAATAGGGGAGCGAGCAGTCAGGTCGTAAAATATTCCCCTTGACCCCCCCCCACACAGGTTTTGTATTTAGGGGTTGCTGAGTGGCCAGGCGAGGAAGCCCTAGGCCTCTTCAGGGAAAGCTGTGAGGCGCCAGACATGCTCTCACCTTCGGAAATGAGGTCGCCTTCCGGTTTGTCTTTAAGCCTGTTTAGCCAGATTAGAAGTCTCCCTTCCCGGTCTTTCTGGGTTTTGACGGAGAACTTACGGCAAATCCTGCAGTCTATGGTCTTGTGGTGAGGATAGAGGCAATACAGGCATTCCTCATGTTCGTCGTCCACGTGGAGCCTTAGTTTACCACAGGAGGCACAGGGACGGAAAAGTGCTCTCTTCTTGACATCAGCCATAGTAAGAAAGTCGAAAAAACTGTGAAGTTTGAAGAAAATTCGATATTCCTGAGGAGAACTCAGGTGGAGACTCCCTAGCACAACGTGCGGTAGAAAATCTGAGAGACTGAGGCTCCTCACAGGAAGGTTCTAGAGGGAGGTAGTAGCTGATTGGTTGTTCCTTTTATTTTGGTCCTTTTTTACAAAAGGACACAGATAGGCTACCAAGGTGGGACCCTGGAGCCTGCTCTGTTTGGTCCTTCCTGCATAAGGACCTAGATAGGTTACTAAGGTTAGACCCTTAGACCTATTCTCTTTATGTATGTCTTAGGACATTACTTTTTTATATACCGGAGGCTCCCGTCTCGACGACGGGGAATGATTCAGGCATGTGAATCTATGAAAGACACCCAAATACTGGATAAGTAGATCACATCCTTGCAGCAACGGCTCCTCCGCTAAGGTGGAGGAGTGTTACCCCACTGCTCTAAACATAGTGTAAAGGAAAAATAAAATGATAATAACAGAACGCTATTATCATTTTATTTTCAGTACAAAGGGAGGAGTGGTTGCTGCACCATATGTGCACGTGACGGTTTGGATGGCCGTCTTGGGCCGGCTAAACCATCATGCACACTTAGCATGTTCTCCACCCGGCTGTATTACACACCCCACAACTGAACTGAACCAGCGCGCTCAGACCAATCATGACACTGCTGTGATGCAGGTGACAGCAGCATCATGATTGGCTTGAGGAGTCTGGGATTCTGGGTGCTGCCAGGAGCCAGGAAAACAGCGAGGATGGAGGAGAGGTGGCGGCTGGCGACTGACAACCAGCAAATAGGTCGTCTGTTTTTCCTTTTTTTTACAACTCCTCCCACCCCCACCACCGTTCACTACCAACCGCCATTGCATACATCTGATCTGCATTTTATTATAGCGCCATGTTTACCTGTTTATCAAAGAAACTTGTCAGATTTTTGAGAGATTACAACACTAACCGTTATCAATTGCCCACATGTTCCCCCGAATTGGTCCCGTTTGCCGCCATCTGAGCCTGGTGTCTCTGGTCAGTGCTGCGTTAGGAAGGGGAATGGTGATTCTGTTCCATCTAAAACGAATAACAAACATAGCTTACCTTTAGAGGTCAACATGTTCAACATTTATATTCAGAGACAATCATCTTTCACAATCCCACCTTCTACATTTAGCTAAACACCAATATGATTATTGTGGTAACTCTGGTAAACTTCCACCACAAGATGTTACTGCATTGCCCAGTAGACAGCCTGACAAAACCAACACCACCCACTACAGGTCTCTTAGGAGGACAGTGAGTATTTTATTTTGTCTTACATAAATACTGACTGTAGAAAATCGACCATCATTATATCATGAAGGTAGGTATGTATTGTTAGATAGAGATTTACTGTTTTTAACTCCACATCTGTGTACCTTGAGTCCGTGCACACACACACACACATATACATACATACTTTTTAAAAAAAAAAATGTATTTATCACAGTGATCTCAACATAGACTGTAAATCAGGTGTGTTGCGTCATAATTAGCCAAGAGTAGAAAAACATAATCCCTTAGGATCAGTACAGAGCCTTTCTGCCCACATCCCGGAGGCCAGGCGGCGTTAAGCTGTGGGTCATCATAGATAAACACAGTGTTTGGGCTTGCATCGTCAAACTTCCAGTGTTGAAATCACATTTTCAAGTGACAAGACAAAGGTAAATGCTGAAAGATAACAATAATAAGAAAGGAAAAAAAGATTTAAAAAAAAAAGATAGAAAATATAAGAAAGTAAAACCCCCAAGGAAACTACAAACTAGAGGTGCCTACCTATCATCAACGTCTCTCTATACTTGTGGTGCATGATCTCTGAGTTGTTGTATAATACACATAGAGCAAGTGCCAAGCCACGGTCTCAAATGTGCAACAAACACCAGCTGTAACCCCTCCTAGCAAAAGGCCTCTCAACCAATCGTCCCTCCATCTTCCAGCGCGCAGGGGGGAGATCTTCCAGCATGTCCACATCGTTACCAGCCGCCGTCAGGTCCTGACATCTCCTATAGTCAAGATATGGTCCCCAAAAATTCTTGGGCCTGTTTTTGGGAGGCAGAAGCTCACTCTAAGTCTCTGACTGCGTGCAACAATAAGTCAGGTCTCTAATCCACCGTGTCGCCGTGGGTAGCGGCCCCTTCATCCAGCACATGGCTAGTCTCTTCTTCGCCATTAGCATTCCCTTGTCCACTATCCTGCGCTGCGCATTGGGTAGTACTTTGGAATAACCTAGCAGTGCAAGCGCCGGAGACGGGGCTATCTCCTCCTCAAGGATCCTGCTTAATTCCTAGAACACCTCCCCCAATAATGATGCACACCCGGACATTCCCACACCAAATGCATAAAGCCAGCATCCTTTGCTTTGCAGCGGTCGCATGTCGCTTCCTCACGTAACCCAAACCGATGCAGCCTTTCAGGGGTGTGGTAAACCCTGTTGATGAATTTGAAATGCACTAATCTGTGCCTGCCATTCAGGGAGACCGACATTGTGCTAGTGCAGCAGTAACGCCACATGTCATCATCAAGTGCTGCATCTAGGTCGCGTTGCCAGGCCAAGCGTGCCTTGCTGTACCCAGTCACTCTCTAAGCGATTGCGATCTTATATAGGGTTGAGACCATTTTCCTTTGCGTTTCCGATTTAATGACATAGGAAAGTTCTAATGTTTCTGGGGGTTCCTGCAAGTCGCCTCCTAGCTGTCCCCGCCACACCTCTCTAATTCTGTGGTATTGAAAACACTGCAAATTGGTGGGCTGTTTCTCCTGTGCTTGCACCTCCAACAGTGTTTTGAGAGCCCCATCTTTAAACATGTCTCCCGCTGAATGTATACCCAAGGCTTTCAGTGCTACCAACACTCTTTTGTCCTTGCATGGGGCAAGCCAGGTCATCAATTCTATAGGCAGTAGCGGAGAGTACAAGAGCGCTCCAGCGTGATAGTGCAACAGTGATTGCCAGGCATGCCTAGGCGAGTTCAATGAGTCTAGCAGGCCTGTGCGTCGATCCGCCAGTTCAAACACAACTGCCGGGAGCGGCAATGGGGCAGCAAA
This sequence comes from Lissotriton vulgaris, assembly GCF_964263255.1. Lineage (NCBI taxonomy): Eukaryota > Metazoa > Chordata > Amphibia > Caudata > Salamandridae > Lissotriton > Lissotriton vulgaris. The sequence continues at coordinate 1,512,724,551 of NC_141685.1, read as the reverse complement.
TAGAGCTTCAAGCTTAATGAATGGTGTGTTTTCCCTGTCATGTTTCCAACTATGTAAATGCGCCCCTTGTGCCACTCGATAATATACCTCAAAATCGGGAGCCCCGAGACCGCCTAATTGATAAGGGAGGACCAGAATTTTACATTGCACTCTTGCTTTTTTTTTTTTTTGAAAACCTTTATTGACATTGAAACCAAATACAAGTATGGGCCTACAACCCCCGGGGCCGGCCGCTAAGCAGTTAGATTAACAGAGAGCAATTTTAATCACATGTAGCACCTCGGGGAGCAGAATCTCCATGTTAGCGTACTCTTGGCCACTAAACAGCACAATTAGAAAAACAGGATATAAAAGGTTTTCATTTTATAGTATAAGATGGAAGGATCAGGTGCCGAATAATTTCCCAGCAGCGAAAAATGGCAGGCAGAATAGTAACCGTGTCAACAGTAAACAGTAATCGATCAAATCAATGGCGCTGAAACAGAAGGTTTAGAATGTGAAGGAGTATTTCGGTTAATTCGCGCCTGCAGTCACCTGCCCTAAGACCCAGAGAACACCACGAAAATTGAGGCACAGATGAAAAAGGAGGGATTGATACCAAAGGAAACCCACTGCACTGACCCAGAAAAAGAAAAAGACAAAGAAAGATAAGAGAAGAGAAAAAAGGCCATAGAAACAAAATAAAAACGAAAAATCCCCTCCCCCAACCCCCCACCCTGCACCCCTGCAGTGTGCCTGTCGCCCGAGAACCAAAACCAAAATATAGAAGAAGAAGAGAAAAAAGAGAAAGAAAGGAAACCCCACCCAACGGGGAAGTGGAGGAGGGCGATAGTCTATGCGCTCCCGGTCTCCCCCCCCCCCGCCCTATCTAAGGGGCCCCCCTAAGCCAACACAAGGAAAGTTGTCCACCATACAAAAATACCCCGGGGGGACCACAAACCCCCCGCCCCGGAATCCGTCTGTTAATGAAGCAGTCCCGTTACCAATAGATCCATCGTAAACGATTCAACCCACAACCTCAGCCTTGGCCCCGTCTAACAAAGTTGCCGAGTCCCTTGGATAAGAAATGCCCCTTCCCCGGAAAGTCAAAGTTCACGCAGAAGCAGCCGGAGCTTGAGTCAGCAAATGGGAGAGGAATAGCAGATCCCAACGCACATGGCTTGCACCAACGATGTACCTCCCCGTCCCCGAAGCCAAGCATCGTTCCATACGCCATGTTGGGAGACCGATAGGGGAGGGGGTGCGACTCGTTCCGACACAGTTCAAAGTGTGGGCCAACAGTGTCCAGGATGAGGGAAGCAGTGAAATGCTCCGATAACTGTAGGACCGATGTTTCAGAGAACGTGAAAGAGTCACCAATCTCAGCACACACGATGAATTCCATTTCTTCGGGGGCAGGCACAGCTTCCAGCACCGGGTCCAAACGCACCAGTAGGGCTTCCAACAGGGGGCAAGTTGGCTGCCGGGTCTCAAAGATCAAGTCAGGGCTTGTTCCCGGTCCTATGATCCCATCTGTTGCCGACAGCTAATGATTGACCTGGGCCCTCACCATCGCGTGAAGCGCCGCAACTTCTGCCATTACCATCCGCAAGGAAGGGCCATATTGAGTTCGTTCCGCCAGGTCCCATACGGCCGCAGGCATAACGATCCCCACGGAGAGGCACCCTCTCCGGGGCAGGATACGCCGAAGCAGAAACAGGCCGTGAGGGACGGGCCAGCAACATGCAGCAACGCGCGGCGGGACCCCTACCCCGGGGCACCAGCGGTGCTAGTGCCGGGCCTCCGGGCCGGGGCCCCCCGCGACGCAGCACCACGCACCACCCCTCGCCTCACCTCAGGCACAGCACCAGGCAGCAGATGGTTGCAAGGTAGTTCAGAGAAATTTTCGAAAGTTCCAAGGACCGGACCCAACCACCCTCGGCAGTCCGTTGTTGTTCACTTTGGACCTGGGTAGACTAGCAATCGAGACCCCGGCTTCCAGTCTGGGTTAGGCCTCAAAACATTTTCGATGTAACTTCACACCAGAACATCAGAAAAATTCTGTGATCACACCATCGGGATGCAGACTAGTTCACCCACACGAATCCGGGGCAGGAGATCAGGATATTCGACAGGATTAGCGAGCGTAGGACGGGGGTCAGCGGAGCTGGGAGACTATGCGGCCATCTTGGTTGGTGTCGTAGCTCCTCCATTGCACTCTTGCTTGTTTGCCAGCCCAAGCGAATGTTATCATCAGCGACGTGAGCCGAGCGAAAAAACACTTCAGGAGGACCATCTGCACATTCGTAAATAAATACAGCAGCCTTGGTAAGACCACCATCTTCATTATCGATATTCTACCTAGCAAGGACGAGGGCAACCCCATCCATATGTCAAGATTATCCTCTAAATTGGCAATGGCCGTGCCATAATTCTCACGAAATACCGTCTCAGGGTCTGTGTGTAGTCGAATCCCTAAATAACGCACAGAATCAGTGGTCAATCTCAATGGGTATTCCATCTTAAATTGTTCTGTGGAATTGGTGATGGGGAACGCTATTGATTTGTTCCAATTGACCTTCAGACCGGACAGAGCACCAATCGGACCACCTCACGTAAAAGCGGCGCTAAATTCTTTTCAGGTTCTCTGACATAGAGCAGGGTGTCATCTGCATAAGTTGTTATGACTAGTCGGTAAGTGGGGAAATTGAGTCCCCGGTGCGAGTGGAATTCTCGCATTACACACGCCAGGGGTTCAGCCACCAATGCATATAGCGTGGGCGACAGAGGACATCCCTGCCGCATGCCCCTGCAAATCTTAATAGGCTCAGTGACATGATTCCCCAGCTTAATTCGTGCGCTCGGATCATTGTAGAGCACGGACACCATCTGTAGGAATGCCGAGCCCACGCCCTCAGAAAAGGCCATTCCACAGAGTCGAAGGCTTTCTCCACGTCCAAGAACACTGCCATGGCCTTCGAATCCGTTCTTGTGTGTTGAATGGCACCAAATACCATACGTAAGTTGTATGTAATGTTTCTGCCTGCCACGAACCCCGCCTGCTCTGGAGCAATCAGCTCCGGGGCCAACCTAGTCACGAGTACCTTAGCGTATATTTTGGTGTCCACATTAAGGAGCGACAATGGTCTATAGGAGCTACACTACTCTTGGGGCTTATTGGGCTTCGGAATTGCGATTATTAACGCTTCCCTCATTGTGCTCGGCATTTGCCCAGTATTGCACATGTCCACGAACAAGGCACACAAGTGCTGTAGCAGCAGCTCCAGAAATGCCTTATTAAAACCGACCGTTCGGCCGTCTGCTCCAGGAGCATTACTCGCCCTCATCCCTCCCAGGGCGTCTCGATCTCAGCGAACTCTATTGGTTGCAATAAAAATTCACGCTGCACATTCGATAAGAACAGGAGTTTTTTATACTCCAAATATTCTAGGATATCCTCCTCGTTTCCCGTGGCTCGTGTAGCGTATAGATCAGAGTCGTTTTCCGAAAACCTGTGTGCTATCTCCTCCTCTTCTGTGAGTATAGTTCCTTCCTTTGACCTAACGGCTGTGATCGCAATTTTTCGCCGTTGCTGTTTAATCATATTAGCCAGGACCGTCCCCGGCCTGTCCCGCTCCCCATAAGCTCTAGCTGTCGCTTGTTTACCCAAATGTTTTACCTCCGCATCTGCCTCTTCCTGATACTCTGATAGTAGCCCTTTTATTTCTTCCTGAGAGGCGTCTGTGTCTCCCGCTAACAGACGTCTCTCACATTCTGCCAGTCGCCGCCCCAATAGCGATAGCCTTTGGTGGATCGAGCAGAGAGTCCCAGAGTGTTTACTCATGGCCACACCCCGTATGTAAACCTTAAACGCCTCCCAGACTGTCTGGAAGCTGTCCACCGAACCTATATTTGTTTCAAAAAATGTCTCAATTGCTTCATGTATTTCCTCACGGAAATTATGGTCTTGTAGAGAGTACGGCGGGAACCTCCACGTGAACGTGGGCAACGCCTTCCGCTGCAGTGTGAGCAACAATAGAATGGGTGAGTGGTCCGAAAGAGTGCGGGGTAGAACTTGGCATTTACGGATCTGAGAGTGCAGCCCGACGAGGCTAACCAGTAGTCTATTTGTGTGTGTATATTGTGAAAGGCTGAATAATGTGTAAATCTGCGCCAAACATCAACTAGGTCATCACTAATCAATATCCTATCCAGTTCCCGAGCCGCCTAAGCCTGATGTCTGACCAGGCCGTCCGATTGGTCCACCACCGGGCACCTAGTCATATTAAAGTCCCCTCCCCACAGAGTAGGAATGTCTGGTAACTCTCGAGCTATGTCAGCTAGCTTGCTGTAAAACTCGGGGCAGTCATAGTTAGGACCTTAAACATTCACAACCAAGATCTCCAAACCTCTACCAGTCAGCTGCGATACCACATATCTGCCGTCCGGGTCAGCTGAGAGCTCACTTAGGGCCCGATGTAGGTGGCAAATACCGGTCGGAAACGGCCGAATTCGGCCGTTTCCGACTGGTATTTGGCATCTTGAGATGTAGGGGGCCAGATTTTACAGATTCTGTAAATGTACCGAATCAGTAGATTTACAGAATCTGTAAAATACCGAATCGGTATTTTTACCGATTCGGTAATTCCCAGATGTAGGTGGGACTCTTCTGAGTCCCAGAGGCCCTACAAATTCGGTATTTTACCACCCAATCCAATTGGGTGTTAAAATACCGAATTCAGGAGTGCATGCACACGTGTGCATGCACACCTAGCCATGTGACAGACAGACATGTCCTTAGGGCATGTCTGTGTGCCACATGGCGCACATGCCTATTTTTGGGGTGCCAGAGGGTGTCAAAGTGACATCCCCGCACCCTTGGCTTTAAGGCCCATAGGAATCAATGGGCAATACCGATTCGGTATTTACAGATTCGGTAAATACCGAATCTTAACGATTCGGTATTTACAGAATCTGTAATACCTACATCTCCCCCCTTCATATTTACCGACTTTTAAATACCGAATCGGTAAAATTCGGTATTTAAGAGTCGGTAAATATGAATTACCTACATCTGGCCCTATGTGTGTAGTCAGATTTTGGGTTAACCCATGACAGCACCCTGCTCGCATGGGACGTGAAGCCAGCCGCATTGATCTGCCCCCCCCAGTCCCCTTGCTTTCAGCCTAGGGCTGTTCGCGGGTAAATGCGTCTCTTGAATCAAGGCAAGGTCCACCTTGTGTCTAGTCAAGTAATTCAAGACCTTACGCAACTTTCGATAATCATTCCGTCCGTGCACTTTCCACGTTAATGCAATCATCCCGCCAATTACATTCTCTGTAATCGGCGCATCAGGTGTATCTTGCATAACTAGCTGAGATCAACATTCTCCTGCACCTCATATAGAGCAATAAAATATCTGATGTCAAGTTGTTCTGGCCAGCACCTCTGAGCAGTGAATTAAAACAACCCAACCCCCCTCTACCCGCCCATCCCACCCACAGCGGACCACCCCAACTAGGTCGCGAAATGATTGTCCCATGTGTCTCCCCCCCCCCTTCGTCCCCTCCCACCCTCAAAAAATAACAATAACAGCAATCAAAGTGTTACCACGTGTGGGCAGAGGTTGCATCGAACCATTGTAAAAGAGTCAAATAATAACACAAAGCTTGGTACTCAACGCAGCCGCACCAGCCGACATCTATCCGCCCCTCGAACATTGGCGGTCCCTTGTGGGTCTCAGATGCGGAAACGCCTTCAGTCCTGATCTTCCAATCCGCCACCCGCGGCCTCATCCAGTAAATCTCACTGCGGTGTCTCCCTACGCTCTTTAGCCCAATCTTTGAGCTCTTTCTGTAGTACTTTTGGTTCAGTGAAGATGTACGTCTATCCATTTCTGTTAACTTTCAACTTTGCCGGATATAACATTGCATAGTCTATCCCTTGGTCCCGTAGTTGCCGTTTGATAGGTACAAAGTGTTTCCTCGCCTCCTGGACCTTAGCTGTAAAGTCGGGGTACAGTGAAATGGCTGAGCCCTCATAAGACAGCGACTGCTTTTCTCTGGCAGCGTGCAGGGCAGCGTCCTGTCCCTATAGTTTAGGAGTTTGGCAATTATCGGCCGGGATGGTGCCCCCGGCTTTGGACGTGGCGCCAAGGTGCGATGTGCGCTCTCCACAATGAACGTGTTTGAGAAGATCTCCTCACCCAATAGGGTCACCAACATGTGTTCTATGAAGGGCTCCATCTTGCCTATCTGAGTCGTCTCAGGGAGGCCCAGTATGCGCACATTGCAGCAAAGGGAACGGGCTTACAAATCCTCTGTCTTATCTTCAAGCAATTGCAGCACCTTTCCCACTTGTCTGTGTTTCCGTGTCCATGGTGGTTTGCGCTTCTTCCACTTCGGTAATCCTCCTCTCCGACATATCTAGTCTCTCTGCATGCTTATCTAGTCCCTCACCCATTCTGTCCAGTCTATATGTTAACGCATCCATCTTCGCCCCTAGTGAGGATATACCTTCCTGCAGACCTTTCTCCATTGATGCAGCATGCTCCTAATGTCCTGTTCCTGCTCTGGTGGGGTGGAGGGCCTACTCTCGCCTCCAGCGCCCCTGTCCTGAGATTTCGCACGTGTTTGGGTGAAAGGGAGTCTGGACTGGTTATGATCAGGTTTTCCCACCTTGCTGCACACAGAGAGCTGAGTCCGAGGCAAGGTGTCGCAGGCAGTCTGTCGCCCAACAGAGCTTCCAAGGAGCACAAAATTTATCGCTACTTCACCAGTGTCCCCAGCTCTCAGCCGATGCCCTCACAGACTTCTCAGGGGCAGCAGCGGACTTGCTACTAAGCACCCTAGGCCTCTAAGTGCCCCATATATTTGGGCTCCACGCCACACAGTGTGCCTCTCCGCTAGTGTGACAGACACCTCTTCCTTCTTTGGGTAGCCTCCAACTCTTTTAGCCCTCCCTTGAGCGCGGCTCGCCACTCTCACCTCCCGATGTCATCTGCCAGTCACATATCACACCGATAGCAAAGATAGAGGGCTTTTACGTGTATAACGTCACACTGGTCGCGCGGCACTGCGACTCCGTCGTTGAGTAAGTCTTGTACATATGAAGGGCCCTCTGTCCAACTCTCGCGGCTCTCTCCCTCCGCGCCACTGCTGTCGCGTCAGGGGCCCCCGATCACACAGCGCCGATGTTACACCCTCGAAAATTGACCTGCTGTCACGGGCCCACTGTCGGCAATTAAGCCTCAAGCTTCATGGCGCTCTAGTCTCAGGGCCCCCACGCAGGCGTTCAGGTACCGGCTCAGGAGTTTTCCGCCGTGTCAGTGCGGCTTTACACTCACCCGATCGAAGTGTAATGGCTGCCGCCTCTGTGTTTCTCGTGGCACTGGGCAATCTACTCCCGCATGAGCAAGGCTGAAATCGTAGGGGCTTCCTTTTCCCCCTCGCCGGTCAGATAGGGTGGCAGCTCGCTCCAGGTTCGATCTCCTCAGGATGCGCCGGGTCGCCTTTCCTTCGTCACACCTAGCGCACCGGCGGCCGCACGCAGGGTTACGTCGTCGGGCGACCTCACTACTCCAGGCCGGTGCCTTGCGGCCTATGCAGGTTCTGGGGTGCCTCGTGTGTTAGTCCGGAATGCAGCCACCTCCATGTTCCGCAACCGGTCAGTTGTTGGCGTACCGCATCACCATCACTTACAGCAGGTTTTCATAGCCACCAACACCCACGGGGCTCAGGTTAATTCAGGATTTTTGAGTCGGCTCGGCGGAGCCCGGGAGTCAGGGGTCCATCTTAGACTCGAGCAAGCTCCGCCCCCCACATATACATACATACTTATAGGTAGCAAATATACTGCAGCTGATATTTTTGCAGATGAATATTTTCAACCATACTATTCTAATGTACGCCCCCCCACCACCCCATTGCGTTTCAACAAATCACCTCTGTTGTCGGCCAGCGCTGTGGTGCTAATACAAACAATGCTGCAATACTGAAAAATGATACAGAATGGTACAGTCAAGTAAAATAGCCAGCTTTTGGGTACATCTGTCTTTGCACATATCATCCATAAAGCATGTAATTAAATGCTGCAGTGATGGAGGGAGTCAGCATATGTCACCAAACCAGCAACATATGTAATCCTCTCATGTCCCACCTGTCTGAAAAGAGCTTCGATTTGAAGTTTACCCTCCTCTTTATCTTTTGTCACCAGCCAATCCGTCATTACATACCCTTTTTCTCAGGTGTGTCTGTATAGGAAATTAAATATATATGTAAGTTTGCATATATATCCCCAATGCTTGTTGCCTAACAGACAAGTTGAGCAGCATTCGAGTCATGTAGATGTTTGAGAGCACTCATATCTTTTGGCTTTGCAGTCGAAACTGTGTACGGGAAGCTAAGGAAGATCATGAAGAAGCCAGTATGGAACTTCCACACCCTCATTCACCGTATTTAAATATCCATTTCGTTTTGAAATGGCTGTGACTGTTTACTTACCTATGCCTACTACCCTTCTGGGGTATAGGCCATTACCCAGAACTCTTCAGCCATCTCTGTCTTGTTTTTTTTTTAATCTGACTCCAGGTGTAGCTCAATTCCTTGCATTCAGCCTCGAGGCATTGGCACCAGGTGTTTCTTGGATTTAGAGGACTTTCCTCAGACAATTTTTGATGAAGGTTTGGACTTTGTTGCTGGTGGTCACTGTTGTTATTCAAGTTTCTGCTCCATACAGAAGGACCGATTTTACGTTGGTGTTAAAAAGCCTGATCCTAGTTTTCCACGTTAGGTCTGTGGAGCTCCAGATCTTCTTTAGCTGAATGAAGGCAGTACTTGCTTTGCTGATTCTTGCCTTGGCGTCTGCGTCTGTGCTGTCCTGCTTGTCTTTGGCACTGCTCAGATAGGTGAAGGCCGCAACCTCTTCCAGTGCAGTGCATGCAAGAATGACTGCAGCTGTGCTGGCTGTGTTATTCTTCAGGTTCTTGGTTTTCCCCTGTGGATTTTGAGGCCAAGTTGTGCTGATGTGGCAGCCACATTGTCGATCTTCTCTTACATCTGCTAATGGATATGAGAGAGTCGGGCCAGAAAGACCTGTCAAAAACAATGCTGGGAAGATAATCATGGGTAAAGAAGGCCAACACCAATGATGGCTTGAGCACTTTGAAAACTGCTGAACCAACCCGTGAGACAGTCTCCACCAGACATGCTGCCATCTGACAAGGACTTGCTAATCAACTGCAGCAGTCCAACCAATGCCATCAAACATCTGATAAATGGCAAGGCAGCAGGACCAGACAACATTTCTGAGGAGGCACTGAAGGCAGACATTCACACATCAGTAGACATTCTCTACCCATGTTGGAAGGATCTGGGAAGAGGTAAAGGTTCCATCAGACTGGAAGGAGGGATATTACATCCAAATCCCCAAGAAAGGTGACCTGAGTAACTGCTGGGGCTGCTGTTCTGAGGAGTCTTAAGAATTTGGTCACAGGTGCTGGAGATAAGCCAAGTATTTCATCATCATTCTGGAATATGGATTGGAATCCAGAGCCTCCATGGGACGACAACAATGTCAATTGAGTTCAATCCTTCATGGAGTCACCAGAGACAGCTATGCAATAAGAAGTGCGTGAGAATGGCTAGAGAAAGATGGTGTCCAGACCACCCTTGTAAGCTCCTGTTATTGTGTGATTATAACCAAGAAAGGACTAACTATGAAGAAATATCCACATTGGAGAAGATTAAGTCCGGTGTGGAAAGCAATTTCACAAAGCATCTTGCGCAGATGCAAGTACTGCAGAGTTGCCACATCGAGAAAACTCCAGGCACTTACTGTTTTGGGTTCTCGGCCTAGATGCTGAGCCTCCAGATCCCCAAACGGCATCAATGCGCATGCGTGAACAATTACCGACACACTTCCACTGTGATTTCTGTTAGAAGCGGTAGCATCTCCTTCGTTCTGACAGAACTTTCCTTCAGCGTGCAATGTTTTGTATGCCATAGAGTTATTTCTCCAGAGAGCTCTTGACCTTTTTAGTTCTAGTTCTCAGTCAAGGCTTTTCTTGTTCCAGTTATTATAAAATGTCCGTGCATTTCAGAGATGCTGTTTCTCTTCAGATGCGGTGACAGTTCGACGTAAGAAGACTAGAGGTATCGGAGTTTCAGTGTGTGGAGAGAGAGACAATATCAGTGAAGAGAAGTTGTCTCCGATTTTTCAATTAAGATTTTATCGCTATCGTAATGGTAAACATCGTTTACAACGATGTTTTCACAACGCGGTACCTTTACACCGCGGCTGTGACAACGCAAGTCGTTACCACGACTTGCGCTGGAGGGCGCTCAAGGTCTAAAAATAGATAATTTACTATCCTAACACCTTCCCTAGGGTCCACGGGGACTGGTGTCAGAATAGTAAATTAAACTATTCGAAATCCGCGCCCCCTCAACGCAAGTCGTGGTAACGACTTGCGTTGTCACGGCCGCGTTGTAAAGGTATGCGTTGTGACGGTACGCGTTGTACCGTCATATATCCATTGTAATACGCGCTTTTCAGCCTTTCTGTTAGCACATCTGAAAATATCGAGCAGAGACAGTTTCCTCAAGAATTCAAATGAAACTCACATTTTAACTTTGGAAATGCACATTTCAGAACTCAGTGGCGCACCAGAGAACAATTCAAATGAACGACTTTTCCTGTCTATATGAGCGCAGTAGAATTTCAGAGCAACAGTAAAAGGAGCTAATTAGAATACTATAATCCTGACTGAACAACTATAGTGAAAGCTCCATTTAGAACTCTATTTAGAGAAATATTTCCTAATCCTGAGTTGAAGGCTTCAAGTGAAATACGCATTGCTAATTAAAAACTTCAGGAATACACTGAACATTTCTATTAGCACATTGAAAAGTCCTCTATGTATGTGTGCTAACTAAGTTGATCAAGTATTCTTCCAGTCAATGAGAAATACAATCAACTCAGCAGAGAGAGGCTAGTCCTCAGGGTAATAAAGGTATTAGGGACAGGGATAGTTAGTTCATGTTAATATGTAATATGGTAGTTTAGGGACAGAATTAATTGTTTGTGTTTTATTTCAGGCTCCAGAACCACATCCAGAAGGAGGGCCATTATCTGAGGCAGTCTCTCTTGTTTGTTATTCCCATTCCCCTTTTTCCCAGGCTGAGGTTGGGAACAGTTCTTAGCCTGTTCCTAGCGTCTGTTGGTGGGATCTTTGGAACTGTCATCAGCTTCTGAGGAGACCGCCTAACCACGATCTGACAGATGGCCTTGTTTCCGATCTCCTACTGTTTGTGAGGTCACCTGTGAGTATGATCACAAGAGACATCCAGAGGCATCTGAGACTGTTCCTGAAACTGGGAATATTTTACACAATGTGGACAGACCTCCAGCACAATACATGGTCACTGCCTGGACACGTACAGCACGTGTCTTCAGGTATTCGATGAAACTGTGGCAATCATCCCTGGAGGGCAGACGCAATATGAGGCTCTCTCAGAGGAGTCTGGCTTCATCCAACAGCTAGCCTGAGATGAGGACATATTGGCCTCTGCTGTATGAGAGGAGAGAGACCTTGAGGAGTGAGATCTAGAAGGGACCTAACTCTGATCACTGCTTCCACATTCTTTTTTTCTTTCGAAGGGTGAACCACAGGAGGAGAGGCCTCTTGGGATGGCACAATTTAATGTTCTTTCATTCCTATTGACAGGAGCTTGAGGACTACAGAGATGATGCCCATGTGCACCCGATTATATTAACCTCTCTTTGAAACAGACATAAGGCTGTTCAGCTTTAGTCACTTCTAAGTCCCCAGAGAAGGTAAGGTTCCTAAGTGATTCCCTGTAGCACAGTGGGCATCTTTACTTGCACAGTTTCCTATCAGCATATAATATTATGTTGCCTGTGTTGCACCCAGAATTTGTCCTGCAAGGCAGCGTGGAACCCAAGACTTTGGCCGCTGAGCTGGTCTTTTGCAGCTGTCCCATATGGATGCTAAAATGAGGGAGCACACCCCATTCACAAGGAAACTCAACAAGTTTATACAAATTATCTTAAAAATTGGTTGACGGGGAACGAACTCCTCAGAGGGAACTCATGATGCATGTTCCTCACTGACTGGTCACTTTTTATGCTGTTTTGATTGTTTATATACCCCATTTGATGATTATTCCTCGCCCTTCACTACCTCTAGGTGTAATACGTGCCTTTATCAGTTTAGTGTTGTGTGCATACACGTAACTTGTTGCTCTGTGTCACTAGAGACAGTGGCATTAAGCAGCAAGTTACCTGTACAGTTCCTTCATCTCTGCAGGTCTTTTCACTTCTTGGTAGAGACACACAATTACTTCAAACATTCCACGCTAGGAATATGTCTGAACAAAATCCACTGAAGGCCCTTTAGAGCCTCTTCTTATCACATTATTCCACACTTCACTGAAGGCATATATTTATTGTTGGGCTGTAGACCTTCACCAAGGAGGAAGAAAGGTAGAGAATTGTGTTTACCAAAGCCTATAAACACACTGCTTACCGTTAGAACTGGAAGACAACCTAGGTCAAACTCTTGAGAGTAGGAATCCAAGCCAGCCTCCTACCGCAATGGCTTCATGGCTAGGTTTAGCTCACTTTCAGTACCTACCCTTTGCTCACTAGTGCTTTTTATAAAGACTTGTGTCCTTGAAGATCATGCGGTTTGTGGATGAAATAGGTAAAGAATCACATCAGGGATAATTCAAAATGCTTCCCCTCCTTCCCCTCCATCAGGAAATCCTTTATAGGCAGAAAAATAAACAAGCATTTACAATGCAATAGGTCTCGCATTAGGAAAGTTTGAGCTATTGGTATTGTAAATGACACATTTTTTATTTATGTGTTGGTTTTGAAAATAGCGAAATTAATAGCTTTGTCATTTACAATGCCAATAGTTTTAACTTTCACAAATGTGACACCAATAGCATTTGTAATGCAATATGTGTTGCATTTACGTGACTTAGATGTAGTGATATTACAAATAACAATGGCTTTTAATTAATACTTAAATAAAAGTAATTGCAATTTCCCTAAATGCTATTTGGTCGATGGTAACTTTGTGAAAAGAGTATCTGGTAATAGTGTCATTTGTGATGAGGTATTTTAGGTGTGTGAGTGCTACGCTATGGGATAATGCTGCGTTGCAAGATTATTGTGGTAGCACTGTGGCTACACGCAAAACTGAGCGCGTGCTGTGTATATCAATGTATTGTATTTTGGGTAGCGGTTTGAAACCTATACAGCGTTTGTTAATAGCCACGCTGGGCAGCGTCTGTGTATACCCATGGCGCGCTGTAATTAGCACCGGCACAGAACAGAAAGCACGCTGCGTGCGCGTTGTACTGAAACACTCACAAGAACGGATTGGTTTGGCAGTGTGAAACCTATACACCGTTTGTTAATAGCCACCTTAGGCAGTGCCTGTGTATACCCATGGCATGTTGTAATTCGCACCGGCACAGAACATAAAGCACGCTGTGTGCACGTTGTACTAAAACACTCACACTGGGGGGGGGGGTTGCTTAATGAGACAGTGTGAGGAGCCATAGCCAGAAATATGATGTTGGTGCCATCCCGATAATAAACGGAGCTCTTTAAACTTTGAAACTTGTGCCTTTTTATGGAGGGGGGGGAGTGCTGTGCTGAACATGCGAGTCCAACTTTGCATTCTCCACAGTTCACGGGCCCAGGCTAGAGTACAATGGGCAAGTCTGTAAGCAATAGAATGTTAAGCAATATTCACAGAACAAATACTGATTAGTATGTGTGACACGTAAATGAGGGTAAACGTCACTGAGCAATATTGCTGAAGACCCGTTTTTGTACATGAAGGATTTGTATTTTATATTTTGGTGCTAGAAGAAGAGAGTGCACGCAGGGGACGTAACTGTAAATTAGATAAGCTGCGGTCACGGGGGGGTGCACGGGGCGTATATACAGACGTTAGGAGCACAGAAGAAGCACCGGGTGAAAGGGGATACTAATAAATAGTAGCAGACGGGGAGGGGGAGGGAGAGAAGGAAGCACCGAGTATATATTGAACAGTATTAACTAACACACATTTGAACTCAGTAGGAAGAATATTCCTAAGGATGGACCACTGACTGGCAACAGTATTATTGCCCATTGTTTCTGTGCTACCTGCATTACACTAAAACAGAGCGTCTTTACTGTTTGTTCGACAACCCTTTGAAAGCCGAAGCACAGGAATGGATGGCCGTGGCATTTCAGTGAATTTACCTAGTTCAAGGTTCCACGTTTTACTTGGCGCAATGATGGCCAGCTGCCTGTGACCCCGGTAGGACCGGAGACCTGGCCTGAGCCCTCCACATCCTTGAGCGCGTCGGAGTCCACAGTGGAACACGGCTAAACAGTGAAAACAAAAGTGAAATAGGAAGGCGTGGCATCCGGGCAGCCCAGATTTGACTTGGCAGGCATAGTTCTTCCTTCTCCTTCATGTAGCACAGTGAACGCTTAGCTCTTTATTTTAGTGGATTGTCGCTAGGAGAGGTCTCTATTTTCCTCACCACGTTCCCCTGTCACGTGGTTCTGCATAGGCCGGTTCTCGGTTCAGGGTTGGCAGAGAGTCCCATGCCTGGGACCGGCTGCTGCCGCCTGCTTCCTCGTGGTTTGTGGACAATGATTGACCAGCTCGTGAACGTCATTCATAAATATACAGCTTGTCACGAGCGAGAGGCTGCCAACGTTTCAGTGCCTCCTCCGGGGCCATTACATTTTGTCACAGCCCGCCACGTCCTCGGCACTTCACCTCTCATACAGACTCCTTTCCACACCGGGCCCTCGTGCCTCGGCCTCACGTGATGTGGGTAAGACTTTCCGCGGCCTGTCAGCGGCGTGGGTTTCCGCGGAGTGCACATAAATAGATGTGTCGCCTGGATGGAAAGGAGGCTGTTGAATTAATCTGAGCCGGACCCAACTGCAAAACGGAGTGTTGAAAGGCGTTTATCAAAAGGGGAAAGAAGCTTTTGTTTCACAGACCGCTGGGAAAGTTATAGTTTCGTTCTTAGTAAAAAAAAAAAAAGGAAATACCGATTATGTTTTTTTTTTGTGCATGCAATCAGTTTAAAAACAAGGATTGTAACCTGGCCTAGCAACCAGAAGTTCGGCAGCGTGAAGCCGGTCGTGGGGCGGGACTTCCGCCTTCTGCGTGAAGCCCGCATCCACGGAGTTCCAGAGAGCAGCATTGGTGACGCGGGGCTCCCATGCAGAAGTCAGGAGTGGCAGCGATGCGGTGAGTGGGGCTTAGTTGTAAGGGGGGGCGGGGGGGTGTGTCTGTGTGTGTGTGTGTGTAGGGGGGTAGGGGGCGGCAGCATGTGTTTGCGTGCGTGTCTGGGTGTGTGTGTGTGTGTGTGTGTGTGTGTGTGCAGGAGGGGTGGGGGGCAGCAGCGTGTGTATGTGTGCGCGCGCTTGTGTGTGTGTGTGCAGTGCGGTGGGAGCTGGCTGTGTGTGTGTGTGTGCGCCGTTAGTGCATGCGAGCCAAGCTGAAGCAGGGGCTGTGTGTGCGTCTGCGCAAGCGCGTCTCAGAAGCACGCTCACACGGACAAAACTGACACTGGAGAACCGCGCGTCCGACTCGTGTCTACATTCCCAGAAACGGGCAACAATAGTTGTCGAGCAGACAGCAAGCAATGCTTCGCATTGCATGCACGTCTAGGTTCGACCTAAAAATATGGCATGGTTCCAGAATATGGTGGCCTAGATGTCGTCTGACAAAAATATTGTGTTCTAAATACAGTTTACAAAAAATCGATACACTGGAATTAATAGTAGAAAAGCTACATCCACTGGGCAATATTTTAATAAACAATATTTGAACCCTAATGTTTATGCCAGAAGAAATGTCTGCTACTGATATTATGACATAGACACAAACATCTACCTCCTATTAGCCATGAATTGCGGTTCAACAAAGGAGCTAAAGACAAAAGACTCATCTTACAGAGCCAATAAGGCTCCTCAGAGCCCCTGGGGCTCTGTCAGATATACATATATCCTTCCATCAACCACCCTCCTTAATACTGAAAAGAATCTTACATTTCCCTCCTTTACCTAGCTACTTACTTAAGGATTTTGAAAGTGGGATTTTGTGTGTGTGAAGTTGGAAGGAAATCTTTGCAACTCACATATAGAAAAAAATCTGGAAAACAATTGCAGTTCAGCCTAGAAAAACTATGCAACATGTACACTTGAAGAGGAAACGTCTGCATACGTTTTCCTGCTTGGTCCACCGTTTAGAATGAACATTAGCCAATGAATATTAACTCAATGTACAGAAAAACTGGCACCACCGAAGGCAAAGTTAAACTAGGAAACTTCTCAAAAAGCAAAACGTCACATGTTCTAACCCCCATGACCCCCAACTGCGTTTCACCTCTCCTTACCTACAGACAAGGTATATATGAACTGCTGGTGCATG
Organism: Lissotriton vulgaris; assembly: GCF_964263255.1. Taxonomy (NCBI): domain Eukaryota; kingdom Metazoa; phylum Chordata; class Amphibia; order Caudata; family Salamandridae; genus Lissotriton; species Lissotriton vulgaris. The sequence goes on along the minus strand of NC_141685.1, from coordinate 1,512,708,089 downwards.
CATGCAATGCGAACACAATTGAGGTTTCTTTCAATCGATGTTCTCTGTTCACTAAGTTGTATTTCTTTTAAGTAGCTGTCTTTCCAAGCCATCTGCACATGTCTTTAACAAAATGGCCACAACACCTTCCTTGAGTTACTTTCCTCCACAGATGTTTATACAGTTATCACCTTTTTTTCAACCTTCCTCTGGTTATTAGATGAATGGTCCATGTATTATTTTACTCTCAAGCTCGAGGCTGTGCTTGCTTGGAAAGCTGGTTTGGGATTAAATTAAATGTCAATATGAAACGAGGTAACCTTACAATCACACATTTGTCACAGGCTGGTTTACAGAATGTGAAACATCCTTCATCACTTGAACCTCAAAGATTAAATGATAGAAGGGTGGAAGGGCAATTCATCTTTCCCAACACTGAAATTCTAATTATCTAAAATGATTGCAGAGAGCCGTAATTGCGAATGGCATAACAATGGGCAATCTGCCAGGATCTTGCGACAGCGCAGACATCGTTAGCAAGGACCACTCTAGTGCAGTGGTTCATAGGGATTGTTCTGCAGACTGGCTGGGGGTTCTAATCTTTTGTTTGTGGGTTTTCAAGGAGTGATGCAGGTGAAATGTTCATTCCCCTATCCACACAGGCATGCAGACTAAACTGTAGCAGCTCACAAGTTCTAACACACATACTCACAGCTTCAGATGGAATTGGAACAGTACCCCTTTTCTCATCCCACTGCACCCAGCATCCATTCACAAAAGAGGACAAGTTCCTTTAAATCAAAAGAGGGTACACAACTGAAGGCTGGACGCCTCCACTGGCTACCATAGCACTGACTCTATAATCTTAGGAAGAGCTAATGTTCACATTTTGTATTTTTTTGTTTTACCTGAGATTGACTTCTTTGTGCCAGGAGACTGTACCACTCTATCCAACCTCTGGGGAACATGTTTCTTATATTGATTACTATGGATGATAAATCCATCATTAAAATAGACAGCGATCTTCTTCAGATGCAATCCTAGTCCTCCTGCACCCTCTCATTTACTGGGCTGTGGCAGGACCACTGCCATGGCCCCTTCATTCACTAACAGCCTCACCCCACTAAATTCATGTGAGAAGGGCAGAGATAAAACGAAGGGTCAGTAAATTGGCCCTGCCCCACCACAAAATTGGGAAGGGACAGAAAACAAAATAGTTCTGTGGTGTTCTGGAAGCGTTCTCCTGCAGCTCTCGGAAAGAAGGGGGCTGCAGAACCAAACTGATGGTCATCTGAAGCTGATCACCACCAACCTAAACGTTCATATCTAATTTACTTTCTGGGAGCATACCTCCTTGTGTGGTGGAGGCAAAGCCAGCCTGCAGAGGAATGATTAGGGATGAAAGTGTCAGGTATGCCCAGTGAACTCTCCGGATAGGTAGGCTGCTTCCCAACAAAGTTCTTTTCAGACACCTAATTCCAAAGGTGCACAGGGAGTTCATCGGGATGTCATGCTCATGACTCAGCAAATTAATACTTACATTCTAGGAGATTGAGTTTGATTAACAAATATAAATTCTAGCACTCAGCCTTTCATTATTTGGAGTCCTGTACAGTGAATACCATAACATTAAACATCTGCTATCCCACACCTAGATATACCAAGAAACGAAGATGCGCTTTACAAAAGCAAGTTATTTCTTCTGGAAGTGTTTTCCTACATATTTCTCCGCAACACTGTATACATGGTAGCCCTAGATGAATCAAACCTCTGTCAACTCAGCTCCATAATTATTTTTCTTCTTGGTCATGTGCAGTTACTAGATCTTCCCAAAACATTAATTCGAAGTTTTGCCTTTTCTCTGGAGTCTATTTTATTTTTCTCTCACCAAAGCTTGTATCCTGATTGTTTCCTCTTTTCACAAAAATACCTCAATATATCTTCTCGAGCCTCGCAAAAGTTGATTTTTTTATATCAGGGGCCCTGGACGAGGACATCATCAGAGCTCTCTACGCTTTGCAAGGTCCTAAAAATGAAACGTTTGTCATGGGCAGTGTGAATCAGCAAACCCCATGCATTTCCAACAACAAAGAGCTTGCTGTTAAACGTGCCATTTCTGTGAGGGAAAAGAGGTCAACACATCCACCAGTGCGAACATTACATGCCATCCCCAGCTGAGACAACAATCTGTCTGAGTGCCATTGTGTGCCAGACATAAATATGGTCTTAAGCAGCATTGTTAGAGGAGCCAGGTATCTTACCCACTGTAGTTCTCAGAAGAATAGATGGTGCTGTGGGGAAGGTGGGGGCCAGCACACAGCTCAGGCAAACACTCTGTGTGAAGTAAAGACCAAGAGCGTCCGTGATTTGTGGAAAACTCCAGGCTTACGCTGACAGGAAAAAGCAACAAAGACAGAAAAGGGACAATTTATCCAGGGTCAACTGCACTATCTGCCAACAACACGTTTTCTACAAGTCCAGATGTCTTTGAAAGATCTCAAATCATTAAGTACACTTTTAAAGCTCAGAAGGCACATCTTGTAAGAGAAAGGAATAATCAAAAAAGTCATCTTTAACACACACATACACCCACTCCCTCTCCCTCCCCCAAATAGGGACAAAGGCACAAAGAAAGGAATGGAGACAAATAGAAAAAACATAGAGAGAAATAACAATGGAAAAACACCAATGAGAAAGGCAAAAGAAGGAAAGGGACGATGGGGAGAAGAAGGGAGGAAACGGAGGGGTAAAGAAGAAAGAAAAAGAACAAACTAAAGAAACAAAGACATAGAAAGAAAAATAGGAAGAAAGAAAGGGAGAAGAAAATAAAAGACAAGAAAAAGCAAGAATTACATCAAGAAAAGAAAAAGAAAAGAAGAAAAAGAAAAAAAGAAGGAATAAAAAAGAACAACAAATGAAAAAAGGGGAAAATAAAGATAATAAAGGAAACACAGGTAACGAAAACAGTGGGAAAAAAAGAGAAAAGAACAAAGTTATTTGATATTTCGTTAAAAGGAAAAAGAAGCTGAAGAACACCTTTGCAGCAGTTGCTTGGTCTTTTACTTGGATCAACATTAACTGGTTCGAGTTTTGGCGTCAGCTCAACATCCTGTGATTCTGGACAAATCACTTAATCTTCCCCTGCCCACAAGAAATGAATGTTTCCTTGTGTAACATTAACTCGTGCTGAGGTAAAGCGCTCCAATAACTTCGGGCTGAGTTTGTACTATATAATAAAAACTGTAAAAAATGAAAAAAAATAGACGCAGAGCTCGGTCGAAGGGAGGAAGGGAACATCAGGACTGTGACAAGGAAAAACAGGATTTAGCATAAAAAAGATTTAGGGCCATATGCATGAACACATTTTCCCATAGACACAGAATGGGCAAAACCCTTTGATGCATCTGGCACTTAGTCTTTTCGTGTAAATGCAGTCTTAAACTGAAACAGCAAAGCTCCCACTGAAGATTCATAATTTCATCAACAGCCAACCAATTCTACTGAGTCTGCATACTCATCAATGGTTGCAGATCCGGAAATCCACTATGAGCCTAAAAAACAAACTAGTTGGAGCACCCCGTGTCTAGGGAGTGTAGCAGAAATTCCAATGAAGAGGCTGGATGTGAAAAAGCACTTATTATGCAAGACAAGTCAGACAGGGCTCTTGAGGCGCAATGCCTCAATGTCCTCCGATCCAAGGAGACAGCTATCAAAAACTCTCCAGCACGAAGGACAGCTGACTGACTGACTGAAACATTTGTTAAGCGCACTTATGCCGTGGCGTCTTGGCGCTGCGAGAGGGTAAGGTTCCTACTAAGTGACTAAGCTGTGCTGAAAAGCCAGGTCTTTAATGCCTTTCTGAAACAGCTCTTATTTGTTTCTAGGCGGAGTTTAATGGGCGCGGTATTCCATAGCTTAGATGCCTGGTGTGAAAATGATTTGCCCCCCCCACACAGCGAACTTTCTTTATTCTCGTGGTGCTGATCAAGCCCAAGCCACCAGATCTCAAAGTACGGTTTGGGGCATAGCGAGGAAAGAGAGGTTTCATGTCCTCGGCTCCTCCACCAATTATGGTTTTATGAACTAGGCAGAGGGCTTTGAACTGTACTCTTTGACAAACCGGTAGCCAGTGGAGTTGGCGAATGCCCTTAGATGTTGGGTGATGTTTTGGGAGCACCAGTAGTACTCTAGCGGCAGCATTTTGGAGTGACTGGAGTTTGGAGAGCTGCTTTTCACCCATTCCCAGATACAAGGCGTTACAGTAGTCAATGCGTGAAAGAACTAGTGAACCAACCACCGTTTTCCTTAGCGCAAGTGGGATCAGGGGCAGTATTTTTCTTAAAATTTTGATGGTGAAAAACCAAGCCGATGTCACTTGATTGACTTGTGCGTTGAGAGTAAGGTCTTTGTCAATCCAGAAACCTACTTTTCTGACTTTTTGTGCAGGCAGGGGGCACGTGCCCGCCTCTGGAGGCCACCAAAGTTGGCTCCAGATGAGTCCAAATTCAATCACCTTGGTTTTTTCGGTGTTTCGTTTTAAGAAATTCTTGTTCATCCAGCTCTTTATGCTTAGGAGACAGTTTCTAAACTGCTCCGTAGTGATTTCTACCGTTTGTGTGAGAGATACCACCAATTGGGTGTCGCCCGCATAAGACACCAATTGTAGGCCATGTGCTTTTATTAGTGTGGCTAAAGGGGTCACGTATAGGTTAAAGAGGGTGGGGGAGAGTGCCGAACCCTGTGGGACCCACCATAGGAGGGAGAATTCTTCTTACTGAAGGCCGTCCCAGTGGATTTGTTGGGTTCTAGTATCTAGGAAGGACTTGAGTAGGGTCAAGGCAGTGTCTCCGACACCAACCGATTTAAGCCTGTCTAGTAGGACCCCATGGTTGACAGTGTCAAATGCTGCAGTGAGATCCAGCAGCACTAGGACGGCTCTACCTCCCTTATCCACGGTCCTGCGAGCTTCCTCTGTGGCTATTATTAGGGCTGTCTCGGTCGAGTGACATGACCTAAAGCCATATTGAGTGGTGTCCGGAATATTGTTGAGGTTGACTTTTTGTTAAAAAAACAAGGCCAGCTTGTCTATAAAATATTCATCTGGGATAAATATTATGTCCCTCTGGCATTGAAGTAAGCTTGCCACTGTTTTAAATAACTCCTTGGAGGAGTTAGCAGCCTCCTGAATTTTAAAGCTTTCGTATAGTCCTTTCTGTGAGATAGACTGTAATCTGATCTCCAGATCCGTTCTTGGCGCCGGCAGTTAATTTTCAGTCTCTTAACCTCAGGGGTATACCAAGGTGAAGTGGCTGATTGTCTTCTAGGTTTTTTGGTCTCTTCAGGGGCTAGTTGGTTTACTGCCTTGTTTATCCATAGGTCGAGTTTATTTGCCCCATCATTACTCTGCCAGCAGGTAGGTCGCCCCCCCAGCTGCCACACGGTCCTCCTGACAGTGCCCTCGCTGCTGCTGCTGCCGAGTAATTCCTCTGTGCCTATCGCCACCCTTGCTCTGCTGCCTGTGCCCTTGTGACCCCTCTCCCCCGTTTTTCTTCTGTGCCCCTGCTCCCTGGTGTCCCCTTCGTTTTTGCTGCCTGTGCCCTTGTGACCCCTCTCCCCCCGTTTTTCTTCTGTGCCCCTGTTCCCTGGTGTCCCCTTAGTTTTTGCCGCCTGTGCCCTTGTGAACCCTCTCCCCCTGTTTTTTCTTCTGTGCCCCTGCTCCCTGGTGTCCCCTTCGTTTTTGCTGCCTGTGCCCTCGTGTCCCCCTCCCCCGTTGTCCTCCGTCCCACCTTCCTGCGCTGCGTCCCTGCGGCCCCGCCCCCCACTATCCCATTCACCACCCCGCTCCCACCTCCCAGCTGCTCCTCCCTCTCACTACCCACTTAAATGGAGGCCGCACAGCAGCCGCGTGCAGGGGCGTGCCGCTGGCGCACCGAAGGCACGCTTAAGGTAAGCCCCTCTGCGCCCGTCCGCGCCTGGATCGCGCCCAGTGCCAGGACCCCTGCCCCTCACCGGAGCCAGCCCACCCGACGGAAATACCACGCGGCACCCTCCTCGCACTCAACACCGGCCGACAGCCAGCCTGTTACCGTGCTACCCCGAAACGCACCCACGGAGCCTTCACCTGCCATGCCTGCAAATTTACCTGCCCTCGGACCTGCACCGCGCCCGCTGGAACAGGCGCCAACAACAACCACCTCGAGTGCATCCTGCTCAACACCTGCTCCGTCCACAAACACGCCGTTGAACTCTGGGACCTCCTTGACACAACAGCACCGAACGTCGCCTTCCTCACGGAAACCTGGATGAACGCCTCCTCAGCCCCCGACATCGCCATAGCCATCTCGGACGGCTACAAGATCACCTGGAGGGACCGCATCAACCAAGCCGGAGGTGGCATCGCCATTGTCTACAGAGACACCATCCGCATCACGACAACACCGACGACACCCTCACCGCTGCCGAGCACCTTCACTTCCAGATACACACCAACCCTAAGACCACCCTCAGAGATACCCTCATCTACAGACCCCCGGGACCACGCACACATTTCAGCGAAGCCATCGTAGACTTCATCAGCCCGCTCGCTCTCGCCTCCTCCAACTATATCCTCGTAGGGGACCTCAACTTCCACCTGGAGAACAACAAGGACAACACCACCTCCCTACTAGACAACCTCGCCAACCTCGGACTCAAGCAACTGGTCAACACCCCCACCTACTACGCTGGCCACACGCTCGACCCCGTCTTCTCCTCCAGCAACCACATCTCCTTCAGCCACGCCACCGAACTTCACTGGACCTATCACAGCTGCATCCATTTCAACTTCAGGAAAACCACGACTCACCACCGCCCGCAACAAGCCCCCCCGAAGTTGCTGGAGCAAGAACACCCCCGACCAGCTCAGCACCTCCCTGAGCCAAAACCCACCCACCAACACTACGGACCCCAACCAAGCAGCCCGCAACCTTACACAGTGGATCACCGACTGCACCGATGCCCTTGCACCACTGAAGAACCCTCCAAACAACCCCGACAGCAAAAAAGTCTCATGTTTCACCAATGACCTCAAAGACTCCAATAAATCCTGCCATGCCCTCGAGAAAGCCTGGCGCCACGACCAGTCAACGGAAAACATGACAGCCCTCAAGAACGCCATCCGCAAACACCACCAGCTGATCCGCACCACCAAAAGGTCATCTTTCAGAGAACGATTGGACAACAACACCCACAACAGCAAGGAACTCTTCAGCATTGTTAAAGAGCTCTCCAACCCCAACGGCAGCAACAACGACATCATGCCTTTGCAAGACCTCTGCGACTCACTCGCCACGTTCTTCCACCGCAAGATCGCCGATATACACAGCAGCTTCGGTGCTCAGACCACGTACCCAACCACCGAGCCAGCGCCCCCCACCACCACCCTCTGCACCTGGACCCCCGTCAGCACGGAAGACACCACCCTCATGATGAACACCATCCGCTCAGGCTCCACAGCCGACCCCTGCCCACACTACATCTTCAACAAAGCTGACTCCATCATCGCACCCCAACTCCGGGACATCATTAACAACTCCTTCGCATCCACCACCTTCCCGGAGAGCTGGAAGCAGGCGGAGATTAGCGCCCTCCTGAAGAAACCCACCGCAGACCCCACAGACCTCAAGAACTTCCGCCCCATCTCGCTCCTCCCCTTCCCCGCAAAAGTCATCGAGAAAACCATCAACATTCAGCTGACCGTCTTCCTTGAGACGAACGGCTCCCTCGACCCATCACAGTCCGGATTCCGAGTGAACCACAGCACAGAGACTGTCGCGTTCTAATCTAGGACCCCGATCAATACTGTGACCTTATGCCCCTATACGGCTATAATCCCTTTGTACCCCTATATTGGCATAAACGATCAAATGCAATATTCAGAAACTCGTCTCTGGCCTCACACGATCAGAGCCACATTTCAGAATCTCTTCCTCTGCAGCTCATTAGAGCAAATGACACAGCAGAAGCCACTATCTAAGATTCCTAGATTACACTCCGAGTTCTTCAACAAGATAAAAACTCAGCAACCTGGGAAAGCCCCGCTTGCTATGTTTTGATTAGTAATAGAACTCTAATGAGCACTGAGAGACGATCACTTCCTAGTGACATCTTTATTGACTTCTTATGTCCAAAAACTTACGTCAAACCAGGCACCTTTCAGGTATAAATATTACCAACGTTGCCTTAAGCAAACGCTGATGCTGATGCTGATGCTATCGCTGCCTCAACGCCATCGATGATAGCGATGGTGTGGTGAACATAGGAGCAGAACAGCTGTCCCCTGCAGAGCCCAGCAGATACAAGCTGCCCACGGACGCTGCCCCTCCTCCTCTTCCTCGACGCGCTGAGAAAGACGCTGTCTTTTCTCCTGCCGAGAAAATCTGCTCCGGCGTTTCCAGCCCACTCTTGCGAGTGACTGGGATATCGAGTCCTGGAAGGAGATACAAGACCTCCAACATTCTATTCCAGAGGTATGGTGTTGACTAAACCCTTATAGAGAATTCTTGAAGCAAACCTTGGCAAAACCAACTTAACTAAAACTGCTACTTACTTACTCCCTCCCACGTATTAGGCTTAGGTCAGGTACACTGGGGTAGGCGTAGTTAGAAGCACCAGTTGAGTACGTTAGCCTAATGTATATATGAATGTATATATGTTTTATTCCTTTTACACCATTGTATGGCTAAGAAACCATATCAATGCTTTTACAGTATTATTTCGCAATCCTCATTTTACTGTACGCACTTTTTATAATAACTAGTCTTGCAATTGTGGCAATTCATTTCTCTTGTATGAGAAGAAAGACTGTTCAATAAATAATACCTATTTATTGAAAACGCCCGTCTCTCTATTCTCTGCATATTGGTGAAAGTAATCTGCACAAAAACTGACTGAGTAAAATAACTGTCTATTGTTTCACACGACTCTAGAGATTGACTCTTATTCTAAGGAGCAAAGTTGTCATGTTTATGCGGTTGTTGGAATACTGAATCCCTTCTTGTCTGTACCAGGGAAGCTGGTCACTTCCTATTCAGTCAAGAAAGTTTCCAGTGACCTCTGAGCTAGTTGGTAACAAACCGAATTAAGTTTAGCATAGTCAGTGGAGACCTGGAAGATCCGCACTTCTACGTCTATACTACTGTTTATGTTATTCCAATGCGCAGGGCCTATTGGGAAAATAGGAACTACACTACAAGACCGCCCTCATCGCAGCCACCGACGACATCAGGACCCTGCTTGACAATGGGGAAACTGCCGCCCTCATCCTCCTCGACCTATCGGCTGCTTTCGACACGGTCTGCCACCGCACCCTGACAACCCACCTCCACCACGCCGGGATCCATGAAAAGGCCCTGGAATGGATCACCTCCTTCCTCTCCGACAGAACCCAAAGAGTCCGTCTCCCGCCCTTTCGCGCAGCGGCCACCAAGATCATCTGCGGCGTACCCCAAGTTTCCTCGCTCAGCCCCACCCTCTTCAATGTCTACATGAGCCCCCTTGCAGCCATCGCACACAAGCACAACCTCAACATCATCTCCTATGCTGACGACACCCAACTGATCCTCTCCCTCACCAACGACTCCGCCACCGCCAAAGCCAGCTTCCAGGAAGGAATGAAAGACGTCGCGGAATGGATGAAGCTCAGCCGTCTGAAACTGAACTCAGACAAGACGAAAGTCCCCATCCTCGGCCCATCCACCTCCGCCTGGGAAGACTCCTGGTGGCCTCCTGCACTGGGCACCGCCCCCAAGCCCACAGATCACGCACGCAACCTGGGATTCATCCATGACTCCCCCTTCACGATGACCAGGCAAGTCAATGCCGTTACATCTTCCTGTTTCAACACCCTCCGCATGCTACATAAGATCCTCCGTTGGATCCCCACTGGAACCAGGAAGACGGTCACCCAGGCCCTCGTTACCAGCCGACTGGACCACAGGAACGCTCTATACGCTGGGACCACGGCCAAACTACAGAAAAGACTCCAGCGCATACAGAATGCATCTGCACGACTCGTCCTGGACATCCCCCGACACAGCCACATCTTCGCCCACCTGAGAGAACTGCAGCACTGGCTCCCCGTCAGCAAGAGGATCATGTTCAGACTCCTCGCCCACGCACACAAGGCTCTCCACGACATGGGCCCCGAATACCTCAACAACCGCCTCACGTTCTACACACCTTCCCGCCAGCTCTGCTCCGCCAGCCTCTCACTCGCCACCGTCCCACGGATCCGCAGAACCACCACCGGAGGAAGATCTTTCACCTACCTGGTGGCCAAGACGTGGAACACCCTCCCCACCCACCTACGACTGACCCAGTACCATCTCTCCTTCAGGAAACACCGCAAGACCTGGCTTTTCGAGCAGTAGCGGCACCCCCCTCCCAGCGCCTTGAGACCCTCACGGGTGAGTAGCGCGCTCTATAAATGTTCCTGATTGATTGATTGATTGACTCTCGGCGAATGAAGGGGGGTTGCTCGCCAGGATTGTGGTTAATTCTTCCCCCTGAAAGCGTTTCCACGGCCTACTATTGGCAAGTGCGGGCCGTTCTCTCCGGTCGCAAGCTTGAATATTGTATTTTATTTTGAAATGAATGGTCTGATCATGGGACTGGTTGAACCGACGCTACTTTAATATTATCATTGTTCGTGAACAAGCCATCCAGAGTGTGGCCGGCTTGGTGAGTGGGTTTAGCTATTATCTGTTTCATCCCAAAGCTGCGGAAAATGTCCGTCAGGGAGGAGGTGTCTGAGTCCCTGCTGTCTTCTAGATAGAAGTTAAAATCACCTAAGATTGTATAAGTGGGGGTGTCTAGGCAAGATTCTAGGAATGTTTGATTTGTTCTGGTAAAAGGACCTTTAGAGCTGGGTGGTCCATATATCAGTAGACCTGTGAGAAGGGCTTGGTTATTATTTTTGATACTAAAAGACATCGCTTCTGCCTCCAGTCCTGATTCTGATAAGGACTTCACTTTAAAGTGTGAGCAGTAAATTAGGGCAATGCCCCTCCCACTGCTCCTGTCCTATCTACTTGTGCCACTGAGTATCCTGTTGGAACAGCCACGTTCCAATCTGGCCCAGAGGTGGTAGAAGCCCACGTTTCTGTGAGAAATACTAGGTCTAGATTGTTATCTGATATTAGAGATTCTAATTCATATTTATGTTTGGGCAAGGATCTTGTGTTTAACAGGACACATTTGATGTTCTCTTTGTGGCCGGGATGGGGGCCATTTAACTGGCTGCCTACCCCGCATTCAGGCAAGAAGGAAGTACTCAAACCACAGGATATACATGCCTTGGAGTTGGTAGTGGAATGGTCTAGTAGTGTAGTGGGATTCGGGCATTCCCGAGTATTTAGGGCCAGAAGTTCGTCACGGGTATACCTGATTTTGTAACATTGGGCAGGGGTGCTGGCCCTGGGCGCGTCATTGGCGTGGACGGGCGCAAACGGGCTTGTCTTTGGCGCGCCTTCCACGCGCCGGCGGCGCGCCCGCTGCGCGTCAGGAAGAGCATTGGAATATATAGGCTCTCTCCGGAAGTTTCTACAGCTAGAGCGCGGCCCCCACCACTCCTAATTTGGTGACTTGCTCTTACGAGCCTGGTGTCTCCCTGCACTCCCTCCGCACAAATGGGACTTCCCGCTGCAGACCGAGGAGTCGGGCTAAGGTAAGTGAATATTATTCAATTAAAAAACAAGTTTAGAGTCGATTTTTAAAAAGATCGTGGTCGCATCAGTCTGTGCAGTATAGCTGCAGTAGTGGCATTGATTATCTCGCGCACAATTTTGGCAATTCGTTCAGGCTATTGCAGTTGTAAGTAAGCAAGTAGTGAGCGCGTTACCTCTCACTAAAGATACCTTATGAAAAGGATCAAATTCCTGTTTCTAAAGCACCAAAAGAACCAAGTAGAATGCCAAAAGGCTAACAATTGAATGTTTTGCCAGAAAGTGAAACTCGAAAGCGAATGCATTATCAAAGACTCAATACAAGACAATTTGGGGTAGGGCCTAACAAGAGACAGCCTAGTCTCACACTGGACACTCAAGAGAGCACCCTGGAGGACCAACACAAAAGTTCCTCCACAATTGGAGAATGTAAATCAGATGGCAGCAAAGAAGATGGAGGTTTACATTCCAGGAACGTGGGCGAGAGATAGTGTGCAAGAAAGAGGACTGCTGAACACAAATGACTGCTTTCCCAAAAAGACCTGCCTCCAGAGGTCTGGCAGCTCAACGTTCAGGCTATTATGTGGATCTGAGCTAGAGAGCATTGCGGTAAGAAGGGGATTGTTGAGTGGTAAATGGCAAGAGGCAAAGTCACAAAATGTTCTAGAGCAAGATTTAGCAAAAGCAACAGAACCAGATTCCATCCAAAGCAGATCCACAGGAAGAACATGGACTGCTTCCATCTGCAATTTTTGCAGACGCAGAAAATCAGTAGAAATGGAGGAACCAGATACAGAAGATGGTCAGCTGCAGAAAGGACATTACATCAACGCTGAAATATCCCAAAATGTAGACCTGGGAAAAGCATTTCCCTGCAAAACTATCCATCTTTACGTTACCAGGCAGATCAGGACTAAATCCAGAGAGTGCAGATAATACTCTACTGATAATGAAAGAGTCAAGCAGAGCTCCTCAGGTTGGGAGTTCTCTGCTTGTGGGAGGTTTTCACCTGACAATCACAGATTAGTGTCCTCTCACAGAAATCTTGCATTGGCCAGATCAGGTAGCCAGCAGGAGAGCACTTTTGCTCCCGGTGACCATTATAAACTACTGTCGCCCACTGTCCTTTTATACGAAGATCCTTCTGTCCTGGATTTGTGGCTCAGAGCCATTAACACTACTGAAATGTTTTACAGCTTCCTTCGATTTAAAGAATATGTTCTCCTTCTGGAGACCACATTCCCTGAACAATCTAAATGTCAGTCACCTATAGAGAGTCACCTAAATTCTACCAGGCAGACTTTTGTTATCAATACTGTTTGAGAGCCTGGAAGGACCCTTAACGACAAATCCAATGGAACTAGCAATCAGTCAAATAGAGCAATGAAAGGTTTCAAAATTGAATTTGGTGTTCATAGAACAGTAACATGGCAACTCATTAACAGAGTAGATGGCCAACTAGGGGGCTCATTAGGATTGCGGATAATCCGCATCCTCCGGACCGGCGGAAGCCACCGCCGGCCCGGAGGATGCGGATTATCCGCTGCGGAATGGAAAATGACCCCATGCCAGATTAGGATGGCTGGGGGATCTATTTTCCGTCCGCCGCTTTTCCGCCGCGTTCGCCTTCCGACCGCAGCGGAAAAGCTCTAACATGGCTGGCGGTGTCTATCAGACACCGCCAGCCATATTACGATAGCTGCGGTGATATGCCTTTCCACAGCGGCATTTCCGCTGTGGAAAGGCATACGGTGTTGTCTTTGGGGGCCTGTTGCGGGCCCCCAGGGGTGAAGGGGGGTGCACATGGGGGTACCTTTGCATGCACGAAGCGGCAGGCACCACGCGGTGCCTGCAGCTTCGTGCACGCAAAGGTAAACATGTTTTTTTTAACATTGCGGCGTGTGCTGCTTCAAGCAGCACCCGCCGCAATGTTAAAAGTGCAGGATGTTACTGTGAGAAGTTGGCTTGATATACAGTGTTCACTATTCTAGTGAGCACTTTGCATCAGTCCAAACAACCCTTATTGATGATTGGTTGTAAGTCAACCTTATAGACCAGCTATCCTAGTAGCATGGATACGAGCAGTCTTCGGGCTAAACTCTAGAGGGCGTGTTAAGCCAGCTGTTATACCATCACATATACCCCTTGAACACCAAGTGAAAGGACACCACACAAGTGTTATGAAAATAAACAGTGTATTTATTTAGATCACAACAGCCCTGTACTCTTTACGAGGACAGGGTACTAAGCACACAACAAAACTCTTACGAAAATACTTTAAGTTGCACAATTTACACAAATGCCCGAGGGGCACGGAAAACCATATACTATGGAAGTGGAATGCGAAACTACTAGCAGGTAAGTACTGGACTAATAGGCTTTGGAATCGCTAGGACTACGTTACTGAACCTTCAGATTACTAGTAGGAGGCCTAGGGGACTCGGGTGCAGAGTGTGCACTCTCACGCGGGATGCGGGACAAAGTCTATGGAGGCTAGTAAAAGCAAAGTTAGTGTTCTCGGGCGAAGGTAGGCTGAAAACGAAAGTGGATCTGGACCCTTGGATAGTGAGGCTATGCTGGGGCACCGAAATGCCGAAGTTACCTAGCCCAGGGGCTGCGGCTGCATAGGTCTGAAAAGACGTCGGAAACCTTCGTTGACGAACCAGGAGCCTGAAAGAAGGAGTTGCTGGCAGGCGACCAGTGAAGATTGTTCGGTGGATCCAAGCCTGGATCGAAGATGGAAGACACCTGTAAGCAGAGGGGACCAAGTCCTGAATCACTAGCCAGTGATCAGATGGGCACCAGGATGGCACCGGATGGAGTCACCTCGACCAGGTGAGTGGGCAACGCTGGGCTCTGCAGTCTCACGGACCAGGAGGCATTGTCGGCGACCAGGATGGAGGTGCGAGCTGTCCCACGATGGTTGATGCTGTCGACGTTGCTGGACCCAGGATTGGGGCAACAAGTCTTGGCAAATTCAAGCCCACGCGGTGGACCTAAAATGGCGTCTGGAGTAGACCAGGAGGTTCCGGGGTGCTCCTCTTTTGGAAGGGAGCTAGAGCCAGTCTGGAGCAACCAGACCAGCAGTGGTGATGTCGTTGGTCGTCGTCGGGAAGGCCACAAGCCAGCGGGCTAGTAGCCAGACAACGCGGTGAGCAGCCAAAAAGCAGAAGGGCCCCACGCAGATCTCGTGGATGCTGGGGGGCTGGTCTTCGGTGCTGGAGCTGCTCAGGGTCGGGGCTTGTCGGACCCCAAAGCACTCACCAGAGGATCCCTCGGCAGTCGTGCTGGATAGAAGTTGTGCAGTTCTGATGATGGCCGGTCCCTCGAGGTCTCGTCGCACCTAAGGTTCTCAGCTTAGCTGTAGAGGTAGGTAGAGGTCAGAGGTGCCAGGGAAGCCGGGTCTCGTCGAGCTGGTCAGTCGGATTCTGGAGGAAGGACGTGCAGCAAACTGCAGTGTTCTTAGATGGTGCCTGCGGGTGCAGGGTGACTACTCCTTAGCCACAAGGGAGAAATCTTGAGAAGAAGTCGAGAGTTCCTTTAGTAGAAAGTAGTTTCTTGATTCAAAGATGATCTAATTTGGAAGGGTCCCCGCTCCTGCCTTTATCCTAAAGAAAGGGGTGGGTACGCGACTAGGTCCTGCCCTAGGGGTGGGACCAGGAAGGGGGGTGGTTACACCCCTCTCCCATGCCGAACGTTCCCCAGCTCAGGGCTGGTGTGCCCCTGGAACTGGTTCTACCCGGCAGATGCGTAGTGAGCACCGGGGTGCCACTTGCAGTCACCTTCCTGTAAAGCCCTGCCTACCCAGGAAACACAAAACCCTGTCTGGGATGGTGCTAGCACCGCCCCTGACAGGAAACCCTTTGTCCAAGCTCCCCTCGCTGGAAGGACTCCCAGCTGCAGGGGGTCAGACTTGTGTCTGTGGTGGCAGCATCCATTTTGTGATGCTGAGGCTTGAGTTAACTTTAACCGGGGTTCACAGTTACATACATGTCGTGTCCCTCTAGAAGGGTGGAATGCTAACCCCGTCGCCAGAATTGGCGAGGGGTTAGTATTCCAATTCGTATGACACCTTACTCGACATGTTTTGATAAAGCGATACCAAAGATAGCATTTAACCGCGAGGATTATAATGCACTTAAGAGTATATGGTACGCGTTATCATGGAACAGCTATTAGGATTTGGTTCCGCAAGCTGCAAACGGGCTCAGCTCATGCCAGAGCACCATCTCACACGATTTCAAGCACTCTGCCTTCAGGATTGTCAAGGCCCGCCATAGGAGTGACTGATAGGAATCTGTGTGTCCATTTTTAGGGTTAGATATAGGTATACTATATCTAAAGCAAAGGGTGATTACACCACCTTGCCCCAACTGTCGTGCAGCCAGTTGTGTCAGATTTAGATGGCCAGCCAGGGGTGGCATAATACATGCTGCAGCCCCTGGTAGGCCCTGGGTACACCTATGCCCTTAGTTACAGGGTCTGATATGGTGGCCCAGTACCAATTGGTAAATGCACCTAGGGTACATGTTGTACTTTAGTGAGAGAACAGCTAGGCTGTGGGTCTGATTAGCAGGCCCACAGCCAGAGAAAGTCGTAAACCAGTGAAACAAAAGCAAAAAATCTGGGTGATCATAGGATTGCAGACCCTACTCCCTCACATGACCCCCCCCCCCCACAAACTTTGGGACAATAAACTAACCTTGACCAAGTGAGTCTTCTTGTTCTAAGTGGAAATACCTGGAGAGCCCATCTGCATTGCCATGATCAGTGCCAGGTCTATGCTCCACTGTAAAATCCATCCCCTGTAGGGAAATGGACCACCTAAGCAGTTTGGGGTTTTCACCCTTCATCTGATTTAGCCACAAGAGGGGCTTATGGTCGGTCTGAATCTTGAAATGAGTGCCAAACAAGTATGGCCTCAGTTTCTTCAGGGCCCAAACCACAGCAAAGGCCTCCCTCTCAATAGCTGACCAATTTTTCTCTCTGGGGGTCAGCCTTCTGCTTATAAAAGCAATGGGCTGGTCATTACCATCAACATTCAGTTGAGATAGAACAGCTCCCACACCCAACTCAGAAGCATCTGTTTGGACAATGAATGGTTTGGAGTAGTCTGGACTCTTTAGGATAGGTGCTGTGCACATGGCCTGCTTTAGGTCATCGAATGCTTTTTGACAGCTTGCTGTCCACTGAACTTTCTTTGGCATTTTCTTACTTGCCAGTCCATTAAGTGGAGTCACAATTGATCCATAATTTCTGACAAACTTTCTGTAGTAACCAGTCAGGCCCAAGAAAGCTCGAACCTGAGTCTGGGTGGTTGGAGGAGCCCAATCCCTGATGGATTGTATCTTGCTCTCCAGTGGCTGAACCTGGCCTCCACCTACAAGGTGGCCCAGGTACACAACATGTGTCTGCCCTATCTGGCACTTTGTGGCCTTGATAGTGAGACCTGCTGCTTGCAGTGCCTCTAACACTTTCCTCAGGTGGACCAGGTGATCCTCCCAGGTGGAGCTAAAGACAGCTATATCATCAAGATATGCTGCTCAGAAGTCATCCAGCCCAGTGAGAACTTGATTCACCAGCCTTTGGAAGGTGGCAGGTGCATTTTTCAGACCAAAGGGCATTACCACAAATTGATAATGTCCACCAGGGGTTGAAAATGCTGTCTTTGGCTTGGCATCCTCAGCTAACCTGATTTGCCAATACCCAGCTGTCAGGTCAAATGTACTTAAGTAGTTGGCAGAAGCCAATCTATCTGTAAGCTCATCTGCCCTTGGTATTGGGTGGGCATCAGTCTTAGTGACTGCATTGAGACCTCTGTAGTCTATGCAAAACCTCATCTCTTTCTTACCACCCTGGGTGTGAGGCTTTGGCACTAGAACTACTGGACTAGCCCAAGGGCTATCTGAGGGCTCAATGACTCCCAGCTCCAACATTTTCTGCACTTCTGTTTTGATGCAGTCTCTAACATGATCAGGCTGCCTGTAGATTTTACTCTTGACTGGCAGGCTGTCACCAGTGTCAACCTCATGGGTACACCAATTGGTCTGACTGGGTGTCAGAGAGAACATATGTCTGAAGGATTGAAGAACCTGTTTACAATCCTTCTGTTGATGGTCAGAGAGGCTGCCACAAAAGACAACACCATCTACTGATCCATCATCAGGATTCTGAGTGAGCAGGTCTGGGAGAGGGTCACTCTCTTCCTCCTGTCCCTCATCTGTGGCCATGAGCAAACTCATGTCCTTCCAGTCAACATATGCTTTGAGCCTGTTCACATGAAGCACCCTGTGGGGGCTTCTGGGAGTTCCAAGGTCCACCAGGTAGGTGACCTCTCCCTTTTGCTCAAGGATTGTGTGGGGCCCAGACCATTTGTCTTTGAGTGCTGCTGGGGCCACTGGCTCCAACACCCACACCTTCTGTCCAGGCTAGTACACAGTCAGGACAGCCTTTTGGTCATGCCAAGCTTTTTGGAGTTCTTGGCTAGCCTCAAGGTTTTTGGAAGCCTTTTCCATATACTCAGCCATCCTGGAGCGGAGACCAAGTACATAGTCCACTATGTTGGTTGCAGGCTTTTTGAGAGGTCTCTCCCATCCTTCCTTCATCAAACACAGGGGTCCTCTTACAGGATGCCCATACAGAAGTTCAAAAGGGCTGAAGCCAACCCCCTTCTGTGGGACCTCTCTGTAAGCAAACAAAAGGCAGGGAATCAGGACATCCCATCTACGCCTGAGCTTTTCAGGTAGTCCACGAATCATCCCTTTTAGGGTCCTGTTGAACCTTTCAACAAGCCCATTGCATTGTGGATGATAGGGTGTAGTGAACTTGTAGTTGACACCACATTCCTTCCACATAGCAGTTAAGTAGCTTGACATGAAGTTTGCACCTCTGTCAGAGACAAACTCCTTGGGGAAGCCAACTCTGGAGAACACTCCAACTAGGGCTCTTGCCACAACAGGTGCTGTAGTGGTCCTAAGGGGAATAGCTTCAGGATACCTGGTGGCATGGTCCACCACCATCAGTATAAACGTGTGCCCTGATGCTGTCTGGAGTTCCATTGTTCCAACAATGTCAATCCCCACTCTTTCAAAGGGCACCCCCCCCCCCACAGGCATTGGTATAAGGGGGGCCTTTGTGGTGCCACCTGACTTACCACTGGCTTGGCAAGTGACACAGGAGCGACAAAACTTCTTGGTATCTTCATTCATGTGGGGCCAGTGAAAGTGTGAGACAATTCTGTCCCAAGTCTTGTTCTGGCCTAAGTGACCTGCAAGGGGAATCTCATGGGCCAAGGTGAGAAGGAAACCTCTCAGAGACAAGGGGATGACCAGCCTCCTGGTTGCACCAGGCTTGGGGTCTCTTGACTCTGAGTATAGGAGTCCATCTTCCCAGTATACCTTGTGGGCACCTGTGGCGTTCCCTGCAGCCTCAGCAGCAGCCTGCTGTCTGAGGGGTTCAAGAGAAGGGCAGGCTAACTGTTCCTTCCCCAGGTCTTCTCTGGAGGGTCACCCTGAACCCAGAAACTCAACCTGATCAGGTTCAAGTTCTTTAGGCTCAGTTTCCCTCAGCTCTTTGAGGTCAGCCTCCTCTGAGACTTGATCCTCAACCTGGGGCAAGGGGGAAGGCAATGCCTTAACCCTCCTGCTCTTCTTCTTGGAAGGTGTCTGGTCCATTGTTCCAGGATCCAGCACCTGTTCAGTGGGGCATCTTCTGGCCTGTGACCTAGTCACAGCAAGCACATGTGCTGGCACGCCTAACATCTCCATGTGAGTCCTCTGCTCCACTTCTGACCATTGTGATGACTCCAAATCATTGCCCAACAAACAATCCACTGGGAGGTCTGAACTAACTACAACCTTCTTTTGGCCATTTACCCCTCCCCAGAAGAAAGCAACAATCGCCATACTATGACTGGTAGTGACGTTGCTGGCATTGGTCACCAGGAAATCTGTACCTGGCATGATCTGTCCAGGGTCCACAAAGTTAGGTGTCACCATGGTGACACTGGCACAAGTGTCCCTATAGGCCTGAGCCATTTTTGCCATTTATCAAAGGTGTCTGCCTGTATTTGCCCAAAGTATTGGGACTGACATCAGGGGATATATCCACATCCAAAGAATAAACGTAGGGAGGGTCAAATAGGGCTATATTTAACGACCAAGACCACTCATGCCCTGAGAATGACTGTCAACAAACGGGCGTACTCCCACATAATGCTGGGAGATACATAAAGTTCTGGACTTCCTACAGTTTTCATCTGGGCTCAGAGGAACTGGTAGGACTTATCCAATGTACATTAGCGTGCATCACTACTTTTGATTTGCAGTCGCAGTTTCCCAATGGTCCTGAAGAAAGCTGAAGAAAGCTAAGACCAACAGTCAATACAGCTGAAACATGTCGACCTTCACTCACTTTGCCCACATATAGTTATTATTTCAAACTATTCTGGCAATTTTAATTTTGACCCGAGCGCCATACTGATTAAAATTAATTTTGGCCCTTGGAGTCAATTTTACTTTCACGTTTTTCACTTTAATTTTTTGCACTGCACCCCATTAGCATCACCAGTGAAGCCCAGTGGTCTGTATTCACACCATGTTAATCCATCTCTGCACCATGACTAGGTGCACTGTTTGAGAATTGGACTGGTGACATCTCCCACATGACGACATTCCACCAAATGGGTGGGCTGATGGGAATTTTCTTAGCAGAGCTGGGTCATCACTTCTAGTGCTACTAATGGTTTTGGGGCATTAGTTCAGTTGCGGCACACTTACAGTTTCCTGACCAGGCCACTTTTTCGTTTGTTGATATATCCACATCCCCTGTACAGACAAGGACATCCTGAGTGAGTGTGCCAACTAAGTTGTCATACCCCTCAGAACCCAAGGTTAACCCAACTAATCCCTTGGGAGGTGCACTACCACTGCTGACTGTACTAGGGGGTGCAGTTGCCTTAGGGGCTGCAGTGGCAGGAGTTTGCCCTCCTTTCTTGGTGCACTCACTAAACCAGTGAGTTTTACTTTTATAGTATTGGCACCACCTTTTTGACTGGCCTTCTTGAGTCTTCTTCTTCTGGGAAGCCTGACCCCCACCCTCTTTGTTTTGTTGGGGACCGGTTGAAGACTTCTGGTCATTTTGTTCACCTTTGTTATCTTTACCCTTCTGGTCTGCTTTCTTCTGACCACCCTGGTTCTGGCCCTGGTTCTGCTTAACCCTTGTTCTGACCCATTGTAGCAGGGTTTCTGTTCTCCCACAGAACTGTGCATAGAGATCTAGAACCTCAGTGAGTTAGGATGATCCAAAACTCATCTCAGTGTCAGAAATCTCCTTACCTAGCTAGCTACAGTGTCTCATGGATCATTATGTAATGAACCATGTCTTAGACAAACCAGAACATGATCTTTAGAATACCTCAGGAATCGTGGAACACATGAACACTCTTTCGTTATATAATCATTTCAAACCAAAACTGGGAGTCAAAGAACACAAATGCAAGTTTGAAATATTTATTATTCAATGCAAAGTTCTCAAACGCAGTATCTTGTATAATACCAAAATGCAGATTATAAAAATCAGAGTTAGCAGCATAGTCACTAATCCATAGTAAGCAAAAGGTGCTAGCATGTTATAATGCAAAACCTAAAGAATCGATATCACCTATATTTCGCGCACCCTATCTAGTATATTATTTTATATCTAAGAAGGTCTCATTCGGGCTTTAGCAGGGCGGCCCCATACCTCTCAATGTCAGTAGGAGCAGTTCACATCAACAGCTACCAGCTCTCTCCATGCGCAGCACCAAGTGTCTACGTTCATTCCGTGTAACTCTATCTTAAACCCGCGTAGAGCCCAAAAACGTTGGCATCAACATTATTTGTGTTATGTCTAATGTCTAATGTGGTGCGAGGATCAGACTTCCCAGCAACCTTGTGTTAGGTTAATCTTAGAGTGTGCAGCTCTCAGTGTGCAGACAGTTGTACCAAGTGTACGAGGCAAAGCTGATAGCATAGGAATAACATATTATTCTCAAATAAAACACCTCACCGCTTCTAGGGTGAAAGCTACAACAACAAGTACGTGTCGTGTGCAAAACCGAAGCCGAAGGCAAAGCGGCTGTTTAAACATGTAATACACTCATGCTAACTTAACGCAATATATGTAATGAAGTATCCATATGACACCCCCCCATTGGTCCGAGCACCGCCAATCATAAGGGAAAAGGCAATACTAAATCAGATACAAAAATTGAAAGCAAAATTCAATAATCTTGAGCTAAAAATAAGCTAAAAATATGTATGAATGAATATGTATGAATGAATATGTATGAATGCCTACAGTGGCCTCAAATCAAAAAAAAGAACAAAAGTCTTGAACCAAAAGTCTACCGCCAGGTCCAAAAAAGTATGAAATGTATGACCAGGTCGCATCCTTTCAAATGTTTGTAAGAGAAAAAACCAAGGCACTTATCCGATATCCAAAGTCATGTGCCATCTAGACGTTATCCCCAGCGACATCACGTGAGTGAACTTTCCATCAGCTGAACATAGTCCATCCCTCCACTTCAGCGAGGGGAAAGTTATATATCACAACAAAGCATTCCCTCCATGCGTCTCACGATTGGAAAGTATATGCAAAGAAAGTTGCAACAGCCTCCAGTATGAAATCACTGCCATCATCCGAAAATAGTTCAGCCATCCAATTTAGCAATGGGAAAGAACATACGTGCTCCTCCAGCATCGGATCCTCCTGCAACGTCAGAGGACAACTCGGTGGGTTCACCAGCTCGCTGTGTGTCAGAAAGGCATTCGCCGCTGCAGAGATCTCCCATTGGCCCAGGACTCCATTTATTGCTGCCAAGGCCATAACTCTCTCGCCAGAACAGATCAGCTCGTGAGCCACAACGGGACGCATTAGCTGATCAAAATCGACGTCAGGAGCAGTCCTCAAGCATAGGCATAAATCAATGGCCCAATCGAACTCGCAGCTCAGGCAGTGAAAGACAGGTTGGACACACGTGAAGTCGGTGAACCGAAATGACAATCTATAGGCCGTGCTTAATGCTGCAAGCGGCAATGTTCCATAGTAATTGAGCATCCGATTACGACACAGGGTCAGGAGGCGTTGAACGTCGTCTTGCGCAGGATGGGCATCCATGTTTTATGAAGAAAAACACCAACAGAAAGCCTGCGGCCACAGCCAGCAAAACAGGTAGTCCACCAAACAAACTCGAAAAAATAGTGTGGAAAAACGTGGGAATGATACCAAAAACTTTTTCAAACGTAGTCACGAGGCCACTGCTTACTAGTTTAAAAAAATGTGCAAGGCCAGTCGTTGAAGAAGCATTAAAAATCTGGTGTACCAGCTCGCAGAAATGAAATGGCAAATCAGTGTTTAAGAGCGCCTGCACCTCTGTGCGGGTGTTGGCTATGTGAAGGACATAAGTTTCCCGGGCCGAACTCAGGGTCACTTGTTTTTGAGACAAAAGGGCCCTTATTCTGCTTAAACCATTGAATTTCGCTTCCAAGGTTGGGATCCGTGGCCAGATGGAGACATCTGAAGAGCCATGCGTGGGTGGGTATAGCACGTTCTTGCAGCACACTACACGCTCTGATACAGTAACTATATAAGCCACACCAATTAATAAACCACAACATAATTCGTTGTTTAAAAGCAGATAACTCCCATTAGCTAATAATGTAAATGTGGGCACTACTGCTGGAACTGGCGTGCCTTTTAAAACACATGCTAAATTTGGGCGGTCCTGATTACAAGAACCGTGTAACTGAATGTGTCTGCATATTAATGAATGGTCAGGTGACTGTGTGCATTCCTCACCATTAAGATTAACCTCTTTTCCATCTTTCAGACATCTGTATGTGTATGGTAATGACCATGCCTCATGTAGGAATGCATTGCCTAGCGGTTCATATCGTCCTATAGCAATATAACGCATACAGTTAGTAAATTTATACAAAGGGAATGGTAATGTAATTAATCCATGAATAAGCCACGTGGCAGTAGTGGTTTCAGCAACAGAGAAAGGCAAGGACTCTAGCTTCTCAATATGTAGCATAGAAAATGAAGCATCACGCATTGAAAGCATGCGCTGTTTCTCAGTAAGATTAAAAGGAGCAAAAAGGGATGAAACGTTCAATGAGGTCCAGGGAACTCGACCAGCCTTAAGAGTCTGTAGCGTCCATGCAAACTGCATCACAGAACGCAATTGATTTTGACCATGGTATAACGTGGACACTTCATCATGTACAATATCAACAACAGAAGAAACAATATTATCCAATGTGTAAATTCTGGAAGAAAGCATGTTAATACTGTTATCGACCACTGCAAGCACTTTTTCCAAATTTGCTTGATCAATAGCTCTCAGGCGCTTTGCTGCCTCAACTTGTGAAAATTTCCAAATCTCATTGTATATAGCATAAAGAAAGCGTTTAGATCTACCCCTAGCTGGGCCTTTTAGAAAATCATTTAGGTCTATATTTTCATTCAACTGGGACAGATGCAGTTTAACTGCAGCCAAAGTGGAATGTTGTAACCAGTTCTGACACAATTTTCCTACTGAATAAGTAGTAACAGTGTGATCTGTTTCAAACCTGGGATCTGGCCTGACGTGTGTAAACCCTTCAGACAGACCCAAAAAACGACGTTGGCAAGCATCAGAGCTCCTCTGCCACAAGAGCCACCCCTCCGGGTCGAAATGGGAAACATTAAAGGAGGAGTTCTGCAAAAGTGCTTGTATCTCACTGATGGATAATGTAGTGAAATTACTCCAACCCGAATATTCTTCTAAATCAGGGATAGTAGGGGTATTTAATTTTTTAGATGTAGCCAATCCAAAACATGTTGTTTGGGAAATAGTTAAATTTAAAAACAACATGTGATTCGGGATGAGACATGCACGATGCAAAGCCTCAGTGCCTTGTACCTGCCAATCTTTGGTACCCCAAACCGATTTAAGGTCAATATTATCCTTCCATAACTCATAGCCATCTACAGATAACCTTTCTAGAAAGGACTTTGAATACAGCAATTTTGTATCAGTAAGTCTGACTTTGGGCATGAATTTCTGGTTCACTTTAAAATAAAACGACTCAGGATTTGATTGATTAAAGTCTGTAAAATAAGAGTATTTTGCCAGAAACGTACTCGAGCTCCCCTGTAAAGGAGCAGGGCAATGTTCCCACTGAGTGTAATTCACAGGAACCCTCCTGGAACTTGTCTTGTGTAGGAAATGATTCCCATAATGTTGATAACAAAACAAATCACCATAATTGACAGAATCTAAGTACAAGTCCTCAGCATCAAAGGCCGCATAATATTTCAAATCAGAGAACAATGCTTCTACAGCCTGAAGATCCCAGTCATCAGAACGAACATTTTGCTTAATCACACCTCCCATGTTTACTCTAAGCACATTAGGAACATTAATAACTTCTGTGGGGCCATGTATCTGAAACCTAACCGCATCCCACACAATCCCATCAAGGACTGGCCAAGCAGTAATTTGTACTGAATGTAAGTCCCTCTTTAGTCTGTGTACTGAATGTGAGGATGACAGAGGGGCCAATGTTCCATTAAGGTACCGAATTCCTGTTCTTTCTATCACATAATGGCCTTCGATCAAGCGGAAAAAATAAAACACAAAACCAATTGACATAAAAAGATAAAATGAAAATAGTATCAGCCAAACGTATGTCCAAGGTGGAATTAGAAAATGTTTTTTAAACAACGTGGCATATTTTGCAATAGTCGATGGTCTCTTTGAAAGTTCCGAATCAGAGTCAAAAGAGAATCTGGACTGGTTAGCCAAACGGGCATGTAGGTCGGACATAGATAAATCAGCAGGATCTGCATAGGTCAGCTCATCAATGTTAGCAAGAGGAATAGTATTTAATAAAGGATTGGATAAAGCAGGCATCTCGAGGGACACCTCCTGATCTGTACCAGATGTAATAGCCAGCACAGAGTTCCTCACCATGGAAGGACAGGATGCAGCCGGTGTCATGCTATGAAGAATCGGCCACCCTGTGTGTCTTGACATTGTCAATAGAAATAAATCTGTTTCCTTTACGACCTGGAAGTGGTGGTAAAATGACTGTTCTTGTGCCCTTCACTCCAAGGACTCGAACCGGCGGTCGATATGAGGGACCAAACTCTTTCTTGTTATCGATCTTCTCTCGAACCAGTTCTCCAACTTGGGGTAGCCAGCCAACTACCGGGATCTGCAACGCAACATCCGATGTGGAGGGCAAGTGTTCCTTTGCAAGACTGTCTCTGGTCTTTTGTAGATCCTGTAAAACATTGCAATGTTCATCTACGTCAAAGGCCGCGGCCTGGGCCTGGCAGTCTGCACCATCAAGGTCAGGGACGTACATCTTGATACCAAAGAGCATTTCGTATGGGGTCCGCCCACCCAGAGACCTTCTAGGGAGATTATTAAGCGCACGCTGCACGCCATAGAGGTGGGTCAGCCAGTTTCTACCAGTGCCTATAACACGGGCTGTCAAAGATTGCTTTAAGTCGCGGTTCATTCTTTCTACTACAGAATTGCCCTCAGGCCTGTAGGGGCTTGAAAACTTCACCTGTACTCCCAACGAAACCATAGCATCCTTATACGCCTTAGAGGCGAAAGCCGGACCCTGGTCCGAATGGAAAGTACCACAAGCAAAGATTCCCACAAAGACACGCAAATCCTTAATGACAGTTCGCGAATCAGCGCTTCGATGCGGCCATACCCATACAAAGCGTGTGCATGAGTCAACTGCTACTAAGATGTATTTACAAGCAGTATCAGAAGAAAAAGGACCGCAGTGATCCAAATAAACGCAACCAAGCGGTTTATTAGAGATGCACAACTGTGTCTGAGGCGGACGCGCAGCAGTAGAAGGCTTAATCTGCTGACAAATGTCACACATAAGGACATACTCGCGCGTCTGTTTGTACAGTCCCCGCCACCAGAACCTCTGTTGTAGCTGAGATACAGTGGCTGAGACGCCCGCATGCGCAGACGCCACACCTTCATGAGCCGCTGTAATCAGAGAAGCTCTGCGATCCGAGTTGGGAACTAAACGCTCTCCAACTTCAGGAATTTTCACATAAGGAACCTTATCGGGACTTAAGTGGTATGTGTACTTCGAAGGGAACCCCGCAGGATATTTACCTCCCTTCGCTGTGGCAGCAACGGCCGCCAAGATGTCATCATCTATTTTGCTTTTGGACCTCGTGACCGCTGCAACTAAGTATTTTGATACCGCTGACTTCGCTGCTTCATCAGCAAGCGAGTTGCCAACAGCGTGGACTCCCACGCGCTGGTGGCCGAGAGTATGAATCACAAACACGAGCGGCAGTTTCTCTTTAAGTTCCGCCACTCGGACCCAGATCATTTTATGTTTTATTGTGCTACCTTTGGAATCACGAAAATCATTCTGAATCCAAAAGAACAAGTTCTCATTGTAAGACTGGACACAGTAGTAAGAATCACTTACGATTAAAGTCGTCACACAAGGATCAGCGTACTCCAATGCAAGCATTAGAGCACGCAGCTCAGCTAATTGTGCGGTGCAGTCCCCAAGCGTCTGCGTGTGCACGACGCTGGACTTGAACTCATCGTTCACCATGGCACCGACCACAATGGCGCAAGCGGAAACGTAGGCGTGTTTAGAGCCATGCGCAACCTGCGCCGAACCATCCGTGTAAATGATACAATGGAAATCCTCCAACGGCCGCATCGCTAAAGGAGCAGGATGAACGAATTCATACTGTAAATACTCCTGCGACCGTAAAGCGGCGTCAAAAATAAACGTGACATCCTGAGATGTCAAGGATGTAGCCCACTGAATCCACCGAGGGTGCAAAGCTTTAGAATTAGGTACACTGGCTTTCGTGACCGCCTCCAAGGCTGGACACGGGGTGACAACCAACATGCGCTTTCCCTGCGACAGGGCACGTTCCTTAAGAATTGCCATCTGCACAGCCGTTAAAACTTTCTCCACAGTGGAAAAACGCAGTTCAGCCGAAGTGTACAAGTGTGACTTGTAAGCAATAGGTACAGTATCCCCTTCATTAAAAGTCAGGTACGTGAAACCCACCGTCCCAGGGATAATTCTTATCACCAGGTTGGTCTGGTTATCACGAGTCTGTAAGTAGTCAGAAGCTAGCATATCAGCCTGCAAGGACTGCAAAATGGCTGAATGCTCAGGCAGCCAGCATGATTTGGAAAAAGATGGTTGTACCAAGGCATATAAAGGCTTGATACGCTGGGCATATTCCGGAATGTATGTCCTCCCGAAATTTAAAAAACCCAGTAAAGACTGTAATTTTTTCAGCGTTGTCGGAGAGCGCAACTGCGCGCACTTCTCCAGGAACTGAGGAGCCAGTCCTTTTCCTTCATGGTTAAGTTCATAACCTAGAAACAACACTGTGTACTCCGCAATGTGCGATTTTGCAAAGTTAAACTTGTAACCCATGTCTGCAAAGTTACAAATTATGCTGTTTACTCGACACAGATGCTCCCAAAGCTCGTCGTCTGTGAGATAAATATCATCCACATATGAACATGCAACTGGATCGAAACTCTCTAAAAGAGAGACTATGCGGGCGGAAAACACTCCAGGACTATTTTTATATCCCATTGGGAGTCGATTAAACTTTTTTTGTACGCCTCCGCATGTAAAACTGGTCCATTGGGAACTCAGACCATCTAATCTATGTGCATAAAAACCATTGGAAATGTCAAGCGTGGTTTTGAACCGTTTACGCTCAAGACTATTCACTAGGGCAGAGCCGTGAGTATTCTGTACTGCACAGTTACGGCAATGCGAGTTCAAATGCCGGTAATCCAAAACCAGACGATATGATCCGTCCGGCTTGTTAACAGTAAAAAGGGGGTTATTCATCGGTGACACACACGTTTCAATTACACCTTGATATTCCAATTGTTCAAGGATAGCCGCGACCGAAGCTTTAGCTTCACGCCGTATGGGATATTGGGGTTGTGGCTGCGGCTGTGACCGTAACGGAATCTCATGGCTAGGGGACAATTTATCCCAGCCACACTGATTCCGGTACACAGCCGGCGCAAGCGCCAGAGCCCACTCTTCTGCAAAATGCAGAGCTTCCATTCTTGGCACAGTGTGCGCGAAACTGGGGAGGATCACCTCCTCCCCTCGCGGAGCTGCGAGAACAAAAGGTGGGGGCCAGTCAGCCTCCGAAAGCAAAATGTCATACGTATCCGAAAGATTTTCCCAAAATACCCCTTTTACAGTTCGCTGCATGTCACCTTCAATTAACAGGACAATTTCAAAAAGTCTTTCAGGGGGAGCAACATGTGTATCAGCTGTTTCAATCACAATAAAAGTCTCAGTCGCTGTCACCTTCAACAGTGGACGGAGGGCCTCTCTCACTATGGTAATCTCCGCCGCGCTGTCCAGCAAGGTCAGAGCCCACGTCAGATTCCGAAGCCGCGTTCTCACTATCTGGGGCATATCGATGCGCCGTTAAGGCAGCGACTTTCTTCTTGGCAAACTGTGGTCTCTTTGGCGTAGAGTCGTCCCGCTGATCCCCTTCACTTCGTGTGCGGGGCTGGCCACGTCCTTGCTGGCCACCCCTGCCCCTGCCGCCCCCTCCACCACCGGTTGACGGAGCCGATGAGTCCTGAAAGGAACGAGGAGAGCGTTGGTCAGATGCCTGATATCTTTCAGGCGATTTAATCATAGCGCGATCGCGCAATTCATAAACTCGTTCTGACTGCGCAGGTTGTGAAGGCGCCGGACTTGAAACCTGTGTCTGCTGTTGTTGTTGCTTACCCTGATTCTGCTTTTTAGGCCAATTTTGTTTTTTGGACTTGGGCTGTCCACCTGTTTCCGAAGACTGTCCCTGGGGCTGCTTCCTTTCTTTTTCAAGAAAAACCTTTGCACCCTTAGAATTGCGGCCAACCGTTTTATAAGCCGCCACAATAATTTTTGCCAGCTGACGGGGTTTCTCGGCATCGGGAATTAACGCCAGACCATTGGCCACCTGAAAGTTCACAGCATCCCCTTTTACATTGGCAAGGATAATACCGCAAACTGTTTCAAATGAACCGTTCAGGCGCATACCCAACTCAACCGCCGACTCAGGTCCGTGATCATCTTGAACACGTTTGAGGATCGCAGACAGGTTCGACACTGTCGGTGTGCCAAAGCACCTCGAGTAAACCGCTGCAAAAGTCTTACCCCATGTTTCACAGTCAGCAAGTTCAGGGGCTAAATCCTTCGGTAAACTAAGCGTAAGAATCCGGTGTTTCTCACCCGGAGTCGTATTAGGAAACACAGCCTCCAGCTGGTCGAATTTCTCGGCAAGCCAGTAAGGAAAATCATCCTTATTTTCTGGCTTTCTGCCCATTACGGAATTCACCATGACAGGACTGATTTTCAAACCAGCCTGTTCCGCTCGAAGCTGCGCACCTGCTGGGGCAGCGCCATGTATATTACGACCAATGTAATGAACAAGCGCTCTAATCACGTCAACCGCGACATCATGCAGACGTCGCAAATCAACCACATTACAAGTGGCGCGATTAGGATGAGGAGTAAATCCTCCCAAGGCGGGCCAGGCTGTGCCCGGAATGGACAACGGACCTAACCTCGGAGCCGTTAAAGAGTGGGGTAGGACGCCACCAAACCAAACTCCGTGCTGCCAAGCATCAATAGGTACTTCCAGTGCTCTGTACGGAGCATAAGCCGCCGGAACAGCCGAGGCAGTGTACGAGTGGTAGACGCCCGAATTAGCGTTTACTTCCGGAAACGTCACCCAGGAATAAAACAATTCGTACGGGTACGCATGTTCCGCACTCACCACTAGAACCACAGCCAAACCTTCCGCAGGGACATTATATGCCCTCAAGTGGTCGCGAACCGCGACGCGGCTATGCTGCGCTATTTCCACGGCCATGGTAGCACCGGAAGTGAAAAAAGGACAAAGAACACTTTGTAGCACAACTGGGTAGTAATTCAAAGAAACCGTTTAAAGTAGAATTCAAGCTTGAAAAGACCTATTTCAAAAATAGGTAGGTTTTTCCGACACCACCGTTTACCGGAAACGGGAATGAAGGTGTTAAGGTTTGAATGATATACTACTCGAGTGTCATGAAATACGGCCAACCAATCCGTTGGGCGCCATGTAGCAGGGTTTCCGTTCTCCCACAGAACTGTGCATAGAGATCTAGAACCTCAGTGAGTTAGGATGATCCAAAACTCATCTCAGTGTCAGAAATCTCCTTACCTAGCTAGCTACAGTGTCTCATGGATCATTATGTAATGAACCATGTCTTAGACAAACCAGAACATGATCTTTAGAATACCTCAGGAATCGTGGAACACATGAACACTCTTTCGTTATATAATCATTTCAAACCAAAACTGGGAGTCAAAGAACACAAATGCAAGTTTGAAATATTTATTATTCAATGCAAAGTTCTCAAACGCAGTATCTTGTATAATACCAAAATGCAGATTATAAAAATCAGAGTTAGCAGCATAGTCACTAATCCATAGTAAGCAAAAGGTGCTAGCATGTTATAATGCAAAACCTAAAGAATCGATATCACCTATATTTCGCGCACCCTATCTAGTATATTATTTTATATCTAAGAAGGTCTCATTCGGGCTTTAGCAGGGCGGCCCCATACCTCTCAATGTCAGTAGGAGCAGTTCACATCAACAGCTACCAGCTCTCTCCATGCGCAGCACCAAGTGTCTACGTTCATTCCGTGTAACTCTATCTTAAACCCGCGTAGAGCCCAAAAACGTTGGCATCAACATTATTTGTGTTATGTCTAATGTCTAATGTGGTGCGAGGATCAGACTTCCCAGCAACCTTGTGTTAGGTTAATCTTAGAGTGTGCAGCTCTCAGTGTGCAGACAGTTGTACCAAGTGTACGAGGCAAAGCTGATAGCATAGGAATAACATATTATTCTCAAATAAAACACCTCACCGCTTCTAGGGTGAAAGCTACAACAACAAGTACGTGTCGTGTGCAAAACCGAAGCCGAAGGCAAAGCGGCTGTTTAAACATGTAATACACTCATGCTAACTTAACGCAATATATGTAATGAAGTATCCATATGACACCATCTGTCTGCCTTCTTTCCCAATTCTTGGGGAGAGGTCAGATCTGAGTCAACAAGGTGCTGATGCAACAACTGGTTCTGACAATTGTTTAAAATCTGTTCCCTCATGATCAGATTGTACAATCCTGTATAATCAGTAACCTTACTGCCCAGCAACCAGCCCTCCAAAGCCTTAGTGGCACAATCTACAATGTCAGACCAATCCTGAGACTGAGTTTTCTGGGTATCCCTGAACAGCAACCTGTACTGCTCAGTGGTTAGGCCAAACCCATCTATCAGTGTACTCTTCAGGACTTGGTAATTGTTAGCATCCTCAGCTCTAGTAGTGAGGAGCTTATCTCTACCTTTACCTTCAAAGGAGAGCCACAAGACAGCTGCCCACTGACTCTGGGGGACGCACTGGACAGTGCAGGCCCTCTCCAAAGCAGTTATCCATTTGTGGATATCATCCCCTTGTTTAAAGGGGGGCACTATCTTACTCAGGTGTCTAGTGTCTAAACTCCTGTCTTTTTCTCTTGGGAGAATGCTGCCACCAGTGAGATCTAACCCACTTAACTTTTGCTCTCTAGCAAAGGCAAGCCTCTCTTTGGCCAGGGCAAGTTCTTCCCTTTCAATCCTTAGATTGGCTTCCCTCATTTTAGCTTCATGCTCCCTTCTCTTAGGGGATGACATCCCTCTATGAGAAGAGGTCTGAGAACCATTGGTTCGAATGGATCTGTTAGAGCCTCTGGATAGAGACCTAACTCGTCCATTCCTAATGTTAAGTCTGCCTGAGAGTGGCCCTGGGGGTCCCCCAAATCCATTCTCATGCCTACTTAAGTTGGTCCTAGTGAGTCTACTGACTTCTACCTGACCTTTGTCTGCCTCATCCCCTGATAACTCATCTTCCTCCTCCTCCTCAGCATCATCTGCTGCCTGGAGGTGGAGGTCAGGGTCACCAGAGGTTCCCTCTAGGGGAGGCATGTTCCCATCTGGATTAGAAGAATCTGGGTTAGCAGTTCTCCTGGCATCATAAGGCTCTAAGAGACCAATCAGAAAGGGAATGGTAGGGTTAGAACCCTGTTTTAGCTTCCTGGAGGTACACAATTGTCTCATCTCCTGGAAGCTAAGTGCTGCATATCTGGACATGACCTGTGGAGGGTCAACTGACACAAGGGGAGACTCAGAGTTTCCTCCTTTGTCTGACATGCTGCTTTTCTAGTGTGGTGTAAGTGATGCACCTACCTACACTAAATGTTTGCCTACTGATCCCTTGCTAAGAGTTGTAGTCAAGGTGTGCTAAGCCTTGTTGAACTACAACAGCTGGTTCAGTAGAACTCAGAGTATTCTAAGCTAAGTTATATGTACCTTATACTTATGTGATCTTTCACAAAGATATTCTTAGGATACGTGTGGTAAAACAACAGCAAGCTCATATCCCACCGCTGCCACCAATGTGAGAAGTTGGCCTGATATACAGTGTTCACTATTCTAGTGAGCACTTTGCATCAGTCCAAACACCCTTATTGATGATTGGTTGTAAGTCAACCTTATAGACCAGCTATCCTAGTAGCATGGATACGAGCACTCTTCGGGCTAAACTCTAGAGGGCGTGTTAAGCCAGCTGTTATACCATCACATATACGCCTTGAACACCAAGTGAAAGGACACCACACAAGTGTTATGAAAATAAACAGTGTATTTATTTAGATCACAACAGCCCTGTACTCTTTATGAGGACAGGGTACCAAGCACACAACAAAACTCTTACGAAAATACTTTAAGTTGCACAATTTACACAAATGCCCGAGGGGCACGGAAAACCATATACTATGGAAGTGGAATGCGAAACTACTAGCAGGTAAGTACTGGACTAATAGGCTTTGGAATCGCTAGGACTACGTTACTGAACCTTCAGATTACTAGTAGGAGGCCTAGGGGACTCGGGTGCAGAGTGTGCACTCTCACACGGGATGCGGGACAAAGTCTATGGAGGCTAGTAAAAGCAAAGTTAGTGTTCTCGGGCGAACCCGATAAGGTAGGCTGAAAACGAAAGTGGATCTGGACCCTTGGATAGTGAGGCTATGCTGGGGCACCGAAATGCCGAAGTTACCTAGCCCAGGGGCTGCGGCTGCATAGTCTGAAAAGACGTCGGAAACCTTAGTTGACGAACCAGGAGCCTGAAAGAAGGAGTTGCTGGCAGGCGACCAGTGAAGATTGTTCGGTGGATCCAAGCCTGGATCGAAGATGGAAGACACCTGTAAGCAGAGGGGACCAAGTCCTGAATCACTAGCCAGTGATCAGATGGGCACCAGGATGGCACCGGATGGAGTCACCTCGACCAGGTGAGTGGGCGACGCTGGGCTCTGCAGTCTCATGGACCAGGAGACGTTGTCGGCAACCAGGATGGAGGTGCGAGCTGTCCCACGATGGTTGATGCTGTTGACGTCGCTGGACCCAGGATTGGGGCAACAAGTCTTTGCAAATTCAAGCCCACACGGTGGACCTAAAATGGCGTCTGGAGTGGACCAGGAGGGTCCGGGGTGCTCCTCTATTGGAAGGGAGCTAGAGCCAGTCTGGAGCAACCAGAATAGCAGTGGTGATGTCGTTGGTCATCGTCGGGAAGGCCACAAGCCAGCGGGCTAGTAGCCAGACAACACGGTGAGCAGCCAAAAAGCAGAAGGGCCCCACGCAGATCTCATGGATGCTGGGGGGCTGGTCTTCGGTGCTGGAGCTGCTCAGGGTCGGGGCTTCTCGTACCCCAAAGCACTCACCAGAGGATCCCTCGGCGGTCGTGCTGGATAGAAGTCGTGCAGTTCTGATGATGGCCGGTCCCTCGAGGTCTCGTCGCACCTATGGTTCTCAGCTTAGCTGTAGAGGTAGGTAGAGGTCAGAGGTACCAGGGAAGCCGGGTCTCGTCGAGCTGGTCAGTCGGATTCCGGAGGAAGGACGTGCAGCAAACCGCAGTGTTCTTAGATGGTGCCTGCGGGTGCAGGGTGACTACTCCTTAGCCACAAGGGAGAAATCTTGAGAAGAAGTCGAGAGTTCCTTTAGTAGAAAGTAGTTTCTTGATTCAAAGATGATCTAATTTGGAAGGGTCCCCGCTCCTGCCTTTATCCTAAAGAAAGGGGTGGGTACGCGACTAGGTCCTGCCCTAGGGGTGGGACCAGGAAGGGGGGTGGTTACACCCCTCTCCCATGCCGGACTTTCCCCAGCTCAGGGCTGGTGTGCCCCTGGAACTAGTTCTAGCCGGCAGATGCGTAGTGAGCACCGGGGTGCCACTTGCAGTCACCTTCCTGTAAAGCCCTGCCTACCCAGGATACACAAAACCCTGTCTGGGATGGTGCTAGCACCGCCCCTGACAGGAAACCCTTTGTCCAAGCTCTCCTCGCTGGAAGGGCTCCCAGCTGCAGGGGGTCAGACTTGTGTCTGTGGTGGCAGCATCCATTTTGTGATGTTGAGGCTGAGTTAACTTTAACCGGGGTTCACAGTTCCATACATGTTGTGTCCCTCTAGAAGGGTGGAATGCTAACCCCCTCGCCAGAATTGGCGAGGGGGTTAGTATTCCAATTCGTATGACACCTTACTCGACATGTTTTGATGAAGCGATACCAAAGATAGCATTTAACCGTGAGGATTATAATGCACTTAAGAGTATATGGTACGTGTTATCATGGAACAGCTATTAGGACTTGGTTCCGCAAGCTGCAAACGGGCTCAGCTCATGCCAGAGCACCATCTCACACGATTCCAAGCACTCTGCCTTCAGGATTGTCAAGGCCTGCCATAGGAGTGACTGATAGGAATCTGTGTGTCCATTTTTAGGGTTAGATATAGGTATACTATATCTAAAGCAAAGGGTGATTACACCACCTTGCCCCAGCTGTCGTGCAGCCAGTTGTGTCAGATTTAGATGGCCAGCCAGTTGTGTCAGATTTAGATGGCCAGCCAGGGGTGGCATAATGCATGCTGCAGCCCCTGGTAAGCCCTGGGTACACCTATGCCCTGAGTTACAGGGTCTGATAAGGTGGCCCAGTACCAATTGGTAAATGCACCTAGGGTACATGTTGTACTTTAGTGAGAGAACAGCTAGGCTGTGGGTCTGATTAGCAGGCCCACAGCCAGAGAAAGTCGTAAACCAGTGAAACAAAAGCAAAAAATCTGGGTGATCATAGGATTGCAGACCCTACTCTCCTACAGTTACCGCCAGGGTGGCGGTCACATCCTAATTAGCACAGAGGGACCGCCGCTGCCTGCGGACGGTCCCTCCTCCTCTGGGGTGGCAGACGGACGCAGGTCCGTCCGCCACCCTAATAGGCCCCTAGATTCTTACGAAGTTGGCAAGGCAAGGTAACAAAATATATTATCACTGTCACCTGAACTCTCAGCTATCATTTCGCCGAAACATAGTCCATCTGGGGAAGCCAATTAACATGAGATTTCAACTTGACTGTTCTACTGAGGCACAGAACAGGTGACATAGGCAGCTTTGAAAGAAAGATACTAATAAATCCACTGAATAAGAAGACGAGATAGGA
This sequence comes from Lissotriton vulgaris, assembly GCF_964263255.1. Classification (NCBI taxonomy): domain Eukaryota; kingdom Metazoa; phylum Chordata; class Amphibia; order Caudata; family Salamandridae; genus Lissotriton; species Lissotriton vulgaris. The sequence continues at coordinate 1,512,671,762 of NC_141685.1, read as the reverse complement.
TTTAAACAGATTTAAAGAGCTGATAAATGTCCTGCTTAGCTGACAGAAAAGGTGATACAACAATCAATCATTTTTCCAGTTGCACACAGTTCTGGGTGGCCTCCACAAGCAGGGCTTACACCATTGTGAGCACTGTAGGAGCCAAATGCCTGCCAAACAGATGATTTAAAAGAACAAGATACTTACCTCCGGTAACGCTTTTCCTGGTGGACACAGTATCTACCTGCGAATTCCTCTCCTTTTGACTATCCCCATGCACCAGCATTCCACTGAAACTTTCTTGAAGGGTTTCCCACATCGACAAGGGCATCATAATGCTCATGGTTACGCACACGGCGCCACATGACATCCCTGGAGCCATAAGAAGCCTGTGTCTGCATGCTGACGTCAGTTTCCAACCATTGTTTTGTTTTGTGCCTTTAAGGCGAAAAAGGTGACACTAACATCACAAATGCAATTACAGATCCTTAACTTTAAATCAAATATATATATATATTTGAGATGTCATCATTGATGTCATCAGTGATGTCACTGACCATGTCATGAATGATGTAATATGTGACATCATCACCAGTGGATTGCGGGCACGAGAATTACAGTTAGCAAAACTAACTATAACGGAGGAATTTCAATGGTTTTGTATGAGTGAAATGTCTAGCTAACTATAACACCCCTGAAACCTAAGGTTTTTTCAATGAATTTCTAAGGTTTTTTAAATGATAATTTTTAACTATAACCTGCCAAAACCTATGGTTTTTTTCAGTGAATTTCAAAGGGTTTTAAATGATAATTCCTAACTATAACCTGCCTGAAACCTATGGTTTTTTCAGTGAATTTCAAAGGTTTTTTAAATGATAATTCCTAATTATAATGTTCATTAAGCATATCTGTTTTTTTCTATCTTTTTTAATTATCATCCCGTTCTCAACGTAGTAAAAACTGCAAATATTACCACTCTTCAATTTATTTCTTCCTTCAAGAAAATCGCTACAACCCAGAACCACAACTAACGTTAATAATATACAAACTAGGCGTTCCCGTAGAAAAAAAACACCACTTCCCATACTTTCAACAACAAACCAAATCTACAACGCTACCTAAAAAACAGGCGATAGTTTCATTTACCACTAACAATTTAATATCAACATTTAACTAGTGTAAGGAAGTCGACTATGTACTGTGTGAATTACATCCAACTCACATCCATATCTAACGACAAATATGTAATATAGGTACTAATTATGCACTTCCAACACCCAACAGAATCACAACACATACCGCCACCACCACTGCTGCCACCACTCCTGACCCCTCCTGCCCTACTACCTCAGAGGCAGCGCAAAACAGGACAACGGACCTTCCCAAAATAATATATCCCCTCAACAGCACACTAGCTCAATGTTCAGAGTTATGGCAATCAACTATGTTTAAGGGAAGGAACTCGCACATCAACAATAATGTACACAATGCTAACACTACCGGTGAAATGCTATACACAACTCACTATACAACCCAAAAACTTTTCAGTGTGTAGATATACTATTGATACGTGTAGTGTACTGCACAGTGGACGCAACCATATTATCTCAGACTCTGGGGAATATCTCGGTCATGTAGCAGTGTTGTCCCCCCCACCCCCTTAAAGCCGAAGCGGAGTGGGCTGGTCCAACGTACGCAACTCCAGCATAAGAGTATAAATAATTAGCCTACGCCCTGGGCGTGGTTCACTTCTGCAAAGAGAAAAGACTCTGCCACAGCGAAGGTCCTCACTCTGCCACGTGGATGCCACCATGATCACGCGCCTCCTCGATACAGGCCCATTGAGAACTCAGCGCCACAGCACCGCAGACTTATGTCTTTATCGACTTCTGCCTTCGATCTACACTGCGGACAGCAGAGTTCACAACTTGAATTCAGCTTTGGATCTACTCTACGGACAGCATTGAAGTTAGCCTTGATTTATGTAAGGCAGAGACAATTGTACTCTATGTCCTCAGACTTTTTTAAAATAAGTGACAAAAATTCTTAGTCCATATCGGTGCTGACTACTGCCTTTGATCTACAGTACGGACATCAGGGTTCACAACTTGAATTCAGCTTTGGATCTACACTACGGACAGCATGAAATTCAGCCTTGATTTATTTAAGACAGAAACAATTGTCCTCTAACAGCCTGATTCATCAAAGTGCCGTTTTGCGAGTTTGAAATAGCGAATCATAAGGAATCGCTATTCCAGACTCGCAAAACGGCATTCATGTAGGAATCGAAAAAACAAAAGTGATTCCTACATATTCCTTATTTGCGATTAGCAAATTGCTAATCGCAAATAAGGAATAACTCCCCATTCATTCCTATGGGCCAAAAGGCCCATAGGAATGAATGGGGAGTATTCCTTATTTGCGATTAGCAATTTGCTAATCGCAAATAAGATAGCGATATAAAGGGTGCCAGGGGTGTCCAAAGCACACCCTGTAGCACCCCTTAAAAGTAAATACGAACAGGTGTTGCGCACACACATGTCCAAAGGACATGTGTGTGTGCAACATGCAACTTAGAAAAATGCTTTTAAAAGCATTTTTCTAAGTTTTCGCTATTTACCACGAGGTTTGAGCTCGCGGTACATAGCGGGTCGAAATTGCGAATTCGCAATTTTAAAATGGATGATGAATTGCATTTAAGGAATCTCAAATTGAGATTCCTTAAATGTAATTCATCGCAAAATAGCGAAATCGCTATTACCGATTTTTGCATTTGGGATGATGAATCCCAAATGCAAAAATAGAGCTAGCAAAGGGCCAGATTCTCAGAATCTGGCCCTTTGCGAGCCCATTTCGGCTTGATCAATCAGGCTGTATGTCCTCAGATTTTGTTAAAGGATGCGACAAAAAACATTCCTCAATGTCTGTACTGACTACTGCCTCCGATCTACACTGCGGTCAGCAGAGTTTACAACTTGATACCAGTTTCGCATCAACACTATAGACAACATTGAATTCAGTCTCGATTTATTTATAGCACAGACAATTGCACTCTGTCCTCAGATTTTGTTAAAGGATGTGACAAAAAGCATTCCTCGATAATTTGTGTCGACTACTGCCTTCAATCTACACTGCGGACAGCAGGGTTCACAACTTGAATTCAGCTTTGCATCTACTCTACGGACAGTAGGGAATTCAGCCTTGATTTATTTAATGCAGAGACAATTGTACTGTATGTGTTCAGATTTTGTTAAAATAAGTGACAACAATCATTTGTCGATATCTGTGCTGACTACTGCCTTCGATCTACAGTGCGGGCAACAGGGTTCACAACTTGAAGTCAGCTTTGGATCTACATTACGGACAGCATGAAATTCAGCCTTGATTTATTTATGGCAGAGATTATTGTACTCTGTGTCCACAGATTTTGTTAAAGGATATGACAAAAAGAATTTCTTGATGTCTGTGCTGACTACTGCCTTCGATCAACAGTGAGGACAGCAGGGTTCACAACTTGATTTCAGCTTTGTATCTACACTACGGACAGCATTGAAATTAGCCTTGATTTATTTAAGGCAGAGACAATTGTACTCTGTCCTCAAATTTTGTTAAAGGATGCGACAAAAAACATTTCTCAATGTCTGTACTGAGTACTGCCTTCGATGTACATTGTGACGGCTCACTAGTCGCATGGAATGGCGATTGCACATGACGCATTCCAGTAAGAAAGAGACATTGCACCAGTGTGACCCACCCAAATCACGAATCATCGCAGGGTGCACACACGCTGAGTTCTTCAGGTACCACTAACTCACTGCACCACAAGTCATCTCCCCGTGGCCTTATTAAGGCAGAATTCACCAGGCAAAAAACCTTACTCCCAGTGCGGCCTACCCGGACCAGGCATCATCGCAGGTTACGTACACGCTCAGTGCAAAGGTACTACTAACTCAGTGCACCATAATTCAATGCCACATGGCCGTTTTCAGGTAGAATTCAACAGACAAAAACAGTGGTCCGAATGCGGACCCCCGGGAACACGCATTGTCACAGGGTGTGTACAAGCTCAGCGCCAAAGATACTACTAACTTAGTGCACCATAAATCATCGCAAAGAAGAGTGAACAGTTTTATGTCAGCAATGAGGCATATTATCACTTTTAAATGGAATTCATGCAGAATTCGATCGACAAAAGACATTACTCCAATTACTGTACCCCCCCCACCCTGACCATGCATCATCGCAGGGTACGTACACGCTAAGCGCCAAAGGTACTACTAACTCAGTGCACCAAAAATCATCGCCACGTGGCCTTGCTAAGGCAGAATTTACAAGACAAGAAACATTACTATCAGTTGGCCTGCCCGGACCACGCATCATCGCAGGTTCCCCAGAACCTTCTTGTTTCAGGTGCAACTAACTCAGCGCACCACTTATCATCGCTGGCTGCGCACACGCTAAATTACCAATACTGTGCAGCTCTACTCAACCCAACATGGCTGTGGGCTCTTGCTAACCGCTGCCTCCTGCCTACACTGCGGTCATCAGAGCTCACAATTAAATAGACTGTTGATTCATTATTTGCAGAGTACAATACCAAACTAAGTATAACACCTATCAAACCTATACAATATCCCTTTAGTATGCTTCCTTCAAAAACTTCTTTTATATCAGTTATAGATTTAGTTGAATAATAAAATTCACACTGCAAGTTCAAAGGCACACTTAATGGCAGTCTACACTGTGGATAGCACAGGTCACAAACTATATTATGTCCCGGAAACATACATATTTCGACAAATTATTTCAATCGTTATTACAGATGATGCAGTCCAGCCTAAGATCTATACTGCGGATAGCAGGGTTTACGACTTGAATTCAGCTTTGCATCTACACTACAGACAGTAGGGAATTCAGCCTTGATTTACTTAATGCAGAGACAATTATACTGTATATATTCAGATTTTGTTAAAATAAGTGAAAAAACATTCTTCTATAACTGTGCCGACTACTGCCTTCAATGTACACTACAGACACTAGGGTTCACAACTTGAATTCAGCTTTGGATCTACACTACAGACAGCATTGAATTTAGCCTCGATTTATTTAGGGCAGAGACAAAAAATACTCCTGTGGCACTGCTAGTATGCGCAAGCACCTTCAATCCCTGCATCCTGTGAACTATACTCACAAAGAATGTAGAAGACTGCGCCAAAATGTACCTCCACCCAAGTACCTCTGGGGCATCACCTTCAACATCGCCACCAGACATACGTCCCCATTTTGAGAACGTTAGAATGCACTGCGTGAAGTGCAATCATTTAATTTGTTATGGGGAGCAATCAGTAGACCTAGTTTGCAGAGCAGTTGATAACCAATGATGCTAGGTTTTTTTCCCCCCCTCAAAGTGCAGTGCAGTATGCAACAGTCAATGCTTTGAGTGCGGCCCGTTCAGACCATGCATCATTGCAGGGTGAGCACACCCTAAAGACCAGACATACCACTAACTCAACACACCATAAATATTCGCCACATGTCCTTATTAAGGTAAAATTCAGTAGTCAAAAGACATTCTTACCAGTGCGGTCTGCCTGAACCACGCATCATCGCAGGCTCCACACAAATCGCCCCTACCTCAGTGCACCACAACTCATGAACCCTTTACGATAGAATCTTCTGTGTATTATTTCACATATAGTTCTCCTACCTTTGTACAGCAGAAGTCATAAACCGTTTACGATTGAATATCTGTGTATGATATCATGATTACTATTCTACTTGTTACCAACAGCAACGTAATAAAATGGAGTTGAGCACGCGTGCCCGTACCCACTTTAACTATCTATCTGTGTCTGTGTATTGATTATGTTTGTAAAATGCTGCTCCTGCGTCCTACCACATTATATTGTGCTGTCAACAGCGTATGCAACCATCTTACCTCTTTAGTTAAAGTAAGTTTCCCTATGGACTAGATCACTATAGTTACACCTCATACACACCACTCATTTATGGATTTGGAACAGATCAAAAGCAAATAAAGTATGTATCTGATCAAATGTATTCAATTCAAAATAGTTAAAAACATTTGTTCTATATCTAATCACTCAGTAAAATAGTGCATTTCGAAATACATAACAAATTCATACATTTTAAAACACAGTGTATCAACAATGTAAAAGAAAAAAAGCAATATATGAAAGAAAACCGAAAAACAGGGCCCTGTGTATCAGCCCTCAACGTTGGTAATCTGTTTCATGCTACAAACACGGCGCAAATCGGATATACGATTATAAGACTCTGTGTACTGCTTCAGATATAACATAGACCAAAGCGTCGACGCGTTTCAGTGGGATAAGATTTTTTCTTCCCGTGCGTGAAAGGAGAGATGATCGCGGTAGCCGCCGGGTGTAACAGGAGCCATATAGCCCTGAAAATTCTATTACAACGAAAACAACCACAGAGAAAACGCCCTTTCATCAAGCATTTGCATTTGACTTGTGAGGGACATCTAGTAACAACTAGGTGAACTGCAGCTCTTTGTAGAAATATTTTGGTATTGGATACTATAATATTCACTGCCCACTGCTAATCTCGTCCCATAATATTTTGCAGGGCCTTTGGTTGGGATGTTTTTTGCCAATAACTGTGCTTGGGGTTGTCTTAAGAGGATGGACCACCACTGAAGTTCAACAAAATTTGCTTTTTGTTTATGCTCTTTCTGTTCAAGGCATATGCTTGGTCCTCCCACTAGGTTTGGGGGGACCCCAAAATCATCAGCTCTCTCATTGCCTGATATTTTCACTGTAAAAGATCACTCTTGTGAATTGGTTATTTGCTTTTAAGCATGTAAAATTGCTTTTTCAAAGCACCTGAGGATATTGTTGATTTAGCTGCTACGTACGTGATTAAGCACAGTTTTGGTACTGTACTACGTTCAATTTGCAAAGTGTTTAATTAGTACAAACTTTGCATGCTCCGTTAGCATAGCGTAGTATTTTGCCCAGGGTTAATGTGGACGTGACTCTAGAGCCTCAAATACTGATTTCCAGCACCAAGTTCGACAGTATACCTGAATGTCCACATACGTATATATATATATATATATTAGCTGCACTTCATGTGCCAAAAACTGCAACCTAAAGCTTACTACACTATTATTACTACAGCTACAACACTCCACTGAATGTACAACAAACATTCATATTCGCAGAAATGCGTCATGTCCACCATCTTTTATGTGTGCAACTATGGATGAATATAGGGTTAGTGATACCCCATACCTTCCATGTTGGCCATATATACAGACATAATGACACATTTGCGTTTAAGACTCGGGTGACGGCAGCACTACAACATGGATACCCGAATCAGTTGATTTCCCATATAGCTCACGACGGAACCACGCCCATAGCTCCGGAGTCATCGTTCACAGCCTCACACAGCGCTGGCATACGTCAGTCCAGCCCACTCCGCTTATGCTTCCAGGAAAACACAACAACGCTACATGACCCAGAATTCAATTGTAGTGATTTCTTAGTTCCAGGTCTAGTTGTCAGAACGGCACACACACTCCCTCATGGCTGGTATACACCCACACCACAGCCATCCAGCACATGCGTCCCTACCAATAAAAAAGTCGGGGCGCACGTGCTCTATGCCATTTTAGAGTTGCTCCCATCACAAGTGCTTTGATGGCCCGTCCTGGTGATTCGGACGCCGCATGTAGGCCCGAACTACCGAACAGGGGGCCCACCACCACAGCGTGGCCGCTTTGGTCACTGAGTTAGTGGTACCGCAAAGACTGAGCGGGTGAGGAACCTGCGATGATGATGGGTGAAAGAGTATGTCCTTTGCCATAATGATGTCAAGACTCAGCACCAAATGGGAGACTTCTTGGTGGCAGAGCAGGACTGCTTGATGTAGAACGTACCCTGTCCGCGAAAAGTTGAGCAGTGAGGCCTGAGTGCGCAGCGGAGGGAGTAGATGGGGTGCAGCAGACAGGATACAAAAAGGCGACGCAGCGATTTAGGCGTACACAGTCCTATATACCGTATTGCATTTGTATTTTTTTTCCTATAGCAGGAAAGTTCTTATAGTTGGTCAAAAGTCCGTTGCTCATGATGATTGAAACCACGTGTATCACTGCGCACCCCTTGTTTTCTATAACCGGATAGAAAACATTACTACTCTACTAATTCTTCATAAATAGAAGCCCATTATCAAGTTGGAACTGTACAAATAGTTGTATTTTTAATGCGGGAGGGAAGGTGTGTGAAAGGGTGATGTTATTCTACTTCACATTAAGATAGTAACAATTACCAATCATAACATCTTTCTTTTACTGTCTTTTAGATGTAGAGCTTCATGGAGCACTATGTCCCGGCACGTGGTGGAAGACACACCGTTGACAGAAAGGTGAGCTGCAAATATTCTTTTCAGTCACTCTCTCACTTCCTCTCTCCTTTGATAAACAAATGATGCACAATCTTATCTTCCTTTCACAAATTGGCGTCCCCCCCCCCCCCCAACACCTCTAAAGCTCGTTTGAGGATTCTGCGATGATGCGTGGCCATCGCAAGGGGAACATTCTTTACAACGCAACTTTTACCATGCAGTGCCTTTACGACGCAACTATTACAACGCAAACCATTACAACGCATTGCGCTGGGAGGTGCTCTAGGATAGGGAATAGATTTAATTTACTATCTAACACCTTCCCTAGTGTCCACGGGAACTGGAGTTGGAATAGTAAATTAAACTATTCACTATCCTGCACCCCAAAGCGCTATGCGTTGTAAAGGTTTTCGTTGTAATACTTGCGTTGTAAAAGCATGCTTGGTAAAAGCATGCGTTGTAATGTCATACATCCCCATCGCAACAACGCATAAGAAGGCTGCTTCAACACATGGTAGACCCTTTTTGAATCATGCCAATGGCACAAGGTGAGCAAAGAAGCTTGTTTCTGAAGCAACATGAAGTCACCTGTGGGCAGAGAGAGGGGATAGTGTGCAGCAACTTGACTGCGTATGAATGTACAATTACCTCCTGGCAGTGGGGGTAGATAGGTTGCAACAGTCTGGGTGCGCAAGAAAGGGCACTCACTTCCGGACACTGGGAGTCAATGGGGTGCAACAGTCTGGGTACGCAGTAATGAGAACTCACTGCTCTGCAGTGGGAGTGCATGGGTATAGTATTCAGGGAGAAAAAGAGCACACAGACACCTCCTTGCAGTGGAAGTTGATGTAATACAGTATCCTGAGTGTCCAAAGCCATAACGCAGAAATATACGTGTGCAGTTGTATGTACTCTGCTATTACTAACTCTATACTATCTTTCAGATCACTAAACTTGAGCGTGCACTATGAACCGGCCCGTGCTTGGACACATACCGGCAACAAAAAGGTGAGCTACGAAGATTTTCTCCAGTATCAACACTACATCTCCTGCTCCATCTATTACTTTCGCTCTCTCACACTTTCAATGTCGTTTTTTTCTCTCCTTCTCTTTCTCTCTCTCCCTCTCTCTCACATTGTTTCTCTTTTTAGGTTATGGACGCTGCTGTCCACTCTGAAGATAAATAAATAAAAGGCTGAATTTAATACAGTCTGCAGTATAGAACCAAAGCAGAATTCAAGTTGGGAGCTCTGCTGAAAACAGTGTTTGCAAAAGATAAGCAGAGCGGCCTAGATGCACAATGCCTCCAATTAAATGCGCTGCAAATAAATGATATTGTCCTGCATAATGACGTGATCTCTCACCTAATTCTGTTTTGTTTCTGTATCAATTTAAAGACCTGCTGGTCCATACTGTATATCTGACCCAGCAGGCACTTCCCTACAGACACCTCTTCAGCGCGGGCCTATGAGAGGGATGGGATGTATCAGGCACACTGCACACATGTGAATAAGCGATATTGCCAAGTGTTCTGTTCATTTGTGATCTTTAACCTCATTCAGTCACATCTCTGTCTCATTTTAAATACCATCTATACCATAAGATAGGCCTAAACCTACAAGCAGCGCTGCCCTACAGACTCCTGTTGAGGGTGATTCTGTGGGAGGGGTAGGCCTTTCGTAAAGATGTAATCTCTCACCTCATTCAATCACATCGATCTAATTTTAAAGAGTTATTTTCATTTTTTGTTTTGCACGTTACCTACACTCCTACCATTGGAGTCCCTCTCACACTTTGTTCATTATAGTATTATGTTAAAGTTGCATTCCTATTCATTTATTTTTGTTTTAATAAAAGTTATTTTTTTTTAAACTGAGTGTATACGTCTTCTTTTTCTGCCATTTCACTATTATTAGTGTGATAATAATATGCTTAGAGAAGATTTCAAAATCAAAAGTAGAAATGATGTTTATAACTAGAAGTATAATACTGAGGCCAACTCTTTACCAGCTCTTTACCAGAGTCTGTAGCTGTGATTACCGGTTCCTATGGAACATTTTAAAAAGTTCAGCACACTTGCTGTTTGGATTAGCAACATTGTGTGGTGAATTTGTGACCTGTGTGCTCAGTTAAGTGTTCCATGAACTGTTACTATGGTAACAGGCAGTAAGCAGTTTGGGGGTAGGGTTGAAAGGTACTGGTGTACAGAAGCCGTCATATTTACCAAGGATCCTCTACATGATAGAGTGGAAAGCAAACTGAGACGACAGAACACTATGCACATTACGAGCAAAAGAAGTACACAACTCTTCGAATTAACCTCAAGAGAGGGCTCGAGAAATAGCCACTGACGTTACAAAACCCCATGTACAATTTGCCTACTCTGTACTCAACAATGGGCAGTTTTATATCAATCACAATCAGACACTGTTGCTTCACGATTCACAGTGTGCACTTCACTAAATACTGCGTGCCTATTTAAATGGGAGACGGGATTGTCGACATTCCAAAACTTAGGGGCATATTTACAAGGACGTCGTCAAAATTATCTCCACTTTAGCGGCAGCAAACTAAAGCTAAAACGGCGATAATGGAATTCAAAATCCTTTGTTATCTTACCGGAAGATTTTTTCAATACTGCTGTTTGCTATGGCAGGGTGAGAAACGAGGCTATCGCCCTGCCATATCAAATTTGGTTTGCATTTTGAAAGAGAAAACACGAAAACCTACTCTCTCTTTTAAAATGCAAAGCAGAATACTTTTCCCCACGGGGAGCTGCATATTAGCAGGTCCCTGTGTGGAAAAGTAATGGTGGCTTCCAAAGGACGCAGGGAGCTGACTGGCACCGTAGGGACATTGGGCCTCCACCCACAGTCCCCAACGTCGAATATACGCCCATGGGTTGGGATCCAGAGGAAGAATAAAAATTAGTTGTAGGTGATATTTTTTTTACCGTAAAATTCATGTTGGCAAGTGAAAAGCTTGTTAATATAAGACTGTGGACTTATCAATCCACTTCGCATATTAAACATGCTTAAGTCTACTTCAGAACAGATGTTAGGATCCGACATAAACCGCAATTACCAAGAGTTTTGCTATTCGTCCTCAAATCCAGGGCCACCTTGTAAATACAACGCTGCTGTCGGGCCTCCCTCTTCCATATTATATTGTCATAGGAACACCTACCTTGCCACTGGGAACACCTACATTGCAACTCATTGGAGATACAAGGTGAGCAGTTAGCAAACGGGCTGCTAACATGCGTTAATGCATCTTAGCGTTGCCTAGCAAATAGGCGATATAATTTTCACCGCATTTTTGGCTTTTTTTTTTTAAATTGATGTGAAATGGCACTTGTTAATATGCCCTCAAGTTTGCTATGACAGAGCGGGAACCTCGACTCCCGCCCTGCCATAGCAAACAGCAGTGTCCTGGGAGTAGGCACCCCAAGACACAGCAGGAGCCAATCCTGAGAGGTGGTGTTCCCCAAGGCTTTTGACTGCTCCTAAATATAAAAAGACCCAGAGGGTGATAATCCCTGGGGCTTAGATGGACCTTTGAGCTCCCTCACCCATTTATTTTTGTATCACCGAGGAATGGCGGTCCCCGGGCTACAGGGCTCCTCTGAACCCCCATCAAATGTAATATTTAGACCCCGGGATTTGGCCCTCCCCGCGCTTCATTTGACATTTTTTTACGTATCACCTGCAAATCCAACCGATTGATATGACACAACTGTTCCTCTGGAGACCAAAGTCCTTTGATTAGACTGGAGGCCTCTGCTATAACTGAGGCCACATGGGGAGAAGGGTGAAACGGCTTCCTTTGAGCCAGATTGCCAGACACACCCCACCATTGAAGATCCACTGCAGTGTTTCTGGAGATCTTGACAGAGTCCTGAGATCCACATTGTGTTGAACGCACTGCTTGCAAATGCATCACGGAAGGGCCCTGCATCGGTGGCCAACAGAATGCAGGAGGCTATCAGACATAAGAGTTACAAGACCTTCATGACTGGAACCATAGCTGCATTCTAGAACATCAGAATCATAGCCTGAGAGTCCAGAATCCTCTGAAGAGGAGGGAAGGCTTGATTCTCTGTAGTGTCTAGTACTGCCCTTTTAAACAGAGTGCATTGGGAGGGCTCAAGGCGAGATTTGGGCTTGTTGATGGAAAAGCCCAGGTTGTTCAACCACTGAGTCGCCAACTGCAAGTGATGCAACACCAACTCTGAAGATTTGGTTTTGATCAGCCAATCATCCAGGTAAGAGAATACTGGTACTCCCACCTTCTGAGATGTGATGCAACCACTGCCCTTGCCTTCTTGAAGACTCAAAGTAAGACCAAACGGCAGAACTGCATATGGATAATGTGGCGACCCACCGTGAAGCGGAGATACTTTCTGGGCAACTGCAGAATGGGGATATGAAAATAAGCATTCTGCAAATCAATTGAGACCGTTCAGTCTTCTTTCTTTAGCACAGGAAGCATCTGTTCTAGGGTCAGCATTATGACATTACCTGCTTGAGAACCCAATTCAAAATTCTGAGGTTTAGGATCGGACGTATAAGGCCATCCTTCTTGGGAATCAGGAAATAACAGAAATGGCATCCCTGACCCCATTCCTGCTCTGGAACCAACTTCATAGCACCACTTTGAAGCAAGGATTGAACCTCCTGTTGGAGGAGTGCATGATAGTCTGCAGAAAATACATTTTGTTGGGGCAGAAAGGGTGGAGGAAATTCCTGGAAGGGTAGGGCATCTCTGTGTTCTACATTATTTGACACCCACTGATGGGATGTTATTGATCTCCACTGTTGTAAAAACTGGGACACCTGTCCTACCAATATAGCATGCTCTAAGATGGCAAAACAAGGACTGCTTTCCTGTGATGCTTTCAGAGGGGGAAGTAGGGCAGCTCCTCGATGTCTACTCCTCCAACGCTCCCTCCAACTTCTATGAAGGGGGTTGGATGACTGTTGCTGCTGGTACTATTGTCTTCCACAAAAGAAATATTTCTACCGAAACCCCAGAACCTTCTAAACTGTCTGTAATCCTTGGGCTGAGACTAAAGATCCAAAGACCTTGCTTTGGTCTTGCTGTCTTTTTTTTTTTTAAACCTTTATTTGGAGACAAGCAGGGTCAAGGGAAGTGCATACACAATACATACAGACATTCATGGCCATTACAATGGTACGTCAGAACCAAAAAATATGATATACAAGGCAATACAGGGCAGCATACCAGTCAATACAAGGAGCAACATCGGAATGCACAGTGCAAATTAGAGAGCAATGATCCAGCATGTACAGGCAAGCTAATGAAACAATACAATACGGACACAGGTGATTAGCGCACTATAAAGAAAAGCAAAGGGAACGCAGATGCAAGGGACACATATAATAAGGGTACCCGACAGGGATACGACCTCAGTTACCATCCATACACCTGTCAGAAGGGGAACTACAGCCCCCAATAGCTCGCACGGAAAGGAGACAGCGGAGCCTCACCCCAAACACTGGAAGATCAGCAGGTGCAGTGTAAAATCCCAGCCCATCAAGATGTCATCAACCAATCCCTTCACGGTCCCCTAAATCAGAATCAGAGTCCTGCACAGCTCTGGACAGGAGGTACACCTGGAGCGGGCTCCAAAAGTCCTTCGGTCTGCATCGGACAGGCATAAGGTCAGAATAGATGTTGTATTGATCCTGACAGTATATGAGGTCAGTCACCCAATCCTGAAAGCGCGGCACCCTGCCACGACCCCAGCAACAAGCAACCCTGCGCCTAGCCAGCAACAGGGCCACGTCAACAAATCTACGGTGAGAGGCAGGCACGTCCTTAGAGTAGCCCAGCAACATCACTAAGGGGTCAAATACTACCCCATCCTCCGCCATAATCTGCAGGGCCTCATGAACCTGAGTCCAATATTCTAATACACCCGCACAACTCCAAGCCAAGTGCAGGAAGTCAGCGCCTTCCGCACGACATCTAGCGCACCTGTCATCTTCCGCCAAATGAAACCGTAGTTTCCTCGCCGGGGTATAATAGTACCGCTGAACAAACTTGTAGTGGATAATTTTAAGGCGACAACTAGAAGAGACATTGGCCGTGAGCCCACAACAGTACTTCCACTGCTCGTCGGTGATAGGAGCACCCAACTCGGCCACCCACTGCTTGCGCACCCGATTGGCCGGGACCGAACGCTGTCTGCGAATAGCCCCGTATAATTTCGACACCAGGTGTCGTCCATCTGAGACCAACAACACGTGGAGGGGGAGGGTAACCCCGGGCTCCGAAGGGAAATCTGAAAGCAGAGCACGCATGCCCTGCCGTAAGCGGATGAAATAGAACAGCTCTAGAGGGGAGCAAGCAGCCGCTCCAAAGAAATGAGCCTGCGTACGGAAGGCACCCGCATGAAACAGGTCGCCCCACGTGAGGATGCCCAGACGCTTACACATTCGCTGAAACCCCGTTTCCAACAACAGCGACAGGTCAGGATGATAAGACAGAGGCAGAGCCGGCGAATAAAGAAAGGAGACGCCCAGCAATCGAGCCACCCGCTTCCAAGCATCCACCGTGCACGTCACAGTCGTGCGAGGTGTCTCCACGTCGGACACCTTGCCCAGAACCATCCCCTCCAGCGGGAGCGGGTGGGCAACCCAATGTTCAGCAGCAATTTGGGGCATGAACGGCGTGGGGCGCATCCAGTGATAAGCGTAATGCGCCTGAGCGCTGAGATAATAAAGCTCGAAGTCAGGGACATCGAATCCGCCATCAGCATAGGGCAACGTAAGGGTAGCCCACGCCACCCGTGGCTGCTTGCCCCCCCAGACCAAACGCAATAGCTCGGAACGGAGCCTGCGGAAGAAATAAGCACCCGGATGATACGGAAGGTTCTGAAAGAGGTAAAGAAAGCGGGGTAAAACTACCATCTTGATAAGGGACGCCCTACCGGCCATGGAAAGAGGCAAGGACATCCACCTGGTGACATCATCTGCAAGCTTGGTAATAGCCACCCCATAATTAAGCCGAACCGATTCTTCTCTGTCCAAGGACACGACAATGCCAAGATAACGCAACTCCGAGTCACACCATTCCAGAGGGTAGTCAAGGGGAAACCTAGCTACAGCAGCAGTGAGGGGGAAGAATTGAGGCTTCCGCCAGTTAATATGGACACCGGAGACCCCCCCAAAAGCGACCAGCTCTCGTAAGAGCGAATTAAGGTTGTTCTCAGGGTCTTTGACATAAAGCGTAACGTCATCAGCGTATAAAGAAATACCGACCTGTCGCTGCAGACAGTTAAAGGCGCTCTGCTGGTGAAACTGACGAATCCTACAGGCCAGTGGCTCAATGGCTATAGCAAACAAGAGGGGCGAGAGGGGGCATCCCTGTCGGGTCCCTCTCGTAAGAGGGAACGAGGGGGACAGCACCCCATTCACCACCACCTTCGCCATCGGATCAGTGTATAAGAGCTTAACCCATGAGATGAAGATCCTGGGGAAGCCCATTCGACAAAGAACATCAATTAGATAGCCCCACTCAACAGAGTCAAACGCCTTAGTGGCATCGAGAAAGATGGCGGCGACCGGGACAGTAGGATCAATGGTTGACACAAGCGAGAACAAGGTGCGAAGATTGTGGGAGGTAGCACGGCCAGACACAAATCCCGACTGGTCAGGCAGCACAATAACGGGCATGAGTTCGGCAAGTCGTACTGCCAATACCTTCGCGAGAATTTTGACATCGCAGTTGAGCAATGAGAGGGGTCTATAAGAGCCCACATCCAACGGATCCTTACCCGGCTTAAGCAGCGACGTAATGGCGACCTCGCGCATGGAGCCCGGCAAACGCCCCTCCTCCAGGGACTCATCGAAAACCTCACGCAGCACGGGGGCCATGATGTCCACATAACACTTATAAAATTCAGCAGGAAGGCCATCCAGACCGGCGGCCTTCCCATTAGACAGAGACATGATGGCATTCCTGACCTCCTCCACCTCCAGGGGCCTGCCTAAGAACTCCCGATGGCCATCCGATAACCAACAGAGTGCCAGCTCATCGAGAAATCCGCCGTATCGAGTCTCACCCGTCTGCTGAGTCGTGTAAAGGTGCTTATAATGGTCAAGAAAGGTACGCTGGATCTCCGACGTGTCTCGGCAGCGAGTGCCATCCGGCGACACCAATTCCAGCACGTCAGACCCATGCCTTGGATGTCTAGTAAGGGCAGCGAGGACCTTACCGGGCCGCTCCCCTTCACAGTATCGCCTCGCCGTCCAGTATTTCCCCCTATGCTTAGCCTCTCTAGCAGCTTCCTCCTCATAGTCGGAGAGCTTAGTACGGAACTGCACCAGAAGGTCGGGATCAGAGTCAACCTGCATCCTGCGTTCTAAGTCTCGCAAATCTGCCTCCAAGCCCTCGAGGGTCCGAACAATCAGCCGAAGTACTCCACAACTTTTAGAAATAGTGACACCCCGGATAGTGACCTTGAACGCCTCCCAAATGACCTCGACGCTGTCCACAGAGCCTTTGTTCCTAGGGAAGAACGCCTCTACCTCCACGCCAAGCTCCTCCCTGAACACCGGGTCAAGCAAAGCAGTCGGAAACAAACGCCAAGGTGGGCGCGGCCTATGCAACCCGGGGACGGATAGTACAACCTTCACCGGACAGTGATCAGAATACGTCCGAGCCAGATGTGTAGCCTCCCGTAGGCCAGCTCCCAGCCCCCTAGAGAGAAACACATAATCCAGTCTTGCCCATGAACGAGCATGTGTGGTGTAATGAGTGCCCTCCTTGGTGGCAGGGTGGGCGTACCTCCACCCATCGACCAGCCCGGCCTCTTCCACAATCCCACGTAACACTTCTCTGGCCTGTACATTATACTGAGGGCTCCCCTCCGATCTATCCGACTGGGCACGAAATGCAAGATTGAAATCACCTCCCCACACAATGTAAGTGGCATCCACAGCAAGAACATGACCCCACAAAGTGACAAAGAAACTTGGCGTATCAACGTTAGGAGCATAGCAATTAACAAACAAGACAGTGCTCTGCCCAAGCCGCCCCCACAGTAGCACATATCGCCCCTCAGGGTCCCCAACAAATCCCAGTTCCTGAAATGCGAGCGATCTTTTAACAAGGATAACAACCCCCCGAGCATAAGAAGAATAGGAAGCAAACCTCCTGGCCGCAGCCCACCTCCCGCCAAAGTTGGGGGAAGGAGCGGGACGCAGATGCGTCTCCTGGAGGAGAGCAACATGAATAGCATGCCTGTCCAAGTACTGGATCACACTACGACATTTCCTGGCATCATTAAGTCCCCGTACATTCCAGGACAGAATCGATATCTGATCTATAACAGCAGTCGACATTACCCAATTTCAGGGCCCAACGGGACCCAATAAGCAAACACAGGGCATCCAACCACCAGCAACAGCCAAAAACAGGTCCACACCCTAGGGCGCAGACACCCCCCCACAGACACTCCGCACAGTCCCCAGCCATCTCCAAACCAATCAACCAAAACCACAACGACCCCCCCCCAGCCAAACCGCCCATGCAACACGCACTCAGAACATACTGCACGCCGCATGCCACCAATCCATCTCACGCGACCCACAACTAGCACACGTGTTTCTCTTACATAGCACACCCCATCACGTGGCAGCCTAAAATGGCGGCCAACGCATCCGGGCCCAAGTCGGACGGCAAAACGGACCACATGATCAGTGCCGCCAGATGAAGAAATGAACCAGCCTAGATAGCAGACATAGCGCCACGCCCATACATCCAGACAGCAGCAGCACCTATTGTACCGACCCAGAGGTTCTGGGCAATCACACATGGACAATTTCACTCCCGCCCCATCCACCCACCTGAGATCACCCCAACAGTCAGGCCACACGCGTCCCCACCCCCCCCCCCATTCCCCAACAAACATCCAGTCAAACAACAAAGGACTAGAATCCAAACCAAAGGTACACATGGGGCACACCCTCCGGGGAACCTTCCAGAGGTGCACGACACCACTCCCTCACGCCACGCCAGTGTCCGCGCCAACAAGCGTCAGACGGCCCCAGGCGCCGCGCGGGGGGGTGGGCGCCCGGAGCGCAACATCAGATAGCACCATCCCGCGGTGCCACCCCGACCCCAGGAAACAGCAAGCACTCACGCAGCTCATGAAGGACATGACCCCCGCTCCAACAAAAGTAAAAGCGGGCAATAGGAAGGCCGCAAATGCGGAGAAGGAGGGCAACAAAACTAAATATGAAAGACACGCGACCAGAACACTCCAAAAACAGGAAAAAGAGAGCCAACAAGCGTCAGACGGCCCCAGGCGCCGCGCGGGGGGGTGGGCGCCCGGAGCGCAACATCAGATAGCACCATCCCGCGGTGCCACCCCGACCCCAGGAAACAGCAAGCACTCACGCAGCTTATGAAGGACATGACCCCCGCTCCAACAAAAGTAAAAGCGGGCAATAGGAAGGCCGCAAATGCGGAGAAGGAGGGCAACAAAACTAAATATGAAAGACACGCGACCAGAACACTCCAAAAACAGGAAAAAGAGAGCCAAAGTCCAAAGTCACCACAATCAGGCGACCTCCTCCTCAGCCGCTGAATGTTCGTCCTCAGGGCCTCGATCGCCTCCCCGGTCCGCAGCTGCCCGCTCCCGCTGGAGGCGCTTCGCAAAATCCTCAGCATGCTGTGGGTTGGTGAAGAAGTGTTGTTTAGCCTGGTGCGTCACTCTGAGTTTAGCAGGGTATAGCAGGGCGTAGTCTACTTGCAGGTCCCAAAGCTTCCTCTTCACCCCCAGGAACTTACGACGCTGATCCTGCACCATCGGCGTGAAGTCAGGGTACATGGTGAAAGACACTCCTTCGAATGAGAGGGCCCTGTTAGTGCGGGCGGCCTGGAGGGCGGCGTCCCGGTCTCGATAGTTCAAAAGGCGCGCAATAATGGGGCGCGGTGCAGCCCCAGAAGCCGGCCGAGGTCCCAGTGTCCGATGTGCTCTCTCAGCGATGAACTGGGATGAGAACACTTCCGCACCAATGGCGCCCACAAGTAGCCTCTCCACATAAGTCTCCATTTTGCCCACATTCGTGGATTCCGGCACACCTACAATGCGCACGTTGTTGCGCCTACTCCTCGCCTCCAACTCCTCGTTCTTAGCGGCAATGACACGCAAGATATTGTCCATTCTCGCCAGTTGGGTGGTATGGGTGGTCGCCGTGTCATCATGGTCCGAAATGCGCTGTTCCGCCGCCGTCAAGCGCTCCTCGTGCACATCCAACTTCTGGACAACCGCATCCATGCGCGATGATATCTTGTCCACTTTGTCCACTATCGTGGCAAACCCCTGCCTCATCTCCTGCATCATTTGGGCAAAGTCCGGCGGCGGCGGCTGCGGGACACTATCAGCGACATTCGGGGGGGGGGACCGCGAAGTTCCAGCGTCCTGGAGCAATCGCGTCGCCCGCCTAGCCCCTCCAGAATCAAAGGACAGTTTGGATTGTTTAGTGTCCGGCTTCCCCATAATGGTGTGCTAGAGTTGTAATGGGGGACAAAGAGCAAATAGGGTCGAAAGCGGACCAAGGGTAAGGCCACAAGCAAAAGGCTCGAATCGTGGGGGCACGAGCAGGCCAGCGCGCCCCGCCACACCCAACGACGAGAGAATGGCCGTCCCCGCTCCAAGGCCCAAGGAGCGAGCCCCCAGAAACCAAGAAGAAGATCCGTGGCGCCTCCGTGTGCAATGGTATACGGGCAGGCAGATGCAGGAGCCAAGAGATAAGTCCGACAGCAAACGGCTTGCCCAGCGAGCGAGCGGGCCCCGATGAAGAGGGGCGGAGCAAGGCCTACAACACACGTGCAGAGCCCCGGACTGGCATGAGCAACGACGCCGGGCCAAGGGGCATCAGACTTCCAGAGCGCAAGTCGGGGAAACTTGGGGTCCCCGTAACTTCGGCCAGCAACCTCCAAACGGCCCAGGAATTGGACCGTGGGTGGTCAGTCGGTATCCCAGTAGATCCGTGGGGTCAGATCAGGGCGCAGCGATGGTCATCAGGATCTCTAGGCGGATAATAGCTCCGGGCAGCGGGAGCCTCACGACAGTGCGGCCATTCCGCAGTGCGCCCTCTAGCGCCCCCCCCTTGGTCTTGCTGTCTTTAAACCTTTCCAGGGCACAATCTGCTTTGGTACCAAAAGTCTTGAACCATCAAAGGACAAATCCATAAGGGCATTTTGCACATCCAGACAGAAACCAGATCCCCTCAGCCATGCGTGCCTTCTTATAGGCACTGAAGATACCATTGCTCCACCCACTGAATCCGAAGTATCCAACCCAGATTGTATCACTTGCTGGGCTGCAGGTTGCCTGACATTCAGAAGCTCGGTAAAGTTTCCCTGAACATCATCAGGGAGTTTTGGGATCAGTCTTAGTCGAATCCATGAAGGCATGTATGTAATGACCCAACAAGAAGGCATTTGTGGATTTCAGCACCATGCTGCCTGGAGAAAACACCTTCTTGGCAGATTTTTCCATTTTTTGGATTCCCTATCAGCTGGCGAAAATAGAAAGGGTCCAGGGGTCAGCTTTGACAAACACGAAGTCTGAACAACCAAACTCTCAGGTGATGGGTGTGAAGACAAAAAGATCAGATCACCTGGAGCCAGCTTACAACTCCTAGCTAACTGCCTGTGCACAGCAGGAGTCATCAAAGGCGTTTGCCAAAGGCCCAAAATCCGCTCTGTTAAAGCCTATTTAAATGGCAACAAAGGCTCTGAGGATGATGATGAGGAGTGAAGCACCTCAGTCAACAGACTTGACTTAAGAGACAATTCCAACATTTCCACTGCCTTCCTTATACCTGAGTGATGGGAAGTAACTTCTGGAGGTGGAATACCTTTTGGTGACAATAACTCCCATTACGGGGAAGTGTCCAAACCTTTTGCCTCTTCCGATGGGTCAAAGTCCGGGCTTAGAGATATAATTTCACCCTCTTCCAGTTCAAGAGGATCTTTTTCTCCAAAGAAATACTTCCCGTCTTCAAGAAGTCTTTGGCAGTCTCTTCTTGGCATCGGTAACGGCACAAGCGATGTTGGCACTTGTATTATTGAAGTGGCACTGGAGTTGATTGATCCTATGTTTTCTGGTTCCACACTGTGCAATTCAATTCAGCCACTAGATGTACATGCTTCGCTTCCCCTACACCCACTTTACAACCCCCCTACCCCCCCTCACCCGACTACCACCCTGCTAGCATCAGTGGGGCCCTGAACCACACCACAGACCAAACGTTTTGGCCTCCAGGAAGATGTCTGTGAGCGTCAGGAGGAGGTGTAGCTAAACGAAACAGCCTTTCGATTTAAAGGGGCCACTCTCCTTTGCAGAAAAGTCCTTCTTTTCATCAAAAATGTGATGAAGAAGGGGGAAAAGTAGAAATGTATTCCATGTATTCCATCACCTCTGCGAAACCTGCCTTGACAGAGGAAGAACCCACGTTGCCTAGCCAAGGAGTTGCAAGACTGCTATTACAAGCCAACGAAACTGGACTAGATGGATTTGGTGCAATAACCTTTGGAATGGTAGATTGTAGCATTGCTGCGTTGACGATATTCAGTGTGTTGCATTTCCTATTTCCTATCCAGCGTAACTCTGATAACAATGCTATATAGCTGCGGTACCCAAACTGTGCGCCGCGGCACCCCGGTGTGCCGTAATCAGGTGCCAGGGGCGCCGCGTGCACGATGAGGGAAATTGCATGCTAGCCAGTAATGGGCAGGGAGAGAGTGGGTTTCAGAGGCCCAACTACAGCCAAATTTCAGGGGAGTGCTAATCAAATATTTCAGGGGGGCGGGTTGAATCTTAAGCAATAGGCAGATTGGAGCTGCAGAGGCTCTTAGGAGGGGTGAAACAGCAAGACCTCATTAACATGCAAATGATCTTTTTAAATACCTGTGAAGGGTGCGGCTGTGTGTGTCCCGGGAAGCTGGCTCATCCCGGGCTGCCACACACGACGGGGTGGGGGGGCATGGGGGTGTTTCTTGAAGCCCTTTAAGCAGTCGCGGCTGGTGACATTTTACATTTAGTTAATGAGCAGACTGTAAATCTGTATAAAGTCAAATGCGACTTTAGTATAGTTCAATAGTAACATTTGGCCCGAGAGAAAAAAAATATTAATTATGTTAATGGTCTGTGTAACAGAGGATTAAGGTGTTTTGTGAAAATTACATGCGAGCTATAAAGGTTACATGGGTGTGGGTGAGGGAAAGGGTTGGTGATTAGGCAAAGCTTTCCAGAAGGGATGAGGAGTCACTAGTAGCGTCCCAAGAGAGGCCGAGTGCCTAGTGTTTCAGATGCAGAGGGAACAATTGCCATGACTGGCTCATGCTATTTGTTAATCACTTGTACTGCACGCCTTCTGGTGATATGATTCACACCACCTCACTCACCTGCGTCGTAACTGGATAGCGGCAAAACAGCTAATCCTAAAGGGTCATTGAAACTATAGGCTGATTATTTCACAACCTGCGCATGTAGGGGCAGATTTACAAGCCCATGCACCGTCGGTGCATCACATTACGTGACGCATCGGTGGCGCAGCCTGCTAAGGGATATTTAGAAGCACAGGTAAAGTCACCCTGCGTGACTTAACCTGTGCTTGTGAACATCGCCCCTGTTCACGCAGCACTTTGCGTGTTAGAGGCGGGACATGGGTGTTGCTGCGGGTGTTCCCACGCAACACCCATGTCCACTGATGCATTTCCAGATTTACGAGAAATCGTAGACCTGGAAATGCGTCAGTTTGCTGCGCCACCATAGGGGTGGCGTAGCCAAGCGAAACGAGGAGAAATGTTTTCATTTCTCCTTGTTTTTTCCTCTTTCAATGCGTGCTGCATTCTACAGCACGCATTGAAAGAGGAAAATGCCTGCAGTGATTGCTTTTGTGCATGAAGGGGCCCCTTCCTTCACAAAAGCAATCTCCCATGGCGCAGGCATCCTTGCACCATGGTGCAAGGGTGCCTGCTCCGGTGCATGGAAGCTGTTTCTGCGCCAGTGCTGGGGAGAGCACAGAATGCGACATATCATTGTAGATATGTTGCATTCCTTTGCTCTGAAAGTGCCACAGCCAAAGGGCTTGCGGTGCCGCGCTGCAGCACTTTCTTGTAGATCTGCCCCTCAGCATCTACAAAACAGCTAGGGCGCTCGACCTCGGACCCGAGGAACTGGGTTCGAGTTCTGGTAATGACGCTAAACATCCTGTGATTCTGGGCAAATCACTTAATCTCCCGGTGCCTCCCAAAAATAAATGTGTATCCTCATGTAACGTAACTGGTGCTATGTAAAGCGCTCGGATACCCGTTTCGGGTCAAGTTCGTGCTATATAAAACTCTAAAAAAAAAAAAATAATCAATTGGCCTGAGTTCTGTGTATTCTCTGCATTGTGCTTTCGCTCACCAGCATGGCCCACTCCTAAAAAATTAGTGCATGTTGGCCCCACCGTAACCCGACCACCATAAATTCCCTATTAATTCGGACTTGAAAGCTACGCCCTTGGATGCTCCTGTAAGAATTTCACTGCCAGGCCTCAATCCTGAGAATTTCCCAGCCCCTCGAGACACACCAGTGCACCGTGGAACCAACAGACACTCCGAAAAGGCCATCTGTGTGCTATATGAACCGCCCCCCCCAAAAAAACATAAATATGGTTGTTGACCGCACTGCTGCCTCTTCATGGATGTCAAATTGATCCGTTTTAAAGAGCCAGTTCATTGAAATGTAAAAATGGCATCCTCTTACCTAGTCTGATGTCATAAGCAGTCACCAACCCATCAATAAAGGCTCTGGTGTGTTTGTTTGATGACCGATGCCCAGTTGGGTTGTCAAGCCTAACGTGACATCATCATTCTCTCTTTAAACACTTGCTACTCCATTACAGGATTTGCAATGGAATGAAAGGCATGCAATGGATGCTAGAAACTCCTCCCGCCCCCACAGAACTGCACCCCTGAGTTCTGTACACCACTGCTCTTCTACATTAATAATGCAGTGCACGTTACAGACACCGCCAAGTCGGGATGCTGACGGCTTCAGCACCTACCACCCTCTATCCTAACCGGCTGAGCCCTTTTGACCTGAGCACGCCGGGCCAGGCACAGCTGGTAAGGTAGCTCAGGAGGTGGAGTGCTGAGTGCAAAGATGTGCCTGTAGCCTGCAGGCTTGAGTTGGAGGAGGGAAAACCAGCCTTTCATCCTTGCGAGGTCATTCCAACGTGCTTTACTGAGTTAGGCAGCAGTAGCCGAGTATTCAAGCGGAAAGAGGCCATTGAGTGGGTGACCTGCACTGTTATGCACCCTGTGATCGAGACCCCCAAAACTGACACCAGACAACTGCAGGGAGAGATTCAGCATTTTCAGACAGTGGGAGTTAGGGTCAGCCCAGTTCAGAATTCTTTACACCCCAAGAAACACTAAGTTTTAGTGGTGAAATGTTGTGGCAGCGTCCCGGATTAACCCCGGCGTTCCCAGTGAACAGATTCTATTTAACTGAGACACGGTCATGGCCATTTATGTTTCTGCCTTCTCGCACTGCGAGAAAGCAGTGGGGCGATGCCCCCACGCCCCAATGGGGGAGCCGCCACTGCCTTTGAGTACAATGGGTGTTGCGCGCCTGGTGTGTATGTGTGAAAACGTAGTGCTGGTGGGGGAGTGCATGTAACAGGCTGGTCGAGCGTTGTGTTGGTCAGGCAACTGCAGCTAAAATCTGCATGCAGTGTGAAATGTTCTCATTTCTGAGAGAGAGAAGACTGGGCGACATTATCAGTGGGTAATGGCGGCACTTGTGATTTATAGCTGTACAAAGCTGCAAGTGTGACTGTGAGGCAGAAAGCACTTCATGATAAAGCGCGTTGATATTTATTTAGCTGAGAGGTCGCCGTTGTCTTCTTGAATTTCAAGAGCACAAACAAATGTAAGCGAATGGCAGGATTATGAGGTTGGGGTCAAGCTGAGTGTACATTGTAAGGTTTAGAGGCAGAAGGCTGACTACTCTAGGCCACAGGGGTCAGGGTGGTTGCTAGACTCCAGGCTTTAGATGGGTGCAGGGGCCCGTATGCAGGCTCCAGAGTGGCCAGGGGCCCGGCTGCTGGCTCCACAGTGCCCAGGGGCCAGGCTGGGCGCGGCGAGCTGCAGGAGTTAGAAGCCTGCAGGGGTCCCGCTGAAGTGCTACAGCCTGTAGGAACTGGATGGCGCAGGGGTCAGGCCAGATGATCCAAGCTGCAGGAGTTATATTTATATTTGTCAGAAACATAGGTTCCAGAAGCTTCGAGCAGTCCTGGGCTGTGTACAGAGTCTGTCCACTGTGGGAGGGAGGTAGGGGGCAGCAACCGGCAGTCAATCGACCATGATGGGGATTCTAGAAACAAACGCCTGTTACTAGAATTGTAAAAGGTTGCCTCTCGAGGGACTATTCATGGATTCTTCTGAGAATGAGATTTAAGTTCTAAAAGGCCACAATGCGGAGATGGGCCTGTGGTCATTGAGCTTGTAGAAAGCTGCCGTGGGCCCTAGATCAAGCACGGAAAACGGTCCTGATACCTTGGGTTGGCAGTTAAAGAGCACCTACAGTTGGGGTCGGTGAGCAGTAGGTCCCTCAGAACTCTGGACCCTGGTGCCCCTGCCCAGCTGCACTATTAAACGTTATGCCCCTGCCGTGGCATCTGAAGGGCAGGAGAAAGGGCACATTGCCTCAGCTCCTCAAAATAAAGCCAGAAATACAGAGAACCTGGAAGGTGAATTAACTCAATAAACAAAAGTCAGAAATGAGAACTGATGTACACATTCGCCATTGTTCTGCGACATGGTGATTGATAGTGGCAGCACATTATAAAGCGCGGGGGCTGGGGTTACCACGGACACCAGAGGCCTCTTCGTACGAATGGAGGGGTTTAACCAGTGTTTTAAGTGGGATCCAGAGGGTGGCTGTGGGTGTGGGGGGAGTCTCTTAAAGGGGAGTGGTAAATAAATGGTGGGAGCCACGGCCAACTGCCGATTAGGTCAAGGGAGCCGCAGGTCAAAAAAGTTTGGGAACCACTGCTATATAGTATACCGTAGAGGCGGCAGACCCGAGAGCAGAGGACGTCCCGGGACCAGGGTTTGATTCCCGGCGCGGCAGGTTTCTGGACCAGGGTCAGCGGACTCGATAATTCTCTCGCCTCGGTGCCCACTCTGATCAGCGATCACACTCGGCAACTCTGGGCATTAGCTTACCTCATCTTCACTAACGGCCCCACCAGACCGCCGGGTATGCCTGGTCTCACCCTGGAGATACCCATTAAGGGACCATCTCTCAGGGAAGCCAGGAAGGGTTTCGCAGCGGTCGAAGCGCCTTGGGACCCTACGGGTAAGTAGTGCGCTATATAAATGCCAATACATTTACATTTACATTTACATACATAATCAGAGATATTGAAATGAATGACTCTGAGACAGTTTTCTTCGCAGACATATTTCAAAGAGGTCAGGAACGTCTGCGGGTTGAGTGCCCAGATAGCACAGACAGACAAGAGCCTGGTGAAGTACAATTAGTGCAAAACGTGTGAAAACACTGGTCAGGTTGGGCACAGCCAAGAGTCAAACCCCAGAAGAGCCCGCCCTGTCTTTCATCTTTCGGAGTTCGACGCCGCGACCACTATTCAGCTGAATAGCTCTTTTTATTTAAGCAACAAAAGACAATACACTCAGTGTGAGGTGCAGAAGAAACTGCCAGCATTATATGCCTGTTTCCAGGAAACAGGCTCCGTAGTTTGTACGAAGAGCAGAATGGCGGCCAGAGAGCTGCCACTGTGGGCGTTATTCGGGTCACTGCGTGGGGGTGAAAGGCCAGAACTTCTCTAGTGCCAGGAAAATCGTTCTGAAGAGTTGCCTTCCTACATGGAAACAATATCCACAACAGCCTCCGTACACACAACATGGCCCACGGTGCAGGCCGTGGGCTCCTGGCCCACTGTTTTCAGTGAATGGTAACACAAACACAGGATGTGACATCCCTGCAAAAGCGTTCATGAAGGGAAAATAGCAAAAAACTCCAGGATTTAGGTCATGCGAAAATGTGAGGGGTGCATGTTTTAATGACTAATTCCTGCAACGACAAAAAAAATGGCAAAGAGAGAAAAAAACAAAAAAACTGTGAAGAAAATGTTTTCTTATGTTTGGACAAAGCTATCACTTGAAATTCAAAAGAGTGTTTTAAAATAAATTTCTTAAAAGTGTGCATGTTCACATTGATAGAGAAATGATTCTTGAAATGTATTCTGCTTACAACAGCGGAGTTCATCTGCGTGGAAAACTTTTAAAGATTTCCTTCACGCACCTGAACCCCCGCCACCTCACCCACATTCCAAGGAAGGTGTTCTTGAACAAACATCGCTAAAACCCGATGTCATAATAACATTGCCATACAAGATTACGTTTTTTACTCTCGCTTGTTAATGAAAGCATTCCCACCCCCGCATGTGCATTTATTTGCATTTGGTTCCCACCAGAGCTGTGCTTGTCTTCCCTCACTGTGCAGATTTAACAGACTCCAGACAGGCCATTCCATCAGGGATTCCTCAAGCTAATGCTTTATGGTGCCATTTGAGCATGACCAACATTGACCCCTCTTCATGGAGACTGCCTGAGCTCTCCCTGGCAGGGAGCCATACAGGGTGTGAGCCCAAAAGGAGAGTTCAAAGCCAAAGCCGCCTTTGAGGTACAAATGGTGGACGCATATGGGAGGGGCTGCTCTTTTGTTCTGGTAGGTTAGTGTCGGGGACACAGAGGGGGAAAACAGTTTGCAAACTTGTTGTCCCGTGGGTGTGCAGCCCTCAGGTACCCACATTTCTATGGTGGACTACCAAGCTGCCGTTTTCTGGACATGTCAAAGAGAGGCTGCACCAAAGTTTGGACTGCACCTGCTGCTCCTAGTCTTGCAAAGAGATGAATGTGACTGTGATGTCCGGCTTGAGGAAAGGTCGTCCCGAACCCCAAACAGAAAAAGTGAACTCCAAAAGTCAGCTGTCTGATGTTCTGTTCCAGTACATTTGACTAAAGAAACTGAAGAAGCTGCCTTGGTAGAGTTGATAGCCACAACTGCATGCTCACCACTACCTGCCGAAGCACAGCCAGGGAGATCGAATCCTGACACTCAAAAGTTGCACCCAAGTCTGCTGAACCCGGGAAAGTCATCGAAGTGCAGTTTGGTAGTCCAAGACAGACACTAGCTGACCCCTCTGGCTAAAGTCACCCCACTGAGTACAAGAGGTGGCCCCAGGATGACCCCCCTCGACCTATTCAGCATCCTCAGCACCTTCATTACCTTCAGCATTCTGTATTCCTTGCATCAGGACCACTCCATTGATGTCTAATGGAGTTGACACATAGACCCTCAAACCAGACTGGAGACTGCTTTGTGAGCAAGGTAAATGTCCTGCTAAACCTTACTGGCCCCCTTGACTTGCTTCCTATCGAAGTTGGTCCCTCAAAGCAGGTTGAAGCACCTGAACACAACTCTAAAAAGTTTTCAAAGTAACCACAAACAGTGGTAGTTGCCAAGAAATGTTTACATTTTGTGTAAAAAGTAGTGATTTAAAATTTGTTTGAAAATCTTTATATCTGGAACCCTGCAGTGTATTCGGGTTGTTTCTTTTGTGTATCATTTCTTTCTCATTCAATTATTTTTTTTTTACTTCTAAATGCTTTGGACTTGTTCATTTGATACAGCCTGGCTGCTCGCAGCCACAGATATCCAAGGTTGAGCTAAGGTTTTACCAACAAGCCTTGCTGGAACCAAGTTAGGGTTGTGAGTTTATTACAATGTGAGGTAACACAAACACTCCATACAATAAACTGCATTTCCTCACACATACATTAAGGACAGCCAAGCTATGACATTACAAACCAACAACTATTCAGTGTGCATACCTAAAGTCAATTGTTTGCAAACAAATTAGTTACATTTGAGTACACGATAGACCTAATGATTCTTTCCTTCCAGCATCCAGCTTTCAAGTAGTCATGCCAGATCTTGAGGACAAGGTAACTGAAGGACACAGAACAGATGTGGCCACAGTTTAGTGGTGAAGCTGCACTTGAGGCTTTGTATAGTATTTTTTTTACAATATATGCTGCTTTTTATGAATGTTATAATAGCTAAACACTGAGCCTTATTCTTGCAATAGAAACCTGGGTTGTCATGCCAGTGCCTCATATTGCAGAGCAATAGAAGGACCCGGCTTCACAAAACCTACAGCTGGCATCCGAAGTAGAGCAGCAGATGTTCAGGGGAACGTTGCAAGGTGCTTTTCAGCTGAGGTCGGACAGTCCGTCATCATGTACAGAAAAGATAACTTATAATAGAACTTTCCCATGTCCATGGATTGCCTCGAGAGAAATTACTTATGGTTGACCTTTGTGAATGGCAGACAGAGGGAAGAAAGAATGCTTATGTGTGATCGTAGACCATTATTGGGCACACATAGGCAAATTAAGTGCACTCTAAAAAACTTTTTGTAAAGGCTGTGTGTTGCTATTTCACTTCTGAAATATGTTATTCTCATAAGCTCGTAAATATTCACTCATAAGCATTACCCACGCATCCCTGTGATTTTCCAAGACTGCAGAATGTAGTTTACAAAGATGCAATCCAGTAGGTCGGGATGAACAACAGATTTTCAGGATCTACAGAAAATACGGAGGTACATTCAACAACAATAACATCATTTATATGGTCAATGTTTACCCAGAAAAAATCCAGGATCCACTTTGGATACCTCTTGAGATAAGGCAGATTAACTACCTGCGCAAGCTTGCAGGGCAGATCCACAGGTACTTTCTTTTTTCAGTTCCAGATAATAACATAGGTACATGAAAGGAATTGGTAGAGAAATGGACAAGGAGCAATGAGTGTGGCCAATCCTACACAGGGACACGGCTTAGACTCCAGCTGTCCCCATCTCCAGTGACCTTTCTGCGCGTCAGATAAAGGCTTACTGCTCTGAGCCCTCTTCACTCCTCCAGACTGCTTCCAGACTTGATTAATTCCACATTAGGTGCACAAATATAGACCTTCAAAGAAAGGGCCCACTTCAGCACTGGTGGCACCTGGTGCAACAGTCTTTTTTGGTGCCCCGCCCCATGACCTACTCCTCCACAAACCCCCGCCCTCCCATTCTTCAACCGTGGCACTCACCTCTCCATTGCCCCTCTCTGACGTACGTTCCATTTTTTAAAAGCCCTACTCATAGTTCACGTACAGTCAGTTTTGTGATCTGCATGATACACGTTCTTTGCAGCAGGCACATTATCCCTCTGAGTAACTTTATGATGAGTATAAACTGCCACTAGACAATTCCCATCTCTCAACAGTAGTAACATTAATCTCTATAGTTATCTTGAGATTTTTTTATTTTTGCCTGAAAAATGTTGGGTGCGCAAGGAAGTTCACGTGCTTTTAAACCCATAAGTTGCTTTTAAACACAGCGCCCCACCAAAGTCAGCGAAAGCTGCGGCTGCACTGGATTCACGACAGGTGAGACATCATTTACTTTTACATTCATATTGAAATTCTATCAGTGTGATGAAACGTTGGTTTGAGCGCATTTGCTAACAAATCTGCTCACAGGGGCACGTGTAAAGGCCTCCTAGAGAAGGCCCAACTGCAAAAACTGGTGAACCCTCAAGAACCTGCATGGTTTTCTATTCAAGAACATGAATGAACGGTTTTAAATGTTGCTGTGGGGTAGGATCATTCCCTAAACTCATGAGGATGTGGGTAGGAGCTGACTAGGCATGTTTAGTATCAAATGCATGTTGAGCACTTAGAGGAGTCAGGGAGGCCAAGCTTCGTAGCAAACATACATAACTACATGTGCAGTAATGTCATAAGAGCATTACCAGGCTTTGGCAATGTCTCTACCTGTTGTAGAGCATAAAACCCTACTGAGCCTCTAGCTCTGCACCACCTGTGACTGTCAAGTCTGCAATTGTGCTGGGCAACTACGATTTTCGAGATACCGCTGAGTAGGGTCTCTAATAAGCCATAACCCGCTCATTGCTGTGCAACCAGAAGAGATCTAACATCAGGAGGCTAGAGCGGCAAAGATCTTTCCGAAGAGCACTTCTCATAACAGGACAGCTTGGAGGCATGCAGCGCATGAGGGAAGCACTGCGAACAGACGCCTGGCTGTCATAAAGGAAAGGGCCGTAAAATCTATGAGATATGGAATTAACATTCAACTGGTGGAAACAAGAACCAAGTTGGGAACTTGTGTAGTAGGAGGTATTGGTCAGAACGTATTAAGACCCTCATGAGGACCGACTCGTAATGTCCAGCGGGCGCACTAACAGCATTCACAATGCGCTCTGGATTAGGAATAATGCAGAAACACTGCAGGTATTTACAGTATCCTCCGGCCGAAAGCAGCCGAAAGCAGACGAAATCTCTGGATGAAAATGTGGCTGTGCATGAGGAATGACCAGAGGAATTGATGATGTAAACCTGATTCCTCTGGATATTCCCCATGTCTTAGGGCCAGATGTAGGTAAATAGTATTTACCGATTCGAAAATACCGAATTTTACCGATCCGGTATTTTCGAATCGGTAAATGCTATGTAGCAAATCATTTGGTTACGTACTGTATATATAACGTTTGATCTGTACACTTTATATTTTTTAATAAAAATATTTGAACTAAAAATTACTGAATCGTTAAGATTCGGTATTTACCGATTCTGTAACTGCCATTCATTCCAGGCCCAATAAATGTCAATTACTGAATCGGTAAAAGGGGGAAAACATTGAAGGGTGGCAGGGTGTCACTTTGACACCCTGTTGCACCGCTCAATTGTGTATGGGTGCACATGTTTCAGGCATACATGCCCTAAGGGCATGTATGTCTGCAACATGGCACTGAAGCAATTTGCATAAAATTGCTTTTTGGGGTGTTTTAGTTATTTACCACCAACTTGTAGTTGGTGGTAAATAACGAATCCCAACATGGGATAAGCACTCATTTAAGTGCTCTCTACATTAGGCATTCGGAAATTTACCGAATCGGTATTTAAGAAATCGATAACTTACCGATTCCTTAAATTACCGATTCGGTAAATTACCGAATCGTTCATTTCGGCCCCTACATCAGAAAAGCCTATTACCGGTCGGTAACAGACGAAATTCGTTATTTCGGCCGTTACCGACCGGTAATAGCCTTCCTACATCTGGCCCATAATGGACAACATGATCTAGCTTGTAATGACACATATTTTCCAACCTTAATTTTAACTCCAGGGCAGGAATTACCACACCTGTTACCAGGTACCTCGTAATGAGCCCATAGTGTAGAAAATGGCCATGACTGAGTCTATGTTTATAAAGGAAAAAACGAATTGCTATTTATTCAGGCTACCAAAATCTCATTGGAATATTGTTTAATTGCCTAAATGATCCCAGAGCTAGACGTGAGGATGTAGCTGCCCGTCTTGGATGTTCCAAAGGGGATTTCGGTTTCCATAAAATGCACAAAAGGCAGCACAGCTTTGTGTGGGCTCAAGGGACCAGCGAGTTTACAATCGTGACATGTCTATGTTACCCTACATAGTATCAGTCACAGCTGATTTAACCGAGGCAGGGCCGGCCCTAGGCATGTGCAAAGTGTGCACCTGCACAGGGCCGCCAAACCCCAGGGGCCGCCACGGACGAGGATCCGTTCATGAGTCTTGTGGTATAGTAAATATTTGCATATTGTGTGCAGTGTTTAATGAAGCCCATGATTATTTGGTCACCCTTCTCCACCCACTTTGGCTAGTTTTAAAATGATATTAGCGCAGAGCGGTATTTGCTCAACTGCTTTTTTTTTTAAGGATTCGGGCAGTTCCAGCGCAGGCTCTCTTAGACTCACAGTAGCAGTTAGTCATTGCCGCGACAATTGTATCTATAATGATTTCCGTGGCGCCGCGGGGCTGAGTGACAGTCTGAGACTGGCCGTAGCGCTGCGAGGATGTGACGTCACACGTCCTACTAATATCGCGCGAAGTTTTGATGAGCTGCTAACTGGCTCGTCATCACCTTGCACAGTGTGACTGTTTTGTGGGCCTGGCCGCGTTTGCTCGCACCACACTGATATTCGCACCTCAGACCTGTCTTGCCCTGCAGTCAGGTCCCCACGCTAGGACAGAACAGGCCCAGGAACTAAATTAATAAAGAAATGCAATGCCGCGGCCCGCCGGCATTTTAGAGCAGCCGGGGCTGGACTACTCGAGGGCACTGGGTGAGAGGGAGAGGGCCCTGCTGCAGCATCATGCAGTCAGGAGAGCATGGTCCGGTGAGGGGCCGGTCCTCACCAGTATAGAGTCACGCCGGGCCGGCTCAGTAAGCATGGAGCAGAGAGGAAGAAATAGCCAAGACTAGAGGATTCATTTCCGTTTTCCTCCCGAAGGTTGGTGTAACAGCTTCTCTCTACAGGAGGGGAGGTTCCGTGCAAGGACAAAAGATCAAGGAGAGACGCAGCTTAGTGTTGCTCGTCTCTAACTCTGCAGAGGCACATACTTACCAAATGCAAAAATTGCTCATCATGGGATCGAAGGCTTTCTTATGCCAAAGAGACTAGCGCCACAACTACTTTTAGTAGATGTTCCCGGGCCTCGTCTCTGTGTGACGGGATGTTTCATTTCCTGCCTGCCATGGGGCCCCAAGGCACAGAGTTAATTGCTGTTCCTCTGCCTGCTTTGCTGCATGGCACAGAGTTAAAGGAGGAAGCCGGTGTTCGACAATCGATTACCTGCTGAACTCCTCATGACCTGGGCACATACTGTTGCTGTGCCCTGCCCAGCCAGTCAGAGCCCAACTCGTACTGAGTGCAGGTGGCACAGATTGAGACTGCAGCACGGCTGTCTGTCTGACTCTCTTAAGAAGAGACAGGCTAACGATCTCCGCTGTGACACGCAGGCAACTCCTCTCAGCGGCTCATTCTCACTATCAAAAGACCACACAAGGTAAGTTAGATACTAATTTAATAATTCACTGATGAAATTCAAAATAGTTATTAAGAGAATGGCGAGTGGGCTTCCAGCACAGCATATCGCATTGTAAATGGGTACACTGAAGTTGTCTGTTTGTGCTGTAAATGCAGGCCATCTCAGAGTTTTGTCTGCACTAATAAATCGCCAAAACTGCTAGTTTAGTTAAAGGGTTTAATATCCTTATCCTTATCCTTACAAGCAGCAGCCTTTATTTTCGCAGCACTGTGAGACTTGCTTAGTCAAAGTTAAGGCAGATGATTAATATCCCCGCTAGAGAGCTGTCAGAGTTCGTCTCATGGCTGTTTTCACTCACTGTTATGTAGAGCAGAGAGTTTATATGCATACTGCAAAGAAAGTCTAACAGCATATTATATTGTAATGAAGTGTATTATGTGTAGATAGCTCGGTGGGTTGCTGCTTTTGTCACAGAGAACCCTTTGATTTTTGTGGTACAGCCGCACCTAAAGCTGAGGTTGGGCTGGAGGGTGCTGATTATTTTTTTTTTTAAATTGCTTTAAAAGCACCTGCTACTGATTTCGACTTTCTTATTGGTGAAATGTGTGTGATTTCTGAAATGTGTTTGTTTGCATGAACTTCATTGCATTATTTGGCCACAAGAAGTGTAGCTCTAACTATCATGCATTTAGTTGTTACATGTCTTTTGTAAATCCACTGAATCTATGAAAATGTTCTACATAAGCAATCTGAGACATTAGCAGCTATGCTCAAACTAATGTAATTTCTGACATTTATATGATTCCCTCGTCTTTTACTGCTTGATTTTGCTAGCGAGAAAGTGTCAATCATAGTTGTTGAAATGTCACTCATAATTACATTGAAATTATGAAAATGTCACTCATAGCAATCTGAAACCTTGGCAGCTATGCAACAAATAGATTAATTTCATTTTCAATGATCATTCTGTGAATATTATAGGCAGTAGGCACTGTTGTGCAATATGGGTGCAGCCGGCCTCGAACAGTCACTCTTACAATGTTGAAAGTTAAAGTAATGGCTGAAATGGGGCTGAGGGACCTGCGAGCCAGGGCCAAATAAGAAACGTTCTTGATTCTGCTCAATGTGTGGTATTTATGTTTGCGGGGAATGAGATTTTGGTATCAATTTATGATCGAATTAATAATTTATCTCATTCGTGATTTGGACCGCTAATATCTGTCATTGAGTAAAAGACAACTCCCACATAGGTTAGTTAAACCCCATTAAATGACGCCACTCTGAAGAACCACTTACAACTGATAAAGTTTTAAGGCCTTTATATAAAAGTCAGATTTAGAATGCGAATACAATCTTTTCAAGATAATCAGTAATTTAAAGTTTCAATGTAGAGTGGTTCCCTTTGCGTCATCTATAGAAAGAGAAAATCATCAAGTTAAATCTGTCCCTACTCTATACTAGGTGACATCCCTATTTCGCAAGTTCCTGGTACCCTAAAAAGGTGTCAGCAGTTTGACTTCCAAAGAAGTTCAAACTCTCTTAGCCTCTAAAGGTAACTTGAGTTTAAGAAGCAGTACCCTCTCTGCCTACCCATCCGCTCTTCTAAGGGTCCTCGGCCTACTGCTCCCTTGCGCTCTGATCTCTCTCAGCGCATCTGCTCAAGGCATCTACCCTTGCCTTTGCTTTGAGCAATTCACCTCGCTGTTCCTAACCTCCAATTGCAAATTGCTACCTCCACCCCGGGGTACTGTCCCTAAAATACACAATCACAGTGTGGGTGGAACGCCCCTTGACGCCCACCTCGGACTTTCCCCGATGATGTCAGTTTCTGGCTCTTTCCATTACTTCATTTCTTCGCGTCGTCCGTTAGGTTGACCCTTCTCTTTAGATGTCATCTTCATCTTCTCGTTGGCGACTTTTAGTTGACACTTTCATCCAAAGTCAAATAACCTTAAACAAGACCTTAACATTATAACTCTTTCTTTGACCTTACTAGATCCTGTGAATGGTCATTCGAAAACAAAGCTCAAATTCCAATCGCCTCCTCTCATGTTTAGGCAATAAACTTCGTTCGACATTTGTCACCTTAAATCTAACAAATGCTAGACTCTTCGGCTCGCACCTTCAAGTGAAGACTATTCACGACTCCTGTGAGTCCACTAAATTACATACATTGGACTATGCTCTTGCGAACCCTTGGTCAGTCAGGTTATAATCACAAATGACCTAAACTCTTCTAGTATTCCTACAAACTTCTTCTACACAGTATAACCTTTAGCATACATTTTAAATGTGAACGCTTTTAGCAAATACTTCGTTCATGTGTGAATACATCTTAGCTAAAATACAATTTCGTAGAGTATAAACTTAATACATAGAATATAAAGTACATAGGATATAACCCTATACATGGAACATAACTTTATACTCTCATTGATTACATCGTTATGTGTATGCTCCTTGCACGTTTCTCCATGTTACATTTCTCTTGCCGTTTCTGCATTTAAAGTTACTCACGTTCTTCTGGTTGTAAGCATTTCTACACATTAGCCCACTACGTATACGGCCTTCTAAATCTAATACATTCTAAAGTGAATACAGTTACATTTATTTCTTATACCACGTTATCCCTTCTGTTGAACTTCATGCTATAGATGTCAACTTTACCTTCGATATACATTTCATTCCTACGTTTACACGATATGCCTCTAAATATGGCCTATACATAATTCCTATTCAAATTTGCGCTCTCTCAGTCCCCCCTTTGATGACTTTTAGGAGTCATCACTAAAAGCAATTTGAATAACCTTTAAACAGAACTAGTTACATCATTCCCTCTTTTCATCATTTCCAGGGCTCTCAAACTTTTATACTGTTGATCTTGTAAAACAGCTAATCTCCTTTCTTGTTCTTTCATAGATCTTTGTAACCGGTTCGCCTTATACCATTTATATAGTTTCACAAATCCTAACAATGTGATTATACAAATTAATACTATTAATACAGGTTTTAATATGTACCATATAATATTTTTGCCAAGGTTGGCAAACCAACTCCCAACTTTTCCTACTCCATTACCTACTTTTTCCCAAACATTTATTTTTGTCAAATCTTCTATTTCTTGATGAATCTGTGTAATGTTTCTTATAACCTTCTCAAGTGGTTTTGAATTATCAGGAATATAAGTACAACATTCCTGAACCTTCAAAGATTTACAAACTCCGCCTTCTTTTGCTAATATTACATCAAGAGCAAGTCGATTCTGAAGAACCATTGCTCTGATCGATTGCATCTCACCTTCTATTAACATTAATGACCTTGCAGTACTCGCAGATAATCTATCCACGACTGTAGCTAGTCTCCTGATCTTAACATCGTTAAGTATTAAACCCAACATAGGAAACATCGCTCCAAATACGTCTCCTACTATTTCTGCATCTCCTACTTCCCTTTTCGTTCTTGTCGAAGCCTTTCTTTCTATAACCGCTAAATCCTTTGCATGATATATTTTGGGGAGGACAATTGCCAAGTAACACGAACCATACCAATTGTCAGGCAGTTTTACATAGGCATTTCTCCCACATACAAAATATACATTAGGAATAGCCTGCATCCCTTTCATAAAATCCTTCGTATAATACTCTAGTCTAAAAGCATGTTCGCAATTTACTTCACCTACGAATTCACTCTCATAATATGTCTTGCTTCGAGTTAAACATAACTTTCCTTTCTGCGTTCTATCCAAAGCTATTGGACCATTGCTTCCTTTCTTTTTATGTGCCTTCTCTTCTTCTGTCCAGTCAGTTTTCCACTGTCCTGACATTTTCAGAATCTTTTGCCTTCTGTATCGGTCATCTACTTGTGCTATGAACTTTTTCTCAATCTCTGACACTTTGCAAGTCAGATTATTTCTGCGTGCGTATGATGTATCTAATGTATCCCAAGGAAGAAAGAATTTGGCTAGTCTATCCTCCTTTTTGTAATAGTCCCACTTATTCATTTGCTTATAATTCGGAACTTCAGGCAGCACCGAATCATAATTTGAAAAGTAGTACTCAAATCCTTCTCTACCATAAAATATACTAAGCAGTAAACTACATGTTATCCCATAAGTCAATGGGAGATGATGATATCTAATGCCCTCATCTACAGAAGCCGGCAATTGCATACAAACGTAGCAATCTTTGGCCTCCATGGCATCAATATATTCGTACAATAATTTGGCATATGCATTTGACCTAAAATTTCCCTGTGACTCGTCTACGTGCAATCTACGAGTTTCATCTGCTAGTAACGCTTTTTCACGTATGACATTGCTCTCCTCCTTCTTTCCCACAAGAGCAGGTTTCAAAGTCGTTACAAATTTTACATCTGCTATTTCTCTATCGTTTTCATGTCCTATTACGTATGATATTGTCACTACTGTAATTATGAGAGATATTACTACTGCTATAAGTGTACCTATTATACATCTAGCTTTTCTGTTTGGGTTGCCGTTCTCCATGTTGTCAAAACAGCGTGACTCTTTCCTTTGCGAAAAAGTTTATCAATTCAGTCCTTTGCTTGCCTTGTTTTCTTTTCAGTTTGTAAAGTGCTCTTTTATCAACAAAAGTCTCTTTCTCGCAACAATGTCTCTTTATTTTTAACAACAGACAACCCTAACCCTTCTCCGTCCTCTAAATGTAATCCCTAATTTTTATTCTTCTTTCCACTCGGCGCTAGGTTATCTTCTTCTTTATAACATAGGTACAAAAGTCTCTTATGCATCAACAATTATTTTCGGACCTGCAGCTTTCACAACAATAATTAATAGTTCAAAACGAATAACTTTTTCTTCTTCTTCTGTCATTTGCTGACCAGCTGTTGGAAATTGTAATCTTTTTAGCACTAGATCTTGAATTTTACTCAAACGTGGGGGTATGGGAAGTGTGAAAGTCAGTAACCCCTCAGTCTCGAGTCCAGGTGCCAACATCCATATCTCCACTGCCACAAATGGATCGAGATCGATTACTTTCACGCTCTTCACTCTCCCAGATTTCTGTCCCCAATACATCTGCTAGATAAGTCCACTCTGGGGTGGCGTACCTTCTGCAGGGCACACGTACCCTCCTTGACCTTCGTGGACTCTCAGTTCCTGAGTCAGTCGTTTCTTCCTCCTGATCCGATTCTTCAGCGATCGGGACAAGAGTTCTTTCTTGCTTTTCTTCCGAGCTTGGCCTTCTCTTTCTCTCCGGCCAACTGGCTTCGTCACTCCTTGTCTTTCTGCTCCTTGTTCTTGGACCAGTCTCTTGGTCACTCTCAGCTTGTTCAGTTTCCGATTCAGTTTCCCAGTTACTGTCTTCTCCTGAGACGACTTCGGTCTCGCTCGTCTCTTGACCTTCGTCGACCTGTTCTGTCACAATTTCAGCCTCTTCGATCACCTCTACAGCTTGGCTTTCCCCCTCTATGGTTTCTCCACTTTCCGCTGGATTCTCATCCGAGAGAGTAGCTGTTTCTTCTAGAGGTGTTGGCACTCTTCGGGTGTGTGAAGCATGTATCCAGTTTGGCAGGCCTCCACACTTTACCGCTGTATTTGTGACAAGTATGACTTGAAACGGTCCTCTCCAGCGCACGTCTAAGCAGTTCTTCCTTACATGCTTCTTCACCAAGACCCAGTCTCCAGGACTCAGGTCATGGCACAAGTCTTGTACTGATGGAACCTCTGCAGCCTGGACCTGGAGGGACACAGAATTAATGGCATCAGATAGTCCCTTGCAGTAGTCCAAGATCAAGTCGTCTGTGATGTTCACTAGCGCTGCAGTCGGAACCGATGGCAATCTCATAGCTCTCCCCATTAGCACTTCATGTGGAGAGAGGCCTGTTTTCCTATCAGGTGTGCTACGTATGCTCATAAGAACCGCTGGAAGTGCGTCTGGCCAACTCAGGGACGTCGATGAACAAACTTTAGCCAATCTGGACTTGATTGTACTGTTGATCTGCTCTACAATCCCTGAAGCTTCTGGTCGATAGCTGCAGTGTAACTTCTGATCAATATTCAAAGCTGAGCACAACATTTTCACTATTTCGCTATTGAAATGAGTTCCTCTGTCCGATTCCAAAGAGGATGGCACCCCAAATCTCGGTATTAACTCTCTAAGTAACAGTTTCGCTACTGTAAGTGTATCGCATCTACGTGTAGGGTAAGCCTCAACCCATCTAGAAAATATGCAGACAATCACTAAAACGTATCTGAGTTTATTACATGGAGGCATTTCTATAAAATCAAGCTGCATTCTATTGAAAGGCCCCCCAGACCTTCCTATGTGACTCAAAGTAACTGGTGTTCTCTTTCCCACGTTTAGTTGCTGACAGATCGCACATCGCTGACATACTGCTTCTGCCGCTACTCTAAACTTAGGATTGAACCACGTTTGTCTGAATACTCTCACCATTGCATCTCTTCCTATGTGTGCTGATCCATGCAATTTCCTTGCCATTGGACTAACGAGTTCATTTGGTAAGACTGCTCTCCCATCGGCAGATACCCAAAAATTCATCTCGCTTTTCTCACAACCCGCTGTTTCCCAGCCCTTTTTCTCATCATCTGGTGCATTCCCTTGGACACTCCTTAACTCATCCCATGTATCTACCGTGTCTAATAACATCGTCAATTCAGTTCTTTCTTGTATTCCCCCCACTTTCACATCAGTGTGAGAATATCCCTGTTCAGCACAATAACGTGCTACTTCGTCGGCATAGCGGTTGCCTTGCGACACAAAGTCTACATTTTTAGTGTGCGCGGCACACTTGACAACGGCTATGGCTAACGGACCTTGCAATGCATCTAACAAAAGTCTCACGAATTCTCCATTCCTAATGGGAGAACCCGAGGAGGTCATGTAACCTCTTTGAGACCATAACTGCCCATAATCGTGAACTACCCCGAAACCATACTGGCTATCGGTGTATATGGTGACTCGAAGTTTGTCGCCTGCTAAGCAAGCACGAGTCAAAGCAACAATTTCAGCTACCTGAGCGGAGTGTACTCCTTCCAGGCAAGCGGCTTCTACAACTCTGGTAATCGTGCAAACTGCATAAGCTGCTCTCAGCTGACCGATATCGTCTCTTACGCATGAACCATCAACAAAGAAAATTTCATCAGGGTCAGTCAATGGCTCATCTACGATATCGGGTCTCGGTTTGGTGCATAGTTCAGTCACATCGAGGCAGTCATGATCTGCACAAATTTCATTTTCCACTTCATTCGGAAGTGGCATCAAAGTAGCAGGATTCAAGACAGAGCATCTTTTTAGGGTCACATTCTCGGCAGCCAGTATGACTTGCTCGTAGCGTGTGAGCCTGCTATTCGTCAGATGCTGAGTCTTAGTCCTGGTCATTAACAATTCCACAGAATGCGGTACATACACCACTAACTGATGTCCCATCACTACGCTTTCTGATCTCTCAATGCTGACACCCGTTGCAGCTACGGATTTGAGACATCCGGGCAACGCTGCGGCTACTGGATCTAATGTAGCCGAAAAATACGCCACTGGCCTACGCGCATCTCCGTGGATCTGAGCTAAAACTGCTAAAGCGCATCCCTCTCTTTCGCAGCAGTAAAGCAAAAATGGTTTGGTGTAATCAGGCATTCCCAAAGCCGGGGCACGACATAAGTCCTCCCTCAGCTGCAAAAATGCCATCAAACAGTCTTTGTCCCATGGTACCGGATCACTCACTCCTTTGTGCGTCAGTTGTAATAAAGGTTTTGCCTTCAGTGAGAAGTTGGCTATCCACTGTCGACAATAACCAACCATGCCTAAAAACATCCTGACCTCTCTTTGTGTGGTAGGCGCGCTCATTTTCATAATCGCCTCTATTCTGTCTGGAGACACCTTCCGTTTCCCCTTTTCAATCCTGTGGCCCAAGTATTGCACTTCAGTCTGACAATATTGCAATTTACTTGGAGACACCTTGTGCCCGTTCTCGGCCAAGTGATTTAACAAGGTTATGGTGTCTACTCTGCAAGCTTCCTCTGTTTCTGACGCAACTAGGAGGTCGTCTATGTACTGGACTAGAACTGAGTTCTTGGGCAGTACTAGACTTTCAAGATTTCTCTTTAAAAGCTGGTTAAAGATCGATGGGCTTTCTGTATACCCCTGAGGGATACGACACCATGTTAAAACGCGATCTTCCAGCTTAAAAGCGAAAAGATACTGGCTCTCTTCATCTAAAGGGATCGAAAAGAAAGCCTGGCACAAATCTATCACGGTGAACCATTCAGCTTGGAACGGTATCTGAAATAATATCACTGATGGATTCGGTACCACTGGACAACATGAGACAACAATATTATTAATCTTTCGAAGATCCTGCACTATTCTGTACTTTCCACTAGGTTTCTGCAAACCCATAATCGGTGAGTTACATGGACTACCCACGATCTCCTTCAGTATTCCCTGTTTAATCATGGATTCAATCACAGGCTTTATTCCTGCAATCGTCTCCGGTGTCAACTTGTATTGTGGGGTTCTTGGGTACTCAGCATTGAGTCTTACCAAGATCTTTACTGGTTCTACCCCCTTGATCAATCCTATTTCTTCTCCAGTAAAATCCCACACCTCAGCTGACACTTTCTCCCTCAAGTCCTGTGGAAGCTCCTCCACTGTTAGGGTAGGATATAGTTCCACGCATTCCTGCGAGTTGACAACTTTGAAATCGGCATCTTCATCATTTGTCTGTACTTCTACTCCTTCAGGTGTGCAATGTATTGTGCAATTCAGTTTACACAATAGATCTCTTCCTAGCAAACACACAGGACTAGAATCACAGATCACAAACTGATGTTCGTCACTGTAATTCCCTATCTTCACTGACACTGGTTCCGTCAGAGGATTCGTCATCCTCTTGTTTGCGACTCCTACCACCTGAATCATTTCTCCTGATACGGGCAGACCTGGGACTACCGCTGATCTCAACGTGGATCTAGTGGCTCCCGTATCCACCAAAAAGGTCGTAGGACATCCAGCTACTTCAGCCTCTACGTATGGTCCTCTCTGATCTACTTCCAGGGCTGCTCCTAAAGTGCAGTCTTCTTCCCTATTCACTCGTTGCCCTGTAAGAGGATCAACGTAGTAGCATTCTTCTCCTCCTACGAACAATGGCATTTGTCTGTAGGTTTTCCCTCCATTTGCAATTCGAGGCGGTTGAGGAAACGGGGCTCGAGGAGTCTGAGTCCCCCCTTTGATAAACTTTCCTTTCGGGACTGTCGCTCCCTTAACCACGTTGTTCTGTACCTCTTCCTCCTCCTGTTCTAACTCCCCTGTCTCAATATTGTACGGACACTCGCGTCTCCAATGTCCCACTTCGTTACACTGATGACACCTGGTTGTCCTTTTCAATGTCGCGATATCCATTCTCGGTCTCGGTCTTTCTTCCTCTTCTCTATTCTGATTGTTCTGTTTCTTTGCCTGCGTTACTGTTCCCTGCTGTCGCTGTCCACCCTTTCCAGCTGCTTGCATCTGCACTAACATTAACTTTTCCTTGAGCTTCTTCGCCTTCGAGTCTATCTCATCGCTACAATACCTTGCATACCTCAGAATTTCGTCTAAAGGTTTGTTCTGCCAACAGATCAAGTGCTGTTGAATCATTAGGCTTATGTCCGGTCTCAATCCGAGAACAAACTTCGACACAAACTGTCCTATATCTTTAGGATCCATTATGTCTAACCCGCTGTACTGTTTGAATGCTTTCAGTAACCTCTCATAGAACTCGTGAACTGTCTCTTTAGGCTCCTGAGTTGTTCGATCTATCTTAACCCAGTCTATATCCTGCACTGGCACTTTCTCTTTTAGCCATGTTATTACTCGCTCGTATTTTTCCATGACTCTGTCTGATGGACCACCTGTCTGTGCATCTCTCTGAGGCTCACAAGTGGGCCATTCAATACTAAGTTTGCATGCCGTCCACAAATCTCCGGGTACCACGATATCGAACAATGTGTTCAAATCGATCCAGAGAACCTTAGAGATCTTCACGAATCTCTCTACCTGCTTGTACCACTCAACGGGATTTTCTCTAAGCTTCGGGAAGGAATTTGTGAATGCCGCTAAATCCCCCCTACTCCATGGTACATGCACGTAGTTTCCGTTCGCGATCTCTCGCAAAGGGAAAGCTTCCATTCTCATTAGGTCTGTATCCTGAGACTTCACAAGTGTACTCCGTCTGACAGATCCCTTCTTGGACCATCTTTCCTCCCATCTATCCAGATCTCTCCAAATTCTAATACACATGACCAATTCTCTTATGTGCACTCTCAGTCCAATCGTTCTGC
This sequence comes from Lissotriton vulgaris, assembly GCF_964263255.1. NCBI lineage: Eukaryota > Metazoa > Chordata > Amphibia > Caudata > Salamandridae > Lissotriton > Lissotriton vulgaris. The sequence goes on along the minus strand of NC_141685.1, from coordinate 1,512,627,069 downwards.
GCTCATCTAAATCTAAATCCGTGCAATTCAGCCTATGATTGGCCTGCAAAGCTTTAGTTCGTGATATGTCTATCATGTACTTATCGGCCAATTCAGATAACTTTTCGTGAGCTGCCCTTGCTTTTCGAGTAACATCCTTAGATAAGAACAATATCTCATCTGGTGCGTACAGATCTAGCCTCTCGATTGCCACTGTGCCATCAATTATTTCATCTAAGTCTGATTTTAAACTCATTACATCTATGCGTCTAGCTTTTATTTCAGCTCTCAGTACGTCAGTCCTAGGTTGTTCTCTTATATCCCTCTCTCCTCCACTATGCGCCCTACGCCTGAGCACAGGTGAGTTATGAGGAATCTTTCTTCCATCTCTTTGTTCCCACCTCTCTAAATCCCAAGCCTTTCCATCTTCCCTTGGGGTGTGGTGGAACAATGCTCCTTCCTTCAACCCTACATTCTGTCTTTTGGACTCGGTTTCTCCGGATACAAGATAAGATCCTCCGTGATGTTCTAAACCACTGTAACTTGCTTGCTGTCTGGTATCACTTAACAAACGATAGGGTCCTTCATGGCTCTCCATGCTCCCGCGATCTCTTTCGTGATCACCGGATGTATGGCGAGACGTTTCGCGACTCCCTATATTCTCATGACTTCGTTCTAGATCACCGGACGCATGGCGAGACCCATCGCGACTCTCCATGTTCCCGTGATTCCAATGTTGGACATTTTCATCCGGAGCATGGTGTGTGCACCTAAAGGTATTCCGGTACTCCTGCGTCCTTTGTTCTCCCTCACTGAAAGTGACGCGAGGCACTTCGCCACACCCTGCACTCCTGTCATTGCACATTTGCCTATTGCCACTAATGGTAGGACAATTATCTCTTCTGCTTCCTTGACTCCCTCTCTCCCACTCCGGGCTGCTTTCGCCAGCTCCACAATGAGAGAGGACCTTGTTATCCTGGTCTCTCCACTCAGCTCCTGTTTCTAAACTTTTATTCCTAGCCTCCTCAGCAGTGTCCCATTCTTTCAGATATTCCCTTAATTCCTTATAGGATTTCGGTTTTGGTCCCCTCAAATCCATCGATCCTCTTTGATCTCCTTGTCCTATCCAGGGACCCGTTGCGGAATCTAATGGGGTACTCCGACTTACTGGTGCTAATCTCTGTCTTTGAGGATTCATCGTGTCATTCCTATTCTCCATCTCTGCCCTTTCCCTGTCCCATCGTGCCTGTTCCTCCTGCTGGACCCCCTCTGGGTTGTAGATTGACACTATAGGGCCTATGGTGACAGGTACTTGTAAAGCGTCTGGCATTTGGTACGACCTCGCACATTGCGTTTCTGGTACCTTCTGGACCACAAATCTTCCCACTACTCTCTGTTCGGAACTAGTTTGGGGTATTTCCTCGCTCTTGTTGGAGTCCCACTCTGTTACTGGGATCGATTTATATTCTCCCCATCTAGCTCCGTCCCCTTGCTGTAATATGGGACTTGCGGATTCACCGCTATATGGAGGTGGTCTCTCTGTTAACAGCCTCTCTAACAGGTCTTCTTCCGTTTCGCTATCCTCATCTTCCTCTTCTAGGGGTTTCTTTTCTCCCGTAGCTTCTATCATGGTGAACAGTTTGTCTGCTTCTATCTTTTGCACTCTCCACTTCTTAGCTTCTTCATCCCATTTAGCATCCTGCAATGCCTTTACTGATCGTCTCACTCTTTCCTGACGCCTCTTTACGCCTTTTGCGTGTGCTGCTCTAAACCATGCACTAAGAGCTTCGAATTGTGTTGGCCTCGGTAGAGGTCTTGTTGCAAGCATTACCGCTTTCAGTTGGTTCAACACATCTAGTTTAAATGTTCCGAATCTCGGAAACGTCAGTTCCTTTTCCCCTTCTGTTAGCCTATTCCACTCGGAAATCCATAATATCGAGTGTAAGCCTACATTTACTGCCATATGATAAGCTGGTGTGCCTTCTGGTGGAGCTTCTTCTCCAGCATATAAATTTCTTCTATTCTTCCTAAAGATTTTTCTTAAACCCTTAAAGCACTTCATTTTAGATGATCTACGATTTTCTCTTATTAATTCTCTTCCTTGTTTACGTCCCGATGACAACTTTCACCAATCCCGGTGCGACTCTCACTAGTCAGCCTATCCCAACGATGTTCCGTGCTAACCGACCAATCTCAGCGCGACTCTACGCTGACGTCACTCGTTCCTTCTGCAGCAGTTACCTTCGTTCTCAACTTGTCTCGCGATCTCACATGCGTTTCATTCATACGCCGAAAAATGACTACTTCCGTCCAAGCGATCACTTTTCTCTGACTGTACGGCCACAGTCTAACTGTAATTGTCACCTCAACTGGCGAGACGTCTTTTCCTCGTACGGTCAGACGTTCACCTCAACTGATAGGTTACTTACACACAGTAAACGTACGACCAGCATGCGTTTACTCATACACTCACTCAAACGCTCCCCCTATCATCGGTCTGCGGGCGATCAATGGTACCTCATGACCCCCATTAAATGGTAGACAAATTACTCTGGGTGTTCGATACACCCGAACCACTTAAGTCCTCTGGACATAAGATTTTATCCGGTTGCGCGCGCTCACAACCTTCCCTCAATCACACTACAGGCATTCAACTCCGCTTGACATTACAACACAGGAACAACATAAAACACCGCAATCTTACAACGCATGACCCTTATACTCACTCTCGACCGATTCTGCTGCTTTTCTCTCGACGCACCGTCAGCACCGTCTTCGGCTGCAATTCTTCTTCTGGTCGACGATGACTAGGGACCTTGGGGTAAACTAACCTGGCCTAGGTCGTCTTCCTCAAGAAGATAACCATCATTTCTCTGCTACCAACTGCGGGGAATGAGATTTTGGTATCAATTTATGATCGAATTAATAATTTATCTCATTCGTGATTTGGACCGCTAATATCTGTCATTGAGTAAAAGACAACTCCCACATAGGTTAGTTAAACCCCATTAAATGACGCCACTCTGAAGAACCACTTACAACTGATAAAGTTTTAAGGCCTTTATATAAAAGTCAGATTTAGAATGCGAATACAATCTTTTCAAGATAATCAGTAATTTAAAGTTTCAATGTAGAGTGGTTCCCTTTGCGTCATCTATAGAAAGAGAAAATCATCAAGTTAAATCTGTCCCTACTCTATACTAGGTGACATCCCTATTTCGCAAGTTCCTGGTACCCTAAAAAGGTGTCAGCAGTTTGACTTCCAAAGAAGTTCAAACTCTCTTAGCCTCTAAAGGTAACTTGAGTTTAAGAAGCAGTACCCTCTCTGCCTACCCATCCGCTCTTCTAAGGGTCCTCGGCCTACTGCTCCCTTGCGCTCTGATCTCTCTCAGCGCATCTGCTCAAGGCATCTACCCTTGCCTTTGCTTTGAGCAATTCACCTCGCTGTTCCTAACCTCCAATTGCAAATTGCTACCTCCACCCCGGGGTACTGTCCCTAAAATACACAATCACAGTGTGGGTGGAACGCCCCTTGACGCCCACCTCGGACTTTCCCCGATGATGTCAGTTTCTGGCTCTTTCCATTACTTCATTTCTTCGCGTCGTCCGTTAGGTTGACCCTTCTCTTTAGATGTCATCTTCATCTTCTCGTTGGCGACTTTTAGTTGACACTTTCATCCAAAGTCAAATAACCTTAAACAAGACCTTAACATTATAACTCTTTCTTTGACCTTACTAGATCCTGTGAATGGTCATTCGAAAACAAAGCTCAAATTCCAATCGCCTCCTCTCATGTTTAGGCAATAAACTTCGTTCGACATTTGTCACCTTAAATCTAACAAATGCTAGACTCTTCGGCTCGCACCTTCAAGTGAAGACTATTCACGACTCCTGTGAGTCCACTAAATTACATACATTGGACTATGCTCTTGCGAACCCTTGGTCAGTCAGGTTATAATCACAAATGACCTAAACTCTTCTAGTATTCCTACAAACTTCTTCTACACAGTATAACCTTTAGCATACATTTTAAATGTGAACGCTTTTAGCAAATACTTCGTTCATGTGTGAATACATCTTAGCTAAAATACAATTTCGTAGAGTATAAACTTAATACATAGAATATAAAGTACATAGGATATAACCCTATACATGGAACATAACTTTATACTCTCATTGATTACATCGTTATGTGTATGCTCCTTGCACGTTTCTCCATGTTACATTTCTCTTGCCGTTTCTGCATTTAAAGTTACTCACGTTCTTCTGGTTGTAAGCATTTCTACACATTAGCCCACTACGTATACGGCCTTCTAAATCTAATACATTCTAAAGTGAATACAGTTACATTTATTTCTTATACCACGTTATCCCTTCTGTTGAACTTCATGCTATAGATGTCAACTTTACCTTCGATATACATTTCATTCCTACGTTTACACGATATGCCTCTAAATATGGCCTATACATAATTCCTATTCAAATTTGCGCTCTCTCATGTTTTTTAAGACTCATAGGGTTAATTTCAGAAAATACAACTTCTTTACCGGCAGCACAGGTACTCCTATGAAAGCACTACTAGTATCCTCGAAATGTTTTTCCAAGTCCTGGCTGTCCTTCTTATGACATGCACCTCGAAAATCGAGATCGAACATTTCTCATTAAAACAGCTGCAGTGCAAATTCGAATGAGACTCGTAGAAAAATGATATCCTTTGACCTTTATTCCAAAACAATGCTTCTTTTACGAGCTCCTTTTTGTTGCTCCAAAAAGCTCTTCACACGATATCAAACTTATTTTATTGCGTCTTCTGTGCATGTAACCTATTAATTCAGATAAGCAACATATATACTCATACACTTGCTGGCACCGGACGAGTGGCAGCCGAAGAGTTACACCCAATCATCTAACAACTTTTCTGGACGTATTATTAAAACACCTTCCTGAGCTCCGCCCCGTCCGGACCCCCTCTTCCGGGGCCCCCACCTACGCTCCCTGCACAGGGCCACCATGAGCCTAGAGCCGGCCCTGACCGAGGTCAGTCACCTGCCCTAAGCTGCGCCGAGTATTAGTATGATGAAGGGGCAGAAAAGTAAGGGTCAGGCCAAGAAACCTTTGAATGCAATATATTCAATAATTTTGAGATGAGATACCAGGTCTAAGAACCAACTTAAACATCAATTGGTAAAGACACAAGCTAAAATAGCTTGTGCCCAACCGTTACTGAAAACAGTGACAGAATGAACAAAGCTGTGTAAAGATACTGTGAGCAATGATAATACAAGAATAAAGAAAGACACAGCAGGTGAGAAAAGGGGGAATCTGTCAAATACACACTTGAATAGCAAAACGTTATCAGACTGGGTGTCCTTGTCTGCAGTAACTCATGGTCTGTAAAATAAATGTTAATTCCCCTGTGGAGAATTTGAACAAAAAGTTGATATGCTTGTTAAAAATTACTAGAGCTGTGGTCTGTGCTCTGCTGTGTAGTGTGTTTACGCCTGTGAATTTGTTAAAGAAAAGCGCAGTGAAGAAGAATGGATATTCCTTTGATTTCTGGAATGTGCTGGATGTCCTACTTTACTGATACTCATTACTTAATCCACAGTTCTACAGCTTTATTTATGACATCTACTCTGCAAGAGGAGACACAAGATATTTCAACATACAGATGAAAACCATACTGCAATTTTCGACAACTCAATGGTTGGTCAAAGTTAGTTTATGGGAGCCGCATACATTTTCCAGACTCTAATACAAGTAAACTATTTCCATGTAGATAATGTACAACCAGTGGTACTTCATGTGGCTATCCTAAAGATCTGGCATTTATCTGCTACTCTGCCTCACGTCAACGTAGGGTGAGGAACCATGGAAGAGAAGAGAGCACACGTAGTTGACATACCTGTTCCCCGGCTGATGTGATCCACAGCCTAAGTTAATGGAGAACTGTATCATGTGGGACTCGGTGGTAGGAAGAACAGGTAGAGCATGGAAAAAATCCACAGCCCACACGTTGCGTCGTTGACCCCGGTGGCTCTTCTGCTTCAGACAGAATTTTGTGGCAGGAGTCTGTAGCTCTGGACTGATGGCTGTGGAAACTACAGAAGGAACCTGAAAAGACACAGTTAAATGTTATGTGCATGTATGAAAACTCCACCATCTGATGGCTTATCTGTGAAACAGCTCCAGAATCAATCACCATTTCAGGGACTTTACACTTTTTAATGGAAGATACTGAAGGAGGAGCTATGAACTTTTTTATTTAATTGCTCTAAAAAATGTTTTCAATTGCTGTGTATAGTATTTTAAACCTTTTTTGAAAGGGACTTTAACAATCCTATCTGACAACACTTGCATCTGTTTTCTGGTAGAGCTTACACTGAATGCCATGATGTGGTTCTACAAATGAATGCTGTTACTAAAATTATGTATTCGTTTGAGACATATGTCAGTGTACATTAAATGTTTCCATTGGTGGGCGGCATCGACGCCTTCATAGGGAATAATCGACATGCCCCCCCCCCCCCCCCCATTTCCGAGTCCACCCCTCCGGCCTCCTCTCCACTCTTCCCCCCCAAGATTTTTTACTCCGTAGATGCGCCCAGTGCAATTCGCATGCCCAGCTCCCTCGGCTCAGTCCACATCCCTCTCCCCCACCCCCTTTTCCCAAGTTAGTTCATTCCCCTCCGGGGCTTTCTCTTTTCTCTTTTCTCTCTCCCTCCCTTCGCAGGGACACTGCTCTCTTTACCAAGTTCCCTCACCCCAAATTCTCCTTGCGCTCAAGCTGCATCAGTTCTAAGCGGCCCATGCCCCTACTCCACGCGCCCTTGGAATATTGTATACATCTAACGGGCATGTCTGTACTATTGTATTACCTTCGCCGCATTATGATGTATTGTGAAAATTATTCCCATTGACAAATATCAATAAAAAGGTTTTACAAAAAATTTTTTTTTTAAATGTATCCATTGGTGAATCACATGACATTCTATAATTTTTAGATGCACATTATCCAATATAGGGTTTGAAGTACAAGTTACTTACCTTCGTTAACGGTGTATCTGGTAGAGACGATTCTAGCTGCAGATTCCTTAACGTAGAATTATCAGGAACATTTTCTTTGCCACAGTATCTCAGCGCGCCGGGGTCGGTACCACGTGACTCAGCCCTGACGTCGTCCGTGGGTGTGAAGTCAGGAAGGTCACATAAACCCCACCCGGCGGGCTGACGTCAGTTTTCTTCGGAGAACTTTTCCGCACCACAACGCAGAGCCATCACAAACAAAACTGTGGGGAGTATGGGAACAGTGTGCGAAAAAGTAGTAAATAGAAAATGAAACAAAAGGAGAGGAACAGCACCATTTGGGAAAGTGCTAGGCACTAAGGTACTGAAGCCATATCTGGGAAAGAGCAGAGCACCGCTCTGAGGAGCAACCTTGCAAGCTAAGGCAACATCCTCCCAGGAGACAGAAAAACATGTGAGGAACATCATAGCAGACAAAGAGAGTCTGCAACCACAACCCACAACAGTGAAGGGCAACAAGTACGGAACAGATGAGTAATGGCAAGTTACCCCATGACCACACCAACAAGGAGAGGCGCGTTCTCTGTAAAGAACAAAGGGTCGAGGCACAACCACGAGACCCCAGCCAGAGGACTGCAGAGGAGTCAAAAGATCAAGCAATGAGAAAGGGCATGAGCAGGCCCCACACCAGAGTACCAGGGTGCAGGGGCACATAAGTACCCCTGGGCCCCCAACCAATCAGCAGTAAGGAAGGAGTGAATCAAACAAACAGAACAAGCATCCCACTAGGGAGGAAGGGGAAGAGGGCACTCGCAGAAGACAAAACCCACCGGAGGCAGGCAAGTGAAGAAGACTAAGCTGAAGGTCCTCGCAGAATGGGGAGGAAGGGCGGGTCGTGAAGGAATCTGCGGCTGGAATAGTTTCTACCAGATACACCATTACCCAAGTAAGTAACTTGTACATCTGATAGAGACTACTAGCCACAGATTCCTTAACGCAGAATAGATACCCTAGCCATACCCAGAAGGGAGGAGGGCCTGCGAGAGAGCCCCCCAGAAGGAAAAAAGCACAGAGCCCCATCAGGGATGTTCAATGGGAACAAGAAGGTGGCCCAGCTCCCACCAAGCAGAAGGAAGCAAGGACCAGGCGAGGGGAGGCCAGGACACCCCCAGTCCAACCAAGGTACCAGGGACCTCCACCAGAAAGCCCCAGGCGACAGACAACAGCAGAGGAGCACCGAGAGAGAAAGACTTACCCCAAACTCTAAGGAGAAGAGGTAGAAATGGGCCAATGCTCTCCACAGTCGAACACACAAGCGAAGGGGGGTCAGCGGAACCGGCCTCAGCCTCGGGTCAGCGGACAAGGTAGGAACTGGTCCCCAGTCAAATAAAACAAGAGAAGAAAGACATAGCCTCGCAAGGCTCCAGCAGAACAAAAGACAAGGGCACACAACAAGGCTCCCGGCTGTGGTGCAGAAGAGCAGGCGTTCACAACCAGCAGCTGGCAAGTACCATGAAGCCGAGCACCCAAACCAAGCAGAGCGCAAGACGCAGGCAAAGGCCAGGGGCATCCAGAACAACCCCCAAAAGGGAGGCCGTTCCAGACAAAACCGGCTCACAAAAAGAAGTGGGACCAGCCAGAAGGGAGGAGGAGAATCACGCAGGACGGACAAGGCCGTCCACCAGAACACAGGAAAAACCAACCCCCCTGGAACACCAGACAGAGGACCATGCCGAAACGCCGGACAAAAAGGGGCGGAAACGCCACAGCACAACGCCACAGACGGCATACCAAAGCTGGTCCAGCGATTCAACGGAGACTGAAAAGGACAGAATTTGGAGCAGCGCAAGCTACGCCCAGACAAGATCAAGGACACTGCACCAGCGGTATACAGTAACACCAGGAAGGCAAGGAACCCGCAGGGGGAGTCCACCCCCTCCCAGCATAGGACAGAGCTATACAATGGGTACAAGTACCTCACTTAGGGTAACACACGTCCCAAAGAAAAAACATGGGAACCACTCTTAGGGAAAAAATCCTGCATCAGAGCACAAGAACAGAAGAACCTGCGGTTAGAACCACAGACGGCTTATCAATCTGCCAAAAAATGCACAATTGCTAAAGGGGCTGAACAAGCAGCCAACAGGAGAGAAGGGCCAACCTAAGGACCCCGAAGGCACGTCAAATCTCACAGAACATACAGATGGGCCACTCAAAACACAAGATTCCAGGAAGACGTTGGGATAACACCTCACATCAAGCCCCAGAGGATCAACAAGCCAAGCTTACGGAGGGGGAGGTGGACAGAGCCCAGCAAGGAGACGTTGAATGGCAGAGTCCCCATGGGTGTTAAAAAAAGAACCCCATCAAAGGGCAGGTCAACCAGAAGTCCCTAATATTCTCAGGAAAAACACCATCTCGCAACCAAGCATGGCAAAGGAGAGCCACAGAACTGGCCATAGCACGGCCGAGAGCATCAGCAACATCAAAGGCCGCACGGAGAATAAACGCGGCCAACTCCCGACCATCCAACACATGGTGCAGTAGATCAGCGCGGGCACCCTCCTGGGAGATGTGAGACAGAAGGGACTCCACAGAATCCCACAAATTGGAGGTAGCCCTGGCCAACACACAAAGTGTGTTGAGAACTCGAAAAGCAGCACCAGAGGAAGCAAAGATGCTACGCCCCCATGAATCCAACCATCAGGCCTCCCGAGATGGAGGAACCAACACCACAGGCAGGGACGGAAAAGCAGTCCGCAGAAGAGAGCCCTGAGTAGAAGGGTGGATGGAAAGGCAGACTGGGTCGTGCGGAGCAGGTCGGTGGCGATGTAGGAGTGGCAGAGGCACCGCATCACCCATTGAAGGACGCCCCCAAGCCCCCAGAAGAGAGTAGTGGAGCGAAGCTTCGAATGGAAGGAGCAGCTCCCGTCCACCAGAGCCCTGGTGAAGAACTTCCAACAGATGATCCGTAGGGAATGGGGTGACAGGGTCACCCATTCGTAAAATGCCAGCGGCCGTGGAAATAGCTCAAACAAAGGCAACACTGGCCTCCGTAGGTTGCCACGGGGGAGAAAGCAATTCCTCCATGGGAGATCGCTGTAAACTAAGCCGTCCGTCCCCAAGTACAGCTGTAGGAAGAAGAGGCAAGCCCCTGAATGGTGGGGAATCCACGGACGAGTGGGGAACCTGAGCGGCCCCCGGGGAAGGCGGAGAAGCCGGCAGAGCAACCAACCGCGAGCTGCGGAAGAGAGGGTACGAGGTTTGGGGCTGTGGGGACGGCGAGGAGCCCTCCCTGGAAGACGGCGGAGAAAAAGCAACAATGCGGCGTGCCGTCTCTGGAGAAGAAGAAACCTGGAGATGACAAACCTCCAGGGAGGAAGGAACCTCTGGAGATGAGTTGAGGACCCGACGCCGGCAAGGCGTCGTGGAGTCCGCCAGAGGTGCTGGTTCGATGTCGAAAGGCGGTGGAGTGGAAAATGGCAGCGCTGAGTTGACCTCCACCACCACATGCTCCCTGGCAGAATGAGGCGGGTCAGAGTCGGTTTGGCTAAGGAACGGGGCCGAAAAGGCACTGGCTTGACCTTATACGAGGCAGTCGTCCACGTAGAGGACCGAGAGGGACTCGGGAAAGCACCCCAGGCCCCAGCCTCCACCCGCGGCACTCCCAGGGCCGGGGAGGAAAGCCTTCATGCCGAAAAGGCACCGGCTCCACCTCCGGCTAGGCAGCCGCCTGCTCAGAGGACCGAGGGGGACTCTGGGACAAGCCCTGAGTCCCGGCGATCTCCTGCAACGCTACAGGGAGACCCGTAGGGATTTGCAGTGAGGCAGGGACGCCGTGGGTCGAAGAGGGGAGCCCTGCAGGACCGCACCTCAACGACACCATCCTCCTACAACCTGAAGCGGAACCCGGCGGCGTCAGGGCCGAACCCGCCAGCGACTCCGCAGAAGGCCCGAGCGAGGCAAGGGATCCGCGGACGTCTCAGGAAGTGGAGGAGGGGCCAAAGAAGCCTGCAGAGCTGCAGCGTAGGCTGTCATTTGGGCCCTAGTTGCCCCGATGCCAGGAAAAGGCTGGAAGAGTGGCGACAGGCGAGGGCGCACGTCCCTAGGGGAACCCAAGCCCTCTGCCAAACGAGAACAGTGCCTCGGAGACAAGCTGCAGGACTTACCAGCCGGCAAGCAATGCCCTTGAGGCCATGGCGAAGAGCGATGCCATAGTTGGAATCAGCGGCTCCTTGCGTCCGAGGTAGGGGACGGACGATGGGACCACACCAACCTGGACAAGCGGGCTGACAGCAATTTCATCTGAGGCTCCCGCCATGGCTTTGGTTTGAGGTGCTGACAAGCGTCACAGTCCGTCGAGTTATGGTGCTCGCCCAAACACCACGTACAGAGAGGGTGAGGGTCCGTTGCCGACATCTGACGTGCATAAGAGGTACACGTCTTGAAGCCCGAAGGCATTCTCACACTGTTCCTCAACGCAAAGCAAGAAAAGAAGGCCTGAAAACAGGCCAGGACACGATCTAGATCCGTGTTGCATGCGGAAAAGAGAAAAATTTACGTCAGCGCATGGGGGTGGGGCTTATGTGACCTCGCTGACGTCACGCCCACGGACGTCAGGGTGGAGTCACATGGTACCAACCCCGGCGCTCAGAGATGCTGTGGCAACGAAAATTTTCTGGATCCAGTCTCACGCCTGGGGATAATTCTACATTAAGGAATCTGCAGCTAGTAGTCTCTATCAGATATTGCAGCACAACCCAATTTAAAAATGCATTGTTCCAGAAATCGCCAAGCCAAGAGCAGCACCAGAGTTGGTGAACCAGAGTCATATCTAACTCAACATTCATTTTTAGAAATAAACAGTAGCTGACCCCTACCACCTCAAATCAGTTGCTTCAGTCTCTCTTCTGGGAATCATGTTCCAGACTGGGTCAATGGACAAAGACATTGTGCTGATTGAAACTGAAAAAATCTAAAGAAGCAGAAGATGCAAATATTCTTCCCTGTGCCTTCTAAACCTGTCAATTCAATACTTCAAACTCAAGTCACATTTTCAAGTGGCCATTGCAGGGAAGCTCCCATAACGAAAGCTTGTAGTGGTCACATGGCTCATAAACCAATGCCTTGCAAACCCTGTCTACTGATGGGATTACACGTGTAGATCGGCCTGATGGTACCATCAGTGAACATTGGGTGAGAACAACCTTATTTGCATTTGCCTGACTACTGGTGCAAAAGCTGGAATTGTAGACGTTGGTGAAATTACTGAGCTCACTCTAAAGGCGATATCTACTGAAGTTGTAATCTCTACAACATCTGAAGCACAAGCTACCTTTTTGTACTTTTCCCTGGTTCCATTTGGCAATGCAGATTTTTTTTTTTTTAGTAAAATCAAAGTTTATTTACACAATAGTCTATAAACCATACACATGACCATGGATCCACTTAACAATAGTAATTTTTACATCATAGTTCAATTTAACACTCAATACACATTTAAAACCCTAAAAACACTAAATTGACATTTTTCATATTTTAAAATCTTAATATCTTAAAATTTCCCGTTTTCCTTGCTTGTCTCCCTTACAGCTTCTCTTATTGCTTTCAAAAATTTCCCCAACGCAATTGTAATATCTAAAAACGACATTTCTGTAAGGAGAACGACAGCCTCTGATCGTTTGTTCACTTTATACTTTAAAAATATTGGACGTAAAAAATGTTTACGCACTTTTAAAATCCATTTACAATCCAGTAGTATATGTAAAATATCGTTCTTCACACCTAGGCCACATTTACAAATACCATCAGGTTGGATCAGGGTTGCTTTTAATTTACTATCAATCTTCCATGGATTTAAGCCTACCCGCACCTTCATGATTTCGTACCTCAACCCTTTACTGGGTAGCACATCCAAATATGGAAACCGGACCTCCTTTTCCCATTCATTCCTTACCCAGTTCACTGATTTTTTCGACTTCAGGTACTCCAGATCTTGTGATCTGGAATATTCATACCCTCGGTCCCTAAGCATTTTCTTAGTAAAGACTATGTCCAATAGAGGTTGTTCGAGGGTCAACTGTAATTGTGCAGTTACAAGCTGGAGGATTTTCCTCACTTCTCGGGCCCAATGTAAGCTGCTTGCTTGTATTTCCTTTCTGCACCAAATTGACACCTTCTGTTCATCACCAGGCATCTGGCGGTTCCAAAATCTTAACAATGACATTTGTGCCTTTACCTCCCATGCCGTCAAGCCTGCCTCCAATCTAATAGCTTGCAACATGGAACCATTAGGTAGGGACAACATCATTTTAATTATCTTTCCCTCCTCCTGGTCCCAACCCCTTTTACCACTCAGATAGAGCACTTCAGCGCCGTAAAGAACTTGTGGGGGTACCATAGCTTCAAATGCCTTTAGTAACGGTCTGTGCGACATTTCACCATAGTCCTTGTTAAATTTTTTCAATCCACAGACCGATGAGGCCGCCTTTGAAGTTTGTGCCGCCACGTGGGTATTCCACTTTAATGCACTGTCAAACCAAAGGCCTAAATATTTATATTCAATGCAGATTACAAAAAAATCCGACTCTAGATGTGTAACGCCCTACAAAAATGATGATATGTTTTAAGTCCCTAAATATAGCCAGTTTCACTTTCCAACTTTTACTCAATATAACATTCTAATTTCGAGGGTTTCGTAACAGGATTAGGTGCATACCAACATTTTTATATTTGTTCTGTATTCAAGGTAGGTATTTCGTGAGCCTAAACTTTTGACTCTCATTTATTTTGGACTATTGTTTACGTCATCCATCTTTATTTGTTATGATTGCATTTATTGTGCTATCGCCAGAATGATACTGCAGTGCCTTATGTAACGGTAACGCTGTAAGAGGGTTTCCAAAGCTTTAGGGGCAATCCCATTCCTTGGATTACATAAAATGTTACATAATAGGTGCTGATTTTAAGCTAAGTTTGGATCAATGTATGTGTTTAATGTTGACTCTGAGGGCTGCTATGCAGTTGGGTTAGAGATCAACTCTTACTTTTTTGTATGCACCTACGTTAAAGGCTTGCCTAATTTATTATAAACCCCAAACATGCAAAATATTTTACAACATTCTATTTGGAAATAAGGGGTTTTATTAACTGAGCTGTAGGAACTATGAGTACTCTCTGGGGATCAATACATTTTTTATAGAAAACATATTTTAAGAAACATCATAGGTAAAATGTCTCTAGCATTTCATTAAAATGTGCCTGAAAATAGTTGTACATCTCTTTAATTGACTATATCAGGATTCCAACGGACACATCTTCCCACAATGATAATTCGCCGCCGAAAATGAGTAAACGCACTCCCAGAACTCACGGGTGTTCCTTACCCGCTTCTTCTGTTCCCACCCTGCTCAGATACTATCATTGCCAATTTAATTCAGCTTCCAGTTGCCGGATGGGCAAGCAGGAGAGCCAAAAAGAGGAGACCAATCACCTAGCATGTCTAGAGAGATGTAAAATTCATCCCGCTGTCTTGAGATACATCAAGTGGAAAGTGAAACAGGCATTAAAACGGCCCTAGATATCTTTACGCTTACAGGGTGTTGCAGCGGTTGAGTTTTACAAGGATAGCATCAGTCACTTTATAAATTGTTGAGCATCTTAAAGTATGTCTTGGATTAGCATCAGTCTCTTTATATATAGATATATTCAATCACAATACACATTTGGGCACACCTCTGCCACCCACTCCCATCGCTTTCCACTGGCATGATTTTAGAGATGAGGTTATACGGCTAGCAGCAGTTACCACGTACTATGGGACTCTTTCTGTTTTTAACAACTACTACCTCTCAGAAAATGGAGGTGCTATAAAGTATGTTGCTTTTGCTTCTATCCCTCATATTACAAAGACAGTCAGCAATTGAATCAACACATAACTCTGCTCTACCAAATCCATCTTCTCGGGGAAGACATGATTTTGCAAGCTTTTGAACTGCTGTCCAGTCGTTTGGGAAGGCACACACACATGAATGCAATGCTCTCCTCCATGGACTTTAATAGTCTTCTTTAGAGTGACTCAAAGCAAATATGAATTCACCCTCTGACCTCCAAACGTGTAAAAACATTATTCCAAACAAGCTCTCTGCTGATAAAACCCTACGGGTTTTCTTTAAGGCACCTATCTGATTCAAGGTCTACTGCCACGTCTAAAAAGAGGTCCACCTTTACTTTTAACATTCAACTCCTAAGAAACCTGCCCGATTCATGTTTTGCTCCTCTTCTATGCGGATCTCAAAACAATGTTATTCTTGACCTAAGCACTTCTATACAGGCTGGTTGCTTCTACTCCAATTATGGTATTCACAATGAACATCTCTGTTCTTTATCTTCATGGTCAATGTACATGTATAAGAGGTAACACAGGTTATTTTTCTATCCCTCCGTTTAATCTAAAATGGTTTGTTTCCTTGAGGCTAAGTCAATGCTACAGAAATTTACATACACAATGAATAAAGTAAATAGCTGCATCATTAATTAAAAAGTATCAACAGTTCTTGCTTCACTTGAATCTAGCATCTTACTGCCACAGTATAAAAATTCACATACGGGGATACATTTATTTTTACATTGAGGATATTTTTAGCCAAAGCAAAAATGGTGTAAATGTAATACTACGTACAAATATCGATGTACCATATCACTGAATTGCAATCTTGAGAATATATAAGTACCTTGTAGGATGAGTAGGAAAGGGTATCAATAATGATGTGTTCTTTCTTTCCTTCAATCTTTGCGTAAAGCATAACGTCATTGTCATGAGATTCTCCGGGGTCACACCCTCCTCCTGCAAAACATAGAACCAGATACGTTACTCAGGATACACAGCATACAGTGTGTCTTTACATGCCAGTAAACAAGCCCTTTAATAGGATTTCAGGAGCATCCATATTCTTCAACATAAAAGTAGCACCTTGTATGTGGGGGGGCTCGGATGCATAATGACATAGTAAGGCCACAAATCTAGACAGACACAAACATTAACAGCATTGAAGGAATATGCAGCAATTTCTGATGTGCAGTTTCTAACTTCGAAAATTATATTTTACACCCAGTCCCCTTGCGACTGACAGCAGGCTAGATCAGAAAATCACGTTAGTCCCTCAGCAGAGTTGTAGGTGTATGCCCTGAGCAAAAGGCATTAATGTTTCCACAGAACATTGTAATGGTCTCCAGTGAAAACAACCACAGGGCAGAAGGTGAATAATGGCTGGTATCCGCTTCTAGCACCAACATTCAAATGTACTCTTTCTACTTCTCTCTGCTTAATTTAAGACATCCTGTCAGTAAAGGGTGTGGTGTTCCAATAGTAGTATAGACCAGTCCGCCTTGGCTACACCAGTCGCTAAATATGCCTTAACAGTGGGCCATGATGCTTTATTGAATGATATAGACAATTTTAAATGACATAAAGAAATCTGTGAGGCCAGAGTAGGTACATCTGTTCCTAAGACTTAATGTGGATCCAGAGTCTCTGATGATTGTGAGCTTCCAAGGCAAATCTTGCCTGTGGTACACAGCTTACTCTGGTTACTTGCAGATAACAAAAAAGTGCAAAGCTTGTAGTGTGAGTAATAGTGGCAAAATGATAGTTACTTGTATAGTAGCATATCATAACAAGCATTGGAAATGCAATAGAGCTCGCATTAGGAAAGTTTGAGCTATTGGTCTTATAAATTTTTTTTTTTTTATTTATGTGTTATTTTTTTTAAATAGCTAAATTAATAGCTTTGTCATTTACAATGCCAATAGTTATAACTTTCACAAACGTGACACCTGTAGCATTTGTAATGCAACATGTTTTGTATTTACGTGACTTAGATGTATTGATATTACAAATAACAAAGGCTTTTAATTTTTTTAAATAATTAATACTTAAATATTTTTATTTAATTTGTAATGGCAATAGCTTAAACTTTTGTAAATAACTTTTGTGAAGATTATGTTCAGTGTTTTTTATTGTGACGAAAATCCAAGAACAGAAGTGAAATATTAACATCTTTTTGTGATTTGTAATATAGCGTGAAAGCATGAAAACAGCTTGAAACATTCAAAGAACATATTTGACCAGTGATGCTGTGGTTGCGCTGAGTGATGCTGTATTTGCGCTGAGTGATGCTGTGGTCGCGCTGAGTGATGCTGTGGTCGCGCTGAGTGATGCTGTGGTTGCGCTGAGTGATGCTGTGTTTGCGCTGAGTGATGTTGTGGTCGCGCTGAGTGATGCTGTGGTTGCGCTGAGTGATGCAGTGGTTGCGCTGAGTGGTGCTGTGGTGGTGCTGAGTGGTGCTGGGGTGGTGCTGAGTGGTGCTGTGGTGATGCTGTGGTGATGCTGTGGTGATGCTGTGGTGGTGCTGAGTGATACTGGGGTGATGCTGAGTGATGCTGGGGTTGGGCTGAGTTATGCTGGGGTGGTGCTGAGTGGTGCTGTGGTGGTGCTGAGTGATGCTGTGGTGGTGCTGAGTGATGCTGTGGTGGTGCTGAGTGATGCTGTAATGGTGCTGAGTGATGCTGGGGTGGTGCTGAGTGATGCTGTGGTGGTGCTGAGTGATGCTGTGGTTGCGCTGAGTGATGCTGTGGTTGCGCTGAGTGATGCTATGGTTGCGCTGAGTGATGCTGTGGTTGCGCTGAGTGATGCTGTGGTTGCGCTGAGTGATGCTGTGGTTGCGCTGAGTGATGCTGTGGTGGTGCTGAGTAAGGCTGGGGTGGCACTGAGTGATGCTGGGGTGGCGCTGAGTGATAATGTGGTGTTGCTGAGTAATCCTGGGGTAGCGCTGAGTGATGATGTGGTGATGATGAGTGGTGCTGTGGTGGTGCTGAGTGATGCTGGGGTGATGCTGAGTGATGATGTGGTGATGGTGAGTGGTGCTGAGTGATGCTGGGATGGTGCTGAGTGATGCTGTGGTGGCAATGAGTAATGCTGTGGCGTTCAGTGATGCTGTAGTGGCGCATAGTGATGTTGTGGTGCCCCTGAGTGATGCTGTGGTGGTGCTGAGGGGAGCAGAACGAGAGGAGAGAGGTAAGAGGGTAGAGAGTAGATAGGAGAAGAGAGGTGAGAGAGAATAAGAGAGCGGAGAGAGGAGAGCAAGGAGAGGGGAGAGTGAGGAGAGGGTTGAGTGAGGAGAGGGTTGAGTGAGGAGAGGGGAGAGTGAGGAGAGGGGAGATGGAGAGGAGAGAGGGGAGTGAGGAGAGAGGGGAGTGAAGAGAGAGGGGAGTGAGGAGAGAGGGGAGTGGGGAGAGAGGGGAAAGAGAGGGAGGGGAGAGAGGGATTGAAGAGTGAGGAGAGGGGAGAGTGAGGAGAGGGGAGAGGGAAGGGAGAGGGGAGTGAGGGGGAGAGAGGGGAGAGTGGTGAGAGGGGATAGTGGTGAGAGGAGAGTGGTGAGAGGGGAGAGTGGGGATAGTGAGTATAGTGAGGAGAGGGGAGATTGAGGTGAGAGGGAGGTGAGAGAGGGAGGGGAGAGTGGTGAGAGCGGATAGATAAGAGGGGCCGCGCATCCCTCATTTCAGTTCTTCTGTTGTGGGCAGTGGAGTATCTTTACTCACTATTGTTTGGTGAGAATATTAGAAGTGTTTCTGCACAGAAGATTTTACGCCTCAGGAAGTAAAATATCGGATAAACACGTCCTGTTTGTTTGCAACGTTTCTCAAAAGTGAAAATAAGGGGCAGCCACAGTAAACAGCGCAGTCTGGTGAGGAGGCGGCCTGCTGGGGACAGGGTGACAGCCTCCTCCCCTCGAATTAGAGGCACAGCGTGCTCATGAGTCATGGCGAGTGTAAAGAGCAGGCGATGGCAGAGGGTTGTCAGCGCCTCTGGGCAATGGAGGAGGGAGTCTAGAATTCAACAAATGGAGCCTGATTTTTTTGCACAGCAGTACAAGCTGCTGTGCTACATAGCTTAATGTAAAATAAAAAATAAAAAATGTGGTCAGATCGTGTCATATCGCTTTTTTTTACTTTAAGCTATGCAGGTACAAAAAAGTTTAAATTGTTATTTTTCCTATACTTAATGCCCAGTGAAGTTACTAGCGTGCCAAAGTGTAGCTAGCTGGTGAGGTGCTAACTTTGAAACTGGGGAACCAGATTAGAGTCTCGGCACCAGATCAACATCCTGTAATTCTGGGCAAATCAAATAGCCGCCCCTTGCCTGAAAAATGATGTGTCCTTCTGCAATGTAACTGGTGCTCATCTAAATCACTCCAAGTCCTTCCAGTGGACTCTGCGCTATATAAAACAAGCTATGATTGAGGGAGGCAATTAGCAATGGGGTGGGGAAGGGGCATGCAGTGACAGGATCTAGGTAGTGAGAGACAGGCCAGCAACGAAGGGGAAGAAGCATGCAGCAACAGACGTGAGGCCATGGTAGGGACAGGCAAGCAACAAAATAGAATGTGGACGCTGGACAGTAAAAAAAAAAAAAACATGGATATTACAAGTGCAAGGCCAGTGGAAGGACACTGGATGCCGAAAACATTACTTGAGCCTGGCGCCACAGCAAGAACAAAGACATGAAGCCAAGCAGGAAGCTGGAGGGAGGAGGCACTGACCAACAGGAAGAAAGGAAACACAAGTAACGTGGGAAACAACTAGTAGTAAGTAAAGGTTAGTAATGCCAGGGCTCTAACCCCTTTAAGATTTTTTTTCTCGTAAAAAGAGATTTTGCAATCGCCGTCTAGGCTTAACTCACACTTCTAACGCACAAAGTCGAATCACACAATAAAGCTATACTATTTGTGCAGGCATTGGGAAAAGGTCAAAATCCACCTAGGACAAGGAGAAAAACGTAAAACTTGTACAGTCAGAAGGAACTACACATGCATATTACGCCAAACAAAATCTATAAACACAGCCCGATAACAAGACTGAGCTATATAAGACTTAAGTAAGCACATCCGTAGGCCAAGCAAAATCTACGACAACAGAGAATCTCCATGTGTATGGAGCCAAACAACTACACAAAGCAATGCTAAATCTATAGACAGCGAAGTCAACACTGTACAAATGTAAAATAGGATGTGCAACCAAAGCCAACACGTGAAACAAGCCCTCGGCATTGCTGTGGTGGGGAGGGGGGGCGGGGAGAGGCAAGAGGGGAAGAAAGGGGAGAGTAAGGGTGACGAGAAGCACGGGGAGCAGCAGCCTTTGATGTGCCGGCCGGCCGGCCGTGGGTAGTGAATAATTAGGGGAGGAGAAATGCCAGAGCGCATGCTGGGGGAAGCTTGTGGGAGGGAGGCTGGTGGCTTTGATGCATGCACATGCTTTTTTCACGGGCACAGCATAAAATCGCCCGTTTGGTTAAGCTCTCGTTAAGCCCCAATATGTCTAGACATCTGCAATGCGCAAGCGCATTGGCAGAGGTCAAGCCCTAAAAAGGAAGCACACATATGCAACTCTTTCACTGGAGGAAGGATTGCAGGTGTTTGAACACATTGGTATGCTTTTTGTCGTGCAGGACTCCTTGAGCATCTTGAAATCGCATATCACAGCAACACCAGGGACTGCAACTATAAATCATGTGACCCAATAACACCAATGGCTGTTCACATAGTTCATGAAAGCCTCAGGCCATCCTTAACTCTTTTTTTTTTATTTGTATTTATAACGCTTTTTAGACATAGACAGTAATACATAGTTTCACAATGTTGTATGTACATCATAGGTTACAGCAGGCAATGATGTCATATCCATACTTTCTTCTCAGATTTTTTGAGGGTATCATATCTCATCCACCTTGCTTATATGTGACATCCATATAGCTCTATATACTATACATCAATACTACATATGCTGTCGTGGAGACACAGGGATATAAGGAAGATGACAGTCCACAACAGAAATGTCCAACATAACAGTCCATTGTTGGTCATCAGCAAGGTAATCTACGATGTCAGCCTTCTATGTATATAGACTACAGTGGCAGTGCTCAAACCAACAAGCATCCAGCAGGAGGTTACGCTGAACCGTCCCCCCCATCCAGCACTGGAACACCATTCTGTGAGGGTGATTCAGAGCCCCCCCCCTGCACCTCGAGCGAGGAATGTGTGCAACGGACCCCATACATCTCTTGGTCTAGAGGCCATCTGTTGCGTTTTAGCATAAACAGCAGTTTGCTCCTGACAATATATAACATCCCGTAGCCATTCCTTACATTTTGGAGCCCTCCCTGTACCCCACCGGCAAGCCAGCATGCGTTTGGCCAATAATAATGCAATGCCTAAAAATGTTCGGCAGTGTTTGGGTATGTGTGCAGTATATCCCAATAACATAATCAGTGGATCCCTCTCCAGTGTAGTATCTAGCATGTTCGCAAGGGTCGCGTGCACCTGCGTCCAGAACTCCCATACCGTCAGACATTCCCACGCTAGGTGCAAGAAGCCGGCTCCAGCCCTTTTACTTCTATCATTATCTGACAGCTGAAATCTTTATTTCTTAGCGGGGGTATAATAAAGACGCTGCAAGAAAGCCATCCTAACTCTGCCTCTTTTTTTGTACGGTCAGTCAATATCCTTCGTGGGTCTTTAATCTTTCAAACTTCAAATGGTTCCTTAGATCTCCTTCGGAAGAGGGTCCAGGAGAAAGGAAAACAGTTTTAGTATAACGATACCGAATATATCATGAGGTGCTCTTCAAATAGCATGCCTCTGAGGATGTCCATTCCCTTAGCTTTGGATGTAATGTTAGAAGTATAGATCTGTTCCATTCTGTGGGAATGCCACAATGGAAGTTCCATGGAAGCACAAGGCATGTTGGGCCCAGCCTGAAAGCATGTCAAGATCAGGTGGGGAACTATCAACTTTGGCTGCCTCAGCCATCTCAATGAACTTGGACGCTGGCTCAGTAATATCCAAGAGCTTATTCTCTCTGCGGGCCAGCAGCAATTGATGCCCTTTTTGAGTCTTTCTTACATTTGCCTTTATACATGACCATCTGAAGAACATCTAACTTGTAAGGGGAATCAAGTGCCAAGGACACTCAGACGGAGCGTGTTCCTGACTCCTTGAACTAGAAGTTATCAGAGTCTTGTCTGCATATAAAAGGTCGCCTTGGGAAAGGGCACCACGCTGATGACCGGTGTTGACAGAGATCCTCTGGTATGGAGTGGTCTAACCAGCCATCAGATAGGTTGTCTTCTACTCCAGTAGGCGGTTTGAACTCCTATCCAAACTGGGACTGCATTTTGTTTTTCTCCATTCCATAAAGCATGCCAGTCCCTGGACCCCATGGGCACATAATCAAATTCTGTAGAGTAGAATCATCATCATTTCCCTGATCCTGAATGGATGCCGACTTCGTACCTTTGTGTAGGCTATCTGGTCATCTCCCGGGTCAGGGAGTCGGACCACTTACGCCATAGATGTTGACAAGAAGGCCCTTCTCATCTTTTCATAAAGGTCGGACATAGTAGGTGAGCACAATTCCTAGTTTTAGGAGCAGTAGGCTACAAAACCAAGCCAGCCATCCCAGAAGGAGACACGACCACCCCTTGATGGGGTACAGAAGGCTCAGATGAAGTGAGCTGATATAGATCCTTATCTGGAGGCTTGACAAAGGCTGAAACCACTTTTTTGATGGTCAGCTGTAAAGACTCTGAAGTGGCATTGGAAATTTCAGTAGTGAGAGCGAAGGATTGCTCTACCACTTCCATATACTCCGCTTGAGAAAAGGACAGAGAGTTCCTACCCTGCCACCATAAAAACCAACACACCCGTGACTGTGGAAACAGCCTTACACCATGGACCTAGCATACTATCAGTGTCATTTCAGTTAGAAGTAATGAGCACTAACGTTAGCCTTGGTGGCCTTGGGGTATGCTAGCTTCTCCATTCCATAAAGCATGCCAGTCCCCGGACCCCATGGGCACATAATCAAATTCTGTAGAGTAGAATCATCATCATTTCCCTGATCCTCAATGGATGCCGACTTCGTACCTTTGTGTAGGCTATCTGGTCATCTCTCGGGTCAGGGAGTCGGACCACTTACGCCATAGATGTTGACAAGAAGGCCCTTCTCATCTTTTCATGAAGGTCGGACATAGTAGGTGAGCACAATTCCTAGTTTTAAGAGCAGTAGGCTACAAAACCAAGCCAGCCATCCCAGAAGGAGACACGACCACCCCTTGCCGGGGTACAGAAGGCTGAGATGAAGTGAGCTGATATAGATCCTTACCTGGAGGCTTGACAAAGGCTGAAACTTTTTTGATGGTCAGCTGTAAAGACTCTGAAGTGGCATTGGAAATTTCAGTAGTGAGAGCGAAGGATTGCTCTACCACTTCCATATACTCCGCTTGAGAAAAGGACAGAGAGTTCCTACCCTGCCACCATAAAAACCAACACACCCGTGACTGTGGAAACAGCCTTACATCATGGACCTAGCATACTATCAGTGTCATTTCAGTTAGAAGTAATGAGCACTAACGTTAGCCTTGGTGGCCTTGGGGTATGCTAGCACAGAGGAAACACCGGGAATTATTTTGGTACAAAACCTTGTCACACTGCAGAGAAGAGGTATGGTGCTATCACAAAGGACATCATTTATGAATTAAATTAATTAATTTCTCACATATTGGTTGAATTTTATAAACCTTGACTGTAGGAATCTGGCTCTGTATATTCTATACCAAAGTGAGGTATAGTGTGCACAGAGTCCAGTGGAACCCCAAAGGTAGGCAGATGTAAACTTAGATAGCCCTTTACTCTCTATTTGTGGTAGTGTGGTCGAGCAGTAAGGCTTTATCAGAGGACAGTGTTAAGAATTTGTTGTACACACTCAGTCAGCAAATGATTTCACACACTCAAAGACTGAACTTCAGACCAATTGTTTTTGTATGAAAATATTCTTTTAGTTATTTTATTTTCTAGAACCAAGCAAGCCTGGCACAGGTAAGCAATAAATACTTTATTATAGTAATGTAGTTTGTAAACAGTTTGAACTGAAATTGTATATGCACTTCGTTTTGATTTACAGTATTGTCACTGAGAAATGCAATGCTTTGTACAATACATTACATATACTTTGAATGGGCTTTTTAGTAAAATGACAGGTAAGTTACTTTTGAGATTATTTGTCTTACACAGTGTAGTATACCTGGATACTACACTGGGACATTTCCTAAAACAGGAAAGTAAAATCATTTTTGTTAGTTAGTACAATTGTAAAGAATTTCTTTAGGTTTTCAAACTCCACACTTAGAACCTTTTCCAAGAAAAACAGTCAATGTTATCCTATGGAGGATAATAGTGTTATCGGTTTTAGAGTACGTTTTCGGTAGTGGGAGTTGAGGTTCTGGGGGTAGACTCAGGGGTCACCCATAGTCAGAGATGCACTCTTGTACACCCTCAGCGGCTCTAGGGCGGTCGGGTGCAGAGTGCTGAGGCCCAATGTTATCCAATGGGGGATAGTGGACCTCCGGTTGGTGGCTGCTGACGACCAGGCCACTTGGTTGTGGGAGCAAAGCTCCTAGACTTTAGCTTGGGGCAAATGGGGAAACAAAGTAGCTCCAAGAGTGCACCCTCAGCGGCACTAGGGCAGCCGGGTGCAGGATACTGTTTCGACTCGGGCGCCCTGTAGTTTGCAATGGGGAACCTCCAGTTTGCAAAGACACTGCAGGCTCGGAGATGAAGGTCTTCTTGGTGCGACAACCACTTTGAGAAGTAAGTTGGGATGCAGGGAGTTAGTTAGGCATCATCGGATGGGCCATTCAAGGCCATGGTGCATCGGGGGCAGGGGTGCTTTTTAGATCTCACCTGAGACAGCGCATGCGCTGTCTCTTCAAGACATTTAGTAAATGGATTTTAAAAGTGCCACAAGAGGCTTTTGCTGGCCTACAGGTTGTGCTCACGAGCTCGTGCACGTGCACAGCTGCCATCTGTGTTTTTATTGCTGTAATCAGGCTCCTCTTATTGCACTACCCCCTCCCTTTTCCCCCTCCCTCCTGGTCAGCTTCATTTGTTTTGTGTTTTCTAGTTGTGAATCATGCCTCTCTGCTCGCACTCCCCCCTCCCTCTTCGTCAGTTTCATTTGTATCTTCTAACCTGTGAATGCTCCTCTGCTCGCACTCCGCACCCCCCTCCCTTCTCCCCCTCCCTCTTTGTCAGTTTCATTTGTGTCTTTTATCACTGTGAATGCTCCTGCTTCCACCAGGCACACACACCATGAGCCGTCAGTGCACGCTTTAAACAGGCGCACACACCACCAGCCGTCAGTGCATGCTTCTACCAGGCACACACACCACCAGCCATCAGTGCACGCTTACACCAGACACACACACCACCAGCCATCAGTGCACGCTTCCACCAGGCACACATCATACTAGCCGTCAGTGCACGCTTCCACCAGTCACACACCACCGGCCGTCAGTGCACGCTTTCACTAGGCACACACCATCAGTCGTCAGTCCACGCTTTCACCAGGCACACACACCACCAGCCGTCAGTGCACGCTTTCACCAGGCACACACACCACCAGCCGTCAGTGCACGCTTCCACCAGGCACATACACCACCAGCCGTCAGTGCACGCTTCCACCAGGCACACACACCACTAGCCGTCAGTGCACGCTTCCACCAGGCACACACACCACCAGCTGTCAGTGCACGCTTCCACCAGGCACACACACCACCAGCGGTCAGTGCACGGTTTCACCAGGTGCACACTTCCACCAGGCACACATACAACCAGCCATCAGTGCACGCTTCCACCAGACACACACATCACCAGCCGTCAGTGCACACTCCCACCAGGCACACACACCACGAGCCGACAGTGGACATTTTCATCAGGCACACACACTACCAGCGGTCACACACTACCAGCCGTCGGTGCACGCTTCCACCAAGTACACACCACCAGCCGTCAGTGCATGCTTTCACCAGGCACACACACACCACCAGCCGTCGGTGCACGCTTTCACCGGGCACACACACCACCAGCCGTCAGTGCACGCTTTCACCAGGCACACGTACCACCAGCCATCAGTGCACGCTTTCACCGGGCACACACACCACCAGCCATCAGTGCACGCTTTCACCGGGCACACAAACCACCACCCGTCAGTGCACGCTTCCACCAGGCACACACACACCCCCAGCCGTCAGTGCACGCTTCCACCAGGCACACACACCACCAGCCATCAGTGCAAGCTTCCACCAGGCACACACAACACCAACCGTCAGTGCACGCTTGCACCAGGCACACACACCACCAGCTGTCAGTGCACACTTCCACCAGCCGTCAGTGCATGCTTCCACCAGGCACACACACCACCAGCCGTCAGTGCACACTTCCACCAGGCATGCACACCACCAGCCGTCAGTGCACATTTTCACCAGGCACACACACTACCAGCAGTCACACACTACCAGCCGTCAGTGCACACTTCCACCATGCACACACCACCAGCCGTCAGTGCCTGCTTTCACCAGGCACACACACACCACCAGCCGTCGGTGCACGCTTTCACCGGGCACACACACCACCAGCCGTCAGTGCACATTTCCACCAGGCACACACACCACCAGCCGTCAGTACACGCTTTCACCAGGCACACAAACCACCAGCCGTCAGTGCACGCTTCCACCAGGCACACACACCACCAGCTGTCAGTGCACTCTTCAACCAGGCACACACATCACCAGCCGTCTTTGCACGCTTCCACCAGGCACACACCACCAGCCGTCAGTGCACGCTTCCACCAGGCACACACACCACCAGCCATCAGTGCACACTTCCACCAGGCACACACATCACCAGCCAGGTGGAGGTGAAAAAATCTGGTGTTCAAGGGAGACAAAGTTTTTGGCCTTGAAGGCAGGCAGGTCTTCTGGGTTTCTTGAGGTGGCTGGCTGCAGGACACACCAGGATTTTGCAGGAGCAGGTTTGAGGTGGTAACAGGCCGGTAGGGCTGGGGACAAGTCAGTAGGCGTCTTCCTCTTGTTAGCTTCGGCACGACTGTTCGGTCCTTCTTCTTTTCCTGTTGCAGGTTCTTGTCCTAGGAAGCAAGGTTCAGGGTTCCCCTAAATAATAGATTATGGGGTGTTACAGCTAGATAAAAGGTTGGGACCAATGGGTCCCTTCCCTGGGGTGTGTACACCCCCTATTATGCCACCCTCCAGTGGGAGGGGGCTAAGCCTTTCCCTGGTTGGCTGGGTCCCCCCATCTGCAAGATGCCGGGGACAGAGTTGTGCTTCACCTCACCTCCCCCACCTGAGGGGTGGAGTTGGCAGAGGTGGGCACACCTCCCTTCCTCACTTGGTTTTCCCGCTGGTTCTCCCACCCAAAGTGGGGGTCATAACCAGTGGGGACCAGTTGCTGGAAGCAGCAAGTTGCCTGGGGAAGCTCACAAAGGCGGCAAGCCTTTGAAGCTTGCCCTTCGTGGAACGTACCCATCCTGGTGGAGGAGGCTTGGCACCTTGTCCCAGGATGGGCATTGTTTCAGGCCCCCGAGAGCAGCAGGCTCTCGACCCAGGGTTCCAGAAATATGTCTGGTGGTGGCAGCTGAAAGCAGCCACTCAACCAGGACACTAGGGGTAGGTTAGTTTTCAGGGGGCATCTCTAAGATGCCCTCTGTGTGGATTTTTCATTAAATCCACACTGGCATCAGTGTGGGTTTAATGTGCTGACTAGTTTGATACCAAACTTTTCAGTTTTCAGTGTAGCTATAATGGTGCTGTGGAGTTCGTAATGACAAACTCCCAGCACCATATACTCTTAATGGCAGCACTGCACTTACAATGACTAAGAAAGGACTTAGGCACTGTAGGGGTACAGGGCTCGTGCACCTGTACCCTCACCACTGGTATAGTGCACCCAACTAAAGGGATGACTGGTCTATGCCAGGGCAGTGGGTTGTAGGCATGGCACACAGGGATGTGTGCCATGTCGACTCTTCACTTTGTTCTGCACCAAGACACACAGCCTGCAATGGTAGTGTGTGTGTGTAAAGGTACAGGGTCTCTATAGGTGGCACAATATGTGCTGCAGCCCTTAGAGGTCTTCCCTGGTCACAGTGCCCTGGGTACCTAAGGTACCATTTACCAGGGGCTGACCTGTGGCCAGAGATGTCAATTGGGTTTAGGTACAGTTTGGGTGAAGAACACAGGCCCTGGGAACCTGATTGGCAGGGATCCAGGGCACATCAAGTCAAAGTGCATCAGTAGTTCTGGCAAAAAGTGGGGGGGGGGGTTACTGCAACAGAAACCCAGCTTCTCACATTGACTGTTACCACACTCACGAAACTTTGAATTTTTTGATGCAGACTCAGTATGTATGTTCACGTTCGCAGTTTCAGTGCTCATGTAATGAGATGGCCTGTGGTCAATGAATGAGCCGGAAGTAGCAGCTTCTCAAGGCCCCTAGGTAAAGTCTCGGTTGCAGGATTCACTTTCGTCCACAGACACAGACTTTGGTCGCTGAATCCCAGCTGTTGGGAGACAGTATGCTATTTGGAATTAAAAAGGCGAAGCAGCTCGGACGCCATCTGCGACCAGAAAACTGGATTCTCTTTCTCTGAGCCCGCTAGGGGAGGTAAAGGGAACAGCAAACTGCGAAACATTGGACATTTGTGCCAGCCAGATATCAACAGATTTCAAATGCGGATAATTATCATAATATGCAAACATATAGCGGCCTCCAAAAACAACATCCAATTGAAATGATAAGTCATTTCCTGCTGCGCCTGTAAAATATACTGCAGGAAACACATATGATGTCTGGGGCGGTAGGGAGCGGTGCCAGCAGAGATGCTGTTCAGAAATAATTGAACATAGGTTTCAATCTTTTAATTGGGACACGAGACAGCTAATTGCGCGGGAGTGGGAGCTGTTCTGGAGAGTTGCCGCAAGTGGACCTGTTTGACGTGATCTCACCCCAGCCGGTGCCTCGGTGCGATGGCGCTCCTGAGGTGAGATGCCAGCTCCTGCCCTCGCGCGCGAAAAATGAGTTCTGCGAAACGAGCAGCCTGCCAATGCCACCTTTTTATTAAGCAGACTCCTGAGCTCCACTTGATTGGCTGTTGGGACTCTTGCTGTCGCAAAACCAGGCAACGTGGTGGTGAGTGTGTCACGAAAACGACTGAACATGTACATTGTTCCCGATTTCAGTGAATAACAACCAATGCATCTGTAGTCTTTATTTCACCAATCTCTTTCTTTTTTCCTTTTGATCAGTGCCAATAACTCAGAGAGGATGTCTATCGTCCCTTAATCAAACCAAACATTTTCACAACTGCACATATGCAAGGCAGAGGGCGGGCTAGGAACCTTCCATTTTGTCTACATCACTCCATCCTGCCCGCTATTAATTTTCACAAGGTTAGTTAGGTTAGTCAGGCAAAATAAGTATTGAACACTTAAAATACCAACCCACTTATTACATGATGTGAGATAACACAGCGAGCACGATTGAGTCTCTCTAAGAAGATATGAGAAGTCTATTGGGGTGAAGGAGGAGTTGATGATGTCACCAGAGGCTTGAGTGCTGCACAAGAGATAGCAGGACTCAGGAATAGAGGTGATGTTCTATTTAAAGGAATTTGTGTTGAGGTAGTTGAAGAGCTTTGTTAGTTTATCAAGGGTGAGGGCACGAAGTACTTCCATTTGGGTCTATAGATTGATGGTTTTGGTGGTCCTGGCTATGGCTTCTGGGTATTTAATATGCTTCCAGGTTTTGTGCATTTTCTCCTTGAAGAATCTGTTGCTGCCTTTCGACTTACTGATTTTCAAATATATGATCAAGGCAAATTAAATGTTTTGTTAATGTCACAAGTTACAAAAGATTTTTTAGGTCGTGCCTACCAAAAAGAACAAGCTGTCTGCTTGCAAAAAGAACATTTGTCAGCTTGCAGCGGGATTAGAGCCCACTCATTGCTTATCATCGGTTGGCTTTATAATCCTATCATTTGCTTACTTTTTATTCGTAAGCTTGGGTGGGCTTTCCTTCCTCTTCTTGTGTTTGTTCCTCCCCTTGATTATGGCCTTCTGACTTGTGGCTTCCATTGCCATTTTCCAGGCGCCTCCAGGGCAAGCCTGTCTGCGCCCGTCCGCGACTGGCCGGGACCAGGGGACACGACCCCTGGGCCCCCTATCTTCTACACCAAGCAGGTACTGCTTTCCCCGAAGAAAGTTGCTTCCCCGTTTCCCGATGGATTACTGGCAAAACTCGGGCGAGTGGGACTGCTGAAATTGCAAGAAGGCCCAAGGAAGTTAAATAGTGCTCCTCCATCGGCAAAACCGGTAAAGCAGGTGAGCCGTCATGGATGCAGGTTCGCACTGCATAATACCCGCTCACTACAGTATCATTGCCTTGAGGTCTTTTCGCTTCTGCAAGAGGACAGCTTGGACCATCTATGTGTCACAGAAACGTGCCTGGATGAGTCTTCTATGCCGGATATGGTTGCCGCTTTGCCTCCGAATTTTGCTGCTATTTATTTTAATCGACCTAGTAATACGAGGGGGGGGGGTAGCTTTCCTTTTTAACCATGCATTGAAAACTGAAACCCTATGCACTGAAAGTATAGAAGGCACAGATGTATTGGGAGTCAAATTTTGCTCCACTACAGACTGTGCTGTATTCCTTTTAGTCTACCGCCCACCGCGCACTTCATCTAGGTTTATGGAACCTTTCTTGGAATTAGTTCACGATCTCCGTTCTCGCTATCAAGGAATGGTGGTGCTAGGGGATTTTAATTTTCATTGGGAAATAATCCAGAAGGACGGCCAGGCAAAGCAGTTAGAAGAGGCCACAACCTCTTTAGGACTCAGCCAAATGGTGGTTGGGTCTACACATGAGAAAGGTCATACACTAGACCTGGCCTGGTCATCCTACCTGCTGATTGGTCCTATAGCCTTCTCTCCTTGCTCTTGGTCAGACCACTATCTAATTGATGGCCAATTTCCTCTCTCTACAAGAATGACACATCCCATGCCTGAATGGAAAATACTGCGTAGTTGGAAGAAGGTCAACGCTATTGACATGACAGCCATCTTATTGCACCCAGATAACCGTTCACCCGGGAAGTGTAATTTGGAGATTGAGAGTGCCACCCTACTGTCTAAACTTAAGGAAGCCATTGAGGTTGTGGCACCGGCCCGGAAGATCAGATTGGCAGACAAGGGTAAGGGGACACCTTGGTTCAATACTACACTCAGGGAACTAAAACAATCACTTGGTCAGTGCGAGAGAGCCTGGCGCAAATCTTATGAACCCAGTGCTCATGCAGCCTATGCATTGAAGTTTGCCACATATATAAAAGCCATCCTGACGCGGAAGGCCGAATTTTATGAGGCTACGATTGCGGAGGCCGCTAATCCCCAGAAAGAGATCTTTAGGATCCTAAATGAGTTGAGGAAGGATAGGGTGCAAAAATCTACCTTTAGTCAAAAGGATTGCCACGATTTTCAATCCTTCTTCCTGGGAAAGATAAAGGATTTGATGACAGAAATCCATCACACCCTGATCCTTCCCTGCTCAATTGAGCCTCTTAACCCACTCCCCAGGTTGGCTAATTTACTGACTACCTTGACTTTACTCACCAAGGAGCTTCTGACCATCTTAGCTGGGCGAATGAAATCGGGCTCTCCAGCTGACCCATGTCCTCCTAAAATTTTCAAGATGGCATGGCCAGGTATTGAGGACAAAGTGCTCTCCCTCCTGAATCGCTCCTTGGAAACAGTGCTTGTTCCTTCCAATTTCAAGAAGCCCGGGCGATTCCGCTCTTAAAGAAACCAGGCGCTGATCCTAAGAATGTAAAAACTTTTAGGCCAACTTCGCAGCATCCTTTTTTTGGCAAAAATACTGGACCAGCACGTTTTACAATCTCTTACCCACCACCTGGAATCTAACCATCTTCTCGAGTCTAATCAGGCTGGGTTCAGAGCCCATCACAGCACGGAATTATTTATGCTCACCTTGCTAGATGACTTGAGACTTATGGCAGACAGAAAAGTGCAGTGTGCTCTGGTATTACTGGACCTATCCGCGGCATTTGATACTGCTAATCATGGCCAATTACTGTCGCGAATAGCGGATCTAGGGATTCAGGGCACGGCTCTGGCCTGGCTGACCTCCTCCCTTAGGTACTGCTCCCAGCGAGTCCAACTAGCAGATCTGGTGTCCCATCCAGCCACTCTGGCATGTGGAGTGCCTCAGGGTTCAGCATTATCCCCTCTGCTTTTCAATGCTTATTTGCAGCCCCTGATTGCAGAGCTGAACCAGATGGAGTGCAGGGTTTATATCTATGCCGACGACACTCAAATTCTGATCCAGATTGATCATTCATCTATGGCTCACTTGAGAATGCAGGATATTCTCAAGTTCACCATCAACTGGATGTCGGTCAATTCGTTAAAAATAAACCCTGACAAAACAGAGGTTTTGGCGGTCACCACGGCCTCAAACCCCTGGAATGATCTGTTCTGGCCTTTAGAACTTAGGCCCTTTCTTGAACCTGTCACGACTGTAAAAAGCCTTGGCATCAAAATTGATGCCTTGCTATCTCTGACACAACAGGTGTCGGATGTGGTCGGAACCAGTGTTGGTCTAATGCAACAGCTGCGGAAACTGTCCACACTATTGTCCTTTGCTACCCGTAGACTGGCGGTTTCAGCATTGATCCTGTCGTGTCTCGACTATGGCAACTCTTTGTACTATGGCCTACCAAAAAAACTTTTGCCCAGGCTCCAGGTTGTCATGAATGACGCGGCCAGATTAATTAAAAAAAAAACAGACATGCACATGCCACGCCCTTACTGCGGGACCTACACTGGCTCCCGATCACACAGAGAACCACATTTAAATGCCTCTGTATTTTGCATAAAGCCATCCATGGCTTAGCCACCAGTTACATCAAGGACAGATTGACTAACTATACTCTGAGCAGGACACCTGGGTCAGCTGATGCATGTTGCTTGGTTTGCCCCCGGTTTAATCTCTCGTCCATGGGTGGAAGAGCTTTCGCGACCACAATTCCTCAGGCATGGAACAGCCTTCCTGCAAATCTATGCAAGGAAATGAATCGCCTTCCATTCAGAAAGAAACTGAAGACTGTGCTTTTCTTAGAGGCATAGGGGCCTCTCTGAGCAGGCCACTTTCACCTCACCTGGTGTCAAACGTCCACTGACAGCGCTTAGAGACCTGTGGGTTTTAATGTGCTTTATAAATCTACATTAACAACAATAACATAACATAACATAACAATTTTCAGGCACTGCTTTTTCTTTTTGGTTAAGCTCTCTATAAGAGTGCATGTACTTTCCAGCTCTCTCCCATGTGTATTTCTTTTCCACTTCAGCGCTTTGTATTGCTATCTCTCACCTGTGTGCTTCTCCTCCACCCCTATCTGTGTTGCACTTGCCCTCATGTGCTTCTCCCCCCTGCATTGCTTGATCGTCTGTATGCTTCGTCCACAGGTCCATGTTGCTTTCTCCTGCCCCTGTGCTTCTCTCCCGGCAATCGGTGTGGCTCTCTCTTGCCTATGTCACATACTTCTCCCTTGCCCTCCGTGTTGCAGCTACCCCAGTCCTACATGTTGCTTCCAAAACCCGCTCCCTACATGTTGTTTCCCCACCCAAACCCTCCATGTTGCTTCCACCCGCTGCCCTCCATGTTGCTTCTGCCCCTGAACCTTCAGTGTTGCTTACCCCTGCCCTCTATGTTACTTCCCCCACCAGCTATATTTTCATTAGTTACCGATCCCACCGGAAAAGGGGGGTAAAAGTGCCCTGTCACTTTGTATTTCTGCATATGGTAGGTAGGTGCACACACCTCCTAAATGAAGGGGCTGGCCCTGTCATAGGTTGTTTCTCTCTTCTTTAGCCACAGTTCATAGCAAAGGGGACGCTAGACAGTATAGCTAAAAACATTGGCAAAGTAATAAGTCCCAAAGGCAAGGTCTATGAAATGCTTGTTTTATGGAGTGCTTAGTTTTAAAATGGGTTGATGAGTTGTTCACTACATTTCTTTTGCTAATTTGCTTGGCATAACCGTAAATGTTTCTTAGATCATGGGCTGCGTAAAATCAAAAATTCCAGTTAAATATGCACCATACATGTCAGTTAGTATCCAATCTACCAATCTACTAGTCCATTGCCTTTTTACATTAAATTGGTCACTACAAACTCTGCTTATAAATAGTTTCATACATTAATTCTCCTCTTACAACTATGAAACTGGTCGCTCTGCTTTGATACAGCAGAACGCCACTGTTCCCCCTTTGTTCAAAGCAAAAGCAAGGTGCTCTATCTGTTAAACGGGAGGGGGTTCTCACTTTCCCAATCCAGCGGGAACCAATAACTTGAATTCTTTCGTGCAGCTTGGCTCCTATGTGACAGGGAAGCTTCCTACTGAAGCTTGAACTCTGAGGGTGTGCTTTGCTACCTTCTGCATTATCTTGATGCCCATCCTAAATTACTCTCTTTTAGCTCAAGTGCCTCCACTTTGCTAACATTGCTGATCTGAGTATGGGCAACGGTAACTCTTCTATTGCCGTCATAACCAGCAACGAACAATGCAAGAGTTGCCTAAGTGCACATTATTCCATGCTTGTATTACAAGAGTATAATACCTCATGCAAACATACAAACTTCATTCCCCTCAACCCAAACGCAAAACTTTTTATCTGTTTTTCCAAGCATCTTTCAGTGTTTTCCAGTAACCTGGAGACTAATTAGCAGCCATCTATTACTTCAAAATCTTTTTCATTTGTTGGCGGAGTTTGAGAGTGTTCACATTCTGGAGTACGACAACCCCTTTCATATCTCCCGTATTTTTTAGCCTTGAAGTGTCTGCATCTTTCTACTAGTGGCAAATAAAGTGCACAATAAAGTGCCAAAGTACACAACTTTATTGTCTGGAGCCACATGACGTGCATGTCCTCTCGCCTCTCTGGTGTATGCCATTCTCCCAGCAACGTTCTATGTTCCACGTAAAACAACAGCCCACATACCAACAGTAGAACTCAACACAACAACACTCCTCTGCTACTGATTTAATCTTTATTGGACAAGTTACTTACCTTTGGTAACGCCTTATCTGGTAGAGACATGATCTAGCCGCATATTCCTTACCTTTGAACTTCTAGGAATTAGGCTGGATCCAAAAGATTTTTTTTAGCAGTGCCCCTGCAAGCCGGTAGGTGGTATCGGTCGACTCCACGTGACGTTGTCGTATTAGTCATTGTCGTGACATCTGTGCTGTCAATATAACTGCCACTCCGGCGCGCTGACGTCAGTACTTTTCACAAATTTCCACGCCAGAAGCGAAAAGCCATGAAGTGACTGACCATGGTGTGTTAAAAAATTAACAGCTAGGGCCCTGAAGGGGAACATCCCTGACAATTATATACAAATCCACAGTGCGGGGAGGATGAGTGGGTTGGTAAGGAATCTGCAGCTAGATCATGTCTCTACCAGATAAGGCATTACCGAAAGTAAGTCACTTGTCCATCTAATAGAGACATCTAGCCACAGATTCCTTACCTTTGAACAGAGACCCAAGCAATACCATCCCCAGAGGAGGGACTGCAGAAAGGTTTAGACCACAAAATCATGCAAAACAGAGTGGCCGAACAGGCCTTCTCTGCGAACCTGGGAGTCCAGCAGTAGTGCCATGGCGCCTGTGGTCTTTCTTCTCACCTCCCACCTGGGCAACATGCTGCTGGTGGGTGACGGGCAGCCGTACCACACCACCACCTTTTCTCCTGGACTTCTTTATTTTTTGTTTTGTCCTGGCCGCCATTTTGCTGCTGATTTCGGACACTTTTCTATGGACTCTAACCCTCCATCCATTCCCTCGTCCTTTAACCCTTTTCCCCGTTGATGATCCTCAAATGTTTCTTCCCTTTTCTGCTTTGCCTTTTCTCCACACCCTTGCATCCCTACCACCTTCCCTTTGTGCTGTGACTGCATCCCCCCTCCGACCCCACTTATGGAACTCTGCTTTTCTGTATATAGAGATAACTCTAATCACTAGTATATGCAGTAGACCTTTGTACCATCTACCATTCCTATGTGTCTCTTAGAGTATATCCAGTCATATCCCTTCCCTATGTATATAGAGATAACTCTAATCACTAGTATATGCAGTATAAGAGGACTGACAGTGGTTTAGTAAAGGTCTAATTGGCGCCACTTAGAAAGTCTCACAATCTTTTTCTTTGCTTAATGACGTATTCGACGGTGCTAAAAGGTAGAAGGAACCACTTTTATCCCCCCCAAGTACGGCTACTGCCTTCAAAATTGCAACACTCCTTAGCACACGTAAATTACAATATTGCTATATATGCAAGTGTTTCCACCAGTTGTTCCAATATAGTCACAACGAGTTCTTGTAACTCAGGTTCAAATTTATTTCCGTTCACTGGAAACTCTCATACAGCCTCTACCATTCCTATGTGACTCATAAGGCCAGATGCATCAAAGAGTTTTGCCCATTCTGTGTCTATGGGAAAATGTGTTCATACATATGGCCCTTAGAGTATATTCAGTCATATCCCTTCCCTATGTATATAGAGATAACTCTAATCACTAGTATATGCAGTAGACCGCTGAGCTCTCTACCATTCCTATGTGACTCTTAGAGTATATCCAGTCATATCCCTTCCCTATGTATATAGAGATAATTCTAATCACTAGTATATGCAGTAGACCTTTGTACTATCTACCATTCCTATGTGACTCTTAGAGTATATCCATTTGTATCCCTTCCCTATGCACATAGAGATAACTCTAATCACCAGTATATGCAGTAGACCTTTGTACTATCTACCATTCCTATGTGACTCTTAGAGTATATCCATTTGTATCTCCTTGTGTGACTTTACATCTTGTACATTTGCAATTTTTTTCTGTTTGTATCCTTTATGTAACACATGTAATCCTAAGTCCTTATGTTTTTCAACTGGTCCTTATGTAAAGCGCTCTGATACCTTCGGGTAAAGTTCGCGCTATATAAAATCCGCATAAATAAATAAATAAAATGTGTGCAGCAATGCCCACGTGGCTGCTTGGAAGATATCAGAAACGAGACTACCATGCTGAAGAGACAAGGGGGCCACGTTTGCCCTGGTGGAATGGGCTCTAAGCCCTTCAAGGGGATCTTGGGTTTTATTTAGAGGATAACCCAGTGGGTTATAGTCCTCTTTTGAACAGCACGCCCTTTCTTTGCACCCACGTACCATATAAAGAGTTAGTCATCCACCCGGAACTCTCTGGTTCGATCGAGGTAGAACGATAACACTCTTTTTGGGTCCAGACGATGGAGACGCTCCTCTTCCTTGAAAGGGTGTGGAGGTGCATAATAGGTGGGTAGAGTAACCGACTGCCACATATGAAAGGGTGTTACCACCTTAAGGCAGAAAAGATTCCCCTTGTGGGGTGAAACACTTTGTCCGGAAAGACCGTCAGGTAAGGAGGCTGTGACGACAGTGCCTGCAGTTCACTTACCCTCCTGGCAGAGCTTATTGCCACCAAAATCGGTGTTTTTATGGTGAGCAGCCGGAGAGGGCAGTTGTGCAGCGGCTCAAATGGTGCACAAATCAGAAAGGTGAGAACCAAATTAAGGTCTCACTGTAGCATAATTAAAGGTGAATGAGGAAACAAGTGGGTTAACCGCTTCAAGAATCTCTGCACCAGAGGTGCAGAGATTCTCCATGCACGGAGGCAGAGAGTGGACAGGTTCGGGTGGAGAACTTTACCCTGCTGCTCCGACACAAGATCCTCCTGGAGAAGCAACCTGATCGGAGGATCGATGCTCATGTCTAGAAGCTCGGGATACCAAACTCTCCGTAGCCAGTCCGGAGTCACAAGAATAACTTGTGCCCAGTCGCTCCTGATCTTCTTGAGCACTCTGGACAGGAGTAGTATGGGAGGAAAGGCATATAGGAGGCCTGAGCTCCACTCTTGATGAAAAGCTTCGTTGAGCAAGAGCCGCCTTGGAAACTCCAAAGCACCAAATTGCTGACATTGCGTGTTCTCTTCAGAGGCGAACAGATCTAACCAAGGCTCTCCCCACTGCTGAAAGCGACCTTGTGCCACCTCTGGGTGCCATTCGTGATCCGCAAGGCACCTTTGGTTGAGGTTGTCCAGCCTGGCGTTCAGAGAACCGGCCAGATGTTGCATTGCTAGGGAAATGCCCTGTTGTTCCAGCCAAGTCAAGGACGCAGGACCTCTTGACAAAGAGTCCATGACCCCACTCCACCCTGTTTATTGTTGT
Source organism: Lissotriton vulgaris (assembly GCF_964263255.1). Lineage (NCBI taxonomy): Eukaryota > Metazoa > Chordata > Amphibia > Caudata > Salamandridae > Lissotriton > Lissotriton vulgaris. The sequence continues at coordinate 1,512,588,811 of NC_141685.1, read as the reverse complement.
ACCTACCACATGGCGGCAGTGTTGTCCATGAACACCTGTACAAGCATTCCCTCTTTTGATGGCAAAAAGACTTTCAGTGCCATTCAGATTGCCTGAAGCTCCAACAGATTGATATAGAGCTTGGCTTCCGCTGGAGACCAGAGTCGGTGAGATTTCCTCGATGCTGTGCCCATTGGAAATTTAGGTCCCACTGCAGAGCCCGCATGTGCCACCGTGAATGGGTCACTGGCAGAATGCAGGAGGCCATGAGGCCAAACTGCCTCAGAGTCATTCTCACCGAAATCCAGGAAAGAGGCCGAAACATCGTTTTTATAGCCTGAATATCGGAGTTCAGGAGGAAAGACCTGAACCTGTACCATGTCCAGAACTGCTCCAATAAAATGGAGCTTCTGAGAGGGGGTCAGGTGTGACTTCGGCACATTGATAGTGAAGCCCAGCGAATGCAGGAGGCTCGCCATAGACTGGAGGTCGGAGACAACTGTTTGGGGCGAGCCCGCCTTCACTAACCAGACAAAGCAATAGATGAGCTGAGACCACCACAATCACCTTTAAGAACACCTGAGGGGAGCTGGTGAGGCTGAAGGGGAGCACTGGAAAATGAAAGTGCGTGTGGCCAACTGTAAACCGCAGGTAGCGATGATGGGCAGGCAGGACAGGTATATGAAAATAGGCATCCTGCATATCCAACTCAACCATCCAGTCTCTTGGCTCCAAAGTAGACAGGACCTGAGCTAGGGTGAGCATCCGGAACTTCTCCTTTTTGAGAAAGTAGTTGAGGGTTCTGAGTTCTAGGATAGGACGAAGGACTCCATCCTTCTTTGGGCCATAAAGTAGCAGTGACAACAACCACAGCCCACTTCTGGCTTGGGAACACTCTCTATAGCTCCCTTGGCCAAGAGAGTCGTAACTTCCTCACAGAGTAGGGCAAGGTGAAACTCCGTCAGCCGATCGTATACTGGAGGCATGGATGGAGGAGTAGTCTCGAAAGAAAATTAGTAACCCCTTCAGACTACTTGCAACACCCACCTGTCCGGCGTGATATTCTGCCAGTGGTGGAGATGATGGCATACTCTGCCACAACTGACCTGGAGGATCAGACTAGGAAGGCTTTGCAGTGGAGGAGGTGGTTGTGGCTTGGCTTGACCTCTTGCCTCCCGATCCGCGGGGTCAGGGTGATACATGTCCACGACCCCGCAGAGGCTGCTGAGCTTGCAGGGCCCTCTGGTAGGAAAAGCCAAATAAAGGAGCAAAAAGCAGATGCTGGCTAGGAGGCTGTGGTGAGACCCGAGGACTTGGCCGTGGCCCACGAGTCCTTGAAGCGCTCAAGGGCTTCATCTGCCTTGTCTCCGAAGAGACGGGAGCCATCGAAGGGCATGTCCGTGAGGTTAGCTTGAACATCCTTGAGAAGCCAGACGTTCTCAGTCAGGCGTGGTGATGGATGGCCACTGTCATGGAAATCGCCCTGCTCAGCGAGTCTGTTGCGTCCAAGCCACATCTGATGGCAAACTTTGCTGCGTCTCTCCCGTCGGAAATAGCTTGGGAGAGTAGAGCTCGGTCCTCCTCTGAGACCCTGGGCAGCACTTGCGCAACTCTGTCCCATATAGAATGGGAATAACGGCCCAATAAGCATGTGGTGTTCATCAACCGCAATGCAAGACTGACACAAGAAAAAAATGTATTTCCAAAATTCTCCAGTCTCTTGGATTCCCTGTCGAGAGGGACCATGCAACGGGAAGTGGAAGCTTGGACCACCAACCTTTGTGGGGTGGGGTGGGTGGTGAGGAAAAGTGAGTAACCCGGTGCAGGATGATGGCGGCGGGCAATTGTCCTATTCACAGGAGCCCGTGTGCTGTGTTTGAACCAGGTATTCAGGAGGACCTTCGTCAAGGTTTCATTAAAAGGCAGCAAGGGTTCTGAGCTGGAAACCCCAGTCTTGACTGCAACCATAGGGAGCTGCAGGTCCAGGAATTCCACAGCCCTACCCACCACCATGACAAATGATGCCCCCCTCCTCCGTAGCCAGGGTAGGTGAAGATAGTATACCAGAGTCTTGGGAGGTATCCAAACCACTGGCATCACCCAGTTCCTCATACCAGTCCATCTTTGTGGCTGCTGGATTTCTAAGGGATCCTGCTACCCCTCCCAATCCTCTTAATCCATCCTCAACCCTACAGAAAAGGGCAGGTTGAATAACATGGCACCATACAGCTCCAACTGCGCCGGTTTCAGCATAGGAGGTCACCTGACTGGCCCCGTGTCATCGGATGAGGATTGGGGAGCACCGCCAGTGGGTGCCGGCAAAACTGAGGACCTTGCCGCTGGACGCGGCGCCGGGGAAGGTCACTGTGGCGGTGCAACCAGTGCCGGTCCAGACCCGGCAAAGGGTCCAGTCGGAGGCCGTGGCACCAGGGCCTGAGTCAAAGGCGCTGAACCCACAGGCTCTCCTCCATTATCTGAGCCTGCAGGACCCGAAGGCATGCTGGCAGGGTCAGACAGCCCAAATATGGCGCACATGGTGTCGTAAAACTCCTTAAGCTGTGCGGGGACACTCCCGGACCCGGAACGGGAGGGAAACGCGGAGCCGACCCAGGCACCCGTTCCGCAGAGTGGGGCCTCGAACGCCGATGTTCCTCCACCGTGTCGCTAGACGGGCGGGGTGAGGTCGAAGCACCTGTGGTGCCTCCTACATGACTGCGTCTATTTCGATGAAGAGGACTTTGATTTGCCGGAATGGTGCTTTGACCTTTCTCTCGACCAAGACCAGGACTGGGATAGAGACCGACAAGGCGACCTCTGCAGTGCTGGACGCCAGCCTGCGAGCATGTTTAGGAAATGCTACCTAAAAACTTTTGGCGCCATGGCCCGGCAGTCGGAGCACGACTTTGAGTCATGGTCGTGCTCCAGGCACCAAAGACACACTAAGTGAGGGTTCGTGACTGACATGTTGGGGTGACAGGCACCACACGGCTTGAACCACAAGGTCTTATTGGATGACATCCTACACACCAAAAGGAGTCGACAAAAGTTGAAAAAAGTCTGGCAAAAATTGACAGGGGGTTACTCTCTTCAACGGATCGGTGCTGGCTGGTGTGGAGAGAAAAGAACTGACATCAGCGCGCCGGAGTGGGGGTTGTATTGGCAACACGGATATCACGACGATGGCAAACACAACGCCGACTACGTCATGTGGAATTGACCATCGCCACCTAATGGCACGCAGGGATACTGCTTAGAAAAATCTTTCAGATCCAGCCTGATACCTGGAAGTTCAAAGGTAAGGAATCTGTGGCTAGATGTCTCTCTCAGATAAGCTACTTACAGGGATCTATATTGGCTTTAAATGAAGGAACTTCACTTACTGAATTTTTCTCGAGACTTCACTATCTTTGGCTGTAAAGAGGTACCCATGTCTTAGGTCTAAAATATCTGGATCTCCTGGGAGAGATGGACCTGAGACAGTGTAAGAAAAGACAGAAGTTTTGGGGTAAGGTGCACAGTATATATTGAATTAGGACAGCAGAATAGGATAGGCAGATGGCAGTTCCATGGAAATAGTTTCATTAGTATCGCTCATAACCATGGGCTATGGTGCTCCCTCTGGTGTGCCCCTGTGAAACACCTAGTAGAACCTCTTTACTAACAGTTGCTTACCAGGTGATTTCTCTCACACCCTTCAGTGCTCCCAGTGCTCAGAAGTGACGTTAGTTAGCAGGCTTTATGTTGCCCAAAGGTAAATGATGTAGCTAACATACCCAAAGTGAACAGCGCTTTGGTCTTACTTTCGGAAGAGACAAACAGTTTAAACATACTCTTCTTACGTCATGGTCCAGCAATAGGAATGCTTCGCGGGGATTGCATCTATTTTAGACTTATCAGGGTAGCCTCCGGCTGCAGTGTTGGACCCCACTGTGTCTTCATCCTGGTGCATATCCTCATCATCCTTTGGCTGTTCTGATTCCTGCAGGGGTGGTCCTATCTTCCTCTTTTGAATTATTCCTTTGGTTTATATCCATCTCACCATGAGTGCTAGCTCCTTGCCTTTTATGTTCTTCCAACCATGTCAACTGCTGCGGGTCAGTTTCATCCATTGTAGTAATCATGTCTGTCCTGCAGAGCCCCGCAGTTTGTGCTAATTTTCTGTGAGCTACATGCTGCTGTGTATAGGGAAATCTAAGTGGAAGGGAGGATTCAGGTACAGGCTGCATAAGTGGCTACCTTTACACAGGGACCCTCTCTATGGGCTTCAGCTTCATGCATGTTTCAACGTCTCAGATACGGCCTATAAGTGGCAGCCCCCCCAAAACTTTATCGTTTGGGCAGTAGGTACGTGTTGATTCCTCATGCTGTCTTCCTCGTGGCCCCTCCTCAGGGTTACAGATCAGAGAATCACCCCATCCTCGCAGGAGAAAACCTTATTTCCCTGGGGCAGGTTTTGTTGGCCATTTGTGTACCTTCTTCTCAACCTGAGCTTAGTATTAGGGCACGCCAGATTGCACCAGGTGCACTCCATCATCTTTCCCCCTTCATTTGTCTGTCCTACCTGCAGCAGTAACCACTCAGCGCTTTTGGGCCCACTGGAGAATTGGCCCCACAAACCTGTGTTTTTTAATTCCATCTTTCACCAGTGGTGACATAATTACTCCTAGGAAAGACTCAACTTGTTTGGGAAAGACTTTAGGCGCTGATGTCCCTCTCATATCTGTCATTACAGTCAAACATCTCGGTATTCGTTTCTGAAGGCAGGGTCTCCACAAAACATTGATAGGGTGTCCTGATGTTCTAGTCTGCCCAGTTTCAAACTCCCCCCGCCTCACCTTACAAGGAACACATGTGTCCAGTCTGGGAATTCTACTCTCATGCCTGTGAGGGTGGGTCCCCATGACACAGAAGAAGTACTAGAAGCTGCACTGCTAACTCCACTCATACACAAGCGTACATTGTCTTACACATAAGCAGTGCAATAAAACACGCCTTATACCAGCTGAACCCAACACTACACTCTTAGTTTCAATCTGGCCTTCAGACCAAAATATATTTCCTTAGGTTACGCACGATGGCATACAATTTATTTTCAGTGAAAAATCCTGCATGTCAAGGGCGTTTATACTGGAGATGCAAAAATGTCCCAATGTAGCATTCTTTTTAAGTGCTTGCATTTGAGGTTTTTGCAAGTTATTTCTATGGGACCCAGAAATAACAATATGTGATTGCATGGGAGCATAAATGAATGATTGAATCGTAATACACTTATAACATGCACAACTTTGGGGAATGAAGCAGGTATCCAAGCTCTAATTGAGTAGTGCTTGAATATTTACGTGGGTAAAGGAATCACATGGCGTTTAGATTCACAACTTTTGCCAGACAGAAAAAGCTATACAAAAACTCAAATCTGTTGTTTATTGTATTGCTGCCAGCGTTAAAGATATGGAAATCTTTCAAACCTGTCAATTAATTTCAATGTGTCTACTCTTGTGATTCCCAGTAATAACAACTCCAATGGTCAGGATGCGCTAGAAAGCAAGCGATGCATGGAAACTGGCAGAGGGACCGAGGACACGGGGCTGAGGTCAGCCTTTGGCTCCCTGCCGTTTTCTGCTGGAGAGACCGATGGATTCTCTTACAAGGTTGGCAGGTCAGACCGTTCCCTTCCTGTTGTCCTTCCAGGTGCTGCGCTGTGCAGAGGACCTGGGAATGAGCCTCCCATCCTGTGCTCTGAGGCACAACCGTGCCAAAGGCACAGAGCTCTCACACCGCATCATTGGCTAGTCTGGCCTGAGCTTGTGCCCATTTGGTTGATTCATCAGGAAAGATCTCAGCTTTGATATAGTAGATCCACATTCCCATAACCCCCAAATTACTGGAAAATCTACACGACATGCACGATGAAAAGATTTATGAATCAGTGGATTTGACAACTTACTTCTTTAATGCATTTTTGTTACCTTTTTTGCTGGTGTCAGTTTAAGTTGTCCTTGAAACAGTAACCTGCTCCAAGGGCGAATCAGTATAGAAGATGAAAACAGCATTCCAGGAGTCTGCTGCATGTTGGAGCGCTGCACTTTAAGGCTTACTCTTTGAACACTTTTTCAGTCTCAGCACTGTTTCGGTGGCCAGTGCACTGCTATTGGAGTAGCAGGCAGTACCAAAGGCTAATATATGGTTTATTCTAATGAAGTCCTACAAGCAAAGGAAATAAGCTCTTGATTTTACACTCAGCATCACATTCCTCTGGTGTCTCTTCAGCATATATATGAGACTCTGGGCACAGTCCCTCAGCTAAGAATCTACTCAGGGTTTCTGGGAGTCAAATGTCGACATAATGCCAGGCCTGTGGGTATTTCTCCGCATGCGAGTTTGCAATGCACCAAAAATCAGGCAGGAATTAAGTAGTTTCCTAGAAATCAGCGACTTTGATGGCCTCCAGTTAGCCAGACTTTCAAAAGAAGGCATATATTAAAGAATCCCTACAATGTGGAAAAGCAGAGACAGCCACAAGTTACTGTTTGTTTGTCTGCAGCAACCTAAGCCACATTCACGTCTTGTTGCTGCAGGTTTGTTTCCAGGTAACCCAACAACTAAGTTTTGGCAGTGAAGAAACGTAATTTTTTTTACAAGACCGTGAAAGGAAGCTCCTTCTGCCATATGCTGAACCCCAACACTTTTATGTACCTTAAGTGACTTTACTTTTACCTCAAAAGTATACAAAAAAGTGATGAATGGAATGCTTGCATTAATCTCAGCTACTTGTAAATTACTCAGGGCCACATCCCAATCCATCATTATTTTCCACACCATGCCACCTCAGTTTGGACATGGTATTCCCAAAATCAGGCCATTATGACACTTTGTGTAATTACTTGGGGTGGGTGGAATTTGCGTAATCGCATTACGCAAATCACCACGAAACAGTAAAAAATCTCTGTGAACACGCAGAAATTCTGCAAACGCGCGGAATAGCTTGTTCGCAATGCTTTTTTTCTGTTCGCAATCGCAATTTGCGTGCTCGGGAGGAAATATCTTGTGAATACGCATTTTGAGAAGGCGAACAAGCAAAAAATTTCGCGAAGCCGCGGAACGCAGAATATTGGGCATTTTCGCATTCTCTGCGGAACGCGAAATTACCCAAATTCTGCGAGCGGAATGGAATTTACTGCCCAGGCCTAGTAATTACACAGCATTCACTGTAAACATGTACAACAAATTGTGCAATTCTTCATGGGAACAATAAGCAAGTGGCTGTTTGCGATGCTTATGTAGAAATGCAGCCTCACATTAAAAACTGACGCGAGGATGCATTTCATGCTGAAGTATACTTACTTTTTGAGTAACTACAGGTAATTTACACAAAAGCAAACTACGGAAATTAATATGTTTGTGACACTGTACAAAGGTTTTTGGTTCATTAGAGCTTCAACAAAATCGGTTCATGTTCACACTGCTTAAGCAGTTAATTTAAACCACAGCACATTGCTGCCCAAAATTAGAGCTGAAAGTTAGGCAAAGCCCATTCCCCTCTCTGAGCCAGCAACTGAAGATACCTTCAGGTATTTCTGGGTCTATGAGGTCCCTAGATAAAGAAAGTGATAATAGCATTAATTTGCCTTAAATTCTGCTGGGAGATAGATGGGTAATGCTGTAAAAAAATACAAACCTTTAGACAGGATAATCAGTTTAATATCATCGCTTGTTCCAAGATTTGAAATAGGCAGCCCACCCATCTACTTAAAATTAAGGAGACTTTACTCAAGATTCTCTTATAGCTTGCCTTTCTTAGAGTTTGATCAGAAGTATTAAGTCAAATACCCAAATAGTTTAGACTTTCCACTGTATAACCAGAATAGACAAGATGCAATCCTATATATACATTTTCCGTCTTAGCCGGATTTAATTTATATCTCAATATTTCACTGTATCTAGATGCAGTTCTTCCAAAAGCAAAACATGCACAATCTGGGTCCTCTCTAACAATGAATAAATCATTGCATAAGCTCAACCTCCAGTTGAGGAAGTTTAATTGGTATGAAATCCAGGTGTGAAATAAGCAATCTAAGAAATGGCTCAATATAAAAGCATATAGGCAAAGAGTGACAAGGGGTATCCCTGCTTGGGCCCTCCAGTGATGGTAAATATACTTGAAGAAACTCCATTAATGGACATCATCCCTACACAGCACTGTTAATTAGCCTGTAACATTTGATAACTGCTTTGGGGACCCAAAATAAACCAAGAACCTGCACTTTAGGACCAACCCTAGCAAACGCTTTTTATGCATCTAATGCTATCACTGAAAGTGTGGTGTCTGCGCAGTTGATTAGCATGGATGCCAAGTTAGTATGGGCAACAGTAATTCTGACGGAATTAATCATAGTTTTTGAGAAAAACCAAAATACTAGCTTCCTACCATGAGCTAAGAGGTGCCTGATGTCCCAGATTAGCTCATAAAAATTTAGTGGCATCACTACCATTAGGCTGCTGTATAATTCATTGGGGATTGAATCCATACCTTTAGCTTACCCTAAAGGAGCCTCCTGGCCACAGCCAGTGAGCTCCTTAAGAGTAATAGGCCTCATAATATAATTTTCCTGGGGCTGGGAGAGCAAAGGTAACTTATTCCAGGCAAGGAATCAGGTGATTTCCTCATTCTTATTCTTTGTCATGGCAGATGTATAAAGATTATGATTGTAGTTACAAAATTTACTGGCTATATTATCATCATTAAGGACTCCTTCTGAGAGCATGAATTTCTAATGTAAGTTGCTTCGCTATACAAGATTTGGTATGCACAGCAAGAAGTCGGCCAATTTTATCCCCATTATTCATTGTAAACATTTTAGAAATCTGTGTTTGATTTTCAATTTTTTATTACTAAGTACTTTAATCTCTGCCCTTGGCCTGGCAACTTCACCCTAGATACACAAGTGCTGTTTATATTTATTGGCTACTGAAAAGGTCTGCACAAGCTGTTATTCTCTTGGCTTGGTTTTGAGGTACATTTCTTGCTCCAGCAATTTTACTCGTGGAATAACTAAATATTGTTGTGTGAAACCTCTAATGATGGCTTTTAAAGCATCTCATGCAATAAATACTCACACTGGCTGTGTCATAATTAACTTGAATAAACGTGTTCACAAATTCCATTAGCCTCACCACATATTCTTCTTTGTGTAATACACACTTAGGGAAGGTCAATATATGTTTACCAGTTGAAGATTCATTTATTGTCAGTGTGAGTGGGGCATGATCTAAAACCTAAGTAGGGTGAAAATCTACTACAGATCTTTGAGCCATTTCCTTACTAACTAAAAAATAATCTATATAAGTATATGATTTATGACTAGAAGAAAAAAAGGCATGCATTCTAAGATAAGGATTTCGCCATCTCTGAGCAGCGCCTAGATCAAGAATATTTTTGGGTGTATCTATGCATTTCCTAACTTTGGTAAGTCAGGCATGACTTGGGGTATTAGTAGTATCTTAAATTGTTGATGAGCTACAGTTTAAGTCTCATTCTACTATACAGCAGCCAGGCAGCATCCCAAATTCATCTCTTATTACCTCGTATATGATTGGGTTGTCATTGTCGTAGTCACATACAGAGCAAATATTAAGCTGAAAGCTATCAATCATGAACCCTATTATTACCCATTCCCCCTAAATGGCTGATGAGTTTCATATTCACCCTACTGCACTCCCTCCACTTTCCTGTAATCCACAGTCTTATGCTTTTTTCCCTTTTCTTTTTCCGTCCCCGTGCCCTACCCCCACTCCTCCCCTAATCCCTTTCTACACCACACCCCCCACAAACCAATTCTCTTTGTTTCTCCCACTCTGCAATCCAGTGTAGGGGAAAAAGGGGTAAACATTCTTCCCGAAGATATCCCACATTAAGCATTCCTTCAAGCATTAGGTCTTTATGCCTTATTGGAGGTCTTCCATCGTAACTGGAATTGATTAGCATCAGCAACATCCATAAAATCCTGGTAAGCCCCCTGCCTATTCATTCTTATGCATACCCCTCTTAATATAGTGGGGCCTGTAAGCTCGAAACTCCGGTAGTAGTGATTGCATTTTTACATTTCTCATTGTTTCCTTACTGTTTCCCCAAGCAGGGTAGGAAAAAAACAGAATAAATGAATCCATCTTCGGATGATACTCTATTCCTGTTTTGGGCAATCTCTAATATAGCTTCCGTGATATGAAAATCTTGGAAATAAAAGATAATGTTTTTCTGTTTATTCCTTAATATTTTAGACAGAACTTGGTGTACTTAAGTGATTGAGAGATTAAGAGTGTTCTTCCATTTCCCAAGGTCATTCTTCAAATTGTCAGACAGAAGCAGGACTACTCAGCTGATCACTTAGGGAGCACCATCTCAGCACCCTCAGGAACTTCAACAATCCAGATATTAGAGCATCTAGATCTATTCTCTAGGTCCTCAAATTTTTTAGTCAAATTACTAATCTGCTTGTCTTGATCGGAATTCACATGCTCCTCTAGCCTGGTAGGCTGATTTTCAATTCTGTTGATGTTGCTCAAAACAGACCTCTAGTGCATCAACTTTTCTTGTCAGGGCTTCCTTCTTCTAAGCTTATTCAGCCTGGGCTCTTTTTATGCCTTTGAGCGCCATCAGAATAATATTAAACAGATTTAGTGGATGAGGTAGATATTTGTAAAGATTGCTATATCTGAGCACTTTTGATTCTTGGTCATCAGACTCCTAATGGGTTCCCGGCCATATATACACAGTGTTCAGAAGCACTTCCTACACACTCACCACCAGGTCATGATCAGAGGAAAGTTCCTGCTCGAGTAGATTTTAGTGAGTGGAGCCGGAGACTAGTGGAGTTATTTCCAGACTCCCTTTTGAGAGCCCAAGGGCACATGCTGAACATGTTGTAGTTGGTCTAGAGCAGGTAATTACATCAGGATAGTCCTCTTTGCCTGATCTTGAGCAATCTCCAGCCTGACACTTTGGCCCCCTTTCATCTGCCTTCTCTAAATAAGCCAATTCTGATATATTAGCCCTTGCAATAACAAGATCCTGGTATGGCCGCCAGATCATCTTTTGGGTCTACCTCACTGGGTGAGGGCTTATTCTTATTTCCAGCACACTCCATCTCATTTTTACCAGTAAGACATGGAAGTGACCGAAATTTGCTACTCAAGCCACTGACGTAAAGACCCTAAGGCCAGACTCCATTTTGAGCAGGGCAAGACTCAATGTTCTGCCTGCTCATTGGCATGTCCACCTTTGACTTCATCTGTCCTTATTTTTCAAAGGACCTCTTAAAGTGTCAAATCATTCAGACAATGGCATTGATAAGACACCTAATGTGACATCAGTCTGGGACATTTGCATTGTTATCTATATTTCAATGTCAGATAGTGAAAGTAGTCTAAACAATTTAGCCTGAATTTATGTATTTTCTACCATATTTGTTTATATGAGTGTGTCTCAAGACTAGCATATTGATGCATACAGGTTATGTCAGAAATTCCTCAGAAATTCCCAATGCAAGGTAAGATTGGTGGTTAACAGTAGACAAGACGAGTCAAGAGGCCACTTAAGTAGAGAGGTTCATTCACCCAGGGTATTCACAAGATACTACCAGAGATCCTGACAGAGACCGCCAGATTGCTGTACTGTTGCAGCATTAAGTCCTAAGATGAAAGCTGATACCGAGCCAAGTCTGAGAAGAGAGGAGCTAAGCCCATGTAATATATGTTTCCCTTTTGAGGGAACAGGGAACAGTCTCTCACAGCTTCTGATAATTACAGCTTCTTGCTGTATGAATGCAAATTAAGCAACTCCCTGGTCTCATAATGTAGCACCTAGAAGTAATCTTTAGGGTTTTAGATCACCAAATGAAATTTTTACTATGTTAGAAATGTTCTTTTTATTCTTGTGGTTAGCAACATGCATTAGTGCTGTTTTAGAAATATTCAGGTGTGGTTATTTTAAATATGCTATGCAACAGCATGAGACTGCTAAAAAATGACAATAAAGTGTATTTTCTCTAAGTGCAGAACTTGTGTGTGATATCCTAGAGAATTAAATTGGGTTTGAATTAGCACTGCGTTCCTGACCCCTTTTTAAAGGGACTATTAGTAACCCAGAAAGCACAGACACCACACCAATTGCATACTGACTGTGATTGTGTGGGGCTACAACAACCTGTACTTTCACACGCAAGTGTTGGTGTACTGAACTAAGTTCAGTCATCTGTGAGTGGGAAAGTCAAACCTTGAAGGGTTTCCTTAAGTGCATTGGATGTGAAGTTTCAGTATGATCTGACTCTTCGGACAGAAGCTTTCTTCCAATATGAACAAAATGTCACTCCAACACCAAAAGCCTTATTCATTGAGTTCTACATGGATGACTCTGCACAACCTCTGGTAGGAACCACATATAAGTGCTCCACAGCATGCCCAAGAGTGTACGGTGTAGTGAAAGATGGTGAGTTTCACCCACAGTATACCCACACCAAAATCTTATATGACACCTCACAACATGCAGAACTTCATGCCTTGGTACTTTCCCTACAGAAGGCTTACCTGTCAGTTCCCACACTAATAGTGTCTTAGTCATCCCTCTGAGTGTGGGGTTACAATGTAGATTTAAAACATTGGCAACAAAAAGGATTCAAAGGTTCAAAAGGGAAACCTATTGAGAATGAATACCTTTGGGTAAAGGTAGCTGTCTTACAAGATAGGATTCTATCGGTCCACGTGATGCACAATTTGGGCTATCCAAGTGATGAGATTCACACCAAAGGGAACTGTGAGCCAACTTAGCTACAAATGCTGCAAAACAGACTGTCATGGTAGCTGTCATAAACAGATCTCAAACAATGATTAACACAGCTATAATAACCGCAAAACAGGCAAAAGAAGAGTGAAACACCTCCAGATTGCCTTTCTCTCAGATATTCCTACATCCTTGATTCAGATAGCATTCCTGTTGTGGCTTTGCCCATAGTGGGAGACAGGATAATTACTATCAAGTTGTCTAGATTAGACTTAATTAGGAAAGGCCATGAGGGATTGGTGTCTTCCCATGCTGGTATAAACGCAACGGTAGCAATGCTACTGGTAGCCCTGTATATCTAAACAGACTAGAGATTATGTTAGACATAGTGATGTTTGTTACCAGATCAAGGCTCCTACTGTTAGAAAACCCCATCAGACCTCCCCCCACAGTCTCCAATATCCAATTTAGGGATATATATTTGGACCATGTTGAGCCAATAAATTCTGTTAACCAATATAAGTAAATATAGATGGCAATCAATTCATGCTCTCAATTCCTATGGATGTGGTTGCAGAGAAATGCAGGCTCTCGAGCAGTCATAAAGGATTTACAGTGTCTGGTAGCCATGGGAACAGTTACATTATTTCATTCAGACAATGGTCCTGCATTTGCCTCCAAATCAGGGATGCTAAGTCTGCTCTGGGAGTTTGACTGCAATTCAGCAATCTTTATCAAGCAGAAAGTAACAGATTTGTTTAGCATGAAAATGGCATGATTACACAAGCTGTGACTGCTAGGGTACTGAGCTCAGGACTTAGTTGTTACCATATATCAAAAGAGTTCAGAGAGCATTAAATAACCTGCCTAGATAAGTATTAGGAGGGCACACTCCAAACAATGTACTATTTGGAGTGCCCATGTATGTATCTGGTCTAGATAATCCGGAGAAGGTGGCCGGAGAAAAAGAGTTTGAGCTTTACCAATGTTTAAATGTCTTGCAGAATGTACAAGAGGCCATAGACAAGCTGTCCAATGTGAAGCATTTTGAAGCTGCACCAGCAAAATTAAGGTTTTTGCAGCTACTGACAGGTGATTCCTTGTTGTAGGGGATGTAATTCAAGAAGAGATCCACTCTAAGCAAGCTTTGAAAGTCCTACAGGCCATCTGTACCTGTTCTTTGGGTAAAATGTGAACAAATTGTAATCCTGTCTCCTTTGCCTGGTTCAAAGTAAAACCGACAGGTGGCCATTGACTACATCAAGTAGCACTACATGGCCGATTCTTTATAGCAGACTCTCCTGGTCATCAATAAGCATTCAGAGTAGAACCTCCAGCCTCTCCCTAGTCTGAATTAAATACTCTTCGAAGAGAGCAGTAACATTACTAGCTTGAGTATGAAGCTGAGGCTATTTGGGCTACTGCGTCTCTAGCTTCACACCGAGCAATGGATTCCATAGAGGCATCTGATGCTGCCATCACTACAGTCGCAAATGTTCCAAGAAGCACCATGGATTATTATCGTCCTCTGCATCAATCAACATAGAGATTATGCCTTTTCAAGAAACAACAATTAATGAGAATGAATCTGAATTCAACATATTGAACTTTCCATCACGCTCTACGATATCGATTTCGTCTTGCTTAACATTGCTTTTGTGACAGGTACTTGCTACCTGTCACAAAACTAATGGTCCTATGTTTGGATCACTACAGGAGTGTTGCCTTTCATCAAGTGGCTGACAATGCTGACTGTTATTCTACTGTTACTAAATGTACAATACGTCCCTTAAAGAACTATGCTATAAACCGAGAACTCCGACCATATCTCTAATCTCACAGAGTTCAACCAGATCTCTAGCTGCAATCATCACAGCTTATCCTGAGCAGAATTTAGAAAAAGGTTCCTTAACAGTTTATGGGACAGATTGAGACATTGCAATAGCTATATGTGTTGAAAGTTTCGATGAATGATGTGATTATTCCTGGTTCTGTTTCAGCTGACTGGGATACTGAAACTGTAAAACGTATGATATCTGATTTACAGCTGTACACCACTTTGAACAATCACGATCCTTATTTGAATGTAAAGAATTTTAAAGAAATGTATTGTTTCCATCACTGTGCACACTATTACAAACATAGAACTAGGTATCATGAAGAGGTATACAATGACACACAATGAGAGGAATTTAATTAGAATTGAGACATACAGGGATCGTAAAATGTATCAGTGCTGTTTTCATAATATTCTGTGTGGTTATTTTACATGTGCTAAGCAACAGGATGGGACCGTTGAGATAAAAAACTTTTAAGTATGAAGCATCTTTTCTCTTAGTGCAGAACTTGTGTGTGATAGTCTAAGGAACTAAATTGGGTTTGAATTACCACAGTGTCCCTGACTCCTTTTTTAAGGAACTGTTAAAAACACAAAAAGTACAGACACCACATCATTAAACCTGGACTAACGCAAGCTCCGGCCCGGACATCGCAACAGCAATACCGGACGGCTACAAACTTAAGAGATTGGACCGCTCCAACTGCCCTGGAGGCTGCATTGCCATCGCTCACAAAACCTCCCTCAAACTCTCCACACCTAACACCAACTACTCTATTCCCAACGTGGAACACCTTAATTTCCAAATCCACACAAACCCCAGGACCACGCTCCGAGGCACACTCATCTACAGACCTCCGGTGCCACGCGCACAGCCCACTGCCGCCATCACGGAACTAGCCTCCGCCCACGCCATTGCCTCAACGGACTACATTCTGCTGGGAGATCTTAATTTTCACCTCAAGAACACCCAGGACACCGACTCCATCATGCTTCTGGAGAACCTCTCCATCCTGGGACTCAGGGTGGGGACTCCCCCGCCCACAAGTCAGGGCACACTTTGGACCCCATCTTCGCCGCCGGGTCCAACATCCTGGTCACCAACACCTCAGGGCTCCTCTGGACAGACCACCACTGCATCCATTTCACTTTTACGTCCAGCGCTGCTCCCAAACAAGCCCCTCGCCCCCCACGACGCAACTGGAACAAGATCACTGCGGACCTTCTCAACTCCACCCACCTTCAAGACCCTCCCGCAGCCGCCACCGACACAGAACACGCCACCATGGAACTCCACAGCAGGATTACCAGATGCGCAGACAAACTTGCCCCCCTAGGGCATGCCACCACCAGCAGCCTAGTTCACTACCGAGCTCCTTGAGGCCAGACGCACCTGCAGACGACTTGAGAAGGTCTGGAGAAACCAGAAGACCCCATCATCACTCTACGACCACAGAAGCGCCATGAGAGTCTACCACCAACTGATAAAGGACAACAAAAGAACTGTCATCAACGAAAAGATAAACGCCAACGCCGCCAACAGCAGTGAGCTTTTCAACATCATTAAACATCTCACCAAACCCGCCTGCCAAGAAACGGACATAACACCCTCCCTAGACCTCTGCAACAAACTGAGCACGTTCTTTCACCAGAAGATCATGACCCTCTACCACAATTTCAACAAACCAACGAACGTCCTCTCCCTCACCGCCACTACCTGTCATTATTCTGTTCTGGGACGTGGCGTCCCAGAACAGAATAATGACGACTCCTTGAATCGAGGATCTATCCAAGCGGGGTACATATCAGAGCACTCACTTCTATATTACCTGTGGTTGAAAGAAAATAGAGACTTATTCAGTGTGGAGTGTGGGGTTGGGCGGGCCGGAATAACAGGCGTGGAGGCCGGATGTAGTGTGCTATGATTAGCAAGAGTTTTATTGGTTTCACAGAGGTCAAGCCCTTCAGCACTGTTGTACAGTATAGTCCAAGAGGGTGGGGTTGTGGTTCCTAGCGAGGAGGGTCCGATGATGGGGAAACAGGCAGGTCTTCCACTGCTAGGTTGGTGTCCTCCTTCCTGGTTGCAGGCGTTGGTGTGTCCCTCGGAGATAAAGGAAAGAGACACAGGGCGGTTAGTTCCAATGGTCACGGAACTTGGTCGACTGACACCAGCACCAGGGAGTGTGAGGTTTAGGAATTGACCGTGAGGGAGGGCGGTAGGGCAGGGGAAGAAGGGAAAGAAAAGACGGAAAGCAGGTACAGAGTGCAGTTGGGGGGGGTGGGGTTGTGCGGAACGTATTCTACAGTGTCAAGGTGATTCTAATTTACAGCGAGGGTGCACGGAGTTCTTTACAATATTCACACTATTTACACTAACTACACGGGGAGGGGGTAACACGGAGAAAAGGTAACAATGTACTCACGTGCCCCGCCGTAACTCTCATCTGAGTTACGGCCGCTTTCCAGCCACCTCCTGAGGACGCCACCAATCCTCGCACCAAACGTCTTCTTCTTCTTCCTTCTCTCGCCTCGTCCTTTCTCCTTCACTCTCCGCTGCCGGTCCTTCGCGTGCCGCTAACTCCTGCCACGAGTTCACCGCTGGGAACCTCTCCACTTCTGAGTCGCCGGCTTTTCTATCGTCCGATCGGGTTCCTGAGGAAAGACTTCCGGGGTCAGGCGGGGTCACTTCCGGTCCTTTAGTAGCCGTTGTACTTCCGGGGTCAAGCAAGGACGCTTCAGGTCCGCGGTGTTCCGGTGGTGCTGTCGGCGCCTGTAGGGAAACAGAGAGAGGTGTAGCCCGTTTTGGCTGAGGTTTAGTGATGCCGCCCGTATGAGAGACACTACGGTACCGCTGCGCCCTGGAGGTAAGGGGCGCCCCTTCACATCCCCTTTCCCTAGGAATGTTTCTTGTAGGGGTTGGGGAAGGTGGATACCGGGAGAGGTAGTCTGCATTGCCCTGTTCTCGCCCTTTTCGGTGTAGTGTCCGGAAGCGGAAGGGTTGGAGAGAGAGAAACCACCTGAGTACTCGATCGTTGTTACCCCTGTTCCGTGCCATCCATTCCAGAGGGGCGTGATCGGTATACAGAATGAATTCCCGCCCCTCTAGGTAATACCGGAGGCTTTCTATCGCCCACTTAATGGCGAGTGCCTCCTTCTCAACCACTGAATAGTTAGTCTCTCGGGGAAACAACTTCCTACTAAGGTATAGGATAGGTTTTTCTTCTCCCTCTGGGTCTTTTTGGGACAGCACAGCCCCCAAACCCTGGTCAGATGCGTCTGTTTGTAGTATGAAGGGGTGGGTATAATCCGGACTCATCAGTACTGGCTCAGAGGTTAGGGAATGTTTGAGTAGGTGAAAGGCCTGCAACAATAAGGGGATGGGTTGCTTGAGGATCTCCTCCGTTTTCGTTGTTTTCTTCAGGAGATCTGTCAGGGGGGCGGCAGTATGGGAGAAGTTGGGTATAAACCTCCGGTAGTATCCCAACATACCCAGGAAGGCACAGAGATCTTTACGGGTCTGGGGAAAAGGTATGGCTTGGATGGTCCTGACCTTGCTGTCCTGTGGACGGATGTGCCCCTCACCCAGCAAGTACCCTAGATACTTCACGCTCTGCGCTGCTAAAGTAGTCTTGGAGGGGTTAATGGTGAAGCCGAAGGCACCTAGGGATGAGACAACCGACTGGACATGAGTAAGATGTTGTTCCCAGGTATCACTATAGATGACTATGTCATCTAGGTAAGCGCCTGAGTAGAGGGAGTGGGGTTGTAGGACCTGATTCATGGCCCTTTGAAATGTTGCTGGGGCTCCATGAAGCCCGAAGGGCATTACTTTGAACTGAAACAGGCCCTCTGGGGTGGAAAAGGCGGTCTTGTGTTTGTCCTCTGCCCTTAAGGGGATCTGCCAATAACCCTTGCAGAGGTCAAGGGTACTTATATATTTAGCCCTGCCGATGCGTTTGACCATCTCGTCTACACGAGGAAGGGGGTATGAGTCGAAGGCTGAGATCTTGTTCACCTCCCTAAAATCAATACAAAATCTAGTGGAGCCATCGGGTTTAGGGACTAAAACGATGGGAGAATTCCAGCTACTGCAGGAGGGTTCTATGATGCCCATTTTTAACATTTGATTGGTTTCCTCTTTTATGACAGCTCTGCGGGCTTCCGGGACACGGTATGGTCGCTGTCTGACTATTCTCCCGGGTTCCGTGTGGATGGCATGTTCTACTACAGTAGTGTGTCCCGGTAAGGATGAAAACACTGTTTGTACTGATGACAAGGACTGGCAAAGGTCCTGTTTCTTGCACTCCGATAACTCTGTAT
This sequence comes from Lissotriton vulgaris, assembly GCF_964263255.1. Classification (NCBI taxonomy): domain Eukaryota; kingdom Metazoa; phylum Chordata; class Amphibia; order Caudata; family Salamandridae; genus Lissotriton; species Lissotriton vulgaris. The sequence goes on along the minus strand of NC_141685.1, from coordinate 1,512,569,903 downwards.
CAAAGCAGCATTCAAACGGGAGGGGGCTACCACCAGACAAGATGGGACGGGGCCCCTCCCATTTCTTTAGGAGGTTGATATGATATATTTGGGTGGATCCCCGGTTGACGTCCGTTTGGACTTCATATGTGACTGGAGTCACTTGTCTTGTGACGGTGAATGGACCCTGCCATTGTCCTAGCAACTTATGGTCCGAGGAAGGAATAAGCAACAGTACTTGATCGCCGGGAACAAAGGACCGGGGTTTGGTTCCCTTGTCGTATTGCTGCTTTTGAGTGGTTTGGGCAGCAAGTAGGTTCTGTCTCACGATCTCCCGGATTTCCCCTAAGTGAGTTTTCAGGTTGTTGACGTATTCGGGAAGAGGACGGGTCCGATCGGGCTCTGCTTCCCAGGCCTCACGAGCCATGTCCAACAGAGTCCGGGGGGCCCGACCATACAGCAGTTCGTATGGCGAATATCCCGTGCTGCTTTGTGCTTTGCAGCGGATGGCAAAAAGGGCCAAAGGAAGCATCTCCTCCCACCTTCTGCTCTCGAGACCCAAAAGTTTTTTCAAGGTGGTTTTTAGAGTGGCATTATAGCGTTCTACCAAGCCGTCCGTCTGGGGGTGGTAGGCAGAAGTTCTTATTTGTTTAATACCCAGATTAGAACAGACTTGGCGCATCAGAGAGGAGACAAAGGGTGTGCCTTGATCGGTCAGTATTTCACGTGGAAAACCCACCCTAGAGAAAATGGAAATAAGAGCTTTGGCAATGTTCTGGGTGGTTGGTTGTCGGAGGGGCACAGCTTCTGGGAATCGCGTGGCGTAGTCCACCAACACTAGTGCATACCTACAACCGCTCTTGGAGGGTAACAGGGGGCCTATAATGTCCATACCAACCCTTGTAAAGGGGATATCGATCAGAGGGAGGGGCTGGAGGGGTGCTCTCGGTGGTCGGTACCGGCTGGTCTTTTGGCACACCGGGCATTCCCGACAGTAACGTTTGATCTGAGCATACACGCCTGGCCAATAGAATTTCTCCAAAATCGCCTCTCCAGTCTTTTCATCGCTGAAATGCCCTCCCAATAGATGGCTGTGAGCCAGAAACAACACCTTATCACGAAACAGCCCCGGGATGACCAATTGTGCATTAGCCTGGGTTCCTCCCTTCCGATACAGGAGTCCGTTCCTTATGAAGAAGTAAGGACCTACTTGTAAGGGGTCCTCATTGGGCAGCGCACGTCCCCAGGCATCCTGTAGTACTGGATCCTCTTGCTGTGTTGCGCAGAATTCCCGGTCAGCTTCCCACGGATGATTGTCGACTTGTGCGGGGTAAGCCAGGGCGAATTCCTTTTTTTCTCTTTTCTTTTGGGCTTTTGTCTTCAAGGGTTTGGTAACCTTCTCCGGAGCTGGGGAATCACGTGAGAACGGGGCCTCAGCCCACCATTTCTTCAGGGAGTCTGTGGTGTCCTGTAGGAGATGGGGAAGACCACTATAGTCGCTCCCTAGAATAGCCTGTTCGGGTAGGTTGGGCACCAAACCGACTGTCAGTAGGCTTCCTTTATCGGTAGGGTGTTGCACACATACTTGTGCTGTCGGGTAACATTTTGTGTCTCCTTGTACACATTTGATGGCCACGGACCCTGTCACAGGTCCTACTGAGTGGGGTAGTTCTTGGGGACGCAGAACACTATGGCGACACCCTGTATCTGCAAGCGCCATAATTCTGTGTCCGTCGATCTGTACTGGGCAACGGAAGGGTGGAGGGGATGATTCCGTAGTGAGACACACGTAGTTCCTGGTCAGCCCGATCTCCATGGGTTCCTCCTTCTGGGGGCATATGCGAGCTATGTGGCCGTATCCACCACAATGATAACATTGTGGTCCTGGGTGGGGTGGTCTCGGCATGACTGGATAGGGCATCAAGGGGACTGGTTCTGGTTTCCGGACCACCTGGGTTGGTCTTGGTGGTCGGAGATGGCTGCCATGGGGAATGCGGGTAGGGTGTTCCTCCTTCACACGCTGGGATTCCTGAGCTCGATTGTAGGCACTGGCTATTTCTACGGCACTGTCGAGAGTCAACCGGGCATGTTGGCGCACCCATTTCTGCGTGGCGGGGTGTAGGGATGCTAAGTACTGTTCAAGGTATATCTTGGCCATTATGTCTGCCTTGCTGGATGTCTCAGGTTTGAGCCATCGGTTGGCCAAGTCCTGTATACGAAATGACAAGGCCCGGGGATTCTCTTGGGGTCCCTCCTTGGCCTGACGGAGCCGAACCCTGTATGTTTCATCATCTATCCCCAGACGTTCCAATATGCACTTTTTGATATCAGCATAGGGGGTTTGTCCCTGTATGTTAGCTTGCTGATATGCTGCTTGCAGTTCTCCTGTTAGTAGGGGGCCGAGATAATGACCCCAACGGTCCTCTGGCCAGGCAGCGGCCTGAGCCAGGCGTTCAAAATTGGTGAAGAAAAAGTCAGGATCTTCGCCAGCCACATATTTTTGCAGGACTACTGAGGGAAGAGAGGCCATGGGTTTTTGTTGTCCCATGACAGTAGTTAACTTCTCGAGGGCTTGGTCCTGGGCCGTGCCCTGCCCTTTCAGGACGTCGTGCAGTTGTCCCCGGTCGTCTTCTGCGGTCTTGAGGAACCGCTCCATCAGCTTTCCGAGAAGTTCCTGTCCTTCCGCCAACTGTTTGACTGCGGCCTCCATGCTTCCTGGCAATCCCACTTCTGACACCACTTGTGGAGTGTGGGGTTGGGCGGGCCGGAATAACAGGCGTGGAGGCCGGATGTAGTGTGCTATGATTAGCAAGAGTTTTATTGGTTTCACAGAGGTCAAGCCCTTCAGCACTGTTGTACAGTATAGTCCAAGAGGGTGGGGTTGTGGTTCCTAGCGAGGAGGGTCCGATGATGGGGAAACAGGCAGGTCTTCCACTGCTAGGTTTGTGTCCTCCTTCCTGGTTGCAGGCGTTGGTGTGTCCCTCGGAGATAAAGGAAAGAGACACAGGGCGGTTAGTTCCAATGGTCACGGAACTTGGTCGACTGACACCAGCACCAGGGAGTGTGAGGTTTAGGAATTGACCGTGAGGGAGGGCGGTAGGGCAGGGGAAGAAGGGAAAGAAAAGACGGAAAGCAGGTACAGAGTGCAGTTGGGGGGGGGGGTTTGTGCAGAACGTATTCTACAGTGTCGGGGTGATTCTAATTTACAGTGAGGGTGCACGGGAGTTCTTTACAATATTCACACTATTTACACTAACTACACGGGGAGGGGGTAACACAGAGAAAAGGTAACAATGTACTCAAGTGCCCCGCCGTAACTCTCATCCGAGTTACGGCCGCTTTCCAGCCACCTCCTGAGGACGCCACCAATCCTCGCACCAAACGTCTTCTTCTTCTTCCTTCTCTCGCCTCGTCCTTTCTCCTTCACTCTCCGCTGCCGGTCCTTCGCGTGCCGCTAACTCCTGCCACGAGTTCACCGCTGGGAACCTCTCCACTTCTGAGTCGCCGGCTTTTCTATCGTCCGATCGGGTTCCTGAGGAAAGACTTCCGGGGTCAGGCGGGGTCACTTCCGGTCCTTTAGTAGCCGTTGTACTTCCGGGGTCAAGCAAGGACGCTTCAGGTCCGCGGTGTTCCGGTGGTGCTGTCGGCGCCTGTAGGGAAACAGAGAGAGGTGTAGCCCGTTTTGGCTGAGGTTTAGTGATGCCGCCCGTATGAGAGACACTACGGTACCGCTGCGCCCTGGAGGTAAGGGGCGCCCCTTCACATTCAGATACTCTCGTGTTCATTCCATCATAGTGCTTGGACTGGTATACAGATTGAGTCGTCTTCCGTCTCCTTTTCCCCTTTTTTACGATTGTTGCACATAATTTTGCCTGAACTAGTACTGTTGCTGACTTATCAAATCAGCTGCGTCTTATTTCAATGAGACCGCATTTCTCCTGAGAATAAAAAATAATATTTTTTCTGCCCTGAGGAAGCCCAAAAACAGGCGAAACACGTTGGCTGTTTTGTGCTGTGTTAATGATCATCGTACTTTGAGTTTCTTGGCTGTTCTGTCTTCGTGTCAAGAGAAATTGATTGACAAATTGGACTTTTTCACATTTATGAAGGACATGTGTCATAATTTATCAACTTGATACGTCAAATTTAACAAATTTTTCTGTTGCCTCTCCATGTGCTTGTTTGGTGTTTATTGAACTATAGTTCCGTGGCAGTGGACTAGGGAGGTGGGCAGCTTTTTACTGGTTTCTGAAAATATATAGTAGTGTATAGTTATGTTGTGCAACATCTAATCCCTTACTGCCATCCTTTTGCTGTGTTTCACCCCCCCTGAAAAAGCCTTCGGCCGACCCAACGGATTTAAAGAACTACCGACCCATCTCCCTCCTGCCCTTCGCCGCCAAAGTCTCAGAAAGAATCGTCAACTCCCAGCTGACCACGTTCATCGAAGAAAACTGCATCCTGGACCCGTCCCAATCCGGCTTCCGGAGCAACCACAGCGCAGAGATGGCCCTGATCGCCGCCACTGACGATATCCGCATGCTACGAGATCAGGTACACACCGCAGCCCTCATCCTCCTGGACCTTTCCACAGCTTTCCACACCGTTTCACACCGCACACTAACCACCAGACTCCACACCGCCGGGATCCAGGGAAACGCCCTCAAATGGATCCGCTCCTTCTTCTATTGAAGAACTCTGAAAATCAGACTCCCTGCTATCACTCCGAACCGACAGACATCATCTGCGGAGTTCCCCAGGGTTCCTCGCTGAGCCCCACCCTTTTCCACATCTACATGGCACCCCTCGCCAACATCGTCAGGAAACACCGACTTAACATCATATCCTACGCCGACGACACTCATCTCATCCTCTCCCTCACCAGGAACTCAGAAGACACCAGACTCAGTTTCCAGGAGGGCATGAAGGACGTCGCATCGTAGATGAAGGATAGCTGCCTCAAACTCAACTCTGACTAAACCGAAGTCTTAATCTTCAGCACCCACCCCTCCGCCTGGAGCAACGCATGGTGGCCATCAGCCCTCAGTCTGTCCCCCACCCCTATGGGCCACGCAAGAAACCTTGGCATAATCCTGGAGTCCCCTCACTCCATGAATCGCCAAATCAACGCTGTCTCCTCCACTAGTTTCAATTGCCTCCGGATCCTGCGTATGACTTTCAAATGGATCCCCCCCCAACTGCAGAAAGACGGTCACCCACGCCTTCATCGCTAGCAGGCTCGACTATAGAAACGCTCTCTACGCAGGAATCAACAAATCCCTGCTATGCAGACTCCAAACCATCCAGAACGGTGCCGCAAGGCTCATCCTAGGAGCACCACACCACGAGCACATGACCCCGCACCTGGGCAGACTCCACTGGCTCCCCGTCGAGAAGAGAGTCACTTACAAACTACTCACACACGGCTACAAATCACTCAACAACATCGGGCCCAAGTACCTCAACGACAGTTTGAGTTTCCACTCACCAGTGAGGAATCTCCGCTCGGCCGACCTCGCCCTGGCAGAAGTCCTCTGCATCCGCCGTAGCAGATCCGGAGGCAGGGCCTTCTCCTACACCGCAGCCACGTCCTGGAACTCTCTCCCGTTGGAAATATGACGTACACCAACCCTGCCAGCATTCAGGAGTGCACTCAAGACTTGGCTTTTCAACTGACCTAAGCTGCCCTACCCCCCCCCACCCCCACCCCTCAGCGCCTTGAGACCCTCACGGGTGAGTAGTGCGCTTTACCAACCCCTGATTGATTGATTGATTCATTCATGTTTTGAGTGGGATTGTGTAGGACTACAACAACCTGTACTTCCATGCTGAAGTGTTGATGCACTGAGCGAAGTTCAGACATCTGTGGATAGGAAAGTCTAACCTTGTAGAGCTAAGCCAAAGCCTTAGTTTAAGCAACATTACCTGCCATCTTTGCCTGGGCTTGCACCAAAGGGCCCGCCATGGGTTGGATGTAGAAGAAGAATGATCCACTTCAAAATCCTGTGATGGGAGTATTGGTTTTAAAACCCTGGGGCATCTATTTGCCCCGATCCCCGACTACAATACCGAGCAAGATCTTTAACTGAGGGTAGCCTATCAGCATTCCTTATAGATGTCTCTGCAGTACATTATTTCCTTGTTATAACTACCATCTTGTATTGTATGAAATACAATAATAAAAGAGTGCTTATATAATAATCCTTCAGCCTGCTGAAGCACCCTGATGCCACAAGACACAGTATTTCACCCTTTGCTTCTTCTACTACTCCACTTTCTCTCCCTTCTTCTTTCCCCACTCTTTCACTCTTTTTCGTTTTGGTTTCTTCCCCCTCTCCTCCTTCCCCCTCCCACTTTCCTCCTTTCCCTACCCCGTTCTTAACCTTATTTACCTTAATTTACTCCTACTATTAAAGAAAGAATTTTTAAAAAATGGTGTCAAGGGATAGGCCCCTGAAGCAGTCCCAACCTTGGCAGGTCTACTGCAAATTGTTCAACTGTCTATACAAAGTATCCCCTCGGACACATATAAATCAAAAGTTGGCGAGACAAAGAACACAAAAAAGGAGAAGGTTGTGACAAGTGTTCTTAGCTCACGCTACTGCCGGCACAAGCACATAGAGGGGATTGGAAGTGAAGCTGTTTGCGCTAAACTGCTCACATTTAGCAGAGATGAAGTAGGCTCAACGTGCAGGCTTGGGATGGGAGCGGGAAATGCTGTTCCCTCTTCCAAGCAGCATGAATTTCCACCACCAGGGAGTGACTGTCCACCAGTTAAGGTAGATCACAGACAGCCTCCAGATGGTGGGATGTTCGCAAGTCCCGCCTTGTTGTGCACCATTGGCAGTTGCCATACGATCCAGGTCTCAGCTCTCAGAATGGAGGCTTACTAGGGTCACTGCCATTTCGAACTTCCGCATTCTGAGCTGCAGTACCGCTATCGAAGTAGACAGAGAGAGAGAGCCAAGGCAGTGAATCTGATCTGGCCCCGCTCAACTGTATGTAGCGCCCACAGTTGCAGGGTGATGGGGTATCATGGCACTCAGATCCCAGCAGTGGATTACAAGCTGTGCCCCAAAGGTACCCTCAGAAAATAGAATTTCCCAGGGTAGTCGAGAATAACTTGATTTCTCCAGAAATTCACTACTTCTCACCAAAGTTTTACCTGGAGATTCCAGTTGCATTCAGCAATCAAAATGCCTGAGGCTGAATCAAATGCAGTTGCACTAGGTCTGCGTTGTTACTGCAGATCCAGTTACTGGCCCCATAGGAATTAAAGTGACATTCGTAGGAAAGCCCTTTGTTTGGGGTGAATTTACCACATGATTTTACAGTACAAATGGAAAGGTGTAAAAAGGTGGTTGTTCACCTGTTCATATAGTTACCACCCATTGTGCATCTCCTTTTCAGTGCAAAACACAGCTAGAAAACTACTGTTTTCACCTCTTTCCAGTTTCTATGTATCTGGAACTGTATATGCTGCAATATAATGCAACAATATAATGCAATGTAATAACTGTTGTGCAACATAATAAATGTTGTGAAATGCAATAATTGTTGATTCCTCCTCGCCAAAGTGTTGCAAAAGTTTATTAAAAAAAGGAAATTAAATAAAATTGGGATATAAAATATCCATGGTGTGCAATGCAATAATTATTTAATTTTCTTGGTCAAAAGGTTTGTAAACGTTCTCAAAAAAACAAAAGAAAATTAAATAGAATTTACCAATCAAATATCCATATGGGTTACTGTTAAAGCCCAAAAGTCAATTATTGACACTTATTCAAACTGTAACATTAGAATGATACTCTATGTAGCGTAGCCATTGACTGGAAATTTAGATTTTGTTCTTGTGCAAGTGGTCAAATATGGTGCATCATTAACACGGATGCTTATACCAATATTCCACCAACATGTATATGACACTCTACCAATTGTCCTTACCCATACTGAAGTAAAATCTCAGGTTCCCGTAACTCGTGGTGTCCATATAAGGGGAACACAGCTTTCGCTCTCCATCCTTGAGAAAAACAAGTGATGAGCCAGATTCCAGGGTTCCACATTCGCTGCTAACAACACCACCGATAATCTCCCAGCTATGCAGAAGAGAACAAGAAGGGTTAGTTCAGAAAAAAACTTGCAATATTATTAGCAGAAATCAGGGATAAAAAAGATTTGGGTTTTGGTATGTTATGCAACTGGGAGGAAACAATTAACTAACAATCCTATGGGCTTCCTTATATAGAGGTTGGTTGAATATCATCTGTTCCCACGCATGCTAAAACCACGCCGCGTGGCTTAATAACCCAGTCAATACCACGACTGTGTCATTACCACAAGCTCCATTACAACGCAAGTCAGTACAACGACTTGCTTTGGGTAGCGTTGGGCTTTGGATTAGTTTAAATTACTATTCCAACTCCAGTTGGTGTATCAATAGAGAAGGTGTTGGATAAAAATCCAACACCAGTCCAACACAACATTCCCTAAAGCAAATCGCTGTAATGAGACTTGGATTAAAATGGAACTTGTGGTCATGTGGAAGTCATGGTACTGACTGAGTTGTAAAGGCACCAAGTTTTAATGCCTGCATTGTGCTAGATGTTTCCCTGATTAGTTACTATATTATGTTCACTATCTTCTTTAAAGGGAACATTGAGCTGAACGTTCCTCATTTCTAAAGTCGTACATATACTGTTACAAATTTCACAGAACAAAAATTATTTACACCAGAGTATATGATCACCACTTCCGAGTAAATGAGCCATTGAGATGTATTTTACTATTTGTTCTTTGTATCTAATAAAAAACACATGCCAATATTGCCCTACAATATTTTCAGAAATCTGACTAGTTCATTACAAAACTCTATATCCGTTCCAGAGGCAGCAAAAAGGACTGAGGAGAGTATGGCATAAAAAGGTGAGAGGTTCTGGGTTAGTGGTATGGATGGCTCCATCCAATTTTAGGGCTAGTGGTAGTGTCAAGACTTAGCCAAAATGGTGTTTAAAGGTGAATAAAACAATTCTTTACTACTAGGTAGACTACAGTGATGAGATGCCCCTTGAATCCTGGTGCCCTGCGGTTGACAGCACTCTGGTCAGTGTTTACTACTGGTCAGGCAACCATATGAAAGCATAGCTGGAGCGTCAAACTCATCTTTGACAGGTGGCACTATCATAAACACCTTCCATGCTCATGACGGAGCCGCTCCGTCATGGCCCGCTCGGCGCGCCTGCGTGGCGCGAATCCCGCGCCTGCGCTGGACGTTCCATTGAGCAGGCGGGGCCATGACGGAACCGCTCCATCATGAGCACAGCTCAACCGCGACTCGTGACGCAGCGGCTCCGTCACGAGCATGCGAGCGCCGCTAGTCACCCCCTCCCCCCATGCGCTCCGGCGGAATTGCCGCTGCAGCGAAGGGGTTAAAGAATTAAGGCATTGAGATTGATTTAGACCCAAGAAGGCAATGGGTGCTGAAGTTTAAAACATAGACCTGGAAGGAGAAAAAGTAGAAGCTCCTTTGCTGCGTAATTTAAGTTTGGAAGCAAAGTGCTTCACTGGAGCTGCCATATTACACCGTATTTTTAGGCCTGTATATACACAGCCTTATGCAGAGGTCTAGACCTCATGTTACCACTACACACAACATATATTTTCAAAGCTTGCTTTAGTTCTTCATGTGTAATAACATGTAGAAATATTCCTTATTTGAAGTAATGTACTACAGCTGTGTAAAAATAATTATGCCATTAATATATCCTGTCTGCTAATGATTGTCTGGTTCAATTAATCATACTAGAACAGTGGAAAAGCTAGTTCTAGTTTACATTATTAATTTAGCTTTATCACAGTAGTCTGGTTCTAGCAGCAGATATTGTGACATCACAACTCAACTGTAACAGGATCTTACAGTTGAGCAGCTACTTCATTTTCATGTCACAGGTGACTAGTGATCCCACAACTAGGCCGTAATAAGAAAATTAGAAACGTGTTTGAGTGCAGGGATTGTAGGCATCTGTGCATTATAAATAAATAAAAAGTACATTAGCATGGACCTATTTTCACTCCTCACCTTCCACAAACCATCTGATGATGCAATGCATGTTAGTTTTCTGACACTGGGGCAGAGTAGTGCAAAGAAAAGTAGCCCACGTTCTCAGACCAAAACACTACTGAGATTGCTTCGTTCTGCACACTACAATCCTTTGCTTCACAAGTAAGTAACTCAGAAACTCGCATGTCGAACAACTTTTAAATACTGCCAGTGCTAAGCTTGCATTGGGCTTGGCTTCATGGGAGTTTGGCTGTCAAGCATGTTCATGTTCCTAGCACGCAGCATCTATCATTTGATGAGTGCCAGTATTACACCTTTATGTTGCAGCATTATGGCTCCCTTAAAGAAGACGGTCTGGTGCACCTTGGTCAACGCCAGGTGCTTACAACATTGGTCCAGGAGTGGAAAGAGTATGAAATGTTGGCAGAACGCCCTTGGTCCATCTAAAGCCCAACCTTGAAATGTCTTCCTACACAACACCGAGGGCAATCAAGGTCACCTACTACTCTGACAATAAATCCAATAAGGCTGCTATACGTTTTGCTTATCTAATGTATTGTGTGACGTGAAGCTACAACTACCATGATGGGGTGAGAGAGGAACGAGAGGCTTACCACACTTAAGTGGTCGCCACCACGTCCTAATGCATCTGCCCACATACAGAGATTGACTTTGAAATTCAATTCACCTACCCACTGGAACTGGAGGCTGAATTCAAAATGTACCTTTCGTGGGAGAACAGACCTCCCACATGGAAACCTGCCTTCCGGACTCTCAGTTGCTGACATCACCATTGACATCGCAGTCTAGGAAGCATATCAGCGTACGCTGCTATTTCTGAAAATGCTTCACTAGCGGATGTGACATTTGTACAATTGCTATGCTATGAATCACTAAACTAGTTAGGTAGTGTAAGTGAGAGCTTTCACTGATGATCCAGTCATTAGATAAACAACACGTACCATCAATCACAATATAACTCCCTTGCTCCTTGCAGCTTTAAATGCAGCCCACTCTCAGGACCGCATCTGGTGCCTATTGCCTATTGGAGTGGCTTTCAATGCAACAATGGCGTTCTTCTTCATTACAGGCTGCATCTGAAATGCTGGTTTGCGGATGCACATGGTGGTCCCTATTAAACTGCATATCCATGCAGCACCTTATGAGGTAGAGACCAGCATGTTAAGACTACAGGTTTACAGATGAGAAAGCCGGTGCATTTAGAGTGATCTGACCCGAGCTACCCAATGTGTGACATAAGGGAATGAGACCTGGGGCACAAGACTGGTACCAGATCCAATGGCTTCACCTGCCCACAGATTCTATTATTCACCTCCATCATATGGCCAAACAGGCGCCAGGTGCTTTGTGTTTCTCCACAGTGAAGGCCCAGAACAAAGAAACATGAGGTGCGTCTGAACAAACCACAGACTCTCTCCAAGGCGGGGCCAACCCAGCGGAAGTAAGTGGCTGACTCGACGTTGACGTACTGAAGGCAATCTGCCCACGGGTCATCGGCCTTGCGTATGCTCCATTTCTTCCAATTAAAATACCCTGCCTGTCCGTTGACCCGCAAGCCGACGAGGGGGGTCACGACGCAGCTAAAGCTTTTTTCGAAGGGTTAATCCATTCTGAGGAACATCGTGTAAGTGTCCCTGGTCTTGAGGGTGGGAGGGGCAGCTTAACATCTGTAACAAGGAGGAGAGCTCATCTCCACTGACTCCTTCCCCGTTATCAGCACCGCAGGGAATGCCCAGCGCCCAGACAATGTATGGGATTTAATGGGATGCAGGACTTGCAGGGAGCCCCAAGCCAGGAATTGAGTGGTCATTAGACAAGCGGGCGCAGGAATCGCTATTTCATGAAATAATTATATGAACGATAACAAATTGTAAACAGACGTTACATGGCTCCTTGTGAGCAGGAGGAGAGAGTAAGGAATGCAGTGCGCCTGAAGGAAACAACTTAAGAGGAATCGATTAACCCCACCCGGGGGGTGATGATAAATGCACATCTTGTGATAGTCCCTCTTGGGAGAGCATGCCAGGCCGGAGTACACACCGAGTGTGCTTCAGAAGTCTGGCCATCGCTTCGTGTAAATATGTTTTTGTACATGCCTGACGCAGTGTGGAATTGCTATAAATAATTTCACGCTCATAGGTAGAAAAATATGCAACGCAAAGCCAGTGGGAGGGTAAACTCAAGCGGCTGCCATGTATGCCAAACTCCCACGAGGAAGCATGCAATTAACAGCACAGCGGTTTTTAATCACACTGATACTTTTGAGATAAATAAAGAAAAATAATAACAATTACAAATATTGTAACTAAATTAATAAAGCAGCATAGCTTGTGTTTCATGATTCTTCAGACCCTTTTGATCTTAAGATCCTCGCCAGTCCTACAGCAAGTCTACTTTGCGCCAGTAACAGTGAGCTGCATTCGCCCAGTTTTGTAAACTGTAACAACATAACAATAATAACATAATGACAGAAAAACAAGTATTATTATTAGTTCTATTATTAGTACACTTATTATTGGTACTTCCCATCTGTCCCTTAATGACATAGCTTTGCAGTGTCTAGGATCTGATAATAAACGCTGGTGCTATTATCCAGTTTAATCGTCCTCAGTTGCTTAAGCTGAGGAACATAAAAGGAGGCAGTTCTAACTCAGAATACGGAAATGACATCAAACTTCAGCAGCGAACGTTTAACTCGGGAACCATCTTGAGGAAGCACAAGAATAGAAGAGAATATCCACATAGTACAACAGCGACTAAGGAAAGGCAAACCCCATGTCGAGTTGTATAGCTGTGCTGAAAAATATATCTGCTCAAAGGCTGCTTGGAAGCTCTGCTCTTATTTTTGAGATAGTGGTGCCATGCTTTCAATATCATGATAACTGATACATCAACATATATAAGCGATATTATCTTTGTGAGTCCTACTATAATTTTCCTCTTTTTACAGACTTTTGGGCAGATGACGATATTTGATGGTTAGTGTTTGACACATAAGGACGGACACTATGTGTCAGATGAAGAGACTCACCGTCTGGCAGACGATGGCGCGCACTGTTTGAGAAATGATGACGTATTGTGTTTGGAAGATGAAGACATATGCTGTTAAGCAGATGAGTCCATCCTCTGGTGAATAATGCTGTACACTGGGTAGCAGATAAAAGTTGTTATTGTTTTGCGTATTCTGGCACAGTGGCAGGTGATGATGACCATCAAATACTGATGTACCTTACTGGGCAGATTATGGCATACTTTCTTGCAGGGGCGACTAGCAGCTGTGAAAATCGGTGAGGCGCAGCTTGCTATAAAACTCATCGACATGCTGCCTTTCTCCTCTCCCCTCTCCCGACGACGATGAGCAGACAGGAAGGTGGGTTACTTCCTGCATACGAATTCAACCAATCCTGGAGCTGCTTTAAACAGCTCCAGGATTGGTTGGAGCAGGCTAACCCAGTGCACATTTTGAAGCTAGGGGCCCGTACCTGCAATCCCTCAGCTGTTTTACAGCACTGAAATTGCAGGCTTTGAAGTGCGCATGACAGATTAGCCGGCTGTAGACAGCTGGACAATCTGCATTGTGCACTAAGCAGTCATCCTACAATACACAGGAATCTGTCTGTCCCGCCCCCACCATCATGCTTGCTAGCACAGACTGCGGCACACAAAATAATAAAATGGTATTGAACATTTTATTATACTGTGTGTATCTGCTGCGCTTGCTGCTGAGGGGGGTGGGAGGGCGACATCCTCTGCCTTAACGGAGGACCTGCCACTGCTTTCTTAACAGAGTAAAAATACACATGCATGAAACGTTTAGAGAAAAATTACTTTACACCTTTGCAGGAAGCCCTGTTTACCATTGTTAACAGACAGGGCTTGATATCAGAATCCACAGGTGGTGCATGGCAAAGTTCATGTACCACCAATAGGATTCCCTGTGACGCAAAACAGTGCAAAGCAATGTTACTTTGAATAGCTTTACGGTTACTTTCTAGCACAATTTTTACACTGGGAAGTAAATCCCAAATCAACACTTTGATCCAGTTTGCGTCACTTCTGGTGGTACTGCTGGGGCGCACAGTGTTGCTACATCTGGTCCACAGTGTTTTTCAGATGAAGCACACAATGTTTAAGAGATGATGACACTGTCAACATCAACCACTTTTGTGAGTTTCCCATTACTGCTTTGATGAACAACTCTGCATTTTTTTTCCTCTTTGTGACCTTAGGTTTGCTTACCAGACTCCATGCTTATCCGCATCGCTGCAGCGGCTTTTCCCGCTGTGTGTGGCAATTTACGAAAAGCCGTGTTACGTGACGAGCTCAGCTCGTCATCCGCACACGACTACCGTGGCTGATGACGAGCTGAGCTCGTCATCAACAGCGTAGCGGTTATTGCTCTGTAAAAGTGTGTTGGCATCTCTGTGCAGGGGGTTTATGCAGAGCCTAAGCCATCACTGAGCCACACTCCCTGTAAGTCAGCAGCATTATGCTGCAGCGGCTAAGTTATGGAAATGTGAGGTGGAGGATATACATTCTACACAGTCCCTCTCTCATGAGTCAGATCAGGCTGCACTGGCATCTAACGCTTAGTTTAGACCCATATTTGGTAAATAAAAATTGTACTTCACTGTTCATTTGCATCTCTTAGCTGCAAAATGTAATCAACATCAAAATCGTTAATTGATGTAGAAAATCCTAGCTAAATTATTGATAAAATATTAGTTTAATGCGATTCTTAGAAGTTAAATAAAAAAGAGGCAGAATTAACCATTATTTTGTGCAGTAAAACGTTATGCCACACAGTAATGTCAAAGTTCTCTTGCAGTGGATGAACACCCTGCTAAGACAAGTAACCTGTTTGGGAATGTTGTGACAGGAGCTCCAATAGTAATCCTATCCTATCCTCCCTCTAACAAGACTAATGAGTTGGGCATGAGACGAATTCCTAGCAGTCAACACAATCTCCCTTGGATAAAATGGGGGTTTGGGAAAGGGTAGGACTAAAAGACACTGGCCAAGTCCTCCAGGGAGAAAATGGTCTTGGGCTGCTTGTGCTCCAGTTCAGGGAGGACCTGGAATGGCAAAGGGTATGAAGAGCAAAGACAGTTAAGGGCTGGCAATTATAGTGCATGGGAAGATTGCAAGCAGCTCAGAAGCTTTGGTTGAATCGAGAGAGCTGGGAGGTCCAGAACACCGGTCTATGGAGATTGGAGCAGAGGAGTCGAAGGAAGACTTTACAGGACAGACACAGAGCCAGATCAATCAGATTGTCAGGATTGCGTAAACTGGCACTTCTGGATCCGGATAATACCTATCAGTAGAGGGAACACGTTCCCTTGCACATTTCTTGGTTGTATGGTTCCCAGTGTTGTTCATTTCGTTCACTGTCCCGGTTCCTGTGCCTTTGTTCACAAACTGGATGGCAGCGTGCCTCTTCATAGAACCACAGTGGGAACAAACAGAGTGGATAAAAACATTGAACACTAAAGAGGAAGGGAAATGCAGAAAGGGAGGGAAAAAACAACAAAGGCCCCGGAACTGTGACAATCAAGGAAATGAACAAAGCTGGGAACCATACAACCAAGAAATATGCAAGGAAACATGGTCCCTCTTCAGGGTCTCTGGGACATCAGGAGCATGCCAGTGTTTGCAGCTGGTGTTACACAAGGTGGAGAGTCATGCACTTCACTGAAATAAATCTGAGGGCATGAAGAGTGAGTGTCGCAGAGGAGCAAAGCGATCTCTCCATCTTTCTGCTCCTCAAGTTTTTGGTTTGACTCCAAGGACGCCACCGTTTTATAACATCAGAATTTTTAGGTTTTGCCTATGAGACCACTTTTAACTGGCTGTCTATAGGTAAAGGCCTTTAGTGGATCACAGTGCTTTCAATCAGATGACAAAGGTGGCGGGGTGCCTGGAAGGGGATGGCCTACATAATTAAGGATGTGGCTTAAAACACGCAAACTACAATCCTGTGTTTTACACAGAATGCTGCCTGGCCAGCATTTAGTTACCTCTTTGTGAGCTTTCAGCTATTGCATCCAGTCATATCAGACAACAATAAACATATGCCTAAAAAAAAACCAGACCTATTGGCTTTGTTAGCAGTTTGATAGAAATGAGTAACAACAATGATTTTGTTGTAAATAATTAGAATTGATTATTGCAAATGGTTAACATCGCCACTACTATGTGTGCACAGAAGAGACATCAACAATTGCGTGAGCATGTAATCGGAACACTTTTTTTACAGTTTTATATGGCGCAAACATGACCCAATGGCATAAGGGTGCTTTACATGAGCACCAGTTTACATTTCACAAAAACTGTTTTTTGGTGGGGTGGTTGCATTACGTGATTTTTCCCGAATCAAAGGATGTTGAGTAGAAAACAGAACTAGAACTTGTTCCCCAGTTTCAAAGTTGGCAGCTCTAACTATTAGATCACATTTCCTCCTATTATGGCCAGGGGCACTAGAATTATGCGGCTGGAGAGGGCCAAATTATGCAGCAGAGTTGAGTAAATTATGCAGCAAGAAAAGGCAAATTATGTGGCATAATGCGCCACATATTGCAATAAAATATTACTTTATTATTTCATCATTTTTAAACTTGGTAACACTGTATGGGCATTGGTTGCACCTCATTAGTAACAGTTTATCACCCAAATATAGCAATAAGCAAAAGCAAGGTGACTAGTCCAGCTTTGCACAGCAACATGTCACTGATTTTTAGTAACTTTTGAATTGGTTAAGCTAGAAACTATTTTTTTTTGTTAAAATCTCCATATTATGTGGCAGATGAAGGATTATGTGGCAAATGTGGCAAATCTATAATTACGCAAAAATCACAGCGGTCACACAACTGTATAATTCCAGTGGCCCTGGTTATGGCCCACTGACTCACTCCGACTTCAGTCTCAGCTCTAGAGTGCTCAATAATGCCCCATAATTAACATTGTTCCCAAACCAGAATTCACCTGTACACGTACATGAAACTCAGCTCTCATGTACCATACAAGTATTGGACAACCCAATAGCCCAGCCCATTAGTACTTGGTAAAGTAAACTCCAATTGCAACAGAAAATTGCACCACAGCAGAGCGTTTACAAATGTTAACAAATTCAAAGTATTTACTAGCATAAATTATGCAATGTACATACAATAACATATTGCTAAAACCACTGACAAAGACAATAGGTCCCAAAGACGAGGCCTATTGCTTTTCCAATATTTGTTTTTTTGCCTGTTATGCCTGCCACCATAAACTCCAGGGAGCTGGAGACCGAGGCAGCAGCCATTGACCTTAACAAACCGGACTCTAATGGTTCCAACTCTCTGGGAGAATTCCAGATTGAATAAATGACCAGTCTGACACTGCCCAATATGGCAGTGCCCATTAATAGTCCTTCTTCAAAAGGTAACGGACAACATCTCCTGTTTGCACTGACCTGATTTGAGAACCGATACATTAATTGACTTAGTACACTACCTGACTCTCAAATCTTTGCATTGGGTAAAAGTTGTTGGATCCTTTATTTTTCTTTAGATTAGATCATGTATGCCATTGGCAAATTGGTAAGGACCCTTCAAAACACATAATAAATAGGAAATTGACAATTTTATGAATGTTTTGACTGAATATCAATTTGGGAATTTGATCAGGAAAGGGATAGCAGCTCTATTTCTGAGCATTCAGTACTTTCATTTTGAACATGTCGCAACATATCATTTACATGGAGCTGGTTGATATTGGCGACATGCATCCATGAGTGTCCACTTAGACGGTAATGCTACTAAACATGCTTAACGGTCCATGCACAGGCTTTCTGCCTGCACAATGCTCTCCCACAAGAGAGCTGGTACTCTAATCTCTGGGAGATTATAAAACATGCTATGTCAATGCGCATCACTTCACAAGAATCATAAGCATTCTTTTAGAGTTTCCTGTGGTGCACGCCATCAAGCGAGAGACATTGTGTGAGGCGGTACAAATGTTTCCCATGTAACACACTCTTGCGGCATTAAAAATAAAAACCTCCTTCAGAAAGAAGCAATTAGGTTCGATTCAGTGTCACTTAATCCAGTCAACCACAGGTGTTCACATTTAAATTCATACTTTAATAGTTTGTTTGAAATTGAATCTGAAATGTGGATTTCTATGTGAAATTAATAATGTTAGTCTGTGTTTATTTGTGGAAATTAATCTGACTTGCAATAATCTGAACTCTTCAGAATCACAAATTGATCTGCAAGGGCAGAAGAAATGCTGTAACTTCTCAAATGTAGTAAAATATTACAGTTGAGTTGTGACATCATAATGCCTACCGCCAGAGCCTGAAGCCAGGGTGCAAGGCAGGTCACTGTGCACAAATATAGCTGCAGTTTAAACTATGAAAACGAGAATTGGATATATGGTTTCCTGACCTGTTTTTCTAAAAGGAGAAGTGACCAACAGAGGTTAGTTATAAAAGACAACATGTTCACTTTTTAAGGCATTACATGGAATCCCTCTATGTTTCTTCACAATCTGAGCTACATTTTTAAAAAAAATTTAACTTCCTTTAAATTGATACTAATATCTATTTTGTTATGTTAGACCTGCCATTCTTGGTGTGGTTTCAAATTTCTTTTTGCCTCTAACTCCTGTATTTTTGACTGTGTGATAGACTTCATTTTACAGATGTTTTTACTCTGGGCACTTTATCACTGCTGTTCAGTGCTAAAGTGCAAGTGCTTCTAAGGTAAGTTGTGATTCTCATTGGCTATCCATGCTTGGAATATTTGATGTACTGCTAAGTACTTACTAAAGTGCACTTAGTGTGCCCAGGGCCAGCAAATCAAATGCTACTAGTGGGCCTGCAGCACTGATTATGCCACTCTCACGAGTAGTCATTCAACCCAGTCTCAGGTCTGTCACTGCAGTGTCTGTTAGTGCAGTTTCAGACTGCCTTGTTGACCTGGCAAGTGTACCCTCTTGCCAGACACAAACCTTCGCTTTTTCTACATTTAAAGCACCCCTAAGGTAGGCCCAAGGTAGCCCCATGGGGAGGGTGCAGTGTATTTGAGATGTAGGGCCCTGTATTGGTTTGTTATACATGTCCTCTTATTGAAATACTGAAAATTGTATTTGTCACTATTGCAAGAGCCATCTCTCCCATTGGCTATCATCATTGGAACAGCCTTGTAACATCTTACAGGTTTAACGTACAATTTGGAAGAGATAGTGATTTGGAATGTGGGTTCCCTGAACTCAGAATTTAAAAATACATCTTTTAGTGAAGTTGGATTTTAAATTCTGTGTTTGAAAACACCACTTTTAGAAAGTGGGCATTTTCTTGCATTACCATTCTGTGCCTCTCTGCCTGCCAGTGGAATCAATGTCCGGGTTACACTGAAAGTTGGGCTGTTTGTGCATTCACTCTAGACAGTCACACAAAGGGAGCTGAGGTGTGCTCTGCATATCCTGATGGGCCATCACCAGGCTGATGGGACCTCCTGAGCTAGAGGGGTTGGAGGAGTTGTCACTGATACCTGAATAGGGTTGTGCCTGTCCTCACACAGTGCTGTCTCCACCTCCTTGCTGTGTGTCTGGAGCCAGGTTAAGGCCAGGCAGGATACAGTGGACTACAAAGTCTTTCCTTTGAATTATGCCTACTACAAAAGCACAAAAGGATATAAATATTGGTCCTGTAACCCCACATTTTTAGAACACTTCTGGACTGAGAACTCTGCAAAGAAGAAGAGCTGAAGAGCTGTCAGTAGGATTACTGCCCATTTGCTATGTGCTGCTTCCATGAGTTGGCCTACAGTTGCTGCTTCTGTCTGTGGGCAGTGAAAGAACTGTACTTTGCTTTCTGAAACCTGCTTTTCCAAGGTTCTCTAAGGGCTTGTGTGTGTTTACCTCCTCAGGGCTATCAAAAACGAATTAATCTGCAGCTCCCCTGAACTCCATTTGCTGGGAGTTGTTACATGCTTGGTTTTGCTGCTTCAAGAACCGAAAATTTACGCATTGGCCCTTCAGCCCCATTTTTCCAGCTGCAAGCTTGCCGTGCAGTTGAAGAATAAACGCAACCAAATAGATCGACGCAGCACCTATTTTCGGCTGGAACAACCGCTGCAGTCCAAGTCCAGAGCACGAAGTCTCTAACATCCGAGACCCCAGCTCCGACTTCGACGCAGGACCTGCTGTGCTGCTGAAGGAATCAACGCATCACCTGTTTGCAGCTGTGGAAATTGACGCAGCACCTGTTTCGCCGCTGCATCAACTAGCAATGCCTGGATTTTCTTGTGGATCGCGCCTGTGCGCCAAGTATTCATCAACAGAGCTCTGCAGTAAAAGATTGAGACAGCGAGTCCGAAATCCCTGCCAACTAGAGACCCTCATTTATAACATGTTACACATTACTAAATGCTTTTTGGTGTGTTTAATTTTGCACTGACATTTCTGCTTTTATTCTTCATGTTTGCAATCATATTAGCTCTTTCATATGATACAACAAGACACCAAAGATATAAGCGGTTTGTGAAAGGGTGAAGGCATGGCAATTTACCGTAAGGAATAATATGCCCAGTGCCATACATTAAAAAAATATTGAAAGTCACCTCTAATCTTCATGTCTTTATAAAGGAACTTGGCTTCAGATCTCTTATAGAACTCCAAGTTGACTTACAATAGTCTTATAATATATAGTGACTAAAAGAACAGATGATGGACGGAGTGCCAAAGAAATCAAACATTCACCCCCAGTCACAGAACTGGGTTTAATCCATCATTTTTTTGCTCACCGCCCCACTTTGGACCTAGCCATATGCAAATCAGTCTTGACCCTGTTCCTCATGGAAACAGTCCAGCCCGAACTGCCAAGCCAGGTCTCCCTGGATTGCAAATAAGCATTTTTGGACCAGTTTCAGGGTATCACCTCTCATCAGCCACGCTAGCTTGAATCCAGTGGCACAGTGAGCATGGGACCCACATCAGGGCATACCCTTCCCACTTGGTGCGACTAAAGCAACAATAAAAAAACAGATGGTGGACGAAAAGCTGAACAAATCAAGCATTTACCCCTAGTCACAGATCTGGGTTAAATCCATTGTGTTTTTTTCTCAACACACCATCTCAGTTTGGACCCAGTCATTTGCAAACCAGTCTTGATTCTTCTCCGCAAGGGAACAGTCCACCTCAAACTGCCAAGCCCGGTCATCCCTGAACCAGAAACAAGCATTCTGAGACTGGTTTCAGGGTATTATTCCTCAACAAACATGCTAGCTTGAATCTAGATGCACAGTGAGCACGGGGCCCATGTCTGGGCCCTCCCCATTTGGGGTGAAACATGCAATAAGAACAGATGATGGACCAAATGCTGAACAAATCAAGAATTCAACCCCAGTCACAGCTCTGGGTTTAATCCATTGTGTTTTATGCTCACCAGTCCACCCCAGTTTTGACCCAGCCATATGGAAATCAGCCTTGACCCTGCTCCCCATGGGACCTGTCTAGCCCGAACTGCCAGGCCAGGTGCTCCCTGGACTCAAAACAAGCATCCAGGGACCAATTTCTGGGTATCATCCTTCATTTGCTATCAGTGAGAAGGGTATGCCCAGGCGTGGGTCCTGTGCTCGCTATGCGATCGGATTCAAACTAGCCTGGCTGATGAAGGGTGCTACCCAGACACCAGTCCCAGGATGCTAGTATCTGGTCCAGGGAAGACCTGGCTTGGCAGTTCGGGCTGGACTGCTCTCATGCGGAGTAGATTCAAGACTGATTTGCAAACTGGTGGGTCCATACTGGAATGACATAGCGCAAAAACACGATGGATCTAACCCAGATCTGTAACTGGGGGTGAACGTTTGACAAGTTCAGAATTCTGTCCATCATCAGTTCTTTTTGCATTTGTCGCACTAAGTGCGAAGGGTATTCCAATATGTGGGTCTTGTGCTCACTATGCCACCGGATTCAAGTTATCCTGGCTGATGAGGGGTGATACCCTGAAACCGGTCCCAGGATAATTGTTTCTGATCCATGGAGGAAATGAATGGTAGTTCAGGCTGGACTGTTCCCATGCGGGCCATGGTCAAGACTGATTTGCATATGGCTGGGTCCAGACTGGAATGGCATAGTAAGCAAAAAAAACAACCTAGATCTGTGACTCAAGGTGAAGGTTTGATTTGTTCAGCATTCCGTCCATCAGCTGCTCTTTTTGCATTTATAATATAGAGTAGGCAATCTTTTCCTTCTCCTGATATCTTTTTCTAAAAAAAAAATTACCAGCAGAAACCCCATGTTTAAGGCAACATGTTATTTTTTTTCCACCCAATAGTTTATTGCGGGAAAGTCTGAATGTGCCTACACCGTTTTGACCACAGCATTTTTTCAACCTGATTCTAATATCTATTTACAAAAAATAATAGCACCTTTTAGTGTGTTTAATTTCACAGTACAGATGCACAAGTTACTACTTGTGTAACGATATATCTGTAAGAGACATTAGTTAGTGATAGATTCCTTACCTTAGAATATCCCCAGGCGTGAGACTGGATCCGGAAATTTTTTCGTAGCAGTACCCTTGCACGTCGGTAGGCGTCGTCTGCGGCTCTGCATCCGTCGTCGGCGTCGTGGGCGCCGTGAGGACGTCGTCGGGAGTACTTAGACGCCGCCTCCGCGTGCTGACGTCAGTTCTTAGACACAGTTTTTCCGCGCCAGAAACGCAGAGCTATGCTAAAAACCAACACTGGTGCCTTGAAACTAGGGCCCTGAAAGGGGATGACATTAACCCTAGATATCGGTTCGCAGAACGGGGAGAATGGGTGGGTTGGTAAGGAATCTATCACTAACTAATGTCTCTTACAGATATATCGTTACACAAGTAGTAACTTGTGCATCTGAAAGAGACACGTTAGTGATAGATTCCTTACCTTAGAATAGATACCCCAGCAATACCAACCCCGGAGGTGGGTCTGTGAACCAATAATCACACCAGAAAGTCCTGGAGGACGGAACGGCCAAAGAAGCCATCCCTCCGGACTTGGTTGTCCAGGCAATAATATCTTGCAAACGTGTGCAGCGAGGCCCACGTAGCTGCCTGGCAAATGTCCTGCAAGGGCACTCCTCGGCCCAAGGCAGTAGTAGTAGCCGTGGCTCGAGTGGAATGAGCCCTCAGCCTAACAGGGGGTTCCTTCTTAGCCATGGAGTAGCACGCCTGGATACACAATATGATCCACCGCGAGATGGTTCGCTTGTGTACCGCTTTTCCCTTCTTAGCACCCACGTAACCAACAAAGAGTTGGTCATCCACCCGGAACTGGCGTATGCGATCCAGATAGAAAGAGAGCACACGTTTTGGGTCCAGACGGTGGAGCCTCTCTTCCTCTCTTGAGGGATGCGGAGGCGGAAAGAAGGTGGGCAAGGTGATGGACTGCCCGATGTGGAAGGCTGTGACTACTTTGGGCAGGAAAGAGGGCCTCGTCCGCAACACAACCTTGTCCGGATGGACCGAAAGGAAAGGAGGTTTACAGGATAGAGCCTGGAGCTCACTCACTCTCCTGGCAGAGGTGATGGCTACCAGGAAGGCAGTCTTCAGCGTAAGAAGGCGGAGATGACAGTTGTGAAGTGGCTCGAAGGGAGCGCACATCAGAAAAGTAAGAACCAAGTTCAAGTCCCCCTGAGGCATCACAAAGGGAACAGGAGGGAACGTATGTGTGTTGCCTATGAAGAATCGGTTAACAATAGGGGACTTGAACAAAGAAGGTTGATCAGGCAGCCTCAAAAAGGCTGAAAGAGCAGAAAGGTAGCGTTTGATAGTGCCCAGAGCAGAGCCCTGCTGGGCAAGAGAAAGAAGGAAGAGAAAAACCTCAGAAAGAGAGGCAGAAAGAGGATCCACAGCCTTTGCTGTGCACCATGCCACAAATCAATTCCACCTGCAGGCGTATACCGACTTTGTGGAGGGACGCCTGGCTGCCAGAATGATGTTACAGACTTCAGGAGGCAAGTCAAATGGCCTCAACTGTCGCCGCTCAATCTCCAAGCATGGAGGTGGAGACTGGACAGGTTCGGGTGGAGGACCGTTCCCCATCTGCTGCGACAGAAGGTTCTCCTGAAGAGGCAGACGAACCGGGGGATCGACTGACATACTGAGTAGCTCGGGATACCAGTACCTTCGTGCCCAGTCCGGGGCCACAAGGATGACTTGTGCCCCGTCGCGCTTGATCTTCTTTAGCACTCTGGGCAGAAGTGGTATAGGCGGAAAGGCGTCCAACAGACCGCAACTCCACTCGCGACGAAAAGCGTCTCTGAGCGAGTGCCGCCTTGGAAATTCCAACGCGCAGAACTGATGACATTGCGCGTTCTCTTCGGTGGCGAATAGATCTAACCAAGGCTCTCCCCACTGCAGAAAGAGACCTTGCGCCACGTCCGAGTTCAGACGCCATTCGTGATCCATCATGCACCGGCGGCTGAGTTCGTCCCCCCTGGCGTTCAGAGAACCTGCCAGGTGTTGAACCACCAGGGTCACGCCCTGATGTTCCAGCCATTGCCAGAGGCGCAGAGCCTCCTGGCAAAGGGTCCATGACCCCACCCCGCCCTGTTTGTTGCAGTACCACATGGCGGTGGTGTTGTCTGTGAACACCTGCACTACACTCCCCCGGACAGAGGGGAGGAATGCCTTCAGTGCTAGACGAATCGCCAGCAGCTCCAAAAGGTTGATATGGAGCAGGGACTCCGCCGGAGACCAGAGGCCTCTGATCTCTGCCTCTCCCATGTGGCCTCCCCAGCTCTGGAGGGACGCGTCCGTCACAACTACCTGCTCCGGTCGGGGAAGGGAGAGGGATCTGCCGCTGACCCAATCGCGGTCCGTGAGCCACCACTGCAGCTGTCTCGCAGTGCCCTCCGAGATCAGGACATGGTCGGACAGGTTGCCCTGATGCTGGGCCCACTGATACTTCAGGTCCCACTGCAGAGCCCGCATCCGCCAACGGGCGTGATGCACCAGAAGGATGCAGGAAGCCAACAGCCCCAGAAGCCGCAGCGTCAACCTGACCGAAACCCGGGATAAAGGCTGAAAGATTGGAATCAGAGCCTGTATATCCCGAACCCGCTGTTCGGGTGGGTAAACCCGAAACTGCACTGAGTCGAGAACCGCTCCGATGAAAAGGAGCTTCTGAGAGGGGCACAGGTGTGACTTTGGCACATTGATGGAGAACCCCAGCTGGCGCAAGAGGTCTGCCGTTCTCTGGTGGTGGCTGACGACTGTCTGGGGCGAGCCCGCCTTCAACAACCAGTCGTCGAGGTAGGGGAAGACTGAAACCCCTAACCTGCGCAGATGAGCTGCGACCACCGCCATCACCTTGGTGAACACCCGTGGTGCGCTGGTAAGGCCGAAGGGGAGCACGGTAAACTGAAAGTGCTCGTGTCCTACCATGAACCGCAGGTAGCGCCAGCGGGCCGGCAGGACGGGGATGTGGAAATAAGCGTCCTGCAAGTCCAACGCTACCATCCAGTCTACTGGGCCTAGGGCAGCTAAGACCTGAGCCAGAGTCAGCATCTTGAACTTCTCCTTCCAGAGGAAGCGGTTGACGTTCCGTAGGTCCAAGATACAGCGTAGGCCCCCTTTGCCCTTCTTGGGTACCAGAAAGTAGTGGGAGTAGCAACCACACCCTACTTCTGGCCCAGGAACGCACTCAATGGCCCCCTTGGCCAAGAGGGCCGTAACTTCCTCTTGTAGAAGTTTCAAGTGATCCCCCGACATGCGGTGGCACTGTGGTGGCATGGCTGGAGGGGTCGCCTCCTAGGGGAGGGAGTAGCCCCTTCAGACGATTTGCAGCACCCACCTGTCCGAAGTGACAGTGCGCCAGTGAGAGTGGCGATGGCGAACCCTGCCCCCCACTGGCGTCACATGGGCCAAAAAGCACGGACTAGGAAGGTTTTGAGGCGAATGCTGCGGGGGAGGGTGTGGACTGGCCTCGCCGTTGTCCCCGACCGCCTCCACGGCGGTTTCCACGGCCGCCACTGCGCTGGATATTAGACTGCGGTGCGTGGCTGGCAGCACGTGTGGGGGCGCCCCTTCCTTGGCCATGAAAGGAACGAAAGGCACCCGTTTGCTGGCGCGGGACCGAGAGGCCCAAGGGCTTGGCCGTAGCCCTGGAGTCCTTAAAGCGCTCAAGCGCATGGTCTGCCTTGTCTCCAAAAAGGCGACGGCCATCAAACGACATGTCCATCAGTGTGTTTTGGACATCGGCCGAAAAGTTGGCGGACCTCAACCAGGCGTGGCGTCTAATCGCCACCGTCGTTGCCATCGCTCTACCTAGTGAGTCGGTGGTATCCAGCCCACACCGGATAGAATATTTGGCTGCATCCCGGCCCTCCACAAGGGCTTGGCCGAGTTTGGACCGTACCTCCAACGGACACTCTGGCAGCACTTCCGCAACCGTATCCCACAGAGAGTGGGTGTAGCGGCCCAAGAGGCATGCGGTGTTGAAAGACCACAGTCCCAGACTAAGGGATGAGAAGATCTTCTTACCGTACTGCTCGTACCTCTTTGATTCCCTGTCCGGCGGAGCTGACGGGAATGCGGTCTGGGAATTGGAGGCCTGGATGACCAGGCTCTCGGGGTGGGGTGGGTGGACAGGAAACATGGGTCGCCCTGGGCCGGGCGGTGGCGTCTGGCCACGTTCCTATCTACGGGCAAACCCGTGGCGGGCCTGGACTAAGTGCCCAAAAGAACGTCAGGCAAGGCCTCATTAAAGGGCAGCAGAGGCTCGGCCGAGCATGACTGCGATTTAAGGACCTCAGTGAGGAGGTTAGTCCTCACGGCCGCGATGGGGAGCTCAAGGCCCAAGGCCTTGGCTGCCCTCGTCAACACCACAATGTCGGTTGCCCCCTCCTCCGAAGCCACGGTAGGAGGCGAGACAAAACCAGTGTCTGGTGATGTGTCCAGACCACTGGCATCCCCAAGTTCACCTGTCCAGTCCTCTTGAGACTGACGCTCTCGAGTCAGATGGTCCTCAGACCCCTCCCAATACTCCTCTTCACCCATCCCCTGATAGTCAGTGTTGTCAAACGATGAGGCCGGTTCACAGAAGCTAAACTCCCTAAGCGGCACCGGAGGTGACACCTGACGGACCGACGCCGGGGGGGTTGTTAGGTCCACCAGTGACGACCCGGATCCCGAAGCGGATCCAGCTGGGCCCTGCTGCGCTGGGCCCGAAGGCGCCAGCGGCGTCGGGACCCTGGGGCCCTGCGGCGCCAGGCCCGAAAGCGCCGGCGCCGTCAGGGCCGAAGCACCCGACGGCGTCGGGGCTGAAGCCGCCGACCCGCTAGGGGCTCCAGACGGGTCCGCTGGGCCCGAAGGGGCTGCGGAGCCCATCGGAGGAGAAAGGGACCTCATGGCCATGAGGAAGCGCTCGATCTCCTTCGGCGTCGCGTCTTGCCCAGGGACCGGAAGGTGTGGGGCAGGACGCGGCGCCCGCGACCCCGACGGAGCCGCGTGGGCGATGCCACCCGAACCCCCAGCTGCATCCTGCGAGCGTCGGGGGGAGTCAGAAGAGCGATGACTTCTCTTCGACTTCTTGTGCTTCTTACCTGTCGACGACTTTGACCCGGAAGAGTGGTGTCGACTCTCGGAGCTGTGATGGCTCCGACCCCGTGACCTGTCCCGACCTCCCGTGGGGACCTTTCGTGGCGTGGGGCCGACTGCCGGAGTTCGAGTCGCCTGCGGGACCACTCCTGCCTGGCTCTAGAAGACAGGGCCCGGCAGGTGGAGCAGGTCTTGTCGTCATGGTCGACGCCGAGGCAAAGTAGACACCGACGGTGAGGATCCGTGACCAACATCGTGCGGTCGCAATCCTCGCAGTGCTTAAAACCAGGCATCCCTAGGCAACGCCCGGAGTCGATAGACTTCGAAAGAATGATCAAAAGTGATCCAAAAAGTTAGTCAAAAATCGACTACGGGTTACTGCTTTTTCCAGATCTGCGCGTGCTGGCGTGGAAAAAAGAACAACTGACTTCAGCACGCGGAAGCGGTGTCTAAGTACTCCGACGACGTCATCACAGCGCCCACGACGCCGAGGACAGACGCGGAGCCGCAGACAACGCCTACCGACACGCAAGGGTACTGCTACGCAAAAATTTCCGGATCCAGTCTGACGCCAGGGGATATTCTAAGGTAAGGAATCTATCACTAACGTGTTTAGTCTCCTTGTCTGCATGAACATGAATGAGCAAGACCCAAAGGATTTAAGATGTTTTGGGAACGTTGATTTGTGATCTTGTAGTTTAAGAAATAAAATACATTAAATGAATATACAAGCAGAGAAATTTTAAGGCATGGGCAAACTGGGCAATTGCCCATGGCCCCAATCTTCCAAGGAGACTCCTATGAAATTTATTTTCTGTCTATATAACCTTTATTTCTCTACTGAAAACTTTTCAGCTGTTTTTGTGCGACCTCTTTTCTGATAATTTAACATTTAATTCAGTATTGCTTAGTATTTTGCAAGCTTTAATTAAAGGAAAAATGATAATGAAATTCGACATTGCTATGAAAAGGGGCCCCCAAAATATGTCTTGCACAGGGCCCCAAAAACCCTAAAGATTACACTGATTGCAAGTCACCTCTCAGTTCCATGGCCTACTTAAGTAACTAGGGCTTCAGTCTCCTTCCTCTATATAGTCATGGAGCTCCTCTGGGACTTGCAATACTCTTTTTAAAAAACAGCAGCTGTATATTTTATTCCATATATATTATTGAGAGAATTAATATAATGGCCCAAGCTCCAAGTATCAGCAGGGTTTTATGTAGACAAAAAGGAAGCGGTAGCTTCCCTGGCACAGGTTAGAGTGAACCAGTGCTAAAGGAATAAGCATATACCAATAAGAGATTGAGGAGACACACACAGAAACCACTTACAACATAGGGGTGATAAGTGGTCAAGGTAGAGTAATTCCATGAGGTACATGAGCAGCAGGGGTATGGTTGATCACAGCCTCAAATGTTTTCTTTAATAGACCTATCTTGCTTCTGATTAGGTTACTGTGTAGAGTGGTACTACACTAAAATACTTAGTGCCCGAATCACAGAGCTAATTTAAGACAAAATCCTAAACTTACTACCATTTTGGTATTCACAGAAGGCACTTCCTCATGTTGGTATTCACAGAACACACTTACTCATTTTGGTATTCACAGAAGTTAGGAGTCCTAACTTTAGGACTCCTTAAGTAGTCAAGTAGTCAGTTTACTACTCCTAAACTGAGAAAAATCCTAACTTTAAGACTTTCAGTATTCACAGAAGGCATTTAGGAGTCCTAAAGTTAGGACTCCTAACTTCTGTGAATACCGAAATGAGTAGGTGTCTTCTGTGAATACCAAAATGAGCAAGTGCCTTCTGTAAATACCAAAATGGTATCAAGTTTAAGATTTTGTCTTACGTTAGTTCTGGGAATCGGGCCCGTTAAATTTAATTCTCCCTAACACTGCTTTGAATAGTCCCATTTGGTCCTATGGTGGAGTTTTACTGAAAAACCTGACTTTAATGTAACTCTACTCTACACAGCAGGAACAAACATGCAGCAAATAAATGCGGACAATAAGAGAGAAAACTTTTATTGCAGACACCCCTGCCCCTAAAATAGAATTATGCACCAAAGGAAGAAGGATCCACGCCTGCAGAGTACACTTTCCCTCGCTGTTGCGCAAACCTGTCGCTATATCAGATAATTTCAGGTAAAAAAAGAAGTGGACACCATTAGAACCTGAAAATGAGAGCCATTTGGGTGAACTGAGGGTCATGTTCTGCTCAAATGAATGGTGGTATGATTTTATAAACAAGTTACTTAGCTACGTTGCAGCCTGGCAGATGTCCAGTATCGGACCTCTATGTGCTAATGCAGTGGTTGCAGCTTTATCTCTAGTGGAATGAGCTCTCAAGCCTTTAGGAGGTTGCTTCTTCGTCAATGAGTAGCAGATTTTGATGCAGAGCATGACCCATCTAGAGATGGTTTGCTTCTACACTGATCAACAATTTTTCGCACCAACATAACCCATGAAGAGTTGGTCGTCCACCCGGAACTCTTGTGTGCGTTCAAGGTACAACGACAACGCTCTTTTTGGGTCTAGATGGTGGAGTCGCTTCTCTTTTTTAGAGGGATGTAGAGGAGCATAAAAGGTGGGTTGAGCGATAGATTTGCTCACATGAAATGGGATGAATACTTTGGTTAGAAAGGAGGCCCGTGTGCAAAGCACCAGTTTGTCAGGATAGACTGAGAGATAAGGCGACCTAGGTGATAAGGCCTGCAGCTCACTCAGTCTATGGGCAGATGATGTCGTCACAAGGAAGGCTGTTTAGATTGTCAGAAGCCTGAGGGGACAATTATGGAGCGGCTTGAAAGGAGCCCACATTAAAAAAGTCAAAACCAAATTAATGTACCACTGATGCATAACAATTGGTGAAAGGAGGAGAGATGGACAAGACCTTTTAAGAACCTATGTACAATAGGAGAATTGAATAATGAGGATTGGTCAGGCATCCATAAAAAGGCAGAAAGAGCAGATATATAACACTTAAGACTGCCCAGAGCAGAGCCCTGCTGGGCATGGGAAAGAAAGAAGGTTAGAACTTCAGAAACAGGGATCAATGTCAGCATGCCACAAATGTTGCACACCATGCCAGAATTTTTTTCCAACGGCAGGCATATACTGCCTTGGTGGAAGGATGCCTGGCTGCTAAAATGACATTACAGACTTCATGGAGGAAGGTCAAAAGCTGTCAACTGTTACCACTAAATCACCATGCAAGAAAGTGGAGAGTGGAGAGTGGACAGGTTCGGGTGGAACACCTTCCCCTGTGCTGAAACAGATGATCCTCTGGAAGGGGCAGTCTGACCGGATAATTGATTGCAATGCTCAGTAGCTCGGAATACCAAACTCTCTGTGCCCAGTCTGTAGCCACAAGGATGACTTGCGCCCAGTAATTTCTGATCTTCTTGAGAACTCTGGGCTGGAGTAGTATGGGCGGAAAGGCACAGAGGGGGCCTGAGCGCTGCGAAAAGCATCTCCGAGTGAGAGCCACCTTGGAAACTCAAGCGGGCAAAACTGTTCACATTGCACGTTCTCGATGGAGGTGAACAGATCTAACCAAGGTTCTCCCTACTGTTGAAAGAGAAAAAGCGCCACCTCCGGATAGAGATGCCATTTGTGATCCACTAGGCATCAGTGGCTGAGTTCATCTGCTCTGGTATTCAGGGAACTTGCCAGGTGTTGAATCATCAGGGATATGCCTTGCTATTGAAGCCATGTCTGGCGATGCAGGGCCCCTTGACAGAGGGTCCACGACCCCATACCGCCCTTTTTGATGCAGTATCACATGGCAGTGGGGTTGTCTGTGAGCACCTCCACTATTAGCCTTTCCTTGAAGGAGGGTAGAAAGGCTTTCAATGCCAGTCGGATCACACAGATTGTAGGTTGATGTGGAGTCTGGATTCCAACGGAGACCAGAGGCCTCTGATCTCCACCTCTCCCGGATGGCCGCCCCAGCCCAGAAGTGACATATCAGTCACTACTGCGAGATCTGTTTGGGAAAAGGAGAAGGGTCTGCCTCTAACCCAATCTTGGTTCATTAGCCACCACTGTGGATCACGCACAGTTCTCTCTGAGATCAGGACTATCTCAGAGAGGTTCCCCTTATGCTGTGCCATTGAAACTTCAAGTCCCACTGCAGAGCCTGCATATGCTATGATTGCTATCAGGCATGTGTCACAAGCTGGAAGCAGGAGGTCATGAGTCCCAACAACCTCAGGGTCTCCCTCACCGAAATCCAGCATAGAGGCTAAAACATTGGTATCATAACCTGAATATCCTCAACAGCTCCAATGAAAGGAAGTGTTTGAGAGGGAGTCAGGTGTGACTTGGCATGTTGATTGTGAACCCCAGCAAGTGCAGGAGGGAGGCCCTAGTCTGGAAGTGGGAGACGACAGCCTAGGGTGATCCCGCCTTTATCAGCAAGTTGTCGATATAGGGGTGAACACTGGCACCCCTGATCTCCGCAGGTGAGTGCCAGCCACTGCCATTACCTTGATGAACACTGAGGGGCCCTGGTAAGGCCAAAGGGGAGCACAGTAAACAGAAAATCCTTGTGGTCAATCATAAACCACAGGTAGTGCTGATGGGCTGGTAGAATGGGAATGTGTAAGTAGGTGTCCTGCAAGTCTAACACTACCATCCAGTCACCTGGGCCCAAGGTAAAATTCAGAAACTCTGTCCATCACCACCCCTTGTTGTTTAATATTTTGACCACCCTAAGCGTGGAAGGGTATACTCAGATGTGAGTCCCTTGCTCATTGCACCATCAGGATTCAAGTAAGCCGGGCCGACGACGGCTAAAATGCCAGAAACCGGTCCCCGGTAGCTTGTTTCCTTCCCAGTGTAAGAATTGGCTTGGTAGTTTGGTTTGCCCTGTTCCCATCATGCACTGGGACAGGAACAGACTAATTTGCATATAGCCAGGTTCTGAGCTGGGATGGTGCAGTGAGCTAAAAAACGGTGTTGGATCTAGCCCTGATCTCTTGACTGGGTGAGAGTATTCTGCTTAATTCAGAAACTCTGTCCATCACCACCCCTTGTTGTTTAATATTTTGTCCACCCTAAGCGTGGAAGGGTATACTCAGATGTGAGTCCCTTGCTCATTGCACCATCAGGATTCAAGCAAGCCGGGCCGACGACGGCTGAAATGCCAGAAACCGGTCCCCGGTAGCTTGTTTCCTTCCCAGTGTAAGAATTGGCTTGGTAGTTTGGTTTGCCATGTTCCCATCATGCACTGGGACAGGAACAGACTAATTTGCATGTAGCCAGGTTCTGAGCTGGGATGGTGCAGTGAGCTAAAAAACGGTGTTGGATCTAGCCCTGATCTCTTGACTGGGTGAGAGTATTCTGCTTAATTCAGAAACTCTGTCCATCACCACCCCTTGTTGTTAAATATTTTGTCCACCCTAAGCGTGGAAGGGTATACTCAGATGTGAGTCCCTTGCTCATTGCACCATCAGGATTCAAGCAAGCCGGGCCGACGACGGCTGAAATGCCAGAAACCGGTCCCCGGTAGCTTGTTTCCTTCCCAGTGTAAGAATTGGCTTGGTAGTTTGGTTTGCCCTGTTCCCATCATGCACTGGGACAGGAACAGACTAATTTGCATATAGCCAGGTTCTGAGCTGGGATGGTGCAGTGAGCTAAAAAACGGTGTTGGATCTAGCCCTGATCTCTTGACTGGGTGAGAGTGAGGGTGAAGCTTTTAAACTTCACCCTTCTCACCCAACTCACTGCACACTCAGCAACATACCAGCTCCGCAGTCACCTGGCGTTAAAGCACACCCGGGGCACATTCGGTGCCACTGCGGTGGGCCCGATGATGAAGCATGCCACCAACTAGGTTGGTGGCTGAGGGCTTTATAAGGAAAACAATGTTTCTCCTTATTTGACGTACTGCTCTGAGTCTCCCACTTCTCTTAACCTTAGCTAGTCCTTATTGATACATACATATAACCCAGGGGATACGGTATAGCCTAGCTAGTCCTCTCTCTCTCATTGATTAAAGCAATTGTTATGGACAGCCAGAGGGGCAGGTGATAGTGAATCCTGCCACCAACTGGATGCCGATTTTGGCAAAAGGGCAGATTAGGAGGGTTTTTGTAAGCTGTAGCTGTGGGTGGGAAAGTGGACTGACCAACTGACCAGACTGCTGGCTACCCGACTCACGAGGTCTGTGGGTACCGCGCCCTTGGCCAACAAGGCTGTGGAGCATGCGCATCTCTGTGGCTGGGAGGGAATTGGCACAGTTCAAAGCCACTTTCATAGCCAGAAAAGCGCTCGGGAGCCGAATGCTGTCTCTGAAGAAACGGGTGCCATCAAAAGGCATGCCCATAAAGGAATCCTGGACATCCCCCAAAAACCCAGTTGTCATCAACCAGCTGTGGTGCCTCAGGGCCATTGTTGATAAAACCGCCCTGCACAATGAGTAGGTTGTGTTAAGTCTACAGCGGACAGTGAACTTTGCTGAGTCTCTCCCATCAGCAACTGTGGCAGCACTTGTGCAACTGGGTCCCACAGAGTGTGGGAGTAACGGCTCAATAGACAAGTTATATTCACAGACCACAATGCCAGGCTGGGGGAAGAAAACAAATTCTTCCACAAGGAGTCCGACCTTTTGGATTCCCCTATCTGAGGAAGTGGTAGAGAATGCTCCATGGGATGTTGAGGCTTGGACCACCAAGCTCTCTGAGATAGGGTTTTGGGGATGGTAATTTGGGTCCCCTAGAATGGCACACTGGCGGCGGGCAATCGTCCTCTCACAGGAGCCCCTGTGTTGGGTTTGGACCAAGTTCTTAAAAGGGCATCAGAGAGGGCATAATTGAATGGGAGTAATGGTTCGGATGAGAGATGTTAGTCTTGACTGTTACCGAGGGCAACTGTACGTCAAGGACCTCAGCCACCCTCCACACCACTATTGCGTATGAGGTTCCCTCCTCTGTAGCCATGGTGGGGGGAAAGCATACCAAATCTCGAGAAGTATACAGCCCATTAGCTTCACCCGGTTTCTCACACCATTTCATGCTAGGGTCTTCCTCAGATGACTGGTATTCTCCAGGATCCAGCAACTCCTCCTATTCTTCCCCGAGTCCTAACCAAGAAACTAGGGCTCAGGCCCGATATAGGAGGCAAGGCTTCTGATGGCAGTGGAGTGTCGTGTAGTTCCTATAGAAAATATACAGGATCTGCAGGTTTAGACAACATACACTGTGGGATTGGTGTCAGACGAACTCTGATCACCGCCACCAGAAATGTTAACCTTTCTGTATCAGTTAGCACAAAGTGCCAGTATAATCTCCTCTTACCAAGGACAGAATAGTTTCTGGCAACCTCAGAACATGACAACCCTTATCCCTTAGGACAGTGGAAACAAAAATATACTACTTTTCGTTCAGTCACTCGTGCTTACCTAGTTTCTCTCAGACAAATACAACGAATAAAACAAGCTGGGCGTTTTCAATAATCATTTATTGAACAGTTGTTATTCGGGTGTAGAATAGATGTGCTGCAACAACCGTTACACAGTATAAGATTTAAATGATTAACAGTACTATGGGGGCGATTACGATGGCATTGTGGTGCAAAAGGGACCGTCCGCCATAGGTGCGGCGGTCCCGCGACACAAATTAGGATGCGCCTACCACTGTGGCGGGTGCATCCTGTATTTTTAGCATTGTGGCGGGCGGTGCTCTCAGCACTGCCCGCCACAATGCTAAAAATGCACGAATGCATTTGCATTAACAAAGCGACAGGCACTGCGCAGTGCCTGCCGCTTTGTTAATGCAAATGCAGGGGGGTACCACAGGTACCCCCCGTGTGCACCCCCCACCTCTCCTTCACTCCGGGGGCCTGCAGGGGGCCCCCGAAGTGAAGAACGCATGCTATGCCGCCACTGAAAGGCATCTGTTGTGGCCAATCATAATATGGCTGGCGGTGTCGAATAGACACCACCAGCCATATTAAACCTTTTCCGTCCCGGCCGCAAGGCGAACGGGCGGAAAAGCGGTACAGTCTTTCCGTCCGCCCCGGACCCACCTGCCATCCTAATGTGGCGGGGGGTCATTTCTGTGCGGATGGCGGGCGTATTGCCCCCGCCAGGCCGGCAGTGGCTACCGCTAGCCTGGCAGGGGAAATCCGCCCGCCATCCTAATGGGCCCCATAGTAGGTTAAAGAATGGTATAGCTATACCATCTTACTAAAATCATGGATACATTCAAGTATATAAAACACATGATAAAAGATGCGTACTCCTACAATGCCTCCCTATCTAGATGTACCTAAATGTACTTAGCATGGGTGTAGGTGTTAAGCCAAGAATTCCTCTAGGATCTAGTCAACCCCATTACCTTCAGTGAGAGTGTGGGACCTTGTCCTGGTCTCGAATTGGACACTCCGCGAGGGATGTTAGACCACTGCGAGCTGGAGCACCTGCCTGCAGGAACCTCAGCGTCTCTGGTCAGTGTGTCGGCCGGGAAGTTACGGTCACCTCTAGCTATCTTAGCAAGATGTGCTGTATATATACCCATAGGTCCTACCTTGCTGGGTTACTGTGTCGGCCTGAAGATGACGTCGGGCCTGAACTTTGTACATAGATTTTATACAGGGGATGGTAGTCCTGCTGTGCTTCCAAGAACCATCATGCATAATGTATGAGATTTCGAACTAGGGAATATCTGCGTTCTGAATGCAGTGTAATATCTAGGTAAAAGGTCAGTCCCTGTAAACCGTGTCAAGTGTAATGTAGGGAGAGAATATAGGTGAAGGGTAACCAGTTTACTGAGGCCTATATTATAGTACATATATGGACTATAACAGGAGTTGGTGTCAGGCGACGCCCATCTGGTTTCGTATCGAGTCGGGGATCACAATGGGAATGCTGTGGCCAATGGTCAATGCCAGGAGTATCAGCATCGGGACCAGGGTTGGGGAAGGTTGAGTTGGTACGACTGGCACCAGTCAGGATCCAGAAATTGATCCACGGGGTCCCCTGGACCCTGGGCCATTGCCACTGGCGCAGAACCAGACAGGGTCCACTCCAACCCCATGGGGCCAGAATGTGCGCTTGAGGAGTCAGGCCATCCAAATATGAGGCACATGGCCACATAGAACTCTTTTAATTGGGTGGGGTCACTCCTGCATCGGGAAGTTGGAGAGGCACATAGTCAGCCCAGGCACAGGCTCTACCGAGCAGCCATGCCTTCAATGTTGACGTTGAAGCTCCTTCTTTGTCTCGTCGGCTGATGAGAAGTCAAAGTTCTCTTTGACTTCTTTTTCTTTTGCCTCAACTTACCAGAGAGTCCCAAGGACTTGGAATGGGATGATGACCTCTGACTCTGCGAGGGCTCCCGGGACCATCCTCTTGACTGGGACCTCAATTTTCGCAGAGTCACATGCCGGGCCACCATGAGCTTTAGGGACTGCTCTCTTAAAGCCTTTCGTTTTATGGCACAGCAATCGGAGCACGCCCTCTGGTCATGCTCCACACACCACAGGCAGACAAGGTGCGGGTCTGTCACCAACGTCTGTCAATGATAGGCTCCACAGGACTTTAATCCTGTCTACCTAGATGATACCTTCCTAACACACCAGGAGGAAATCCTCAAAAACACTCAGCAAAATGTCAAAATAAATCCAGTCCAACAGTGACTGAGACGTAGCTCTTCTCCGAATCAGCAATGGCTGGCGGGGAAAGAAAAGAACCCACGTCAGCGTACTTAGGTGCCACCTATATAGGTGCTGTGGATATTACTTCCTGTGTGGACGATGCAGACGATGCACGCAGAGCTGATTGACGCCACCTACCAGCGCACAGGGGTACTACTGACGAAAAATCTTCCAGATCCAGTCTGACTGCTGGGAAATTCAAAGTAAAGGAATCTGTGGCTCGAAGCTTCTATAGGATTGAAAATTTTAAAACACTTTGTAAATCTGAAGGAATTTGCAATTGTAGGCTAACAGTTAAGTTGATATGCTTACCTTAATTTGTCCAAGTACTGAAAAGGGAATCTAGTGTGGAGAATGGGTGGATCAATTGAAGCACTTGTATGCACTGATAAAAAGGGGACGTGCATTAGGAGAAAAAAGGCTAAGTGATACGCTAAAGTCTAGCATATTGCTTTACATTTTAGAAAGAATACAAAAGTTTGAAAAACTCCAACCCTCAATTACAATTTGTTGACTATGAATTAAATATTTCATACTGTATATTGATGTTCGAAGTATACATTTTTCTTTATTGTTTAGGGTTGTTTTGAGGTTCGAATCGTAGACATTGTTTTAGGTTGTCCCAAGCCCCAGTAGCGATTCAGTGATGGTCCACAGAAGTCAAAAGGTTAAGAAACGGTGACCTAAGCAGTTAAGAATGAACAAGACATTGGCAAAGCTTAAGCATGGAGGCAATGCTGAGCCTCCTCCTCTGCATGTCTGAAATGACCACAGGAGCAAGCTGACCCTGACACACATTAACTCCCCTTTGGAGTTCCTAACCGTTCAGAATTTTCTGCAATGTTACTTAACATTTAATTACTATTTACCCTAGACCTTTAGCCAATCATCATTAGCAAGAAGATAGAAGAGTACCTCTTCACAGGCTCCTTTTAGGAAATTTGGAAGGAAAGAGCTAGAACTAGCTCTGTTTAGCACAAAGAAAGCAAAACGAAGGTGTGCACAAAACCCAGCTCAAGCACCTACATAATGGCCATTCCCCATGAGCACATCTCCCCATAGTACAAAATGTATGCAACCTGGATGCCAATATTGATCATACGTTTTCTTCCTATGTATTACATCTCTGGCAGGAATTTACTAGAAGCAGCTTTGTACAATTATGAGAAAGCAGCTCATTGATGGTAACAGGCTCAGCACATGGTGAGACATTAGGCTTTGGTGCCAGTGCTTAGTGCATGGGAAGCTATCTTACCCTTCACTGCGCAAATCGCATCCGTGATTGACGGGAGGGGGTGTTCTGCAACTTGCCGTAAGGGCTCATTTTCAAGGCTGGCTGTTAGGGCATTAAAGCTTGCAGGGGAAGGAGGATTTCAAGCATGAGACTCGAAAAATACGCTCAAGATTCCATATCTCTGAAAATGGAGACATGGCTAGCCGTATATGTAAACATTCCAAGATGGTGGCTGTGCCACTGAAGTTCCTTATCTGAGATAGCACATATCGGTTTCCTGTGATGTCATTTCCTTTTCAGACCATACATAAGGAGGCACTTGTAAGAAACACATTTCTTTCCCTTGTTTTAGTTGTGTTCCTTGCCCACTTGTTACAATTTTTGTCCTTGATTTTTTTTAAATCTATTTGTAGCTGGGTCGCTGCTTGGATTCTTGATCGGGAAGATCTATACTGGGATCTTTCTCAACCCTTGTTCAGGATTGTTTTAGTGCCTTGTGTTCCAATGCCTTGTTTTCCAACAAATGTATGCATTCTTAATCTTCAATCAGGGACTGACAAGGATGTTTTTATGCTCTTTGTGTTTTTTCCTTTTAACCGAGACCCTTTACAGTAAACACTTGCCACCTTTTACATGAATACTAAATGGAGGATTGCACTGTGCCCGCTGGGAGAGGTCACCCATTCCTCTGGAAATCAAGGAGGAAGCCAGATAGACCTTTACAGCATCCAGTACTTGACACTATGTAGGAAATACATCAAAACACAGATCTCTCCAGTGTCTTCATTCCAAACTTGATAAACTCATCCAGTCCCAATGTTATTCTTGGTGTTCTGACAGTTGTAGTTATGCATTTAAGTAAGGTAAAAAGAACAAACTGTATACCAGAATGCAAAGAGCCTTCTTGCTTTCAATTAGTCTATCTCAACGTCCCATGGAACCTAACAAACTATGGACTAACATGTGTGCCCACAGCCCTGACCTACCAAGCCATACTAACCTGACACTAATTCCTCCACCAATGGCCAAATGCCATAAAGACAACTTATGCAGTTCAAAGCGTATGCTTACTACTCAAAGCTACGCACAAATCAGCCCCCTCCCTATACACTTGTCACAGGTTTCTTCAACAAACTTCAGCTAGCCATCCATGATAAGAAGTTGATTATGACTCACCTCATACTCACATGCCACCAGAGTAGGCAAAACACTAGCACTTACACGGTCAACGCCATAGAACTTAGTTTCCACAGAAGGGTAGCACACTAGATTTAAAAAAGCTTCTAAAATTCTTTGTCTTAGGCAAGGAGCATCACATCACACAGAAAGATATCCGACTCCTCACCTACGAGTTGTCAAAGGTTCTGCATTCCAAAGCACACTCAAGGCCCAAGACAAGGCCATGCTGTCACTTTAATTTTGCATCATAACTATGGAATTGAGAAGTTGTGCTATGTAAAACATGTGAAGAATTCTCAACTGAAACTGTAACAAAATGTGCACAAGAGTGGGCTTTTGGAGACAAAATCTTAGCAAAAACTCACTTTCCAAGGAAACATGTTCTTGAACAAAA
This sequence comes from Lissotriton vulgaris, assembly GCF_964263255.1. Lineage (NCBI taxonomy): Eukaryota > Metazoa > Chordata > Amphibia > Caudata > Salamandridae > Lissotriton > Lissotriton vulgaris. The sequence goes on along the minus strand of NC_141685.1, from coordinate 1,512,529,805 downwards.
GGTTTTTGTGAAAATAAATCTTCAACACTTGAATTGCCGTTCTAATAGAATGAAAACTGTTGCTGTTGAAAGGCCACACTGAAGTATGCGGTCATAACAAGCTGCCCACCTTGGGTGTATTAGAAAAAGTGTCTGAAGCACCACGAGCATTTGTGCCCGGTTTGTGTGCCCCTGGGCACTTTGGTATTATGGACGGGGTTATTGGCAGATGCTCGTGGGGCCGTCTCTATAATACAGATCATGCAAGTTTGAATTCTGAACCTCTGTGACCACAAGGGGAGGCTTCCCTTTGTACCCGTGCCATACTGCACACAGGCGCAGTGGGAAGGGAGGCAGATAGGTAGCTGCATTCAGTTTGCACAAGCACTCTCAACAGCACATTCACCGTCATAGGGTGCAATGCCCCGGTCTGTGCCCAGCACACTGAGGTAAGGGTGCACCGTCGTGACAGGGTCCCAGGGTGTATGTTACAAGACAGACTCTGGGACTCTGCCAGTAAATCTGCCAGTTACCCAATATCTAATCTATACCCCATTGTTCACCGAGCTGGATAAGCTCACCTTGCTCTATCTGACTTAACGATTCTGAGACCAAGGTCTCTATTGTAATAATAATGTGAGCTGATATTTGCTCTAAGTGCTGTTTACTTCCAAGGGCTCCTGGAGTTGATGTATATACTCCTAGCTACACAGAATAATTCTATATATGTACAAAGGGTAAATCTACAGTTTTTAAAGGGTGACACACAGTCAAATATGTGCATCCCGAGGCTTCCTAGATATTTTATGCAGAGGGGGAACTCTTTCTCCCCAAATGAAATTGCATCGCAAATGAAAGTATGCTGACGTATATGCATCGTGTTTTGAATTCCAGACTCCTTAAAGACATTTTACTGGTATAAAAGCATATTTTTTTAACAGAATGTTTCATTTATACCTACAAAAACACTGAAATATGATATCACAAGACTATGTAAATATCGAGGGCTATTATTAAGGGACTAAAAAAAATCCATAGCCTTGGATAAAAAGTTGTTGCTTTACTCATAGTTGTTTGTTTTTTAATGTTTGTTTTCCCGAATAGTGGGTATGTTTTCTTCCCCCTCAGTTATGCCACTTATCTCCTTTCGTTAGTTGTCTCTTACATTTGTGCACAGAACAGAAGCCAAGCAACAAACCTCTAAATGCATAGAACATCATATATACATAAGTCACTGTTACAGCATATTATGGAAGTGTACGAGACATTAAGGAGGGCCTCTGCTGTATTTCCCAGATCGGGCACCCCTTCCATCTACAGCTAATTTTCATAGGGCACACTATGAACCAATAATCCCTAAACTCCATGGGCTCGAAGCTGCCGTTCCATCAAATCACTATTTTTATTAAATCAAATAAAAAATATGTCAATTAATATTGTATATGTTGGCCTATCATTGAGCTCACCTACCACACAACAGGGCATGCTCGATAGAGTTTATGAACTACAGGTACACAGATTGGCTCAACCACAAGATATTCATCAGATTTCTGCCAAATGAACCAGCAACTGTATTCAGCTACGGTTGCCATGCCTGGCACGTTCGTATGAGTCAATGAAAGAGGTATAAAGATCCCTTAATGAGGCACAGGGTGCACGATTTCTGTCCGCATTATGCCCTCACTTAAGACCCCTTCATTCCTCCACAACAAACCACCTTAGAGTGGGCACACTCTTCCCTTTGGCACTTTAAGCACTGTGTGAAGTCTGCCTGCTCACTTGAAGGACCGCCAGCGAGAGGCACTCACCCGGAGGGCTGACTCTCGAACTCCTCGGCCCACTGCTCCTGGATGTCCTCGGTGGACAGGTCCACGTCCCGAGTTGTGGCAAAGTTGAACTCGCTGCCTTCTGTGCCATGGAAGTAAATGGCGTTGCCGTCCGACTGGCAGCTATGCTGTAACAAGAGAGAAATGCAGTCTGTTAAATCCAGTTCAGCGGAGGGAACACTGGGGTCTTTGCCTCATATTAACACAGGAGAAAACGGAAGTGACATCCTCGGCCCTTTCACTCGCCTTTATGACATCATAGGACATGCAAATGTCTAAAGTTCGCCCAAGGATGAGGAAATTGCGTACTTGAGAAGGCCGACTTTGTCCTGTGCTGACTCATCAGCTCAAGAGAATACATTTTTCTAATACACAATAACCCGCATAGCTCCCTGTTATTATTTATTTTGCATAATCACGGCCATAGACCACAGATCAGCTAAATGTGCATGCATAGTCTTTATATTAAAGAAGAGCATGAAAGAGGCCTGAAAAAACACATAGTAGCAATGGACATGGTACTTACATAAACATTGCTATATGAGAAATTAAACAGTTTTTTTTAATTTTTATTAGATCATATCTACCTAATTTCTCATACAAGACCAAAGCAACTCCCTCCTATTCACAAGAAGATTGACGAAGTTCCCCACACATGACGACCCACTTATGTGTGCTAGACAACCACAACATATTTCCACCTCTATTACGATTCATCCACTCATCTGTGACCTTTCGCTTACTGAACTGGAATCACCATATCACGTTGTACGGCTAGATACAAACTGACTGCTGAGCGTGGTACTTCATATTTCATCATAATTCAATGAAACCACACGCAGCGCCATCACCTATCTTAATTCTTTGCTCTTTCTACTTTTCCAATAATCTGTGTGTCACTGAACCACCTGAAGCGGATCCTTGTCATACAATATTCAGGAAATCTAAAGAGCAACAAATAAGTGTATTTTTTTACAACATTCGCTGTGTAGAACTGTCTCTTGGCGGTTTGCTCATAATGTCTTGCAATCAGTGGTTCGGGTAGTGGTGGACTTAGAAGGGGGATGCAAGTCTACACAACCCTCAAGGTCATGAGAGTCCATACATACGGATTCAGGCGGGATACTCCAGATTTTTGTAGTCAAAAATGGCTTTGTTTTGCTGTCTCCAACCTGAGATTGCCTTTCCTTATTACAAAATGTCTTCAATAAAATTCTTTGAAATAAAAAATAAAAAAAAATAAAAAAATCTGCCACTTTCCTCTTCTAAAATGTTGGCATGTATGCCAGTCCCACAACAATGAAACTCACTCATGGTTTTCTTTTGTGAATGTTATGCAATGTATTATTGTCGTTATTGTCGTTGTGTGTTTTTTGGCTTAACTTTTTAAAGGCAGTTTCTACAGTGCTTAGTATAAAAACGTTTGGAACTCAGTGAGAAAGTGAGGTGGGTGTACAAATTGTGCTGAGAAAGTCCTTATAAATTATTTAGATAGGTGTCTGCAGACTAAAAAATTCTGATTTACAATAACAAAAAATATCACAGTCTGAAAATAATGGGGTCATGTCAACGTGTGTCCCCTTATATAGAGGGCGCGCAGCAGTAGGGAGCGTGACCCTTGACCCTGGTTCAGGATAGCCCGCTCCCCACACCGCACAGCGCCACCTGTGTTCTCGTATCCCTGCCCGCTGCGGCTGCAAGCTCGCCTCTGCTGTCAGGCTCTTGTTTGCGCCTTCTGTTGTCTACTGCTTACTACTACTTATTTTATGCTACTGTTGTTATTGCCTTTTCTCTCCCCTATTAAACTGTTGTCTTTGATTTTGGTTTCTCTCTCTGCTCTTTGTTGGCCCGCTGTGTCCGCTCCCGCAGATTTTTCCCGCCGCTGACTCCCCTGCAACCCCGCCCTTTCAACGCCCATTCGTCCTCCCTACTCTCCTTATATGGAGGCCGCACAGCGGCCACGGGCAGCAGACACGCCACTGGCACGCCTAAGGCAAGCCCGTCGCCCCCGTCCACGCCCAGCGACAGAACCCCTGGCCCCCGCAGACACCAAGACGCCCGACACTGCTACAAAGCCAACGCCCTCCACGCACTCAACACCGGAAGATCGCATACCTGCTTCCTGGCCGCCCGAAGCACACCCACGGACCTTTCCCCTGCCGGAACTGCAGCTTCACCAGCATCCGCCCCACCAAGCCACCGACCAGGAAAGAACCCAACTACCTCAGATGCCTTCTCATCAACACCCACTCCGCCCGCAAACACGCTGTTGAACTCTGGGATCGTCTCAACTCAACCTCCCCAGACGCCGCCTTCCTGACGGAGACCTGGCTGAACCCATCCTCGGCACCCTACATCGCCGTAGCCGTCCCGGAGGGCTACAAGATCATCCGCAGTGACCGCACCAACGGAGTAGGAGGAGGAATCGCCATCATCCACAGGAACACTCTCAGAGTCTCAACCGACTCTGATGACACCCTCAGCACCGCTGAACACTTGCACTTCCAGATCCACACCGACCCCAACACCACCCTCAGAGGAACCCTCGTCTACAGACCCCCCAGACCCCGACCACAGTTCAGTGACTCCATTGTCAACTTCGTCAGCACACACGCCCTCGCCTCCACAGACTACATCCTCCTCAGGGACCTGAACTTCCACCTCGAGAACAACAACACTACCAACTCCACCACTCTGATCAACAACCTAGGACTCGGACAACTCGTCAAAACACCTACCCACTCCGCTGGCCACACGCTGGACCTCATCTTCTCCGCAAGCCGCCACGTCTCCTTTAACCACACCACCGAACTCCACTGGACCGACCATTGCGGCATCCACTTCACCTTCAAAAAGCCCACCACACACCACCACAGCCAACAGATGCCTCGCCGCTTCTGGAGCAAAGTCACCAAAGACCAGCTAACCACAACCCTCGCCCAGAGCCCACCCGCCAACCCCACCGACCCTGACACCGCCGCCCGCAACCTCAGACAGTGGATCGACGACTGCGTCAACACCCTCGCCCGTTCAAGAAACCCTCCAACAAACACACCAGCAAGAAAGCCAGCTGGTTCATTGAAGACCTCCGGGCCTCCAAGCAAACCAGCGAAAAACTGGAGAAGAACTGGCTCTGTGAACGAACACCAGACAGCTGCGCAGCCCACAAGAACGCCACCCACAGACACCATCGCCTCATCAGATCCGCCAAAAGGATCTCCTTCAAAGACCACCTCGACAACAATGCACACACCAGCAAAGAGCTCTTCAACATCGTGAAGGAACTCTCCAACCCCAGCTCCAACACCAACAACATCCCACTCTCGCAAGACCTCTGCGACTCGCTGGCTGCCTTTTTCCACTGCGAGATCATAGACATCCATGACAGCTTCACAGCAACGACCTCCCCGACAACCACCAAGACCTCTGCCCCCACGACCACCACCAGCACCAACCGTCTGCTCTCCTGGATTAACGCCAACGGCGCAGACACTATCAAGATCATGAACGCCATCCACTACGGATCTCAATCTGACCCATACTCACACCACATCTTCAATAAAGCCAGTACACCAATCGCACCCCATCTCCAGAAAGTCATCAAAATCTCGAGACAGTAACCTTCCCAAAGAGCTGGAAGCACGCCAAGATCAACGCCCTACTCAAGAAACCCAAGGCGGACCTCAAAGACCTCAAGAACTTCCGGCCCATCGACCTGCTCCTGTTCCCGGTGAAGGTCATCGAGAAGACCGTCAACCAACAACTGACCCACTACCTTGAGCAGAACAGCATCCTGGACCCTTCCCAGTCCAGGTTCTGCAGCAACCACAGCACTGAAACTGCCCTCATCACCGCCATAGATGACATCAGGACCCTGCTAGACAAAAGAGAAACAGGGACACTCATCCTCCTGGACCTGTCAGCCGCCTTTGACACGGTCTGCCACTGCACACTACAACATGCCTCCACGAAGCCTGGATTCAAGAGAAGGCCCTGGACTGACCCACCTCCTTCCTCTCCGGCAGGACACAGAGCGTCCGCCTCCCCCCTTTCTGCTCCGAAGCCACAGAGATCATCTGGGGCATACCCCAGGGCTCATCCCTTAGCCCAAAGCTGTTTAACATCTACTTGGCGCTGCTTGCCCACGTCGCCCAACAGCACGACCTCAACATCATCTCCTGTGCCGACGACACCCAGCTGATCCTCTCCCTCACCAAAGACCCAGACACCGCCAAAACCAACCTCCGCGAAGGAATTGAAGGCTGTCGCCGAATGGATGAGGAACAGCCAACAGAAGCTGAACTCGGACAAGACAGAGGTCCTCATCCTCGGATCCACCCCCTCAGCCTGAGACGACTCCTAGTGGCCGACCGCACTGGTAACAGCCCCAACACCCACCGACCACGGACGCAATCTAGGGGTCATCCTCGACTCCACCCTCTCCATGACCAAGCAGGTCAACGCCATCTCCTCCTCCTGCATCAACACCCTCGGCATGCTCCGCAGGATCTACAAGTGGATGCCCACCGAAACGAGAAGAACGGTCACCCAGGCCCTCATCAGCAGCAGGTTGGACTACAGAAACACCCTATATGCAGGAGCCTCGGCCAAACTCCTGAGGCTGCTTCAACGCATCCAGAACGCCTCTGCACGCCTGATCCTCGACATCACTTGCCGCAGCCACATCTAACCCCACCTGAGAGATCTGCACTGGCTCCCCGTCAACAAGAGGATAACCTTCAAGCTCCTCACCCACGCACACAAAGCACTCCACAACACCGGACCAGCATACCTCAACAAACGACCCAGCTTCTACACTCACACCGGCCATCTTTGCTCTGCCAACCTCGCCCTCGCCACAGTGCCCCGCATCCGAAGAGCAACCTTCGGGGGAAAATCATTCTCCCACCTCGCCGCCAAGACCTAAAACACCCTCCTTATACACCTACGGCAGACCCAAGACCTGCTGACATTCAGAAGACTCCTCAAGACCTGGCTGTTCAAGCAGTAGCAGCTTGAACAGCCAGGGTCTCAGTGCCTTGAGACCCTCATGGGTATGTAGTGCGCTTGAAGGGAAGTAGGGCTTTGATGTGAGGAGGGTTGCCACGTCTCCTAAGATAAAACAGCTGCCATACGATCATGTTTTAATATTGTGCAATAAGGCCTGGTCATGATTCTTAAAAAGAACTTTACATAAAATTGCTTTCAACATGGCTTTTCTGTCTTTGCATACTTTAATTATCAGCCCATGATCATTAAGGGAGCTCTGGAACACATTTGAAAGTGCTTTCTTCTTATGAATGTATGACATGACCCTGCTGTATTTCTCCCCGCAGGGAATCACAACGCGGTCCTTACAACGACCGCGTTGTGATTCTGCATACCATTACTCTGCAAGTCGGAACAACGACTTGCAGAGGGGGGCACTGGATGTTGGAATAGTATAATTTACTATTCTAACTCCAATCTGTGCATACAATAGGGAAGGTGTTGGATTTTAAATCCAACATCCCCCCCGCAAGTTGTTGTTCCGACTTGCAGAGTAATGGTATGCGGAATCACAATGCAGTTGTTGTAACTACCGCATTGTGATTCCCTGCGGGGAGAAAGATTTGTGGGAAACGTTGTTTACCTCTTCTTATATTTACTGTTTAAATATGTACTGATAAGGAGGGAAAATACCAGCTTTTGGTGATTGCGCTAATTATTCTACAGGCTGGGACATCAAATTACTGGTGATGCAGGTATAAAGTATGCAGGAGCCAACAGTAGATGTGGGGTGTTTTTACTGGGGTTCTGGGTAGCCTTGAAGAGAACCACCAACCACAGCTTTCATGGATGGGTCTTAGAGGAGGCATTGCTGGATCAGAATTTCAAGAATGAGATTTCAGGATTGAAAGTGATTGAAATGGAAATATAAAATTGAAGGTATCCAGTACTCCAGAATAAATGTTCAGTACTGGGAAGTGCTGGTACTCACCTGTTAAACACATTGCACCACTATTGGGAAGTGCTGGTACTCTATCATTCAAATTAAAAAAGTCCAGCTTGTCACTACCTCATAGTCTGAAGATAGAGGCTGGTTGTAGCTTCAAAGAAAACTCCTCTGTGGGAGGTTTGTTTAGAGTTTTCATGGGAGATCTGGATGGGGTTTGAAGACAGGCCCCAAACAGTGTCTTGTAGAGTTGTGTCTGAATGGTGCTCTGTAGAATGTGGAATGGGCAGGGCTTTTCATGTGGTGTCTGGGTGGTGCTTTGCAGAGGAAGTCAATAAATGGATTTATATAAGTGAGAGTTTTGTATCTTGAGTTTGGGTGTGAATTTACAGAGAGTTCAGGAAACAGCTTTGTAAAGTAAGGACAGGATGGCACTTTTCAAAGGAGTTTGGGATTTGGCGTTGAAGAGAACCTGAATGTGACTTTTGTTGCAGTGGAATTCCCAAAGTGCAGACAATTTAGTAATCCAGACCATACCCCTGACTCTATCCACCCCATCTGACAGTTTAAGACAGGCCGGACTCCAAAATGTGCTCACTGGGCTCAGCATAAGAAAGTTTGAAGAACACTGTCTTACATATTTGGAAAAAAGAATATCTATTATCAGCTTCCTAATGGATGCTTGCGTCTATAAAGATGCCAATATATGCATTGATTGCATGTGGACTTTTGTGTCAGAAACGCTACACATATTGACAATTGGTACGCGAGGACAAAAGAGCAGTTTGGGTTGGGACATCTACAAAATTGAAGATGGTGTTGAGAACCTGCTGACTGGAAATGGGAACAATGAGAACATATATAGCACTATTCAATTAGATATTCTTCACGATTTGTGCTCCTTATCATTGGGCGGAGGAGTGAGAGGGTTAGGGATTTGGAAGCAGGATTGCTTAAGTGATTAGCTACTGGAGAATGTGAATCTTTAAGAGATTAAAGTTGTTGGAGTGAAGGATTCTAGCCTGCCAGTAAAGGATTTGTGGAGGAAGTGTTTGGGATAAGTATATAGGGTGTAAGTGGCAGCATTGGTGATCATATGTAGTGGAGAGAATACAAACTAGGAGAATGTCATAATTGTCGATTTTGCTTATAATTAGGCCGGTTTGGTGGCCGTGGTGGGGCAGTTTTCAAGCCCCTGTGAAAAAAAGCGTGAGCGGTGCTTTTTACTAGCATCCCACCTCCCCTGCTCCAAGGGTCAGTCAAGCAGTTATTTTCCCAGGCTGATTGCACTTCCGAGTCCGGCCCTGCATTCCAGGCCCTGGCGAGGGAGTACTGGAAGGTATAGTTTGTTGTACTGGATTTGTGTTTGTGTATGGGCGGGAGTTTCTGTAGCTTGGAAAATGGCATCAGTCTCTAAAAATCTCACCCACCTTGTTGCCATTGCCAACAATATTCCAGCCAGCACAAAAAACAAGCATGGGCAAAGCCAACAGGTCTCACATTTGAGACCTATTGGCTTTGTCAATGGTTTTAGCAATTAGTTACTGTATACAGGGTGCATATTTTACCAAAGTTAAGACTTCTAATTTGCTAATATTTGTAAACTCTCTTTGCTTTAGTGCAATTTTGCAAGGAAATTGTTACTGACTTTACTAAGTATTGGCAAAGCTAAGCGGTCTCAACTCTAAAAGGCTGAATTGTAGGATTTTCCCACGCTTCTGTGGTAACTGTGAACTTAGTCCTGAGTTCTGGTTGTGGAAGGGTATTCATAATGGGGCATAATTGAGAGCTCTGGGGCGGAGGCTGAAGGCACTGAGAGTCAGTGTGCCATAACAGTGTTCAAATTACATGCTTATCCAATCCTTGGCCTCTCTCCGGTATGCACATAGTAATGGTCCCATATGTACATTTGTAAATACCTATTTAAATAATTTACAACAAAATTGTTGTTACTCGTTTATACCAAACTACTAACAAGCACCCACAAAGCCAACTGAATCGTGCTTTTTTTAGGCATATGTGTGCGTGTGTGATATGTCTGGATGCAATAGAAGAAAACTCACAAAGAGGCACCTAAATACTGTCCAGGAAGCATGTGATATAAAGCACAGGATTGTAGCTCACATGTTTTAAGTCACAACCTTAGCTACTTTGGCCACGCCCTTTTTATAGACACTCCCCACCTTTTGCTTCCCACTTAATGCACCATGGCCCATAATATTGACAGTTAAAAGCTCCCTCATAAGCAAGAACTAAAAATTATGATGAGGTGAAAATGTGGAGTCCTTGTGGAGCAGAAACAAGGAGTGGCCTCTTTGCTCCTCTGCGACACTCCCTCTGCAGTATCTCTGGGAGGGCAGAAGCACAGCTGGTGTTATCTGTCTGAGGGGTATCTGTGTACTTCCATGAAAGAAAGCAGAGGGCATGACCTCCTCCACTGCGACACTCCAGGCTGTGATTGTAGGTTGCTGGGCTCTTGGTTCGATCGGATAACCACACTTACCGCAATGTACTTTTAGGCACTATTTTCACTTAAATCTTTAAAATTGCATATCTTCAGTTTTACTGGCTAGATTTGTGTCGTTTTGGTGTCAAATAATTTATTACATTTTACTCTATTTTTCTACTTTGTTGTGGGGTTTTTCTTGTGTTGTGTTTTCACATTGTTGCTGATTGTGTGCTGCATAAATACTATACACATTGCTTATTAAGTTAAGCCTTACTGCTTTGTGCCAAGCTACCAGAGGGTTAATCACAGGTTAATTTGGGATTTGATTGTGTTTCACCCTGACAGAGATTGTGGTTGCTGCTGGAGTAGGGGTTCATCCCCCTCAACCAGTAACCCAATGTCCAACTCATTAAAAAGGAGTGCATGAAAAACTACCAGTGGAAGGCACACGTAATGGGTCTATGCTGCAGTGGAGGGGAAAACACATGAAGAGGAAGGAAAGCCCTCAAAAGCTAACAAATAAGAAGCAAGCAAATGAGAGCTACCATGACAACCAATGGTAAAAAATAGGTGGCCTCTAATCCCACTGTAAACTAACAATATGTATTGCACCAGACAAGCATATGCTGTCTATTAGGCGAGACCGAGTGTACAGGAAAAATGTGCAGCAAAAGAAAAACGAGAGGCACACACAGTTAATAAAAAATAAGGGCCATGATCAGCCTTTCAAATGCCAGGGGTATACACAATTAAAAAGCAGGACATAGCACTCTTTCAGAACCAAAAAAGACTGAGGAGCACAATTCATGCTATTAGCATATTGTGTCATACTCCTATCCTGAAAACTCCCACCAACACTTTTGTAGATTTCATTCTTCATTACCGACAATTCGCAGACGTTTTTTGCACAATGGTGTTGCAGAGGAGAAAAACATTAACATTGTTAAAATTGTAGCGCAGTAACATTTCTAGCACCCAACAGTGATATGTGCATGTGAAAATCTTTTCAAAAATTTAGAATTCTGACGAAGTTCGCTGTAGAATTTGGTGACATTTTGGAAGTCATAAATTTCAGTCTTCCCACACTCCTAACAGAGAGCTTACAATGCTTTACTAGTCAGACTTTCCGAGAAGAAAATGACCTATGAGGTAAAAAATGTCCACTGCACTCTATATTTTCCTACTGCCCCCACTGCCCCTGCTGCCTCTACTGCCTGTACACAGTGGGGGAGTGTGGGCAGTCAAGAGTTTCCTAAGCACAAAAATAAAGAGAGCATGCAGGGTAGCAAGTGGCTTCGAAAGTATGTGAAGGAGGAAGAAAGGAGGGAATAAATATGTGTTTATTTGCTGAGTTATTGGTCACCATAGAATTTCACTGGTGCTTTTGACATACAACTACTGTGTGGTGTTACCCAATTCAAGGGTTCTCAATGTATCGACCTATGACGTGTCATAGCTGGGTGAGCCTGCAACACCTTGCCCATGGATTCAAAGGTCCATGCAAGGACAGCATTAGTTCATTGAACCACCAGAATATGCCATCATATGACTGTGGCAGCCAGCTTCATTGTCACTGTGAAAAACTCAGAGGCCTGAGGCAAGATGATGCCCCCCCTTTGCAGAAGGTGGTGAGGAGGCCCTGAAACTCCATAGACTATAGCTATTCGGAGGCTTTATGTTGAATGGGGGCTCCCCTGCACTGCAGGGGCTACAGAGGGTTGTGTTAGCCCTGTGTTAGAAATGGGATTCCTGGCTGGCTGAGGCCTTCTCCCAGGCCAGGCAGTAATCACTACTTAGTCAGGGTAAGTAAGATACAAACTAAAAGTTTACCTGCGCTCACCCTCTGGTAACTTGGCACAGAGCAGTCAGGCTAAATCAAAGAGGCAAAGTGTAAAGCATTTGCGCAACACACACAGTAACACAATGAATACTCCACACAGGTATTTCATATGCTGAACAAAACAAGAACAAAACGACAAAAATCCAGTGTATAGAAGCTGAAATATTTAATTTTAAGGGAATACATGCAGCATAGGGCTTAGAAGCAAGTAGTGCTAAAAAGTTACTTTAGGTTTTCCCGGACAGGGGCAAAGTCGAAATCTGGGCCGACCGTGTGGAAGCACAGGCCGGCTACAGGACCCATGCAGACTCTGGTGAACATAGTACCTTTCCTGGTCACAAAGCAATGAAATGTGTTGATGTCAATTACTGCAGGTATGTGATGCGTTTATTTTCTCCACTCAGTGAAGGTGATGCATCAGTTCCAAAGATGAGGAGTGCCCGAGTCAAGAGGCATTGAATAATGCATCGGATTCTGCCACACAGTCGATGGGGTGGCAAACGCTGTTCGATCCGTCAATCTCTGGAGGCAAAGTGCTGGTTCTAAGGCTATGTGCTGATTTTCAAACGGGTTGGTGCATTGGTTCTGCTACACAAAGACAGGAAATGCATCAAAATCCGTGTCGCAAGTATCTGGGCCACTTCCAGTGAGCCAGGCACAGGAGCAGGGTAAGAGACTTTGATACCCTGAGTCTCAAGCAACAGAAGGCAAGCCAACAAGTGAAGGCAGAGTCTAGCTCTCCTTCGGCAGAGTCAGGGAGCAGCTGGCGGCAGGGCGACAAGCAGAAAAGCAGTCCTTTAAGAAAAGCAGTCCTGTTGAGTTCTTCGAGGAGCACAGCAGTCCTTCTGGCAGAGGTTTGACTCAACAAGAAGAAGTGTTTGATTTCAAGGGGTCAGAGACCCAGTACTTACACCCAAAAGTACCTTTGATGCAGGGGGTGACTTCAAAGCAGCTCTCTGAAGTAAACAAGTATCCCTTTCAACCCAGTCCTATCTGCCAGGCTATGTGTAGTGGGGGCAAGTGGGGGAAATTAGTGCCTTGTGTTTGGATAGGACACTGCCTATTGAAGTGTAAGTGTCAGCCCCTCCCATTCCTCCCTGCCCAGGGAGACCCATCAGATTGCTGTTGTATGTAGATGAGTGCTCAGAATGCAGATGAGCCTCACACTCCTGTGTTTGTGGCTGTCTAGAGGAAATGCATAAAATGTAGCTGTCACCCAGACCAGATACGTATTGGAGACAGGCTGCAAAGCACACAGAGTTATAAGTGCAGAGAAATGTCCATTTTCTAAAAGTGGTACAAAAGGGGGTGGTGATGGACGGAGCATCTGAACCAATCAAATACTCACATCCAGTCAACAGATCTGGGTTTAATCCATCACCGTTCTTTAGCCCACTCGATCACCCCAGTTCAGACATGGCCATATGAAAATCAGTCTGACCCTGTCCCTCATGGGAACAGTCCAGCCCGAACTGCCAAGCCATGCCTTCCCTGGACCGGAAACAAGCTTCCGAGGACCGGTTTCTGGCATTGCAGCCGTCTTTAGCCCGGCTTGCTTGAATCCAGTGGCAAAGTGAGCAAGGGACTCACGTCTGAGCATACCCTGCCAACTTATGGCAAACAAAGCGGTACAAAAGGGGGTTTTGATGGACGGAGCATCTGAACCAATCCAATGCTCACACCCAGTCAACAGATCTGGGTTTAATCCATCACCGTTCTTTAGCCCACTCTGCCACCCCAGTTCAGACATGGCCATATGCAAATCAGTCTCACCCTGTGCCTCATGGGAACAGTCCAGCCCGAACTGCCAAGCCATGCCTTCCCTGGACCGGAAACAAGCTTCCGAGGACCGGTTTCTGGCATTGCAGCCGTCTTCAGCCCGGCTTGCTTGAATCCAGTGGCAGAGTGAGCAAGGGACTCACGTCTGAGCATACCCTGGTGATGGACGGAGCATCTGAACCAATCAAATACTCACACCCAGTCAACAGATCTGGGTATAATCCATCACCGTTCTTTAGCCCACTCTGCCACCCCAGTTTTGTATCGCTTTGTTCGCCCTAAGTTGGCAGGTATGCTCAGACGTGAGTCCCTTGCTCACTTGGCCACTGGATTCAAGATAGCCTGGCTGATGAGGATTATGAATCCGAAACCGGTCCCAGGATGCTTGTTTCCGGTCCAGGGAAGACATGGCTTCGCAGTTCAGGCTGGACTGTTCCCATGAGGCACAGGGTCAGACTGATTTGCATATGGCCATGTCTGAACTGGGGTGGCTGAGTGAGCTAAAGAATGTTGATGGATTAAACCCAGATCAGTTGACTGGGGGTGAGTGTTTGATTTGCTCAAACGCTCTGTCCATCATCCCCTTTTGTATAATTTCTAAAAGTAGCATTTCTAAAACAGTAATGTTAAATCCAACTTCACCAGTAAAGAGGATTTGTCATTACCATTCCAAACATAGGAAATATACCCTTTGGGAATAACAGCTTAAAAGTGTATTAAGGAATTCCCAATGCCAGGCTATTAGAGGAGAAGGCCGTGCAGTATTGAAAACCAAAAAGGCTGTTTATCAATACCAGGACAAGTAAAACTTAAAAGCACATGTTCTACCTTTCACTTACACAGCACTACCTAGGGCCTAACTTAGGGGTGGCCTATGTGTAATAGTAGGTGAGCTTCAAGCTTGGCAAGCAGTTTAAAATGCCAAGTCGAAGTAGCAGTCAAACTGCATGTACAGGCCTACAAACCGACAGGCTACTTCTGTGGGTGGCACAATCAGTGCTGCAGGTCCACTAGTAGCATTTAATTTATAGGCCCTGGGTATATGGTATACCAATTTACAAGGGGCTTACAAGTAAATCAATTATGCCAAACATGTAAACCAATTATACCATATTTAGAGGAGAGGGCACATGCCTTTTAGCACTGGTAAGCAGTGGTAAAGTGCTCAAAGTCCTAAAGCCAACAGAAAGACGGTCAGAAAATAGGAGGAGGAAGGCAAAACATTTGTGCTGACCCTCCAGAGAGAGACATTTTTTTAACACCCTGGAACACCTAGATCCCTGCCCTGCATCTATTTTGAAACAGATCTATTCTGCTTGTTCCTCGCCCCCCCTCACCCTTCTCAATAGCTCGCTATTACAGGGCATTGTCATCCCACCTCTCAAATCGGCCGTCATCCTACCCATCTTAAAAAAACCCGGAGCGGACCCCTCTGTACTTATCAACTATCGCCCCATCTCACTCCTGCCCTTTTTGGCGAAGGTTCTGGAGCCCCATGTAACCAGGACGCTCAGCACCTTTGTGGAGGAGAATAGGGTATTAGCCCCCCAGCAGGCTGGGCTCCGCCCCTCACACTCCACGGAGTCCGTCGTATTATCGGTCCTTGACAACCTCTGAGAGGGTATGGACACTAACCATCCCCAGGCCCTGGTCCTCCTCGATCTCTCCGCCGCTTTTGACACGGTTGATCATTCCATCTTATTGTCCCGTGTCAGAGCGGCGGGAATCGGAGGATCGGCCTTGGTCTGGCTGTCCTCCTTTCTGAGCGACCGTACCCAAGCAGTGCGCTTGGGAGATTTTTCAGCGGACTTCCAGACGGCTAAATGTGGGGTCCCCCAGGGTTCATCCCTGTCCCCGTTATTATTTAATTTGTACATTGCTCCTCTTATTTTTGCCCTCCAACAGCTGGAGGTCTCCGTCTATAATTATGCGGACGACCTCCAGCTTATTTTTTCCCTATCCTCTTCCCCTGAGTCCATTTCTAATTTTCAATCTGTCATGATCTTCATCCGGGACTGGATGAACCACAACCACCTGAAACTCAACCCCGACAAAACAGAGTTTGTGCTGACAGGTGGCTGCTCCAGTCCCTGGTCCTCTTCTTTCTGGCCCCCTTCGTTGGGCTCTCCCCCAACCCCATCTTCCTCTGTAAAAACTCTCGGGTTTTAACTGGATCACCAACTTTCACTTCACTCCCAAGTCAGCTCTGTGGTGTCCTCGTCATTCCTTTCCCTTCGCACTATTCGCAAAGTCTCTCTGTTTTTCTCTTTCCCTGCCCTTAAACTTATAGTCCTGGCAATGGTGATCTCCCGCCTGGATTACGGCAATGCCCTTTATTGTGGCATGCCCGCATACAGCGTGCGACGCCTTCAGCTAGTCCAGAACCAGGCGGCCCGCCTGGTCTTCAATCTATCCAAGTCACATCATGTCACTCCCCTCCTTAAGACCCTACACTGGCTCCCCATTCGGGAACGAGCCCAGTTTAAACTAGGATGCATCATCTTCAACGCCCGATCCGGCTCAGCCCCTGCCTTTATCATTTCTGAAATTCACTCTTATGTTCCGCCCAGGGAGCTGCGTTCCTCCACCCAACAATTGCTCCTGGCCGCTCGGTTCAAACGCAAAAAGTGGGGAGGCTCCAAATTTTCTACACTCGCCCCTGCCTTTTGGAACTCCCTTCTGGCTCATTTGGGATCCTGCCCCCAATATACACTCTTTCGCAAGGCACTGAAAACTTATCTTTTCACACAAGCCTTCTCCCTTTAACCCCCCCTTTTCCATGCTCTCATTTCCTGAAGCCTCAGGGGTTCAATTCATTACAGCGCCAAGAAACCGCTAGGTGTACGTGCGCTTAAGAAATATTTTAAACTCAAACTATTCTTGCATGTTTGTGAGCACCCATGCATAGGAATCACCCAGTGTTTTATGCTAAATGACACTGAAAATGACGAATCATGCTACCGGTGCAAAGGCATGGATAAAATATCCCTCCTCTGCCCAATCCGTTGGCCAGATAGCTAAGTGAGTTAAGCGCTTGCTGCCGGCTTCTCAGAGTAACCTATCGGTCACAAGTTCGAATCCAGACAGGGCCAACTCAGCCTTTAATCTCAATATGGTTGATAACCTGATTACTATTAAAACGACAAATAGAAACATCTCATATTTACAGAGCTCAAAAAATGGCAAAACTGCATTATTGTTCAACATATACAATTACGGAATTATCCGCTCCTGCTATGGAAACATACAAATTGGCTCTGCAAGTAAGAAGACTTAAAAATCCTTCATAAACTACTGTCGGCAATGCACTCCAATTTCCGTGCCCTGGTTCAGTTTCCTACCTGTATTTAGTAAAATATAGGACGGGTATGAAATAACCTACTGCACGCACCTGTTAATTGTTCGTCATCGGCCCTTTGTGCAGGCTGGGAAATTAACAGCAGTTAACACCCTCAACAGATGGCATTAACGTCGGGTTATAGAGCAATAACGCCTCATCATAAAAGGCTAAGGATAATTTCCCCATATTGTGCCAATATTCACATGCAATTAAAAAAACGTGGCTCCTGCAGAAGGGCAAAACATATTCAGCAGGAACATTAGTTTTCCACATTTTACCAATAAACGACTTCCACTGAGTGCCCGGTTTAGGTCATAATATACAAACACGCAGGGGCCCCAATGACCTTCAGAATGCACTATGCCACGTGAAGCATATACATTTTTTTTCTATACAGCCCTTCGCATTTTCAAAGCTCTGAGCCTTCTGGGCACCTGGGGCCGTGGTACGAACATACAATGATAGATCAGTATGGATTATCAATTATTCTTTTTTATTTGAAAGGGAACTAATTGTAGTCGAAGGACAAAGAGAGCCCGCGCTGCTAAAATGAGGAGCCTTCTATGAATACATTAAGCCCCAGATAAAGGTCAGAGCAATTAGAAAGAGATTCTGTAATTTTACCAGGCCCTGGGCAACGTTTTCCATCGAGATAATGAGAGCTCGAGCCCAAACTGAGGCCGAAGGATGACTGATCTCGAGCCCACACGACACGCTCCGCCGATGCCCGGAAGCGCCCTCCTTCACTTGGAGACGCATGCAATGCGCGCCATTTTAAGAAAGAAACATCGGATTATGGTTAAGAAAATGACCTAGATGAGGACTACGTAAACATCCCGCAGTATATCACTAGCAATCCATGGGTTGATTCTAGTTTGGCCGTCTTTGCTTTGTTTTCAATCCCGACAATACCTCTGGAATCGGATATCCTATTCTCTTCAGCATTTCAAAAGAAAGTCAAAATATTATCTTGTTCCTAGAATTTATTTTGCATTTTGCTTTATGACACTAAACATATCCTGTTTAAGTTAAGAGGGAAGGAAACGGGCCATTTGTCTGTCAATCATTCTGGATCAGCATGCTATTTCCAACGCCGACGGAAAAGAGAGGCCTGGAATTAAATAAAACAAACATTGGCAAGGTGAAAGGACTGGTTAATATGCCACCTTATGTAACACAGACATTCACAAATGGTGTTTTCATGCGCTGCATGGGCAAATTTAATTTATCATATCAATGCCTGCCCTATTGGATTTGCCAGTGCTTGGAAATACAGAAACAGAAAGGAATGCTTTATTTATTTATTTATATATTTATTTATTGGCATTTATAAAGCGCAGCATATACCCTAGGGTGTCTTGGCGCTGATTAATTTGCCAGCTAGATGTTAAGCTGCCTTGCTCAGACCACTATTCTATACCTAGAACTCATTTATTGAACAACCAAGTTTTCAATTTTTTGCGGAATTGGAGTAGAGTGGGACATGCTCTAATGTCCTGGGGTAGAGTATTCCACAGTTTGGAAGCTGCTACCACAAACCGTCGGTCTCCCCACATCACAGTTTTGGTGCGGGGTACCATTAGTTGGTTGCTGTTGGTAGAACGCAAATGGCGTATAGGTTGATAAGGACGTAAATGGTCTTTAAGGAACTGCGGCCCTGTTTATTTAGTGCTTTGTAAACAATGCACTGTGATTTAAATCTAGCTCTGTTCTGAATCGTCAGCCAGTGTAGTTTAGGAATGGCGTCGGAGAGAGGAGCAAATTTAGGAATTCCCAGAATAAGACGTGCTGCCGCATTCTGTATGGTCTGCAGTTTTTTTTATAACTCTAACTTGGGAGTTGATAAAAAGCCCATTGCAGTAGTCTAGGGATGTCAGGACTAGTGAGCTCACCAGAGTTTTAATGGCGGTAGTAGGAAGATAAGGACTTATCTTTCGAATCATGCGTAGTTTGTGATGGGCTATAGAGGCCACTTTGCTAGCATGGTCCATGAAATTTAAATGGTTGTCAAAAAGTATTCCTAAGTTCCTTACTTTAGTCACTGGATTGGGGGGGGCACCAAAAGTTTGGGGCCACCACGAGGCAGGCCATTCTGGTGAGAGTTGTCCAAAAATCATTACCTCGGTTTTTTCCGAGTTGAGTTTTAGGCAATTCGCTGCCATCCACTCACCTAGTTCCGTCAGTCCTCTCTGGAATCTTTTAGCTACCTCCTCTCCATCACCTCTTATAGCCATCACCAATTGAGTGTCGTCCGCGTAGGAGGTTAGGCTCATCCCATGTGCCTTGATGACATTGGCCAGGTCCGACACATAGATATTAAAAAGTGTCGGACTCAGGGATGAGCCTTGAGGTACCCCACACGGTTGTGACAATTTAGCAGATTGGTAGGGGCCAAGAGTGACGGCCTGCGTTCTCTCAGAGAGAAAGGAAGCAAGGAGAGCTCTTGCCGTGGAGGAGATGCCTATTTTTCCGACACGGTCGACCAAAATACTATGGTGGACCGTGTCGAAAGCTGCTGAGAGGTCCAGCAGTACCAACACCGCTGTACCGCCTTGGTCTCTTATTATTCTTATATCCTCGGATGCTTTAATAAGGGCAGTTTCAGTCCCATGGTATTTCCGAAAACCATACTGAGTATCATCTAACTTCTTATGGGTTTCTATATACTCAGTTAATTGTAAGTTCATGGCCTTTTCCACCACTTTGGCCATGAACGGGAGACTGGCAATGGGTCGATAGTTTTTTAGTTCTGACTTATCGGCTCCTGGTTTTTTTAACAGTGGTTTGAGCAGTGTGGTTTTTAGATTAAGGGGATATATCCCTGAGAGCAGGATGGAGTTGCAGACTTGTGTCAGGACTGGTATGATCGAGTCCATCACCGGTAAGAGCGCCGATAGTGGACAAGGATCCAGCTTGGATCCAGCTTTGATTGTCGACACAATTTTTAATACCTGATCTTCTGTCAGTGGTAGAAAGTCCGTGAAGGATGAAGTTACTGTCGGTATTGAGTCCTCCTGACTAATATTGGGAACCTTAGTGTGCGTGATTTTGGCCAAAAAAGGTTGATAAATATCATCCACCTTCGTGAAAAAGAAGTCGGCCAGGGCATCACACATATCTTGGGTTTGAGGTGGGGTCAGATCAGGGGTATTGCCCGAGAGCACTTTAGTTATATCATATAATTTTTTGCTAGAGTTCTTTGCCTGCTCAATTTGCATCATATAGTACTCTTTTTTTGCCTTTATAATCATGGCTTTGTATGTTGCCAAAGCATCCTTGTATTTAGTTTTACTTGTTGGATTATAAGACTTTCTCCATTGTCTTTCCCAGTATCTGTTCTGTTGTTTTTGTGCTTTTAGTTCATCCGTGTACCATGGTGCGGTAGGGGTGGACCTGTTCTTCGATAATTTCTTAGTGGGGGCTAATGAGTTCATGGCATGTCCCAACCAGTCGTGGAGTTGTTGTATGGCCAGGTTGGGGTTAGCCGAGATTAGCGGGCAAGTATCATCCAGGTGGTTTTTTAGGTCCAGCTGGTTGACATTGTGCCAAGCTTTAAAGGATATAGACTGGGGAAGAGAATTAGCTGCGACTGGTTTTTTATCCATAGTCAAGGTACAGAAAACCGCATAATGGTCTGTCCATGGCAGCGGAAGGATGTCGCGTACATGGAGCCCCTGGGCACTTGAGAATATAGCATCCAAAATGTGTCCAGCTTGGTGAGTAGGTGAAGTAACCAGCTGATGTAACCCCAGGACTTCCATATCCGCAATGAGAACTTGAGTCTCCTTGTTGTTATTATCGTCTAGGTGGAAGTTCAGATCACCTAATACTGTGATTGAGTCCTCTAATGCTAGAGATTCCAGGTGTGTACTAATACTCGTTAAGAAGCCAGTTTTGGCTCCTGGGGGCCTATATATAAGAAGCCCTTTAAAGTTAAATTGTTGGCTAAGTTTAATAGAAAACATCATGGCCTCGCACGAGGTATCATGTATTTGAGTCACTGTTACCTCCAGGTTTTCTCTAGCTATAATGGCGATCCCTCCACCTTTCTGTCTAGGTCTATCCTTCTGTCTAGGTCTATCTTGTCTATAGGCTTTGTAGCCTGTAGGTGTGGCAGAGACCATGTCCGGGCCGGACGAGTCATCTGTCCAAGTCTCCGTAATAAAAAGTACATCCAACTTTGAATCTGTTATCAGGTCGGCGATTTCTTGGCTATGTTTACATAGGGACCGTGCATTAATGAGGGCTAAGGCAACATTATTCGATTTAAGTTTTTGTTTTGGGGGGTTCTTCTCACCTTGACGCAATATCGTATAAAGGCAGTGAGGGCAACATTGTTGGATTTCATTATGCGTGTTACAAAGATCGAATGTGGCACAAGCATGATTCCTTGGTATTCTGAGATTGAGGAGAGCGTCCTTGGGGTAGACCGTGCTTGCATCTGTAAGAGTCGGGCCAGGGGTCGTGGCCCTCGGCCCGGTCCCGGCGCGGACGGGCGCAGACGGGCTTGCCTTAGGCGCGCCTTCGGCGCGCCCGCTGCGCCCGCCCGCTGCGCGGACGGGATGGTGCCATGTTTTTATTCATAATTAGGCGGAGGAGGGTGGGAGTGTTCTATCGACTGCAGCGCTGACCTTCCCTCACCAAGATGGCGCCTCGGGAGGGTCAGGTGAGGTCAGGGCGCCTTCTAGCAGCGCGCTATGCCTGGCAACTAAACGGAGACCTCTGGTGAAGTAATCTCACCCACGAGGTAATGTCAAGTTAAAATTGCGCTATTTAAAATATTTTACAAATTTTAAAAACCGTCCTTTGAAGTCAGCGAGGAGGTGTACTAATTATCAGTCTTGACAGGTAAAGAAAGATTCCCCCGGCTTCCGTCTCAGGGGAGAGCAAATCGCAAATTACCTTTACCGACCCTGTCCCTGCCTTAAGTATCCTGGGAGGGCGGGAGTGTTCTATCGACTGCAGCGCTGACCTTCCTTCACCAAGATGGCGCCTCGGGAGGGTCAGGTGAGGTCAGGGCGCCTTCTAGCAGCGCGCTATGCCTGGCAACTAAACGGAGACCTCTGGTGAAGTAATTACACCCACGAGGTAATGTCAAGTTAAAATTGCGCTATTTAAAATATTTTACAAATTTTAAAAACCGTCCTTTGAAGTCAGCGAGGAGGTGTACTAATTATCAGTCTTGACAGGTAAAGAAAGATTCCCCCGGCTTCCGCCTCAGGGGAGAGCAAATCGCAAATTTCTGCATATAGGCGATAGAGAATTGAATGTGATGAACAACGTGATGACAGTGTGCACTCTTCAAATGAAAGGTAGTCCATCATACACTTCAATGATAGAAGTTCCTGGAAGGTGGAAGGATACATCAAACAGCTAATAGGACAAGGTGAGCGAGTGATATGAAGAGCTAGAGCCCACTCTATGTATATTTGAAAGAATTAGTGACTCTACATGATGCTGTAAGACAAGACCTAAAAATAAAGGTCTTTCAAAGCAGCATCCAACTGAATGGTTCCAGTTTACAAGAGGTGTGGGTTAGTGTGGTAATCAACCGTTGATTCCAGGCAAAACACAACATGTGCAGCAAGAGGGGAGACTTACCGCGAGGGGCACAAGGCACTTCTATGTTCCTCCTTCAAACAACAGCTGTGAGGGGAACAGTGTCTTGGAATCACCGCTGGTGCCCGCACTACACCTCCCAGCAGGCTTTGGTGGGGGCGCCTGCTGGGGACGTCACGCCGAGCGCCAGGAGACGCCAGGCTCGGCGTTAAGAGGCATAGAGGCACACAGCTGCGCGGGACGTGGGCGAGCAAGGGTGGGCCCGTCCCACGCCCATCAGCGACAGGAAGAGGCAGGATAGGACCACCCCCCTGAGCGGTTGTACTGTCCCCATCTTTGCTGACTAATGAAGGGGTAAGACTTTATCTAATTCATATGCCCACAATAACTTGATGACTCTGATCCAAAAGCTACGATTATTTGTTTGTCCCTTTGCTCACATGGACTATTGCGGCGCCATTGTTTAACCCCTTCCATGCGGCCGCGATTCCCCTGGTGTGCTGTAAACAACACGAACAGGGGCGGGCCGTGACGAACCCCAGCCGTCATCAGCACACGAGCACCGTAGTGCATGATGGCTGGGGTTCGTCATCAGCATGGAAGGGGTTAAGCACCACCTTGAAGGGAAGGTTTTATTGCAAACTAATTGGGTGCCGAATGGGGGGACATATTTGTATAATTGTGTAGACAGGTGGTTTATATTTTGAGCTTGAGCCCTATTTGATCCCACAAGGGTGTTTAGTTACATCTGGATAGTGGGGAAACGAGGCACTTCTTGCAATAGAGCGGTAACAATACCTGTTGGGAAAATGGGTAAAAGGACAGTTGTTAGCAAAAACAAAACAACCTGTGAGCCCCCAACCACTGCGATAGATAAAATGCTTCAGAGGACTATTGGGGTGGTGTCTACGGGGATAGAGCGTACAGAAAGGAGGCTTTCTCTTACCCCGGATATTTGCATACAAGATTCTGAAGCGACTCCGTCACCAACCACCACTCAAACATTGCAGCATAGTTTATTGTCACTCACCCCTCTGGTTATTCCCCCATCTCGACAACTGGGGCCCAAGTCAGGCAAACACGTAGTAGGGTGCCTTCACCGCCGGTTGCCCGAACTAGTGAGGTTTTGTAATTCTCGAGTCTGACTCCATTTTGTTCTGTGCCACCATTTTGTGTTGCCCTCACGTAGGCCTGTGAAGGTAGCCTGGCGAACAAAGTGGCCTGGCCTTCTTAGTTCATGTATACATTAACTAGGTTTCTTTTTGACTCTGAAATGAACTATAAGAAACTGACCTCTTCACCTGAAACTGACCTCGCAAAGCCAATTTCCCTGATTGATCTTTGTCTGAGATTGCCAATCAATGTTCAGGACATCGTTAACTTTTAGTTTCCTTGCACATGCCTTATCTTGTTCAGCATCTGTTACTGTTTTTTTTTTATGTTTCTTCATTACATGGGTTATGCTTTCAATTATAGGTTTGTCCGGCTTTTGGAGATTGAATTTGGGATATTCCTAATCATTAACTTTTGGGTTGGTCTACTGTAAATTGAGTTTTTGTTATGTGATACTTTGTTTGAAAATGTACCTTATTGGCTAGAATTTTGTGCAGTGGGTGTACATTTATAATGTGAATATTGGGTATAAAAGGAGACGTCTCGCCTTAGTAAAATGAGCAGTCTCCTGAGAATTTACACTGTGATGTATTTCTAGGATCACTGTTACTAGCTGCAGCTAATAAACTTGGTCTCTGATGCCATCCAGAAGTATTCTGTGTCTCTGTATACCAAGACAGGTGAACTCGAAGATCTTAGGCGTGCCCCTGACGCCGCTGGGTTAAACCCTGGTTCTTCAACTGGCGCCCAACGTGGGGCGACTTCAGCGGTACTGTTCCAAGCCCGAAGATTGTGAGGAGCCCCGTGGGGAAATTCTGGAGGACGGCCGCCACTTCATCGACCCCTGCATGTCGACGTGGACCGAAAGTTTTTTCTGCGAGGCTTCCCCTTTCCGACGGCTGCGAAGGACTGCTGCCCTGACTGTCGCCCTGTCTTGGACCCTCTTGTGATGATTTGTAAGGCGAGACGTTAGACGGTCTTCTGGTGGCGTGACAGACATTTTGGTTAAGTATAAGTGGGTTGCTCCCACGACTTTGTTTTGTGTCTTGGTTTTGATTCGGCCATTGCAATAGTCGAAGCTGAGGGGTTCGTATATTTGCGAGTGTATCATTTTTGATAACCCCTTGGAGTTTGAAGCAAGACTAGTGAGCTAAAAGATGCCTGGTTTTAGCAAATTTAGGAAATGGTTTTGTTGTAGTTGTAATAGGGATTCCCGATTGGAGGACTCGTGTCCGATACCTCCGGTTGGAACTCCAACTTATGAGCTCTATTCAAAGCATGGTGTAGGTCCCATTACCTTTAATGAAGTATGGGTCCGTTATACAAGGAAAGATGGTGTTTTACGATAGCCCCAACATGGTAGTTTTGAATCAGATGTTTTAGATAACCTAGAAGTTGCGCTATTTAAGAAGAAAGCCTGGCCGGCGATGTTTGACTCTTTCCGCCTTTGGCGTAAGGAAGCCAAACAGCGAGAAATTAAGCAAGCTAAGAGAGATAGGAAGGAAAGGAATATATTGGTAATGCAAGCTGCTAGGCAGTTTAAGGAAGATGAAGAAGATTGTGCGATTGAAGTGTCAGATAGACAACATTGCATGGCCATTGACAAATGTTATCCGGCTTTGCCACCTCCCCCTTTCAAATGTGACTGAAGACCCTGAAAAGGATTCTTTGATGTCACATTTACTGAGATTACCACCCCCTTATGTGCAGGGTGCTACTGCACCTCCGTTACCTCCAGTTGTTGCACCCCTTGTTGTCGTTCAACCCCCTGTTGTTGGTCAGCCACCGTTGCTTCACAGGTGGTTCTTCCTCCCCCGGCGCAGCCCCCTCCAGGGCCGCCAGCCTTGCCACCAGCCTTGCCTCAAACTCCTTTGCCTTACACTCCTTTATCTTTGACTTCTCTTATTTCTGTCCCTACGTCTCTGTCGCCTCAAAACACTTTGTCTCTTGTCCTCATGTCAACTTCTTCTCCTTCTGCTCGGCAACGAATGACTGAGACTGTCACTAGTCTTTTGTATCCTTTCTTTGGGTCACTGAATATGACCCCTGTTTCTGAACGTAAGCAGAGACGTAGTCAGCTCTCTGGTCCCCAAGAGCGGACAGTGTTAGATCTCCTTGCTCGTAGATGGGTTTCGAATACCTCCAAGTACAGTCCACAAGTGGTTATGGATATCTTCCTACAGTGGGAGGCACCAAAACAAAGGTATGTTTTTGATGTCATGTGTACCTTCCTTCGTCAGGAGTGGGAAGATAATGAGTTGGGTTCAATTCCACTGGAATTGCTTAATGTTCAGTCTGAATTTGCTAAAGGGACGATAGTGGGTTCCGACGTTGAGGAAGCAGTAGAGACACTACTCACTTTTAGGTCTAGACTTCCACCTCAGTCATTGTTCGAACCTGACCCTTCTGTTAGGAGAAAAGTGAAGCAGTATCCTATGAGAGAGGTTCCCCCTGTATGGAGAGAGGCAGTTGTGGCTGATGCCGCTGATGCCGCTCATGGTATTGCGGCTGCACCGGCTCATTTTCAGCGAGTGTGGGTGCATGTCCCTTGGAAGAGAGCTGAGGTCCTGGCTCTTAAGCAGACCTTGCCTGACCCATGTAAAAATCCTGCTGGTTATTACAAGGAGTTGTCTC
Source organism: Lissotriton vulgaris (assembly GCF_964263255.1). Taxonomy (NCBI): domain Eukaryota; kingdom Metazoa; phylum Chordata; class Amphibia; order Caudata; family Salamandridae; genus Lissotriton; species Lissotriton vulgaris. The sequence continues at coordinate 1,512,503,351 of NC_141685.1, read as the reverse complement.
AGACAGTTGATGCGTGTGTTATAAATTTAGCTGACATAGATATGTTGATGGGTAATGTAGTTCCTCAACCCTTGTGGGCGAAGATCCGTCACGAGGATCACGCGCCAGAGTTAGGAGATACGTGGGTTAATATTACTGCTGCTGATGGTAGGAGGTGCCAAACCTGTACCCTTAGTTGCAGAAGTACCTGGTAGGATTATTAATTTAATGAAAACTATGATGCCTCCTCTGCAGGTGAATTGGGACAAGTCAATCAATCAATCAATCAAGAAATTTATAGAGCGCACTACTTACCCGGGGGTCTCAAGTTAACAGCATGCAAACAAAAGAAAGACGAGAGTGTGTCTGATTTCTTCACTAGGTTTGAGGAAACATTCATTGATCATAGTGGTCAGGACATGAGTACAGAAGGTGGTCAGAGGTTGTTTGTAGATAAGTTTGTTTTTAATTTACTTCCTGAACTTTCTAATAAGTTAAAGGACTCTGAGAGTTCATGGGCTGTTTCTTCTTTGGCCCAGATATTGGCTACTGCACAATACTATGAGAATCGAGATAAAGAGGAGAAGGATAAAGTAGAGAAGAAGACTAGAGAATTAAAAACAAAAGTTCTTCTGCAGCAGGCTTATCCGCCTCGCCCTAATCAGCGTCAGTTTCAGCAACCTTCCCAGTTTCAGCAACTGTTGCAGAAGTCTGAGTCTTTTGCTTCGCGACTCCCGCTAGGCCCTAATCAGTGTGCTTATTGTAAAGAAGAAGGTCACTTCAAGAATATTTGCCCGATCTTGCTACAGGGTGCGAATGGTATGTCTGGTCTGAGAGGTCGTGGTGGTTTCCAACAAGTACCGAGGGGTAGGGGACGTGGTACGTTTCCCCAGAATGAATGTTCCTTTTCCCCTCAGAATTCTATGAATTATTTTGACCAACAGAATGTTCCGACCGTCCAGTCCGTTCAGTACTACACTGATGATTATTATGTTGGAAGTGAGAGTGCTGGTTTAAATGATAGTTAGGACAGCCATGGACAAAGGGAGGGAGTGGTGTCAGTTCCAGTAGACCAGAGTGGACCTTATGTTGAAGTGATTACATCAAGTGTGGCAGAACCTTTTCTTTTGGATACTGGTGCAGCAAAGAGTTCTATCATGCACTCTAAACTCCCTGGCGCACCTTTGTCTGGCTTGACCAATATTTCAGTAGGATTTTCTGGCGCCCCAGTTTGTAACCCGGTTTCTTGTCCTTTGCTCCTTTCTATTGGTCCCTGTGAATTGGAGGCTCCCCATATTCTAACGACTGGCTGTGGCGAGAATCTGTTGGGTTTGGACTTGTTGAAAAGATTGCATGCAACATTACATTGTTCTTCTGGTGCTACTCTTATCCAGTATGTTGATGATCTGTTGGTTGCTGCTAATGATGAAGAGATTTGTAAAGAAGTTACTCTTTCTTTGTTGCGACACCTGTCTGACCTTCATCATAAAGTGTCACCTTCGAAGTTGCAGTATTGCCGCCAAGAAGTGACCTACTTAGGTCATTTCTTGTCGAAGGAGGGAAGACGATTGACCCCAGATCGTATTCAAGCGATTGCCCAAATGGCTGTGCCATGCACACAGAGAGAGGTGCGTGCCTTCTTAGGTATCACCTCGTATTGTAGACAGTGGATTCCAAATTTTTCTTTGCTAGCGAAACCTTTGTTGGCACTTACTCTTAAGGACACACCACACCCTCTTCCTTGGTCTGACGAATGTCAGAAGAGTTTTTCTGAATTGCGTGATGCATTGTGTTCTGCTCCGGTGTTGGGTACCCCAGACTACAGTAAACCTTTTACACTTTAAGTCCACGAGAGAGAAGGTTGTGCGTTGTCAGTGTTGACGCAACAATTTGGAGACAAGCAGCGCCCACGTGCGTATTTTTCAGCTACTTTACATCCGGTAGCTAGGGCGTTGCCTAGTTGTCTAAGAGCTACAGCGGCAGCGGCTGTTTCTATCCGACAGTCTGCTGGTTTGGTATTGGATAATACATTGATTGTGATGGTTCCACATGCAGTGGATACCATATTGAATAGAAGACTCAACATCTTACCAGTGCGCGTTTGTCAGGTTATAAGTTGACGCTTTTGGCTAGCCATGTGCACATCAAGCGGTGCAACACATTGAATCCAGCTACATTGTTGCCGATTTTTGTAAAGATAGATGCTCAGGAACAGCATGACTGTTTTCTCTGGACAGAGGAGGAAACGAAGGGTAGAGTTGATCTGAAAGATACTCCTCTTTCGAATCCTGATGGTACCCTATGGGTAGATGGTTTGTGCTTTAAGCTTCCGAATGAAGAGACGACTGCAGCATATGCTGTCACAACTTTGCACACGATTGTTGAAAGAGCACGCATTGCACAGAATTCAGCGCAAGCAGCTGAGTTGATAGCATTGACTAGAGCGTGTGTGTTGTCAAAAGGAAAGAGAGTGAATGTTTATACTGATAGCCAATACGCATTTGGCGTGGCTCACAGTTTTGGTCGCTTGTGGAAAGAGAGAGGATTTCTTTGGCAAAGCCAATTTCCCTGATCGATCTTTGTCTGAGATTGCCAATCAATGTTCAGGACATTGTTAACTTTTAGTTTCCTTGCACATGCCTTATCTTGTTCAGCATCTGTTACTGTTTCTTTTTTTATGTTTCTTCATTACATGGGTTATGCTTTCAATTATAGGTTTGTCCGGCTTGTGGAGATTGAATTTGGGACATTCCTAATAATTAACCTTTGGGTTGGTATACTGTAAATTGAGTTTTTGTTATGTGATACTTTGTTTGAAAATGTACCTTATTGGCTAGAATTTTGTGTCTCGCCTTAGTAAAATGAGCAGTCTCCTGAGAATTTACACAGTGATGTATTTCTAGGATCACTGTTACTAGCTGCAGCTAATAAACTTGGTCTCTGATGCCATCCAGAAGTATTCCGTGTCTCTGTATACCAAGACAGGTGAACTCGAAGATCTTTGACGTGCCCCTGACGCCGCTGGGTTTAACCCCGGTTCTTCACCAGGAAACAACCAAATAGGGCCAGTATGCTCACTAATACTACAAATAAAGGGAAACGTAAAGCAGCACCTGGTGCAGGGCCAAAAACAAAAAACAATGTGCGACTAACAAGGTTGATACACTGGGACTAGATGAATCAGAACAGTTAAAGGGTAAAACTCAAATGGACAATCCAGCTGTAGAACATACAACGTGGGTAGACAATCTGATGGCTGACCTTTTAACTAAATTAAGGGCCACCATCCAAGAGGAAATAGCACCCTTAGTAGCCCGTCTAGACAGAATGGAGAGAGCTTGGGAGGGCTTAGGAGCTTTAGTACGAAATGACCCTGCGACTAGGAACGTAGGGGGAGGATCTGACAATGGAAGTCAAAACGCTACCCAGTGCTCAATTCATGCACAAGGTGGGGGAGCGCACACAATTGAGATACCCACAACCAGAGGTTTACAGAGGGAAGCGAACACTAAAACTACAATAGTCACCCAAGAGATTAGTCATAGGAGGTGTACAATGGAAGCAAGCGGAGGGGTTAAGGCTAAGACTTCGAGTAGGGAGGTTACTAGCAAAGAAACTGCGCTACCGACCCAGGTTTCTGCAAGTGGGATTAGGGTGACAACCCTCCCTAGCATAAATCTTCCCCCAGCCTGTGCCCCCTATGTCGCCATAATGACAGGCATAACTTTAATTGCACATAACTCTAAGGAATCTCAGATAGACCTAAGAAACAAATGTTTATTCTGGCACGCAAGGTTTAAGCACTTTGAGTATGCCCGGGTGGGGGAGATAATCATGGTCTGCAGAGTAGGTTGTTTGGGCAATGCCCGAAAAACTGAAGCAGGGGAGTGTGTTGTTATCAACTTCAACTACCCTAATACTGCAAGCAGACTGCTATCCACCCCCAATGCCAGTCATCACACACCCACAGGAATAAGCCTTCGCTCGTTGGATTACTTTTATCCCCAACATAACTCAGATCAGTGCTCCTCACTGCGGGCCCCGGACCCCTCATGGAAGGAAGGTGGAGTAACCCTTGCAGGCGCCGTCTGTATAATATTGCAGTAAGCAACAGATATGAAAATCTTGAGGAGGTTGACTGACTAGGGGTGGGACATCTCATTGGTGACACTCGAGGGAAACAGCAACCCGATCAATCCACTGAAGAAGGCTGCATTGAGAGTGTTGTGAATGGAGTTAGCGGTCTTGTAATGTACCACTGCCCTAGTACACAAGCAGTGCGCAGCCACCAGAGCGAGGAGGAGGTTCATATCCCTCCTGATACCCATTTGGGTTGCATTGATAGGGGTGGATCTAGTGTAGTGCTTGTAAGACCAGATAGGGTCCATCAGGTTGTATATTCCTGCCCCCACTCTTTCTCCAGGGAGGCACAATTAGGGGTAGGATTGAGGTGCAGCGAGCTACGAATTCTTTCTTGGAATCTAGCAGGACTGAAAAATAAATTACCATGTCCTGACTGGGGGTCCTTTGTGGACAATCAAGACATTTGCCTATTCCAAGAAACCTGGGCCTGTGAAGAACATCATAGGGTAGGATTTGCCCCATTTAACATCTTGGCCACAAAGGGCGGGAGAGGGCGCCCATCTGGTGGACTCACGATCTGGGTGGGCACACATCTTAAGTGCAAGGCAGAGCAGTTGATAACTCCTAACAACAACATTCGATGTGTCTTGCTGTCATTCCAAAGATGAAAATCGCCTTAATTAATGTCTATTCTAGACCTGTAATCAATAGACTAGAATCTGCCACTATAGACCACCTTAGCCACTATGTTCCAACCTTGGATCCAGCAATTCTGTTGATTATAGGAGGTGACTTTAATTGTCAATTCGAACCTTTAACTGACAATTTTCAGGAAAATCCCTCAGAAGAAGACCTTATTGGTCAATTCCTGAACCGCAGATCACCCCAATCAAAGTCTGGTCCCCTTTAGCCATACACATTTACTCATTTACGCTGTCCCACTCACTAAGGGCATGCAATGGGAGGACTAAGTCTGACCTTCCTGGTAAATTTACATTCAATCGCGATGGCCACCCATCATTAATTGATTATATTATGGTGGAAACAAGAACTTGGGAGAAAGTCCAAGATTTCTATGTACAACAGAGGCAGGACAGTGACCATAATGCTCTGGTTGTAACATTGAACCTAGGGAATCAGGGCTCATCTGCTCAAACCCGGTGACTAGCATTGGTGGTCTAGTAACCACTAATAACCGAAGGAAAGTTAGATGGAATCGTGTCCAGCAATCTCCCCCCAAACTGGCAAAAGTGTACCAGCTTGCAATGCCTATAATAGACAGAATGAGAGAGTTGTGACAGGTGGAGACATCTGTAGAGGACAGAGAAAAAGCTAAAATAATCCATGAAGAGCTAGTAGTAAAGCTGACAGATGTATTCTACCCGGAAACATCTAAGAGGGAAATAGATCGACCTAAAAGCTCCTGTTATAACAGTAAATGCCGTAAAGCAAAACAAGAGCTTGTAAATGTGTTGAAAACCAAAGATAGGCCAAATATAAAGCTAGCCATAATAAAGAATAGGAAAACCTTGCATCAGGAAAAGAAAGATTGGGAAATAGAAAGGTGGGAGGCCCTGGGGGTTGCCATGAAGGCTAACGATTTTAAACTGTTCTGGAGGCTAGTTAGCACTGGTGAGGAGGGGGGATGTGCAGCTATAGAGCCTAACATAGCGCCCGAAGTTTGGGAGTCACACTTTTGGTCCCTGTATGATTGCGAGGCGGAAGGTTCTCCAAGCCCAGAAATCTCGAGTAACATCTTGGAGCGTTGTCAGGAGGGAGGTGGGGACTTTTCGCTGACGGAGGTTCGAAATGCTTTAACTAGCTTACTCCCCAATAAAGCCCCGGTTCTTGACAAACTCCTGGGGGATCTTTTCCGGGAAGAGCCCATTGTTTGGGTCCATACCTGTGTGCCTTATTTAATGCAATTTTGAAGGGCATGAATCCCCCAGATACTTGGAAGTATGCGGAGATAGTACCCACACTAAAAAAGGGTTGCCCTCTTCTACCCACCAATTATAGACCCATCAGTCTAATTGACAACACCCAAAAGCTGATGGGCAGGGTCTTATTGATCCGTATACAGGGGTGGATGGAGGAGCAGGAAATTTTGAGCTTTTCTGGAAAATGGTGAAGATGGAGGGTGGCAGCCTCTATCTCATATTTTTTGATCTGAAGTCCAACTTCGATCTTGTACCTAGAAAGAAGTTGTGGGAGGTGCTTGACGAGCTTGGGTTCCCACCAAACCTTCTTAATGTGTTGGTGAGGCTACACACAGATAATTATGCACAAGTTAGATTCTGTAAATATGGGGAACTTTCCTCGCGCTTCCCTGTCAGAAAGGGGGTTAGACAGGACTGCGTTTTAGCCCCTACAATATTTTGTCTTTGCATCAACGGGCTTATTGCTTTTTTAAACAATATAAAAGATACTGATGCACCAAAACTGGCCACTGGGAAAATGCCCGCCTTGATGTTCGAGGACAATACTTTGTTATTGCCCAAGTCACCCCTAGGCATTCAACGCATCCTGATGGGTTTGCACAGTTCTGCAATATGAGAGGTCTGGAGATAAATTTATCCAAGACCAAATTTATGGTCTTCAACCCCCCAAAGAGCATGCGTCCAAACCCCTCTCTTAATGGTATCCTCCTCGGCAAAGTAAGGACATTTGATTATCTGGGCATAACATTGTCCGAGCAATTCGGGTGGGGCCCCGAGATGCCAAAGCATGGCTTAGGCTCACCCAGACGCGGTACAAAAGGGGGTGGTGATGGACGGAGCATCTGAAATCAATCAAACACTCACATCCAGTCAATAGATCTGGGTTTAATCCATCACCGTTCTTTAGCCCACTCTGCCACCCCAGTTCAGACATGGCTATATGCAAATCAGTCTGACCCTGTGCCTCATGGGAACAGTCCAGCCCGAACTGCCAAGCCATGTCTTCCCTGGACCGGAAACAAGCCTCCGAGGACCGGTTTCTGGCACTCCAGCCATCTTCAGCCCGGCTTGCTTGAATCCAGTGGCAAAGTGAGCAAGGGACTCACGTCTGAGCATACCCTCCCACACTTATGGAGGCCAAAGCGGTACAAAAGGGGGTGGTGATGGACGGAGCATTTGAATTAATCAAACACTCACACCCAGTCGCTGACCTGAGGTTGGTCGGTTCCACATCCGCAGAGATGTTGGTCCGAGGCAACGTCGACTGAGACCAAATCAGGCCCTACATGTGTTCAATGGTTGTGCTAAAGTGTACCAAAAATTATAATATAGATTCAGGAAACAATACACTTTGAATCATTGCTGCACTTCATACAGTGTGATAATTACTTCCCAACTCAATAGTAGATGTTTGAAGAATTTCAGAAGAATGACATTTTGAGTCAGAGCTCCAAGAATTCACATGCATTTCTTGATGGTTAAATGCAGATTGTTGCAGCAGGCACCTAATCTACTGAACTATTTTTTTTTTTTTTTTTTTTTTATTCCTCATATACCAATTTGGGTGCTCTAGACGGAGATCCTCTCCCCTCCCCCTGGCATCACGATGTTACGCCCACAGAATTCGACGCCAGAGAGAGCCGGAAAAAGATACTCCCCTCTAGTGTTTACTGTTTGCTTTATCCACCTCAGCCTCTGTGACTTGGCGACCCTCGGATTGGTTGAGGACTAAGCACCAACAGTACCCACTACTGAACTATTTACCAAGATAAGAACTTGTCTGACAGGAGGCACATGGATCTCTGTAAAAACACAGAAATTCAACATGCTATCTTATTACGATTCTTGCTTTTTATGGCTTGTAGCACACAGATACAAAGAGGTGGGTTAACATTGCCTGTCCTCCTTCATCTTTTCATCATCCAAACTGATTCACGCCATAACTAATTCCAACTCAGTCCACATCAATTTGAAATGAGTTCTTAGCATTCATCATTCAAGGCCATTGCCCTCAAGCCCAAGAGATCTGCTCATGTGGCAAACATGAATCTTCATCACATATTCAATGTGAAGCAAACCCTAAATCCCTTTGATGGGTAGATTTATATAACTTTTTCCCATATAAATTATCTTTACATCAATATTGTTTTGCAAATTACTAAAGAGTTAAATAACCAGAGTCAGAGACCTAATCAAAATTATTATAAAATGTATGCACCTAAGTTAGACCAGAACCTGACCCACATATCTGTTTTTGAAAAGTTTTACTCCAAAGTGTAATGTACATACCACCTGTATAGTGCACTTCTGCCTGTAAGGTGTCCTGGCCTGGAACTAGGCTTAATAAGCTGTGGGGTTGCTTTTAACAGAGGATTGCAGCAGACTGGCACGTTTTAGGGCTTTCAGAATGACATATGGACTGGTAAAACCCTTAAAGTAACAAGCAGTGAATTCCAAAGCTTTGCAGCCTGAACAGAGAAGGAACAACCTCTTTGTCTTTGACTGAGAAACCTGGGCACCCATGACACGACAGCCTGTCCAGACCTTAAAGACCACTGAGAGACATAATGATGCACATTTTGTTGAAGGGATACTGGACCTGTGATGAAATGCATGGTACCCTAATCTGATCCTTAATGGGGAACCAAGGAAGAGCGTCAAAGGCTGCAGAGGCAAATGCACTATGGGGCCAGTGCAGTGCCAGTTTGGCAGCCACATTCTGGATACGTTCTAACCTGCAAAACAGCCCAGTAGCTGCACCAAGGTACATAGCTTAACAATAATCCAGGCAATTTAGAATGGTACCACAGCAGCGGCGGCTCCTCCATTGTGGCGGAGGAGCGTCGCCTTGCCTGCTGCCAGTGCAGCAGGCACACACATTAATAAAATGGTAATAAATACTACTTTATGAATGTGTCCTCATGTAACGCAACTGGTGCTATATAAAGCGCTCTGATACCCGCTACCGGGTCAAGTTTGCGCAATATAAAACTCCGTAAAAAAAGTGCAAAATAAAATAAAATGTGTCCAAGGCTCGCACTGCTACAGCGCGATGGCAGGGGGCGGGGCTGGTCAGTGCGATTGCACTAGTAATGCAGCCCCCTACCAATGCGTACGTTAAATTGGCCAGCTGCCTCCAGCCAACCAATATGTCCCTGCGCACTTTAGAGCGTGCAATCCCAAAGCTGAGAAATAGCCGAGGGATTGCGGCCGCAGGCACCCAGCCTCAAAATGAGTGCTGGGTTAGCCTGCTCCAGCAAATCATTGGCTGGTTTCACGTTGTCCTAGGTCGGAAGTCCATCCTTTTCTGCCCGAGTCAGCCGAGGAAATCGCTGGGAGGAAGGAGACCGCATCCAGAAGCAACTGCAGCGAGGACACGGAAATGAGCCTCAGGCGGCAGGTAAGTTCTTTGTATTTTTTTTAATGTGTGGTATCTGCCCCCCCCCCGCCCCCTCCCCGTCGTTCCCCGTGCCTCAGCACTCCGTCCTCGTACCAGCCCCTACTGTACCCTAGATTACTCTTGGGTGAATGTCTCAGGTTAAAGGAGTAACATTATCTGCAACACTCTCATCAAGGCAAAACAGGTTAAGGAAACATGATTAACTGGTCTGACCAGCGATAAAAATAATATATTAATGCTTTGGTTCCTCTCGGAAGAAACTGGGTCAGGCATTAGTCTGAGAGTGGCAGGCCAAAAGGCAAGATGAGGTGCCGGAACACGACATAATCTTGATGTATCATAATCTCTGAGTTTTTTTGTAACTCAATTTGAGAGAGTTACCTGAGAGCTAAGAGACCCCTGCCATTGTACAGTCCTGAAACTTGGTGGTTACAAAAGCTAAGAATTCTTCCATAGCAATGATCAGTTGTGTACAATCCGCGTAATATGTAACACATAAAATAATTTATTTTTGATCAAATCAAATTGGCCAATCTTGTGACATACACATTCAACAGGATGGGACTGAGTGACCAAACTTAAGGAACTCCCTGCAGAAGTGGCTGGAAAGAAGATTGAAGAGGAGGCTGATAAACTTCCTACTGCCTTGATTAAAGATATAACCAAATCTAATTTAGAGCAAACCCAGTGATCCCCATTTCTTGTAACCTCACAATTAGACAGTTGAGCGAGACCATGCCGAATGCTGTTGGAAGGGTCTAACAAAACTTATGCCTAACAAAAATTAGGCAGAGCGACTTCCTTGGTTGACAAGCAAACATACGTCATCCAGGTAACTCGTACCAATACTTTAAGTACCATATGTGTACGCCTAAAAGGGTTTATGAAGATTTACTTTAGGTGCAGCACCATATCCAGTCCTCCATTCTTTCTCAAGCTTTTTACAGCCCAGTTTTGCCTCTTTAAGGAAAGTGTTGTACCACTGGACCGGCCTACTTAGAGGTGTAGACAATGGAAGTACATATTACGTAACATATGTAATTCAATTAGAGAACATAAGGTACACCAGATCGATAGTAACTGATTGTTAGACTTGAGCTCTGCTAACACCCGTTTAAACACCTCTATGGATAATCGAGACCAATGGCACATAGAAGGCCCAAAGGTCATTGCTTGAGACCGAAAATGATTGCCTCGTTGTCCAGTGAGAAAGCTACTAGATAACGATCAGTCCAAGGCATGGGGGGTCATCGTTGATCATCACTGTGTACTGAAAATTGAGTCCAAGATTTGACCGGTATCGTGTGGTCTCAGACACATGTTGAAACAGAGTACAGACATGGAAGTGATCAATGATGAGGCCAAAGCATCAATGTTTGATTCCTCATAACCCTTAAAATTATTCAACAACAGTATGCCCGAGAGAGATATGAGCAATGGAGAAAAAGAGTCCACTATCACATCTGAAAACGTATTGAAAGAACGGGGGACACTAGCAGAGACTTCCCACTATAGTTGATTTAGGTCATGGGTACTCACAAACATGTTCACAAGGGCCACAAAGTTTGGCCTGTGATCGATGCTAGCAGGGTGGCGATCTGAGAAAAGTGGGCACTTTTGGCGCAAGATGGCTTTGAAAATGAAGGTGTTTCTAAAGTTAAATGGTGCAGGACAACCTAGATAGTTATTTCTTTAACTTCAATTAACCTTTAAATAAAGGTTTGCCTGCATATTTAACATCATTTTACTGAAAGTGCTGAGTCGAGTGAACAGCAGCCCGGTTCTGCTGTTGATCAAGGGGCCGCATGTAAAGATCAGGTGGCCTGCATGCGGCCCTTGGGCCGTACCTTGAGTATCACCGGTGTAGGTAAAATAATAATAGAGAAACCCAGCAACTCCATATGACTAATGGGCTAAGGTTGCATGGTGTAATTTTCAGAACTTTCATATGTAAGATAGCCAGCTCCCCCATCCCATTTATCGATTCTTGGCAGATAGAAAATATTGAAACCCAGCGACCATGTGACAGCTCATTCAGGGCTGGGTGACATTGTAGTCCATGTCTCCCTAATTTAAAAAATATCTATGTTTGTTGTAGCTGATAAACTAGGTATTTCTTGTGAATGCGTGGTGCACATTTATTAGCCACATTTCAGATTACACAGAACCAAGGGTTTTTTAATTGTATTGTGGAATTAGATAACTTTCTGCAACAAAGCATGTACCCAGCAATATTTTCTTCCCATACCATTCTAACAGCCAAGAGATCTTCTTTTTTTTTTATTACGTTTTTTAAGGCAGCATACAGGTCAAAAATAAAAGAGCAGGGACAGAAATAATATACAGGTTACATTACCAAGATCATGCATTTTGGCCCATGTCCCTTTACTATCCTATCCAATTTGTTATAGGGGACCATAAGTTACTTCCGAAAGTTTTTTTCCTTATACCCTTCAACTTATACAAAGCAATTTCTAAATTTAACATATACAAGAGCTTTGTTTGCCACATTATAAAATTCGGTGGTTCCTCGTCAAGCCAGTGCGATGTAATACATGCACGAAATGCAGACATGCAAATAAAAATAAAGCATTCCTCTAACTCAAAAACTTGTTGAGTCGTGCTCTCTTCACAGCCAAAGATAACCAATGGCATTGTAATCTTAATCGCAATACCCAGATTACCTGAGATAAACCACTCAGTATCAGCTATCAGTTGGCCCAGTTTTGGGCATAAAACAAACATATGTGCAGCGTCCGCTGCATAAAGGTTACAGCGATAACACTTTGTCCCCCTCCCAGAGTTCCATTTGGCTAACTTGCCCGGTTTGTAGTATAGCTCGAAAATTGACAAACAATGCTGGCTTATCAGTGAACCATTAAGTAATACCATGCTAGCAATCGCCAAGCTTCTTTCTAAATTAACACACTCAACACCCAGTTTAGTTTGCCACTTAATCGCTCTTAATTCTAGGTCGCCCTCAACTTTCTCTATAAATAATTGGTATAAGTGCCCAATTTTCTGCCCATCCTTGATTGCTTCAAACAGCGTGATTTTCCCCAATGCCAATGTAGAATTAGATATTTTCTGAGCACAAAAGCTTCGTACCTGTAGGTATTTTAAAAAATCGGCTCTCGGTACCTGATATTCTATCCTTAAATGCTCAAAAGATACAAACTCACTTCCCTGAAACAGGTCCCCCAGCTTATTAATCCCCAGATTATGTCACCTAGATATAACTCCATCATGAAAAATTTCAGGTAAAAAAGAACAATTCCGTAATGGAGTATATATATTTATGTTGGAGCCTAGCCGATATCTTTTCTTAATAGTCCTCCATATTGCAAACGCTGTTTCAACAATTTTAAACTTAGTTTTTTTGAAGTAGCTCGGTTCAATGATACGATTAAAACATTGTTTAGCCTCCGAACCCCGGAGCATCTCATAGATGGATGGCATCATATAATCCTCCATAGAATCTTCCGATAAGATTAAAAAGCCCATATGTTGCAATATCGCACACCAATAATAAATCTGAAAATTCGGTATGCCCCATCCCCCTTTTTCCCTTGACATCACACATCTTTTAAATGCTCTTCGGGCCCGGTGGTACCCCCAGAGAAATCTTGAACACATCCTATTGATCCGATCAAAGTAACCAGAGGATATCAGTAGAGGTATTGAACGAAATATATACAAAAACTTAGGGAAAATGAGCATTTTTATCACATTGCTGCGACCTAGAAGTGAGAGCTTCAGATTGTTTAATCTTTCCAGAGTTTTGTTCGATGTGCTAATGATGGGATCTAAATTGATAGGGATAACGTCCTGACCAGACTCTGTGGGGGTAGGTGTTTACGGATAGGACCGCGCACCGACTGGGTACCTGACTCATGGTTGCAGGTCCCACGGGAGCAGACTGCGAGGCGCCTTAGGGAATCACTTAGGGTCACATCGCAATAGCAGGACCTGCCGGCCTGTTTACCTATTGACCTCAAGGAATAAGGTTGTAATTCACATTTAATTAATTGTTCACTGTGTAGTACTGAGCACTTAGGTCCTGAAGAATTGCCATTTCGGCAAGAAACATGTTGACCTGACCAAAGGGTTGCAGATTTTCTGCTGTGCATCTTCTCAGCGCATATCTCCCCTCCCACCTGTTTTAATCAAGGGAGTCAGCCACGCTAATAAAGTTCCTTGTGGACTGACCCACCTTTTTTAATTCACCACTACTTCACGACTACACCTTTTCACTCACCCTCTCACCCGCATGCACCATATGGCTGGAACAAAAGATCTCCGATAAAGAGCCCCTTTACGGCCGGATAAGATGGTGACCCATTTGCGCAATATGTTCACGGATGGCTTTGAGGCTGGTCTCCTCCCCCTCGATCAGCGTTTGGCAACTATTGTTGTCATCTACAAGGATGGTAAACCTCGTGACCAATGCACCTCCTATCGCCCTATTTCTCTGCTCAATGCCGAGCCCAAGATCCTGGCTAAATTACTTGCAAATTGTTTACTAACGGTAATCTGCGACCGGATCCATCCGGATCAGTCCGGCTTTATCCCCCATCGGAATACGGCGCTTAATCTTCGTAGACTTCACGGGGTTCTCGCGAGAGCTGGGACGCTGACCGAACCCGCCATCTTAGCCTCTCTGGACGCCACTATGGCCTTAAACACCATTGAGTGGTCTTACCTTTGGGCGGCTCTTTCAAAGTTTGGTTTTGGTCCTAATTATATTGCCTGGGTGAAGCTCCTTTATGAACAACCATTGGCCCAGGTGGTGGTTAATGGCAGAGTGTCTGGCTCATTCTCGCTTGGGCGTGGAACCCAACAGGGCTGTCCGCTCTCCCCCCTCCTCCTTGCCTTGGCACTGGAACCACTGGCAGAGTGGCTCCGGTGGGAGCCCTCGATCAGGGGCATCCGGTGGGTCCCGGATCTGGAAGGTCGTGTCTCGCTATACGCAGACGACATTCTCCTTTATTTTACTTCGCCTCAGAAGTCACTCAACGTGCTTTTTGATGTCCTCACCTCCTTCGGGAAGAACTCTGGTCTCGTCATTAACTGGACTAAATCATATATTTATGTTATAGCGGGGGAGCTTCCTCCACTGCCTCGTAGATTCCCGATCCAGGTGGCTGATACTGGGTTCAAGTACCTTGGAATTTATATCTCCTTAGACCCCTCTGTCCGTTATGACCGTAACTTGCACGCCCCTCTTCGGCGGCTTAAATTGGATGTCCAGCGGTGGCGTGGCTTACCCCTACCTCCATTGGGGCGTGCGGCCCTTTTTAAGATGATGTCCCTCCCTAGATTTTTGTACGCTCTGCAGAATTTTTTCGATCCTGTACCCTCTAGTTATTTCCGTGAGGTCGAGGGCCTCCAGAGGCAATTGATTTGGGACGGACGGGCACGTATTTCCCTGCCCAAACTCACTTTGCCATGGTACGATGGTGGCATAGCCCTTCCGGACATCAGACGCTATTACTGGGCCTCCCAGTTTAGCGCGGTCAACCATGTAACGTACTCCCCAGGTCCTGTCCCAGCTTTTGCTATGGACAGGTTCCTCTTGCCGGGCGGTAACTTTAACAGGGCTTTGTACTCGAAGGAGCCATTCCGACTCCTGACGGGGCCTACGAAGTGTGCTGTGCGTGCGTGGAGAGATGCGAATGTTGCCACGGGCTGGGGCGATAGGATGACACGACTGACTCCATTGTATGACTCGGATGGGTGGGGTGGCCTCTGGCGAATGAAAGGGTTTGATAAGTGGGACACGATTGGTATCAGCAAGGTGGAGGATCTTTGGTCCAAGGGCACAGTTAAGTCCTTCGATGCCCTTAAGGTGGAGTACCAGCTTGGCGATAATGAGTACTTACTCTACCTTCAGGTGCGCCATGCTTTGACCTCCGTTTTCCCTCCGGGGGCGGAGATCCCCCAGTCGTTGCCACTCGAGGACCGGATTCTGGATGGCCACGTGCCTGATAGCACAATTTCTTTGATTTATAAAAAAGTTATAAACACCAGGGCTGACCTCCTCGTGCGGCTTAGGGTCTCGTGGACCGCGGACAGCCTGGAATTAGACGACGAGGATTGGCAGATGGCTATCGCCTCTCCTAAGTAGGTGGCCATTCCAGCCCGCCTTCGTTTTGTGCAACTGAAGATCCTCCATCGAGTTTACAAGACTGGTACGCGACTGGTGCGAATGGGTTACTCGATCGACGGGTTGTGTAAGCGTGGTTGTGGCATGAATGGTACCTTTCTGCTATTATGGGACGGGTCACCGAGGTCGCTCTTCTGCCTGAGGCTCGTCGTTGCCTGCTTAACGTCTGGGAGCCTACCGACTGTACAGTTGCTCAGACTTTCTGGGTCACTCTTAGTAACATGGTTGCCAAGAGGGACATAGCTCAACTCTGGGGTTCCCATAGGCCGCCTGGGATAACAGCTTGGAAGGAGAACATGGCCTGGTGCATGTTTCGGGAGAAGACGGTCTATAAGGCCCGAGGCCGTCCTGGGAAGTGGGGCAGGATATGGTCCCAGTGGAATACGTATCGTGGAGATATCTGCACTCCTCCACTTGAGTATACTATTGCTGTCCCTTCGTCCCCGTAGTTGACGTTCCTGATGATTGTTTATAGTGATATCCTGCGTAATTTCTTTCACCATCCCCCGTCCCTAGACATATGTAGCAATATTCTTTAGAGTCTGATCCCCTCGCCCTCTCCCCATAAGCCCTTAGAATCGCTCCTACCATGTGATTGTGTGGTGTGTTTGTTACATGTTTTCATCAAAATTATAAAACGAAACCTGTTTTATCCTTTGATTTTTCCGTGCTTTGGTGTCGGTACATCATTAAGCTGCTATTCATTGTCCTAGATTTACTGCCTCTATATCTGGTATCCAGATGTTTATTGTCATAGCGGCCGGCCCGATTGGGTTGTAGGCAGACGCTGTGTACTGTGCATATCGCAAATAAAGGTTTAAAAAAAAGAGCCCCTTTACGGGTGCCCGTCAGACTTTGCAGCGCCAGTCTGACGAGGAGCATAACCCATATGATGAAGCATGACATCTAGCTTGCTAGGTGTGTGAGGGTATTAGTTCCAAAAAGGGAATTCCCCTTCCCTTTTTACCTTCTTCTACGCTACAAGCACATTTGTCTTGCACACTCTCCCCGGGGAACTTTGTACCCCTCTTGTACTACTAGGCTCATTAAAATTGTCTGACATAGAAGTAGGAATTGAAGCAAAATAAACATAGACTTCTCAGAATTTATCTCAAATGCATCCCCATTCACATTGTGAAAAGTTCCTTGCCCAATAAATAATACCATGGCCTGGAATAAATCCCTTTTTGCACCATCTCGAGTATGCTGTTAGTAATTCTCTAGTTACAATATTTTAAATTTTTTCCTGTTAATATATTTTTGAGTTCACATTTATCTCGAAGATTGGATGATAACATTCACAACATACAGGAAATGTTTCATTTTAGAAAAATACAGCTATCATAGATTTAAGCTAGGTATCCACTGTCACCTCATATTAATACTGAAACAAAGTTCCTATCACTTTCTTAAAAAATTAGGAAGATTTTTTTATAAACCTGAACTGGTCGCTTATCAGGACCTGCTTCATTTCAGTTCCAAAATAAGGCAATCAGTGTATGTGCTTTAGTGAGTGAGTTTTGCGGTCAACATATCACTCAGTAAGACAAGGATTCTTCATAGAGTCTAAATAAGGAGCCAGAGTATGTTCAGAGTTATCCATCCCTTTATTCGGTAACTTTGTGTACAATTCAGAAAATGTTTTTAAAATATCACCCTCTTCCTTTAAAAAAAAGTTCCAGGTGCATAATTTACCAAGATGTGTTTTTAATCCAAGGGAAGGGTATCTGATACAATTGTAAGTGGCAATTAACCAGTTCATTAAAAACTGTCACCTTCCAAGAATCACTAGGAAGTTATGTTGTATGAAATGTAAAGAGGTGGATGGGCCAGGTTCTATAATAGTATTGGGTTACTGCGTTGAAATGATTTTCGGTACAATAAACCCATTATTTGAGGTGAATGTTTCCACTGATAAAAATATATTGTTGGACAACATCAGGTTTAT
Source organism: Lissotriton vulgaris (assembly GCF_964263255.1). Classification (NCBI taxonomy): domain Eukaryota; kingdom Metazoa; phylum Chordata; class Amphibia; order Caudata; family Salamandridae; genus Lissotriton; species Lissotriton vulgaris. The sequence goes on along the minus strand of NC_141685.1, from coordinate 1,512,485,835 downwards.
TGTTACATCTTGAGATTTCCAATTTCCCATATTAGAAACAATGTAAAATGCAAGAGTCCGATTATTATTTTCCAGATCTGCCACAAGCTTTTGAAGAAAAAAGACTTATTCATGAAGGCACACCTTACACCTGTGTGGGATAATCCAGGGGCATTTGAAGAGTTTCAAGAGATTTCTAGTAGTCCAAGTTTAAAAATATTGGCTAAGACGGTAGAATATTTACTGATACAAGGGCAAGTTGTGAAATTGGAGGCGACGCAACTGGCATGCACATTGATCATGATTAATATTATTCCGCAATACATAAGATTTTTTTTAAACAAAACAAGCTGCGCTCTTGACTAGTGTAGATTAAAAAAACAACAAGTCATGGTTATAACACATACAGTGCTGTTAAATGATCATTAAATTCCAAAGCCTGAGCATAAATAATTGAATATGTCCAGTGGCACAAAATGTCAGTGCCGAAGTGCCTGCAAAGCACATTAAAATAAGGTAGATCCCAACAGGGGTTTGCTTTTTGAGATAATAGCTGCAATACTTTTGTCACACGTGCCTGCATCTATCTTTCGTAAGAGACTTGTCAACACCCATTGTGGGTCTGATAATAAATTAATTACAGTATGGGATTAAGGGCTTCAAGTAAATTAAATATGATCTCCTTCAGGGGGATTATATGAATTACTGTATAAGCTTGTAATTGCCTGAAATCCACCAAGGTCTCAATACTTCATTATGTATATGTTACATCAAACATCCATAGAGACTTCTCAGTGTATGGCAGGGAGCCGTGGCCAAATATATGCATATCAGAAAGGCTTCATATTATCGCCACTCTTCAGGAATTCCATTTGTAATAGGCAAAGATATTTGCACAAATTTCAAAAATTACAAGTGAGTTGCTTTACATTGCTATGTAACTGAAGATATTGCACTTTTATGTAGCTGTTGCTAATCGAGGGACACGTTTTCTCTGATTTAATGGTGCGCCTTATGGCAATTAAAAAAGACCAATATCGTTTCTCAAGCGAGTGGCATCAATTTCATGAAATTTGGTTACATATTTCTTCGATTTTTAACTAAAGTATTTTACTGACAGTAAAATCAAGCTCAGAATGTTAGGCCTGAATTATATATTGGCAGAGAGGGCACTTTGTCGCTGTTAATCCGCTAATATAGTGGTTGACCCACCAAATGTAATTGCAGGCGGACCTTAAGTTTGGCCACGGTGGAGACTTTTTTGTCTCCGCTGTGGCTAAACTTCTCTGCCAGCCTGCCGGCCCTGAAGAGTAAGGACTTTCAGAGAACTGGCTACATGTCTGCCCCCCCAATGTAGATGGGCAGACATGTAGCAATTTGTTATTGTCTCTTACCACCAGGTAAAAGCTGGCAGTAAGGAACAGCAAAACCATTCTAATGCACCCCCCGTCATGGAAGATGCCTCCCATTGCGAGGTGAGCATTGCATTTTTTTTATCTAAAAAAAAATCCAGTTTCAGGATTTTCTTTCTGAAAAGAAAATAAGAATACTCTGCTTCAGGGTTGCGTCCTTCTGACACAGTACAGCAGCAAACAGTAAAATGCATTGTCAAGAACCACCAAAACAGCGGTTCCTGACAATGACTTTATAAATGACCACCTGCTTGGCAGTCTTTATAAACATGGTGAAGGAGTAATTTATTCCGTCCTCACGGCAAACGCAAGGGCCGTCCGCCCGCCTACATCTAATTCAGGTCCCTAGTTTCAATGTAAATGTTAAATGAAATTGGAGACAGCTTATCCATTAAAATGTAAGGAGAAAATTACAATTTGCGTAAAACAATGACACCGATTAGATACATTTTTTAAGTCTCAGCTATCTTTACTGCCAATCAGAATTATTAGGAGTGGGTAGTGATGGGAATCAGATCGCACCTTTTTCGTTGTGTGCAGCTGTGTCAATATTATTCAACAAACTTTTCTTTCACTATGGTGCTATATGGTACATTTGCAACATATTACCCAAAATGCCTTACATGCTTTAGCCCAGGACCTCCTTGTCAACATGGAAGATAAATGCCATAGCACTCCCTACACCAATCCACATAAAGTGTTTCCACTTTTCTTTAGTCATTTAGTACATATTAATAATTCAAGAACAGGAGCCAAGTGTTGTTTTTCATTGAAGTTTATATTTTCAAATTGTGTAAAATAGCCAGTCAGGAAAGTACAAGCCGACACGTTTCGTCACGCTAGTGACTTTTTCAAGGCTAAAGCAGCGGTGCAAAGCCGCTGATCCAGTATGGTGATCAGGTCGGGCAGTAAAAACGAAGAAATGGCTGATGTGGTTATGAAATCTGAAGGGACCCTTGTAATATATTTGGTGAAGTCAGTCTTTGGTAGTAATTATGTTTAGTTAAGGTTGGAAGTGGCTGCACCCCTATCAACTGCTTTTTATTTTCTCTGCTTAGTTAGTACTTCACCGACCTGGTGGCAGCTTCAGACACAGTTCGACTGGTACTCGGGTGGACGGATTCTGGCACCCTGAAAGCCAAGAAACCTGCCTTGCTTTGGTGGCAATGGACTTGGCAGCAGTGCTTGTCATGGCACTGAACTAATAGCCTAATGGATGCGGATCTGTGGCACTGACTACTGACAGCAGAGTTCCATTGCGTGGAGCTGTCCAATGCATGAGACAACTTACGACCCTGGAGTAAATGTTTGTGTTACGTCTGCAGGAACAGTTCTTTGAAGCTACTGGTGTGCCAGACTGGGAGCAGAGTTGTCACACTTGCATGACTTCTCAGTGACAACTGGCTAGGGGGCAGTGGCGGATGGTAAGGAACAGTGGTGGGGGGCGGATGGGCCGAGAAAATAAAAAGGTAAAGTAAAAATAAAGCAAAACGTACCTGCCAGTCGTGTCCCAGCTGTAGTATCTCCGCTGCCTCTCCTCCTCACAGGAAACTACCGGGCTGCCAGGCTCCCTAAGCCAATGACAACGCGGCAATGCAGTGTTGTGATTGGTTTCACTAAGTTCCCCATAGCCAATCACAATGCGTTGTGATTGGTCTAAGCCCCGTGGTTCGGCGCTTAGTAGGAGATAGGGAGCCTGTGCATGTTCCCCTCCAGGCTGTGTAATGCAGCCTGGTGGACAACGTGCAAAGTGTGCATTAATGTTTGGCCGGCCCTAGACTGCGATCAAACATTCATACACACTTTGAATGTGCTCACCACTCCTCCCATGGCCTCTGCTCTGGCCAGCCCCACCCCTCCCGCACCTGGGAAGGGAAAATAAAATGATAAGAACTTTGTCATTATAATTTTACTTTTCCTCTGCACTGCTCAAAAAGCAGTAGGGCGACGCTCCTAGGAGTAAGTTGAGGAGGTATCAGCACTTTGCTCCTTAGCAGATTTCTGGCTTTATTCCCTTGGGATTCGCACGCGCTCGATCTCACGATTCCTGTGAGGTGCGGCTAAGCTGGCCAATTGTGAGATGTGTGGGCAGGGCCGGACTGGCCGTAGCGGGCACCGGGCAATCCCCCGGTGCTCCGCACGGGTGGGGAGCTGGTTTGGGGCCCATGGGGGCCGTTTTTGTTACAGCTGTCGTTAGCTGCAAAATCGGCCCTGTAACAAAATCGGCCGAACACAGGCAGGCAAAGAGCTCGGCGGCACCCACAACCCCCCCCCCCACCACCACCCTCCCCCTCACGGGGAAGGGGTGGGGGGGGAATGGGGGCCGGCCGAGGACTTTGCCAGTGCCGGTTTTGGTTCCCAGTCCGGCCCTGTGTGTGGGGTACAACAACTTACTGCTACCAGTCAGTGAGAGTAGCTGAAGCAGGTTCAACCTTCGTACCCAATGTCAACACTAACAGCAAAAATGCCAATGACATTTGAGAGGCCGCGTTTTACAATCAGTAAGCCATGAAATATTATAACCATTAAAAAGAATCTTCAGGGCGAGTCCAGCAGGCTCCCCTGCATCTGCGTCATTGCCAGTGCCAGATGTGAGCCTGCCCAGGCTAAACAGGGCATGCTGCAGCCTCTGAATAATAAATTAATGGCAAGGTAACAGTGCTTGGGGTGACCCCAGGGGCACTGAATTGTAAATGTGTGGTCAATTATTAAAGTCACAGCATATTCTGGTATGTGCCTCTCAAAAATGCCCATCAAATTGTGTCTTGGTTCTGATGGTGGCGTGAGGCAGCTCATGTGTGCAGCCGGTGGCGCCCCTCCCATGCCAGGTGGTCAAACAAATGCAACAGCTGGAATGCCCATCTAGCACGAACATCAGATATAGAAAAAATGCTCCCCTGTTGTAGTGCAAGGCACTCCTCAGCCATGCACTCTTCTGAAGTCGAATTCCGCGATGGTACAGAGGACATTCTCCGCGCTCCTCTTTATAAATATCGTATCTACTTAATAAAAAAATAAAAAAACATTAATATATACTAATGCTGGCGAACATTTTGCATATTTCTGCTACTGCGATAAGGGAGCAATAGTTTGCTTTTCTTGTCTATTTCTTTCCATTTTATCCAGGTTGCATAAGTGCTTAGTGTTAATACTACATCTGCGCTGTGGGTTATGGTAGAACACATTCCTCTTTATCATCCATATCTAGCCTTTGAATATGTTGAATAATTGATGAAAAGTGAGCCATGTGTAAACAAAAGTAAATATTAATATAAATCTCCAGGTTTTACCATGCCTTTTGATTGACAAATATTTAAAGTGAAGTCTAATTCCACAATACTGAAGACCTTAAACAGAGGAAATGTAGATAATTTCTGGGTACACCATATTTCTTGTGAATGTCATAATTTGAATCTAGTGTTGCTTGTGTAGTGATGTTATCCAAAATTAATATAAACAATAGTACGGATACGAATAATATTAATTCACTCTAATAATATCGATTGTTATACTAACCATAGAAGAACAAATAATCATACAGTTAAATATAAATACAAATGTTATTAACTATATGGCCTATGCACTCAATTCTGTCCCGTGCTTTTAATCCCACAATCATGATCAGAGATTATGGGCTGCTGAAACCGACATTGAACGTGTTTCAAATGGGAGAGAGAAAAATAGTGCGCTCAACACTAACTGTCAGTATACAAACTGACCACTTTCAATCTGAATTCGGGGATGCTCTGTCTGGCAAACCGCCTGGAGATTTTAAGGTGATGAAACATTAGGCAGTGCAATGATAAGAACAAAACACATAGACTGACTATTTATGTAGGAAGGTATCCTTTAAACTCCCTCTCCTCCTTCTGGCCACAAAACCAACGCAGGCAAGTGCACAAATCTTTACCAGTTACTTTCTGTTACAGCAGAAAGCTGGAGGATTGGAACAAGTGACAACTGTGCCATCCACAGGAACCAGAAACGATCTCAGTGGGAAGAACTGACACGTGTACCACCTGCACATGAGGTTAACCAGTAACATGCCGCAGTTTGCGCACTCCTTGCCATGCATCTGCTTGGTGATGTTGGTAGAGGCGAAGTGCTCTAGAGCACCCAGCTATTACCCTTTGTTCTCTTTGACTTCTTTCTTGCCCTGTGGTTGTATACCATCTTGTCTGTGTGTGCGTGTGTGTGTGCGTGGTGTGTGTGCGCGTGAGTCCGCGTGTGCGTGAGAGAGGAAAAAAGCGAGCTATGGAAGAGACATGATTGACTAGTATCACTTTTCTGTCACTTCACAAGCCTTAGATCAACAAAATTTACTTCGTTAAGGCCTTTTGCACTGCTGATTTTGCTGATTTGTTGGCCAAATTGTCTCCTAGTGTGTTTGGTGATCTATAGGCCATGAATTTTATTTCTAATCTTGATTAATTGTACCTTTCTCCCTGTTGTTTTCCTTGGGGCGTTATAGATAGTAATTTTCCCCATTTTCCAGGAATATTGACTCCATATTTTTCTGTGGTGTCTGGCTGCTTGTTTAAAGGCCACAGACATTACGTGTAGAGATTTGTGCCATTTTTCAGGCCCCAAGCAGAGTGCCAAAGTTGATAAACAGCAAGGAAGAGAAGATGAAGGGCCGGCTTAGGTGATGAATCCCTGTCTGGTGTTTGAGGATGCGCCAGCTCCGGAGTCGTACTCTGGACTTTATCCATGGCTTGTAACACTTGTCCCCCAACTCTCTGTTAGGCTCTGTGGAAATTGGACTTGCAGGGGGAGTTGAAGGGGGTGGGGCTGGGGGCTCCCCTGGACATCTACTAGACTTGTCCTGGAGTAGTGTCTCACAACAGGGCACTTCAGAATATTGTTATAGGAAGTCACCTTTGTGCAGGCTTGGGTGTGCAGGCATGCACAGTGGCTTGGTTTAGAGTACCTTGGAATGCTACAGGGAAGACCGCCGAATGGAAGACAATCAAGATCGGTGATCCCTATTTCTAAGATGCTGCTGAAAGGACGAAGAAGCAGCACTGTGAGAGGCTAGAAGCAGGCTGAAGGAACCCTGAGATGAAATCCAGAAGTAAGCAGGCGACTTGCTGATAGTCCTGGTGGCTCAAGCTTGACACTGGGGCCTGCACTCTGCCATCACTGTTGAAAATGATGTAGTGGTGCCAAAGATATTTTATGTCAGTGATTATCAGTCTACTGCTGGTGCCTTTGGGTCCCTGCACCACAGAAAAATGTTCTCTATTGTACTGAGCCTCTCATGGAGCTCTTTTGTGCTTGGTCTTCCAAGGGACCTAAGCGCAATTGCACACTGCTGAAAAAAATACCCGCTCTTGGAGCTGAGAGACATCAATAATGACATCAGTTAGTCTCCTGCTCTAGGGGAGCACTCAGACCTCACCACTATGATTCCTTGATGATGGAAGCGTATGGGAACAAGGGCATTGCTAGATTTCCAACTGACACCTGCACCCAAAGCAGAAGCACAAGCAGGTTGTAGAGAAAGCACCAATCTGAGGCACTGCTTGACATTCGCTTAAATCTTTCTTGGAAGGGAGAGAACAAGAGATATGGCTTGCTCACTATACCTTGTCCGGCAAGCGGCTAGCTTTTGGGTTGCCACTGGGCCTTTCTCCTAGCCCTACAGTATTAAGTATCTATCTGGCCCCCTTAGCTAAACTTGTTGATTCATATGGGTTGGCGACCATCTCATATGCCGATGACACAAAGTTGCTCCTTACATCTGACCCCCCTCCACATCTACCACTTCAATAAATCCTGCAGAGCTGCCAAGAATAGACCGGACAGCGTTTGGCTACTTCATGCATTATGACGACTTCTCATCAGATCCAAGTGAACCTGAGCTGCTGACACCGCCTCTCCTTTTTAAGCTTTGAGTTTATTCTTTCTATCTTTGGCTGAAAAAGACTTACTTCGTTGTTCCCTGGATACATCTATGGATTACAATGGACTTATTTTCCTGGTACTTTGGCTTGGTAAGGTAACTGTCTTTTTCTTACTTCTGAATGGACAGTTTCTCCCAGAACACTGTTTTGAATGTGGCTTCTCACCAATAAGCCACACTCAATCTATGCACTCCCACCTGGGAGGCAAATATACCACTGCACCTTTGAATAATAAACACTTTTGAGCATGTCTTACCACCCTGGCACAGCAAGATATCAACACAAAACAAACAGCACCTTTTGAAAAGGGGTTTTATTTCACAAAATGCAAAGACTCTACCACTTTTGGAATAAGGCTTGGGGCTTATTACATAATACTCTCTAAACAAAGGCTGTCTCAGATACTAAATGCCTAAGATTCAAATATATGTAGCAAACTTATAATCTGAAGGCATGAATCATTAACTGAGCAAACTATAATACTGATTAATAAACAATCAATAACTGATATAAAATAAGATACACTGGACGTCCTGCAAGATATATATTTATATATATATATATATATATATATATATATATATATATATATATTATATATATATATATATATATATATATATATATATATATATATATATATATATATAAACGACAACAGCATAACGCTCTACCCACTGGAGGGTTTATTATTAAACAGCCTTTTAATCACAGGTCCGAAAAGGTGTCCTAAAATAGAAGTCATCACGGAAAGAGAACACCAGGTGAGACACACAAAATAAATGGAAAGAGACTTGAAAACAAATCGGACTGTGAAACAAAAATGACTAGGATCAATGTACAACCACAAGTCCCACAATCCATTTCAAAACGGAAGTGATTCCATAAAAGAATGCCACCGGAGGCAAACAAAATGAATTTAAAAGCATCGGACTGTGGAGTGATGTGGAATTGGTTTTAGAGTGAGGCTTACCTTTGAAGAAGTTCCAGGAGGAACGAAACATGTTAGAACTGTGCCACAAGCCGTTTGTTTTCCGTTAATAAAAGAAGCAGAAGCAGAGTTTTCAGGTGTGACCAAAGTTTTCCCCTTGGGAGTTAAACGTTGTTGAAATACATATCGGCGTGGTTCTGCCGAAGGTCAAACACCGCCACAAGAGCGCCGTAGATCTCCCGCCCTGAACCATCCTGTTGGACTCGGTAAACCGAAAACAGGGAGATTGGTGCCGCCGAGGACTGGATCTCGGTATTGGTTTTGGAGTCGGTTTCAAATGCAGGCTGACCCGGGAAAACTCTCTGCTTAATTGATGGATACACGTGGAAACAAGCGCCGAAACGACAACAGCATAACGCTCAACCCACTGGAGGGTTTATTATTAAACAGCCTTTTAAATCACAGGTCCGAAAAGGTGTCCTAAAATAGAAGTCATCACGGAAAGAGAACACCAGGTGAGACACACAAAATAAATGGAAAGAGACTTGAAAACAAATCGGACTGTGAAACAAAAATGACTGGGATCAATGCACAACCACAAGTCCCACAATCCATTTCAAAACGGAAGTGATTCCATAAAAGAATGCCACCGGAGGCAAACGAAATGAATTTAAAAACATCGGACTGTGGAGTGATGTGGAATTGGTTTTAGAGTGAGGCTTACCTTTGAAGAAGTTCCAGGAGGAACGAAACATGTTGGGACTGTGCCACAAGCCGTTTGTTTTCTGTTAATAAAAGAAGCAGAGTTTTCAGGTGTGACCAAAGTTTTTCCCTTGGGAGTTAAACATTGTTGAAATACATATCGGCGTGGTTCTGCCGAAGGTTAAACACTGCCACAAGAGCGCCGTAGATCTCCCGCCATGAACCATCCTGTTGGACTCGGTAAACCGAAAACAGGGAGATTGGTGCCGCCGAGGACAGGATCTCGGTATTGGTTTTGGAGTCGGTTTCAAATGCAGGCTGACCCGGGAAAACTCTCTGCTTAATTGATGGATACATGTGGAAACAAGCGCCGAAACGACAACAGCATAACGCTCTACCCACTGGAGGGTTTATTATTAAACAGCCTTTTGAATCACAGGTCCGAAAAGGTGTCCTAAAATAGAAGTCATCACGGAAAGAGAACACCAGGTGAGACACACAAAATAAATGGAAAGAGACTTGCAAACAAATCGGACTGTGAAACAAAAATGACTGGGATCAATGCACAACCACAAGTCTCACAATCCATTTCAAAACGGAAGTGATTCCATAAAAGAATGCCACCGGAGGCAAACGAAATGAATTTAAAAACATCGGACTGTGGAGTGATGTGGAATTGGTTTTAGAGTGAGGCTTACCTTTGAAGAAGTTCCAGGAGGAACGAAACATGTTGGGACTGTGCCACAAGCCGTTTGTTTTCTGTTAATAAAAGAAGCAGAGTTTTCAGGTGTGACCAAAGTTTTTCCCTTGGGAGTTAAACATTGTTGAAATACATATCGGCGTGGTTCTGCCGAAGGTCAAACACTGCCACAAGAGCGCCGTAGATCTCCCGCCATGAACCATCCTGTTGGACTCGGTAAACCGAAAACAGGGAGATTGGTGCCGCCGAGGACAGGATCTCGGTATTAGTTTTGGAGTCGGTTTCAAATGCAGGCTGACCCGGGAAAACTCTCTGCTTAATTGATGGATACATGTGGAAACAAGCGCCGAAACGACAACAGCATAACGCTCTACCCACTGGAGGGTTTATTATTAAACAGCCTTTTGAATCACAGGTCCGAAAAGGTGTCCTAAAATAGAAGTCATCACGGAAAGAGAACACCAGGTGAGACACACAAAATAAATGGAAAGAGACTTGAAAACAAATCGGACTGTGAAACAAAAATGACTGGGATCAATGCACAACCACAAGTCTCACAATCCATTTCAAAACGGAAGTGATTCCATAAAAGAATGCCACCGGAGGCAAACGAAATGAATTTAAACACATCGGACTGTGGAGTGATGTGGAATTGGTTTTAGAGTGAGGCTTACCTTTGAAGAAGTTCCAGGAGGAACGAAACATGTTGGGACTGTGCCACAAGCCGTTTGTTTTCCGTTAATAAAAGAAGCAGAAGCAGAGTTTTCAGGTGTGACCAAAGTTTTTCCCTTGGGAGTTAAACGCTGTTGAAATACATATCGGCGTGGTTCTGCCAAAGGTCAAACACCGCCACAAGAGCGCCGTAGATCTCCCGCCCTGAACCATCCTGTTGGACTCGGAAACCGAAAACAGGGAGATTGGTGCTGCCGAGGACTGGATCTCGGTATTGGTTTTGGAGTCGGTTTCAAATGCAGGCTGACCCGGGAAAACTCTCTGCTTAATTGATGGATACAAGTGGAAACATGCGCCGAAACGACAACAGCATATCGCTCTACCCACTGGAGGGTTTATTATTAAACAGCCTTTTGAATCACAGGTCCGAAAAGGTGTCCTAAAATAGAAGTCATCACGGAAGGAGAACACCAGGTGAGACACACAAAATAAATGGAAAGAGACTTGAAAACAAATCGGACTGTGAAATAAAAATGACTGGGATCAATGCACAACCACAAGTCCCACAATACATTTCAAAACGGAAGTGATTCCATAAAAGAATGCCACCGGAGGCAAACGAAATGAATTTAAAAACATCGGACTGTGGAGTGATGTGGAATTGGTTTTAGAGTGAGGCTTACCTTTGAAGAAGTTCCAGGAGGAACGAAACATGTTGGGACTGTGCCACAAGCCGTTTGTTTTCCGTTAATAAAAGAAGCAGAAGCAGAGTTTTCAGGTGTGACCAAAGTTTTTCCCTTGGGAGTTAAACGTTGTTGAAATATATATATATCCGGATATTTTCACAATATACAAGATGGGCGCAAATTTATCATGTTACATTGTAACATTGATACAACTTGGATTTATCCAGTTAGAAATGTTTAGTATTTAAATAACTTGACCTTGCAAAAGAACGCTATAATTTATAAAATTAATGTATGTGCAACACATGAACATGTATTAATATTTTATAAATTATTTGAATAGCGACTGAAACAAGTATTGATGTCAGGTATAGAAGAAGTACTAGGCAGTATATGAGAACAGTCTTTTTTCAATGCCTTTTATTCTTGTGAATCTCACTGAAATGCAACTCAGGTGTGCACTTTCACTAATTGTTTATAAAGAAAAAAATGGCGCAGTTTAGCTGAATGTGATCAAGGGCTGCACAGCCCGAAACGCGTCGTCGTGAGAGGTGACAAATAAAATACTTCTTGCCTGAAACATTTGCTGCTGAGGCCTGAGTTTCCTTCTTCGCCTGGCGTTTGCTTGGAAGTGGTGGGAATCGTCTCGAATTTCTACACGTAGGTCGGTTGCCTACGTTACCAGAGCCTCCTCTCTGCAAGTTGGATAACCGCCCACAACCGGAATTCTAGTGGTCCGTGGTGGAAGCTTTTGGCGGTCTTCCCCCTACCTTCGCCAGGAAAATCTGTGTATCCGGTGTCTCTGTGTGCTCTACGTGGGTCGGCTGATCTGGTGCGGAGCATTATGCGGAGCCGGCAAAGCTAGACACGGCGATTAAGGTAGGAAGAGAGCTGCAGCAATTTCAAGCAAGTAACGAGCAGGCGGCGGCCGCTCTGTATCTTTAAGTGAATATCTTCACTGTCTCACTATGTCAGCGGAAGCAGAGGCAGAACGGGTCCGAGCACGGGAGCTCGCAGCTGACGAGCTCTTTGGTAATTTACCAAGTACATCAAGCACTGCTAAATCGGCTTCAAACATCATTGCCGATGAAAATGGGGATGCGAAAACGCTACTTAAACAGCTCGAAAAGAACTCCAAACTGGAAGTGACTAAGTGGTGGGAGAATAAATCTTTGTCAAAGTATATTGAAGTAGGTCGCGTGCCTCGCGGTCTCAGGATTTTACTGGCTCCGAGCTTTGACAAGCCCAATCCAAACATGCTCCGTGAATGGGGCGAAAGCAATTTAGACGCTTCCATGAATTTAGTTAAGCTTCTGACTAAATATGCAAAAATCGATCGTGATGAAATACTCAAAGAAATAGAAGCTTTAAATGCTGAATTAGACAAATTGCCCATTACTGATTACATTACCAATACTAAAGCTGCCATGAAAGAGCGTTTAAATAAACATGAGGATAGAATTAAAATACGGAAGGCTCATAAATTCGCCAGGGATCTGGCTGACTATCAGAATGGACAAATCTTTACCTTCAGTAGAAAATATGATGTGGCCAAAAGGAAACAGTATAGTGCAAAGCTGGCTGGCAATTCGACAAACACTGGCCCTAATAGTAACTTGGTGGAATCCTCCTCTAATGCAGACACCATCTCAACCTTGAGTTCATCGTGTGAAAGCATTGATCAAATGGGCAGCAGTAAAATCCATTTAAACGTGAGTGAAGAATTGGATTTTTTAGTGGAGGAGAGACTGAAGACATTGCGTCCGAGACAGAAAAAACAATCAGACGCAAATGTAGAAACAAAAGACGACGGGCTCAGCGCAAACGCTGGAAAGCAACTCACAAAAAAGAAAAAGAAAACCTACTGGAAAAAGAAGGGACAATAAATGATAATACCGTGATTAATCTCAGTGATGTTGAACTCTCCACAGCAGAAGAACAATTGCTTGCACTGGGATTGAATTATTGTCCAGGGGAAAATTTCAATTATGCCAAAACTCGTATAGATGTTTACTGTTTCATACGTAAACTAAAATTAAAAAAGTTTTTTGCCTCTAAATCAGACAAAGGACATTCTGTTATTACTGAAACTAATACACCAGAAGTAGGTAATATACCATCTTTGTTAGTTTCTGATGCTCCTGCATTATTGATGTTTAATGAATGGGACAATGAGGCGTCTAATGTGGGTACTTTAGATGATGTAGATCAATCCACACAAGACAGGTTACGCAGAATAGACTGTATACAGAAAGGTGCAGGTCTGAGTCCATTTAAACCTAACTCTGTGTTTGTACCTCTGATGCCAAAAGACAGCATTGATACATATCATGACATGGTGGTGTCTGATATTAAAAAGCTAAATCATGCTGTTAGAAAAAACAAATGGCAACGTAGTGTTTTCTTTAAAAATGTGGCATATACTAAATTGATGAAAAAACTCAGCAATAATTGTAATGTGGTTGTTAAAAAATCTGATAAGGGCGGTAATGTCGTTTTGTGGCCAAAAGCAGATTACATTGCCGAGGCACAAAGACAATTGGCCGACACTGTTTGTTACACCAAAGCCAGTTCAAAGGAGTACGACAAAGCAAAAGACAACATATATAAATTGTTGTGTCAATGGAAAAGAGAGGGTCTCATCTCCAATGAGGAGTTCAAGTTTTTACATAATGAATTTCCTAAACTCCCCATTTTGTATCTTATTCCAAAGATACATAAAGATAGAGTGCCTGTCCCTGGTAGGCCTATTATATCGGCCATAGGAAGTATGGGAGAACATCTCGGTCAATACATTGACCATTTTTTACAAGAAATAGTTGTTACCCTTCCCAGCTACATAAAAGACACGGGACATTTTCTCACTAAAATAGACCATATAATATGGTCTGAGGGCTTTATGTTAATTACACTCGACATAGAGTCGCTATACACCAGCATCGACCATGGTCAGGGTCTTGAGGCCATCAAGTACTATTTGTCTAAGCGTCCCATTGAATACTATGCACACAGCAAAGTTATTCTTACACTTATTGAGTGGTGCTTACACAATAATTTCTTTCTTTTCAATGACACTTTGTACAAGCAATTGAGAGGAGTTGCCATGGGGGCCTGTTTCTCTCCCAGCTACGCATGTTTACATGTAGGCTGGTGGGAGGAACAGGTCCTTGGGCGTCTCCACAACGACTTATTTGTTAGACATGTTATCAAATATTATCGTTATATTGATGATGTGTTCCTGATATGGCAGGGAACCCAAGAAGAGGCGCTATCATTCATTGCCACCATCAATAACAACAATATGAATGTAATTTTCACTTCTATGATCAGTTCAGTGCAGATTGATTTCCTTGATGTTAGGCTCCAAGTGAAAAATGGTATACTTAATACTACACTATTTCGGAAGCCCACAGCTGGGAACATTACATTACATGCTGCTAGTTCCCACCCTCAACATTTGATAGCTAGTATACCATATGGGGAGATCTTAAGATTAAAACGCATTTGCAGTGATCATGAAGATTTTTTAGCATGTCAAGACAATATGTGTGCTCGTCTTAAAAATCGCGGATACAGTGACAAAGTGATTGCCAATGCCATCAAAAAAGCTAGTGAACGTCCAAGGAATTCTTTGTTCCCTCAGCCTCAATGTGAGAAAGCACCAGCCAATCAGGTTTCTGATAACCCCAGATTTATTACCACCTTTTCTAGGCAAGAAAGGAAAATCAGAAGTATTATAACTAAACATTGGCCAATTGTTTTGACCGATGTTATACTACAAGAAAGATTGCCCAACACACCTTCAATTACCTTTAGGAAAGGTAAATCTATGGGTACTGAACTTGACATTAATTCTACAGAAACTAAAAAACCAACATTGTGGCTACACACTAGCAATGGCTTTAGGCGGTGCACTTCCTGTCGTGCTTGCAAATTCGGTTGTAACAAAACTACCTATCAAATACCCTTTCAGACATCCCCAGTTCCAATAAAAGGCAGTTACAACTGCAAAACTGAATGTGCTGTTTATGTTTTGACGTGCACTTGCGGGCTTAACTACATTGGTAGTACCAAGCAGCCAGTGCACGTCAGAATATTGCAGCACATAAGGGCAATATTGCATAATGACCCTGCCTATCCTGTAGCCAGGCACTTTGCTCAATGTCATAATAAGGACATCAACTGTCTGTCATACTATGTTGTCAGCGCCATTCCTAAATCTAAGAGGGGCGGCAATAGAGAACGTCAACTGCGACAACTTGAAACGAAATTTATATTAGAGTTTGACAGCAAGTGGCCTCAGGGTTTGAATAACACAGAGGATATGCACACTTATCTTTAGGGTCATATTATCATTTATATTTGCCTGTCTCTAAGAATTTAAAACAGTTGTTCTACCATTTCAAACCAATTCAATGATATCCTTTTTCAACAGCAGTGCTACTGAACAAGTCAGCAACCGTTTCTGCCTTATCTTGATTACTATTTTGCAATGTGCTCATTTTTAGCAATTAAGCTACTTTTGTATAATTTTATCAATTTTAATGTTTTACCCGGATGGAGTATCTTATTATTGATGAATTGTTATACATGCTTGCTATGAATTCGTATATTGTATTTTATAATATTAATCAAGGTTTTATTCTATTTATTGCACTGCACTTCTTTATGCTCATTTGCACATCACTGTCTTTTTTGCACTGTCTGATTAGTCCTTTTAATAGGAATTGTCTGCACTACGCACTTTAATCGAGTACTTGGTTGCTTGGATTTATCCGGATATTTTCACAATATACAAGATGGGCGCAAATTTATCATGTTACATTGTAACATTGATACAACTTGGATTTATCCAGTTAGAAATGTTTAGTATTTAAATAACTTGACCTTGCAAAAGAACGCTATAATTTATAAAATTAATGTATGTGCAACACATGAACATGTATTAATATTTTATAAATTATTTGAATAGCGACTGAAACAAGTATTGATGTCAGGTATAGAAGAAGTACTAGGCAGTATATGAGAACAGTCTTTTTTCAATGCCTTTTATTCTTGTGAATCTCACTGAAATGCAACTCAGGTGTGCACTTTCACTAATTGTTTATAAAGAAAAAAATGGCGCAGTTTAGCTGAATGTGATCAAGGGCTGCACAGCCCGAAACGCGTCGTCGTGAGAGGTGACAAATAAAATACTTCTTGCCTGAAACATTTGCTGCTGAGGCCTGAGCTTCCTTCTTCGCCTGGCGTTTGCTTGGAAGTGGTGGGAATCGTCTCGAATATATATATATATATATATATATATATATATATATATATATATATATATATATATATATATATATATATATATATATATATATATATATATATATATATATATACACATACACACACACACACACAGTAGAGGATCACTCTGGATGTGCACCTCCCACACCACAGAGAAAACACCACAAACTATCACAGCCACTGGCTCCCATCAGAATGGCAATAACCACAAACCTCAATACATCACCTGATGCATACACTGCCCACTTCTGGCCGGGGGAAGTCTACACACAGCCGGGGATCAGAGCTCAGCAATCAGGGTTCAATCCGAGATAGACACGTCTGCCCTCGCTCGGAATCCAAACTCCCAAACTTCCAAACTTCCACCAGACCAGTGGAGGCTCCCCCTTTTAATACAAATCCAAACACAACGAAGCTTCTAGCAAGCCTTGCCCCCTTGTTCTCATGAGAGCCTGTACCAGTCTGCTCCAAGGCCAAGTCATCGGTTGATCAGGCCTTTGCTATGGCTTCGAGACGAACCATGTACATTCCTCTGATAAGAACAGATTTCCTCTAGTTTGTAAAGTGTGAAAAACAGGAGGATGAGCAGGAGATGCCCTCCCCACTTTGGAGCTACGTACAAGCACAGAAAATAGCTTCAGTCATGAAAATGGAGTTAGTTATGCCATGCACACAGAAAGGCCCAAAGCAAGATGGAATTGAAAAGCAAGATGACATTAAAGCATGTCAAAGCTAAGCACTGCCATAAAGGAAGGTAAAGTCAGGGCATTAAACCTTGTCAAAGCCAATAGTAAGAACTCATAATTTCCACCAATGCACAATACAATACACATTCCTGCACAACTGCACGCCTTCAAATGCACACCCCACACGCTCTGCTCTTGGCAAGACTGTTCCACTCCGTCACATCTCCCACTGAAAGACAGCAAGATTACTGGACAGAAGATAAGCAGGCAAATGCAAGACCATCCTACATTAAGGAACACACTAAAGTCAATTAAAATGGTGGTGGTTGAGGGTCAACATAGGGTGCCAAAATCACAAGAGTATTACAGCACTCTGCAGTACAACTTGTGAACTTCGTTCTTAAGCCACATGCATCATCACACCGTGAACTAAGAGTCTTGCTCCTGGTGAACATTACAGCGTTTGCAGTTCTTGAAGGAATTGTATGGGACAGGGTACTGTATGATGTATATGGTGCTACTGAACTTTTGAAAATTCCTTATTTGTTCAAAATGTCTTTAAATGTCATCATCGCCTCTAGCACTTTCTCTGATGATTGGGACATTACAACTGTTCATAATTTGCTTACAGATTAGAGCAATCAACTGCATTTTCTAATGATGAATTCTATGATGTACAAGTGGTGTTGGGGACATGTTCTGTTACCAGCATTATCGGTACTATTTTTTTCATAAAGCCAGTATCCCCTGCGCTGTTTATAATTACACACAATGGGAACACTGGCCAACACAGCCGAAAGGTAGGTCAAAGACTTTTGCACAATAGTATGCTCATTTATGGGGTTTTGAAACATGAGACCCAGCCTCATATTACTATAGGATTGCACCTACACCTGCCAAGAAAAATATGCTAACAAACACCAATCTGATATACTTTATTTCCTTAATTTCCCAACTGTCTAGACAGGGTTTCTACTTTTGAAATGACACAATAGACACAAGGTCTATCTGGGAGACAAAAGTATGGCAGTTTCTGGGGACGGAGGCATTATTTTGAGTATGCCTCATACCACCACAAATAGTTTTCCTGAACCACGGTGCAACAAACTTCATCCTGGGCATAGCGAAAACAAAAGATTTGAGAGTACCACATATTCCCGCATTCTCACGTATTGAGAATTGGCAGCACTTTACACACTTTAGTGTAGTGTGGACACCATGATACTGAAGCGTTCTTTTAATTCATCAGATCCCAATTGAAAGGGTTGGCTTAGTATAGCATGTGGACACAAACAGGTGTCATTCTAGATTCCTTGGTAACACAGAAGGGTTAAATAGCATAGGTCTGATCAACGATATGTACAAACAGAATACTTGGGGTGGTGACGTCATATAGTGTTCGGAAGTTAAGCCTAGATTGGTTAAAAACCTCAACACTCTCCAAGGTGAAACAAAACGTGTTCCTTCTTTCTGATGATATGGATCTCAGGGAATTTTTACTAGGTCCACAGAACCCATGACAAAAGCACTTTTTGTACAGAATATACAATGAGCTGTGGAAGATTTCTCAACTGGAAGCTGCTGAGAGATTGAGCTGGTTTGATAGGGTTAATCTAGCACAGGCTGTGGTTGACAACGGTATGACCACTCTATCATCCAGACTTTTTTCACTGGGCAACATAGTGTCTTCTGTAATTGACATAATACAACAAGACATGTCTATATTACAATATGGGCAGTCGCAATTACGGTCCATAATAATACTGAGCTGGACGTTACAAACGATACGTTCTGGCCACGTGCTATGCTATTACATCAATAGTACAAATCTGCTTTCAGCATATGATCTAAAAGAAAGACAGATGACAATGGCAAGGAGAGATGCAAAATTTACCATGCTGCACATTGAAAATTTAGACCAATTACCTTTCACCATGGGTAAGACACCATCCACTGACTAGATAATCTATGGTTACATCACCCTCAGGTGACAACCTTTCAATTCCAATATTGTCTCCAATACCAACAGGTAGGCAGATATGAGGCACTAGGGGAAGGATATGTGCACAAGTATTGGGAATTACTGTTCAGATTTAGATGCAGGAATGGGGACAAACACGTTTTTCTTAGTGGCTCGGACTGTGAAGACGCCTTAAGCGGCTCCTTGGTTTTCAAGCACATTTTTCTCGAATGATTCAATGGTGAACTTGTCTTGCTATCTGAAGTGTTCCCCAGCTGCTGTGATTCATCTTGTTTTCAAGCTGCTCTTGAATGGGAGCTATTTGATGCTGAATGATCAAGGTTGCTGAGGAATGGAACCGGGCATCACCTATCTAGTGACAGTTAATTCCAAAGTCACTGGTAGTACACAAGTACTGTTTCCACCTGCCCACACAGTTAGGGAGGCAGCGCTATGGCCTTTGATAAATGTTTCTAACATAAAATTTGACTCCCTGAGCAAACTGAAAGCCATGCTTTTACAGTAGGATATGGCCTTAGCTTCAGCCAAAGAGATGTTTGATCTCCAGGTTTCAAGGTCATCGTCTGAGATACAGACACTACTCCACACTAACTTCACGCTGCAGTTTGGGGAGCTGATCCATCATATCTTTAAAATGTCTGATATTAAAGGAATAGTACACTTTTTTTAAAGTATCACCTCTGGTTTGGTTAGCACCTTATAGATGATATTCAGAGTTATACCATCTTTTATATACTCCTTGTTGGGATGTGTTTTTAGAGGGCACCCGCTTACCCTGCTACTTGTGGTGGGAATACTGATTTTATTCCATTGGCTCAGCAATGGACGTCCCTGTTCAACTCGGAATGGAGACAGCACTGCTAGTGCTGCCTTGCCGTGGGTGCATGATACACTGCTTCGGGACACCTCAGCTTCAAGAACTAAATGAGCACTGGTTCTTGTCGTTCAAGCTGGTCTGGCTTGACTGCATACAACATGTCTTCCGCTGCCTGCTTTGCAGCCATGAATGGGCCCTGGATGCATGTCTCGGATCAGAATTGGTTGCGTCACTGGAAACTGAAGTACTGATAAACCCCTTAAAGTCCCATGCGTACTGCTGTCCCCAGCGTATTCCATTGATGAAGAATGCATTGTTAAAGCCACCCTGGGATGCTTCAGCTCATAGTGATGTGAACAATGGCTCTGCCAACTACTTGTGGGATACAATACCATCCTGAATGGAATCACCTTGGATCCCTAAACCTTCTATGAGGTGCTCCTGGGTATGCCTGCGGATGTGGGCAACAGCAATGTTGTGTTTACCACTCTGAACACAAACAATTGGCCTTTTCCGTGGGAGAACAATTTGGTCTCTTTTTAAACAAAATTTATCAAAACAGCTCTTTCTTTTTCTAGGCGCCATGGCTTTCTAAGTGTTTGGGATCTCAAATAAAATAATGACTATTACATTTTTTTTACATATTTTATTGGAAAGCCCGCTATCAGATGCTTGTAAAGAGTCGTTTTTTAAAGTTTTTTAAATTGTCTGCTGGCTTTTTAGATAGCTTTTTAGCTATCAACCCTTAGTATGAGGAGTCGGTGTTATATTGCTGAGATAGGCCCATTTAGTTTAGCAGCTCATTTTCTTACATTGTCCTCACAATTAACATTTCCAGATGTGACCTTTGGCACACATTTGCACGCACAGCAATGTTGGATTAGTTTCCTGGAAATTAAACTTGTTTTTACATCTAGCTTCGCACACCATTATCACAATGCCCTGTAAATCATGTGCAAGGTCTCGTTTCACACTACATACAAATGTCTTCACTATTTTCATCCACAGGGAGACAGGGCTAGCTATATATCCATAACATCACTAATCTACGCATACATTGCAAGGCAGCTTTCTATTATAAAAGATGAGCTTCCTGATAGATTAGAAGAGGATGTACTTCTGCTGACAACGAGTGTCCTTACATGCAATGAAATCACCACCCAGCGGTCTGAAATCTCATGAAGTCTGTCCAGTTTGTTACGAAGGCAGGGTTCCTTCACTCTATCCCATTAGGAAATGGGGTTGGCTCATCCCTTGGGGGATTCTTGGCTCTACACTTACACACACTCTAGATATTCTTAGAGTAGGGTTTGCTAGACTACTGCCTTGTTTATATGCCTGCATATATACATTGTTTAGCACCATGGTAGAACTATATCTACTATTTACGCTTTTGGTGCTTGTAATCACGTTTATCTGCTTTTGTCTACTAATAATTGCAGAACATTATTTAATGCAAGGATAACGTTGGTTCAATAAATATCATTGAAAATGTCCCACTCTGTATTCTCTGTATATTTCTCTGAGAATAAGTAAGCACGAGTGACTGAGCGAAAGGTACTGTACTGTTTCCACAATCGCGGAGAAGTCAGGGTTGTCGGGTAATGCCGGGGATATCTGGAATCAGACTTGACACCAAGCCCTTAGTTTAGGTTGTCCAAGCAATGCGTAGGTCCTGCGGATTGGTAGGAACTACATGACACAAGCTACTGTGCCTCTTTTTTAAAAAAAAATATGTATATATTTGTATTAAACTGATTCCAATATCTTCTTGCAACATATATCTCAGAGCTTTTTTGATGTGTTCAATTTAGCACTAAATATTCTATTTCTATTCTTCATATTTGCAAACATGTGCCACTTTTTTACGTGAAAGAGCTCCGTAACAAAGATTTAAGGGGTTTGTGGGAAAGGTGATGATGTGACCATGTATTATAAGGGATAAAGTAGCCCATGCCGTACATAAGGATATTGTGGCTCCATAACCTTATTAAGGAACTCCTCGGTGACTTGCAATATCCTTATACTGTATGTGAGGGTACTTTATAAAAATAAATACATATATATATATATATATATATATATATATATATATATATATTTTAGATATAGATATAGTCAATGCATATAGGTGTGATATTAATAATAGTAAATCTAAATTTACCAGTATATTCTCTGTATATCCTTGCCTTTAGGATACTGTGGTGTTGGGTAGCCTGGATATGCTATTTATTTATGCTGCTATTAAAGGAACTCCATTTGCAGTTGTAGCAGAAATACAATTTCTGCCGCCACTGTGTCTGGTGCAAGACTGCCCGTGGGTCTGAAGTGAAGAGCACCCACACAATACACAACGTTCATGATAGCTACTTCCAGACACCTGTATGATTAAACAGTTGCTTCTGAAGTAGAGAAACCAAGTTACAACTACTAATTTACAAAGATGGATAGCAAAGATATGAAGCAAATTATTTGCATATGTGTATGGCCTTTGCTGCAGTGTTGACGCCCACATATGTATCTACTCATTTTATTTTTTATTTTTTTTATTCCTTTGTCCTGCATATTTGCAAGCTAGGAAAAAGTGGATTAAACCCATTTGCCACCTTTTAGGCTTCCGGAAAATTAAGTATGGAGAAAGAGTGTTCAAGGGGGACACGTCACAGACCATAGTATTTAGTCTGAGACGTTTTCTCCTTGCTGTGGCAATAGTCAGGAAAAGATATGGCCTAAAAATGTAATTGTACGATCAGGATGTGAATTAATAAGACATTCATTGGTTTCATAATTTACTCACAGAATGATAATATGCCAAGCTAAGGAGGTCACGCACTAAAAGCCACTTTTATAGATCTAACTCTCAATTGCTTCTTGTATAGTGTTTTTCAGATTGCTATGATCTATATACTTATTCACTGTACCTTTTTAATATATTAGCTCCTGGTAGTTTTCAAGTTTTTAAAAAACGATTGTACTTCTTTATCTACTTTTAAAAATATATATTACCTTGATCGATGAATTTACATGTATCTGCAAGACTTTCTAATATCCCGATTATTCTAAAGCCCTAGGTAGCCAAATTTTTGTTGTGTAGATATTCCATCTATGGTTGTACCAAGCTCCATTTTTTTTCTCTGGTATTTTAATTCATGAGGAATGTATAAACATTGTACTGTATTTTTTTATGGTTTATCTAACCAAAATAAAGATTTAATGAATGTATCTACTCATTGCTCAGACTATAGTAAGTATGACTGTACATGCAGAAGCCAGAGTAACATGAGGTTGCCATTCAGAGCAGCAGTCCTTAGCAGGATCAGTAGAGGCTTCCTCTGTAGGATTTTTTTCTCATTGCATTATAGGCAGGGACCCTGGAATTATGTAATTGTGCAGTAGTGGCATTGTTCACATAATCCATCATTTGCTTCATAATCTGCATATTTTAATAAAAATATGTTCTAGCTCAAAAGGATCAAAAGTTACTAAAAATACTGCAACACATGTTGCCATGCAGTGGAAGTCCCTTGAAAAAGTTGATTGGTCACCTTTCTGTTGCTTATTGCTATATTTGGATGTTAAACTGGTACTAATGAAGTGAAATCAATGCCCAGACAGTGTTAATAAATAATAATTTACTCAACCCTGCCGCATAATACGCATTATTCCAGGGGCTCCTCTACAAAGGTCAGTGGCTTCACCTTTGCATCTGGAGGTGGCTGCTGTCACTTCTAGCACCTCCAGTTAGTTTTCTGTTGCAAATGAGCTTTGAGCCTCCTCTTTACACATCCTCCCGGGCTTGACAAGTCTCCCAGGCAGCTGCAGCCTCGCAATTTATATGTGTTCAGCGACGTCCTGTCAAATGGAATGAGTGCAGTGGGCGCTTGGGCAATGCCAGCTTCCCCAAGACTGTTGGCAGATGGAGGAGTATCTGCCTGCTATGCTTTCACCTCTGCCGCCTCCCAAAGTCATCAATTCCCTCTATCACGGGGTTGTCACTCAGCCCGCTCAGCTGCAAGAGATGCGCCCTCAGCCAGCCTTGCCCATGCACATCCAGCAGGACACACCTGCGAAACCAGCCCAAAACAGTCTGGAAGGAAATCGAAAATCCTCAGCCCGAGCAGTCGTCACATTTTGATTTGTAATGACTATAATATTTGTGTGTGATTATTGTTGCCTCGTCGCGTTGGTGTCGGGAGAGGTGAGTTTTATTTTTAATTAAATCTTGGGCAAGGCAAACAGATGAAATAAGACAAGTGGGCGGAGAGTACACCATTAACATGACACTGCCATAAATAAAATGGTGTGGTAAACAGCGAGTGAGCGACATCGAGCACAGAGGAGCGAGGCTTCAAATGTGTTGCTGAATGGATAAACAAGGGTGCGGAAAGTGGCTTTAGATACAATTTAGAGGCTGTTAATTTGCTCAGGGGTGCCCTAGTGAAAACGTGACGTCCCTGTTGTACAAGGACGACTTTGCCTTTCATTGCATGAGCTATCCTTCGATAAATTCTGCTTCCAAAATCTAGCCAGATAGTGCTTGGGGTACAGTTTATTGATGAATGTGTCCCAAGACTCTTATTCAGAACCTTAATTACTAAATCACAAAATTAAAAAGATAAATCAAGTTCTTGTTAACTTCAGAAGTAGTTTAACGTGTTTTAAAATTAGAAAACGAGCCTTAACCTTCAGCTTTGTCCGGCTTAAACAAATAAGATATAGTAAATCTGTCTGAAAAAAATTAACTCAGGACATGGGGATAACATGCGAGCCAAAACTAGAAGTGCACTCTTACTTGAGCAGCATAATCCTTCTTCGTTCTTTTCTTCTACCTTAGCTTGTTGTCCTGTGTTAATACACCATCTGCAATCTCTTCATCTTTTAAAGTTATCTTGCATTTTCATTGCCCCTGCAGCAAGTTCCCCAACCTTTACCCTGGGTTTGTTCTTGTAATCTTCTACGCAGTGGCGTAACGAAACTTGAGGGGGCCCCCCTGCAAGGTACGTGGAGGGGGCCCCTCTGGACAAAATCAGGAGCTCTCCGCAGGCCCGTAGCCAGAATGATATTTTTAGGGGGGCCTGTCCCTCAGCTATGACGAAACATAAAGCTGTGCACAATACGTATATTCTTTCCAAAGTAGTATTTGTAGGGGAAATGTACAGTATGCAAGATTTGAAATTGCACACTGTGTGTGGGTGCTTTTTCAAACGACAGAAATTCTATCTTGGTGGGGTTGAGCTTCTGCTAGGGGCTGGGCATCCAGGTTTGCATAGTATGCAGGCAGTGTTTGAGGCACTGGATGTTAGAAGTGGAGGAGACTTTCAAGTAAAGCAGTGTATCATCGGTGTATTAAAGGAAGGAGAGAGGTCCTGAAATATCAGGAGGCAGTGGTAACATTCATCTGGAGGGCATTGTTTACGACATGTAAGGTAGTAGTCTCCTAGCTACAGCATGATCTGAAGCCAGACTGGTACTCGTACATAGGTAAATGGCTTCATTTACAAGTGCAAAGCATTCACAAATGGTGATCATGCAATAGTAAATCAATTTAATTATACACAGACCCTTGGCTGGTGTTAAAGTCAACTTCTCCTGTCCCTAAACTGCAAGAAGTGGGACTCAGAGCTCCTGTCATTGATGTCAAATCGCCAGTCGTGCCGGGATGCTGAACGTAGAGAGGGCCACATTAGGATCCATGTCAAACAGCATCCGATCAACCTTGAGGCCATCCGAGGCATGGACTTCAAACTTCACCCACTCGCTTTCCCGCCTTCGTCAACAACAACACCGTGATTCCGCTCATAAGCAACCCACCGTCATCAAACACCACTTCAAATCCAGCTTGCCTCTTCAGAGACCACATTTTCCCTATAAAACTTTCTAAGTCAGAAGGTAAACCTTCCATGTAAACCTTCCACTGGCAGGAACCTAGTCCCTGCATCCGACCCTCGCTCCATCACGGTCATCCTTAACTTTTGATTTTGAACTGGTCTAACACGATCAGATGGCCACGATTGGCGCTTATTGGCATCTCCTGTTCTACTTATTGGATTTTTATCGCTTTGGTATAGTCTTGTTCATTAAAATGTACTACATTTTCCTAAATTGGCTTGGGATTTTTGTTTTGTTGTGTTTTCACTTTATTACTGTTTGAGTACTGCATAAATAATTTACACATTACCTCAAAGGTAAGACTGACTGTTGTGTGGCAAGCTACCAGAGAGTTAAGCATAGGTTTAGTTAGTGACTCTAGTGGTTTATGTTGATAAGACTTGTGATTATTATTTGAGGTGGGTTTTCACTCTCTCAACCAATACTCCAAGTTCTTACAGCAAGCAAAACTGGGAAACCGCGGCTGCTGAGATTTTGTTAAATTCAAGATGGGTAGGTATTCAAGGCACTGTCTTAGCAATGTTGGTTTAGACTGCCTTGAATACCCACCTCTGTAAAATCCATAATGACAGATGTTAATTGTGAATGATGCAACCAGATCGAAAAGAATGTAGACACTGACAGCCAGCATACACCTCTCCTCTCATGTTACCCAGATTCAACAGCACTATCAGCCCCATTCTATGGTGTAGAAGAACGTCTGCATATACATGACAGGGAGGCCATGCTGTGCGATACGGATTTGAGACCAAGATGCCCAATCTAAAGCTTATTTTGAAATGGGAAAGAGAGAAATAGTGTAGTAGTTGCAAAGGTCTATCGTATTAAGGGGTCACTTCATTTTCCTTTCCTCTCCCACTTTCATTTATTTCCTCCCATCTATGCCTGTTGTCCTGCCTCTTCCTTGACGGCATTGTGTTTATTCTTCTCTCACAACTTGTTCTCTGCAGTCCATCACTGTGGTCCTTCAGCCCAGTCAAGTCAGTTTCTCACCCAGATTACGTAGAACACTGTGTTTGAGTGTATATAGCTCAATGATGTGGGGGCAAAGAAGTCACTGAAATATTTGCAACAGAATGTGAAAGCAGCAACAAATAAGTTTTCTCTCATAGGGAGCAGGGGACAGAAGCAGCAGCATTTTAAACTTAACTCAAATGCAGTAATCGTACTGCACAAATAGTAGCATTGTAGGCTTCTTGGCAACACAAACCAGATAGAACACAGGCTAGAAGGTGAGATTTCATCACACATAGAAGAGGTATACCTTAGACAGCAGGACTAGAAGCTTCGCTCGCACAAGGAGTAGAGGTAAAACACAAAAGTACCTTTGCAAGTTTTCTTCAAACTTAGAAACATTGGCAGATGCAGTACAAGCTTTCCTTAGACTAGGACAAAAAAGGCACAATATAGACAGCAACTATAACAAGCACTGGCAAGGCCAATAGGTCTTGCCTATACAAGAGCTGTTGGCTTTGGCAATGTGGTTTTGCCATGTTGTACGCCAGTGTGGCTGCTGTCCAGGTTGGCAACAAGTTAGTGGCACAGAGTGTCCTAGAGTGAAGTGGGAGAGTAGAGTCCCGAACACTGGATTAGTTGGAGTAGAGTGGAGTAGGGGAAGTAGAGTGTCATAGAGTTGAGTAGAGGGGAGTAGAGTTCACTGGTTCAGTGGCAGAGAGTGTTGTAGAGTGCAGTGTCAGAGTGCACTACCGAAGAGTGGTGTGGAGTGGAGTGTGGTGGAATAGGGTAAAGTGGACTCAGGTAGTAGGGTGGAATGGACTGGAGTAGATTGGGGTGGATTGGATTGGGATAGAGTGGGTTGGATTAAGTGGAGTGGGGTAGATTGGAGTGGGTGGACTAGATTGGCATGGGGTGGATTGGAGTGCATTAGATTGGATTGCAGAGGGGTGGATTACATTGAGGTGGATTGGATTGGGTGGGGTGAACAGATTGGGGTGGATTGGATTGAGGTGGATTGAAATGGAGTGGGGGGATTACATTGGAGTGGGGTAAATTGGATTTGGGTGGGATGGATTAGATTGGATCGGGGTGGATTGCATTAGGGTAAAGTGGTTGGATTGCAGTGGGGTGGAATGTTTAGAATTTGGAGTGGGGCATATTGTTTTGGATTGGAGTAGGGCCCATTGGAGTGGGGCTGGTTGGAGTGGGGCATATTGTTTGGAATTGAGTGGGGCTGATTAGGGTGGGGCAGATTGTTTTGGATTGGAGTGGGGCAGGTTGTTTGGAGTGAAGTGGGGCACATTGTTTTGGATTGGAGTGGGCACATTGTTTTGGATTGGAGTGGGGAAGACTGGTGGGAAAAACTGTTTAGGATTGGGACAGATTGTTTTAGATTGGAGTGGGGTAGATTGGAATAGGGTAGATTGTTTGGGATTTGTGTGGAATGGATTGGAGTGGGAAAGATTGTTTTGAAGTGGGGCAAATTGTTTTGGATTGAGTGGGACACATTGTTTTGGATTGGAGTCGGGAAGATTGGAATGAAGGAGACTGTTTTGGATTGGAGAGGGGCAGAATGGAGTGGGGCGGATTGTTTTGGATTGGGGCAGATTGGAGTAGGCTGATTGTTTTGGATTGGAGTGGGGCAGACTGGTGGGGCAATCTGTTTGGGATTGGGGTGGAATGGAGTGGAGCAGATTGGAGTAGGGTAAATTGTTTTGTACAAGAGTGGGATGGATTGGACTGGGGCAAATTGTTTTGGAGTGGAGTGGAGTGAATCGGAGCGGACTGGATTAGAGTGGGGTGGCTTGGATGGGGATAAGGTGAATTGGATTGGAGTAGATTTGACTAGGCTGGATTGGTGTGGAGTGGATTGGAGTGTGGGGATTGGGTGGATTAGAGTATGGTGAATTGGGATGGAGTGGGTGGATTGGGGTGAGGTGGATTGGATTGGGGCAAATTAGAGTAGGGAAGATTGGAGTGGGTGGACTATAGTGGGCAAATTGTTTTAGTTTTGAGTTGGGTTGTTTAAAGTGGGGCTGTCTATTTTGAATTGGAGTGGGGCAGACTGGACTGAGGCAGAGTTTTGGATTGGAGTGGGGCAAATTGTTATGGACTGGAGTGGGGTAAATTGTTTTGGATTGAAGTGGGGCAGACTGTTTGGATTGAGGTGGGGCAGACTGTTTGGATTGAGGTGGGGCAGACTGTTTGGATTGAGGTGGGGCAGATTGTTTGGATTGAAGTAGGGCAGATTGTTATGGATTGGAGTGGGGCAGATTGTTTTGGAATGGAGTGGGACAAATTGTTTTGAATTGGATTAGGACAGATTGTTTTGGATTGAGTGGGGCAGATTGTTTTGGATTGGGGCGGATTGATTTGGATTGGAGTGGGGCAGATTGGGATAGGGTAGATTGGAGTGGGTTGGATTGGAGTGGGTTTGATTGTTTTGGAGTGGGTTGGATTGTTTTGGGGTAGAGTGGGACAGATTGTTTTGGATTGGAGTGGGGCAGATTGTTTTGGATTGGAGTAGGGCAGATTGTTTTGGATTGGAGTGGGGCACATTGGAATGAAGGAGACTGTTTTGGATCGGAGTGGGGCAGTTTAGAGTGAGCAAATTGGAGAGGGTCAGATTGTTTTGGATTGGGGCAGATTGGAGTGGGAAATATTGTTTCAGATTAAAGTGGGGTGAATTGGTTTGGAGTGGGTGGATTGGGGTGAGGTGGTTTGGACTGGAGTTGGGCAGTTGGAGTGGGGCAGATTGTTTTGGATTGAAGTGGGGCAGATTGTTTGGGGCTGGAATAGGGCAGATTGCAGTGGGGCAGATTGTTTGGGACTGGAATAGGGCAGATTGCAGTGGGGCAGATAGTTTTTGGATTGGAGTGGGGCAGACTGGAGTGGGACTGGTTGGGAGGATTGGAGCGTGGAGGTATGGAGTGGATTTGATTGGGGTGAGTGGTGTGGATTGGGGTGAGTGATTGGATTGGATTGGTCTGGTGTGGATTGAATTGAGTGGGGCGGATTTGAGTGGGGTGGTTTTGGGTGTCCTGCACGATTATGTGTCAAAGCATCATTTCAGAAATTTCACATAAGAAAGGATGTCGCTTTGCAATAACATAATCCCAATTATTTGAGAATAGCGCCCATGATCAAAAATAATATAAAACATAAGTGCAAAGTGAGAAAAGAAGACTTGCCAAAATAAAATAAATTTAACTATACAAAATAAACTTTTGCAATTTTATTTGTCCTGCTGGGTATTTTTTTGCCAGTCATCCGCCGTCTGTTTGCAGGGCACTAAAAGTTAAAAAGAAAATAACAGTACCTCAATCAGGTTAGGAGCAGCAACAGACACTGATTAAGTTGAATCAATCAGAGCTTGGTCCCTGCTCCACAGAGATGAACAGAAATTATGTTAGGCGTGCAGTGATGAATTACTAGGCTGTAAGGAAGAGTGCCACACAAGCCAAATGGTAAGAAACTGGCAGGCTCCAAGCCCTTTTCTCTAGACAAGAGTGTCTCGTAAGCGAAGCGCATGCTCTCGCAGGCTGGACCCTAAAAATTACTCCTAGGAAAAGCAGCTGATCCATGGAAATTAGTAGGGCAGGCATCTCTTCCACAACATGGTGCATCACAGAAAGGAGTTGTGCAAGTGTCCTTCACATAGTTATATGAAGTAGCAGGAGAACGCTCCCTCACAATATAGATAGAGAATGGTAGGAGATGAGTGAAAAACTTGCACAAAACACGAGCAGCATGGGCAGCAGGTCTTAAAACAGGTAAGTCACTGGAAGTAAATGTTATATCATGCATATCTGTAGAGCGCACTACCTCAGGTTTTTCAGGTGCTGAAACTCACTTTACAAAATAAATACCCTAGATGACAACTGTGCAAACATCACTAACATTTACAAAATAGAGAGACAGGAAGCAATCATCATTTCAAGACTCCTTCACAAAACATGTACATACTGCTAGAAGGGACAGGTGTGCAAATCTACCAAGGAGCATTAGGTCATGTAGCAGGCTTTAGAGCTGTCCTTGATTTCCTGTAACTATCTTACATGAACTGATGTTCACAGGCATGATTTTTGTGGTAAAACAGAAATTCAAAGTGCGATTGGATTAAAAGTTTGAGTGGTTGATTGTGTTACACATAATAGGGCCTACTGGCACCATTTATAAGTGTGCAAGCATCAATTCTGAAGTGTGAAAGTAATACCTGATGTTTTGGAAATACATTAAAACACCAATTGCAGTTATCATCCAGACAGTGAAGTCGATTGTTGTTATTTAAAATGTACATTCGCGCTCAAAACTATAACATGGAAGGATTTCTGGCATGCGCCTGCAGGACTAACTATGCATTTCAAACATTACTTTTGATGTATTTACTGCTCATTGCAATATATCAGGAAAGCTGTCCAGTGAGTGGTCTACGCCTGTTTGCAGCCTCGCATTCCGATTGGCAGGTTCAACTCGAGGTTCCATAGTGCAGTTAGGCCCTGAACGTGCTTTATCGCATGACGGAGGATTCTAAGGTGGAGAATCCATCACATACCAAGACAATCACTTTGACAAACTGAGTTGAAGTTACTTTCCCTGGTGGAGGACTCCCTGCGGATTTTCTATTAACACCCACCTCTAAATCAATTGCTTAGAAAGTAAATCAAGGCTAAGCTCCAATGGCTATCTATCCTCTTTGGGCCAAAGCACAAACAATGCTGCAGAAACTAGTAACCCACAGTGTTGCAGTTGTATAAAGTTGTATTTCAAAGGTTTGCATTTTTTGTTTTTTTTTGTGGTTAAACTTTTAGTGTATAGAAAGGAATTGTTTTAAATTGAGGATTCATGCAAGTGAACACAGCAATGTGTTCACTTTTGGGTCAAGCCTTGTTCTTGTATGCATGTGTGAGTAGAGTTGCAGGACATGATGCATATTCAACCAGTCTAGGCTCATCCAATCCAGATACACTTGGTGTATTTAAAACACAAAATATAGAATGAGTTTACAAGCAAAATGCAAGCTAAAGGTGGAGTTTTTTTTTTTACTACGAGCCCTATTGCAAAGCAATGTTGTACCCGCACATGTCCTCGCCTGCTCTGATCACACCAGACCACGGGGTCAGAAACTGAACAAGATGCAGACAAAATCCTTTGTAAAGGTATCAATAGGAGGATATTCAATGTCAATAAAACATATCTGCAATGCCAGAGACTAGTTGCAACTGATCAAGTATGATTTTCATGGGGGGGGGGTGGTGGAGGGGGGGACTATAGAAAGACTGCTTACCACCAGGGCAAGAACATATCACAGATTCTGCTTCCTTAAGGCTTTACCAAAGAAGGATATGTGTGTTGGTTATTATTAAGTCTGCAATGCCTGTGGTGCCGCTTAGCTTTTATAGGTCGGTGAGCACCTTCCTCCCTCCTTTGAAGACCAAGATGCAACACTACCTCTTCCCTAATTAAGCGATGTCTCTTTTCTGTGGGTTTTCTCCTTTTTTTAGGCTCTTACAAAAGTTGGGCTCTCCAGCCGACACTATAGAGAGTTTCCTTGCATTAGCCATAGTCTAACCCTTAGTGTAGAAAACTTGAAACTTGGCTCGCGGGACAGCGCAGGTGCAAGGGACCTAGAGTCCATTTCCTTTTTCGAAACAATTGGTGTGATTGAGGATAACATTACCTCACATGATGGCTAGAGAGGGCGAGGAAAGAAAGCTTCCCACTCATCTCGTGCCCTGTCTATAGCGCGAATGCCAGCTCTAAAGAATGTACAAGCCCTGCCAAATATTTCAAGACGTGTTCTGCCCCCTGAGCTAAAACTGACACAGTGCATGTCTGTGAAGAGAGAGGTTTAAATTCAGAGTAGATGCCAATTTTTAGAGTGCCTTTTGTTTCCTAGTTCAAAATATAATGCCGCTTTTTAAAGAAAAATTGCTACCAAAAATGTTTTTCTTAAAACTAATACAATTGATTGATAACTAAATTGATGTCGTTTGACAGCTACTTCAAATTGCTCTTTAATTTTCTGTGGAGAAAAAAAGGAATGAAGGCAAGTTCAGCAATGGCGCAAAGGCCTATAACCATTCACACTTTCTTGACTTCAACACAAGGGTTTCCTTGTAGATTGAGGGTCTCTCTGGCAATTATGTTCTTGTGCGTCAAAGTCAGGGGGCTCTCAGATAGAGGAGATAACACAAGGGAGTTGAGGTCCATTGAAATTGGAAAGGTGTGAAAGTACCATCTTGGGACAAAGAAGTATCAGTAGTGGAATGCAAACCGATGAGGCCCTCCTGCAAAAGTTTGTAAGGGACACCTAAAACTTTACTTAGGGGCAGCGCTTCACAGATTTGCATTTTACTGCAGTAGAGAAGCTGCAGGGGTTCATGTTTCACGCATGAGGGATAGATGCAGAGAAATAAGCACAGAACCCTTTCGGTAGAGTTTGGTAGACGGAATCATATTGGATTTTTCAGAAGCATATTTTCTACTTGAAGAGAAAAACTCCATAAATAATGGACACTTTGGTTAAGTTGGACTACTCACTGCAGAACAACTAGGATTTATCAACTTAATGAAGTAACACTTACCAAAATGAGAACCTCGAGAAGCTGTTGTGGTGAGCGCAAAATTGAATAGCACAGTTTCGTACATGGAGGAAAGTCTCAGAGCACAGGGGGAAATGCCCCTCAGAAACCGCGAATGAGCTTACTCTGGGACATAGAAGGACAGCGGTTTCTTCAATATTTCAATGTGAAAATACAGACACCTCCATGCAGGGGATGCAAGGGTGTGTCTTTACACAGATTAGTGAGTGAGGAGTTTATGACAGATTTAAATCTGGACTTGTTCACCAAGGTTGTACATCGCCGTCCACAAAGGTAGATGCATGTACCACCATGGAAGGGGACAATTTTTTATCACAGTGTTCATGCAACGAGGTAGTAAAAAGTAAAAAATAAAGCAGGACATTTATTTACTAGACTAATACAGTTGTCAAGTTAAATGCTGAAGCCCGTTGCCACAGGGACGTTTAGGATGTGTGAGGAGGATGGGTCGAGCCATGTTTTTGTGATAAAGAGTGACTCGATGGTGTGATATGTGATAAGGTCTCCTCTGTCTGGGACACGTTCCCCTGCAGAGTATGTGTTTCCGGGTACACGTTGAATGGTGTGTCTTGTTTCTGTGTGAGCAGTCATGAGAGGGCCGCAGATTGTTAGAGCTGTTGCAAGTGTTTGTGCTGTGTGGATCTGAGTAGTCTGGAATGCGGGGTGAAGTCACTATAGACACAGGGGTTCTGGTCCTGGCACCTTCGTGAGAGTAACAGGCCCAAAGAGGTTGCAGCTCTAAATCTGCCATTTTCAGAGGACATGCAGCCTGGGAGAAGCCCTGGTGAAGATGAATACATTAGATGGAAATGCGGATACGCAGGCCACGCTATCTTATGGGAAATACGCAATTATATGGTAAATTTGAGGCAGCCCTTCAGGTGGAAAACAAGCCCTCACTCTTGATTGGGCCGCCAGTATTCTGGCACAGCAGGTCACCTAACGCTTTGAACCACAAAGGACTGTGGAATGCTTCAAATATTAAGAGGGTTGCTGAATGAGCGATTCTGAGATAGAAGTTTAGGCAGGAAAGGGCTCCTCATTCCTGACTGGGTAGTAGGAGTACTGATGTAGCAGGTGAGGTTTTGTAATTCTCGAGTCTGACTCCATTTTGTTCTGTGCCACCATTTTGTGTTGCCCTCACATAGGGCTGTGAAGGTAGCCTGGCAAACAAAGTGGCCTGGCCTTCTTAGTTCATGTATACATTAACTAGGTTTCTTTTTGACTCTGAAATGAACTGTAAGAAACTGACCTCTTCACCTGAAACTGACCTCGCAAAACCAATTTCCCTGATCCATCTTTGTCTGAGATTGCCAATCAATGTTCAGAACATCGTTAACTTTTAGTTTCCTTGCACATGCCTTATCTTGTTCAGCATCTGTTACCGTTTCTTTTTTATGTTTCTTCATTACATGGGTTATGCTTTCAATCATAGGTTTGTCCAGCTTGTGGAGATTGAATTTGGGACTTTCCTAATCATTAACTTTTGGGTTGGGATACTGTAAATTGAGTTTTTGTTATGTGATACTTTGTTTGAAAATGTACCTTATTGGCTAGAATTTTGTGCAGTGGGTGTACATTTATAATGTGAATATTGGGTATAAAAGGAGACGTCTCGCCTTAGTAAAATGAGCAGTCTCCTGAGAATTTACACCGTGATGTATTTCTAGGATCACTGTTACTAGCTGCAGCTAATAAACTTGGTCTCTGATGCCATCCAGAAGTATTCCGAATCTCTGTATACCAATGACAGGTGAACTCGAAGATCTTAGGCGTGCCCCTGACGCCGCTGGGTTAAACCCTGGTTCTTCAACTGGCGCCCAAAGTGGGGCGACTTCAGCGGTACTGGTCCAAGCCCGAAGATTGTGAGGAGCCCCGTGAGGAAATTCTGGAGGACGGCCGCCACTTCATCGACCCCTGCATGTCGATGTGGACTGAAGGTTTTTTTCTGCGAGGCTTCCCCTTCCCGACGGCTGGGAAGGGGAAGGACTGCTGCCCTGACTGTCGCCCTGTCTTGGACCCTCTTGTGATGATTTGTAAGGCGAGACGTTAGACGGTCTTCTGGTGGCGTGACAGACATTTTAGTTAAGTATAAGTGGGTCGCTTGCACGACTTTGTTTTGTTTCTTGGTTTTGATTCGGCCATTGCAATAGTCGAAGCCGAGGGGTTCGTATATTTGCGAGTGACCTTGAAGTTTGAAGCAAGACTAGTGAGCTAAAAGATGCCTGGTTTTAGCAAATTTCGGAAATGGTTTTGTTATAGTTGTAATAGGGATTCCCGATTGGAGGACTCGTGTCCAATACCTCCGGTTGGAACTCCAACTTATGAGCTCTATTCAAAGCATGGTGTAGGTCCCATTACCTTTAATGAAGTATGGGTCCATTATACAAGGAAAGATGGTGTTTTACGATGGCCCCAACATGGTAGTTTTGAATCAGATGTTTTAGATAACCTAGAAGTTGCGCTACTTAAGAAGAAAGCCCGGCCGGCGATGTTTGACTCTTTCCGCCTTTGGCGTAAGGAAGCCAAACAGCGAGAAATTAAGCAAGCTAAGAGAGATAGGAAGGAAAGGAATATATCGGTAATGCAAGCTGGTTGGCAGTTTAAGGAAAATGAAGAAGATCGTGCGATTGAAGTGTCAGATGGACAACATTGCATGGCCATTGACAAATGTTACCCGGCTTTGCCACCCCCCCTTTCAAATGTGACTGAAGACCCTGAAAAGGATCCTTTGATGTCACATTTACTGAGATTACCACCCCCTTATGTGCAGTGTGCTACTGCACCTCCGTTACCTCCAGTTGTTGCACCCCTTGTTGTCGTTCAACCCCCTGTTGTTGTTCAGCCACCCATTGCTTCACAGGTGGTTCTTCCTCCCCCGGCACAGCCCCCTCCAGGGCCGCCAGCCTTGCCACCAGCCTTGCCTCAAACTCCTTTGCCTTACACTCCTTTATCTTTGACTTCTCCTATTTCTGTCCCTACGTCTCTGTCGCCTCAAAACACTTTGTCTCCTGTCCTCATGTCAACTTCTTCTCCTTCTGCTCGGCAACGAATGACTGAGACTGTCACTAGTCTTTTGTCTCCTTTCTTTGGGTCACTGAATATGAACGTAAGCAGAGACGTACTCAGCTCCCTGGTCCCGAAGAGCAGGCACCGGCTCATTTTCAGCGAGTGTGGGTGCATGTCCCTTGGAAGAGAGCTGAGATCCTGGCTCTTAAGCAGATCTTGCCTGACCCCCGTAAAAATCCTACTGGTTAGTACAAGGAGTTGTCTCAGACAGTTGATGTGTGTTTTATGAATTTAGCTGACATAGATATGTTGATGGGTAATGTAGTTCCTCAACCCTTGTGGGCGAAGATCCGTCACGAGGATCACGTGCCAGAGTTAGGAGATACGTGGGTTAATATTACTGCTGCAGATGGTCGGCAGGTAGGAGGTGCCAAACCTGAACCCTTAGTTGCAGAACTACCTGGTAGGATTATTAATTTAATGAAAACTATGATGCCTCCTCTGCGGCTGAATTGGGACAAGTTAGCAGCATGCAAACAAAAGAAAGACAAGAGTGTGTCTGATTTCTTCACTAGGTTTGAGGAAACATTCTTTGATCATAGTGGTCAGGACATGAGTACAGAAGGTGGTCAGAGGTTGTTTGTAGATAAGTTTGTTTTTAATTTACTTCATGAACTTTCTAATAAGTTAAAGGACTCTGAGAGTTCATGGGCTGTTTCTTCTTCGGCCTAGATATTGGCTACTGCACAATACTATGAGAATAGAGATAAAGATGAGAAGGATAAAGTAGAGAAGAAGACTAGAGAATTAAAAACGAAAGTTCTTCTGCAGCACGCTTATCCGCCTCGCCCTAGTCAGCGTCAGTTTCAGCAACCTTCCCAGTTTCAGCAACCCCCACAGTTACAGTTTCAGTTTCAGAAACTGTTGCTGAAGCCTGAGTCTTTTGCTTCGCGACTCCCGCTAGGCCCTAATCAGTGTACTTATTGTAAAGAAGAAGGTCACTTCAAGAATAGTTGCCCGATCTTGCTACAACGTGTGAATGGTATGTCTGGTCTGAAAGGTCGTGGTGGTTTCCAACAAGAACCTAGGGGTAGGGGACGTGGTACTTTTCCCCATAATGAACGTTCCTTTTCCCCTCAGAATTCTATGAATTATTTTGATTAACAGAATGTTCCGACCGTCCAGTCCGCTCAGTACTACACTGATGATTATTATGATGGAAGTGAGAGTGCTGGTTTTAATGATAGTTAGGACAGCCATGGACAAAGGGAGGGAGTAGTGTCAGTTCCAGTAGACCAGAGTGGACCTTATGTTGAAGTGATTACATCAGGTGTGGCAGAACCTTTTCTTTTGGATACTGGTGCAGCAAAGAGTTCTATCATGCACTCTAAACTCCCTGGCGCACCTTTGTCTGGCTTGACCAATGTTTCAGTTGGATTTTCTGGCGCCCCAGTTCGTAACCTGGTTTCTTGTCCTTTGCCCCTTTCTATTGGTCCCTGTAAATTGGAGGCTCCCCTTATTCTAGCGACTGGCTGTGGCGAGAATCTGTTGGGTTTGGACTTGTTGAAAAGATTGCATGCGACATTATATTGTTCTCCTTCGGGAGTACATCTTACGGTGGGTAAGAAAGTGATTTCCCCGATGTATTTGTCTAAGGATCACCTTCCACTGGAACTGCGTTCTCTCCCTGATACACTTTGGGCTACAGGTCCCAATGATGTTGGTCTCTTGCAGATTCCACCCTACGTTGTTACCCTTAAGTCGAATGCTAAGGTACCTCGCATTCCTCAGTACAAAATTTCCAGTGATGGCGAAAGAGCTCTTTTAGCGATTATCTATGATTTGGTTGAGAAAGGTGTGGTTGAAGAAACGAGAGGTAATGTGTGTAATAGTCCTGTTCTGCCTGTCCTTAAGCGTACTGACTCTTCTCAGCCACCTGTGTATCGGTTTGTGATCGACCTTCGAGAGGTCAATAAGATCGTTGTGCCACAGTTTTCTTTTGTCCCGGACATTACTGCTTTATTGACTATGATCCCTGCCTCAGCTGCTTGGTTTTCTGTTATTGATCTGAAGAACGCTTTCTTCAGTATTCCGATTGCTGAGGAAAGTAGGGATATTTTTGGCTTCTCTTTAGGAGGCCGCAGTTTCCGGTGTAAGCGCGCTCCTCAAGGTTATTGTGAGAGTCCCTCCATTTATAGTCAGGCTTTGAAAACTCAGCTTGATACTCTTGCATTGCCTTCTGGTGCTACTCTTATCCAGTATGTTGATGATCTGTTGGTTGCTGCTGATGATGAAGAGATTTGTAAAGAAGTTACTCTTTCTTTGTTGCGACACCTGCCTGACCTTCATCATAAAGTGTCACCTTCGAAGTTGCAGTATTGCTGCCAAGAAGTGACCTACTTAGGCCATCTCTTGTCGAAGGAGGGAAGACGATTGACCCCAGAGCGTATTCAAGCGATTGCCCAAATGACTGTGCCATGCACAGAGAGAGGTGCGTGCCTTCTTAGGTATCACCTCGTATTGTAGACAGTGGATTCAGAATTTTTCTTTGCTAGCGAAACCTTTGTTGGCACTTACTCTTAAGGACACACCACACCCTCTTCCTTGGTCTGACGAATGTCAGAAGAGTTTTTCTGAATTGCGTGATGCATTGTGCTCTGCTCCGGTGTTGGGTACCCCCGACTACAGTAAACCTTTTACACTTTATGTATGCGAGAGAGAAGGTTGTGCGTTGTCAGTGTTGACGCAACAAATTGGAGACAAGCAGCGCCCATGTGCGTATTTTTCAGCTACTTTAGATCCGGTAGCTAGGGCGTTGCCTAGTTATCTAAGAGCTACAGCGGCAGTGGCTGTTTCTATCCGACAGTCTTCTGGTTTGGTATTGGATAATACATTGATTGTGATGGTCCCACATGCAGTGGATACCCTATTGAATAGAACGAAGACTCAACATCTTACCAGTGCGAGTTTGTCAGGTTATGAGTTGACGCTTTTGGCTAGCCATGTGCACATCAAGCGGTGCAACACATTGAATCCAGCTACATTGTTGCCGATTTTTGTAGAGACAGATGCTCAGGAACAGCATGATTGTTTTCTCTGGACAGAGGAGGAAACAAAGGGTAGAGTTGATCTGAAAGATACTCCTCTTTCGAATCCTGATGGTACCCTATGGGTAGATGGTTCGTGCTTTAAGCTTCCGAATGGAGAGACGACTGCAGCATATGCTGTCACAACTTTGCACACTATTGTTGAAACAGCACGTATTGCACAGAATTCAGCGCAAGCAGCGGAGTTGATAGCATTGACTAGAGCGCGTGTGTTGTCAAAAGGAAAGAGAGTGAATGTTCATAAGGATAGCCAATACGCATTTGGCGTGGCTCACAGTTCTGGTCACTTGTGGAAAGAGAGAGGATTTCTTACTTCCCATGGTACGAAAATTCAGCATGGACAATTAGTGAGTGAACTTCTTGAATCACTTACTTTGCCGACCCAAATTGCGATAATGAAGTGTAGTGCGTATAAGAAGGTTACGGATGATGTGGGTCAAGGGAATGCGTTTGCAGATGAAGTAGCGAGAGAAACGGCGAAAGATGTGACAAGTCGGATGTATGTTGCAGGTCCTGCCAGATGGGTTGTGGAAGGAGGAATGTGTGAAGATACAACAGTAAGTGTGAAGATGATTCAGGCAGAAGCTACTGAGAAAGAATTGAGTATGTGGAGAGAGAGTACGGGAATGTTGGATTAAACAGGCTGTTGGGTTGAGTTGTCAGAGCACCAGCGATGGTTGTTGCCGGATGCATATGTGCTTCCGGTGGTTACTATGGCTCATGGGTTGGCTCACATTAGTTCAAAAGGGATATGTAAGTTGTTGGCTCTGGTATGGAAGAATGGTGGAATTCCTAGGTGTGCTGAGAATTTGGTTAAACACTGCATGATTTGCTTGATGCATAATCCTGGAAAGGGAACCCCAACTCCAGCGGGTCATTTTGCACCTCCAACGTATCCGTTCGAGGTGCTGCAGATAGACTACATTCATATGGAAAGATGCAATAACTTGAAGTATGTCCTTGTGGTTTTTTGTGCCTTTTCCAGATGGATAGAGGCCTACCCTAAAGGATAATACTGCCTTGTCTACAGCCAAGGTTTTGCTAAAAGAATTCTTTCCCAGATATGGCTTGCCGAGGATGGTATGGAGTGATAATGGAAGTGAATTTGTGGGTCAGATTATGAAGAAAGTATGTGCGGGCCCGGGTATCAAACAGAAATTTCACTCTGCGAATCACCCCCAGTCAGTAGGCCTGGTCGAGTGCTATAATGGCACTCTGAAGCTGAAGTTGGCCAAGGTGCAAGCGAGCTCTGGTCTTACATGGCCCGATGCCTTACCATTGGCACTTTTGTCCACGACAAAGACAGTACATTCTCCTGTGGGACTTTGCCCATACGAGATTGTTTTTGGACGTCCTGCGAATGTCTTGGGTGTGCCGAGGCCTAAGAAGTACAGTGATATCGAGTGCCCTATGTTGGTTGACTACTTACATGATTTGACTGCTAAATTGCGTGTTCTTCACCAACAGGTCCATGACACTTTGCCTTCAGTTTCTGTAGACGCAGGCCACATGATTCAACCTGGTGACTGGATTCTAACCAGGAATTTCCAGAGGTCAAAGAACTTGGAACCAAGATGGACCGGTCCATACCAAGTCCTGTTATCAACTCGGACTGCTATTAAGGTGTTCGCAAAGAAAAACTGGGTACATGGTACCCATTGCGAGAAGAAACCTTTGACCTTACCGTACAATAAGTGGGTCCAGGAAGGTGTTGCCGATTCCGAGAGTGAAAGGGTTCCGAGATTTGTACCTTTTAGCGATGCACATCTGGAATGGACTCAGTCAGAACGTGCGGATGATGAAGTCTTGCAAGAAGCTGTGCCGCCGTGTTTGAGACTTGATACTACGCACCCAGAGACACTCTTTGAGGATCAAACTGTGCCTGGTAAAGAACGCTACAACTTAAGGTCTAAAAAGGGATAAATAAAATCTGAACTTTTTTGTGAATTACACTCTTTCAGACAAGAGACTATTTTTCTTTTTCTTTTTCGAACCACCATCCGGGTTCAGCTGCAGGGTCGCGGTGTAAGACTTAAGGGGTGGCCCGCGTATTGACGAAAGGTCTGCGGTTCTAGGGACGTCTAGGACGCCTGGACGCACACTTGAGTGAAGAAGGAAAATTGCCGCGAGCAGCACGTTAGAGGATGGAGTCTGTTGTAACTGAAAGATATTTCGAGAGAATAGATCTTAAGACAAGATTTTATACATTGATACATAGCAAATGTTTTATAATATTGTGCTTTTTGATGTTTTTAAGTATCACATTAGCTTGTGTGGGTTGAACTGTCTATGCTACACAACAGACATCTGCACCCACCTCCCAACCTATGCTTTCTTTCACTACTGTTTCTTTGCACCAGTTTTATACTTTGCCTGAACATGAACAGACAAGGAGATCAGAATTTGTCAACAACTCATTCATACGGTTGTTGCATCAGCATCAGTTAGTAGTAAATACCACTAATTGTTGGGTTTGTGGTCTTATGCCTCATACGACAGATAAAGGTATGCCATATTTGGTTTTGCCTTTTTCTTTTAATGGGTCTGTGTGGGCTTTTCAGACCATAATTATCTATGCAAATGAGGTACGCCCCTTACGTTCCCTTAAAGATAACTCGAGCAATAGTGCCTTGATAAGGGGAATAGTAGCTATGATCCGAGATATTGATGCATATAATGCTATCCCTAAGGATGAGGTGCAGGCTTACGTTGGTTGGAACGTGGCTGGATATAGTACCAGCTTGACAGAGAAGGAAAGACGAAAAAGGTCTCCCCCTATTTGGATTGTACCCCACCGAGGCCATTTTTGTTTGCAAGGTAATGGTCGGAATCCGAAAGCTCAGCTAGGTAAGAGTGTGTGTGCTCAAACCTATGTCTATTCATCTCGGACTTCTCCACCGTTTGTGCCAGCTAAAGGCACATATTTTGTTTGTCATGACAGAGCCTACACATGGTTGCCACCTGATTTTTCAGAAACGTGTTATGTGGCATTTCTGCTTCCCCCTACATACACTACTGCTTCAGACTATCATAGAACGAGATATGGTAGAGGTGTCTTCAATCAGGAAGATACTGCAGCACACAAAGTAGGAGATTTCTTCAAGGGCTTCCTGCCCTTTTGGGGTCCTATGATCAATAGTAGGCATATTCGACAGCTTGTCCGCGTTGTTGAAGCTACTATTAATGAGACAGCAGGTGCTCTTAGTAATGTTACAGCTGAGCTTCAAGCAGACCGCCTTATGACTTTGCAGAACCGTATGGTATTAGACATCATACTTGTAGATCGAGGAGGAGTATGTAAATTGATTGTATCCAATTGCTGTGTTTACATACCAAATAATGCCCCTACAGTGTACCAAGCCATCTCTAGGTTGTATAAAATCTCTGAGTCTATCCATGTAGACGAAGGAGACTGGTCATTGATGGGATGGTTTTGGGGACTGCTGTCCAAATGGGGATGGAAGACTCTGACATTCCTTGGTATGGTT
This sequence comes from Lissotriton vulgaris, assembly GCF_964263255.1. Lineage (NCBI taxonomy): Eukaryota > Metazoa > Chordata > Amphibia > Caudata > Salamandridae > Lissotriton > Lissotriton vulgaris. Next base: position 1,512,443,016 of record NC_141685.1, on the reverse strand, counting down.
TTAACCATCCTTTTCTCTGGTTGTCTTTGCATCCAGTGTGGTCCCGCCATTTGTAGTTTGTGTGCTACTATGGGTGTTCGGAGACCTGTCCCGAGAGAAGTAGAGAATAATAAGATGATGCTACAGCAACACCTTGATGACCTAATGAATATCGACATAGACCTAGATTCAGATTAACATGAGTTTTAGGTTATTGCCTACATAATGGCAAAAGGAGGGTCTGAGGTTTTGTAATTCTCGAGTCTGACTCCATTTTGTTCTGTGCCACCATTTTGTGTTGCCCTCACGTAGGCCTGTGAAGGTAGCCTGGCGAACAAAGTGGCCTGGCCTTCTCAGTTCATGTATATATTAACTAGGTTTCTTTTTGACTCTGAAATGAACTGTAAGAAACTGACCTCTTCACCTGAAACTGACCTTGCAAAGCCAATTTCCCTGATCGATCTTTGTCTGAGATTGCCAATCAATGTTCAGGACATCGTTAACTTTTAGTTTCCTTGCACATGCCTTATCTTGTTCAGCATCTGTTACTGTTTCTTTTTTATGTTTCTTCATTACATGGGTTATGCTTTCAATTATAGGTTTGTCCGGCTTGTGGAGATTGAATTTGGGACATTCCTAATAATTAACTTTTGGGTTGGGATACTGTAAATTGAGTTTTTGTTATGTGATACTTTGTTTGAAAATGTACCTTATTGGCTAGAATTTTGTGCAGTGGGTGTACATTTATAATGTGAATATTGGGTATAAAAGGAGACGTCTCGCCTTAGTAAAATGAGCAGTCTCCTGAAAATTTACACTGTGATGTATTTCTAGGATCATTGTTACTAGCTGCAGCTAATAAACTTGGTCTCTGATGCCATCCAGAAGTATTCCGTGTCTCTGTATACCAAGACAGGTGAACTCGAAGATCTTAGGCGTGCCCCTGACTCCGCTTGGTTAAACCTCGGTTCTTCACAGGTCACAAGACCTTACAAGTTGTGACGGAATGTGAGGTGCATTATATGAAGCCTACTCTCGAGCAGGATTAAGAATCTGAAATTAACTACTTGAAGACATTCAACTGCCAGAAGACATAACCTCCTTTAATGTGCTTTAAGGTCCAACCGTTTCTTAGAAGAGCTCGCTTCACGCCACAGTGGGGGTCTCTGATTGCCTGCAATGGTGCTGTTCACAATCCCCATGTAACATTCTCATACCAGTGCGCCTGTGATGGGAGTGGTGCAGGGGAATTCTGTGAGAAAAATATGTATCCACTCACACCTGACAGGGGCAATGTGAGATCATCCATTGTTGTTATGTGCCTTGCCACATGTTATATGTGACACCTGTAGGCAATCCTTTTTTGTTACCAACACGATGCATTCTGGAGGTCGAAATTTCACTTTTAAGAGTATGTTGGTTAAAAGGCCAGACCTGGCTGAAGGTGGTACACATAACATGGGGCCACTTGGCAGCTAGTTATCTCTGAAGGACTAGATACACATAAATACAGTGGAAATGTTTAATATAGAAACCTAGGAGATGGAATTGATAACTCTTTACACAAATGTCACTTAGAAAGTGTGTGTTTGATTCGAGCAGGAAAACAATGTCTCACAATAAGTTCAATATAGTCTCTCTCTCTATCCTCCTGCTCTCATCTTACCATTACCTCTCCAACTCTGGTACACCCTGAGAAGCAACCTTTAACTTACATGTATAACTTCACCACAGCTTTGTTTGGCAGTACTCCCTTGTTATCCAACCCACACTACACCGACAACTCAGGTCTGAGCTGGTCGGAAGAGCTCCACCTTGCACTGCACAGAAGTCCCAGCATAGAACACTCCTCTGCTATAGAACGCTGCTCTGCATCAAGAAGTTCCAAGTGGACAAGTAGCTGGTGAATGTGCACTATAAAATCATGTAACACATCGCAATTTACCATAACATAGTATACATCAGATAATTATATAACAGCATATTTGCCTTCAAACCGTTCCATAGCTTCTGCTTAAGTAATCAACTTGGCCTTTCGTTCTCTTTTTGGTGAACATGTTGTTTCTGTTAGCTGTGATCTATATAGATGCTTATACAATCCAAACAGCTTGCAACAAATTACCCCACAAGGCACGAGACTTAACAACAGATATTTTATGCACCAACACCAAGATTTAATGCAATCACCACAGCGCCAAAGGTCATACAAATGACATCCCAGGCGACGGGCAACCACTTGCACTGTACCCTGAACACCAGTTGAGATGCATCCTGGTGCTACACATAATATCCTAATCTAATTCAACCTCAAGAGCTACACACCATATCAATGGCAGATGAGTGCAAAATCAGAACCAGTTAACCTAAGTAAGAACGCATCTTTTTCTCTCCCCTCTTTCCTCTTCATGAGCAGTCGCATTTCATTTGTATTGAACTTCCTCTGATTTAGGAAACAAGCATTTGCAATGCCATAGGTCTTGCATTTACACAAGTTTAAGCTATTGGCGTTGTAAATGACAATGCAATAGCTTAAACTCGCGTAAATGAGAGACCTATTGCATTGCAAATGCTTGTTAAACTTTAAAACTGAGCATGGCGCTGCTTCAAGGACACAACGCTTGCTTTCTTTTTTTAAATCTTTAACAATGAGCACGGTTGTGTTTTTTTGGGTGCTGAGGAATTCCCTGGCGCTCTAGAGAGAATACACTATAAGTATCTTCAAACACAAATTTCAAATGTACTGGTGCCTGCAGAGATGGGGAAGGCAGCACCTTGCTTCCCACCACCCAATCCGTCGATTAGGTATACCTTACAAACAATACAATACTGCAGCACTCAACATAGTTAGAGTCTCTTAGAATAAATGATTCAATAATATAAGATCAGTCCTAAGGCTCTTCCACAATTTCTTCTTTTATTTTCCAATTCCATGCCATGCCAAGGCGTTTCCCCGAGGTTATACAGAACCCATCGGCTTCATCAGGGCTCAATTTGGCTTTGCACTATTGTCTCTCACTTCTCTATCACTTTTCTATATTTATCTCTCACCTTCACCTTCTTGTATCTTCCGAATCAATTATTGCACGCTATCAAAGTTATTAGCCTGGTACTCGGGACGCGACCGGAATTACCGAGCAAGGCGAAATGGATGCGGTATGGAGAACATGAGATAGATGAAACGGCAGGTTTGTAAGGTCACCTAACCAGCACACGAAGAGAAAGGGCTAAACATAATTGGAAATTGATAAATGGGCATCAACCTGTAATACTTCAGGCTAATAACTTTGATGGCGTGCAATAATTGATTCGGAAGATACAGGAAGGTGAAGGAGAGAGATAAATATAGAAAAGTGATAGAGAAGTGAGAAACAATAGTTCAAAGCCAAGTTGAGCCCTGATGAAGCCGATGGGTTCTGTATAACCTCAGCGAAACGTGTTGGCATGGCATGGAATTGGAAAATAAAAGAAGAAATTGTGGAAGAGCCTTGGGACTGATCTGATATTATTGAATCATTTATTCTAGGAGACTCTAACTATTGTGATATGTTGAGTGCTGCAGTATTGTATTGTTTGTAATGAGCACCGTTTCCTTGAAACAGGCGCCGCGCTCAGTGTTAAACGTAAGAAAAAAAAAGAAAGAAACCCAGCGAGGTGTCCTTAAAGCGGCGCGGCGCTCCGTTTTAAAGTAAAAATAAATAAATAAACAAACAGAGCGCGGTGTCCTTGAAGCAGGCACCGTGCTCACTATGAAAGTTAAAAAAATAAAAAATTAAACAGGGTCCAGTGTCCCAGAAGAGGACGCCGCGCTGAACAAGAAAGATAAATACAATTAAAATGGAAAATGATTGCGATGTCCCTAAAACGGGCGCCGCGCTCATTATGCAAATTCCCAAAAATGCAGCCGCCATTGTCCCCATCTGGGGCAATAACAATAATAGTGCTAACCCCCTAGATAAAGCAGGCCGAGCAATGAGCCAAGTAAAATGTCCAGTCGTTATAGGCCATAACAAATGGAGACAAGGCACTACCAAGGCAGGACTAAAATGCCCATTTACAAATCAGAAGCCACCATTTAAGAAGGACAATGACACAAAGCCAATAACAAATATAGGAGGAGAGTGGGTGGGGCTGCCAGTGCATACCTAATACAGCATGCCTCGCAGAGAGAGCAGTGCATGCGCGTTGGCGCTAGGCTCGACCTAAAAATAAGTTCTACCAGGATTGGGGAGAGCAAGCTCACAACTCTGCGTGGAGTTTCTTCAGGGTGCTTGTAACTTCAGAGCACTCACAAAAGCCTAGGCGCTCTATTAGTTTCTCACACTATTTCAGGAGCGATTTACATATAAACTCCAAACCGATAAAAACCAATACAAACACGTAGCGTGCAGCTTGAAGCAGCCACTGGTAACTTGGGACATGTACATTAAAATGTTTCGAGCTCTTTCTCCAAGGAACTGTACAGTAGTTTACAAACAAATGTACAACCTGATAAATGTCCTTTTATCAAGAAGCTTTGGCTGGGCAATTTGTCCCTCCAAAAACCAAATTAGCTTCAGAGATTCCACACAAAAACGGAGACTGAAATAAACTAAATGCAGTGTACTAAACTGGCATTCATCTAGACATTCTTTCTGTTATCCCTTGCAACATTTTTTATAGTCATATCTACAACAAACCCAAAAATTGATTTTGCCTATGAATCATCAGATGAATACAGAACCATTAGACAACCCGCAATTGAATAATTTTAAGTGAGTTGATTCTGTATTTTTCCCTTCATTGATACAGAAATTAAAATGTTTAGAATTGTATCTAGTGTGAGAACGCATGCTGGTGCTCTTTTATACCACAGAAAATTCATCAAATAATTTGGCGGCATTGTCGTAGGAATGTTGCTTTTGATCTATTTAATCACTTTTCCAAATGTTATCTTGGTCATTGGGGTCCAGATTTATCAAGAGCTTGCATTGCCCTTGCATCACGCAAGGTGACAGTGGGTGGAATGTGGGTGTCCCCACGCATGCATCCATCCATTCTGCAGCACACATAGGCAGAGCAAAAAGCCTCAGAGGGTTATTTTTGTGCAGTAATGTGTCCCTTCCTGCACAAAAACAATCCTGCCTGTTACAATGGCACCCTTGCCCCATGGGGCAAGGGTGTCTGCATTGGTGCTTGGCAGTCACAAGTGTGTCAGCGCAGAGGGAGAGCAGGAATGTAGATATGGCACATTCCTGCACTCTCCATTTGACGCAGTGCAGCGCCACAATTTGTTTGCTGTGTGGCGCCAAATATTAATAAATCTGCTGCTAGGTTCACTAGTGTGTTCTAAGGAACTGAAAACAGAGCTCAATTGAGAAAGGATGATTGTCTTTATCTCCAGCTGCACTGCATAAAATCCCAAAGCAGACAGTGACAGCTTGGCTATTTGCTTCTCATTAATGTAGCATTTGCTCTAAAAGGACACCTGCAGATTGCATCTCATATGCTGACTATCATTTCTGATGGCACTGTGTTTTAAAACAAGCAGTATGGCACCACAATGGTTCCAGAGTTACATTTAGGAAGACATCAGGTAACAAGAAGTTCAAGCAAACCTTTACAGTAGCTCCTGGGAAGAAAAGCCAATTGCTGGTGTCCATAGGATCAAGATTGTCTTCCAGAACGATCAGCCTGTGTGCAGCGTTAATAAGCAAGATGTTGTCCAAACCCCAGCAAGCCTCATACACGTCTCCAGCAAGCACGCTCTCCTGCTTCCACCGGAACTTCACGTTCTCTGCTTTCGCTTCATGCGGGAGGTAAATAATATGAAGGATTGTGCTCACATTGGATGGAGCTCTGCAAAGAATAAAAAAACAAAAGTAAATAAGATAAAAACAGGATCCTATAGACAGTACAACATCTTATGACAGGCAATGTGACAGCCAACAGGCCCCGGACACTCAGACTAGAGGTCCAGCTGTTCCGAAATGGCCATACCGGCTCGTTGGTTGCATGAACAGCTAATAGCTAACTCCAGGAGTCCATAGTACTCCATGAATTCAATTCTCTGGGAGCACTTACAATTTAGATTAAATCATTGCTTTTCACTTCACTACTTAACGGGTAGCCCAGTTAGACGAATGAAGCAGTAGACACATGACACCAGTCATTCCCCACCACGTGCTGGAACAAGATAGGGCATGATTTGTGCTCTTCAGTATTTATGTTTGTGGTGGTCCCTTCTGTGACCTCAGCGGAGAGCACCAAAAAATGAATATTGATCGTCACTCACATTAACACAGCAGCTGGAGATGGGGTCAACTATCAACGCTTAATGAGTCTTCTTGGCGTTACTGTCTCCTAATCAAAAATGTAATTTGCTTTTAGATAGTTAGGTATGATCCCCAGAGGCTGCAAGTGCAAGGAATGTGCTGTGGCAAATGGCAATCCCAGCTCATTTCTCCTGGTGGGCGCCTGTGAGAGTAACACATGATAGAGAGTGGAGTTAACCAATGGTGGAACTTGTGAGACAGTGTGGCAAACTACTGAGACCATCAGACTAGACATGGAAGGACTGGCAGTGAGAGAGACGACTGATCGAGAGATCCTTACATGTCTAATGAGAGTTAATCACAGCACAAAGGGAATGTACAGTCTGTAGTGTTTTCCACATCATTTCTGGAGGATCCCCATGTCTGACACTATGATATTGGCCCTTATAAATTCCCTTATTTGGACCCAAGGCCCTATTCTCCTGCATCTCCCCCCCTGCACCCCAGCAGGCTGAGGAGGGGGTGAAATACAATAGTCCCTAATGGGCTCCGACTTTGACAAAGTGAAAGGTCAAGAAGGTGCCGGGTCGGGCCATATCTTAATGGGTTTGTGCATTGGCAGAATGATGGAGAGGGGAAAAGGGAAGGGCCCTTAATGATTGCTCCTGTTCACTTATGTACTGCCCAACCTTAGACCTTAGCTCTCATCTCCCGACTTCTTATGTACATCTCTTGGAAGGGGAGGTGAAAGCTGCAGAGCTGAGCAGGAGATTCGCACGACCAGGCTCCCAATACAGTTTGTATGGCCTCATCTTTAGCTTTGATTCCCATGCGTGAGTAAAACTAAAAATGAAAAGAGTGCGGGGACTCCTGCCATGCTGCGCCAAACTTAAAAGTATGTCCAGAATGCTTTTCAGCCACTATCCAGCTCGTGGTTTGGAGTTTTGAGAGAATTGTCTCAGACCTTCCTTTGATCGCATCTTTGTTGAATAGCGCTTTCCCCAAAGTACTGTAGGTTGGAATACCAGTGATACCACTTAATTGTGAGCTAACAATGAGATAAGAAACAAAAGAGTACACGCATGATACGAACAGGGTAGTATGTGGGATAGCAAAATACAATACAGTATACCTCAGGAGGAAGAAAAGGGGATTTTAAAGGAGGGTAGCAGAGACAGATACAGGAAAAGCGATTTTACTAGTAAGAGAAATCAAAATAATAAGAATGGAAATGCAGACCAGAGTGAGAGAGAAGTACGCTGAATGAACTTGAACAACAAAGCATAACAAATGAGGTGCGTATTACAAGAATTGGGAAAAAAAAACAATTCAGACAGGAATATTAATTACCATTCAAATCGGGATTACAAGTTGAACACCACTCTCACAAAAAATTCCCCACATTTCACTATAAAAAACGTGTGAAATATATGTGTGGAAGAAAGTCAAAGTGGTAAGCGTACAGAAATGCCAATTCCTGGAGTCATTCCTTAAAGGATAACACATCCCACATCTCAGAACTGCCATACTCTGTGATATCGCAGGATTACCATTGACGTCTGGAAGCCTATCCACATAGTAACCGCGGAAAACGAGAATGGTGGCTGGTCCATAGATGCATAAGGAAACGATGCACATTAAGCAGTGTTGAAGACATAAGTGAAACAGTAGCCAGTGAATGGGTGTAAGAGAAACTATGAGCTTTGAAAGGCAAAACAGAGGACAGATAAAGAATCACCAAAACAGTTTGATGAGCGCGTATATTGTGAAATAGAACTCCTTCAAGAATAGACAAACTTTCAAAATGTGAGGAAAGCAAGCAGAATATTCGCGAGTTTGGAGAATAGAGGAGATACGAGAGGAACAAGTCAGAGGAGGATCACAAATACCATCAAGGGTATAATGGAAAGGTGTTTAGAGGAAACAATTGGAGAAGGAGAGGCCCACAAAGAAGTAGCATGAAAGGAAAGTATGTCAGCTTTACAGGAATCCAGTTGTAAAGTTTGTAAGAGTTTTCTGATTTGTAGTATTATTATTGCTGTGATCACCACTGCCATTGAATTTTCAGTGTTAACGCTAGTACCAAGCTGTGCTACCTCTAAAGTATAAAGTTTCACTTTCATGCTTGTGAATAGTACGTGGAACACTCGAGGAGCTTGGTCGCAGCCGAAGAGATTACATTTTGGTATCGTTTAAAGGTCAAATATGTTCGGTCTCACAGTTTTGTTCCACACCTGCAATACCATCTTCTGTTGGTTTATTCCACGTGACCTTCATTTGAGCTGTTTATGAACGTGTATGCTTCAGCATTTCATGCTCAGCAGGTGAAGGAGGGCCTCTTTTCGCCCAACTGTGTGACTCTCAGATCTTCAAATATTTTTTAATGATTCTTCAGACTCAGACTTTAGGTAGACACGTGAGGAGATGTTCTTCTACAGTACACAGATGGTTTATGGCATTATATAGTCCAAGGATGCAGGGGTGCACCTGCATCACATAGGCATCACGGAGTTTTTGGCATCACGTTTTCCATGGGGGCACCTGTGATCCCTGGCCATTGCCTATTGGCCTCTGGGTTAAATCTGTTTTAGTCTTTTACACCCAAGACCTTTTATTTTCACCTAAATGCGTGTTGCTTAATGGATATGTGAATGGGTGCAGCCTTTGGAAGGTTTTCACTCAAATAAGGACTAACATCGTAGTTCTACTATGAAAATTACATTCTACCTGGCTTCTCTCTCTTTTTTGCACGTCGCTGCTCGTCATTGCCTCCTTGTGCATTAAAGTCAATCTTTCTTGTCAGTTTGCTTCTCTGTAATCTGTGTTCTGTAGTGAGGGACAGTGGATTTTTAGCCAGCTTCCTATCTTGGTGAAACCTTGTGCTAAGGGAGTCATAGCTCATAACTCGGGAGAGCCACAAACTCTAGGGTCTGATGATCATCGAATAAAGGCGTCAAAGCAGCAAGAATCAGGAAGCGGCAGCACTGGACTACTAGCAGCTGGCAAAGGCCTGTCAAAGCCAAATACAGCGTGTCCCGTACGTGGCACACCAGGTGTTAATGATATCCACATAGGTTAAGTGTCTATTGCTAGGGGGGGCGTGGCTAGCAGCCGAACATGGCGGCAGCATAGAGGACTAGCTCCGACAGGGAAGCGGCCTCTCAGACTATCCGTACTATAATCCGTGGCTGAATCAGACCTCAGACGGAGGCACCGAACGCCCGGGACCAGGCGGGACTGGTGGCAAGTACCCGGACGAAAATCGGAGGCCGCACGGCGGAGTTACCGTCGAGTGTCGGTGTGACCGAAACACAGGCCTGAATCCGGGGAAACCAGTGGCGAGGGATGCCGGCAGGAAGTGCGACCAGACCGGCGACGACAGACCGGAAGTGGTCGGGACTGGAGAAGAAGCCCGCGAAACGAACAGCAAACTGGAGTTCTCATCCTTGGAAGCGGCGTTAGCTCGAACAGAAGGCTGTACGCTGCTGGAGGGGCGGAGGGACTATCCGGTGACTGATGTCGCAGCAGTGACCCTGAGACACCGGGACGATATTGAACGGCCGGAAAGGACAAATCGCCTGGTAAAGCAAGAATACTGTGGCTGCAACTCCGTTATCATTGGGGGTGCGCTGGATACGACCCCCATCTACACTGGGGTGCTTTCCTTGATCGGACTACAGGCTGCATCATATTAGTGGCCACTCCCCTTCCTCCTGCTCCCTTCTTCCCGAAGGCCTGAGTTACAGCTAAGTGGACATCATGGCGGGAAAGGGCTCTAAAGGTGGCACGACCCAAACACGTATCGAACGGTACACAAATGATAAAACTGCGTCCTCTCCAGCAGACGGACGGCACACCTCCACGAAAACGGTGGACAACGTGGGGACGAAAAAGGCGACCCTTGATGATGTAATGAGAGCACTCACGCAGGTCCAGACGACGGTAGGCTCCATCTCGACCGAAATAACTCTCATTCGGGCAGATCTCCACAAAATGGCCGAAAAAGTGGGGTCACTGGAGCTGGTCACAAAATCGCTGGTGGAGGACGTGTCAGAACTCCAGACGGCTATGGAGACGGTCGTCGCAGAGAATAAACTGCTAAAGGACAAGCTGGATGACCAGGAAGGGCGCTCCAGAAGGAATAATATACGAATTCTTGGAGTTCCGGAATCAGAAGGCACTGGAGCAACTGATCTTTTTGTGGAGGAACTCATCAAATCGCACCTTCAACCCAAAGGACTATCAGCGTTCTTCTCAGTCGAAAGGGCGCACAGAGTCCCGGGAGGACAGCCTAAACCGGGGGCCTCCCCTAGACCGATCCTGGCGAGACTGTTCAACTTTCGTGATAGGGATGCCATCCTCCAAGCAGCGCGGGTTTCCCCACCCGTGAAGATTCTGAACTCCACATTGGCATTCTTCCCGGACTATACAGCGGAGGTGGCCAGGAAGCGAAAAACGTTTCTGGACGTAAAGAAGGAACTCAGGAGGAGAGAGATTCAATACTCCATGATATTTCCGGCTAAACTGCGGGTGGTGGCGGAGAACAGGACATGGTTTTTTGATAACCCAGAAACTGCCCGGGACTGGCTGGATGGCTGGCGTCCTGCCTCTCAATCCCGCCACCCGGGACGAACTAAAAATGGCCAACAACTGAAGGATCATGACAACGTCCGAGAAGAGGACCTAGACAACGCCAGAAGCTCGCCGATGAGAGACAATGCTGATGCAGACCAGGAGGTGGATATTTAACGGCCTGGCAGGTATGAGACATTCTTGATACGGGACTGCCATGGACACTTCAGCTGAAGGCCTCTGCAGAGGGTATGAGGGGTCGCTGTTTCCGGAGTATTCCTCACCCCCAACGAGCAAGTAACCTTGTATTTCTATCTGGGTGGGTTCAAGCACTCTGCTAAATTGGGGTGGCGGGCAGTTTTGAGTCCGTGTGGCAGGGAAGCAGGGAGGGTGGGAGTTCGGGGCATGGGGGGGTTCATAAGGTTTGATGGTTTGCATTGTTTGACTCTACTGTTTACACTGACAATCACTATAGTCACATTATGCCGGATTTCACATACCGGGCATACCGGTACTGATCTGAGGACACTAGACCCGTTACAGCATACGAATGTGGACGCCCATGGGGATGGGTTTCTATCGGACACATTGCTACCTCGTCCTATGGGTCTGTGTTTCTGTTTACAATCTTACGATGGCAGGACCGCCACAGCCCAGTAACGTGATGGATGGCCCCGAGGTGGGGCCTGTGCCGCCGTTACAAATAATGTCGTGGAATGTCAGGGGTTTGGGGGACAAGGTAAAGAGAGGGTTGGTTCTCCAGAATATTAGAAGGTTAAATTGCGACCTGGTCCTTCTTCAAGAGACACATTTAGTGGGTGCAGCTAGCAAGGCTTTAGATTGGCGAGGATACCGCATGGTAACGCATTCAGACTTCACTTCGGGGTCCCGGGGGACAGGCATCTTAGTGAAGAAGGCATCACGATTCATACAACAGGCTACTAGGACTGATGGTCATGGCCGCTTTGCTGCAGTTTGTGGGCAGTGGGAAGGGATATCCATTAATGTGGTGTCTGTGTATATCCCACCAGCACTACATGCATCGGCACTTCCAGACCTGGGAAAGTTCCTTCTGGAGCTCCCGGACGGAGACCTAGTTGTGGGAGGAGACTTCAACGCAATGGCTCATGTCACACAAGATAGGTTCCCAACCCGGACGAATTCACCAGGCCCGACCAGATTCAGCGAGTTCATGGAGGCACAGCGATTGGTTGACATATGGCGACACTTACACCCCGAGGATCGGCAATACTCTTATTATTCGGCCACACACGATTGCCTATCCCGTATTGATTATTTTCTTACACTGGGGGGTGGCCGACTCACGATCAATGATGTACAGATAAGACCCCGGGGTATATCAGATCATTCCCCCTTGACCATGACCATGTCCTGTACAGCGACAGCACGTAAGAGAATTTACCCAATCTACCCTGGCTACCTCAAAATTCCTCGCGTCCGCAAAGACTTAAAAAAAGCGACTAAACACTACTTTAATGAAAATGCTGGCTCAGTATCCTCCCCAACGACCCTGTGGGAAGCATATAAAACAGTGCTTAGAGGGCAGGCGATTGCGGCGATCACGAGACATAAACGTGCAAAGAAACAAGAACTGCTAGCACTAGAACTAAAATTGGAACAGGCTAATGCGGCCCATATGGCACTTCCATCGGAGGACACACGCCACTCACTCACCTCTGTCAACAGCAACATGACGATCTTATCAGACGACGGACAATAGAAAATATTGAGACAACTGCGCATAGGGTCTATGATATAGGCGACAAAGCCAACAAACTGTTGGCCTGGCTGGATAAGAAAAGTGAAGGCAGTAGACACATTTTACAACTGCAGGATCTGGAAGGGACATATCATACGCGCCCCTTTGAGATCATAGACATCTTAGCCGACCACTTCCAAGCAGTCTATACTCCAAGAGAGGTGGTAACGGCTGAGGCGGCAGTGAAGGCGCTTCAAGATATACAGGTCGCAACTCTATCACCGGAGGCGGTGTCTGAACTGGAGGCGGACCTACCGGAGGAGGAGCTCCGAACGGCAATTGGTGCGCTGCACACGGGTAAGGCGCTGGGCCCTAACGGGATTCCGATTGAGTGGTTCCAAGCAGTATCGGACACCCTGAGCTCACCACTGTTAGCCATGTTCGCAGAGTGTCGAGAAACGGGGGTTCTGCCCTTGGATCAACGACTGGCGACTATAGTGACCATCCCAAAACCAGGTAAATCGCCCACGGACTGTGCGTCGTATCGCCCAATCTCGCTGCTCAATGCAGAAGCAAAAATTCTGGCAAAACTGATTGCGAATAGACTGACCCCGCACTTAAAACACCTGATCCACCCGGACCAGTCAGGCTTCATGCCACATAGAAGCATGGCATTAAACCTCCGGCGTGTGCATGGGGCATTGGCACGAGCCCATTTGCTACAGGAGCCGGCAGCCATTCTGTCACTAGATGCCAGAATGGCTTTTGATATGGTGGAGTGGCAATATTTATTCGCAGTCCTGGCCCATATGGGTTTTGGCCCCAAATTCCTCTCCTGGATTAAACTCTTATACACGAACCCGGTTGCACATATAGCAGCCAATGGCCACATCTCCCGAGCGATCCCTCTGGCCAGAGGGACACGTCAGGGCTGTCCATTATCCCCTCTACTGTTTGCACTGGTGTTGGAACCGCTCGCTACTGTTATTAGGACCACACCACTGTTGAAAGGACTAACGTGGGGTGATGCCTGGGTAGATAGAATATCCTTATATGCTGATGACATGCTAATTTATTTATCTAACCCAGAGGTGGGCATCCCGATACTGTTGGCAATCTGTGATAGGCATGGTTTGACCTCAGGATATACGATCAACTGGACAAAGTCAGTCCTCTACGTGCTGAAAGGTCCTGCGCCGCTCCTCCCCGACAATCGCCCGTTGGTAGTAGCCGATACTTCATTTAAATATCTGGGCATACATGTAACTGGTGACGCAGGTGTGTTTTAAGATCAGAACTTGGCACCCCCGCTCACTCGCCTGAAGGCGGATGTACGTCACTGGAAAGCCCTGCCCCTCACACTGCTGGAGCGCGCGGCATTATTTAAGATGATGGCACTCCCGCGCCTCTTACATGTGCTGGAGAATACCCCAGATCTGATCTCGCCTTCCTATTTCCGAAAAGTGACGGCAGTAATGACCGATCTGTTATGGGGAGAACGTCCGCCCAGAATAGCGCATATTAAGCTCAATCGTGGGTGGTATGACGGAGGGATAGCTTTGCCGAACATGCAGCTTTACTATTGGGCGTCACAGCTCAAAGTCAATAATCAATGGATCCACGCCCCACATGATGACCCGGCATATCTAGCAGACAGAGCGCAATTGGGAACACATAGTTTACTGGCCCCACTGAGTAATCCAAGCCTACTGAAGCGATTGCTCGGTCCAACCAAACACACAGTAACAATATGGTATAGGGCGCTGACACGGCTTAAATGGAGGGGAGTCCTAACCAAGCTTACTCCACTATGGGACGCTAAACAACTAGGCTGTCTTAGATCCAGTAAAGGTTTTACCCAATGGGATACTATTGGAATCTCGACGATGGGGGACCTATGAACCACTACAGGGGTGATCCCTTTCCCGCAACTGCAGCAACAATACGCATTAGCCCCCACTGAAACTTATAGATACATACAAATTAGACACGCACTAATGGCAGTAATTGAACCAGGGTCCACTGTTCCAGAGTCCTCACCTTTGGAAGACCGACTTCTCACAGACTTTATGCAAACACGAGCTACCTCGCTTACATACCGCAAGTTACTGAACAATCTCCCAGACCCCTTACAACGATTGAAAGAGAAATGGGAAGCTGAGTTAGGTGCCATGGATGAGACAGATTGGAATGCCGCACTAGCATCACCAAGGGAGGCGGGGGTTTCAGCCCGGTTTAGGCTCATACAACTTAAAATACTGCATAGAGTATATTACACCAGGACCTCTCTTCACAAAATGCACAGGGCGGAAACCCCATATTGTCTCAGGGGGTGTGGGGAGGAGGGAACACTACTGCACACGCTTTGGGAGTGTCCGGCCATCTCGAGCTACTGGCAGCAAGTCATGCGCACCATTTCCCAGACCCTTGACACTTCCTTGACACCGGAACCACGTATGTGCTTGTTGAATGTGTGGGAGGGGACTGATCTGACACTCCGGCAACAACAATGGGTCACTATTGGGACTATGGTGGCCAAACACGACACTGCACAGAGATGGGGAGTGGCAGAAACACCTACTCTAGCACTGTGGTGTAGGACGATGGATAGACTTATGCTAACCGAACGCACAGTGTATAAAATGAGGGCCAACCCCCACAAGTGGAACAAGGTTTGGGAAGCATGGAACAGATATAGGGGGGATTTGTGTGAGCCACTGCCGGAAGAAGAGGACGACAGCTCAGAAGATGATGACGAGCTGGATGAATGAGACAGGGGGATAGGTGTAGATGAGTGTAGGGGGATAGGATTCGTCTGATGGGGGCTTCACTTAGTTTGGTGCTCAGAGAGGGAGGGGTAGTAGCCTGGGAACCTGGAACCGGCAAACAACACTGAACTCAACTGTGATGATTCACTGTGACTATACATTATGCAGGAGTCTAATTTTTCTGTTCTTGATAAATTTAAAACAAAAAATAACATAAAAGTAAGATGTCACGTATTCTATCACTGTATCCTTATTGCATTTTGCACTATACCAAACGTTTGCTGCCGGACCGGAAGGTTGTCGGCTGAATAGCTGTGTAACAGTACAGAAATGCGATTGAATGTGAAATGATTTCTTATGATGCGACGTACTGACATTGTAATGATGGCAAACTTCAATAAAATCTTACACCAAAAAAAAAAAAATTGTCTATTTCTAAATGTCTTTTGGCAGACTGTGAGTATCACCATCTCTGAGATGTGCGAAGAGCTAGCGGTAAGAGATTCTTTGAGTATTGTGGGTACATCTAGTTATCACCTACAACTGCCATCCCACAAAAAGATGTTGCTATTCCATTTCATATTACTAGTCAGCCAACAAATATGCACAGAGTCTGGATTATTGAAAAGATTAAGTATTACGATTGGTTCCTAAGGTTGAAAATAGTTGAAAAATGATCAAAGGAGTCTAAACAAATGGGGGTAATTTTCACCCATTACGCAGTGCGACAGATGGGACACAACACAAGGTGTTCTCAGGTATACTAATTGTATGAGCTGTGAATGAGACGGATCACAGCAATCTGATCGCACGCAGCACTGTGATGATAAACAAGATTTGTGAACACTTACAAGGGAAGGAGTGCATCCTCAAATTATGTTTTTTTGCTTCGCAATTTCTAAAAGTGGCATTTTAAGAATTGTGATTATAAATCTAACTTCACCATTAAAGAGAATTTTTAATTACAATTCCACAGACACCAAATTCGACATCCCCACCTGGTCTCAATTGAAAGTTATATCTTATTCAAATGTAGTAGGGTAACCTAATGTTATCCTATGGGAGAGGTAGGCCTTGCAGTAGTGAACAACAAATGTAGGAGTTTTTCATTACTAGGACACATAAAACTTAAAAGTACATGTCCTAATTTTTAAATACAATGCACTCTTCCCTCTAGGCTGTTCAGGGCCTACCCTATGGGTGACATACGTATTAAAAAGGAAGGTGTGGGCCTATTTTTCCAGTTCGACATAGACGTTTAAAAACTGCACACACATGTTTCAATGGCAGGCCTGAGACATGTTTAAAAGGCCACTTAAGAGGGTGGCACAATCAGTGCAGCAGGACCACTAGAAGCATTTAATGTAAAAGCCCTGGGCACGTATAGTACCACTTTACTAGGATTATCAAGGCACTCCCCTGAAATAT
This sequence comes from Lissotriton vulgaris, assembly GCF_964263255.1. Lineage (NCBI taxonomy): Eukaryota > Metazoa > Chordata > Amphibia > Caudata > Salamandridae > Lissotriton > Lissotriton vulgaris. The sequence continues at coordinate 1,512,426,298 of NC_141685.1, read as the reverse complement.
AACTGCATCAGGTCTGGGAACAGGAGGAAGAAAACAACCAGAAATAAACTACAACAGTGGAATTCCCTCTAGACCTACATTTATTTAAACACTGGCTTGTATAAGCTCAGATATGGGGCATCATAAACATTGTACCCTAAACAAATTAATTGTTTATTTTTGCATAATTTATTTACATTTTTTCTTTTTTTGTGCTTCATCGTACTTCACATTTTACACATAGAAACAAGATTTTTTCAGTATACAAATATAGAATTTCCCAATTAAAACAATTCAATTCTCATCATATCGGCAATTTGAAAATCACAATGAATGAAATTCTGACAAATTAATTCAACACATCCCCTACACACAATCACACCTCTCTCAGCTCATCAATCATGTCTCTTCCACTCAATACATTCATACTCTACACCACCAGAACAACACTGCATGCACAGATGGGACACCAGGTGATTAAATCAACCATCAGTAGCTGTGCTGATAACTTACGTTTCAATGGTAATCTTATTTAGTACCATCTTTTTCAGGACCTGTTATTAATTGCTTTAAAATGAGTGGAAGGAGGGGATGGATACTCTGTCATTAATGTCCAAGATGTGCTCTAAGGGAATACTTTTATGTTCAGCAAGTAACGAGGAGCACTGAGGCCTGCACTGGGCCCTACTTCTAAGGAGACCTTGTTTGTATTGTCTTATATTATGACATCTTGTGATATTGATTAATTTATTGAATCCTATTGCGATTCTCCACCACTGACAGCTCTATGATATAAATGAACTTCTCAGTGCTTTGTCAGGGGAATCCTCTTTCTGAAGGCCTTGATATTGGTTTATTTTATTGTCCGGGTAAGGTTAGCAGGCCTCTCTCCCTTTCCTAGCGGACTCCTTTTTAGGGCTCTGCCTACGTCCCACGATGTGGGCGTGGCCTAAGTGTCCTTTTCTGAGGGCTTCGAAAATCGTATCTACCGAATTCCAGAAAGCTCTTAATTTTTGCTGTTTTTTTTGCGAGCTGCATGGCAATTGGCCCTCGCAATCGTGTGTTTTTACAAGAGAGCACGCAATAGGCCATAGGCGTGAGAGTTGCTCCGCCTAGTGCATATTCCGTGTGGACAAGCGCAGCAGAAGGGCATATTTCTTCAATTACCAGCTATCAGGGCCTGCGGTAATTGAAGACAGATGCTGGGCGCAGCGTGTACCACTCTCCAGTTTGTTTTATTTCAGCTGTGTGTGTGTGCATGTTGGCTCCCGGCCAAATCTTATTTGTGTAGTGGAAAGCTGAGCACGATGACTGCGCGGTCTCCCCCGTTGCACCCGCCCCAGGCCCCCTTGCCTACGTAACATTTTTGTTCTTGTGCTGGAGAGTCTGTCATTTATTGCAGTATTTTACCCCTACTTGTACGTTGTAATCTTGGCAACCGCCACACATCCCCTTTTCCTCCTGTACTGTACCGATTGCTACCTCTTTATTTTCGCTGTCCACTCTTATCACTTTTTCTACGCGTCGTAGCGTTCCTTTCGTAATTTGTTATTTTGCAATGTTCCCATGTATCAGCTCTGGTCCTATTGTGAAGCGCTCTGACGCCTTCCGGTCAAGTCCGTGCAATCCCTTTTCCTTCTGTACTGTAATATAAAACACAGCAGCTGCTTTGAAACTTATTACATTTTCATGTAACGCCTGCAAGCTCGGCTGAAAGCAATGGGCAGGATGTACCACTCAGTACGAGAAACGTCTGCAAGTTCGGCTGAAAGCTGTGGGCAGGATGTACCAGTCAGTCCGAGAAAAATTATTTGAATGGAACATTGTCATCTAGTGTCTTAGAAAACAAAGTTATGATACCGAAGAGTTAGTTGTAAGAACTTAACACCCTGTCCTTTTCAATATATGGTACAGAGGTTTGCAAGAGCGCTCTGACGCCTTTCGGCTGTTTATCAGCGTTCCTTTCATAATTTGTTAACTTGCAATGTTCCCATGTATCAGCTCTGCTCCTATTGTGAAGCGCTCTGACGCCTTCAGGTCAAGTCCGCGCAATCCCTTTTCCTCCTGTGCTGTACCGATTGCTGCCTCTATATTTTCACTGTCCACTCTTATCAATTTTTCCATGCGTCCTAGCGTTCCTTTTGTAATTTGTTCACTTGCAATGTTCTCATGTATCAGCTCTGCTCCTATTGTGAAGTGCTCTGACGCCTTCCAGTCAAGTCAGCGCAATCTAAAACCCATAGAAACCCATTCCGTATCCTAGCTCCCCCACGTTCGGTATTCCTGGGTCTGAGAAGAAATAATCTGAAAGCCACATACAGCTAAATTGGACAAACAGATAGTACTAGAAAACTCTTCCCTTTCCTAATTGCAAAATGAGTGTCAGTGCAGAGCGTGTGTAGAGTGAGTGCAGAGTAAGTCCAAAGTGAGTGCAGGTGCAGAGTGAGTGCAAGTGTAGAATGACTGCAGAGTGAGTGTGACTGCAGAGTGACTGCATGGTGAGTGTGACTGCAGAGTGACTGCAGAGTGAGTGTGATTGGAGAGTGAGTGTAGAGTGAGTGTAGAGTGAGTGCAGGTGCAGAGTGAGTGCAGAGTGAGTGCAGGTACAGAGTGAGTGCGAGTGCAGAATGACTGCAGAGTGAGTGTGACTGCAGAGTGACTGCAGCATGAGCGTGACTGCAGAGTGACTGCAGAGTGAGTGTGACTGGAGAGTGACTACAGAGTGAGTGTGACTGCAGAGTGCCTGCAGAGTGAGTGTGACTGCAGAGTAACAGTGACTGCAGAGTGACAGTGACTGCAGTATGTAAGTGTGCAAGGTAAACAGTGTGTGAGTGTGCAGGGTGAACAGTGTGTAAGTGTGCAGGGTGCACAGTGTGTGAGTGTGCAGGGTGCACAGTGTGTGACTATGCAGGGTGAACAGTGTGAGTGTGCAGGAGACGAACACTCAAACTAAGTCCACTACACACACATACATAAGACCACACACAAAACCACACACACATACACCACACACACATACCACACTCACACACACCACACACACACCAGCCTCTCACCACCACAAACTCATCACCACTCACCACCACACACTCACCACCGCACAGTCACCACCACACACTCACCCCCACAGACTCACCACCACACACAACCACACACACAACCACACACCACCAGCCGTCAGTGCACGCTTTCACCAGGCGCAAACACCACCAGCCATCAATGTACGCTTTCATCAAGCACAAACACCACCAGGCATCAGTGCAGGCTTCCACCACGCACACAACACCAAATGTCAGTGCATGCTTTCACCAAACACACACACACACACCACCAGCCATCAGTGCACACTTTCACCAGTCACACACAACACCAGCCGTCAGTGCATGCTTTCACTAGGCGCATTTGCCACCAGCTGTCAGTGCATCCTTTCACCAAGCACACACACCACCAGCCATCTGTACACGCTTTTAACAAGCACACACACCACCAGCCATCAGTGCACAATTTCTACAGGCACACACACCACCACCCATCAGTGCACACATCAATTGTTAACGCATCCACAATTAACTATTGTAGCAATCGCAATATGGTGCCCTTTACTTTTAAACATATTCATCTAAAGCGCAGCATGCTACCATTCCTACTATTCCAATCCAACACACATATTTCCACTACACACCACATGCATACACTCCATAACACATGGCTAAAAGACATTGCCATTTACAATTCCATTAGCTCTAACTCAAAAAAATCCGAGACCTATTGCATTTCTAATGCTTGTTGCTCTTGTAGTTTCCACAATGTTTAGCAAACTACAGGTTATTATTACTTGGAAGCCGCAGGTTCCCAATGCAGTCATTTCATTGAATCAATCAATCAATCAATCATATCATTTGTAAAGCGCACTACTCACCCGTGAGGGTCTCAAGGCACTGGGGTGGGGAATGCTGCTACTGCTCAAAATGCCAGGTCTTGAGGAGTTTTCTGAAGGTTAGCAGGTATTGGGTCTGCTGTAGGTGGATGGTGAGGGTGTTTCAGGTCTTTGCGGCGAGGTGGGAGAACGATCTGCCACCTGAGGTCGCTCTTCGGAAGCGGGGTACTGTAGCGAGGGCGAGGTCGGCAGAGCGGAGCTGGCGGGTGGGGGTGTAGAAGCTGAGTCGTCTGTTGAGGTACGTTGGTCCGGTGTTGTGGAGTGCCTTGTGTGCGTGGGTGAGGAGCTTGAAGGTTATCCTCTTGTTGACCGGGAGCCAGTGCAGGTCTCTCAGGTGGGGTGTGATGTGGCTGCAGTGAGGGATGTCGAGGATCAGGCGTGCAGAGGCGTTCTGGATGCGTTGGAGCCGTCTCATGAGTTTGGCCGAGGCTCCTGCGTAGAGGGCGTTTCCATAGTCCAACCTACTGCTGACAAGGGCCTGGGTGACTGTTCTTCTCGTTTCAGTGGGGATCCACTTGTAGATCCTACGGAGCATGCGGAGGGTGTTGAAGCAGGAGGAGGAGACACGTTGACCTGCTTAGTCATGGAGAGGGTGGAGTCGAGGATGACCCCTAGGTTGCGTGCGTGGTCGTTGGGTGTTGAAGCGGTTCCCAATGCGGTCGGCCACCAGGAGTCGTCCCAGGCCGAATGGTTGGATCCAAGGATGAGGACCTCCGTCTTGTCCGAGTTCAGCTTCAGTCGGCTGTTCCTCATCCATTCAGCAACGGCCTTTATTCCTTCGTGAAGGTTGGTTTTGGCGGTGTGGGGGTCCTTGGTGAGGGAGAGTATCAGCTGGGTATCATCGGCGTAGGAGAGGATATTGAGGTCATGCCGATGGGCGACGTGGGCGAGCGGTGCCATGTAGATGTTAAACAGAGTTGGGCTGAGGGATGAGCCCTGGGGTACGCCGCAGATGATTTCGGTGGCTTTGGAGCCGAAGGGGGTAAGGCGGACGCTCTGTGTTCTGCCGGAGAGGAAGGAGGTGGTCCTGTCCAGGGCCTTCTCTTGGATCCCAGCATTGTGGAGGCGTGTTCGTAGTGTCTGGTGACAGACCGTGTCGAAGGCGGCTGACAGGTCCAGGAAGATGAGGGCCGCCGTTTCTCCGTTGTCCAGCAGGGACTTGATGTCATCGGTGGTGGCGATGAGGGCAGTCTCGGTACGGCGGTTGCTGCGGAACCCGGACTGGGAAGGGTCCAGGATGTTGTTCTCCTCGAGGTAGCGGTTCAGTTGTTCGTTGACGGTCTTCTCGATGACCTTTGCCGGGAACGGGAGCAGGGAGGTGGGCCGGAAGTTCTTGAGGTCCTTGGGGTCCGCCTTGGGTTTCTTGAGTAAGACGTTGATCTCTGCGTGCTTCCAGCTCTCCGGGAAGGTTGCTGTCTCAAAGGAGGTGTTGAATACTTTCCGGAGATGGGGTGCGATGGATATACTGGCATTGATGTTGGTCCAGTAGAGCAGTCGGTTGGTGCGGATGGTGGTCGTGGGGGCGGAGGTCTCAGTGGTTGTCGGGGCGGTCGTGGCATTGAAACTGTCGTGGATTTCTGTGATCTTGCGGTGGAAGAAGGTGGCCAGCGAGTCGCACAGGTCTTGTGAGGGGGGACGTCGTTGGTGTTGGAGCTGGGGTTGGAGAGTTCCTTCACGATGTTGAAGAGCTCTTTGCTGTTGTGCGCGTTGTTGTCTAGGCGGTCTTTGAAGGAGGCCCTTTTGGCAGACCTGATGAGGTGATGGTGTCTGCGGGTGGCATTCTTGTGGGCAGCGTGGCTGTCCGGCGTTCGTTCACGGAGCCAGATCTTCTCCAGCTTTCGGCAGGTTTGCTTGGAGGCCCGGAGGTCTTCAGTGAACCAGCTGGCTTTCTTGTTGGTATGATTGTTTGAGGGTTTCTTGATCGGAGCGATGGTGTTGGCCAGTCGTTCATCCACTGTCTGAGGTTGCAGGGGCAGTGTCGGGGTCGGTATAGTCGGCGGGTGGGCTCTGGGCGAAGGTGGTGGTTAGCTGGCCAGTGGCGCGCCCGCTGAGTGTGGCCGCGCATATGAGGGGATGTGGGAGGGAGGAGCAGCTGGGAGGCGGGAGCGGGGCGGCAAATGGGATTGCAGGTGGGCGGGGCCACAGGGACGCAGCAGCGGGAAAAATGGGCTGGCCGTGGGAGAACTGGGCACAGGAAGGAAAAACAAGTTTAGGCAAGAAAACAAGTACATGCACAGGGGAAAAATACAAGATTAGGCAAAAACAATGCAGGCAGAACCGTGCAGCAGCGTGGGGAGCGACCTGGCTGCGAGCAGGGTCATAGGTTGAAGAAGGAGTCTGACGAAAACCTACAACCTCCATCCATCCCGTGGTGCAGGGCAGGTGCTAAATGAAGGCAATTGTAGGAAGCCACTATAGGATGCCTGTAGAAGGTGGCACCAGACTGAAGCAGAAGGTCTCAAAAGTTGCTCTGTCACTGAGAGGAGAAGATTGTAAAATGAGCTGGTGACACTTGCAGCTGAGCTGCTAAGTGGTAGTGCCACTCTGCATCTGGCTATATTTAACAACAAGGGGTGGTGATGGACAGAGTTTCTGAATTAAGCAGAATACTCTCACCCAGTCAAGAGATCAGGGCTAGATCCAACACCGTTTTTTAGCTCACTGCACCATCCCAGTTCAGAACCCGGCTATATGCAAATTAGTCTGTTCCTGTCCCAGTGCATGATGGGAACAGGGCAAACCAAACTACCAAGCCAATTCTTACACTGGGAAGGAAACAAGCTTCCGGGGACCGGTTTCTGGCATTTCAGCCGTCGTCGGCCCGGCTTGCTTGAATCCTGATGGTCCCCGGTAGCTTGTCTCCTTTCTGGTGAATAATTGGCTTGGTAGTTTAGTCTGCCCTGTTCCCATGATGCACTGGGCCAGGGACAGACTGGTTTGCATATAGCCAGGTTCTGAACTGGGATGGTGCAGTGAGATAAATAACGGTGATGGATCAAGCCCTGATCTTTGGACTGGGTAAGAGTGGTCTGCTTAATTCAGACATTCTGTTCATCACCACCCCCTTTTCTGAATCGACTCTGCATCTGGCTGACATGTGGTTTATGCGGTTTCTTTATATTGACATCTTTTCGAGTTCCAGACCTTGAAGTGGGAATAATGAGCTAAAAGCACGTTTTCCCCATTCCGAGGTGCACACTCAGAAACTGAATAGTTTGTCCGCACAATTTGTATAAAAGCTTATGTGGCACACATCATTTGGTCAAAACCTCCTAGGATGTGCACTTAGAACCTAAGTATTAATCCAAAAGAGTTGGCAAACTACCGTTTGTTTCCAAATCAAGATTTGCACAGAAGGGGAATGAGCTTCTTGGAGACTTATCCAAGCCCGTGTGCATTTTGTGTGGTAAAACAGCACTAGCAGTTTCCAATATCGTGCTGCCCCATTAACAGCAGGTGTGCAGTTTCTGCGCCATTCCAGTTTTGGACCTCGAAAAAGAGTATAATGCGGTGACTGTGCACCATGGAAACGGGCCTTCTGGGGGCCTCAACCGGGCAGAAGAGTGTACAGGGAGCAGTTTTGTGGTATGAACAGTGGCTGATTTCTGCACTAAGATGCAGCCTGCCAGACTTGCAAACGTTTTCAAATGTATTCAGATCACATTTCTGTTTAGAAATGGTTATTTCCTGTATTCCGAGATGACTAACATTAAAACGTATTTTTCCAAAACCTCCCTGCTAATTCATGACTTGGAATACAGATGTGCTTTGAAAAATGACCACAGTGAGCTTTCAGAAATCACAGCTCCTCCATCTTAGGACAGGGTGTGTTAAGGTATTCAGCCAATGTCTGCTAGCTTTCTAACCAATACATGTTCTAAATGTATTTAATTGAGTTTGAAGGGTACCACATTGTGGCAGAGATGCGTGCCAAGACTGGAAACTTGCTACAGCTCACTGTGATGGCTGTACGCAGACATGTGGTCACGACAAGGCACACCTGGCAGGAGAGTACTCTCCAAAGTATAAACTGTATGTTAAAGCCAAGAGTGTACATGTGGCCTAACGCAGAGGTGTCCAATAGAGGTCCAAGAGCTCCGGATCCATGCCAGGCTTTCAGCACAAATGATTGGCTTTCAGATGTAGGTAGCCCAATCATTTGGAATGAATCTCTGCCTCGTGATCCTACATTGTACAACTCTTACTTCGGGCACAAGGTGGCTAAGCACTCTAGGAATCCCTTGTTCCCTTGGCAGAGCAGCAGCTTGCGTGAAACGCATCTCCTGGACTCCTACCACTATGAAATGCCAGGCTTTAGAACTGTGCTTAGCTGGACTGCTGTCCGGGGCATGTCTGTTCTCTAGGGGTTTCACGTAGCAGTTTTAGTAATACTCAGCCTTTGTGGACTACGGTTCTACGCATACCTGATGAGATGGACATGCGTGGAGCACATGTGGCTAGGCGCATGTGTATTCATCTAACTGAATTATGCATAAGAAATACATTTTGTGAATTTATGGCGATAGTGGTGATGGAAAGATTCCATATTATATGGGAAAGATACCAAGACAGCGGAGATATATATTTCTCCAGTACAAAAATGTAAACAACAATAGTTCACTAAGGTATAAATAACATGTTACATTATATTCCATAACAAATAGGTCGACTGCTGACTAGCCCAAATAACAAGCGATGCATGTTTTAGCAAATCAAACAGTGCTGCTTATGTTTCCAGTCAGCCAGTATTTGATCCAATAATAACAACAAAAAATGGCTTATAAGACATTTTGGCCAGGGTTGGAACTTCTCCAAGTTTCTCAAGCAGTAGTAGGAAGTCCCATAAGTGATGAAGTAACCCATCTGCAAAGTCCATTGTAACTGATTTCTTGAGTGTGCCCAGCTGGCCTATCGTGTATTCTTCCCCCATGTTTGGAATATTCTCTTGACGCTTTCAGGATTAGGACTCGTTAGTGTGCTTCTGCTCTGAATTGTTTATCATCCTGATGACGACCTTGAGGTCACAGAAGGATGGAAACGTCATTGACATCAAGGGCATTTAGATCAGATATATGCTTTGTCAAGTTCAGACTGTTTAGAAGGTTTATGCTTTATTCTGCTCCCAGAACTGACTGTAGAACTGGACTTTCTTGTGTCGTTTCTTTGTGGATAGCCCATTCCCATACTGCTTCATCCAATCACTGCGTGATCACCTGACCTCTTATTACTGGATTAGAAAGCAGCTGATGAGAAAGATCGGCTCACCTGTGAAGAAGGACACTGGCTGCTACTGGGGCTGTTCATTAGTCCACCTATTTGGTGTGACCTGCACTACAGTTTTATATTAATCCCATAGGGAACCACTGCTACTTGTTTACATGTTTACACAGGGTTCCTGGTTAGTTTAAAAGTTAGCTCCAGATGTACGAGCTTACATTTCACCTTCTCATCTATATATTGGTCGTCATAAACCCAGTAAATTAAATTGAAAAATAGGAAATCATTATTTTATTGGTTGGATATGACAGACCACATAGCTCAGTGTCACAAAAGATGACAGCTGGCGAGACTTAAATAGAGAAAGTGTATGTGTTTCTTCCTCGCCTTATTTTGCTGTAGAGAACCTATCCCACATGGTCTTTTCTAAAGCTTCATTTTAAGTATGGAACCACACGCCTGGCTCTCTTTTGTCTTTTCATCACTACCACCTCTTCGTTTCCTGGAGCCTTGCTGAGTGGAACCCACCAGTGCATATGACCTGTCTCCTCTCTAGGCCACTTAAGAAAGATATGATGTTTCTTACTGCCCTTCTGTGATAGTCCAATCTGCCTTTCTGATAGAGATGGAGGAGAGCTAGGCCGAGAATGCATTGTTCATTTTTGTGGATTTACTTATTGTAGGTTGCACAGAGTATTGTTTCAGCCTTAAATAGTAACTCGTTTCTAAACATATTCAGTTAATCTCGGCTGTAGTGACAAAAGAAAATATGTTAAGCAGTCCAATCCTACTGTGCTTCACATTACAAAACTCTCTGGCATACATGAAATGCAGAACCCATGTGCTTTTTGAGACTTTGAGATAGAAAGCCATGAAATATCGTAAAATCTCACAAACCGAATTTTTTCTAGCTGGATCCAATCGTCTGTGCTGTTCTTGGAGTAGGAGACAATAATGCTGGGGTCTGAGTAGCTGAAGCGGCAGGTGCCTGACCCTGGGAGAGGAAGGGGAGAAATGGATTAGAACGGATTGGACATGTAAATTACCTCCCAATAGCCATAGACTCTGGCTGACCCAGGGCCTCGGTCATCACTCGTGCATCAAACACCCATAATCGATAATGAAATTTCAAGCGATTCTGGAAACATGAAATCATACATGCTTATGGAGGACGGATGGAGGGGGAATAAATCACTGAGTGCAAAGCAATCTGCTGCAGATTTCCCCCGGGGGAACAGAATACATTACTTAAACCCTTGCACCATAAACACATATACTGTTGACACATAATCTGAATATTTTACCACGGAGTAATCCATCTATTTTATTTGCGTAGATGTGTTCTACTGCTAGATTTCAGATGCCAAATGTATAGGGATTTTTACAACATGAGAAAGAAAAAAATACAGCGTTGTGTAAATGCAAAAAAAAGTCCGTCTTGCATTTATTTCAGAGGTGAACAGTAGCACAGCTGAACATACCAAGCAGTGCCAAAGCATTTTAATGAAGATACAAAAGTCTGCTTCCGCTTGGACTGATTGCCATTGAAAGCAAAATGTTTAGAGGAGTTACAAACATTTATGTTTGGGTTTAAGTGGGGCGTTAACACCACTAGGAGGAGAAAAATGCTGTTATATTCTAAAATGCAACAAAAAATATCAACAAAGACGGATGCATCTATTTGTCAAAGGACAGCTTCCATTGCATTTCACAAATAACCTTCTAGAGGGTGTATTTATGTCATAGAGGTAACTTTTATGCTATTGGTTGCTTTGCATTCTTAAATGGCAACTGTCACATCACCTAAAATGAGCCCAATGCAGTCCTTCGTCTGTTTTGAGGGCTGTGGCCCGAGGTGATGCTCTGAGCAGTGCCATCAGTCGATGGATGGCGCTTGTTGCCTCGGACCTGGCTATTGTTCTATCCTCTCTACTCTGACCCTCAACTTGCCTTTGTCCTTCTGTGTCACATTCCCATACGTCTCTGGGACATTTTATCCCCCTTCCCAAGTCCCATCCTGTGCGTCATCTCTCCCTTTCATCACACCGCTCACCCCTTTAAGGGATTTGTTTTAGAACTTCATGAGTAGTTTTGTAACACGTCCTCCTGCTCACTGCCCCATGTAGAGACAAAAATCAACGCCCCCTGCCTCTGTGTCATTCCCTACGCCCCCTCCTCTCCCGGCATGCTAAGCAAACAGCCCCTGGGACACTGATCTACCCCACCCCGCTAAATCCTCCATACACATGTTCAGACATTGCAGAGGAGCCTTCAAGTCCGCCCTAATCCTAATGCCCAAGTCCACCATAATCATATACAGAACTATTATCACTCACATCTTCAATTCCCCCTGGGTCTTAGACCCGCCGTGTTTACAGACTAAAATCCTCTATGTTATGTCATTCCCAAGTTGTCCATGGGTTTTACCCTAGTAATCAACATCCTTCTCGAATTATCCTTCCTCTGTCCCTCTCCCTTCTTCTCTAACCTCTGCTCTGCACAGTGCTCCAAACTGGCCTGTCGGTCACAAGTAGGAACTTACTTAATTAAGTATTGACATAAATAACTGAAGACCAACTGGCTGCCTATCAGATACTGGGTTCAGCGCGAGAGGTGTTGATTGCGCAGGCTCTTCCGTGGTAGTGCCTCACTCAGGCTGCTGCTCTCCACCCTAGAGCTACTGCCCGAGAGATTAGCTGTGTCTCCGTGCAGCGCACCACCCTGGAGCACCAACATCACTGGGACAGGCTGCGCACTGCGTGATCCCATGTGCAAAGTTCCAGCATGGCCTGGAAATGAGAAAACCAGATGCATTGTTTTAGCAAGATTCACTGTACAGCATTTGGCCAAAGAGGCAATGCAAGGGACCTTGGGCCTTCAAAGAGGCAATGCAAGGGACCGTGGGCCTTCAAAGAGGCAATGCAAGGTACCTTGGGCCTTCAAAGAGGCAAAGCAAGGAGCCTTCGAAAAGGCAATGCAAGGGACCGTGGGCCTTCAAAGAGGCAATGCAAGGGCCCTTGGGCCTTCAAATAGGCAATGCAAGGGACCTTAGGCCTTCAAAGAGGTAATGCAATGGATCTTGGGCCTTCAAAGAGTCAATGCAAGGGACCTTGGGCCCTCAAAGAAGCAAAGAAAGGGACCGTGGGCCTTCAAAGAGGCAATGCAAGGGACCTTGGGCCCTCAAAGAAGCAATGCAAGGGACCGTGGGCCTTCAAAGAGGCAATGCAAGGGACCTTGGGCCATCAAAGAGGCAATGCAAGGGACCTGGGTCCATCAAAGAGGCAATGGAATTTACCTTGGGCCTTCAAAGAGGCAATGCAAGCGACCTTGAGTCTTCGAAGAGGCAATGAAAGGGACCATGGGCCTTTGAAGAGGCAATGCAAGGGACCGTGGGCCTTCGAATATGTAATGCAAGGGACCGTGGGCCTTCGAAGAGGCAATGCAATGGGCCTTGGGCCTTCAAAGAGACAGGGCAAGGGACCGTGGGCCTTCAAAGAGGCAATGTAAGGGACCTTGGGCCTTTGCCATGGAGTGATATTGACTCCGGTCATTCATCTCCGCAGAAACATAACAAGGCGGCCTTCTCTGAGCCAGAGTGGCTGAGTACAGACACTGAAGCGGCCTAGGGAACGTGTTGGGAAGGGTCTCATTTTAGGTTAATTCTATGAAAGTCTATGGAATGAGGTAAGGGGTGGATTATCTGTTTCTGATGTTTCATGAAAGAAATACCAATTATGGTTGAATGCAGTTTCATTTGAAAAATGAGTGTCATTTTCGCTCTTACATTGATACTGGTCATCAACTAAATTCGGATACATTTTGCGTATGTTTGATTATTCCATTTTTTTTTTTTTTTAAATATATTTTTATTGCAGGAATCAGTAAATCAGTACAGTAACGACCAGCATGGCATCATAAGCAATAGTAACAGAATAAAGCCCTCTGGCCCCCCTCCATAGATTCTGTACACAGCCAACCAGCCCACAACCCTGGGGTCGGGCGGCGAATTGCAATGGGGGTCAGTAGGATGCTGGAGCTGGTCCGGATAATGCACTGTCCGTCATCTGCTTTTCCAAACAAGCCTAAAACCCCCAAAATAAACCCCCTCCCCATAAATGTCTACTAACTAAGAGAAACCCCCCCCCCCCCACCACCAGCGCCGGGGAGCTATCAACATAGGATCTGCTATCGGACCCACGGGGAAGGCAATAGGACCGTCAGTACTAACGTTCATCGGGACTCGGGGCGAGTCGCTTCTTCACTTTCAGAGTCGCTAGGGGCACTATAATCCCTGAGGGCCTGCACCAACATTTCCCACTCCAACGCGGCCTCCTGCGCCTTCTCACTACCCTGCCTCCAAGCCAGTTGATATCTCAGTGCGCTCTCTCCCGCCGCCCACTTCAAAAGCTCACTGTGCCATCTGCTGCCCGCCGGACCAGCTCGTGCCTTCCAGTTCCTAGTCACCTCTCGTTTAGCAAGGAGGAGCCCCAGGTCGATAAACTTACTTGAAATTTTATTCCTGGGGGTATGGGGAAACCAGTGTAGGAGCCCCACCGCCGCATCCAATGATAAGAGTCTCCCTGTCACCTCCTCCAGGGTCGTCGCTACCTCCTGCCAGTAGGATGTCAGTCCTGGACAGGCCCATAACATGTGTAGGAGGTCCGCCTCCTGAGCCGGGCATCTAGGGCATTCCGCCGAGGCCGTGGCAAAATAACGCCTGACTTTCATCGGGGTCAGGTACGCTCTATGGAGAACATAATAGTGGACCAGTTGGAAACGGGCGTTGCGTGTGCCCTTCCAGGCCCGTCTCACCAACTGGGACCAGGTCGTTTCCGGGATCTCCCTACCAATGTCCTCCTCCCAGCGGGTCCTCAAAGTGGTGAGAGGAGCCAATCCCTCGGTAATCAACCTGCCGTATAGGCAAGTGACCGCCTTCACCGTGCCCGCCGACATCATTACGTACTGGCACACCTGAGATAAGTGGGGTTCCTCCTGCCCGTTCTTCCAGTGTGCCTGGATCGCTCGTACAATGGCCGAGTGCAGCAGAAAGTCACCTCGGGAGATCCCGAAGCGGTCAATGAGGTCCTGAAAGGACAAGAGCGCGCCGTCCTCGTACAGCTCACCTACGAGCTGTAAACCGGAATCCTCCCAGGCCGCCAAACGTGACCAATCCCCTCCGTGGGGGAGGGCCGTCAGCATCCCCAACGGTATTTCAGGCGCATATGGTGTTCTCAGTTGGCCTCGGGCGTGGGCCCGATTCCAACACAGGCGGACAGTCCGCTCCTCCATCGACAAGTCCCGCAGGACTAAACGTTGTCGCAGCGCTATAAAGGAGAGAACATGCCTGGCCATACCTGTCCCTCTTCCGTCTTCCGGGCCCCGGAATTCCCTGGCGATCTCCTGGGTGAAGGTCTGGAGCTGTGCCGCCAGATAATACTTTTCGAAGTCCGGCACAGCGAGCCCCCCCTCGTCTTTCGGCCTCATCAAGGTATTGAGGGCCACCCGCCGCCGGCCCGTTCCCCAAAGGAATCCGACCACCATAGAGCGTAATCGACGGAACGTGGCCGGTGGGACCCAGATCGGCAAAATCCGGAAGTAATACAATAACCGGGGAAGCGCCACCATTTTGAGCAGGGCGATACGTCCCGCCACTGAGAGCGGCAGCGTGGCCCAAAAGTCCATGCAACCTCGGAGTGCTCGAATGCAGCGGGTAATGTTTCCATCTAGGAGGTCGGGTTGTTCGTGGTAAACGAATACCCCAAGGTACTTAAAGCAATCGGGCTCCCACCTAATCTCCCTACGCAGCGCAGGGGCGGGGGTACCCATGCGTACCGGAAAAAGACAGGTCTTAGACCAATTTACTCGGAGGCCCGAGACCTCTCCGAACTCCGTGAGCGCTAATTCCGCTCCCCGTAAAGCGTCGACCGGGTCCTCTAGAAAGAGCAACAGGTCGTCCGCATAAAGCGAGACATAATGCGGGCCCGCAGACGACCATAAGCCCGTATAGTGGGCTCCCGAGCGAAGGTGCAGCGCCAGTGGCTCCACCGCCAGCGCAAAAAGAAGCGGGGACAAGGAGCACCCTTGTCGCGTGCCTCGTTCCACCGGATATCGCGATGAAATCAATGGGCCCGCTCGGACCCTGGCCGAAGCAGAAGCATAAAGGACCGTGGTCCATCGGACAAATCCCTCCCCTAGGCCGAATCTCCGTAACACCGTGCAGAGGTAGTCCCACTCTAGGCTATCAAAAGCCTTCTCCAGGTCCACCGATAAGACTACCGGGGACGGGGCATCCACAAATGGTTCCCCTAGCAAACGGAACAACCTACGAATATTCATAGTCGTGTTCCGCCGTGGGATGAAACCGGCCTGGTCCTCATGCACCAGAGAACTCATGTGTCCCAGCAGCCTCGAGGCCAAGATGCTGCTCAGTATTTTGTAGTCCACCGTCAACATCGATAGGGGACGGTAGGACCCCGGGTCGGATGAATCTCGGCCCGGTTTGAGGAGAGGAACCACCAGCGCCTCACACATCGAGCTCGGGAGTCGCCCCAGCCTCTTCGCCTCCCTGTAGACCACCAGTAATCGAGGGGCTAGTAGGTCAGCGTAAGCTGCATAAAACTCCACTGGTAGGCCATCTAGGCCCGGGGTCTTGTTTCTCGCCATCCGTTTAATGGCCCCGCGGATCTCCCCATATTCAATGTCGGAACCCAGAGTTTTCGCCACTTCCTGCTCTACCGTGCGGAGCTCCAGTGGGCGAAGGTAATTATCAAGCCGGTCTGGGTCACGTGCGGAGCGACTGCGGTATAGACATTCATAATAATGACGGAAGCAACTAAGAATCTCCGGTTGGGTGCACACCTCGGTTCCGTCTGCCCCACGCATATTTGTCGTCGTTTGGGACTGGCGCGTAGGGCTGGCCAACCACGCCAACAACGCACTCGCCCTGTCCCCCTCCGCGATAGACCGGACCGTATAGGCCTTATAATCAAAACAGCGGAGCCGTTCGACCTCCACTGCCACCTTCTCCCTCGCCTCTGCCGTTTGTGCTTGCAATTCCGGGTGTCCGGGGCGTCGAATCTCAAATTCGCGGAGTTCCCGATCCGCTGTGTCTAGATCAGCCAGGATGACACGCCTCATGCCCACCTTCTTGGAGATACAGTAGCCCCTCACCACTACCTTAAAAGCGTCCCATTCTAACGCCCTAGTACTCGCGGAGCCGCCGTTGGACGCAAAATAATCCGATATTCTCTCCCCCAAGTCCGCCTTGAAGACACTGTCCTCGAGGATCTCGGGTCGCAGTTTCCAGGTGGGCACCGCCGGCGTCCCCGGAAACCAGCGAAGGTCCAGTAGGAGGGGGTTATGGTCCGAGATGGTCCTCGATAAGTACTCCGATCGGACCGCTGCCGAAACCAGTTCGGGCGATCCAAGAAATCCATCTAGTCTGACATGCAACTCATGGAGGCTCAAGAAGTATGAATAATCCCTAGTTGCGGGGTGATGCGCCCTCCAAATGTCCGTCAAACCCCAGCGGGTCTGCCAATCCTGACGACCCTTAGCCGTGCGCCGGACCGGGGAATCGGGAAGCGGGGGATGCGAGCGGTCTATGTCCACATCCACTACGGAGTTAAAGTCTCCCCCCAGCAGGAGGGGCCCGGCGAAAAAGTGGGCCAACGAGCCCGATAACCTGGAAAGGAAGGCAGTCTGGTCTACATTAGGAGCGTATACACAGCAAACATTCAGGTCCCTCCCCCCTAGAGTGCCCGAGATGGCCACGAAACGCCCCTCTGGATCCAATACTGTCCTCGTGACTTGGAAGGGGACCCCTGCCCTGATCCATATTAGCGCCCCCCTGGCATAAGCAGAGTACGACGTGGAAAAGACCTGCCCCCGCCACCTACGCTGAAGCGCCGCCCCTTCCGCCTTGTTCAGATGAGTTTCCTGTAGCAGCGCCATTTGCACCCCCCTACGCACTAAATAAGCGTGGACCTTGTGGCGCCTGGACATAGTATGAAGCCCCCTTACGTTCCAAGTAACACATTTCAAGTTAGCAACATCAGCCATTGTCCCAGATTGTTCTTGCACAGTCCCCCCATCCGGGTCCCCTCAGAGAAAAGACCTCAATCCTCCCAGCGCTGATGGCGGCCATTTTCCCCAACCCAAACCAAGCAACCCAAAAACCAACCAAACTCCCCCCCACCCACCCCAGAACAGGACCCAAACTGCACCATCTAGATCCCATCCAAACCTCGTCTTCCATCAACCCCAGAACCCCCTCTAATCCTACGGTCGCCACCGTAGGAAGGCCTTATGGGCCAGGTGCGGGCTGGGCGGAGGCAGTGGGCCCTCGTCGCCCAAGCCACCAGGACTATAACAAGCCCCAAACCGTGCCAAGACCTCCCGGGGCAAAAGCAGAGGCCCCCCGACCCTCTCCCCCTCGTTGTCATCAGTAAGGAACGGCAACCGCCTCCCTCCTGCCGGGCCCCCACCCAAAACAAAGCAGTATGCCCCGTTACCCTTGTCCATCCAAAAGGTCCTCCACCGATTTCGGTGTGATCACCGGTGTATGGGCACTATCTGTTATTGAACCCTCCGAGTCCGATGGTGCTCCCTCATCACCCGGGATTTCTTCCTCCTCGATGACTTCCTCCCTTGCTCCCGACAACTCCGACAATACTTCCAGCACTCCCCTCCGTTCCGATGATGTCTCCGCCATCGAGGGCCCTCCCGTGCGGCCGCGGCGATTCCTGACCCTCTTGGATCGCCGCCTTTATTCCGGCTCATCTGCTCGTTGGGACGAGGAGCCAAAGCCATCTTTCCCTGTCCTGTATAGGTCGAGCCAGGCACAGACATCCTCCGGGGTGTCGAAGAACTGGGTTTTGTCATCGACAATGATGCGGAGCTTTGCAGGATATAGGAGTGAATACTGAATGCCCTCGCTCCTGAGCTCGCGCTTAACCGCCAGGAAGGAGAACCGCTTGCGCTGCGTCTCGTAGGTGTAATCTGGGAAAATGTTCACCTGACTGTTCGCTACTTTGAACGGGCCATTGTGCCTGGCGGCATTGAGGATTAAGTCCCTGTCTCGGAAATGCAGCAACCGCGCCACCACCGGCCTCGGGGTGCGTCCCTGCTGTAGGGGTCGTGCTGGGACTCTGTGGGCCCGTTCCAGAGTGTAGAAGGAGGACAGTCCCTCCGGGACCACCGTGTCTCGGAGCCAGGTCTCCAAGTATTGCACCATGTCGCCATCCTCGATCTTTTCCGGCAGGCCCACCACTCGGATGTTGTTCCTCCTGTTGCGGCCTTCCGCATCCTCCGCCCTCCGTTCCAGGGTCTCAATTCGGGATAGGGCGTCCTTCATCGTCGCAGCCAAGGTTCGCTGCGCCGGCTCCAAGGTTTTCACCGTGCCCTCCACCTCCTTGACCCGGTCTGAAAGTTTGCCATGGTCCGCCCTGAGAAGGCCCAGGCTCGTCGCCACCTGAGCAATGTCCTGTTGGAGGGCTGATCTCGTAGTCTCTATCGCCTCCAGGACACGGTCGAACTGTTGCTGCATCGGCGCGCCACCAGAACTTTTTGGGTCCCCATGCTCCTCTTTGTCCTGGGCTTCAGAGTCCGAGGCGGTCTGGGTGGATCCCTTGGCTCCTCTGGGTTTCCCCATGCCTCCAGGGGCACTCCGTGAGGGTCCCGTAGCAGGCGTCTCCGTGTGCGGGTGTCGACCACGACCTTCCCGGGTGCTTGTCCTCAATTCGGGTCCGGGCGACCTCCTTCTCCAGAGCCTGTGGAGACTCCGCCGCTTCGGCTCACGCCATCGCCACGGCGTCCGAGGGCACCGATGAGGGGGCGGAGACAGCCGTCGTCGAGTCGGGCAGACCCGTTCACCCACTATAACCCCGGGGTGAGGGTCACCTACTCCCTCGGGCGATCTGTGGCGCCAGAGTGTCGCGCCTCCCATGTAGGTGGACTGGCCAGGAAGACGTAGCTAGTCGCGGAGTCGCGAGGCGGGCCACCGCTTGGATCACAGGGCGTCCGCTCCCGGTGCCCTCCGCTGCGTGGGCACCCGCCCGGCCGTCTAACCGAGTGCAAATCCGTTGCAAGAGGTCCAATCCAGTAATGTCCAATGTCCAGAACAGCCGGGGATGGCGAAGCAGGGCGCCAGTCGCTACCCGCGGCACCTCTTCAACTCAGTAGTTCCGAATAGGGGGACAAAGGGGGTCCGGGCGCCATGTTGGGTCGCACTCCGCAACTCCGCAAACCTCGGTTTTGCTCCGGAACAACCCTCGCCCGGGCTTCACCAGGGGCCCCGGCAGGTTTCCGTCGGTACGCTCAGCAGAATGCGGGGTCTGGGGTGCCCCGCAGCCTCCGATTTTCAGGATAATTCCGGGCTTAGTCCCGGAGCCGAGCTCTCAGGCGACCATCGCCATCGGCGCCCAAGCCACGCCCCCCTATGTTTGATTATTCCATGTGCTAAAATTAGAGACACATGCAATTAGTGAATGACTTACTTCAAAACAAATCTGGGACGCTCCCATTAAAACTACGTATGTTCTGCAAGGAACTGTTACAAAAGTCCCTATGTAAAGTTTCCATTTTTTGTGAAGTACTGAGTTGCATAAAACAGGCTAGGTGTGCTATCCGTACATAAATGCGAAACACAGCATGATGCAGAGCAGCAGACGCACTCTTTTGCGAAGCGAAAATGCGAAACAATGTAATTTCTTTGCCAGTGCTTCACTACCCTGAAACCAATTGAGTAGTTGGCCATGGAGGCACAGAATGGCCATTATAACAAATGTAATAAAAATGACCAGAGACCCAAATGGCGCCAATCTTGCGCTCTGAACAGGGTAGTATTAGCAGCACAGAGCACAACAGATTCCAAATGTTATATGCTGTGGAAGTTAGTCACAAAACGAATGAATGTCTCCTCGAGTGGACAGTTATTCGAGGATGTTTATATTCACATAAGTGAGTGAAACGTTTGTGAGAAACAACACTTGTGAATATGAAGATTCTCAGCTCCAGGTTTTTCTTCAGAATCCCAAAACGTTAGCACTGGTGGTGAAATGGATACTGTGCCGCAGACACTCACAGAACAAAACTAGCCCGTGTAGCAATCAGTCCTGCCAAGTATGCATCAGGCGTTAAACTAACGCATTTCAGTGTGGTGCTCCATATCACCGCACTGAAATGGGTTGTCACGCAGACCTGCATATGGCAGCTGCCATTGTGAAGCCAGCGGATGGAACTAGAATGTGTGGCATTCAGCAGCACGCGCCTGTGCCTCCGGCGTGGTGTGCTATTCCTGCAGGCTTGGGGCACTGCTGGCAGGCTATCAGTGTTACAATGTATCAGCAGGTCTGATTCTACGGCGCTGCACGGCTCTGAGTCAGACAACCTGATTTCAGGGCGGGGCCAAGTAAGATTGTTTGAATCGATTGGCTATGGCACCGCGGGGTAAAGTCATGTCCTGCTGCCAGAGAGCCACGGTAAGTTTGTGAGGAAGGCCGGCGCCGTGGGGGCTCACCTCACATGTTTGCAGGTGGCGCTCTGCTGTCTCAAGCCAGGTGTCTGCTCGCAGGGGTGGCCACCCAAGCCGTGGGGCTTCTGATGACTGCCGCCCATGTGCTCATTTTAAATATTACTAGGGAGAGTGAAGTCCAGTGGACGTCGTCAGAGTCTTCTGATCCGTCACTCACTGGCTGGTAAAGTTCATGGAGTGTCTGCCAGGATAGACAGGGCTCACAGCAGAGACTAAAGACACGGACTAAAGAGGCCCGCAGCTTTTCTAACAAAAATGATTGCCACAGGGGGGTTCTCGGTCTGAGCCCGGCAGCCTGCTGCAGAGTCACCATCAACGCCACTGACGTTGCCTCCCTGCCCTTACATATATATCTCTACTCTGTCTCTCACGTACTCACTGGGGCTTGCCCCTCACTCCTCTTGGGACTAGTAGACAAGAAGCCTCAGAGTCCCAATGAGACACTCATCTCCGGTCCCGCCCTGCATGCCTAATGGATCGAAGCGAAAAAGGGCCAATTCTCAGTAAACAAGATGGGGCACATATGCGAAAAAGGGAGACAAAAAGGTAGCAACCAAAAATAAATAATGCCACGTTTAATTATACCACGGATTGCTGATCAAGCAATCAAGAGCAACATTAGGAGTAAAAAATGGTTGCAAAAACCATACAGAATAACAATGGCAGCGCAGCTGCTCGCATGACATGGGTAAATGATCCCGCAACTGGATCCGACGCTGGTGGCAGAGTGAATTTGTGGATGACCTTGGCCACCCACAACACCCAGCAGAACAGAACACATACAGCTGAGCCAGAATGATGCATCGTTGCCGTGGTAACTCACGAGGTGCACTCACCAATTGCCACCATCTCCCTTCGCAAAGAGTAGGTGCTTGAGGAGTGTCATGTATCCTCTCGTGGGCTAGTTAAGTTGCTCACAGCCAAAATATAGCTCCTGGTTGCTCACTGGTAGCGCCCATTCTCAGGGCCGGACTGGGAACTAAAAGCAGCACTGGCAAATTTTGCAAGTCCTGCACCTGCCCAGCACCTAGCGAGCGAGCGCAGCTTGCGAGCCCGACCATTACTCGGGGGACTTGGGGGGTTCCCCCCCCAAGAAAAATTTGGAAAAAGACAGGCCAAAATGGTGAATTTTATAGCACATTTTTAATTACATATTCAATTTATCAACTTTCAAAGCACAGTAAATAGTACCACCAACCATCAACCATTTAAACCGACCATGAACATGAAGCATAGGTTGTCCTCAAGGGCACTTATGTGAAAATTAACTTGGGTGACAACTGGTAGTACACTTTATGACAGGCATGTGCTTTACATGTGCATTGCATGTGCGCAACATTTTGAATCTCGAAAGAACCTGGAGGTGACTACGGAGAGTGATTCCATTTAAATGAATGGATGGATGGATGACTGAATGAATGGATAGATGGATGGATGGATGAGCTTTGATAATGTCTGCGAAGGACATTGTAAGAGTTTGGCCCGACAGCTTTATCACTGTATAACACTAGGGTTCTTTCCCAAGGGCCCCCTCTCGCCTCAAAGGCCACCTCTTATTAAAAAATAAAAATAGGTTCCCTCTTGGTTGCCTAAATCAGTATGTTCCCTGATGAGAATGTTCCCCCAGCAGGAGGATGGCACACAAGTGAGAGAAGTTATGGCTTAAGCTACATAGTACATCTATTGCACAATCTACTTGGAGGTTCCCTGTGCAGAAAAGTAACTTCATGTCTGCTCAAAATGCAGATGTACAGGGTTACTATCATGCCTGGCATTAGGCAGTGACAGTCTCCTTCGTCACGAGGGAGAGGATCCTTGTACAGCTTCGCTAGGCTGATGACCTCACTGGTTGCAGCAAAGTGAAAGCTTCAGCCTAGCTTCTGCCAGGTGCCTGTGCACTAGTGCATGTAAAGTACCACACTGCCTGACCCTGACACGATGAGTATGTGTCAGCTGACCTTTTTCTCAGCCTGGCTGACACTCATCAAACTTTGGGAAGAGGGGAGGGCAGAGCTGATGTGCTGCTACTGCTACCGGTGAATGGGAAACAACACTGCCTCTAGGAAGAGAAGGAAGTCCCACAAGCCACTTACCTTGATTATGCCTTTTCCCCCTCCTCTTTCATTGTCTTATTTATCAAAGGCCCTTGTGGATTTTATTGTCATACAAGCACCATTAAAAATGGAGGAAAAGAATGTCTGAGCAGCACAGTTAAGGAAGCTATCTCCAGCAGGATTATTGTAGGCCCATTGAGAGGACTTTTGGTGTAAAGTCAGCCAAATTCTGAAAATGTCTGTACATTCAACAAAAGGCCATGTTTAACACATTAAATGTGTCAAGCATTAAAACTTTTGGAAAAAGAAGCAAATTGCAGGTGCTTTCTAGAAATGGCATGGACAAACTCTGGCCTTTACATCAAGAGATTATCATTAATGATACTGATTACGAATATTTCCCACATTACAAATTAAATCATCTCTAAGCTCTAAAATGGGCTTATTTAAATTACCTAATGTATGGTACCAAACATATTAACCTAAAATTGGGATATAAAGCCTGACCTGCATGCAGATCTTAATTTGTGCTTGTGATTGCAGGTGATAGGCAACAGCACTCATATTTAGGGATTGAGTTAGACATTTTTCTCATCATCAGATATTGACCCTGAGCAGAACAAGAAGAAAGGAGGGGTAAGAGTAGGATCACAAAAAAGTGGCAAACAGTGAAGCAGGGATGACACAGAATCTGCAATAGTGAGATAGAGGGTGAAGTGCGGTGGAAGAAAAAGGCATTAGGTGGAATCAAGACTTTGGTTGGTATTTGGCAGTCCAGGCATATGGCATTTGGCTTCTAAGAAAAACTTAGAGTCGCTGCGCTCAGATTTATTTTAACAAGTTAAACATTGCCTGCAGATAGCACTTTATGTAGCATTAGACAATGAATAATAAGTTAATAGTGGAACCCAGCCCTAAAGTGTATGTTAAATCAGGGTAGGGTGTTGACATCAGAAAACACCTTAAATTGGCAGTCAAATTTATATTTGACATGTATCAGTGCACATAGATAAAAACTCACGCACTTGGGATGCCTCATTGGATACCACCCAGATACTTAGAAGAATACTTACTTAAGGAGCTTCTGCAGGATTCCCATTTGCACCTAATGAACTTGGAGGAGAGGACAGGCCTCATTGTCCACTGCTGTTGAACTTCTACGTAACCACGTTGAGTGGACAGTGATCTTTCAGTCATAACGGGGTTCAAAGGTGTAGCGTTCAAAAGTGCAGCAGGCGCAGGGGCACTGGGATCCAAGTGTCTGAGGGCCTACTTAACCTCAATTATAGATTTTTTGAGTCAAAGCCACCAGACAGCGCAAGCTGCCTGACTCAAAGACCTACAGGGGCTTACATCGTGCCACTGTTTACAATTGGTTGGCTTTATTGTCACTTTTATTTGCTTGCTTCTTATTCAGTGTCTCTCCTTGTCCCAGCTTGTTCATCTTGTGTTTGTCCCTCCCCTGGATCACAGCATCATTACCATCCCCATTGGCTGCTTCTATCCATCCACTGCGCACTTTTAGGAAACATTTTTCTTTTTGGCTACGCACTCGATGACAGTGCACATGATTTCCACATCTCTCCTGTTCCACCCTGTGCGCTTTCCCAAAGGCCTTTCCGCGCTCCATGTTTCTCTCATGTGTATGTCTCCCTGACTCACCTCACGTTCCGTGTTGTTCGTGCCCTCGTGTACTTCTCTCCCACTCCAGGTGTTGCTGCCAGTTTTGTGTGCTTCTCCTCATTTCCTTCCGGCGCTCCGTGTTATTCTCCCCTCTGCCCCGCTGTGCTATTCTTTCTTGTCTCCAGGTGTGCTTTTTGACTTCTCGTCTCCACAGCCCCATTTACTCCTTGGTTACCCCACCCACTCCTGCCGTCCTCTTTTTTTTCTAATTTGTATTTGCGCACAAAAAAATATTCTTTTCAAAATGTATTTACCAAGGTAAGTGGCGTCCCCCATCTTAGATCAATAAAATAAAGAAAATGTTTCCAACGCCATTTTCCTGGTTTGTGCATGCATTCTGACTCTTTGCGCTCACATACTTCATCTTGCATGTGCACACCGGGGAAATGACATCAGTGCCAGCAACGGTTGAGTCATCAAGCCTTTCGTCATTATTATCATTATTATTATTATTATTTATGTGCTTTTTCCTGATGCCGTGGAAATGACATAATTGCCAGCAACGGTTGAGTCATGAAGCCTTTCTTTATTATTATTTATGTGCTTTTTCCTGATGCTGCACAGCATCAGGAAAAAGCCCATGCACCACCGAAAGGCATTGGCAAAAGTCAGTTGGTCCCAAGACCTATTGACTTTGTCAGTGCTTGCTTCTTTATTTAACTATAAACCTTACCTATAAACCCAGCGGGCGGGGCCTATTTTTTCCTTGCTTGAGTGCGGGACTATAGGTTAGCAGGTAGATACTGGCCACTGTCAATTATACAGAAGAAAGTAGAAAAGTCGAAGGAAACGTTGCAAATTATGGTGCAGGGCTGCTATTACTAATGATTTTTCGTGTGAATTAACCGTAATAAGATAGGGTGGGCATATTGTAAGTTTACACACTGTATGCAAAGCATTGATATTACAGATCCGCAGAGGCAAACATGAAATAAAGTTCTGTCAAGAAACTGGATTCCGCAACAAAATCAGTTCTTACTTCTCATTAAGTTTAGGAACAACCCGACAGCTTAAAGTTAAACTACTGACGGAAGGGTGTTCTTTAAATCATACTCTATAAATAAGACCAAAAACAAAATAGTCACAAACAGCAAGTGGCCCTGCTGCTTTAGAAAGACTTTAGAAACATCGTTTTTTAAAACACACTCACAGGGTAGCGTCTCACATTCTTCCGGTAGGTTCCGTGAACTACCGGGCCGGGGCCTATACCTTTTGCTTTCTTTAATCCTGGCCCAGTCGCGACCCCCGCCCAGCAGTGCCCACGCTGCCCATGCTGATTGCAAAAACGACTGGACAGGCTCACCTGCGGGCGGCAGGCAGAGGGGCTAGTAATAATTAATTTATGGCCACACGGGTCGGTGCCTCTCTGTTTCAGTCGTCTCTCTGTTCTCTGGGATGCCTCCGAGTCCTGGCCTCACCAGATACTCACACTTTTTATTGGGGGAGTCCCAATGCGCATGACTGGTCACCAGCCCCACCCTGAGGGTGAACTGAACACCACTCCTGATTATTAAATCAACTTGGCCAGGCTGCACCAGACGGTGCTGTCTGTAGTGCACCAGACTCCAAAGCAGACAGTTGCTTTTTGGCAGCACAGAGCGGAGCAGCCTGGTAGTAAATAGTATGTCTGACCTCCGCTGCTCCAACATCAGACGACTGACTGACTCATGGACCGAAAATCGGCCCCAGCAACAAAACCGGCCCAGTGTGCAAAAACCAGCCCCCACCCCCTCCAACCGACCAGGGGATTGCCCGGTGCCCGGAATTACCATTCCAGCCCTGCCCATTCTTTCCATTCACTCTTGTATATTCACATACATTTACCCACTTCCATGCATACACGACTCTTGGTATACTCTCTGTGTATACGGTTGCATGCAAGTATGTTTTCTGGGTCCGTGTGTAGATGTTTTACACAGCATAAGATATTTACTAGAAAGAACCTTTGCACATGAAATAATTAGCCAACTCTTGTGCCTTTTCAAATGCTTGTTTCTGGGGTAAGAAGAGATTATGTTCATGAGGGATACAGTGTTCATGTTGTGTTATGTCATAAATGGATTTGTATCGCGCACTGTTACTCAAGAGTGTCCTGGCGCGTGGAGAGAACAATGACAGATTAAACAGGGGGTCTAGACCACTTGTTGAAACAGATGTGTTTTCAGGAGTTTTTTAAAAGTGGTCAGGTCAGTCGTATGCCTCAGAGGTTCTGACAAGGCATTCCACATATTGGCAGCTCTTACCGCCAGGGACTGACCACCCAGGCGTGTTTTTCTGAACCTAGGGATAACCAGTCGTCTATGAGCAGCCGAGTGTAGGTGGTGTGTCGGCTGGTAGAACGAAAATCTGGCACTCAAGTAAGATGAGCAAGGACAACATTTCACCTGTTTACAATACTTTTACTTTCTGTTTGTAAATTATGCGATTTTATTGTGTCCCACCAGGAAATGAATGGGTGCAATTTCTGATATTTATGTTTCCCTCGTTGTCATTGCTTGATTTTGCTTGCAAGAAAGTTTCACTCATAGTCGTTGAAATGTCACTCATAATTACACTGAAATTATGAAAATGGCACACATGGCAAACTGAAACCTTGGCCGCTATGGGCAATGCCACGAGGCATGTTTGTCCGGACAATACCCAGGACCTGACTGGCCGTTCTGCCGCGCCGGCAAGACGTGACTGATCAATGGGATGCCATGAAGAAGCCATGGAACCCCCCAACCCCACCCCCCCTTCCCCACCATGTCATTGGAGTCGCGGCTCCCTGCGGAGTGAGGCTGGTTTGAACATTGTTATCAGCCCTGATCGGCGCCATTGGAAAAGCCCTAGCTGTGCGCTCAGCCTTGTGGAGTTGTGGGAGCAGGAAGTGACGCTTTTTTGTTTCATTTGTTGCATTGTGTGAGGTTCTTAACTTAAAAATCTCACACAACGCAACAAATGAAGTTAACACAGTCATCTGAGGCTAGGCAAACAGAGGAAGCGTTGATGTGTGGTCTTTTTAACGTCTGACTAATGAAGGCTTCAGTTAAAACCATCGGATTTAACTTTTCATCGTGTTCCATAAATTTGGTTTCCGTAATGTTGCAGCAATGTCCAGCAAACGGCTGCAGAAGAGCCAAGCATGTGCATGAACTCAAGTCCCTGCCATCTGCTGAAAATAACTACAAAGCAATGAACATGGGTTTACATTTCACTGGTAATGCAAAGTTTATTTTATCATATTAAAAACAAATGACAACAAAAATGGCCTTCCTGCTCTGCTTGTCCCCATCTGCTGGAACTGTCGGTGCTCCGCAGATTGAACATCTGCAGCCTGTCAGCGAGTTTCTCTCACTCCGGGCTAGAAGCAAAGGGTTTCATTTTAGCGTAGAGGAATTCAGCTCCAAAGTAAACTCGGGTGGGCTGTACTCAGAAGTGAGAAGAAGGCAAGAGGCTAAACAGAGGCTTTCGAAAATAGATGCAGATTTACAATGCAGAATAAGCCCCATGGAGTGCGGAGGGCTAGTGGTGGCCTCTGTGATTTTCAGCACTTGTCTTGCATGCTGGGCAGGAGGTCCCAAGTCAGGAGTAGAGATCTGGGCAATCAGACATAGACCTTTTCAGTGAAATGATATCCTCACGGCATTACCCCTGGCTGTGTGAAGATAATTCTCGAATAATCTCACCTGTAGGGTGGAATTAGGTTGCTTGTCATGATGCCTATGCAGAGATCAGTACAGGAAGTCAGAACAGTTATGTTATAGGGATTTCTAAAGCGCATAGCTTCCTCGAAACGGGGCTTCCCAGCGCTGGCCTGCTACCACATGAGCACAACATAGAACAACACAGAGAGGACCTGTGAACAGGGTTGGACTGGGCATAGCGGGCACCGGGCATTTCCTCGGTGGGCCGTCAAGGTAGGGGCTGGTTTTGTTACAGTCCTGCTTTTTCGGCATAGCTGCAATATCGGCCTCTGTAACAAAATCTTCCGAAACCGGTTTTGGTTCCCAGTCTGGCCCTGCCTGTGCTGCAAACAGCCAGGTCTTCAGCTGCTTTCTAAAACACAGATGATTTTGCGTCTTCTGCAGCTGTACCGGCAGATTATTCCATAAAACCGGGAGCATCGCTCGAAAGGAGCAACCTCCCAGTCTTACTCTTTTGGTGCGTGGAACAAGAGTCAAATTGAAGTTGGCGGAGCAGACGGCACTTGTAGGTATATTCGGCTGCACCAGGGAAGCCAAACTAGGTACTGCCTGCTTGTCCATAGTCCGGTGAGCTTTGCACAAAGCTTTCAATTGAGTGTTTTTCTCTAACGGAAGGCAGTAAAGTTTGCAGAGCAGCTGGGAGACAGAGCAGAGTTTTGGCAGATGGAAAAGAAGTCTAGCAGCTGTGTACTGGAGTATCTGCAGCCTGTTTGTTAAAGATCTCTTGGCACCTAGATAAAGAATGTTACAGTAGTCCAGTTGTGAGATGATTAAAGACTGTACAAATGTTTGCTGGACCTTGGGATAGATAAAGCCAATAATCGATTTCAGGTTTCTGAGGGTACCAAAACACATACCTGCTAGTGCCTCTACTTATGTCTCAAAAGAGTGTGTGTCATCAAGCCAGGCCCCCAGATCCTTTGCATATAGCCAGTGTCTACCCCAGGGTGGTGTGGAGTGCAAAAAAACGATGGATTTAGGCCCAGATCCTTGTACTGGGGTGAATGTATGACATTGTTCTACATTCTGTCCATCAACCTTGTTTTTTGCAATTTTCACCCCGAGTGTGCTGGGTATACTCAGACGTGAGTCCCAGGCTCTCCACACCACTGGAGTCAAGCTATCCAGGCTGATGAATGCTGATAGCTAGAAACCGGTCCTTGGATGCTTGATTCCGGTCTGGGAAAGACATGGCTTGGTAGTTCGGACTGGACTGTTCCCATGAGGCACAGGGTCAGAGCTGATTTGCATATAGCCAGTGTCTAACCCAGGGTGGTGTGGAGTGCAAAGAAACGATGGATTTAGGCCCAGATCCTTGTACTGGGGTGAATGTATGACATTGTTCTACATTCTGTCCATCAACTGTGTTTTTTGCAATTTTCACCCCGAGTGTGCTGGGTATACTCAGACGTGAGTCCCAGGCTCTCCACACCACTGGAGTCGAGCTATCCAGGCTGATGAAGGCTGATAGCCAGAAACCGGTCCTTGGATGCTTGATTCCGGTCTGGGAAAGACATGGCTTGGTAGTTCGGACTGGACTGTTCCCATGAGGCACAGGGTCAGAGCTGATTTGCATATAGCCAGTGTCTAACCCAGGGTGGTGTGGAGTGCAAAAAAACTATGGATTTAGGCCCAGATCCTTGTACTGGGGTGAATGTATGACATTGTTCTACATTCTGTCCATCAACTGTGTTTTTTGCAATTTTCACCCCAGATCCTTTACAGCAGATTTTGACTTGGGAGGGGACCCTATCATCTTCAGCTACAAGGATCTCCCCAAACCTGAGCAGGCTTCCCTAGCAGAATCTCTATTTTATTAGCATTCACCTTTAAGTAATTAGAGTGTATTCACTCTGTAATGGTGGTCATACAGTTCTTCCACTGACAAAGAGACAATAAGTTGGGTATCATTCACATATACGAAACCAGAGCCATCTCCCAATTTTTTTTCCACATTCGCTAGCGGCCTGATGTAGCTGTTAAAGAGGTTGAGACTCAGAGCCGAGCCTTGCTATGTACCGTGCTCCAAAGCTATTTGAGATGATTCAAAAGGAGGGAGATATCATTTAGAAGATTGATCACTTAGAAAGGAGGCGAACCAGGCCCAAGCCTTGACACGCACCCCCTCCTCGTGCAGTCGCCGTAGTAGCACTTAATGAGACAGTGCACCAAAGACGGCACCTAAGTCCAATTAAATGAGAGCAGTCAAGCCGCCTTCGTTTGCAGCAAGACGCAGACCCTCCGTTACCATAAGAAGAACAGACTCTGGACTGTGGGAGGGTCTTAACCCATTCTGTGAAGGGTCTAACAATTGATTCTTCCTTAGAGCGCTGTCAGAAGATTGTTAACATGTTTTTATACTACCGCTGCCAGAAATGGTGCAGTAGGAGAAAAACTGGCCAGTGATTTTCTGGCTGGGCAGCGTCAAGCGATGTTTCTTCAAAAGAGAGAGAACTCTGGTGTGTTTCCATGCCATGGGCAACAATGCGAAGGACAGAGAGAGATTAGCTCATTTTAGACAGGTGAGCGTAACAAACTCTTGCAGTGAAAGTATAAACTCAGGTTTGATAGGGTCATCAGGAGAACCCGACTTATCTTGACTCATCAGGTAGATGCAAGAGGTGCTGTCCAGTAGAGCTAGCTCCTTATATTCACCCCCCCCCCCCTCCCCCAGTAGCATACAGTCCGTCCTTGATGCCGGGCCATCATGCTTTGAACTGCAAGGAGCAGCGAAGTGTATGAAGAGATCATTGACCTTTTTTACAAGTTTGTCACAGTTCTCTTTAGATGCCTCAGCCAGTTGCGGGTGAGCTGCCAGTTTGATCAAGCTGTTAACGATTGTATAACTTTTTGCAGGAGTGCTGCTGTTTTTAATTTTATCGACAAAGAAATCAGCACCGGCAGTGGCCTGCTTCGGACATGATATTGAGAAATGAAAAGAGAGTCCTAAAAAGCTATCCTTTCATGCCTGTATTATGATCTCTGTGGCACACATCTGCCTCGCAATTCATTGGTAAATCAGACCATTTGCAGATGGCTACTGCTTATCAAGGGTACGATGTACTACACTACCTGAGAGAAAAGGAACGGATGGGGATCCTTTTTCTTTTTTTACACATACCTCTGTTGTTCTTAACCTGGTTTCAAGAATCGACCTGAGTATATTACAAAGTGTTGCTCTGTTCTTCATCCTGGTTTAAAAGCCACAAGGGTACTGTTGTGAGTTTATATCAGGCACATGTTTGGTGTACTGTGACCTTTGGTGAGGGAGTGCACCCGTATAATTGTGCTTGAACACTATCATTCCTGGGTGGACAACCTCCTAGAAGGTTTGCTGCAGAACACTTAGAGACCACGAAGTAAGCTTTGATGCAGCTCACAGATTTGCTCAAACCTCAACCTGATCCCTGCCTAATCAGCATCAGTGGAAGACAATGGTGAATCTTCCTCACTGTGGACTTCGCCCTAAAGACTACAGACTTCACTCCAGGAACCCTCCATCTCTAGACACAGCAGCTGACCATGACAGGATTGGGTCCGGACAAAGTAGAAATAGAAAAGAATACAGCAAAATCAAAACAAAGAATGAAGCAGTCTCATGACTTGCCCCAAATCCTTGAACTAAACTATTAGAAAACATCATGGAGTCTCCACTCTCTTTCAGTTTCCAGAAAGCTATACAAATGTGGATGCTTGAAGAAGATCTGCAGAAAGTGTGCATGACATCTCATTTCTTTCATAATCAATACTACAACTCATATTTCCCTGTTCTACTTCTACTATGACATTTACTTCTAAGCTACATGTACCGATCACTTGTAGTTGATCACATGCAGCAGCAGTGGTTGAATTAGTCAACCGTGCCCCCTTTAAAGCACCTCCACTCCAGAGCTAGCTGTAAAAGTCTCTATCGTGACCTCCTTTGAATTCAGTTTAGAAAGTTTGTCAATTTTCACTTTGTAGGTGAATAAGAAAAAAACCTTCATGCCTATCATCAAACTAGATATCTTCAATCTCAGCTGGCTCCACTCTTGTCTGTCTCCTCCTTTAAGAAAACTAGCACTGGAGGAAACTTCCACTCAGTCTAAGTGGGAAAGATATGTAATATACATTACAACCAACCCTAAAACATATAGGATACCAGATGCAAGAATGTGTCTATTCTCACACTATTTGTCAACATCTTACAGCTTAAGCAATGCAACAGTGCCGTACCATGTTAAGTAGAGGAGTTGGCCTAACGGCTAGGGCAGTCAACCTCAAACCTGGGGAACCGGGTTCGAGTCTCTGCAATGATGCACAACATCCTGTGATTCTAGGCAAATCACTTAATCTCTCCATGCCTAACAAAAATGAATGAGTCCTCATGTAATGCAACAGGTGCTTGTGTAAAGTGCTCCGATACCTTCGGGTCAAGTTCGCACTATATAAAACTCCGTAAAATAAAGTAGGATAATGTCTCCAGACTTCATGCACATCATCCAACACCGCTAAAACAAGTCAATCCACAACCAACTCATTGCTCAACACTGCCTTCTGAATTGTGGGCTTCAGAACCCTGTTAGGGGGTTGAAGTACTAAATAAATGCTGCATTGCAGTACTATTACATGGCCCTTGTAAATTACCTAGAGCTGTCTATTTATTGTGGAATAAATGAAGAACCTCTAATCTTGAAGCAGGAGGTTATATGTTCTAAACGGCCTGTAAGCATTCTATTCCGAGCAGGAAAATATACCCTAGTGTTAATTAAAAAAATTATAGTGCTAGTTAAGCGTTCCCAGATCTAGAGATGAGATGATTAGCGCAAATTCCTGAAGAAGATTATGTCAAGTAACTCAGATAACAATTGGTCTACATGCACTCTCTGACCTAAATGTACCATTTCCACACAATTCTTTAGAAATCAAGTGCCAGGAAAGTCATTTTTGTCATATGGAATGAATGAAGCACCTGGTAAAAAAAATCGAGGCTGACATTTTTGCACCAGATACCAGATATCCCTCAACCCCTCGCCACTAACGGCACCAGGCTTCTAGAAAACAACTGCAAAAAATGTGTAGCTTGCTTGTTGGAATGTGTGAATAATAATGTGCCTAGTAAAACGTAAGCAAACGGTTTTGCACTAAAATCTAGACAACGTGCCAATGCACACACATACCCTCATCAAAAGAATATGATGCTTTCCCAAATTCGCCTAGTAATCAAGTGCAAAATGTAGAGTGTTCAGTATAATATGTATTCACTTAAGAGCCTGGTATTGTCTTGAACTAAGCTGGTGATCAATCACGGCTCAGAAATTCAAATCTGTCTCAAAATATGACAAAAGACAAACATACGCCTGAAATAACCTACATTTCTATGAAATGTACATGCAAAATGTACTTTAAAAATTCCATGTACATTTTATTCCTTCTGTCCCTTTCTATAAAAGAAACAATACAGTTTTCAACAAAACCACTACCCAAAAAGGCCAGATTAACTACAAGAAATCTTCACCCTCTGAATCCTTACATTACTTGTCACAGTCCTTGCCTCTCACCCTAATAGCTGAAACCGCCTTGTAAAGCATCCAAGAAGGGTGAAGCTTGGTTTCTGGCGTAGAGTACAAACAGGCTTAGCTTAACTAGGTAAACCATGTCTGAGAATCAGACAGAATCTCGCGATGTTAAGACAGGGAAAAGGAAGATGTGCAAGGAGGCAACGATTCTTTCTTTTCTTTAATCTCAAACGCAGCAGCAGCCAACACCTTCCTTAATCGGCAAAAGCATACCTAGGACAGCTGAGAGCGGCAGAAACTCTGAACTTTCAGTGCTGATGACTCAGCACGTCTGAAGTATTGCCCAATCTTTCTAAAAGTTCATCGGGCTCAGTATACACAGAATATCAAAGTTCTGCTGAACTAGTCCATCCTGGCCACATTGCTCGAATCATATAACTTCCTTGTCGAAATCCAATCTTTCAGAACCATCAGAACAAGGCACGCGGCGCAGGACATCAGAAAAAGACATCCGCCTCAGGCACTCCCCTCTGGCATGATGATGCCTGAATTTAGAAATGTTTTAGATTTTTTACTAAGCATACCCAGGACCTCCTGGCTTGCCAATGAAGCAGGGCTAGCGTGTAAGAAAACGAAAACATACGTTGGCTAATTTACAATCCCTGTGTGACACGATTAGCCCCTTTTTGTGATGTTCCTTTGGCACACCGGGCTTAGCCATATAAATCTACCAGGCCACGTACAGCCACCCTGCATGGTTTTTTCATGCCCTTGTAGATATGGAGTAAGGCAAAGCATCGCAAGATGCCGCCTTGCCTTACTCTGCGTTAAAGAGGCGTTCCTTGGGTGTTGCACAACACCCATGGACTTTGACGCTGCCGCGTTGTTATAATATCTCGTAAACGTGGGGCTGCGCCAAAACGAGGAGAAATGTCGGCAGCACACATGGAATGGGGAGAACACCTCTTGTGAATGGTTTTGTGCAGGAAGGGGTCCCTACCTGCACAAAAACATTCATACCAGCAATACAGTCACACTGCAAGGGTGCCTGCATTGGTGCATGGCTACTAACTGTGCACCAGCTGAAAAGACAAAAAAGCACTGTATCTTGTAAATACAATGAATTCCTGTCCCTTTAAAATGGTGTAGGGCAGTGCAAGAAAATGACTTGATGCACTGCCCTATTCCAAATTTTTTGTAAATATTCCCGACCATTTCTAAGATTATTTCATCTGAGAATCCAGTTAAGCATCCCAGTTGCAAGCCATCAGCCATAGGAGATGCACACTAATATGAAAGTATGGTGCCAAAACGAAACACGTCTGCTGAGTGCAAAGCGGGCATTTATTCTAGCATCGAGTCAATGCAGTAGGAAAAGGGATAAGAGATGATTACTCAGCAATAGCATCATGAATCAGTCGCTTTGGAAGGCTGCATCCGATCTCACACTTAGTACATAACATGATACCAATTCACAAATAAAAATCCTCCTTTTCTGACGGTAAAACAGATTTAAATAAAATATTCTTTGAGTGTGTCGGTATTATGAATGCAGGGATGAACGTCTGGGACAGAGTGTCTCTCCAGGGAGGATGAGTAACATGTCCCTAACACTTTATCCATTAGTCGGTAATCTGCAGTTTGTCATCTTCTCTCTGAACAGCATGCATCCAGTGCCGCACTATTAATCTTCATTCCCTGTGCCCTACACACAGGAGCTCGAGGACAATGCTAAAATAATGTACCATGTTGGCTAATGGAGACTGGCTTTGAGGATACTCTTTCAGAGGAACACCAGTGTTAGAATTGGGGGTCTTTAGTTGGCAGAGGTAGGTACCACTGTCCAAATAGGGACCCTTGCTTCTAGTCAGCGTAAGGAGGATACAATCTTTAGATAACCCCTGCTCACCACCTTGGTAGCTTGGCACAAGCAGTCAGGCTTATCAAAGGCAATGTGTAAAGTATTTGTACCAACACTCACAGTAACAACACCACAAACTGACTCCACAACAGTTTAGAAAAATAAAGGTATTTAATCTAAACTACACAAGACCAAAACAACAAAAATCCAACATACACAGTTCAAGAATATGGTTTCAAAAGTGTTCTTAACCGCATCGCTGCTGCAGTGATTTTTGCGCTGTGCTGCAAATTGCCATTTTGCTGGCACCATGACGAGCTCAGCTCGTCATCAGCACACGACACCCGTGGGTGATGACGAGCTGAGCTCGTCATCAGCATCGAAAGGGTTACGGTTGAGTTAAAATAATCCACAGTTGCGTCACGTTTTAGCCAACAGTATCTTTAGATGCGACAAAAGTTCCAAGTGAAAGCTGTAGCGTTGAAAAGCAAGCGATGCGTCACTCCTGCGACCCTGGGGAGGCGATGCGACAACCCCGCTGGACGTAGCGGGCGTGTTGCAGTGACTCCGGTCTGTATGGGGAGGGATGCAATACCTTGCGTGGATTCCGGTACACAGGTTTTGTGGAAGCTGCTTGCAGAAGGGACGATGCGACGATCTTAGGGGCAGCGACGATCTCCGGTGCGATGAGGATGCACGGCTCAGCGACAATCTTCTACTCTCGCGGCCCCTTGATGTGATGGCTCTGTGGCGATGTTCGCAGTGACGTGATGCAGACCGCAAGCAAGTGGTCTGACGATCTCACC
Organism: Lissotriton vulgaris; assembly: GCF_964263255.1. Classification (NCBI taxonomy): domain Eukaryota; kingdom Metazoa; phylum Chordata; class Amphibia; order Caudata; family Salamandridae; genus Lissotriton; species Lissotriton vulgaris. The sequence goes on along the minus strand of NC_141685.1, from coordinate 1,512,390,044 downwards.
CAGTGATGGCAGGCTCTGCGACGATACTCTCAGCGATGGTAATCTTCCCGCACCGGAGTGGTGCGTCCCGTAAATGAAGGATGCGATGACTCTAGCAGCGGCAACAGGCGCTGTGATGATCTCGACCCTCGCGGTGGTGGGACTTTCCTCGCACTGACGGGGATGCGCTCCGCAAGCGAGCAATGTGTGGAAACTTGCAGAAAGTCTTTAAAATCTTGGTTTCCAGCTTCCCAACACCGGTACAACTTCCAGGGGCACCACAACTGGCCCAAGCACTCTAGGAAGGATAGAACTCTCTCAACAGAGTTCAGGGTAGCTGGGGGTGAAGTCCTTTTGTTCCTGGGACTTCTTAACAGGGAGCCAGCTCTTCTCAGGCCCTTGGAGATTCCTTCAAGCAAGGGGACACAGCACAAAGCAAAGTCCTTCCCCTGTCCTTGGCACCAAAGCAACTGCAGGTCAGTCCAGCAAAGAAACAGCAGGACAGTCTTCCTTCTTCAGTCTTCCAGCTTTCTCCTTGGCAGAGGTTCCTTCTTGATTCCAGGGTGATCTCATTTTCTGTAGTCTAGGGTCCTGTACTTATACCCCTAAAAGTCTTTGTTCCCTTTGAGCAGGAGGACTCTGAGCCCAGTCTGAACCAGTTCTGGGTGTTCATTGAGCACTTTGTTTTCCTGGCTTCTCCTTTCCTTTCAGAGAGAGGGGCAGGGTCGTCAGCCGCCCAGCAGGAGGTGGAGCCAGCATTGTGGAAGGAAAGCACAGCCCTGGAGCACTTTGTTGACAGGATTCCTTCTCTCCTTTCACAGTGCAGGGCAGAGGCATAAGACATACCACAGGGGGTGGAGCCAGCACTGTGGGGGGCAGGCACAGTCCTATTCAGGTTCTAGGTGCAACTCCTTCCTCCCATCTAGATGCAGATCTCTCTATTCACCACTGGGTGGACTCATTCTGTCTCCTGGAATCCCACAGCCCTGTCACTCACAAACCAGACAGTCAATTCACAAACAGGCCAAGGCACACAGAAAGGTCAGATAAGAGAACAGCCCCTTTCTAAAAGTTCTTTTCTCAAACACAGGATTTAAAAACCACCTTTCCTAAAAGATGTTTTATTAATTTCTGAGTTCAGGGATACCAGACTTTTATGTCCTACCTTTCTCCTATGGGAAGTTATGCTGGTAGCCACTGTAGCCAGCATTCCCCATGATAGCCTATGGGCAAGGCAGCCTTACAATAGTGAAAAACTAAAATGGCTGTCATTCACTACCAGAGCATGTCACCTGTACTAGTACCTGCTCTACCTTTCACATACACTTCACCCTGCCCAAGGGGGTACCTTGGGCCTTCCATAGGAGTGACCAATGTGTAAAGAAAGGGAAGGGTTAGGCCCGGTTAGTGGGAACACTGACCGGGAGGACATGGCAGTTCACAGACTGCACATAGTCACTGCGTTGGCAGGCCTGAGACACTATTTTAGGGCTACTCATGGGGGTGGCACAATCCGTGCTGCAGACCCACTAGTAGCATTTGTATCACTAGCCCTGGCACACGTAGTGCACTTTACTAGGGACTTCTGGTGATACAAATATGCCAATCATGGATAACCAATTACGATAAAAGTTACACAGAGAGCATATGCACTTTAGTTCTGATCAGCAGTGGTAAAGTGCCTAGAGTCCTATTGCCAACAACCACAGGTCAGGAAAAACAAGGGAAGAAGAAGCAAAAAGTTTGGGGATAACCCTGCAAAAAGGGCTATTTCCAACTACAAGTGACACATGGTGTGGAGCCATAGGGTTCAGAATGAGGTTGCTCCAAAGCCTTGCGGTCCTCTTCCAGCACAGTGCCTGTGCAGCTGCTCTAAGAGTGTACCTGCCTAACCCTGAATTCTTGAATCTACACCAACCTTTATCAGAGCACCTAATCAAAAACGACAGCAGGATTTAGTGTCGGTGGCTGCAGTAGTGCATTTACCCCCTTCACTGCGGCGGCTATTCCGCCGCAGTGCTAAGGGGGCGGAGCGGCCGCATGCTGGTGACAGAACAGCTCCGTCACCAGCCTCGGTTGAGGTGTGCTCATGACGGAGCGGTTCCGTCATGGCCCGCCCCGCTCAATGGAACGTCCAGCGCAGGCGCGGAATTCGCGCCGCGCAGGCGTTCCGAGCGGGCCATGACGGAACCGCTCCGTCATCAGCACAGCGCACCCGCAGCTGATGACGGAGCGGTTCCGTCATCAGCATCGAACCAGTTAATGGATGCCTCCTAGAAGCAGGCTCTATCTGCCCCTGGCTTACAAAATTACTCTTCATTGCCCTATGATCTTTCTTGTTTTTGTAGTAGAAAACAATTACAATTCAGACACTGTGCCTTTTTACCTGTAAACACTGTAGACACAGACCAGTCCCAGAAATGTGTATGGCACTCATTGCACTTAAGGTGAGGTAGCAGCAAAATCTATTACTCTGGTGCCACACTTAAGAAGGCACCACAATTGAAGATTCAATGCAATAGCCTTGATCTAATTGGGTGTCCACTCTCTTAGAAGCTCGGTTTATAGCGAACGGTTCTGTGACACCACAATCGAGATCGCAGGGAGAACCCACGCCCAACAGCACTTGGTATGCCTTTTCAACCAATTTATCAAATGACACCAAAGGTCAAGGCATCCACCTGATATCAGGCAAAATTGTGCTTACAGGCTGAAAAAGAGGCATGTCCTATATACAGGTGAAATGATAAATGGAACAATGATCCCGAATCCTAAATCTACGAATGCCAAGAGAAGGTGCAAATCCCTAAACCATGTCATGATTCACAACATAATACTTTACCTTCTTAAACGGCCAGATCTGCATCAATATTTGAGGGAAGCGACTCTCCTGCACGGCAAGGCTACATTAGGGATAGTTACTTCAAATGTTTTCCCTGTATGTAGGGGAGATCTCACCAGCCTTTGGGTGAATGGTTATAGTACATGGACATAGCGATACAGGGCCTGTTTTTAGTGATAAGCTTCCTTGATCACATGTTAATCGTGCACTGTGCTGTTCTTCCTTGGTAATTTTAGATTTTGGTCTTGGAAGCGATCAACACATTTTTACACAGTAAAGCGTGATGTGAGAATATTTTCAATCTTCGTTTTAAGAATTATATCATCAGCTGTGGGGGATTCTGGAATGCATTCAGGACCATGATCTATTGCCCAGTTTGACTGCTAATGGTAGGATGGTTTACATTGTCATGGGTACTGAAAGTGGTACCAGTATTCCAGCCTGGATTTACCCAGAGAACATAAAGAGTGGAGAATGCGGAGATGGACAAGCCTAGTGTGCAGACAGGCAATGCTTAAATACCATGGAACATTAATCCATTGACATGACCACCATTCTACAAATCGCACATTTCGTTAATTTTGAAAATTCTTCCTTTAGTCTCTTGGACTCAACTAATTAAGCGCTCACCTACTTACAGGGTACTTTGACTTCTAGTTAGGTTACACTATTGTGACGTGGTTACAAATGTCCCATGTATTATCTCCTGAAGCTACTATCTATGGCAGGTAAGAAGACACACCCAATGCCAGGGGCATCTCTGTGATACTGGATTCTAGCATCGGGGAAGCTCGCTACAACTCTCAATGGAGTTGGTGTGAAGCTTGGTGTTTCAAGTGCCATAATTAAAAAATGCAGTTAATTCTGCTTTTTGGATCTTGTGTCTACACTCTGAGTTGTTCTGACTGCTTTGACAATCGACTGTGATGGCTTCTGGACTTCTATAGGATTTCTGAAGAACTTTTAGGTGAAGGCTTGTCTACCGACATACATTGTAATCTGCTTTCATTTGCCTTTGCATGGCCCAGACATTAGTGTAGTTGCATTACTTTGCAGTAACGTGAGCTCGCCAGTAATTGGTATAGTAATAGTGTGTTTTTAGGTCGAGCCTAAGCCATCCCGTTAGGGATGCTTGGCAAGATATAACGTAAGGGCTCTGAAAAATGCACCCAAAGGTGGATTGCCTACAGTGCATGTGAGCCGGGCGCGTGCACATCGCACACCATTTGTAAGCTTATGAGCCTTGCATCGGACTTCAAAGAAATCCGCTCCCCCGCATCAGACTTCAAAGGAATCCGCACCCCCCCGCCACGCAATGCCGACAGCTTGTTACTCTTTGCTTTCTCCTCAGTTTCTGTTCCGCTGCTGTCTGTCTCTGCGCTACTTCTCCTGCAGTTTCAGCTCTTTCCCAATTTTCCCTGTATGTTCTCCTTTTCTTACACGTGCATGCTCTCTGCTTTGCTGTATCCCTATTTTACTTCTGTATTTCATTCTCTACCTCCATTTCCCTATCTAGCTTCCTTAAATCCGGCATCCTCTGCTCTCCCTAATTATTTCGGACACCCGTTGCTCTTTCGCCTCAGCAGTTTTATTGTGCTCCGAATTTTCACCCGACTGTTGCCCCGGAAGGCTCCGCTCTTCATCATTTGTACCTTCTGCCCCTGTTTCATCAGCAGTCGTATTTCCCTCGCTGCTCCCCTGTTTCTCGTACTATTCCGGCGTTACCACGGTAGCCATTTTCCTCCGCCATTCCAGCAACTCTTGCTTTTCCTCTGCCTTTCCTCTGTTTACACCAGCTTGTTAAATAATGGTATAGCAATATTACTTTCTCGGTAAGTAGAGCGCTACACTATTGATTTATTTGTAATTGTCAGAGAAATATGTATTTCAGGAATTTAGCTTAAAAGTAGTTTCTTGTAATAGTTTTCGTTGCACAACAGCGCACTAGTTCATTTTGCAAAGGTGGTGCACATCACAGCAGTTGAAACTATGGTAGAGAGGTTATTAAAAGTAGCCCAAGACAATGGAGGTACTGATGTGCAGGTTTATAGTGGCAACAGCTAAAGTGCCAGCGTTCCACTGCAGTGCTTTCAGCAACAATAGAAACAGAAGAGTTCCTACTTAACAAGCATTGACCTCCAATGCTTAATTCAGATGACCCCCACAATATTCAGCAGTTCTAAAGAATCACTGTTGCAACATGATGATAAACTTATTATATGCTGCCCTGCTCTAAACCATCAAAGTAGTGCGCCTTCAAGAGGGACAGCAGTCCATAATGGCCACTCCATGTGTAATTGCCATGCATGCTGGATGAATATATTATTTTCCAGCACCATCTTCAAGATGCTTAAAATCACTTTCAATATTCTTTCATTTATACAGCTGGTATCAAGTCATAAATCTCCACTGCTGCGGGATTACACAAGCACGTTATACTCAGTCCAATATAGCCTATAGTATTCAGAAATAAAAGAGTTCATTTGAAGATGCTCATCAACACTATATTAGGGTTTGGAATGTTTTCTAGTATGCACCTACCTGCATCATTTAACAAGCTTGACCAAGTGTTATGGCACTTCTATTTACCATCCCATCCCAGATGCCTGATTAGCAATGTGAAGGTTAAGTGCAAATTTCTAAATTGCAGTCAGATATTATTTTGAAATGTGCTTCATTTGTGACTGAGCAAGTTATGCCTACCTTGTGCTACAAGAGGGCACACTGCATTAAAAGCTATCAAACTCAGAAATGCCTGCCAAGAATTTTAAGTACCATGGACCTTAACAAAAATTGCATGTTAAATTTTAAGTTGGTCGTTGGCGCTGCTCCATGTTTCCATCCAGGAAGGCCTCCCTATTTGCTCTGCTCTCCCAAATGCTCATCCTCCACCCAACTTGGTATCCACTTGTGATCTGCTCTCATCGTGTCACAGTGTCTACACAGGAGCGCTCACGACTCACTAATCCATACCAACTTCAGTGACAGTATGCGTGCAAGAAGTCCAACATACCATCACTGCCTGCCTAAGTCCTCAGTGGTAACAAAGAGGAAAGGGTACGCTCCATGAAATCCTATTGGCATGCAATTTTACCAGAGTGGTCATTTGCCTGCTAGCTTAAGAGATCTAGTTTTTTCTCTATTCAGTTCCTTTAGAGTTGTGGTGATGCCTTAGGAAGCTTTGCTCATGTTGGATTTTCCTTTGCCGTCCTCCCACCATGGGGAATATTTGGAGAATACTGCTTAGTGAAATGCTGCCTGGGAACGACTTGAAGTACACTGAATGTGTGATAATGCACAGTTCATCTTTCAAGTTAGAAAGAGGTCTTTTGACCAGGACGGTGTGTGGGAGAAAGGGTGGAAGTAAAGGGGGAGAGCAAGGCTTTCAGTTGTTCTGATTGCCCTAGCAATCGAAAGGGTCAAAGTAGAGGCTTGAAAACAAGCAGAGAAGGGGCTTGTACACTAGGAGCATTGCAATGTGGGATTCAATCAGAGAGGTGGCGCACCAGATGTTAGGCGGTTGTCTGCCCCCAGAGAGACACTCCATCCCAGCTTCCTTTAGCACACCATATGTTTACCTGCGCACCCACGTTCCTGTCGAACCCGAGGTTAGCAGATCACCTTCAGTTTCAATGACTGGGTGTACTCAGTGTAAGGAGGGACCAACTGCTGGGCACTGTGCAAATATGTATTAAATTGTGAACAGAGGGTTTGTTGTGTTTTCACCCCTTCCTAGAGCCCTGCATCTCCACTCTGCATATTGCTGAAAGAATCAGAACTTTTTCATAGCCCCCCCGCCCTCCGCCTCCCCGCCCCCCTCACCCACCCCCTCCAAAATTTGGCTCTAGTTGCGCATTTGGACTGAGGCACTGACATATATCTACTTAAGAAAACTCAAGGGACTCGCCAACAACCTTCACAGAGGGCCGGCGCTGTATTAGAACCACTACAGGCAGCTCACAGCACAGTCACAAAAGGGCTCCAGAGACAATGCAACGACCTGGGCTAAAACAAGTCTTATTTCTCAAGGAAAGACAGCGCCCCAAAAGCAAAATGACATTTTACCCAGGCTCCGAACATCCTGTCCTTGAGGCTGCTTCTCCAGTGCGGGGGATGCCACCCTATACTTGAAACCCAGGCAATATCAATGAAGTACAAGAGAGGGGACACTCGTTTCCTTGGCTGCAGTCAATTAAACCCGCTCTCATCCCGATCTCTGTGCATGGTCAGACATTTGCTCTATGGGTCTGTGGCTGAACAGGTTCTCCAGCAAGTCCTCGTCTGATATCCACATGCTTACTAATGTAGGTAAGACCCACCAGCAGACTGGGTAATTCCGATCATGGGCTCCATAATTACGTTTTATTGATTTTATATAAACGTATTAAATAATTTAAAAAAAAACATTCATTCAAGTTAGAAAAGAATCAGGTCATTATAGGGATCCACACACAACAATATACTGTGAAGAATGGCTAAAAGCCATTGAAAAAGCAATATGTCTTTCAATCAATTTGCTATGACGTGCAAATATACTATGGTGTTAAAAAGAATAAAATTATTGCTATACAAGAGGTGCTCGCCAAAGAACAAAGAAAATCCACCTCTCAGATACCTGTAGATATAATAATAGGTCAGAACATCATGGGCCGTATTACGTATTGGCATTGTTTGTGCCTGGCGCACCTTTGAAAAGGTGCGCCAGGTGTAAACAATGCCAATGTGCCCAATTGTGGTGAATGCGCGCCCCCCATTGCAGCCTCGAACTTGCCCTGCCCCGAAGGTAGCGAATTCTGGTGAAAACAAGGAGCAGGCAGGCGCTCCGTGTTTTCACAGTGCAGGCGGCACTTGCCGGTACTTTCAAAGGGGTTAGAGATCTCCCTTCAAACGGGTGCAGTCAGTGACTTAACCCACCTGCAAGGGGATGTCTGGGGGGTAAATGGAACCCCCTTTACCCTCTGCAGAGAGCTGCTTTCAGGAGGCGCACTGACAGCACGCCACCTTTTGAATGGCACACTGTCACTGCAACTCCTGAGAGCTTCTTTGACTCTGCTCCCACGTCTGTAATATGGAGCGGGCGCAGAGTCAAAGGAATGCCCTCCTTTGCAAAGGTCACGCCCCTGTGCAATGAGGGAGCACCCTCTGTTGATAGCGATGATGCTTTAAGTGCGCCAGCACTGTCGACATTATAGAAGGGGACACACAAGAGTCTGCGCTCTCTTCTATATTACCAAATTGCCACAGGGGCATGCAAAGCGGGCACAAACGCCTGTTACACCCATGGGCACCTTATGTAATACGGTCCCATATAGTCCGCCAAATACAATGGTAAACCAACACACGTGCCTTAGAGCAGTGCACCCCACAAACAATTTGAGACACATGCTTACTCCTCAACGTGCCCTCCCTGCACAGACACGCCATAGAAATCTGGGACCTGATCGACACCCTCTCGCCCGATGTCACCTTCTTCACGGAACCCTGGACCAACGCCTCCTCCAGCACCGACATCGCCACTGCCATCCCCGAAGGCTCCAAGATCCAAAGAAAAGACCGCCCGCACCACCGAGGAGGACTTGCCATCGCACACAAGACCCTCCTCCGACTCTCCCCTTCCAGCACAAGTGACCCCCCCACTCCAACACAGAGCCCCTTTACCTCCAGATCCTGACCAGCCCCAGGACCACGCTACGCAGCACTCTCCTCTGCAGACCGCCAGGACTTCGCACCCAGCCCGCAACCACCATCGCCGAGCTTGTCGCACTCCAAGCCATCACCTCCACGGACAACATGCTACTCAGGGACCTGAACTTCCACTTCGACAACTGCAACAACCCCGACTCCACCATTCTCCTCAAAAACCTTGCCAACCTCGGACTGAAGCAGCTCGTCAACATGCCCACTCACAGAGCTGGACACACCCTCAACCCCATCTTCACGGGAGGGACTAACATCCACCTCAGCCACCCCACCCAGCCCCTCTGGACGTACCACCACTGCGTCCACTTCACCTTCATCACCACCACTGCACCCAAGCCCGCCCTGTGCCCACCACCCCAGAACTGGAGCAATGTCACAGAGGTGCACCTCAACACCCCCATCCTCCAAACCCTCCCAGCCCCTCGACCGACACCAACGCCACAGCCATAGAATTTTACAGTTGAATCATTTGCTGTGCCGACAAGCTCACAACCCTCTGCAACCTGGCCAAACAACGCCCACTGAAGCCCGCCTGGTTCACCGCAGAACTACAAGAAGCCAGACTCTCCTGCAGACGCCTAGAGAAAACCTGGTGAAACCAGAAAACCACGGTAGCACAGAACAACTACAGGAGCGCCCCGAAGGAATACCACCAGCACATAAGGGACACAAAACGGACCTTCATAAGAGACAAAGTCCAGTCCAACGCAACCAACGCTGAGGAACTGTTCAAGGTCATACAGCAGTTCGCAAAACCCACCAGCGAAGCCACGGACGTCAAACCTTCCCAGGAGCTCTGCGACAAGCTCAGCTCCTACTTCCATCTGAAGATCAAGATCCTCTACAACAATTTAGACGAAACAACACCAGACATCACCCGCCTACCCACCGCCACGATAAGTCAACCCTCAAGACCTGGGATCCCGCCATCGTCGAACACATCACCGCGACCATGAAGAAAACCCACTTGGGAGCCCCAACGGGCCCCTGCCCACCACACAAATTTCACAAGGCCGCCTACGCCATCGCACCTGAACTAGGACGGATCATCAACTCATCCTTCATATCCAGCAGCTGCCCAGACGACTGGAAGTGGGCGGAGGTTAAACTCCTCCTCAAGAAACCTACGGCAGATCCAACGGACCTGAAAAACTACCGGCCCATCTCTCTCTTCCCCTTCGCGACCAAAGTCACAGAGAGACTCGTAAACGCCCAGCTGACCGCCTTCATCGAAGAGAACTCTATCCTAGAGGCCTCACAGTCTGGATTCCGAAGAAACCCCAGCACTGAGACTGCCGTCCTCGCCATCACGGACAACATCCACATACTCCTCGACCAGGGACACACTGCGGCCCTTATCCTTCTAGACCTCTCCACAGTCTTCAACACTGTTTCACATCCCACTCTCGCAGCCAGACTTCAGGACACGGGGATACAAGGAACCGCCCTCGACTGGATCCAATCCTTTCTCTACGGCAGAACACAGAGGATCAGACTCCCTCCCTTCCTCTCCGAGTCCACCGATATCACATGCGGAGTAACCCAAGGATCATCGCTCTGCCCCACGCTCTTCAACATCTACATTGCCCCCCTCGCCACCATCATCAGACAGCATGGGCTCAGCATTGCATCCTACGCCGATGACACCCAGCTCATCCTCTCCCTCAGGAAGAACCCTAAAGACACCAGACTCTGTTTCCAGGAAGGAATGCGAGACGTAGCTGCCTGGATGAAGAGCAACTGCCTGAAGCTCAACTCAGAGAAGACTGAGGTCTTTATCCTTGGACCCTCCACCTCCGCCTGGGACAACACCTGGTGGCCCTCGCCCTCGGAAACCCAGCCACCAGACCACGCACGAAACCTCGGCATCATCCTTGACTCCTCCCTCTCCATGCACCACCAGACCAACGTCGTTGCGTCCACTAGTTTCGTCTGCCTGCGCATCCTCCGTACGACCTTCAAATGGATCACCACCCGACTGCAGAAGGACCGTCACCCACGCGCTCATAACCAGCAGACTGGAGTATGACAGCCTCTCTACGTCGGAATCAACAGAACTCTTCTACAAAAACTCCAAACCATCCAGAACACCGCAGCCAGACTCGTCCTCGGGACACCACGTCACGAACACATCACCCAGCACCCATGAGGCCTCTACTAGGTCCCCGTCGAGAAGAAACACCCGATTGATTGATTGATTGTGCGTGGTAACTCGAAACAGTGTCACAAATCTAGCAGCAAATACATTAATAAAGTCAGACCTTATCGCAGTAGTGCGGTTTTATCATCTCCTCTCGAGGTTCACCCTGGCAAGAAACTCAGGGTTCAAGCTAGAAACCATGCACCAAACAAGAAACGTATATCATTGTCAGTTGCAAAACTACATACTTAATGAACCAAATATTTAGATCGGAAATAATAAACTGAATTAAGTATTCACTGATAGATTTGTGACACTTTTTCTGGTAAACACACAGAATGGGAAAGCATGGTTCTCACGTAGCTTGAGGGGTGCACTGCTCAGAAGTGTACACCGTTAGACACATACTTTGGGTTGCCATTGTATTTGGCTGAGTACAGGATGCTCTGTTTTATTATTATTTCTTCTACAGGTACCTGAGAGGTGGATTTTCTTAATTGTGTATTGACCATCACTTGTATGACAACAATTGTATTCCTTTGAACACCATAGCAAATGTCCACGACACAGCAGCATGATTGATAGACCTAGGTCCTAATGAATGCCCCTACACCTTGTTAAATGGTAATTTCATGGCAGAAACATATTCACCAAGTAAACATAGCTAGAGATAAATACATTTTTCCCACCATCACTCTATTCTTTTTAACCATGTCCCTAACAGACAAGAATAAAGGTTGTCGTCCGATTAGGCATCAGTTTTAATTTCACTCTCTTCACATGATTGTTACACTCTGCTTATATCACCCACACATTTCACTTGCACAGGGTGTGACACAAAAGAACCAAGAGCTATTCCTAATTTAGGAGTTGTAGCTCACACCACAACTATTGTTGTGGTGAGAGGAGGAACCCTATGAAGAAGCATGCCACCTTATGGTGGTTGAGGGTTTTTATCCTTAAATAGAAAACTTTTTTCACTTGTCAGAAACATAGATTTTCTGCTGAACTCTTAAATGTTGATTCTAAATTTTGGAACCCAGGTATATTGTTTCGTGTGTATTATCTCCCTGGGAGTCTGAACCTGCAGAACTTCAAATTTTCCTTGTCCACTTTTTGTGCTGATTATAGTGATTGAACTATGACAAATAATGAGTGAACGAAGTTTCGATCATAGGATGACAAATATTGTAGAAACAGAAGTGCCATAATTCAGCAAGCACTGGTAAAACCAATCAGCCTCACCTGTGTGACCTATTCCTTTTTCAGTGGCTTTCAGCCATGCTTCACAGCATGGCTAAAGTTGAAAAGAAAAAAAAAGCTTTGGCATGGCCGCCACCTCATTCTGTAGGTATGCTCGACCAAATGAGTGCCCTGTATGCATCTGCTTTTTCTCTTTGGTATTATAGAAGGGCCAGCAGATGCTTGTTCAGCTCCTTATATAATATGGATCATGTTATGTTGGCACATTCACATAGGGACGTTTCCTCATTTACATTGGGAGGTGCCCCATGCAAATGAGGGAACAGTTTGCAGTGTTGCCCTTGCCATACTACATATCTGGGCCTTAGAGGCAAAGGGACTGGCAAGAGTCATGCTGACTGTGCCCTACATAGAAGTGGCTCACAGCACATCCACATGGGCATCCTTGTGGAGGGGCCATAGAGGTCAGAGGGAACTTCCAGGTACCCCACTGAAGCTGGGTTCAGTAAGGTATGGAACTCGGCTCCAGAGGCATGTGTGCCATTGTTTTAAATGGGTCTGGGTCTCTGGCTGAAAGTATTTATTTTGAAGTTTTATAGAGCGCGAACCAGACCCGTGAGGGTATCAGAGCGCTTTACAGGATTGACGGGTGAAATACAAAAGACTTAGGAGGGGAGGATACCATTGGGATAAAAACAGGTAGATACATTATACAACAAAAACAAGCAGACTCAAATCCGGATACATTTGGGATAAAAACAGGTAGATACATTATACAAGAAAACAAAAGTGAATGGAAGAATGCAGACTTCATACAGCCACTCTGCTATTCAGTGATGTGCTGTTCTGAGTGCATGTGCACTCTGAACAGCGCAATCACGGTAACTGGGCGTCATGTCTCGGTCTGCGTCCATTGCACCCAGTAAAGTGTGCAGCGCGGGGCAGAGAGGGACAATGCTTCCTATATATAATGTGACACCAGAAATATGTAGTAAATCAAAATACGGCTGCTGCTAGCTTTATTTTGTGTCCCAAGTTACATTCTGCCTAATCTTTCTGGTCAGTTAGGTTACATTTGATGCTTCTAGGGGCCATCTTGTACTTCTTTACTGGTCTCCGTGGGCAACTGCCCACTATTATAGTGCAGGTAGCACAAGCCCTGTATCAAACTGTAAAGTTGTTATACCAACAGTCTGCCTCGTTCAGTGCCTGCCTAGTCTCCAAACTGAGCACCAAGGATGCATTCATCCAGAAGAAAAAACACCAGCGCGTGCGTCGGTTGTCACTACTCTCATTCAGCACAGCAGTGAGCTGGAGTTTGCACTGCAGCTGCCTCTCTCCAGAAGACCTCTCTGTTGCATCGTGTTTTAAATGCTGTGGACACTTTACTTTTAGGACAATAAAATACACACAAAGGAACCATTTGTGGTATAACACATTTTGGGGAAGCAAACCGGTTTTATTTTACATACGCAGGATGTTAATCATTCGCACGACTGTCTCCCGAGGTTACCCTGCGAGCAGGATTAGTATAAAAGCTATCCCTAATCCCACGTTTTAGCTGAAACAATTAATTCCATAATGGCATGTGATTCCGAGCGATCCATTATACCAGTAGGGGACAAATCACATTCGGAAGCCGCAGAGCACCCACGGTACAGGCTGCGATGTTTCTCTTTGCTTCTGAACCTCGTGCTCCGATGGTTTATGCGACGGAAAGCTTGCTTTAACCCCTCGCATTTTAAAACAACCGGAATGTATTACTGTAGCTCTTACACATACTTAGTTACAGCCTACTGGTTCTATTTGCGGCGGGCAGTGCTGTTTGGCAGTAGAACAAATAGTATTTGGAGGTGCTACGTTCCAACACGAAGGATAGGAAGCAAAAGGAAGATCTGCTGAAGAGAGCACGTGCAGCTGAGCAAAGATAAACAGCGAACACAAATGTGCATGGAGACAGACAATATACCCAAAGGGAGAAGACACACCAAAAGTAACATGCAGATAGAGCTCATTTGAAAATATCACGCACTCACTCACTCCCTGACCATGTCAACATAAGTTTATAGAAGACTGAACCAGGTGCCATAGAAAGACAAAACACGTAGATCATGGGGTTCAGTGAAAGGTCACAAAACCCATCCAATATGTGGAGGGCTCTCTGCTGGGACTAGCTTCAGGTTTACTGGTTAATTGCACCAGCGTTGGACTCAAGGTCATAAACTCACTTCCCACCATTAGTCTGGGTCACTCTGTATTGGGACAACCCGCCATCAGTCCAAATAGACTGACCACACTCAGATTGGTAAGGTACTAGGTAACAAGAAGCATCCTCCCACACAAAAGGAGCATCTTTTTTTCAGAACATAAGCCTACAATCAGCCCTTGACACCTCAATACCACTCCCACCCCGTACACAAGGGATCACCTTCCATGGGACATACCAGACTATAACCAGCCTTCATGACACCTAGGAGCACCTAGAGGCCTAATAATTGCTGACTACTGCGCCATACAAAAAACATGTACCATAACAACGATTTTTCTGCCACAAACCAGCATTGAGCACAAAACTAAAAGTAGAAAACTGCACATCCTAAGAACAGAGACTTCAAAAACATCAAGACTGCAATCTCCCCAAATAGTCTCCATGATTCTTAAACTAAAAGACGGACAACATGTTAGAAGTGAAAAATGCTGCACCAGAGGACTGTTTGATAAATTACAATTTCCTCCCCTAGAGCAATCGGACTAATCATTTTAATTAGATGAAAGTATTCTACAACATTAATCACCTGACACCTTTTTCAGGTATCTTTTAAATACTGAATATTCAATTTTCTATCCTGTTATTTAAAATACGTATGTGCAAATAATCAGGTATGACAAAGAGAGTGCGTAGATCTGTACTGAGGAACAAGTTACTTACCTTTTGTAATGCCTTATCTGTTTGAGACTCTATCCTGCCTGACGTTCTCTGAAACTCCGGGCAGATATTATTGCCAACAGGAAGGCCGTCTTGATGGTAAGGAGCCTGAAAGGACAGTTGTGCAATGGGTCAAAGGGAGTGCACATTAGGAATATCAGGACCAGATTAAGGTTCCACAGAGGCAAGATGAAGGGTGAAGGAGGAAACATATGTTGCAAACCTTTCAGGAAGCAATGTAAAATAGGGGATTTCAAGAGGGATAATTGGCCAGGCAACTGCAGAAAGGCTGAGAGAGCAGAAAGCTAGGCCTTTAAGGTGCCCAGAGCATAGCCCTGCTGGGCAATGGAAAGGATAAAGATAAGGAACTGAGAGAGGGGAGCAAAATTAGGGTCAACCTGTTTCTGTACACATCATGCCATAAACTTGTCCCAATGGCAGGCGTATAGCGTTTTGGTAGAGGGAAGCCTGCCTACCAAAATAAAATTGCTGACTTTGGGCAGAAGGTCGAAAGCTGTCAACAGTTGAAGCTCAATTTCCATGCATTACGTCAGAGCATTGGCAGGTTCGAGTGGAGAACCCTCTCCTACTGCTCCAACAGAAGATCCTCCGGAAGAGGCATCCCGATCGGAGGACCGAAGGCCATGCTCAACAGCTCGGGGACTAATCTCTATGAGCCCAGTCCAGAGCCACAAGGATGACTGCGGACCGGTCGTTCCAGATCCTCTTGAGAACTCTGGGCAGGAGTGGTGTGGGTGGAAAGGCATACAGGAGGCCTGAGCTACACTCAAGATGAAAAGCGTCTAAGAGCAAGAGCCGCTTTGGAAACTCCAGTGCACAGAATGGCTAACATTGCACGTTCTCAGCGGTGGGGAACAGGTCTTACCAAGTCTCTCCCCAGGGCTGTAAAAGACCTTGCACCATCTCTGGTTAAAGACGCCATTTGTGATCCGCTAGGCATCTTCGGCTAGGTTTGTCTGCCCTGGTGTTCAGAGAGCCCGCCAGGTTTTGAACCACCAGGCAAAAGTCCTGACGTTCCAGCCATTTTCCGAGATACAGGGCCTCTTGACAAAGGGTCCATGACCCCACCCTATTTCCTGCAGTACCACATGGCAGTGGGATGGTGTTATCTATCAACACCTGCACTAGCCTTCTCTTGATGGAGAGAGTAGATAGTCTTTCCATGCCAGCTGCATTGCCTGAAGCTCAAGAAGGTTGATGTGGAGTCGGGACTCTGCTGGAAACCAGAGTCATCTGATCTCAGCCTCTCCCAGATGGCTGCCCCATCCCAGGAGTGACACATCTGTCACTACTGTGAGATCTGGTTGGAGAAGAGAGAGGGGTCTGGCGCTGACAAAATTGCAGTTCGTTAACCACCAGTGTAGATCCTTCGCAGTTCCCTCCAAGATCTGGACGAAGTCAGAGAGATTCCCCTGATGCTGCACCCACTGGAACTACAGACCCCTCTGTAGAGCCCACATATGCCAGCGAGCATGTGTCAAAAGCAGGAAGCAAGAGGCCATGAGTCCCAGTAGCCTTAGAGTCAATCTCACTGAAATTCAGGATAGAGGCTAAAACATTGGTGTCATAACCTGAACATCCTGGACTTGGCTTTCAGGAGGATAAGCCCAACATATCCAGAACAGCTCTAATGAAAGGGAGCATCTGAAGAGTCAGGTGTGACTTCGGCAGGTTGGTAGTGAACCCCAATGAATGCAGAAGGTCTGCTATATTCTGGAGGCTGGAGATGACAGCCTGGGGCGAGCCTACCTTCAACAGCCAGTTGTCGAGATAGGGAAAGACTGGAAACCCTGATCTCTGCAGATGAGCTACACCACTGCCATCACCTTGGTGAACACCCGAGGGGCGCTGGTAAGGCCAAAAGAAAGCACAGTAAACTGAAAGTGCTCATGGCCCACCGTGAACGGTACCTTCTGTGGGCAAGCAGGACAGGAATATGGAAATATGCGTCCTTCAAGTCCAAGGCTACCATCCAGTCTCCCAGGTCCAGGGCAGACATGACTTGAACAAGTGTGAGATTTGTGCAGTATTGTCCCTCCAGAACACTGTGGTCTTCTCAGCCTCTCTCTTATCAATTCCCATTTTTAAGCATGCCTGCAAGGGGGCAAAGCCTTTTCATTTCTGGCAGCTAAAGCCTCAAATGAACTCCTTCAGGAACTGCACCTGATTCAGATGGAGACTGCATTTTATAGGAAACTCAAATCCTGTTTTCAGTGAGTAAGTAATATTAGGCAGTTGTTGTGCGACGTTGGGATATTCACCTCTCTCAGTGACAAGACACTACATGGAGTAGCGTACAGTTTAAAAATCCCACATTAATTCATTCATTTTGAACTTCTCCTTCTTGATGAATAGCTTGAGAGGGTGCAGGGTCTAGGATAGGACGACGGCCTCTGTCCTTCTTGGGCACGAGAAAGTAGCAGGAATAGCATTTACGACCTACTTCTGATGTCGGCACCCTCTCTGTGGCACCCATGGCCAAGAGAGCAGTCACTTCCTGGCAAGACAAGGTAGGATGGTCCCCCTTCAGCCTTCTGCAAGTAGAGGGCATGGGTGGAGATGTAGTCATGAAAAGGAGGGGTAGCCCCTTCAGGCAATTTGAAGAAACCAATGGTCTAATGTTATAGATCTTCAGTGGGGCAAGTGATGGCATATCCTTCCTCCTACTGGGTGCCCATGAGAGAAAGAGGGTAAGCTAAAGGGGTTCGGAGGCAGCCGCTGCTGGGGTGTGGTACACTGGCCCAACCTCTGGCTGCCTGACCGACAGGGTCTATGGGTTCTATGCCCATGCCCATGCCCATGCAGAGGCCGGGAGGCTTGTGCACTGTAGTGGCTGTGCATGTAAAATCATGGCTGGAAACTTGGCCACATAAGGAGCGAAAGGCTGTCTGGGGTTGGCGAGGGGCCATGGAAAGGCACAAGGCCCTGGCTGTAGCTCTGCTGTCCTTGAAGCACTCAGGGTTAAATCTGCCTTGAATCTGAAGAGATGGGATTCATCAAAGGGCATTCTCACGAGTGATGCTTGTACATCCTCAGAAAAGCCAGTCGTTCTCAGCCAAGCGTGGCACCGTTAGGCCACCGTCGGGTAACCCGTTCTCCGAGCGAGTTGGAGGTATCCAGTCCAAATCTGATCTTGAGCTTAGCCGTATCTCTCCCATCAGCAACAGCTTGGGAGAGTATGGTTCAGACTTCCTCCCGAACCAAGGACAGCGTCTGTGCAACCAAATCCCATAAAGCATGGGAGTAACGGCCCAAAAGGCATCTGGTGTTCATTGATTGCAGTGCCAGGCTGGTGGAAGAACACATTTTCTTGTCTAAGGTGTCCTGCCTCTTGGATTCCCTATCCGGGGGATGGGGGCGGTAGGAAATGCACCAGGATTTACACAGGAAGTAGAAGGTTGGTCCGCCAAGCTTTCTCGGATAGGGTATTGTGTGAGGAAATTGGGGTCCCTTGTGGCGGGGTGGAGGGCAGTTGTCCAGTTCATAGGAGCCCCTGTGCTGGGCCTGGACCAACTCCCAAGCAGGACGTCTATAAAGTATTCATTAAATGGGAGAAGTGATTCTAAGGGGGTCACTACCGCCTGAAGCACCTCTGTCAAGGTGTTCGTCTTTACTGCCCCTGAGGGAAGACTAAGATCCAGGACTTGGGCCGTCCTTTGAACTGCCATAGCAAATGACGCTCCCTCCTCTGCACCCAATTAATCAATCAGGGTTCTTGTAGGGCACAGCTAATCACCTGTAAGGGTCTGAAGGCGCTGGAGGGGGCTGGTTCTGCTGTTCAGTTGAACAGCCAGTTTTTCAGGTTGTTCCTGAATTGAGGCAGTGACAGTGATTGCCTGAGATGCAGAGGCAGTGCCTTTGTAGCCATGATAGGGGAGAAAGCGAGCCAGTATCTGGAGAAGTGTTCAGTCCACTGGCCTCCGCCAAGTTCTCATACATGTCAATGTTGGGATCTTAAGGCTGGCATTCTTGATATTCCAGCGACCCCTCCCCATCCTCCCGGAGTCCTAGACCATAAGACAAGGGCTCAGGCTCCTGCCTGGAAGGCATGGCTTTAGCCAGCATCACAGGCTGCATGGGTTGACGCACCTCCGACTCTGCGTCGGAGGTGGGGGATCAGAATAGAGCTGGCACCTCAGAGAGCACAGGTGGGGCTTGGAGCATTAGCATCGGGACCAGTGCCAGGGAAGGTCAAGTTGGCAAGACCGGCACCAGTCTGGATCACATCTGTGGATTCAAGGGGCCTGAATTCTGCCTGGGGTGAACCCACTGGCGGGGAACCAATATGGGTCCCTCCCGAACCCACAGGCCCAAATGTGCGACAGCAGGAATGTGTTGATCAAATATGAAGCACATGGCCTAATAAAACTCCCGAAGTTGAGCTGGGGTTACTCAGACTCCTGGAAACTCGGGGAGGTGCGGAACCAGCCCAGGTGCAAACTCAACCTCGGAGCAAGGCCTCAAATGGTGACGGTCTCTCATCCCACCTGAATTCCACAACAGACGGGGTGAAGTCGAAGCCCTCTTCGACTTCTTCTTGTTCTTTTTCTTGTGAGACTTACCCGAATGCCCAGACAAGTTTGAGTGTGATGACTAATTTGGGCTCCATGACTGATCCCGGGACCTTCTTCTCGACCGGGATCAAGACCATCGGGGCGTCGCATGCCGAGCAGCCAGGAGCTTGAGGGACAGCTTCCTGGGGTGCATGGCACGGCAATCTTTGCAAGTCTGGTCGCGCACCAGGCACCAGAGGCAAACATGGTGCTGGTTCGTCACCAACATCTGTCGATGACAAGCACTGTGAGGCTTGAAGTCAGACTTTTTAGTCAATATTCTGGCTACACCAGGAGAAAATCTTTCAAAAAAGACTTTGACAAAAGTCAGCATGCTGGGGTGGCACCGGGCATGTCACTTCCTGTGCGGACGCTGTTACCACATGGAGCCGGATGACACCACACACTCAAGGGTACTGCTCATGAAAAAAGTTCCTGATTCATTCTGATGCCTGTGAATAATTTTAAGGTAAAGAATCTGCAGCTAGAAGTCTCTATCAGAAAGGGGACCCAACACCGCTGGACCCCTGGATCAGAACTGATAAGCACTAGTGCAACCTGGAGTTTGAGCTGTATAAAACTGCAAAAAACACAAAGCCTAAGGTTACTTTCCAGGAAATGCATTCTCACACTGTGGCAGCAAAATTAATTTGCAACTTTAAGGAATAGGCAGAGTGGAGATGCAGAGGCTCTAGAAACGGGTGAAAAAACAACAGAGTCTACAACAAATCATTGTTAACAAGTAAATGGTCTTTTAAAGACCTGTGAAATACTCGGGTGCGGCTGCGATAAGATGCCAGACCAGACAACCCACAGCAGCTCAAGAACTGTCTTTGTGTGTCCGGGAAGCTGTCTAAGCCTGGCTGACACACACACGACGTTTGAGGGGAAGGGGGGCTGAAGCTCACTGAGCGTCAGCTGCAGGGTCAGCAGCTCCGACACACAAACGGCTGAGTCACGATGGGAGGCATTAAAGAAACGCAACCAGGGCTGGACTGAGCATGGCGGGCACCGGACAATCCCCCGGTGCACCGCACGGGTGGGGGGCCGGTTTTGGGCTCCTGGGGGCAGTTTTTTTTACAGGGCCGTTTATGCAGCATATCTGCAAAATCGGCCCTGTAACAAAATCGTCCGAAAACCGGCCCCGACAAAGAGCTCGGTCCCACCCCCAACCTCCCCCCAGGGGGGCTAAGTCCGGCCCTGAACACAACCCTGCACAGGATTGCACTGCCATTGGAAGTTCGTCCTAAGACTACTTTTCATTGGAACACTTTCTATTGAAAATGGCTTCCACCGGCAGTGAGCCCCTGCTCGGGGTGTGTTCTGTTATACTGAGGCAGCATGGAATCACTTTTGTATCACATCACCAGCAAGGAAAGGACTTATAAAGAACTTTAAAGACTTGACCCAAAGACTAAAATCAAACATTGACCAACATCCTAAGTAAGGCAATTGCATGCATTTTCTGACAAAATAACCGAATTTCTATCAAATTTATCACCCTGCTCCAATATTACATCAAGATAATCGAAAGTTGTACAATAATAGCAGATTTTAAGGAAACATCATTTTTAATATTTCTGAACCAGCTTGAATCATTCAACCAAACCAGCATGATGGTCAATTTGTTGATTGAACTATTCAAATTTATTTGCTTCCCTGGGGAAAAATTTGCGTTTCAGCGCCAAATCAGCTCTGCAATTTCGTAAGTGGATCAATGTAAGCTCTAAATTAAAGTGTTCCCCTTCGGAGTAATCACTGTGTGAGTGCACCTGCTTGACACATCCATTGCTGCCTGATCAATAATCTCAGTTGAATAGGCAGCAGCGCTGTCTTCAGCCCGTAAGTAGAATGGAGAAAACTAATGAAGTTTTTTTTTTTTTTAAGTATGCCTAAAATACTATAAGAATACACATGAAACACCTCAAGCGGAAACACGGTCTAGAAAGAAGCAGCCTGTACATGTTGAAAGCATATCGCTCCTTGGATAATGGGCACTTACCTATTGAAAACTGCAGCACAGAGCCTGTGGTCGTGTTCAGTTCAGCGGTGGTCTAAAGGGCAAAAATGTATATGAGAATTAGAAACAGTACTGCAGGAAATGTACCTTTTTGATACATTCTGCGTTGATTACAGCAGACAAATGTCACACACCTGTATAATAATACCTACACGTGTGGATATGCCTAAACTAACAATACAGGAAAACTCGGCTTCAACTGTGAGCTTTAAGATTATAAAAAAAGTGGGTGGAGAAGAAATCAAGCCAGTTTAAGGTCGTCGCCAAAAAGAAAAGAGTTACAGTAATTTGTCTGAAAGGTCATTTTACTTGAAAATGTCAACATTAACTGATATGGACATTTTGACATTTTTAGAATATGCACGCAAAAATATATATACTCATATCTAGAGTCTTCAGATCCGAACACCTTAACTGCAAATATGGAAACGACGAATCTTACTTCGAGGTATCACTATTTTGAAAATTAAGTTGAAAGAGTGAATTCCAAATTGCACACAATTATCAGAGTGTGCTAAACACAATTGTGAAAGGCACAATTAGGTATGTGGATTGTCAATAAAAGCCAAGTGATTGGGTTTTTGTATAAACAAGGGGGAGGGAGGAATAGTGTATCTTGTCATCAATGACTCTCTGACGTGAAGCCAGGCAAACAAACCCATACAAAAACAGAACTTGCTCATGGTATTTGTAAAAGAGAAAGAAGGAATATTTTAGAAATGGCTAACTATGCAAATTGTGCAATTTAGAGGATAACAGCTGTATTATAAGCAGCATTTTTCCTGCTAGTGTTTTAACACTTACTGTGCATTTTCTGCTTTTTTAATAGTTTTTTCTATAGTTTGTCTTTGGAAGTATTTTTGTGTCAGTATTTTTTCTGTGAGTACGTTTTTCTTTTAGATTTTTATTTCTATTACGCTTCCAATATCTCATTTTCTGTTAGCATTATTGCCTGCTGCTGTTCTGTAATGCCTGGAATAGTTAGCTAAAATATTACAGGGTAATTTTGTATTTGACAGCAGCTATTATTTTAATATAACTCCTCGTTGCTCCGCCTTTCTAATGTAGACACAACACCTTCCATTTTATCATTGTTCAGGGGCAAGCGCCATCTATAAATTAGTATGATCGGTTAGCAGAGAAAATGCATCCATGCAGAATTAAATTAAATTCTACTGCATATTATTAATTGTGCTCAATAGTTATGACAAATAAATCTTCTAATAAATGGAGCAACTCCACATTAAAGCATGAATGAGTAGGAATAGAAATTGGGGGTTGTATACAAACATCCATATGTTATCAGCGTTCCTTTCAAACTGAAATATATATATAAAAAAATAACTAAAGGTGTGAAGTTAAATTAATTAAATGCATTTACTTTGTTCTCCATGGTCAGGTCTAAGCTGAAGGTTCACAAAGATTACTGTGCACAAAGATATGACCTTATCTCTTTTATGCTGAAAAGCATACCCTTGCCATCTATTTTAGCCAAAGTTAAATTCAAGACTTGCTGCAAGACAAACAAAACCACACATGACTCAGACAACCACTCACTTACTCGTACATATACTAACATGTTGTCACTCCCCTATAGTCATTAACAAAAGCACACACTCACCCAAACAGCCACTCTCAGATTTACTCACTCACTCATACAGTCACTCACATACCCATTCACTCACCCTTAAAACACTTATGGACACAGCCACACACAGACCCTCACTCACCCATACAGCCACTCACACACCAACACAGTCACTCATTCACCCATACAACCACACACACCCATTGAGCCAGTCAGACACCTACTCACACATGGATACACACAGTCACACAGCCACTCACATAATATGTGTTACAAATAGTATCTCTCATTAATAGTACAAAAAGTTTACTAATTTAACATTCGTAGTATCTTAGTATATATCTTTAACACTCAGAAACTTTAAAAAAGCACTCACAAACACTGGATGATGTCATCAGCAATGTCATTTGCGATGTAATCAGTGATGTGACTGAACATGTCATGAGTGATGTAATATGTGAGGTCATAAGCAGTGCATTCTGGGGGCGTAAGCTATAGTTATCTCAGGTAACAATAACTGATGAATTTCTATGGTTTTGTACGAGTCAAATCTGAGCCTAACTATAACGTCCCTGTAAAATTTGGTTTTTGTCAGTGGATTTCAAAAGATTTTAAATTCTATTTCCTAACTATAATGTCCCTGTAACCTTTGTTTTCTTAGTACATTTCTAAGATACACTTTTCTTAATTTCCTAACTCTAACCTGTAAACTTTGATAATGAGAGTGTTTGTAGCTGTAAAGGGTTGGTGAGTGGGTGTATGCGTGGCTGCATGAGTATGTGTGTTGATGTGTGAGTGGCTGTATGGGTCTGTGAATACATGTGAGAGTGCCTGTGTGGTTCTGTAAGTGGGTGGGTGAGTGCCTTTGTGGGTCTGTCAGTGGCACTATGGGTCTGTGAGTGGGTGTGTGAATGGCTGTGTGGGTGTGTAACGGATGTGTGAGTGCCTGTGTGGGTTTGTGAGTGGTGCTATGTGTTAGACGGGGACCCGGAGGGTCGGCCGAGTAAAGGGGGAGAGGCCTCCTGGTGAGGGCCCGCTCCGGTAATCGTACAGACAAGTAACTTCCCCCTCACAGATAGACACCACACAGAGATGAGTTCTGCACACTTTCATATATATCTTTAGGCAAGGTAATGGACGGTACAGCAGGACCAGGATACGAGGACCCTGTCAATTCTAGTCTCTTTGGGGAAAAGGGTAGCGGGACAGTCTCAGTACCGGGCAGGTACAGGGATAGCGGGTGTGGAGCTCACAATCCTCGAGCTGGTGGGTTCGCAAGTAGGGGCCGCGGCAGCGCCAGCAGGCCTTCAGGATGGTTCACGAAAGGATAAACCGCGGCAGCGTCAGCAGGCCTTCAAGATGGTTCACGAAAGGATGAGCCGCGGCAGCGCCAGCAGGCCTTCAAGATGGTTCACGAAAGGATGAGCCGCGGCAGCGCCAGCAGGCCTTCAAGATGGTTCACGAAAGGATGAGCCGCGGCAGCGCCAGTAGGCCTTCACGATGGTTTACGATGAGGATGAGCCGCGGCAGCGCCAGCAGGCCTTCACGAGCGTTCACGAAGAGGAGCCGCGGCAGCGCCAGCAGGCCTCCAAGGATGAGTTCGTCTCGGTGTCTCTCGACTCCAGGATACAACTGCCTTCCTGCTCTGGAGCTCCCCAGTTATAGGTCTGGCGCCCTTTGATGTCCGGACCCCCGCACTTGGAGGTCAGGAGGTCCGGGATGAGGGAGTCCAGACACCCAGCAGGGGGGTGGAGCCAGCGCCCAGGGAGGCTGGGGGCGATCGACACCTGGCGGAGGGGAGCCATCGACACTCCTCCTTCCATTGGCCTGCCAAGTGGTCTCTTTACCCCCTGGGCGGATGGTGGTGCCGCGATGTCGGGGCCTGGCTGGGCCCGAGGTCGGCCCGAGGCCACGAGGCCTGGTCGTGTAGTGTCCAAAAATGGCGGCTGGGCCGGAGACAGGGGTTCTGGAAGGGATCCGGGCCAGCCGATACTGTGGTGTTCAGGAGCCAGGGTTCCGTCGGGGAAGGGCCGTGGGTTGACCCGGCGGGTTGCAGGGGTGGTTCTTGTCCGGGAAACAGGAGGTGTAGGGGTCCGTGACCCGCCATGCGGGGAGGGATCGGGCCTTCCACGAGGCCTGTCCAACACTATGGGGACTGTGAGTGGGTGTAGGAGTGAATGTGTGGGTCTGTGAGGGGTTGTATGAGCACCTGTGTGTGTATGTGACTAAGTGTGTGAGTGGCACTATAGATTTTAGGTATTTGCATTCTTAGGGTATTTAAAAGGGAAAACCATGGCCTCTGCTCTTGTCAGTAGATGACAAGAAATAAACTACTCATCACTGACACTACAGGTCAGATTTAGATTCCATTACTTCAATGATGAATTCACCTCCATTAAGGATTTAATATTGTTTTTCAATGTGGAATACGAGAGGAAACACATTTGGTGTGCCTTCGCAAAGCCCAAGAAGTTATGAACGTTTGTGCTTTACTGAAGTGGAGCTCCAACTGGGGCACCTGTTATGTTTATATTTGGAAGTGTCTCCCGTTGAAGTTTAATGTCTGTGAAATGCACACATGGGCCAGACTGGAACCTCATTTGTTCCCAGAAGAGTCCCCAGTTTTGCCGAAATCATCTACCCAACTGGAGTACTTTCACCTGGTTAATTAGTAAGTGCTACCTCGTTGAGTAAATGCCTCATGCTTATTCTGCACTATACTGCGTAAAGGACCACGGGGTAATGTCTCTAATGGCCTTGTGTGCATGTGAGTTTTGATAATGAGGTGCTTCCTCAAGTGTCTTCATTCATAAATCCTTGATAACGTGAATCTTCGGCAAGAGAAGACGACAAGACTACAAAGTGTGAATCACCACCAATCACGGGAACTTTCCCTTAGGTAAAGGAAGTACGTGCTTCTATGTTTGGTGGGGATTTCCTCGTATTCCTCTGCATCAATAACGTGTCAACAAAATCGGCTGCAAAAGCGCTAAAGCGCCTTTTGTTTAGCTGTCCATCAACATGGGAAAAGTTGGAATACTTTTGTTTACTGCTAACAAAAACAGAGTTGGTCCCCCTCCCCGGGCCGATTCTGACAACAGGAACCCCATTACATTGAATGGAGCAGGGAGGTCGCTCCCTGGGCCAATTTCAGACACCGGGACCCCATCCCTGGGGCCTGACCCTAAGTCAGAGGGGGAGGGGGACCACACCACCACCTCCCTCGGCTGATTTTTGCACCGGGACCCCATAGCCTGGGGCCCGGCTGAAATTGAATGGGGCAGTGGGGCTGCACCCAGGCAGATTTTGGCAATGGGGACCCAATCCTCAGGGCCTGGCCCTCATTCAATGGGGGGGGGCTGCGCAGCCAACTCCCGGGGCAGATTTTGGACCCCGTGACCCCATTCCTCAGGGCCTGGCTATGGTGCCCTGGGTGACCCAGTGTACATGCTGGGGACCACATGGCAACCTCAATGTCCCCGCGGTCTCAGCCGTCTCTCCGCCTACTGCAGGAGCCGGAATTGCTTTTGCACACAAGGAGCTGCTAGAAATGCAACTCCCTGCATGTGAGAGCAATCCTTTCATCTCTTTCCCTGCCTGCATATCTGCGGGCAAGGAAAGAAATGAAAGAAAATTCTGCTTCCAGCAAGCAGGAGTGGTTTGACAGCTCCTGCTTGCCGTAAGCAGAGTCAATATTTGCTTTTGCTTGGCAGTAGCTGTCATAACTCCAGCCAAGCAAAAGCAAACAACTATCTCCTGAGGGTGGGCACCTCGGGAGATAGCAGGAGCTGGACCTGGGGGGTGGTGGTCCTTATGGCCATATATGGCTCCAGGAGATGGGCTGTGCATCCCCCTCCTTTGTTCAGCATGGGCCGTCCACAGGGCCGTATATGGCCTGGGAGGAGGGCCACATGGCCCCCCTCCTTGTCTAAATGTTGGATTTGACCCTGGGGAGGTGGTGGTCCCTGGAGCTGGATGTCAGTGCGGACCCCCTCCATATGTTTTCTTTTGGCATGGGGAGGTGGAGGCCCAATGGCCTTCTAAAAGCTATAGGAGGGGTGGGTCCATGTGGTTCCCCTCTTTAAAAAAAGCCACAGGGAGGTAATAGTCCCCAGGGCCCTAGGGGGGGAGGTCCGTCCGTGCCCCCTAATTGTCTGTGTAGCCCCGGAAAGGTGGTGATCACCCGGGCATAAAATTGCTTTTGGAGGGGGGCCACGTACGTTTTTCCTTTTACGTTTGCTGTTGATTTGTGACTCCATTGTGATTTCGCAGCCAAAAAATTGTAAAGTGCTTTTTGCCTTGCCGGGGTCCCTCTGTGACCCTAGGACCAGAGATAGAGGGTTTTTTTTAACATTTATTCTGGGACTCGTCTTTAGCCGAGTCTTCGGATGGCTGCCAACACTTCCTGGTTGACGTGTTGGCAGTCAATCAGATATCAGCACAAGATTGCGAGGGTTCACAGAGCCTTCGCATCCCTAGATATACAAATTTGTATTTCTTTAATTAACTTAAAAAGTACTGGATGGATTTCCACCAAATAACAAAATTCACTTTTTCTAGACCAAGAGATAGCTTTATGCTAAATTGGTGTATTTTTGTTCCGCAGTCCAGGCTGTAGTTGTGTCTAAAATCCCTGTGCGAATTAAAAATGGGAAAAGTACATTTTTGACCCCCCCCATACTTAGTTCTCATTGACAGATAAAGCCCAAAGCTTTCCATGCACAACTAGAATCACTGGCACACTTTTTTGAGTAAATGTTTGTGAATATTCGTCAACCGGAGCCAAAGATATAGACAACTAAAAAAACGCTTTTCCTATGGAATCATGGTCCTACCTAAAACCACCTACTGACCAGTAGGTAATATATATATTCAATGCATTTTATAATAAAAAATTTCCAATACGTTCTTCTGTATCTGATTATATATTCATGTAACCAGAACTACAAATTGATATAGGAGCATTACCCAGTGCTCAAATGCATTCTACTGAAATCGCTGCACCCAGTAACAAGATGATGCCTACAGAATAGTACTACATTTGGTGGCAACACATACACTAGCAGATGGGGCAGAGGTCGAAGTGGGTAATTTGTAAATGAATATGTGCTAGAGCCCACACGTTTGCTTAGAAGCCCATGTTTGGTGCTATTGAAGGTCAGTATGCCAAAAACAAGAGTGGTTAATCTGATTTCAATTCATGCCTCTGTAACTCACCATCAGACAGACAGTTCCTGCCTCATTATATAAACCTATACAGGTTCTTTGTTATCCCAGCCTTCTCACTTTGTTACAGTTTCCCCCTCTTTTTCTTCCTGTTTCTTTCCTCTTTTTGTGTTTTTCTCTTTTTTGATATGGGGCAAGGTCTGATGAGGAAAGGTAAGTGCAGGTCCCCAAAAATGAACACTGGGAGGACCAACCTGCAACCACCAACTCAAATTAAGCACTGATTGGTTGACTAATAGGAACAAAGGCAATGAAAGGCTGCAGTTTAGAGGTAAACTAAACCATGATAAAAAACACAGACAATAAGTTATTGACTAATAGAGTTTATTTACATTTTTAGGGTCAGCCGCTAAGGATAGAGAGTAGTTAAACTAGTCAATGGAGGATGCCTAGAGAAGTGGGGTGGGCAAGCAAGGGAGTTTTAAAGTTCCCTGATGTGAGCCTTGAAGGCCTGTGTAACGTCACTAAGGGAGTGGCTAGCTCCTATTTGAATAGGGAGTGTGTTAGTGTGTTCCAGGGTAGTAATCTGAGCAACTGCAAAGATATGGCGTATCATAATAGCCATGGAGGAGTGTGTCTTGGGATTTGGGCGGATAAAAAAATAGAAGCCATTCCATGGTTGACTTTGAACATAAGAATAGGTAATTTGCAGTGAGCATAATGTTTGTTAGAGGGCCTTCCTTAGCATGGTTTGGATGAATACATGATGTTGCTTCTCTGTTGCCATTTAATAGCCCCCTCAACCATTTATCTGGTGTAATACCTCACACTGGTACATTTGAAATTGTTTCTGTTCTCCCTAACTCCAGTAGAAGCAGTGGGCAGAGGGTTCACGTACATTGAAGTGAATGAAATGCATTCTATGTAGTTTGAAACTGTGTTAAATGACCCATTAGGGGACTACCATTCATAGATGTTATTTTCCAACGAACATTCCAACTGTGAGCATAGAGTAATAGAGGTCTGTTGCCTTTGGAGGAATAAGAAGGGGCAGCATCAATTTAAGAATTTTGGGAAAAAGTATTTTGGGTATCCTGTTTGCAACAACTTTGAAATTTGTTTTGATGTGGCTATTTTTTTAGAAAATTGCTGATCGTAATGCAAACGTTATATATAAATTGATTCTCCTTGGTAGGCTATTTTAAACCTGTGTTTTTAACATTTGCGTATGTAATTCTTTGTACCTTTATGCTGGTTTTAATCGAATAAAGACATTAAATGAGATTGAGATTTTTTTCCAGTTTTTGCTAATTCAAGCCCTGTGTTGCATAACAATAGTGAATTATGTGCTAAAGGTTAAGATGCAAAAATACACAAATTATTTAGAGAGAAAGTTATCTTTGCCAGGGTGGCCATGGAAAGTAGGGCCCCTGGGCAATTGCCCACTCTGCCCATGCCTTAAAACGCCCCTGCGAACGGGTGAAAATGAGTCCTTCCTTCAACAGCACATCTAAAATCTCTACTCAAAGGTTTTAATATCGAAGGTGGCTGTTTTTTGATGCGGTATAACTTTTAGGCACACACGGATGGTATACATTCTGCATTCCTTCATCAAATCCTTTGCCTCATGTTTTTACAAATGAACACAAATGTTGTGCTCGTCTAATCCAATGTGAATCTTTTTCAAGATAACAGTCTATAATGTTATAGTTTGGGGGGTATAACCACAATGTAAAATGCATGCTTATTTTATTTGGGGAATGTGTGCTGTTGACATACAAATAATGAGACCTCACATGTGGATTTCGGAAAGGCACAGATGAATTTCTGATGTAATTTGCGAACGTGTAGAACCTGTGCTCATTTGCATAATGTCTACACTCTGATTTAATAACTGAGGTTAAAATAATTAAGAGAAAGTCATACTCTCCCCAAGGCATTTCTGTAATACAGAATCCTCCAACAAGGGACGGATTCACTGGTAGCATTTAATAATCTTTTTAATTTCCTTATTACTGGACGTTATTCAGCAGTGCTTAATTTGTGCAGGTGGTTGCAGGTGGAGGCTCCAGCACTCAGTGATTGGAACTAGGACTTATTTCCCATCCTCAGACTTTGACTCAGAACAACAGAGAGGATGGAAGAAAATGAGAAGGAAGGATGAGGAAAAAGACAGAAAACAGCGACAAAGGGAGAGAGAAGCTGGAGTGAAAAAGAACCTGCATGAGTGAAATATAGTCACAGGACTTCTTAGGGAGACGAGGCAGCTTTAGTATTCAGCACCCCCGCATTCAGCACCAACAGCAGCAGGCTCTTAAGAAAAACATTATGCCCCTGCTCTTATTTAATAAAATGATTTATTTCTTTTTATATGTATTTACCAATTAAGCACTGCTTGTCTCCCAAGGCTTGTTGCTGCCTTGTGGCAGCAAATGATCCAATATAAACCTTACATATTTCTCTACCAATAACATCGGCAAATAAAACAGAAAGGTAAATAATAAATATGAAACATTGCAATCACAAATGCAAAACTGGAATCTGTTCTCTGTCATAAAATAAGTTGGAGTGACCAACGTATCTTTGTCCCTCTAAACTTCGTCTCCACATAGAATATCAGGACAATTAGACCATGCCAATGCCACAGAAACAGGCGCTGTGTAATACTACGGTTGCACAGAAAAACTGAATATAGAAATTCACCAGCTCCAATCAAGATCATGGTTCAATTTGGGACTTACATCAAAAACTGATATCCAAACAGCTACATGACAGAAGAATAAGCCTGATCTACTGGCATAGGAGACCAGCACACAGTGCCAACCAGAGCTTAATTTGAGCCAGTCGTTTCCGTGGCTTGGCACCTGGCACATAATTGTCAACACCGGCGCTCATGACAGTCTGCCACAAGGTGGTGCTGTCCAGCTAATTTAGAGATAGCCACGACAACAGGTAATTATGAATCCAATATACATTAAAAATAACCATTACCTGCCGCCCAAACCATTCTTATTGCTTTGGAGGCCAGAATTATTCAGAATTGTCACACTTGGAGGAGTTTGATGGTTAATAGTTGTGTTGTTACTATCATTGGCAGCACGGCAGGGGGAATGTGTGGCCTCCTGACGAGAGCCCCGGTACATATGCTTTTTAGAAAGTACGCACAGGTGCCAACTTTAGGGCAAAGCGACCGGTGCCACTGCACCTGGCGACAAGCTCGCGGGGCAGTACATTTGAAAATATCTTACAGGGTTAAAGCACCCACTGCAGACCTTGTTGTCAGGTGATAATAGAAATGTTAAGACTATTTTTATGATTAATGTACTTTGCTGGAGGGATCTGAGTTTTCCCTAGTTACAGTTCTGACTCATTATAAAGTAGCACAGAGGGTTAATTCTCCTTCTGAAAAGTACAACATAACATACAAATCTCAGATTTGTGTTTCAGTAACTCGTGCAGTGTGTTAATGCTTTTGTTACAGTGATCCTTTTGTTACTTGCAGGTCATAAATTACAATTCTTTCAATATAGCACAGTGAGTTATACTCCATTATCAAAAAGCTGCTTGCAAACTGCAAGTTCTAGGTTTAGTTCCTTGTTCTTATTTTTCTCAATGGCTCATTATTCTAAGGTTGGTAAATAGATCCTTGGGCAGTAACACATTCTTATTAGTGCAGACAACTCCAACCCCTGGGTTACATTTTAAAGCCTGTTTTGAGTTTTCCTACCCTAAGAACTCTTAAAATATAATGCCTACCAATATGAATAGTATGTAGCTCCTGCACCATGCAGCCCTCAATGTATTATGTAACTTTTCCTATACATTGATTTCACACTTGCATGGTTAATGTTCTCTGTATAACAAGTGTGTGTGTGATGTAAAGTGCTCTGATACACTACTGTTGGTTATAAAAGAAATTAACTAAATGTGAAAAAGGGGTTTTTAAGAGATGAGGGGCATCGTCGGAAGGTAGTTAGGTATAGTAGAGAAGGTGATCATTTGGAGGCACCAATAAAAATTGTCGCACCCGGCACCGTCGGCTAATGCAGACCCTGCCAGCACAATTAATTATGTGAACCAGTATTCAGAAACATACACTTTGAAAAAATTGATAAAATCACTCTTACTGGCATATATCTGAGAAAATTTCAATAACTCTTTTCAAACTCTCTAAAACATAAAATATCTTCTGTGTGACACATGTATATCTCAACATTCCTCAAATGCCAGATTATTTCCCAACAAAATTAGAACAATTTAACAAGAAACCAAAAAAAAAAAACAGGCGCCATCAATAAAACGTGGCCGACAATTTGGAAAAAAAGTAATAATATCTGCAATCTGCAAGCACTGAATCAATAATTTCCCCACAAATGCACTCCTTAATGCTGTTAAGCCCTTCTCTCATCTCACCTAACAGCGGAGGCCCACTCATCCTACCATTATTCTTTTAACTTGACCTAACCTTCCGTATTTATAAAACTACATTCACAAAGAAAGTCAGAAAATTCCAGGCAGGGAGGTCTGCCTTCACCAGGATGCAATTTTCAGACTTTATGAAATTCACAAATGTTCACAGAGTTGTGGCAGTTGCAGGTTTCCAGGCATACTTCTGGGAAAGCAATTGGATATTTCTGGAGGAATTCTATTTCTGCTGTACAGAGTTCTCCAGAAAACTCCAAAAGGTGGAAATAGGAACCCCTGTTGAAATACATTTAAAAAATGTACAAGAATCCTTTTCCGTGTGGAGAAAGTCCTTCACGTACACCACCACCAAATTTGGCCACAATCAATTTCCTTTCCCAGCGTAGAAAGTGATCTATGCCAGCCCTTGCCTGGAGAAATAAATATTACTGTTTGGGAAGAGTTTGTGAATGCCCACAAACATCAATATTTGTGTGCATTCACAAACGTCCAAAGTTAACCATGCTTGGAAAATACAACTTCCCATCCCATGAGCAAGATTTTTGGTGTGGAGAAACATTGACCTCATGGCAGAGATTTCTGCATAATTCAATTGGCCTATGCCAGCCAGAAAATCCTGACAATCCTAGAGGTGTAAAACTGGTAAATTTGGTCAAACACGTACCTTTAAGACTAAATTTAACTTTATGAATCAGGTCCCACAGATTCAATACTTTAAAGTCCAGCTCAAGATGGAGCGGAAGGATAGAGGTACAAGCAGCAATCTTCAACAAATTCTTCATGAAAACGTTCCCTTTACAGCCAGGTTTCTCCAATTCCTTAAAACCCATATTTAACAAACAAGCATGGGTGTGTATCCTATCTTCATTGCCAGTGTTGCAATCATAGAAATACCTGAAAGTTGTATGAATACACTGGAGACTGCATATTCTCAATATTGAATAAAGAGGTAACACGTCTATAAATAGAATGATAAGTAGAAGATAATATAGCACCCCACCAAGAAGAGTGAAGCACACCCTGTTCAACCTGGATGCTCACCACCTTTATCAACTGTCCTGGGTGGCTACACCAAAGCAAAGTAACAATTCAGATCACATAGTTCTCAAAAAAAGTATGGATGTAAGGGGCTAATTTGAGCATCCACAACACTAGTATGGATTCAAATACTACTCACCACCACCCAATCTTTGGGTTTTATGCTTTATAAGTGGACGAGATGCTGCATATCTACCACTTAAGCACATAATGATACTTTCCCTGTGATAGAAGAATCTGGTGCTCTTGTCTACTGGCTTGGTCCACCAGGTGTCTTCACCAACCTTGGAACTCAGATAGTCAAAATATAGTACTCTCTGCTGTGGAGAGTTATCCTCATGTATGTTTGGGCTAAATGACTTATGGGAATTACATATTACGTATTTAGTTTTACATTAATGTTTTATCTGATCTCTTAAGATCAGTAAAGCCATGGCGTCCTGGAGTCCAGAACAAGGTAATCAGCAAATAGCAATTTGCCAATCCGCCTAAAGAAAGCCTCCGCTGACCCCAGCGATCTATAAAATGATCATCCGATCTCCCTACTCCCCTACCCAGCCAAGTACTTGAGAAAGCCATCAACCAATAGCTCACCGAATTCCTGGAACATAACCACCTACTGGACGCCTCACAATCAGGATTCAGGACAAACCATAGCACTGAGACCGCAATGCTACCACAGATGACATCAGAACACTCCTCGAACATGCAGAAACCGTTGCCCTGATCCTTCTTGACCTCTCAGCTGCCTTCGACACCGTCTCTCACAACACCCTCATCAACAGACTCTGCAACATAGGAATACAGCAAGATCCCTTAAGTGGACCACCCCCTTCCTTACAGAATGCACACACACAGCATTTGACTGCCTGCCTGGACCTCTGCACCCAAAGACATCTTATGTGGCATACCACAAGGATCCTCCGTCAGCCCCATCCGGTTCAACATGCGCATGACCCTCTCGCAGATGTTGTCAAATCCCACAGACTCAACATAATCTCCTATGCAGATGACACTCAATTGATCTTCTTACTCACCGAGGTCCCCTCCAACAGCAAATTCAGCTTCTGCAACGCCATGACCAATGTAAGTGAATGAATGAGAGACAAAGGCCTCCAGCTCAACTCAGACAAACCTGAGGTACTTATCTTTGGGAAAAATATCTCCACAGAGGACCACAGTCTGCAAAACTCAGACCCACATCCACACCGACCAACCATGCACGGGTCTGGTGGCTCAGTGGACTAATGCGTCCATTGCAGGGACCTGTGTTTGACCTCATGGTCACAGGTTCAAATCCCGGCGGGTCCACTCAGCCTTTCATCCATCTGAGGTCGATAAAATGAGTACCATTGAGTTGGGTAACAATGAACATCTGTTATTCAGCGCCAAGAGACCTCTGGATGAACGTGCGCTTTACAAATGCACATGTTATGTTATGCAGGCAACCACAGCATCATCCTCGACAGCCAAGCGACTACGAAATGACAAATCAACGCAGTCGCCTCCTCCTACTTTCACACACTTCACTTACTCCACAGATTCTTCAGATGGATGCCTACCAACACCAGAAAGACCGTCATTCAGGCCCTCATCAGCAGCTGCCTCAACTACGATAACGCCCTTTATAATGGCATCTCCACCCAGCCCATCAGAAGACTACAAACCATACAGAAGGCTGCAGACAGATTCCTCCTGGTCCTCCCCAAATAAACCCACATCGCCCCCAATTGAGAGACCTCCACTGGCTCCCCATCCAGATGAGATACCAGTTCAAGATCCTCATGCATGCCTACAAAGCCCTCCATGACTTAGGACCTGCCTACCTCAACCAGTGACTGAACTTCCACCAACCCTCTAGACACCTGTGCTCCTCCTCACTCGCCCTTGTACCCACTTCAGGCATTCGTTGCAGCCGCAGTGGTGGCTGCTCTTTCTCCTACATCTCTGCCAAGACCTGAAACAACCTCTCCATCCAGCTCCGTAAAGCCCCTTCGCTAGCAGACTTCAGAAAGAGACTCAAGACCTTGCTCTGAGACACTGCACCCAGATACCCCTAGAGGTGAAAGTGTAGAGCTTTACAAATGCTGTTTGATTGATTTCTTGACTGAGAACAAGAGAATTGTTTATACAAAGAGCTAAATGGGAAACTACCCCATACAGAAAGAAGAAAAGGGAGAGAGCCTCCTTTTGTGCACCTCCTATGTTTCCCAAGATACAATATGGAGAAAAGAAAACAGCGATTCTGAGTGATGCCATTGCACTTACTGTGGACCTTTAGCTAATACTATACAAAATATATATTCTTGGTTATCAGCACATTTACCCCATCCTTTATCATGTCTCTTATGACTAACATGAGAAATCAGAAGTGTTACTGTGGCGCTGTGCTTTTAAGATTAAGAAAATGTATGCACAAATTATGCTTCCTTTGAGTGCTAACAGAATCTCTCTTTTTATACTGTCAAAATGCCCACTGAACACAATGGTATTCTAGATAAAGAGTACCACAGAATATCTTCTCTAAAGTGTTTGTCAATCACATCTAAAGGGACGGTTGCAGTAAACTGCTGCACATATCTTAAGGAAATTAGCAAACAACTTACCAATTCTCTTGGGCCGTAGGGTTCACAAAATGTAACAGCATTCCCGTGCATAATTACACCACACTGCTCCCCCACCTCACAGTTGCTGCACTCGGTCCTGCAAAATAAACAAATAAAGAGTTAGAATAAAATCTAGGAAGGATTTTTGGGAACAAATGACTCCTTTGGGGTCTTCACTTTATGTCAACAGATGATAGATACACCATTATTGTGTCCTATTTCCTCCAGTTCACTACTAATCATAACCTCCATACCCTTCCAACCCCACCTTGGTTCACCTATATCTGACAAATAATGAAGCAGAAACTGCCGCCATCAAAAGGTGTAACCTTTTAATGAAGTTGACTTCCCCAGTTCCAACTGTGGAAGTGTGTATTTGATGCAGATGTAAGAGGTGTAAATACAATGGATGATGTGGAACATGCTGCGTTCTCATGGTTAAGGGACTATTATGGTTCTTTTTGATTTAGTAGGGTGAGAATCAGAGAATCACACATAGATCACTGCCACACTAGCTGGCCAGTAGGGTGCCAGGACCAGGTTTATTTCTGTGCTAATGAAACATGTCATTGTTTAGAAAATATCTAGTGCTGTTCTCTCAAAGAGACAGATTGTAAACTAGAGCTGGGCTACGGGCGCCTACACATAGTGTCACTCTCCAACACAGCACTCGAGTATTTACGATAATTCTAGATACACCATCACATGCCCATAATAAGGGACTCCAGCAAAACCAGAGTACATACTACTGCAAAGGACTCAGACTATGAATTCAGACTGCACTCATACCCTGACAACTTGCCACAATGGTAGGGGCTTCTTGAAAATAAATGAGGCTGAGTGGTCGAGGAAGAAAGTGTGTCGTCCAAAGCTCTCATAGTCTGACGAGTTCTGAGACTTCCAAACAGATATATCTTGGAAGAGGTCCAATAAGGGTAGTATATCTGAGTTGTGACTCGTGCACTTGGCAAACATTCTCCAGTCGTTTCTGGGGCATCTTGTGCCACCCCGCAACAGTTGACATCAGTGCCTATCTCTCCATAATTCTAGAATTGATCCAGATTGGAAAAGGCGAATAAATAACCTGTGGTCAGCTGACATGGAAGAAAGGAGAAAAAAGGAAAGCTCTGAAATTGAGGGGATCCACACTTCTCTTTACCCAATTCAGGTTCTCAACTGTAGTATCTAGATTGTTAGACTATATGACAGAGATGATTCAGTTTTGATATGAGCTGTGGTTGGCCTTCCACACAGTCAAAACACTCAAGATTCTAGAAGTCAAATAGGTTTCTGTGAAGAATCCTGATCTTACCCTTGGCAGTATAACACAAAAAGCCAGACCCTCCTCACAGAAAACTATGAGGAATACATCAATAGCAGTATCAAATAAATATTACCATTAGGAAAAAAGCAAACAAATGTTTCCAAACCGATTTAGCTAAAATGAAAGCTGTTGTATAATTGTAATCACAATCTGATGTAGGGACTAGAAGATATTAACAAATTAATTTGGATGTTTTTTTGCATTCAAAGCAGTCCTTGATTGTGAAAAATAAACAAACCAATGATCTAGCTAAGATTTGCATCAAATGACACTTAGAGGCAGCAGTGCATATCTTTGCCTCTCAAACAAGCAGTGCCATCCAGTTTTTAAACAAAGACGCGTTTTTGGGAAAATGTGTAATTTAAAACACACTCATTCACTTGCATCAAACTTAAATGTAGTTGCAGTGTACATGCCCAGATCTTTGGACTCTTTTCTAAAAACACATTTCTGTGATTTCCAGTTGCAGGGATTTCCTACAACTCAGTGCCACAGTAGTTACTATACTTCCATGGAAGGATTCTTGGACATCAGCTCATGGGTTCAGTGGGAAAAAAGGCTTTTCTCCACTTCCTATCAGGGAATTAGCCAAAAGTTCAATCATCATTGATCTTGCTTGTTTTCTTCAAGGCAGATGCATCTTTCTCTATACCTTGGATCTTCCACCCATTTATTCACAGAAGAGAAGTTCCACAGGAGATCATCGAATCCCTTCCACCTGACTTTAGTATAGCCAGGGTGGATCGACCGTCAGGCCGAGGAGGCGGCATTGCTGTGATCTACAAGGCCCCCCTGGTCTGCTCCCTTGAACCCCTGGGAATAGAAAACTGCGAAGCCGGCGTATTTGCTCTGAAACTCGGCCCTCAGGACCATATCTCAGGTGTCCTCCTCTATAGACCTACTGGAACTATGGGAAATTTTAGACCAAGTTTACTAGAACATCTCGCCCACTTAGCGCTGAGACATAGGAAGGTTCTCCTCATGGGTGATTTAAATATTCACCTTGATGATATCTAGCTAAAAGAGGCCACTGACCTGAAGCAGGAATTACTAAATACAAACCTGGTTCTAAAAAACCTAACACCCACACATATTCATGGCCATCTATTGGATCCGGTGTTCGCCAACTGGGAGGGCATCACCATGAATACTCCCAACCCACTTCCCTGGGCAGACCATTTTCTAGTCCCTTTTGAAATTAACACTGGAAACAAGCTTACCCCCCAACTGAGTAGCAATAATAGCTTCCCATACCGCAGATGGAAAAAAAATTCCCAACCCGTCTTTAACGAGATGCTGAGCTTAGGTGGGTTGCCGGGAGGCACAGATAGTGAAAGCGCTAATCTTAACTTAGATACCCGAATCCTTTACACCTTGAACAAGGTAGCCCCTTTATGCACGGTCAAAAAACGATACAGAGCTAGGAGATCGGCACCATGGTACAACACAGATCTGCAGTCGGTCCGATCTGAGTGCAAAAAGCTAGAAAGACTGTGGCGCAAGGATAAGAATGATCAAACTAAACTACAATACAAAACAGCCCAGAGAAGTTATCAAAAACAGGTCAGAGCTGCTAAAGCAACCTTCTACGCAAATAGAATTAGTGAGGCAGACTGTTCATCTAGGGAACTCTTTAAAAT
Source organism: Lissotriton vulgaris (assembly GCF_964263255.1). Lineage (NCBI taxonomy): Eukaryota > Metazoa > Chordata > Amphibia > Caudata > Salamandridae > Lissotriton > Lissotriton vulgaris. Next base: position 1,512,350,873 of record NC_141685.1, on the reverse strand, counting down.
CTATAAAGAAATCTCTGTCGTCTCTCTCTCCAATACGCCGGAAGTTGATTCCGTCACGGAATGTAACAAAGTGGCAGCATTTTTTGCCAACAAGGTTAAGAAAATATACAGCTCTTTCTCCACATATCCTGCGGCTGGAGAAACCTTCACAGAACTAAAGGAACCGGAGATGGCAAATTCAAAACAGAGGCTAGAATACTTTACTGTACCGCCAAGTAAAGAACTTATAACCATCGGTAATAGCATAAAATCGGCTCGCCTCGTGACCCTGCTCCTCCAAGGGTCATGGGCGCTAGTATAGCCACTTTAGAACCATACATCCGCCATGTCCTGACAACATCCTTTGATTCCCAGACCTTGCCAAGTAACTGGAAAAAGGCAATTGTACTACCTATTAGGAAAAAACCTAATGTAAGCCATGATGTCCTAGAGAACCTACGACCTATCTCTCTGCTACCCTACACCGCTAAAATTGCTGAGAAAATTGCAAATGTGAAACTAATGGCATTTGCGGAGCAGAATAACCTCCTACACCCCTCCCAATCGGGTTTCCGAAAAGGCTTCTCTACTGAGACGGCCCTACTAAGAGCCACCGAAACTCTACGTCAAGGAGCTGACGCAGGCCTAACCATGGCACTGGTCATGCTTGACCTTAGCGCAGCGTTCGACACTGTAGCACATATCACCTTGCTACAGTGTCTGAACAGAGGAGGTGTGACTGATAGAGCACTCGGCTGGCTTAAATCGTTTCTGACAGGCAGAAGCTTTCAGGTTCAACGGGGCTCATTTCAGTCTGAAGAGTGGGTACTGGAACAGGGAGTGCCACAGGGCTCTGCTCTAAGTCCTACCCTTTTTAATCTATATATGGCACCCCTGGCTGAGATAGTTCAATCGTACGGCGTAGAGATTGTATCCTACGCCGACGATACACAGCTCCTACTCACCCTCACCCAAACACCGGCTGCTGAAGCCAATAACTTCAGAACCTGTATGCAAGCACTGGCCACCTGGATGGATACGCACTGCCTTAAATTGAACGGATCCAAGATGGAGGTCTTGGTGGTTGGTGGTGATCAACGACTTTGGACTTGTGACTGGTGGCCAAACTGTTTAGGCGATATGCCTACACCATGTACTGAAGCCAAAAACTTAGGGATATGGATGGATCCCACACTCTCCTATGAAACACACATCAACCGTCTAGTAGGCAAGTGCTTTGGAATCCTTAAAACTCTCAACAAAACCCTGGATCTCCTTCCCTTGGAGGCCAGGCGCACTATGACCCAGGCACTGATTACGTCACGCCTCGATTATGGCAATGTCCTTTTCCTAGGAGCCTCTAGAAAAAGCATAGGACGACTCCAGATATTGCAAAATGCTGCAGCTCGCCTGGTGCTAAGACTCCCACGAAGAGCCAACTCTAAAGCCTCCCTGGATGCCCTCCACTGGCTTCCAGTGAACAAAAGAATAAAATACAAAGCACTCCTAATATGTCATCAGATCATATGGCATAAAGCCCCCGGCTATCTAACAGGTCTGGTTACCAGGTACGAGCCACACAGATCACTGAGATCCAGTGGTATGGGCACGCTTGTGACCCACCGCTACAGGAGAGAAAAAATGGGAGGACGATCCTTCAGAGTGGCGGCTGCCACAGCATGGAATAAACTTCCCATCGATCTCCGCCTGGAGCCTTCTGAGACTATTTTCCGACGGAAACTTAAAACCCATTTGTTCTCCCTATAGTCTCTTTTTTGCCCTGTGCCTCGCACTATCTCTTCCCCCCCCCTAAAGGAGTCTCTTTCCTCTCTCTCTCAGCGCGGGGACACGCCAAGATGGCGTACCTTATCCATGCGCTCTATAAATGCCTTTATTATTATTATTTATTATAGGAGATAGGCTTCTCCCAGGAATATACTTGACTCTATTAGTTTAGCTGGTGGTCTAGAGGACATATTTCTTACTCTTAGAGAAATCTTTCAGCCCCAAAGATTCAAGACGAAGAATCAGTTACACTTCTAAGTGCTTCAACAGGCAGACAGGAATTCTTGCATGAAGGTTGTCTTCATTCTTCCAAAGTCACAAGCAAGATGAAATGAAATGAATTTGTACTTGTAAAGAGCACTTATACCCCAACCGGGGTTTCCTGGCGCTGTACGCATACCGCTGTGGAACCCTTCCTTGCTTTTCCCTGTGAAATGTCCACTCCTGGGCACCCCCAAGGTAAAGCCAGGCATCCCAGCGCTGTTGGGGCCGTTGTGGAGATTAAGCAAGCTATTGCCCAGAGTTGCAGAGTGGTACCCATGATTAGAATAGGCACTGAGGCGAGAATTATCAGGTCCAAGGAAACTGAGCCCAAGACCCTCCGAGGCGGGAATTGAACCCTGGTCCCAGGCCAGACCTCTGCATCAAGGTCTGCCGCTCTAACCATTGAGCCACACTTCTCCAGATTTGGTGTATCAGGATCACCTTAAGGTCAAAGTAATCTTGCAATGATGGTTTCCTCCAATTTATTAAAATGACAGAGCAGTGATTTTTTGAGTTTGCCTCACTCCTTTTCACTTTCCTAATTCCGACCAATGCTAACATTTTATTATTAAAGATAAAGACACCCCTTCGTGGCACACAGCCGTGTCCTTCCTACTTTCAGTCTGTGCGATTTGTTCTGTTAAATGGAGTTTTGTGTTCTAGATTCCTTATTTCGATTGATAGCTGACATTAGCAGGCAGGAAGGCATTTCTTGAGTAGCACTTTGAATAGTGCCAAGTTTTATTTAAGGCAAAAATAGAAGATAGGCATTTTTTAAGAAGAATTTTGATAAGTGTCAAGAAGAAGGCGGATGGTGAGCAGGAGGGCTATTTTTCTAGGCAAGCTATTGATCAATGGAAGTGTCTGAGATGAGGTATGCAATGAAACCAATACATGATGAGCTGCAGCAGGGTTAGCCACAGGAACAGGATTAATGACACAATGCCCCGCTGATTTCAGAAAGGACAGAATTTGTCAACATTAAAAGTCACTCATGCAGAAAATAAAATAAAAATCCATGATGACTCACAATTTTCGTTTTCCTTAGGTTGATGCCTTAAGAATGACTTGAGTACCTATCTGCTACCCAAATTATAGATGAATAGGCAGGAGTTTTAAATCATGAAGCCTCACTGATCATGCAGCATATTACCCTTCTAGATTAAAAGCTGGTCTTAACTTTTAAGGCCCCCAAGTACTGTGAGGGAAGACTGCTTAAGTGCAATTAGGCTTTAATATTCCCTAAAACCTGACCTTCCTAACATACCATAATGAAACGTCACATAACAGTGGAACCAATCTCAGAAACAAGTACATCTCAAAAGAGATCCCATCACGATCACATGAATTTCAAGATATGTAACTGGTCTCGAACGGATCCTAAATCCTACACCATAATATCAAGTTGTTTCTACAGAACGATGGCATCATTTGTATTCAAGTGAGCAAGATGAACAAATGCATGTACCTAGATGGATACCTGCATTCTGTAAAACCAGCTATAAGAATCCATGACTGAGACTTTCTAGAGGACCGACTATTGTATCAACTAAACAGGCTATTAAAATCATGTCTGCACAATTAAAAACAGCGTCCGTTCAATTTCTAGAATTCCATCTTAACGTTAATATAATTATCCATGATCAGAAATTCATCCAGCTAAACCTGTGTACTACTCCTTCCAATAACACAAGTATACACTTAACTCAGAAAGCCCTGATACAGGAAATTAGCCGAATCCTTATCAAAAGTCCAAACAGTAACGTTATTTTGACTGGTGACTTCAGTGCAGTTTTTGATCCTACAATCTTCCTTGATGAAATTTTCCAAAAAGTAGATTTACGTGGGCACATACCAGAAAGTAGATGGCAAAACACAGTAATAGACTTGCAAGCTGTCCTAGGTTTACGGGAGAACTGATTGCTATTTACTGTTTGAAAAACATTATTCAGCAAAAAATGCCATAAAAGTTAAAACCGAAATACAATAAGACAGAAAAAAGAACGCACATTCAGAATATTGTTCACGCATATGAGCTTACAAAGTACATAGGTTTAAATCACATATAAAAGGCAGCTCAGCCAAACAGTTAAAGAACGTTTTGTATCCAAAATGTGGTGAAACAATCGATAAGATTTAGTGGATCAAGATCTTGTTGGACCATATTTTGTATCCCTTCTACACAAACAATATATAAAGTTGGTTCCTAAAATAGAGCTTTCCACTTAGCTCACTTAGTTCTTTCTGTTCACCCTCAATACACCAGCTTCATACCAGCCAAACTGGTTCTCAGAACCTGTGCCTCTTTTCTGCTAAAGGTGGTGACACCGTTCCATGTCAGCCAAAGCATCACTCTGCTGGCTTTCTGTGCTCCACTTCACCCCTCCAAGGAGGAAGAAAGACTCCACCGGCTAGACCCTAAGCACAAGACGATATCTGGACACGGTTGGAATCACTCTACGCTTGGACATATACTTAAACTCTCGTTTATAATGAAGCTTTACTGGCTGCTAGGCTGAACCTACTGGACATATTCGACCGACTAGGACATACAGGCGGTCGTTAGGCTTGAAGCCTCTACAGTTTCTACCATACGACCGAATACGGATCAACCACGCTGACCTCGGCTCATGATGTCTATTACTCTTGCAAGACATATAACAGTTCATCATTTGCCCTAAAGAAGCCCATGTTCGGGCGAAACGTGTTGGCTGTCTCCAACAAAACACATACCAGGCATATTTGAAATAAAGATACACAAAGACCAATGACTACCGATTGTTTTTCCACTTTGTACTTGTTACATTGCTCAACTTGTTAACAATTGATATTGCCGCTCATCCACATTTTATGCATGACCCCTAAGAGGGCACTGTCCTTTTATATTGATTGCTTCACAGAATATCACAAGCATGATCAATTCACCAGAACAAAGAAGGAGAATGCAGGGATGAAATGGACCATCTCCACGTAACTTGTATTCAGAATAAAGATCTGCTATGTGCTATGAATTAGCCCAGAAGAAACCTCTAAAGGGCCTGCGGGTTGATTCCACTAGAACCAAACCTGGGTCTACTGTGTTAGCTTGTGAAGTTCCTGTCCTGGACATCGGTCATGCTACTATGAAGGCATCCTTGCACATGCTTACCAAACACTACTGCCTTGACAGTCAGGTCCTTTATGACAGGCACTTTGCCCATTTGGTCTTGCAGGACTTTTTGTTCTGAGCCAGTTTGCGGTCCCACCTTCGGGGAGGTATTGCTTGGGAATCTATTTTAAGGCAAGGAATCTGAAGCTAGAAGTCTCTATCAGATGAACAAGTTACTTACCTCCGGTAATGCCATGTCTGGTAGAGACTCTATCTAGTCACAGACTCCTTACTGACCCACCCATCCTCCCTGCTCTGTGAATGCATTTTTAGATCTGGGCTGATCCACTTTCAGTGCCCTAGTTTTACACACCAGTGGTCAGTACTCTTGGTGGCTCTGCGGTTCTGGCATGGAAAGTTGTGAAAAGAAACTGGGGATAATTCTAAGGTAAGGAATCTGCAGCTATATAGAGTCACTACCAGATAAGGCATTACTGATGTTAATTAACTCAATCTCTAGGTAGAGAGGGGCACTATTGGATAGTTTACAGTAAAACACACAGGAAGTGTTGCAAACCCGGATAGGGACACCCCAGGGAACTTTTACCCCATTGGTTAGGGAGCAACCAGGAGATTCCCCCACCCACTGGCTGGCACTGGGCATAAGGAGGCACCCTCAGCACCGTCTTCAGAACACCTCTGGGCCTGTAGAAGACAGAAGAATGACTCCACCTGTTGTTGAATCTGTAGAGAGAGATTCCAAGGGCTGGACATGCCCCCCACTTGTAGCTAGGATAGAATAGTAGACTCCAAGGGCAATTTGTCTAGCCACCTGTTCAGCTCCAGGAACACAAAATCTGCAAGAAGCCCAAATCTCTGCTGCGACCAGCTGGCCAGTTGCAACTGGATTTGCTCTGGACACTGCTGATGGCTTTTGGGTGATTGAGTCCTACCCGTAAGTGGTGTCCAAAAGGTCTTGAACCCTTGTCTGGAGTTAGAGTTAACTTTTTCCCCTCTTCAATGTTGCAAGACTGGACACTTAAAACCATTTTTAAACTTTCTGCCAAAAGAACCAGATGTGACCGCCGGGCCACTACCAAGCCGCACCAACGGAGCTCGAACTGCCGATTAGACTCAACTTGCTGGTTTGCCCAGCTGAAAGGGTCCAAACTTCCAGAAAAGTTTCTAAGTCTGAGTATAAAATACTTCACTGGGAGCACCACTGAGGAGCAATTCAACAATGATGATGATACTTTCTTGGGCCCCAACTTCGGACTTTGCCTGCATGGAGTTTTTCCACTTTCGACTTTGAGAGTCCTGAACTTGCACCAGAGTGGAGGCTGTCACTGAGGTCCTGAGCTTCAGCCTTCTGCCAGTCAGCGAACCCCTCTTCGGATCCTGCCTGCACCCTGACCAGCCTACAAGGACTTTTCTCCAGAGAAATGACAAAATCAGAATATAAACTTTCCACCAGGATGAACCTGGTCCCTGTATCTAACTCCAACTCCATTGTGGCCAGCCGTAACATTTGACTTTGACATGGTCTAGAGCGACCAGATACACACAGTTGGCCCTTTGTGCTTTTTGGTTCCAGAGTTGTGAACAATTTCTAAAATTCATATATCTGGGTCTCTACATTCATTTTTTGTCATTTTGGTACCTATGTGCTCATTAACATTTTCTCTGTTTTTATAAATTGGAGTGAGATTTTTATTGGGTTTACTGCTTCTTAATTATTTTGTTTCTGATAAATGCTTTAACAATTTCTCCTAAGTTAAGCCTGCCTACTCCTGTGCTATAGCTACCAAGGGTACCTACAGTAAGTAACAGAGGCATTATTACTTGGTAAAAACCAACCACGTCCTCTTCAATTACAAATCAACATTCTCAGAATCAATATCCGAGGAATAAGGTGTGATCCATTGCCCACTTTAATGCAGACCCAAGTAATGAGGTAAAGTGACTGGATGACTCTAAGAAGGGTGGCGGAAATTCTCCGGTAATATAGCTTTCTCCAGAAGTTTTTACAGTTGACTCAGTCAAACACAGTACAAATATCCAGAAGACACATATATAACCTCTTTTTTCTCGTCTCTTCTCACCAACACGTTCAGCCTTGGTATTTAAGGCAAGTATGTTGCTTTTCTTCCTTATGCTCACCTGATAGAATGATGGAAGGTTTGATGTTTCAAACCATTCTTCCAATTCTTCAAGAACTAGTTTAGCATACAGTTTTGATTCACTGTCAAGGAGACGATCAGTTTATAATTTTACACACTTTGGATTGTTTTATTTATTTAATGATTGGATAACATTTTGAGCCAGGTCGAGAATCTCGAATTATATTTCGTTATCAATTTCAACTGCACTAAACAGATTCAACATTGGTTGGGCCCCTAATGGGTCTGTCACATTTTAAGATGTTTATCGGAGATACCATTCCAGCCAGGTGCTCCTGAAGGCTGTGCCATAGACAGGGACCAAGTTAGGTCTGCTGAACAAAGTACTTTAAATCCAAGTTCTGAGGCCCACCACGGTGGATGCATCATGTAGCAGCGGTATTGATGGGCTGCAATGTGAGGTCCTTCGTTGAAGATGTGTCGAGCTGCGGCAACTCCAGGGAGCTTCGGGGCTGTGATGTGATATCCTGCAATGAGGATGCATTGTGTATCAGCAATTCTGAGGAGTTGCGGGGCTGCAAAATGAGGTCCTGCATTGAGGAGGCATTGTGCAGTGGTGGTTCTGAAGAACTGCGGGTCCTGCATCAGGAATGTATTGTTCAGCAGCGGTTCCGATGAGGATCTCCGAGGCAATATGTCGCACTGCTTCAGCTCTGCTTGGACAACAGCTAGGCTAGCGGAGCACCTTCAGGCCATCTTCCAAGGGTCCAGGACAAGGGTGGCACCACTCCGGGAGTAGACAGAGTCTAGGTGTTGGGTTCAAGGTGGTTGGGGCAATTTCTGTCCCTGAGGCTCTGATCAGGAGGCCAGTCAACTAGACCGTTGGAATCACTCTGGTGGTCTTGGGTTCAAAATGCAAGTCCGGTCCTTTTCACTCAGGCGGCACAGCATCAGGAAGAAGAGCAGCAGAGTAGCAGTCCTTCTTGCAGCAGAGCAGCACAGCCATCCTTCCCAGTGTTCCACAGGTCCAAGAGGTACTGAAGAGTTGAGTCTGAGGATCCAATATGTATACTTGGTCTCAGTTTTGAAGTAGGAGAAGCTTCCGGAGGTTTCCACCCTCATCGGTATTTGGAATTTCCGGTCTCCCGGTCCTAGCCCCAGCCTGTCTTGGGGCACAAAGCACTAGTGTCAAACCCTTTATGAGTGTGTTGGGGCAGAGCCGTTGTGATGTGCAAGTGTGGTAGGTGATCAGCTCCTCCCCCTCATCACATCAGAGATGGCCCATACTGCCAACATCTAGTCCCCCTTTGTCTCACTATCTGGAAGCACTACACAAAGACCAAATGCCAGCTACTCCTAGTCATGTGATTAAGGATACAGCCTGCAGACACCAAATGGTTAGGGACAAGAAAATGCCAATTTTCTAAAAGTGGCATTTTCAGACTTATGACTTCAAGTATAACTTTATCATTAAATAGGGTTTTAAATTACAATTCTTTAGTCACCAAGTTCAATATTCCTACTTGCTCCCAATTGAAAGTTATCACTTATTAAATGTAATAAGGTAACCTAATGTTATCCTATGGGAGAGGTAGGCCTTGCAGTGAAAAACTAATGTAAGAGTCTCTGAGGTGTGGGATGGGCTGTGACTATAGGCCTGTCTGTGCCCTCTGAGATGAGGGGAGGTGGGGGGAGGACTGTGGCATTTCTCAGGTACAAGGTTAACTCTGAAATAGATGCAGTATGTTACGGGTGATGACCCCTCTGTGCCCGCTGCTGTCATACATAAGTGTCTCCTGTTGAGTAGCTTTACAAATTCCTCTAGGCACGGTGTATGCATTCAATCCTTGCTGTGATAAAACCCATGACATCATAGTGCTCAAAAACATTTCCCTGATTGCATTTTGGGGAGTGCCTTTCTTTAAGGGTCAGTTACTGTCCAATTACAAGCCAGCATTTCTGCTCGTCGGGTAGAACTGTCTAGCGCCATGCTTCCTCCCAGGTAGGTGATCTGAGTAGTGCAGAGAAGGGTACTACAGCACAGACGTATCGTAGGTCACAGCAAGCAGAGCTCACCTCTGACCCTGTGTATCTCACCCAACCATGTCCCATGAGACAACAGCAGCTGCAGAGGTCTCACTGCTTCTACGTCAATACAGGGCCTTCAGATATAGTAGAACTACTACCCAAGCAGGCTTGACCACATCACCAATTGCACACGACACTGGGTGATTCTCTCCACACTCCCTTCAACCACCCATGCACCCTGTACCCTCCCAGCGCTCCCAAACAAGGTACCGTGCTGAAGTCCCATACATCACTCTACAAAGACCACCTGACATGACAGAAGTACCCAGGTTTTAAGTGGGATGAAAAAATTGGGGGGGTCTCTCTAAGATGCCTGGCTGATGTAATTAAGGGTGTGGCTTAAAACAGATAAACTAAAAAAACTATGCTTACCATAATCCCCCGCCCCAAAAATTTGCCGCTTCTGTCATTGTATTCAGATAAATAATACAACATGTAACATTACACCTCCAACAAGCCAGGAATATTAGCTTTGTCAGTTATTGTTAGCTGCATAAGATAAATAACCAACAACTTTGGCTTTGTTGTACATAACATTGAAAATGCTTCAGTTATAGAAGGATGATACTGTGAAAGAACTATAACATACGGGCCTCTTTAAAAGCAGTAAAGGGTGGTATTGCTGCAGCAGTAAGATTTTTTTTATCCTGAGGGCATAAATGGAGAGCCAGATAGATACCTGTCTCAGCATCTGTACAAAGTAAGAAGAGAAATGTCCCGGTTTTTAAATAGTGTCTGGTTGCGAGACACTATTTAAAAACCAGGACATTTCTCTATTTAACCTGGGCACTGCACAAAAACCGGGCCATTTCTGTAATTTGGAGCAAAGTGTAGGGACTCTGCTCTGAAAACAGGGATTGTACAGGGAAAACTGGGACGTCTGCTCATCGTACCTAGGGTGATTAATGTGTGTTAAAAAGTATGGTGTATGCCTGGCAAAAAGTTTCTTTTGCCAGGACAAAATGGCAGTTTAAAACTGCACACAGAGGCTGAAATGGCAGGCTTGAGACATGTTTAAAAGGGCTAAATAAGTGGTCAATCAGTGTTGCTGACCCACTAGTAGCATTTAATTTACAGGTCCTGGGCACATGTAAGACCACTTTACTAGGTACGTAAATGTGCCAATTGGGTGTAAGCCAGTTTTATTTGAAGGGAGCACTTTGGTGCGAGTTAGCAGTAGTAAAGTGCACAGATCCTAAAACCCCAAAGAAAAGTGATTCAGAAAATAGGATAGTGAAGGCAAAAAGTTAGGGGTGACCCTGCCGATAGGGCCAAGCCCAACAGTGATTTGTGTACTATTAGTGCTGAACAATCATTCTCAAAACAGAAAATAGGCACCCTAAACTGATATGTGTTCTTTAAATCAATGCCCTCTTTTCCACATTTTTCGCTTTCGAAAACCAGGAGCAGAAATTTTCCACAGTTGATCGCATATTGAAATCATCATTTCCCTCCAGCAATAGATTGCAATTTAAAAACACATGTTAACTGTAACTCTTAATTGCAAGCCTATCCATCATTGAGTTTATGCCTTGACAAAAATATGTGCAGAATTTTCAGCAGTGTTACAGGTAGGTGAATATTATACATTTCAAAATGGCACGTCCTTATTACGTTTGTTAGTTAGAAAACTCTGACAGGCAAAAAGCTGATGAATTCATTACAGAACATTGAGATCATGTAGATGCTGGCAGCAGCCGCCAGCCCACCAGGTTAGCGGGGCCCAGCTGACATGTATGTGAGGAAATGAGTGCTTACAGTGGGGCACTCACTGTTGAAGATCAGGGCCGGACTGGACGTAGCGGGCACCGGGCGATCCCCAGTGCGTCACAAGGGGCCGGTTTGGGGCCTCTGGGGGTTGTTTTTGTTACAGGGCCATTTTTGCAGCATAATCGGCCCTGTAACAAAATTGGCGAAAAACCGGCCCTGGCAAAGAGCTCGGCGTCACCCACAACCCCTGTGGGATGGGGGGGGGGGGCAGCCGAGCACTTTGCTAAGGCCGGTTTTGGTTCCCAGTCCGACCCTGTGGAAGATCGGCTGAATACACTGATACTTTGTGAAAAGGGCAGCATGGGTTACGTACCCTTTCTTTGTTTTTCTCTTCAGGAAACAAAACTCCCAAAGCGGGAGTTTTTTTCTTGAGAACAAAGAAAAATGGCCCTGACTCACAAGGAGCTTTCTCTGTGCTCATGGGGCCCACTGTACATTGTCCCAGGTAGGATGAACAGGTGATGGTTGCCCCACTCCAAATTTCTCAGTTGAATGGGGTGAGCATAAGTGTGTCTTCCTGGCTCTATGGTGGATGGGCATTAGGTCAAAGGTTCTGCAGGCATTTATGCCACGCTTCCTTGACTGTAAATAGGGTGGAGGAACCGCACATTTGGCGGGCGGAGGCACAGCTGATTTATAGTGGTAACCCCACTTCAATCTTTAATTGAAGCGCTATATCACTACTGGGGTCACTAGCACTGGAGCAACAGATAATAAGTCTGCCCTTAGTCCTCCATGTGGGACCCTAAAAGCAATTGTTTTTTAATGCACCATATTTCGCTAGTAAACAACCTGCCGTATAAGAGGTTTATAGGGCACTTATAGCATCATACAAGTAGGAATTTGTAATACCTCTCTTTTCTTTCAGACATTTTACAAACCTAGCAACATTCCATAGGATCAATTGAAGGGGTTTCTGCTTCCAAGACTAGGTTCTCAGAATTGCTCCTTCTTCATTCTCCGATTTCAACAGAGGATATTTTTTTTGTTTATGAAATTCTTATTCATTCTCACAAAATATAATTTAAATTATTTTCTCCTGCATGATTTTCCAATACTTCTCATGACTGTTTTCCTTCCGTTTCCAGAGACAGAAATCCAAAGATATCACTGAATTACCGGTTTGCCTCAGGGACATTTTAAGGATTTTGGGGGCCCTGGGCCAAACATATTTTGAGGGCCCTTGTTTGGAACAGCTTTGATTTTATGGTCCAGTTTCAGTTCTTTCATGCCCTCTTTGGAAATGTCACTGACAATGCACAAGCACACTGGTCCAAATTCTAAATGTGTTTACATCTAATATTCAGGGACAGTGACGTGTGTTTTCAATATTGTAACACAGCAGCAGCTCACTAATATTACTGCAAATAATTTCTGCGATCCCCTCCCATATCTGTGAGGTCTTGTTTTGATCTAAAAGAAACTTTTTTAAAGAATGTTGCATGAAACAAACACAACATTTCTCTGCAAAATGTCTATAATAGACTTTCACACATCTCCCACCTTAAAAATAAATGAAAGGGAAAGGGCATTTAAAACAGATTGTTTAAAGAATTATTCAAGCTCATCAGAGTAAGACTCTCTGCAGAGGCGGCTGTATCAGGGGCCCCTGAAAGGCTGGTGCCCTGGGCCAGTGCCCACTTTGCCCTTGCCTTAAAACGTCTCTGGTTTGCCTGTTAACTCAGAAAAATTCCTTATTTTTTCATTTTCATTCAATTTAGAGACAGTATTCTTCTTTGTCCGAGCACTCCTATTTTTGTAGGAGTCCAAACACCAGGCCTAGGGATAGAGATAGGGGTAGGGTGTAATTTGTATTGCCTCTAATTTAGTGCACAGGAACGTTCTGGTCTCAGGCAAGTCTTATAAGCAGGGATGTGTTAATAGAAGTAACACTTGTATTCTCTTCTTAAGGGCCCTCTTTTTGCTTCGACAAACTCAACTTATTTTACATTCTGCAACTTAATTTGTCTTAGAGGGGGTAGGATTAAAATTCTTTGTGAGATTGCTTCCTTCCTTATTACAGCCCTCTATTAAAGCATATCTTGTAGTGGGATGTATACACTTGCTCTAGGGTCCAATGTTTCCCTATTGCCATATGTTATGCTTTGATCTTGTTCCAATTGGCAGCCAGCCTCCCCATCATCTCTGCAGTGCTGTCTTACTTTCCTCTGCATCTTTCTGCTTTGGGCTTGAATCCTGGTAGGCCTGGGGTAAGTTACAGTCCTCCTGAGCAAAGGGAGATGTAGTCTCTCATTGCCACATATTCTTGTGTTGTCGTTATGTCTGTTTTATTCAAAAACCTTATCTAAAATCTTCGTATTGTATTCTTGTTGTCAAGATTAACAAGTGATAGTTTTGTGATGATCTGAGACTGCTGTTCGCACCACTCTGTCCCAGTGTCTTTGGTGCCTTACCATTTCCCGGCCATGGTTCCAAATTGAGGTAACACTATTCAGTATTTTGATTGGAATAGGTGGGTGACTGGGACTGCTGGCAGTATCCCTTGGGGTGTTGTTTCATTCTACCAATACTGATACCAATTGCCACAGCACTGATGATAAAAGGCAAGAATAGATCAATTTATAGACAGAAGGGCTTGATTTATTTCTGGGCGGACGGCCTGCCGTTCTGCCATGGGGATGGAGTAAATTACTCCAGCCACATGGTGGAGAGGCCGCCTGCCTAATTTAGAAATGACCACCAAGTAGTTGCTCATTCATAAACATATTGCCTGGAACCACCGTCAGGGCAGGTCCTGCTAGTGCATATTACCCTGAGCTATGGGGGTGTGTCAGCAGGAGGCTGCCCGGTAGCGCAGAGTAATTGTTTTTCCTTTACAAAAAAAAAATCTTGGAAAGGGGAAAGAAAAAATGGAATGCTCCCCTCTCCATGGGAGTCTTCTCCCATGACGGGGAGAGTATTATAATGTTTTTACTGTTCCTTACTTACAGGTTTTACCTGGCCGTAAGAAACAGTAAAACATCTAAATTGGGAGAGTGGATATGTAGCCATTTTTTTGATGGCCCTTACTCCCCAGTACTGTCAGAGACATTTGACCATGACGGAGACAGGGGTGTCTCCGCCATGGCCAAACTGAAGGTCTGCCTATGTTTTAAATACGGTGGGTGGACCTTAATGTTGGCGGTATGGTGTGACGCAGTATACACAATGCCAACATATAAACTACCCCCAAAATCTTGTATCCATAGCTAAAGACTTAACTGTTTTGTTATTTTAGGTAAATAATGTATGAGCTTACTGCAACAATGGGGCTTTGCGGGGGTGGCCAACCGGAGGGAGGCTCACCCCCCCCGGGGAATTTTGGGGCCCCGGGAGGATAGGGGGGGGGACAGAATAGACAGGGGGACAGAAATCCAGGATTGGGCTGGTTGGGCTCCTTGGGGGTATTTTGGGCTGGCTTGGGCTACCTTTGGGCTGGGGGGGTATAAGAATGGCCATTTTGGGTCACTGTACACCATTTTATGGACAGTGAGCCAGCAGCCGAGTTAGGCACGAGAGTTGTTGTCAGTTGTGGAATTTTGTGGCAGGGTAGGGAGTAGGAGGTTTAGCGGTGGAGGTTAGCGAGCATTCATTGAATTTAATTGGACTTTGTGGTCGTGTGGTTGGACAAGCGGCAGGGCAGCGGGTCTTGGGGTCGGCGACGCGGACGGCTGGAGCGGCGTTACCTGGTGCGGCATGGCGGCGGAGGCGCTGTCGGATCCCCGAGTGAGGGAGGCTCTGCGCCTCTTAGGGGAAGCGGGCAGGATGGACCTGTTGCGTGGAGATGTCCGGGTAAGGCCTCCGCGGCGCGCTGCAGATGGCGCCGCGGCGGCGGTGGCGGCCTGCGAGCCCCCAAAGTCACGGGCGAGGAGGGAGGAGGGGGCGGGGAAGGGAGGAGGAGCGAAGCGCGGCGGCGGTCGGGGGGTGGCTGGGGTGCCGAACCGGGGTGGAGGGCTGGCGAAGAATGACTGGTGCGACGGGGAGGGCATTCGGCGGCTTGGGGAAGAGGTGCGTTAGGAGGTTGGGGGGGCGAGGGGGGTGAGTTCTCAGCATGCAGGACTTCCCCGCTTTTTTCTTGGCAGGAGCAGTTGGCAGGGGGCTCGGGTGAGCAGCATGCGGCTCCAACCCGCCGAGAGGATGGGCCGGCTCTGCCTTGTACGGCCGGTCGCGCTCCACCGAGGGACCATGCACGTGAGGACTGTGGATGGCAGGGCCATAGGTCTCCGCCGCCCCCCTCCCGATGGGTCGAGACGGCCGCCGGGGGACGAGGATGGAGCGCGACTGTGTCAGGCTACACGGATTACCAAGCAGAGAGTGGGAGGAGGGAGAGCGTGGACTTGGGGGCATTGATGCAGGCGTGCAGGGACAAGGCAGGTTTGAGCAGGGTGAGCGCAGGAGGTAGCCAGGCGAGGCAGTGGGGGGATGGAGAAGGATGCGGGGAGATAGAGTCAGAGGAGGAAGGGGAGCTTCGGGAGGGGCAGGGGGAAACAAGTAATGCTGTTGGAAGTATTTTGCAGGTACGCCCCCGGCAGACGGTGCCGCGAGTGACGGCCCCCCCAGTGGAACTGGTTAGGCGGTGGGATCCGGTGCGGACGCCAGCCTTGACGCCAGGTAAGGCTGGTGCACGTTGGGGAGTGGCTCGGGCGGGCCTCATGGAGGCCGGGTGTGTGGGGGTGCGGATGCCGGGGGAGGCCAGGTGTCTGTGGGTACGGATGTTGAGGGAGGGGATTTGGTGAGATTGGTGAAGGGCAGGTATGTGATGGATGTCGGGGTGTGTACGGAGGCGAAGGAGGCGGCGGGATACTTGGCGTCGGCGAGCACTGGGATGGGAGATGCGGCGAAGGCCGGAGGGTCGGCGGCGTCTGGCGTCGGGGCGAAGGAGAGTTGTGATGTGCCGGTCAGGAAGCTGCCTTATATGGGGGTAGAGAAACCAATGGGGGTGCACTTGTCAATGGCAACTAAGGAGAAGATATGGAAAGGGGAGTATGTGGAGATTTTGAAGTCGCTTCACAGGGAATTGATGGCCAAGGAGGGTTCGAAGGAAGAGGAACAGGAGTTAGCTAGGCGCCCCAAGGTGCCGGTGACCATTGAGAATTGGTCTGCTGCCTTCCTGATATACGCCAGTGTGTACTGTGAAAAGTATCCGGACCGGTCGGTCGCGTTGTTCAAATATATGGATGTGGTGCGGCGGGCCCAAGTGACGTACGGAGGTTACGCTTGGTCGCATTACGACAAGGATTTTCGGGCGCGCATGGCGTCGGACCCAGAGGCGAGGTGGGGGGAGTTGGATGCGGACTTGTATCAACAGACGATGAGTGGGGCGAAGTTTGGCCACACCATCTACACGGCCAGTGGGCTTCCGCTGGCGCCGCCCCCCTTTACGGCCCGCCCCACCCTGGGGGGGTGGGGTCGGGTGACACAGGGAGTACAAACAGCGTCGGGCCTGCTGGGACTTCAACAAGGGGTCCTGTCTCAGGCAGGTGTGCCGTTTTCGGCATGAATGCTGAATGCTCCAAGTACGGGAGGAGACACCCAGTGGTGCGGTGCTGGGGGCTCGGGGGAGGGCCCGCACAGGGGCAGCAGCCGGCGACAGCTCCCGGTGGGGGCAGAGGAGGCAGCAGGGGGGGGTGCCATGGGAAAAGGTTCATACACCGGTTAGGCTGGACAGGCTCGAACCTCTCTTGGCGGCGTATCCGCGGGCGGACGATGCGGCCGTTCTGCGTCGGGGCTTCAGGGAGGGTTTTTGGTTGGCGTACGGGGGTCCTCGGATCGCTCGGTGGGCGGAGAATCTGAAGTCCGTGAACGCGCACAGAGGTATCGTCCGGGAGAAGCTTTTCAAGGAGGTGAAGGAAGGGAGGATGGGGGTCCTTTTCTGGAGCCGCCCCTGCCGGACTTGATCATTTCACCAACTGGAGTGGTTCCAAAAAAGGAGCCGGGTCAGTTTTGACTGATTCAGCATCTATCATGGCTGGAGGGCACGTCGGTGAATGATTACATTTCGGCGGATTTGGCGTCGGTGTCGGAATCGTCCGTGGACGTGGCGAGGAGGCTGGTGACGGCGGCGAGTCGGGGAGCACTCATGGCGAAATGTGATGTGAAATCTGCGTTTAGGTTGTTGCCGGTGCATCAGGCGGATCATCACTTGCTGGGGATCCAGTTTGACGGCCTCATTTTCGTGGATAAAGTGCTTCCCCTGGGGTGCTCTGTGTCGTGTGCTTTGTTTGAGAGGTTCAGCTCCTTCTTGCAGTGGGCTTTTTCCTGGCGCACGGGCTCAGAGGCGGTGATGCACTACCTGGACATCTTCTTCCTGGTGGGTCGGCCCGGTGCGACGGACTGCCAGCAGCAGCTGGACAGTTTTACGGACTTGATGGGTTACCTGGGGGTCCCCTTGGCGCAGGAGAAGACTCAGGGTCCCAGCACAGTGCTGTCCTTCCTCGGTATAGAGCTCGATTCAGCGGCCATGGAAGTACGCCTACAGGAGGACAAGCGAGTGGTGATGATGGACTTGGTGAGTGGCATGTTGGCCACGCGGAAGGTGAAGGTGCGGGAGGTGCAGGTGGGACATTTTAACTTTGCGTGCCGTGTTGTGCGGGCGGGGCGGACGTTTTGCCGTCGGCTGGGGCTGGCATTGTCCGGTCTGATGTTGCCTCACCATCACGTACGCCTGTCGGCGGGTTCGAGAGAGGACTTGAGCATGTGGCTGGCTTTCCTGGGGCGTTTTAATGGAGTGCCCATGGCACCCTCGAGGACTGGGAGTGGGACATCACGATGTCATCAGACGCGGCGGGAGTCGGCGGCTTCGGTCTTTACTGGGCGGGGAGATGGTGCGCGGAGCAGTGGCCGGCTCATTGGCAGGCGGGGGAAGGAGTATCGCGTTCCTGGAGCTTTTTCCGTTGGTGGTGGCTGTGACAGTGTGGGCGCAGGATCTGGCGCACAAGCGTGTTTTGTTCAGGGTGGACAATATGTCGGTGGTGCAGGTGGTGAATCGGCAGTCCGCGAGGGAGCCACAGGTCCTGAAGTTGATGCGCGTTTTCGTCTTGAAGTGTTTGGAGCATGACATATTGTTTCAAGCTCAGCATGTACCGGGGGTTGTCAATGACATTTCGGATGCTTTGTCTCGTTCACAGTGGCAGAGGTTCCATAGGCTTGCCACGGAGGCGGCCGTGGTCAAGACGCAGGTGCCGGAGGAGCTTTGGTTGGTGGGAGAGTGCGGGTCGTTCAGTTGGTGAAGGCGTCTCTGGCGGCGTCCACGTGAAAGACTTATGAGCAGGCTTGGCTGGAGTTTCTATGTTTTGGAGCGGTAAGGCAACGTGGCAAGTGGCGTCGGGAGGAGCAGGTGGTGCTGTTCAAGCTTGGTTTGATGGACAAGGGGCTGGCAAGGGTGACGATTGTGGGGAAGTTGGCAGGGGTGGCGTTCATGGGGAAGCTCTGGTGGGGTTATGTGCCTTCGGCGGGAGAGTTGGGGGGGCGTCCTCTGGAGGGTTGGGAGAGAGAGAAGGGGGCGCGTGTGCGGCAGCGGCGTCCTATTACGGAAGTGATGCTGGAAGGCTTGGTGCGCCGCCTACCGGGGGTGTGCAGGGATCAGGCGGAGACGGTGTTGTTTTCCACGCTGATCTCGTGGATGTTTTTTGGAGCGTTCCGGGTGTCGGAGTTGGTGGGGTTGCAAGGATGGCTGGGTGTGAAGTGGGGGGAGGTAGAGTTGCGTGGCCGGGAGGTGGCGGTGCATCTGCGACGGTCAAAGACGGATCAGCGTGGAGTGGGTACTTGGAGGGGTGCTGGGTCCTGGGGGGTCGGAGGCGGTGTGTCCGGCGGAGTGGGGTGGACGACTGGCAGCAGGGTAGGTGCAGGACGGTGTGGAGGTTTTTGGCCGGGGAGAGGCCGGTCGGGTGACGGCAGCCCAGCTGCTGTGGGTCCTGCGGCACGCCCTACGGTCTATGGGTGAGGACCCGAAGGAATTCGGGACGCATTCCTTCCACATTGGCGCGGCGACAGAGGCGGCGCGAATGGGTTGGGGTAAGGAGGAGATCAAAAGACTGGGACGCTGGAAATTGGACTGCTATAGGACGTACGTCAAGATGCGGGGGTAGGGATGGAGTGAGGTTGACAGGCTTGGCCCATTGCTTACATATGTATCTTTGCAGGTGCGGTGGTGGGGCCTACTGCGACAGCGATGAGCATTTACGTGGTGGGCCATTCTTTTGTTAAGAGAGCGGAGAGGGCCGAATGGGAGAAACACAGGAACCTCAATTTGGAGTTGGATGAACAGTTGTTGTACATATGGCAAGTGTTTAAACAGTTGAGGCAGGCGTTTGGGTAGTTGGTACTTATGTTTATGTTGTTTGCGGGGGAACTGTTTAGGGGTGGGGGTGGGGGTGGGGGTTTGGTCAGGTATGTGTATATTTAGTTAGGTCTAGTTTTGTACGGCAAAGGGCAAGGAAGTGGTATTGTGTTAAGATGCACCTGTTCCCAATAAAGCGGCCTTTATCACACCTTATATTGTCTCAGGTCGGTCTTTCCCCTCCCCGTCTCCAGATGGGCCCCAATGGGGCTTTGCGGGGGGTGGCCGACCGTTGGGAGGCTCGCCCCCCCAGGGAATTATGGGGCCCCGGGAGGATAGGGGGGGGACAGAATAGACAGGGGGACAGGAAGCCAGGACTGGGCTGGTTAGGCTTCTTCGGGGTATTTTGGGCTTGCTTGGGCTACCTTTGGGCTGGGGGGGGTATAAGAACGGCCATTTTAGGTCACTGTACACCATTTTGTGGAGAGTGACCCAGCAGCCGAGTTAGGCAGGAGAGTAGTTGTAAGGTGGCATGGTTTCGGGTGGGTGTGAGACGGGGTTGTTTCCTGGGCCTGGGGGTTGTTTCTGGAGGGGTTTTGTTGGGAGCAGGTGCGCTCTTTTGGTTAGGTCGGCTGGGATCTGATGTCTCTGGGGGCAGGTGCTGGTAAATTGTTGTTGGGGTGGCGGTTTTTCCTAGTTAAAGGGGGGGGGGTAGGATAGGAGGAATGAGGTTTCCTGGACAGAGGGGGAGGGAGTGTACATATTGCAAGTGTTTAAACAGTTGAGGCAGGCGTTTGGGTAGTTGGTACTTATGCTTATGTTGTTTGCGGGGGAACTGTTTAAGGGTGGGGGTGGGGATTTGGTCAGGTATGTGAATATTTAGTTAGGTCTAGTTTTGTACGGCAAAGGCCAAGGATGTGGTATTGTGTTAAGATGCAGCTGTTCCCAATAACGATTCAGAAAAGGGGGTGGTGATGGACAGAGTATCTGAATTAAGCAGAACACTCGTACCCAGTCAAGAGATCAGGGCTTGATCCATCACCGTTTTTTAGCTCACTGCACCATCATGCCAGAAACCGGTCCCCGGAAGCTTGTTTCCTTTCCAGTTAAAGAATTGGCTTGGTAGTTTGGTCTGCCCTGTTCCCATGATGCACTGGGCCAGGGACAGACTAATTTGCATGTAGCCAGGTTCTGAGCTGGGATGGTGCAGTGAGCTATAAAACGGTGATGGATCAAGCCCTGATCTGTTGACTGGGTACAAGTGTTCTGTTTAATTCAGATACTCTGTCCATCACCACCCCCTTTCTTTTCTGAATCGTTTTGTCCACCATAAGCGTGGAAGGGTATACTCAGATGTGAGTCCCTTGCTCACTGCACAATCAGGATTCAAGCAAGCCGGGCCGAAGACGGCTGTAATGCCAGAAACCGGTCCCCGGAAGCTTGTTTCCTTTCCAGTTAAAGAATTGGCTTGGTAGTTTGGTCTGCCCTGTTCCCATGATGCACTGGGCCAGGGACAGACTAATTTGCATGTAGCCTGGTTCTGAGCTGGGATGGTGCAGTGAGCTAAAAAACGGGGATGGATCAAGCCCTGATCTGTTGACTGGGTACGAGTGTTCTGTTTAATTCAGATACTCTGTCCATCACCACCCCCTTTTCTGAATCGTTTTGTCCACCATAAGCGTGGAAGGGTATACTCAGATGTGAGTCCCTTGCTCACTGCACCATCAGGATTCAAGCAAGCCGGGCCGAAGACGGCTGTAATGCCAGAAACCGGTCCCCGGAAACTTGTTTCCTTTCCAGTTAAAGAATTGGCTTGGTAGTTTGGTCTGCCCTGTTCCCATGATGCACTGGGCCAGGGACAGACTAATTTGCATGTAGCCTGGTTCTGAGCTGGGATGGTGCAGTGAGCTAAAAAACGGTGATGGATCAAGCCCTGATCTGTTGACTGGGTACGAGTGTTCTGTTTAATTCAGATACTCTGTCCATCACCACCCCCTTTTCTGAATCGTTTTGTCCACCATAAGCGTGGAAGGGTATACTCAGATGAGAGTCCCTTGCTCACTGCACCATCAGGATTCAAGCAAGCCGGGCCGAAGACGGCTGTAATGCCAGAAACCGGTCCCCGGAAACTTGTTTCCTTTCCAGTTAAAGAATTGGCTTGGTAGTTTGGTCTGCCCTGTTCCCATGATGCACTGGGCCAGGGACAGACTAATTTGCATGTAGCCAGGTTCTGAGCTGGGATGGTGCAGTGAGCTAAAAAATGGTGATGGATCAAGCCCTGATCTGTTGACTGGGTACAAGTGTTCTGTTTAATTCAGATACTCTGTCCATCACCACCCCCTTTTCTGAATCGTTTTGTCCACCATAAGCGTGGAAGGGTATACTCAGATGTGAGTCCCTTGCTCACTGCACCATCAGGATTCAAGCAAGCCGGGCCGAAGACGGCTGTAATGCCAGAAACCGGTCCCCGGAAGCTTGTTTCCTTTCCAGTTAAAGAATTGGCTTGGTAGTTTGGTCTGCCCTGTTCCCATGATGCACTGGGCCAGGGACAGACTAATTTGCATGTAGCCAGGTTCTGAGCTGGGATGGTGCAGTGAGCTAAAAAACGGTGATGGATCAAGCCCTGATCTGTTGACTGGGTACGAGTGTTCTGTTTAATTCAGATACTCTGTCCATCACCACCCCCTTTTCTGAACCTGTTCCCAATAAAGCGGCCTTTATCACACCTTATATTGTCTCCGGTCGGTCTTTCCCCTCCCAGTCTCCCGATGGGCCCCAAACTCCACATGTCCCAATAATCATCTGCATTTTTCCTGCTGTTCCAGCAGGTTTGACTAGTTGAAATTGTAACTATAGAAGCCAAACTTAATCACACCAGTTAATTATCAAGTGTATTAAAGTCTGACGACTCAGGTCAACTCTGTCTGCTCCTCCTGGTTCTTATTCCTCTGCATGCTTTGTAAGATATTCAAATGGCTACCCCAAAGCTCAAGACTCACCATCTCCCAGGCCCTCATCACCAGCAGACTGGACTATGACAACGCTCTCTACGTAGGTATTGCAGCTCTCCTCCTATGACGACTACAGACCATACAGAACAGCGCACCCAGACTTATCCTACAACTCCCTACCAGCCCACCAGACACCTACGCTCCGCTTCCCTTTCCCTTACCCTCACCCCACGCATCTGACATAGCAGATGCGGAGGTCGCTTCTTCTCTTACCTGGCAGCGAATACATCGAACAAGACACCCTTTCATCTGTGGTACTCCCCTCAAGACCTGGCTATAAAGCTCTAATTGACTGGACCCTGCCAGAGCCTGAATACCTCATGGGTGACAAGAAGCGTTCTACAAATCTTCAGATTGATTGATTGCATAACTTATCATTATAAACACTGAGCAAAGAGGGGTTTGCACCGGGTCATAATTTTGTGACCCACTCCTAGTGAGGGTGGGCATATTACATTTTACCATCTTCACGCACAATGATATAACAATGTTGGGAAAAAAATATTTCCAAGACAAAAAACACAAAACGTAGTAGATCATTACAACACTGGGCAACATCTGTTCTAGAATTTTATCAAAGAAACCTCTAAAAACCTTATTGCTTTTAAAACCTGAGAAGTCAAGAGCCGGTCTCTATAGGGATTCTAATGAAAAAAATCTAAATATTTTAGCTGACGTGACACAGTGACACGTTAACATGTTGGTGCCTGGTCCCCCATTTTCATATTTAATGACAAATAATGGTTGTCAAAGAATGGCCATCGGTTGATCATATATTCAGTGAAACGTTTCATTGGGATGTCTGTCGCCCACCCTATATCATACCAAGCTGATTGTTCAGAGTCCTTGTTTTTTTTGGGAACTCAAAATAATGTTTCCCAATTACTGCTCTGCTTTGGGAGCACATGACAATCAATCTGCGTCTCCCGAAAAGGCTTCCTGTCACTTTGCCACTTAGTTACTGCTATCTGTCACACCGAGATGTGATCCCCATGACATTAAATGGCGTTGTCCGGTTCTTGATTGACATATTAGCACAAACTTCTTATTTCAGCGTTAGAGGAAATGGTCTTGCATCTTTTTCCCTTAGGGACTCTTTAGCGTAGCAGATGCCAGTGCTGTGAATGAATATACAGACTCTGTGAATGACCACACTGGCTCATGTAAGGCTTTCAGGTTGTTTTTGTGGTAATGCCAAATATTGAGGTTTCCTAGCAAATGCTGCTCACCATCAGCAACTCAGAATCCTTCTACTAAAGTGAAATGTTACCCTTATAGAGTCATACGTTCAATGAAAACAGTGGTATCACAATACATAAAACTCAAACACTTCACTGATGGATAAAATGATATCTTAAACAAAAAATCGGGGCTTTCTGTGGTCTGATATATATATATATATATATATATATATATATATATATATATATATATATATATATATATATACATACACATGGTCAGCTAACGAATTAGGCACATATAATGCTTGAACCAGCAAATCACTAAGGGTCACAACCAAACTAACTTCACATCCAACCCTGTGCAGGTCTAGTCCTCAATGACTGGTGGGTTAGCTCCGCTGTGGGATACAATATAACTTCAACAGTTGCAATCCTGTGTGAATGACACAAGTCTAGCAGGAGATCTTGTTCAGCACAATGCACAACCCTGACTCTCTGCAGTTGAAATACCAGTTTGTACTTGAGCTAAACTAGCCTGTCAGCCATCCTATGACTGCGATGCGTCTTGGTCTACCTTCCCACAGAAGCACTATTCCCTGCTCCTCAGTGGGTACAATCAGTACTATAAGGACAACTATAGCATGCAAGTCAGGATCCAATCTTGGTAGACGTATTATGCCATATCCCTAAATCGCTGTGGTCCCATGACATTGCATGCAACTTAGGACTGGTGACAGCACAGGTAGTAAGATCATACGTCCTTTGACCCTAATGATAGACGATTGTACTTTCTTTCAACAACTTTCGTTTAAAATGTGACACTGCAGAGAAAATACTAACAGTGCATGAAAATAGCTACAGCCACCTCCTAAAAATAGCAAAAAAGCTGATTGTAAAATGATTCCTAAACATCTGCTGTCAGATGTGTGTGGCCACAGATGCTGTAAAGGAGTCCGAATGAATTGCAGTAGTCGCTTAGGAGTAGCAGTTCTTCCTACCACTAAAGGCTGAACCTGGACTACAAAGACGGACGAGCTCTGGTTTCTTTTTACGGATACCTACTCGATATCAAGGGGAAGAGCAGAGACGAACTTCTCAAAGCCTCTGGTCCATTATCTTCTTAAGGTAGTTCCAAAGTCGGTCTTTCTTCATGGTTTACATGTAATCATTCTCAGTAGGTCGGAAAAGAGAAATGTTTCCAATACCACCATTCTCAAAGGTCATGTTTATAACGGTATTGCCCACTGCACACCTTGACTAATCATATCAGGAGAACACTCTAGTGCTCACCTGCTACAGAAACACTAAAGTATAGTTACAGTGTGTACCCATTTACAAACATTCTGGAAGTATGAGATTAAATTCCGAGAATAAGGACATCTTTGGTTTACAGAACCACAGGATATCTGACAGCAACAAGAGTGGGTGCATGACTCCCCCTTACCGGATTTGTATTTTGAGGAAGAATTTGAGTTTTCAGGCTCTTTGGATGTTGCACCAAGTCACAGGTATGTCTGATTTAGGGTAGCGAGCACTCTGCAAGACTCGGGTTGGTATTGGAACTTTATTAAGGAGCTCACATCACACTCCACAATATGCTCCCATTTGGGTGCTCCCCTGGATGGGCTACAGCGGCGTCAAGCGTTGGACAAGACAGCATTAGGAAATGATTCTCCTGGGGGATGTTTGACTCCACTGCTCCTGATTAAGGATGGTCAGTTTAGAGCTTTGGCTGCTGCTTCAGAGCAGGACTCCTGGCTGAGGACTAGGATTAAGAAACCTTGTGGACTAGACGTCGACCAGGAGTAGCCCAAGCCAAGGCTGTAGACAGTAGCTTGGACACAAGATAGACATCTCGCTGTTCTAACCAGAATATACTCCTGAGCTGATGGAAAAGGTAAACCATCACAGTTACCCCCAACAGGATGAAGTGGGGGAAACCTCTGAGGTCCAACTGGTCTAAACGAGATACTTCATGCAAACGGGGTTCCACCATGATATGCTCGTATCGCGCCCTGATTTCCCTTTGCCATAGTGCTAGCAAAAAGGCAGGAGTGGCTAAGTGGTGCTTGTCTCCCTGTGTGTGAAAAGGGGACACCATGTTCCCAGCGTGACTTTTTCTGTATACACAGGGCCCACCTGAGCTCACCTGATACAGATTTCCTGTGGTGGGCATGTTCTATATCACCAGCTGTGATGTAAATAAACTCTTATGGTAATCATCATAAGATGGGACGTTATTGCTAAACAAAGTAGAAACACTGAAAATATGGTTTGCCTGGGAGGGTAATATTAGAGACCAAACCGGTACCTAGAGTTTGTGATTAGGAGCTCACAGTGCCGAACGTCCTAAATTTGTACCCACACACGCATTTCCATCTTTGGATGTGCCCTGTCTTGTTTACAAATGTAGACAAGATCACCTTTTGCTCTTCACTAGGAAACCACACCCACCTCTGGCTTCTAGGTTTGGTCTCCGAGGGCAAAAGTTTTTTGGACTGTTAAAGCAGGAAAGACAACAGAGCTGATGGTATTCCAATACAACTTTGTTACATTCCTCAAAAGAATACACCCCTTAAGAATAAAATCAAACACTGTCTGGAATCATGTCTCCCATCGTTCTATGAGACTTAGATTGAGGAAAGATGTGTCCTAACGGCTAGAGCAGTGGACCTCAGAGCTGGGAAACTGGGTTCGAGTTTCGGCATGGATGCTCAACATCCTGTGATTCTGGGCAAATCACGTAATCTCCCCGCGCCTAACAAAAATTAATGTGTCTGTCTGTAATGTAACTGGTGCTAATGTAAAGCACGCTGATACCTTCGGGTCGAGTTCACGCTATATAACCCCCCCCCCCCACCCCCAAAAAGTATGTAGAGCTATGGAAGGAAAACAAGAACATAATTATAAGCAAAATGTGTAAACCCAATGTTCAACTAGATATGTTGCTATTATAGTGAGGCAGATGGTATGAAGGATTGTGAACATATGCTCCTATATAAATCTGGATTAAAGAACATATATATAGCCGGGAAAATGTGCAATTACTAATGCAAGCGTTAATCATGGTGATTTAAGTTATATATAGAACAAACACAATTTCTAACCACGCACTGAGCTTTGCGAAAACCTGTAGGTGGCTGAGGTACCAGGAGAAGAGACCACAGTACCAGAGGAGGTCTGGGCGAATTTAATTGGTTCAAAATTTCTCCTAAATGTGGGGGTTAGTCGAGGTTGAATGAACTCTTAAATGTATTTTGTTTTTAGTTCTTGGTGGCTCGAACAATACTTTTGCCTTTCTAAGTTCGCAGGTAACAAGCATGTTACATATGGGAAGGCATATGTAGTGGAACACCCACTCAACTGTAATTCTAGGTGATATTTTGAAACATGAGGTGATTAACCCTAACCAGTTCATTTACCATCCAGAGCTAAGCTAGTTAAAAGGGAAAATGTGGGTAACCTGATTACTTCACATATTTCCTATTAGCACGCATTTAAAGTTTAGTGGAGATACCACTATGGCTGATGAAGTGACATGGTAAAGTGACATCACACACGAATATCCGTGCCTTCAGTTACCGCAGGGCAAAGTGCTGCTGAAAACCAACCCAGAACATCACATTTGATATTGCTATTTAGCCTTAGAATTGAGCTAGGACTAGCTCTGTAGCAAAGATCACATCCTGCTCCTGCCCTCACACAAGCAGAGATGTATTTCCTTGCCTTAGACTATGGCCCACCAGTGGCTAGACCAAACATAAAATGTCGCCGAAAGCTGCAAAAATGCCAAGGATCTGTCTGGAGCACAAGAGCTGGAAAAGCACAGTTTTCTTGACCGTTACTATCCCGTGCCTCTTTTCAGAACTCACTAACACAAACAGCACCTGATACAGCCAAACAAAATGAACTAAAATAGAAAGAAATTCTAGTCAGCAAAGTGGTACAATGCAAATTGAAAAGGTCAGTACTAAAATGACAAGCATGTGAAGGCAATTTATATGGCCTTTGAAAGCACATTTTGTTTGGAATAATTAATTTCTTATTTGACTGATTAGCGTCTTCTTCACAATCTAATTAAAATGAGAGAAAATGTAGATGAAAAGTCAAAAAAGGCCCTTGCAAAAACATAGATCGGTGTGAAAACCTAAATGTGTTAGAAAAGTGAGAGGTTATTTGCAGATGAAGATTGGGTGAAAAATGATCACAAGTTATAAAGAACCACAGTGGACAAAAAAGCTTATATGGCAAAATTATATAGTCAAGTACGTGTACTGGATCCCTAGGTACGAAAATAATCAGTCAAACAGGCCCCAGGCAATGTCTGTAACCTTTTTAACAACAAGGACAGAACACAGCTTGTATCTGCAGCCAAAAAGAAAGAAACTCGAGGCCTAGTTGGTGTATGTTTCTGCGGACACTCTCACGAGCTACCGGTAGTTTAACTCCACTAGAGGTACAGTTGTTGCGCCTAGAACCGCCAAGAACACCATCAGAGTGTTCCAGGTTTGCAAATCTCAGTAATTTTTTGTCTAAAAGTCAAAGATTGCTCCTGTACTTCCTGTGATGTCACTTCCATATTCTTTACTTTACTCTTACAGACTGCTGAATTCAGGTAAAGGTGTTCTGTAAGCCCGCCAATATTAGAATTTTTCCACATTTTTGGCCCCTTGCTCTACATTTCTGTCCCATTATTTTTTTTCTCAGGATTTTCCTTGGATGCTAGAATCTTATACACGTTTCTGGATTCCGGATTCTTCTCTACTCAGTTCTTGAGAGCTTTTTGTCTTGATATCCATATTGTCATCAATTCTTGATCCGCGTTGTCGAACCGTATTCTTCCATCTGCTTCATGAGGTTTTATTCCAACTGTGTTTTTCCTCTCCTGCAACCTAATTTGAGGGCATTGGCTAACCATGCACTGTAACTCAGCGTAGGTGAAATTATGGCTACAGGAAAGAATCATGTGTGTCCAGTTGCACAGAAAATAAGACAGAAGACTCAGTCCAGTCGAGAACATGACATAAATATGGCTATTTGTTAGCCAGTATAAATACCACTAACTCCAAGTCCATGTTCTTCTTCCCAATCATCCTAATGATGTGGTCCAACCCGGTGGAAAACCAGTAAACTGAGTTAAATTCTTGGCCCTAGTGGTGCAACAAAGGCCCCCACGGCGCGGGAGGGGGGGGGGGCGCAGGCTTACAAATACTGGAGGGGGCTCCCTCAACCCCTACTGAAATGAGTGTGAGGGGCCCCTTCAGCATAGCTTGCGAGGGGGGGGGTCACGTTTTGTTATGCCACACCTTGACCCGCCCACCTCTAGGGTGCAATAATATTAGGCCTCACCTAACTCTGAGCTTCCTACCCCTCCCGAGTGGAAAGGTGTAATTCAAATTTGCACAACACATGCTAGCTGCACTCCCAACGACACTGCAAATGTTAAATGCAAAGTTTAGGATTGTGGAACGCTCCTAGTTCAGGGTGAGTGCTGGACTGTTGAGGTGAAAGTTGTTCATGACATGTTTATTCTGCCAGTTCTGCGTGACCTGCTGTTTTTCTTGTCGAAAACACTCGAATTTAGAACTTGTCGAGAAACTCTGCATGTTTTTCAGATGCTAGTTACAGTCACTGAGAACTGTACCTACATCAGTAGTGGCTGCTGCCCCCTCACCATGCCAGGAGAGTACTGGTGGCAGTTTGCAACGGACTGAAAGAATACACGTTCTTTTCCAACCTCCCTCGATGAAGGGCTTACGGTCTCTTGTGCTAAATAGCGAACATTCTCCAAGAATAGAGACCCTCTTTCCTTTATGCGTTCTATGGTGTGGGGTGTGTGGTTTATGCTACAGTAGGAGCGTTGTCATTTAAGAGGGAAAACAATGACTGTGACACAAAGTCTAGATGCCATTAAAGCAAAGGAAAACCATACCAGTTGCTCTCTCCTTAAAATAGGTACCTGCTCCTATTCGATTTGCTGCCTGCACTCTCAGATATCCCATTCTTGCATTTTAGGTCTCGCGCCTAGCGTTGCAGTGCACAGCATTACACGCACAGCGTGAGACGTCATGTAGGGGGTTCTGAAAGCTGACCAATTGGCTTTAGCGTACGCTTTAAAAAAAAAATACAGCACGCAATTGGGAAAAGGCGGGCGCATGTCCCACCTTTGCTCCGCCCACTTCCCATTGGTGTCTGTTAAGAGCCAAATAGCACTACAATGCGGCGTTGACAAGGTTTATTAAGTGCTTTGACGGAGCAAGCATTGACTGTGTTATAGCGTTTTTTTCTCTCCATATCGCACAGATATTATTTAGTCTTCAGCTGACAGGGTGCTCTCTGGCGTGTTCGAAGGCCCCTGAAGGGCTGCCCCTCTCACCCCCACCCCGTGTCCCTGGGGATGCTGGGATTTGCGTTACACCTTGTACTTGACAGTGAATGCCTAGATCTTCTGCAGATTTAACTGCCAGCCTAAGCAAGTCTCCAGACAGTCCGAATCCTAATTTATAAATCCTTTCAAGACTCGCGGCAGTCCTGGGTCGCTCATGAAATTGTGCCTTTGGCAGAAAACAAACAGGCAAGGCCTGCAGCACACGAAGGATGATGAGACCTGAGTGTCAGTTATTGTGAACCACGGCCGTGACGAGTCTCCGGCAACCGGTCCCAGTCAATGTCAGCTCAGCCTGAGGAGAATGAGTTTACATACTGGCTGACACTGTAAAAGTAAACATATTTCCAACAAGCATTTGCAATGCAATAGGTCTCGCATGTACGCAACTTTAAGCTATTGGCTTTGAAAATGGCAATACCTTTTATTTATGTTTTAAAAACGAAAACAAAAATAAAAGGCATTGTTATGCAATGTCAATAGCTCAAACTTGCGTAAATGCAAGCCCTATTGCATTGCAAATGCTTGTTTCTGTTTGGCTTTGGACTGCTACTACATATAGCCACAGATACCTTAATCGTGGCTGGGTACTGTTGCTCCCTTTCTATGGCTGCATTCAAAGTCGAGGAGATCTACCTATCAACAGCATGCTGGATGTGCGGACCAAATGCACATGCCATTCCATGTAATGCTTGCGTCCCACTCCTTGATTGGATACTGCTTTTCTGCCCAGTGCCTAGAACTTTGAATATATACACCTTGAACAGATACTAACACCCCAAGCCAGTAAGACATTATTCCATTGCCTTCTGAGGAAGCTTTCTGAAACTGCACTGTGGAAAGCACAGAAGACAAGACAACATGGACCAATTGGAGGTCCCTGAGCTGTTGTGACTGTCTTCATGAAAGGTACACTAACAACTGCATAAGTGCTCGGATGCTCTTAATGGAAGGGAGAAGAGAAGGTGGGCTACCCGACCAGAGGCAACATACCCCTTACTTTTGAAACCAGAGCTGGGGCCCCACTACAGAAAATCTGATGCTCAAGACCATATTATTATCTGCCCCTCTGCTATCTCTGATCGCACTTCTGATTTCTGGACCTTTTATATAATCTTGTTAGTTCCAAAGGAAATCAAAATATTGAGGGCTCCACTCCTAAAACCCAGGTCCAGTAGCACAATGGAAAGGGACTGCGGCCCCACCCCTATGTGGGCCCTGGATACAAACATCTTGACCACAATCAGCCCGTTTTAAGACAAAAGTGCCTTAATTTATTTACATGAACAAATATTACAACCCTGACCGCATTTTAGACCCATAGCTCCTTGATAATGATAACAAAACGGACCACCTTTTTTTTAGGTGATGTGTTTTTATTTCTATTACACGCACAGTCCCTTAAGAACCTTAGGTGCAGTATCAACCATTATTGGGGATATACCTGCTAGAATTGTTGCAATTTGAGACACTAGTTCCGGGGTCCCCAAACTGTGCATCGCGGCTCCCTGGTGCGCCGTTATGAGTGCCAGGGGCGCCGCGGCACGATGTGGGCAACATGCAGAGTGGAGCTGCATGGGCTCTTATATGGGCTCTTATAAGTGGTGAAACAACAGCAAGGCCTCATTAACATGTAAATGGTCTTTAAAAGACCTGTGAATTGCTCGGGTGCGGCTGTGTGTGCCCCAGGGATGCTGTCTCATCCTGGGCTGCCACACACGACGGGGAGGCGGAGGAGTGGGGGGGGGGTCGGGGGGCTGAAGCCCTTTGAGTCCAATGGGTGTTGCGAGCCTCGACTGTATTTTTTTGGGTGGATTATAGAATGAGAGGGTGGTAGAGCCGGAACACGAACCTTTAATATGATATGACTCAGCTGCTTTAATGTTTTGCAAAAGGTATAAGATATACATTTCTGAAACACTGAAAGAGAAAAATAAGGGATGAAGTAAGCCAACGGTATCAAGCAATGTCTTCATCCATGTATTTACACTGAATCAACATGCCAAACACGCGCATCCAAAATGTGTGTTGCTTTTAATTAGCAGGATACACCAATAATACAACCTATATTCAAAATTAAAAGGCACTAGTTTTCAGCATCAGTTGTTTTGTGAAATCTTCCTTATTTTAACCACTACTCCTTTCAATGTCTTGAAAATGCATTCACATGTCTTTCTCCCTCTCTCACCTGAACTCGAAAGGCACCAAGCAAACTGGTTCACTGTATCTCATAAAACTAAGAATAAGTTCCAATTCGTGGTGTGCAAAGGAATGCTTGACCTCATGCACCGCTCTCACTCTCACTGCTCACTCCAATGCACCTCCTCAACATTAAAATCATTTCCTCTTTTCTGACCTTTACTGGTTGCACAGGCATGCCTTGTGTCTGGAATGCAGCACTTTACTTAATTTATTGATGCCATTGAAACATGGAGGAAAGGCATGGACAGATGAGGTAGTCTGAGAGCACGAAGGGGGCTGGGATGGACAGAAGGGGAAGTCTGCAAGCACAGTGGGAGCAGGCATTGCCAGATGGGTCAATCAGGGGGCACCAATGGAGCAGTCATGGACACAAGGAGCAGACTGAGTGCACGAAGAAAGGAGGCATGGACCGAGGGAGCAGTCAGAGTGCACGGGACAGGTATGGACAGTAGGGGTAGTCAGGTGTATGGGGGCAGGCAAGGACAGAAGGGTAGTGTGAGGGCACGACGGAAGCAGGCATAAACACTAGGAGCAGACTAAGGGCGCGAAGGGAGCAGGCATGGAGAGAAGGGTAGTCTGAGGACACAAAGGGAGCAGCATGGATAGAAGACAGTCAGAGGACACAAAGGGAGCAGGCATGGAAAGAAGTGACAGTCTCAAGACGCAAAAGGGACAGACATGGGTAGAGGGGGCAGGTGAGGTCACGAAGGGAGCAAGCATGGGCAGAAAGGGCACTCCTAGCACAGGGCCAGCCACAAGGCATAAAACAAGAGACGGGGGAGACATCCGGGGGCAGGTGGAGAGGGTTGGCAGGGTTCTGGCAGGCAGGGGGAGAGGGTGGCAGGGGGGAGAGGGCTGGCAGGGTTCTGGCAGACAGGGGGAGAGGGTTGACAGGGGTGTATTAAATTAATTTTGGCATGCGTGTTTGCCTGTTGGGTGCATTTTTCCTCCAGTATGCAATGATAACACCGAGTGGCTCCGTCTTAACTTGGTGGACTTTAACTCCAGATTAACCGAGAGTTCTACTGGGTTTGGTCTAGAATAGATTAGAAAAATAACAATGGCCCTGTCTGTAAACGCACATTTGAAGATGTTTTTTAAACAAAATACACTTTTTAAAAATGTCCTTGCAAATGCATATTCCATATATTTAATAGGGAATATGCATTTCCAATTACATAAAAAGAAAGTGTATTTTGTTTAAAAAACATCTTCAAATGTGCGTTTACAGACAGGGCCATCGTAATTTTTCTAAACTACTCTAGACCAAACCCAGTAGAACTCTCGGATGGTCCCTGAAAAGGGAAGGCATTCAATTATTACTGAAACATCAGTATGGTCACTGGCTTCAATACAGCCTCCCACGCCTGAGTTCACAACACATTTACATTCTCGATGAGAGAAAACGTATCAGCACATAAAACAAAAGTTTGTTTTTCCCCTTTTACAACTGGTATCTTTTTATTTTGTTACAAATATGATTAAATACCTTCATTGCATCCCAATTCATTTAAG
The DNA here is from genome assembly GCF_964263255.1 of Lissotriton vulgaris. Classification (NCBI taxonomy): domain Eukaryota; kingdom Metazoa; phylum Chordata; class Amphibia; order Caudata; family Salamandridae; genus Lissotriton; species Lissotriton vulgaris. The sequence goes on along the minus strand of NC_141685.1, from coordinate 1,512,317,204 downwards.
GAAAACAACAGGAAGTACTCCCAAGGTAAGGCTTACATCCCCATCCACCCGTCCACCGGTAAAAAAATGGTGGGGAGCCACGGCCAACTGCCAATTGGATCAAGGGAGCCACGGGTCAAAAAAGTTTGGGAACCACTGCACTAGTTTTTTAAACTGATTTGTGACACTTTATGTTCGTTTTACAGGTTCTGTTATATAGAGACTGTGTCGCCGTGTATAAGAATTCCCAAGCTATATACCCACCTCCTGCAGACTGCTCACCCTCACTTGGTCCTTCAGGGACGCATAAAAAAATAGTACTCTTTGGAGGTATGTAGGTGTGCTAGCAAGCCACAAACCTGATGCAAGTGGAGCAAGCTGAGCTACCTCGAGATACAGCTGTCCTCATTGGATGGGATGGAAACGTCAGACCAATCGGCTATGGCGCTCACCTTCCCAAAGAACAGTGAGCCCGAGTTATGGAGTCTTGAAGAGATTAACCACTAGTACTAGTCGTGGCCCAGAGGAGCCTGGATCCTGAGACTACAGAAGAAGGATGTCTTATTCTGTTGTTGGAATCTCATTATAAGCTCTCCAACCAACCATCCACGTCCTTTGTTTTAATTCTGGACAGGGTACCTAATATTAAAATTGTGATAAGGACTCCCTGTTACCAGTTTTATATCACTTGTCATCACTTATTCAGCACCATTATCTCACCTGTGATTCCACGTTCACATTTTGTGTTGTATTGTTTTCCCCTCCCTACTGCTCCGCCTCCAGCGTTTGACTGGCCAAAGGTGTGTTAGCAGCCCTATGATGAAGCATGATACAGCTGGCTGTGTGTGAGGGCAGTTTTATAAAATTGGTGCATTCCCATACACTTATCTATCTCCACGTAGTTTTTTAATCCCTCTTCTTTTTGTGAGATTTAAACTGTTGAGCGGGAGGTAGAAGAGGGTGTTATCCTCTCACCCCTCTTTACTTTGTGTGTTTTTGTTCTGCAAGACTGCATCTTCCCTTGTGTTCAAATGCTGGGGCACACCCTGATTTGTGCAACCATCACTTCCTTAGGCTAGGCCAACCCTTTCTAGTGCATTCACATTCCCCCGTAGTGTGTCCATGTACATTCTGTAAAACATGGTCAAGAAAACGGTGTACCAGATGAAGGAGCACCTAATCCCAATCTCATGTGTATTAGCACGTCACCCATCATAATACTGCATTCCAAGGTGAGCATACTCAGATGAGAGTGATTAGATATTTGCATGTTCATTGAAATACTTCCCTCTGATAAGGGTAGGTCTCTAAAAAATAAAAAAAGATGTGATGCCTAATTGGTGCCTGGTATGTTGATGGCATATGACTCAATGCAAATGTAGAAAACAATGGTTCTTTCGGGATCACTTAGATGAACGATACTGTTTGTACAGGTCATTTGAATTGTAACTGATGGATAAATCTTAGCAAAAAATTACAAGTATGAAAACGCGATATAAAAACAACAAAAAAGGACTTATTAAACGCAAGTTATCTTAATTAAAGTTTAGTTTATAAAGAATAACATGGCAATAGCTGCTACAAGAACAGGTGACAGTGCAGTGCTCAATTGCAAAAAATGTGCAAGGGCTGGAATAAATGTGTAAAGCACGTGAAATAGACAGAATATTATGAATGCACAATAAAAATCTATGAAAAGTTAGTAGAGTGACAGTCTAATGAATTACATCATTGATCTTTCTATCCTGAAACTCAGTTAAGCATGGTAATCAGGACAAGCTTTATGACATTTAAGGTAGTAGCAACATAAGGCTATGTGGTTAAGACAAATTAAAACAATCAAAGGAACTGGCAAAGACGGTGTAAGGATGTTAACATTTGGAAAATCATGACAACAAGGTTCAAAGTCATCAGAGAGCAGCAGTGCACCATCTCTTTCTGCCACAAATGTTCACTGTTTCCTACATTTGCACGGTGTAGGTCTTGGTCTTTTTGGCTAAAGTTCCCTAAACTTTTTTGCTTTCCCCATTGACCGTTTTCCTGACATAGAGTTGCCAATTTAGATACTTTGGGTACTTTGCCACTGCTGATCAATGTCATAGTACAAGTGTTCCCTGTGTAAAGTGTAATGGCAATTGGTTGGCCATGATTGGTATGTTTGCCCTACTAGTAAAGTCCCTAGTGATGTGCACTGTGTGTGCCAGGGTTAGTAATGCAAAGTTGCGCGGAGAAGGGAACTTAGGCCTGCTGTATAGGCCTGCACGCAGTTTGCTAAGTTAGCATGTTGTCCTGACAAGTGCAACTACTTGTCAGGCCTTACTTTCCCTTTTCTGTACATAGTGGGCACCCCTGTGGTAAGTCCCGGGTAACCCCTGGGCAGGGTGCAGTGTAAGTAAAAGGCAGGACATATACTGAGGTGTGTGCTATGTCCTGACAGTGAAAAACACTCCATTTCGTTCTTTACTGGTGAAAGGCCATCATGCCCATAGGACAGAATGGGGGAGGCTTTTTTCCTGTAAGTTAGAAATGGAGACAAGACGTTTAGTATGTATGAGCTCACAGTGTCATAACACATCTTTCTATGAAAGTGGTTTTGGCACTGTGTGTTCAGAAACCACTCTTTTAAAAAGTGGCTGAGTTTTGTGCTTTAAGCATTTCTGTGTGTCTCTGCTGAATGTGTATTGACTGTCTGGATCTGAGACGTGAGAGGAGCTGGGAGAAGTCTTGACCCAGGGAGGGGGATGTGATGGCACCAGGCTGACCTGCATTTGGAGAGTAGGCGAGGAGAAGTCCCGGGAGGTGAAGAGGCCTGGGTTGCTGCTATATAACAATTGACCCGCCTCCTGATTAAGGATCCAGACCCCCAGTATCAAAGGGAGAAAGGTGACACTGGGAGGGAGACACTCAGAACTGATTTAGGGAGGGGTCAGGGACCCCTGAGCACAACGAACTTCAAAGAGATTTAGGGGTATAACTATGAAAGCTGAGATCCCTGAACGTTGGAATGGAACAGAAATGGATTGAGACTTAAAAGGCTTGGACCCATTTTGTGGTCAAGAGGAAGGAACAACTGAAGTGACTGCTGGGGAAGGACCAGCCCTTGCTTCGTGATCTGGGCCTGGTATGCAGTTTGCTGTTTTAACCAAGGAAGAGGCTGTTGGGGCTGTGCTTGGTGCGCTGGGTCCCCCTGCTTGACAAAGACTGAGCTTTGTGCTGTGTCTTGTTACCCCAAGGGCCTGAGGTGAGCTGGCTCCCTGTTTGGAAGCACAGGAACATAAAAGTTTCTGGAGAAGTTTCAAGCGTGTTGTGGCAGCTTGAGACCCTCAGAAGATGCACCCTGTGATCTTGGACACACGAAAGAGAAGTGAGACTCGAACGCGCTGGGTGTGTGTCGTGGTGAAGAGGAGGAGTTAGTGAAGAGCACCTGGTCAACATGTGCACTGAAGCTGTAGTGAATCTCGGACGCGCTGGGTGCGGCTCGTGGTGCACCGCAGGCATTAGTGAAGAGCGCCTGGTCAGTGTGTGCACCGAAGCTGAAGTGAGACAGACACGCAGGGTGCGTGTAGTGGTGCACCGCAGGTGCTGGTGAAAAGCGTCTGGTCGGCGTGTACATCGGAGGTGGAGTGAGTCTCGGACACGCAGGGTGCATGTTGGTGTGCTCAGGAGGCGTGGGTAAAGAACGCCTGATCAACGTGTGCATCAGAAGTGGAGTGAGTCTCGGACGCGCAGAGTGCGTGTCAGGGTGCACCGGAGGCAGTGAAGAGTACCTGGTCATCGAGTGCACCAGAGAAGAAGTGAGGCTCAGACATGGTGAGTGTGTCATGGTGTGGCAGCTGGCATTGGTGAAGAGCGCCTGGATATCGGGGCACCGGAGTTGGAGTAAGTCTCAATGAAGCAGTGTACATGCTTTGATGCAACCTGGGACTGTGGAGGTGATCGGCTGATCATTGTGTGCACCAGAAGAAAGTGAGCCTCTGCAGCGCGGTGTGCTTGTCTTGGTGGCAAGTGAGACCGCTGGAAGGAGTGCCTGGTGAACGTGCGCTTGGAGTCGACATGAAGTCCCATCAGCGTTGTGTGTGTGGCTTCGTGCCAGAGGAGACCCAAAGGGTGCTGTGGTGAACATGCACCCAGAGTAAAGTAATCTCAGGGGTGTGGGGCACGTGTGCCCTGCGGCCGCCTGAGACCTTCCTAACAGTCGCGGCCCGAACCGGCTGCCCCGGAGGAGCTGAGCTGCCAGGCCAAGCCGCTGAGGCCCATTGAGAAAGTTCTGCATGGAAGGCCCAGTTCGCTGAAGAAGGAGAGGAGAGTGGGGTCGCGCCTCCAGGTAATGTGGATCACAATCCAGGCAGGGAGGGACACTCTCTCGGCCTCTCAGTCCTTCTGACTACATGAGCCTTTGCTTCGGCTCAGATTTGGGGCCCATGTTGATGAAAGGAGTGGCAGTACTGGGGCCAGAGTAAGAAGCTGTACTGTATGTCATTGTTGATACGTGTGGGGGGCAACTGTCATCGAAGAGGCGGATTGTCGTAATACACATTGCCAATATTGCTGCTAATGAACTGCCGGACTGTCTGATGACACCTAACAATATTTCTGCATAATGAAGTACACAATTGCAGCACTACACATTGCATTATTTCTCCAATGCAAAGTACAGGATTGTAGCGGCCCGCATTGCATTATTTCTTCATTGCAAAGTACATGATTTTAGTTACGCATTGCATTATTCCTTAGATGCAAAGTACATGATTGTAGCTGCTTGCATTGCATTCTTTCTTCATTGCAAAGTAAGTGATTGGGGTGTGACGCATTGCATTGTTCCTTCATTGCGCAGTACATGATTGTAGCGGTACGCATTGCATTATTTCTCCCACTGCAAGGTACCGGGGTGTATCGTTACGCATTGTATTATTTCTCCTTTGTCTAGCACAGGATTGTATCATTACGTATTGCATTATTATTTGTCCATTGCAAAGTGTGTGATTCTAGCATTGCGACCAGCATAGCATTTTGAAAGCGTTGGTTTGGATTTGAAACTACCAGCCAGCTGGAACGAATATTACCCTTTATTATATTTTGGCTTTTGTATCGTGTGGTCTGATCGTATACCTTTTGTTCATTTGTGGTGTCACCAGGGGGTTGATGTGGGCGTAGTGGCACATACTGTACAGTCGTGCCTTGGAGATAGGCCTGGCTGCTTGTGCCAAGCTACTAAGGCGGTTAGCAGGGCTATCTCAAACGGTGTCCTTACTTGGCCTAACATTGAGTTAGGAGTCCCGGGTCTCACATTTGGTAACAGTGGTGTGGGACGGGAACTCCGGCTTCGAACACACACTTCATACAGGTACATGCAGTTATTGGGTAGCCATGTTTTCTTTCAATGGATATTTGCAACCCAGCACATTTACTAGATGCATCAGTAATTGTTTTGTATAACTGTGACACAATACTACACTACAATGGATGGCAATGGTGTAGTACAGAAATACTACTTTGGGAAGATAATATAACTGAGCAATGAAGAGAGGATACATTCAGTATCGGAAGGAGCTAATGCTGTAGTTGGGGGCACTTAGATGAAATCATTGATTGATAAAAGGGTCGATTTTAAGCTCTAAATATGAAAAATGTAAATAAATACATTAGCTAACTTTATCCCAAAGCACTTCTTACATATTTTAGCAAAACCAAATATTTAGATTGAACTAAATCATTTTTTGCTAAAAAGGTACGTCAAACAGCTGTTCTCTACAATGATAAAAGGATAAAGTATTTCTTTTGTTATCATAATTGAGAATGGTACTCAAAAAAGAGAGTTGAAATCAACTCTTGGCAGCATACTAAAAACAAGTCGGAGAATCTTTTGAGAGCATACTGGCTCTTCAAATGGAAACAGTTGAGAGACAGAGCCTCCAATGGCACATAGAAGCATAAAGCAAGCTTAACCAGAGGCTGTAGCAATAGGACCATATGCAGGTTCATAAACTCGCTGAACACATTTCTGCCCTGTCAGAATTCTCAACAAAACGGGTTTAAGCGGGAATATTAAGAGATAATCCGCCTCTTGGTGAAATTGTTCTTTAAACTCTATATGGATGACTGCTTTTGTCCACACTCCCCTCCTGCTCGCTCCCAGAAGAAGCAATCAGTAAACAACTGTACACACCAAAGTATGCAACGTTCTTAATAGCAGCCCCAGTGTTCATTTTGCATTTTTTTTTCTATTTTAAACTGTTTGTAGGAAATGATTATATGTAGCTTACAATGAGGAAAGCACAAACAGTATGTGTAAACTGAATGAGTCCCTGTATGTGGTGTATGCTCTTATTAATTTGAGATGAGAAATTAAGTGAAAAGGAAATCTGGGCATTCATTTCACTGCTTCAATACTTAGGCCCTTATTATGAGTACAGCCGTCCACAGGACACCCATACTCGTGGTGGCAGTGAGACCACTGCCACACTGGTGGGCCACCTGCCGTATTATAAGTGGGGAGGTCAGACCGCCAAGACACTGAGAGAGCGCAAACTGACCAAAAATGTAGAAGTACATCACACTTACACGTAGTAAGCACAAGTCATGAAGAGAAATGCCATGAGTGCTGATAAATACCTACATCTATATTCTGAAATGTGTAGTTAATATAGAGATTTAAGTAGAAGTGGAACTAATACAGAAATGTGTGAAACAATATGGTTAATTAGACGTGATTATTCCTGAATCCATGTTGTGTAGCTGCTAAAATGTAAGATGGCATACGGAAACGCTGAACGTGGTAGGCCTCAGGGCCAGAGCTAGGAGGGAGGGGGAAGGTGGTTCAATTTCACAACATGGATTGCACTAATGTTTAGTAATAATGAGTAGGCCATGATTTATAGATGTGTTTACCGAATCAATAGAATAAGAGTATTAACATGCTAATAATTAAAGAAGAAGTTGAATACTATAAAAATGTTGTAGGGCTGGAAAGCTTTAACGTTGATTTACACATATTAGTCTGGGCCGGGGAATGTTGCAACGCGGTTGGAAGACCATGAGAATTGGGATTTGGCTGCAAATGTCTGTCTGGAAGAGAAAAGGGGGTATTCAATTATAAATAATATGAATAGAAGTTTGTTCAAGAGATGGACCAGACATGGAGGAGGGTTCCGGAATGTTTAAGGGGTATCAGCGGGCCGGAGAAGAGTCTGAGAAGCAAGGTCGACTCTAACCACAAGGCCTCATCATGGAAAAAGCCAGAAGCTACACCACGTGAGGGGCGTCTCACGAGGGGCGTCCTAAATGTTGTTGTATTTTTGTATTAGGGACAGCACCCCTGGGTGGAGTTAGAGCAGAAGCCTGAGGACCCTTTAGAGAGCGGATGGGTAGGCAGAGAGGGGTCATGATTGGAGAACTATAGGTTTTCACCAAGAGCTTGAGAGTGGGTGGCTTCCCTTGGGGGTCATTCACTGCTGACACCTTTTGATAGGTTGAGACCTGGTTAAGTAGGGATACCATCTAGATCAGGGTAGGGACAGCCTAACCTGTATTTTCCCTCCGGCTGTAAATGACTGAGAAATTTCAATATGTGTCTATGCTAATAGCACTATTATTTTTAGAATTGGTGCTTGTAGTTTCCGTTGTTCGTCTGAGGGCTTTCAGAGAGCACATGTATGTAGTTGGGCCCGTGTATCTGGTGAATCTCATTTTGAGATGCTTGTACCTGCAACTTATCTTGACTTTATAATAAATCTTTGAAAGCTAGAAGTTGTTTGTGATCCTTTGAAGCGGAGTCCTTTATTGGGTGAACTAACTAGGTAAGAGATGCACTTTCTTCCCTCAATGACAGGCAATAAAGGTTCAGTCGACCAGATCGGGGTTTTAGATCTATAGTGATAAGGTATTGATCAAAATCTCGCCCTTCCAGTTGGTAGCTATAGAGGATGGTTGCCTTCTTGAGGAAGGTGATCTAGGCTAGGTTAGATTACCCCAAGGCCCCTAGAGATCGATGATCGGAAGAACCGCCCGCCGAAGAAGGACCGGATGACGTGAGACAGAAAAGCAGCAGTATCGGTCGAGAGTGAGTATAAAGGGTCATGCGTGTTAAGATTGCGGTGTTTTGTATTGTATCTATGTTGTAATGTCTGGCGGAGTTGAATGCCTGTAGAGTGACTGTGGAACAGGTTGTGAGCGCGCACAACCGGTGGAAATCTTAAGTTCAAGGAGAGCTTAAGTGGTTCGGGTGTATCGGACACCCAGAGTAATTGTTAACTAGAGTGAAGGGGGTCATAAGGTACCATTGATCACCCGGAAGACCGAGATAGGGGGAACGTAAGAGTGAGTGCGTGAGTAACGGACGCTGGTCGGAAATTACTGTATGTGTGTAAAGAACCTATCAGAGAGACGATAGACATCTCGTCAGTTGTGTTGACAATTACAGATAGACTGTGGACGTACAGTCGAGGGAAGTGACCGCTTGGTCGGAAGTAGTCATTTTTCAGAGTATGAATGGGACGCATGCATGACCGCGAGGAGAGCTGAGAAAGGAGGGGTGCTGCTGCAAAGCGGAGACTAGTGACGTCAGAAAGTGCCGCGCTGGGATTGGCCGGCCGGTGAAAGACCGCGCTGCGATAGGCCAGCTAGCAAAGCCGCGCTAGGATTGGTGGATTGTCATCAGGAAGTAAACAGAGTATTCAAGCTGGAAATTTTGCGCATAATTATGAAGTGTTTTAAATGGTTAAGAGCGCTGTTTAAAAGAGAGCGGCGGGGATCGTATGAAGGGGAAGAAGCCCCACCGGAGGGTACACCAGCTCGTTACATGGGGACAAATGTTGGGCTGCACACGATTCTGTGGATCTCAGAGTGGAGTAAGATTACAGACGGAAATGAGGAACTCACGTTCCCAAAGTACGGGACGTTCAGATTAGAGGTGCTACACAGATTAAAAGCAATTATGACCTCAACGAGACCCTTGCCTAGACCAACCCAGTTTGAAGCCCTTAATGCATGGATTAGGGCAGCGCATGAAAAGAACATGAATAGACGGCAAGAAAGAGTGAAACGCTCGGTAAGGGCAGTACAGGATGCCAAGTGGGATGCGGATGCTAAAAGATGGAGGGTGCATAACATGGAAGTAAATAAACTATATCCAGTGTTAGAGATGCCCGGGAACAAAAGCCCCCTAGAAGAGGATGACGAGAGCGAGACAGAGGACAGCCTGATAAACAGATTATTGACAGACAGGCCACCTCCGTATAACAGAGCAGGGGGAGATGTCGAGAATAGAGAGAAAGGGGGGGCAATGCAGGAGAGCATGGGCCGCTTCCCAGTCCCGATTGGGATCACGCTGTAAAGAAAGAACTGTCCCAACCTAGCCAGGTGCAACAGGTGGTCGGGAGGTTTGTGGTGCAAAGAGCGCCAGAAACGGAGTGTGCCACATCCTACGCATTACCTGATGCACTACAGGTACCTGTTACCATAGGTCCTATAGTATCGGTATATGACCCAGACAGGGCTAGAGGGGAAGAACGGGTACGGAGGGACAGAGAAAGAGCAGAGATGGCAAGGAGGAATGATACGATCAACTCCCCAAGTCAGTTACCGATACCAAGAGATTGGAGCACCCCAGTACACACAACAGGAGATCTGGGGGACATTAGATGGCCAGAGGATATGAGGGGACCAGGACGGAAATCCTTTCAAGAGTTAAACGAGTACATGAAGAAATGGGATGAGGCAGTTGAGGCTCACAAGAGCATCATAGCGGCGGAAGCTGAAAGGGAAAGTCAGGACAGCAGAGCCCGGACTCACTGCGGGGCTGAAGAGAGCAGTCCGGAGTGGGACGGGAGGGAGAAGGACAGTAGAAGAGTCACCCATTGGGCCCGGAGTGGAGGTAGATCAGACCTGGAAAATGGGGGCCCAGAGAACGGGGGGGTGTCTCGCCCAATACATAGTGAAGAAGACAGGAGGGCTCGGGAGTACAGGGACAGCTTTAAGTGTATCCACTGTGTGCCCGGCAGGAGAGAACAGAGTGGGAGTTGCGAGAGGCCGCACCATAATCCCTGTGACGACAGACATGAGCGCAGCCCAGAGAATATGGGAAACCAGGAAAGATCGTATCAGATACTGAGTGATACGAGGCCAAGAGAGAATGGAGACCGAAGGGAGAATAACAGAGAGTCCTACTGTGAAAAGAGAGGAGAGAATGGACAAAGTAAGATAGGGGGTAACAGGCCCGTGTTCCATCACCTTCCAAGATCGGATGGCCGAGCATGGGATCTGGAGAGATGGGAACAAGAGAGAGCACTCCCCAACTCTCCCAAACCCAAACGTAGGGCCCGGAGTTGGGATGGGGGAGAAACCTGTGAACCTCCCTCGAAGGAGTTATTGCGAGCAGAAATAAAAGCCAAAAGACTCGATGTCTCCAGCTTAAAGTCAGATCTGGATGACATGGTAGACGGTACCCTGCCCTTAGAAAGAATGGACATGTATGAGCAGGATGAAATTCTGTTCATGGCAAAGGACGTAACTCGAAAGGCGAGGGCAATCCATGAGAAATTGGTAGAACTAGCAGGCAAATATATGGTGGACCTGTCAAGAACCAAAGCATTACAGGGCAACCACAGGCTACATTACACAGACCGAGATCTAGATGAGAGGAGAACCATCGGATTGAAAACACACATAAGGGAACTGATCACTGGAATAAGAACATGGAGGGCCCTAGATAAGTGGGAAGAGAGGTGGTCCAAGAGAGGGACCGTCAGGAGAAGCACACTTGGGATGACACCAGGAGGACAGCAGGGAGTAGAGACATACCCTTTGAGGGAAGTCGCAAATGGGACCTATGTCCACGTCCCTTGGAGTAGGGGGGATTTAGCTGCTTTTACCACCTCTTTCCCCAAACTGCGGGAAAACCCAGTGGAGTGGTATAAGCAAGTTGAGAGATTCGTAAAAATCTCAAAGGTCCTATGGATAGATTTGAACACGCTGTTTGACATAGTAGTGCCAGGAGATTTGTGGACCACATGCAAGGTTAGCGCTGAGTGGCCCACCATAGAGCCCGAGAGAGATGCTAAGACTAATGGGCCGTCCGAGAGTGTGATGGCAAAGTTCGAGAGAGTAATGACTTGGCTGAAAGATAAAGTGCCAATGCAAGACATAGATTGGGTAAAAATTGACCGAACAAGACAGGAACCCAAAGAGACAGTTCACGAATACTATGAGAGACTGCTGAAGGCGTTTAAACAGTATAGCGGTCTGGATGTCATGGATCCGAAGGACATAGGGCAATTTGTGTCCAAATTTGTCTTGGGCCTGAGACCGGATATTAGTTTAATGATACAGCAACACTTGATTTGTTGGCAAAATAAACCCCTAGACGAAATACCCAGGTATGCCAGGTACTGCTGTGATGAGATAGACTCCAAGGCTAAGAAACTAAAGGAGAAACTGATGGTGGTACAGATGCAGGCAGCTGGGAAGGGGGGACAGCAGCAACAGCAACCAGGAACAGGTACTGGAGGAAAGAAACAGTACAGTCAGAACAAGGGCAATGAGGAGAACTCCACCTTTAGACCCAGGATAGATATAGCTGCCTTAAAGAAAACAACTAGGTGCCACCAGTGTAACGAGGTGGGACATTGGAAACGCGAGTGTCCCTATAATGTTGAGATAGGAGACCAAGAGGTAGAAGAGGAAGAGACCCAGAGTGCGCCTACGAGAGGGGTAACGCAATACCAGGGAAAGGTGCTCAAAGGGGGGGGGCCACCTCCCCGAGCTCAGTTCCCGCAGCCACCCAGAGTAGGGACCATGGGTAAGACGTATAGACAGATGCCCCTGTTTGTCGGAGGAGAGGAATGCTATTATGTGGACCCACTAACTGGACAGAGAGTGGAAAGGGATGACTGCACCCTCGGGGCAGCTCTGGAGGTAGACCAGAGGGGACCCTATGTTGAGGCTGAAGTGGCAGGGTTCCCTACGACATTTTTAGTGGACACAGGAGCCACTTGATCCACGATCAGGTCAGCCGCAGTGCCAGGCCTGCCCATGTCTGGAGAGACCATACAAGTGGTGGGGGTCGCTAACAGGAGAATGACCAGTCCTCTGACTGAACCCGTGCAGGTGAAAATAGGGAACTACAGTGATGAACATCAGTTTGTGGTTTGCGATTCTAGTCCTGTATGTCTGCTAGGAAGAGACCTTTTGTGCAAGTTGAATTGCACCATATACTGCACACCACAGGGAGTGGAGGTATTGACTAATGACGATGATGCTGACTTTAAAGTCGCAAATTTCAGAATATGTGTGGAATTGTATCCCACTCTGACAGTAGACGAGCTCCCCTGGGATCTGAGAGAGACAGTTGCTCCAGAAGTGTGGGATTTCACTGGGGAAGAGATTGGGTTGGTGAAAGGGGTGGACCCAGTGAAAATTGTAGTGAAACCACATGCTGAGTTTCCAAGAACACCTCAATATAAATTGACTCCAGAAACGGTTGCAGGCATAAAACCCGTGATTGAGTCCATGATTAAGCAGGGAATACTGAAAGAAATCGTGGGTAGTCCATGTAACTCCCCGATTATGGGTTTGCAGAAACCAAATGGGAAATTCCGGATAGTGCAGGACCTCAGAAAGATTAATAACATAGTCGTTTCGTGTTGTCCAGTGGTACCGAATCCATCAGTGATACTGTTTCAGATACCGTTCCAAGCAGAATGGTTCACTGTAATTGATCTTTGTCAGGCTTTCTTCTCGATCCCTCTGGACGAAGAAAGCCATTTTCTTTTCGCATTTAAGCTGGAAGGTCGCGTCCTAACATGGTGTCGTATTCCTCAGGGGTATACAGAGAGCCCATCGATCTTCAACCAGCTCCTAAAGAAAAATCTTGAAAGTCTAGTGCTGCCCCAGAGGTCAGTTCTGGTCCAGTACATAGACGACCTCCTTGTGGCGTCAGAAACAGAGGAAGCTTGCAGGGAAGACTCTATTGCTTTGTTAAATCACCTAGCTGAGAATGGGCATAAGGTGTCCCCGGGAAAATTGCAGTACTGCCTGACAGAGGTGCAGTACTTGGGACACAGAATTGAGAAAGGTAAACGAAAAGTGTCACCAGACAGGATAGAGGCCATCATGAAGATGAATGCGCCTAAAACACAGAGAGAAGTCAGGATGTTTCTAGGAATGGTGGGATATTGCCGACAGTGGATTGCAAACTTTTCACTGAAAGCAAAGCCCTTGCAAAAACTGACGCACAAGGAGGTGAGTGATCCGGTACCATGGGACAAAGACTGTTTGATGGCGTTCCTGCAGCTGAGAGAGGACTTGTGTCGTGCTCCGGCTCTGGGAATGCCAGATTACGATAAACCATTCTTGCTCTATTGTTGTGAGAGAGAGGGATGCGCGCTGTCTGTGTTAGTCCAAATCCATGCGAATGCCCGTAGACCAGTCGCTTTTTTTCTCGGCTACTTTAGACCCAGTAGCCGCAGCGTTGCCCGGATGTCTCAAATCCGTTGCCGCAACAGGTGTCAGCATTGAGAGGTGTGAAAATATCGTCATGGGGCACCCGTTAGAGGTGCATGTGCCCCACTCTGTTGAATTGTTGATGACCAGGACCAAAACACAGCATCTGACGAACAGCAGGCTCACGCGCTATGAGCAAGTCATCCTTGCTGCAGAGAACGTGACCCTCAGGAGATGCTCTGTTTTAAATCCTGCTACCTTGATGCCACTTCCAAACGATATTGAGGATGATGATGAATGTACAGACCATGACTGCCTCGATGTGACTGAACTATGCACCAAACCAAGACCCGACATCGTAGATGAGCCACTGACTGACCCAGATGAAATTTTCTTTGTCGATGGCTCATGTGTAAGAGACGAAGTTGGGCAGTTGAGAGCAGCTTACGCTGTTTGCACAATTACTGGAGTAGTGGAAGCTGGATGCCTGGAAGGAGTACACTCCGCTCAGGTAGCCGAGATTATTGCCCTGACACGTGCCTGCCTGGCAAGCAATCAAATCCGAGTCACCATATACACTGACAGTCAATATGGTTACGGGGTAGTTCATGATTACGGGCAGTTGTGGTCTCAAAGAGGTTTCATGACCTCTTCAGGCTCTCCCATTCGCAATGGAGAGTTTGTGCGCCTGTTGTTAGAGGCGTTGCAATGTCCAGCAGGTATCGCAGTTGTGAAGTGCACCGCACATACCAGAAATATGGACTTCGTGTCACAAGGCAATAGATATGCCGACGAAGTCGCGCGGTATTGCGCAGAAACAGGGTACTCTTTCACAGAGGTGGAAGTGGGTGGAATCAATGTACGGACTGAATTAGCCATGATATTAGAAACGGTTGATACTTGGGACGAACTGAAAGACATGCAAGAAAATGCTCCTGATTGTGAAAGAGAAACATGGCAAAAGGCAGGATGTGTGATGGGTGAGGCCCATTTCTGGGTTTCAGCAGATGGCAGAGCAGTGTTGCCCAATGAGATGGTGAGCCCAATGGCCAGACACATACATGGTCCCGTCCACTTAGGAAGAGATGCAATGCTGAGAGTGTTTAGACAGACCTGGTACAACCCTAAGTTCAGAGTAGCAGCCGAAGCAGTGTGCCAGCGTTGCGTGACATGCCAGCAGTTGAATGTAGGGAAAAAGACACCAGTTGCACTGAGCCACATTGGGAGGTCAGGAGGTCCATTCAATCGAATGCAGATAGATTTTATTGAAATGCCAAGGTGCAGCCGCCTCCGTTATATCCTGGTGGTTGTTTGCGTTTTCTCCAGATGGGTTGAGGCATATCCTACACGTAGGTGCGACACCCTCACAGTAGCCAAGTTACTGCTTAGGGAGCTTATCCCGCGCTTCGGGGTGCCGGCCTCTTTGGAATCAGATAGGGGAACGCATTTCAACAGCTCGCTTGTGAAAATGATTTGTGCAGCTTTGAACATAGATCAGAAACTACATTGCAGTTATCGACCGGAAGCTTCAGGAATTGTGGAGCAAATAAATGGCACCATCAAGGCCAGAATTGCAAAGGTGTGTTCATCAACATCCTTGAGTTGGCCTGATGCGTTGCCATTGGTCCTTATGAGCCTCCGTAGTACCCCGGATAGGAGAACGGGTTTGTCTCCTCATGAAGTGTTGATGGGAAGAGCAATGAGGTTACCTTCTGTCCCAACTGCTGCACTGATTAGCATCACAGATGATATGATCCTGGACTATTGTAAGGGGCTGTCTGACGCCATTCATTCTGTGTCCCTTCAGGTGCAGGCTGCCGAGGTACCATCGTGCCAGGACCCGTGTCATGACTTGCTTCCTGGGGACTGGGTCCTGGTGAAAAAACACGTGAGAAGCAGCTGCTTGGATGTTCGTTGGCGTGGGCCCTTCCAGATCATCCTGATCACGAACACGGCAGTGAAGGTGGGAGGCCTGCCCAACTGGATCCACGCGTCGCACACGCGGAGAGTTCCAGCACCTCTGGAAGACACAGCTCCTCTCTCGGATAGACGTCCAGCTGCGGACCGAGAAGCCATAGAGGGGGCTAGCCAAGCTGTAGAGGTGCCAGCGGAAGCGAGGAACGAGTCTGACCAAGCTGAGGACGGTCAGTACAGCAGCGAAACAGACGACGCTACTGAAGGAGAAAGTAACTGGGAGTACGAGTCAGACACTGACAGGTCTGACAGAGAGCGTGAACAGACTAGAAGGAGAAGGAGTAGAAGGGTACGTGGAGAAGCGGATTGGCCGCAGAGAAGAAGCTCTAGTCTGAGGTCAATTCCAGAGAGAACCCTTCCTCCGATATCAGAAGATTCAGACCCGGAAGAAGGTGCTCAGGGCGCTGAAGCACCGGTCTTGAGGAGGTCAGGAAGAGTGCGTGTACCTAGCAGAAGATACTCCACCCCTGAGTGGACATATCTGGCGACAGATGGCTTCGAAACCAGTGACAGGGAGGATCCGAGCGGTGGTGGTGTCCAGTTCTGAGCCCATCGTCACAGTGGAAATACGATTGTTAGTGCCCGGAGTCGAACAAGAAGGGTCACTGACATTCATGATTCTCCGACCTCCCCGTCTCAGCAAGTTAAAGCACATGTTTCTCACAGAATTGCAATTCCCTGATTTTGGTACAAAGATATCAGCCCAAGAAGAGCACAATCTTCGTATGGAAATATTGAACTTTGCTGTCGAAGCTGCAGGCGAGCGCCTGATAGTAGATGCTTAAAAGACTTTGTAAATAAACGAGAAGAAAAGAAGATTACCTAGCGCCCAGGAAGCAGAGAATCTTAGGGACCTTCCCTTGAGTTGATGGAGAAGGGCTAGGGTTGTCTATATTGAACTATTAAAGGACTTTTTGCGAAGAAGGTTGTCAGCTTCCAGTTGTGTGGTTCTCAGGACAAAAGGAGTAAAAGAGACTGTAAAGGAACGAAAAGAAAGGAACTTTGTGCTGAGTTACGAGAGAGCCACACTGTCTGACAAAATGGAGGCCGGCACCCAGAACCGCAGAGCGAAATGTATAATAGGTACACTAATAGTAGGAGTGATAATATTAATAGCTTTAGTAGTAACAGTCTCTTATGTAAAGGGACGTGAGGAAGAGGCAAAGGTAACTGATGTGAAATCTGTAGAGGCGCTTACACCCACCGTTGCTGGTGAGAAAGGGGAAAACACACAAGAAAAAGCGTTATTAGCTGCAGAAGCCCGCAGGTTACACGTAGATGAGTCCCAAGGAGACTTTAGGTCAAATGCTTATGCTAAGCTTCTATACGAATACGTGGATGCCATGGAGGTTAAGGACTGTTACGTCTGCATGCAGTTGCCGGCGTCTGTAGATGAAGGCATTCGATATCATCACCTCCCGCTGACATATGGCATTACATGTAGCTTGTTGCTTAGTATATTTTATGGGAGAGATAGTTTTGAATACTATTTCTCCAATTACGATGCAGTGTTACCAGAAGTCCCAAATTATAAACAAATGAATAAATGGGACTACTGGAAGAGTGAAGACAGGTTGGCAAAGTTTTTCATTCCTTGGATTACTTTAGATACTTCACATGCCCGCAGAAATAACCTGACATGCAAGGTGTCAGAAGTCGAGAAAAAGTTCATAGGGCAGGTGGATGATCGGAATAGGAGACAAAAGATTTTGAAAAAATCAGGACAATGGAAAACAGATTGGACCGAGGAAGAAAAGGCACACAAGAGAAAGGGTAGTAGTGGTCCAATAGCTTTAGATAGAACGCAGAGAGGAAAGTTATGTCTTCATAGAGCCAAAACGTATTATGAAAATGTATACGTGGGAGAAGTTAGCTGTGAACATGCTTTCAATTTAGAGTACTATACTAAGGACTTCCTGAAGGGAATGCAAGTGATTCCAAATGTATATTTTGTATGTGGAAGAAATGCCTACGTGAGACTACCTGACAATTGGTATGGATCATGTTACTTGGCAATTATCTTCCCTAAAATATATCATGCCAAAGACTTAGAGATCATCGAGGGCAAGACATCATCGAGGGGAAGGAGAGATGTAGGAGGTGTAGAAATGGTTGGAGATTTCTTTGGAGCTGTGTTCCCTCTTCTGGGATTAATCCTTAATGATGTTAAAATTAGACGACTGGCAACAGTCGTAGACAGGTTGTCTGCCAGCACTGCTCAGTCCTTAATGCTGGTAGAAGGAGAGATGCAATCGATAAGGGCTATGGTTCTCCAGAACCGTCTTGCATTAGACGTCCTATTAGCAAAAGAGGGCGGAGTCTGTAAGGCTTTGAAGGTCCAGGAATGTTGTACTTACATTCCAGACAATTCGAAGCCCCTTGAGAAAGTTATTAGGAACATAACTGACATTCACAAAGAGATCGAAGACCTGAGTAGAGAAAATGTCTGGGAAAAGGTGGGCCATGGAATAAGTGAAGCTGGAGGTTGGCTCACCACCTTAGGCAAAAGCTTTGTGTGGAAAATACTAAAACCTATCATCATAATATTGATCTGTGGGATCGTGTTATGGGGATTGGTGAGGGTATTCAAATGGTACAGAGCAAGAAGGTCAGAGAGGGCTCAGAGAAAACAGCTGCAGAGATTGGCTGCCATACAAGATAGTCAGTACCGGAGTCTGAGGGCTCTGGAAACACAGAAACGAGTTATGCTAGCAATCACTGCAGTTTAAATGTTAATGATGACCCCGAGAGGTCATCAAAGGGGGGAACTGAGAGAGCGCAAACTGACCAAAAATGTAGAAGTACATCACACTTACACGTAGTAAGCACAAGTCATGAAGAGAAATGCCATGAGTGCTGATAAATACCTACATCTATATTCTGAAATGTGTAGTTAATATAGAGATTTAAGTAGAAGTGGAACTAATACAGAAATGTGTGAAACAATATGGTTAATTAGACGTGATTATTCCTGAATCCATGTTGTGTAGCTGCTAAAATGTAAGATGGCATACGGAAACGCTGAACGTGGTAGGCCTCAGGGCCAGAGCTAGGAGGGAGGGGGAAGGTGGTTCAATTTCACAACATGGATTGCACTAATGTTTAGTAATAATGAGTAGGCCATGATTTATAGATGTGTTTACCGAATCAATAGAATAAGAGTATTAACATGCTAATAATTAAAGAAGAAGTTGAATACTATAAAAATGTTGTAGGGCTGGAAAGCTTTAACGTTGATTTACACATATTAGTCTGGGCCGGGGAATGTTGCAACGCGGTTGGAAGACCATGAGAATTGGGATTTGGCTGCAAATGTCTGTCTGGAAGAGAAAAGGGGGTATTCAATTATAAATAATATGAATAGAAGTTTGTTCAAGAGATGGACCAGACATGGAGGAGAGTTCCGGAATGTTTAAGGGGTATCAGCGGGCCGGAGAAGAGTCTGAGAAGCAAGGTCGACTCTAACCACAAGGCCTCATCATGGAAAAAGCCAAAAGCTACACCACGTGAGGGGCGTCTCACGAGGGGCGTCCTAAATGTTGTTGTATTTTTGTATTAGGGACAGCACCCCTGGGTGGAGTTAGAGCAGAAGCCTGAGGACCCTTTAGAGAGCGGATGGGTAGGCAGAGAGGGGTCATGATTGGAGAACTATAGGTTTTCACCAAGAGCTTGAGAGTGGGTGGCTTCCCTTGGTGGTCATTCACTGCTGACACCTTTTGATAGGTTGAGACCTGGTTAAGTAGGGATACCATCTAGATCAGGGTAGGGACAGCCTAACCTGTATTTTCCCTCCGGCTGTAAATGACTGAGAAATTTCAATATGTGTCTATGCTAATAGCACTATTATTTTTAGAATTGGTGCTTGTAGTTTCCGTTGTTCGTCTGAGGGCTTTCAGAGAGCACATGTATGTAGTTGGGCCCGTGTATCTGGTGAATCTCATTTTGAGATGCTTGTACCTGCAACTTATCTTGACTTTATAATAAATCTTTGAAAGCTAGAAGTTGTTTGTGATCCTTTGAAGCGGAGTCCTTTATTGGGTGAACTAACTTGGTAAGAGATGCACTCTCTTCCCTCAATGACAGGCAATAAAGGTTCAGTCGACCAGATCGGGGTTTTAGATCTATAGTGATAAGGTATTGATCAAAATCTCGCCCTTCCAGTACCACAGGGTCCACTGGGATCAAGGATCCTGCTGCGCTGGTGGTCTGGAAATGGCCAGAAATATGCTGGCAGTGCCGCTGTGGCACTGCCGAGCATATTCTGACTTTAATTTTCACTGCCCTTTTCAAGGTGGTGAGCCTGTCATGAAAAGGGTGGCGGAAATGGAAGTAAGAGGGTCCTAACAGGGCCCCTAGCCGCTTCTGGACCTGGAGGTGCATGCAGGGGGGCACATGTTGTGCCCCCCCGGAATTAGGCATGCACAACATGGTGCATGCCACACCATCCAGGCACATGCTGCAGGCACCGTCACGGCGGCGGTCTACTGTTAAGGCTCTCCTAAGCGCCTTAAACAGCTGCCAGCATGAGACCGCTGCAGCACCGCCATCCGGCCATGGATTAAAGTTGTAATCAGTTGGGCGGGCGCATGACTTGTTTGGCGGTCCTCCTGTCGGCACATCGGTGGTGGGCTGACAGGAGGACTGCCAAACTCAAAATAAGGCCCTTAGCCTGTATCTACACATCCAGAATTCTAGGGGGGATTCAGTGAAATCTGGGCCTTTAAATGGTTACATATATTTTGCTCACGTCACCAACTGAATTAATGTGCCGACTGTGATTGCTCTTTGAGATGTAAACTCAAAGGCTTCCATATCCCCTCTTGGTGGCTTATGTTATTTAAATGATTATGAGCAAGTCAGAAATCTAAATATCTGCACTGACACAGTAATGGATACCATGTCAATCAAGACAACGGATCCACTATATGCCAGCAAAGAAAACAGATCAATGACATATCGATGCACAAAATATTGTTCACAAAAATATCACCTTCTTATACTTAACTAATAAAAACACAAATATCAAGAACCAAAATATCGCTGTTAAAAAAGTCAATTTTCAATAATATCAATGACAAAAATATTGGAACCTCTGCATAAACATATAACTAATCAAACATGTTGCCTAAAACATTATCAACTACATTTATATCGCTAAAATAAATTCTAATTACAAAACATAAAAATAACATTTTACGTTAAAGAAAATACGGCCATAAACATAAAAAAAAACAAATATCTGAACAACATTATAATCATTTTACGTGACTAAAATAATCATGAATCACCCCACAAAAAAAACTCAAAACGTCACACAAGTAAAGAAAAAATCCGATTAACTAAAAACAATTTATCAATATTTAAAATCATTCAAAAATATATGTGTGTCTGTGTGTGTATATATATATATATATATATATATATATATAAACACAATAAAAAACTAAACATTTTAGGATACATATTAAACATTGTAACACAGACATTAATTAGCAGTCACTAAAGAGGGTATGACTGAAAAAAAATCAAACCAAAAGAAAACTAACCAATAGAATTAAACCATAAACAAACTGAACCAATAAAATCATACAAACAATACAAACATACAAATAATTAAACTAACAACATAAAAGGCACTCAGATTATATCAATGTACTACTCCAAAAACTGCACGAAGAGGAGAATCTGATGGATTTTCTAACTAAAATCTGAAAACTGAAGTGGAGATATAAATATATATAAATATAAATATGTATACATATATATATGCAAAAAAGAAGGAGAGAACTTTGGGTAGTTCTCAAGTTTAGGTGGAAAGCAGCTCCTGTTAGAGCACTCTCAACACCAGCAACACTCAAGATCTGCTCACCTCAAATGTCTGTTTTTCTATCAAAGTCTTCAAGCATAGTTTTAGCACAGTGCTATCTACGCCAAGGTAGAAAATGACAAAGTCTTTTGCCATTTATACAGCAAAGTCTTTAAGCATAGGACTAGTACAGTGCTGTCCTTGCCGAGCTGTAAAATGACAAAATTCATTTATCACTCCAGGCACAATATTACAGCTTTGAATTGGTAAATACGAACTCAAGTCAACCTGAAATGAGTAAAAGCAACCCCTGACACAGTGTTTCGCTCTAATTAGAGCTCTTCAGAGAGCTATAGCTTTGTCCAGACACAAGGGAGCACACAGTATTAAGTCAAAACAAAACCTTTTCAGGCATAGCGTAACGCATAAATTATGCAAAAAGGAAGGAGAGAACTCTGGGTAGTTCTCAAGTTTAGGTGGAAAGCAACTCCTGTTAGAGCAATCTCAACAACAGCGACACTCTAGATCTGCTCACCTCAAATGTCTGTTTGTGCCTGGAGTGATGAAAGGCTTTTGTCATTTTACAAAAGTCAGACATTTGTATTAACATCAGCATTTTGATTGGCAAAACATCCAAATACTTGTACTAAGGTGCTCCAAGAGAAAGAGAAATGAGTGCTCAAGGATGTGTTTAGGTGAGGGTTATAAGAGAAGAAAAAGGACATTGTGCAATATTTACATCGTAGATTGGAAATGACCTATCCAGCCACATTGTGGGCCACATATACAGGAGAAATCACAGTATTGCAAAGATAATGTAAATCAATTGCTGTTATCCATATGTGGAAGTAACCCTGGTACAGGTAAGAACAATGAGACCGTCAATGTTTCGACCCCAATAATAGATGAAGGGAAGTTTGATCCTTATGGTTAGGTCTTCATTAGGACGTGGGGAGACACCTATGGATTGTTTAAAATAAATTGGCAATATTACTAAAGGTGATAGAAGCGATTAATTAATGCAATTAATCAAAAAACAATGTATGTTCACCTTTATTCCCCCTTAAAAGTCTGGGTAGATCCACTCGCAGTGGTGGGAATGTAAGCTCTTATATCATCATTTTGTCCTCTTATGTTAGATCGCTTGGGTTAATTCCTTTTCATGGAGCACACAGCTGCATCCGATTAATTGAGAATACATTTATTGGGTGCTACTGTTCCGCTGGTCTTCGTTCTCAACCACATCATTTCTCTTGAGAACTTCACTTCAAAACACTGCACCTTCATGTCGGTCACATCCCGAGGGAAACCTGCAAAAGAGAGCTAAGTGCTTTTACCTGTATGCATGTGTGCACATAGCTAGCAACAATACGGACATTGAGTTTGATCCCAGACTTCTGCGCTTGAGTGAGCAGTTTATCTCTTAAACTTTTGGCTTTATGAGCAATAGACTTGAAACATACAGTGCATATGTGATATAACCAAGAATGCTCAAAACAAGAGGTTCGATGAGGAGCATCATCAACCTATAAGAGATACTTTTGAGCACTTTAAGGAGTGGCTTCCAACACCTTATTTGACTCTGGTATGAAGCTAAAAAAGCCATATATTTATGGGAGTGAGGTAAGAGGTGCATGTGACGTGTGAGTGAACAAGCGTGGATTAGGAAGCCTGACATATGAGCACATTATTAATACTGTTTTCTGTATCTCACTGTACACACTGCAGTTGGCACCACTAGACTGGTTTCATTCGAGCCTATTCCTTGAGATGAATCTTGGTGACACATTAAGGGGAGGCTCACCCAGACCACACAAAACCAGTAGGCTGTTTGTTATTTAATCCACACCCCATTCCCTTGAGTGCACTTCCTTGGCAAACTGCGAATCTGTTCCCCTTTCAGAACACTAAGGGGAGTGGACAGAATGTCTTCATAACCATCAACCCCACTGGCTGAGAATATCAGGTTAGTGCTAGTTCAAGTGTGAAGGCTTCTAACAAATGTAAAGTAAAATTGCTTATTAACAACAAAGGAGTACACTAACTAGAATCAATAGCCAAAATCCTACTATAAAACAAATAATTATCTACGGCAAAAATTCAAAAGAATAATCCAAAGCAGCGTAACAAAAATATTTTAAAATAAGTAATAAACATATTGTTTGTATAAATCAGACAAAAAATATAGAAAACTAACATTTTAAATAAGACTAATCAATAAAAATATTATGTATATTATTTAAATAAAAACTGTTAAATTCACCAACCACAAACTTGAAATCACAACTAAAATAATTCATAAAATATAATATTGCCCACCCAGAATAAAGAACTTAAATATAACCTACTGCTCTGTATCTGCACATCCTCCTCTGTATCCAGGTACTCAAAAAGTATAATCACCAAAAATCGAAAAATAAATTACAAAACCCCCCCCATGAAAGCAAAAATAAATTGAGTCCAACAGAGAAAAAAATGCATATTTATAAAAAATGTAAGGTAATATGAAATTTAACTGTTCACATTTTAAAGATATCCCCATCCTTATCTCCTAAAAAACCTAACATCCAACTCCTATATCATAATAGCAAATATGAATTATACACATTACTAAAATGAAAAGAAATACAAATTTTACACACATAAATAAAATAATTTATAAAACACACTAACAAAGAAATTGCCAAACAACTAAAATAAAACGCACTGCAATAAAACACATAAAATAATACATAAAAAAGATATTATATACAGCGAGATTTTTACAACAACAATTAAAAATAACACTTAAAATGATATTCCTAGCTTCAATATTCTGGTTGATGATATTTTTGACATCGCAATATTCTTGACACAATATTTTTGTATCACAATATTTTTTGTTCCAATATTTTGTCCAAGCACCAAGGAAAACTACATCTTAGCTGAACCAGCAGCATTGTGGCAATATATAGCTTCCCAACATAATAACAATCCAATACGTCCAAGCAATACCCAAGGGACTGGTCACTTTGCAACTTTATTCAACCATGCTTTGAGACTCAATAGACATGCACTATTGTGCTAAAACTAACCTATGAGACAATATAAAATAAACAATCGCGCTCTACAAATCCCAGGTTTGTGTTGAAATAAATCAGTAACATAGCTGAAATATCAGCTGCTCTAGTCCTATGATAACAGTCACGAATAAGCTCAGTAACACACAGGTTCAAGACATTATTCTGAATGATTTGTGTACGTGAATTTTGGAGCCCAAGTGCCTGCAAGACTGTCGGGCCACCCTGCTACTTGCCTTCGCCCACCATTTCGTGATGGCCTGCCATCCTCCCTCACACTTCCTTTCAAGCACAGAAAATGCTCTGCTCCTGTTCCATGCCAGGCCTGATTCTGAGTGCTCTGCCACTTATCATGTTTATCGAGCCGTATATTTGGGCTCTTGCCAAGGCCTCGTTTACTCTCCACAGGTCGCCATCACTGCCTCTTATTACTACTCCAGCATGGCGCTGGAGGGAACACATCTGTTGTCACTCTGTCAGCATTTGTCTTCTCCTTCTCCAAGCCGCTCCTTGACACCCACTAGGATTTCTGGTGCTAGTCTGACACTCTAGTTTTCCAAGTGCGTCACAAAATCTGCGGAATAATTCCCAATAATAATTTAGACAATATTTCGCTGCCATTACGGGATGGGATTGTTATTTGCACTGCTTCTCTCCCCGAAGAGCACATTTGTATTTCTTCACTTATGAAGCACGCACTGCAGCTATTCAATTAAGAACAGAGACAGGTGGCTTGATTATGCAGACTTCACTTACCGTTCACACCAAGGGACGTGCATAGAACGAAAAAGTACATTTTATTCCCAACCTTTGCACTGTGGCAGGCAGAGATTGTTGCAGCCATTAAAGGCCGTTGCAGTTTTCCGACAAAGACAGATGCGCCATCTGCAAATATGATCGCCCTAATTACCCCATGTACTGGCACGTCTGGGCCCATGGAAAATACATTTTGTGTACAAAGTCCAACAAAACAGAATTGTAGTGAAGATATAGAATGTGCAAACTCTGTGTAAGTGTTGTTAAGGTTATGTGAAATGCTATAGGCACCATGAATCCTTTCTTTGTATTACAATTAGGCTCACATCACATTCCCCTCAATGTGGAAAATTACGTTAGTGAAAGAACATCATGCTGCAGAAACGAACACTACATCTACCAACATACTTCATCCACACAGCTCTGGTCGAACTGAGGTACTCAAATTCTGAATTGCCCGAAATTAGAGAGTTCGGAGCTGGTTGAAACCACAAAGCTTTTTTAAAGTGTGGGCTTGTGGTTTGTGAGTTTGTGAGATGGGGCGTGGGCAGTCTGATGTTTATTTATATGTGTACTACACTGCACCGAAGTGTAGTAGTAGTAGTCAGAAGTACCATACACTATTGATTACACTAACTTCCTCTTCCTCAGACAGCCTAATGCCAAAATACCAAAAATTCTCACTTCATGTCATCCACAATGCTAAATCAAGAAGAGCAGCGTAAAACCGTCATTTATGCATAGATATGGCCATCTATTCAGCCATGTCCTACTCTACTATGACTCAAGGTGCTGAAACAAACTTGCCAGGTTTCCCTCAGCAGGGAAAAGGGGTGACTGCTATCCAGTTGGGAACTCGGTTGAAGATCATCCTATGGAGGTACAGGAGTTCATAAGTGGTAATCTTTTGTGTATAAAGGGACCTTTTACCCAAAAAATATATTCGATGGCTAAAAAAGGCTCTTGGAACTAATTCTTCTATACTTCCATGTATTTAAATGTATGAGTCCAACAACCATAAGGATTTATGTCAATACAAATTCTGTTTTGCCTGTTTAAAAATGCAGGTGCCCAGTTGCTACAGAGGAATGGGCAGAACACATTCGCCGCAGGTAGTAAGACTCCCCGTGTCTAGCGAACTATCCCTCTGGAGTTTGCAAAACACCTTCCCACAGCATAGCTAGGAGGCAAAAAGTACATAAAATATACAAAACTCAACAGTCAGGAATAACACAAGATTTTGCTTGTGTAAAGAGAAATCAGCAGCTACTCCATATGCGGCCTGGTGGAAGATTCTGGAAGAGTACATCCCTATTCTTCGTGAACTTCGTAGAATGCAAGAGTACCTCTTCTACTTGGTGCCCACACAAATTATCATAATTGTCAATATTAGAGTCTGTTTGCAGCTACTCTTGCATCTGTCCAAATTTTAATATAACAGCCCGCTGGAAAAGTACTTAGATGATGAAAACAACTGTGGTCAGCTTTTTGTAAAATACATTTGTAGCATGTATGTGTTTTCATTCCTGCGCCTACAGTAATGTTCTATAGCAGAGGTCACCAAGCTTTAGTGAGCAGACAAACATTTGAGTGTGAAACACAATGGTAAGTAATTTCCACACCACAACAAAACGTATTGATGTATATGTGTTGGTAAACAGATTCAAACAAGAACCAAATCGGAAACTAACATAAAATATAGATCTAATATACTGTACTTACTTATTTAGATATATAATTAAACAAATTTATTTGTACAAACGTGGTGGTAATATGGTTTTTAAAATACAGAACGGGCCTCCTCAGTCACCATTTTTAACCCCTTACAGACCAATCTGTAAAGGGCTAAAGATTGTTACCAAGGAGGCATTTAAATATAATTGAAATGTATACATTTAAGGCACATATAGCCAGCAAGAAATTGGACCACTTTAATAGGCTTTGAAGGTTTGAAAATTTCCTCAGGGAATGTTTGGGGTTCTCCTGCAATAAATGTTTGAAAATTTAGTGGAAAGCGGTGTGTGTTTAGAGCAGATTTGTGAAAACGTGGCAGAATTTAAATGTACACATTTACTGGTATTTATATAGCGCAAACGTAGCTGCTTTAAAACAGAGTGACTTTGGATTTCACAATGACATTACATATCACAACTCATTAATTACATTTCATGTTTCTTTAACATTTTAGGCACAATCAGATTATGGGATTTGCCCAGTGTTACACTACTTACAGTCAAATGCTATAGCTGGGA
The DNA here is from genome assembly GCF_964263255.1 of Lissotriton vulgaris. Lineage (NCBI taxonomy): Eukaryota > Metazoa > Chordata > Amphibia > Caudata > Salamandridae > Lissotriton > Lissotriton vulgaris. Next base: position 1,512,289,941 of record NC_141685.1, on the reverse strand, counting down.
TTTGAATCCAGTTCCTCAGGTTTCAAATTCAACAGTTTAGCTACAAGACCAAGAGGGACTATAGAGACAAGCAGACGTGGCCCAAAACAATGTTTATCAAAGTATACTGAGGAGCTACCAACAGCATATACAATAAAATGTCATCACAGAGTGCATCAGTAGCAAATCAATAGAAGAACGCACTGGATACAGGTCTCCAAGGGTAACAATAGTATTGTATTCCTCGAATGGAGTCAGGACATGTTTAAGGTTCAAGGACAGACAATCCATCTTTGTACAAATATGCCAAACACTTTCCAATTGTTAGTAGCCTTTGGCCATAAACCAATGTTGGCTCACCTTTCAAGGTACAAGTTTTAATAATTCATGTCTTAGCATACTCTACTTTACCACATTCCATAATCCTCCAAGTAATAACTCTTGCGAACCTTCCTAGTGCCGCAGGTAGTGCACTTTACTGTATGGTAATTGTACGTGCACAGGTATCACTTTGTATGTTTCCAAAGGGCCTCTCTAAGCACACTTTGAAAGTTTCGGGAGCCCTTGACTAATAGACTTAGCAGTTTTTCCCTAATTTCCACTTTTTGCTAATTCTGAGATCAACACAATCTGCAAACTTCAGGGCACATTTAACAAAAAGTCACACAGTGCAGGAAGTGACCTTACTATAATACGTGACAGGGAAAGAGCAGGAATGCGCCATATTTAACATAATAAAGTGCATTTCTGTCTTTCCCAACGCTGGAGCACAATGTGCAGTCTAGTGCTAACGCAGGCACCCTTGCACCATGGTGCAAGGGTGCCTGCATTTTAAGCAGGGTTGTTTTTGTACAAGTAGGGACATCTTTCTGCACAAAAACAATCCCGAGGCATTTTTCTCTTTCTATGTGAGCACACACAAAAAAGAGGAAGTAACGAGGAGAAATAGAGATATTTCTCCACGTTACACCTCCCCAGGGAAGGCGTAGCATTTGGACACATACCAATGTCTACCAGTAATAGTAAATCTGGGAATGCTTCAGCCACCACGGAACGCCTTACCAGGGCACAGTAACGCAACCTGCAATTTGCGCTGTGTTGCTCTGGATTTATCAAGCCACGAAAACTGGCCTATCTTGGGTTGCGTAGCTTTTTCACCCCATTGCATGGTGCAAAAGCAACGCAACCATAGGATAAATATGCCCCTTCATTTCGGTGTTCCATAATGTGTCAAATATAACAATTTACTGTTTTCTATAAAGGTGGTGGGAGGTGCACATTCTAAACTTCAAAATGCTGCAATCATAATGCTTCCCTGGATGCCAGTTGGTCCACTAGATGCCCCAAAGGCCACACCCAAATGATAAATCCCTTTCCAAGGAGTTGCAAAGTCGTATTGTCTCCCACATGATGGATCTTGCTAACTCTATTGAAAACTTTAGCAGGACGCTTGTGGGTCCCTTTGAGCAATTACAATGCATCACTACCGAGCTTGGCATCACACTCTCTGGAGCCTAGGGATCTTGGAAAAATGGTATTTCTACCATAACATGCCCCTCAAGAACAGTCAATAAAGAAGCCACTAAAGGGGTGGAATCTGAAAGGCTCCATATACGTTCCTACCCCAAAAAAGTATTGTGCCATGAATAACTAGCACATTAAACTGAGTTATAAAATCACTGGCAAGCATAATTTTAGAATGCAAAGAGCAATATGATGTTTACGAACAATACGTTGGAGGAGACGGCATTGACTAAGCAGGTCAACTCCGTCTTCTCCTCCTGCTTAAACACCCTCCGCATGCTCCGCAAGCTCTACAAGTGGATCCCCACCGAAATGAGAAGAACGGTCACCCAGGCCCTCGTCAGCAACAGGCTGGACTACGGAAACGCCCTTTAAGCTGGAGCCTCGGCCAAACTCCTGAAACGGCTTAAACGCATCCAGAACGCCTCTGCACGCCGGATCCTCGACATCCCTCGCCACGGCCACATCACACCCCACCTGAGAGACCAGCACTGGCTCCCCCCCAACAAGAGGATAACCTCCAAGCTCCTCACCCACGCACACACGGCACTCCACAACACGACCTGCGTACCTCAGCAAACGACTCAGCTTCTACACCCCCACCAGTCAGCTTCGCTCCTCCACCAACCTATTCCTCATCACAGTCCCCTACATCCGAAGAGCGACCTCCGGCAGCAGATCCTTCTCCCACCTCCCCACCAAGACCTGGAACACTCTCCCCATCCACCTACGGCAGACCCAAGACCTGCTGACCTTCAGAAGACTCCTCAAGACCTGGCTCTTCGAGCAGTAGCAGCACCCCCCGACCCCCGCCCACCAGCACCTTGAGACCCCCACGGGTATGTAGTGTGCTTTACAAATGCTACCATCGATTGATTGATTGTACAAGAACTTGGGATTTTCAGACATCCACTTACCATGGTTGAAGTACTCTACGAATTTGTTTATGTTTAGACAACTAAAGAGCAAGTTAAACATTCCTAAATCATTTAAAGATTGATGTTGGCACCTCTATTATGTGCTGGTGACTGGATTTGGTTTTCATTGGCTCAACTGCATCTTGTCTTTTGGCTCATTTGCCTACCTGCTTAAATAGATGACATCTTACTCTATTGATATTAGCATACTGAACATAGTGATATTATGGTTGGAGACAACTTCTGAAAGGGGTACCTTGAACAGCTCCAGAACGAGAAGTGAACCCCCAGGGACACCTAGGGACTAGATCAGTGGTATATGTATTTGTTTCAAGGCCAGAATTTAATGTTTGAGTGCAGTCTTTTAGGATTAAGGGAAACAATAAAAGGTCTGTGCATCTGTAAGCCATTTTTGTTGCTGAGCAGTGTGGAAAATCCTTTACTATGTGGAATGCTCCAATCAGGTCAAACACCCCAAAAATATCTTCCTTGCAGTCACCCCTTGAAATCCAGCCCCTAGCGGTCTAAGTGATGATAATCACAATGATCCCACAAAGTGTATGCATCAGATGAAACGAATATGACGAATGGGGCTCTCACTATAACACACGCTTAGTACGATTCCACAACTTTGCTGCAGTCTCAATGAAGCACTTTGCTTTACTGCAGCTGCCTATGTACTCTGCCATGCAGAAAGATCCTGCTTCTGAGGGTGAAAGCAGCTGGCACACATTCATGTTTCCTAGACATTTTAATTATTGTTATGTACACCGAAGAAGATAATCACAAGCCAAACCCACAAACCACAATTGAACGCTAATGAATGCCTGAGCTGCAGTTTTTGTGAAGGCCCACGGGGATGTCTAGGCAGTCAAAACATAGCGGGATCAACATGTAAATTGGAGCCCGCTGCCCTCCTCAATACAGTGACAGCTCTAAGCGTCTCACCAGCTACCAGAAAGCAAATACAAACGCCCTAGGAGTAAGGTTTTGAAAGACCCGTCGGTGAGGGCCTGGTTGAAAGGGCTTCTGTGCATGTACTTGCCCAATATTTAGAGAGTTAGGCCACTGATCTAAGACTGAGTTAGTGGTGTAAGGAGTAAGTGCTAAACTATGAATAGAACCCCCTGTAGGAATTGTCTGAACAATACTATCCCTAATGTGGATGGATTTCTCCAGTGGATGCTGGCCTCTTCAGAAACAGCAGGATTTCTCCCCACCACCCGCTTCTAAATCAGGAATAACGCTGACTGCTTCGGTATGGAATGATAGCTATAAGAGGGCCATATGTTTTCAAGAGGAGAAGTCAATTGTACCCACCGAGTACTAAAACATAGATATAAAACCTGGCCTAGGCACGCAGTGTGTGCAGTAACCATGCAGATAAACGTGTGTACTGCAGCACGCCTGTTTTATTCAGAACTCACTAGGCTCTGGATGCAAATGCCCAGATGGAAGCATAAGTTAGGCGCAGGTAAACATCTGCCATGCCTCCTGTATAATCCATCATCATATACCCCTGTCCCACAGATTCCTTAAGTGCACTAGAATCACTAGGCTATCGGAAAGCCAGAAGGAAATCATTGTGGGGTCAACAGCCCAATGTAACTTGTTCTTGACATTGTTTGTGAGCTGGTGGGGAGCACGGTCGCCTTGAAGTTTGCAGATGAGCCAGTGGAGACTACGGTCGTCCTTAACGTTCCAAGAAGAGGAAGGGCGATGAGAATGTGCAATCCCTTTGCGGACCTGGATTAAGGAAGGCTTTAGAAGAGAGAGGCGCCATTTTGGTTTGACTCTATGATGAAGGAAAAGTAGCACTTAATGGAGAGACCGTGGCAGCTGGCTTTCAAGCTCAAAAAGATCTATTTCAGTGTATGTTTCATAAAACCTTTACAAATGTAACTCAATCAACATAAAATCCTTAAAGCAGAGCAATGTGTTGTACTCAGCCACAAAGAGCTAGCGCTAGAGGCGACAACGCTGTGAACGACGAGCATCGCGCCCACCTTCACGGATGGCAGGTCTCATTATGCTTAAGGGAGTCAGAACGTTCTTAAGATGAATTATCGGACGAGAAAGTTCAGTTCTGCTGGGAGGAGAAGCGTAACACTGGAACAAAACATGGCTAAACCTGGAAGCATTCGTCTTTTTTGAAATCTGAATTTGTACTTTTTAAATGATAACATTGAAACTTTCCCCAAACTCATCCTGTCCGCTTTTCCAGACTCCACAGCACTCCTTTTCGTTCATGATACCATCACTTAAACTGGTTTAGGAAGCGGATACACATCAACAGCCCAATCCCGGCCTCGACGTCGCTTACCACGGTTTGCTTTTCAGAGGACTTAAGACCAACATGCAATTGCTGGATAATCGTTTGCGCCTTAAGGCCAGTTTCCTGCCATTCGCACATTCCATCAAGCCATTTCCTGAAATAACACATCAGGCCGGGATTCACAGTCCTTCTTCAATCTGTCCTTTCAGATGGAGCTCTGACAGCTGCATACATTTCCACACGCCTGTCTCTCTTCTTTTTCACAATCAGCCCAAGGACCCATACTTCACCTCTGCAAAATAGCTGATGTTCAGTAAACAGGAATTACTCCTATGCCCACAATTTTTCAGAACTCAGAGGTAGAAAGGCATTTCTGCAATATAGTATGCATATATGTGCCCTTTCCCAAGGTACCTATTATAGCTTATGTCTAGAGAGCATAAAATTCAATACAACAAAACAATCCACCCCCTGTTTTATCGCTTTCAGGGGCCCCTTTGTGTATGGACTAGAGAGCATAAAATGACTCACTGCACAAGGATGAAGCTAAACCCCTCGTAATAACTTTTTAAACAGCACTTCATACCAGAGGCATTGCCTTGCACAGGCATTGTAAATAAAAAGTGTGCTCTCTGACACTCAAGCCATCAACCAGGGTTGACCCGATAAAGATAGGAAGTGACCAGGTCGCCGCTCTTGATGCCAGTGGTGAGTGCTGGCTCTAAATATCTGAATGTGGCAAATGGAGCAATACAGCAGATTTTCTGCCAGTCACGGCAGCCAGCACACTAAGGGTTACTGAGATCAAACCCTATTTCTCCATCTCATTTAGTACTGTATTGGGTGACAAACCCCCATTCCCTTCCTGTAATAATCAATACAGATGTTGTGCTTCCGGAAGTTCACCATTCCAATAATCATGTTCATCACTGTATAAAATGTAAATTTTCTGGAATACTGGCAATTGCGTCGTGATTGAGATAAACAGGTGCTTAATCTGAGCCTATTTATTTGCACATCATGCATTAAACCCCATTACAGAAAACAAACCTTCAGTGGTGCTGAATTTTGTTTAGTCAAACACATCAGCGGATCACCTTAAAAGAGAGAAGTGATCAGCCACCAAAACAATAATAGATATGCCAATCTATGTGGTAGTCTAGGGAAAGAAAAACCCTCCCACTGCCTAGTCTACCCGTCCATCTATCTCTGTTGCCTCAGTCACTGGTGTGAGAAGCTTCTCAACACACCTAACCACAGTTATAGGTCAAATATTGCAGACTCGAGCATGGCCCCAATATGATGACCGGGAGCGTGCTGGACAAGCAGGGTGCTCTTCTTGCTGCCTCTCTGCAGTTTTATAATGTTAATATATATCTTTTCCTCTTAGGTATAGTAAATGCTTCAATTTTGTTACTGGAAAATCAGTATACATGCGATGTACACACAGTCATCCTAAATGACTCTCGCTTAGTGTTTTCTGACCCACTGCTTCTCATTAAGGGCTAGACACCGTGGATAGCCATGATGAGCCCCACACTGGGTGTGTCTAATGTGCCCTTTTTGCTTCTCTGTACTCCATGTGCCAGATATCTGTGAGGACTCCAGCTGTTGTTTGTGCTTCTTCAGGTCTTCAAGGATCCACCCAAGACAAGCAGTGTTTGCTAATAGGAATCTATTTTCCTCCAATTTCCAGGGATTTTCTGTTGCAACCTACTGATACTGCAGAAACGATCAGCGCACACCAATAGCCTCACACCAGTGTGTTTGTGCTCCCCCTCTACCTTCCAATGGCACCGATTCTGCTAAGGTGTTCTCGATTCATGGCTTCTCCAAATTTCCTGGTCCCCAAGAGCTTAGGGTCAATCTGGTAAGTGGCTGGGAAAGGTCAGGGTCTGGTAGCAGGATAACACCTTGCTAGGGGTGAGATAATATCTCTGATGTTGGCACTGGGGTGCAGGCTTATCAAGTCTGCACACACTAGTGTATAATAACAATGTTCATCTGGCGTCTACTTATGCTCTTTGAGAAACAAATGGGACGTGCTGCACTACACTTAACCCAGACCTTACGTGACTTCTTACAGACCACTGTCCATGCTGACGGTGGATTATAAAATCCTGAGCTGCATTTTGGCCACGAGATTGCTACCACATATGACGACATTGGTCCATGAGGACTAAAATGGGTTAATTCCCACTAGGAATACATCAGCGAATATCCGCCGCCTCATAAGAGTATTAGGGAGTGATATGAGCCTTGATGAGATGCCGGCAGTGTTGTCCATAGACATAGAAAAGGCGTTTGACAGCCTGGAATGGGAGTATCTGGACAGGGTACTGGAGAGGTTCGGCCTAGGCCCTCAGTTTGGGAAATGGACCAAAGTCCTATACTCCTCAGCTACCGCTAGGGTGCGTTTGGGCTCAGTAATATCGTAAGAGTATCCGGTTAAAAGAGGAACGAGACAAGGATGTTCACTTTCACCTCTATTATTCGCGCTGGCAATTGAGCCTTTGGCTATTTTAGCTAGGTCGGGGACGGCATATGGGGGTATCAGGTGCAGAGGAGACCAGCAGTTTATCTCATTGTATGCAGACGATTTATTGCTGTTCATTGAAGACACATCTGTGGCGCTGCGGGGAGGGGTGGACATGCTAGCAGACTTTGGGACGCTGTCGGGCCTTAGGGTGAACTTGAACAAAACGTGGATCTTCCCGCTCAGAGCCGAAACACCCCAAACATCACTGATCGCAGACATGATATGGGAACGGTCGTGCTTCACCTATTTAGGAGTACGGATATATCATGGTGTCGATGACATGCTAGAAGGGAATATAGGATGCTGTTTAGAGCCCTGAGGGTCTGCATGGCGTTTTGGGCCACCCTCCCACTTTCAGTGGTTGGAAGAGTGGTGCTGCTTAAAATGGTTGCCTTACCGCAACTGCTCTATTACTTCCGGAAGCTGCCAATATGGATTCCGCCCAGGTTCTTTAGGGAACTGCGGTCGCTCACCATTGACTCTCTATGGGGGCGAGGGAGGAGACGGGTGGCGTTGGATACGCTGCGGAGGCCGAAGTCGGAAGGAGGTATGGCGGTTCCTGACTTCGAACTCTATTATCTGGCAGCGCAGCTGCAGGTCCTTACACAGAATGTCGCCAAAGTGTTTAGGGGCCCAGATCAGACTCCAGGAAGAGGGATACCTAGGCATGTCTTGTCGTACATCATCATGCAGCAGCAGCTTGAACTGAGGGACTTGACTTTGGAGGAAAAAACCCTGAGGTTATGCAGGAATAAAAGCCACAAAAGAGCGGGAGTGGCGCACCCTTATGCACCTGAGATACCTCTGGGCATGTTGACAGCATTGCCACATGGGGGGGATTGGTCCCCACTCATGGAATGAGAGGAGATGGGGCTACAAATGATTGGTGACCTCCACGCGGATGGAGAGTTGTTGCCATTTCGAGCGGTGCAAGATCAGTTCGGTCTTCCAGATGGGGGTTTCCTTCTGCATATGGCGGTGACGTCGGCAAAAAAGAAACACTGGAAGAATGGGCAGTAAGAGCCACCAACCACGATGGCCTGTCAATATGTGGTAATTTATTTATTTTATTTATTTAGAGAGTTTTGTATAGCGCGAACAAGACCCTTGGGTATCAGAGCACTTTACATTGTTTGAGTTAGAATAGAAAACAGTCATGTATAGAACAATAGATACAGTTATGTATAGTACAACTATGCTGATTAAATGGCGTATTAGGTATCGAACGATCACACCGTAGCAGGTTACGAGGGTATGGCATGGAACTTAAAAGAACAGACTCAATTATGGAAGGTATTTGCTCATTAGAAATATTTTCAGTTCCCTCTTGAAAGACGCTGTGTTTGTTATTTTTCTAATGTTTGGTGGAAGAGAGTTCCAGATTCTGGGTGCTGCTCCTGAGAAAGCTCTCTCGTAGGTTTTCTTCTTCCGGAAGATGGGTGGTCTCAGCACTAACTCCTTGGCACTCCTAGCTGGTCTGTTTCCTCCTGATAGTTCAATTTTCTGGGCATGGTATCTCGGTGTGTTGTAGTGAAGCGCTTTGTGAGTGATGCATGCCATTTTTAGTTGAATTCTGGCTTCGTACGGTAACCAGTTTAATGCTTTCAAGTGTGGAGAGATATGGTCGAACTTTCTCGACCCGGAGATCAGTCTTGCAGCTGCGTTGAGGCATGCTTTTAGAGGAGCTGTAGACAGTTTGGGTAGGCCTGCTAAAGTAGTGCAGCCATAATCAATCCTCGAGATTACCAATGATTGGATTGCTAGTTTTAGATCCGCCTGAGAAATGTAAGGTTTCATTTTTTTAATGTAGTTCAAATGAAAGCGGGCGCTTTTAACCATTGTTTTGATATGGGATTTCATGTCAAGGTTCTCATCGAGTATGATTCCTAGTGATTTCGCCGAATCAACAAAGGAAGGGGAGCAGTTTAGCGCCGTGATCATTTTAGACCATTCCTTGACCTCTGTGCGGTTTCTAGGAGGAGAGATTAGTAGGAATTCTGTTTTCTGGGAGTTTAGCTTCAGGTGATTGCTTGTTAACCATTGTAATGTAGTTTGTAACGCCTCGTTCATTAGCTTGATGTCTTCCAGAGATGCGATTTTAATATATAGCTGTGTGTCGTCCGCATACATGTGAAAGGCTATTTTAGAATTTCGAAGAATTTCCGTAAGCGGTTTGACATACAGGTTGAACAATGACGGAGATAGTGTGGATCCTTGGGGGACTCCAATCGTGTTAGGGCATGCACGCGACAGAGTTTTTGTTGATAAGGAATCTTTGCGTCCTATTTTTGAGGAAGGAATCGAACCAATTCAGCACATTTCCCGATATTCCCATCCTGTCCTGAAGCCTGGCATGGCGGCGGGCACGATTAAGGCGGTCACTTGCTTGCATTCTAGAATGCTTAACGAAGGACTAGAACCCCTCACGGCCTTAAAACAAACATGGGAGGAGAGTGTGGGGAAGCCCATACCGGACACAACGTGGGGACAGATCCTGAGGAGGACATGGAAAGGGTGCAGGAACGCTCGATTTCAACAGGTGCATTTTTTCATAGTGCATAGAGCTTACCTTACCCCAGGGAGGATTAGGAGATACTTCCATGTGGAGGATGCGAAGTGTCCTAGATGTTTGCAGCCTGGAGTGGAGTTGGATCATATGTTATGGTCCTGTTCGAAACTGGGGTCGTATTGGTCTGAGGTGGGGGCGGTGCTGAATGGAGTAACTGATAGACAGGTAGAATACGACATAGCGGCCTGCCTTTTGCTCTGGTTCCCTCACACGAAGACAACGAAAGTCACTAGCAAATTTATTGATTTAGGTCTTATTGTAGCCCAGAGGGAGATCACCTGGCACTGGAAGTCGACAGAGGGGCCATCTAGCAGGCGATGGGCTACTGAATTTCATAAATGGGATCATAGTGAAAGTACTGTAAGACTTAGGCAGGCTTCTCGCACAGCTAATGTGAAAAGTATGGAAATGGCATGAGCGTGGGAGGGACTGGTACAAACACTGAGAGACTCCCAAGATAGCGAAGGGGACTAGAGTATGAGATTCTTGCGCGGGATTCCATATGATATACGGATAGACGAACATGGATCCTTCGGTGCTGGTCCGACCGGAACGGCCCTGTAGGCCCACACCAGCAGTAGACGGGGGGGAGGGGGAAAGAATAGATAGGGGTCCCACCTTTGACAGAGAGGATGACTGACCACTGAGTGCCGAGGATGAGGGTACTTGAATGGAGTGTATATGAACAGGGCTCACCTGATTAGGGGTCGACACGTGGTATTGGCCTTAGATAACACACGCAAGAGGATATTCGTTGGTGGGAGAGGGTCACTGCAGAATGATGGCACTGTCTGTCTGCAACTGTCATTCGTGCGATGGGACGAGTTCTTTGTTGGGGTTAGGGGTTGGGCAGATATAGAAAAGCAGATACTAGAACACCTGCCGAGCAGAGGTCGTTGTTTCCGTTGTAATATTACTTTTAAATGCTTACTATCGATCGCCGCCCAGCCTCCGGGATGTGGGCTGAATGGCTGTGTAATGACTCTTTTGCGACCTGCGTATGATATCTGTTGGGGGTAGGAGAGCCAAACCAAACGATTGTAATTTGTTTTTGAATCTGCAATAAAAATTATTTTTAAAAAAAATACACTTAACCCAGACCTTGAGCTAGGTACTGTGTGATGATAACTATGGCAGAGAATTATCACAGGTCCCAAAGGCAATCACTGTAGGAACAGAAGTGAGACCTCCCTGTAACCAAACTACCCACATCATTAAGAGCTATTTTCAAGGCTTTAAAAGGCATGGGAATGGAAAAGGATAAGGCAGAAGGCGACATGGGTAATCCCATTCAGTTACAGGGTGCCTTTCAGTCATATCAAGTAATAAAAGGACTTAAAATGGACTCATCATTATGACTCTGTCAATCACACTTGAAGTCCATTGCATGCCCTCTCCTATTGAGTTTCTCTGCGACTCCTGAATGTTCTGAGATCACACCGACTGCTGGTACTCAGACAAGAGAGAAAGCCGTTTGCTCTGCGCCTCAGGGAGGAGACAGCTATCTTACCATTTAAGAGTGGTATATGGGAGAGGAAGCTAGTCCTTTATCCAGTCGATATTCGTATCTTTTCGTCAGATCTAAAGTCATCCTTTCCTCCAGTCATCAGTATAGCCGAAGAATTTGATCAAGTCTCAGGTTATGAGATAAATGCAGAAAAAACCGAGATCATGACCTGGAACCTGCCAAAGGGAATACACCACATTAAAAATGAGATGAGGTATCTGGGAGTCAAAATTGTACCCAATATTGACAAAATAGATGAGGTAAATCTCCTAAACACCCTAAAAGAAAGTCAAAAATTAATGAGATCTTGGGCTCACCTTCCCTTAACTATTTTAGGTAGAGCTAATCTGATTAAAATGACAATTCTCCCTAAGGCAACATTTCTTTTTAACACCATTCGACTACATTTTGATAATCAATAATTGATAGATTTCAGCAATCAATCAACTCATTTGTCTGGATGTATAAAGCAACCAGGATCTCCTGGAAAAAATTACGGCGCAGAAGGGAAAAGGGTGGTCTCGCATTACCAGACATTCAGTATTATGCATGGGCGTTCCAATTGACCCATTCGAGAATGTTGCTGAAATCTCCAGATGTATCAGTCAGGGGAAGATGTTTAAAGCCATGTTAGATCAGGCTGGACTTCTGCATGGAGGTTTTCTTTTCAAATATGGGGACACATTTTTTTTAAAGAAAGTAAGGCTGAAGGTTTTAAGGGGTGCTATACAAATATGGGCTAGACTTAGAGCAGTAACAGGCATTGAATACTTTTCAAGATCAGCTCCATTGTGGGATAGCCCGGGGACACCATGCTGTTTAAAATATGCTTTGCCTGTACCTTTAAAAACAGCAGGGCTACTAACATGGGGTGATTTAACCGAAGATGGCTCTTTCCTACCTTGGGCAACTCTTAACGAGAAATTGGATGAAGGTATGTTAGATTTAAATACCTTCAATTAAAGAGTTGGTCCCAGAATCAAAAAACATCGATAGGGCGGGGAAATGTCCTAGAAGAGCATCTGTTAAAAAAGTTAGCATGGAAAAAGGAGGTGTCATCTTCTTATTGGTTAATTGAGGAGGCCATAGATGGGAATTTTAGATTAGCAGGGGAATTATGGGGGAATCAATCCCGGGGGTAGATTGGGCTGAGCTCTGGCAGACTTCCTATGGGACTCTGTTTTCAACGGTAAAACCAGCATGGCTAAGAAGAAATCATTATTTCACTACTCACAGGGCCTATTTATCCCTGGCTAGACTTTCTAAGATGTCTAATGGCCCACCGGCCAAATGTAAAAATGCAACATGGAAAGAGCCCCGGATACACATATGTTTTGGACTTGACCTGCAATCTCGGAATACTGGGAAAAAGTGGGGGCTACCATAAAATCCATTTTAGGATACGCACTATTCATCAAACTTAGCCTAATCATTTTTGGCATCTAAGAGGAAATAACGGGTCCTACTAGAGGCTTTCTGTTTTTTGCTATTTTGCTGGCTAGGCGAGAAATATGTAAGAGATGGGCTGAGGCTCTGCCCCTATGCACTCTGAATGGCTTTCCTTACTTTTTTGAACATCTAAGATGGATCTGGCAGATTAAAAAGTAACAAGAAGAGAGCCATTTGGGATTGCCTGATAATCTGGGCATCAGTCTAGACAATCTATTGAGATCATGTTTTTATACCACCTTTTCTTTTGCCATCTTTTTTGCCACCTTTCTTTGCTTTTGTTGTCCTATGATTAAGCCTCTTGGGAAGCTCTCTGATTGTGTGGGACCCTGCCGATATCACAGGTGCATCAGGTTACGGTGAGTTAAGGCGGGAGGGCGCCCTGCTACAATTTTTTGTCCCTCAGAATCAGGGGAGAGAATGACCACCCTCGCCTTAACAACGAGAGATCAGCAACAGGTAGGAAGCTTGTGAGCCACTGTTAGGTGGGCAATAGTGGGTTGGGGCAGTACCCCAAATCAAATTAAATCAAAGTAAATCTTACCTCTCCAAGTGAGCAACAGTGGCTACTCGTGGATCACCAGTTAGCTGGGGTCAGAGGCGAATGAGGATTAAAAAAAAGAGCGAAAGCAGGGGAAGTGAAGATACACGAGTAAACGAGAAAGGATATTTAATGTTTGAGGTCACGTAACTGCAATCAGAATTCAGGCAGGTTGGAGAGCCCAGAACGACCTATAAGGCTTCAGCCTTTACCATACTCTCTACATAACCCTTCAAATTAATAGGGAAACAGCCATTACAACATGGCTGTTACCACGCATAGCCTTTACATCGCGGTTATTACAACGCGTCTACCATTATCAAGCATAGCCATTACCACAAGTGATTTTACAAGGCATATGTGTTTTCCAGGAATGCCTTTACTATGAATTACGTTGGACAGGTATGAACAGTTAGGGCATATGAATGGTACTGGTGATAAGGGCATATGCGTGGTTCAGGTGGCAAAGGCATATGTGTGGTAATCGGCATTGTTAAAGGAGACAAAGCTACCCTGATTAACACCAATAAGACCCTTTCTCTTCTACACTTTTTTTTCCTTGACGGAATTTGGAATGTGCTTATTACAAATGCCTTTTTGTTATATGTGTGATGCTCTGCATCTATAGTTATTTTCTATGCATTTTGTGTCTAATTAACAAAAATGCTAACTTGAGCATCAACCTAGTTCATAGAACTCAGATAAGCCACCATACCTCAGCAAATGGGAACCCTGGAAATCATGTTACCCAGCTTTCCCTTAAAGTCTCTGTTAAAAATTGGGTTACTGGGTGACTGGGGTGTGAGCCAAGCAGCAACCACAATCGTAGTCAGGGAAAGGGACAAGCAACCCCAATTCATCCCGTGCGCACCCCCTGGTACCTTGGCACAGAGCAGTCAGTCTTAACTTAGAGGAAGTGTGTGTGTAAAGTGTTTGTGCAACATTTCAAACAAAATCGCAAAAGAGTACAAAGTTCCCCCGGGGAAAAAACAAGAGGTATATGTGTGTTTGGGAGTAGAGAAGAAGCAGGGAACAGGATGTTCCCTTATTGGAACTAGAAGACCTCACACACCCAGTTAACTAGGTGTCATGCTTCATCATTGGTCTCCTGCTCCTCGTCAGACTGGCGCTGCAATGTCCGACGGGCGCCATTGGCGCTCTTTGTTGGAGTTCTTTGGTTCCAGCCAATGGTTGAGTGCGTGAGAGGGGTCTGGTGAAAGTGTAGTCATGAGGGAATGGTGATATTAAAAGAAGGTGGGTCTGTCTTTATTCACGTGGCTGACTCCCTTAGTTAAAAGGGGTGGGAGGGGAGATAGGGACTGTGAGGGGCACAGTGGACTAACTCAACCCTCTAAATAGGTCGACATGTTTCTTGCCCAACTGGCAATTCTTCAGGACCTCGGGTGCTTGGTACTACACAGTGAAAACCACAATAAAATAAAAGGAGAGAGATACACCCTCACTGGGTCAATCAGGGGGCAGACCAAGTGGTCCTGCTCTAGCGGGGAGACCTAAAAGAAATGTGTAGAAGTAAGCTGGGTGTGTTGACAGTGGCATTATCTCAACAGCAATAGGTCAACACAGTACTCCGTAAAACACACATACACAGTTTTAAAAAGAGGGATGTATCAAAAGATACACTAGATGGGCATCTCAAAATAGTATGTCCATAGCCATATCAATATAGTGTAACAATAATAAGAACACTTATCAATGGGGGAAGAAGATGTCACAAGGTAACGAATGATGGGGCTAGTTCTTATCCTAGGAGTATCACTAGTGGGCCCTGCAGTCTGTTCCCGTGGGGCTGCTCGATAAGGTAAGGTACCTGTAAGAAAGAGACATACACATGCACACAAATAGTGTACTAGGTATCAGATTAAAGTTTGGGAAGGGAGGGGAAGTAAGACACACAGGTCAAAAGGCCAGTAGTGAGGCGGTGGAGACGAAAAGGCCTCATAGTTAAATGGCCCGGAACGGCTCGTTGTTGTACCCGCCACCACCTCCACGATAGTACCGAGTGTAGCCACGCCTCAGAGAGATCCCACATGGATGGTGTGCATGGCACCCCCCGCCATATCGACAGGTGGACACTCAGGGGATTGGAGGAGGCCTGCCCTGTATAGAGCAAAAGGTACCATCATCACCCTCGTAAGGTAACAAGGCGATGTCTAATCGGATTCCTAGCTCTCCATGTGATCCCCTGCGGCCCGAACCATGACAACCACGGGGAGCCGAACCACACACAGACCATCACAATCAGAACCAGTATCCGTGAGGGCATGGGGTATCTCGAAAAAGATCCCCGAGGCTGGTGGTAGGGTATCGCCAACGAGATTTGTAGGAGAGCCGCAACCAAACAATGGCATTCTCGATTGCAAAACGGACGCACCGCTTACCTGTAGCGCGAGCAGCCTGGGTTCGAAAACCTACCCACACGCAAGGCGCCCCGTCGGTAGCGCGGAACAGCTGGTGCCGGTGTACCAAAACAGCCGGGACTAAATAGGATGTCCCGCACTTCCGCAGTGAGAACCCCGCTGGTGGGCGTGGTCCTCTGCACTCCTGTCTGCGCACGCGTGGGCCCGGTGGACGCGTGTCATGGGAGGCTGCTGATGTTAAAAGTTGAGATAGCGGCAGCCATATTAACGGGGGGTAGTATACAGGGAAATAAGTACCCACCCGGGAGTGCATAGGGATTTTGCACCCAAATCATGCCAAAATTATCATTGTGTGACCCCAGTGTCCCTTGGTGATAATTACAGGGTAAATGGGGGATGATGTTATCGCTAAGGATCAATAGTTGCAATTCAGGTGGACACGTATCATGGGAGGCTACCGATGTTATTTGTTGAGAATGCGGCGGCCATATTAACGGGGGGTAGTATAAAGGGAAATAAGTACCCACCCGGGAGTGCATAGGGATATTGCACCCAAATCATGCCGAAATTATCATTGTGTGACCCCAGTGTCGCTTGGTGATAATTACAGGGTAAATGGGAGATGATGTTATCGCTAAGAATCAATAGTTACAATCCAGGTAAGAGGTGGATCAACATGGCAAATTGCTATTCATGGATGATAGTGATTGGTGGACCTTGTTCAGATAGAGGGAAAGCAGGGCAAGGTTGTGAAATTGCTTAATGTATGCCAGTGAATGGTAGTATCAGAAACACATGGGGGTTCATCTAGCAAGTGATGCCAAGGGACAGAGTCATTAAGGCCCAGTGTGTCCAACTGAAGGCGATGTATCCATCGCTGTTCGATCCTGAACAGGGCTTGTTGTGTGATTGACGGGTGAGACTCCAGTACTAGCCACTTGATACTGTCTGCTTGGTGGCCATGTTGGACATAATGTTCATAGAGTCTTGTATGGGTTTTCGAGTATCGAATATTGCTCTTGTGTTCCATGATTCTTAGTTTGACCTGCTTCATAGTCATGCAAATGTCGTTTTTTCCACAAGGGCAGATCAGCAAGTAAATACATCTGGAACTATTACAGTTTGTATGTTTATTCATGTGCCAGGTAAAGGTGTCCGATAATTTAATATCTTTGCATTGTACATTTCAAACAGTAAAACAATGAAAACACCACAAAAAAGATCCTACACCAGATTTACAAAAATTGATCGGAATTTAATGAATTGACCATGAACAAGACCAGAACGAAAAAGATCCTATCAGTTGAAACGGAGTTACGATTTTTTAAAGAATAAACTGCAAAATACTGCCTAAAAGCATAAAACCCCAACTGTGATTATCTGGTTGCGCTGGACTGGGTCAAAGTGAAAAGTCAGGCTGACCATGATGAGGTACGGCTCAGATACTCAGCGCTCTACTTAAGAAACGATCAGCCGACCCCACCGACCTCAAGAACTACCGCCCCATCTCGCTGCTCCCGTTTCCTGCAAAAGTCACCGAGAAGACCGTCAACAAGCAGCTGGCCGCCTTCCTCGAGACGAACGGATCACTCGATCTCTCGCAGTCTGGCTTCCGGGCCAACCACAGCACCGAGACCGCCCTGATCGCAGCCACTGATGACATCTGAACCCTGCTCGACAACGGAGAAACAGCGGCCCTCATCCTCCTAGACCTCTCCGCGGCCTTCGATACTGTCTGCCACCGTACCCTAGTACAGCGCCTCAGCAACGTCGGAATCCAGGAGAAGGCACTGGAGTGGATCATCTCCTTCCTCGCCGGAAGGACACAGAGAGTCCGCCTCCCCCCGTTCAGATCAGAAGCCACCGAAGTCATCTGCGGCGTTCCTCAAGGCTCCTCGCTCAGCCCTACCCTCTTCAACGTCTACATGAGCCCCCTCGAAGCACAACCTACACATCATCTCCTATGCCGACGACACCCAGCTGATCCTCTCCCTCACCAACGACCCCGCCACCGCCAGAGACAACCTACACGAAGGGATGAAAGAGGTAGCCGAATGGATGAAGAACAGCCGCCTGAAACTGAACTTGGACAAGACGGAAGTCCTCATTCTGGGATCTTCACCCTCTGCCTGGGACGACTCCTGGTGGCCCCCCGCCCTAGGCAGCGCACCCAAACCGACAGACCACGCACGCAACCTGGGCGTCATCCTGGACTCCTCCCTCTCCATGACCAGACAAGTCAACGTCGTCTCCTCAACGTGCTTCAACATCCTTCACATGCTACGAAAGATCTTCCGGTGGATCCCCACCGAGACCAGGAAGACAGTCACCCAGGCCCTCGTCACCAGCAGCCTGGACTACGGCAACTCCCTCTACGCCGGGACCACCGCCAAACTCCAGAAGAGGCTCCAGCGGATCCAGAACGCCTCAGCACGACTCATCCTGGACATCCCCCGTCGCAACCACATCTCCGGACACCTGAGAGACCTGCACTGGCTCCCGGTCAACAAGAGATTCACCTTCCGTCTCCTCACCCACGCACACAAAGCCCTACACAACCAAGACCCAGGATACCTCAACAGCCGCCTCAACTTCTACGCTCCCAAACGCCAGCTTCGATCGACCGGCCATGCCCTCGCTGCCGTCCCCCGCATCCGAAGAGCCACCACAGGGGGAAGGTCCTTCTCCTACCTCGCCGCCAAGACTTGGAACTCCATCCCGACCCACCTCCACCTGACCCAGGACCACCTCGCCTTCAGGAAGCAGCTCAAGACCTGGCTGTTCGAGCAGTAGCGGACCCCCCTCCCCTAGCGCCTTGAGACCCTCCGGGTGAGTAGTGCGCGATATAAATGCCTTGATTGATTGATTGATAGATACAGTCCCAGATTAATCCAGCGGAATTTTTACCTTCTCAAGTTTTGTTCTAAGAGTCCTGTTAGCGTTAATGGGGCACAGCGAGCACAGAGAGGGTCGTGAGGAGCAAGGAGAGCGTTGCGGGTGGCAGTCAGCATGGTGCGAAGAGCAGGCGAGGTGTCACGGATGGGTGGGTTTGAGCCTCACATCGGTGGTCCCTGCAGGCTGTCGATGATGCTGTGCAAAGAGATGGACTGGCTGCGGCTTACGCTGTATTTCTGATGCAAGCAGCGCAGTTCCGGTGTGAACAGGCTTGTTCATGATCAAAAAGAGCCCAAAAGCTTGATTTAAAGAGCCTGTAAGCCACACCAGGGGTCCAGGACCGGAGAGGCACCACTTGGTGGTCAGAAATTCACCGAAGATGGGTCCAGGAGATGTTGGGGAGCCATTTATGTCCCTGAGAATCAGATCAGGAGGCCAGCAGACTAGCCCTTTGAGTCACTTTAAAGTCCTGGGTTCAAGTTGAAGTTGCAGGTCCAGTTCTTCTACCGCCGGCAGTAGGTGAGCACAGTAGGGTATACGTTTCTTCAGAGCAGCAATCTAGCAGTGTGGCAGTACTTGTAGCAGCACAGCCTTCTTTCTGGCAGACTATCCACAGGTCCTGAAGTGTACTGAAGAGTTGGTGTCTGAGGACTTTCTTTTATACAGAAGTGTGCCTTTGAAGTGGGGAGAAGCTTCTAGAGGCTTGCTTTTAAAGTGGGCAGATGCCCTGCCTTTCTGGCCCTGGATCCAGACTAACTACATGGGGTATGCAGCCCTTTGTGTAGTGATAGGACACAGCTGATTCAAGTACAAGTGGAGTTGTGCCAGCTCCTCCCTCCCATCCTGCCAGTGATGGCCAATACAGTCACGCCTAAGCTCCCATTGTGTGTGCCTGTCTAGGAGGAATACACAAAGCCCAACTGTCACCCACACCCAGTCGTCTGACCCTTAGACAGGCTGCAGGCACCAAATTGCTAAGTCAAGATAATGGCAACTTTCTAAAAGTGCCATTTTCATAATTGTAATTTAAAATCCGACTTTACTATTAGTTAAGATTTTAAATTAGGATTCCAGAGACACCAAAAATGAACTGGTTATCTCTTCCCATTTTGAAATGACACTTACAGAATGTAATAAGGCAACTCCAATGCTATCCGATGGGTGAGATAGGACTTGCAGTAGTGAAACATGTATTTAAGAGTTTTTTACCACTGGTACATGTAAAAGGTAAAAGCAAATGTCATAGTTTTTAAATACATTGCATCCTGCCCTCTGGGCTGTCCAAGGCCTACCCTAGAGGTGAAATATATGTATTAAAAAGGTAGGTTTGGACCTGAAAATAGGTTTATTTTGCAAGGTGGAAATGGTAGTTTAAACTGCGTACACAGGCTCTGAAATGGCAGACATGGGGCTTGTTTAAAGGGCTACTTAAGTGGGTGGCACAATCAGTGTCTTTCGCTTCTCGCCTTAAATGCACCGGTTATGCCCAGACATGGGTCCCCGGCTCGCTGTGCCACTGGATTCAAGCTAGCCTGGCTGATGAGGGTTGATACCCGAAATCGGTCCGAGGATGCTTGTTTCCAGTCCAGTGAGGACCTGGCTTGCCAGTACGGGCTGGACTCTTCCCATGAGGCACAGGCTCAAGACTGATTTGCATATGGCTGGGTCTGAACTGGGGTGGCTTGGTGAGCAAATGAACAATGGATTTATCCCATATCTAGTGACTGGGGGTGAATGTTTGATTTGCACTGCATTCCGTCTATCATCTGTGTGTCTTTTGCAGATCCATTAGTAGCATTTATTTTACATTATTTGGACACATGTAGTGCCACTTTACCAGGGACTTATAAGTAAGTTAAATATGCCAATTGAGTATAAGACAATGTTACCATGTTTAAAGCAGAGGGCACAAGTCCTTTAGCACTGGTTAGCAGCAGTAAAGTGTGCAGAGTCTTAAGGCCAGCAAAAACAAAGTCAGAAGAAACCGGAGGTCTGAGGGGACAAAATTAAGGGACACCTCGCCAAGGATGCCAGGTCTAACAGTCTCTCTGTTAAAATACTTCATGTCCTGTGCTGTGTCTTTAAAATATGTATACCCAGTGTAAAGGCTACCTTTACTGCACTCTACAAAATTTACAATGTACATCTCAGAATCTTTTTTCAATCTTTCTATGTATCTGTGGATCTTTTTCTAATTGAACCTCCCACATAAAAAGATATGTTTTCTTATCCTAGTATACCTCCTTGGCCTCTATATCTGGAGCCAACAATCTATATTACCTTCAAACCTAAGCATAGATTTCATGAGTTTTCTTGTGAGGACCCTGCCTGTAGTTCTCTATCCTATACCAACAATCAAATGTTCCAATGTTCGATTGTCAGGGACTTTCTCAAAAATGTTTGTGAGGCCAAGAAGACACATTTTAATACATCAAAGCATTTGTGTGTCTCCTGGTTTTGTCAGCTATGCCTCCACCTGTACCACCATTTCGGAGTACTGTACATTATTGAATTGCTTCTGATCCTTTGCTTCGGACATGCTTCTCTGCAAATTCATGGTATTTTTCCTGACCCTAACTCTTTCTTCTCTTACAATATTAAGGCTGTCTGTCACATTATTTCTCATATACCCTTACCCTTATTTGCATCCAAAATATATATTTCCAGGTCCATCATAGATATGCGTCTCATTGGAAACGTTTTTTGGTCACCGCCATTCCTGAAGGTGTTTTTGTGATTCCAGTTTATCAAGAGATCAGAGACTGAGGGCCCCTGAAGTTGATTACAGCCATAATAACCATTGGATGCTTGTAAGACTGATTGCGGGCTCTGACATATATTGCTTTTCAAAGTATGTATTTTAGCCAGGTTGCATACGGATCAAAATGAAGTAGCCAAATATCAAGTGACGTATCGAAATTTAAAACAAATCAAATGTTGAGGTGAGGCTCTAGCTTGTCCACTAGATACTTCAGGGACCATATAGAAACACTGTGAAACTGCAGGCAACAAGTACCTTTTAGAGTTATGTGTACGGCTGCACTAAGCTCGCACTTTTTGTGCTCCAAAGTTTATAGCCCAAAGACATCTTATAAAACAAGCACTGGTGTTGCCAATAGGTCTCGCATTAGGAAAGTTTGACCTATTGGTATTGTAAATGACAAATTTTGTATTTATGTGTTGGTTTTGAAAATAGCAAAATGAATAGCTTTGTCATTTACAATGCCAATAGTTTTAACTTTTGCAAATGTGAAACCTATAGCATTTGTAATGCAATATGTGTCGTATTTACGTGACTTAGATGTATTGATATTACAAATAACAATGGCTTTTAATTTTTTTAATAATTAATACTTAAATAAAAGGTATTGTAATTTATAATTGCAATAGCTTAAACTTTTGTAAATAACTTTTGTGAAGATTATGTTCAGTGTATTTTATTGTGACGAAAATCCAAGAACAGAAGTGAAAAAATGTAACATCTTTTTATGACATTTTGTAATAATGCTTGAAACATTGACAGAACATATTTGAACCAGTTGTTGTTGAATGGCTGCACAGATTGATGCTGTGGTGGCGCTGAGTGATGTTGTGGTGGCAACGAGTGATGCTGTGGTGTTCAGTGGAGCTGTTGTAGCGCATAGTGATGTTGTGGTGCCCCTGAGTGATGCTGTGGTGCCCCTGAGTGATGCTGTGGTGGTGATGAGTGATGCTGTGGTGATTCAATAGATAGAGTGAGTGTGATAGATAGATAGAGGGAGGGTGATAGAGGGAGGGCGATAGAGGGAGGGCGATAGAGGGAGGGCGATAGAGGGAGGGCGATAGAGTGGTAGAGTGAGGGCGGTAGAGTGGTAGAGTGAGGGCGGTAGAGTGAAGGTGGTATTGTGGTAGAGTGAGGGTGGTAGAGTGAGGGCGGTAGAGTGGTAGAGTGAGGGTGGTAGAGGGAGGGCGGTAGAGTGGTAGAGTGAGGGCGGTAGAGTGAGGGAGGTAGAGTGGTAGAGTGAGGACGGTCAAGCTTCTGGGGTGCAATTTACCATTTACCATACAATTCTACCATTTAAGGAGTCTAAAATTTAGATCAGCCTTATGAAGATTTGGGAGTGCAAGGGACTCCTCTCCACAGTTTGTTACACCACTTTAACAAACATATCACAATGACAACCCAACCCACTAATTAACAAAATGCACATTTCCGGACTGAACTTCGTAGAAACGAGGTATTAGCTGCAGAAAAGATGTGCATGAAATCAATCGCACCCCAGCATGATAAAGTGTGGAATAACTGTCCACTACGAGTACCCGGAAAGATGTGTAAATAGAATCTACTACATTTTGTACGACAAAGTATATAAGAATGATGCACGCGTATCAAATAGTGAAATGCATTCATGACATCCGTACATAACACAATGAAATTCTGACCCAACATTGAATACCAATTTATAATTATCACATCTGACTTTCCTCACTGACATTCTGCAGAGCACTGGTAAATTTCTGTAGAAAAACTCTAGCTGTGATAGTATAAATTCAGGCCAAAAGGTCAAAATTCAGGACTAAAGGTCCTTTTTACAGACCCATCTGAGGAGGGCGCACGATTATAAAATATACAGCTGACAGAAGTGCAAGCCAAAATAGATTTATGTTCTGTAGTTGGATTACACATTGGAGTATTGAGCAAACATTCACATATTTAACGTATTTAATGATGAAAAAACTAGCAAGCCTACACCCCCCAGCAGAATGTGACAGCTGACCTTGAATGATGGTGCCAGGAGCAGCGCTGTGCTTATGGACGTAGAATTAGAGTTCACAGACTGTTGCACTGCTAGAGAGTGAAACTGAGTGAGAAATGATGGTGAGAAAGGAGGACAGAAGGATATCAACAGAGATGGAGAGCCCGAGTGTTGGAACAGTGAGAGTGAACAGTGAGAGAAGGGGAAAAGCATGGTCGGCCAGCTGAGAGAGAGGAAGAACAGATGGTGAAAGTTGAGAGAAAAGACTAAGATAATATGGGGCAGAGAAAGGCGTGAAAAAGATGCAGAAATATGCTGAGGGCGGTGGAGAGGAGGTGGAAAAGAGGAAACAGTTAGAAGGGCAAATAAAAAAGAGAAAGCATGTGGGGAGAGAGGCAGAGACCATGGAAAGGTGGGGTAGAGGAGGAAACAGATAGGGGAGAGCTGGGTGGGTGAGGGTGTGGCGTAGCGGACAGGGCTACTGACTTTGGAAACCCAAATAATAAAGATGAGGGTTTTTGCATAGGTCAAAAATATTTTAGAGAAACCCTGACGTGCATTTGCACCAATGTAAACTCACTTCCGTGTGCATGACGCTCACCGGTCTGGGTAGGAGGACACGCCTTGGCATAAACATAAAGGGAGTTCACCCCTACTTTTCCAGGGACACTCCAGTAAGCTTCGGGATTCCCGGAAAACTGAAAATCTGCACTTGGAAGTGCGAAGCAGGGAGTGTAGATTGGGGCCGGGTTCTTGTCTGAGTGCATGCAGCCAACGGGATGAGATGTGTCACATGAACTGTGGCTTCTAATACAGAGGATCACACGCGAGGACAGTGTGTACTTTGTGTGAGAAATGCATTTACCGAATGGGGCGTGGCCATGTCGTGTCCTCCAAAAGGAGGATATTTATGGGCCCCAGAGAGGCTTGGCAGGCCTGCACAGTCTCCCTGATGTTAACCAACCTCCTGTGAGGCTTGCCAAGCATCTTAGAATGACAGTTCTATTAATTTATCGTTTAAAGTAAATACTGAGCAGATGTGGCGTAAGAGACGGACCTGCCAGTTTTTGAACTGGGGAACCAGGTTCGAGTACCGGTTACGGCTCAACATCCTGTGATCCTGGGCAAATCACTTTATTTCCCCGTGCTTTAAAAACGCCATGACTTTGTGTAATGTAACTGGTGCTCGGCTAAAGAGCCTTGATGCTCTCGGGCCAATATACCACTTCTCTGCTATTTCTCAGTGATGTAAATAAAAACGGTTGTTACTGCCCGGGGCAAACTTCGGGAAAGTGAGTCGTGATTCAAACATCTGACTGCACCATTCACGCCTGGATCTCGGGTATCGATTGGAAGGGAAAACTGTCACTGCCTCGCCCACTGTCATTCAATCAGGCAGGCCCAGTTTGTCATTTCAACAACTGGGGTACGAAGGGTGTTTGAAGTTTAGACCCCAAGCCAGGCCTGCGTGTCTGGGAGGGGGCACTTGAGCAGAACAACAATGCCCCTTTCTTTCCTCTCAGATGGCAAACTTAGCCTTTTGGAAAAAGAGAAACCAAATCTTTAGCACTGAAAGTGTTAATCAATACCGTGGCACTTCAGCAGCATGTGTGGTGGGGTGGGGGAGGGGGTACAGAATGTAGAGTTTAGGAAGGAAACGGGGGTGGGGGATCTTACACTCGGTGTAAAATATCCTGATTACCAAAAGCTAAACACAGAAACAGGTGAAGGAAGCAGGGCTCGGGGTGGGAGGTTGACTCTCAGGCGCCATTTACAAACTCCTCAGCGCCACTAAAACTACGGGCCTTCTCCGTTCGCTCAAAATGTCTGCTCTGCTGAGGCTCAAACAAATGGGCTTTGTTGTGGTTTTAAAGACCCACTCATATGAAGCGTCTTGAGATGCGATTGCTATGTCTTTTTTTAAGGTTTTCGCTGCTTTGTACAAGGGAAGAAGTAGATGAATTGTAAATTATAAGCAAGTGTGGTCATAAGTGAGCAAATACTGCAAGGCCCCTGGCTTAGCACTTTAGACCGCGCCTGGCCCTTCTGTCTGCCAGAACTGTAAAAACAATAAACATCAAAGTTTTTCACTGATCAACTCTCACGATCTCTTCTCGCTCGCACCACGTGAATATTTTGTCAGAGATTCGGGAAGAATAATTGATTTCTTAAGAGCGCCGGGCTTATTTTTGTTTTTGTACAAAAGTTTTCCCTGGCTCTATTTACACTGTACAAGCAACTTGGTTGGGTTTGCTTGTGTATAACGTATATTTTCTCTTCTTTATAGCATTGTAATACAGTTGGCTTTACAAAAAAAGTGCAGGTGACAAAATTCTCCCAGTGAAACTTGTAATGCCGTAGATATTCAGACCACTAGTTTGCCGCTCCTGGCATTATTGTTCAGTTGGACAAAAGTTAGACACACTTGGATGCGTATAGATGTGATTTATTGAAGTCGTTTCAAATATCAGAATAACCAAACTGAGCATATGTAATAATAGTTCACTTACTACGTCAGTCTTTTAGATGCAATGCAAAGTTTTTTTTATACAGCCTCTAAAAAATGTAATGGTATGTAAAAAAAAAAAAAAGCTTTAAAGGGTAATGTTTATAAATGATCAAACCACCATGCATATCCCTTTCACGCAGAATGCTTATAAACGCGCGAGTGTGTAAATATACAGCTATAAAGAAATGTAAAAAGCACATTTTGCCGCTTTGACTTTTGTATTTCCAAGGTTGAATGAAATGCAACGAGGGCGCATTAAATATATGAACTCTGGTAGGAACGTGCTGCATTATTCCATCTGGCTCGGCATTTGCAAAGTTTTAAGTGGGTGAGCTACACTTTAAGAGCTGTGGTAAAAGTTTACCAAAAGATTGTATCGCTCGTGTGACCCCCTTGGCTACTTTGTGTTTGCCTGACCGAATAAGTATAATTCGACGTGGCATTACAAAAGTGCACGCTAATAAAGTGGTTTTTTGTGTAAACTCTTGAGATAAGTGTCTCGTTCACGAACCATCATGTGTTAACATTACAAATACCAATACAGTTAATTAAAGAAAGGCAGTTACAGATGGACCCTCCAACCATCCAATGCGTGCTGTGCAGCAGCTTCCAGAGGACGTAAGCCCAGAAGGTCCAGGATGGTGGTCGAGATGTCGCATAAGTAAAAACATTGAAGCCACGCCCCCAATGACATCAGACGAACAGTTACGCCAAAAAAACAAGACCTCTTAAAATCAACTCTGACACTACTTGGCATTTTGAGCAAGGTTTCCTAAACATCGAGCTGTTGCACCGAGATCATACACTTGAAAATACAAGAGCAAAGACAGGAGAGAAGAGCTGATACTTGGAGATGTGAAAAGAAAGGTAGAGAGGAACTGGAGTAGAGGGGATGATGAACAGACAGTGAGAGACAGGGAGACAAAACGACAGAAAAAAAGATACATGTGAGGAGTGATGAGGGAAAGTAGGGTAAAAAGGTAAATGCGTGACAATAGCGAAGACGTGAAATGAGAGAGAACGGGTGTAGCAAAGACCGGAGAGAGAAGCAAAGACGGGAGAGAAGAGCTGATACTTGGAGATGTGAAAAGAAAGGTAGAGAGGAACTGGAGTAGAGGGGATGATAAACAGACAGTGAGAGACAGGGAGACAAAACGACAGAAAAAAAGATACATGTGAGGAGTGATGAGGGAAAGTAGGGTAAAAAAGGTAAATGCGTGACAATAGTGAAGACGTGAAATGAGAGAGAACGGGTGTGTGAACAGGAAGAGCGGCCGGGAAACTGAAAGTACGGCCGGCCAGCCATGGTTAATTAGGGGAGGAGACGCCGCAGAGCGCACGCTGGGCGAAGCCCTTTGATGTGCTGTGCGGCCGTTAAAAAATGCAATTAGGAGGGAAGGAGGCTGATGCGCGTGCTTGTTTGGTCACGTGATTCACGTGAACTTAAAGAAAACCGCACCAAGAAGCCCTTGGTTTGACGAGGATTTTGAGCACTTGAATTCTTGCTCCGCTCAATGCGCTTGCGCGCATTGATAGGTCGCGAGACCTAAAAACGAATTCAGAGGTACCCTTTATTGTCCATGAGCTAGCAAATGTAGCACATCATGAATAGACTAGTTCAGGGTTCATTTGGGCTTCACGGGCAAATAAGAGGGGTCTCCTCCTAGTCTGACACCACTAATTAGATCGGGCATCTTCTGGAGAATTCAGATAAAAAAAATGTTAATGCCCAAAAATGCTGCATGAAGGGCTCTCTGTATGTCCAGATACAGTATGTTGCAGGTCTCAAACAGCAAATATGGCACCACAACCCACATTTGACCAATTCAGGTAGGACCGAATGTCTTTGAGAATCCACGAGCTATGCACATTGTACATGGGTGTGTAGTACAGCACAAGGTCAGATTATTGACTACACCTGGTGTGAAATATGGAGTACTCCACAACAATCCAAGTGGTTTGGTTATTTGATTCTTTGCCACTACCCTTCGTACAAAAAATGGACACCATCAATAAATATAGCAAGGCCAATAGATGTTTATCTCTCACATGGGTATCAGTGTAACAAGATGTCATCAACCATTGCTCTTCCAGTCTCAGCCGGCATTTAGACCAAGCGGGTCCCTTGCATCTCTCAGAACATTCATCGTGCTCCAGCTCGTTCCAGTGCATGTGTGTGTGTGCCCACGGAAAGAGTGGCTCATCTAATCTAGTTCTATCCTGAAGTGCCTCAGGATTCAGGAGCAAACATATGGAATCCATTGGTTCCTATCTACTTTCGCTCATATTTCCAAGATTTTACGTGCCACAGTAAGCAAGCAATATGAAAGGAATACATAAATATTGCAGATTGGATGGGAGAGCTGAAGAGACCCACATCTCCTCACATTGCTGGCAGGACATGTGTCACCAAAGAGCACGCATTCTGTAGTAATGTCATTTCTTGCTGGTGGAATTTAAAAGAAAATGCAGCCTTATACTTTCACCTTATCTGGTGTGACAACTTATATTTCCTTAAAGGTACTCTGGCTAAAGCATTTTCCAATCAATGTTTTAAGTAACCTACGATGCCCACTAACAACGAGTGTGGTGCAGCAGGGCATTCAATGGAAATGTGAAAACGTTGCATTATCAAAGGTCACCAACACCCATCGCTTCTGAAAGACCTTATGTCCAAATGTCAAGCCAGTTGGAACAAAGCTTATTTCAAGATGTAATGACACACTTCGATGTGCCTCTATAACAGTGTTTCATTGTTATACAAGCACATGCAGAAAGATGGCTTAATTGTTGAAAAGAGGGAGGCACTGGCATCCATCCTCGGCAGGCACAAGGAGGGTACACACTTAGGGCTCGGTTCTTGGCATGGTTTGCACAGCTGGCAGTCAGTTCTGCCATGCTCTTCGGTGTTTCTTGTGCGAGAGAAGAAATCAGAATTTTCTCTGACTCAAGTTTCTCAGAGTAAAATTGAGACACTGTAAAAACGTTCATCCTGATCAGCCCTCCGTATCGCTTTTAACTGCATGGATAGTTTCGAATTCTTTACAAGTCCATATGTAACCACCCTGTCAATTCCATGCAGTGGTTTTCCTCCCAATATTTTTTTCCACGCTCATGGTTTTCATGCTATCCCTCAGTCTGTTGGTTTTGCAGCTAAATCCACGTTGTCCTTCTACCTGTTCTACACGAGAATTGCAAATGATAAAAAGTGAGTAAGAAAGGCTATCTCGAGGGCCCACCTACCATACTGACTGGACTGTGGCTAACAATAACCCAAAACATTTAGCTTAACTTAACTTCAGTAACTCCCACCCTCACCTCCCTTACTCCCACACGTCCAACCTTCGCCAAAGCACAGAAGCCAATATTTAAGTTGTATATGCAAACTTAGTAATAGCCACACCACGAGTTAATATCTATTAAAACAGAATGGTCCTCTGTGATACAAATAAAGCATGCTCCGTACTCCTGATTCCATCTATTTTAATCATAAACCCCACTGACTCAGCTTACATATGGAAGCATAACAAAAATTGCCATGAGAAAATATACTTGCTGTTTTAGAAATCAACATCCAAAGAATTAAATATTTATAACTATAGCAGTTGTGGCTCCTCCGCTAAAGCGGAGGATCGTCGCCTCAGCAGTGCACAAAAGAAAAAGAATGATAATAACATAACGATATTATCATTTTATTTATCTTTGCGGAGCTTTCCGGGTGAGGCAGGGCTCCATGACACCAAACCGAGTGCGGAGTGGTTTGTACTCCTCTAAGTGCAAATGACAGTTTGTTTGGGCCTTTAGGGCCGTCCAAATCGCCATGCGCACTAGGCATGTTCTCCATTGGGCTGTGCATTCCCATCCTCCCCAGGCACTGCCTGAGCATTCAAACAGGACGCTCAGACCAATCAGGATGCAGCCCCTGCTGCGTCTTGATTGGCTGGGAGAGCCAGGAAGCCTGGGTAGTTCCGGTAGATCGTGAGGAAGAGGACGGAGGAGAGATGTGCGGAAGCGCTGCAGGAAAGGAAAAGGTAAGTTACTTTATTTTTGTAATCACTAGTCCCCCACCCCTACCCTTCCACCATCCCCCTTCCCAGGCGGCCACCACTGAACTATTGTCCTGTTTCTAAACATGTTTACCCAATGAACAACTGCAGCATATGAAGAGGCAATGAAGCATTTTCACACTGGTCACCCTGCCTGGAGGCCGAAAGCCAACCTTGGTGGTTGAGTGTGCCCTCTAATCTCCTTCTCCATTCAGGCTTGATTCCTACCTAGACTGCTTTGTTGGTTATGTGGACTGTGAATACCAGACGGAGAACGACTCATTTGAATAAAATCCCTGTAAGAATAAATTTTCTGCAGGTAACGGAGTGGGTTCACAATGCACGAAGCTGTAAACACATCCTATCAACTTTATTTACATATATGATAAACTGTCCATTAAAGAACAAGCATCAGACTAATTACTCATGAGAAGCACTGCTTACAAGATAACCATCTCATCCATTTTATAGGTGTGACTGCCTTCACATGTGGAGCGTTGCAGTGACTATTCCACGTACCCAACTTTGACAAACAATATAATTAAATCACAGTAAAACACAAGTGGTTTGTAATTTAAAAGTTAAATTATCTAGATATAGTTGTGATATTGTGTAATCCCATTAATAATTCAGAGGAACGAGAAATAAATTGTCAGAGGAACGAGAAATAAATTGTCATTGGTACGGATGGATCACAAAAAAAACAGTTGAAAGGCGCACAGCCAAGAAAAAATCTTATTATAGTCCATTTGTTACCACGAGACAGATTGTTAAGGAACTGTGGCAATGATGTTTGACCATTGCACCTGTGTTGCAATCCTGCCAACGTTGAAAATATTTTTACTGTGTGACACTCCTATCCCGAAAAGTACTGCAAAGGCATCTGATGCTCCCGCTGATGTCCTGTGAGGATGCAAAACCCCTGATGGACATCAGACGTGTAATGCCTCCAGGCAGAAGCTGGAAATTCTCTTTCTGCACCGGTTTCCACATCACCTCGGGCGCACAAGTTTTTTTAACAAGTTTATTTATTGTGATTTCGGACTCCGGAGAGTTCCACATAAAATGAAAAAGATACATTCGGGCGCACTGCGTTTTATTGTCTCGTCAATTGGAAACCATGTGAGTGGAGATGATACTGTGTGGCGGGCATGGCAGCATGTGAGTTGGGAGGCGAAATGTTGGTATGTAATGCTATCAAGAGATTAAATGTTATGTTATGTTAATTTCGATTTATATAGCGCCAAATCACCGACAGGTCTCTTAGCACTTGCTTTGGGAACCCATCCTGGCTTTCCCTGCGAGATAACACCTACTGGGCATCCCTAAGGTGAAGACCAGGCATCCCATTGCGGGGGGCCATAGTGGAGATTAAGCAAGCTATTGCCCAGAGTTGCAGAGTGGGACCCATGATTCGAGTAGGCACCGAGGCGAGAATTATCAAGTCCGTGGACATTTTGAGCTCAGGACCCTGCCGCGTCAGGAATTGAACCCTGGTCCCGGGTCTGACCTCTGTATCAGGGTCTGCCTCCTTTAACCAGTGAGCCACACTTCTCCACCCTCCAAATCAATAGATAATCTGTCCAGTTTAATCCAATAATGTTGTCTTTCTGATCAGCCAAAAGCCACAGTTTAGTCCACACAGCACTCCAGACAGCCAGGTTATGATTGTTATTTGTGTATTTGTTAAGCATGACAACAACATGGGGCTATCTACCTAAAGAACAATCTTTTCCAAAACCCACTTGACACAGCAGAAGTGGCCTATATCTCAGGTGCTTGATTCGTAAAAAGACAATGCATTCTTTGATTTAATTACCACAGGTATTATCGATTAAAGATAAGAGGAAGAAGGATGATGCCAGGTTTGCAGGCCACATAAGTGTCCTAATGGGTGTCATTTAGTGACCTTCCAGCATTCGGGATATATTTGGTGTGCACACCAGAATTGAAAAGCGAGATCCAGGTCTTCATTCACCATCACAGAGTTGGCTCTGTAGGTAGGAATGACTTATTCCATATTCTTCAGAGATTGCAAAAACGCTTTCCTATAACGTAATAATCAGGGGTAAAAAGGTCACCATCAAACCATTTTTGAACGTGCTTTGGAATAAGGACTGCTTCTTTATGCAGACCCATGGACATTTCTTGTTTTATTTAATTTCAGAAATGAGTGCAGTCTTTTTGGTCTGCTGAACTGCATCATGACAAGTATCACAGCCGGAATCTTAAACCTTTAATTCCTAATGAGAGAACAATAGGTCACCTTAAGGTCCATTGACTACTTTTCTCAAGTCATCTCTCTTTACACACCTGGAGAAAGGACTAATCCGGTTAGCAAGTAACTATGAGCAGCAGCTCCCTTCTATCTGGAATTATTAAGAACAATAGTTACTTACCTGTAATCTGTGGTTCTCCAGTATTGGTGTCTTTCATAGATTCACATGCCTGAATCATTCCCCGTCGTCGGAGTGGGAGCCCACGGTACATAAAAAAGTAGTGAAATATACCCTTAGTACATAAGAGATAACAATATACCCAACCAGGAAGTAAAGTAGCCCTAGCTACAGTAAAAGAAACTTCCACATTAGAACCTGTCCATGTCATTATGTATGGACCAAACTGCAGCCAATCAGGCCACAGCTCCCACCAGCAAGCTCTCCCCAGAGACCCAGGCTCTCAGATTTTTGTAGCACCGGAGTGTACCGGAATAAGTATAGAAGAAAAAAGCCAAGTGAGCCTCTGAGGGGAGGTGGGTGGGTGCATGTGAATCTATGAAAGACACCAATACTGGAGAACCACAGATTACAGGTAAGTAACTATTGTTCTTCTCCAGTATTAGGGGTGTCTTTCATAGATTCACATGCCTGAATCAGAGTAGTGAGCAGTAATAGTCATAGCATTATATACAGCTCTTGGACGCCAAGGCACATAGCAGTAATGCAGAAACCACAAAGGAATAATAAAATAGGCGTAAAAGAGCAAGAGGAGGTGGGAGAGAAATAGCAGAGGCTCACCTTATTGGAAAAGATTACGCAGGACTGCTCTCCCCACCGAGGCATCGGTGTCGCTCGAAGCTTCCAGACAGTAATGCCTCGTGAATGTGTGCCTGCTGGACCAGGTAGCAGCTCTGCAGATATGCAGGAGAGGCACACCAGCAAACAAAGCAGTTGAGGAAGCAACTGCTCTCGTAGAATGTGCTCTGGGCAAGGTTGGCAAGGGTTTACCCGCCTGTAGATGGCAGAGTCCAATCGCTGAAGAGACCCATCTAGCGATAGTTTGTTTAGTGACTGCACTGCCTTGACGTGGTTTGCCATGCGCAACAAATAACTGATCAGTTTTCCTGATGGCAGCTGTCCTGGAGAGATAGAACTTGAGACACCGCTTGATGTCCAGCGTGTGTAGAGTTCGTTCCGCTGGAGATTGCGGACTTGGAAAAAACGTTTTAAGGATGACTGGCTCATTCAGGTGGAAATCCGATGGCACCTTGGGTATGTACCTCGGGTTGGTGCGCAGTATCACTGAATCATTTGTGAATTGCAAGAAAGGTGGTTTAGAGGAAAATGCCTGTATGTCACTGACCCTTCTGGCAGATGTCAAGGCCAGTAGCAAAGCCACCTTCCAGGTGACGAATTTTAGATCAGCTTTATGAATTGGCTCAAAAGGATGGCGCATGAGTTGAGCTAATACAATATTCAAGTGCCAGGATGGAGGCGGTCTACGGACTGGTGGAAACATGCGGAATAAACCCTTAAAGAATTGCTGGACAATCCTTGCAGAGTACAGCGAAGTTTGACCGTCCTGTCGGTATCTCGATATTGCCGCTAAGAACACCTTGAGTGTAGAGTGTGCCAAGCCCGATTTAGCAAGATGTAAAAAGAAGGGCAAAATCTTGTCTGGTTCAGCATGGATAGGATGTAAACCCACAGTCCTGCACCAAGCACAAAACCGCTTCCACTTGAGCCTGTAAGTTTTATTCGTGGAAGGCGCCCTAGCATTGTCCAGGACCTCCTGACAGTCTTGAGGAATGTTCAAATGCGCGAACTCATGGTGTTGAGGAGCCAAGCTGACAATTTTAGAGAATGAGGGTCTGGATGATATATTTTTCCGCCTTGTAGAGTCAGAAGATCCGGAATTTGAGGCAGCTGAACTGGATCGCACTCTGAGAGGAGAAGAAGCTGCGTGAACCAGTATTGTCTGGGCCACCGTGGGGCAATTAGAATCAGACGACACGGTTGTCTCCTCATTTTGTTGATGACCTTGGGGATCAGAGGGATCGGAGGGAAGGCGTAGGCAAAGATTTGTTTCCAGTTCAGAGAGAGAGCGTCCCCACACGACTCCTTGTGAGGAGTCCAGCTCGCGAAATGGGTGCATTTCTTGTTGTGGTAGGTCGCGAATAGGTCTATCTCGGGGCGACCCCATCTCAGGAAAATGTGGTCCAGAGCTGGCTGATGCAGTTCCCACTCGTGAGTGCTGCTTTTGGATCTGCTTAGGGAGTCTGCCAGGACATTGGCTACTCCCGGGACATGAACTGCCGTCAGGTTGATATTGTGTTCCAGGGCCCAATTCCAGATTTCCTGAGCTTGCTGAGACAAACGGGCCGATCTTGTGCCCCCCTGCTTGTTCAGGTAGTGCATGCTCGTCGTGTTGTCTGTTCGGATCAACACGGACGAGTTTGACAGAGTCACTTGAAATGATT
Source organism: Lissotriton vulgaris (assembly GCF_964263255.1). Lineage (NCBI taxonomy): Eukaryota > Metazoa > Chordata > Amphibia > Caudata > Salamandridae > Lissotriton > Lissotriton vulgaris. The sequence continues at coordinate 1,512,255,378 of NC_141685.1, read as the reverse complement.
TCAGGGCGAGGAAAATGGCCCTCAACTCCAACAAATTGATGTGCCATGTCCTTTGTTGTGCGTTCCATTTGCCACTGATTGTCATCCCTTGAAGGTGAGCGCCCCAACCTTCCAGCGAGGCATCCGTGGTGACGACGAAACTGGGGACTTCTTCTAGAAAGGCGCGGCCGACTTGCAGGTTGCGTGCCAGAGCCCACCACCGAATTGCGTGTTTCATTCGAGGTGTTAAGACGATGACATCTTCGAAGGAACCGGATACTTGCACCCACTGGTGGCCGAGTTCCTCTTGCAGTGGTCTCATTCTCAGACGACAGTTCGGAGACAGGAGAATGCATGATGACAACATCCCCAGGAAAGATTTTAATCGTCGAACTGAAACGCACTCTCTTCTGAGGAGTGCTCTCGCCAGGTCCTGGATCTTGGCTTGCCTTTCGTTTGAAATGAAAACCTGAGCTTTCCTGGAATCCAGAGTCGCTCCCAGGAAAGACGTCTTCTGAGACGGTGTCAGGTATGATTTCTCGAAATTTATTGAAAAACCCAAGTCTTGAAATAGAGACAGGCATGTTTGGACGTGACTGCTTGCGGTGGCATAGGAATTGGCCTTGATAAGGCAGTCGTCCAAATAAGGATAAATCTGGATACCTTGCAACCGTAAGTGGGCCGCCACCGGTGCCAACATCTTGGTGAATACTCTCGGGGCTGAACGTAGCCCGAAGGGAAGGACCTTGAACTGAAAGTCCCTGCCGGCCACTCTGAATCTTAGGAACTTCCTGTGCCTGGGGAAGATGGGTACGTGGAAGTAAGCATCCTGTAGGTCCAGGGTTGCCATATGTTCGCCTTCCGTCAGAAACTGGAGGATCTCCTGCAGTGACAACATTCTGAATGTCAATTGCTTGATAAATTTGTTGAGGGCACGCAAGTCGAGGATGGGGCGCCACTCCCCCGACTTTTTGCGTATCAAGAAGAAACGAGAGTAAAACCCTTGACCCCTCTGATGTTGAGGTACCTTCTCGATTGCCCCTTTCCGAATCATTGCATTGATTTGGAGGAACAGCTCCTTGAGATGTGCTGGGGGTGGTCCTTTTGGGGGCGAATTTGGAGGGGCTTTTACAAATTCCAATACGTGACCCTTTGAGATTACATCCAAGACCCATCTGTCTGTTGTAATTTTGGACCATTGAGAGTAATGCAGGGATATTCTTCCTCCAATTCGTGGCTGGCATAGGCAGAGTGGCGGCAGGATGTTTTCCTCACTTTTTGTTGGCGTTGTCTCTACCTCGATAAGTGGATTTTCCTCTGGATTGTGTAAAGGTGCTCCGCCTTTGGCCATAAGGCTGTTGTTTGTAAGGTTGGTACCTTTGGTTGTTTTGATTGGTCTGATATGGGCGTTGCTGGTAATAGCCCCCTCTGTTGGAGAAGTTACCCCTTCCTTTTGCCCCACGAAAGGAAGACTTACGGTACTGCAGAGTACCCAACGAACGTGCCGTTTCTGTATCCTTCTTAATGGACTGTAAGGCTTCGTCCACATGCGAGCCAAACAGGAATTCGCCGTCATAAGCCATATTTAAAACTTTGGCCTGTACCTCCTGGCGAAAAGACGTAGATTTTAACCATCCTTCTCGTCTGAGCACTGCAGCTCCTGCCAACTGTCTAAAACCTGTGGCCGCTACGTCCACTGCAGCGTCGATAATTTCCGACGACGCACATTCGCCGTCTTGTAGGATTTTGATGGCCTCAGAGCGGTCTGGCTCAGGTAATTTTTGGATGTATGGGGATATGTCAGACCACATTTGTCTGTCATACCTACCAAGAATTGCTAAAGAATTAGCAGCTCTAACCGTGGTGGCCGCGATAGTGGAGACCTTTTTACCAATGGAATCGAGGCGTCTGCCATCTCTGTCCGTTGGGATGGAGACCTGAGTTGAGGGGTTCCTAGCTCTTTTTTGCGCTGCCTGCGCAATGACTGAGTCCGTTTTAGCTTGGCCGATGAGACAGGCAGGTGAAGAGGCTGGCGCCCTATATTTTTTGTCGACTCTCGGCAATACTGCGGGAGCAGAATTTGGCGTGGCCATTATCTTAAGCCCTTCCTTCCAGATAAAGTCTATAATGGGAATAGACCAACTCTGCTTCTGAGACAAAGACTTGAAATCATAAAGAAAGCAGTCATCTTGTTTCGCTTCCATGGAAACCAGAAATCTTTTAGTGGCTTTGTCCATAAGTCTATGGAAGTTCGCTATATCCACCGGCGGTGAGTCAGCCTTCGGTTGTTCCTCTGGGGATGGCGATTCAGCCTGGTAGTCCTCATACTCCGACGAGTCCGATCTAATCAACTCCCCCTCCTCATGGGTGTCCTCATCAGAATCGCCAACCTCCTGTTGATGGGGAGATACTGGCGTGGCAGGTCGGGTAGCCTGTGCCTCTTCCGGCCTATTAGGCCTTGGACCTCTACTCACGCGAGGCTGAGGGGAGGTAATATGCGAATCGCCCGATTCCGAAGGCGGGAATCGGCGATAATAATCGCTCAGCATATACTGCAGATTCTCGTAAAGTTCCATCGGCATCTGCATTCCTGTCGCAGAAGTGGGTACCGATGTAGGTACCTGGATTTGCTGTTCGTCTTCCTCCTGATCCTTTACATGTATTAATAAGTCAGAGGGACTTTCCGCCGCTTGAAACAGTTCATCTCCAGATTCTACTTCAGAATCTAACAGCCTATCTGGCATCTGGAGCGGCGATAATGGCGTTGTTTGAGAGGACCTCTTTTGCAGCAAAGCCGTAGTAGTGGCTGGAGAAGGAAGAGGTATGGCAGTGGTCTTTGCCGACCATACCTGTAGGTCAGTACAAGACGACAATTTTGGCGTAGATGGATTGCCTGGCAAAATCAAGCTCTGTGTCGTCGCTTTTGATGAAGAAGCTGATGGTTCTCTCGTTGTTAGAGATGGCGTCACCTTCGTCGACGTGTTGGATTTCGTCGTCGACGAGGGAACCGTCGACGGAGCAGTCTTCATCGTCGACGAGGTCGTCGACGGGGCCGTCGACGGGACAATCCTCACCTTCGTCGACGACGTCTTCGTCGACGTGTCCGTCGACGGGGTCTTCTTCGTCGCCGATGGGTCCGTCGACGACATCTTCATCGACGATGGTGTCGACGACAGTGAGGTCTTCTTTGTCGACGGAGCAATCGTCGACGACGACGAGGATTTCTTCGTCGACTGCTTCAGTGCCGTCGATGTCTGATCGTCGACGAGAGGTGTGAAAACCTTCGTCGACGAGATGGGTCGAACCTGCACATGAACAAAAGTTGGAGAGGAAGCTGAGGACATCACCATGGTCGATTTAGGTGAGGAGAAAGTCAATGTAGAAGTCATGGCAGAGGCAGCCTGACTGGAATTTGGCAACGTTGTTGGTGCCTTAGTCATAGGTCTCACGGGGGACACCAAAGACTCCGTTCTTTTAGAGCTCGGGACCTTCACAGATTTCTCAGAGGATTTCTGTGCCTTTGAAGTAGAAGGCTCCTGTGAGGCGAGCTGGTGTTTAGACACCTTAGCTTTCGGAGTAGGCACAGTACTCTCAGCTCTCCGTTTTTTCGACCCCTTGGTAGATTCTGAGGCAAAACTTCCTACCTCAGAAAGTGGCTCATCTTTATTTTTCATTTTCTGCAGCCACAGCAACAGGCGACCCTCTCTGTCCCTGAGGGTTTTAGGAGAGAATTTTCGACAGATGCTGCAGTCCTTAACCTGATGGTCAGGGTATAAACAGTAGATGCAGCGAGTGTGTGGATCTTCCTTAAACAGTCTCGCCTTTCCACACGAGTCGCAGGCCCTAAAAAGGGATTTTGAAGAAGACATTTCCTTGAAGAAGAAACTTTATCCAAGAGAAGAATTGAGCAGAGCTCAGAAGGACTCCCTATCACACGACGTGCGGTAAAAAATCTGAGAGCCTGGGTCTCTGGGGAGAGCTTGCTGGTGGGAGCTGTGGCCTGATTGGCTGCAGTTTGGTCCATACATAATGACATGGACAGGTTCTAATGTGGAAGTTTCTTTTACTGTAGCTAGGGCTACTTTACTTCCTGGTTGGGTATATTGTTATCTCTTATGTACTAAGGGTATATTTCACTACTTTTTTATGTACCGTGGGCTCCCACTCCGACGACGGGGAATGATTCAGGCATGTGAATCTATGAAAGACACCCCTAATACTGGAGAACATGTATTTCTGCCATGTATCCACCATGACAAGGCCAATCTAAGATACGCAGAGTAAGACTAAATATTAAGATATCCTTTCTGCTAATATTTACCTCCCGGTCAGTTTACGTGGTCTTCTATGGTCACATTGTATAAAAAAACGAAAGTATCCTTATGCACTTTTGTGCTTTAACCCCTTCACTGCGGCGGCTATTCCGCCACAGTGCTAAGGGGGCGGGGCGGCTGTGCGGCGGGCGCATGCTGGTGACGGAACCGATCCGTCACCAGCCGCGGTTGAGCTGTGCTCATGACGGAGCGGTTCCGTCATGGCCCCGCCCGCTCAATAGAACGTGGTGCGAAATCAGCGCCGCGCAGGCGCGGCGGCCGGGGAATGACGGAACCGCTCTGTCATCAGCACAGCGCCACCGCGACTGATGACGGAGCGGTTCCGTCATCAGCATGGATAGGGTTAAAGCATCCATTAACCTTTCAATAATACAATAGCTATAATATATATATTTCTCATCTCTTCTCGAAGAAATGTACAGTGACTAAAACGTGGTCACTCACTTCTATAATTCAATATCAAAACGTAATATATGCACACCTAATGCTTTATGCTCATAAAGGTATCACTACAGTGCAATATTGCTTAAAAGGTTTAAATGGCGATTTTGTCAGAAAATCAAATGCAGTTCTACACTTGCTAACACTATGATGACAGAAACTACAGAGAATCTTGTGCATAGCTATTTAAATACCTCTTATCCTATTTTAGGTCTAGTTTCCTCCAGGGGATGCCATTCTCATCCATTAAAACAAACTCCAATCCTAGTTGTGGGGTCAGGATTAAGGAACCTGAACAACCAGCCAATGTCCGGAAGAAGTCAGTGGAAGTTACCCCGGGGGAGCAACCTGGAGTAGGGGGGTAGGAAAAGAGTGAAGAGGCGAGCTGGATGTATGGGAGCAAGTAAAGAAGAACGATATAACTACTTCTACCTCACATGGTCGTGTGGCCTCATCATTGCCTGTCAGATGATGCAACACAAGCCAGTGGACTCCCAGCCAATGTGACTACATTTAGCAGGTAAGCCTCTCACATTTTCTTGAAAGTATCTTGAAGCGAAATAAGATAATGATTTTGGCAAACAACACACATTGCCATTCTAGAGCTGCTTCCTTAGCCATCTTTGGCATTAACCTTGAGGCAATGCACTACAAATGGTGTCCAGAAATAATGTGTTAAAGGCTAGGAACCTCTTTGCATAGGTAGTTGGTCCTAACCAAACCTATTGGTCTTCAATTCCCTTTGACTTCATCCATAAAGAATCCTTTTAAGCCGAGTATCATTTCTTGTTTATAGTTGGAAACATAAGCTATTGTAGGTTACCAAGAAAATAGTAATTAAGAATAAGTGCAATTATGCACATTGCTAAAGTGAGCTGGCAAACATCTTTGAAGTCACCAATAATCCGTGAAGACAACAATAATTCAAGGAGCCAGAAACAATCCGCGAAGCCAGAAATGGTCCATGAAGTCAACCATATCAGTTTTTACTCCTCAACAGTTTTGTTGCAAACTGGTTCGATAAAGCTTCATGGCTCTGGAGGAGATTTTCCTCGGATACTCCTGTCCTAGAAGTTTTGATCTAAGTACTTCTGCCTCTTTGAAGTACTCTTCTTTGAGGTGAAAACTACGGCAAAGGTGCAAGAATTGGTCATACCGTAAATTGTCCCTCAAGGCACAGGGAGAATGACTGTTATATCTCAACAGTGAATTTGTGTCAGTCAGCTTTCTCTATAGAGTAGTGTATCGAATACCGTTTCTCTGTCTTACCATGCAATTCAAAAGTTGATTTCTATAGTGCTGTAGTTCAAAATATAAATCTTGGCTTTGGTTAATAAAAAATTTGAGCCACTGAAAGGGCTTGGTTTTGTCCCAGGGAAAGTTTGTTGACCACTAGAAAAAGAGAGGAATCAAAAAATAGAGTGGTGATAGTGAGTACATTCTCTCCAGTCAGTGATGAAATTCAGAAGATCATTAGAAAACGTTGGTCTTTAATTGAAGAAACATGTGAAGAACCTTCCTTGCTTGCCTTTACATAAGAGCACTATGGGGCTTACCTGATGTCCTAGGCCACTACAGATGTGGCGGATGCACTACTTGCAATTTTTCTTTTGACACTAAAACTCTTGCAGTCAATAAAATTATTTTCAAATAACGATCCTTTTCAAAATGCAATACTTGCAATGTTATATATGTTATCATATGCCCCTGTATGTAGATATATTTTTGGGACAGACAACACAAATGGTGAAACTACGTATAGCCCAACACAGAAGTCAGATCAAATACACAGTGGAAGGAGCCCCTCTGGTACGTCATTTTGAAGAATCTGGGCACACTGAAGATCAAATCTACTAGCAGGTGGTGGAGGAAGTAACAATGGACAGCAGAGGGGGCAACATCTTGGCTCTTCTGGATTAAAAGGAATGCAAAAGGATGGATACTCTGGACAATTTTATCAGTGGTCTAAATGATATCAATGATATGCGGAAATGTTTGCAGTAAGACAATATCGAATCTATAGACATTCTTGTAATTAAGACCACTTTATATCATATAATTGTTCTTAAGATACAACAAATTCATGCATGGGTCACTAACAAAGTGCAATAATGTTGGGCCACAGCATATGACATCCTGGTTATTTTCACTATCATTCATAAATTCTGGATATCAGTATTAGTAAGATCTACATCTTGACACCATTTTGATGATGGCTCTATAAAGGTATTGTACCTGCTCCACGTTCGGAACAAGTATGATGATGATTGGTTTCAGGTTGGACTCATGACAATAGTTTCTCTGTAGGCACAAGTAGCTTATGTATACAATTAATGGGGAAGAGGATTGATACATATGTTAATGGTGTGCACATGCAACAAAGAGTTAAATATATGCAACTCATTAGTATTAGGCATTTATTTCGTTTACCCAAGATGGTGAACTGTGGTTAGCAGTCTAGTGTTGCAGAGGCAGCAGAGTAGATAATAAGGGAGCTTCTGCTGCGTCTTCCCTCGGACTCCCTACACTTCAATGGTGCTGAACGAAGTGAGATTAGCTCCACTGTGTTCTTGTTGAAGGTAAGGGTGTGGGTTTAAGATATTTTTACCTCTGGCCCATTTTTATGAGCTACTCCAATACGGTCTTATTTACCCTAGAATACATTGAAATGACAATTTTGGCAATTTTACCTCGGTATTGGTTCAATCTATATGGGACCAGCTTCTGTGTGTTTGGTATGAAGTAGATTGATACTGGTTTCTAATACGCCCCGGCACTGGAACATTTGACTGGTATAGGTATGATGTTTTAACTGCACTTTTCTAGCATGGTTGTGAGTGTTCCGCACTGCAGGAGCATGATTGGCCTTGCTGGAAGCAGAAGGTAGTGGGCTATGACTCCTGCTCTATCAGACAAATTGTTTCAGAAAGAGGATGATTTTCACTCTGTTAGGAAATGATAGATTACAATCTTATCAACTCTCATAGTTTCTTATACTAGGCATGAGTCATTCAGTAGGCACACAGGTGATATTTCACTGGTTGTTGCGCTCTTGTACAACTAATGTATGAGTGTATAGTGAGCTATGTTGGTATGAGAAAGGGTATTCGCACTTCGCATATAAGAGGAGGAGTTTCACTGTGTATTGTTGTGACAAATTGCACCATCATAACTCAAGGTGCCATTGTCTCACCCTTTCTGATTGAGTCATCCTTTCTACACACTGTTGGTGCACGGTCTTTTCTTGTGCTCATAAGCCACCAACGTATATTCAGGCACTGAGCTGTGATGAACCCGGATGATGATTTTCATTGCCTTTTTATTATACATAGACTGAATACGTGGTAGTTCTTCCAGTTACACAAGTGAACTCACTATTAGATGGTGAGTTACTCATTGATTGCTTAATGGAATTTCACAGTATGTAAAAGCACAGGGCTTAGAAATGCTGTTTTTATTTCACTTTCTCTTCTGTGTAGGCCTGGTAGTCAGATGACTACATCCTGAAGAGACCCTAACAGTCACACGTAGTCAAAACATTAACAAACCCTCCCTCTTGGTTGTTACGTGTAATTTAACTTCAAGGGATTCTACACTGACATCTGCAAACCATGTTATGAATTTTATCAGCCAAATGCATTCGACCATTGAGAATTGTACAGTGCCTTTTATTAGGTGAGCGGAATTTGCGTAATTGCATTACGCAAATCTCCGCAAAACAGTAAAAAAATCTTCGCGAACACGCAGAATTGCTTGTTCGCAATGCTTTTTTCCTGTTCGCAATCGCTGTTTCCGTGCTCGGGGGGAAATATATCGCGAACACGCATATTGAGAACGCAAACTAGCAAAAAAATTCGCGAAGTCGTGGAACGCAGAATTTTGGGCAATTTCGCGTTTTCCGCAGAATGCAAAATTACCACAATTCCGCAAATTCCGCGAGTGGAGCGGAATTTACCGCCCAGGCCTACGCTTTTATCTATGTTCTTTGCAATCATAACACCATTGGAACACTGCGTTCTAAGCACAGTGATCATTTATTTTGTTGATTATAATACTTGATTGGAGTCAAAACATTACAAGATGCAAACTATATTACTCCTGTGTTTTGCCTTCTTTGTAATTAATTTTGGTGTGATGAATAAGTCTGAGTAACTATGGGTTATATAAGAACGTACCACTTTTGAATGAGTCCCGCTGGACGATTGTTATATTAATACATACCTACCTTGGTCCACGTGGGCAGATATGGTTGTCCTTGTTATTTAAACAATGGCATTATATAGGATATCTTACATTGCTCATGGATGGCGTGATGAAGGACATTAGTGATGAATGAACATATCACACCATCAATGGCATACTTGTTGTAATACCTGATTATCTGTGATGTTACATCTCAGCTATAAACAAACCATTCAGACTCATCTAAAAAAAGGAGCAGTCTACGCAAAGCCGTTTTGGAACAGGCAATGTTTGCTTGATAACAAGCTGTCTAAGATGGGTTCTGCCTTATTCTACATCATGATAAAACTCAAAGAATCCATGAAGGCATTAAATGCATCAGTTACACAATCACAGCATAAAATACCCCATCGCCTTGATGGACTACCAGTCCTCCACGTTTGGAGATTTTGGCTGACTCTGTGGACATGCCATCATGGCAGTTCTTGTCAATGTGTTAAATAAATGTTTGCCAGATGGTACTGTACCATTTTTAACACACTTTTAGTTTTTCAAAATCAAACTCCTAAAGTAAAAAAATCAAAAATGTATGGCCCACACACCATGGGAGGCAATTCCCATGATGTGAGGGGGGGGGGGGGTCATTATCCTTGCTGACAGGTGTCACCCAGCGGTGACAGACAGTGAAAATTAGTTATTTGACCACCCACTCTACATCGGTGGACAGTTTGACTCACCAAACCTCTGACAGCCTGTACTCTGTGGGAATGTCGGTGCACTATCTCTGCAGCGGAACCAGAGTAGCTCCGGTGTCAAGATACTGAAGTACCACCAAAGCTTGTAAATCAGATGGGCAGACCGACAGTTTGGCAGAGAAGCAACTGCAATGGAGTACCCTCTCCGCCAAACTCTAAATCAGGCCTTTAGTCTGGTATCCTATGCACCTCATTTAAGGTCATTGCATTTGATTGAAATAATTCTATGTAACCCAAGGACATGCCCAAAGTGCCATGTCTGTGCTATAATTCTCCCTAATACAAATGTCACATATTTACATACAACTTAAAGAAGTAAGTGTGCAATGTTGGTGATGCACTATGTGTTGCATCTTCATGAGAATAACAAAACACAGAATGAATATGAGGCGAGTATTAGTCCAGTAACTTACCAGATATTAGGATTTAGTTCCTGCTTCTGGTAAGAATCAAAATCGTCCCTTAGGATAATGTTGTCATTATGTATTTCCCCTAAGAAAGAAAAGGTGAATACAAATGAACATTTAGTTGTCTAAACAAAGTGTCAAACAAAACGTCTGCCTGCATATTCAAAATATATAATAAGTCATGGTTGGAAATATGCCCTCTCTACAGGATCATCCCAAATGTTTGCCTTCTGTTGCTGAACTTCTGTTTTTTGCCCATAGGAATCTGTGTACGTTTTCCTGGGTAACCAGAGGTAAGGTGCATGCTCTCTCCCTTTGAATTATGGTAAAATGTGCATACACATGCCTGTCACCTTTAATGTACTTACAAGTCTCCAGTATTTGGTACTACAGATTTCCAGGGCCTGTATATTAAATGTAGGACCTGTAAATTAATTGCCTCCTCTAGGCTGCAGCACTCATTGTGCCACCCACTAAAGTAGCACTGTAAAGAACAAGTTACTTACCTTCGGTAGCGACTTATCTGGTAGAGACTCTATTTAATCAATCAATAAGGGATTTGCAGTGCGCACTACTCACCCTTGAGGGTCTCAATGCGCTGGGGGGAGGGGGCTTTCGGGCAGCTCCAGTCATCCGAAGAGCCAGGTCTTGAGGATCTTCTTGAATGCTTGCAGTGTGGGGCGTAGTCTGATGCTGAGGAGGAGTTCAGGTCTTGGCCACGGTGTAGGAGAAGGATCTGTCTCCCATTCTGGCTCTGTGGAAGCAGGGGAGGTCGGCCAGGGCTAGGTCGGCAGACCGGAGTTTTCTCTTGGGGGCATAGAAGGAGATCCTTTCATTGAGGTATTGGGGTCCAGTGTTGTGGAGGGCTTTGTAGGCGCGTGTGAGCAATTTGAAGGTCAATCTTTTTTCAGTGAGGAGCCAGTGAAGGTCTCGTAGGTGTTGGGTGATGTGGTCTTGTCATGGGATGCTGAGGACGAGTCTGGCTGTGGCGCTCTGGACAGTTTGGAGTTTGTGGAGTAGAGATTTGTTGATTCCGGCTTAGAGGGCATTCCTGTAGTCCAATCTGCTGGTGATGAGTGCATGAGTGACGGTTTTCCTGGATTCGGGGGGATCCATTTAAAGGTCTTGTGGAGTATGCAGAGGTGTTGATCTGTCAGTTCATGGTGAGGGAGGAGTCGAGTATGATGCTGAGGTTGCGAGCGTGGTCCGTGGGTGTGGGTGGGTTACCGAGAGCGGGGGGCCACCAGGTTCCATCCCATGTGGAGGGGTAGATCCAAGGATGAGGATTTCAGTTTTCTCTGAGTTGAGTCACAGATTCCTTACCTTAGAACCTGAGAAGGGTATCCTTTAGACTGCAATCACCTAGCAGAGCAGGGAGGATGGGAGGCTCAGTAAGAAATCTGCAGATATATAGATTTTCAACCAGATAAGGCATTATCGCAAGAAAGTAACTTGTATCTGAAAGAGACTTCTAGCTGCAGACTCCTTCCCTTAGAATAGATACCTAAGCAATGCCTCCCTAGAGGTGAGTCTGCAAAGCCAATTTTCAATGAAAAAGCCCAGTAGGACCGAACGGGTGAAGTGCCCCACTGTACATACAGTAGTGTTTGGTAACGTGTCCAAGGAGGCCCACATTGCTGCTTGATAGATATCCAGGACAGGGACTCCGCCCACTAACACAGTGGTCGCAGCCTTAGCTCTGGTGGCTTGATCATGCAAACCGTCAGGAGGTTGCTTCTTGGCCCATGTGCTGCGAATCTCGATGCAGAGTACTATCCATCTTGAGGTGGTTTGCTTCTGCACATCCTTCCCTTTCTTAGCTGCTAAGTTGCCCACGAAGAGTTGATTGTCCACCCAGAACTCTTTTGTGCGGGCCAGGTAGAACGACAACACTCTTTTTGGGTCTAGACAATATAGTCTGTCCTCTTCTTTGGAGTGAGGGGGTGGAGCGAAGAAAGTGGGCAGAGTGATATTTTGTCCTATATGAAAGGGAATCATAACCTTCTGGAGGAAGAAAGCATATGTCTGGAGGACCAGCTTGTCCGTGTTGAAGGTGGTGTAGGAAGGGTGTGCTGAGAATGCCTGAAATTCACAGACTCTCCTGGCCGATGTTATGGACAATAGAAAGACAGTTTTAATGGTCAAGAGCCTAAGAGGGCAATTGCCCATAGGCTTAAAGTGTGCGCACATCAAGAAGGTGAGAACGAAATTCAGATCTCACTTGGACATAATGAATGGCCTAGGGGAAACGTCCAGCAAGCCTTTAAGAAACCCAGCCACAACAGGTAACTTAAATGAAGAAGGTTGGTTTGACAGCCGCAAAAAAGTAGAAATTGTTGAAAGGTAAGATTTATCTGTGCCCAGAGCAGAGCCCTGCTGGGCCAATTAGACAGCACATTGAAGAACCTTGGAAAGAAGTGCTGAAAGGGGGCTGATGCTGTAGGAATCACATTGTGTCAAATAATCATCCCAATGGCAGGAGTATACCGACTTGCTGGAGGGACGCCTGGCTTCCAGAATAACATCACAGACTTTGGGAGGAAGGTCAAAAGCTGTCAACTATCGCCGCACAATCTCCACGTACGAAGGTGAAGGTTGCTCATGTTCTGTTGCAGAACACTCCCCTGCTGCTACACCAGAGATCTTCTCAAAGGGCCAGCATGATCTGAGAGAGCAGATGGTCATGCTCAATAGATCGGTGTTGAACTTGGCCCTTTTTGCAGGGTCATCCCAGAATTTTTTTCCTTCCTCCTGTATTTATTCTGACCTGTTATTTGTGGTTTTAGGACTCTAGGCACTTTATTACTGCTGATCAGTGCTTAGGTGCATGTGGTCTCAATGGTAAACTTGGTAAGATTGATCTACACCTGTTTGGCTAATTTAATTTACCTGTCAGTCGCTTGTACAGTGGTATCTCATATACCCAGGTCCATTAAATAAATGCTATTGGTGGGCTTGCATCGCTGCTTGCACCACCCACCAAAGTAGCCTTTCTAACCTGTCTCAGGACGCAGTTGACTGCTACTGTGATGTGGCACATAGAGTGTTTGCCTTGTCTGTGACTCCCCTTTTACTACATATCAATCACCCCTAAGGGAGGCCCTAGCTAGCTCTATGGGCAGGGTGCGGTTTAGGTAAAAGGTAGGACATGAAATTAAATGAAATTGGGTTTATATAGCGCACTTCTACCCTGAGGCCTCGTAGCGCCAGGACCGGGCGAGCAGAGAACACAGCAAGTTAATGGGTGGTAGTGAAAAGAAAAGTTTTCAAGAGTCTGCGGAAGATCTGTAAGTTAGATTCGCTGCGCAGAGTGGGGGGCAGGGAGTTTCAAAAAATGGAAGCATTCCAGGAGAAGGAATGTCCACCCCATCTGGATCTCCGTACTTTCCTTGTGGTAGCGTGGAAGGTCGTGCTAGAGAGAGGGTTGATGGTGCCTTAACTGCATAGCATGTCCTGGTAGTGACAAACAGCCTATTTGGTTTCGAGCTGTGAGGCTGCCCTCTCATAGGAATGCATTGGGAATTCCCTGATATGTGCTTCTGTGGTAATTTCTGACATAAGAGGGGTAGGGTGATCAAGTTTGGTATGTTTGGAGTAGTGGTGATACATGCTGCGTCTTGGTGTTCACAGATTTATTATCACTATTTTAGAAATTACACTTTTAGAAGTAGGCATTTCTCTGTGCTATGTGTCTTTGTGCCTGCCCATTGTGTATTGACTATCTGGAAGTGGAGTCACAGGGGGTGGGGAGGTGCAGTGGCTCCAGAGAGTCTGGATGAGTCAGGGCTAGGCTGAATAGGCATGGTCAGCATTTATTTTATTTATTTATTTATTTTAATTTCTTGTATAGCGCAAGAATCGACCCTATACGGGGTATCTCCGCGCTTTTGCTCGCAATGAGGTATGGCAGGTGTTACCAGAGGGTGGAGTCGTTGACTGATGGTTAGTTATTTATTCTTCCAGGAACAAGCAAGTTTTTAGTTTTTTCCTGAAGGAGGAATGGTTGGAGGTTTGTCTGATGCAGGGGGGTAGGTTGTTCCATAGGTTGGGTCCTATCAGAGAGAAGGCTCTGCCACCTTGTCTGGTTTTTTTTACCAGTGGAGTTTTTATTAGTAATTGATTGCTAGACCGTAATGCTCTGTCAGGTTTGTAGAGGGGTAGCTTTTGGGTCAGATAAGTGGGGGCTTTCCCGAACAGGCATTTATGAACAATGCAGCAGATTTTGAATTTGATGCGTTGTCGTATTGGCAACCAATGGAGTTCTCGGAGCAGAGGTTTGGAGGGGTTTCTGGGGGGGGCGTTCAAAACCAGTCTTGCCGCTGTGTTTTGGACTACCTGGAGGCGGTTTATGGCATCCTCGTTGGCTTGTATCAGGAGCCCGTTGCAGTAATCAATTTTACTTATCACCATGGTCTGCACAAGGGTCTTTCTGTGGTTATCAGATAAATATGGAAAGACTCGTCTTAGCAGACCAATTGTGTGAAAGCATGCCCCTGCAACTGCACTGGCATGTTCCTTCAAGGTTAGATTTTGATCTAACTTCACCCCCAGATTCTTTACTGTGAGTTTTGAGGTGGGTACTGGGCCCAGATCTAGAGGCCACCAGTCGGGGGACCATAGTATGGACGCTTTGCCAAATAGCATTAGTTCCGTCTTTCCGACGTTGCACTGGAGACGGTTGACAGCCATCCAGTTGGAGATGGCCCTCATGCCTTCCGCGAAATTGTCCCTGACATTGGAGTTTAGGGAGTGGAAAGGATAGAGGAGTTGGGTGTCGTCAGCGTAGGACACCGGGGTGAATCCGTATTTTCTCACAATCTCGGCAAGGGGGGCCACGTACACATTGAACAATGTGGGGCTTAGGCATGAGCCCTGTGGCACCCCCTTCGTGAGTGTTCTTGAGGGGGAGCGATACGGTCCCAGGCTGACGGATTGTGAGCGCCCGGACAGAAAGCTCTCAAGCCAGGAGAGGGCTTGTCCTCCTATGCCTACTCCCTTTAGACGGCTCACGAGGATCTTGTGGGACACAGTATCAAATGCGGCCGACAGGTCTAACAGCACCAGAATCATAGAGCCTCCTCTATCCTGTGACATCTTGATGTTGTCGGTCACGGAGAGGAGTGCGGATTCGGTGCTGTAGTTGGGCCTGAACCCAGATTGTGAGTGGTCCAGGCCCCCTGTAGCCTCTATGAAACTGGACAGCTGGGTGTTAACATGCTTCTCGGCCAGTTTAATCAGGAGCGGCAATAGGGAGATAGGACGGAGGTTGGAGAGCTCTGTCCAGGGGGAGATGGAATTTTTCCGAATAGGATTCACCACTGCCTCTTTCCATTGTTGAGGGAGTTTACCTTCTTTGTAGGAAAGGTTCAGGATTTTTTGGATGATGGGGCAGAGAGCAGTGCTTAGCGTATTCATCACTCTAGGGGGGATGAGGTCGAGGGGGGACCCTGTTTTTATTGTGTTTAATAAGGATTTTGTGTCATCCTCGGAAATTTCTGGGATCTCAGTGAAGATCTCTGAGTTAGTTTGTGGGCAGGGAGCGGTAGCCGTCTCTATGTTGTTAGGATGTTTAGCCAGTATTTTGTTATAGATGGTGTCAATTTTTTCTTCAAAGAATTGTGAGATCTTATTACACAGGTCCTGAGAGAAAGTGTCAGGGCTTTCGCATGCTGTAGGACTAGTGAAGTTTCTCAGGATTTTGTATAATTCTCTGGTGGAATTATCTGCTTCATCTATTTGAGATTGAAGGCTGGTTTTCCTTGCCTTTTTTATGTTTTTGTAATAGGAGGAGACAGCTTGTTTGTAGAGCTCTTTGCTTTCACTGGAATGATTTTTCCTCCATCGTTTTTCTAGCTTTCTGCACTTTTGTTTTTCTGTTCTTAACGCTTCAGTGTACCAGATTTCCTTTTTGTTATTGGTCGATGGTAGTTTGACCATTTTTTGTGGTGCTAGAAGGTTAATTGTGTCGAGGAGGGTGGTGTTTAGTTTGGCAAGGATTGATTCAGAGTTGTCAGAGTCGGACAGAGTAGGTATATTCCATGTTTCTGCAAATGCTTCTGGTGTGATCTTATGCCATGGTCTGCGTTTAATACTCAAAGTAGCAGAGGGATCGGCAGGTTTGATTAGCTGCATGAAGGAGAATTCCAGCATGCTGTGGTCGGACCAGTGTACTGATTTGGGGGGATGGCAGTATATAGATGGATCATTGGAAAAGATAAGATCTAAGGTGTGGCCGCCTCTGTGGGTAGGGCCACTATTCCGTAGATGTAGTCCTAGTAGGGCAAGGTCTGCTAGTAGAAGCTTGGTGTCAGGGTCCTCTGGTGTGTCTGCGTGGAAATTAAAATCTCCAAGTAGAATGAAATGTTCTCTTGCTTTCATGTAGGGAGCTAGCATTTCAGTGAGAGTTAGGGAGAGCTATTGTCGGGGCCGGGAGGACGGTAGACTAATGCACCCTTCCAGTGATGTTTATTCCCAGTGTTTATTTTAAAGATCATTATTTCCATAGAGGGAAGTAGGGCTTGTTCCAGTATGGTAATGCGGAGGCTGTCTTTGTATATTATGGCAGTGCCACCACCAGTTTTTATCGGGCGGTCTTGTCTCAGGATTTTATATCCAGTAGGAATTCCCATCATAATAGTTGGGATGGAGTGGTGGGAGGAGTAGCACCAGCACCTGCCCCTGAATAGGGCTGTGCCTGCCTTCCACAAGGATGGCTCCACCCCCTGTAGTGTGTCTGGGGCCAGGACCTGCACTAACAATGGAGGTAGTTGTGCACTTGAAAAGATATTTCAAAGTGCCCCCCAGAACTGGTTTGGACTGGGCTCGGAGCCTTGTACCAGGGGGAAGAACAAAGACACTTAGTACTATAAAT
The DNA here is from genome assembly GCF_964263255.1 of Lissotriton vulgaris. Lineage (NCBI taxonomy): Eukaryota > Metazoa > Chordata > Amphibia > Caudata > Salamandridae > Lissotriton > Lissotriton vulgaris. The sequence continues at coordinate 1,512,238,409 of NC_141685.1, read as the reverse complement.
ATTAGGGCTGTGACCCCATGTCTACTTAACTGTAATGGAGCTTGCTTGTAACTGAATTACTGCCACCAGAGGACTGCTGGGTGCCAGGAGGTACCGCTACCTGGGACTACCTGCTGCCTGCTGGGTGGCAGAGAGGACTGCCCCTCTGCTATAGGACCCTGTGTGCTGGCGTTCCTGGGCCCTGTCCTCTGCTCCAGTGATCTCTCAGGGCTTGTGATCCAGTCCTGCAGTACTTAGGAGACTTAGCGCCTGAAAAGCACTTTATCTTTGTTTTCCCACAAAACGCATGGTCAGCGCTTCACTGCCGAAACCTGGGGCCCTTTCCCTTCTCCAAGGGGAGGAGCATTTGTGTGGCTCTACTCCCTGATAAGAGTGTGGGGAGCGCTGTGCCTGGAAACCAGTTTTCATCAGAAGCGCATGTGGCCTGCTGTGGGTTCTGACCCGAGGGCCCTGTGGATTCTCAAAGTGCGGCCACGCCGCAAGATCCTCAGGCGTGCCTTGGCAACCTGAATGATACCGGAAGCCGGGCAGAGGCTACACCTGGTCATAGTTAAGAAGGAAAACAATGGCTCCTGTGGAATCATATGAAGAGAATCTTAATAAAGATAACGCACAATGGCGATGTGGGGGGTGAACTGGGTGTCAAGCAGAGAGACTCACCATACACACTGTTGCACTGATATTTAATTACCATCTTTATATAAGCATTTTGCAAAAAACTTGTTCAATTATACATACAAATTTACACATACAGAAACCAGTGTAGTTTGTGTCCTAGTGAATTAGACCATCGAAACTATGCTACTCTTAGTGATATTACTGTGATATATACAGAGAATGGTTTCTATTTTACATTCATAACATCAAAGAAAGGGCGACCCAGAAGTATATATACAAGTATGTCAGCAACAATTTAAACAATTGGAAACTGTTGTTGTATGGTTTGCCACTTTATATTGTCGACAACGTCTCGACCCTTAAAGGTTGTAGGGTCTCCTCAGGACTAACCAATGTGGGGACACTTGCAGAGAATAATGGTAGGTATGTATTAAATGGGGGCCATTTAATTAGGACGGTGGCAAAGGAGACACTGGATTGACAGGTAACGGGGGTATGTCAATGAATACCTGAAGGGGGCCTGCCCTGCAATGAAAAGAAGAGGTGGCACCGTGGTGATAAAGTAAAAGGAAAAACTCACAGGGGTCCTGGCCGGGAGCTGTGGGAGAATCACATACAAGAGTTGGAAGTCAATCTCAATGTAAGTCATAAATCTAAAGGCTGTTGGAGGTTAAGCAGAACACTTACCCCACGTGAGGGTGAAGATGGCAGGTACGAATATAAATATAGCCGGCCAGGGGCTCCGTCTTAATATTTCGAAGGGGCAGGAGATGCGCAGGACTGCGGAAATAAATACAGAAATTGCGGCCTTCTGCATTGGTGCGTGCTATGCAGACAAGGACATACGGAAAATATATCGCTTACCGGCTGGCGCACGATGGCGTTCACAGCGCGTGAGAGCGAATATTAGGTAATTTGGATGAGGACACCGAAGGCGAAGGATACCGTATTACGTGTAGTTTGCTCCCGCTGTGGGCAAAAGAATAATAAGGAGGGCATTAAGTAATAGTCCATAGTGTCAGGAAGTTTAAATACCGTGTATGCAACAGGCATGTACCTTCAACCTGCGTGGCAGCAGGCCTTGGTCTCCACGCTATCCGTACGTGATGCGTCTGCTCCTGTGGTGCGATGACAGCGAATGTCACGTACCGCACGGTTTATATGGGTGACGTGGCCGTTAAAGAGTAAACTAACAGAGGCAGAGCCCGGATGGGTTCAATGACTCCGTGTTCTATCGTGGGATGGTGATATATATCAACGACAGATTGGTCGAGCAATTGTTGCACTGTCACGGCTGTGCAGTGGCTTGTGTAATAACAGGCATGTGGGTACCTCTTCTCAGTTTAAATACGTGTGTGTTTTAATTAGAAGCAGCCCGAGTGTTTGTAACGGAATGGGGTTCTAAATAAAATTATAAGATACCCTTGCGACGGAATCCCAGTCAAATTAGCAGTGACGGCTGGCATGCTGAGGAACGGTATCGTCCAATAGAGCTCAGTGTTAATACTAGTGGTGTGGAGAACATGATCTATCAGTGGTATTGATGGAGCTAAAAGGATATGATGTGGACACATGGCTGTGCATATGCGATTGCACCACACATGGTTAACAAGGATTGTCATACAGTACATGACAAAGCTATCAACACAGATACTGTTAAATGTGTACATACTAGGCGAGGTGAAATGATGTGGGCACACGACAGTGCATGTGCGATTGCGCCAAACATGGTTCACATGGTATATACTACATGATGAAGGTGCTAGGAACACAGATAATGTTACATATGTACATACAAGGTGGAGTAAAACATATAGCCTGTGAGATATGAACAATTTAGAGATTCTGGCCACCATAAGTTTATCATAAAGGGTGGGATCCATAATAGATATTATCAATTGCTATGCGGTACCGTCATAGTGAGACATAGGTCACCCATGGTTCATGAGGACTTATCAATAAGCGCAGTGAGTGGTGTAGAGTGGTGTCATGTGAGAAGCTCCCAAGTGAGCGTTACTCTTAATTGGGAGAGTAAGAGTGCCAGGGGTTATGGAGGGAAGTTCACATAAATGTGTGCTGAGTTGTCATTCTAAATACCTCCTGGTGGGTCACATCTCAGTGTGTGGCCACATCAGGCCTGGTCCTGGGATGTTTAGATATTTTATGTAATCACAAACCCACGCCACTCCTCTACTGAGTTAATCCCCTCTGTGATGGAATTAGTGCGTTCTTTCCAGCGACATTCACGTCTTTGTAGGATTTGTGAGAGGTCTCCTCCTCTTGGAGGGATTTGGACTTTGCAAATAACTTGCCATCTAATCTCATCTGCTATGTGCTGTTTTTCCGCGTAGTGGATGACTAGTAGGGCATTAGGTACGGAGTTTCTGATCCTGCTCCGATGCTGTCCGATGTGAGCTTTAATGGGTTGTTGGGTTTGACCTATGTAAGGTAAACCACATGGACACGTGATACAGTATACAACATTTTTCGTGTTACAATTGGCAAAAAATTCCAAGGTTTGTCTGACATTCCCATGTTCAAATGTTTTAGTATTGGAAGTAAAAGCACATGCTACACAGTTGCCACATTTGTAATGGCCCTTAATCTCTCGAAGTCCCTATGCGTCCTATAAGGATCTGGTGGGTTGTGCTGGGACTTCTAAGGAGGATCTAATAAGATGGCCCCTCACATTCCTGCCTCTTTTAAATGCAAACATTGGAACTTCAATTGTGGGGTCTATGTTCTTGATAATATGGCAATTTCTCGTAATGAGTTTGCGTAGGTTATTGGTATGTATACCGAAAGTAGTAACACAGATCAGTCTGTTTATTGCAGACTTCTCTTTAGGTGTTAGTAATACTTCCCTAGGGCAGAACCATGCTCTTTTGAGGGAATTCTTGACTAGTTGTTTGGATAGCCCCTGGATAGTAGTTGGTTTCTTAGTGTGTTAGCCTCTCTCATGTAGTCATCTTTTTTGGTGCAGTTACGCCTAAGTCTTAGAAACTGGCCGTAGGGTAAGCCATCTTTTAGAGCTCTGGGATGGTGGCTGTTGTAAGTACGGAGTGTGTTACGTTCAGTAGGTTTACGATGTAGAGATGTGTATAGTTAACCATCTTCATATTGGATGTTTAAGTCCAGGAAGGCTACTGTAGATTTGCGAATGGTAGAGATGAAGGTGAGGTGTGATTGGACTGTTTTCAAGTATGTGACAAACTCACGGAATTCAGAATCACTACCAGAACAAATAAGGAAGATATCGTCTATCTACCGCTTCCAACTTGAAATACGGGGGCGGTACATATTGATGTTGCTCAAGACATATCTATGCTCAACATAGTTCATGTATATGTTAGCTAAACTTGGAGCAGAAATTGCTCCCATACTTGTACCGGAGCACTGTTGGAAATAATTGCCCTCTGATACAAAGTAATTGTGTGTGAGGGCAATGTGCAGGAGTGCAACAATAAAGGAGGCTGGTACTTGTATTGGTCTTGGTCTGGTGTCTAGGAGATCCTTAATCACTTGTATACACTCTTTTTGTGGTATAATAGTGTACAAAGAGGTGATGTCGAGAGTAGCTAGCCAATCTTCCTCAATGTTGTAGGGCCTTCCTTCTAGAAGGTTTATCATGTGCATTGAGTCACGCATGAACAATTCTTGTAGTGGAACAAATTCTTTAATAAAGAAATCGATGTACTTTCCTATCGGTTCGCAAATTGAGCCACAACCACAGAGTATGGGGCGCCCAGGTGGATTTGTGGTACTCTTGTGTATTTTTGGAATTGTGTACAGAACAGGAGATGAAGCGCATTGAGGTAATCAAATTCCTTCTTACTGATAAAGCCTGTCTCTAATCCTTCGGTGGTAACCTTAAGGATTTGCTCTCTAATATCTGCTAGGGAGTTCATGTCGAGTTTCTTGTAGTGTCTTTCTTCCCTTATCTGACTTCTGATCTCTGTGTTGTAATCTTCTCTACTTTGGATAACAATGCCTCCACCTTTATCAGCAGGCTTTAGGATGATTGACTGATAATTTTTGAGATTACCTAGTGCCTTACGTTCCTCTAAGCTAATGTTGTATGGAATGTATTTACGGTCATTCTTCATTTCCTCTATACCTCTCAGGACTAATTTTTCAAATGTCAGCAGTTCTGGGGGCATCATGCTGTTGGTGGGATAAAAGGTTGAAGGGGGTCTCAGACCAGTAACAGAGTTTTGTGTGTAATCTTCCCTGCCCAGAAAGAATAGCTTTACAGCTAGATTCATGAAAGGAAATTGCGCTCGCAAAGGGCCAGATTCTGAGAAGCTGGCCCTTTGTGAGCACAATTTTTGCATTTGGGATTCATCATCCCAAATGCAAAAATCGCTATTTGCGAAATCGCATATGTGCGAGGAATTGCATTTAAGGAATCTCTGTTAGAGATTCCTTAAATGCAATTCATTAACCAATTTTAAATTGTGAAATCGCAATATTTGACCGCTATTTACCACGAAGTCTGACTTCGTGGTAAATAGCGAAAAAATAGAAAAATGCACTTCAGTGCATTTTTCTCTGTTGCATGTTACACACACACACGTGTTTGGACATGTGTGCCCGCAACACCTGTGTACATTTGCATTTCAGGGGTGCTACAGGGTGTCCTTTGGACACCCCTGGCACCCTTGAAATCGCTATCTTATTTGCGATTAGCAAATTGCTAATCGCAAATAAGGAATGTGTAGGAATCGCAATGTATTTAGCGATTCCTACATGAATCCCGTTTTGCAAGTCCTTAATAGCGATTCCTTAATAATCGCTATTAAGGACTCGCAAAACGGCTCTTTGATGAATCTAGCTGTTAGTCTTTTCTTTCTGAAGAATTGGTACATTTCAGTTTTCAGATTGAAGAAATTCGTGGGTTCTGTGATGACAAAGGATTAAGGAGTGATATCTCTAATGAGGATAAGACATGTTGGGACAAGTTGAATATGGGAAAACTTGCTACTCTGTTGGGCTCTGCACTCAATATGGCTGGGGACCCCATTGGTAATACTTGCTCCGTGTTTGGCGTTCCCCTGAATGTTGATACCACGTTTTGGCTTTTCTCTTGCCTCCTCTGACTAAAAAAGGCTGCCCTGAGTGACTGTCTTGGTCGGCTGGGTCCTGATTGAGCGTCTGAGTCACTAGAGCCTCCTGAGGACTCAGAAAAAGTGATGAGCTGGTTCCTCCAGAATCTACCACAGGTATTTTGTCTATTCTGTCCTCCTAGAGTGTTATAGTAGTCATCTCTTAGGTAAGGGTATGCTTTTTCTTTTGAGAATGTTTTTATGTCTTTGTTGACTTTGTCCGCCTTCTTTTTCAATTCAAACTAATTGAATTCCTAAATTGTTTTGTTCAGTTTTTCTAGGAGTAATTTAGCCTTAGCTGTACCTTCTCCGCCTAAAAGTTCTTTCTCAAGGTCTTCTATTTCTGTAATTCTTGCTGTGCGTGGTCTAGGGTTGTTTCAACACCTAGCACCATCCAGAGGCGCGAGCAGGTGGTTGATATGTTGCTAAATCCTCCCTTGAATTTTGGGTCGTCTCGAAAGATACCCGGGACGTTCCTTACTTGTAGGCCTTGTGGGATAATGCCTGCCTTCAAGTATTCACTTAACATGCGAGCATGAAGCTCTGTCCTGACATGTTTCTTCTTTGCTTTATCTATATTTTCTAGTAACTGCTGCCTTGGTCTAACATTACTTGTTGGTTGTTTGGAAAATAAAGATGGGGCGCTTGTGATTTTGGATATATATTCTTCTGTGTATAGTGGAGCTTCTCTGCTTGACATCCTACCCAGGGGTAAAGGTCGATCCTGGTTAAGGATGAATCCCTCGGGGTGCAGCCACACCTGGTCATAGGCGGGGCTCCTGTGAGGAAAGGGAGAGCCCCCTTGCTGCGTGATCCCATTTTTGGTAGCAAGATTGAGTCGGAGCCTCGCTGGCTACCCAGGTAGCCAAGGCAAGGATAGGAGCCTTGCAGGTTCCATTCCGCAACTTCCTGCCTCCCCAATCCTTGCATAGGGAGAGGCGGGACACCAGCAGCGAACAGGAAACTGGAAGCCAGGCAAAGGCTGAGCTAGAGCTTGGTTGTGGGTGGGGCCCACTGCCGGGGGAAGTCGAGCGAGAGAAAGCCGAGCCCAGAGGCCTCCCATCAGCAGGGGGCCGCCGGAGGTCTATAAAGAGCATAGTCGACGAAGACTCCACTCCGTGTGGTGCTGGCCATCGTTCCCCCTTTCTGACCTGCTGCGGCATCTGAGTTCAGGCACCAGCCATGGGAGGGCTGTGTGTCGCAGTAAGGAGGCGACTGTAGGCTTGGGTCAGGTAAGGGCCGGCTGCCCCGGTGCACTGATGAGCACAAGCGCACCAGTACGGTTTGGGGGGGCTGGTGCGACTGGAAGGAAACGTCTCTTTTGGCAGCGCCATATCCCCACGAGGGCTTGAGGGGAAAGCTGCTTTTGAGGCATACTTGTGTGGGAATACTGCGGGTGGAACCTCAACAGAGGCTCCTGATCCCTGGATGCTGGGGATTGCCTCAGAACTACAGAATTCCCTTGTGTAGGCGGCCCAGGAGCCTATGGGGGGGAGAAGCAAGGTTACCATTTACTGTGTAATAAGAGCGCAGGTGCGCTCATGGTGTGGTAAAATATTTCTGCCCACTCTAATCACCTCACATGGTGCCCTGATATTAGGATGTGTTGCTGTTGATCTTACCTTGTAATTATCAGGATGGGGCCACCATGTTTGCAGTGATAATTAGGGGTGGGGGGAAGTCTCATAAGGGACTTTCGGGGAGAGGCACGGAGATTGAACCAATCTCCGTGCCTCTCCGCATATTTCCGTTAACCCGCCTCCGGCCCACCTCCCGCCCACCGTATTAAATGATATTTAAAAGGCAAAAATTAAATTTAACATTAAACGTACCTTGTTGCGTGCGCATCCCTGCCCATCGCGGCTTCTTCTTGGAACTGCGCATGCGCTGGAGCATGTGCATTCCTGTCGAGGAATGCGCATGCGCAGGCTCCCGCACATGCGCAGTTCCCAGATGAAGAGTACTCCAGGCTAAAATATCCTAAGAGGGTGAATAGAGTCAGTCTGGCACCATTGCAATGTTTATGTTGTTCAACAAGAAGCCATACTACAAGCCAGAATTGCCTCCTGATCAAGACTGAGGTACCCATTGCCCAGGCAATGGAGTGAACTGTGTCCAGTCCTGACTTCATAGTCTGCCTATAGGTGTTCTGTCCATCCTGACCCACTTCTTGAAAGTACTGGTATATGTCTTCCAGCACATGCAGAACCATCATTTGGGCCAAATCCCAAGGGGCATGGGTGAATATTGCTAAAATTCAGTTGACATTAATGGATTTTAGTGGCATGCTGCCTACAGCGAAGGACTGCAGTGGTTGATGGCAGGAGGAAATTAGTCTTTGTGGTCAGGAGTTGCAAAACTAGCACCTCTACAGGCTTAATTATGATCTTATGAAGAGACATTACCTTAGGCACTGGCAATCCAAAGGGGAAGTGTAGTAGTGTCTTATTAGTATGTTGTTCTTCCATACTCTCAGTCCTATGATGTCACTGTCATGGCAATGGAATGTCACTGTTTGAATCCAGGAGGTTGTCAGTTCCTGGAAGCTGTGTAGATGAACAGTCAATAAAGTATGTGCTCTTACACTTACCTTGTCTGGTGTAATCACTACAGGAAGTCCATAGCCTGTTCAGGAGAGGTGTCCAGGCCGCTAGTAGAGGATAGGCCTTGTAGTCCTCCTTGAGGACCTTGATCCAAGTCCATATCCAGGGGATCTGAGTCAGTAGCAAAGATTTCACGCAGCCTGTCTCCGTATTGTTCCTCTGCAATGTGGCACTGGGCCTTTCTCTGCCATCTTATTTCAGAAGTGCGTCAGGCATTGGAGTCAGTGGCGTTGTTTCCAAAGTTCGAAGTGGAGGAGGGGTGGCGCAGTAGCAATGGCGCCGTTCATAGCATCATGTTGCGCAGGACTGGGTCTAAGAAATGCTGGGCCGGCACTGGAGCGGCATCATAGGCAAGAACATTGATTGTCCGTTTGGTATTGAAGAGCCCATAGGTATGCCAGTTGCCACTGATGCCTTAGACAAATAGAGTACATGGCGTTCAGAAATGCCGCTGGGTCCAAACCTGTTGTTGGAAACTTAGGGCATGCCAGTTTCAGTACAAGAGAGGCAGATGGCTCTGGCCTGTGTCTGATGGAGATAGAGGCCTATATGGGGCTGGATCCAGTGGAGCCATCGGAGCAGGGCCGCTCGAAGAGGGGATCAACGGCTCCATGTTGACTAACTCCAAGGACAAAGATCCTGTGGGAGAGCGTTGCATGGACTTACCCTTGCAGTGCTTCTTGCTCTTTTTATGTTTCTTCTTTTGACCCCTGGAGGGAGAAGATGGAGACATCAAACAGTACCTGGATTTCTTCAGACTCTGATGGTCTTCCTTGGTCCTAGCCATGAAGAGCTCCACTTCCCACTCCTTAATAGCTTCGGGGTACCTGCTTCGACAAGAAGCACAGGACCGGAGTAGTGGAAGTTTTAGATTTAACTTTAAAGTTTTAAGTCATGCGTCAAAGGGACGGAAAAAAGGGAACTGACATTGTTGTGCTGTGGTGGGAGCTATAATGATTTGGTAACATCACCTGCTGCCACTTCTGGCATTGATCCAAAGCCAGTGCCCCCTACCAGTGACGTGAGAGTTTTGAAGCTTATGGGTCTAGACTGACGTCTCGGTTGGCTCTGTAAGTGAGAAATCTACAGGTAGAAATATCCATCAGAATTATTTGAGATTTCTTCCTTTAAATCAATCTTTACTGAGAGGTACCTGAATCAAATGACTCACCCTTCAGGGCCTTAAGGAGTGCTGAACATTTGTGGCACTGAGGAATGTGGGGATGATTCGAAGGCTGAGTTATGACCCTACAGAATATGATAAGGGAGAGAGACTCGAGTCAAGAATGCGGTTCAGAAATTAGATTGGCAAGAGTTTTGATTTTAGTGGATGCCTACACTTCTTTTTTATTTTTTTCTGTGCACTGGAAAACTGGGGACAGTGCTGGGGCTCTTTAAGAATGTGACATCTTTGCTTCTTCTAGCTGTTCTGGCTTCTCTCCATCTCAATCACACCTCTGCACCACGTGAGAATAGAACTAAACATTTATAAAGGGAGAGGAGTCAGATCAGGCCTCACCTGGATTCACAGTTGATAAAGTAGGCAGCCACCCAAGTAGGCTGCCAAACTCGACAGTGCAATCCCCAGATTCACCAGGCTGGGACTAAAAATGTGGATGTCTACCTGAGTAGAATGGAGCAGATAGGCTCTTGCCTTCAAACCGTGCTCAGGTAGGAGGAGTGCTCAACAGGCTGGTGCAATGTTTTAGCGTTAACAAACCTAAAGGATGAGGCACGTTTGATTCCACATTGCAGGGGCTGACTTGCACACCAGCACCCAGAGTAGGAAAAGGACTCAACCTAACTGTGCAACAATGTCTGGGAAGCTGATGAAGGTGCACTTTCTGATGGGCCGTCAGCTTCTGGGTCATATGTCCCTGCCACCCAGATCCGGCCAGGACAAGTGTTGAGATACTGATAGCAAAATAAATGTTTAAGTAAGCGCTTTCACATCACTATAATACCCAATGGCATGTTGTGCTGAGCACTGAGAGTGACAGTCCTGTGGGGGATGGTGGTTTCTTGGGTAGTATCTCACTACCCCACTGACTTTAGGGGTACGGAGTACTTTGTCCCACTTTCCAAGCATGTGTACTTACCACAACACGTCTAATCTTAAAAAGTAAAATTGTTCTTTTATGAAACGAAAAATTAATATAAATCTGTTATGTTGTCCCTTTAATTCTTTTCAGAATGTTTCCTATGTTCCACTGTATCCTTGTTTCCCCTCCCTAGCAACTATGGTAGTTGCTGATGAAGATGTCCTGTGTAGGATGTTCCCTACCTTGCTCCTGTGTTCCTTTAATAAACTACACCTTTCAACTTATTTTGTGTAGTTTTCAACTTTACAATTTTGGCGACTTGGCTTCAAGGAACACCAGGAATCTAAAGAACCCATTTCTACATTTTCCGTTTATTTCCTACATGAAAAAGAAACTTTAAGGAAATTCATCGAGGATATATTTTTTTTTGAAGGAAAATTCCTATCAACACTAAGCTTCGGACTGTTTCCAGTCGAACTTCGTCGTTTTTAAAAAAACCTTGATGAACACTTCGTGAGTAAACACCAAGGAACTTCGTGAGTAATTCTTTCCTTGTTTACTCTGCGCACCCTCGACAAAATGTTTGTGCACCTCTGCAAAATAGACACCAGCGGCTGCAATTAATTCCGCTTATGCCATTTTTGTTACTTTTTGAGTTTCTTTAATTATCGGAGACTTTAACTGTCCTTGTTGTACATGCGTCTTTTGAAAGTCTAAAGAGATCGTTACCTTCTGCGCGCCATTGTTCATCCCAGCGCGTTCCGAGTTGGCTCGCTCTCCATTCCTTCGCTCTCTTGCTGTGACGTCAGTTCGTCAAATAGAGCGTCTTCCACGTATTGACGCACAAGGATCATCTCCGTGACAACGCTTCGTTTCTCAACGCGTTTGAGAGCGCGTCAGTTCGTCAAACAGAGCGTCTTCCACGTATTGACGCACAAGGATCATCTCCGTGACAACGCTTCGTTTCTCAACGCTTTAGAGAGCGCTTTTCAACACATTGCGCTCGTTTATTAAACGGATTTAATTTTGTTAATTCACTTTTATTTACAAGTATTTAAATAGTGATTTTTATTCTTAAATTACTAATTTTCCTTTTCATCGTTTTTAAAGCGTGCTGTGAAGGAATTCTTCTGCTCCAGCTAGAATCTTCAAGTAAGATTTTATTCATTCCTTATTTTTATTATTACTCAAAATGACTTCACAAAACTTCACAATTCAATCACCACAACCTTTTTGGCCTTCTGGTTTGGAACCATGTATGAAATTGCTTCAATGGAAAGCTTATTTCATGAACTTTATCGAGACTATTGATGAGGATGGTAAAATGAAACCGGAAAGAAAGAAAAAATTATTTTTACATTCATTAGGTGCTGGAGGTCTTAAAGTTTATGAAGAAATGCCTAAAAGTGGTGGTAGTGGTGATTCAAATGTTTTTGATGATATTTTAAAAGACTTTGACAGTCATTTTTCTCCTAAGGTTTGCATAGGTATTACTCGTTATAAGTTTTTCCACAGAAAACAACGACCTGGAGAAAACATTGATGTTTATATTGCCAAACTTAAAAAAATAGCTGAGGATTGTAAATTCGACCATCTCCAAGAGCAATTTATTAGAGACCAAGTAGTTATGCATGCTTCTGATCCTTCCATTCAGGACAGACTTTGGATAAATGGAGATTCAGATCTCAAAGATATTTTAGCCATTGTTAGAAAGGCAGAGCTTTCTGGTCGCAGCGCAAAAGCGATCAAAAATGAAGAAAAGGCTATTTCTGAATCTAAAACTACTTGCGATCAAACTGTTTCAAAAGTTCAAGGCAAATCCAACTATAAACAAAAGTTTCAATCTAAAAACAAACCTACTGAATTTAAAAAGAGTGATAATTTAAAATGTTTTCGTTGTGGGAGCAGTTCGCACTTAGCTAATTACAAGCTTTGTCCTGCAATTAAGGAAAAATGTTCAAATTGCAGTTTAATTGGACATTACTCCAGGGCTTGCAATAGACTGAAAAGTAAAAAAGTTAAAATCGTTTATGATTCATCTTTTGATGATGAAGAGGATTTAAGTAACAAAGTTATGCATTGTTATGTTGATGATGATTGTGTGAAGAGTATTACACCTTGTTCTATGAATGATATCTGCTTTACTAAACCTCTTGAGAAAGTTTACATTTTTAATATTAATGACTCAGGCAAAAGGAATGTTCTTAAAAAGCCTATTTGTAATATGCTTATTGGTGGGGTCCCTATTGATATTTATGCAGACTCTGGTTCCCCATATACCATCATCAATGAAAATGTTTGGAATTCTAAATTTGTACGTTATTTAGGAAATGATCTTTATTCTCCTGACATTTCTGCTGAAGGATTCAATGGTGGTAAGATTGATGTAATTGGTTACAAACCTTTAAAATTTAAGTTCAAAGGTAGAGAATCTTTGGGAAAATTGTATGTTGCTAAACTTGGACCTTCTGTTCTAGGATGGAGAGATCAGTGGGATTTAGACATCGTTTTAAACCCTAACAGTCCAGATCCTGTTTTAGTTATTAATGAAGGAACTGAGATTGGAGATTCTATGCTTAAAAAATTTCCTAAAGTGTTTAGTGGTAAAATTGGCAATTTTCAAGGTTTTTCCCACCACATCGTTTTGAAAGATAATTCCAACCCTAAAACCTTCAAAGCCAAAAATATTCCTATTCTTGTTCGTGGCGATGTTGAAAGAGAACTAGAAAAACTTGTCAAAGAAGACATTATTGAACCAATAGAGTCTTCTAATTGGATTTCGCCAGTGGTTATCGCTAGGCGTGCCAATGGCAAAATCCGTCTTTGCGTTGACCTCCGCCATTTGAACGAAAATATTGTCGTAGACAAATTTCCCTTACCTAAAATTAACGAAATGTTGTCTTTAGTTAACGATGCTATGTTCTTTTCCACAATAGACTTATCCTCAGCATATCATCAGATTTCCCTAGACACCGAGAGTAGACAGCTTACTGCATTTATCACTCCCATGGGGTGTTTCCAATTTAAACGCATGCCATTTGGTTTGGCATCTGCTGCTGCCATCTTTCAGCGCATCATGCACCAACTATTTGGGAAACACCCTAAAGTTAAGTTCTTTCAGGATGATATTCTGGTTTACGGTAAAGACAAAGATGAACATAATGCCATTTTAGAAGAGGTTTTAGGCATCCTTGAAAAAAAAGGTTTAACTATTGAATTTTCTAAATGCAATTTTGCAGTCAAGTCTGTGACTTATCTCGGACATGTTTTATGTTGTGATGGCGTTTCAACCAAACCTAAATTGGTTGATGCCATAAAAGATGCTCCTCCTCCCACTAGTAAAGATGATGTAAGATCATTTCGGGGAATGGTGGAATTCTATTCTAAATTTGTTAAGAATTTCTCAAGCAAGGTTTTCAACATTAGACAACTTTTAAAAGCAAAGTAAAATTTGATTGGTCTCCCTCTTGTGAAGATTAGTTCAACAGTATCAAGCTAGATATCATTAATGCTCCTGTGTTATGCCCTTTTGATTTAGATCTAAACTCTGTGGTCACAGTTGATGCTAGCAACAAAGGTCTGGGAAGTGTTTTGTCTCAAATCGACAGCTCAGGTAAAGAACGCATTGTTGCATTTGCGTCAAGAGCACTTTCCGTTCCGGAGAGCAAATTCTCTGTTATTGAGAAGGAAACTTTAGCTGTGGTCTGGGCTCTTGAGCACTTTCGCAGTCAGTTTCGTATGGGGAAAGGAATGTATAGTGCGGTCAGACCATAAACCCCTCACCAAACTCCTTTCTACTGAAGGCCTTTACAATGCTACTGCTAGGATAGCGAGAATGTCCATGCGGTTACAAGATTTTATCGTCAAAATTGAATATCTACCTGGTAAAAGCAATGTTATTGCTGATTTTCTCTCCCGGATGCCTACTGACCTACAAGAATGTGAGGTGAATGAGTGGGATTCTCTTCACGTTGCTTATATTCTTGATAGCAACCCTTTTTGTATTGAGAAAAAATTGTGGAAGGATGATTATCTTAAAGATAAAATTTTAATTTCTGTCATTTCTTTCATTCGGGAAGGTTGGATAGAAAAAAAAGATTTGTCATCCGATTTTAAGCCCTATTGGGAGGTTAGAAATGAGCTAACTGTTTGTGACGACACTATTTTTAGAGGTGATAGAGCTATTCCTCCTTCATCTTTAAGAAATAGCATTATTGATTTGTGTCACAAAGATCATTGTGGCATTGTAAAAACCAAACAAAATGTTAAACAGTGGTATTGGTGGCCAGGTATTGATGTCCAAACAGAGAGAATTGTTCGGGAATGCGTCACTTGTTCTAATTCTGATAAAGTACTCAACACACTCAAACCCGGCATATGTGAACCTTTGGTACCAGAGGGTCCTTGGCATACTGTTGCCATAGACATTATGGGACCAATTGGAGAGGATCACAAATTCATAATCTCTATGATTGATGTGTTTTCTAGATGGCCTAATATCACTATTGTGGACAAGATTGATTCTTCATCTGTTTTAAATTTTATTGACAAGGTTTTTATTGAAGAAGGCCTTCCCAACCAAGTCATTAGTGATAATGGCGTTCAATTCACATCCAAATTAACTAAATCTTACTTTGAGCGAGTTGGTATCATTCATAAGACTACCTCTCTTTACAACCCTAGTGGTAATGGACTTTGTGAAAGGTTCAACAGAGTCCTGAAGAATGCCATACAGATAGCTGTGCAAAATGGTGAGGATTGGGAAACTTCAGCTTTTAAAGCTGTCTGGTCCTATAGAACCAATATTCATGATGCGTTAAAAATGTCACCCTTCGAGATCATGAGAGGTCGTGTTGCCAGAACTAAATGCAATCCCAAATGGTTGCACAAAAAATCTTGTTTAGACATATGTATGAGTAAAGTTAGAACTAATGTCATTGATAAGCACCTAGAGTATAAAAGGAATTTTGATAAGAAATGTTGCTCTAGCACTGCAGATGTTAATGTTGGTATGTGGGTTAAAGTGAAGAAACCCTGGAAAGTTCGTAAGGGGGATTCTCAATTTTCCGAACCCCTTATGGTTAAGAAGATTCTTCGCAATGCTGTCCTTCTTAGCGATGGTAAAGTGTGGAATCTTAAAAGAATTGCAATCTACAGAGGCAAAAAGAATTTAACAAAAGACTCTGTTAATTCTCCTGAATTTTCACTTACTACCACTCCTCATTCTATTCCTTGTGAGGATCATGGTGGTTTTAGTGTATCTGAAAATCTTTCCTCCAACTCCAATCCCTCCTCTTCCGATGTAGTTGTTTTTCCTCCAAATGTGGATGTAGTAGACCCTCTTTCCAATATGGATGTGTCAGATCCTTCCTCTAGTGTTCCCGCTTCACTTGATCCCTTTCCATCTAATCATGATTTTAGTTCAGCATCTGTTAATGAACCTTCTTGTAGCAGTGATGTATTTGTGAACCGGAAACGCATTTGCTCTAAACCCAAGTGGCTAGAAGATTTTGTTTGCTGATTGTTTTTTTTTATTTTTATTTATTTATAAAGGGGAAGATGTGTTATGTTGTCCCTTTAATTCTTTTCAGAATGTTTCCTATGTTCCACTGTATCCTTGTTTCCCCTCCCTAGCAACTATGGTAGTTGCTGATGAAGAAGTCCTGTGTAGGATGTTCCCTACCTTGCTCCTGTGTTCCTTTAATAAACTACACCTTTCAACTTATTTTGTGTAGTTTTCAACTTTACAAAATCGTTTCCTTTTTTACATCATTAAAAAATTGCCTATATCTAAACAAAAAAATAAAACTCTGATATTATCGACACCTAACATGGCATTTAAAATGTTAAAATATGCTGTTTCCAGGAGTGATACGCTCCCAATAAAACACACAAAGGTGATTGGATGAATGTTTGCAAATGGTCCAAACCAGTGGAACTCACTCCTGATGGCATTCCAACCCATCGTATTTCCCCCACTGTGCCACTACAGACTCACCGTCTGCTGAACAGTGCTGCCCCTGCTACTCATGGGAAGAGTCGAAATGCCACACGGAGCGGTTGCTAGAGGCCTGTTTCTTTGCAGTATTCCTCCCGCCACCTGCGCGTTCAAAGCTCACAAGCAAACTAAGAACGCGCTGATGTGGACTTGGAGATTTCAGCATTGGAATATGAACTGGGAAACAATTTGAAAGAAACCTGCACAATACACAGACCGAGTACAGGCGACCCTTTAATGAACACATTGATATCCGCATTAATTAAAATACTGTTACTGGGGCCTGGCTTGTTCCCAGTCCGAATAACTTTCCCTTGTTGCTGCCCTCCGGGGAGAAAGAACAGGGTTGCTGAGGACTGTCTGGAACAACGGAGACAATCCATCACATCCCAGATGTAACTGGGACACGGGTGCCCCAAATTGTTGTTTGCTTTCATAATACATTTACATAATGGAATCTGAAAGCTGCGGGGGGGCTTCCCTTTCACTTCTCATGGCCACCAACATCCCCCCCCCCACCCCCGACGAGGAGCGCTGTGCGAATAATGACAACAGTGGCCACAAGTCAGCGGCAGCCCTACTAAGACTAAATATATATCAGAAATCAAAACAGGGTTTCAAAAATATACCTTTCTTGATATGTGTCTGTGGATGTAAATATGATATTTTGCACGTAGGACTATGTTATAACAATGAAATGAAAACAATATTACAGGTTTTGTAGTACTTACCTAACTGTGGGCGCAAGGGGGCTTCGGTAGGTGCTGAAAAACAAATATGAAATACATTTTAGACTTTTTATTGTTGCATGTGAATCGTGAAATCATAGCTTTAGGCTGATAATTAACCTAGGTGTGATGGTTCTATCAACAGGGTCGGCTCTAGGCTCATGGTGGCCCTGGGCAGGGAGACATAAAACAATATCAGGTAGAGTTGAAGTATTTAAATATTAACAACGAGTACCTCACCTGAGAAACAGAAAAAAGTGTCAATTGATGCTTTTGTTGACATTGATTAGCTAGGAACTTCCTTGACTCCACTACCACAATAAAACACAGCCAGACACTCTAGAGCAGTAGTTCCTAACCTTTTGACCTCTGTCAACACCATGCCCCCTACCATGCCCCCTACCCCGGTCACAAGTGAGGCCACCAGTCGTCCATACTATATTCTGATGCACTTGCACTGCTCCCACAAATCAATCTGAGGATACCAACTTACTTTTTAGCCTCCAATTTAAAATTCTTTCACATTTACAGATTGTTTTACATTTTTAAATGTTACATTTTGCTTCTTTTATTTATATATACTTTATTAATCTGTCAATATTATTTATTTTCTAAGCAGTCGCGGAGCCACTGAGTAGGCTTTGCAGACCTTCAGGAGTCCCCAACCACAGGTTAAGAAATGCTAATTTTGGGGCCTTAACAGGAGCGAGGCCCCACTGAGTAATTTGAAGTAGGTGCCCTCATGTGCCTGGTTCTTGTGTGCTGTTGCTGGTGGGGGGCTCCAATCAACAGTAACAAATTCCAGGGGCTTTATGACTCCCAGATATAGTTCATCTTGTTTTTTTTGTAATTTCTCTACTGTTGTGGTCTCTTTTCCCAGGTGACGTTCTCCTGAAGGGCACTCTTCCCACAGCCCCCGCTAATGACAGCAATAAGGAAGTTTTGCTGTAGGGAAGTTCTATCTTGTTATCGTTTTAAAATGACGCCGCAATTCTAGGTACATTTTAAAGCATGGAATGTATTTTTCATCATAGTTCTTGACTACAGTATTATTCTCCACCGTGAATTTTTAGGTACATTTGTGACACATAGTACATTTTAATACACATCACAACTGAATATTTTTGAAGATAACTTTGTAGGGATGACATATCAAAATTAGATGCAAATTAATTAAAAGTTTCTACCACAATCCTACCTTCCCCACTCCATTCGCCTGGTTTACATTGCAGGCTCCCTGTTGCATGGAGGCACCACATAGAAAAGAACCATCACAATGGTGTAGTTTCATCAAAGTATCAACTCAATTAGGATGAAGGGGCCGACTAGGAAAGATGGAGAGAGCTGCTTGTTGTAGCTGTTGCTCAGAGGGCAGCCAGGCAGGAATAATAGTGCTGTTTCTGAACAACAGCAGAACTTAGAACATTCAGGCATCATAATGATCCAACATTCCAAATTACAAGAATAAATCATTGGAAAAGTAAACCAATGTACGCAAGATTACAACACTCCTGTTAACTAACTCCATATCTTTAAATACCTCCTGGTAATTTCTCAAATCCTGATTCTTTCTTCCTCAATCAAGTAATCAAGTGCTTACTATTTGAGGTTTGGCTTCACCAGTTGTATGTGTAGTAAAGAGCCACTACACATATGGGTTTCAAAGTACGACTTTATTCAGTCATAAGTAACAGGTGCTCCCAGCTTGGCGGCAGTCTCGACTCATGAACATTCTAACACACACTCCGGGAAGCAGAGTGGGCTGTACCAAGAGGAGAGAGGAGAGGGGGTGGGTGAGGGGCAGAGAGGGAGAGGTCACAACACACCTTCCCCCCTAAGGAAAACGGAAGAGAGGGAAAAGAGAAGCTCCGGACAGGGGAAGAGGAAAAACAACGAGGGTAAGCGTTGAGAGGGGGGGGGTTGAAGGAGAAGTGGAGGAAGAGTGGGGAGGAGGCTGGTGGCAGGGAAGAGAAGGGAGGAGGAAAAAGAAAACAGGAGCTACATCACAGCAACCCATAAACAGCAAACTGTGAAACCAACACGTAAACTTCAGTGTGGAACTGACAGGAAGTAGTCTAGAGCATTTGGTTCCTTTGGTCCACTAGGACCCGCAACGGGTCCTGACCTTTCTCCCTAAGGATGAACACCTTTCATACTACAATAGGTGTAGCCGGTGGTGCCGATCCCTAGAAGTCCACTTCTGCCACCCCGCCACTGCGCCTCTATTAACAGCGGGATAAGTCTCAAGGCAGGGGTGATAGGCAGGGAAGAGTGCAACCTAATTTTTTCCCTTAGGCTCCTCTGAGTGTGAACAAGCTGTACAGTTTATTCCAACCTGGAATTGAGTGCTCCTCTACTAGTCTTCATGTACCCCTCAGGGAGGGTGTCTAGGCGATAACGCTCTTTTCTTCCTTGGCAGTAACTGGGGCCCAGACACACCCCGCCTGCTCCCTCTGACACGATAAGACTCTCTCTCAACGTCATCCTCGTTGACTGGTCTGGTCCCTCTCCTACCCTCCTTACCTTTGCCGTAGGCAGAGTCCAGACCTTTTCAAACTCTGTTTCAAACAACTCCGGATCATTGTCATCAGTCTCTGCTGACCTCAGTCTGTCATCCTGCTCACTTCCTTGACTCCCCTGGAAGAACTAAGTTGTATTTCCTGTGCCACGGCATTCCTGCTTGCTAAGACAATTATCAAGTGGACCCTTCTTCCCTGACATGCCTCTTAGTGAGATACCTTTTAGTATTTTCTGCATTTCCCCACTCTCACTCTCCATCTCACCACTGTGATGCCTTAGAAAGTATTTAGCTTTATTCTCATCCTTTTCCTCCAGCAAACTTAAATCCATTACTCTTTTCTGTCCACCATAGTCCACACATTCTTCCCTTGTTTCAGTACTGAACTCAACCAATGTGGTACTTTGCCTCGTCTCACTGCAGTTAAAGTGGTTAATCCTACGTTTTATTTTTCCTCGCTCAATTGTTGCATTTTCTATGCACTCTCCCTTTCTCTTGAATTCTCAGTTTTTCTCAACTTCACTTCCTCCGCCTTTCCCTCGGATTTCTTTCGTATTTCTCTTTCGTCCACCCAGCTTTGGCACGTCTCTATTTTTTTTTTTTAGTTTGTCCTTTGCTGCTTCTTTTCTACATCCTTTATTGCTTGCCGTGTGAGCGATCCATGTTTCACCCTTGGTTGCAACCATATCGGCCACTCTCCCTTTAACTGTTTTCTCTCGCCCCGGTCTGTGGAGATCAATATCTCTTTCATGTTCATATTTGTCTTCATATTCCTCCATCAATTTGTTCCTGGACTCAGACAATGTGGTTCTTAGCCACGTCCCTTTGTAATTGAATTGGTTACTCTTACATTCTATCCTTTGCCGTTCATTTGTTGTAGTAATTACGCATTCTCCCTTTCTTTCGAATTCTCCTTTTTCCCCACCTTTTCCTTCACTGCCATTTCTCTCATGTTCCTCAACTTCTTTTCCATACTCTTTATTACATGCAGCTTCTTCCATAACATACGAACCCTTTGATGTCGGCGCATGAGTCTTCTGTGCTTCACTATTAGTTCCCTGCACGCTTTGGATCAGCACCAGTTCACCCACGTGTTCTTTTCTTCTTCCATTACCTTTTATTTTCAATTTCTGATCACTTCTTTCATCCCTTTGAGCCTTTACCCACGAGACTTGTTTTCCATATTCATCCCATGCACACAAGATGTCTTCATACACATTTCTGTCTGACCCTTTCGTGAGTATTTTTTTTGTTTCGTGGTTCTTTTTCCGTCTTTCAGTTCCTAGACTGTGAAGTGCTGTTTCAGCCTTTTCCTCTGGTATAAGAGCTACATCCTCTTCCTCAACAACTGATATGTACTCCTCAGCATATTCTTCCCACTCACTCCATTCTCCAGTGTTTCTTTTATTCCCCTCCATAAGCGGCACTGGTGGCGGAAAATTATACCTTAGGCCTCTCTCCATGTTATTTTCAAAACTATATCTAGGAATTCACTTGAAGATATGATGTCCACCTCAAGCAGACAGATAGCGGTAGGAGTGCACTTTTGTAGAGTTCTCTGTCGCCCCGATCTGGTTAAAAGTAATGCACTGGCTGTGGGCGCTGGGGTTCTAAATTTGAAGGTCATGTTACCTACTCCACCTACTGTTGTCCTTCTTGCCCCTCCCCTGAAATCACTAAATATGTATTGCTCGTGCCGTCTGTAGGTTTATGGCCCTTGTAAATCCACTGTCACAGATACAAAGAGATTACGTGTCCCTAACAGGACGTGCTGCCTCAAATCAGTATTGATTCCGCCACAGGGGTTCCTTTCACACCTGCCCCTTTGCAATCTTCTCACGCCGCTTCCAAGCACAGCCTCAGTTCCATTTCCGCGTGGCCACAAGGGTTAACTTCCTTCCTCGATCATCTCGGATGGTTTTTTTTTTTTTATTTTTTTTTTTTATACAGCTAAACATGCTGCCACAGTTAAACTCCACAAACTGGAACGAGAGCTCGCTGCACTCTCTGTTCCTCTGATATATCCTCACAAAGCTCAATGCACTGCTGCCGTCCAGCTTCATAGGATTACCACACACTGTGTTACGTTCCCCGCTCCTCACAATGTTTCAAAGGCTAAACACGACTGTGCAGTCCAGCTAGGGTCCAGTGCCGATCCCTTTCCTCCAAGGTTCCACACACGGATACTCTCCACGTTACGCAGTTAATTACTAGAATACCTACGTAATATTATATTTCCAGGAAGACGGGACTAACTCACTCAGATTTCATCTTCAAAACACCTTTTTTTTTTTCTTATCTCACATTTTCCTCACAAAGTCATACCTCAACTCCTTCAAGGGTGAGTTGTCCAACCGACAGGCTCACTACTTGGAACAGATTCAGTCTGAGAACGCTTCTCGGAGAAGTGCCGAACACACCGTCTCCTCAGCACAGCTCACAGCAGGGGCCGTGTTTCAACCTTTCATCATTCCTCTGTTGAATTCTCCCGCCTTTTCTTCTCCCAGAATCTCAGCTAGCCCTCAGTACCCACTCGGCTGGGAACTGCCACAGCTTGACCTACACGCCTCTCCGCATGTCACCTCTCACCTCATAATAGAGCCTTCTCCCACGACGGCGTGCCTCCTTTGTCAGAGGTTCGGTTCACACACCGGATACTCCGCCACCTCCAGCAGCTTAGACTCCGTCTGCTACACTCTCAGGGACGTTTACAGTTGTCCTCTTTCTTTGTCTCTGTCCTGCTTCGTGCTGCATGGGAGTGACGCGATGCCAGGAAGAATGGCGGCGATGTTGTCGGGCAGGGGTTTCTTACCTCAGGTAAGGACTTTAGCGTTTTCCAGAGCTCAATATTCTTCTTTGCCACTAACACCAATGTCGTCCCCCGCTCAGCCCAGCTCTTCTCATGCGCTTCAGCAGCTCACCTCACGAACTTTCGCCATGTACTTGGGTCTCACTCCTTCCCATTACACACGGACTTTCACCTTATCCTGAGCTCCGCTCAGCTCTTATCATTAGTTTCAACTGCTCTCCTCACGATATTTCGCCAATTTCAATGCTCTTCAACTCGGGTCTTACTCCTCTTCACCAACTCAATTTCATTAGAACGCCCGACATAGATCATCACTTCATATGCCTCAGTTGCTCATTTCACGGACTTTCTCCTACAGAGCTCTTTTTTCAACTTCATCACCAAGGCTCATAATTTCACTTCAAAACGCGGTGGGAACGATTAACAGCAATTTCGTCTCCCGCTCCGCTCAGCTTTCCTCATTAGATTCAGCTGCTCACCTGACGAACTTTCTCTCCGTTCAAAGTTCATCCACTCGGGTCTTACTCCTCTTCAGCTTCTCAATCTCCTTTGAACGCCCGACGCAGCTTATCAACTCATTTCTTCATCTTATTACTCCAGACACTGGTTACACGATCCACAAACTCCAGCAGACCTCAAATCAGGAAGAAACGTTTCTCTTCTCCACACGGCACCAGTTCGTTCACCGAAACTTCACACCCGACTTCCAGTTTCTTTCCGGAATCGAGAATCTAACGTCCTCCGAAGGGAACACCTCGGTGAGTACAGCCTGGATTACCGGTCTGCTTTCCAGTGAACTTCAAATTCCACTGATGAGTCCTTCATTTCTAATAACAACTCCGCACAAGCTTCAAATTTATCCAGGGGGGAGAAACACCAAACTGACCCTGGCTCAGCTCCTCGCCCTCGTCGCCAGAAATGTAGTAAAGAGCCACTACACATATGGGTTTCAAAGTACGACTTTATTCAGTCATAAGTAACAGGTGCTCCCAGCTTGGGGGCAGTCTCGACTCATGAACATTCTAACACACACTCCGGGAAGCAGAGTGGGCTGTACCAAGAGGGGAGAGGAGAGGGGGTGGGTGAGGGGCAGAGAGGGAGAGGTCACAACAGTATGTTATCACAATAAATACCTTTACCACAAAATGGTAAGCATATAGCTGGCAAGTGAAATATATATATTCACTGAAAAATACAAAGGTTACAGGTACGTTATGGTTAGGCTCAGAATTCACTCATACAAAACAATTGAAATTCAGCAGTTATAGTTACCTCAGCTAACTATAACTTAATCCCCAGCAATGCACTGCTTCGGAACTCACATGTTATATCAGTGATGTCATTTGAGGTGCCTTGAAGCAAGTGTGACAACAGGCCACCCTCTTCCCCGGAGGAACCATGATGCAACAGTGCTGCATCTTATATATTATCAAACTATGAATGCCGAATAGGTGGTAACTGTATAGATACTTTTCCATTTTTCTGCATGCTCTGGTATGCTTCCAATGTGATTTAACAGGAGTGGTACCAGGGAAATAGCTTTCCCCAGGTCCTGAAGAAGAGCCAATTAGGGGCACGGCTCGAAACATGTCAACCATTTAGGAGAATAGATTCATGACAATCTCTCTTCCTAAAAAACTCCCCGGATTTTTTTATGATACCGACTAGAGGCTAAAATAAACAAGCATTACCTACTAGCCAGGTATTTTTAAACCAAATACCATCATCCTCACTCCTTACATTTTTTAAAACAACTCCTTTATCTTTGTATAGGAATATGAATAAGTGCTCCCACGTAAGCCATAGGTCGCAGCACGCCCCCATCAGCAGCAGATTGGGAGGAACCCAATGATGAATTATGCCACCAAGGGATAACCCTGGTGCGTGAGTGTTTCACAAGAAAAACTAACGTTTTTCCATCAGTGGAGAGTTATTTTCACACCTAACTGTACTGGGATTCTTTTTTGTTGAAACTTTCTTTTTTGGTTAACTGTAAGGCCCAGGTTGTTGAACAGTGTAAGACAGGCTCTTGTTGTCTTTTCTGCCTGAGAAGTTAGTGCTTTTATCAACCAATCGTTGAGTTATGACAATACCTGAAAACCTCTGTCTCAAATTAGCTGCAACTGGAGCTAAGCATTTCATGAAAATACAGGGAGCCTATTTCAGTCCAAAAGCGAGAACTTTGACTTGATAAGGAGTGCTGGCTACCTTGAAGTTTAGGAACTTATGATGTGTTAGGTGGATTGGGATGTGGAAATAAGGATCCTGTTGGTCTAATTTCATATAATCTCTGTGATTGAAAAGATGCAGGATGTATCGCAGAGTAATCATGCAAAAAGATTGTTTCTTTAGATATATGTTTAGCTTTTGTAGATCCAAAATAGGTTGCCAGTCTCCCAACTTTTTTCTGATTAAAAAGAACTGGGAGTAAACCTTTATTATTTTCTGGGTAAATGGTACTCTTTTTTTTGCACCCTTCCTGATCATAGTTACTATTTCCCACTGGAGCAGGCGTGGATGAAATGGGGATGATCCTTTTGGGGGGTATTTGGAGGTTTCTGAATGAATTACAAGGTGTGACAGTAGGTGATTAGATCTAAAACCCACCTGTCATTGTTATCAGTTTCCATTGATTCAAATGATTTGTGATATGGCAGTCAACAAATTTCCAGGGTACAGAAGGGATAACCGACACCTTGAAGTCCTCACTGATGTTGACCAGTGTCTGTTCCTAGAGCAGGTTGTTTTCCTCTTGGAGTTCATTTGTTGTTAGCCGCTGTTGGTGGCGGCCTAAACGGTTGTTGGGGATAAGAAGGTCGATATTGCTGCTGAAAGGGCGGATAATGTTGATATCTATAAGGTTGATATCATCCCCTGTAGGAATATAACCCAGTTCCTCTTGCTCCTCGAAAAGGTAGCTTTTTCATTTGTAAGGCTTCCAATGATTTTGCAGTATTTGTGTCTGCTTTAATTGCCTTCATAGCACTGTCTACATGCTTGCCAAACAGGGCCCCTCCATTGTATGGCATGCCTAAAAAAATGTATTTCAAGTCTGAATGATGTTACTTTCAGCCATTCTTGCCTCCTGAAAACAGCAGCTTCCACCAGCTGATGAAAGCTTGTGGATGCAATGTCCATCGCACAGTCGATCATTTCCGAGGAAGTTATTTCCACTTGTTGTAGTATTTTCTTCGCTTCTCCTCTCACATCTCCAGGCATGATATCAATGTATGTGGTGATGTCTGACCACATTGGTCTATGGTAACAGCTGATAATAGCCAAAGAATTGGCAGCTTGAACAGTCGTCACTGCGTTGGTGGAAAAACGTTTTCCTATGTTGTCCAAGCGCTGGCCTTCCCTGTCCAGTGGTATGGAAACAGGAGAGGAGGGATTCTCAGGTCAACATTGAGCTATTTGAGTTAATACTAAGTCCGGTTTTGGATGCCCATTTAAGCATGCTAGTGAAACCTTTTATCCAGCCTAGGCAACACCACAGAAACTGTAGCTGGGTTCTTCATGATCTTTATACCTTCTTCCCAAATAAAATCTATAATAGGGATTGCTATGATTTACTTTTTAGCAGGTTCTTTAAAGTTGTATAAAAAGCAATTCAACTGTTTTATCGTTAGTGCCAGCTAGAACCTCTTCGCTGCTGTTTCCATCAAGTTATGGAACCCACCAATATCGTCTAGAGGAGAATCTACCAGCTACGCTGCTGGTGGAAATGATACTGGGATTAGCTAGTCATCCCATTCAATGGGTATGGATTGATTGTCAGGAATTTCTAATTCTTCTCTATCCTTTTCCAAGAACATTGCATAATCTGCAGGTGGCACTGCAATGTTTAAAGTTGGTGTCATTTTTGGAGTTATAGATGAAATCAAAGTACGTGGAGTGCGCATAGTGGGGGTTTGTATCTGATGTGACTGTGGGGGTCTTGTTGGCTGTGATGGAGATGCAGCCTTTGCAAGCTTTGGAAACCTCTTATAAAAATCTTGCAAAATAGCTAAAGATTATTTACTAGAGTGATTGGCATTACCCACTTAAAGTTCCTTATGACTATAGTGTTGGTATTGATTTACATAAGAATCAGGCTTTTCAAGATATTGTTGAGGTCCTAAGAACTAATATTCTTTCTCATAGAAGTCTTCCTCATCATCCTCCTGATATTGAGCATGTTACTCAGAAGGGCTTTGTGCCGCTCCCAAAGGTTCTTCGTCCTCCAACTCTTCCTCATCATGTAAGTGCGATGGTGGGGGAAGAGATACTTTACTTGAGGAGGTGTGTTCAGGCTTTAGGATGTCTGTGCTTTTTCCTCCATCTACGTTATCATCAACGATGATGTCAGCGCCACAACTGCAGTCTTAATGGTAGGCAATGGTTTCTTCGTTGACAGTATTGCCATAGACAACAGTACTGCCTTCATCAATGGTGCCTTCATCGAAGATGTCTTCATCGACAATGCCTTCATTGACCATGCCTTAGTTGACAGTGCTACAGTTGACGCTGTCCTAATCGACGGTGTCATCGATGTGACCAGCACTGACGATATCATCATCGACGGTGCCGTACATGCAAATGTCAACGTTGTCATCATTGTTGGAGTTCTAGTCATCGTTGATATCGTTATAGACAACAATTTTCAATGTGACTTGCTAGTCATTGCTATAGATTTTTCCGTCGATGGCACTGAGGATGGCAAATGTAATGTCACACTAGGAGAAAGAGTGGTAGGCTCAGATTGTATCTTTTCTGAGGAGACTTTCTTCTTTTTATACTTATGAGAGTGTTCGCCTGATGCTTTAAACTCTCATGACGACCCATGATGGGACTTTTTCAGTGCCTTTTTTGGTGACTCTGACTGTACCTCTTGTGATAGGTCCCTTTTGCTCGACTTTACTGTTGTAGAAGAAGCCTCAGTATCCCCTTTAGAAGAGGAGCCTCTTTAGATTTTAGTTTTTGAAGGCAAATGAGAAGCCTTCCTTCTCTAACCTTCAATGTCTACAACAAATTTTGTAATCCTTTATCTTATGTGCAGGATAGAGACAGTAAATATACTCCTTGTTAGGATCCTCTGAGTGTAGCTTCTTCTTTCCACATGTTCCACAAGGTCTGAAAAGTCCTTTATTTGTAGATTTTGACAACCTGATTAGTCAGATCTTGGCAGGTGCTGGTTGAATTTCTTTCTGATGAAAATTCTCTACATATATCTAAGCAATATTAATCAAACTGAGCAGAGCTCCAGGAAACTCCCATCACTTGACATGTGGTAGAAAATCTGTGGGAGGAAGTCATGTGGAGAGGGTTCTGGAATATATATATATATATATATATATATATATATATATATATATATATATATATATATATATATATATATATATATATATATATATATATATATATATATAAAACGCTCCAATTCCTCTCAGTCTTCAGCGAAAGGATAAAACAGCACTCGGAGGGCAAAGTATGTCAAACACGCTAGATTTTATTGCGCGGAAAGGGCACACACAGACGCGTTTCGGCGTGCTGCCTTCGTCAGTGTGTGTTACACTGCGGTTAGTGTCGACATGTTTTTTAAGAGCCAAACCCGCATCATTTTGGACATCAACATAGACAGGGGACTTACGCCACAAGCAGAATAGGGGCAGCCATCTTACAGTGTTGTCTGTATTCTTAATGCAAATCATTATTACGCATTTAATAAAGATTCAGCCCATAGATGGGCAATGGTCCCTGCAAGGTTGTGGTACAATTAATATACATAATCCATACAGTGGAAAGTAATTAAGCCGTGGATCGGCTAATGTCCCTTGTCAAACAAATCGATGCTGTCCATCATATTATAAGACTTCACGTTCAATAACCATCATTTTGAAGTTACTTATAAATAAAACCAAGAGGTTAGTAAGGCTAAATGCTGCTTATGTGGCGGCAGGTAATACGCGACATAAAAATCAAAAATTGATAATTCATCAACAATCATGGACATAGTAAGTGGTCACAGTAGAATAATCACCCAAAATACCATCACATCTCAATTTCTGGCAATAAAGTTGAATAGTTCTGCTTCATAATTCTTTTCCTCCAGACTATTCAAATATACTCAGTTAACAGTAATCTCAGTTAATTTACCATATACTCAAAAGCTTGTTTTCAATACAGGGAATTTCATATA
The DNA here is from genome assembly GCF_964263255.1 of Lissotriton vulgaris. NCBI lineage: Eukaryota > Metazoa > Chordata > Amphibia > Caudata > Salamandridae > Lissotriton > Lissotriton vulgaris. The sequence goes on along the minus strand of NC_141685.1, from coordinate 1,512,209,807 downwards.
TCATTTGATCCCAATACGAGTTCTTAATCTCAAAGTGTCATCATAGAAGACAAGAATTTTTTTTTTTTAAACTGAGCAAAATTTATGTATAGCAATACCATTCACCTGACAAATTTCAATTATTCTGTTATGCATAGAACCTTCTTGTATAATGGTATAAGGCCTCATTATTAAAGATACATTGTCATTCAAACAAGATCTTATCACAGCTATATAATGTGATATGACAGTGTGGATCTTCCCGGTCTCATAACTCTATGGGGGTTAGTATGTTTCATTTCCCCAGATGAAATGCCATCTCCTCCCCACTGTTGAGACCTTTAGGGTGTTTTGTTGAAAGATCTATAATGTATCTGGATTCCAGCCTCCTTAACCTCCGCAGCCGATCACCACCTCGTACATTGGGAAGCACGATGTCCAGACCGAAATATTGAAGTTTGCTACGGTCCTGCTTATGAGCCTCCACGAAGTGGCGGGCCACTGGATAAGCCTGGTCCACTTTATCAATGGCTCTTAGGTGCTCAAGTATTCTTAACTCGAGCTCCTTATTAGTGCTCCCGATGTAGCGCAAGCCACATGGGCACTGCAGACAATAGACGGCATACTGTGTACTACAGGTGATAAATTTGTTTATGCTCATTTTTCTCCCTGTATCTGCTATTACGTACGACAGGACCCGTTTACTGCCTGCGCACGCCTTGCAGCGGCCGCAGGGGTAAAAGCCTTTTTGATCCCTTAAGGTTTTGATTCTCTGGGGTAATTTATCAAAATGGCTGGTCACTAGCATATCTCCTATTGATCTGGCTTTACTGAACGTTAGGAGAGGATGGGTTGGTAGGTCTTCCCTAAGCACGTTATCCGTCAGGAGAATGTGCCAGTTCTTCTTTAGCATCACTCTTAGATCTTCTGCCCCTGACGAATATGGAGTTATTCCTCTGAATTTTCCCTTATTATCACCCGTTTGCTCAGTACGTCTACTCCGTTCAGGATTAGTAGTCAAAAGAGTATGTCTTTCAATTTTCCTTACTCTATGTAGGGTCTTACTCAGCAATTTTTCACCGTATCCTCTGATCTTAAAACGGGATACGCACTCCGAGGTAGCCGCTTCGAAGTCAGACTCCCTTGAGCAGTTTCTACGAAGCCTAAGTAGTTCCCCGTAAGGGATGCTATTAATCAGTTGGGGAGGGTGACTGCTGCTGGCAAAGAGTGTAGAATTGCCAGCAGTTTCCTTTCTAAATAGGCATGTATGGAGGTGTCCTTCTTCTATAAATATTTTCAAGTCCAGGTAGTCCGCTGCCACCGGACTAACTGTGCCCGAAAAGTGAAGGTTAACGTTGTTTCTGTTCAGCACATTGATGTATTCTTGTGCTGTGTCACATCCACCACTCCATACAATGAATAGGTCATCGATGTAACAATGCCAGCATATGACCTTCCCCTCTTGTTCTCCAACTGTACAGCTCCTGGGAACCTGCCCCTCACACCAGCCTACGAATAAATTCGCATAGCTGGGGGCAAAGCAGGTGCCCATTGCCGTCCCAGACCTCTGAATATACAGTTGATCCTCGAATAAGAAAATATTATGGGTTAAGCAGAATTGTACAAATTCAAGAATCATAATATTATGTCTTGCAAAACGTAGCTGGCGTTGTTCCAATGCATATTTAACAGCTTCTAGTCCATGTTGATGTTCTATCCTAGTATATAAACTAGTAATGTCTAATACCATCAACAGGTATCCTGATTCCCACACAAGGTCCTGTATTTTCATCAAAAAGTCTTTTGTGTCCCGCACATAAGATTCCAAGGTTGATACCAGGGGAAACAAGGTGTTGTCAACAAAACGGGACATATTTTCTGTTAGGCTTCCAATGGAGGAAATAATTGGACGACCAGGTGGGCAGTCACAATGCTTATGTAATTTTGGGAGGTGGTAGAATGTTGGAGTCATGGGACAGTTGGTTCGTAGGAACAGATGTTCGTCCCTATTAAGCATCTGAAGATCGTACCATTTTGTGATCAATGTATCATAATCTTTGATACTTTGTTGATAAGTTTCATTGGTACATTTGTTGTAAAACTTCTCATCTGAGAGCTGCCTCAGAGCTTCCTGTTTATAATAGTCCCTGGTCATTAGAACCACGTTCCCACCCTTATCTGAGGGTTTCACAATAATGCTTGTGTCTGCCTATAGCATATATATATATATATATATATATATATAAATATATATATATATATATATATATATATATATATATATATATATATATATATATATATATATATATATATATCCGCACCTCAAGGCAGGAACCCACCTGCCCATACTAAATCAAAAACCACACCCTGAGGCCTCTCTAAACCTTCTTAACAGTGGTGCCATCAGTATTCAAGGTGGCCTACCTGTGGAGGACTACAACCCCCAGAGGGTCTCCAAGGGCTGCTTAGTGTCCAAGAGAGATAGTGAGACACAACCCAATGCACTATATCCCAGTTCCAGCTTGCACTGAACATCCTTCTATTTTGATAGAAGCTGTGCTTAACTGAAAGGCAAAGTGGTAACTGCCTTTCTCTTTCTCCTGTAATAAGGTGCATCTAATGGGGTGTTTTACATTTCCTGTATGCTAAAAAGATGTATGGTTCTTCTCAGGGTTAAAAGTAAAACTTCTTTCCATAGCAGACATTTCCAATGGCAAAACCAAGTCAATCACTTTTTTTGTATAGCAGAAATGCACGTGGCTCAATGTAGAAAGCGCTGCCACGTCATTTTCATTTTAATGTTGGCTCTCACAAAGGCAGAGCACCAAACATGCAGTTTTTTTTGTATACATTTCAACTATTTTATCAAGTACATTATTACCATGGTACGGTTAGTGCCCCCTGTCCTGTCTGAGTACTATGCTCACAGCTGAATGGAACCATTAGGCCATCGGTGCCAGGTGCAGCAGCAGCTTGTTCACATCTACAGGTGGTGGGGTCAAGGTGACTTGCACATCATCAGTCACCAGGCCTGTCACTTGTGGTGCACTGCAGAGCAAGAAACAGATGTTGACGCCATGCCTGCATGTTGGGACCGGAGACTTAAATCAGCAGCAGTGTGACACCCCAAGGCATTGCTCCAGCAAGGCATGAGTAGGCAAAGATGATGATTCACGATTGTCTTCGGCATGCAGAGGTACAGTTAAGTAGTGACAGCCCTTTGCAGCTTCTTACCGTGGCCTCCCCTTCTCTCTGCTTCATTTTTTCAGACAAGAGTCGGGAAGCATGACCTCATCCAGAACATGACCATATTCCCCCCTGTCCAGCCCTTGGGTGACTCCTCAACATTCCTTGTTTCTTTCACTTCACCCAGCTGACTTTTAGAGCAGCCTGCAGCAGTGGGGATAGTCTGACACTAACATTAGAATTTCACAAGGCAAAACAAAAGTATAAAGCTGAAGCCCACAATTTTATGGGGATGTAAGAAATTGGGTCAGTATTTGATGGGGATAAGTACCCACACCAAGTAATAATCCCCTGTCAGGGTGAACCGCTAAAGTCACTGAATACACCTGAGCTCAATCCCCTGGTGGTTATCCACATAACAGGCAGGTTTACCTTAAGGCAATGTGCAATGTATTTATGCAGCACTAAAACAGTGATAACAAATACATGCAAAATAATAAAAATACCAAGAGAACAACTTTTCCCCACATACAAGGTCTTTGTCTCAACTCTGAGGGCAAGTTCATACCTCATCACAGGCACTATTCAAATTCTAATTACTGCCTGGGAAAAGTGGGAGAACAAAATGCAGTTTAGCATCCGGGAACTTCAGGCAGGAAAAGGTAACTTTTTAGAAATATACTGTACATTAATATTTAGCATAAATCCAACTTCACCATTGAATTGGATCTTAAATAACTATTAAATTAGTTGTTTAATTATTGTCTAACTAGTCCAATCCTGAGAAACTGAATTAGTATTTATTTTTGCAAAACCAGTGTTTTCCTATGGAATAGCCAGCCTTGCTACAGTGGAAATCGCTTTTGGGGCCTTTTCACTGTAAGTACATGTGTAACATTAAACTGTTACAATTTTTAAATACCATGCCCCCTGTCATATGGGTAGGTACCTTCCTGGACACTCTGGTACTGATCCAGAGGTCAAACTCTTTACCATGCTCTCTAGGTACAGTAAGCTTGGAATCAATTAGGTGCTGGCACAACTCTGTAAAACAATTACTCAAAATGTGCTTCTTCATCATCAGATTATAAAGCCCATCATAATCATTTACCCTGATGCCCAACCATCCAGTGTCTTACTTGATGTGTCCACAAAATCTATCCATGACTAGTTTTGACTGCTTCCTGCTATCCCTGAATTTCAGGTGATATTTCTCCGGGGTCATAACAAACTGTCTTTGTTTGATAATGGCTTCCTTCATGGGGGCATATCTCATCTGGCCAGCTATCTCTAAGGCCAACAGGGTATCCCTACCAGCAAGTGGCATGTGCTCATGTTCTGGAAACAACTTATTTTTGTCATCCCAAAAATGTAACTAGACGCAGGTCTTCGGGGATGTGAACTCTTTTACCTAGCCTAGGCACTTCACTGTCACTGCCACCATCATCACTCGGCTCAAAGTCCTTCTTTCCTTTCAGGTCCAGCTCTCTCTTGCTCCTCTCATGGGCCAGCAAGGCCTACTTTTTCTCCAAGGTTAACTTTGTTTCCTCCGGTGCCAGTTCTGCTGTTGCCTTCTTTTCCTCAAATACTAGGACAGCCAGTCTAAGCCTCAACTAACATACCAGCCTGAAGATTCCCCAATTCTGAACTGGATCAAGCTGGGCGAGGACACACTGCTCTCTGCTCTGTATAAGGCAGATGACCTGGATACTATGGGCCAATGTTCCCTCTAAATTGTTTCCTCTGTGTGCGGCAGAGTGAGATCTCTGTGCGCTGCAGGCAAGGTTATGAACATCAAACACGCAAGTGGAGCACGTGAGTATGTCAATCTGTGGCAATCACCACTCAAAACTTGTGTTTACAATGAAAATGAAAGCAAGTGCATTTCTCACATAAAGCTCTATTTAACATGGTTTTGAGACAGCTTTGCAATGTGGTAATTCCACGGAGAGTTTGGCGGTTTCTTCCAGATGTTGAATACTTCTGTTATGTCTACGCCTGTTTACGGAGAAGGTACAACAATGCGTGAGATGCAAAAAATACTGTTGGTTGAATAGTCACAAACGGTGGATGGTGTATGTCAATAGCTCTATGCAAACCTGAGACAGCTGCATCACAATGTGGGTTTGCAAAACGTTTTGTGTTTGGGTAAGCTAGTGTGCCCTCATCAATTTAAAACAAGCATTTGCAATGCAATAGGTCTTGCATTAGGAAAATTTGAGCTATTGGTATTGTAAATGACAAATTTTTTATTTATGTGTTGGTTTTGAAAATAGCTAAATTAATAGCTTTGTCATTTACAATGCCAATAGTTTTAACTTCCGCAAATGTGACACTATAGCATTTGTAACGCAATATGTGTTGTATTTACATGACTTCGATGTATTGATATTACAAATAACAATGGCTTGTAATTTTTTTAATAATTAATACTTTTAAAAAAGTTATTGTGATTTATAATGGCAATAGCTTAAACTTTTGTAAATAACTTTTGTGAAGATTATGTTCATTGTATTTTATTATGAAGAAGATCCAAGAACAGAAGTGAAATATTAACATCTTTTGTGACATTTGTAATAAACATAGAGAGAACATATTTGAACCAGTTGTTGAATGATTGCACAGATTGATGCTGTGGTGGCGCTGAGTGATGTTGTGGTGGCGATGAGTGATGCTGTGGCAATCAGTGATACTGTGGTAGCACATAGAGATGTTGTGGTGCCCCTGAGTGATGTTGTGGTGCCCCTGAGTGATGCTGTGGTGGTGCTGAGTGATGCTGTGGTGATGCGATAGATAGATAGAGTGAGTGCGATAGATAGAGGGAGGGCAATAGATAGAGTGAGGGCGATACATAGATAGATAGAGTTAGGGCGATACATAGATAGATAGAGTGAGGGCGATAGATAGATAAAGTGAGGGCGATAGATAGATAGAGTGAGGGCGATAAATTGATAGAATGAGGCTGATAGATAGAGTGAGGCCGATAGATATAGTGAGGCAGATAGATAGATAGAGCGAGGCCGATAGATAGATAGAGTGAGGCTGATAGATAGATAGAGTGAGGCCGAAAGATAGATAGAGTGAGGCCGATAGATAGAGTGAGGCCGATAGATAGAGTGAGGCCGATAGATAGATAGATAGATAGATAGATAGATAGATAGAGTGAGGGCGATAGATAGATAGAGTGGTATTGTGTGGAGTGTATGTTGCATTGAGTGCAGTGTAATTATGTGGCGTGTAATTATGTGGCACTGTGTGGTATTTGGAGTGCATGTTGCATTGAGTGCAGTGTAATTATGTGGCGTGTAATTATGTGGCACTGAGTGGTATTTTGAGTGTATGTTCCATTGAGTGCAGTGTAATTATGTGGCGTGTAATTATGTAATTATGTGGCACTGAGTGGGATTTGGAGTGTATGTTGCATTGAGTGCTGTGTAATTATGTAGCGTGTAATTATGTGGCACTGAGTGGTATTTGGAGTGTATGTTGCATTGAGTGCTGTGTAATTATGTGGCGTGTAATTATGTGGCAATGAGTGGGATTTGGAGTGTATGTTGCATTGAGTGCTGTGTAATTATGTGGAGTGTAATTATGTGGCACTGAGTGGTATTTGGAGTCTATGTTGCATTGAGTGCAGTGTAATTATGTGGCACTGAGTGGCATTTGGAATGTATGTTGCATTGAGTGCAGTGTAATTATGTGGCACTGAGTGGGATTTGGAGTGTATGTTGCATTGAAGGCATGATGGAGCCCGCAGTACAGAGGCTTCTAAGCTTGGGTAACAAGGGTTTACACCAGAAAGCAATCCTAAATGGGGTTTGTAGTGCTGCAAAACAGGTGCATAAGTAAAACAAATGCACCCACCAATGCCGGAAAACAAGACTCACCACCGTTAACAGGCGTCATCCTGTAGCCAGGCAACAAGCAGCAAGCCACTCACACCACTCACAAAGAGCATCCTCTTCTAGCCTGACACAAACAGAGTACCACGAGGAGTGCAGGCGTCCCCTGCAGCTTTCATGAATCCCATTCTCTGAGCACCACAACTGGCAGTCACCGAAGGAGGGGGGCATGGATGCTGTGCAGTGGGGCACAGAGGTGCAACTAGAGCCATATTTGGGGGTGGCCTACTAAAAAAAGGCAGAGTGGAGATGCAGGGGCCCTAAGAAAGGGCGGCATGGGTGCGCTTTAAAAAATACATTTGAAGACACAATGTGCTACAAGGGATTCGTTTTTGGAAACAATAAATCCTAGTTGTGAGTCGTACATATGTAACAGACTCAAGTGTATCAACAGAGTATCACATTAAATCAGTAAGTAGAATTAATCAAAGGAAGGAAAAACACATGGAGATAGTGAGTTATATTTCTGAAACATTTTTATATATATTTGATGATGAAGCAATCAATTGACATCTTGGGAGACGGATATAAAGAAATAAATCCAAGCAAAAAACTGAGAACAGAGGTATAGATGATAATGACACTTCAGTTCACAGCTAAAACATCAACTCCTGGTAGGTATGACAAACAACCCAATATAATTAATAAACAAAGGTCGTAGGTTGGAGACAGTGCAACGTTTTGGAGATGATGGAGGTGTTGACGTTTCGTCTAATATGCAGCCGTCATGAAGACCATCATCAGGACAGAGCATTTCATTGCTGTAAAAATCTCCCTGAAATTTCACGAAAGATATTTTCAAATTTAGATGGGCGGCAAGGACATCAAGTTGATTGAATCAAATCTTTAGTATGGTATACAGAGAAAACCTTCCACTGAATGGTTATGGAGCAGCTGAAAGTTGGGTAAACAGCGTAACTCTGTGTTTTTCAATATCGCAGCTTGAGAAGTCCAAAAGAGAGCGTCTCTGATCGGCATGCCGGGTTGTCAATTTAAATATGGCGAACTGCAGCATTGTGTGTGCCAGAGAAGGGCTGCGCATGACACCTCAAAGCAATCAAGGCACCCGCGCCATTAAACTGAAAGTGCGGCATGGGTGCCCTTTAAAAACAAGCCTGGGACTGGTACGCGCACGGGCGCTTGTGCCCGCCGCTGTATGAAAGAAATCAATTATAGTTAAATAGTAAAAGAATGCAATGTCAGGGGAGCCTCACATCGAAGAACTGACAAAGGGAAGGTAAGCAGAATAAACGCTCGTGAAATAAAGTGCAATTCCTCAGGTTAGGTTGGAGGCACAAAAATGTGTTCATGTGAATACGGCGAAAAGTGGCATTGCGCAGGCCAATGAAGGGCTGCACATGACACCGCTATGCAATCACAACACCCGATCCATTAAACTGAAAATGAGGCATTGGTGCGCTTAAAAAAAGAAAACATTGTTAATGTAAATACAGCGAACCGTGCCAGTGAAGGGCTGCGCATGACACCTCTATGCAATTGCGGCACCCTCGTCCTTAACCCCTTCACTGCGGCGGCTATTCCGCTGCAGTGCTAAGGGGGCGGGGCGGACACGCGGCGGGGCCGTGCTGGTGACGGAACCGCTCCGTCGCCAGCGTCGGTTGCGCTGTGCTTATGACGGAGCGGTTCCGTCATGGCCACGCCCGCTCAATAGAACGCTCAGCGCAGGCGCGGAATTCACGCCGCGCATGAGCGGCGGGCGGGCCATGACGGAACCGCTCTGTCATCAGCACAGCGCCACCGCAGCTGATGACGTCATCAGCACTTAATGGGTTAAACTGTAAGTGTAAACTGTAAGTGTGGCATGGGTGCCCTTTAAAAAATTAACTGTCAATGTAAATATGGCGAACTGTAGCATTGCCTGTGCCAGAGAAGGGCTGCACATGACACCTCAAAGCAATCACGGCACCCGCGCCGTTAAACCGGAAGTGCGGCATGGGTACCCTTTAAAAAATACATTATCAATGTAAATACAGTCAACCGTGGAATTGCGCGTGCCAGAGAAGGGCTGCGCATGACACCTGAAATAAATCACGGAACCCGCGCCATTAAACTGAAAGTGAGGCATGGGTGCCCTTTAAAAACAAGCATTGGCCGCGCGGCCGGCCCAAAATAAATAATTGTTTTTAAAAAACGAGAGTTACTCCCCAAAAATCATGTGAAGGCCGAAATGTGACAGCAAGGTTTCAGGTGGTGCATTACGTAGGACTAAAGGACCGAATATCAGCGCTGTGTGCTTGAAATTGCACAGATTTCCATACTGCTGCCGCATTCTGCTGGTCCTTTCTACTCGCCACAGAAGTCTGTTTTCTTTCCAGTCCGGCCCCCATTTCATAGCAGGAAACAACCATCGCAATGACTGTCCCTTGGCAGCTTGCAATGGCAAAACAGAAAGTGATCCAGCTTTTGTAGCAGTGTGTATTACGGAATGGGATGTTTAACCCTTTCGGTGCTCATGACGAGCTGAGCTCGTCATGATGCACAGTTGAGCTGTGCTGATGACGAGCTGAGCTCGTCATGACACCAGCAAAATGGCAATTTTCAGCACAGGAGGGGGAAAACGCCTAGCAGCCAAGGTGTTAAGACAGACTCTCTGTGTGAGCTATGTCCTCTGTGATAAGAGACTGTTACTCAGCTGAGAGACACCAGACCGAGAGGAGTAGCAGCTGGGGTGTGCTGACACATCCGGCCAGGGGACACGGCTGTTACTGAAGCCAGCTTCTAGCAACAGTCTATAAAAGAAAAAATCGCTCGGCGCCAAAAGTGGCAGGGGAGCGGCTTCCTTTGAAGTCTGATGGGAGGGCGGGGGAGCGGCTTGCTTTGAAGTCTGATGGGGGCGGTGGAGCGGCTTGCTTTGAAGTCGCAGACAAATGGTGTATGGAGTGCGATGTGGCTGGTGATGTGCACGCGCCTGGCTCACATGAACTGTGTCTAATCCACAGCTTGGGGAGACTTTCTCGGATGCCCTACTAGAATCTCGACAAACAAGCATTGCTAAAGCAATGCTGTAGGTCGAGACCTAAAAAGGACTGGTTTAAAGCAAAAACCTTTCTTGGCCTGCAAAAAGAGCACACAATACTAGTTCCTGGTACCCAAAAGAACTACATTTTGTGTGGCTGCACTCCTTCTGAAAGGGCAGCATGTTGTAACGTACAGTGAAGTCAGCAAATAACTAAAGAAGACTGACTCATTGCCCCATGATGCATGCTGGAATAAATTGAAGAAAAATGTGGGTGACACAACAGCAGATTAATGAAGGATGCCTGGCTAAAAAGTCCTTTAACTATGTAACACACATCATTTTAGTAAAATCAAAAGGATTTGGATAACACCATAGCTATACAAATAGGGACATAGAGGAGACCAAGAGAGCGAGCGAGAGAGAGACAGTATACAGCTTGAAGGTGTGTGTATGTGGTGCAAGACTTTAGGAGAAGGTGAGTGAGAGAGTGTTAGAGAATGTTTGCCAGTGTCTATATCTTCAATGGAAATATAGTAATGGCACATTGTGCGCTGTACAAAAGCTGAACAACAGTACCCAGGGCCCCTGGAATTATGAGGAAAGCACCAAATTATGCAGCAGTGTTGGCTAAATTATGGAACAAGAATAGGCACATTATGTGGGATAATACAGCACGTGTTGTAATTAGGTTACTTCAATCTTTTATATTTGTTTTATACATGGTAATGCTGTCTGAGCAATTATTTCACCTCATTAGTACCCGTTTAGCAACCAAATGCAGGTGTAAGCAACTGAAAGAAGCCCAGCTAACCTTTGCATAGGGCCTTCCAAGCAGGCAAACTTATGTCACAACTTTGCTTTAGTAACTTTTGATTTGTTTGAGCTAGAAACTATTTTTATTTGGTTTAAATCTGTAGATTTATGTTTCAGATGGTGGATTATGTGGCAAACCCAGAATTATGCAAATAAAAAGCATAATTCCAGTGGCTCTAGTAATACCTTATACTTGTGATGCTGCACTGTGCCATGTGCTTGTGCAAACACATTTTGCACAGTTTTAGCCTACTGATTATTGTGTTACCTAAGAGTCTGTTAGAGGAAGAGAAAGAAGAGCACGGATGCAGAGCAGTAGAAGTCTATGCTAGGAATCTTAGAGAACAGCCACACATTTCATAGCAACTGTGGAAAAGTAGAGTGCCCGACAGGGACGGTGAAGGGACAGAAGTGATAGTGACAACTTGGAAATTTATGCCACCTCCTCCTCCATATTTACTTGGTAAACTTAATAGGCTATTAAATAAACACTAGACTTTTTTTGTACAGCACACTTTCTAAATGGAAGTATTTGGAAATGCTTTTATATGTGCTAACGAACAAACAGCACAATCATTGAAAAAGTATTTAAGCAGTTTCACACAATTTGGTCAAACATGGATTGATCCTAGATTTTGCAGTTGCACGCTGTGCAATTCAGCCACCAGATTTATTTTTGGGCACTTTTACATAGCGCAAATCTAGGTAAGATATAACAAGTGCTTACACTTAAGCTAACATTGATGTCCTTATGTGCTCTTCTATTTTCACAAAAAAAGGATTTACAGCAAAAAGACATCTGTGCATTATGTTTAACACGTTGGCTGTGCTGAACGTTCCGCACCAGTGCGGAACGTTCTAAGAAACGGGCGGGGCTGCGTTGGCCAACGGACGTGTACAGCACTACTGACGTAGCGCTCGCGACGGCCCTTGGCCGACAGCAGCAGCCAATGGGTTAAATAGGCAAGATTCCCTTGAAAGACTGGTTTTAAAAAGGCCCACTAAACAGTTTAATTGAGAAAAGTTGGATATCTCGGCACTCGCCACTGGCCCATTTGAAAGCATAGAGTCATGATTTCATTCTTGGAGACTGCAAACAGGGGCTCATTGAGTGCATTGGAACAAGCAGGCCTTCTAGTTTGTGATGACGTAATGTATCAAAACATGGTTTCCCAATAATAGAATGAAAGAGAATGGGAAAATATGTATGCTACCCTGAAAGAAAATGGTAAGAGCTATTCTTTCATCTGCAAATGGTGGTGGGTAACTACTGGATGAGTCTGAAAAACAGGTAGCAAGTATATCATTAAATAGAAGGTTAACAGAAGGGATGTAAAATGGTCACCACTTTTAGGAATGCTGTGCTGACAGACAGTGCCTTAAATTATTAACTGTGTAGCACAAGTTACTACTTGTGTAACAATATATCTGTAAGAGACATTAGTTAGGGATAGATTCCTTACCTTAGAATATCCCCAGGCGTCAGACTGGATCTGGAAATTTTTGCGTAGCAGTACCCTTGCGCGTCGGTAAGCGTCGTCTGCGGCCCCGCGTCCTTCGTCGGCGTCGTGGGCGCCGTGATGACGTCGTCGGAGTACTTAGACGCCGCCTTCGCGCGCTGACGTCAGTTCTTAGACGCAGCTTTTCCGCGCCAGAAACGCAGAGCTATGCTAAAAACCAACACTGGTGCCATTGGAACTAGGGCCCTGAAAGGGGATGACCTTAACCCTAGATATCGGTTCGCAGAACGGGGAGGATGGGTGGGTCGGTAAGGAATCTATCACTAACTAATGTCTCTTACAGATATATTGTTATACAAGTAGTAACTTGTGCATCTGAAAGAGACACGTTAGTGATAGATTCTTTACCTTAGAATAGATACCCCAGCAATACCAACCCCGGTGGTGGGTCTGCGAACCAATAATCACACCAGAAAGTCCTGGAGGACAGAATGGCCAAAGAAGCCATCCCTTCAGACTTGGCTGTCCAGGCAATAGTGTCTTGCAAACGTGTGCAGCGAGCCCACGTAGCTGCCTGGCAAATGTCCTGCAAGGGCACTCCTCGCCCAGGGCAGTTGTAGTCACCATGGCCCGAGTGGAATGAGCTCTTAGCCCAACAGGGGGTTCCTTCTTAGCCAAGGAGTAACACGCCTGGATACACAAGATGATCCACAGCGAGATGGTCCGCTTGTGCACCGCCTTTCCCTTCTTAGCGCCCACGTAACCAACAAAAAGTTGGTCATCCACCCGGAACTGGCGTGTGCGATCCAGATAGAAAGAGAGCGCACGTTTTGGGTCCAGACGGTGGAGCCTCTCTTCCACTTTCGAGGGATGCGGAGGCGGAAAGAAGGTGGGCAAGGTGATGGACTGCCCGGTGTGGAAGGCTGTGACTACCTTGGGCAGGAAAGAGGGCCTTGATCGCAACACAACCTTGTCCGGATGGACCGAAAGGAAAAGAGGTTTAGAGGATAGAGCCTGGAGCTCACTCACTCGCCTGGCAGAGGTGATGGCAACCAGGAAGGCAGTCTTCAAGGTAAGAAGGCGGATAGGACAGTAGTGAAGTGGCTCAAAGGGAGAGCACATCAGAAAAGTGGGAACCAGGTTCAAGTCCCACTGAGGCATCACGAAGGGAACAGGTGGAAACGTGTGTGTGATGCCCTTCAGGAATCGATTAACAACAGGGGACTTGAACAAAGATGGTTGATCAGGCAGCCTTAGAAAGGTTGAAAGGGCAGAAAGGTAGCCCTTGATAGTGCCCAGAGCAGAGCCCTGCTGGGCAAGAGAAAGAAGGAAGAGAAGAACCTCAGAAAAAGGGGCAGAGAGAGGATCCACAGCCTTTGCTGTGCACCATGCCACAGATCTGTTCCACCTGCAGGCGTATACCAAATTTGTGGAGGGACGCCTGGCTGCCAGAATGATGTTACAGACTTCAGGAGGCAAGTCAAATGGCCTCAACTGTCGCTGCTCAATCTCCAACCATGGAGGTGGAGACTGGACAGGTTTGGGTGGAGGACCTTCCCCTGCTGCTGCGACAGAAGGTCCTCCTGAAGAGGCAGAGGAACCGGGGGATCGACTGACATACTGATTAGCTCGGGATACCAGTACCTTTGTGTCCAGTCCGGAGCCACATGGATGACTTGTGCCTGGTCGCGCTTGATCTTCTTCAGCACTCTGGACAGACGTGGTATAGGCGGAAAGGCGTACAACAAACCGCAACTCCACTCGCGACGAAAAGCGTCTCCGAGCGAGTGCCGCCTTGGAAATTCCAATGCGCAGAACTGATGATATTGCGCGTTCTCTTCGGTGGCGAATCGATCTAACCACGGCTCTCCCCACTGCTGAAAGAGGCCTTGCGCCACGTCCGAGTTCAGATGCCATTCATGATCCATCATGCACCAGGGGCTGAGTTCGTCCGCCCTGGCGTTCAGAGAACCTGACAGGTGTTGAACCACCAGGGTCACGCCCTGATGTTCCAGCCACTGCCAAAGGCGCAGAGCCTCCTGGCAGAGGGTCCACGACCCCACCCCGCCCTGTTTGTTGCAGTACCACATGGCGGTGGTGTTGTCCGTGAACACCTGCACTACACTCCCCCGGACAGAGGGGAGGAATGCCTTCAGTGCTAGACGAATCGCCCGCAGCTCCAAAAGGTTGATATGGAGCCGGGACCCCGCCGGAGACCAGAGGCCTCTGATCTCCGCCTCTCCCATGTGGCCTCCCCAGCCCTGAAAGGACGCGTCCGTCACAACTACGTGCTCCGGTTGGGGAAGGGAGAGGGATCTGCCGCTGACCCAATCGCGGTCCGTGAGCCACCACTGCAGCTGTCTCGCAGTGCCCTCTGAGATCAGGACATGGTCGGACAGGTTGCCCCCACTGAAACTTCAGTTCCCACTGCAGAGCCCGCATCCGCCAACGGGCGTGATGCACCAGAAGGATGCAGGAAGCCATCAGCCCCAGAAGCCGCAGCGTCAACCTGACCGAAACTCGGGATAAAGGCTGAAAGATTGGAATCAGAGCCTGTATATCCCGAACCCGCTGTTCGGGTGGATAAACCCGAAACTGCGCCGAGTCGAGAACCGCTCCGATGAAAAGGAGCTTCTGAGAGGGACACAGGTGTGACTTCGGCACATTGATGGAGAACCCCAGCTGGTGCAAGAGGTCTGCTGTCGTCTGGAGGTGGCTGACGACTGTCTTGGGCGAGCCCGCCTTCAACAGCCAGTCGTCGAGGTAGGGGAAGACTGAAACCCCTAACCTGCGCAGATGAGCTGCGACCACCGCCATCACCTTCGTGAACACCCGTGGGGCGCTGGTAAGGCCGAAGGGGAGCACAGTAAACTGAAAGTGCTCGTGGCCTACCATGAACCGCAGGTAGCGCCGGTGGGCTCGCAGGACGGGGATGTGGAAATAAGCGTCCTGCAAGTCCAACGCTACCATCCAGCCTCCTGGGTCCAGGGCAGCTAAGACCTGAGCCAGAGTCAGCATTTTGAACTTCTCCTTTCCGGAGGAAGCCGTTGACGTTCCGTAAGTCCAAGATAGGGCGTAGGCCCCCTTTGCCCTTCTTGGGTACCAGAAAGTAGTGGGAGTAGCAACCACATCCTACTTCTGGCCCAGGAACTCGCTCGATGGCCCCCTTGGCCAAGAGGGCCGAAACTTCCTCCTGCAGAAGCCGCAAATGATCCCCCGATACGCGGTGGTGTTGCGGTGGCCTGGCTTGAGGGGTCATCTCGAAGGGAAGGGAGTTGCCCCTTCGGACGATTTGCAGCACCCACCTGTCCGACGTGACAGTGCGCCAGTGGGAGCGGTGATGGCGAACCCTGCCCCCCACTGGCATCACATGGGCCGAAAAGCACGGACTAGGAGGGTTTTGAGGCGGATGCTGCGGGGGAGGGTGTGGACTGGCCTCGCCGTTGTCCCCGACCGCCTCCACAGCGATTTCCACGGCCGCCACCGCGCTGGATGTTAGTCTGCGGTGCGTGGCTGGCAGCACGTGTGGGGGTGCCCCTTCCTTGGACACGAGAGGAGCGAAAGGCACCCGTTTGCTGGCGCGGGGCCGAGAGGCCCAAGGACTTGGCCGTAGCCCTGGAGTCCTTAAAGCGCTCAAGCGCATGGTCTGCCTTGTCGCCAAAAAGGCGACGGCCATCAAACGGCATGTCCATCAGTGTGTTCTGGACATCGGCCGAAAAGTTGGCGGACCTCAACCAGGCGTGGCGACGAATCGCCACCGTCGTTGCCATCGCTCTACCTAGTGAGTCAGTGGTATCCAGCCCACACCGTATAGAATATTTTGCTGCATCCCGGCCTTCAACAAGGGCTTGGCCGAGTTTGGCCCGTACCTCCAACGGACACTCTGGCAGCAATTCCGCAACCCTATCCCACAAAGAGTGGGTGTAGCGGCCCAAGAGGCATGCGGTGTTGGAAGACCGCAGTCCCAGACTAAGGGAGGAGAATACCTTTTCGCCGTACTGCTCATACCTCTTGGATTCCCTGTCCGGCGGAGCCGACGGGAATGCGGTCTGGGAATTTGACGCCTGGATGACCAGGCTCTCGGGGGTGGGGTGGGTGGACAGGAAACATGGGTCGCCCGGGGCCAGGCGGTGGTGTCTGGCCACGTTCCTATCTACGGGCGAACCCGTAGCGGGCCTGGACCAAGTGCCCAAAAGAACGTCGGTCAAGGCCTCATTAAAGGGCAGCAGAGGCTCGGCCGAGCTTGACTGCGGTTTAAGGACCTCAGTGAGGAGGTTAGTCCTCACGGCCGCGACGGGGAGCTCAAGGCCCAAGGCCTTGGCTGCCCTCATCAACACCACACTGTAGGTTGCCCCCTCCTCCGTAGCCACGGTAGGAGGTGAGACAAAGCCAGTGTCTGGTGATGTGTCCAGACCACTGACATCCCCAAGTCCACCTGTCCAGTTCTCTTGAGACTGACACCCTCGGGTCAGAGGGTCCTCAGACCCCTCCCAATACTCCTCTTCACCCATCCCCTGATAGTCAGGGTTGTCAAACGATGAGGCCGGTTCATAGAAGCTAAACTCCCCAAGCAGCGTCGAGAGCGGCGCCCAGCGGCGCTGTTCCAACGCCGGAACCGGAGCCGGAGCGAGGGAGGCATCAGGGACGGCGCCGCCCGAGGACAGCGCCGGAGGTGACACCTGAGGGACCGGCGCCTGTGAGGTCGTTAGGTCAACCGGCGACAACCCGGATACCGAAGCGAATCCAGTGGGGCCCTGCTGCGCCGGGCCCGAAGGAGCTGGCGGCGTCGAGGCCGAAGCACCCGACAGCATCGGGGCCGAATCCCCTGACCTGCTACGGGCCCCAGACGGGTCCGCTGGGCCCGAAGGCGCCTTGGAACCCATCGGGGAAGAGAAGTTCCTCATGGCCATGGGGAATCGCTCGATCTCCCCCGGCGTCGAGTCCTGCCCAGGGACCAGAGGGGAGTCAGAAGAGCGATGACGTCTCTTCGACTTCTTGTGCTTCCATGACGACGACTTCGTCTCGGAGGAGTGATGCCGACTCTCGGAGCTGTGATGGCTCCGAACCCACGACCTGTCCCTCGACCTCCTGTGGGACCGGGACCTCTAACGGCGCGGGGCCGACTACCGGAGTTCGAGTCGCTTGCTGGACCGCTCCCGCCTAGCTTTCGAAGTCAGGGCCCGGCAGTCGGGGCAGGTCTTGTCATCGTGGTCGACACCAATACAGTGGAGACACCGACGGTGAGGGTCAGTGACCGACATCAGTCGGTCGCAATCCTCGCAAGGCTTGAAACCAGGCATCCCTAGGCACCATCCGGAGTCGCAAGACTCGAGAAAAAATGATCAAAAGTGATCAAAAAAGACTAGTCAAAAAGTGACTAAAGTACTGCTTTTTCCAGATCTGCGCTTGCTGGTGCGGAAAAAAGAAGAACTGACGTCAGCACGCGGAGGCGGCGTCTAAGTACTCCGACAACGTCATCACGGCGCCCACGACGCCGACGACGGACGCGGAGCCGCAGACGACGCCTACCCACGCGCAAGGGTACTGCTACGCAAAAATTTCCGGATCCAGTCTGACGCCTGGGGATATTCTAAGGTAAGGAATCTATCACTAACGTGTCTCTTTCAGATGTAAAGTTAACTGAACCTAATTATGTAGTAAAGTTAACTGAACACAATGCCAGCTTGAGCGCTGCTGAGGCCCAGTGTGACAATCATTTTGGCAGCCCCCCACAGTGGACCTTCTCCATGATTTCCCTCACTGCCATCCTCCAACAGTGCCTCTCACATCTCCAAAGCTTATCTCTGACATTAATTTTTTTTATAGGTCTACTCATTGTTCACTCACGCTAAATTCTGTGATCATGGTACACATCAGTCACACATACTTTGTAGGAGGCACATGAACCCTATGAACTACTTTAGGATGAGCTAGAACTGCCACTAGACAAAACCACCCTCTCTCTCCAACAAGAGCATTAATCACAAGGTCAGTGCCAGGTGTGACTGCACCAATGTCCTAAAGCTGGCCCTGATTGAACACACACAGCAATGGTATTAATCCATCTCGTGTTATGTAAAACAGAGAAAACATTAAACAAACATTAGAAATTAAATAGGGCTCGCATATTTTTTTAGTTAGAGCTATTGGCATAGCTGAACGGCTACCGGACAGAAATTGCCACTTTACAGGTGCGGAACAGAGCATTGCTCCGTGAAACGGCCTAGAAGCCTAAAACGATGTTGATAGCCTACAAAATAAAAAGGCAGATCAGGATGACCAGGAAGAACCGTGGACGTATTGGGTTGGCCACCGCAAGCAAACAATAAGTGAAATCGCCTGGGCGTGACCCAAGCACGCGAAGGCAGTAGAATCAGACCCAACGCACCAATAAAAACCGGTATTTCTAAATGGCACAACTACGAACAAATGGCAATTCATGGGCATGCCAAAAGCGGATAGTAAAGATCACAACATGTCTTGCAGACTGCGCATGCACGCTGCCTAGGCAGTAGTGAGCTTTTGAATAACAGCACTTTTCACCAACTTCTTCATGCTGGGCAGTTCATGGAACCAGCTCCCAGTCCGGTGGGACAACATAGCCATTTCATTATTTTATTTTTAGCAGCCTCGACCAGAGAGGGGCATTTGTACATCACACTTTCTAAAATTTAAGTGAAAAGCTACATTGCAAAAAAGTGCTAACAATTCATTATGCAATAAGTCATTGTATCCTGTAACATGAGCAAACACCCCTATGTTACAAACAGTCCAGATTCACTGAAATGTCAAGTAAACATTTCTTGTGAATCCGAGCACCACTGACATGAAAAGCGAAAACGGCATGTATAACTGCCGTCTGCTCCAGGCTCTGCTAAGGCATTCCACTGTCCCATTGCAAGACTAACTTGAAAGTCATACCTGTGCCGTAATGCCACTGCACTTTAATGTTAAGACAAAGATTGTAACTTTCACAGTGCTCAAATTTAAAGGCTGTGGCTGGTGCCCGTTGAGCAACTATGTGTGCACTTTGCAACACTGTGTGTCGCTGGTGAAAAGCACTGTGCACGCATTGTTACAGGGAACAATGCACCTCCTCCTCCACTGGCCCTGGGACCATTGCATGACAATCTCCTTCTCCCATCTCTTCTTCATTTTCTGCCCCATGATACTCTTCCTCCTGTTTGGTGGACTGTAGCAGGCAGACGTCCTCCCATGTTTTGAGGGCTATCTGTTACACCTTCTTGGACATCTTTTTCAGCTTCAGTACTCTCTCCTTACTCAGTTGCCTCAGATCTGTCATGATGAGACTCTCAAAGCTGCTCATATCCACTTCCTTTCTCTCAGATACAAACTACCAAGTACAAAACTGCAAGGTAAGAATGCAATTTGTGAAAATTCAAACAAAAAAGGCCAAATTAAAAATCAAATGTCAATTTGAAAAACAAAAGTCCATTTTGATGTCAGATTACAAAAGGGATTTTTGATTTTATCTTAAGTCATTGAGTGACACTGAAAAACAAAGATCCTTGATCCCACCGCTGAGACACTAATGTAAGAAATTGGGTTAATAGTTGAAGGGGATCCACCTCAAGTAATAATCACAATTTTGTCATAGTAAACCACTAAAGTCACTAAATAAAACTGAGTTGGTAACTATGGCATAGAGCAGCCAGGCATACAATAAAGGCACTAGGTAAAGTATTTTTGCAGTACTAGAGTAATATTTACTGAACACAATGACACCAAAATGGCAAAAATTAAATAAGAGAAACTAGAGATATGAATTAAAAAACATTTTAAACTAGAAATAGTGCCAAGAATCACAAAGTGCCAATGATATTCAATGGTCACTGTAGACTAGAGCCAGGTGCTGACCGCGATGGAGCACAGGTTGGTTACACCAACCAGGTTCATCCTGGGCATAAGATTTTATCTTCTAACTTAGAACCCAATTTATTTCTTGGCGGTAAGGATACTGCATCACAAAGGCGACAGAGTATCCTTAACACCAAGAATGCAGTTCGCTCCTCAAATGTACATTAAAACGGATTTTAGGATTAATCAAGGTGGGGACTCTGCTGTCTCTGCTGTGATGAATCCCCTCTGACGGCCTTGTGGAGTAAAGGTCATCAGAGGCTGATCTGCCATTCTGACCACCTAATTTATATAAGCAGAATTACAGGTCAGTTTTCACTGCCAGTCAAACCCAGGAAAACCCTGGCAGTAAGGGGCAGTGAAACCTGCTAAAAGCTCCCCTCGCTGTGGGAGCAGACTCCCAAGGCAAAGGACGCATTTTATTTTTTATTTTAAAAAAGAAAATCCAGTTTCTGGATGCCATGCAGGCGGTGGCAATCCGTCCACCATCCTTGCCCGTCCGCCACCTTTCTTCCCCACCGCCAGCCATATTAGGATGGCCTGGGAGGAATGCCTTTCCGTGGCGGCATTGCATACGGTTCCTGTTTTGGGGGCCCGGTGTGGGTCCCCACGGTGAAGGGGGGGGGGGCACATGCGGGGTACCAATGGTACCCCCCTGCATTTGTCAGCACAACATGGCAGGCACCGCGCGGTGCCTGTCATGTTGTGCTGTGAAACGCACAACA
This sequence comes from Lissotriton vulgaris, assembly GCF_964263255.1. Taxonomy (NCBI): domain Eukaryota; kingdom Metazoa; phylum Chordata; class Amphibia; order Caudata; family Salamandridae; genus Lissotriton; species Lissotriton vulgaris. Next base: position 1,512,188,881 of record NC_141685.1, on the reverse strand, counting down.
AGCATTTTTCACAAAGCGGCGGCCGGTGCTTTTTAAGCACCGTCCACCGCAATGTTAAAAATGCGGGATGCACCCGCCACTGTGGCGGGTGCATCCTAATTGGGGGCATGGTTCCTCCGCCCTCGTGTCGGACAGTACCAGCCCCCGACAGGATGGCGGGCGGACTTTGTCCCGTCCGCCATCCTAATGGACCCCTTAGTTTGTATCCAAAGGTAGACATAGGTTGAGGCTCGCAATCCACTGTTAACAGAGCTTAGAGTGGGTTAGACTCTATTAAGGGGGCTTACAGCACATCTCAGGCCCAATTCTGGCTAAGCTGTTCCTATGGGGCAAAGCCAATGTGCCTGAGGTTCCTCCGTGTCTGGAGTGTAATGTGCGCAAAAAACAATGTACTAAGACCCAGAGTAAATGTCATGGCTGAGAATAATTTACGTATTTAACCCATTATTTTTCATAGGTCTGAATTCACACAGTGGAAGATATCCCTCTAGGATAACTTATAATTGGTGTAAGGATACCAGCTTCTTTCTGGAATCGATACCCCATCAATGTGTTGTGACCGCAGCCACAAATTTATATTAATATGGGTTTGCAAGGAAGAAGGGGACACCTCTTTTATGCCCTCTTCTCCTTATGTGGACATTGCAAGTCACAAATCTATAAAAGACATAATGACACTGCAGTACATTGCCAATTTGGCATTTGCACTTCAAAAGTCTGTAATTTTGCAAAACGCAGGTTTTTCAATTACAAAAACATTTTGCACATCAGGTCCCAAATTCTGTAAATCATACGCATCTAACTAAATATACTGACAAAGATGAAGAAATGACTACAGTGACTAAGTAATTAATGGACATTCTCATGCATTGCATGGCTGACCTCAGCATTGGGCGCCTCATTGAGCAGAATTTAAACCTGTGGATTTGTACAAATTGCTGATAGGACTGATGTATGTTTTGGAACAGTAGATTCGTTAACATATGTAAACATATGGACTTGTGAATCTTATTTTTTATTCAGGTGTTGAAAATCATCACAAAAATACAGACTTACATTCCTTCAATCTTACATGTGTTAAAAAAAACTATTTCCTTCACCCAGGAGTGACTCCTACTGGACGGGGGTGGCGAGGCGGGAAGGGGGGAATGGAAAAGCAAAAAAACACTTACCTGGCCGCCGCCACTCCTCTGTCCTCTCCTTATCTTCTTCCTGTCTGAAGTTCAGCAGCAGGTAGCACCCGGGCCCCAGGCTCCCCATAACCAATCACAATGCTGCAATGTAGTGGTTTGATTTGTCTGAGCGCTGTGGGTCGGCGCTCAAACTGGAAATGACAGCATGGTCATGTTCTCCACCCAGGCTGTAATGTAGCCTGGGTGGAGAACATGCGAAGTGCGCATGAATGTTTGGCCAGCTGTTACCACTCCTCCTCCTGGCCCCTGCTCTGTTAGCAGAGCAGCCCTGCCCCACCCTACCCCGCAGCAGGAAACTGAAAATGAAAATGATAATAACATTGGTTATTATTTAGTTTTCCTTTAACTAATGCTCGCAGAGCAGTGGGGCGATGCTCCTCCTCCTTAACGGGCGAGCCACCACTGCCTTCACCCCACTTTTCATGGATGAATACCACTTATGGCTCCACTGCATCCCCTTGTAAGACTTTTATTGGCTGTTGTAACATTACTCCAAAATTTGCACTAGCCACTAGGTGCACAAGTACATCAAAAGAGGGCCCTAAACAAGATCTTGGTGCAAACGGCGCGTAAATCGATGATCGGGATAAAAAACACGAAGTTATCACGTGAAGTATAGTCACAAGTAAATTATTATTATACGGGAGGAAAATGTAAATTGTTGATTGATTTGCCCAAATATAAAGAAGGCTCCGCGTATATGAATTGTGTGGAAGCCCCATACTAGGACACTTTCTACAGGTTGCATCCCGACCAGAATCGGTGTGCGAGCCTCACCCCAGTTAATGATCAATTGTTTTACTATATTTCTGCACTCTTATCTAGAGCCGAGAAGTGGACCCTGTAAAATATCATTATTAGAAAGGAAAGAGTTGGCGTCCTGCATATTAACCTCACAGCTGTCTAAGGAGTAAGAGGAAATATATGGGTTTATCCAGGGCTTTAAGTGGGATGAAAAAACTGGGGGGTCTCTCAAGGGGGCGTGGCCAATGTAATTAAGGGCGTGCCTTAAAACACGTAAACTAAAAGTTTGTGCTTAGCATAGTGTGCTGCCCCACTGGTATTTTGTTGTTTTTGTCTTTAAATCCAGATATACGAAACAACAAGTAACTTCATACTTGCAACAAATCAGGACTATTGGCTTTGTCAATGGTTGTTGGTTGCATAAGATAAATAAGCAGCAACTGTGGCTTGTATATAATATTGAAAAAGCTTCCACATAAAGACCTGGTGACACCACGACAATGTTACTGCTCCTTAGTTCCGAGAAGAGAAATCCAGAGAGAAACTGACTCTCTTTAAAGGATTTCTCTTCCCTATAACGCACGAAAAAAGAAGGACCGCCTGTGCCAGGGCACAAAACAGAGCCCGATAGAGACCCGTTTCGAGGCCTCTGTAAAAAAACTGCCGGTGCTCAGACCCGGTGAGACCCGGCCCACTTAAAGCCCATGGTTTATCTATTGGCAGTGACATGATACTAGGATCTCAGACTGCCTACGTCACTTCCACCACTTTGTTGCAGTGCCTTGATTTTACGGGGAAAAGCAAAGTTTTAGAACCTTACCATATGCTTTTGAATGACAGGTGCATGTGAATGGAGAGATTTGTCAAATACTATACCGAAGGTTGCTCTTGGGGCACAGCTGTCTATCTAAGAAAGCATCTTTGCACGGTTCTTGGTGAAGTGAGCAGACATATATGTGTTGTCATCCCCAGCAACACTTCAGCATACACTCGGCCAAGAAAAATACCTCTGCAAAGAGCTGCTGGTATTGTGATGTGGCAAGGGGTTGGCCTGGCATGGGAACTGAATGCGTTTTCGAGGCAAACCCCACAGCCCCCCTATAGCAAAAGGGGCGCCAGCAGCGAGCTTTTGTGCTGAGTGACTCTGCCCTGTTAGAGACTAGTGCCAGTCGAAGGAAGGCCCTGGAACAGAAGAGCCCGGTGTCGCGCATAGCTGACACTGTGATCCCGTCTCTGATGGAGACGCCAGGGACAACATGGCGCTTTACAAAAGGCCTCTGTTGGAGCCACATTCTACGAAGGCGTTACCTGGGAATAAATAGTAAGACTGTTATTCTCGTCCGTTAATGGATTTTCTCTCTAGGGGACAATAATTAATATTTTGACGTTGTCAGTTGTGGCTACAGGAAACATACTGAACGCTACCAGCTGAAAATAATATCAGAAACTGTAAGGGCCACGGGACAGTATATATAACCACACAACAGACAGCGAACACTACTGTCGTGTTTCTTATACTGTGGTTTGCATAATCTCCCTAATCAAGAGTGAATGTGTGCTCGTCATGGGATTCTGGTATAGTTGTATGGGTTTATATTCGAGAACTATGTGTGTGGCTGGACTCCAAGAGGTGAGTGCCGCTCTGGCATTTTTAATTAGAAGTGGTAGTTTGACAAATATATTTTAAGAAGTTGTGTGTGATTCTCAGGAATGAAAATTAAAACCACTTTAGAAAAAATCTTCTTAATCAATATCAATTCAAATGCACAAGTCACATATTTCTCTGCTCATCCGTTTGCTAACCCCCTCCCAGTCCTCACATCGCATGTGTGACTTTCATCTTTTACTTTCTCATTTGCATGGGAACCATGACATGCCAAGAAGGGTTCCCATTCGAAATAGGCTATGTACATTTGATATTAATGTACACATGATTACGATTCTCTACATCTGTTTGGAAAAGGATGATATTTAGGTTTAAAGCCTTGAACAATGCACAGCTTAAATAATTGTCATATGAAATGCAGGCCCTCACCAGATTGAGTGAGGCCAGCCTTGTAGCCTATTTTAAGAGCAGAATCCCATTCTCTACTAGCCCACCATAACATCAATGACCAGCCCATGCCACTGAAATCAACCAGTTGCAGACCATATTCGACTCAGTCATGAGTATTTTGAACTGGGCCAGTATGCGAATGGACTCCCAAAGGTTTTTAAGAAAAGTACTGAACGTTTTATAGATTGTGGATGAATGGTCTTCAGTGATATTTTATAGGCGACACCAAAGGGCGTGTTCAAGTAGCACCAGATTTGGACCACGACCTGTAAGCAGCTTTAGAAAATGTTTTAATACCAGTCACATATTGCACCCAGTACAGCAAGTTAGTATCCAATATTCTCATGCGGTCTCCCTCAATTCCTTTTTTTTTATTGTGTGAAATGATAATTTGAATGCATATCTTTCAAAGTTAGTGCATAGTAGCCATAGGTTTTAGAGGCAGTTCTGGGGTGGGATAGACAGAGGAGCCCACAGACAATCCAGCCCTGAAGCAGTCAGTGGCGCATCCAATCAGGGGTCTCCTCTAAGTCTGCAATGGACGATCCATACTTGTCTGCACTGATAAACGGGTCAGCCACTGACAAACGAGACAGTGCAAGGCAGCAGCCAGAGTGGACACTCGCATAGACTTTTCTCGGTTTGGAATGATTGGCTGTCTTTCCAGCTCCCTTGCTGCTGTCACTCTCTCGTGAAAGTGTGCGTTGGGCACGGAGGAGGAGGCGCCTGCTATGAACTCTTGGAAGGAACAGCAACAGGTTGTTGCCAGACATAGAATTAGTACAGCCCAAAGGTTGTGACTTTTCAGCATAAAGTTGCGGTTTCATGAATATCCCTCGTCTAAGGTTCCAAAGTACCTGCGTGCTGAGCTAGGTTTAGGAGCTGCTTGGCTGAGTAGATTATGCACACACTACTTACTAGAAGATCTGGGTTAGCGTTAGCCACAGGCTTTTCTGAAATTGCATGTCCTTGACAGTGATAGAAATCAAACGACCAGAGTTTACATTTCGCAGGCCGTCAGCGCAGAGAGACTTACCTTTGGCAGGCCGTCAGCGCAGAGATACTTACCTTTGGCAGGCCGTCAGTGCCGAGAGACTTACCTTTAGCAGGCTGTCAGTGCAGACAGACTTATCTTTGGCAGGCCGTCAGCGCAGACAGACTTACCTTTCGCAGGCCGTCAGCGCAGAGAGACGTACCTTTGGCAGGTCGTCAGCGCAGAGATACTTACCTTTGGCAGGCCGTCAGGGCAGAGAGACTTACCTTTTGCAGGCCGTCAGTGCGACAGACTTACCTTCAGCAGGCCATCAGTGCAGCCATGTAGCAGCATGTCTTTTATCTTCCTTCTGGACCTGATGACCCTTTGCTGACGAGACCGCAGCAAAAGCCCTCGTAAACTGACCCCACAAAATTGCCCACCAATGTAGAAAACGAAACACATTTTCTAAGGAAAGCCTAGGGAGACCAATTAAGGAGATCTAACTATTTTAACCAAATAAAGTGCACTGCTCAATTCTATTCTCTATTCGATCTGAGTATGGGAAACAGGTCAAATGCGGCCTTCAGGTCGGCTTGATTAAGAGGTTAGAGTAAATACAAGAAAAAAACAGTTTAAATACCTAAATTAAAAAAGAACTGTTTCCCAAAGTTTCTGAGTAGTAGCACAATGGGTTAAAGGTGGACACACAGCAGCCCATGTAAAAGTTCTGTTTCAGTGTAACACCCAGACCCTTGCTTTGATATTTCCTGCATGCATTATTGAGTGCATGTATACAATGTGTATGTGTAGCACGTACACAACAGTGAGAATGCCCAATGTGAGAATACTTGCTGGGTCAAGCAAGATCCATTCTGGATGATCCCTGGTTTAGCATGGCACACAATTGAGACCAAGCTACACCTTCCCATGACACTGGAAGAGTACTAATTACATTCCTGAAGCTGGAAAGTGAAGACCTAAACAATGAAGTGAGGGAGGATGGAGACAGGGCTGCCCTCTATGAGGGCCTTTCATCAAGAGATTGCTGATTGGGCAGTCATTTAGTGGATAGGTGGACAGCAGGAGAGATGGGGTGAGCCAGCATATCCTGTTGTTAAAGGTGGGGAATTTTCTAAGACGATCCTGCTCTTTTGTCTGTCCCTGAGTACCACTCCAGGAAGGCCAATGACAGCCAAGTGCAGAGTCTTCAAACTCATTGTGCCCATGTTTTGGTTGCTCTTGCTTGCAGCCAGCATCATCACAATCTGCTGTGAAAAGCTTCATCTTGAACAAACGCTGCCTCTGCACTACTGCCAGAAAATTACATTTAAAAGGGAGTTGCCTCTAATCAGTTCCAAAATCTTAGTCAATGGATCAACATCCCCAGTCTGGAACATGCTCATAGAAGTAGGACTCAAACCACCTGCTTTCTTTCAGTTCTAAGCTGCTTCATTGACTAAGTAAGGGAGTGCACTAAAAAGTACTTAAAGCATGGGTGAGACCAGGGTTGGTGTCTGCATGACAGCAAGTCAACCAGAGGCGAGGGGACATTTATCTGTCTAGTCTGAGCAACGTTCTGGTGTAGCTGAGGGTCTGCTTGGCACCAAAAAGCCTGCCTGCATGCTCAGAGGGGGAGGAATGTCCCTGCCCTTACAGGAGGAGTGACTGTCCAGGAGAAGTCCAGCCATGTCCCTGGAGACTACTATTGCGAGTGCCACTGGCTCCAGCCAAGATGCAAAGGGTCACCCCAGGCACGTCCATAAAGAAAACTCAGAACCTCTGTGTGCTGTATGGCATATCTGCAGTGTTTGCATAGGGACTTGTGATGGTGTGCAATTTACCAAAGTGAATCATCATCGTCGATGTGAGAGAAAAGCTACCCCCAATGCCTGGAGGGTACACATTCTCAGGACAAAGCAGACAACAACCAGGGCAGCTGCACTGTGCATCCTAGAGGATCCAATGAGGCAGCGGTCCATGGTCCTGCACCACTTTCGAGGCTGCGGCTTACTTGATACAGATAAGTGTGCAGAGTGTCCCCTGCAAACAGGTCAGAGCCTGAAAGAAAGACTGAGATCATATCTTGAACTGTAAAAAAACAGACTGCTGTTAGAAGCATAGGGTTACCAATGTAAATTCTTTTAGATCAAGATCACACAAACTTACCAACTGGTTGATACGGTGATACTTGCTTTGTTCACTCTAAATGTTGGCATGGTATTCCCAGATGTGGGTCCGTTGCTCACTTTTCCACTGGATTTAAGCTATCCTAGCTGATGAGGGCTGTTACACCAAAACCGGTCCCAGGATTCTTGTTTCCAGTCCAGGGAGGACCTGGCTTGGCAGTTCGGGCTGGACTGTTCCCATGTTGCACCGGGTCAAGTCTGATTTGCACATGGCTGGGTCCAAACTTGGGTGGTGAAGTGAGATAAAGAACAATGATGGATTCAACGCAGATCTGTGACTGGGGGTGAGTGTCTGAAACGTTTCAGCACTGCGTCCATCATCTCGTTGTGTTTGCTTTGTTCAACCGTAGTTGGCAGGGCATGCCCCGGCGTGGGTCCTTGCTCACTTTGCCACTGGATTCCAGCTAGCCTGGCTGATGAGAGGCATTACCCTGAAACCGGTCCCAATATGCTTGTTTCCAGTCCAGGGAGGACCTTGCTTGGCAGTTCGGGCTGGACTGTTCCCAAGAGTCACAGGGTCAAGACTGATTTGCATATGGCTGGGTCCATACTGGGGTGGTGAAGTGAGCTAAAGAACAATGATGGATTCAACCCAGATCTGTGACTGTGGGTGAGTGCCTGAAAAGTTTTAGCACTTCATCCATCATCTCCTTATGTTTGCTTTTTTCACCCTAAGTTGACAGGGTATGCCCAAAAGTGGGTCCCTTGCTCAATTTGCCCATGGATTCAAGCTGGCCTTGGCTGATGAGGGTTGTTACCCCAACACGAGGCCCAGGATGCTTGATTCCAGTCCAAGGAGGACCTGGCTTGGCAGTTTGGGCTGGACTGTTCCCATGAGGCACAGGGTCAAGACCGATTTGCATATTGCTGGGTTCAAACTGGAGTAGTGAAGTGAGGTAAAGAACAATGATGAATTCAATCCAGATCTGTGCCGGGGTGAGTGTCTCCTTGTGTTTGCTTTGATTTGGTGAATACTTAGTGGACATGCACTTGTGCTGTTGTTGCTTATACCCTGTTATCCTCTTGAGATATTCCTGGCCTGGAGGATCCCCACAGTAACATGGAAGGGAGCATTAGAGGTTGTGGGGTGCCTATAGGGGGAACCCGTATTTGGGAATAGTGAACCTTGCATTGAAACCCATTAATATGTGTAATCTTTTGATTTGCTATTAGAATAAAGTACTTCTCTTTGATAAGCACTGGACTGAACATTGAATCATTGTGTCTGTTGGTTGACTATTACCTTCTGAGTCTTTGCCCCACCCCATACAAGCTTTGACCTTGCTACCTTGAGAGTCAAGTTCGGAAAGAGTGTATTTGGGCCAGTTGATACAGCCATAGGAGGATAGACGTCACAGTGGCGGCTCCCCCATTGGGGTGTAGAGGCATTGCCCCACTGCTTTCTTGCTGTGCGAGAAGGCAGAAACATAAATGGTAATAACTACCATTTTATGTTTCTGCCTTCTCGCACGGCGAGAAAGCAGAAGTGCCTGGTTGGGGGTGGGCAGTCCTGCTCCGGGGCAGGGGTAGAGTGGCTTCCCCACTGTTGTGCGTACTGAATGTTTGGTTGGCCCTGGGGCTGACCAAACAGTCAGTATGCACAACATCCCCCCCTGCCCTGGAGCATGACCGCCCACTCTCCCTTTTTCTCTATGTATGCTACTGCATGCAGCAGCATACATAGAGAAAAAGGCCCGGGTGGGGCGCGCTCCACTGCACCTCACCAATCACAGCGCTGCAATTGCAGCGTTGTGATTGGCGGAGGGGAGGGAGGGAGGCTGAATTTCCTGGCTCATGACGATGCAGTAATTTGAAAACAAGGCAGGACAGCGGGAATTGGGAGTCAGACCCATCCAGAAGCGGAGGTGGCCGGGGCGCAGGACGGTAAGTAAACTTTTATTTTAGGTATTTTTTAATTAAACAAACCCCTTCTGCCTCCCCCACCCCCTCCCCCCCACCCGACCGTCTTCCGGCCACGACTGTTACAGCATCTGGAGAGCTGACCTGCCTGTTGTTAATTTCTTTTCTTCTTTTATCTTCTCTCTTACAAGAAAGATTACATTGCTAGGGCACAGTTTCTTTCTTGGTCTTGTGCTTTTCCTGAGAGTCCTCTTCATCAATCACAGTTGAGCTGGATTATCACCCTGAGTGATGCGTTTTGGTGTTGCCTTGCGAGCTTTGATATCTTCAAATTCAGATACAGTCTGTTTTGGGAAGCAGGGGCGTTGTTTGGTGATGTGTTTTGAAGTATGAAACTTTCACACCAACTCCTGGCCATTGGCTCCCGCAGTTACAATTTACTCTTTCCCGGCTTTCACTTGTGTCATTTCCACATTATATAGCACAGATCAGTTTTTGTTGCTTATTTCTGCACCATCACCAGAGTCACCTTTGTTGAGATCTGGTGCGTGTACATGTCACCCTCTGTCAGCATACTGTTTCATCTTCTCTTTTGTCGTCTGAACCTTTAGGCACATGAGTCAGAGCTGCTGGTAGCTAGGAATACGGGTGCACGTCTCTTGTACTAGCATCAGCGCTGGAGAACATTTTCACATGGAGCGGTGAGGGGTGTTCCTACAAGCCCTTAAGATGATGGTGAAGATTTGTTGCATGGGCGTGTGGCTTAATTCAGCTGGTTGGGGAGCATTATCGATGCATTTTCACTTCTTTTTCTCGTGATTTTTTTTCACCAAAGTTCATTTGGGCTTCCGGTTTTAAGTACATTTTTTGTATTCAAGTGTTTCTTACTTACACTGCATCCTGTAACCACACTGTCAGCTGGGGACACTGTTCGGCAAAGTGAGTTCTTTCCACTTTTCTCAAATTACACCATTTAATAGGGTGACACTTGTGATCTTTGGCAAATAATATTAGTATTTTCTGCATTGGTTTCATTGGCGACCAAGTGTCATTGTTTCAACTAGCTGAGCATCATTGTTAAGGCTGCAGCTACGACTGGATCAGTTGGACGTGGAAGTGCCTAGAGTCGCACCAATTTGCACAAGCCCTCGCAGCCGCACCCACTTTGGCTTTTCCGTCATTCATATTCTATTTATTCGTGGCGATGTTAGCCCTTTTGGCTGTTTTGTGTTATGGGCATTTGTGTAGCGCTTTCTGCTGTTGGTATTGCACAGTACTGCTTGTTTATTCTGAGCGAACTTTTGCACAGCATTGCCTATTGCACTAATCGGTTGTGTCTGTTGTGAGTAGTGTTTCATGGTATATGATTAGAAGAGGATTGTTTTCTGTTAGGTTTAGAAGTGGTTTGTGGATGTTAACTTGAAAGTAAAGGGTGCTCGGTGTAGATACAGATTTTTCTGATGCAATGTGTGTATGGATGGGGGTGCCAGAGAACTTTTCATTTGTATCTCTTTAGTAAAAATATTTCTACCAATACCTAAAACAGGCACAATATGGGCAAAAGCAGCACAAGCTCCCCCAAAATTAAACCTAGAAATAGGGTAGATGGCAGTAGTAGTCACCCTTGGAAACACCAGGTGTGATTCCTAAAGAGCGTTGCCTGGACCCACCTATGAGACCACGGAGCCACTGTAAATTATTCTATTACACTTGTAATATTTATTTAGCAGTGTTCATGCCTCTGAGGCCTGGCCGTGCTGCTTGGTCTGACTCTTGGTTAAGAATCATGGCTTGCCGGTTCCAGTTTCCAGCACCAGATTTAATTTATCATCTGATGTGCCATTGAGCCTCTGAGCAGGCAGAAAAAGAAGAAAGGTTAATAAAAAAAAGAATTCAGTCTCGTTTCTAGGTGCGTGTGCGAGTAAAAGTGTGTTTGATTGAGAGAGAATGAGATTAAGCGTAGTGCTTGAGTGTGTCAATGAGAATGAGAGTGAGAATCAATGAGGGAGCGTGAGTAAGGGAAAGCGAGCTAGTGAGTAAAGTAGTGGGAGTTACAATGAGTGTGTGAGGGGGTGATTGAAAGGGAGTGGGAGTGAGTCAGAGGTGCCTCTTTTAATGGTGCAGCTGGTGCAATTGCACCATGGCATAGAGGCCCTGGTGCAGCTGCTCTCGCAGCGCTATTAAAGCAGAACAACTGTACCCTAGAAGTTCAGATCAGAGACCCTGTATACCAACGGCTGTGATTGAGGGTCAGTGATTATGAAAGTCTGTGTGCATGTGCGTTTGTGTGCAAGAAGCAGTGAGTGTTAGTGTATGGGTGCTTTTGTGTGTTAAGGCACCCAAGGCAATTTTTGTCAGTTATGAGGGGAACCAGTGGCAAGTATTACAGCTCACCACTTTCAGGGATCACCAGCCGCCACTGAGACCACAGGAAGCAAGAAGAAATAGCCCCAACCTCCACTGTTGTGACCAAGTTGTTCCTGTCTGCCGTGTGCCCCCCCCCCCCACCCCCACCCTGAATGAAGTCAGACACAAATGCAGTGATAGGTAAATAAATACCTCTATTTAATATCATATAATAATTTTTACTTTGAACTGAAATTCTAATTGTAGTGCCGGGTGTGATGCCCTCTCTCATCCGCTGTTAAGTGGTCTCATTTTTATTATTACCTGGCTCCCAAAAAATATATATCTCGAAACACTGACTGAGAGGGTGTGTCATTCATGGCAATGAAAGCATGGTGCCAAACCCAATAATTGCCAATGTGACTACTGACATCACCATAGGTATTACAGAAGGGTTTTTATACATTTGATAATATCTGAAGAGCAGAAGATCACAGTGAACATGATTACAAGAACTATGTTTTTGAGACATGTAAACCCTACAAGCGTTTCGTTACAATTTTTTTATTTTTTGCACTTTGTCACGTATTATCTTAACAGATACGAGAAAGCTGGGGCTGAGTTATGGCGGAAGGTGCTTATGGCTGGAACGTCTGTTAAACAAACTGCACAACATTGAACTAATAACTAGCAACTGTTTTATTAAGGATCTAGTAAGTGCTGTAACAGGTGTCACGATTGCCTATTTCGTTGGTGCTCAGTTCATTTTCCTCAAAAAGATGAATCTGTTGGCTCTCGTTGGATATGAATTCATGACCCGTAGGTGACGTCAGATTTCCTCAGTAGAAACCTATATCACTCAACCATTACAGCTATGACTCTGTTCAGAAAGTTAAAATGATTAATAAATATGAAGCAAATATTTGATAGTATTGTTCAACGTTTATTATGTCAGAACTGATACTCAGGAGAAAGTACTAAATGTTTAATAAAAGGCTTTAGTTCCAAATATAGGATTAGGGTTGAATGGACTTCATTTCTCAAATCTCCAGAGGATTACGAAGAGACTAGGTATACTTGCCTCAGGTGTCCCTTCATCTAATTTGTAATTCAAATATATTAAACTTCACCTGCTAAATATGACAAATTATACATGGGCTGTGAAGCTCCCGTGTAATGAGCTGCTGTCCTATACTTTCATCTCCTCAGGAATCATTTCTTTATTACATTTTGTATTTTATTACACACGGCACAACTCTGACCTTCAAGTATTATAATTAAGGCCTGCAAATGCGGGTCATTTAGATAATCGCACAGGCGTGAGGAAGAGTTCGATAAAGCGATCTCGCTCGCACTATTGCTGCATTAATCTGAAAGGTTACCGCGCCTGGACGCCGCCACTTTGTACGATAATAGGAGACGGAGATTCCGTCATCTGAGAAACCTAGAGCGAAGCAGGTCAAACAAACCACAGACACCAATGACATCTATGTAACCCTATTTACATGAACATTTAAATATGAATTCTAATAGAGATTCCAAAGTCCATAAGAGCCGAATGACTCACTGAAAAGTTAAAGTTGCTAGCTGACCATAAATATCAGCAGGGCTCACTCAGATCAAGCTCTAAATTTGCAATAGCACAGGCAGGACACCATAAACCATAACTTGATACATAATTCTACAAATCAGAAACGCTTCTAGGCGCTCTTTTACTAAGGTCTCTGGCATTGTTCCATCCAATATTTCTTTATTTAACTATTGCAAATATCAGTTTTTACCTTACCTGGTGAGAAATGAAGAACTGAAGGAACAGTAAGCAGTCGGGCAGGATCAGGAACAGCGACAGCTTAATTGCACCAAAACTCAGAAGACCAGGTTATTGAATTTAATATTTGAAAACATATTATTTCCACTCAGTTCTGCTAGATAAGCAAAAGGCTAGACAATTCAATGTGTGGTACTCATTCTTACCACTTTGATTAGAATCAACCAATCAATCAATCATAGCATTTGTAAAGCGCACTACCTACCTGTTGGGTCTCAAGGCGCTGGGCGGGGGGTTGTGGGGGGGAGCGCTGCTACTGTTCGAAGAGCCAGGTCTTGAGGAGTCGCCTGAAGGTCAGGAGGGCTTCGGTCTGCCGTAGGTGGATGGGAAGGGTGTTCCACGTCTTGGCGGCGAGGTGGGACAATGATCTGCTGCCGGCGGTCACTCTTCGGATGCGGTGGACGGTGGTGAGGGCGCGGTCTGCGGAGCGGAGCTGGCGGGCTTGTAGCGGCTGAGTCGGCTGTTGAGGTACACTGGTCCGGTGTCGTGGAGTGCTTTGTGTGCTTGGGTGAGGAGTTTGAAGGTTATCCTCTTGTTGATGGGGAGCCAGTGCATTTCCTTCAGGTGGGGTGTGATGTAGCTGTGGCGTTGGAGTCGTTTCACAAGTTTGGCCGAGACTCCTGCGTAGAGTGCGTTGCCGTAGTCCAGTCTACTGCTGATGAGGGCCTGGGTGGCCTTCCTTCTAGTTTCGGTAGGGATTTACTTGAAGATCCTGCGAAGCATGCGAAGGGTGTTGAAGCAGGAGGAGGAGATGGCATTGACCTGCTTTGTCATGGAGAGTGTGGAGTCGAGGATGACCCTAGGTTTCGTGCATGGTTGATGGGTGTGGTGGGTGCTCCTAGTGCCGTCGGCCACCAGGAGTCATCCCAGGCCGAGAGGGAGGAACCGAGGATGAGGACCTCCGTCTTGTCCGAGTTCAGCTTCAGTCCGCTGTTGCTCATATAGTCGGCGACGGACTTCAGTCTTTTCTGGAAGTTCGTTTGGTGGTGTGTGGGGTCTTTGGTGAGCGAGAGGATCAGCTGGGTGTCGTCGGCGTAGGAGATGATGTTTAGGTCGTGCTGTTGGGCAACGTGGGCGAGCGGTGCCATGTAGACGTTGAACAATGTTGGGCTGAGGGATGAGGCTTGGGGTACGCCGCATATGATCTCGGTGGCTTTGGAGCCGAAGGGGCGGAGGCGGACGCTCTGGGTTCTCCCGGTGAGGAAGGAGGGTGTCCAGTCCAGGGCCTTCTCTTGGATTCCGACGTTGTGGAAGCGTGCTCTTAGTGTGCGGTGGCAGACTGTGCCGAAAGCGGCTGACAGGTCCAGGAGGATGAGGGCCGCGGTTTCTCCATTTTTGAGCAGGATCCTGATGTCGTCGGTGGCGGCAATGAGGGCAGTTTCTGTGCTGTGGTTGCTGCGAAACCCGGACTGGGACGGGTCCAGGATGTTGTTCTCTTCGAGGAAGCTGGTCAGTTATTTGTTGACGGTCTTTTTGAAGACCTTCGCGGGGAACGAGAGCAGGGAGATGGGTCGGAAGTTCTTGAGGTTCTTGGGGTTCACCTTGGGTTTCTTTAGTAGGGCGTTGATCTCTGCGTGCTTCCAGCTCTCTGGGAAGGTCGCTGGTTTTCCGGAGGTGGGGTGCGATGGTGCTGCTGGCTTTGTTGAAGATGTGGTGTGGGCAGGGGTCTTCCGGGGATCCGGAGTGGACGGTGTTCATGATCTTGATGGTGTCGTCGTCGTTGATGTTGGTCCAGGCGAGCAGGCGCTAGTGCAGGCGGTGGTCGTGGGAGCGGTGGTGTCAGCGGTTGCCGGGGTGGTGGTGGCATCGAAGCTGTCGTGGATGTCTGCTATTCTTGCATGGAAGAAGGTGGCCAGTGAGTAGCACAGGTCTTGTGACGGTGGGATGTCGCTGGTTTTGGAGCTGTGGTTGGAGAGTCGCCTTCACGATGCTGAAGACTTCTTTGCTGTTGTGTGCATAGTTGTCTATTCGGTCTCTGAAGGCGGCCCTTTTGGCGGATTTGATGAGTGTGTGGTGTCGGCGGGTGGCGTTCCTGTGGGCTGCGTAGCTTTCCGGTGTTCTTGCGTGGGTCCAGTTTTTTTCCAGTTTTCGGCAGGTTCGTTTGGAGGCCTGGAGGTCTTCGGTGAACCAGCTAGCTCTCTTGCTGGTGTGGGTGTTGGGGGGCTTCTTGAGCGGGGCGAGGGTGTACGCGTAGTCTTCGATCCATTGTCTGAGGCTTGTGGCTGCGGGATTGGTCAGGTCCGCGGGTGGGCTCTGGGTGAGGGCGGCGGTTAGTTGGTCCTCGGTGATCTTGCCCCAGCTGCGGCGCTGCATCTTCTGGATGCGGTGGTGTGTCCTGACAGATGTTTCGAACAGGCACTCACCGTGCTAACGCAGTGGTAGCAGCCTTGGTCCTGGTGAAATAGATCCTCAGTCTTTTGTGGCTGCTTAATAGCCAATGCATAGCAGATCATATTGCAATGACCTATCTATCCCCTTGAGAGATTCCTTTTCTGACCAGCCTCACTTTTCTTAGCCCCAGAGAACTCCACAAAAAGCTGATTGTCCACTCAACGACCTTTGGTGCAAAAGGATGTAAAAGTTCAAGGCTCTTTTGGGATCCACTCAATGGAGTCTCTGACTTCCCTTTAGAGGAGTGAGGTGAGGTAAAGAGCGTTGGGAGTGGGATGGATTCCCCAATGTAAAAAGGTGTCACAGTTTTAAGCAAGAAGAATGCCCTGGTCCTCCTCACCAGTTTGTCTGGGAAAAAAGTGGTGTAGGGCGGCAGGACCGAGACAGCCTGGACTTCATTCAAACAATGAGCTCACATGATCACAATGAGAAAGATGATTGAGTCAGTAGAGCATCGAGCAGCTGTGCATCGGCTCGAATGGATACACAGGAGAAACGTTAGGACCAAATTAAGATCCCACTATGGTATCATAATGGATTTGGGAGAAAAGGGGTGTCAAACCTTTAATAAACCTCACATGATTTAAACAAGCACATTTGGTTCGGCAAACACAAAACCCTGAAAGAGCCTAACAAGAAATATTTTATGGTATCCACTGCAAGTCCTTGCTGGGCCAAATATAAAACAAACAATAAAACATCTGACAGTTTGGCTTGTAAGGGGTCGCCATTGTGGACTCCACACCAGGACACACATTTATCCCAGGTCCCGTCATAAACAGACTTTGCAGAGGGATGCCTGGCCATGAGGATGACAGTCAAAAATTGAGGAGAGAGATCAAATGCATTCAACTGGGAACACTCAATCTCCACTCATTGAGGTGTTGATTGCAATGATTCGGTTGCAGAACCCTGTCTGGATGTCATGACAGAAAACCCTCCAAAGCAGTAGCCTGATTGGGGGACAGATGCTCATTCCCAGAAGGTCTAGGTACCACACTCTTCTGGCCCAATCTGGAGATACTAAGATGATTTGGACCTGGTCATTCCTGATCTTCTTCAGAACACAGGTTCAGGAGAGGCAGAAAGGCATACAGGAATCCCATGCTTCACTCTATCCTGAAAGTGGTTTCTAGAGAGAGCATTCTTGGAAACTCCAAAACGCAGACGTTTTCACACTGCACATTCTTGATAGTGTTGAAAAGAGCAACTGCCATTCATGATCTGCCAGGCATTGCCCGCTGAGTTTGTTTGACCTGGCATTTAAAGATCTTGCTAGGTGGTTCATGATCAGGGATCATGAACCATCATGATGATCAGGGAAATGCCCAACACTCCAGCCAATTTCAGTTCTAAGTGTCCTCTTGGCACAGGACATGGAATCACACTCCACAGTGCTTATTGCAGTGTCACATTAGGTGGTGTTGTCGGTAAGAACCTGCACCAGCCTCCCCTGGATAGACAGCAAGAAGGTCTTCAAAGCCTGGTGATGACCACCAGCTCCAACAGATTTATATGGAGCTAGGTTTCCACCATAGACAAGAGTCCTTTGATCTCCAACTCGCCCAGACGACCTCCCCAGCCCAGCAGGGATGCATCTGTCACTACCATCAGCTCTGGGTGAGAAAGGGGGAGATGTCTGTTGCTGGTCAGGTTGCGGTCAAGCAGCCACCACTAAACATCTTACGCATTCTCCTCTGAAACATGGATGACATCATATAGGAGTCCACTCAGAATTCAGATTCCACTGCAGTCCCCGCATATACCACCTGACAAAGTGGACAAGCAGAGGGCAGCAGGTCAAGAGGCCTCACTTCTGCGCTCACTGAGATCCAGCAACAAGGCTGAAACACAGGGACCATAGCTGAAATGTCTTTGATTTGATGTAGGGGAGGAAAGGCTCTAAACTGCACCAGGCCTAGAACAGCTCCTATAAAAGGAAGACTCCACAAAGAAGTCAGATGTAACTTTGGCTCTTTGTTCGAGAACCCCAAAGATGTCAAGGGGTCCGCTGTTGTCTGGAGGTGGTCTATGACTGACTGTGACAAACTTTCCTTCAACAGCTGTTCGAATATATGATGATACAACGAATTCCGTTGCAACGCATGCCTTTACCACGCATGTGTTACAATGGAATTCGTTTAGCACGCATAAACCTTTCACCGACTATTTGCGTGGTGACGTCATACGTCGTTAAAAAAAACTGCATTTTTTTTCCGATTTCTCTTAATCGACTCTGATGCCGACGTGACTTATGGTGAGTTGTTTTATTTGGGGGGGAGACCCCCCCAAGCCCCCTCTTTTTTTTTTTTACTTTTACCACATATGCCTTTACTACAAACATCGTAGTAAAGGCATGCATGGTAAAGGCATTAGTTGTAACCACGCATGCGTTGTACTGCATGCGTGGTTAAAGATTTCGTGGAAACGGCTTCGTTGTAAAAGCTGTTTCCCCAGCTGTTCATCAAGGTAAGGGAAATCTTGTATCCTGAACCTCAGAAGATATACAGCAACCACCACCATCACTTTTGTGAACAACTAAGTGGCACTGGTAAGGCCAAAGAGTAGTACAGCAAACCTTTAATGCTTCTGGGCTTTCTTTAACCGCAGGTAACATCTGTGGGATCACAGGATGGACACAGAAAGTACATATCCTGCAGGTCCAAGGCAATCATCCAGTCGCCCAGATCCAGGGCAGACAGAGCTTGGGTCAATGTGAGAATGTTGAAATGGTTCTTCCAAAGGAAGACATTCATAGGGCAGAGATCTAAAACTGGACAAAAGGTCTTTCTTTGGCACAAGGAAATAGTGGGAGAAACAACCCATCCCCACTTAGAATGCTGGCACGCCCATGATTGCACCCTTTTGATATTAGGATCAAATGGGCGAAGTGCCCATTGTGATGGCCTGACTGTCCAGGTATTAGTGTTTGGTAAACATGTGCAAAGATGCCCATGTTGCTGCCTCACAGATGTCCAGAACAGTACCTCCGTGGCCTAACGTAGTGGTCTTAGTCTTAGTATTCAAACCCTCAGGGGGTTGCTACTTGGCAAATGCTGAGCAGATCTTGATGCAGAGAACTATTTATCTTGAGATGGTCTGCTCCTTTAGAGGTTTCCCTTTCTTAGCTCATAGAGTTGATCGCCCACCTGCAACTCTTTTGTTCGATCAAGGCAGAACCACATGCCCTTTTGGGGTCTAGATAGTGGAGTCTCTACTACTCTTTGGTGGGGTTAGGTGGAGCAAAAAAAGGTAGGTAGGGGGATGTTTTGACCTGCATGGAGAGGAGTTACAATGTTCGGAAGGAATGAGGTATGTGTCTAGGGGACCATCTAGCCTGGGAAAAAGGTGGTGTAGGGAGGGTGCACCAAGAGTGCCTGAAATTTGCTGCCCCTCCTGGCTGATGTGATGGCCACTAGTCAGGCACCTTTGATGGTCAATAGCATAAGAGGGTAATTGTGCAGATGCTCATAAAGTGCATACTTTAAGAAGGTTAGAACAAGATTTAGTTCCCACTGTGGCACAATGAATGGCCTGTGGGGAACATGTGCTCCAAGCCTTTAAGAAACCTAGCCACAACAGGAGACTTCAATAAAGAAGGTTGGTCTGGCAACTACAAAAATGCAGAAATGGCTGATAAATAACCTTTAACTGTGCATAGAGCATAGCCCTGCTGGGCCAAAGATAGAGTAAACAGAAGAACCTTAGCGAGCGGTGCACAAAGATGGTTGATGGCTTCAGATTCACACCATGTCACAAACTTATGCCAACAGCAGGCATATACCGACTTGGTGGAGGGATGCCTGACTGCCATAATAACATCTTAGACTTTAGGGGGAATGTCAAAGCTGTCAACTGTCACTGATCAATCTCCATGCATGAAGGTGAAGGGTGTGCAGGAACCCTCCCCTATTGCTATGACAGAAGATCGTCTCATAGAGGTAATCTGATAGGGGGACCGATCGTCATGCTCAACAGCTCAAGCTACCCAACCTTCTGTGCCCAATCTGGAACTACAAGAATAACTCGGGCCAGTCACTCCTGAACTTATTGAGAACTGTAGGCAGGAGTGGTATAAGCATAAAAGCGCAGAGGAGACCAGAGCTCTACTCGAAATGAAAAGCATATCCAAGCGAGGGTCATCTTGGAAGCTGAAGCACACAAACCTGCTGACATTTTGGATTCTTGGTGGTGGTGAACAGATCTAACTAAGACTCTAACCACTCCTGAAAGAAGCCTTTCTCTGGGTGGAGATACTATTTGTGATCTGCTAGGCGTCTTTGGCTGAGTTTGCCCACCCTGGTATTCAGAGAGTTTGCTCAGTGTTGAACCACCAATGAAATGCCCTGGCATTCCAGCCACGTCCAGAGACACAGAGCCTCTTGGCAAAGATTCAACTACCCCACCCACCTGTTGATGGTGAGGGACCTTTCTTGGGCATGAATTTTGAAATTCTCGATCTCTGAGCTTTCGCGCCAAAAGTCGACATCTATCTGGCTAACACGTAAAGAATGAAACTGACATCAGCACGCTGGGGTGGCGCTTATTTGCGGCTCCGCTCCATCACTTCCTTGGTGAAATGTAGAACTGCGCAACCTAGTGGCACATATGAGCACTGCTGGAAAAAAACGGCCAGTTCTGTGGCACCTGGGGCATATTCTAAAGGTGAGAAATCTGTGGTTAGAAGTATCAATTAGACATATAAACTTCAATTTAGCAGGTCTGTCTTTGCAAGAGGCATAAAATCAGAAATTAAAGTTAAAGGCTGGGCAGTGAATAGAGTGGCTGAGTGTGAATCCCTTGGATCTACCAATAATTCTATCAGCAGATATCTGCAGTGGTCCATTGTTCTGCCACAGCCTGGAACCCATTAATCCAAATATTTCCAATAACAAAATAGGAAGGAGGGAATTGTAAGGCACTAACAGCCAGATTCATCATAGTCCCGTTTTGCGAGTCCTTAATAGCGATTATTAAGGAATCGCTATTAAGGGCTTGCAAAACGGGATTCATGTAGGAATCGCTAAATAAATTGCTATTCCTACACATTCCTTATTTGCGATTAGCAAATTGCTAATCGCAAATAAGGAATAACTCCCCATTCATTCCTATAGGCCTAAAGGCCCATAGGAATGGCCCAGAGGACTCGCAAAAAGGGACGATGATGAATCTGGCTGTTAGTGCCTTACAACTCCCTCCTTCCTATTTTGTTATAGGAAATATTTGGATTAATGGGTTCCAGGCTGTGGCTGAACAATGGACCACTGCAGATATCTGCTGATAGAATTATTGGTAGATCCAAGGGATTCACACTCAGCCACTCTATCGCAAATAAGGAATAACTCCCCATTCATTCCTATGGGCCTTTAGGCATGAATGGGGAGTTATTCCTTATTTGCGATTAGCAATTTGCTAATCGCAAATAAGGATCTGATTTCAAGGGTGCCAGGGGTGTCCAAAGGACACCCTGTAGCACTCCTGAAATGCAAAATACATTGGTGTTGCGCACACACATGTCCAAAAGGACCTGTGTGTGTGTAACATGCAACTTAGAAAAATGCATTTAAATGCATTTTTCTAAGTTTTTCGCTATTTACCACGAGGTTTGACTTCGTGGTAAATAGCGCTCCTAAATTGCGAATTCGCAATTTTAAAATGTTTCATGAATAGCATTTAAGGAATCTCTAATAGAGATTCCTTAAATGCCAATCCTCGCAAAATTGCGAATTCTTTAATAGCGATTTTTGCATTTGGGATGATGAATCCCAAATGCAAAAATTGCACTCGCAAAGGGCCAGATTCTCAGAATCTGGCCCTTTTGCGAGCGCAATTCGCTTGATGAATCTGGCTGTTAGCCATGGCTTTCCCTCCTGCTCCAAGATTTGTGTATGCACAAACTTGAAGCACAAGAGGACCCAGCCTCAAACGTTGGGGTAGCAAGGTTAGGAGAAATCACAGAAGTAGCTGCTTGAGTTTTATAGGCCCCTGGCATTTATAGGATACCTTGTCACAATGGGAGAAGATGACAGATACACACAAGCAGCTCAGGGTGCAGACAGAGGATCAATCCTCTCCATATGGGTGTACCAGTGGGTTCTGGGACCGCACCTACAGTTCCAGCCACTGCCTGTGACTGAGAGCTGAGGGTAGGGTTAACCAACACCCAGAAAATTCGGACATACATAAGGAACTAATATTCATGCCAAAGGATACGTTGGCAATCTTATTGACATACACTTGAAAGAAAAAGCTAGATATCTCTCTAAAAGAAGGGGGCCATTTAAACTTTCAAATAGATACATTAATGGCCAGCATTGGAAGCAATGTCCCTAACATAGAGACATTGCCATTCGTTCTAAGTGGCAGCCTCATTGTTGATAGGTTAAGTTGCTTCTGTATATTTCCTTCAGATTCCATAACGATTGTATTCGCATTCTCTGCTTCTTGTTGATAGATTGTCTATGGACGTATGCTGGATTCTTGGTTGGACTCACTATGAACTTTTCTAAGCAGGCTGTCCTGTGGATTACATGGTTAAACGTTTCATGGCGAAAGCTGCTGTGGTCTGGGGTTATGCATTACTGTTTTTGGATTGCACCTACTTTAGCATTTGTTTACCTACTGCACTCTGTGATTAGTCATGCAATGGCTTCTACTGGCCAGCTAAAAATATGTTTTGGATTTTTTCTGGTGAGTTGTATTTTCCCATGGCCTCTCTTTGATACGTGGCTAGTGCTGTCTGCATTATCATTTTAGTGTTGCTCAGTGGCAGTAGTATGCTGGCTTCAAGCTGCAAATATGTTTCTGTTTTTATTGCCTTGACAGCCTTGGCTAAAGCACTTAAATCAATGGTGGACCTAGTTCACCAGCAGCAACTCCTTATTAGGGGCTTCAGGGTACAGCCCCCTGCCCCCAGTGAGGCCTCTGTGCATTTTTCAATTTAGCAGTGTTCATGACAGCACGAGTTTTGTATTTTCATGAACACTGTCAGTGCACAGGTCTCTGGTCTCGGCCTCCTCTCCAGGCTGACAGGAGAAGGAGTAGGGGTTTCAGGGTGCTGAAGCACGAACCAGCTACAGAGTGTTGTTTCAAAATAAAACATATGTAGTTGGATGTCTGGATTGGGGATGTCTGAGGGGGTATGGTCCCCTCACACAGACACAATTAATTTTTTTTCAGCAGACATACTGCACATGCCTCAGACAGCCACATTTTAGCAGATATAATGTGCTGTCAGGGCACGGACCTAGCATTCGGACCTCAGATAGGCCGGGTGGTGGGGGTATGCTTCGGTGTCCTGAAAAGCCTTCGGAAAGTTCTCGATTTACTTCCCACTGCAGCTCGGAAGACGCTGGCACATGCCCTCGTAACATCACGTTTAGATTATGGCAACCTGCTCTATCTGGGTGCAACGGGCAAGGTCATCAGCCGTCTTCAAGTGCTGCAAAATGCAGGGGCTCGTCTGGTCTTGAGGCTTTCGAAGAGATCGCCTTCAAAGACAGCCCTCCAAGCACTCCACTGGCTTCCAGTAAAAAGTAGGGTTGACTTTAAGGATCTTTGCACATGCCACCGCATTTTGTGCGGGAAGACACCTGCACCGCTACAGGGCCTGGTTACTCGGTATGAGCCTGCGCGCGCCTTGCGATCTTCTGGCTCAGGGCTACTCAAGGTCCCCAAAGTAAAAAAAGCGCGTATCGGGGGTAGGTCCTTCAGGTACTTGGTTGCCAAGAGCTGGAATGCTCTGCCAAAGGAACTGCGCCTGGAGCGCTCTGAGCCCAGATTCAGGAAGAAACTTAAAACATATCTGTACATCCGGTAGGAAGCGTCTGTTGCCGGTTGGGGTAACTCTGCCACCACCACTCACCATAGCGCGGGGACACGCCGGTGCGCGTAACCAGGCGCTTTATACATTTCCCTTATTATTATCAGTGCATCCCTGAAGCCAATGAAAAGCCACAAAGAGCAGAAGGGACAGGATCCCCAGCACTATCACAGCTTCTTATAGGGTTGTGCTTCAGCGTTTTTCAAGATGCTGGGAGAGGGATTGAGGTGGGTCTTCCTCTTTTCAATCCCACCCTTTCTGCTCCTTCTGGCTCTTCATTGGAAATCATGGCTTGCTGGTTACATTGCCCACCACCAGATTCCTGCTCTGCGGCAGCCATGTCGCCTCTGAGTTGCCAGCTAAGTAAGCAAAGTAGGTAAAAAAATCAATGTTATTTTTCTATACGTGGGATTGAGTGAAAGTGTGTGAGTGTGTTCAAGAGTGTCAATAAGAGTGAAAGTAAGTGAGAATCTGAGTTTGAGTGTGTATAAATAAGTGAATGTGAGTATGAGGGAGGGAATGATAGAGAATGAGTGTGTTTGAACAAGTGATTGATTCGAAGTTATGAGATGGAGTGGAAGTGAGTCGTGGGGTGTAGCTAACAATGGTGCCGCAGGTGCAGTTGCACTAAGGCACAGAGTCGGTGTGTGTGTATAAGTGTGTCAGTAAGTGAGAATGAGAAGCACTGAGGAGAAATATGTTTGTGTGTGAGTAATAGTGATTGAGAGTGCGTATGTGAGAGAATGAGCAAGTGAGAGAATCTGAGTAGAGGAAGTGAGGGGACAGAGACTAAATGTGAGAGGAAGTGAGTATGAGTGTGGCAAATCTTGAAAAAAAGTGGTGAACTCCTGACCGGTATTACACCCCATCACTTTCAAAGATCACCAGCCGTCCTGCAACTCGTATTCAGGTGTTTCAGGAAAACTCTCAATTCTCTCTCGCTTCCAGTATCTGCTTCTTTTGTAGATCTTGGGAGGGGTAATGGTCATCGCACCCATGAAACTGAATTGAAAAGAAAATAGCACATCTAGAAGATAAAAATGAATTTTCTTTCTTAAAACTCTTCAGACGGATCAGCTTATATTTTACTTGTGCTGAATTATCCGGAGAGAACTAAGGAGACTCCCTTGTCTTGACACTTGTATATACAAATTGCTGGGGTGGATCCTCCGTAACGGCGGAGGAGCATTGCCCTACTTGTCAGAGTCAGTCAGCGAAAAATAAAATGATAATAAAATAATATTATCATTTTATTTTCCGCTGACTGACTGAGCCAGAGAGTCTTAGGTGGGGCGTGGTCGGGCCATGGCAGTGAGGAGTGATGGTCACTGCAAAGTGCGCATGTCGGTTTGGCCAGCCAGACATGTGCACTTTAGGTTTCTCCAATCCAGCTGTGTTGCCAGCCGAGTTGGAGAAAAGCCGCAGGCCGAGCCCACTCAGGCTAATCTCCACGCTGCTCTCATGCTCGGTATAGTATGAGAGCAGCGTCTGGATTGGGTGGGGAGCCTGTACTTTGTCCCCCAGTGACTGCCGGGAGGAGAGAAACACCAAGGTGGCTTGCTCTGTCAGCGTCAGTGGCAGGACAGGTTAGGCTTTTTTTTTGTTGTTATAATTTCCCTAATCCACCCCCCTCCCCCCCCCCCCCCCATCCCACACACCCACACGTTTGTTTTGCAGCAGCCGCCATTGATGAAGTGGAATAATTTACTTGGTTTGAATGTCTATTTCAGAAATCTACCTCTTGCATATGGGCAAGACCCTGAACTGGCTGTGAAAAGCACCTGTGGCACAGCAGACTGGGCTTGTGATACACGTGTGTTAGTAGTGCGTAGTGCATAGAGCGAGTGCAATCTGTATTTTCATAGACCACATTTATTATTACAGTTTTTACTAAAAGGCAGATTAGCTTTTTAACTTATCTAAAACACAGCCAATGCAGATGCATGTGCCGAATGTGTGATGATATGTTTAGTTCAGTCACAAGATGCAACCAAGCACAGTGAAGTACAATTTTGTACTGTACTAACCGATGACAATCCAAACAGATGCATGTTACTGTGGGGCTCTATTTACACACACAGTGAAATCTGTCGAGGTGCTAAGAACACCGACCACATTGAACTAGGCCTCTGTGTGGGAAGCTCGCATGGGCAATGCACGATTTGTGACAAAGAGCCTTTGAATCACTGCTGCGTCAAATCAACAAAAGCAATCAAGTACATATGCCACAAAGGAGCCATCAATAAGCACTGCTGTAAATGGATTTGTGAACATGTATTCACCGTTAACAAGTGGCCTACTAGAAAAAGATAAACAAATGTCAATAAAATATGCTAAAATATCAACTGATCAATTCACCTTTAAAGTCAATATTTGTATCCAGATTAATACATTCAATCAAGCAAGTTAATGGGCAGCTAAAAATGCTGTCTCTGGTAGGTACAAACCTTTAACAACCAACTTCCTACTATACACATTCCTTCTTATAAAGCAATGTACATGCCTGACTATGGTTGTATTTTCAAATATTTTCATAAGCTAAATAATATTCTGTTGCCAAGATCCCGCGCTGTCACTCATCATTGGCTAAATATCACCCTGTCATAAAATAAATAAGCATCTAACACCAGGACCCCTCGGTGTCCCTTTTGCCATAAGATAAATAAGGGTTTGTTGCCAGGACCGCTCGAGATCACCCTGTCATATATTTTTATAAAGCATCTGCCATCAGGCCTCCTCGCTGTCACTTTTGTCATAAGCTACATAAGTATCTGTTGCCAGAATCCTGCTCTGTCACTTTTGTCATCAGTTCAACAAGCATCTATCGCCTGGACCCCCGCCACCATTTTGGTCATTAGGTATAGGTAGCATCCCTCACTGTCGCTCTTGGCAAAGGCTAAATATGCGTCTGTCATCAGGACCCTTTGCTGCCACTCTTGTCATCAGCTAAAAAAGCATCTCTGGTCAGGACTCCTCTCTGTCATTATAGGGTCCTTATCACAAGTTCCCCATATTTAGATGCGGAGATACCGGGTCTGGGATTACCAGTTTTGTCTAGCATCCCTGCACCAAAAAGCACTACTTACAAGTGATTTTCTCCAGAACCTGGGATAACACGTGGCCACAGGACTACTGCATCCAATTGTGTGTGTTGGTCCCCATTCCGGAGAAAACAATAGTCCCAATTCCTCCCCGCTTAAAGCAGAAGGTAAATTCAGGTGGGGGCTTCGTTTCGGCCCGTATAGAGTGGGACTTATGAGGAGCGTTCGCAACTTATCCTTTGTACAGTAGGGTGCAACTTACATGAAGGGAAGCCTAAAATGAAATAAATGAAAGGGATGGGATGGGTGAAGAGAGAGGAGCTTAAAATCCAAGCATTGGTGCTGATGTAACATTCAATGCCATCTACTTGCCCACTAAGCCCCACCGTGACATCTCTGTGAAGACACAACGGACCGCCCTTGCACACACCGCACCTCTTACATGTATGAGCGTTAAGCCACCGTACTTGTTTTCCTTAGTTTGCACAGTCATGGTCCGCATCAACCTCTCAACATGTGGAAAAGCCTTTTATTGAGTCATTTGTTCGCCATTACGTCAGGTAATCTGTTTTTGTGGAGGGAATGTTCCTGCTGTGATCAGTACCCATCAAGATCGTCGTTCATGACTTCTGTTATTTAGCACTTACTCCCCAGCTACCACACCCAGGTCCCACTTTGGGATCTGCTATTTTACTGCTGTTTGTCTTTATTGTTTTTAATAGTATTCATTAAAATGCCCTGCAAGATCCCAAATGCCAGCATCCACAAAAGCTAACCACGCTACATGGGTTTAGAGGTTAAAAGTTACAATATGTTCAGATGAAGGTCACTTCTATTTAATCAAACTTTGTAGATTGAGAAGAAAAATCCATAGAGTCAGGAAATACATTAAATTGAAAGGGGGATCATCAGCAGCATATAGTGATGCTTTAAAGAGGCCACATGTTGGAGCCTTGTCAATGTCACACAAAAGCACCATGGGATCTTATTGTCACTAAAGCATATCAGACCTTTAGCCCACTCAAGAGAAGAGCTGGCAACAAATAAATGCCAATGTAGGCAGGCACCTTATGACACCAGCCCAACAAGCCATAAGAGGGTACCAGATTTCATCAGATTGCCTCAAAACAGCATTGTTCATATTTTGGTGCCCAAGTTAAAAAAAATCATGGGTCTTGGAAAAACCCTTGTACCTGCCTTTCTTTTAGGATGACACTTCAGTGCTTGCAGAAACGTCAAATTAAAGCATGTAAAGGTAAAGATGCAGGTCCTTACAAGAAAACACAAACTCATCTTCTTGTGACCTTTGCTGGCCTTTTCTGTTATGGCATCAATACAGAAAGGGGGAGGAAAGTGTCGTTGAAGTCTTACCATGCTCCCCCATCATGTTCACTGGACAAAGGGAGCGAATCCCAATTACCCTGTTCCAGGACTTTTAGTGTACCCCCCTGAGTGGAACAGTAGACATGAGAGAGAGAGAGAATGTACCTTTAGTGTTTGACAACATGAGAGGGATAAAGCATGGGTAGGTTATTTTAGAGGTCGGAGGGGGGCTTGGGTGCTATCCTTATAAAGATGATACAACATTACAAAAAATGTTTAATGAACAATGCCGTGAATGAGACAAAACACTACTGTCATGGACCGTTGGTAGAATTCAGTTCTTTCCAAAATGTTGCCTCCAAGGTTTATGTAAGTTGCCCATTAAAAGGAAGAGATGGACAGCTAACTACCTGCTTCTCTTAACGTAAAATCACTTGACAGAGAGTGCGAATACTCTCGAAAAGATTCCAGTTAGTGTCACATTAGAATGCTCTAACTGTATTGCCACGTTTAGTGCATTATTGCAGCTCACATTACTAGCTCCTAGAACACGAGCCTCAGTATTTGGGGCTAAAGACCTCCCAATGATTTCATGCTTCCCCTTCGTTTTTCTCCTTCCAAGTACAATGATAACTTGAGTGATCATGCCAGGCGTTTTCTTGGTCAAATTAAAGCCTTTTCTCTGCTGCAGGATGCCTTCAACGGGGGCAGGGGAAGCACAGTTAACAGTCCAAAACATAGGTCCAGGTAGCACCAAAACTCACACTTCTTTTGTGTTCTCCATTTAATCAGATTCACTTTCAGCGCAATCTTCAAACGTTGTCGTTTAGGAGGGGCATTGCTCACAAGCATTTCTCCTTCTGCCTGAGTGGTAACATTGTGCACTCCGAACGTGTGTGCCACCGAAGAGGACTCATGAGGTGTGTGCCTATTCAGACAACAGTACACGAGAATTTCAGAAGAACAGTGAGGCACGATGTGTTGAGACAGGGCAAATCAGAGTGATTTGGGGTCTCTACCTAATTGATCAACCATGTAGGACCTGAAAGAAAGGTTTACTTATATTACAGGTCCTTAAGAAAATGACTACATGTAAGCTTGTGGTGAAATGGCCGTGACTATTTTTATCTAATAGAAATAGTTTCAATTGAGGGGTTGAGGAAAGCATGACACTATTCAAATGGTATGCTCGAGTCATAATACATTTTGCTGACAGCCTTGTTGTGGTTCCCCCAAACTATTTGCCTTCTCCCTTCTTGTTTGCTGAAATTCGTTTTCCTTGGCATTAGGTCTCTGTGCACTTTACCCCAGTACTAATGTGTCCTCTTCCTCAAACATGGTAACATTGACTTACACTCAATTAGCACATTTATTTTGCTTATAAGTTCCTAGTAAAGTAGTACTACGTGTACCCAGGGCCTGTAAATTAAATGCTACTGGTGGGTCTGCATCAATTATTGTGCACCCCCTTAAGTAACCCTTTAAAAAAAATCAGGCCTGCCATTGCAGCATGCGTGCAGATTTAAACTGCCAATTCGACCTGGCAAACTAAACCAATTACCAGGCCCAAACCTCCCTTTTTAATACATATGTCGACCCTTTGTTAGGCCTTAAATGAAGCATAGGGCAGGGTGCATTGCAATTACAGGACATGAAATTTGGTTTTAGGTTTTACATGTCCTGGTAGGGAAAAACTTCTAAATGTGTTTTTCACTACTGAGAGGCCTACCTCTTCCATAGGATAACATTGAGTTACCTTAGTACATTAAATACATGCTAACCTTTGATTGGGAATAGGTAGAAATATTATGTTTGGACTCAAATGGTTTGTAATTTAAAAATCTTCTTTAATGGTAAAGTCAGATTTTAGATTACAATTTTGAAAATCCTACTTTTAGAAAGTTGACAATTTCCTGCCCTAAACTTTCTGGTGTCCTTCTAGGGGTTTCCAGCTGCCTGAGCCTGTTTATTGCTACTCCGCCAGGAATTCCTAATGGGCCCAGATAGTGAACAATGGGATCTGGGTGTAGAAGGGATAGGGCCATCCTGCCAGGGTGGGAAGGGTGAAGCTGTTGTCTGCCTTGCTACGTTTCAAAGGGCTGCCTCCAGCAAACTCATAAAGGAACATGACATCAAACTATTGTTGCCCTATACCTCTAGGATTCTGGGCAGGGCAAAAAGGGGAAGGAAGAAACTTTCCAGATGTGGAGATACACTAGAAGTTTACCCCATCTCAAAGGGTAGCAGCAGGTATGAATACTGGACCTCCTGAGCCACTCATCAGTACAACCCTGAACCTGTGAGAATTACAGAAGGACTGCCTTGTTACCCAGAGGACTGTCCTGCTGCTTGAGCCCTGCCTTGTTCATCAAAGAACTGTCCTGCTGCTACCAGAGGACTGCCCTGTTGTTTGAGGCCTGCCCTTTTCTCTGAGAAGGAAACTGGACTTGCTTCCTTCATCCTAGGCTAACCTCCACAGGTCGATTGGCTGACCACCTGTTCTGAGCTAAAGGCACACAACTCCAGAGGTATCCCTGAAACTGCCCAGCTGACCTGCTGCAACTAGACCTGTCTGAGCCATGCTGACCTCTGCAGTAGTAAGTTTGTGATCCTCAGTAAGTGCCTCCCCAGTTCCTGAACCCTTGGCTGGCATTGGTTGAGCTCCACCTGTGAAATCCTGAACTTTTTGGACTCTGTGTACCGGATTTTGAGGCAGTAACTTTTTCAGCAGGACTAACCTGGTCCCTGTACCAGGCCTGCACTACATCTTAGTCGTTCTGAATTTGTGACTTGGTACCATTCTAGAGCAACCAGATGCCCACAGCTTGCGCTGTCTTCTTCTTGGCACTATTTTTAAACATTTTTCATTGCACATCTCTGGTTCTACTGATTTGATTTTTGATGTTTTGGTCTCATTTTATTTATAACATTTTCTCTATATTTTTAATTGGTGTAGGATATCTCTTGTGTTGTGTTTTCACTTTACTACTGTTTGTGTGCTGCATGAATACTTAACACAGCACCTCTAAGTTAAGCCTACCTGCTTTTTTTGAAAATTACCAGAGGGTTAGGCACAGGCTCATTTTGTGACTTTTGTGGTTCACCATGACACAGGTTGTGGTTCTCACTTTAGAAGAGTTTTCACCCTC
This sequence comes from Lissotriton vulgaris, assembly GCF_964263255.1. Classification (NCBI taxonomy): domain Eukaryota; kingdom Metazoa; phylum Chordata; class Amphibia; order Caudata; family Salamandridae; genus Lissotriton; species Lissotriton vulgaris. Next base: position 1,512,157,966 of record NC_141685.1, on the reverse strand, counting down.
CTCAATCAAAAATCCAATTTCTTACAATATAATTATTAATAGGAGGTTGGCCCTATTATAGCAGGACTAGCAAGTGTAACATGAAATTAATCACAGTAAAGAGAGCAACACAATCACCCTCTTGAAGAATGAAGGAATTGTCTATCCTATAAATAATGCCTGTTACAACCCTGCATCATAATGGTATTTCTGTGATCCAGATCTGCATGGTAATCATTAGGATAGGATAAAATTTATAAAGCACACTTATACCCCAGGGTGTCAAGGTGCTGAGCAGATGGAGGAGAGAAAGGAGGCATGAATCAGTCACCTATGATGAGAAGAGTCATGTTTTCAGCAATTTTCAGAAAACCGAGGGAGATTCCACTTCGGAAATGGTAGAAGGCAGGGAGTTCAAGAGTTTGGCGGCCGCTCCTGAAAAGGAGCGACCGCTCCATCTGACCCACCGATATCTTGGAGAGATCAGTTTTTTCTGGGAGGAGGATCTCAGAGTCCTTTCTGGGGTGTACCATTGTAACATGGATTTCAGCTGCAGTGAGCCCTTCCTGTGCAAAGCCTTATATATAATGTTAAGGACCTTGAAAGAGATGTGTTTCTTAATAGGGAGCCAGTTCAAGGCACAAATCCCCTCCCTGGATGATTGATGCTTCGGATGTTAAGGATTAGCCTCGCTGCCACGTTCTGAACAACCTGAAGCTTGTTCAGAGAAGCTGAATTAATATTGAGCTACAGAGCATTGCAGTAGTCAAGCCGGGAGGTGACCAGTGCAATGATGGGGGACGGATGCAGTTCGGACGGAATGTACGGTAGCACCTCTGTAAAGGTTTTTAGGATATATAAACAGGTGCTGACAGTATGACTGACCTGGGCATCAAAGATCAGAACCTCTTTGAAAGTGACCCCTAGATGTTTTGCTGTCCTAACCCGAATAGGAAAGGGACTACAGTCTGCAGGCCACCAGGCATTTGACCAGATGGAATTTTGCACATCAAGTACCAGTATCTCTGTCTTATCGGTATTGATTTTTAGGAAATTACCCCTCATCCAGCAGATAATGCTTGCCATGCATTTGTTAAATTTCTCTCCGGCCAGTGGCAAATCATTCAAGATGGAAACAATGATTTGTGTGTCATCTGCATAGGAAATCACCTAAAACCCAAATGATCTCACAAACTAGGCCAGAGGGGTCACATAAATGTTAAAGAGGGTGGGGCTCAGAGAGGTACTTTGGGGAACCCCACAGGGAATACTGAAGGCCCTGGCTCTAAAGCCTCCGCAGCTGACGATGTCCGTTCTCCCAGACATGAAGGAGTGGAGAAGCTGCAGGGCCTTTCCCATAACTCCCACTTCCTGCAGACGTTCAATCATGCATGCTGGGGAGACGGTGTCGAATGCTGCCAACAGATCGAGCATAATCAGCACCGTTGATCCACCCGCATACAAATATGATTAGTGGCTGGAATAAGGGCAGACTCTGTGCTGTTGCTGGCAGAGAACCCATTTTGAGAATGGTCTAAGATCTCCTGTGATTCAACGTGATTCATCAGCTCAGTGTTGATGGATTTCTCCAAGATTTGTTGCTGGGGCGGGCAGAAGGGTTTTTGGAGGAGTGGTGAAATGAAAGCTTCTTTCCAGGTAGTCGGATAGCTATCGAATAGGAGACGATTATTAAACACCCTACACAGGAAGTTTGCTACAGGGTCAGGGACGAGTTTAAGTATCAAGGGCCTGCAGGGATCTGACGGTGCTCCGGATTTCAGGCCCATTAAGAGATCTTTAGTTTGCTGAACTGTGATGAGCGGGAAGGAGGTAAAAACATGCTCCTCCCCATCCTGGGCGACCCCTCAACATTAGATTCTACAGCTTCCATAGGGCTGAACTCCTGAAAGACCATGAGGACTTTGTCCTGGAAGTAAGTGGCTACTCTGTCACAGAAATCTTGGGAGGGGGCCAGCAACTGTGTCCCTGGTGGTTCAGAGATCTCCATAATGACCTTATATAGCATACTAGAAGAATTATCTGCTGAAAGAATCTTTTCGGTAAGAAAAGGGGATTTGGGTTGGAAGATGGCATGCTTGTATTTTTTCAGCAGATATTTCTGCTTAACCTCTTCCCTTGGACAAGGGGCAGCGCACCATCTACTTTCTTCTCTGTGGCAGACCCTCCTAAGGTATCTGAGCTCTTTTGAGAACCATGGGGCCGATGGTTTATCTCTTCTGATGATGCAGTTTTTGTAGGGGGCAGTAGTGTCAAGGGCCTTAGTGATCAATTTGTGGAAACCATATGCCATGGGAGGAAATGGGATGTGCCTCCCTGCATAGGCCGTTGCCAGGGCAGCCTCCCATTTAACGTCTGTGAGTTTGTTCCGATCCCTACAATGAAGGCACCTCAGTGTGGAGTCCTCCTTCATCATAGTGGGAAAGATAGTGCAAACTTTGAACTCGATCAACCAGTGGTCCACCCAGCTGAGGTACTGAACATTCCTTCTACCCTCTTCATTATGACACCTAAGCATAAATCTGAGGGTGACATTGTCAAATTTAGACATTCATCAGTGCTATCAGGTGAACAGGAACTATGCTGATACTAACATAATGGACCCACTAATTAGAAAACTTAATAGCTGGGCAGGCACCTGTGCTAGACCCCGCGTGCCTACACTCCAACCTTCTTCTGAGCTCAACTCATACAAATCTTAAAAACAACTTTTACCAACACAGCAAAAACATAATAACCAATGTTCACCCATTACATAGAAAGCATGGACTGTCTATTGATATCCCTACACTGACATATTCAGCAAGGTTTCCGATATGCTGAACAATGTATGGAGCACACAATTTCAAATGCTGACTCTTGGCATCATTGTACTGACATTATAGGTGCTTCCCTTGGTGCACTAGTCGGTGAGGAAATCGCCTAGCTTAGTGCTACCCCACTTCTCACATAATCATCTGTGTTTTAGTTTACACACAGGGTAGAGGCGTTTTCCTCCCACTTGAGCAGCCTTTGTATTTTGTACTGGCACCACAGACACTATGGTGTTACAATGCCAACCCATTCTTGGTTTCTGCAACTGCCATGTGCCTTCATTTGGGGAGCCCAGCAGTACTACGGAAAAATGTCAGTTGCTGTTTTCTGCCCAAAAAACTTTCATTCAATTCAGAAGAAGACTGCCTAGATCCCAAAACAGACTAACACCTCTCCAATCTCATCTGGCTGTAGTATATTCTGAAAATCCTCCACTTTTTGTGTCACCCAGTATAAATATAATGAGCATGTCTGTTTCTGAGGCTCCTATGATGCTTCCCCAAAATCAGCCATTATAACTCGGAACTAATCCCACCTCTGCATTGTGCAGATGCTCAATAGGAATGCATAGTTATATGCTTGTGGCTGGATAGACCAAACATTGCCAAAACCAACATGCGTAAATATACAAACACCTTTATGCATGCTGTGTTGCTATATTAAAGCCATACCAATTGACTTTGCATATGCTTATTTATCAATGTATTTGGAACACTCCAGCGGGTGCGAGTCTTGACTAAAACATTTTTTTTAAAGATGCAGCAGTGAAAAACAACACATAGCTTCAAACATTCACAAAGAATTTAATTTGGGATAATTCTGTGTTTCTTTGAGATGAAAAATAGTCCCACATGCACGGTAATGAAAGGACTTCATAGGAGGCAAAATTATTCACCAAATAACCAATAGCATTAGGTAAGGGGGCAGAGCCAAAGCACATCCTACATACATTTTAAAGAATTGATAACAATAGGTCAGCAGACAGCAGCTCTTTCAAGCCAGACTCAAAAACTGGTCGCATTCCTTATGCCAGCAATCACATTTATCTCAGTAGCTCCAGGCAACTATGCAACTGTCAGAAAATATTAGGTATATTTCAGCTGCCTTCTGTTTGCTGAATTTTATTCTTCCACTCTCTGTGGAGTGGATTCATAAATTTGACAACTGACGCCCAACAGGAATAGATGGAAATGATTGTGCAGGTACTGAGTAAAACTGGTGAAATGTATAATTTCAGCAAACAAATTTACTTTAGTGAGTCAATGAACACTAACAGCACAGCCACACTAGCTATAATGCCTTTACATGTTGCACTTTGAGAGCTGAGCAAACCACATCTGGTGCGAGAAACAAATAATGTGGTCATCAGGTGAGCTCAAGGTAGAGATTAATCAGCTCTATAGATCAACTGATTCCCAAGCAATGGCGGAACAACAGCCCACCAGGCAGCAGGTACCTAATATTGTCTAAAGCAATGGATAGAGAGGATGCTTCTGGGCATAGTCTTATTGTTGTGGGTGCTGCTAGGGGTTCCACACTTGAGGGAATTTCCCAAACGTTAGTAGAGCCTGTGATTTACAGGGATAAATCTCTGTGACACAAAGAATGCAGTTGCAGATTTCTAGTTCTTGCGACAGGACCTAAATAGACAAACAAACCTCTCTATCAGTGTGTCTTACTGATTTGTAATGTATTGTTTCCCGTGCAGACACTTATCAATTTTATATTTGGATGTATTAAAGGAGAATTTAGGATCTTTTCTGCTTAAGTTCTTATTGATGAGATCGTTTCCTCGTTTGATTTAGCTCCCATAAAGAAGCAGTACCATCCTAGGCTTGCATATAATGTTCCTGTTACAAAGGGTTTATCTTTGACTGATTCCATTGGCTATGGTGGGTGCTAAAGAAGCCACTATTCCCTGTGTAATCTTTATGGATAATTGTGTCCCTCTTGACGAATCATGTGACAAGTCAGGTGATGTTGCTTTGGAAGCCATATCCACAAAGCAGGCCTTTCATTTAGTGCTTTGGCTCTTAGTATGCATAAGGACTTCTATCTACCTTTGCAACTAATTTTGACACACCACACAGGGAATCACTGCAACATACTCCCCTATAAAATAAAGAATTCAGGGTCTTAAAATGACACCCTAGAGGAAATTATCTTAAAAGGAGACATTATTACAATGTTTAAATGTCACCCATAAATATTATATGTATTCCAGTTTTAAAAGTTAAAATCAATGTAATATTCTTTTAGCAATTAAATAAATTAACATTTTCATTTGAGTAATAAAGTAATTTCATCCAACTTTTAATAACAAACTACAATTAATTAAAATGCGGTTAAATAAGCTTGAATACAATTTTGTAAATAATAATTCAATATAAAAATTATGGAGAGGGTGAGATTTTTTAAAGTTATTTTAAATCATAATAGTTATACATTTACCTATATTTTATTTAGTTAATATTTAATTCAGTGACTTAATGTGCTACAACATGTTTTAGTTGTAGGCTAATAATAATTATTTTAAGTTAATTTACATTTTCATTTTAAATTAAAAATGACAACAATTATTTTTCCCTGTACTGTACCATTAAGGAGATATCCTCCCTGGTGGTGGAGACGTCCACCTACGTGTGAAAAGTATTTTTTTTAAAAACTTTACACTCGTAAATACTTTTAGAGCTGACTCCACTGTCTGTTTTGAATACAAGTGTTGTAAATGCTGTGTTTTTTAACACAGAGACCTTTTCATATCTGTTCGAAAGCGTGTGTTGTTCAATATGCAACAAGTGAATAACTGTGATTCTGTCTAATGCATATTAGTTTGGTTTGCAAAAAGTATCATGATTTTGCTGTGATCAACCTTATGGAAACCACATATATTAAGTTAATATCAATGTTAAAAATCTGTTTAGAAATGTTCAACAATGGGTCTCTCTAGGTTCATTGTTTAGTTTAGAAGTTATTCCAGGGATGTTGCAAACACTATGACCATTTCTTTTTTAGACTTTACTATTTTCTTTGTCTCTTCAATCTTTACTCTTTTATCATTTGTGTTTTCAGACTTTTTGCATTCCAACATTGGGCCTTCCAGAGTCATCTATTTCATTCACAGAAAGCGTGACGTTTTAGATGACTAGAAATACTGGAAAAGTCTGTACCATATGCACTTTCTTTCCAGAACTGATTACAAAGTCTAAATATATATTTTCGTATGATAATCATACTGACACATTTGTCACCATGACTGTTTGTCTTATTGCTGATTTATTCTCTGCTAGCCCCATCATTGCTTTCAAAATACGATAATATTGATAATCAGATCTTGTAAAATCCAGGTATCAGACTATAGGTCACAGAGGACTTCATACAGGCAATCAAGATCAAGATGAGCATCACACTAGCATTCAACCTTAAGGGAAGGCTCCCAGGAGTCTCCTGTGAAGGATCTAGCTTTCATTGGCTGGTATCAGGCTGTGTTTATTCTCAGACAAACACAACTGGTCATGCCCCTTGATGTAGAAATAGCAGGATTGCTATTCCAAATGAACAACAAATCCTATTGTCCCAAACTACGTCTTGTTTGTTTAGAAGGGGGTTGAAAAAATTACAGCGTCAGCTATGCTCTTAGGTATGATCTCCACAGCCAGGCAGGGAAACTTTTCTCCATACCAACAGTGTAATGCATAGTGCCATAGGATTAGTACAGCAGGGAAACACTGAAGATATGAAGATAAAAATATCACAATGGTGTCCTGAATGGCGAGATAACATTAAGGTTAAGGATGACCTCCGACCCTGGATAGCATTCCAAGAGGTATGTAATGGCAAATTTATCTGGTTTCAATTTACATTACTAGAAAGGAATTGTGTTTAACTTTCTGCAGAAATTGTTGGCAACCATCACAATTTATTTGTGTCAACTTACTTGATGAAAACTATTCAGATGTGTGCCTTTCATAATCATTACTAGTTAAGTAACTGTTCGTTGCTATTTTCAAGTTCATTGCATTAATTTCTAGAGGATATCACACGTTTGTCACATTTTTCAGTTAGACTCTCATGATTCCGTCTGATAACAGTCTCAAAAATACAGGCTGCCAAAACTTCAATCTTATTTACTTGTTAAGATACTACTTGTCCAATTGAACTCAACTTACTTCCCATCTAAACTAGGACTGGAATAATTTACTATTATAACTAGAGTCCTGGCATATTCCAGAACAGATGCCCAACACTGGATTTATGCACATGCTGACATTTTTGTGTGGAGATATTTCACCAGCCTTAGTTTTGGATATTGTCTTTTTGCACTCTCTGTTTTTCAACCTCTGTTTTCGCAAGCTACCAATTTGAAACCACTAACACACATGAACAACAAAAGCAAGTAGCAGTCTTCACTACAAGTCGAGCAATAACATTTGACAGACAAACAAAATGGCTGGCATACTCAAGGCGCGATTATGCTAAGATAAAAACAGATGCAGCAAGACAGAAGTTTAAAATAGCTCGTACTTTACCTCCATGTTCACACAGCTGCTGTGCTAATGCATCCTTGAAAATGACTTGGCCCCTGTGAGTAGCCGTAGCCCTAGAAACAGAAGGGAAAATGTAGGCAATCAATATGTATAAGCACATGCATGTGCAAAAATATGTGTTTTTCTTACATAATTTCTATGAAGCATAATTGCAGTAACTCAAATATGTTGATAAATGGCAGTCTTGTACGGGACACTGAAGCAAAAAACAAAAAACCTCAAAGAAGTACTGCAGCCAAATATGGAACACAAATAGATGGCAGACACACCAATCAAATGTTTTTTTCACTGTACTCTGCATTTTCTTTGATTGTGATTTTTGCCTAATGCTTGATAAATTAATATACAGATTTTTTTCAGAGCTATGTACAGTTGTTTAGAACGGTAGAACTATTTTTGAAACTGTATTTGGAAAACAGCAATCACATAATTTTTGAATTGGTTCTGATTGTGTTTCCTTCTTAATGATTAGCTCTGATTTCAGTTCTGATTATTACTAATGACAATCAAGGAAGCAAAAAAGTTATATTCTTGCTGCCCTGGTGTTTTTAATGTATATATGAAGCAGAGTTTAATTTATTAAAATTTAAAAAAAAGTGCACGGGCTGCAATTTTTTGGGGGAGATGGCTGCTCCACTGCCGGATGCAGGGCTTGCCGAATACCAAGATTGATTCATCTTGATTTAACCTCAAACTTCTTTTTTCTATCACTATAAACATTTTTTCTCTTAATCTCACTCTTGCAGGTTCTTTTTGATCGCTGTTTTTTCTTGTCACTGTTTTCCTATCTTTCTTTTCCTCCTTCTTTCTCCGTTTTCTGTTACTCTTTTTCTGGGTCAAAGTATGATGATAAAAAGCCCCGATTCCTGAACATATATATATTCAATAAAAAACCATAGGTTTCACACATGTTATAATTAGCTGGACATTTCACTCAAACAAAACCATTGAAATTCCCCCGTTATAGTTAGTTCAGCTAACTGTAAATCGTGCGCCCGCAATGCACTTCTGATGACGTCACATATCACATCACTCATGACATGGTCAGTGACATCACTCATGACATCACTCATGACATCTCTGATGACCTCCCTGATGACATCATCCAGTGAATGTGTGTCTTTCTGAAAAATAACTGTTTTATATATGCATATCTAAAGGTCGATGGAAGAATAAATGTGTAAATAAGTGTTTAAATGGATGTTTTTTTTAAAATGGTTGTATAACTGACTTATTAAGTGTATCTTAGTGAATACATGTATTAGCGAGTAATGTTTAAATATGTAAATATCTGTGTCAGTGTCTCACTTTGTGCATAAGTGGCTGCATGGGTTGGTGACTAGCTACATGAGTGTCGATATGGGTTATTAGTTGGTTTTTAGAGTATCAGTATGACTGTCTGTATGGTTTGGTGGGGGGTATTACTTACCGCATAGATGCATGAATGGGTGACTCACTGTTTGTATGTGTTTTGAAGACAGCATGTGCATGTGTGCAGGACTGTATGGGTGGATGAGTGTGTGTATGGGTGTGTTAGGGAGTGAATCACTGTCTCAATAGTATCTTTATGAGTAACTACATATGTTTTAAACTAGTATATGTGAGTATTGATGTATATAAGTGAGTATATGTAAGAGCGAGAGATTGTAAGAGTTCCTGTATAAATAAGTATTTTTTGCTATAAGTGATTTTTTAGAGAGTAAGTATGTGTACGATTCTATAGAAGTAAGTGTAGTAGTGGGTGTATAGCTGTATATGCAAGTAAATGGATGTTTGATAGTTTATTTGCATGTGTGAGTATGTGTGTGAGTAACTCTCTAGATGAGTGTCGGTGTGTAATAAGATCTGTAGGTGTATGAGTACATATGATGAGTGAGTGCCTATATAGAACTGTTAGTGAATGACTGGATGTGTATGTAGATTTTGGAATTACTGAATAGGTTGTTCTAAATGGTATTGGTATCTCCATTTGTTTGAAAATCTTAGTTTCTATTTTTGAATGTGTGTATCAAGGGTTATATCACGCTGAGAGGAGGTCTGCCACTCTCTCACAAGGACGATGCCATCAGTGAGGTCATCAGTGATGTCATTTGAGATGTCATCAGTGATGTCACTGACCATGTCATGAGCCAATTAGAAGTGTGGCGCATACAATCCTGAAGTGTATTCATCGACACCGCTTGCTTCCCCTCCAAGGAAAACACCAATTGGGTGTCATCGGCGGAGTTAACCAACTTAATCAGGGGGAATAGAGGACGCAGGTATATATTAAAATGAATGGGGCTGATAGATGAGCCCTGCGGCACTCCATGAAAAACTGGGGATTTTTGGGATGTAAATGGTGTTAGGGATACTGTCTGTTGTCTGTCAGACAAGTATGATTGTATCCATTGAAAAGCCCCTCCATTCACCCCAATTTCTGTTAGTCTATACAGCAGGATACAATGGTTAACCGTATCGAAGGCGGCTGACATATCCAGTAATATCAAAACGGTGGACTCTCCATTGTCAGCACGCCTTTGAAGGCTATCCATAACAGTTATTAATGCTGTCTCCGTGCCATGTCTTGCACGAAAGCCAAATTGGTCCTCATCCAGCAAAGAATTATCCTCAAGATAATCTGAAAGAGCCCTGCTTACCAATTTGTCCAGGACCTTTACTGGGTAGTGTAAAAAAGATATTGGCCTGAAGTTGGCCGGGACTGATGGATCCAGCGAAGGTTTTTTAAGTAGAGGGGTAACTATTGTCTGCTTCCATGCAACAGGCCCTAATCCAACCTCCAATGATTGATTACATATCTGATGTAGCCAAGGTAGAGTTTATTGCCCCATTCCTTCCATAATCTTGGAGGAAAGGGGTCTAGGGGGGAACCAGAAGAAACCTTATATACCAGACTAAGGAAGACTTCCTCTGTCATTTCATTAAATTTATTAAGGGAAGGTTTATCCCCCGGCTCTTCCTTAGGCTCAGAGAGTTTGGTCTCCATGTTATTAAATGTCGAATTTTGAAGGTTACCTATGATTGTGCCAATTTTCTCTTCAAAAAATACAGCTATCTCGTCACAGAGCTTCTGCGAGGCAATCACCTTATTACTCATACAGTTTGGATTAGAGAGATTCTTGACAATGTTAAAGAGATCCTTCGTGCTGGTTGGAGCTTGTAAGATAGAAGCAACATAAAACTCTGCTTTGGCCTTAGCAATAGCTCTTTTATATTCCGCCTGTACTGATTTTAAAATGGTTTTATCTGGGTCGGAATAGATCTTCCTCCATATCCTTTCGGCCCTCCTACATTTTAAATGTAACAGTCTCAAATCCTCACTGTACCATAGAGCTGAGGGTCTCTTCTTACATTTACGTTGTTTCTCTGGTGCTAGAAAGTCTAGCATCTCAATTATGGACTACTGATATCGTTGGTAATTATCCTCTACTGAGGCAGAGGGATCAAAAAGATTTACCTTAGAAAATATCTGGGTTATCTTGTTTTGTTTTAATTTAGTCCAATCTCTGTCCTTACGACATGTTGACAACTGGCTAGAATTCATACTGGATCTAGAGACCACAGTGTGAATAGGTATGAGTGAGTGACCTGTCCAATGTTGTGGTAGAACCTCTATCACTCTTGTTTCAACATAATTAGCAAATATGAGGTCAAGAATATGACCCCCCTGATGAGTAGGAGATTGCACTAATTGTTTCAAATTGAGACTATCGCTCAATTGGGTAAGGTCTCTCAAATGATTACCCAAACATCCATTATCCCAGAGATTGAAATCTCCCAGAATCAGTACTCTGGAGTGGGATAGAGTCAGGTTGGTAATGGTATCCAATAACTCCTGATAGTGAGTGCCTGAACCTTGGGGCCTATAGCATAATAAACCAGAAAAAAGGGTACCTTTAGGCTCATGAGCTGGAAATCCCATTAGTTCAATTACTGCCATCTCCTCAACCTTCAGGTGGCTGAGGTTCCGATTATCTTTGTATATTATCCCAAGTCCCCCTCCTCTTCCTTTACTCCTGGGCTTCTGTATTATTTTTTATCCCTCTGGACAGGCAAAGCCTATATTTACGGTAGAATATGTATTTGACCACGTCTCTGTTAAAAAGAGGAAATACAATTTTGTGTCCTCCAGCAGACTGGCCACCTCCTGATGGTGTTTTACCATAGATCTACTATTAATCAGGCCACACTTTGCATCAACATTCTCAAAGCTTTTTATACAATGAGTCTGCACCGAGTTAGGACAGGAAGCCACATTCATGCTCCTACCAATATCCCACAGTTGCTCATTTGAAAAGACGCGCCTGTAAGATTCTGGGATGAATCCAGCAGCATCTTTGGCGTGTGCGCGGCCGGTGCGCCGACGGGCGCAGACGGGAGGCGGCCATTGGCGCGCCTGCTGCGCGCGCGCGCTGCGCTCTTGCATAATGCGGGCTAAATCGGCAGTCCGACGTGCTGTCTGGCCACTAGAGCGTCCCTGAAAATAGCGCCCAGTAATGTCCCAACCTACCCCCAATATGGCGATGAAGGAGCAGATTGTCTCGCCCTAGTGCCTGCAAAACCGCAGAATAAAGATCATTTAGAGTGCGGGTAAGTGGACCGCTAACAATGCGCCCTGGAAACAAATAAAAAAAACGTTTATTATATTTTACATAAAAGCACAGTTAAAAGTAATTATAATCATGCAAATACGCAATTTCAGTCAGTGCCAATAGAACATAGCAGCATCAACAGCAAAGTTCTAAAATTCACGGTCTATCTGAACGCAAGCAGCGCGTTGCAGCAATATGTAAAATCTTATCAACTGCGCGCTTGCATAATACGGGCTAAATAAGCAGTCAGATGTGCTGTATGGCCACTAGAGAGTCCCTGAAAATGGCGCCCAGTCATGTTCCAACCTACCCCCAATATGGCGATGAAGGAGCAGATTGTCTCGCCCTAGTGCCTGCAAAACCGCAGGATAAAGATCATTTAGAGTGCGGGTAAGTGGACCGCTAACAATGTGCCCTGGAAACTAATTTAAAAAACTTTTATTATATTTTACATAAAAGCACAGTTAAAAGTAATTATAATCGTGCAAATACGCAATTTCAGTCAGTGCCAATAGAACATAGCAGCATCAACAGCAAAGTTCTAAAATTCACGGTCTATCTGAACGCAAGCAGCGCGTGGCAGTAATTATATACTTACATATAGTATTAAATATTAGTGGAATTTATTTAATTTACATTATATTAAATGTTTATATCAAAGTATTTACCATTTACTACTTCAAACTCTATGTAAATAAAAAAAGTTTTTTTTGTGACAATATTACTGTCAATTATATTTTTTACAAATACTTTTTATTTACCATTATAACTATAGCGATATGACAAAATATTGGTGTCAAACAATATTGTTTATCTCAATATTGTGTCAGTGATCCGCATGCATGTATAAATTAATGTATGTAGTTATGTATGTATGATCATGTATGCATGTGACACATTTCAACCTTGAGTTGGATTTACCATAGGCTTTATAGGCTAATTATACAAATCCTCAAGTGCAGACATCGTTTTCATTGCGTTACATTAGAAAGTTAGTTGTTACAATGTTAGTTCACTAAGCGGTAAAGGGGTTTCCGCTGTCTCCACTAATCACACTTTCCATAATCACCTAACATTCACACGAGTAAAAAGGATTTAATGAGGCTTCTGGAGTTTGTAATATTCCAACTTATTCAGGTGGCTCAGAACTGATCTGTATAAGTACATATTGTATTTACTGTGCAGGCACATATCGAAGCTTGACGCGTTTATCTAATTTTCTAGACTGAACCCATAATCTAAAGTATTCCTCGAGGCTCTATGTTTTGGCCATTTCAGCAACCATGACATTGAAAGGATGGAAGTGATAAACATTTGACACATTTTATGCTCAAATTGAAGTCTAGTAGACATTTTATCTAAAGTTTGCAAAGAAGCCAGATGCTATGATGTCCTCCTCTCACACAATCTAATGACACTTTTTGACTTGGCAAACAATAGTCAAATCGTTTGATTTGAAATACTTTTAGAACACTATTTCTTGCTAGGTAGTTACATTTACAAGAGCTTGCACCAGAGTATGGATATATAATAATAATGACTATTTGGACTCATTTTGTGTTATTTTTATCAGTGTTGTTAATGTTGTTTAGTTCTATGTTAGACAGTAAGATGACTCAAGGATGGCAAAGTTCTCCTGTGATCTGAAAGAGATAGTTCGATTACATTGGATAAAAGTAAAACCTACTTTGACTCTGAAGAAACGTTACACAAAAACAACAATCAGCACAACCTAAATATTTCCTTTGTATAGGCACCATTATAACTAACAGGTCTGAGTGGTTATTTTTGTTTTTTTTAATTAATCTGCAAAGATTTGTGAATGCCAAGCTCAACATCGCGTCACCTCTGAATATATACAGTTCCATTTTGGGCCAGAATAACCGGAGACACCGCTCGGTTTTAATGTTAATGACATGCCTTGTGGTGAATGGCAGGCGCTGAGCGCTGTGCGCATGCTCTCCGTGTTCCCTGTTAACCCAGGTACAATCAACCCCAGGCAGCACCGTTCCGCCTCACCAGCAACGCCGGGCAGCCCACTTCATGCAGCAAATACATAGGGAAGCCTGTCTCCCCTTTTGCAGAAGTATCCTTCTATTATGTCTATGAAACTACACATAAGTAATACACTTTCGGCTGTAGAAAGATAGTCCTTATATTTCGTCTACTGAGTAGAGACACAATAGTAAAACCAACACAGAAGGATTTATGGAAGGCCCTCAGCTATTTAGCCATCTAATTGTCGGGCTATAGGCTACATATGTTACTTTTTCAGGATATCTTGAAAATAATGACTGTTAGCTTTTGTGCGGTCTACCAGATACCTTAATCAAAGTGGAGGGAAGAAGGAATGTGTGATCCTACCAATTTCCTTGGGTTATATATACTTATCAGGGGGGAGAAAGGATCACTTGTCCTGCATAACTCTGGGTATGCTGTAACTGTTCCGAAAAGTCCCAAATTTAACCCTCATGCACGTGCTGGTAAGTGGTGTGGTATAAAGCGGTATATCTTTTTATCCGCTATCCCTCGCACGTGTGTGCATAATCATTGGGTTGTTTTTGTCATGCAACCTCCATCCAGGAGGTATTACCCATTGTTAGAACAGTAGTGATTAGTGATTGGTGATGTGAAATAGTGATGACTTAAAAATGTCTCTCTTAATCAGAAAAATTATTTATTAATTCTGTATTTGGAGGCAATAATTTAAAAGTTAAGTGGGTGAACGTGAGCTATTATGACTTGTTCACACTAAGTGAAAAGGTCGACATGTTTCAGCCCTTCATAATGCCTCATGGGTCATATGGGCTTTCTTCAGGACCGTGATGTGAATTAGAGACCTCTCACGTCTCTAACAGTGAAAAAATGGTAAAATTCGATGGAACATAGCGTTTTGTTGCTCCATTTGGGGTCTTAAAGTACCTGCAAATAAGGACATAATAGACAAGGGTAAGGGTAAGGGGAAACATATAAGACTATGACATTGGTAAATGCACCAGGAACACAATTAACGCAATCTTGCGCAGCAACTAAAACCTCCTTAATCTGCTCCAAAACTTAACATACTCGGAAGATAACATGTTACTAGTAGGACTGGACGTGGAAAGCCTCTACACGAGCCTACCTCAAGAAAAAACTTTGGAAACACTTGAGACCATAGTCTTTAACATGGACTGGGAACACAAGACTCCGAGACATTTCGTTCTCGAATGCTGTAGACTGGCCTTGACTGAGAACTACTTCAAATATGAAGACACTTTGTTTCAACAATGCCATGGAACTTCCATGGGGAGTACATTTGCGCCTAGTGTGGCGGGGCTCTACGTGAGCCAATTTGAAGAAACCTATATCAACAATCCAGTCAACCCTTTCCAAGAACAGATTTTGTTCTGGCGTCGATATATCGATGATGTCATACTCATCTGGCAAGGAGACATGTCTAGCCTTATCAATTTCCACACCTGGATCAACACTCGGGATGAATGGCTAAAATTTACCTATACAGCAAACAATAAACAGATTGATTTCCTGGACATCACCATCTACTCTGAAGGTCCGACGTTACAAACAAAAACTTACTCAAAACCTACCTCCAGAAATAGCCTACTTTCCTATCAGAGTTTTCATCCGAAACCCCTTAGGGAAAACCTCCCATTCAGCCAATTTTTAAGACTGCAACGAAATTGCAGTAAATTGCAGGAATACAAAGAACAAGCCAATGATCTGAGTGAAAAATTGGTAGAAAGACATTATCCAAAGAGAATAATTGACAAATGCAAAAAAAGAGCCCGCAACCAACACAGAGAAAATCTCCTGGTACCTACACCAAACGAACCAGAAGTGGATGTCACTACCTGTGTAACCACATATGGTCCAGCAAGTAATAGACTGAAAAAGATAATCAACAAAAACTGGAGGATTCTAACCTCAGCAAACATCCAATGGCCCAGACCCCGTTTTGCGAATAAAAGAACCCGCAATCTTAAAGATATTCTGGTCCATACCAGACCCCAACCCACCAAACAGCTGACCATAGTGAATTCACCACTAGATATGAGCCCAATAACTGGCCATTACCCGTGTGGAACCTGTTCTGTATGTCCCTTCACTAAAGTGACAAAAAGCATACAACTACTCCCAGATTTCAATTGGAGAATCTTACATCATACTATCTGCAACACGAGTCATGCCATCTACATGATCACATGCCCTTGTGAGAAAAGATATATAGGCATGACATGTAGAAAGGTAAAGCAACAAATATGCGAACATCGCAGTAATGTGAAATGTAAAAAGGTAACAACAAAGATGTCAAGCCACTATTTGGAAGCCGGACATACTGTAAAAGACCTACAGTGGGTGATTCTAGAGACACTGCACAACAAAGATCACAACACAGAAAGAATCCTCTTTGAGAAAGAGCAGCGGTGGGTTCACAGACTTTGCACTGATGTTAATGGTCTTAATGATAATATACCATGGGGCTCAATTTATAATGGATGAAGTAATTTGAAGCTCTTAATGTCCCAGTATTTCAAAACCTAACATTGAGTGATTTAACTCACCTTTAAAAACTATACCATGGGGCTCAATTAATAATGGATGAAGGAATTTGAAGTTCACAATGTCCCAGTATTTCAAAATCCAACTTTGAGTGATCGAATTTGTCTTTAAAAACTTTAATTAACACACCTCATTTTTTTAACTTGGGCTCTAATAATACTTCAAGTAGAGATACACTGAAGTCTTTCTTCAATCTCCATTACTCCACCACCTACTAAACCACTACCCCGGAAACACTTTCTTAATCCCGGGACAGAGGTGGCAGAGTCAGCACAAGCAGTGCATGGAGAGCCAGAGGTACCACGAGGACAAGAACGCTGGAAAACCGTAAAGTATCACCAACTGGAACATATTGTTCTGATAGTATTTTTACTGTTATAGTGTGCCTCCCTGACCCACCCTGACACCGAAGAGGCTTATCATAGCCGAGAACGGAGGTATGTGTCAATGACAACGAGTATTTTTAAACGCTTTCTCGAGTGTTAACATCAGAGAGCATGCAGCACAATATGAGTACGCTGCCGAATGACACAATGTGCTGGCTGTAGAACGAACGCATGTGTGCCAATTACTTGAATGAGAATGAAAGCGTTGATAATCACCACACGTATGCGTTGCAAAACCGACACGAATTAAAACACGCCACTGGAACCGTGCTATTATTTACATGTTTGTAAGGTCAATGATTCATTAATGATCACAATACCCACGACGAGTGTGTCGAACTGACCCTGAGAGCGGGATAAATAATGCGAAGCAGCTTATAATGGCTACGCTGTAGAATGAATGCGTGCATGAGTATTACCGCGTTCTAACAAATAATCATAATAAGGCGTCCGTTAACCGATGCCTCACTACTTGCCTCTTAAATTCAACCGCCCATAAACTTGCAATCTCTATATATCGGATGGAATCATCTGTACCACTTTGCCAATTACGAGTGAGTTGACCCTATCCCTAGAGTGGGGTGAACAGTGCTAAGTATTGCCATTTTTTAGTTGCTGCGCAAGATTGCGTTAATTGTGTTCCTGGTGCATTTACCAATGTGATAGTCTTATATGTTTCCCCTTACCCTTACCCTTGTCTATTATGTCCTTATTTGCAGGTACTTTTAGACCCCAAATGGAGCAACAAAACGCTATGTTCCATCGAATTTTACCATTTTTTCACTGTTAGAGACGTGAGAGGTCTCTAATTCACATCACGGTCCTGAAGAAAGCCCATATGACCCATGAGGCATTATGAAGGGCTGAAACATGTCGACCTTTTCACTTAGTGTGAACGAGTCATTATAGCTCACGTTCACCCACTTAACTTTTAAATTATTGCCTCCAAATACAGAATTAATAAATAATTTTTCTGATTAAGAGAGGCATTTTTAAGTCATCACTATTTCACATCACCAATCACTAATCACTACTGTTCTAACAATGGGTAATACCTCCTGGATGGAGGTTGCATGACAAAAACAACCCAATGATTATGCACACACGTGCGAGGGATAGCGGATAAAAAGATATACCGCTTTATACCACACCACTTACCAGCACGTGCATGAGGGTTAAATGTGGGACTTTTCGGAACAGTTACAGCATACCCAGAGTTATGCAGGACAAGTGATCCTTTCTCCCCCCTGATAAGTATACGGTCTACCAGATACACAGTCGATTTGATTTGTATTGTTGTAAATAAAAAATGCTGAAATTACAATAAATACAAATAGTCCACCCCCCTCTATACTCTAGTTGAATGGGAAAATACAGTGGAACTCCATGAAACGATTCATCACAACTGAATGACCTCAAAAGTATTTGTTATTCGCTCTTTCGACATCAATGGAGCACAAAACAAAATATTGAACAGTATTTTAATGCGATGTTGTTAGGTGTTTATTCTCAGTTAACAATATTACACGAATCAATGCTACAAGAACGACGACTGCAGATTTGTGAAGGGATTCACTGTCTTTGAAATTAGAAATGTTAAGGCTTTAATAAATTACGTTTATGGAACCATATGGTGTTACCCAGATGGCAGCAGCATCAAAGAACACATTCCGGGCTAATTTAAATACCTCACGGAAAACTCGTACACTGTGGGGAAACAGTATCTGTCACTTTCGCACCATCCTTAAGAATTGAATCTAAGCCCGAGGCTATGTGTTCATTTCTACTGAAAATGAAGAAACAAACTATTTCAAAATTGAAATATCTTCTCAATAAAGAAGTATTAGAACCATGAGATGAGCCGAGTTACACCTTCCTGTCCACTGATTTTTGAACTTTGAAACATCATTCAAAGGGCATTAAATCAGGTCGCAATTCTGAGGTTCCACAGCACCCCCATATAAACGTTGAGGACTTGGAGCTAGATAATCAGCCATGAAGAGGCCGTAAAGAGCTTTCCTGCAACACTTTCTGGCTGCTGAAAGATGGAGGGTTAGTGTCATCAGCATTCAAAGATAAAACGCTTCGAATTCTTCTAGCATGGTGATTTGTGTTTACTTTCATTTGTCTAGCTGTAAAGTGAGTGGATTTTGAAATATGTTTCTAGGGAATCTCTTGCATGGCACATGACGGTGTGAAATGTGATCGTTACAGTATTGGAAACAGTTTTGCCAAACTAGTAAAGAAAAAACATTTGCTTAATCTGTGTACTTCAAAATATATCAGTAACATGGAAAGTCCGAATGAGACATCTGGTAAAAACACAACCAAGCAACAACAATCTATTATCACTATCAAAAAGGCTGTGGCTAACAGCACAGCTATAAATGTACAAAATCCCTCCATAACAGTGTATATTCACACCATTCTTCACTTGTATCTGATAAATGCACTGGTGTAACTAGGGGGGTTGGGGGGGGGGGGTCCTCCCCAGGCGGCACAATTTTGGAGGCGGCCGGCGGCAGCTGCGTGGCACTGCGGTGGCAGAACTGCACAAGTCACGTGTGTATAAGTGCAAGCGCTCCTGGTGCCAGGGCATCATTTTGGGCCAGCCCCCGCACTGTGCTGTTTAAATGCATCAGTAATGCGCACGCGCACGCTCACGCGCCACCACTACGCGCTCTCGAAGTCTCAGCAGTGCTGCTGGGCGAAGAAAACCAGTCTCACTTAGTTTCAGACCGACCACCACTGCTCCAAGCAGCCTACATAAGTAGGCCCTAGCGATTTGAATCGACCAGAGTGAAATACCACCGAATTCCCAGGTAAGCTTTAGGTAGGAGCAAAGATGGCGTATGGGCGTTTCTGAGCTCCCGTCCGGCTCCGGTAATGGAGTGATTTGCGAGAGGTAAGGTCTGAACGAAGCCCTGGGTGTTTGCCTGGACCCAGGAAGAGGGGGTGCGGTGTCCCCCTGGCAGTGCATCGGTAGCAGAGATCCTGTGAGACAGACTGAGATGATAGGCCGTAGAAATCTGGCAGGATGACGGCCCGGGCCTGAGGACCCTGTGGCTTAGGTGGGGTATTCAGCACCCCTTGGTGAAGGGGTGAGGTCCTACCGGCCGTAGGAGGTGGGTGAGGCAGTCGGCTGCAGGGGTGTGCATTGGTTGCGCTGCTCCAGACGTGCAAGCCCCCTCGTGAGTCGGAGACAGGGTGTTAAGCTGGCACAAAAAAGCGATTCAGGCCTGGAGGCTTCCCTGTGAACTCCTCCGGGAGGTGCGTGCATGGTCTGTAGCACCGTTGCTTGATTGCAGGGGCGAGGCTGGCTCCTGGGCTCTGTTGGGAATCTGTTAAGCGAAGATCCAGAGATGTTGCTAAGGCCATGCAAGATCCGACAGGAACTCCACAAGAGTGGTAAGGACCCGGTGTGGAACTTAATGTGTATCCTGGCCCTGGGGTGGATGGCAGATTGGATGCATGGCAAAGTAAATGGATGGATGCATGCATGGCAGCATGAATGGATTAAAGGCAAAGTGACTGAATGCATGATTGGATAGCAGAGTGGATAGATTGATGAATGAATGGCGGGATGAATGGCAGAGTGGATAAATGGATGGGTGGATGAGCGGATGGATGGCAGAATGGATGGATGGCAGAGGGGATTGATGCATGGCAGAGTGGATGAGTGGGTGGTTGAATAGCAGAGTGGATGGATTGATGGATGAATGAATGGCAGAGTGGATGGGTGGTTGGATAGATAGATAGAAGAGTTGATGAATGGATGGGTGGCAGAGTGGATGTATGGTGAATGAGTGGCAGAGTGGATGGCAGATAGGGTGAATGACAGATTGGATTGATGGAAGGATGGAAGAGAGGATAGGAGGATGGATGGATGGCAGAGTAGGCTGATGGATGGCCGAGTGGATGAATGGAAGAGTTAATGGATTAATGAAAAGATAGCAGTTGATCGATGAATGGCAGAGGTGATGGTAAGATAACAGAGTGGAGGGTGTATGGCAGAGTGAATGGATCGATGGGTGGCAGAGTGGATGGTTGGTTTTTAGACTGTATGGATGGGCAGATGGATGGCATAATAGATGGATGGCAAATTGGATGGATGGAGGGATGGAAAGAATGGGGAAATATTGAATGATGGAGGAAAGAATGAATGGATGACAGAATCTAAAGGTGAAATAGTGGATGACAGTAGGGGGATGGAAGGGTGAAAGAATGAATAGATAGATGCATGAATGGAAGAGACAAGAAAGCTGTTCTATTGCGGGTTCATCTCAGTTGCTTTGCTTGCTTGGAGGCATCAGCACTTTAATTCAAAGTAGAGACTACTTTAATTTTCTGCAGAAGCAATTGTTAGGACCAATTAATGTCAATCCCTGCCACCTATAAGTCGGCACATTTTGTCCCTGCCCACTGCTCATATTTTCTCTATATTTTCATTATCAGTGTTGGTGGTACTATGATTTTTTTAACCCTTTCGCTGCTGATGACGAGCTCAGCTCGTCATCACCCACGGGTGTCGTGTGCTGATGACGAGCTGAGCTCGTCATATCTGCACCAGAATCGCAATTTGCAGCACAGCGCAAAAATCCCCACAGCAGCCATGTGGTTAAGAAACACTGCAGTGTGCATGTCAGGCCACCGGTGTCTGCTTTAGATCACCAGCTTTCTCTGAAGCGGACAGGAGGGTGACTGAGTGGGCTGAGGCAGACTCTGAAAGTACTGGAATATTTCATCATCGCCCCTATAGAACCTATGTTTTTTTTGTTGCTTTAAAATGCACTATTTAACCCCCTTTTTAAAACCATTTTGAGGGTGAAAAACCCTAGCAGACTTAATTGGTCTGATGCATACCTGACTAAAATGGTGATGCTGTCAAGATCACTGTACCGTTTCTCAAACTTACCAATTCCCTGATCCAAGAGCCTCTTCCACATGCTGGATGCCATGCTAGGGGATCTAATTTGAAATAATGAATGGTGCAGAGTAGGACTTTCCTTTCCAAATTGAAACTACCCACGGATCAGGGAGGCCTGGAAGCCCTGCAAATCAAGCACTGCTGTCTAGGGGTGCAACTTCAGCGGCCTTCTCATGAGCACTATCTCGCAGTGCACCTTCAGTGGCCTTCTCGAGAATGAATGTGTACAGTGTGGCCTATGTGACGTTGGTTTCATGCATAAGGACCTGAGGGGTGTTTCTTAAATGACATGAATGGAGTGAAGCAAAAAGGAGATAGCTATAGCTTTGCTTATGTTTCTAAATACTGTTGTTGTTTGGTGGAGTGTGGGTGTAGAGTGTGATATATGTGGGAGTTGTTTTGGTGTTGTGCTTGAAGTCTATCAGGTGGTTTTACAGCTGTGGTCTTGCAGTAGCAGTTAAGTACGGAGTGGTGTAAAGAGGAGGAAGGGATACATTTACTTATGCGTTTAGCTACCATTTTTGTGCTGGTGGGCCTTCATCAACTGAGACTTGACCTTCGAGGTTTGCTCTATGCTTACGCCGCAGTTTCACGCCCTTTCTTATGCTGTGGAGTAGAGAGTGGCGTCGTAATTTAAACCCTGCCAATCCACCCCTGCTGCTCGCTGTAATTTTTCCCCGGATCCTCCCTTCCCCGCCGCTACCTGACATGAGTGGCAATCTGGGGGATAGCCCCGGGCGCCAGAAGCTCTAGCTACGCCTCTGGATAAATGATAAATCAGGAGGTAAATGATATGTCAGAAAGTTAATGTCCAGAGGAACAGTTATTTTCCTCATCTGGGTTCACCTCCCTTTTTAGCGAGGGGTATAAATGAGCACCAGTGCGTTTTCTTTATATTTGTGATCCTGGTCATTCTAGACAGTTTTTAAGTGCATTTTGTAACTTTCCTTTTGTTCACAGTATTGTTTGGTGAGTGCAACAGGCGCATTAACAAAATGTGTTTTAAATCATACTCATAAATCCAGGGTGAAAGTAATCAACATTTATTAGGCAACCACGGTTGACCAATTTTCTGATAAATAAAGAGGTAGAGCAAGCTCAAGTATGTATTCTGACTTACACAGTTAAATTAACTACTATTTCTATACCACAATTCAGTTGGAAGGGTTGTGGTTCCATGGGTTGATAAGTGGAAGTATGGGTTAAGCTCACCTACCGGCTGCAGGAATCCACAGTGCCCTTTTAAGTCACCCTAACATGTAAGTATTAACTCTGACTAGATTGCTGTTGAGGCAGGGAGGTTGGGGTGCTGCCCGCATGGGCTTCACTTCCAAGGACTTTCTCTGCGATGCCTGTGTTTCGCAGTGATATGGTCAGGTTTGTCAGATTGCTCAATGTCAGCAGGCAATCATAGATATAGCTCTGGGATTACTTATTAAAGAAACAGGAAGCATTCTGTGAGCAGAAATCAATGTTTTGTAAACTAGAGGATTGGAATCATGGTATTCTGCTCGCAGATAAAGTTAGAGACATTGCTATGGTACAGACCACACAGGAGCCTATTTGGCACAGGCATCTGGCAAGGTATTTTGCATGCTTAATTTTGCCCCACTATTGCAAGAAGTTCAGCTCTGAAGCACAGTATTGAGACGTTTTATTCCATTTCATACTAGCACAATAGAATGCCGTTTCTCCTGGAAACACAGTACCTGTGGTTTACTACAAAAGCACTGTATTCTTAATGGCCGTGCTCCTCTTGGCGCAGTTCATAGGATGCTCATAGTATTTGATATGGTTCAATGTATCAGAAAAAAGGGAATTTTCAAAATTACACAAACTGGGAACAAGATGTTTCTTTTTAAAATGTAACTAATCTTGGAGCTTGGGATGGACCAAAGTTGTAGGAAAAATATTTGCAAAGCATTCATTGTTTTCTTGAGGTCACTATTAGATTTATCTTTTGTTAAGTTGTGGGAAGTTTTGCATGAAGATGAGAGAGGGATTGGATAGCCATGGATGAGAAGCTGTATGCCACCACCAAGAACATTATGTCATTTCTTTTTCACATTCCCAATGGTAGTAACGGAAAGAGAACGTAGAAGCAAAAAATAGGGGGTTAGGTAGAGGGCAAGATATCGAAGATGAAAGAGAGGGAGAAAAGAGGGAGAGAGATGTAGACTGTCCCCTGATAGACAATCACATTTCAGTTACTTCCACACTATTGATAAAGGTTTTAGGATCGGTCACTCTAACACAGGTGTCTCTAACCAGTCAATCACTAGCTACCAATAGCTCCCAGACACCTTCAGAGCAGCTCGCAGCCTTGAGTTCATTTTTAAATAAGCAAAGGGTCACATTTTTCTTTAGAAGTTAAGGGAAGTCTGTGTTTACTTTACATTATTATCATCAGACTGCAGATAGCAGAGCCTACTAATGAGCACTGCTAGAGTCAAAGCCCTTTTATTTAATATACCTAATATACCTCAGTCCTTCAGTTCTTCACCTCTGTGTCCTGGGTCATAAGAGTCAGATTTATGGCCCAGGACACAGAGGTGGAGAACTCAAGAACTGAGGTATATCAAATAAAAGTAATTGTTGACTAAATATTGGAGCTGACTACACAATTATGTATTTTTGAATGCTTTTAAATGGGAGAAAATTTAAATGAAATGTTACATTAATTCTTAACTCTTCATTTTAATTGTCTCCTATTTCAAAAGTGTTGCATTTACATGCAGCAGACCTTTAGCTCTCAGGGGGCAGTAGACACTACGCCGTATTTATAACTGATAGTCATTTTTTCAAATTGGAGAAATTTAAAGTGAAGAACACTTTTTCAATGAAACATTAAGTATTAATGTCTTTCTCCACTTTCAATTAAGCCAATTATGTCTTAATGTTTTGTGAAACATGTTTCACCACTTAGAATTCCTCCTATTTAAATAACTGTTTTTGTGTTATAAATATTGTACCATGTCTACAGGACACTGGGAGAAAGATGCTTGGTGTTTGTAAATGTGACACTTGGAAATGGGAGAACATTTAAATGATGAATTTTATGGAATCCATATAAACAAAGTTAACTCTTCAGTTTAAATTGTCTTGAGACAGTGCCATAATTATAAGCGAGAAATACATCCATTATTTAAAGTGGGAAAAATATAAGTGCAAAAAAACTGTTCCCTATTCTGAACATTTTTGCAGAACATTTTTCTGCACTTTAAAGTACTTTCCTTTGTGTTATACACGTACCAGTGCCACGTATAGTGAAAGGTATGTCCTGTGCCACAAGTACATATGACACATTCTCTCAGTCACCTTTTCCTATATATCCCATCCATTTGCACACATGTTCATACTTTCCCACAGACCATGCTCTTACTGACACACATGGCAGCCCTTTCATAGTGCCAGTAGTCAGAGAAGTTTTTCAAACCATAGTATCTGGTTCTATGACATTAGGCTTAAAGTCAATTAAGCTGGGTGAGTGGGCGTCTCGTAACACTACGTGAGATGCTTAGCCTTCAGTAGCTCACAATGATTTTCAATGATCAGAAATAGCTCTCATTACAGAAAAGTTTGGAAATCCCTGCACTAACCAGTAGAGACAAATAATAGCAGCTTGGAGACAGAAGGTTCACAGGACAGTGTCATTTTGTCTTTATACACCATTGTTCCCCAGGTCTGACATTAATAAGTATTATTACAAGTTGTGAAAAATGATCAAGACCTTGCATTTCCCCAATCAAAACAGATCTAGCAGTCAGTAGTTGTTTCTGGTCATTTAGTTGCACATAGAGGTAGTTTTGCTGAAGAATGTGTCCTGTAAATCAGAGTATCTTACCGTATTATATTTTACCAATACACTGTGAAAAAGCACTCCAAAATGCATGGCTGAACACCACTATTCTCACAGAATCTCCAGTGGCTAAGGGTATATGGTACACTCCTTCTTTAAATAGCACTAGGATTATTCACTAGCTTTACTGAGTTCATGTTGATGGCCAGCAACCCCACTTTGAAAGATGTTCCAGCACCACTGAGGACTGTCTGATCCGAGTAAAATTATGTTTGAAAATCCAATGAAAAAATATAGATCCAGGACTTTCTTGGATGTGGCTATCTGAGACTAGAAATGCACACAGTAGTTCACAAATTGGAAGGGACTAGAACATTTGAAGGCATGAACCGATTGATAATATTCTACATGTCCTGTCACTTGGTTATCCATAGCTCTCAAAAGTAAGAAAAAGAAATGACATGCCCCAGTGCCTCTAACTTTCTGTTGTCAAATAAAGGAACTCTGCCCAATGTGGCAGCTTAACGTCTTATACTTGGACCAGCATGATTTCAGGGATTGTCTTGCCTAGGAAATAAGTACCTACTACGAACTGAACTAAGACACAGTAGGCTCCTCAGGCATGCTGTGGGCAGTGGGCCAGGCCACTGTGTGAAAAATTGCACAATCTCATTTAAGAGCGAAGGAACAGGACAAATGGCAACAAATGGCTAACCAGGAACTTAACATTCTAACGTTACAATGAATTGGTTATGCTAACATGACTGACTCCGACCACCACTGCTTAGTACAGGAGATGGAATTGCTGTGACAGCTGTCCCTTGATAAAGCCCCCCACTCATCAAATTGCAAATACACAAAACCTGATTATTCACAAACCCTAAAAACATTTTAACGGATACCAGAAGCAGTTTTAACAATATCTTTGCCACGGTCTGGCTTTTAAAAATATTTTTGCCAGTCACCTCCAGATACAAGTGTTCAATTTTCAGTGTTTGTCAATACACCAGGCGGCATTTCATCTTGTAATTATAGGCAAGAAGAAAAAATGTGTGAAAGGTCAGAAAATACCTTACGTAAGCATCAATAAGGGTGCTGCTGGCTGGTACTCACCAGTTTGCCATGCTTGATAAAGCCCGCCAATGCTAGTTTGCATCGACAAACAGGGTTTACAAATGGGGAGATAAATCAAGCAAGCTCCTTGACTGGCTAGCAACAAGGGACACCACCTCCATGATCACCCCGTCAATTATAACTGCTGATGGCACGGTGGCCATGACGTTCCCCCAACATTGCTGCATCTTTTGCAGCATATTATGAGGCTATACAAACTGTGCAGATGCCCCTGGATGGAAGCCTTGTTGTACTGGTGACTGACATTCTAATGCTGAGAGTTAGTGACCTAGATAGGGCTGACAGAGACCGCCTTTTTTCAGAGGAGGAAATTACACTAGCCCTTCGCTACATGAACTCGGGGAAAACCCCTGGCCCAGACATTGTTTCCATGGAATACTACCGATATTTCCAGGTACACATGACTCTTCATCTTCTTCAGCTATATCAAGAGGCACATGATGAAATCACATTTCCCCCCTAAACTTGACTTGGCCAACGTGGTGTTGCCGAAACAGAGCCACCCACTAAATCAATGCACATCTTACAGCCCAATATGTCTCAGTCTCATCAGCTCCAAAATAAAAATCTACACTAAGGTACTGGCCAACCGCTACATTAACATTCACCCACAGTTGATTCATGCCGATCAATGCAGCTTTATGCTCAACAGGAGCAACAGGCACTGTCTCCAACAGCTGCATGTAGCCCTATCCCGACTCCCTCTGTTTGAAGACCAGACCAGTCTCCTACTCAGACTTTGAAAAAAACTTTAGACTCTGCCAGCTGGGCATCCCTTGAGGAAGTGATGGCAAAAGTGGGTTTGTGCCCAACATTTTGAGTATATGTCCAGGTATTGTATTCTCATCTTCAGGCCCGGGTCCATATCAATGGCACCCTTTCCCCCCCCCCCCCCCCCCCCCCCGGCGAGAGGCCAGGGCATTCACCAAGGCAGTGCATTGGGTCAGATAGCCCACCCCCAACATTAGCTGCTGGCTACTAGTTGCCACATATGCTAGGAGCATCTCACATTTTATTGGGAACTCATGTCACCATGTTCTCGACCTAAAGATATCTGGGTCTCACGGATCACCTACCTCGCTCCGTGAAATGAAGCCGAGCAGGGGAACGTCGTTTACGACGCAACTTTTAGCACGCAGTGCTATTACAACGCGGTTTTTAAATCGCATTCTATTACAACGCATGACTCTGGGGGGCGCTCAAGGATAGGGAATACTTTTAATTTACTTTCCAACACCTTCCCTAGTGTCAACGGGGACTGGTGTTGGAATAGTAAATTAAAATATTCACTATCCAACACCCCTTTCTGTTATGCCATGTAAAAGAATGCGTTATAAAAACCGCGTTGTTACAGCATGCGTGCTAAAAGCATGCGTTGTAACAACATACATCCAGCAGAGCATGACCTGGAGGGACCAGAGACACCCACTCAACTGCCTTTGACCCCAATTTATGCATTTCAGACAGCAGATGGGTGAGCCCGACCACTTGCGAACAATCTGATGTATGAAGCCTCCTTGTGCATAGTTCCAAGTAGTAATATGATGGGTCTAATGCTGTATTAAGCATGGTAAATCCTGCATTTCAATTTCATGATCCTCCACTTGTGGTGTTAGGTATGCCTAAATATGGGCTCGATTAGGATTGCGGTGATTCCGCATCCTCCGGGCCGGCGGAAGCCACCGCCGGCCCGGAGGATGCGAAATCACTGCTGCGGTGAATGAAAAGACCTCCCGCCACATTAGGATGGCTGGGGGGTCATCGGCGGACGGGAAGACCGTCCGCCGCTTTTCCGCCGCGGTCCCCTTCCGACCGTGGTGGAAATGCTCTAATATGGTGGCGGTGTCTATCAGACATCGCCAGCCATATTAGGATAAGCTTCAGGACATGCCTACGGTCTTTTCTTTGGGGGCCCGTTGCGGGCCCCCAGGGTGAAGAGGGGTGCACGTGGGGGGTACCTATGGTACCCCCCTACATTTGCATGCACAATGCGGCCGGCACAGCGCAGTGCCTGCCGCTTTGTGCATGCAAATGCACAGCATGCATATTTAACTTTGCGGCTGGTGCTGCTTGAAGCAGCACCCGCCGCAATGTTAAATATTCGGGATGTGACCCCCAGGGTGGCGGTCACATCCTAATTCCATCGGAGGGATCGCCGCTGCCCCTGCGGACGGTCCCTCCACCTCGCGGGTGGCGGACGGACGCCATCCTAATAGGCGCCTATGTGTGTTAAACGTGCACTTTCCTCCCTTGTTTTCCTCTTGTTGTATTCCTCGTCAGTATCAGAATTTTGATAAAATCAAACAAATAAAATGATAAAACAAATATTTCTGCCTGATGATATTCAGAAAACCTACAATGCCAAGCTTTATTCATTACATTGGCTCACCAATATGTTTAAATCCTGGTACCACTGGGAAACTCAGCTGGCTACAAATATCTAATTTGTGGGTTTGTTTACCTGTGGCGGTATTAATACAGAGAATGTAGTGAGGTAAGAGCACTCTCTGTATTCAATATGCTGCATCAATATAAACAATCATTTGTCTGGCATCTGAAACAGAGCTGTAGGAGGTAATGCTTCAATGTGCTCAATGTCAAAAATGACAGTGACATACTGGAAAAGTCGACAGAGAGATACACGGTTTTTTGATTTTGACAAAATGCCTAGTTTGTACAATAGCCTTGGAATCGAGGGAGAAGAGTGCCTGTCATTGTCTGCCCCCAGTTAGGAAGCCATCCACAGATGCACTGCACCCTTCACCATGGCCTTGCTGAGTGTGCTTTGGCAAAATTGATAGCAACTGAAAGTACAAAAGGCTGAACGGCTGAAAGGGGAACTGCCGACTAAAAATAATGTTTTTTTATATGAGAAGTAAGATTAGGGGAGTGAACATCAATCTGAAAAAAGTTCAGAACCAGACACAAAGTTGGAGCTCGTTATATGGCATTGATTGTATCTCACCATATTGAAGTCAAGAATATCAACGTACAAAAGTATTGTATCCATTATATTGCTTACTACTATGAGATCAGGGTAAGTTAAACGTGTGGTGCTATTATGCTTTGGAAAATAGTTATAAGGGGGCCATTTAGTTTTGCTATTTTTTGCAGTTTTATATAGCGCAAACTTGGTCCAAGTGTATGAGTGCTTTACATGAGCACCAGTTTACATTGCACAACGCCAGACTTATTACATTATTTTTATTTTGTTAAGCAACGTGGAGATTACATAATTTCTGTGGGTGGCACAACAAGTGCTGCAAGCCCACTAGCAGCATTTGGATTTACATGCCCTGGGCACCCTCAGTGCAATGTACTAGGGACTGACAAGTAAACCAAATATCCAATCATGGAACCACTAATCAATACATCAATTTACAGTAGGGAGCACTCGCACTGTGGCACTGGACAGCAGTGGCAGAGTGCCCAAAGCATCTAACACCAGAAAAACACAGGAGGCAACAGCAAAAATGGAAGTGGGACCCACGCCAATGGTGCCA
The DNA here is from genome assembly GCF_964263255.1 of Lissotriton vulgaris. NCBI lineage: Eukaryota > Metazoa > Chordata > Amphibia > Caudata > Salamandridae > Lissotriton > Lissotriton vulgaris. The sequence goes on along the minus strand of NC_141685.1, from coordinate 1,512,127,704 downwards.
GGTCTAACAGTGACTATTCCAATGAGTGACCAGAACCAAGCAGTAACCACTATACTCTCATTATGGGCTCTTACAGCTACGGGTTGTTGGTGGCCCAAAATGGATGACTTGTTCAATTGTATTCATTATTCATGTTATTAATTTCTGGGATGTGGAAATCTGTGGCGATGCAGATAGAGAGGTGATACTGTTTGCCTTTGATTATCAAGGGCCAAGGGTCAGCTTTCCCTAGGCATTCAATTCTTTCCAGGCACTAGTTGGTATGAAGTCAAAAGCTGAGAGATCTTCTGCAATAGACAAGAAGTACTGCGTTGAACCCCTAATGCATGAGTATTAACAAACATTTTCCAAGGGGCCAAAAAGTATAGTCAGAGGTGTGCCTGATGGATCTCATTAATACCATTGGGGGAAATGGGCTTTTGAGGGGGGTGTAAGGTGGGTATAGGGGAAGCAAAGCATGAAGTTATTTTGAGGGTTTTATTCCATACTGCCCTTTAAATAAAGCCCCTAGTCTCTAGAAAAGCCATAGATTTGACAATACTGTATTATGCTGTATATGAATTGCCATTCATCTACCACGCCCTGGGGTAAGCCTTCTCTGCTTACTATCGCTACCTCAGGAGTGTCAAGTGTAAAAAGGAAGTAAATTGATTACTGTATTGGAATGAAATAGAATTACACAACAAAAACGTTGAGATCAATCCTGGCTTCCCCACTTGACCAGATTGTGTGATCCTAGGCAATATTTATTTTTTTACTTTGCCTCCTCTTTCTTCATTATCACATATGACGACACTTTGAAACACAATAGTGCAAGATGTGTGCTGTACAAAAACTTCTTTTGTGTTTAATTCAATAAACCCAAATGTTGTCCATATATAATCACAACTCAGGTCGCCCAGGGGAATCCACATGACACCTGACTTGTGTCTTAGTTCCCTCTTGGAGTTGTGGTCAGGGTGAGAGAAAGCATTAATGTTTCTATGTTCATTTTTTAAAACTATCTCTTTTAGAAAATGCTTCTGGCATGTAAGGCGATACATTTTTTGAGTCTATCGGAAAAAGAACCAGAGAAGAGTGACAGATGAATTAAGCCTTCTCAGAATAAACCTCGATTACTTAAACCAAACTCGTACAGCTCACATGACTATTGCAGCAGCACTTTATTCACAAACTATGAAACTATGACTGCCTGCGAATGGCCTAACCAAATCATGTCAGATACCCGTTTTTCTCCAGTAGAGCTGGACATTATATGCTCACATGTAACCACAGAAAATCGTTTTAACATCAGTTTTAGAATATATTTTAACGAGTTTAATGCAATGCCATATTTAAATCAGCTGTTCAATGATTTTTATGTATTTTGTGGGTTAATTGTATCCTGCTTTTATAATTTTAAATGAAATCAAATAAACATATTTCTCTCTCAGATGAAATGCTTTTCAATCCACTGATATAATCTGATGTACTAAGTTGCAACACTTTTGCATGCTAAGGAAATATACTTTTTTGAATCTGTGAACAGAATGTATCAAATTTTTAACACGTTTATTGAAAGATGTATTTTAAAATTAATGTATTTCTGAAGTTAAGTGGTGCAGGAGATCTTAGTTGTTTTTTTTTCTTTTACTTCAGTTAGCATGTATATAAATGATTGCCTGTTTATTTTTTATTTAAAAAAATAAATAAACTTTATTCACAGCTGTATGACAACAGATATGGTAATGCATTTGAGACTTACAGTACAACAGCCGGTGTTTTTTGTTTTCTTCCCAATACATAACTTCCCACCCTTGCAGGATTATACTTTGACATTTATCCAGCGGAGTTTCAACATCATTTTACATTCTATATTGCGAAGCAATTATATGCCTATGTTTGCCATCAACAGCTTGTGGGATTAAACAAAGATAAAATAAACTACCTGTTCCCCCACTCCCCTCCCTCTACCCCCCCCCCCCCCGCCCCGTGTCAGTCCTACCCTCCCGTCTTCCGGTGGCCTAGGAGTCCTTTACTCCTAAGCTCGGTCTACTCTGGCTCTTGTGTACTCCAGTGTGTGTTGTGGCTTGGCGTGGTGTACGGGTATCCGGGAGCTGTCAGACCCCCTCAAGGCAGCCCCTGTCCACTCCCTCTCAGCCCTGCGACCCATGACCTTATGCATTTGCCTGGGTTGAGTCTATGTCTTCCAACGCCAGTAGCATGACGTCCCATTCTTGGGAGATGGGGTATTTCCGGTTGCCTCGTACTTCTTCCCTTCTAAGTGCTGCTCCCTCTGCCCGCCCCCACTTCAGCACCTCTGCCCATCATAAATATGCTCCCGGTGATCTAGGGGACTTCCACCTCATCGTTATAGCCCTAATTGCCAGTAGGAGCGCTAGGTCCAGTAATTTCAGTCGGGCTTTCAGTGGCTTAGGCCGTCTACGCAGCCCCAGGAGGCAGGGCATTGCTTCTTCCGGTACCGGCAGGCTCATGATCATCCGTAACGTCCGGCATACCTCCGACCAGTACTCTCGAAGTCGTATGCAAGACCAGATCATGTGGAGGAACCCAGCCTCATCCTCTCTGCAACGTGGACATTTGTGGGGGAGTCCAGAAACATTTTATGAAATCGTTTGGGGGTCAGATATGCTCTGTGCAGAACCATCACTTGTATAAACCGAGATTTTACATTGCGTGATACCCGTCTGGGTTGCTCTAGAACCGTGTTCCATTCCATCTCGGTCAGTTCACTGGCTGTGTCTTAGACCCAAGTGTGCATAAGGGTCGTGGTCCGGATTGCAGCGTGCGTCCTGATGACCGTACATAGCCAAAGTACTAGATGTGCTCCCTCCCCCATGTAGTACAGTAAGTGGACCAACTCGTGTTGAGGGGGTTGGAGTCGTTGCGGTACCCATCTGTGGTGTATGTAATGTGTGATTGTGGCGTGTAGTAAATACAACCGGGGGGGGGATGGGGGGTTCGGGCGCCAGTGGCTTGCAAGAAGTTGTCATGATCAAGTAGGTTGTCATCTCTGAAAAAATCGCCCACTGTCGTTACTCCGGCCTCCTGCCAGGGGCGCAACACTCTAACGGTTAGGGCTTTCCGCCAGCATACCAGAGCCATGCGGAGGAGCGGGTGGCAGTCCGCGGGAATACGGCTCCGCGTGAGCAGCAAGGCGTGCAGTTCTCCCCGGCTCAGTCTCTCTGGCGTGTAGTCTATTTCATAAAGGTTCCGTCCTGCCGTCCAGTAGGAGAGCCACTGGACTTGACTGGCATAGTAATATCCTTTAAAGTCTGGGGCCCCCAGTCCACCTGCCCTAGTCCCTAGCTGCAGCTTCCGAAGTCCTATCCGTCACCTCCCTACCCCCCCATATTAAGGTAATTAAGAGTGTATTGAGTGTATCAAAGATTGACTGCGACAGAATTACAGGGAGGTTAACAAAATAATACAGTATACGGGGGCAGCATCACCATTTTGGAAATCGCAATCCTACCCATAACTGATAAAGGTAGCACCGTCCAGAATCCTATAGAATTGCGAAGACGAGTGATAGCCCGTTTAATGTTCCCATCTATCTGGTCCTCTTGCTTCCTGTATACCTGGATCCCCAGGTATTTAAATGTGGTCGGAGCCACTGGGATAAGGTGGGCCCCGAAGGGGATGAAGGCTGGGCTTGGTGCATCCCGGAAGTAGAAGCCGTTCGATTTGTCTGGGTTTATAGCCAGGCCCGAGATTCCAGCAAAGCGGTCAAAGATCTCGTAGATAGAAGTGTGATCCGCCTCCAAATCCTGGCGGTATAATAAAATATCGTCTGTGTAGATCGATATCAGATTGTGAATACCGTTACTTGGGATACCTCTCTGTGTCTCCCTGGTTCGTAGGGCTATGGCCAGGGGCTCTAAGGCGAGGACAAATAGCAGTGAGGACAGGGCGGCAACCCTGTCTAGTGCCACAGTACACTGTGTATTTGTCCGAAATATGCCGCCCTGTGCGTGCCCTTGCCGAGGGTGTGGTATATAGCACCCTGATCCAAGCCAGGAGGGAGACAGGAAACCCAAACTTCTCCAAGGCTGAAAACATGAATGACCAAGACAGTGAATCAAATGCCTGTCGAAGATCCAACGCTATACAGACTGCTCTAGGGAGGTCCTGTGGAGTGGCCGCCATAAGTGCGTGCAGCCGGCGTGTGTTCATGGAGGTGCTCCTTCCCGGAAGGAATCCACATTGGTCCCTATGGATCAAGGTAGGGAGGTATGCCTGCAGTCGTAAAGCAATCACTTTGCTAAGTATTTTATATTCTGTGGAAAGCATCGACAGAGGTCGACATTTAGACATGTCCAGATGGTCCCTCCCAGGCTTCGGCAATGAGACGACCAGTCCCTGCATGGTAGATTCGGGCAGGTGTCCCTCTTCCAGCGCCGCCCGCTATATTTTCTCTAGTATCGGTACTAGGATATCCGAGTAGGTCGCGTAAAATTCTACCGGGAGCCCATCCATACTAGGTGTTTTGTTGCGGTTAAGGGATTTGATGGCTGCCCGTATTTCATGCATGATTGCCTGCTTATTTAATCTTTCTGAATGTTAGTGCTCTCAAGGAAACAGCAGCCGATTGCTGCTGTTCACTACGGCCCGCATGTAAAGGTATGGAGGGCAGGAGGGCCGAAAGTGGATCCTGGGCCCTACTTTGTGTATCACTTCCCTAATGGAAGTCAAGACTTCACACAGTACAAATACAGAAAGAAGGGGTATTTTCCCAAACAGAAAACCGACCGGAAACGCCTAACAGAAGAGATAAAAGCAATTGACCAAGAGCTGCCAGTAATCTGGATTGCTTTTTTATAGAGACTGATAGGAAGGGGCTTACGAAAAGAAATCAGGACAGAGTTTTTTTGAAGAAGGCAATGATACACCTTCTGTGTTGGACAGTACACATGCTCTTCCACCATTGTAATGATTGCAGCAAGCTCGATGGATGAGAGGTCACCGTGACTCCCTACAAAGGGTAGGATTACAAGTGAGTCGGTTAATTATGACCCATGTGTAAACCCCTATTTACGCATGGGTTGGAACTGGGAGTTTGAAGGTATTTAACACATCTGATAATTATCCAATGCATTAAATAACTTAATCTTGATTACATTTTGTCAGGTCAGACCTGCTGAAATTTACCAGGAAAAAGCATACGGTATTTAATGTATCATGCAGATGTTGGTGCATTAAACACCAAAATCTGCATGTTATTCTCTACAAACATGTAATAGGTGTTATTTATCGTACCCGATAAAACACCCTGTGGTATCACTATTCATCAGGTGTATTGAATAAAACCTAAGCTTGTAATCAGGTCAATAGAGGAAACCCTACTTCCAGCTGATCAGTGACCAGAAGATTCAACACACAGCTCTGACTCTGACGCACATACTGCAAATATGATCCCGTCCTCTCTGAATTTCTTAAAAATGTAGAAGTTATTGATCAAGTTCACGATTGGCCATGTTTCTAGAAGGACTTCTGCAATTTTGAGGGAACAATTAGGTGTTTAAAGGCATTACATTAATTAATGGTAGCCGGGCCATTCTAGTTAATTTCACAAAATTCAGAGATCATCCAACTTTGCCTGGGCTGTTAAACAGTAATTTCATATTTTTTCCTCTATGAAGTGTATTGGTTTCTTTTCATTTACACCAAGAATTAATTACATCAAGTGCATCCAAACTCAAAGAGCAATAGTGTATTTATACGTTTCTTCCGTTATTTGAATGCCTGCTTTGTCATTTTGGTTTATATGGTAAATTTATTAGCGTACATATAAACATATAAGGATTTGTGGACCAGCGGTAGGCAAGCAATTCATATTGTCATTTTTGAGCCGTAAAATGATAAACCTAATCAAATGACAGCAAATAATGTATGGAAGTATAACACAGGCAGCTCTGATCAGCAACACTTATTGAAAAAATGCTCTCAAAGTTTTAAATTGCACTGAATGTAAAATTCATAAAGGTGACTCACTGGCAAGGATAGATTGTACCTGGATTTTCTATCTGATCATTTTAGAGAAGAGCACATTATTGCAAATAAGCAGTGCAGTGTGGGCTCTTTTTATGCTTCTGGCATGTGAAGGGCAAGCAGAGCGATACAGTACCGTGCCAGGACAGAAGAACGACTTGCCTCTTAAATGTTTAATAGCCAAACTAGCAATATGTTCACTATGAAAAATATATAGCCCATATGCCGTAAATCCTCACAAGGAGCTGAAATGTTATCACTCAAGAAGAAAAAGGTGACTATTAGAATGCAATAGAATTTGGATCTGAGAAAGGAAACTTGAAATTCACTTCTTAAAGGCATTATTATCTAAGTATTTCGGTTTTGATTTAATGGGTTTTAACACTGTAAGAAATTGGGTTACTGGTTAAGGGTGGGTGAAACCCTGCTCAAGCACCAGCTGCAATTCGTGTCACAGTAAAATACAAGCAAACCCCAAATTAATCTGTGCTCAACCCTCTGGAAACTTCGCACAAAAGCAGTCTGGCTTAAATAAGAGGCAATGTGTAAAGTATGTATTCAGCACTTCATGAAGCAATTAAGTGAAAACACAACACATGAAACATCCCACACCAATTTAGAAAAATAGAGTAAAATGTAATACATTATTTGAGACCAAAACAACAAATATCCAATCAGTAAGGGTTTAGGTAAAAATAGTGCTTAAAAGTACAAAGTTCCAACTGTGGTTATCTGGTCATGCTGGACTCAGACGAAGTCACAAGTTCCAGCTGACCACGATGAAGGATGGGCCAGATACAGGAACCAAGTTAGTCCCACAGAACAAAGTACATTAAGACCCAGCTGCAAAGTAATAAAAGGTCCCACGTCGAGGATGCGTCACGCAGAGGTGATTCGGGGCTGCGATGTGAGGTCCTGGGTTGGACTGTGTCACACAGGGTCATGTCCGAGGAGCCCAGGGCAGCAATGCGAAGTCCTGCATCGAGAATCCAGCACAAAGTGGCGGCTCCGTGGGGCGGCGGTGCGAGATCTTGAATCAAGAATGCATCGCGCAGCAGCGGTTCAGATGCGAGGCGATGCATCTCGCTGCATCAGTTTTGCTTGAACCACAACTAGGTTGGAAGAGCACCTTCAGGCCCACTTCCACGGGTCCAGGACTGGGTGGCATCACTCAAAACTCACAGTGGACTCCAGGTCCTCGATTCAAGGTGGTTGGAGTATTTTCTATCCCTGAGGCTCTGACCTGGAGGCCAGCCAACTAGCCCTTGGAGTCACTCTGGTGGTCCTGGGTTCAAATGGTAGTTTCACTCCTACTCATTTAGGCGGCAGGGCTTCATAGTAGCAGTCCTTCTTGCAGCAGAGCTCCACTGGCCCAGAGGTGTTTTGAAGAGTTGGGTATGAGGGTTCACTATGTATTCTTGTTGCCAACTTTGAAGTAGGAAACATTTCTAGAACGTTCCACTCAAAGATGTGTTTGAAATTTCCCTCCTTAGGCCGCAGCTTGTCTGGGGGCACAAAAGACTAGTGTGAAACCCTTTGTGAGTGTGCTAAGGCAGAGCCTTTGCGATGTGCATGTGGGGTAGGATAAAACAATATTCAAGCGGATGTTTGCAGTTCAACACTACAGAAGTGCAATAAAAATCTCTTTGTATTTTCGCTATGTATCTTGGACTTTCAAAGTGGGAAATGTTTCCTTGGAAAGGGGTGCTGACAACAAAACTGTCAACACATTAAGTTATTGTTTTGCTGAACTCGTTTTTGTTGGCATTTGGACTCTATGCACTTTACCCCTCTTAACATGCTTGTGCTCTCCCTTCTAAGCATTGTAGAATTGGCATACACCTGATTTGTCCATTTAATTGACTTATATGTCCCTAGTATATGGTACTAAGTGTACCCAGGGCCTGCAATTTATATGTTACAGTGGGCTACAGCACACTTTGAGCCACACACTATAGTAGCATTGGAAAACTTGTTTCACGCATGACACTGCAGCCTACAGTGCTGTTATAAACACCATTTCGATCGGGCAAAATAAACCTTTTGTCAGGTCTAAACTTTCTTTTTTAATACTTATCGATCACCCCGGGAGGTAGACCGTAAAGACTCATAAGGCATGTGTATGGTATTTGAAAAGTAGGACATGTGCATTTAGGTTTTACATGTCCTGGCAGTGAAAATCTCCCACAGTAATGTTTCAATGTTGCAAGGCTAGCTCTCCCATAGACTAACACCTTATTGCTCTAATTAAGTGATAACTTCAGATTGGGACGAGCTAGAGAAACACTTTTACTTATTTCAATTCTAATTTCAAATCCTCTATAATTGCAAAGTCAGATTTTAAATGACTATTTAGAAAATTCCAGTATCAAAAGTATCAAGAAGGAAGTCTCCAATATGCTGGTGATTGAGCCCTCCAACAGTCCCTGGTCCAGCCCAGTAGTGCTTGTACCCAAGACCGCCCCACAGGGGGCCACTCCAGAACTTGGGTTCTGTGTACACTACTGGGGACTCAATACAGTCATCCCAACCGACGCTCACCCCATCCCAGAGCCTGATGAGCTCATCAACAAGCTGGGTGCTGCCAAATTCCTCAGTACTTTTGATCTCACATAAGGGTACTGGCAGACTGCTCTGACTGAGGCGGCAAAAGAAAAGTCTGCATTCTCGATCCCAGGGGGCCACTTCCAGTTCAGGTTGATGCCCTTTGGCTTAAAGAATACCCCTGCCACCTTTTAAATGTGTGTGAACAAGGTCCTGGATAGTAAGGAGGCATGCTGTGCCACCCACCTAGATGACATAACTGTCTTCAGCTCCAACTGGGAAGAAGACCTTTATCACCTCCAAGAGGTGCTTCAGGCCCTACAGCAAGTGCACCTGACTATCAAGGCCACTAAGTGCCAAATAGGGCAGAGTACTGTGGTGTATCTGTGCCACATGGTGGGTAGGGACAAGGTGCACACCTCCCGCCAAGATTAACACTATTCTGTCCTCGCACACCCCACAAAACTCAGACTGAAGTGAAAGCCTTCCTAGGACTCACAGGGTATTAGAGGAGGTTTGTTAAGGGATATGGCACCATTGTTGCCCCCTTATCGAGCTGACTTCCGCTGATTGTGCTACCCACTTAAGTAGCCCATCAAACCCATTGCAGCCTGTTTGTGCAGTTTTAAACTGCCATTTTGACCTGGAAAAATAAACCCTTTGCTAGGCCTACACCTTCCCTTCTAATACCTCCAAGTCACCCCAAGGTAGTAACCAAAGGCTCATCTGGCATGGTATTTAAAAAGGATGAAATGTGTACTTACGTTTTACATGTTCTGACAAAATCATTTTCACTGTAGCAAGGCTAACTTTCCCATATACTAACACTGGATTACTTTATTACACTTAGTAAGTGATAACTTCAGTTTCGGAGTGAATAGAGGAACAATTCTTCCACTCATTGAATTTTAATTTAAAATCCTTTCTCAGGTATATTTGCCCATCACAATTATGGCAATATATATTTCTCACTTCAATCCACATGTTCTTGATTAGGAATAACTCATGTTGACACTTAATGCGCATAACATTATTAAGCTTAAACTTGCAAAGGTTCCCTTCCTGTATTATCCTAAGATATTATATACACAAACCCTCACATCACAATGTATGATTTACAAAGCAATATTGAATTTGTTTTCAAAATGTGTCGTATTGAATTCCAGTCTCATATTCTCCTATGTCTTTTACACAACATCCAAGACTCTAACTAGTGTGGCAATCCCAAAACGTCATTTGATTTAACTCCCAAACCTCCCATATTAGTCCTGGCATATCATTCTTATGTAGTCAGTCAAATAATTAGGTCTCATTATTATTAACTTGATAGGCAAGAGCTGATTACAACTATTCTCATCCAGCAAATCGTGATACGGTGTCACATAAAAAAGCAATTTTCTCTATTGTAAAGCAGGGGAAGGGAAAGGAAAAGTGATTTAATATACAGTCCCACATTCCCAAAAATGCTAAGCATTTATAACCAAAGCCAAACACAGAATAAAACGCATTTTTCTTACATTAATTTACAGCAAACATTGATACAATTATTTTAAGTGTCTGAAAAGCCACAGGACAGAACAGGTAATTCTTATTGCAACGTTCACTACCTTCAAAAAAGATAAAAAATAAAACAACCATGAGCAGTTAAATGAACTCATCAGGACCCATTTCCCATGTTCTGACAGACACTCAGTGTTTCAAATCCATAAAGAAGCCAGTCTCTACTTCTTATTCTTTTATGGCTACCATTTGTAAATGTCAGACAGTATACAATATCTTAACAATAGTGTATTTATTTTTTATAATATATGTATATTTATGTACTTATGCTTGTTATAGATATATGTTAAAAAAAATATATATATATTTAAAAAGGTTTTATATAGCGCTGGCTAGACCCGGAGGTATCAGAGCGCTTTACATGAGCATCAGATCATAGTTACAGGTTACATCGTTACAAAGGTTTCACAATTATAAGAGCATGTCAACATAGTTACTTGTATGGTCGAGATAAACAATAAGCACAAATACGTAAGTGGAAAAGCAGGCAGGGGGGAAGATTCTGGGGAGGGGGAAGAAGCTGGGGAAGTAGACAGGTAAAGAAGGCGGGAAATAGGAGGGGAAGGTGAAGGACACCGCATGGAAAGGGGAGGGGAAGGGCGACGGGGACGCAAACCAGCAGACGAGTCAAAGCAACGTCCAAAGTCCAGTAAACTGTGATCCCAGGGGTAGTGGTATCACTTTACTATCTCAGTTGCAGGAGGCTCCCTTTACGCAGAGAGACTCCAAGGCTTACAAACTGGATACTTCCCCAAAAAGGGGAGAGGGAGTGCTTTGGCAAGGGGGTGCCATGCTATACCTCTGCTGAGAGTGGCTCTCTTGGCGCAGTGGACTCAGCGGGTTCGCTAAAACTCCAGATTATAAATATTGGATCTTTCCCCAACAAGGGGAGAAGGAGTGCTTTGTTAAAGGGCACAAAGGACAGGGGGCTAGGCAGACTAGCAAGCAAGATGAGAGATTCAGGGGAGGGGGATAGGAGGGAGGTAGACAAAGAGAGAAAGAGTACTAAATGAGAACAACTCTATTTAATGAGTTATATAGCCCTGGCTAGACCAGAAGGAATCGGAGCGCTTTACATGAGGAACAATAATGTTGCAATTTACATCAGCTAAAAGTTACATAAGTATCAGAAAATCATTTGAAGAACATAGGGGACAACGTGAATGGAGCAAGGAAGGGTAAGGGGATAGGGTAAAGGGGTAGGAGGAAGATAGGACGTAGAGATGAGGGGAAAATCTGCCCACGGTCTGCCTGGGTAGGTGACGGCAGGGGGGAGGTGGGAGGGGGGGGAGTCCACAACCCATCTCCTCTATAGCTGTATGGTAGCTCCACCGGGCATCACCCAAATCACTCTGTCTCCACAGTCCAGGGTAAGTTGACCTGATGTGTAGGCAGGTTAGGGGATAGGTTCAAGGTCTGGTCAATGTCCAGTTGTTGTCCCAGGGAAGTAAAACAGGGGGCCACTTTGGAAGCCATTGTGGGGTCAGGTAGGGGATTGAACTGTACACTGGTACTCTGGTGGCCATCCTAAGGTCAGGCATCTGGCAGTTAAAGTCAATATCCAGGATAGCGGCTGCCAGAGAATAACAAATCCAGCGTGCACGCACAGACATGCACAAGCACATCCAATTGTGAGCAAACACTGTCATATGCGCACCGATGCACACACATAAGCACATTGACAAAAAACATCCAAGAACACAAGCGCACAAAAAATCCCATGCTCTACTACAAAAACACCCAAATACATGCACACGCAAAGATCACATGCACAGACATGCACAAGCACACACAAATGCGCTCACACTCTCATACACGCAGACACGCACACACAAGGACACATCCAGAAACTATCAAAAACACAGGCACACATACAATCACATGCTCCATAACAAAAAATACCCAAGGACATACACACAAATACATGCACACACACACAACCATCACATGCACAGACATGCACAAGCACACACAAATCTGCGCACACACTCTCATACGCGAACCGAGGACGCATACAAGCATGCATACAGAAACATCCACACGCACACATACAATCCCATGCTGTAATACAAAGACACTCAAATACATGCACACACCATCACATGCACAGACATAGCACAAATACAGAAACATCTGCTCGCACAAACACAAGCACACATAGAATCACATAGAATCACATGCTCTAATACAAAAACACCCAAATACATGTCACACCATCACATGCACAGACATGCACAAGCGCACACAAATGTAAAAATAGTCTTTCATACACGCACAGGCGCCCACACACACATGTGCGTCAGCACACACCCCCTCAAGCACGCACAGATGCACACACAAAAGCACTCCCATGACACATTTCTCCAGGACTGCCGTAGCATTTATGGCAAACAATGGCAGGTTTGGACAGACTAATGAAAGAAAGCTAGTTGTACACGCCGGAATCGGTCGAGGCCAACAAGATGGTGGCTCGCCGAGCGGGGATGCGGCACAGAGGGTCTGGGCGTGAGAGAGACTATGGCAAGCTTAAATGTCTGAGACCGGTGCAGCTAGATCTTCAATTGGGAGTTGCCATCTATGGCTTGGAGACTGAGCTATATAGCCTGTATGGCTGCCTCTATTTTGGTGTTTGGTTCTGGGTCAGTCTCCAGTTCTGCGTCCGTCGATGTGCCTGGGAGTCTGGGTGTATGCCGAGGTTCAATTGGCAGTTTAGTTTGCTGTCTGTCAGTGTTTCCCAGTCTCCATCTCTCACTTCGTAGTAACCTCTACACCCAAGAGTAGATTCAATATTGTTTATTCCTTCCAGGGTTAGCGACCTCCAGCCGGTCCACAACTCTTCCAACTTCTGGCCACCAGACTTTGCTCACTCCCACATTCTACATCGCATCAAAAGTAAGAACATTCCTATACACCACCCCCTCATACAGACATTATCAAAATAACAGGAGATTCTGACATACTATAATTAAAATCAATAACAAATAACAAATACACTTTACAAATTGTAAACTATATTTATTATTGCATGTAACTGAAAATCCATGTACAATACTTCCATAATGTATTTCCCAACACTCATCTGGTCCAACAACCGAACACAAACTCCCAAAACTCCAATCCTTTCTGTTATTCAAGACAGCCGCATTTACTTTAACTCTGATTATCTTCCGAGGTTGAGAATATTGGCTCTCCTTCCATTTTCTTACAAATCCCACTTTCATTATTGTCACCTAATCACCACAGTGTAAAATGATTTGTGTTACACCTTTTTGGTTGTTATAAGCCAGTTCACTTGCTCTCTGCATTTCACTCCTTCTCCTCATGGCCTCCCGGTCCACCCACACTTGTTTCTTACTCTGTAACCCATAGGTGGTTCTTTGGTGACTGGTTCCATTCCGTTGAAAGCATTGAAAGGTGATATTCCAGTCACTGAATGAGGTGTAGTTCTGTAATCCCAAATCATCTTTTCAACTCTTCCCTCCAAGGTAATCCATTAGCTATCAAAAGTTGGATGTTTTCCATTATTATTACATTTAGTCTTTCTACTTGATCATTCACTTTCAGTTTAAATAAGGCTATTTTCTCATGTTTAATACCAAATTGCTTCAAGAAATAGTTTTGTCATAGCTGACAAAGTAAATTGTAATCTATTATCCATGCTTATAACCAATGGAGTCTCTTCCTCCTTGAACACAGGCATCAACCATTTCATGACACACTCGGTTTATTTGTTCCATACCTTTCACTGCAAGCCATTTAGTGTGGTAGTCCACAATAACAGCCAGAAATCGATCTCTCCTACCAAGCCTTTCAACTGGACCAATAAAAGCCATTCCCAACCGTTCCCAGGGTTTTTCAGAAAATTCTCTACAATTCAAACATGGTTCCCAACTAACCTTACTCTTGTCACTATTTCTACATGCACAACAATCTTTCACTTTATCCTCCCCTTCTCTGTCCATGCCAGGCGACCAAATAATGGTCTTAACCTTCATTTAGTCATACTCCTAACTAAATGTCCCTCACGTCCAATATTAATAAATCGTGCCCTCAAATTTCTTGTTGGAATGACCCAATCACGTATCAAAACTTCACATATATGAATATTCTATTTGTACTCCACCATGCTATTGGGTCTCACTATTTCCCCATCCCCACTCCTCTGACTCCAACCATCTCTTATAAGTCGCTTCAATTCCCCATATGTCTCATCATTTTCGACTGGACTGTATCCCTCCATTCTTCTCCCGTTAAAGCAAATTCTCCCACAGCACAAATGTCCACATTCTACTCTTCTTTTTCTTCTCCAATACATGAAATGTAATTGTTAAACCTGGCATCCTTGGCGTGGTTTTCCCTGACTTTTTGCCTCTACCTCCTGTGTTTTTGCTGCTGTGATGGATTCTGTTTTTGCTGGCTTAAATGCTTTGGGCATTTTGTCCCTGCTGATCAGTGTCAAAGTGCAAATGCTTCCTGTGTAAATTGTGAATATGATTGGTCCTCACTGATTGACATATTTGATTTACTAGTAGGTCCCTAGTAAAGTGCACTAAGTGTGCCAGGGCTGGTAAATCAAATGCTACCAGTGGGCCTGCAGCACTGATTGTGCCACCCACATGAGTAGCCCAGTAAAGATGTCTCAGGCCTGCCACCGCAGTGCCTGCACACAGTTTGTAACTGCCATGTCGACTTGGCAAGTGCACCAACTTGCCAGGCCCGACCTTTCCCTTTTCTTACACATAGTACACCCCTAAGGTAGGCCCAAGGTACCCCCCTGGGCGGGGTACAGTATATGTGAAAGGTAGGACATGTACTGATGTGTGTAACAATTCCTGATAGTGAATTACAGACCATTTTGTTTTTCACTGATGCAAGGCTACCTGTTCCCATAGGACAGAATGGGGAGTTTGTTTATGACATCTTATAAACATAACTGCCCCTGGGACCAAGGTTGGAAAATGAAGTTTAATATGCCATAGCTCAGAATTTAAAAATGCATATTTTCGTGAGTGTGGTTTTTACATTCTCTGTTTGAAAATATCATTTTTAGAAAGTAGGTATTTTCTTGCCTAACCATCCAGTGTGCCTCTGCAAGGTTTGTGTATTGGCTGTCTGGCTGTTGGTGTGACAGGGGCTGGAGAGGGGCAGCAGCTCCAGAGGTCTGATGAGTCAGGGCTGGGCTGAATGGACCTGGGTTGCATTTAGAGTAGGGGCAGGAGATTTCCTTTCACCTGAATGGGCCTGGCCTGCCAGGAAGCTGCACCAGTGAGGACAGAACTGGTTTAGGCTGCGTACAGACACTCTATGCCTTCAGTGAACAAAGGACTTTGTGTATAAAAAGAAGGGTCCAAACCCTAGAACTTTAGATCATTCCTGGAATTCAAAGAGGACTCTTTGCCGTAGAGAAGAGCTGGAGAAACTGAGGAGAAGTACTGCCCTTGCTGTGTGTCTGGGGTTGCAGTGTGAAGTTATTTGTGATTTTAAATCTTCTAATGGTAAAATGGGATTTATAATTCCTAATCATAAAATGCTACCTTTAGAAGGTTTTCTTGCCTAAATCAAATGTCTTTCTGCCTGTGTCCTGGGTCACAAGACTGTTAATGGCTCTCCTGCTGTGTGATGTTCATTCCTTCGAAACAGGGGACAAAAGGGCCTTGGATGTGGGGAAGGGTGTTCCACTACTGAGGATGATGTACAGAAGTGTGATATACTCCTCTTCCTGAGCTTTAAAAAGTAGACTCAATGCTGTGCCCACCCCTTCCAGACTTCTGAGGTTTCTTACCCTGTCACTAGCAAATGCAGCTCACATATGGGCCTACAAGCCATTTGTCACCATAGACAATTTGGAGCCACACCTAGGGGAAGGGGAAGAAATATTCAGAACAACTTTAGGAGTAGACAAAGGGAGTTCCCCTGCACACAGGCTGCATTTGGTATGATAGTGGCAACCTCAGAACCTCTCATCAGAACACTTCTGGTCCTATAGAAGATTTAGAAGAAGGACTACTGTGCAGTCTGAAGAACGAAGTCCAGACCCGATTGCCTTGTTTAAGATCACAAGAAGTGACTCCAAGGGACAGTAGGCAGACATCCTTTTTGAGCTACCGGAAAACAACAAGCTTCCAGAGACCTCTCCTGTCTCTCAGCTAACAAAACCCAAGTGGACCTGACCTGGTCCCTTCTGCTGGCCTCTGTGGGAGTGAGTCTTCCCTCCCTAAGTGCAGTCATCAAGAACATGGACCCATGTCTGGAAACAGAGTGATCTCCTCTCTGCACAGCGGAAGGTTTAATTGAGTCCGATGCAGCACGATGCAGACTATTCCAGGGCCTACTATTGCAGCACATCACTCCTGATTGGTCGCTTTACTGTATCTGACACATCGCGGCACAGGACCTAGCACTGCAGCACCTAGCAGCTCCTGATCAGTGGCTTCACCAGATCCGATGCAGCATGGCGCAAACTGACGCAGGACCTCACATCGCAGCACTCCACAACTCCTGATCTGCATCTCGTCTGACCTAAAGCAGAGCCTTGCATTGCAGCACCGCGCAGCTCCCACACTAAGGATAATAAGTATAACTCCCAGCGGGCAGCACCTGGCTCCGTACCCAACCGGAGCTCCATTGAAGTCAGGCTGAACACTTGACTTTGTCCCAGTCCGACGTGACCACCTATTAAGAGTTGGTACTTTGCACCTTTTTAGTGCTATTTTTCCATAAGCTTTAAAAACTCATAACTCTGGATCTACTGACTAGATTTTTATTGTTTTAGTAACATTCATTTATTAAAATATCCTATGTTTTCCAAATTGGTTTGGAATTATTCTTAAGTTGCTTTTTCACATTATACTGCTCTAATTTGAGCCTGACTGATTTTGGGTCAAGCTATCTGAGTAATAAGCATGGCCTTATTTAGTGACTTTTGTGTTTCTCCGTGACAAGGACTGCGTTTATACCTCCCCCCACACCCCCACTAACAATCCAATTTGCTACAGGAATGCTATATGTAATATGAACTGTTATGTCATTGAGTAAGTAATTTGTAATGGTATACATCACACCCGATGTGAATGGAGGAATGTGTGGATAGTTTTAATGCCAACCCTTTTGCCTGCTTGATTAAAATCCTTAATATCACCATGGTATGTTTTTAAAAAGGTACTATTCTGGAGTATCTTTTGCATCGTTACTGAATTTAAGTTCTTTTGTAGAGTCATGTTTAAATTTCTTCTTTTTTATGTTCTAAACCGTCACAAAAACCAAAACTATTTTAATCAGGACATCTTCATCAGCCAGTGCCACCCAGCAAAACATGAACTGCAAGCTGCAAGCCAACAGGTTTTTTCAGCAATGACAAAGAAGTGGCCTTCCTAGCCTATCCCATATCCCTGATCCCTACTCATCCTCCTTACCCACCACACCCCAGTGCAGACCTGGCACACTTTCAAGCTATTGTATGTTAATGTGCACAAACAATGTATCTGATGTCTCTCTTTAGCTGGATTTTTAACACATATCACATTTCAATACAAGTGCCTCCTCCCCCACTTCTCAAAAGGATGAGAAATACATTTAAAGATGTAGTTGGTGTGGGATACGTTATACCCCTAAGCTCAGCCCATCAGATACACTGTAAACGGATCCACTACACTTTGTATAATCAATTAAAAAACTCTCAGCAGAAAAAAATTAAGTAACAGGTATGCAGAACTCCACCCATACTTACACCTGTGCATTTCTAGAATAGTATCCAGATCTGTAAACACAGCAGCAATGAATCACAAGACAGCACTTGAATCTTCCTGTTGCCTGAGCGAAAGAAGAGTTTTAAACTGCAGTAAGCACTGACAAAGCCAGTAGGTCTCGTCTTTGGGATATATTCGTCTTTGCCAATGGATGTAGCAATATATTACTGTACATACATTATGTATTTTAAGTAAGCAAAGACTTCGAATTTGTTAACATTTGTACACAGTATTTGCTTTAGTGCAATTTTGTATTGTAATTGCATGAGACTTTACTAAGTATTGGCAAAGCCAAGGGGCCTCGGCTCTAATAATCTGAGCTACTGGATTTTTCAATGCTTGTGTGGTACATGTGAGTTGAGCCACATTTAGGTGTCAGTGAGTGTTCTGATTGTGGGAGGTGTGTTCATAATGGGGCATGTTTGAGAGCTC
Source organism: Lissotriton vulgaris (assembly GCF_964263255.1). NCBI lineage: Eukaryota > Metazoa > Chordata > Amphibia > Caudata > Salamandridae > Lissotriton > Lissotriton vulgaris. Next base: position 1,512,109,432 of record NC_141685.1, on the reverse strand, counting down.
TGGACCCAAGGCTGAAGCAGTGTGAGTCAGTGGGTCATAATAGTGTTCAGATGACATGCTCATGCGATCCTTGACGTCTTGCCACTGTATACGTAGTGATGGTAAAATATATACCATTTGTTATTATCAATTCACCAAAATCATTGTTGTTACTCATTTATATCAAACAGCTAACAAGCATTCACAAAGCCAATAGGTCTGGTGTGTGTTAGGGCTATGTTCGTTGTTGTGTGATACATCTGGATGTAATTGCAGAAAACTCACAAAGAGGCACTTAAATGCTGATTAGGCAGCATGCTGGGTAAAACATAAGGCTGTAGTGTAGTTCGCATGTTTTCAGCCATAACTTGTATTACTTAGGCCACACACCTTTTAGAGATCCTGTCCACCTTTTTCAACCAACTTAGAGCACTATGATCCACAAAAGGCTTTTGCATACAGAAAGCTAAAATCTGTCTTGTAGGCAAGAACTTAAAATTGTTATGCTGTAAAACTGTGGAGTCCTTGAGTCAAAACTGTGGAGTCCTAGAGTCAAAGCTGAAACTAGTGGAGTAGAAGCAAGGAGCGACTGATTTTTTTCTCTGCATCACTCACTCTGCACAGTCTCCGGGAGAGCAGAAGCACAGCTGGTGTTGGGGTCAGAGACACTTCAGTAAAATAGAGTTTTAGCCCTGACCTCCTCTACTGTGATACGCCAGGCTTTAATTGTAGGACCCATGGCTCTTAGTGTCACTGCGCCCCTTTAGAAGTGCAGTATTTGTTCCTTGGCTAAGTTGATCCAAAAATAGTGCAGGTCATTTCCTCCCCAGTGAAGCAGATCCAAATATGCTCAGCTTCCCTGGGAGTCAAAAGCAAAGGGAGGAACAAGGGCCTGAGACAGCCACATGAGGTGAGAGGCAATAAGAAGGGGAAGTGATATCATAGAGGAGTGGGTGGGAAAGATACCCACTCCTGCAATGGGTATGTGATGGAAGCAGAACAGAAGACATGATGGAAGCAACATGAGGTGCAGGTGGGAGGAAGCAACACAGAGGGTAGGGAGGGAAGCAACTAACGCAGATACAGAGAACAAAACGCAGCAGGGGAGGTAAGTAAAAAAGGAAGACAGTTGCAGGCGGGGCAGGGCAGAAGCACACAGCCAACAAAGAGAGAGAGAGAGAGTAAAACGGAGGGAAAGAGGTAATGGAAGCCTATTAGGTAGAGTGCTAAAAAATACAAGACCTCCTATGGATTGCATACACAAAAAGAAAAAAGCTGCACCTAAAACATGAGCAGCAGAAAGACACAAATATTGGGCCCATAGAGCAGTAGAGCAACAAACAATGGAAAAGAAAGGAAAATCCACACAAGCCAACGAATAAGACGCAAGCAAATCAGACTGACTATGAAATCAACGAATGATAAGCAATGGACGAACCCTAAGCCTGCTCCAAGTTAACAAGACATCTTACAACAACAGAGTATGTGATGTATAGTAGGCGAGATCTTAAAAACATTTTTTCACTTGGGTCAACATGTAGCTACGAATAAAGCATTTATTACATCAAATAATTCCACAATCAGATGAAATTCTCTGTGAACATCGGGAACAGAACGTCACAGATTCCTTACACAAAGGTACCGTTTGTAGGGAATTATTTACTTCTTTTTATGACATTTTGCCATTTGAGGAGATTTTGTTAAGTTTCAGCTTACTAATAAATTCTTATTTTTCTTTTAAAATGAAAGTGTACATCCGTGATAATTATTCACTATACGTCGTGTGTCCCACTTTAAGAGCAGCTTGCTAATTTATTAACATTTATTGTGGCATCCTTCAGGAGGTGAGAATCATTAAAATGGATGAGCATCAATCATCAGATGATTCCTTCTTGACCTTTGACCTCATGTCGAAATGAGCCCAGGGGTCAATTAGCCAACTCTCACAGCCCATCTGTGGCCGGTATTTTAATTTCAAAGGAAGTCTACTTGGACAACTGTATAAATAATTGTAAGTTGACTTCAATATACGCCCCAGTTAAATGGCTCAGGGTGAAATGACTCGCATGAACCCAACTGGACACAACATTCTGCTTACGCTAATCCACGATTTACAGCAAAAATGGGTAGATAAGTCAAGTTGATGCATAGTGAGGCAGGCAGATGACACCGCTTGCAGTTCTATCCTGCACCTTCATAAAAATAAGCCAACAAGGTAGTTTCTTTATCCGTAAAACATTCTACTTGATGATAACAGAACAGTCAACTGTGCACTTGCAATATTCATCGACTTAAACTGCGTTGACAAATATGGCTGTGCAAATTCAAACAATTCAAATAATTCAAAAGGACACTCCTGAGTGAGAGAAGTGTGCCGTGATATCAGATATTATCAATTGTACTAGTCCTATCCGAAATCAACAGCATATCTGAGAGAAAGACTTCCTATAAAAGATAAATCCAAAGTGTATTTTTTCAATTGCACCCTTGAAATTGCATTACAGTAATCCCTGCACTCTGCTATCCCTATTTACGTACTTGCTTGCCACAAACTCACAAATCGAGCTACACACCGTTATCCCACAAGCTCTAACTTGCAAGGTAGATAACATTTCACAGAGACACACACTTACATCTTGCTGTTGTGTTAGCAGATCACAGACACCATAGCACAAACCTCTAAAACACAAAATAACTATAATTGATGAAGGAGATATCCTCTTACCAACATAAATCATTTCTAAAATCTCACCAACCAGCACACACACCACTCACACTGGAAGGAACACCTTTCAAACTACAAAAAATCCAAAGGGTTAGAGCTTCACCCTGGCATAATACTGACACTGGTGGTACAAATCAACAAAGACTCCAGTCCACATTACGAGTGGCTCAGAAAATGGGCCTGGTTTTCCCCAACCCTGAAGTTCCAGATACTGGGGGTATCAGTAGTGGTGTGGAAAACTTTACATAGTATGAGCTGGATCACAATGATCCTCTGAGAAATGAGGAATTACCAGGGGAATCGGTAATCTGGGCCTAGTTCTCCCAGTAATTCCTCACGTTTAGTGTAATTTTGAAATGGCAATTTCAGCTTTTTTAGCAACCAAAATCTCTGAGTAAAAGTGACAAACTCATAAATCAGATGGGCATGGTAACTGGTGTTACCAGCCTCACCAGAATTTAGAGGCCACTCGTAATGAGGACCACAGGTTACCCAATATTACAGAATTCCCCAAAATCTTAATAAAAAAATCCTCCCCCAAAAAATCAACCACAGAAGTAGTGACCCAACAAATTTTGATAAAAGTGTATTGCGAATGATTGCGTCAAATTCAAAATTAAAACAAATTCAAAACACAAATAACAGGACATTACATACCTATATTCAAACTGCATTTAGCAGTATGGGTATTAGTACTACAATAGTACCGTTAAACATACAACATAATGCTATTCGCAAACCTTCTTGGGGAGGGTCCATCTCCGCTTCTCCTATCTTTTTCTATACCAGTCCCCATACACGCAAGTACACATTTTAATAGTAGGTTTAGGGAGGCACGTGCACCCACCCACATAAAAGAGTAAATCCGCACTTCTCAAGTTACTACAGCCAAAAGGACATGAAACAGTTGTAAATGTACTCCAGCTTAGAGCTGGAGAAAGTCCAGTGTCACAGATGGCCAACCGCTGGCACAGCAACACCCTCCTATAAAAAAGAATGGAGGCAGGGACTTAAAAAAAGACCCAGAAAGAAATACTGTTAAATTAAATTAAATTCTTCAAACTAGTTAACAATAGAGAGAAATTTATAGTAAAAAAATTATCTAAAAATAAAAGATTTTTTATGTATTTTAACTTTTCAATTTAAAAAATAATATAACATTTAAAAAAATAATATAACATTTATTAAAAGAAGAATTGCATTACTTTATATGTAAGTCTCTACATCACTTTTAATATTTATTAATACGTATATTTTTTACTTTAGGTGGGATTTTTTTATAATTTAAACTTTAGAAAAATAACTTTCATTCAATTTTTATTAATTCAAAGTAATTAAACTAATATTAAAATGTGTTTTTTACTGTTGTACCATTTTGTCTATGTTTTGACACCTGGAGTTGTTCTTGCGCGCAAAATTTATTAGGCAGGAAACAACGCGTTTCACCTTACAGCTTGATCACGTTTCAGCCATTTTGATGTGTGCACCCATATTTATCACACATTCATCATAGAAATGGGACTTACACCACATAAGTGAAGTAACAGTGTAAAAAGTATGGCCGCCATTTTATAATAGATCTTTCAACATTAAACAGTGCATGATTTGTTCTAAATTCTCTATTTGGGGTACCTTTCAATTATTTCTAAAATGGTAATTATATTACAATTTGAATGTAACACAAAATGTTCTCATTCAAATACAAAATTGTAATTTCTGTAAATATTTCCATCAATAATTCTAGAACGCTAGTTAGTCAAATAACTGAATAATTTCCATGTTAGTTACGTGCATCATTATAAATGATATCTGATTAAGTTCCACGGCACGGTTTGTTCGTGCTATAAAGTTCGAAGCAATCGTACTCAACGTATGTACAATCAAGTCCGTTTTTTATGTCATTAGATTAGAATCACGCCCAAGTGGGCAAATTAAGTTTTCTGAAATAAAGTTTTGCATAAACTTCGAACATGCCTAGCATTCATATGAACTAATTCAAATACATACATTTTAAATACAAAAATTTAAATACATGATTTTATATCACATTATATATATATATATGAAATTCAAGTGCATTTATTTTGTAAATAAAAATGTTTTTACTTTTTTATATTTAATATTTTTTTTATACTTTACCATAGAGACATCACCACCACCAGGGCAGAGATCACCCTATGTTAAAGTTCAGGAACATTTGTAAAAGTGTATTAGATTTGAAAAAAATGAGTACAATATTTTATGTTAAATATTAATATTAATTGGTTGTACATATTGATTTCAAATGTAGAAAAAAACAAAAATGCTACAGCACAAGTAACCTGTTTTTCAATTAAATATTTAATGGAATTAAATACATTTAATTAACATCACTTTTTAAGATTTATTTAGGAAAGGACCTAAATTAAATGTTGATAAGTAAATATTATGTCTTAAAAATTACAAAATGTTATATATAGAAATCATTTGAAGCAATGTCATTATTCTTTACAAATTACAGTTACATTTATTTTCAAATGAAATATTTTCGTCATAAAATTATCAATATTTGTAAACATTTAAATTTTTAACATTAAACCAATTGTGTGTGTGTGTAGTATATACATTTTTTAACTAAAACAATCTAAATAAGTTCAATTATGTTAACAATATTTCTATGGGGTTCTGTTTTAAGTCCCCTGATTTCTATGTGGGAGGGTGTTGCAGCATCAGCAGTTGGTGATGTGTGGTATTGGACTTACTACTAGTCCTTTTTGTCTGTATATACTTTACACCCATAAATCCCGCTGCCCCCCACACCCCCCGGTTCACGGAGAGGAGAGACGCTAGTCAACACTGGTAAATGATGTCAGAGTAAACTGACACAGGTGGATATAAGCAAGTGTTTGTTTACCTTTGTTAATAAGACTCATAGGTTTCAATGGTCTAAAGTTCCTCGCCACACTCAAACTCAATCTGTAACAATATACTCAAAACCTACTTTCTGCCAAATAATTGAGTATTAAAGTAGAGCAGCCTAACAGTCTCATATTCCCAATTTTCACAAGACCCAATGTGACTACAATGCAAAAGCCTTAAAATCGGCTTCTTTACTGACAACCGAGCATGCACGCCATAATTCCACCCACACCCGAAACAAAGATCCTGAAATGTGCCTCATTTCTTTAGATATGGAGTTCACACACACACAAAAGTGCACACACAAATACAAATCAAGTCATGCAAACTTTTAACCATTTACACACTGTACAGATATACAATACATCAGGGGCTTCAGACAAGAGTTTGAAATCGGTGCATTTATTGCATACTTTTGGAAGTTTGGATTAAATTGATTTTTTAGGGGATTATAGTAATTACCTTTGCTGGTGGGAGTGTTTAACTGGTAAAACCAAGTGGATGTGCCCTAACTAGGGCAAAACTGGCCCTGGGTGGCTTGTGTTGCAGTTCAGGAAGGGTGTGGCAGTTTTGGCTGGACTGTTCCCATTGGAGCAGGGTCAAGGGTGATTTGTATATGGATGGGTCAAAGATGAAGTAGCATGGTGTGCAAAATAACAATAGTCTGGGATGCAGTGGCTGAGATTAATTCAAGCATTCGATCCATCCCTTTTTTTGTATACTTTCTAGTGGTTGATGTCACTGATACATGCAGGTGGAAGCATGAGTACTGTTTATCCATTGCTCTATGTTTTCTTTATGGGAATGTATCTGTTTAGAGAGATGCAAAGATGCAAACAGCCTCTTCTGTAGTGAGCTGCATATGAATATAGAAACATATTTGCAAAAGTCACCTCTGAGTATGGCTGCCTTATCTGAAAGCTCCCATTGAAATTAAATGTTCTTTTGGTACATTTCGCTAATTACGTACCGTTAATGATAATGGTGGTTGTCTGAATAGTTTAATGGAGTGAAAGAAACTAGCCCCTTAGCACCAGGAAGAGAAGCATCAGCTCTTCCAATTTCCAACACAGTTGAATTTTTAATATCAAATGATGTGCTTAAGCAGGCCTTATTGCTGGCAGGCAATTTGCCCGCCCGAAATGAAAAACAGATTCAACATAGATAATGATGTCTGAATATGATGAACGCCTTTTGCGCACACCTGGTTGGAAATATACAAGAGATTTAAATACACAGTCTCTATGGAAAGAATTTACATTAAAAGTGAAACAGATTACTTAATCAGTGCAGAAAGCATGCGTGTGACCTTAGGACTCATGGAAAGCCAGTAATTAGCTTAAAATAATGCTTGTGGATTTCTGAAAACCTGTTTTGCCCTCCATATGTGAACATGCAGGGCCGGCACTAGACGTGGGCAGTGTGTGCAGCTGCCCAGGGCCTCTCTCCTGCGCAAAACTAAGGGGCCCCACACCAGAACACCCTTTCAAAATACTTATTAGGAGGCCCAGAGAGCAAAAGAGGTGCAGCGCTGCGAGGCCCAGTTGAGGGGGCGTAGGCCCCTCACAGGAGGGGCCCCCCTCACAGCTATGGGCTGAAAGGGCTTCAGAAATCTAATCGCTGCATCTGCACACTAAAAGCCTTAGTTGCAAAGTGAGCCCTGCCTCAGGGTGGATGAAAAGGAGGGTGCCCTTCAGGGTTTGAACCTAAAGAAGCAAGCATTGGTAAATGCATTAGGTTTCGCCTATGTAATTAATAATAATAAGCTGTTTTATGTTGTGAGTTGTAGCTTGGTGAGCAGTTATACAATATAAATTACTGAAACTCTGTTAAAGTGTCATGACTTGTTTTTGCGAAAGGCAATATATTTTGCTGGACAAACTGTGTCTGGAATGGGCAACATTGTGGCTGGGGCATCTACCATTGTGCTATATCAATACGAGGACACATTTATGCTATCATTATGCCATGTGTGCACACCATAATTCCAGCCAGAGATAGCCATAAATAGGCCAAGGATGTCCAATGTATGTCATAAATTTGCAATAGGCAGGCTGCAAGCCACTATGTTCTTGGTCAGACGACAATGCCTTTTGAAACCAGACAGCTGTGCTGCCTGGCAAGCTCCACCTAAAAATGATAGGACATTGTCTGAATAATGTCTGAATAAATCTCTGCCTCTGGAAATTACTTTAGGTTTCATTCTAATGTATTGTTTTTCTTTTTTTTTTAAACTTAGCACTGTCCCACACCAGATGTGGAAATGGAAATCAGCACTGGTACACCTACATAGAAACAGTTCTCCTGAACTGCCAGGCCACATCCCTGCTGACCAGTAACACCAACCAGGGCTCGCTTAGGGTTTGTGGGGCCCTGGGAAGAATAGGAACATGTGAGGCCCCTCTAAGATTTGAGATCAATTGAACATTAATATCCCGGCATTCTGAAACAGCTTTGCAAAAAACTACTTACCTAATAGGGATATCACTAAAATAAAAATAACTTTTTAAATAAACATTTAATTTTTTTAGAAAGCTGATGGCTTGTGGGGCAAATCCATAACTATGTGGAAAATGCAACAACAACAAAATCGCATAATTCCAGTAGCCCTGACTACGAGGCATATCAGGGTTTATGTGTACCATATATGTGGGCTAGTTTGTTATTAAACACAGAGCAAAATGATGGTCTACTACATCCAAACACAAGAGGTGTTGTGCAGCACACACTCTGACTACGTATACGAATATGCTCTGATGTGTGATAATGAACAAAGGGGAGGTTGGTGAAATAAAGCATTTGTCTAGGACCACACACTTTAGTAAATTAGGGAAACTAGGATTGATCCTAGATTTTCCAGCTTCTAACTGTGCAATTGAATCCCTACATGGGTATCTCTTTATGGCATTAAAGCTGAATACTTTGTCTTTCATTCTTGGAGGATGAGACTAGAGCCTGGGTGACAGGCAGGGCACGCATTGTGTTTTTTGGATGTTTTACATATCCTAAACTTTGGCCATGGGCATAAAAGCATTTTGCAATAGACAGAAACTACATAATTTTTTCTCCAGCATAGAGATTTGCCTGGATTCACAGGATACTGAGCTGAGGCTGGGATTTACGCCAGTCTCCGTGTGATGCATGGTGGGCAGCTGTAGGCTCATGGTCACACCGCCTCCTGTGAGAGCTCTGCAAATTTTGGGCTCAAGGTTCCAAGAGGAAGCTGAGCTGACCTACGCCTCTGGTCCGAGTTTGCAGGGGGTGCCCACCTATAGTAGCATGGAAAAGTGAGTAATGTTAGGAAGGACAGAGTCCATGCAAACATTTTAAAACCGTTCAGAGAGTGGTAGGGTAGGGAAGAGGAGAGAGATGGATGTAAAGAAGGAGAACTGCTGGAACAAGGTAGGAGGCTAGGGGCAGAAAAGGGGTAAGGAGCAGCATATGGAAGCAAATTGTGGCTATAAGAGGGGAAGAACCAGCAAGAATGGGCTAGGGAAAGGAGAGAGAGAGGTTGATGTAAAGGGGACAGAACCAGTGAAAAAAAGTTGAGGCAAGAGAAGGTGAGAGGGTGGGTGAGAAATGGTGAGGAAAGGAGTAGAGCATTAAGGGGTAAGATGGATGTAAGAGTGGCAGAATCAGAAAGAGAAGGTAAGATGCTTGATGAGAGGTAAGAACTGAAGAGTAGAGGAGATAATGCAAGGGTGAAGTGGCTATACTACGGAGCAGAGCCAACAAGAGTAGGTATTAGCTTGCGAAGCGATGAGGTGAAAAACAAAGCATGGTGGTGAGAGGCAGATGCAGGTGAGCAGAATCATCAAAAAAAGTAATATTCTTTAGAAGAGGTAGGCCTGTCTTTGGACCAGTGCGTGCTGCTAAGGCGATGAGCCTTCTGCAGAAGTTTGCAAGTTCGCTAGCTCTTTATTTTCCATGTAAAATATGTAAATAAATTGTCTTCATTTTGAGATAAATGGATCATCCTTCACAAAGTGTTGTGCTCTTGAACCATCTCAATATGTCTGCTGAATTTCAGCCATCTCTCTGTGTACTGTATTACTTCTCTTGCCCTTTCTATTACATCTCACTCCCAGTGGGTCTGTTCCTACACATGTACTGTCCAGAGATCTAGAGATCATAGCCCCTGCACTGAACTCCCTTTGCAATATCTTGTTTACCTCATCATAAGGTCCTACCAATGTAAAATTAAAAAAAGCTGTGACTTTTTCACTGCTCCAAAAACCTTCAGCAGGCTCAAATCTTCTCTGCATTGTCGGACATCTCTTTGCTACCATATCCTAAAATGTTCCGCAATATTTTTCTGTAAAAGCACAAAAGCAGAATTATATTGTGAGACATTTTCTTTTGGGCCAGGGCCAATAGATGATTAATCAGTAACATCTGTTGAGGATACCATTGTTTCTGATCGTTGTTTCAAAACTATTTTATTTCATTTGGATAAGAGTTATTCCTTTTACAAACTCGTCTCTCCAAAGTTGGCAATAACGAGCAGTCAAAGATCACTCTAGAAGGTGATAAAGGTATTGCAACTCAAACACAGGATGTAATATTAAACCTACCAGATTATCAATTTATTCCACCAGTCTAGCTGTGTCTTTTTAAAGAACTGATATAGAGTAGGTGGTTGTGGAATAAAATGCTAAAAAATGTGTTCTGTGACTAAGAGTCCTCCAATACCCAAAAAACCTCTTACGATATCTTAGGGTGTGCAAAGTTTCCGGCAAAGTGATAACAGACAGTACTAAACCCTGCTAAACGTAAGTGTTGCGAGGTCCAAAGAAGGGGCTAAATTAAGGTAGGAAAAGCGGAGAATCGACTGTTGACTGGTTCTTAAGAGAGAAGATTGTTTCTATTACGGTGATAAACTGGGCTTCTTGCTTGGGATGGCTAGGATAGACCACTGGTGCAAAACCCAAAAGGCTGCTCCAGCCTTAAGGTTGGTGTGCACAGAGTTAGTCTGACTGTCCTCACAAAGCCAGCTGGCTCGTTGTCATGTGCAGAATATGTTGCAGTCTTTGTTTCTTCTGCCTGCCAATATATTAACCACTCCACCTGTGTGTGACATTTGTGCTGATGACTCTTCTTATATTTTGCAATCTGTGCTTCTATCGTTGGCTGCAGCTTTGCATGCCCTCACTCGATCTAGCATGTATTTTTTGTGTTGATCCTCCATGCCTGCTGAAAACCAAATGCCTTATCTTCAAGTGACTCTCCAGCCCTCCCTTTTCACTTGTGACGTTGAAGTCCTGCTGTATAGTTCTCGGACAATCATGCCCTAACCTGGAAACAGTTAGTGAATATCATAATAATCATATCAGTTTTGGAGAGACTTAAGCCTAGCTTTTTCAGCCACATAATACAGCTTTAAAATATACATACTTATTTTATTAGGGTTATTATTTGTATCAGGATAAATATTTATATTTTTAGCCTTTTTAGGGATATCCATACTAGGTAAGTAGTGTTTTGATAAGCAGTTTCAACAATGCCAGGAAAATAATGTTCAATTGAACTCACATCTTAGAGGAGCCTTACATGTTCTTATTCTGCTCAGGGCCCCAAAAACCCTAGAGCCAGCCCTGTGTACGTGAACTATTTACCTATCACTCTGTCTACAAGACCATGTGCTTGTGATGACTGATATTCACTTGTTTCAGGAAAGTTAGGACTCTGTTATCAGAGACGATCATGGAACCAACATCAGAATTGGCATAATTTGCAAATCAGACACTGGAAGACAGCTTGAAGGCTGAGCTCAGCTTTCTCCAGGAAGGCTTGAAGAAATTCATCCCCAAATATTTTTATCCCAGGTGCACAAATGGTGCATTTTAGATTACGGTGTTCCAAATATATTTTCTAAAAAAATAATTGGGTGTCCATGACATCACGAGGAAGTATACCAGACTATCGGGGAGCAATATCTCTTTGAAGTAGTGAAATGTGCATGTGCGTGTAAAGAAAATGGGTGCAAGTGCCAAAACCTGGATGCACATAGGAGAGTCAGTGCTTAACTGATACCATGCGCTTCTCACTCAATAACCACTGGAATAAAATATGAGGCCCGCTAGAATAGTAGCGTTAAATTCAATGGCAGCAGTGCTTAATTTGAGCCGGTATTTACTGGTGCTCGGCCCCAGAACTTAATTGTCAACACCGGGACTTATGACAGCCAGCCACATGGTGGCGCAGTCTGTCTAATTCAGAGATGAGTAGTACACCAGTTTATTATTAACATATATATTCAAAATTACCAATAGCTGCCTGGTAAGCCATTCTTATTGCGTTGGGGGCCTGCAACAGTCTGAAATGTCATTGGCAGCGCTGGCTGGGGCAATGGGAGGCTAAACTGCAGTAGCCTCCTGAGCAGGATCCTGGCACTTATTTTTTTTCACTGAATGCCAGGACATATTGACCATCGCTGTTATTCTTCATTTAAGTCTCGTTGGAGTTGTTCCATGCTGCTAATAATAGAATGCCTAATATGGCAGTGTGTCAAGGGTGCCGCTCATGTATGCCAGAGTACTTCTCAAAGTGCCAGCTGTTCAGAGGTGACCAGTGATGTCCAGCAAGGTCAGTGCAGTTCATCTGTGTTTCAGGAGACAGCTCCCTGTGTCGGGCTACAAAGAGTGCCAGGCTGCTGCTCGTTGTGCGTTGACTGCTGCAGGTTACTTGTTGCAAATGCAGAGGGGCTAGATATCAAGGTCATTCAGTAGGTCACAGGCACTCACATGATGCCCGCATTGTCATGGCCCTTGAATGAAAAAGCACACACGTGGTCTCAGAATCCAGTGACACTGGAATGCCAAGCATCATTGCAGTGACAGAATCCAGTGTCCAGATAAACTGCAGCATTTTCTTGTCAGAAAGCAACCAGCCGCAGAATATGAGTCATTTTCACGCCAGAAACAAAGTTGCGCCATTATCTAAACCCCTTACAGTCGACAATCACGCCAGAATCCACTGAGCCATAGATTCTACAGCACCTTTATCATCCAGGAATATGCATCATTTATGCATAAGCAGCATCCTTTTCACCAGGGAAACAAAGGTGCGCCATTATCTAAAACCCTTGCCCTCCCGCTCACATGGGCCTGACTGAACCACACCCCGGGCGCTGGGGGTCACTCAGAGCTGGACTTGGCACTGTAGGGGCCGTCCATCCACAGCTCCACGGTGGGGAGCCAGCCTGTGCTTGCCTCTTCCTCTGTGGCACTTCCGTTGTCGCTTCGGTGTAGAGCTAGTAAAGGGCCTCTGGTCCATCCCCTGCCCTGCTCCTACTCTGCTCTCCCAAGGAGGAAACCCTACATGCATAGGACTACACATGCTCTCCGCGACACTTTACAAGCTGCTTATTTTCTAGCCTAAAAACCTGCAAACGATCCTGCTTTGAGTCATGGGATCTACTGGGCCTGTGAAATGGGTGCAGACATTGGTGAGCTCTCAGGGCACCGGTGAAGAGCCAGTGTCCCCAGAGGGCCTGCTCGGAAGGAGCGTTGGTTGGAAGAGACACATAATCAGAGGAGACGCATCTCTGACCACCAGTGCCCTTCAGACGCACTTGCAGATGTTTGTAGTTTTGTGTACGCATCCTGCTACAAGACCCGCTGCTGCAAGCCAGGGCTCAAAGCCTTTTGTTGGGTAACTCACATATGGTTTACATCCACAAAGCAACAACGTTCCAAAGCTTCACAACAGTTACTTGCAACTGACGACAAAAATGGAAAAGAAGTGGGATAAAATGAGCAGTCAGGAGGTTGTCAACCAACTTGCGTGAGGCAAGTAGCACCTATTGCACGTTTTACAGCTGAAAGAAAGAGCAAACAGGAAACATGATTGCAAGTTGCAGGGCGTATGCAGAGAATTGTACATATGTGTATGAAGGATGAGCAGATTTGGGACAGTAGGCACGAGTCACCATTTTACAAACATATAATATAGAAGTACATATATTAATCGATGAGGGATTGTTCATGAGCTGCTTGGATACAGATTGAAACTTGAGACATGACCAAGTAATACACTTGCAGAAACAGAATTTACAATTTGTGGAAGTTTCTCATCTTCAAAGCACATTTGAGACTAGACCCATAGTTCTTTATTTGGATAGGAGATAGGAAAAGCACTGCCAAAATGAGATCCATGTATTTTGACAAAATTCTATAATGAACAAATGTCAACAATCACACTGTAAACAGACGTGGTACAAACACCACTGCACTAATGGAACACTTCACCTTTAAGAACTCCAAAAGACCCTAATGCCAATATATAGAGAGCGCATTGATTCGCGGGGACAACTAGGCTGCATTAGACCCAGCAACCAAGGCTCTCGTTTAACAATTGCCTCTAAACACAGTAGTAGTGCTGGGCAGTGTGTAGCGTGACACCCGGCACACACATCCACCTCACAAGCACACCCAGGCATCCTGGCGCTGGACGCGCATGACGGGTTAAATAAAAGTCCCAGAGGTGCTGTAGACTTAGTTCCCGCCAGTTTACTAGCAGCGTGCAATGATGTACCGCAAAATGATGGGGCCACCCTGCAGAATGCCATGAGGAGGGCACGGAAAACGCACAGATGATAATTGGCCATGAGTTGAAGAGGAGATCCCTGAAGGGCTGGTGGGCCCCTTGTTTTGCAAGGTCTATAGGGGCCTGTGGTATCCCCTTGTGCCTGCAATCCTTTGTTCCTCTTTCAGCCTCACTCTACAGCAGTGTTACTACTGTCAACATTTGAATGGAGAAGAGTGATACAAATGTCTGATAGTCTGATTACTGCAAATTTTCACTGTGCTGCTGCGTTACCACCCAGTCCTAAAAGAAAGCTCAGGTGTAAGAAGTGCTACCAAACGAAAAAAAGAAGTGGAGGGATTCGCCAAGTTAGGCACAACGGGTGTGACATTATCGCGCGTGACATCATGGCACATGACCATGCATGTGGCATCACAACCCATGCCTCACAGAAAGTGACATCAGAACATATGTTTAGCAGATCTATCATGAGTACATTTGAGCGCATTACAATATCTAACAAAATAGATTTTGCATTGGGGTTGTGCCAAAATATTGAAGCAACCCCGACCAAAAATCTGGGCCTCAACGTATAAAAAAAATGTTTTAAACCCTGACAAAAAGGAACTTGCAACAAGGAGAAATGTGGCATTACATTTGTTCTGGTTAATTAGTTGCAATGTTTATAATTTGAAATATCCTTATGGGGTTAAGGCACCTGCTGCAGAGATCTTTGTGTGCCAGCTAAATCTCAGGGAATAATAATAATGGTAAGATAACTCTGGGGATAACGTACTTGCTGGAGAGATCTATGTTTTGTCTAGTCCTAGTTTTGATCCAAAGTTGCTTAGAGGGTTAATACATTTCCTGCAAAGCCGCATGGATACTGCATTTTTTAAGCTAGGTATGAACATGTTTCATATATCTTATACTAGCGCTGACCTCACAGCTACAAGGAAAGTAGCTCATAGCCATTATTGTATTAGGGGTTTACCTTTGGATCAGGAAGGTTCTTATCATTGTAGCTTCTGCGACTTTGCCTGCTTTCCTTCGTCCTCCCAAAATAAGTGTAATCTCCACAGTGGTACGGGACAAGTACTCTATCAATGAGCGTAGTGTGCCGTTAGAAACTCTTAAACCTGCCTCTTCACAGCTTCATGGCCTTTACCTGAATGCGCGATCCATCCGGAAAGATGTCTCCAAACTTTGGGATCTTTTGAACTCAGACAAACCTGATATATGTTTTATAACTGAAACAAGGCTTCACTCTGCAGCTTCCCCTTGTATTTCCGTAACAGTTCTCACTGATTATAGTCTAATTAGACTGGACAGACAGTCAAAACCCAGAGGGTGTGTGGCTATTGCCTCTCTGAATCCATTAAAAATGATTCTTTTAGAATCATCTTCTGCCAAATGAATAGAGAGGGTTATCTTCAAATTGGAAACTACATCAAAGTCAACATGGAGGAGGGCTTTAGCTCACTGTCCACCAGGTGTTAGGAAAGATTTTAGCACCAACTTGATAAAATGGAATATTTTAGCGGCAGACATTTTTTTACTGATTGGCGATTTCAATTATCACGCCGAAAGGAGCTCAACTCCAGACACTACTCACCTGCTTTCGGATCTGCAGTCCTGGGGACTCTACCAAAAAGTAGAAGACCTGACCCATACTGCAGCACATATGCTTGAACTAGTATTCTCTAATGCTTATAATTTAGCGGTAGATCCCCCAGTAGCTCAGGTGTGGACAGATCACTCTCCCATCAGCTTCCATTTTCATATGGAGAAATCTAGAGATGCTAATATAAATGTCATAAAATTCACTGAACTAAGGAGGAAGGCAGTACCCTCGGTTTTTACTCCAGCTTATCATGCCCACCACACTTGAGGGACAATGGAGACATAAATACAGCCTTAAATGACTTTAAGGGAGCCTTTACACAGGCCTTAGACACCAGGGCTCCCTTAAATTTAGCAAAATTAAAACAAAGAACCTAGCCTCACCCTGGTACTCTGAATCCTTAAAAAGGGCAAAAACAGCTTGCAGAAAGCTTGAGAGAAAGAGGAGGACTTCTAAATCCACCGAGGACAAACTCAACTAAATCTGCATTTGGAAAGTATCATAAAAACATTAAAATGGCAAGAAAGATACATTTAGTCTAAAGAATAAATAATGTAGGTGATTTGTCGAAAGAGCTCTTCAGAATCCTCAAAGAATTTACCAACCCTTTTATATGTACCTCTGCTATTCCAGCATCTCAAGAATTATGTGATGATCTTGCAGCTCATTTTGAACATAAAACCGATAAAATTTACTAATCCTTTCCAAATACTACAGAACTGGTAAAATAATCTCCATCCAAATCCTCAGCCATATTCCTTTCTATGGCTCTTGAAACTTTTAATCTTGTTACTCCTGAGCAAGTGTTGGTCCTGCTCAACAAAATTAAATCTGGATCGCCAGAGGATCCTGATCCCCCTCACATTATGCAGAGGACCTAGATAGCAAAGTCATTCATTGGGTCACAGGCACTCCAGTATTTCTTGTTCCAGTCACAGAATTGTGTAACCTCTCAATAAATTTGAAAGCTGCACTGGTCAGAACAATTCTCAAAAAAACTACGGCTGACCATACAGATCTGGTCAATTACATACCTACATCATTGTTTCCCTTTCTTGGAAAGTTCAGAGACCTTAGTCAATCAACAACTAGTCTCTTTTTTAGAAACCCATTACTTATTAGACCCCTCCCAGGCAGGCTTCGGTCATCCTATGGGATGGAGACTGCCTTGGTGGAGGCCACTGACACAATCAGGCTTGCCCAAGACCAGGGGAAATCCATATAACATAGCATAACAAAGCACACTATGTAACACGCAGATGCTAGATTTTTATTTTAAGTAAATGAGTAAGTGGGTTACTGCTTTTAAGACCAAGATTCTTTTATTACTTGCAGTTCATACATTGTAATCCTTCTAATATAGCGAAGTGAGATATGAAGGACATGTGGTTCCTACACCTTGTAACCCTCATTGTCTTATGTAAGACATCCTTTATACTGATGTACACAGATAGGATTTATTGTCAATATATATTCTGTATGTGTGATGTAAAGTGCTCTGACACCCTGCATTGGGATGATTAGTGCTAAAGTGCTATAAAAGAAATAAAACAAAATAGTGGTATTTAAATTGCTATTTGTGTAAATACTAGGGCGACCAACACATCTGACATTCTTACAGTGTATGCATGTCTCTTATATACAGGGACTGGACAAAGTAAAAAGCATGTCTCTCTTAAGTACCTGTGAAGTGATAACAAGCTATGAACCTTTGTTTCCTGTCCATTGCATCTAGGTTTGGGGCTCTTGATAGCTCCCAGCCAGGATACTCCACCCAAAAGAAGCCTGATGGCCCCTTAACTCCAGCTTTTGTTATAGGCGTAGCTGGAATCTGATAAGTCCCTTACCCGCCTGCATGTTACTGCTCGGGAACAAAAGCAGACAATGTACCGGCACTACTGAAAGTGTCCCGGTGTCAGAATATCACACTGAAATGAGTTGAGTATATTTCTGTGAATTTCAGGAGAAGTAGGAAAGGAACATGGCACTCTGTTGAAAGTGGACAGCTTTGCAGCACTGTAGAGGTGTCTACTCTCTGAAAATAGTGGGTAAACGGCGTCTACCCTTGACTCGAGCCGTAAAGAAGAGTGATTATGCAGAGGTGGATAGAATGAAAAGTAAGCCAGGTTGTTGCTGTACACATCACAGGCGTTACTACTGGAAGCAACCCTACACCACTGACAGGATGTCTCAGAAGATGAAAGACATTTTTAACCTACGGAATTAGATTTTACATACTTTTATTTTTTCAACATTTTTTTCCCCTGGGTACTATTATTTGGTGCCACCGCTAAGTGGTGCTCTAGAACCACTGCCTTACCTTATCTTATGTGCGAAGTTTCATTTATGAGGCTCATGCACCACTCAGCGCTCAGGGTGTAGTCTAACTTGTGGTCTGTTAGATTTTTGAACTAGGCGGTAAACTACTAGGATATACCACTGGCAGCTCACAGATGCCCAAACTATTTCTTTGACATATCTTTTAACGCATTCATTCTTTCGACACTGTACCCAATTTGAAGGGTACACAAGGAAACGAAGGTAACATCCTCGTGTGAAAAAATAGTTTGGGCCTTTACTTCTGACCATATTGCAGAAACCTTGGGCTGGTGCAAAAAAGAGTCACATCAACGAACGTTATTTGATGCTTCCTGAAACTTAGTTACACCTTTCCCATTTGTACGCTTTATACACTTACATACTTTACTTCTTATCATACAAACACAATAATTGCATATTTTCCCACTGGTGCAAATACCGTTTGTTCCATTCTGGGCTAATAAAGCGGTTAGATTTGCCCTACTTTATTGCACCAGCGCAAAGCTCGTGTAATGTGGCCCCTGCTGTTGAGTGCAGCCAATGCAGGATGTTTTTCAAGACACAACGTTTTATACATAAAGGCATATTTCCTGCACGACTGACTGACCTTGACATCTCTGAATGAGTTCAACTTCGGCGATGATCTCGGAAAAAAGTAAAGACAAAAAACAATAAAAGTGGTGCTGACAGCAACCTTTGCGCGTGTGGGGAATGTTCACTGTGAGTGGAGCAAATTACGACTCAACTGGACTAAAACACCCTTGAATAGGAGCCAAGGCCCTGCAATGTATCAGCACTGCAGGTAGCTTCCAACAAAATACAATCCATCTCCACTGGATGGTGTGAGTCACGAAAACATGGCCCCCTTCAACTGAGACTTCTATCAAAACAAAGAGAAAGTGTTGAATTCCGACCAGTTTCTAGACACTGCTGTGTGACCCAAGAAAAATAATTTTTATTTGATATGCGTTCGAAAAGGCAATAACTATCATTGGC
Source organism: Lissotriton vulgaris (assembly GCF_964263255.1). NCBI lineage: Eukaryota > Metazoa > Chordata > Amphibia > Caudata > Salamandridae > Lissotriton > Lissotriton vulgaris. The sequence goes on along the minus strand of NC_141685.1, from coordinate 1,512,090,365 downwards.
AAAACCAATGGAAGCCATATGGCCTGACATTAACTGCCAGACATTTTTCTTTGTCAATGCTTGCTTGGTTGTATCGTAGGCCTTGCAAAACTGTATTGCTGCAGAAGCTGCTGAACTATCCTCAATTTGAAAAAAACCTCACTTAAAGCAGAAAATATTGTTTGGTCTCAAAAAGCACACGTTGTCATAGTAGTTCCTTGCAATAGAAGGCACTACTTTCGGTGTGGATAAGCTCCTTGTGAAAGAGCAGTATACGGTCACTCATACTTAAGTTAGCATATTGCTGTAGTGGGTTGACCCACTACCCCATGCTGCATGCTGTAGTAGGCGGAGGAAAATGTGAACGACACAATAACAGACCAATGGCTGATGAGGGCTGACTGAAAGCTCCTATAAGTAAGAGTATTATTCACCAAAATATTAGTAAACTCAACAATTCACAGCAGAAAAACGAATTAAACCATATGTTGTGTTCTTACTTCTTAACATTTGTTGTATATACTGCTACTATTACTACTCCTAATTATAATATTAATAATAATAATAATAATAATAATACAAGTTTTAAGTGTTCTTTGCTGTTAAGCTGTTCGGCAATTTATTATGAAATAGTCTTCATAATATTCTTCATAAACATTGGGTTTAAAGGCAGCTGGAGGAGAATGAGTGTGTTCAAAGATAAACCGCTCAATACACATAAAGTTCTTTATATTATAATACAAGTGGGACACATCCTTCCATCCTTTCACCTCCTTGGTTTTTTCTGGAAACTGAAGAACCAGCTGAAAGTTAAAGTGGTTTTTAATGACAGTCAATGTTTTTTTTGTAAACGCTCATAAACTACCATTTTTTCTAATCCTTTGGGTGAGTTGCCCACCCATGGAACTACGCATCTCTTGGATAAGAAGATATGACATATCTTTATTCAAAAACTTTAGATTTATTGCATTTCATAAAAAAAAATCTTCCCTAGCATATCGCCTTCATACACACCTAACGTGGAAGTTCGAGCAACTGGTTTGTTTTCCTACACAAAACGTAGGCCTGGATTTGACTGTTGTAAATTAGACAAGCTAAAAATTACTAAAATGAGGTAGCTCAGCTCATTAACCTATTTGCATGAGACTCCCCTGGTAATTACTTTGACACTCTCCTTAAACAACCCATTAATATAATTTTAGTTTGACATTCCATAATCTATTTACAAGTGAGTAGCTTATTAGACCAGGAGGTATGGCAACACAAAAAGGAGTACAACAAAGCGGAATGGCAGAAGATCTTCACCCTCCTAAAAGAAAAGAACCAGTCTTGTCTCTGTAAGAACATTAAAAACCTATGCAACTCAGCCCAGACCAAAGAGAATGGTGTGGTGAAAATGACCAAGATTACTGATGTCAAGCAACTTGTTAGAAATGGGGATCTCTAGTTAGCAGTGGTATGCACCCTGTACAAGTAGGGACCCTTCCTTCTAGTCAGGATAAGAGAGTTACACACCTAAGATAACCCCTCTGCTCACCAAGTTAGTAGCATGGCACATGCAGTCAGGCCTATCTCAAAGGCAATGTGTAAAGTATTTGTACATAACAATCAAAATAACACAGTAACAACACTACAAATGGACACCACACCAGTTTTTAACCTCATAAGTGCTGCGCCTAGTCCAACGGCCGACGGCACCACTCCCTCGGGAGTGCTGCCGTCGGCCGTTGGACGTTCGAACCTCACCTGCGCAATGGAACGTTCAGCACTGGAGCTGGACGTTCCATAGCTGCTAAGGTGCTAAAAATAATCTTTATCTAAACAAAACAAGACCAAAACGACAAAAATCCAACATGCATAACTCAATATACTACTTTTAAAAGGTTAAGCAATTCTGTCCATAGAACTCTATATGGATGTGGTGGTTTTACACAAAGTATCTTGGATGCATCAAAATCTACAAAGAAAAACAGCTGCTCAGGAGGGAAGCATTGGAAAACACAGCAATGCGTCGTTTCTTGAGTCCCTGGGGAGGCGATGTGCCAGTTCTGCGGCACAAGGAAGAATTTTTGCGTTGGTTCCGGACTGTAAGGGTAAGCGATGCATGGAAATCCAAAGAGGGTTCTAGGCTGTGGGTGATGCAGTGGAAATCTTGGTGCACAAGGGCGATGCATGGAAATCTGGACCATGCTGGAGGTTGAGGCGGCGACAACTAACAGGTACTATGTCTATTCTTTCAGCTGCACAGCAGGGCCTGCGTCGGAGTCAGTGCGTTGGTCTCAGACATCGGAGACAATGTGCACTAGACTCAGGCTGCGGCAGTTCTTCGGGCCGCAAACAGGCGCTGCGTGGATTTCTTCAGCCAAATGGCAGCGGTGTGTGGAAACTTCGCCAGAACAGCGGTGCTGCTTCAGAAAAACAGGTGCTGGAAGGGTGAAGCATCGATTTTGCAGTCTTTTGCAGCAGGAACAACATTCAAGAGGCCAGAAATTGAATTGGAACCACTTGGCAGGTCAAAACTCCCAGCAGTGGAGTTCAGGGATGCTGCAGATGAAGGCTTTTATGGGGCTGAGACTCCCAACAGGGGGCAAGCACACACACGCCCTTGGAGAGCCTTGGATAAGCAGGATTATAAAGCAAAGTCCAGCTCTTTCACCGCTCACAAACAGAAGCAGCAACTGCAGGTCAACCCAGCAAAGCAACACACAGCAAAGGGGTAGTACTCCTCCTGACAGCTCTTCAGCTCTTCTTCTTGGCAGAGTCTTCAATCCAGAAGTGTTCTAAAAATGTGGGGTTACAGGTCCCATTCTTATACCCATTTTGGCCATTGAAGTAGGCATACTTCAAAGGAAAATCTTTGTTGTACACTAGATCCTGCTTGGCTCCAGACACAGGGGAGCAGAGACAGCATTGTGAGAGGCAAGGTTCAGCCCTATTCAGGTATCACTGACAACTACTCCCACCAGTCTAGCTCAGGGAGGCCCATCAGCCTGGTGATGGGCCAATAGGATATGCAGGACACACCTCAGCTCCCTATGTGTGACTGTCTAGAGTGAAAGCACAAACAACCCAACTGTCAGTCTAAACCGAATGTCTATTCCACAGGCAGGCAGAGGCACAGGATGATAAAGCAATAAAATGCACATTTTCTAAAAGTGAAATAGCAACAAAGAAGGGGTTTGGCCCAAGGTGGTCAGACAGGGCCTTGCAATTAGTACAGCAGGAAAGAGTCCCAGCCATCACTTTTAAAAGCTGTTAAAGGTATTTAACAGACTAAAGGCCATTAAATCAATTATCTGGTCTTTAGGCATTTATTTGCTATATTATTTTTTTGCGTTGAATACACAATATTACATGAGTCAGACACAAGGTGATACTTGAAAATTAGTACATATTACAATAAATCATGTGAAAAGACATAACTTAACAGTGCAACAAGAATGAACAATATAATCAATGAGGCAACAAAAATTGCAGACAACAATAATTGTGTATATGGAGAACCAGTCTAAACTTATAATACAACAGCAGAAACTGAACAATCTTTACTAGCCAGATTATCTAAACTAATCAAGATGCTACTACACACAGGTGAGTGGTTACTACGCCTAGCAGGTGAATATTTTTGTGATTTTCCTACGAAGGCAAACTTAATTAAATTCAAGATTCCCCGTGGTGTATGTCCCACCTGGGACAACTCATAAACAGGAGTACCAGATTCATTCCTAGTCTGAAATGTATAAAAGTGTCTGCTTACATAGTCCAACCACTGACCCAATGCTGAAAATCTTGAGAACAAAATTAATTTCAGCTCTAAAATAAGGCCATTTAGCATTTACTGGCTCTTTTGACATGCACCTCAAGAACTCTCAAATCTCTGGATATAGAAAAATCTTTCTTGCACCCCGGCAAGCCAAAAGAACAAGGCTGGGACTAGAGTTGAGTCTTGGGAGCCCAGAACTTACATGTCAAGGGAGCCTAGTAAAATATTACATTGAGGTCCTGCGTTCCCCAGAGCTCACTCTTAAATCACATCTCAAATCAGTTTTCGAAGAGGAGGGTACCCCATGACATACACAGTTTGCAAAGGTAATTAGCAGCCTGAAAATCAAGGCTGCCAATCTGCACAACCGGGTAATACCATACTCAGCCTGAAAAAAAGCTGAGAATAATCAGGTCATGCAAACCTCGTTCGAGCGAGATATTGAAAGGCTTCAGTATAGATGCATCACAGAGTCATCGGATGTATCTTACACCCCGGGGAAGGCCCAGCCTTACCGTCACCAAGCACTCTCTGCCAAGGCTCGAAGGAAAATCCTCTTTATTAGGCTCATTGCCAATCATTAACTTTACCCGTTTGGGCGAGGTGTGAGGAGGCAACCACATGCAAATATCGCAGAGAATCCTGGTTTCATCTGCTGTGCTGCTGTCCCAATCTTGCCAGCGATCGCTTCTGTCTGCTACTTCCACTATTCCAATCTAACATTAGCAGACTTTGCAGAGAGGTCTCGGGCCGGTGCTTCTCCAATAACTCCTAGCTACACCGGGGAAATTCACAGACACCATCCGATCCGCACTCCTCAATGTCTCTACAGCTTGAAAATGGCATGGTTGCAGTGTGGCCCAGGCACTCTTTTCATTCTTCCTCAGGGCCCGGAGTCAGACTCTACGGATTATCCTAAGGCCTACAAAAAAGCCTCTTCAGCCCCTGCAGACTGACACACCACAAGATGACCACTTTGCTTCTCTTAATTCCTTGCACCATTGCGCTCTTTTTAGTAACTTCATAGACTGCATTTCATATTTTCCTACAAGTTTTTTTTAACAGCTGTTGATTACAGGATTCATGTAAAACTGTAGTGCATGGCTGTTCACATGCAATAATTCTAAATAACCGAACATATATTTTTAAAAAATGAAACGTGAAAATGAAATGAGTAGAATGTGTATGCATATATCCGACACATTTGAGACTTTCTTGCTTTTGTGAACCAGGTGCAAACGACACAGATGCGTGGTATAACTTTTACCATGTGTAATCCACACTCGCACCCAGGAAACCCCTGTATATAATGGCTCCAAGCACGCTGTGTACATGTTTCATTAGAAAACAATAACCCTTCCAATGATTAGACAAAAAATGTATTTATTTCATGTGGAATATCATTTGTGGATCTTAACCAATCATAGTTTATAGGACCAGAGCGAAAACACCATTAAACAGTTGGCCACTTGTGATTGTAGTTTGTGCTGTTTTGTGCTTCAGTTTCCTCTCACTTCTGTTTCAGACCTCAAACAATGGTACTCAAGTGAGACCAGCTATCTCTCAAAAAGAGTATTTCCTTGTACTGTAAAAACAAGCATTGGCAAAGCCAACAGGTCTTATCATAGAGACCAATAGTTTTAGTCAAGCTGTACAGCATCCCCAATACTGTGCAGCTTGGCTCAAAACAAGAGAAAAAAGCCTATGATGCGGCTTCGAAAAGATGCAGGCACTTTTTTACTTTTTTACGATCTGAGTCGGATTGGTAAACAAAAAGAGAGAAAAAGTAGCACCATTGGGTGGGGGGGGGGGGGGGGGGGAGAAACATGGGCGCAGGGATGCACCACAGAGGGTGGGAACAGAATCATGGAGGGTCTAGGCGTTGTGAAGCAACAGTAGGGCAGAGGAAGCAACACAGGGGTAGGCAGAAGCAACACTGGGAATGCAGTTTGGGGAAGAAACACAGAGGGCACAGAGAGGTAAGCAAATGTTGAGAGAGGTACCTAGGGGGAAATAAACTGACGAAAGAAACAACTTGCAGCTCGGGAGAGGAACAGATAGGCGTGAAAGCAATGCAGGGCAGAAACACGCACATGGGAGAATGCATAATGGAGCGAGGCGGGGAGGAGCACACTGGCAGAGAAAGAGGAATACGAACTCGGCAGGGTTGGGGAAGTACATGATACACTCTTGTTGAGTGCTTGAAAAAAAGAAAAAAAGTAGCACCTGAAAAGTGAGTATCCTCCAGGCAGGGGACAAATGCATGAAGAGGAATTAAAGCTAACACGTGCTAATGAATAAGAAGCGAGCAAATGAGAGTAACAATGAAACCAACTAATGGTAAGCACAGGGTGGGCTCTAAGCCCTGTGTAAGCTGACAATATGTATTTCAAACACAAAGTGCATGCGCTGTCTAGTAGGCAAGACCTAATGATCTTTGCTCCACTTGACTACTCAGAGATCTCTTCTCTTCTCGTTCTCATTACAGTATTAAATTCACTTAATTGACTTTGCGCTTACTATTTGAATGGTTTAATTTATTTTCTAAGTCTAGGAAAATGTTCAACAACGAATTCAGTTTATTTTCTTGCAAAAATATCCTTATTCGATTTTTTATCTTCCATTAAAAAATAAAGAAATGCAGAGAAACTCAAGTGCTAAATATAATAAAAATCTACATCCATGTGGAATGTTATCCCATTCACTTGCTCCAAATTAGCAATTCAAGAATTGTTAGGATGGCATCCACAAAGCAGAATGGTCTGATTTAGAATTGGGTGGTTTCAGAAAATCACTGGACTTCAGGAGACCGCACTAAACAGAAGAACCACCACCCCTGGTTGATGTAGGAAATCCCCTTTTTGGGGTTCCAATCTAGATTTAGTGTTTCGTTAAGAAACTAGAGGACCATCCGTTGCCAGCCAACTCAATCAATCATCTCCAACACATTGGGCAGAAACACATTTGTAGTGTCTTCTTTGTGGCCACACACATTTAGAAGGGTCTCAATGGTTCCATGATGTGTTCCCCTCGGTTCAACCACCCATGAATACTTTCCGTAAAAAACAGAGGCTTCCCTTTTGAAAAAGTTAGTCCCGTTCACAAAAGCTAAAAGTCGCTTGCCTCTGAGGAAAGGGGCAGGTTAAGTTTGATGTAGGGTAAACCATATCATACCACTGGAAAGTTTATAATGTCAGCTTCTCCTCCTGGAAGGCATATCCCAAAATAAAGACATCAACTGTCAAATAAAAGTCATCGGGGCTTACTATGCAAGTGTGCCGTCAGTAAACTGGCATAAGGTGACGACGAACATCAACAGCAGAGAAAAACAATCAGAAAGTTTAGCCTTGACAAGCATGCTGTTGCTCATTTTTTTTGTAAACATATGTAATACAAATATAAAGTTCAGAAATGAAAAAGTTAAAACTTTACCATCCAAAAATTGTGTGCATATATTTGCTGAGAAATATAAGTGAAAATGTAATGTAAATGTAAATGTGTCTTTTAAAGCGCAGTACTACCCGGAGGCGTCCTGGCGCTATAGACCACTGGGGAACCGGTCCTGGCTTTCCCTGTGAGATGTTCCCTCCTGGGTATCTCCAAGGTGAAAGCAGGCATCCCCGGCGTTTGTGGGGGGCCGTTGTGGAGATGAGGCAAGCTAATGCCCAGAGTTGCCGAGTGTGCTCCCTGGTTAGAGTAGGCATCGAGGCGAGAATTATCGAGTCCGCTGACCCTGGTTCACGACCCTGCCGCGTCGGGAATTGAACCCTGGTCCCGGGCTGTCCTCTGCTTCCGGGTCTGCCGCCTCTAACCAGTGAGCTACACCACTCCATAAAATGTAAAAAATTTAATGAAAATGTAGAAAATGTACCATCACAATAGGCGGATGCAAATTAAAGCAAAACATACTTAAAACATGTAATCAAAATAAAGGACAGGCCCACCAGTGCAGGCAGAACAGTGCTCGCACTGAAGTGCACTTCTCTTCAAGAGGTAGTGCACATGTAATCAGGCAAAATCCTATCAGTGCAGACAGCAAATGGCCACTTCCACAAACTATAATCTGTGGGGGGCTGAAGCAAACCACAAAATCCCTTGAATAGTCCAATTGATAATATAAAGGCTAATGGAAAGCCCCCTTATGTATGTGAATACGGATTTATTTTCATTATAAACTTTTCTTACTACTTGAGGCTGGACAGACACCGTATGCTCTCTGTATGCCTAATCCAGAGTAAATTACATGATCGCACCTGTAACATGGGGAAAGAGCATTTGGTAAAGCAAGCCATTTCATGATATCAAGTCTAGTCATGTTTACAGTGAGTCAATTAGAAACAATCGAACACCCAAAAAATCACAAGAATTGAAAACCAAAAATGCAGATGGCTGCATTAAATACCCCCAAAACCCATCCGTTTTACTGCCATCCTTGATTGCCCACTCACCTAACTTTTTCCACCCGATCAGATTACTAAATAGACTACGTGCAACAAGGTCTTCTATGTCCATGCTCTACAAAAAATATAGACATTAGCAAAAGATGCTACATCTCACCACACATGCTAGCACCCATACACATACACACAACAAAGATGTACAAGGAGCCTGGTATCAGACAAACACAAAAAATGCAAAATGGTGTATCTGGCATTGTACAATGCAATGGCACCACCGATTTAAGTTTGGACAGATTTCTCTTTGGGACTGCATGACTTCCCATATTGAAGCTGGGCCTGGACAACAAGCAACTGTGAAACATAAAATTGACCATGCCACGTGTATCCTCTAGGCCAACACCTTAAGATCGTGGTTGCATAACAACCATATACTCATACAATGCACGAATAACTATCAAACACCACAGCACTGGCAGAAGCATTAGTAACTTCAACAAGGGGGCCACCTGCGGCCTGTCCGCCGAGATCAAGAACAAAGTACAGGGGCAGAGCAAGGTTAAAGAAGAATTCGAGAAGCCAAGGACAGAGTCCGGACAAGAGAATATCTGGGGACGGGGGTCTAGAACACGGGGAAGGGGAGACCCATCAGGGGAGACTCTATGGCCTGGGATTTTGGTGTGGGGGAGGGGAACAGTGTGGGGGAAGAGAATGGGTTTTTAGAAAATGGGGGAGTTGAGGTGAAAGGGATATGGTGAGATTCCGGTTGTGTGAAAAGGGATCCACTCTGGGCCATTTAATCCACTACGTGGTACAGTCCATACGGCTGGAGAAGGGCGGTGAGCTGAACCCATAGCGGACCAAGAGGGGCATCAGCGGCTGGGAGCGGAGAAAGTTTAGCTGCACTCAGCACCAAAGTTGCTGTAAGCGGAGGCAGAGGGGACCGTGACGTGCCGGCTGGAGTCCCGGGTGCCCTCTGCCGGTCGAACTGGTGCAGAGACACGGGAGGAGGGCCCTGGACGAGTGCTGAGGACCTCTGGAGCTGCCTCTCTCCGAGGTTGTCTGGTGAGCGAGGCCCACGAGAGGAGGCTGGCGGTGCTCTTGACCGGAGAAGAGTCTAGCCTCTGTCTGCCCTGAGAAATCTCCGGAGAAGAACATGGGCACAATTGAGGAACGGTGAGCGGGCCCACTCCCCCTGACTTCACCATATTGGAAGGGAAAGTGACCGAGGTGAAGTGAGCACGAAGGGTGCCTGAATTGCTGCATGAGAGCCCGAACTGAACCAGAACCCACTAGCGGTGATCCGGGGTCTAAGCTCTGGGCTTATGTGGTTTTATAGTCCAGATTCTGTAGCAGGGGACTTCCAAACAGTTTATTTAAGGGCCTGGAACTACCTTGAGAAACTGTTTTCTTGCCGATGATGAGACTGGCCCGGACATCTCCGTCAGCACAATATTGGTTGAAGAGGGAGGGGGGGGGGGGCTGCGGGGGAGCCATGACTTCGACTCTGGCCTACGACTACCCTCCCAAACACACTGTGCAAAGTGCAGAACACCGCTAATTCCTGGGACTGGGGCAATACATGACGGGCCTGACAGTCTGGGGATGCTGGGCCACTGACGAGGCCAAAGACTGACCACACCATGGGGCCAATGTGTGGGCGTCCGCAGCCAAAAGGTGTTAAGCTACTTTGGGGACTCTAACACGGGAGACGGACAAGAACTAGGGCTTAAACAGCCAAAGGAGAATATGGGGCTTACCAGCGATGATCTCCTGGCCACACTCATGGACTTTAAAAGAGAGCTGCGCAACAACATAAAAGCCAACATCAGCACTTCTCTTGATGCCTTCAAATCTGTCCCTTGCCCTTCGTTGCTCCATCCACCTTGTCCCCTATGTTCTTTAAATGCTTTTCTTGATAATTATGTAATTTTTAACTGATGTAAATTGCAGCCTTATTGTTCCTCATGTAAAGCGCTCTGATTCCTTCGGGTCGAGCCAGCGCTATATATAACTCATTAATTAAATATGTTCCCATTTAGTACCCTTTCTCTCTTTGTCTACTTCCCTAGCTCCTATCCCCTCTCCCCTTGCCTGCTACTCTGCCTAGCCCCCATCCTTTGCGCCCTTTGACTAAGCACTCCTTCTCCCCTTGTTCGGAAAAGATCCAATATTTAGACTCTGGAGTCTCAGCGAGAGAGTCCACTGCGCCAAGGGAGCCACTCACAGCTGAGGTATGGTATGGCACCCTTTGCTAAAGCACTGCCTCTCCCCTTTTTGGGGAAGGATCCAGTATGTAGGCCTTGGAGTCTCAGAGACCCCCCTGAGAGAGTCCACTGTGTAAAGGGAGCCTCTCACAACAGAGATAGGGAAATTATACCACTTCCCCTGGGATCACAGCTTACTGGACTTTGGATGTTGCTTTAACTTGTCTATCGGTTTGTGTCCCTGTCGCCCTCCCCCTCCTCTTTCCATGCTTTCTCTCTCACCCTCCCCTCTTCTTTCCCGCCTTCATTATCTGTCTACTTCCTCTGCTCCTACCCACCCTACCCTGAATCTCTCACCTTGCCTGCTTTTCCCCCTTACGTATTTGTGCTTATTGTTTATCTCGACCTTGCAAGTAACTATGTTGCCATGCTCTAATAACTGTGTAACCTTTCTAACGATGTAACTTGTAACTATGATCTGATACTCATGTAAAGCGCTCTGATACCTCCGGGTCTAGCCAGCGCTATATAAAACCTTTCTTCTCCTTTTTATTTACCCCTTCAGAAGTGTCCATTCTGAGGTGTCATTGAACTCACCATCTCTGTTTTTTTTGTTTGGTCTGTTTTATTACTTTTTTTAGACAGTATACAAGTTATTATAATCATCACAAGCATTATACAGACAATAAGGAATTCCCATTCCCACATATGTCCATTCTGCTCGAGCTTAGAGCTTTCCCCTGTTCTTCGCTGCCCCCAGGCTATGAAGTCGCAAACGTATGAATAGCGACGTATCTTGGTCTACAATATTGCAACATTAAAGATATCAAGCCATTTGAGATATTGCTATAGATCAGTTTGTGAATGTTCAGCCATGTGTATACCTGTTGTATGTGCGCTGATGCTCGTTTGTCTGTACCTGCATTGCGTTATAGAGAGCCACAGATCTCTTTGCAAAGAACTCGATAATGCAACAGAATATTCGAAAAACATTTCAACCATAACAAATAAGGGAAATTGAAAAGAAAATAAAAAGAAGGGGAGGGTCCCTCAGGCAATAGGGATGCAAGACTATTACTATCATGTTGTCTTGACCTCATGGTCGAGTCTGCTGTGAATAGTTTTGTGGCCCCCAGAGCCCGCCCTACTGTCTTGAAATCACATCTCTGTTATGCAAGAGAGAAAACCAAGCATAGGAGAGTGATGGCGCAATGATCTGACCACAGGAACCAGTGGAGGAGAGGAGCCCCTGTATTCTAAATATGCTTGCTGATTTTTATCTCCTCCCACACGGAGGTAGGCCCCTTATGGAACACCTCTGTTCTGGATTTAAAAACATGTTTAGTTGATTATGAATCACAATTATGGTTGATAGAAATGTGGTGTATGGTCAGGAGTCCCCAAACCGAACACACAGAATCCAGTGTTCAATTTGTAAAAGAACGGGTGTCGGTGCCTAAAGCTTTGCACAGCTGGTGCTAGTAATTGTCAGAGTGCCGTTTTTTTTATGCTTTTCCATCTTTCTCTTCCTCCATCTTTTCGCTTTGTTTGTTTTTCCCTCTCTTGCTCTCTGTAAATGTCAAATGCAGAAAAATAAGTGGCAGTCCCCAAAAAGAATGCCGGTGGGCCCCACCAGCAACCACCGGCTTAAATTGAGCACTGGCAGAATCAGTGTTTGAGTTGTTCACTGGTCATAAACCTTACTTGCAAATTGAGGGAATCCCAACCATGGCAGATGTTCTATTGCTGTCACTATACAGTTATTGGTGGGATCATAGCTGTTCAAAGAGCAGAGGCACGTTGAGAGAGGACCACTGACAATGTGGTGAATCCAAACAGTTATAAGTATGCACAAACATTCCCACCAGTTCTTAAAATCTAATTAGTGCAACTAACTTTAGTGTTAAAAACACTGAAGTATCTGTGCATTTTGAGTCTCTTAAACATATGCGTAAAACAACTTACATGTTATGCACGTGGCATTGGGCCCCATGTACGCAGGCAGGTCGCAAATAGTGGTCGTAATTTGTGCACTGACTTTTTGCAGTCATTGTCTAGTTTTTCAATGCAACCAATATACTAATTGGTCGCATTGCAAAATTTCTAGTTGCAGGGGCTTGTAGAACGACTCCTCTAATGAAGATTAATTAGACAAGCCACTATTTTGACCACCAGTGATTGGCTACAGAAAAAGGATGATGGCCTGCAAGAACAACATTCCACAAACGAGAAACATTTTGTTTCTTCAAAGCAGCTCGGGCACCTTATAGGAACAAGTGCTGCTTTAAAAAAAAAAAAAGTTCAGAGGCAGTTCCTCTGCTAAGGCGGAGCAGATTTGCCCCTATGAGCAGGCCAAAAATGAAAAAATAAAATGATAAACGTATTGCTATTATCGTTTCATTTTTCCGTTGTTGCTCAGCTGGGTAGGGACAGGGCAGGACTGGGCTCTCACAGTGTTAAAAGTTAGGCTGCAGCATCAACATTATCGGCGCCATCTTGCCCCCTTTTCGAGCCAATTCGTGCGCGTAAGCGGCAGCCATTTTGAGTACCATGGCCTCTCTGCCCATCGTCGATAGCCAGCGCGTCTCTCTCTCTCTCCTGACCTCGCAAAGCATCCCCCGCACGCTGACAGCCCCCGCTCTCACATGCCTTGGGTCATAAACCCCTCTTCCACGCAGCTCTGCCTCGGAACCCCATCCTGTTCCCAGCGCGACACCTCCCTCCATTCCTTTCATGGTCCCGGATCCTTTGATAAAACCCCTTTCCTTTGTGCCCGTTTGTCTTACTCGTTCCCAGGCCGCCACCTGGCCCTGCGGATACTGTTATTGCCCCCTTCCTCCTGTACAGTAGGAAGCCTCCCCTATCAAAGGATCCTTGAGCTGATCAAAGCCCCCACCCCATGAGATCCGATCGACCTCATACATTCCGGGAATCGGCGGAATGTCCAGCTGCGCGATAATCATCACCTGTTGTGACCGGGGTGGGGACTTCAACTGTAAATGTGTGTGGGAACGGGCCTGAAGCGGGGATTCCGAGGATGTCCTTTCATACTTCAAAGCATTGCAAGAATGTGTGATATGCAATAAAGATCATAAACCTGTGTATAAGAGGCCAGGCCTCAGAGATGCGGTTAGAGCACCTCGAGAAGATACCCTGTTGTCTGATTTGATGTGTTCTGCTCCGTCTGAATAAAACTTCTGTTTCCTGCCTTCCAGTCTCCAGCGCCTGCCTCTTTGTTTGGTAACTTGAGTGGGTATAGAGGCGGTTAACGCCGGGCAACTCTGAAAATGGTCGCAGCCCTACCTTTTTCCACAATTGGCGTCCCAAACGTGGGGCCCATCAGCGACTCGTGGATCCAGTGGGAGAGGTCCCAACGACAGAGTGAACGACTGCAACGATCGGGAGAGCTCCTGTCCGATAGACCCTCGTCTGACAGCCGATCATCCGAACTTCACTGGTTCCGAACAGACCTCTCTCGAGTGATCTACGGTCCTGACTGGGAACCATCAGGAGTGCCGCGAGGATCACGAAGAATAGAGGACGATCGGGGGCTGGATTCGGAAGACAAGAAACTGTCCATGCGGTCCGGGTAAGGTCGTGTAAACACGACGAATTGCGAAATGATTGTTTGATTTGTTTTGAAAATACTAGTATTACTCTTTTGATTGATTGGTTTGGAGATTCACTGCCTGCAAACGGAGAAACAACAGGCTCTCTCTTTGCAAGCAGTGAAGGATAGGTAACGCAGACTTTTGTCCCCATTGTAATCCGTCGTGCCTATCTTTTCTCCCCCACTGATTGATTGTTTGAACCCGAACTACTGTTCGCGGATTGTTGTCTGGAGATTCTCTGTCTGCAAACAGGAAGGAACAGGTTCTCTCTTTGCAGGTAGTGAAAGGGTAGGTAACGCAGACTTTTGTCCCTGTTGTAACCCGTCGTGCCTACTTATTCTCCCCATTGATTGTTCGATTGACCGAACATTGACTGTTCGATATTGGTTCTTGAGGTATTCACTGCCTGCAAACAACGAAGAATAGAAATATTCTGTCTAGTCTTTGCACGCAGTGATAGGATAGGTAGTGCAGACTTTTTGTCCCTATTGTAATCCGTCATGCCTGTCTTCTCCCCACTGATTGGTAGCCTGTTTAGCCCGGACCGCTTATTAGAGATGAACCATCCGGCTCCACTGGAAGGCACCCCTAATAAGGACATGTTCATGAAGCATGGATTGACCGCTATAGCATATAGCAAGCTATGGCATAAATATACGAAAAAGGATCGAAAAAGTCAGTGGCCACTGATAGGGTCCTTTGAAGAGGATAAAATAAGCGCGCTAGAAACAGCCCTTGGGAAAAACAAGACAACGCCCACTATGCTTGATAGTCTTGGCATGTGGCGCAAAGAAACCGAACAGCGTAAAAAGAGAAATGAGAGTAGGTTGGGAAAAGAGCTGCGAAAGGCAGCCCACCTAGCTGCTAAGAAACTAGAAGAAGAGATTAAGGAAAGAGAGGAAGCCAAACAGAAACCAGAGATAGAAACATCAAACCAGTGTCCGGTTAGAACGCCCCCTACGCTCTATCCTGAATTGCCCTTGAAACAACGAGCCAACGATGATCTTTTGTTAGGTCCTCCGATCATCTATATGCCCCCTCCATACGCCCCTTCCCAACCCTTAGCACAGCATCCACTACCCTCAGGCACAAACGAGAGTAGCGCCACCGCTTCGGCCCCCTTGGCCTCTGTGCCGGCCGAACTCCTTGTATTGGATACTACACAAACGACAACGTTAGGCGACCCTGAGACCCGAAGGGCTGGTTCCGCAAGAACTAACAGATTAAGCAAAGATGAGCGAGCAGGGATTGACAAGATAGCAAGGACTTTGGTAGAAAGAAAGGAAGATGAAGAGTACATCACGGATATGTTCAACTCGTATGCAGGGAGTCACAGACGACATTTTACCGTACGACTGTGTTATCATGTCTTGAACGCATACGAGGACCGATATCGAGACAAAGGTCCCGAGAGCCTAACGACTCTGTGCCGGAAGGTCGATATCGGGGATGAGGGTGAGTGTGATGTGACGGACCTCCTTACGCGTACGCTTGAGGTTTTCCGCCACCTCACTGAACAAGGATCGGGAGCTAAACCCACGACATCCGTAGCAAACAAACCACAAACTGAGCGATCTAACGCCATGATGCCGATACGAGAGGCTGCCCCTTACTGGGTTCCTCCACGAGGTGAAGGAACTAACGATGATGTTAATCACAAGGATGCAAGAGGGAGGGTAGTGTACAACTGGGTCTACCAGCCATGGGATCGGCAAGATATTCTGACGTTCCGGAAATCTCTGCCTGATCTACGTAAAAACCCCACTGCCTTCTATACTGAATTAGGTACAGCCCTAGGTTCGACCATTATGACCCCAGCCGACATCGACTTGTTTTTCGGGTTATGTCTACCAGCTGATGTGTGGAAGCAAATCCGGAAAGTCGACCACCTTGAGCTGTTTGGACATACCTGGTCACAACTCGATGGCATTGATAGACAACGAGAACCTGGACAGAAGCCTTTGAAATCCATTTTAGACCTCCCAGATAAAATCGTACAGAAATTAAAAACCTTGATTCCAGAAAAGAAAGTGGACTGGTCGATAGTAACGGCCTGTCGCCAGAAACCCCAGGAGGATGTATCGGACTACTTTTCCCGGTTTGAAACGGTGTTCTCCGATTACAGCGGCCAGGACATGACCACTGCAACCGGACACCATCTGTTTGTCCAGAATTATGTTAAGGGTTTGTCACCAGAGGTCTCCCAGAAACTGCAGGCCAGTAAGAGTAGTTGGGCAGCCTCCAAACCTGCGGCTATCCTCCAGATGGCCCAATATTACGAACAACAGAAAAATGAAAACGATAGGGCAACAGAGAAAAAGAAGAAAGACTTGAAAGAGAGGGTGATGATTGCACAACTGCAAGGGGTGACTATAGGACGAGACCAATACAAGGGAAACTCTCAGACAAACGTCCCTAGGACCGCACCTCCCAAAGACCGCACTTCGACTCCCCACATTGGACGTACAGACATTAGAGAGGACCAGTGTGCTTTCTGTAAAGGAACCGGCCATTGGAAATCCCAGTGCCCGGTTCTTTTGGAAATAATCAGAAACAAAGACCCCAAGGACACAGCAAGTGGACCGAGAAATAGGGGACAGCAGCGAGGGCCCACAAATGACACGACTAACGATAGATTAGGCAGACCAAATGCATTTGATCGACCCAGACAGAACCAGTGCCAGCAATCTGACTACGATGACACCCACAACTTTGCATAGGACTGCCAAGGGCAAGGGAGGGATCCAGTCGAGCTCTATGTTGACCAGCAAGGCCCTTATGCCACTGCTAAGGTCTTGGGTACAAAGTCTCCATTTCTGGTAGACACTGGCGCAACACGTAGTGCGTTATCTAAACGACTGATTCCAAGGGCACCCTTGTCTGGCTCACTTATAACATCGACAGGTTTCGATGGAATGCCCTCCACTAACCCTTTGTCCGCTCCGATCCTCTTCGACTTAGAAAACAACACCACTGACACCACGTTTTTGCTTTCCTCCAATAGCCCTGACACCATTATGGGACTTGACTTATTGAAACTCTTCCGAGCGACAATTAGATGTTCTCAAGACAGAGTTCGAGTTTTCCTTTACGACAACCCCGTTCTGCTTAGACATTGCCCTCCCCGACGCATGTTTTCCATCACTGACGCTGACACATCCCTGCTTGACACTCTGCCTCCGTATCTGTGGGCCAAGTCAGATTCGGACGTAGGGCGCATGTTGATTGACCCAGTGCACATTACTGTCCGACCGGACGCGATACTCCCAAAACTTCCACAATATCGGATATCGCCCGAGGGCGAGAAGGCATTGGTAAAGATTATTCAGTCACTGATAGACGCAGGAGTGGTAGAGGAAGTGGTAAGCAACGTTTGCAACAGCCCTATCTTGCCCATCATCAAGAAACAAGGAGAGGGAGATGAGAAAGCATACCGCTTTATCATCGACCTTCGAGAGATCAACAAAGTGGTTGTACCCCAGTACCCCGTGGTCTCAGACATCACCACCATCCTGACTTTGATTCCTTCTACTGCCACCACCTTCACTGTCATTGACCTCAAGAATGCATTTTTCTCTATCCCCATCCACCCAGACAGCCGATATCTCTTCGGCTTCACCCTAAAAGCCCGCTCATATAGGTTCTGCCGAGCACCCCAAGGCTACACTGAAAGCCCCAGCATCTACAGCCAGATCCTCAAGAGACAGCTGGATCAAGTCCAGTTACCCGATGGAGTGGTGTTGGTGCAATACGTCGATGACATCCTTTTGGCGGCTCACACCACTCCGCTAGCAGTCACAGCCACCATTCAACTCCTGCACTTCCTTGCGGAAAATGGCCACAAGGTCTCCAAGAAGAAGTTGCAATTCTGCCAACCCCAGGTCACTTACTTAGGCCACCTTCTGTCCAAAGACGGAAGAAAACTTACTCCCGACCGGATCCAAACCATTCTTGAAACTCCTGTCCCTAAGACTCAGAAACAGGTTCGCTCCCTACTAGGCCTCACCTCCTTCTGTCGACAGTGGTTACCAAACTTCAGTCTCATTGTAAAACCGTTGCTTTCTCTGCTTGCCAAAGATGTCCCTTCCCCCCTCCCTTGGACTACTGAATGCCAATCCTCCTTCACGGAATTACGAGATGCCCTTTGTTCGGCCCCTGTCCTAGGTACCCCTGATTACACAAAGCCCTTCTCCCTTTACACTCACGAAAGGGAGGGGTGCGCTTTATCTGTCCTGACCCAGTCCATTGGCCCAAAGCAACGACCGTGCGCTTACTTCTCTGCCACTCTTGACCCTGTAGCCAGAGCCTTACCTGCCTGCCTTCGAGCTGTAGCTGCCGCTGCTATCTCTATCCGACAGAGTGAGGGGATCGTACTCTCGAATTCCCTCACGGTACTAGTACCCCATGCAGTTGACACCCTCCTGAACCAGACCAAGACTCAACACCTGACGAGTGCACGACTGACTGGATACGAACTGACTCTACTTGCACCCCATATCACTCTGAAAAGATGCACCACTCTGAACCCAGCAACTCTGTTACCCCTACCAGAGAACGATCCCGACACGCCCCCTGTGCATGACTGTGTGACCCTTACGGACGAACAGACTAGAAGTAGAATTGACCTCAGAGACACGGCTTTCCCTGACCCCGACGGAGAGCTGTGGGTGGACGGCTCTTGCATCAAACTCCCCGATGGCACCACTTCAGCTGCCTATGCAGTCACCACGGCTCGAACTGTAGTCGAGACAGCCCGGATCACGCAGCGATCTGCCCAGGCAGCGGAACTGATTGCCCTGACACGAGCCTGCATTCTAGCAGCAGGAACCACAGCAAACATTTACACCGATAGCCAGTACGCCTTCGGGGTGGTTCACCATTTTGGGCTCCTTTGGAGGGAAAGGGGATTCTTGACCTCACACGGCACCCCCATCTTACATGGAGATCTAGTCTCCGCCTTGATCGAAGCTGTCCTTCTCCCCAAAAGACTTGCGGTCATCAAATGCCAGGCACACAAGAAAGTGACAGACATTATTGGACAGGGAAATGCACTAGCCGACATCACTGCTCGAACGACAGCTGAAAATAGGACGACAACCCGTATGTACGTGACCAGGTCACAAGCAGAAAAATGGACTGACGCTAGGGACACTATTAGAGACATCCAAATGGCTAGCACACAACACGAATTGACTGAATGGGCACGGGTGGGATTAAAAGACGACGAAGGCTGCTGGCGGACAAAAGACACAAACAAATGGTTGCTACCTGACTCATACCTGATTCCCATACTGACTATGGCACACTCCCCTGCCCACATAGGATCAGCCCCCATGATTGAACTTATCTCCAGAGTTTGGCACAATGATAAAATCACAGACTCCGCCAAACGTCTGGTCCAACAATGCTTGATATGCCTGCAACACAACCCCGGGAAAGGAACTGTAGTACCCTGGGGAGGGTTTGGGGTCCCAAATCACCCGTTTGAAGTCCTGCAGATGGACTATATCCAGCTAGACAGATGCCAAGGCCTGAAATACGTACTTGTTGTGGTGTGTGCATTTAGCAAGTGGGTGGAGGCATACCCAACCCGTGACAACACCGCCATGGCCACTGCAAAAGTACTATTAAAGGAATTCTTCCCTCGCTACGGCCTTTGTCGAATTTTATGGAGCGACAATGGCCCCCACTTCATAGCCGAAGTCATCCAGCTCATCTTAAAGGGGCTGGGTATCAAGCAGAAGTTCCACGCAGTCTTCCACCCCCAGTCTGCTGGACTTGTCGAACGACACAACGCCACATTAAAATTAAAATTAGCCAAGATAGTAGCTACCACAGGACTGAAATGGCCAGACGCTCTCCCTCTGGCATTGCTATCGAAGCGTTCCACCCCCACCAAGCACCACTTGACACCTTACGAGGTCGTTTTCGGCCGACCCATGAGCGTCTGGTCTGCACCAAAACCGACTTCCATTCATGACGTCCCAGACGTCCTAATGTCTGATTATCTGTATAAATTGACTGAAACTCTGTCTGTCATTCATCAGCAGGTGCAGCAGGCCATCCCCGATGCTTCCAGGGGTCCGGGTCACGACATCCAACCGGGGGAATATGTTTTGATCCGGAATTTATAGCGGGCGAAGAGTCTGGAACCCCGGTGGACGGGCCCCTGGCAAGTACTGATCACCACCCGGACGGCTCTTCGAGTGGAGGGGAAACGGCACTGGCTGCACGCACACCACTGCAAAAAGGTCTCCCCGACCTTGGCCACAACAGAAAGCATCAACAACCAAGAAGAGCTCCTGAACAAGGACCGACCGTCACTAACCTGCTATCCAGATACCGAGGCACTTGAACTTACAAAATTCTCTGATCCCACTGTGCCATCCAGAGAAGGGCATTTCCTGCGTCGAAAGGAGGGAGCTTCGGCTAAGTAGACCACGGACTAAGTTAAATCTCAGAACGGTGACCTAAACACCACCAAGGGTTACCCGGAGAGAAGCTAAACGAAGTCTGTGGTTCTGCCCGCTACCGAGCACCTTGAAGATGATGGAAGCGCCAGATAAGAAGATGATGGAAGCGCCAAATGAGAAGATGATGGAAGCAACAGGAAATACCCACTACCGAAACCCAAAAACAGACAGACTCCACAGCTCAAAGACAATTGCACTTTTCATCACAATCCTTTTCTGCTTTCTCCTCATGACCACACTCTGGATTGTGGAAGAAAATGCACCTGCTCATGAAACATTCCTGACCACTGCTCAGCCTACCACCATGAAGGAACATTATCTGATTTCGCTCTCTCCTCAACTCAGAGAGAGGCGAAAGGAGTTTTGGAATAACTCCTTTGTACAGTTGCTGCACCAACACAATCTTGCCACCAATGCCACCAACTGTTGGATCTATGGGTTGCTACACCACGCCACTGGACATTCAATACCTTTCATCCCTTCGCCCTTCTCAATTCACGGCTCCTGCCTTGCTTGGCTGATCCTCCTGCAAGAAAGCTATAAGGACAATGCCACCTCCAGCAAAACCATAACGCATTTCTTCCACGAGGTCTGGCAAAACAAAACAAAGACTCACTTCTGCCCGCAGACCTCCAACGACTCTATCCACATGGACATCCCTGCTAAGGAACGAATTGAAATGCAGGTGTTTAACAATCCAACCAGACCCACCTTCTCCTACCTACGGAAACGAACGGCTGCCACCCTGACTGTGGCTCTATCTGTCATCAACGTCACAGGCCACATGTGCATAGAAGGGCTTGGGACACAGTTGGTAGGCCGCAGTGCTTGCCGTTTCACCAGAACTTTGGACTCCACTGATCCACCTTCCTTTGTATCGTCCCCAAACATGTACTTCGTCTGCGGCACAAAGGCTTACACCTGGCTCCCCAAAGGCTGGGGGGGCACTTGTTTCATCTCCTTCATCCTTCCTCCGACTTATGTGGCTCCAGCGAATCACCACAGACAAAAACGAGCCAAGGACATTGAACAAGCCGACTCAACAGGAGCACAGTTCCTCGATGCTATGAGGGGACTCGTTCCGCTCTGGGGCCCGATGGCAAACAGCCGTGCCATCCGACATCTGACTCAGGCAGTTGAGACAACAATGAACATCACAGCTGGTATCCTTGCTAACAACACCGCCGAGCTTCAAGCGGTCCGCTTGTTGGCACTCCAGAACCGCCTTGTGCTAGATGTGGTTCTTGCGGACCGTGGTGGAGCATGCCACATTATTGGGTCCAGCTGCTGTACATACATACCGGACAATTCACCCTCAGTATATAAAGCCATCGAACATCTCCACAGACTCTCCTCAGAAGTCCACCAGGAGCAGGAAGAATGGTCACTTGGTGGATGGTTCTGGAGCACTGTTAAGAACTGGGGCTGGAGACTGTTTACCATTATCTTGATTCCTGTAGTTGCAATATGTGGTCTATGCTTAGGAATTCAATGCCTGCCACCTCTGTGTTCATTATGTACAAATTGTATTTGCCGTAATACTGTGGACTTTGGAAATGAACGCATGGGAGCATTGTATGATACCGAGGTCAGGAATTTAATGAAGATCGATATCGAGTAGGCAAGCTGGCTAGATATGTTGAAAAGGGAGGACTGTTAAAAGTTAGGCTGCAGCATCAACATTATCGGCGCCATCTTGCCCCCTTTTCGAGCCAATTCGTGCGCGTAAGCGGCAGCCATTTTGAGTACCATGGCCTCTCTGCCCATCGTCAATAGCCAGCGCGTCTCTCTCTCTCTCTCCTGACCTCGCAAAGCATCCCCCGCACGCTGACAGCCCCCGCTCTCACATGCCTTGGGTCATAAACCCCTCTTCCACGCAGCTCTGCCTCGGAACCCCATCCTGTTACCAGCGCGACACCAGTGCTCATGACGGCACCACGCCATCATGAGTCACGGGCGGCGTGTGCTCATGACAACGTGGTGCCGTCATGACCCCGCACGCTCTTTAATTCGCCCGCACAGGCGGGGGAATTAGTGCCGCGTGTGCGGAGCGGAAGAAACATGGCGGCACCAAGTGTCGTGAGCACACGCAACCTGTGACTCATGGAAGCGTGGTGCCATCATGAGCACCCAACGGGTTAAATAGCAGCCGCCACTGTAAAAGTTTACCAGTGTTCCTTAAAGAAAACACAGTCTCCTGTTTGGGAAAACACCCCAAGGATCACTGCCCCATCCTAACCCACCCACCCGAAATCGTCCAAAACGATTTAATTGGGACAGCTTATCGTGTGTGCACTGCTTTGAGGAGTTGCTAACTTATCCAATGGTTTGCATCACAACCGATTGATAGGTACCATTTCCCCTCTTTATAACTTACATGTTCTAGGAGTAAGTTCGTCAGAAAGTGCACCAAAAAGCACCTTTTTAAAAAGAGTGAGTAGTAAAAGGAAGACATTTCACAAGAAATTGTTTTAAATAATGAAAAGAAAGATTTCTTTTTAATGTCACACGCTGCCAATTTCTACTCATGAATAATACATGCACGTATAGACTCTAGGAATGTATACCAGTAGCATACCCTTAAGTGGATAATTTTTCCAAATGCATTTTTGCTCACGAATTCTCGGGAATGTCGTGACTGAAGTTACCAGTGGTAAATGTCCAAACGTGTAGAAGTACGCTCCACATTTCGGGAATTTCTTTTATGACTCGAGCCCTTTATGTTTATTTCAGAAGCCGGGGCGTTCTCGGCGATTTCTCTCGACGCCAGATGCAAAGCAGCGGAATACGTTTCCTTTGAGAGATCTGAGCGCCGCGCGCACCGGAGGCAAGGTGCTCGCCGCGTGAGCTTTTGTAGTGTCTGTCACTCGGCGAGGGCGCGCGCCGTCATTTCTCCTCATTAATTTCCGGTGAGAGGTCTTTGATTGTGACGGATGCGCGCGCTCCTGGGCATGTGAGAATAAGGCCCCTCGGGAGAAGTGCCGACCCTTCTCTATGAACGAGCACTCTCCGCCCCGCTTTATTTATTTGTGTCATTCATTACGATGACACCTTTTATTTTCTGAAGGGTTATCTTCATACATCGCGGCTCCTCTGGGTCTGCCTTCTCCGCTGACGGTCGGCGCCTCTAAGACAAATATTTCTTCCTAATAACATCTGGAATAAACCTGACAGCCCTTTAAACAAAGGGTATTATCATTCACTGCGCAGAGTGCACGTCACTCATCTTTCTATGTTATTTAGGTTGGCTGCACCTCTCTGCCTCTGAAGAGCTCGTTGTTCTGTTTACTAATGTCTTTACTGCGAAAACCACAGTTTGAACTCATGGACACAGATACAAATCCGGGTAGGTCAACTCAGGCGTTCATCCTTCTGGGGTTGATAAAATCAATATGATTGAGCTAGGTAACAACAAACATCCTGCACCTGTCAATAATGCCAAGAGGCCTATCTTTCTGTGACCAGGAGCTCTGCAAGTATCCGTGTTATGTTATCAACGCACAAGCCAGCTCGCCTCATAGTGTAAGGAAAGGATGAGGCTTAGGGCCACAACTCAGTGGTACTGCAAATTACTACAACAGACACTAAACATTGCATTTTGGAGACCGTTCTAGCAGGCACAATTGCGACTCAGCCCTTACTAAGGCCAATGCTGGCTTCTGGGGAGCAATGCGTACACCTGTTCATCACTTTAAGTAACTGG
This sequence comes from Lissotriton vulgaris, assembly GCF_964263255.1. Classification (NCBI taxonomy): domain Eukaryota; kingdom Metazoa; phylum Chordata; class Amphibia; order Caudata; family Salamandridae; genus Lissotriton; species Lissotriton vulgaris. The sequence goes on along the minus strand of NC_141685.1, from coordinate 1,512,066,232 downwards.
GGTTGGACAGCACCACACGAGACCTGTAACCTTACTGTCTCAACAGAGGCAGATAGGTAGCTGTAACCTTACTATCTGAGGCAGAAAAGGACCTGTAACCTTACTATCTGAGTAGAAGCAAAGAGGGAGCTGTAACCTTACTCTCTGATTAGAAGCAGAGAGGGAGCTGTAACCTTACTATCTGAACGGAGGCAGTGAGGGAGCTATACCCATACTATCTCCGTAGAGGCAGAGAGGGAGCTGTACCTTACTATCTCCGCAGTGAGGGAGCTGTAACCTTACTATCTGAGCAGAGGCAGAGAGGGAGCAGTAATCTTACTATCTGAGCAGAGGCAGAGAGGGAGCTGTAACCTTACTATCTGAGTAGAGGCAGAGAGGAAGCTGTACCTTACTATCTCTGCAGAGGCTGTACCTTACTATCTCAGCAGAGGCAAAGCTGTAGCCTTACTATCTGAGCAGAGGCAGAGAGGGAGCTGTACCTTACTATCTGAGCAGAGGCAGAGAGGGAGCTGTAACATTACTGTCTCGGCAGAGACAGAGAGGGAGCTGTAATCTTACTATCTGAGCAGAAGCAGAGAGGAAGCTGTAACCTACTAGCTGAGCAGAGGCAGAGCGGGAGCTGATGTCTTACTTTCTGAGAAGAGGCAGAGAGGAAGCTGTACCCTTACTATCTCAACAGAGATAGAAAGGGAGCCGTACCCTTACTATCTGAGTAGAGGCAGAGACAGAGCTGTAACCTTACTATCTGAGCAGAGGCAGAGGGGAAGCTGTACCCTTACTATCTCAGTAGAGGCAGAGAGGGAGCTGTAACATTACTATCACAGCAGAGGCAGAGAGGGATTTGTAACCATACTATCTCAGCAGAGGCAGAGAGGGAGCTGTAACCTTACTATCTGAGCAGAGGAGGCAGAGAGGGAGCTGAACCCTTACTATCTTAGCAGAGTCAGAGAGGGAGCTGTAACCTTACTATCTCAGCAGAGGCAGAGAGGGAGCTGAACCCTTACTATCTTAGCAGAGGCAGAGAGGGAGCTGAACCCTTACTATCTCAGCAGAGGCAGAGAGGGATTTGTAACCATACTATCTCAGCAGAGGCAGAGAGGGAGCTGTAACCTTACTATCTCTGCAGAGGCTGAGCGTTAGCTGTAACCTTACTATCTGCGCAGAAGCAGAGAGGGAGCTGTACCCTTACTATCTCAGCAGAGGCAGTGAGGGAGCTGTACCTTAGTATCTCCACAGAGACAGAGAGGGAGGTGTAACCTTACTATCTCTGCAGAGGCAGAGAGGGAGCTGTACCTTTCTATCTCCACAGAGACAGAGAGGGAGCTGTAACCTTACTATCTCCGCAGAGGCAGAGTGTGAGCTGTACCCTACTATCTCCACAGAGGCAGAGAGAGAGAGCTGTAACCTTACTATCTCATCAGATGCATAGAGGGAGCTGTACCTCACTATCTCCGCAGAGGCAGAGAGAGAGCTGTAACCTTGTTATCTCAGCAGAAGCAGAGACTAGCTGTACCTTACTATCTCAGCAGAGGCAGAGAGGGAGCTGTACCTTACTATCACCGCAGAGGCGGAGAGGGAGCTGTACCTTACTATCACCGCAGAGGCGGAGAGGGAGCTGTAACCTTGCTATCTCGGCAGAGAGGGGGCTGTAACCTTACTATCTCGGCAGAGAGGGAGCTGTACCTTACTATCTCCGCAGAGGCAGAGAGGGAGCTGTACCTTACTATCACGGCAGAGGCGGAGAGGGAGCTGTAACCTTGCTATCTCGGCAGAGAGGGGGCTGTAACCTTACTATCTCGGCAGAGAGGGAGCTGTACCTTACTATCACGGCAGAGGCGGAGAGGGAGCTGTAACCTCGCTATCTCGGCAGAGAGGGAGCTGTAACCTTACTATCTCGGCAGAGAGGGAGCTATACCTTACTATCTCCGCAGAGTCAGAGAGGGAGCCGAAATACACCACACTTATACTACTGTCTCAATGTTGAGCAAATCATCTTCAGGTTCACAAAGTGGATCAAATTCCACTCCTATGTTATCTAAGACTATTTTAAGGTCTGGCTTTGTAAAGCAGCTGGCTGCATTGACCTTTTGTTACTAATTCTTTAAACTATACATAGAGGAGGCTCTGGCTCCGTCCAGAGACCTGCCTTTTTCTCACCTCATGCTATTAGCTGTTCGGCATACCATTTCACCTTTTAGTAAGTGCTCACACTGTTTATCGAATTGAGGTATTTACCTACTATACACATTACATACAGAAAGCAATTAGAATTTTTTAATTTTCCAAACAGCATTTGTGCATTTCATGTATGTAAAGTGCATCCATGTATATCTATATTTGCATGTGTTAACACATTAAAGCCAGACCTATTGGTTGCAATGGGTTGTTTGCATTTACATCCTGCTACTGTTCTCTTTGAACACCTTTAGCGACATAAACGCAATGAGCCAGGCTTAGAAAGTTTTTTTTATACTGGAAAATGGAAAACCTGGTATTGAAAAACCTGAGAAATATGGAAATATCAGTCCTCATTACAGGAAAGCGCTGTGAATGCTGTAAGCGTCACACAGTAATTAACTTTCAAAGTAAAACTCCATGATTACATGAAGGTGTAATATCACTTGGCATTAAAATTCACACCATGGGTTAAAATATACGACCAGCTGTAAATGTGCTACTATAGGCGTTAATTGCATTACTGCTGGGAATCTCCATTACAGATTAACATAATGCCCAAGAATCATGATAATTACAGCCCAAAATATGGCGGAATCTGAGGCAAATTTAGAACAATCTGCCTCTGGCTCAAGTGAAGGATAAGCTTGGTCAAAAAAACACTCAGGTCATGAGAGGGGTGGATTTACGGTGGAACAGTGCTCCTGCAAGTTCCATCTGTTTTACCATTGGTGTTTTATCGAACCAGTAATAGTAATACTTAATTACAGGAGCACTGAGATGACAGTGGAGGACTGACGTATTTATGATGTTTTCCCCATAATGGAACGCTTTGAGGTCCCTTTTATAATATTTGTTAGATCGGTCACCGTTGGACAAAACAACGTTTTTTAAAATTGCAATCGGAGTTTCATAGTCACCCCAGACAGTGCAGACACAAATTGAATTTCCTGCTGTTGTATTGCTTCTAGAACATCTTTTGGTGGGGTTGAGCGGAGGGGCGGAAATCAATGGTGAGGCAGGCCTGCCCTGCACATAGGTTTTTGATGGCTGGAGGTCAGGTGAGGTGATTGCATAATTCGGTCAAGTGAATCCATAGCAGCAAAATATATGCCTGTTTCTCTTGAAACACACAATAGTCACCGATGACTGTTTTTTATTTCACTTCTACATATTTTGCTTTTCAAATATATTTCACAAAGATGACTGTATTTCAAGTTATAAACGCTCCCTGTACAATCTATGCTTTAATTCTTTGCCCCTTCCACAGGTTCCTGCTTGCCAAAGTTTAGAAATATTTCACCAAACAGCACTGAAACATAGTACTATAAAGATCCCTTTGTAAAACCAAAACTTAAGTTACCTGTGGCAGCGGCACACGTGTACATGTTTTGAAAGATTAATTTTTCCAGGAATAAAGAATGAATTTAGGGGCTAGTGGAAGTACAGGCCAAGACTCGAGTGAGCTAGGAAAAGTTTCTTTTAGTTCTACAGAACTGGCTGGTGTCCTGACATTTTCCCAGAAATATATTTTCGGGATGGGACTAATGTAGGAATGCGTCATCTGCTCTGTGCGAAGGGCCGGCCTTCAAATTACGATCTTGGCTTTTGTAGAGCAAATGTACTAATAAACGCATATTCACACATTTATTGGTAAAGTGCAAAGGTGGTATATGTGGAGAGAAATGTATGCATTGCTTCATAAATTGCAATTAGCAATCACTTCTCCTAGTGAATGAATTGTGCAGAACATAAAAACACTACCGGCAGGACTTCACTTACTACTGAGGGGATAGCCAGGTTGGAGCGGGACCTCTTAACTGAAATTGGTACATTCTAACAGGAAGATTGTCCCACTGAAATCCACCATCCATAGAAAAGGTGCCACCGCAATCAACGCTCCACTGGATTAAGTAAAGCCGCTAGGCTATATATATATATATATATATATATATTCTCGCTCCAAGGTTGTCCACCATTGAGTAGCACGCGAGCAGCAGCTTTATTTATGTGGAGAAGTGTAGCGGGTGCGCACACCGCTTCCGTTAAAGCCCCTGAAGAGAAGCAGATGGAGCTTCGAAACGCGTCGGGCAGATCCATTACGGAGCGGCGTCTACAAGCGGATCCCCGTCCTCACCTACACATAAATAAAGCTGCTGCTCGCGTGCTACTCAATGGTGGACAACCTTGGAGCGAGAATATATATATATATATATATATATATATATATATATATATATATATATATATATATATATATCTCACATTTAGCCTTCTCCGGTTGGGGGAATGGGACTCTGTGCAAGTAGTGCTGAGCCGGGTTTATATCTTTATGAGTCCCAGTTCGTGTCAAAAACCGTGCAGAGACATTTTATGTCCACTCGAGTTGAACAGGAAAAAAGTGAAGAGACCTAAAACGCTGTTGACATATTTGAAGGTGGACAGAACAGCATATTGACACGCATTGTGCAAAGGTGAGCTAAGGTGCAGTTTTGGTAAGTTGCCAAATGAAGCAGATGTACTACCAGCAGAGTTTATCTTCAGCCAAGTAATAGGATCTGAATTGAGGCCCAGAACATTCACAGCGGATACAGGCTTAGGATACATGCTTAGATCTTGGGTCTAGAGATCCTGATTTCAAAGACCATCCTGCGTCCCAAAAATATTAAAAAAAAATGTAAACTCTTTATTCAAGACTGTACACAACAAGGTATCACTATTACGTATTAATACATGTATCTTCCATCAGTCCCATTTTTATCTTTTCTCCCCAACCAAGAGCTTAAGAAGCAAAACACCTTAACTGTCGTCACTGTGCTTACAATCCTTCCTGCAACAGGTGATATTGTCTAAAAGATTATGTAACACTACGGAAGGAGTCTAACATTCTCTGTGTGTGTAATATTGACATGTCCTTCCAGCTCCACTATGCGTAGAGCCTGCATTAGTCCTTCAGCTCCACCATACATATCAAGGATAAAACAGCCCTTACCCCTCCCTTCCCTCCCCAACAGTCCGCCTCAATCCCTCCCTCGTCTCCTGGTAATAGTGAAATAACTGTAGTATGGTGCCTCCTGATTCATAATGTAACCATGTATATCATAACGTAGGTATACTCGTGTCCTGTACGCTGCCCCGGGTGTCATAATAACTTGTCCCTCCAGCTCAATACACCGTGTAGTTATCATACCCTATCTCCTTGTGACGGTATAAGGTCTATCCCCTCCAAATCCATCAGCATTACCTCCCAGTCCTGTGCTATGGGATACTTCAGCTGACCTTTCTGTTCTTCTCTTCTAAGAGCTAACCCTTCCGCTCAGCCCCATTTCACAAGGTCCGTCTGCCACATGGACGTTTGGGGTGATCTGGGGATTTCCATCTCATTGTCAATGCCATAACCGCTAATAATAGGGCCAGATCTAAGAATTTAAATTTGGCCTTCAGCTGTTTGGGTCTTTTACTAAACCCCACTAAGCAGTATAGAGCTTCCACAGGTACCGGCATCTGAGTTACGGTCCTCAATACCTGACACATCTCTGTCCAATATCCCCGCAGGCGTGCACAGGCCCAGAGCATGTGGAGGAATCCGGCCTCATCTTCCCCGCAACGTGGGCAAGTGTGGGCGGAGTCCGGGAACATCTTATGCAGTCTTTTTGGGGTTAGATACGCCCTATGCAGCACCATTACTTGTATAAATCTGAATTTAACATTCCGTGACACTCGCCTGGGATGCTCAATGATAGTCTGCCAGGCCTTATCTGTCAGTGCCATGTCTGTAGTCTGAGCTCAGTATCTCTAAGCGTGGTGAGTGGAATGGCTGCGTGTTCCCTGATCCCGGTATACAACCATCGTACCAAGTGTCCCCCTGCCCCCATATAATATAATAAGTGGACCAACTCGTGTTGTGTGGACTGGAGTCGCTTTGGCGCCCAAGTGTTCCGAATGTAAAGAGATATTGCAGCATGCAATAAATACAATCTGGTGGGGGCGCCTGATCTGTTGAAAGGACTCATGGTCCAACAGGGTTCCGTCCCCAAAGAATGCGCCCACTTCCTCTAGTCCATTCTCCACCCAGGAACGCAGTACCTGCCCTGTGGCCCGGCCTTGCGGTGTCGGAATACCCAGTAAAGGAATGTTCATCGCATATGGCTTTGTCGATGAGGTGTATGCCAGTGCTCTTCTCCAGCATATCAAGGCCGTGTGAAGGAGGAGGGATCCTGCTTTTTGGCAACAGCAGGGAGTGTAACTCTCCTCGTGCTAGTTGCTCCGGTGTGAAGTCAATCTCGTAGAGATTCCAACCAGCCACCCAATAGGAAAGCCACAGGAGTTGACTGGCGTAGTAGTACCCTCGGAAGTCAGCGACACCCAAGCCTCCCGATCTGGTCCCCAATTGAAGTTTCCGGAGACTGATAGGTCGTCGACCGGAATCAAGATGGTGTTGAGCGTATTAAATATCTGTTGGGGGATTATCACGGGCAGGTTTACGAAATAATATAATAAATGGGGGAGCATGACCATCTTAGAAATTGCGACTCTGCCCATAACAGACAGGGGCAAGGACGTCCAAAATCCCACACTGTTCCTGAGACGTGTTATAGCTCGCTTAAGATTACCATCTAATGTATCCTCCGATGTTCTGTATACCTGTATTCCTAGGTACTTAAATGTGGTCTGGGCCACTGGTATGCGGTACCGTCCAAAGCTTATGGGGGCAGGGTGTTGCGCGTCCTGAAAATAGAAGCCGTTCGATTTTACAGGGTTAATAGCCAAGCCAGATAACTCTTCGAATCGGCTAAATATTTCATAAAGTACCGTGTGATCTGCCTCTAGGTCCTTGAGATATAATAAAATACCATCCGCGTATATAGATGTTAAATTATGTACGTCTCTGACGGGGATGCCCATCTGATTCCCATGAGCTCGAAGAGCTATAGCCAGGGGCTCCAGGGCAAGTACGAATAGGAGGGGGAAAGGGGGCAGCCTTGTCTGGTGCCCCATACACTGGGTAACTATCCGATACATATCTACCCGTTCGCGCCCTGGCTGAGGGATCCGTGTAAACCAGTCTGATCCACTGTAGTAAGGGGTCCGGAAAGCCGAACCTTTCCAGGGCAGCAAACATAAATGTCCATGACAGGGAGTCAAACGTCTGTTTTAGGTCCAGAGCTCTACAGCCCGCCGAGGGTAATCTCGTGGCGTAGTCGTCATGATTGCATGCAACCGCCGCATGTTCAAAGACGTACTCCGTCTGGGGAGAAACCCGCATTGGTCTCGATGCACCAGGGTAGGAAGGTGGGACAGTATACGTCAGGCTATTATTTTACTGAGAATCTTATACTCTGTAGAGAGCATAGACAAAGGCCTGTAGTTTCCCATATCCTCAGCAGCCCTATCAGGCTTAGGTATCGACGTGACCAGAGCGTGCATCGTCGACGTAGGTAAACGTCCCTCCTCGGACGCGGCCCTGTATTTCTTTTCCAGGACCGGTACTCGGGTATCCACATAGACCGAGTAAAACTCCACCGGAAGTCCGTCTAAGCCTGGTGTCTTGTTGCGGTTGAGAGACCTGATGGCCACACGTATTTCCTGCTGCATGATAGCCCCTCCAGTTCCTTTCGCACATCATCAGACGGCGCCGGGAAGGGGAGGTCCTGTAAAAACTCAGACACCTGTTCCGGGTCCTCACGTTCCAAGGGAGCATAAAGTGCTCTCAAGTGGTCGTAGAACGCTCTATTAATCTCAGATTGTGAGTGAACCCGGTGACCTGCTCTATTAATTATCCGTGTTATCACCGGGGGGTCAGGTTGGTCACGTATCAGGCGGGCCAAGAGGGTGTCCGATCTGTCAGCCTCGGTGTGTTGACGGCGAAGGTATTCCCTGTGATCAATTTTCCTCCGTGTTTCCAGTGTTTCTGCGTGTTCAATGTTACCCGCCTGCAACTCCCCCCTTTTCTCCGGGTCCACACTCGCCTCCCTCTCAAGTCTCTTTAAACGGTCTTCCACCTCACACAGTTTTTTGTGGACTTCCTGTCTCGCTCCCACCAGTTGACCTATGGCTGCTCCCCTCACTACCACTTTCATGGCGACCCACACCACTAAATCCGAGGAAGCAGTATCCCAGTTTTCTATAAAATACTTATTCAGAGTGTCTGACAGTGTTGCCCGAAAGGGGCCATCCTGCAGGAGGAGAGGGTTGAGCCTCCAGGTAGGCACCGGGGTCGGCACTCTACCCCAAAGGAGGCTGAGCGTAAGGGGTCTGTGATCTGAGAAGGTCTTGGCCAGGTACTCTGGGTTTGCCATCCTGGACACCAGTGATCGTGAACACATAAACCAGTCAATTCTAGTGTGTAGGTTATGTATGTGGGAATAGTAGGAGTATTCCTTATGGTCAGGGTTCAATACCCGCCACGCATCTGCCAGCCCCCATCCGTCCGCCCATGTCGTGAACACCTCAGACAAAAGGGAAGCTCCGGCTATTTGAAGGGGAGGGTGTGATCTATCCAGACCCAGGTCCAGTACCATATTCCAGTCCCCACCCAGAACCCAGGGTATGCCTGGCCAATCCGCAAGCGCCAGGCCCACAGCATTTAAAAACTTGTCTTGATCGAAATTTGGGGCATAGATACAGCCCAGCACTATCAATTAACCGTCTAAGGTGCCCTTCACTAGGACATACCTCCCTTGATCGTCCAACTTCTTCTCTATTTCTTTGAATGGCGTCCCATGTCTAATCCAGATGGTCATCCCCCTAGAGAATGCTGAGTAAGTCGTGGAGTAAATGGTCCTCCCCACTTTTTCCGTAACTTCTGGGCCTCCGATGCTATGAAGTGGGATTCTTGGAGGAACGCTATCTGGGACTAAGCAAGAAGGAGTGGATCCTATGTCGTTTCTGTAATGCCCCCAGCCCGCGCACATTCCACGTTGTAAAACGATACATCCCTATAACATTAGCCATGATCATGTGTTAGTAAGTGTGAAAGAATCAGCATATCAGTGGCACAATTCCTCATGGAATTACTTTCTTATTTGAGTGTGCACCCGCCCGGCCATCCGGGAGTGCAAGATCAATCTTTTTCTTGAGGATAGCCCCTAGATTGCATTGCGACTTTGCTTGGAATTGGACCCTTAATCAGTTTATGAAGGAAAGTCTGCACTTGTGAGGGACTTGACCTCTTCAATGAGGAGGTCAATTTCCTTAAGGGTGCAGTCATCAGGGTTATCGAGCCCTTTTGTGTGTTTTTCAGTTTCCTGGACTACATCTCTAGCCTTACATTTTCCCATGACACAAATATAAATCAAGCCCTCTAACAATAATAATTTGATTGACCTAACAAACACAGTTAACACAATCAGTGAAAATATAGATAGAGCAATCTATCAATAAATTGATGCATTACCTCTAATACCACAATCTTCAGATCAAATTCTCAAAATACTAAAACAAACAAGAACAAATTAAATGGACACACAATCCAAACGACCAGTTGGTACACTGTGGCTTATTGGATAGGTTCTCCTGACGCAGGGGTGAAGGGGGGTGGCCCAGCTCAGCCCAGCTACTTACGGGCTCTGTTGGGTCCAGACGGGCCCGAACTTTGCCTGGGCTTTGCCCGGGTGCAGACCGTGCGCTTCCCATGTAGTGGGGCTGTAGCGCACTTATGTAGCATGAGGTGGGACCAATAGGTGATGGGGTGTGCAGTCCCTAGCGATGGTTATGTTGCTCATGGCAACCCAGGAGGTCAAAATCAGTCTGTAGGAGTCATGTGCTACCTTTTTCAGTTGACCTGATTGTTGGTATGAAACACATTGCTTTCTCATGCTTAGCCTTAGTGTTCCAATCTGCTGAAAACCAGAAAAGCATAAAATCAGCTTAAATTGCTCTAAATGCTACACAGCATAACTCATTCCATTTTCCTGACAGCTTTTGAAATAATCCTTATTTAATCAATGTTGCATTTTTCTACTCCTCGTGATATCTATTCCTTACACACTTTACGCAGCTACATAGATTTTTAAATAAAAATTCACACATTGATGTAAATTTGCATTCATAGTTCTCTGATCTCACACTGGTAGAGATGTATGACTCTCTGGAACCCACACAACTATTCCATATCACAGCTGAAAACTTGTGCCAGTCACAGCTTGCTAGGTACAGCCTTTAAAAAGTTTTGTGAATTCCTTTTTTTGGGTCTGGTGCTAGCCAAGAGACCATTTAATTTAATAGAATGTGATCTGTCGGTCTGTCTGTCTGTCTGTCTATCTATTTACATGACACAGAAGCGATCACCACTAGTTAGTTATAGTTAGGATTGTGTTTCTATAGAATTTCCTTTTTTTTGTTGCTAATAACTTTGTCGCCTTTTGATGAATCTCCACAAACTTTCCAAAAAAGTGCTAGCTTTGAACTAGTTCATGCATGGAAAGTTATGGCGTGATCCATCAAGCAAGGGTGAGAAAAAAGTGAAGGGGGCCTCAAAACATGTTTTCCCCATTCATATTCCCTTAGGAACTTTGGACACAGCTACAACCTAAAGCACTGAACCGATTTACACCCATGTAGGTCCATAAAGAGTACTTGATGTAATTTGGTGAAAATGCATTCAGTAGTTTTTGGGCAATTATTGCTCAAAAACTTTGTATATCTAGGGATGCGGAACCTCCGCAGAGCATGATAGATCTGTTTAGCTGCCACCACCTCAACCAGGAAGTAGGACTTAGGGGTAAAAAACGTGAAATAAAGACTCAAGGGGCAGGGTTGGAAAACCCAGACCCCTATGCCTGGGACCAAAACTTTTTTTTTAAAATCTTGCCGCTAATTCACGGTGGATCCGCATATCTGCAGCAAAATATTTTGCAAAACAACAGCCTAGCGAGATGGGCTCCCCAGGGCCCAATAAGGCTGGAGGAGGGGGGAAACAAGGCCCCCCCCTTCCAATTTAAAATAAATAAGGCCCTGGGGGATGGTGTCTCCAGGGCCTAAAGAGGGTCAGGGAGGGGGGCCATGCAGCCACCCTCCCCTTTAAAATATATATGGCCCTGTGGATTGGGGTCCCCAGGGCCATAATAGGTTCGGTTAGGGAGGGCCTGTGGCCAACCTCTCACCACACACGGCCAAAGGCCATATGCAGTTTGAGATTAGCAGCCTTTGGGGAGTTGGCAACAGGCCCTAGCCACCGCCCAGGCATTGTGGCAAACACCCTACTGTGTACGGCTAATTGCCATGCGCACCATAGGGTTGGTTGCATGTGGAGGATTGGCTGTAGGGCCTGGCAGCAAACCAGGCTCTGTTGCCAGACTCCTGCAATGCATGACTGAGCAGCCTGTGCAGCGTGGGGTTGGCTGCCTTTACGGGGTTGGCTGCATGTGGAGCACTGGCAGCAGGCACTGCAACCAACCCCTGCTGGCTGTGCGCGATAGGGGTTGGTTTTACGTATGGTAATTAAATAGTACTTTACATTGAAAAAACCTAGAAATTCACAAAAAATCAAAGGTTATGGTAACATTATAGTTAAGAGAAATGTTTAGTAACGATGTAACATTTTAAACTCTAAAAACCACAGAAATTCACTAGATATAGTCATCTCAAGTAACTATAACTCATACCCTGCGGTAACTATAACTCGCAACCTAACTGTGAACTGCTAATTACCCCACATATTACATACCTCATGACATTGTTTATGATTTCATTGATATATATGGTTTCAATCGTCACTTTTGTTCAAAACAAAATCTGTTGGATAGACAAAGCGAACTCTAAGTAGTGGTGCAGTTTTGTTTGTTGTGTGCCCAGCACCGCCATTGCCATAACGCGTTTCAGCCCACGTGGGTCCTTGATCAACTGACACTGTAAGGGGAACGGTTACAGTTTTTAAAGTGAAAGAACTGATGACATGACCCACTGGTACTGCATAGACATGGAAGAAATACCACAACGACAATAACTTCCAAGTTCATACAAATGTATAACCAGGGTAAATTGTAAACAAGATGTGTGCAAAACTGAGCAAACCCGATAAATATCAGATAATATGCAGAATAAATAAATAAATAAATATTTATATCATGCTAACAATGCTTTAAAAATTATTTGCCAGAGTGTAAAAAACGAATTTCATTGGATAAAATGCGACCTTAAAAAGTATAACAAATGTAAAACTTTTCATGATAAATAGCAGGATTCTCCAAAATAAAATTCATTAGAATACACTCAGTACATCTACAATATGGTCTTGAAGTTGAAGTATAATATATATATATATATATATATATATATATATATATATATATATATATATATACACACATTTTTAAAAATGTATTTATTGATTTTCAAGTACAACAGACAAAATGACAACAATTAGCAAAGAAGCACAGAGGTATATACTGAAGATACATTGAGGAATAGAGAGCACCATCATTAGTAAATGTAGGGAGAGATATCGCAAATTAACATGGCCAATGCACATATGGAAAGATAAAAAGATTTAAATAACATAGAGCAGCAGTGCATGAAAAGGGAAAGTGTTATATTGAGGTGGGAAGTGGCCCGAGAGGGAGTAGAGGGGGAGTGCCTAATTCAATCTGTAGAATTATGTTCAAGGGTACGTAAATATTCTTGTAAAGGCTGCCAAAAGTCTCTAGGGCAAGATGTGAGGGGTTGAAGAAGTGCATAGTCCTTGCTACCTCTATTGCAATATGTTATACTTTTAAGCAAGGCTGAAAGGGTAGGAACCTTGTTACTGCCCCAGTGGATCGCAATCTCACGCTTGGCCAACAGGAATGCCATTGAGGTCAATTGACTCATTATTATTATTATTATTATTTTGTTTTTTTATAATATGCACAAATCACCCCCAAAGGGATATCTCGGGGCTGCAGGACCAAAAACGTCGGCAGTGGCCTAGGATACTAAAACAGTTCAGTTTTTATTAATTTCCTGACATTGCAATTGGCAGTACATTCTCGTATGTGTAGGGAAAGTTTATTCTAAAGGTGGGGGGCTAGAGAAATGTAAATGCACAGCCTCGTGAGCGGGTTTTCTTGATGCGTGGTAAAGTAAGTAGTGATTTGTTCGTAGATCTTAGAGGCCTTATTGGTCGATAGGGAATACGTTTTTCCATCAAATAACTAGTTCCCTTGCCGTAAAGCACTTTGTGCTCTAGGTAGCATATTTTGAAAGTGATTCTGTTCCTCACCAGCAGCCAATGTAGTGCACACAGTAAAGAAACAAGGCAGATCTTGCTGGTAGAGTGTGGATTAGGCGAGCCGCTGTATTCTGAACCACCTGCAGTTTATCCAGGAGGGATTCATTGAACGCGGCCATAAGAGCATTGTCATAGTCCAGGCAACTAATCGCCAGCGCCTGGACTAGGGTCTTGCGCACTGCAAGTGAGAGCATTGGGAAAACTGTTCGTAGTAGCCTCTTAACATGAAAGCAGGTGCCAGTGGTAGACATCACCTGGTCGTCCATAGTTAGGTTCTGGTCTAATTTTATGCCCAGATTTTTCACTGAGGAGTTTGGAATAGGTGGCACTCCCAATTCGGGTGGCCATCACTCAGGGGACCATAACAGTTGAGCGGCACAGAAGAGCATGATTTCAGTTTTTTCCACTATGGTTGCCTAATGGGTGAGGGATAAATAATAAAATGTTGTCTGTGTAGAAGGAAAGCAGGAGGGGACAGTGCATAAATTGAAGGCCTCAATGGAAATGGCGCTCCTGCATGTTATGGACTAGGGGGTCCATTGTAATGATAGAGAAGACAGGGGGCACCTCTGCCTGGTTCCTTTCATGATAGGGAACGCATCGGTTAACCAGCCATTGACCCGTAGATGCGGCGATGCGGTGAGAACAAAGTAAGTCGTTTTATATTCTTTTAATATTACTTATCCCGTCGTCTGTCGCCTTTCACCATCCCCCCAGGCTCACTCAGGCCCACTGCTCTTACCTGTGTGAGCCGCTACTGCAAAGGCATAGCATTAGTGTCTTGTAGGCACAGCCCACTGTTAAGGGATGGGTCAATTGTGTAAGGCTAGATGAATTCAGAGGTGTTGTCTGTGGAGAAGTGGATGATCCAGCTTGTTTAGGTGTTGTCTGCTGAGGCAAAGAAGGATTGGAAGGTAACTTTGTAAAGAAAGCAGTAACCTCTACTGGAGTGTAAAAGATTCAAGTCTTTCCATTGAGTTTGACAGCATGGCATCCTTGAGGCCTAATTTATGAAGGGAGTTCTTAATATCATTGACCTTTCAAAGGGCATCCTATACAGTGATGGTAAATCTAGATAGAGTGAGATGGTGGCACCCTGGTAGTGAAGAAGGCCTTGCTCCCTGGCCAGGTGTGGGCTGTGTCTCTATCCTTATAATTGAGGGGACGCTCTATGAGAAAGTGGGGTGGGGTGCCCCAGAAGGCCGAGGGCCAAGGGAGCAGTGGGTGCGTTCCACTGCAAAGGTAGATGAAAATCTGGCACAATTAAAATCTTCAGTAAAAAGCTGCTCTACAAACACATCTGGTTTCCACAATACCTGAGATGTGGATGTTTTCCTGTGGGTCCTGTCCTCATTTTTAATAGCAACTAGATGTAGAATACGTTCCATCTTATCCATGCGTTTCAACACAGGGGCAGTGCCTTCCTCTAGGCCTGATATCTGTTCTTCAGTGCCATTGATTTGTGAGCACTGGCAATTGAGGTGTTACCCCAGTCAATCTAAGCGGCCATCCTAGGTGTTGAAGTGGGTGTCCATGGCACTGACCTCCCCCTTGAGTCCTGCCATGATGATGGATGTGGTGCTAGCAGCATTGGCATTGGCTCACAGTCCGTGAGTTCATCTGTTTATGAGTGAGAGCCCTTTCTTCTGGCAGTCTTCAACTGGTGGAAGAGCAGCTTGAGCTGCTTGGAATCTGTGTGGCCCATGGGTGCAGGGTTGTGGGCTGCGTTGAGCAGTATTAGGTAGATATGAGCTGTAGCAATGTCAAGAGGGCCTCAGAGAGGTTTCACCAAGTCAGACCCCCACGCAGCAGGAGAAGAATACACAGAGGAAAAATTGAGATGACCGGTGAGTACGGTTAGGCCATCAGCAACGAGGCCTCAGTGCGGAGGGCCACAATGAGCTCCAGTGGCGTGGCAGGAAAAGGAGAGACTCCCAGATCACAGAAACAATATGGGGAAGCTTAAGGTAAGCTAATAAAAGTGTTCATATGGGCCAGTGACCAGGGCCAGCGAGTGTCCTAACAGCCAGGACCAACCAAGGCAGGGCCAGAGAGTACCAGCCTACGCAGATCGGCCTTCAGGCTTTCTAATGGCCAGCGAGGCAATGTCAGTCACAGCAGTGTGCAATCACAGGAGAGCAACAGGATGCCCACGAAATGCAGCCCAGGAGCTGAGGAAACCAGGGCACCACATGTGGGCTGGGGCAGAGATGAGGCAGGCCTGAAGAGCCACAGCCCTGCTGGGCGCTTGTGTAGGTGGGTCAGGTATACAGAGGCAGCACAGAGAAACATGCAGCTGGAGAGCACTCACCAATTGCAACACATCAGTGATCGGGGCCGCCGCACAGGGTTTGCACAGGCTTTCAGTCTAATGGTCGGCAGGAGTCAGTCATAGGGTACAGCGGCCATGGAGAACGTGCAGCATCCACGGTCCTGCCACCAAATAGCAGCTGGACGACACAAGTGGCCCACAGCACCAGCAAGCCTGGGTGGGCACAGCCTCAGGCTCGCCTTCGGTCCGTGTCTCCGCTGGACCTCCGAGGCAGTGCCGGGTCAAGCAGGTTACTCCGCTGGAAATGGGTGGTCAAGTGTAGGCCATCAGCCTAAGGGGCGTGAGCGGCGATGATCAAGTTATGCGGTGGATGCGAGAGGTGCATTCTGTCCACTGTATGCCCACCAGGCCACTGCTAGATGGAACGAGCGGGCAGTTACATCAACGAGAAAGGGTAGTCTCTGGCTAATGCTCACCCGCACACTTGTCGCTGCGGGGCCTCCGAGGCAATGCCAGGCCACTCGAAACTGATACCTGGGAGGTGACCACCATGCTTAGGCACAGTGCTTCCGACAGCCAAGGTACTCAGGAACAGCAGTTGGGCACCGTCATCGGGTTAGAGGCAATAATGGCGGAGATTAATTGTGGCTAGAGGCCACAACCACCGGAGCATCACAAGTTTCTGGCCATCTTAGCAGCTGCCGTGGCCAGGGGTTGCCTTTAGTGCCAGGGGCTACATTTGCAAAGAATTGTTTGGTCATTCAACAATATAATTTTACAAAACCCATAACAAACTAAAAAAGCATTGACATAGATAGCAACCAACATCAGACCTAATGGCTTTGCCAATGCTTCTGTCTCTTTGTTAAAGCATTACCCCCAATTTGTAATTGCACCATTTGCATCATGACACCTGGTGAAATGGCAGCATATGTATGCAATACTTTCGTTTTTTTACCCACACAAGAAAAAAACAGCGAAACATTTTCTCCATAGATACACTCCTTCCTGTGCACACCCTTTTTCGCCCTATACGTCCATCACTACAATATCGAATGTAGTGATTGACGTCAAATAGTGGTAACAGTTACTATGCCTAGTCAAAAAAGCATCAGGGGTAATATAAAGTAAGCTGGGGTCTAATAGCTGCGTCTGTCTTCTTCCAACTATGGAAAAGGGTTTACTTCTGTCCTTGACAAGAATACATCTCGGACTATTTCTATGTTAGGAATGGGTCAGATAAGAGTTTGAGAATACTTCAAGCTTTCCAGGCATGACCTGGAACGCATAATTCACATTCTTCAAGTGGTATTTATCAAGCACAACATGAAATGATCGTGGGATAATATTGCACAAGAGTAAAAGATCACCTTCTGTGAATATCTTGCAGTTGTAAATTCAGCCTTTTACGAATATAAGAGAGACTTAAAGGTGCAACTGGCTTTGAGAATTGGGCACATATTCAATTAAATGCAAATAAAATTAGTGGTCATACAGCAGAAGAAAACAATTAAAGCTGCAAATATGTTTAAATATGCGTGCATTAATGTTTCGGAACGGCATAAATTAGAGGATATTTTAGAAGAAGCAGCCAGATCTCTTGCAGCATGCAACGTGGTGCAAGAGCGATGCAACGCAAAAATTCGATTTATGAAGCCACACAAGGTCAATTTACGTCGCCCTAAGTGACTACATAAATCTGGAGTAATGCAAGGCAGCACAAATCGCAGTGTTGTGTTGCTATGCCCTGGGAAGGCGTGGCATGGTTGTTGCATGGGTGTCCCCGAGCAGCTCCCATGGTTTTTGATGCATTCTCAGATTTCCCAGAAATGGCAAAGCTGGGAATGTACCTAAAAGTTAGTCCTCTTTCTGCCTTTCAGGATTGTTTTTGTGCTGGAAGGTGCCCCTTCACATACAAAAACAACCCTGCATGCAATACATGCAACCTTGCACCATGGTGCAAGGGTGCCTGCGTTGGCACCAGTCAGCCTAATGAGTACCAGCACAGGGGAAAGGACAGGATTATGATGTATTGAGTTAAATTCGCCGCATTCCTGCCCTTTCCGTGGCATGCACAGGGGTGTAGCTTCAGGGGGTGTTTGCATTCTTACACCCCCCACCAATAAATGTGTTATTTAGTAAATAGTTGGGGACAGGAGCTTTCAGTCATGTATGGTAAGGTGTCTGTCGGATTTCACCTGGTTTTTTTTAATACTCACTCAGATAAAAACAAACACACACACTCTTCTGTTTAGAAGGTATGAAATCATGGGTATTTTTCAAAATACTGTGTTTTAAGTACCTCTCACAATCCACACTCCTTTTCATTTCCATTGACCATTAAGCTCCCAATGAGCTGCTTCTCATATAGTAGTTAACATGATATGCCAGTGTGATTGTCGGAAAACCTGAAGCTCACACCCTTACTTACTGTCTTACTGACCAAGCTACACAACTGGGCACGTAATGCATCGCAGCAAGCTGACACGCTGCTCTGTACTGGGTGGCTTTCTCATGATAGAACCCACATTTTTTTTATATGCAAGATTTCTTTGCAGGATTTTCCTCCAGTGTGTTTGTCAATTTAAAAGAGCTCGAATAACTTCTCTTTTGCACATACGCAGCTTCTAAACATTGGTAACCCCAGCACCGAAATGACTCCTAATGTTCCTTTGATACAATCTGTAGATTGCATGTCTCCAGTCATCGGCCACTTTACCTAATCGTTTAAGAGTCGGAAATGCCCCTACAGGCATGCAAAACTACTCTGGTGGAAGAAATATGCCTGGAAGAAAATAAAGACTTCTCTGCACTGATAAGAAAACGGAGGCTATGATGAGGACGGCTAAAGTCTACATTCTAAGGAGGAAATGAAAAAGGGTTTGAGCCTTTAAGGGGAACTTTGAAGGTAGAAAAGAAAACGAACATTTATAACGCGATCCAGGGGAAAGATCGCACAAAATGCATATATTTCAGGCACTTTTGTAGCAATGCTTGCCAATTTAGCCTTGATGTCAAGCAAGTTTGTATCAGTTTGAAGTGACAAGATGCTACAATGTTTTTGTTTTTGCACTGTGCAGTCATTGGCAAATGTCATATTTTAGGTTTCGCCTGGCGTCCGCTGCGCAGCAGTGTTCGCGCAGGCGAAATCTTATGTTGTTCAGTGTGGGGCTTTGTCCCGCCTCTCTCTTCCATTGGCTAGCTCCATAAATGGAGGCTAGCCATTGGAAGAGATTGGTTGTCAATCACTCTTTCCCCGTCAAGACGCGATTCGGGGGCTTCTGGGTCTTTTTTTAAGTCCCGCCCTCTCCTCTTCCCATTGGCTGGAATTTTACCTTCCAGCCAATGGGAAGGGGAGAGCACGCAAACACGACCCCGGATCCCAAAATGACCTGTTGCTCTGTTCCAGACTTGTCTTAAATAAAGCAGTATATCACTAATAATATCTGGGGTTGTGAGTCTCAACACAGAGCAAGACCTAGGCTGGTGTAATTATTGGTTTTGGGGGACTGGGGATGGCAGTGAGGGCAAGACGAGCCTCAAGTTGCTTTCTGAAGAGCAGCAGGTTGGGTTGGGATGTTTGACAAGCTCTTTCTTCCGCGTGTGCTGTGAACATTCACGCTGGGGGACTTGAGGCATTTGTTTGAAGGTTTGACCAGATGCTGGTGTGAGTTGATAACCTGTCTACCCTCGCCCTTAACCCAGACATAAATCCTAATCTTTGCCCCAACCATATCTCGAACCCCGATTCTGTCCCTCTACCTAGTGTTTGCCCAGCTTAACATTTACATGTTGCCCTATTCTGTAAGTTGCAGGCGGTTCCTTATCACTGATGACATTGTGCTCAACTCGTGGACTTTTCTTAAACAAATCATCTTCAGGTGTGTTAGTTCAATGGTCTTATCCAAAGGGGCCCCATGTGGCGACAGAGCAGGGGTGGCGCCTCCACCGAGACTGTGAGCGGGAGAACCCCACCCGCTCCTGCTGCGGGGCTTGTCTCATAGTTTGCGTTGTTTCCTTTCTTCTGGCTCACGACTGCGCCGCCTTCCGGCGTCCGCGTGCGCCGCTGCGTGCCTGGCAGCGTGCCGGGCCTGGTGGTGCCTGCGGGAGGCCTGGGATTGGCATGGAGCCGCCCCCCGCTCCGGGGGCAGCTTTTCGCGGCGCTGCATGCATTGTTCCCGGAATAGGAGGACTGCCAGGCAGCTAAGGGCCGGTGAGTCGGCGCCCAGGGGGTTTCAGGCCGGGCCCCGCTGTGCCGTGGGCTCTGGTCGGCTTGGGCAGAGCCCTGTCTCCCGCAGCACACCTTGTGTTCACCCCACAGCCCCCTCGCCTTCTGACACGAGGGGTGCAGGGCCGGTTGGGTGACTGGAAGGAAGGGGTGGGGTTGCGGATGAGCGAGTCATGGAGTGTTTGGGATGAGGTGGGGTGGGGTGCAAGGCAGGTGTGGGGTAGAGGGAACACAAAGTGGCTAGTTCAGCAGTGCCCAGAAGCATATTTGAGTGTGTCAGCAGGATGTGAACTCAGTGTGTGAAGGGCTGTGTGGTGTGGTTGTGGTTAGGCCTGGAGGAAGCAGATGTGGGTAAAGGTGGGTGTTCTGCGGGCCTGGGTGTGGAAAAGGGCAAAGGTGATAGGGCCCTTGGGTGTGACCAGGCTGCTTGTGGCTGGAGTGGTGTGGGTGTGAAAGACAAAAAGATGGGGCGATGAGGAGGGCTGCAGCAAGGGGTGGTTGTGAAAGTGTGCATGGTGCTTCGACAGCACTTAATTAAGAAACAGGAGAGGTTGCCTTATTGTAGATTGAGGGACACGCGGTGTGCCTGGGACCCTCTTGTATTAATGGCTGACATGAATTACGCCATATTTTTGCTGTTTATCTGTTTTTTACATAGCGCGAATTCGACCCGAAGGTATTGAAGCGATTTACATGAACACCAGTTACATTACACAAATACACAGTCATTTTTTGCAGGCACAGGGAGATTAAGTGATTTGCCCAGAATCACAGGAGTTGACCCGACGCCAGACTTGCACCCGGTTCCATATTTTCAAAGTCGTCAGCTCTGGCTATTAGCCCATATCATAAGTATACTGTACTCCACAGACCTAATCTTCCTCTGGTGCTCACAGATAGTGTGTAGTTTTAAGACCCTTGGTCTGTGTTTCCTGCCTGGGACTCTCCTCAAGATCTCCCTGTGTATTTCCTTTCCCAGGGGAGAGGCAAGCACTCCTCCGACTAACCAGCTCCTTGTAGAAGCCCACTTTGCCTGCCATGGGACTTGTTTAAAGTGCAGAGGACACGGTTGGGAGGCGTGTGCCAGCGCCGGTGTGGGGGTTCCCCTTTGGAGAGGCCCCCACTCAAGCGCAGCGGGTGGGCCTGGAAGTTAAGTGTCAAATGCGGAGTGAAAGCTCAGTGTGGACAAGGCAGGGCAGTGGCTTCTCCACTCTTGGATTTTCTTTAGTGCTCACTCGCCTGTCCGTGCTGGTTCATGTTGGTGTTGCCTGCTCTCGTCCTCTCTGCAGAATCACAAACAGCAGAGCTATACCTCACGTTGCACAGGTTCAAGTCCATCATAGCCCTGCTCTCGCTCGTGTTGAACAGATCACCTTGTTTAATGTTCCTTTGGGTAATGTCCGCGCTATATAAAAATGCCCTAAATAAAAATAAATAAATACTGCTGTGCTGGTCCTTTCGGATCTCTGACCCTGCTTCTCCTCCCCTAGTACCTGCGGAAGTTGTTCCTGTCCATTGCAAAGCCATAATCTGTCTTTGAGCTGGAGGGGCGTAGTGTGCTCTGGGCCAGTGGTTTTGTGTTACCTGTTTTCGTTACTTTTGGTAGATATGTGTGTGTGTTTGGTGCATGTGTTTAGTTTGTATTTGGTGTTTTGCCATACGTGTCATGTTTGCTAAACTGCATTGGTGCGCCTTTGAAAGTTTATAATTGTGTTCAATGTATGTTTTGGGTATGTGCACATGTCGTTTTGATATGTACATGTCTATGTGACATAAGAGTGTTCCATGTGTGTCGAATGGTGCATTATGTATGAGTGATTGGTTGTGCTTCTATCGCTGTGATTTGTGTTACATATGTTTGTAAGTTTTTGTTTGCGTTTTGTGGTTATGTGCCTACCCCGAATTCACAGGAGTTTGTATTGTTATAGGCGTGCATGGTTTGATTGCTGTATGTGTGTGCTTCGGTGAAGTATTCCTGTAATTGTGTTTTGGGCTCACACGTCCTTTTGAGTGTGTGTACTTTGAGTGTCCGTGTTTGCCTGAATGTTGGGTGTTCATGCTGGTGTTGTGCTGTTTGAGCGCCTTGCTTCTGTGGCCCTGTTTGTGTGTGCGTGTGTGTGTATGTGGCAGAGAAAGTGACGCGGGAGCAGGGATGAGGTGTGCCTCGGCCCAGGGGCAGCAGAGCTGGCCTTGTTTCTGGCCCTGCAGTCCCCTCGACACCACCCCAGAGCAGATATTACTGCAGGCATTATCTGTGTAATTGGGTTTGCTTGGTCCATCTCAATGGGTTTAAGGAAACGCGATAACAAGGACACAATGGATTGCTTATGGAGTAGACCTGGGAACTTTAAGATTAGGGACAGGGGTAATAGGCATCACAATTTGATTTCATTCCCCTGCAGGCAATGACACTTTGGGAGCTCGGGGTTGACTCCCATGTGGTAATTTGCTTTACACCTCTTATTTTCGCAAGGGAAACAGACCCTACAGCTCACACACAAGATTTGGTTTAGTTTATGTTTGCTTCAGTGAGTATGTTAATGGGAGGCCGAATATGCCAGACCACCTAGCTAGAGTGGTGTACGCATTATTCACACATTCAAACTCTAATACACTTGTGCATTCTTCCACAAATGCGCACAGACACACACTTAAACGAGTGCACATGCACGAACACACACGTACATTTTGGTTTATGATTGCATAGATGAGCAGGAGAATGAGTTGCTGACATTTGTTGCATATTGACACCAGCCCTTCAAGGCCTTTTGCACACTATCTCTCTCTTTCACACACTTACCCTCACACATGCACGCACCACTTTCAACACATTGCCACAGATACAAACATATGCATTCTGACATTCACTTGCTTTCACTCACACATGCAGTAAACATTATTTCTGGTCCATGATTGCCTCAGAGGGCAGGATGAAAAAATCCTTGCAGACTAATGAACTAGAGTGGCACATACATTTTCATGCCTTGTGGATCCATGCATATGCACACTCACTCACATGCGCACATTCATACACACTTGTGAACGTTCATTCACACAATGATCATGCACACACACCCGTGCACATGTGCATACTCATGTGCACACGTGCACACACACCTACAAACACACACACCATCACTCAGGGAGCTCCTAGTTGAATGTGAGCATCGCATGTCAGCAATACACACGTGCACAGACACACACACCTACAAAACACACACCATCACTCAGGGAGCTCCTAATTGAATGTGAGCATTGCATGTCAGCAATACACACGTGCACACTCACACACACACACACACACACACCTACAAAACACACACCATCACTCAGGGAGCTCCTAATTGTCAGCAAGCTCTTTAATGACTGCAACTGAAGGCAGGGTTTTTGGTCCTTTGATAAGGAGGAGGTTAGTTATTATTAATCATTTTTACTGTTTGCGAGAGATTAAGCTATTGGCATTGTAAATGGCAATGACATTTATTTATCTGTTTTCAAAACCAACACATAAATACAAAATTTGTCATTTACAATGCCAATAGCTCTAACATTTACAAAGGTGAAACCGTTGCATTGTAAATGCTTGTTCTGCACTTGTCGTTGGTGCAAATATTACAGCAAAACACGACCTGCCACTTAGTTAGGATTTCCCGACACAGCTGGCCACCACAGTGTGATTTATGCAACCAGGCTTCTGCTGTCTGTGTCACATCAGCAGGACCGAACACTTTTTGGCTATTTACTGATGTACAAAAGAGAAAAGAATACAGGACACAATATCGAATGTAGTGATAGACTTCAAACAGTGGTAACAGTTGCTACACCTAGTCAAAAAAGCATCAGGGGTAACAATGCAAGCTGGGATCTAATAGCTGTGTCATTTCTGTCGCTACCTTTCCCCTTATCTCCTCAGCTTCCAATAGAAGGATGTTGATGCGCTTAATATCGGGCAAGAGGTCAACCTCGTTATATCCCAGGGGGCAAAATGTGGCTGATGTTAGGTGTGCTTCCGATGACACTTTGATTACTTTGCCAATGAGTATAAGTGACTGCTTTTCCATTCTTAAGACTGTACACTATGTACTGTGGTGTTCTGCTGTACTTCTCCATGAAACATGCTCTCGGAGGTGTCACAGCTCTTTGTTACCTGTGTCAGGGCTGGACATTGGTCTTCAGAGCATGTCCAGTGCTACGCCCTGGACACAGATATTTTAGGCCTCGTAGTCTCTAGTCCTTGATTAGAGTAAGCCTGCACACACCGCTGGCTTGCAGATCGGAATTTAAATCTCCTTGGATGTTGGAAACTAAATGCTTTACAGTGTGGTTTAGCTGGGAGAGTGGGATCTATCATGCATTTGATTACTCTGTTATCCCTCTGCACAGGGTCCAGATTTCATTGTTATCAGTACTCATTTCTTTCGCTGAAATGTGCACCAATCAATCGGGGCATAAAGACAATCATCTCATAAATCATGTCAATGCTATTTTGCAAATGTTGGTATAAAATTTCCCAGCACCAGTGCAAACGTATTTAATTAGACTCGCGACCAGCCTAGTACTCCAATCCTCTTAGCATTGTCAAGTGAGTGAGTGCTCTCCTGCTTACACACAGATACACACCCCTTCATGAAGTTCCATCTCCCTTCGGAGCTCAGAGGAAGAATGAATGACAGCACTCCAAGTTGACTCACATCTATATATCTATATATCCCAGAAGAGGCATCATCCACTTTCCTCTCACACTGCCCATCCCACAGCAGGACAAAGGCAACTCAAAAGCATGAAAGTAAGCAGCACTGGTGGAATAGATAGGCATCCATTCAGTGCATGTACCTGCTTACTAATGCCGCACACAAAACATATAGTCGCTACAGTCTTTACTGAGGTCGATGCACAAACTCCAGATGTCCAATGGGGGAGACTTCAGCAACCATTTCTCACCATCAACCTGCCAAATTGATTCTGTAAACTCCTAATGTGGCTCAATCATAACATTGTATCATATTTTTTGGGGCAGAAATGTGTTCCCCTTCCTGGGCTTCTCTATTTTACTCAAGCCAACATGTGCTCGGTCTAAATAAGCACCCAGCGTGTCCACCCAGGTACCTAAAAGCACAATTTCAAGGTTCTGCGTCCTAAAATATTAGAGGGTGCAAACATACCAGGCCTTGCTCTTGCACGTGCTGGGCTCTCAGTAAATGAGATGGATTGTGTTCTTGAGTAAATAGGAGGATGTTGGCTGAACAGCTGAAAATGATCAGCCCATGGCAGATGCTGTGTTGTATTGTGTATATATAGGAAAATGCGTTACAGAGTGAATTAACAGAAACACGATGCTTGCATGCCTGCATTGCATTTGTGAAAAAGATCTGACTTTGTCAGTACCACATAATGCTGGCAAAAGCAGAGTAATTATTAAACATTAATAAAATAATCTACACCGTTTGAAGAGTAAAATGATTGAAGTTGGTAGGAAAAAAATATCATCTAAAAACGAATTATAGGACATTGTTTTAATGCCTTAAGAAGGGATTCTACAGAGTGGCTGAAAGAGTGCTCTGACCGTAGCCATTTGTATTTTGCCTGTAGAGGAAAGCAGGAGGAGAAGCGAGCCAAGGACAAGCAGCGACTACCACTCTGTGTATCTCATCTGTGCACGAGCCACGTATGACACATTTTGACCCACAATTTTCACCGAAGAAAGAGGTGTGCATTGTTTGCACAGCACACGAGGTTTAAGCGCGAAAAAGAAAACATGCGCGCGGGGCCCGTTATCAGCACTCAGAGTGACACAGAGCATTTGTCTGACAACTCTTAACCTGTCACCTACCTGCGCGAGACCGGCTTTATGAATTAAACATGGCTGCTTTCCCGCGTGCCGCCACCCCTCGCAGCCCAGGCTCCAGCTGCAGATGGGTGTCACTGGGAATTAATGTAATGGCACTGGAGGCAGGTGAAACATGGATAATGAAAGACAGCCAGCAGCTCCCAGCCCTGCCCCATAAATCAATGGTGGGGAGAGGGGAGCTGACGCCAGGCAAAAACTGCTCATTTCGACTCCCTCAAACATATTACAGCGCTCTGTCAACACGGTGGCTGCATAATGAACAGCCATGATGGCTGATCAATTGCAGACAGGTTCATGCCAGAGGAATGCCGACCAAGAATGTAGAACATATTTAGGAAGAAAACATTTTAATTCAAGAAGTCTGATATTTATTTTAATTATGTTTGCCCAAACACCACGTCTTATGCTGTGGGAAGTACATCTGCCAATTATGTAGTTCTTTTGTAACATATATTCAATACATTTTATAGATTCTACACAACAGAAAGGGCCAGCAATATTAGAGCAGAATGCTGTTTTTTTCTCATCCACTGTTCGAAATAAAACTCTTGTCTTTCCTCAAAATGACGTTGTCCAAGTCGGACAAACAGCAGCAGGCACAATATGCCCTTGCCCCATAATTGCCCCATTCCCTTAACATTCTGAGCATTGGGTACCTCAAGAAATGAAGCCTCCCTCATAACAACTGTAACATAAGCACTGATGTCAATAGCATATATTGACAATTATTCTTTTGTAAATGAATATACTGAAGGCACAGTTTTCTACTCAGATCACTTAGGAACATTTTGGAAATGTTTTTCAGACAGTAGATGTTTCATGAACCATACTGAAAGCAACAATAGTTTAAAAATGTATGAGTAAATGGGTTTACATTCAGGAATAGAAGATAAGACAGCGGACAGCGTTTCACTGCTCTGTTTCACTTATAGCATTTGTCAGCGCTTGAACTCAAAAGTCATGATGGCAATCTTTCACAAAGCAAAGCATCCCTCCTGATCTTGACTAATCAACTAACACATTAGATAGAAGATTAAATCAGGAAGACAAAAAGGTAATTGGGTAGAATAGAAAGAAACTAAGAAAAACAGCCTCACACAGAACAATCAAAATCGTTAATGTTCCAAACCAACCACCGAAGAAACTTAATTAGCACTTTTTACAAACAGTCAATAGTTGGTAAGTGGTTAGAATATCTTCCCCATTGAAGGGCTAATACTACCAACCATCACAGTGAACGCTGCAAGTTGCAGGTATGCCCATAATGATTTATGATACATCTGCCCACCATTCTGGTCTATTCATTATATTCTAGGGAAATTTCAAGAGAGCTGTTGCCAATAATTATATGTTCACAATTCTATTTATGTTGCTTGAAGGCACATTTCTGTTAAATGTTTGTGCGTCTTGTACTGTCTCTTTTTTACATGACACTGCACCAGTGCGAATAGTACACATCTAAATCTATAATAAGCACTGTATACATCACTCTTTTGCAGGTCACCGCTGTTACACACGGAATGCTTTGCATGCCTGACGTTTTTAAATACTGTGTTTCTCTTTTAGATTACACTTAAGGAAATTCCTTATGGTATTGTATTTTAGATTGAGACAATTGCTCTCCTATATGTAGCATTCACTACCTGTTTATATAGTACATCAATATTGATGACATTGTCATACATGCTATGTGAGTAGGGTAGGGATCTGTTAACCTGTCCTGAAGAAGAAGCAGCACGCTTTGAAACATGTTGACACACACAGGAGGTTTTGTTTATTGACACAACATACCTCCGTCTCGCACCTTTTTAACAATACCGGCACCATGGAATATTTAAGATTTTTACTCCACAGGAGCTAGGTATTTTTTAACATTCACTTTTCACTCACTCCTGACCCTGCCTTACACTCATTTTCACACCACACATAGTGAACATTATCAGTGCTCCTGCGTATCCGCAGGTAGTAGCACGCCGCGACCCATAGAGGGCGCAAAGACCCCTATGATGAAGAATGACACCAAGGGCCCTTTTGGTGTGTGAGGGGTATTTAAGAAACACTATGTGCTTCCAACCAATGTAGGCAATGCACATGACCTTGGATTTAGGTAATCCTCTACCATAAACCTTCAAGGGTGGATCCTATTGTTAATGAACATTTTCCAAAGCAGAACCAAAGAAATTATTTAAAAGGCATAATGTTACATAGTTGCATGTTTATTTTTACTGGGTCTGTCACCCAGTCTTAATTTTCCACCAAAACACACAGTCTCTGGTATATGCACAATGTTATAGGAAATCACAATAATAGGAAGATGGAGAACATTGTGGGCAGGCAGTTAAATGCGAATTAGTTGGATTTTGTGTTAAACCTCTTATTCCATCCGCTGCATTGTCTAAACACCACAGTCACATATTTTGTTTCATGAAATAAGGAAGCCGCACTTGGGCAGTTGATGCTCCTATATCCTTTTCTCTAACTGAGGGGCTGATTATATTGGCGGGCGGACTTTTGTCAGACAGAATTGCTTTGGAGGTGCCTCCAAAACATTGGGTATCGATTGAGATCAAAACAACACTGTGCCATGTCACTTTGGCTTCACAAATACCTGCTTATTTAGAAACAAATTAGTGGGAAAGAGAAACACATTCACTGTGTAAATCAGGACATAAATCATTTGATATTAGTTTGGAACAGGAACAGAGGATATCAATGTTATGCCCAAGGTTTTCTGGCCCACAGTGGGGTTTAAACTGCAAGTTATACTGAACCAACTCTAGTGTGTTAGTTAATTATTTCAAGATGTATTTTTTCCTTAGTATTATAACTAAATAATTGAGGAACAGATGTTTAAAGAAATAGTTCAGAAAAAATGGTGACAATTTGGGCAATTACTTTTTGTAAATCTATTCTGATTTTGCGTACAGGTTTATGCAATAGTAAGTTGGTTTGAAAAAGCAACATTTGTATTGGGTTGCAATTCTACTTACTTCATTACTATTCAAGTGATAGGTCCGAATTGTGACTCACTCCAGTTGGATGTCATCACAGGGGTAGTGGCCTCCTGGTGTCAGCAGATCACAGAGTCTTAATCTCATTTAAATAAATTAAAAAAAATATGAAGCACATGTTCCCTTTTGTGAAGGAGTTACCATAACTCGAATTCAAGGTGAGCTAATTGTTAAGCCACTATGATCAGTTGGTGGTTGTAGTAAACGTGCTAGAACGGATCGGCTACATATTCACAGGTGCATCCTTATTTTTCAACAGGCAACTTTCCTGTTTGCTACTCAGTAGGTAAGCCTGTAAGCTTTTATTGTCTATGCAACTATAATACTCTGCATAGCTTTTTCTGATTATATCTTCATTTCAGCATTAGACGCAGCTTTTTGTTTCTTAAGGTGAGCAATAACATTTATTTGCTCCTTGTTACTTTGGTTTGATAATTTGTGGAGTTAGGACATAGTATTATTTACCTCTTTGAACGTGCAACTTGCTTTGACCATTCAGTTAACATTGGCATCGGATAATTAGTTTCCTTTTTCTTTTAGGAACCCCTGACGAAGGGACCTCGCGTCCCGAAATGCATTGGGTATAAAAAACTTGTGGTTGTCATCATGTATAGGCTAAAAATTTGCGTATTATAACATGCATTTGAAAATGTATTGTTGAAAATTGAAACTGTGTACAGCTTTGTAATGTTTAAATACTATGATGAATATGAATTAAATATTCAAGATTGAATATATAAACTACTGTTGTTGCGTGCTGAAGTCCTAACAGCCATTAGTTTGGGGTCAGGCTTCTTTCATGTTCATTACACTGTCCAGCAGGCAGTAATTCAGCACAGCACACATATCAACTTAATTTGATAATTTGTTTAACTGAGTGCGACCTCCACCTACATTCATTAATAAACCCTGTAATTAAGCAAACTGCATAGTTTGCGACTGCTTAATAGCTTTGTACATCTGGCCTTTAGATTTTCTTTCGGAACTACAAATTTCTTGTATAGTTTATTTTAACGTACAAGGCAGTATGTTTCACACATACAATAAGAAATTGTAACCTCTTTTCAAAAATCATTTAAAGAGGTACAGTGTATCCGGTGTGAAACAATATTACACTTTAATGCTAATGGAGTTGGAACATGTCCGATGTTCTAGGTGTCAGTGTTTGTAGGACTGTAAGGTAACATTGTAACAAGGGATGACTGGAGATTGGAGTGTGATTGATTATTACTATTATCTGAAATACTTTGTGTTTATTGATATTGTCTTTATTATTCTTAATTGTAAAGTACAAACTGAAATTTGGTTTTGTGAACCCCTAAAAAATGGCACGTCATGTACCCGGAATGCTCTGTGTAAAGAAAATACATTACCAGAGACGATAAGTATATATTGAAGAAACATTAAAATAATGATCTGTGCATTGCATGAACAAAGGATTAAGGTTTTTAGATACCTACTCATGTGCCTATCAAATTGCGGGGAATTTCTTTAGGCTGGTGCATCAAAACAGCAGCAGCTTTGTACCATGACTGAATAGGAACTGCAGATTAGATTTGAGTGTCAAAATAACTACCCTTATAACACATCAACATGGACTGTACTACAGAATCACAGTAGTCCTGTAATCTGAAAGCAGTAAGGCACTTAAAATGGAGAAAAGACGAAATGTTTTCTGCTGCAAAATTATGATTTGGTAGCCGCACAGTGGCGTAACGCACAATGATGGGGCTCCTTGTGAAATGTGAAGAGAGGCCCCTTAGCCTCCAAAATCTCACAGATATCAATTTGTCCTGGGGCTCAGTGGGAGTCGCCTGAAGGGTTGGAGGACCCCTGAAAAGTTGGGGGTCCCCAGCGCTGCAGGGACTTGTATTATACCCCTAAAACCACCAGAGATGTCGATTACCACTGCACAGTATAAAACTTAATGCATTGTAACATCACTTCATAGGGCAAAAAAATATTTACTTCAAAGTCTAGTGGTGTTTCGTTAAAGAAAAAATATGGTAGAAACCTCTAAATAGTACACAAAGAGGTTATTTGTTACACAGCTACACCCGAAGAGAAAGGAGATCTAATTGTGAATATAGGCTCAATTTCTTTCAAATTATTTGCTCCAATGGCCATAGTCACACCAGCAAACACTCCAAACATTGTAGGTGTCTGCTGAAAGGTTTAGGCCATCAGAACATTTTGGACAGGTATCAGGTCACAGCCAGTATGGAGCCTCAGATCCAGCAGTGACGGTTTTACATAGGATCCCGGATCTGACAAAGGATCAGTGAGAGTCTGTGGGGAAGTGGCCCCATTAGATAGGATCAATCACACCAGTACATTGCATTGTACAACCATTGATAGATACAATATGAATCCATCTCAACATTTTCTTCTGGTTCTCCTGGGCAATATCCTAGGTAGTACTGTTCTTTGTCATTAGTGTCCCAGGGTTCTGTGCACTGTAAACCAATAATCACAACTCCCTTTGTACATGTTACTCTCCAGAGAAAGTTGGGACAAGCAGTGAACACGTGTACTAGAGAGTAGTACTGGTTTGGGTCCAGATCTAGTATAAAACGCAATCACAGTCAGTAAAGCCTAAATTTCTGTCAGAAGATTTCTTTCAAAGCAATAATATATTTACAGTCATAAAAGTAGAACAAGCATTTGCAATGCAATGGGTCTCGCCTTTGGGACCTTATATGTATTTAGCTATGCAGCACATTAGCCTGGGTGCTGAAACATCTACTGTTTTTAAACATGGAGGGAAATTAAGCACCAAACTATGTGACACGCCAGGGATGGGAACACATAGAGATAAATATTGCCTTTCATCTGGAAATGTTATAGTCCAAAGCTCTGTTTTTAATATAAAAGCAGGGCCTTTGGTGGTCATATCACTGAAAATACAAGATTTGAAAAAAATATTATTGTCTACGGGTGCTCGAGGACGACAATTTCTATGGACTGGAACCTAGAGAATGCTAAAATGGTTCTGGTATTTTACTGACCGCTGCTGATCGTTTTCTACCAAGAAAGGTAAATAGAGGCAGTTGTCAGAAAAATTAATCAAAGAAAGTCCCTCAGCAGAAAGTAAATTCTGGTATTTTACTGACCTCTGCTGTTCGTTTTCTATCAAGACAGTTAAATAGAGGCAGTTGAACAGAAAAAAAGTCCTTAAGCTTAAGCAGAAAGTCCTAGGGCTGATCTCCAGAGCCCGCAAAGTACATACACACATAAAGGTATATACTAAAGTATATACAAGAAGTCTCAAATGCTCGACCTAAAAAGAAAACAAGGTCTGCACAATACAGAATTTACAATATAAGCCTAAATGTGCTTGTGTTTCTTAATACATAAACATTAAGTTAGGTTTTAATCACTTGGCTCAATGTAATTTTTGGCATGTGTTCATGAAATTCAACAATTTCCATAGCTCCATATCTACTCTGTCATAAAGACCCACCACAGGTCAAAAGATCAGACTCAATTTTGTGCAGGCCAGACTCCCATTTTTTGCCTGATCATTGGCCTGTGTAACTTTGACCTAAATATTGTCTGCCCTTATCTTTCAAAGTACCTACGGAAATTTCAAATCATCCAGACAACAGCCTTGACAAAAGCACCTAATGCGATATCACTCTGGAACACGTTCCCTGTTCACTATATTTCAAGGTCAGATAGCTTCTAATATAACATAAACAATGTAGTCTGAATTGATGCATATGGGTTATGCCCAGAATTTAAAGGAAAGTCCCCCAAAATTCTCCATGTAAGGTAACAGTTGATGGCCAATATTATAAAAACTCTGTGAAGTGGCCACTGAGGCAGATAGGTCTTTGCCCCAGATTATCACACAAGATCCTGACAGAGACGGACAGAGTGCTGTACTGCCACAGCATTCACTCCTATGCCGAGAGCTGATACCAAGTAATTCCGAGAGGAGAGGACATAAGCCCAGCTGATGTGTGCTTTCCTTTCAAGGGAACATTCCCTCCTGACTGAATTCTGATAACTACTGCTTCTTACTGTAAACCTGTATGCAGTGAGCTGAATCCATAGAAACTCTATATGTAAGTTAAGTTACTCCATGCTCTCATACTATAGGGCACAGAAGCAGTTATTAGGGTGTTAGGTTACCAAATGATATTCCAACCAATTTGGAGATGTTCATATTGTTCTCGTTGTTAGTGACATGCATATTCTGTGAGGTTATTATCCATGTGTTGAGCAACAAAATGAGACTGTTGACATAAAACACTTTTAAATATAAAGAATCTTTCTCTTAGTTCAGTATGTGTGTGTGATATTCTACAGAACAAAATTGGGTTTGAATTACCACTGCGTTCCTGACCCTTTCTTAAGGGACTGTTAGTAACCCATAAAGACCGGATACCACATCAACAAATATGTTGAGCGGAGTGGTGCGGAGGGGTGGGGGGAGGGGGTCTACAACATCCTCGGACTTCACACTCAAGTGTTGCTGCTTTGAACCAAGTTAGTAGTATGTAAAACATGTACCTGTTGAAGTATGCAGACAGACTGCACTTCTTCATTGGTTTGCCAAATGTAAAGTTGCAATGAGGTAGGGATGGCATGCATTGCCACTTGCGTCTGACAGGCTTAGGGAAGAGGTGTACTGTCTGGAGCAACTTTCTGCCATTTGGGAGCTAATGCCAAAGCGTTCCCGCCCTAGGTATATCTGGTCCCCTTTGGATATGTAGTTTCATGCCCATACGGATGCATTAAACCTAATGCAGAATGTTGCTTAGGCTGCGCAGGTGACTCAGGATAGCCTCTACTTGTCAGAAACCAATTCAAACATTGGTGGGATATGCTAAATACTGTACATCACCAGATTACATGTCAAACAACCTGATTGTTATGCCTCATCATGTAATTGCTGAGTGACTTCTCTCTCTATATCCCTTATTTCGCCTCCTTATTTAGTTTTTTCTTATTACTGGTAAAGTACGGATTACAGCCTCTATATTAGATATATTATGGACCTTGCCATAATACCATTAAATTGCATGATGATTGCTGTATCCTCTTTACTCTTGTAATGTTTGAAATCTAATAAAGAAAAAAGTTCAGGCATATGCGGGAAGGAAAATCAAACCTTATAGAACTTAGCCAAAGCCTTAGTGTATGCAACGACTCTTATGCCCACAGATTAAATTCCAGATAGGCTAATCCTAGATATCAGAGATGTAGTAGAAATTGAACAACAATATTGAAACCAGTGTATAACTTGTGCCACTACTTGCAGGTGGTCAGCTATGGCGCTCACTTTTGGAGACTGTGATTTTTTTTCTCGTCATCAGACTTTTACCAGCTCAAAAGAGAGAAAGGAAGAAAAGGGATAAATAATAAAGAAGAAAACAATAGGAAAGCAGTCGCAAAGAGAGAAAGGAGAGTTTGATTAAAAAGTGCAAGAGAAAGGGAGTGTAGGCTGGTGGAAGAAAGAGGAAGGAGGTTGAATAAAGATAAAGTAGGCTTGTTCTTTGGTTACCATGGCATTAAATAGCACCAGAAGTAGGCTCCTAAGAAAAAAATGCACTTTGCTTTTTTTTTTTACCAAGTAAGAACTGCAGCACAGATTAATCTTGTAGCATACAAAAGCAACCAAGGAAAGTAAAGGACTCTGTTAGACCAGATTTCTTGGCGTGATTACCCCTGACTTTTAGCCTCTGCCTCCTCTATTTTTGATGCTGTGAGAGATTGCGTTTGACTGGCTTACATGCTTTGGGCACTTTGCCACTGCTGATCAGTGTTAAAGTGCAAGTGCTTCCTGTGTAAAGTGTAATGGTAATTGGTCATCCATGATTGGTATATTTGCTTTACTAGTAAAGTCCCTAGTAAAGTGCACTATGTATGCAAATGCTACTAGTGGGCCTGCAGCACTAATTGTGCCACCCACACAACTAGCCCTAAAGAGAGAACTCAGACCTGCCACTTCATGTCCTGCGCGCAGCATGTTAAACTGCTTTATTGCCCTGACAAGTTTACCCACTTGCCAGGCCTTACCCTTCCCTTTTTATACACATCAGACACCCCTATGGTAGGCCCAAGGTACCCCCCTGGGCAGGGTGCAGTGTATGTGAAAGGTAGAACATGTACTAATGTGTGTACCATGTCCTGACAGGGAAAAACTGCCAAATTCATTTTTCACGTATGCAAGGCCATCTTGCCCATAGAACAGAATGGGGAAGGCTGTGTAATGTGTTTCCAGCCTATCTTCCCATAGGCTTAAGATGGAGAGATGAAGTTTAGCGTGCCTGAACTCAGAATTTAATAACACATCTTTTTGTGAAGGTGGTTTTTGAATTGTGTGTTTAGAAACCACACTTTTAGAAGTGGTTTGTTTCTTTGTTCTAACAATTCTTTGTTTCTCTGCCTGGTTGTGGGTTGACTGTCTGGATTGGAATGTGATAGGATCTGGGTATGTCTTGACCCAGGGGAGGAGGTGAGACAGCAACAGGCTGACCTGCATCTGGAGTGTAGGAGGAGGAGTAGCCCCTGGAGGTGAAGAGGCCTGTGCTGCTGCCAAAAAACAATGGCTCCATCTCCTGCTGAGTGATTGAGGATCCAGACCCCCACTAATCAAAGGAAGAAGGTGTCACTGGCAGGGAAACAACCAGAACTGGTTTGGACAGGAGTCAGTGACCCCCTGAACACAAAGACTTAAAAGCCATTTAGGGGTATAACTATGAGAGCTGAAACCCCTGAACGAGTGAGAAGGGATAAAGGAGGGGAAAGCAGCACATGTTAGGGAGCAACACATTGAGTGGGATGATTTGGGATTTATGGAGCAGCAAGTGAGAGAGAGAGTAGCACATGAGGTAGAGAACGACAGTGCAAGAGAGTGTATTTGTCAGGAGAAGCTAAACATCTGTATGTAGGCAAGACCTAAAAAGTGTTACCTTAATTATCAATGGAAACCAAAAAATATGGAAAAAAGTAGTGAAAAGGTTACTAGGTATCTTCCAGAAAGCTTTCCGGCACACCTAGGTGTTAGACACAAGTTTGGAAGAAGCTACATTAAAGGCTTTTACCTTTGCACATGGACACTTTTATGGAGCATGAATATCTTCAGCTAGAACAACCTGAACACCATGGCCAGTGAAGGTTACATGAACCCAGATACATTGTCATGTGGACTCAATGGGAGGTGTGTGGCTTGGTCAACAAGATGTTGGACACAATTCTCTAATGCTCTTCTTCGCACCTGTCTGCATCTCCTCCAATGTCACTAGCAAGAGGGAGAGTTCTGGGGTTGAGGAGCCAACAAGTCGAGTTTTATGGTTTTATGCAGTGTACATTAAAGAACTAGCCCCAAGACTAGCTAAAGTGTATCAAAGAGCTAGAAAAACCTGTGGCTTCTCTTAGACTACTAAAGAGACGTTGGTGATTCCCTTGCTTAAACAAGGCAGAGACCCGGAAGATGTGACTGCATATAGGCCACTGTCAATGCTAAACCAGTTTGCTAAATTTGTGCCTGTGCAGAACAATTTGTTTCTGGAGCTGGGGAATCTGCACTTTGTCAGTAACATTTGCCCTGACTGACCAGTAAAAAACATACTTTCTACGTTTCTGGTTGGTATACATTTTGGCACTCGCCTGCGGCAAAATTGCCCAGAACCAGTGCAAAATTAACCAGCACTAAACCTATTTACGTGATCTGCTAAAACTGGCTGTTCTGTGGAACTGCTCGCTTCGTATCATAGACTGAAATCTACAAAACTGCCATTAGCTCTAGCTACCAGTGAAAAATTATGATCCCTTGGGCTTCTTGTGAGAAAAGAGTTTATTAAAACGTAAGGAGTGCTTATTTGAAGGGCAGCGGAGAAGCTGGGCCATGGCACTAAGTTGACACGGTGCATGGAGGGAATCCGTTAAAATAATGCTTTGATGAGAAGTTAGCTTACAGAAGCTCTGCAATTCATCATATTAATAAAAATAGCAGCAATAAAATCAAAAGCTGAATATTCTTTCCCACCTCAGTTGTAAATATCCACCTGAAGATCCTCCAATGTAAATGTTGGGTTACAAATGTAGCTATTGACTAACTGGAGTTTTAAGCAATTTCACACCGATGAACTGTTGCTATGTTAGATAAGTAGTGTGTGTATCATCCGTGTATTGTTTTGGTAGGACTTGAACCTGAAAACTATTACTGGAGCTCGGTTCATCACTGTTTCCTCTTTATGGTGGACTTTAGATAGTCCTAGAGAATCCCTTCTGTAATAGTCAATATTTAAAGGCGGGAATGAAACCATTTTTGCCAATAGGGATCTCAGCAGAATAGTGTCAATGATCATGACAGGAGATCTATCTGGATGGATGTTTGAGGTATCCATGTGGGTACTGTTTTCAGTACTTAAAATGTATTGAATTATTTAATTTGTTTTTGTAGACCTTGGAAAAAAAGATGGCAGCTAGAAAACTCCGCAAAAGAAAGAGGGCACACAAAATCACACAGTCCATTATTAGATATCACAAATAGAACAGTTTCACAAACTTTATAGAAGTGGCACGACTGTCGGATCCTTGAAACAATCAAAGAGCAGAAATATTTCTAACTTAAACATTAACTATTGTCTGTCGTACGTCAATAGTCCAACTCGCAAACTCTCTAAAGTATTGGAAAATAAATTAAATATTTGAGCTTTTCTAACCTAGCAGAGCTATAAATTATGTAAACTTATTTAATCTAGCTAACAAATACTTAATATTTTTCAGCTTTTTGTATATAGCCGAGAAATTATATATGTCAGTCTTTTTTATCCTATAGATTTCTTTGTAGACTTGTCTAGGCTCTAAAAGCTGACTAGTGAAGTAAAACCACAGGCCCACTGGACATAAAAAGGTTCATAATTATCTACTACTTTCTATGTCAGTGTTCTATGTAGAATCAGCCTAATGATCTTCTCCAACAGTGAGTTCAATTTTTTAGATAATAGGTCTAGTAATCCGGCTCATAACAGATACAGAGTAATGTAATTGAAAACTCTGCAATTCGACATGCATATATTAATGTTTACTTTTAAATTTCTGACTAGCAGAGCACATTTTATTGGCAGAAATGTTTTTGGTGCTATCTAAAACTAAACAATTTATACAATTTCTTAAAGTTACAAAATAAGAAAAATAATGAGGGAAATCTGGTTAAAACGTTAAAAGGATTCCACAGAGTGCACAATTTATTTAGGCTATCTGGTATTACTCAAAGCAAAAAAAAACACTAGTCCGCCCTGCAACAGAATGCGTATTGGTATGCATTACCGAATTGTAAATCAACAGTCATTTGGACTAATTCTTAGACCTTGAAAAAACACAAATCTAAAGTAAAAGTCTTTAGCTGATATCTGCTCTGGAAACTTAGCACACCAATTGAACCTTGTACCTACCAAAATATGACCAACTTTCAATAACTTCCAATAGACTGCAAAGGTAGGATACGTTTCTTTAAGGTACATTTGATCAACAAGTAAACGTTGTGTACCACTTATTCTACCCCTCCTAATCCCATTTACTTTCTTCCTATCTTTTCTATGCACCCGAAATTGCACGAGAATGCAATTTGACATATACATTTTTCATGTCTAGTGATAGAATTATAAGATCAACAAGTAATTGTACTACAAAATTAAATTCTTCTCCTAGAAGGGCCCTGAAACTAACTCGAAGAATACATAGTCTCAGAGACATCACAGCTGGCATACAAGATATATTCAATTATCCAATTCACTGTAAGGTTTGTGTAGGGACCTGCTTAATGCGATTGTTTGGATGTTTTAGTGCTGTATCCATATTCACAGCCACATTTTGAGGATATGACAGCCTTGTTTACTATGGCCCTATCCATTTGTGGCTATTAGTTAACCAAACTATTTTGTTGGATACATCTTCCCGCAGTCTGCTCACCTTATGATAATCCTTCAGGCACAGACTGGGCTGGAAAACTCTTCTTCAGCAATAGTTCTCCTGCTCGACCAGGTGGTGCCATGCGGCTTCAGAAATTACTCCATCCACTAGATGTCGCAACATCAGAGGTTTAGACATTAGTTGGTTCCTGATTTTCTCTTTGTCATCAACGTGGGTCCAGAGCCCTCTCTGTATTTCACTGCCGAAATTCCTCAGCATTTTAACAGAGACTTGGTCAATTGCTTCCTCATAAGATTTTGAGGTTTAAACCCTGTTGCATACACCCAAAGAAAATGTATTAGTTGGACCTCTATGACATCTGTATGTGGTGTTTTGGCTCGGAATACAAAGCTCCACAAAGCCTTAAAGCCGTCAAGTAGTGTACCTCCAAGCAGTTATTGGCCAGTACCCAGAGGGGTACGATGAAGAATTCTCCTTGGCCGGGCTGTTTCTCCTTGTTTGAAGAAATTCTAAAGTTTAACTAGTGACTGGAGGTCCTGACTATTGGCTGATCCTACGCAGGTTGAGGTCTTGAGGTTAACAATTCTGAATTTGGTCAGGCTGGCTCTGATACTGCCTTGATCACTGCTCAAGGGTGAGACTGGTCTTGCACACTTGATGATTCTATTAGCTCCAACCCTGATACATTCCAGCTTTTCAGTCTCCACTGGCTGCAGCTCCAGTGCTGATGAAGATGTTGAGGCAAGCCAAGGTGCATCACCTGCCTGGTCGACCCCTCTTTGAAGCCAACTCAGATGCCACCTTTTTAGCTGATGTCAGTGTCTCTTTTGCAGCCTTCATCATTCGCTAAGATTATCTGGGTGGCTAAAGAGAAGGTGAAGGCATGTTTTGATTATAAACCTTTGACAGACCAATTTCCTATGGCTCAGAAATTTGCTTGGAACGAAAATTGTTTGGCTCTGAATTCATGCCCTTACAATGCTATATAATGGATTATGGCAGGCAGATGATGATTACTCTTTGGTTGATAATGGCTTCCCCCGTAATAGTGATGATAACTTATATCTTGATGTACGAAATGCAAATGGAGTGGATTGAGCCACTTCTTCCTCTCTTGTACTAGGTGGGTATGCTCTTGCAGCAATATTGTCTTGTCCTCTACTCCAATCCCCAAATAACCATGGCTCCATGCAAGACAATTGCTTTCCTGATGAAGCTGCATATGCGATTTTAGCTACCAGGAAACCCACTATCAAATCCATTTATGTGGGTCACTGGAAGAAATGTTACTGTTGGTGTCAGTTGAAACTCTTGATCCTTAAAATCTCACCTTTACAACATCGTTCAGTTCGTTCTGACTCTTGCATGGCAGGGTCTGACAGTGGCTACTGTTAAGGGCTATTTGGTTGTCTTGTCCACCTTCATATGTCTCCTGGATCAGCCTTCCCTGGTTACAAATCCATAGATGTGCATATTTTAAATGATTTGCTTTCCTCCCACCCCACTCTGTTTATTGTTCCTCTGTGGGGATTGAATTGTGTACTGACTTTCTTAATTGCATTCCCAATCGAGCTAATGTACCATTGTCCAGTTTGAGTTCTGGATCTCAAGTCAATGTTTTGGTGGAAACATTGTCTGCCTATAGGGTTAAAGAACTTCTGGCACCCTCAGTTCATCCATCTTTCACTGTTTTCTACCTTGATAAGTTGGTCCTTCGAACCTGGCCATTCATCTTTTCCAAGGTAGTACCTGGATTTCAACATGGCCCAGTCTGTAACACTTCCATCCTTCTTCCCTCCTACTCATCCCACCAAAGAAGATGAGCAGCTACATAGACTGGAACCCAGACATACTGTATCCTTATCCGCTTAATCGCGGTGGCAATTCTGCCGCAGTGCAGTGGTTTAGCGGAGTGGGCGGGGCCGCGTCGGCCAACGGACATGCCCAGCACTATGAAGGTAGTGCGGGTGACGGCCGTTGGCTGACAGCAGCACGCAAGGGGTTAAACATCGATCGTATGTGAAATTGCAGAGAAGATGATAAGCTCTTTGTGGGCTTTGCCATATCTAAAAAGGTCAAGACAGTGAGAAAAACCTTAATTTCTCATTGGGTTATCCTCTATATTAAGATCCGCAATGTCTTGGCTGAGAAAGACGCTCTGGAGGGCATTCATGACCAGTCAATTATTGCCATTGGTGCTTCCATGGCTCTCCTTAATGTTATATTGGTGACTGTTGTATGCCCAGGGGCCTCATCAGCCCTGCATTCTTTAGCAAAATATTCCTGCCTCACAGGCCACTCATGTGGTGACAGGATCTTGCCAGAATTGTGTTATATGACTCCGGTACTTAATCTGGCTGATGGTCCAACCTCCCATGATTTGGGACTTATTCATAAGGTGAGGAAGCTGCAGGAAGATGTATCCATCAGAGGAAAAAGTTGCTTACCTTCAGTAACGATATTTATGGTAGATACAAAATCATCCTGCAGATTCTTCACCACCAATCCTCTTCTTCTCATGTTTTAGTGCAGTTCATAATAAGATTTCAAGTTATGCAAACACTTTTTGAGCTGTTATTGTTGCTGTCAATGATTTTCTCTTGGTTCCTTTCACATGTCTCAATGGAGCATGGAAAAAGTACCAGGAACTGATGTCCCCAAGCAGGTTGTCACCTAATATAATCTGATGTTGTAACATATTGCGGGTGGAGTTGTGGCTGAAGCTAAAAGGCGACACCTGGCGTTGTTGGACAGGTATTGCTGGGGAAAAGATTTTTTAGACCATTATGGTGCCTGGAAAGATACTCATAAGCAGAGGAATCTTCTGGAAGATTATGTATACACCGGAAATATTGTTACCAAATGTATTTTTTTCTTTTAGATGTAATATAAATTTCACCTTCTGTTCGAATTCTTGTAACACCACTTTGAAAAATACAGAAAGGTTTAAAGGAATATCTCACATCATGTTAAATATGCATGTTTGTAGTCAACATTAGGTAAAACTTTTTGTGACGTGGTCAAGATATGTTGGTCAGCAGTTTCATGAAATAGGTCTTCGAGCAGTAAGGCCAAAATAATTGTTTTGGTTTAGCTTGACAGTACAGCTACCTGCACAACCTATTGTAAGTGGGCCCTAATGGCTTAGCCAGTGCCTCTTTTAGTTTGTAGTAAAATTACCGGTTGATCTTAGAATTCTATAAACGGACTTGAAAAATGTAAATATCAGATTGCATTCCCATACAATTTCTGGTGCATAGAAAATATTAAATATTTGTATAATGTATGTGCTATAAAGGTTTTGTACCTAATATGTCTCTACCAGCTTTAATGTATTCGAAAATATGTATCTATTTTAATACAGCTGAAGTATTCTTAATATATAGATTTGTGAATAGACAAGAGTTTTAGATGTGCCGTAACATAAAGGTTTTGGAGCCGCAGTTATAGGATTGTCTTTAACGGTATACTGATTGATGTCTGTTCTGCTGTAAGGAAATAGGGCACACATCAGCATACCTAGGGATTTTTCATATTTAAATGTGTCCTTGCTTAAGATAGGAAGAGAGTAAACGGGATTAGAGAAGGGGAGACAAAATGTATGTATGAACAAATGGTGGAGTAAGAATTGTGCAAAAAAAGCACATACTTAACATAAATCACATATGATTGCACTGGAATTTTTTTAGAAAAAATACTTTTGGTTCATGAACACATTTTTTGTTCAATTTTCTGCATCATTTCAGTAATTATGTTATTACTTTGAGGGTATTGAATATGGATTCCACTAGAGTATTCTACTAGTACTGAAAGCTTAATCATCAAATCGTTCTTAACAGTATTTGCGTCTATCCCATTTTCTTTGGTTTTAGATCACACAGTCCTATTTAATCTGCATTGATTTGGCTACTGACCCGGGTGATGAGGTGCTTTCTCAGTGTCCGCATTCCGGAGATAGTTATTAAAATACACGGGTATTAGTTATGCACTCATACATCGTGACTTTGGCCCATCTACTTTTGTAAGTTCTCATATTTTATTCAAATCAACCTACTTTTTGTAATCATTTGAGGTTTTTGACGGGGTTACCCCAGGAGCAGTAGCTGTATGGTGAGTGTTGCACAGATGTATCATGCTGTACACTGTGTGGTTGCTTGTCTTATTTGTCCATTTTAATATGGGGCTATATTTGGGATTGTGTAGGAAACCAGTATAGTTCTGCTGTAAAATCAATTCAATTTTTTATCTGGCCACCAGAATTTGAACTAAGTTCATACGAAATACATTTTGCTTCTGAACCACGGTCTGAGGCAGAAACGTGTCCTTATAAAATTATTGCTTTTTTCGAAATATTAATTTTGCTTTGTGACATGTAACCAGATCATACAAAGCATTTGCTGCAAAGATCATATAGGCCATTATTTCCTCTTTTTCTCAAGTGTGGTATAAGCATTTAAGAAAATATATACGTAAAATTATCTAACCAACATAAAAAGAGTACAACAGGAATGAAACTCAAAAAGGACAGCAAACAATGGTTTGTACAGCGTATAGACAAAGAAGTCACAGATCGGATGCGTTGCAGCAGGACTCAAAGTGCGATGATTTTCAAGTAATACCAGAT
The DNA here is from genome assembly GCF_964263255.1 of Lissotriton vulgaris. NCBI lineage: Eukaryota > Metazoa > Chordata > Amphibia > Caudata > Salamandridae > Lissotriton > Lissotriton vulgaris. Next base: position 1,512,022,977 of record NC_141685.1, on the reverse strand, counting down.
ATAGTAATCCTGCGGCTTATGCCTGTAACTTAAGCAGGTGGTGTTTTAAATTGCACCTGAAGCTAGGGAAGTTGTTCAGTAGCCTTTGGTTCTTTAGTGTAATGGTTCAAGAGTTTGACCACTGCCACTTTAAAGATCTGCCTATAAATTTAAATTAGCGTTTTTGCAGTTGTAAAGAATCAGCAATTAGAGAGACTGGCACCAACATTGAGCCCAAGTCCCTCTGACTGAGAGGGTAATCCTGCATAGCCCAAGAAGTTGCTTCCTTTTACAACATCTGTTTTCAACTTTCCTGAAGACTTCATGCATGCAACTTAAGAAGTTGGCAGTATACCACCTTGTGTTGACGCTATGAAAGCCACAGTTTGTGGCTCTGTTGTTTTGAACAGCAGAGTCTGAACCCTGATTGCTGGAAGAGCGCTGATCTATTTTATAAAATGTTAAGCTCTTAAGCAGGTAAAGAAAATAGTTTGTTCTAGTGTTTTACAGAGGCAAAACCAAAACATTTCTAGGAAAATTATCTCACAACGACTACGCCATGCATCATTTCTAAGTCCAATGTAAGAACTATCTGAGAGCATCTTTCACACCTCAATTGTAAATGTTGTACCTTCATCCGCACCCCCTTTACCTTTGACGGCATCCTAAGTATGCTGGTTGTCAAAGAAGAGAGTATGTTTGCCTTGTTCGCAACTGAGGCATGGATAAAGATCATAACCATAATCTCAACGACTAGTCCAGTGACCTGTTTAAATTGGTGAGTTATGCACATCATTTCCAAAGGTTAAACATCCTGGTCTCTCAACTCCTCTATTACTGAAGCTTCAGATGTCCCAAGTGGTAAAAGGCTTACATTCTGCCTCCAGCTGGTAAGAAACTGTATACTCCTATTTTTGCTACTTTCAATGTACACATCCTTTGAGACTGCTTGTACTACCCAATTAGATCATGCTAACACAATATGATGAACCAAACCAGAGTTCTATAAACAGCATTGGATCCCGGTGCCAACACACAATGAATTTAAGGTGCTTTTGTAAGCATTTGGACGTTCTATATGGTGACTCAGGGTATACTGAAAATATATTCCAGAATTATCAACAGGAAATAACCCAAACGTTCACCTTGTCTCATTTTGTTTTTTAAATAATATTTTGTTAAGTCAAGCAGTTAAAATCATATTTTTCAACACTGCACAAACTTATCTCATTCTTCAATTGTGCAAAGTCAAGTGGATCATTCCTATGGCTTCAGTTGCCCAACTGTGCACCATCCACTAACTTTTCAGAAGACAGGGACGCCTACAGTTCAGTAATGCCCTGGAAGTCAAACCATGTTGCAGGGATTTGACTAATGCATGTTTTTGCCTTCTCTGGAATCCCTGATCCAGATATATTTTATATCCAAGATTTTGCTGTCAGTTCATAAATCGGTCCCACTCTGAAGCAAGCCACGTGGTACCAATCCAGTTAACATGGCACAAAATAATATTATCGTGTCCAGTAGGGTTTAAATTTACATGATGACCTAAACCAAGCACATGCTTTAAATCCAGGTATGAGGGGAGACAGCATTAAGTGTATGAAGCCTATATTAATATTGAGGTTACCAATATTGGAGCTAATTTACATTGCGTGCACAATATCAACTTCCAACATACCATAAAGTTAAACATAAATTAGAAGAGTGCAGATTTACTAGTCTAAATCAGCTTTCTGTCGTGATATGCTGGCAGTCGACATAAGTGCAGATAAATATTAAAACCTCAATATTTTGGTAGAAGTCCCTTCACCATTTCTTCCACCTCCACAAGGCTCGCAACGTCCTTAGAAACAACTTTGAAGGAGTATATTTGCTCCTAGTTCGTCTGCTGTTAGTGTCATGGCATGCGCTGCTGTTTATTTTCTACACCTGTGGTACCTTTGTGGTTAGTCAGCAGAGGTGTGCCTTTCCCTTTCCTTTGCTTAGTGCGTCGAAGAGCATCCTTAGCCCTTTTTGCAGAGCGTTATCTTTTGCCAACCAGTGAGGCGCCGGCGTGGCTCTTGTCTCGCTTGCTCAGTATTATCAAATCTGATTCTAGTACAGGCCTTGAGATGCCACTAACCAGTCAGAGACGTCTGGCGCAAGACATCGTGTTTTGAGCATGGAATGTGAGACTGTGGGCCGTGTTTCCGTCGCACGACAGACTTCATTTTCTGTCTTTTGTTCCAAAGATTCCGAAGGCTTGCTACAACGACGTGCAGACTGCATAATATAGGTCACAGGACACGTCTCGCATCCCCGAGTGTATTGTATGATTGACTTTGAAAGCTTTGAATAATGGATTGATCGTCCTTTCAGAGGCTGTCGTGTGTTCGGAAGAGCCACACACGTCCTGAGAGGGGACATTCTCCCATATATAACCCAGGCCCTATTCACAAAGGCATCTGTGCACCTCAGTGTAAGAGAAGGCAAGGAGTGGCTGGGCACTTGAAGTGAATGGAGCCGGGGACATCCAGCCTGGGCAGACATTCCTTGCTGAGACCTACAGGGAGCAGAACGCTTCACTCATCGTCTGTTCTGAAAAAAAGTGTATACTTTGTTCTGTTGTTTGTATTCAAGTATTTTATTTTATTTGATTTAAACCTCTGCTAAGGTCAACGAATAATTTGAAATACAATGTGTTAAAAACAATTATGTAACATTGTTTTTAACAAATTGTATTTTAAATTATTTGGTGACCTCAGCAGAGGTCTAAATCAAATAAAATAAAATACTTGAATATGTTGTTTGGAACTTTACAGCTCACACGAGCGTGAGCTAAGCACTATGATTAGTTTCAGTCAGTGGTTGCAGGTGGAACCACCAGTACACATTTTTAAATCATTAGACTTTGTCCCAGAACAAGAGAGAAAAACGAAGGAAGAGAAAGACGGAAAACAGTGACAAACGGAAAAGGCAGAGATGAAAAACAATCGGTAGAGTGAGATAACTGGGCAGAGAGTCTAGAAAAAAGGCAGGATGTGGATTAAAGATGCACAGACTTGTCATTCAGCATTCCTGACAGTCTGTCGTTCAATGCTGCAGGCTTCTTAGTCAGATTTTAGGGCCTATCATTTATTCTTTTAGTAATTGAGCACCATCTGCGCCAATTAAACATTTCCCTTTTATGCCCATGCAGGAAAGACAATGTAAAATGTTGTGATAGCAGAGTGGAAGCCATGCTCCAGAGGAAGGTGGGGAGAGGTTGTGGCCTTACAGCCAGAGCTGCCGACTTTGGAGCTGGGACACCAGGTTGGAGACTCAACTTCCTATGATTCTGGGCAAATCACGTAATCTGAATGAATGTGTCCTTGTATAACGTAACTGGTGCTCATGTAAAGCACTCCAATAGCTTTGGGTCGAGTTTGCGCTATATAAATCTGCAAAAACTGTAACTGGCGATGGATAGCAGTGTGGAAGCCATGCTCCAGAGGAAGGCTGGAGACTAACTGGTGATGGATAGCAGTGTGGAAGCCATGCTCTAGAGGAAGGCTGGAGACTAACTGGCGATGGATAGCAGTGTGGAAGCCATGCTCCAGAGGAAGGCTGGAGACTAACTGGCGATGGATAGCAGTGTGGAAGCCATGCTCCAGAGGAAGGCTGGAGACTAACTGGCGATGGATAGCAGTGTGGAAGCCATGCTCCAGAGGAAGGCTGGAGACTAACTGGTGATGGATAGCAGTGTGGAAGCCATGCTCTAGAGGAAGGCTGGAGACTAACTGGCGATGGATAGCAGTGTGGAAGCCATGCTCCAGAGGAAGGCTGGAGACTAACTGGCGATGGATAGCAGTGTGGAAGCCATGCTCCAGAGGAAGGCTGGAGACTAACTGGCGATGGATAGCAGTGTGGAAGCCTTGCTCCAGAGGAAGGCTGGAGACTAACTGGCGATGGATAGCAGTGTGGAAGCCATGCTCTAGAGGAGGGCTGAAACTGTACCTAGTGATGGATAGCAGTGTGGAATCCATGCTCCAGATGAAGGATGGAGACTAACTGGTGATGGATAGCAGTGTGGAAGCCATGCTCCAGCGGAAGGCTGTAGACTACCTTGCGATGGACAGCAGTGTGGAAGCCATGCTCTAGAGGAAGGCTGGAGATTAACTGGCAGTGGATAGCAGTGTGGAAGCCACGCTCCAGAGGATGGCTGGAGACTAATTGGCGATGGAAGCAGTGTGGAAGCCATGCTCTAGAGGAAGGCTGGAGACTAACTGGCGATGGATAGCAGTGTGGAAGCCATGCTCCAGGTGAAGGCTGGAGATTGTAACTGGTCATGGATAGCTGTGTGAAAGCCATGCTCCAGAGGAAGGCTGGAGACTGTAACTGGTGATGGAGAAGGGCACGCTGACTTGTACTGCAAAAGAGGGGCTATTGATGCAAAGTACTACTGATCCTGCTTAAACCTCAGTCTGTGTTCCAGGTGCCAATGGAGAGGGGTGTTTCCAACATCCCTCTCCATTTACTCTTCCTCACCGTCCTCACTTCTCTTCATCGGTCCTAACTCACTGAGTTTCTCCAACTTTTTCAGAGCTTGACAAAGGTGTGTGGACATGGCATATGTATTTTTAAACTGCAGTCTTTTAAATGTGTTTTTCAATGCGTATATCCTTATGATATATTTAACTATGTTCAGTTTTTACACACAAGCATGTGATCAAAATCAAATCTATTTCAAGTTAAAAGAGAAAAAAGCATTGCCCATGGGTATGAACAGTCAACATGGAAAGACACTTACAAGTACATAGTACCACATATATTATGGAATTATGACTGCAAAACTGCCGCTGAGCGAAGTAGCCAGCTCTGCACTCAGCTTCTCTGTGAACAACTTTCTGGGGTGATAGTGGGTTCAGCGGTGGAGAATTTTACAATGGACAGATTCTGTTTAGGAGCTCCCTTCAGAACCATTCTCATAAATTGATAAATCAGTTTAGATTTTAAACACAGATCACAAAACAATTTCCGTACCAGCGAACAGGCTGCATTATTAAATGAATAGTGGTTGATTTCATGTACAAAACATCAGCATGGACTCATTTGATCCTCGCTGAAGATCATACATTTTTTTTGTGCTGCAAAATGTTCAAATGAGATCAGAAGGAGAGTGTGCTGCATTTTGAATCACACTAGTGCGTGGCTTTGATGTGCAGCGCCCTAGTCCTCTATGTGCACCTTCCAGAGAGTCCTGGTCACGATCTGCCCAAAAAAACCACAAGTCCCACCAAGATGTAGCCTAGAGTAGGTGCTGCATTGCTTTTCGGTCACATGCGAGACAACCCTCATTCTTTGCTTGTGCTGCTGGAGGCTTCAAGAAAATGTAGGTGAGTGAGAGCTGAGAATGAGCTTCTCTCCCACAGTCAGCAGTAAACCATTGTCTTCTGATTGGAATGACAGAATACGACAGAAGTGAAAACAAATCCGTACACCTCGCCCTGCACTGCATTTGAGCCCTTGCACTACACTTTCCCAGAACTTATGCTTGCATGTGCATGCTTTGTAAGTATTGGAAATTGTTAGAAATGGGGTTCTCTAGTTGGCAGAGGTAGGTACCTTTGTCCAAATAGGGACCCTTGCTTCTAGTCAGGGTAAGGAAGATACACACTTTAGATAACCCCTGCTCACCCCTTGGTAGCTTCCCACAAGCAAACACGCGTATCCCAAAGGCAATGTGTAAAGTATTTGTACTCAAAACACACAGTAATATAGTGATAACCTCCCAAATGGACACCACACCTGTTTAAAAAAATAAAGTATCTTTATCTAAACTTAACAAGACCAAAATGACAAGAATCCAACATACAAGTATCAAGAAAAATGACTTTAAAAAAGTTTTGGCAACTGAGCCCTTAGAAAACGATGGATGCGTGATTCCTTGCAAAGTACCTGTAGTTGCGAGAAAAATTCACCAAGCCAAATAGCCTCAGCGATGGGAAGCGGCGAAAAACAAACAGATGTGTAGTTTCCTGAGACCTTCGTGGATGCGATGTAACAGTTCCGCTGGGCACAGGGGAGCAGTGTGTCGGGTCCTGTCTGTAGGGAGAAGTGATGCGTCGATTTTGAGACGACTCCGATCCACGTGTGATGCGTCAGGGAAAACTTGCTGCACAGGGACGATGCGTGGAAATCTGGGATGCAGCCGCAAATTATGCAGCGGCATCGTCCAGCGCTGCGTCGATTTCTTCAGGCATGATCCCTCGATGCGTCGATTCTTGTAGCCGCTATAGGCGCTGCGTCGGTTTCAGCAGCAACACTGTGGTACGTAAAGATTCTTCTCGCACCACGGTGTTCAGTCAGAAACTGTCGCAAGAAGAGCGATGTGTCAATTTTCTTGTAGTTGCATTGCTTTTCCATCTCCCAACAGCAGAAACAACCTCCAAAGGCCCAAGACAGTCACAGGAGCCTCCTGGCAGGTCAGAACTCCCAGCAAGGAAGTTCAGGGAAGCTGGGGGAGAAGTCTTTGAGTTCCTGAGACTTCAAAACAGGAGGCAAGCTCTACTGAAGCCCTTGGAGACTTTCCTCAAGCAGGGGACACAGCAAACAGCAAAGTCATCCTCCTTTCCTTGGCATAAACAGAAACTGCAGGCCAACCCTTGACACACAGCAAGGGCAGTACTTCTCCTCAGTTTCTCCAGCTCATCTCCTTGGCAAAGGTTCCTCTTGATTCCAGAAGTAGTCTAAAGTTCAGGGGTTTTAGGTCTAATACTTTTAACCCAAAATGTCTTTGTTCTCTTTATACAGAGAAGCCCTGTGCTCTCAAAACCAGTTCTGTCCTCTCTGGTGAAGCTTCTTGGCAGGGGTGGAGACAGCATTGTGGAAAGCAGACCAGGTCCATTTAGGTGAAAGGAAATCTCATCCTCTTTCTCTAAATGAGGCCCAGGTCTATTCAGCCCAGCCCTGACTCATCAGGTGCTTTGGAGCCACTGCTCCTCCCCAATCCCTGACACTACAAAGCCAGACAGTCAATCAACATCCTAGCAGAGGCACACTGGATGGCTAAGCAAGCAAATACCTACTTTCTAAAAGTGGTATTTTAAAACACAGAATGTAAAAATCACCCTCACTAAAAGATGCATTTTAACATTCTGATTTCAGGCATACAAAGCCTCATTTTCCTATCTTAGTCCCAGGGGTAGTTAGGTTTATACGATGTTATGAGCAAACTCCCCATTCTATCCTATAGGAACAGATAGCCTTTCAATGTGAAAATAGAAATTGGCAGTAGTTCACTATCAGGACATGCTACACACATCAGGGCATGTCCTACCTTTCACATACACTGCACCCTGCATTGGGACTACCTTAGGGGTGACTAACATGTAAGAAAAGGGAAGGTTAGGGCCTGGCAAGTGGGTGCACTTGCCAAGTCGACATGGTAGTTAACAACTGCGCACAGACACTGTAGTGGCAGGACTGAGTTACCGTTTCAGAGCTACTCATGTGGATGACACAATCAGTGCTGCAGGCCCACTAGCAGTATTCGATTTACCAACCCTGGCACACTTAGTGCACTTTACTCGGGACCTACCAGTAAATCAAATAGGCCAATCAGGGCGAACCAATTGTAATAACAATTCACACAGGGAGCACTTGCACTTTGACACTGAACAGCAGTGGCAAAGTGCCCAAAGCATCGAAGTCAGCAAAAACGAAATCCAGCACAGCATCAAAAATACAGGAGGTAGAGGCAAAGTCAGGAGAAATCAGGCCATAGATGCCAAGTCTAACACCTATGGTGCTCCTTCACTTCTATGTTTTATTCCTCTGTAAACTTTCTTTTGGGCACCTTCAGTAACAGGGCATAGGAATCACGTTTTGGGCCATGTATCTTTAGTGGTTAAAAAGGAAGTGCACATATGCGGATCCCTTCATGGGTTGTTTGTCACACGAACAATGAGTGCTGTGTGCAGTTAAGAAATACTTCCTAAAACAAATCCTTAACGTATAAAGGCGGATAAATATTGTGGCTTAGATTTCATTACATCCTTACATATCTAATATTAACCAAAAGGCAACACACTTAGTTAATTCACAGTTAATCTGGAAATCTACAAAACATTTGCTATTCAACAAGCTGACAACATTACTACGGACTACTGGATTCAACTATGAAGTTTAATATACTCCTGCCTTACGTCGCATATAAAGCTCTGACCCAGGCCTTATTATTTGAGTCCTTGGTTCTACAAGCAGCAGACAGGTTACTAAAGCATGTTTGGAAACTGTACAATTGAATGCAGTTTATCACCTTGACTTTACCGCTTCCAAAGTACATCATCTTCAATGGTCTAGATTTGGCTATCACTTAAACTCAGATATGTACATTCCAAAACGTTACATGCGGTGACAAAAACATATAACAGCACATGGGGCCAGATGTAGGTATTCTCAATTTACCTACTCTTAAATACCGAATCATACCGATTCGGTATTTAAGAGTAGGTAAATGGGATGTAGGTAATTTCTCTTTTTCAATTACCGAATCGGTAAGATTCTGTAATTACCAAATCGGCATTTACCGATTCGGTAATTGCCATTCATTCCTATGGGCCTGTAGGCCCATAGGAATGAATGTCAATTACTGAATCGGTAAATACTGATTCGGTAATTGAGGGAAACATTGAAGGGTGGCATGGTGTCACTTTGACACCCTTTTGCACCCTTCAATCGTGTATGGGTGCACATGTTGCAGACATACATGCCCTAAGGGCATGTATGTCTGCAACATGGCAGCATTTGAAAAGCAAAAAAAAATGCTTTTTTAAGGCTTTTCATTATTTACCACCAACTTCTAGTTGGTGGTAAATAACGAATTCTTAAAGCCCTGTAGCACTGATTACAGTGCTACCTACATCGCAAACTACAGAGTCGGTAATTTTACAGATTCTGTAATTTTACCAAATCAGTAAAATTACTGATTCGGTAAAATTACCGAATCTGTATTTTAGGTAGCCCTACATCTCAGTATCCAAATACCGGTCGGTAACGGCCAAAAATCGGTATTTTCGGCCGTTAACGACCGATATTTGGATACCTACATCTGGCCCATGGTCTTTTAGACCTTTTTATCCAAGGTCAGAGTGCATAATGGACAATTGTAAGATAGAATTTTTCAAACGTTGGAAAGCCAGAAGTGAAAACAAGCATTTACAATGCAATGGTCTCGGCAATATTATAGGTAGAGCTATTAGAATTGCTCATTATTTTTTTATCTTTTTTGTATCCCTAAATAAATGGCATTGTCATTTGTATTGGCATTAGCTTTGTTTTTTGCATATGTGATACCTATTGCATTAGCAGAGAGAGAGTGAGATAGAGAGAGCGAGTGAGGTATTGAAATAGAGAGAGTGAGGTAGTGAGAGAGAGTGAGGTAGTGAGAGGGATGTTGTGAGGTAGTGAGATATAAGCATAGAGTGATGTTGTGCTGTAGTGAGAAAGAGGTAGTGAAAGAGAGAGTGAAAGTGAGTTAGTGAGATAGAAAGAGTGAGGTAGTGAGAGAGAGTGATTGAGGTAGTGAGTGAGTTTGTGAGGTAGTGAGATAAAGAGGTCGTGAAAGAATGAGGTAGTGAGGGTGAGAGTTGTTGGTCTGGTGGATGGGGACTGGTGGTGGTCTTGGGGGGTACAGGGCATCATTGGCAGCCTAAAAGAACTGTTGCGGGGAAGGCGAGGCTCGGAAGATGGCAGGGGATGTGAGGTGCTGTCGGAGGCTGTTGGGGGACAGCATTTTGTTTCCGAAGTACGGGAAAGGCGGGCGATGGTCGCGTGTTAGCACCACTTGGCGCAGAGGTGCCAACTGAGTCCTGGGTTAGGGGCGTGGGGATGCTCGGGGTGCGGAGTGGGAGCCCGTGCGTGTGGGGTGGGCACGGGGACCACGCGGGGCGTGCGGCAGCTAGGCAGGACGTGGGCCGCACTCCGGCACACTATGCGGTGGTCAGGTCTTTCGATTGTCACTTTTGTAATGCACCGTTTCCTACCTCTTGTATTTGTTGGCTCACGATTGTCACTTTTGTAATGCACCTTGCAACAGCTTGTCTTTGTACATGTGAGAAGGGAGTGATGGCTTGGAGTCATGCGAGAAGACAGGCAGCAAGGTGCAAGAACCAGTCTGTTAACAAATTGTTTCCTGAGGCATGAAGTAGTGCTATGTTTACGTTGCCAGGTTAATGACTCTGAAAACAATCGGGTAATATCTTTATTTTTCAATAACTGCCTTCGCCCAACCAAAAGAACAACGGGTCTGCTGAAGGCCAGCGAGCTAGCAGTCGCAGGAGATGACAGTTCCTTTTTAGGTAAAGCATGACTGCCCATAATGACATTTCCGGTCCGACAATAATGAAATGAAAAACTACTAGGCTAGCTAGCACCAGAGGCTCGAACCACCAAACTCCCTTTCTTCAAAAGGTAAACAGGCGAGTTTAGTTGCATACTAATGGAAGGTGTGGGTATGCCACTCAGTTCGGTATTATATAGTAAACGTATGACATCACCCTAATATGATAGTATCAAAGAATAGAGAAGGTATGACCACCTTCACGAAGTATATGATAGACACCTTAATTCGAGATCGCATGTAACAATGCATCTTGCAATCTCCTTACCGGGCTAGGGATTCATTCTGACCAACTACTGTGCATATCACTTAGACACTGCGACTACTGTCTTTTCCAACAGGAAAATACTACAGGGTACTGGACAACTACACGTGTGCTGCTTTCCCTTACAAATATACTCGAAAGACTCTAGGGTAAAGAGGTCTCGTTCTTATGCAAATTTGGATTACATGATTCCCAGGCTGCAAATGACTTGTAATTAATTCTCATTCCCCCATTCTGCTGCTGCATTTCAATATTATTGAATTATGACAATCAAGAATGAGCCGTCTATAAAAAAAAAAGCAGCGGGGTCAATGTGTGTGCAAAATGGCACACCACGAGTCAGGCTGGCGCACAGATTAGGATGTCGAATAGAACCGTACAACGTACCTCACCTGGGCTCAGACGGCACACGTCCTCATAGAGTCAGCTGTACATCTTCCCACCTCCGCAATGCCCTTCAGACGCTATGCCCACCCCTCAAACAAGGAAGCCCTGCCAGATTGCATGCACTCCCTAGCCTCAGCTGCGTTGCACCCCATCACTTCAGAAGCTGCCCTGGCCTCATGTCAAACGACCCCTGCACCATGACATCAGCCTGGTGCAAAGGATATTTACACGATCCCCCTTCTGCATTATACACATTATATAGGCTGCACACTCAGCTAAACTGGACTGCACTGTATTCTCAGACACATTAATTGCCCCAAACTCATGTGACGTTCTACTGTCGTTTGCACTGCACTATGTACATACAGGTTAACTGTATCCCATCTTGTGCATGTTGTTGTATCCTTCGGCTCTACTTGTCGTCCCCTTCCCTGCAGAAGGGGAAGGGGGTGCAGTTACCTCTTTTTTTTATTTATTGCGATTTTCTATAGCGCGAACATTAACCGAAGGTGTCAGGGCGCTTCACAAAAGAACCAGTTGCGATACATACGGACTTCGGATTAAATGCAAATGTACAAGTTGTAAAGTCACACAGGGAAGAGATACAAATAGAAAAAAATGCAAATGTACAAGTTGTAAAGTTATCTGGGATAGCTGCACCACTTGGCTTGCAACACCAGCCCCCTCGCTCACCTGGACGGGCGGTCGTCACGGGCCCCACTCTCGTAGTATTCCTGCTCGGCTGTCGTCTCGTCGTCCTCCACTGTCACATCAGCACCTGAGCCGGGGAGGGAGCGGAGGCTCCGGCTCTCGCTGGCACCTTCCCCTGGGAACGCATTGACAAGAGCCGCCGCCCAGCGCAGCAGCCAAAAGGTGAGCAGAGTCACCCGCAGCGCGGACCGGCAGCCCATGGGCACAAAGCATGGGAGCACCTACGAGCCCCCGAATCCAGCTGTCACCCACAGAGGCGCGCGCCCGCCGCCATCAGCGGCACCCGCACAGATGCCACACCATAGGCATGGACGACGGACTAGCCTGAGTCGAGCCTGGTGACGTGACGTCACTTCATACACCGGCGGGGAGGGGGCTACCTTGAAATGCGAGAACTGTTTAGACATGGGGTTCAACGGAAGCATAGCAAACGCCGCTATAGGAATGCTACAAAATAGTGGTATGGTAATGTTACAGCTGATATTAAGATTGTAGGAGAGCGCAAATGAAAAAAAAAATCATAATTCAAACGGAGGTATAACATAATTTGTTTTCCGCACTAGAAAAGTAAAAATAAAATAATTTTGAATCATGTTCTTTTCATGACCAACCTCCGAAGGGCTCGAAGCGAGCTTCAAAATGGGAAAATACACGGAGAGCGGGAGGGGGTGGGAAACAGACCGGGGGAGACGCAGAGACGCCCACCGAAACAGACAGGGGAAAGAAGGCACACACGGACATCGGGGCACGCAGGAAAACAGAAGCACACAACCCAAACCGACCTCCGGAGGGCTCGAAGCGAGCTTCAAAATGGGAAAATACACGGAGAGCGGGAGGGGGTGGGAAACAGACCGGGGGAGACGCAGAGACGCCCACCGAAACAGACAGGGGAAAGAAGGCACACACGGACATCGGGGCACGCAGGAAAACAGAAGCACACGACCCAAACCGACCTCCGGAGGGCTCGAAGCGAGCTTCAAAATGGCTGAAAAAAGCCCCGAGATTTTTTCGGATTTGGGGGCGTGGTTTTGTGGTTCTGAGTGACGGACAACGTCACTGTCTAAAGAACGCAAAAAATCACGCCCCCAAATCCGAAAAGGACGGGGCTACATTGGAGTGACTGATCTCTCCTCCAATGGCTGGCCTCCGTTTAGGAAGCCAGCCAATGAAGGAGAGATGGGGCACGGAGGCGGGACCTTCGGCGCTACTCAGACTCATTAAATCTCCGGCCTAAGACTGCGCAAGCGCAGCCTTTTAGGCCTTCGACCTAAAAAAGAAAGGAACCGGGAGGGATCTCACAGAGGGCATGGAGGTGGGGGTGAGGGGCTGGACGCAAGAGACGTTGTGCAAAGAATATAGATAAATGGACACATTGTTAAAGCGGCCAGAACTGTAAGGGGGCAAGGGTTTAAAGACACATGAGGCAGAATAAACAAAAGTCGAACTGAAAATGATAAGATATGAGAAACAAATAAAGACCCAAGAAGATATGGGAAAACAGGAGTAAAGAAGTTATAGTTGCGGCCAAGAAAAATGTGAACAACAAAAGGAAGCATTTCAAATGCAAAACTGCTGGATTTGTAATAATAAAATGTGAATCAAACCAATCTGATCAGCTGCATGGGTCACTCAAACTTCTGGTGTGGAGATAATGCATGGCAATAAATATTACACATTTGTATGTGTGGGGGGATGTGAACACGCCTAATGTGTGATAAACTTTGCTGTGTATGTGTGTTGTATATATTTAATTATTTTAGCTTACTTGGTCTATAAATGTATTTATTTCTTTCTGGTTGATTTATAGATACAGATTTTTTCCTGGAATATTTTTACATAGGCGAAGTAATTTACTAGTGATAGATACAAAATGCCAGTAAAATGGTATATCTAATGCAAATACATATAATACAAGGCAACAAGAGAGTAGGTGATGGATTAAAATCAAGCAACTCTTGACAGCATTTTCATCAAATATATACATTTTTTCCAGCAAGCACAGAAATGGGTTTTCTTTGTTTCCGTGGTCTACAGCCAAGCTGACTTCAGCAAATGTCTTCTACTGAATTGCTCTGAATACATTCTTTATCGCTTGCACTGCCATTTTTCTCAATCAAGATTCAATAGGAACAGGGTCCAATTCTAAATATGAAGTACTCAGATAAAATGACCTGAATTCTGGCCAATTAATATCACATGATTAGCTTCATGTGTGTGAAGATAAAAGGCCTTACTGTAATAATGCTGCTTCAAAACAGTTCATGATCGCTTTTACTTAGCATAGGACCAAATCCTTGGTTGCAATACATTTCTGCCCCTGCTAATAATTCTAATTATTTCAATATCAAGCAAAAGGAGGAATAGTAATACATTTTAGTTCAGAATAATTATCTCATAAATAGCTTATGCTCCATAATTATACCTATCAAGTACCCTGCTAATAGAAAATACTACCGGCAACTCGGCTAGATCTATCGCAGCCCAGTTGAAAAGCTCATACCTTATCTCTCTACACACGCACCATTGTGTAGGCCACGGTGCTCAGACGAGAACATAAAAAGATTTAGACCTACTGTTAATAAACAGTAACAAAGCCAGCAGTTATTGACTTCAAGATAGTTCATGCACACAAAGGCTTGCAACCTGTAGCTGGCAGGCTTGCGGGTGGACCTCAGGGGAGCCTTTGGTGATGTGCCTCACAGAGTCATTGAGTGGTGTGCCTAATAAGAGCACTATGTGCAGTGAGTGCAGTGCGCAGCGGGTGTTGTGAATGAGGTCAGCACTTCTAGTTGAGCATCAGGAAAGCATTGGGTGATGTACATTTCATGGGTACATGTTGTGTCTCTCATGGAGGCAGAAAGGCATGCACTCTAGAAGTGCACAGGAAGCTATCAGGCAGTCTAAAATTGTCTCTTTCCAAGTGTAAGTAGATCAGCCGTCCCTCTTTTTTTAAAATTTCCATTGCTGTGTTTTTCACGTCTCATGTGCAAGACTATAGGTATCAGAAGCCAAAGAAAAAGTAAACGGGCTGGACAAGCTGATCACGCCGAAAGTTTGTCAGACAAAGTCTGGCATTTTCAGCCTTTCTGTATATTGGATATTTGTGTACAGTACTACAACAATATTTATGCTAGACATCAGATTAATAGTTGCTTGCTTTGCACAGGGATCTATGATGAGAGAGAACAAACGAGCACACATGCAGAACTTACAAACATACATACAGCTACCTCATGTCAACTATGACATATTTAACTGGTTCTGGGTTTTTGGCGAGCAGCATTTGGTATGATGAGTTAAATAATTGGGTTGTTGGTTTGGTTTAATGGGGTGTGACCAAGCAGCAACCACAATCCTTGTCGGGTTGAGGCACAAGCAAACCCTAAATTACCTGTGCTCAACCCTCTGGTAGCTTGGCACAGAGCAATCAGGCTTAACTTAGCAGCAATGCGTAAAGTATTTTCAAACAGTAATAAAGTAAAAACACCACTCAATAAGAATCCCACACTAAAGTAGAAAAATATAACTTTCTTTAATAAATAAAATAAGATCAAAATGACAAAAATCCAATCAGTAGAACAAGAGATATACAATTTTAAAGATTTTAGTGAAAATAGTGCCAAAAAGCACTGGGTGCCAACTTTGGAAAGCTGGTCGTGCCAGCTCAGGACAGTGACAAGTTCAGCCCAACCATGATGGAGTTTAGGTCGGCTACAGGGACCCAGTTAGGCCAGCTGAACAAAGTACCTTAAATCCTAGTTTGAGGAATGGAGCGAGGATCCACATCGAAGATGCGCTGTGTAGCCGAAGTGATGTGTCAGTTCCGAGATGCAGTGAGGCTGCTGTGCGAGGTCCATTGTCTTTGTTGAGGATCCCATCGATGAGGACTTGGGATGCGAAGTCCAGCGTCTAGGGTGCGTCGAGAAGTGAAGTGTTGCGTAGATTCTGAGGAGCTGAGATGCGAAGTCCATCATAATTATAAAGACTGTCATCGACAAGGGATGTGGGAACCTGCCACGAGGACGCATTGCGCAGCGGCATTTCCGATGTGCAGCAATACACTGTAGGTCTTTGAAACATGTCAACTCCATGCAGCAGCGGTGATGTGTTGATTCAGCTTGGGTTTGTGCCATGCAGCCGAGGAGATACATCGGTTCTGCTGGATCACAGTGGCTGCCAGAGCACTTTAAGTCCACTTCCAGTGGTCCAGACCTGGTGTACCACTTGGCAGAGTAGACTCACAGATGGCAGAGCCCGGGTGTAGGTGCAAGGTTGTTGGGAGCCTGTTTTGTCCCTGAGGATTCAGGGCATGTGGCCAGCCAACTGGCCCTTGGAGTCACTCTGGGTTCTTGGTTCAAGAGATGCAGGTCCATTACTTATCATCCAGGCCAGAGGGCAGAAGACAGCAGGTGACCACAGCACAGCAGAGCAGCCGTCCAGCAGAGTGGCAGTCCTTTCAACAGCACAGCAGTCCTTCTTCCTGGTAGAGTATCCATGGGTTGGGAGTGTACTGAACTTGTGGTGCCTGAAGTTCAGTATTTATACCCAGTTGTGCCTTCGAAGTGGGGAGAAGCTTTTAGATACAGATGTTTGAAGTGCACAGGTGCTCTGACTTCCTGGCCCTGAGTGTGACTGACTACAGGGAGTAGGCAGCCCTTTATTTTGAGGCAGGAGACAGCCTATTCAAGGGTAAGTGGGGCTGAGTATAGATTCTCCCTCCCATCCTGCAAGTGATGGCCCACCCAGATACACCTACGCTCCCTATTGTGTGTGGCTATCTAGGAGGAATACACTACGCCCAACTATCAACTACAACCACTCATGTAACTCAGATACAGACGACTGCAGGCAAAAAATTACTAATGCACGAAAATACTAACTTGAAAAACAACAAAAATGTATGGTCATTTAAATCCGATTTCATCATAAGTTAGGATTTTTCATTACAATTCTAAAGACACCAAACATGAACTGGTTACCTGTTCCCATTTGAAAATTACACTTATAAAATGTAATACAGTACTCCAGTATTACACTATGGGGTAGGCCTTGCAGAAGTACAATACGAGTTTAAGGGTTTTCTACTGCCAGGACTTGTAAACTTCAAAAGTACATGTCCAGCTTTTTAAACACACTGCACCCTGCCCTCTGGGCTGTTCAGGGTCTACCCTAGGGGTGACTTATATGTATTAACAAGCATTGGCACATACAATTGGTCTCACCAATGGCTTTGCCAATATGTTTTAGCAATGGTGTACACTACTTTGGCTGCTGTTTAGTATCCCTATAAGTTATTGGTGTAAAGGGGCATGGAGTGGAGTATTCTACAGTGGAATAGAGTGAAATGTTATCGAGTAGTGTGTCACAGTACAGTGGCTTAGAGTGTTGTGGAGTGGTGTAGAGCAGAGTGGAGGGGCGTAGAGAGAGAGCATTGCATGGAGTAAAGTGTTGTAGAATAGAGTGGAATACAGCAGAGTAGATTGTCATAGAGAGGAGTGGCACAGAGTGGCGTAGTGTGTCATAGAATAGAGTGGAGTAAAATGGCATGGAGTGGCATAGAGGGAAATGCGTGAAGCGTCATAAAATGGCATAGAGTAGAATGCTGTAGAGTACAGTGGCGTAGAGTGCAGTTGAGTGGCATAGATTTGAGTGGTGCAGAGAATAGTGCAGTAGCATAGAGTGCAGTCATGCAGAGCAGAGTGCAGGGTTGTAGAGCGCAGGGTCGTAGAGTGTTGCAGAGTAGAGTGGTACAGAGTAGAATGGTACAGAGTAAAATAGAGTGGTGTGGAGTGCAGTGACGTAGAGTGGTGTTGAGGGATGTACACATATGACTCCTTGCTGAATTCAGAATGTTGTCTAATTTTCAGAAATCTATAGCTTATCTGGATCACCCATGGGTATTATACTGGTTTCCACCAAAAACTGGAAGTAGGTTGAGAGCATAAAAATAGGAAAAATGGGCTACCTGTTTCAAAAATGCCAAAACTGTGGTACAAAATTAGACTTTTGATTCAGCTCCGCATGTTCCTTATAGCTAGGAAGATGGTGAATTTAGCACAGCAAACTGTTCATTGATGACATTTCAAGAAAAAAAAACATACATGTTTATTTGAAGCAGGTTTTGTTCCAATTTTTCTTAAAAAAACTCAAATATTCGCTGCCTTTTGCCTATTTGTTTGTTCCCCTCCATGGAAATCCCCAAACCCTGAGTACCTCTACAGTCCCTAGGATGTAGGGAAAAAAGGAAGCAAATTTGGTGTGGATACCTTATGTGGAAAACAAGTTATCAAGCCCTGAGCACAAACTATCCCTAATAGCCAAAATAGGGCTCAGCACAGGTTTGGGGGCGGGGGAAGGGGTTCCAGCCGTTAAGGAGTTAAATGCTCTAATGTTTCATTGATGACAACCACAAATGTATATCTCTCACTGGCTAACAAATGTATTTGTTATGATTCCTCTTCCACTTACAGATGTCCTGCAAGTTCTTACCGTATTACCCTTTGTTGTTAAGCTCTTTCTTTCACTCTGAGGTCTAGAAGTGGTTTATGAAACTCTTAAATAAAATTGCAAAACTAGACAAATGGCGACTCTGTTTGAAACATCATCAAAGTCAAATGGTCAGTTAGTCTCGCCAGGAGCGTGTGTCTGGATGCAATTTTATAGTCTATGGATGTAAAAGAATTTTTTATTTTAGTAAAATCTGATAATTTTTATTTTTTGAAAACATAAACGTAGTCAGTACCGACAAATGAGTGCGCCTGCGTTATTGAACGTATTTAAAACTAATGGGTAGAAATAGTGTAAAATAAACAAAATGTCTACTGCTGTCTTTGAAGTGCGGTATTAGAGAATGGGACCTGCATGGTTATTGTACACCGAGATGGTGCAGCGTCAGCACGACTGTGCACCTATTAGGCGGGTAACAAGTGAAACCCCTTAACGCTGCACATGTTTTACAAAAGAAACCAAAACAAATGAGCTATCCTACATATTTTCTGACCTCAACTTTAAAGGCTCTTCCTCCAGATAATGCCTAGATGTGGTCGCTATATAAAACGTTACCAATACTGCAATCATTTATTTCTAAATCACTCTATAATCTGGGCCTGTCCTGTTTTAATCCAGAGACAACTGAAATAAAACTTACCTAGGGGAATGAACGACACAGGCCTTCTAAATGGCATCTAATATATGAGCATAGGTAGGAGTTCTATAATGATTTAAAAAAACCTTCTTACAGTCAATTTTTAAGATAGGTGAGGTGCTGGGCGATGAGGTCCATATTCTGGGCACAGTGGACCAAGCACACAGTTAGGTCCCGGTGCCACTACATTTGCTTTTGCATATGCATTAGAGTTCCACTGCAACACCTATATTAAAAATTAAAAAAAAGACAGCATGAAATGACAGCTAATACCAGTGCCATCTCTACACGAGGCCCCCTACCAACAGGACAAAATAGCCATCAAGAGCGAGATCAGAGAATAGGGGTCACCATCCTCTCAGAGCTGAGTTTCTAAAAGAAAACAAAGGTCGAAAATGTTTTTGAGAATACCACCTCTAACCTGAAAGGAATGTCTGATAAGAGTGCGCAATTTATTTCAGAACAGTGCCTGGGGAGGAAGGGCAGCTATTTTACTAACCTGGTGAGATAAAGAAATACCATCTTTCCAAAGTTATCGGAGTGCGTTATGTTAAGTATCGGTACTGTGAGAAGTCACCTTGATGCCACTCAGGATGTCTTAATACGGAGCAGTCAGTACTCATAGTTCCTCAAAAGACGTTTAGCCACATAAACAAGAGCCACGCAAATCAAGGTGGGGTCTGGGTGGGAAGGATGGGGGAAAGGTAAATCGGTTTGTAGATTTAAAACATGGCAGAAGGTGTCTTTGTCCTGCTACCATGAATTAATGACTATAAAAAAAATTGCCATCCCACGTAAACACTGGCATTTTTGTGGCACTAATAATTGCCCAAATCCCACCTTGCAGTCTTCAGAATTTTCAATAAAATCATGCAGCCCTATACAGCGCATGCTTATGGCACGACTAAACAATAAATTACTAGCTGAAACACACATGTGCTACAAAACATGCAGTTTCTCAGCTGTGGCCCTGACAGGCCGCCTGTGGGTTTTTTCGGTTAACCTTAGAAAGGCTGTCGATATATTGTGTCAGCTACATGTGATCACCCAGGAACTGTCACTCTGAGGGCCCTGCAGGTGTTGGCACACCTCTCCACGCAGAGTACAGATGTGGATGTATGTGAAGTGGAGTCTGGCAGCGCATTGAAGCACATGCCTGTGCATGTCGAACAGCCTTGGGGTGCATAAACAGCAGATCGCAGCAAAAGGTCCCATCCCCGGGAGTCTCCACATAGCAAATAAAGACACCCCCTGCATGCAAAAATGAAACATGATCTCACACAGTCAAGGGAGCTCAATTTCAGATAGAAAAATAATCTCAAAAACATCCCCCTACATATGGGTTTGATGGAGCAAGGATTCGCACGTAAAGCGACTTGCTCTCACTCATGAACCTCGCCTAACGTATAATCATATTAATCCAACAGTCCATCATTTATTTAGCATTTTCCCCAACACGCGGGTGTCCCCGAGAGGCTTGCCTGTGAGAGAGCGCAATTTGAATGGAATGTATATCGTAGTCATATTTAGACGCATCTATTATAAACGTAGGAATATTGTGTAACGTGGGAATGAAATGCATATCGTAATGTGAAGTGATGACTATAGCGTAAAGTCAACTAAAGTGACGACATGATATAGGAAATGTATAACTATATTCACTTTAGAATGTATTAGATTTAGAAGGCCGTATACGTAGTGGGCTAATGTAGAAGTGCTTACGAACAGTAGAACGTGCAGAGTAGAATTCATGTACGTGTGTAACTTTAAATGCAGAAACGGCAAGAGAAATGTAATGTGGAGAAACGTGCAGAGAGCATACATAACGAAGTAACCAATGAGAATATAAAGTTGTATTCCACGTACTTTATATTCTATGTAAAGTATATTCTATGTATGGGATTATATTTGGTGTGAACTTTATATTCTATATATTAAGGTTTATACTCTACGAAATTGTATTTTAGCTAAGATGTATTCACACATGAACGAAGTATTTTGCTAAAAGCGTTCACATTTAAATGTATGCTAAAGGTTATACTGTGTAGAAGAAGTTATAGGAATGCTAGAAGAAGTTTAGGTCATTTGTGAATATAACCTGAATGACCAAGGGTTCGCAAGAGTGTAGTCCATGTATGTAATTTAGTGGGCTCATAGGAGTCGTGAATAGTCTTCACATGAAGGTGCGAGCCGAAGAGTCTAGCATTTGTTAGATTTAAGGTGACAAATGTCGAACGAAGTTTATTGCCTAAACATGAGAGGAGGCGATTGGAATGTGAGCTTTGTTTTTGAATGACCATTCACAGGATCTCGTAAGGTCAGAGAAAGAGTTGTAATGTTAAGGTCTTGTTTAAGGTTATTTGACTTTGGATGAAAGTGTCAACTAAAAGTCGCCAACGAGAAGATGAAGATGACATCTAAGGAGAAGGGTCAACCTAACGGACGACGCAAAGAGATGAAGTAATGGAAAGAGCCAGAAACTGACATCATCGGGGAAAGTCCGTGGTGGGCGTCAAGGGGCGTTCCACCCACACTGTGATTGTGTATTTTAGGGACAGCACCCCGGGGTGGTGGTAGCAATTGGCACTTGGAGATTAGGAACAGCGAGGGGAATTGCTCAGAGCGAAGGCAAGGGCAAATGCCTTGAGCAGATGTGCTGAGAGAGATCAGAGCGCAAGGGAGCAGTAGGCCGAGGACCCTTAGAAGAGCGGATGGGTAGGCAGAGAGGGTACTGCTTCTTAAACTTAAGTTACCTTTAGAGGTTAAGAGAGTTTGAACTTCTTAGGGAGTCAAACTGCTGACACCTTTTTAGGGTACCAGGAAACTTGCGAAATAGGGATGTCACCTAGTATAGAGTAGGGACAGATTTAACTGATTATTTTCTCTTTCATTAGATGACGCAAAGGAACCACTCTACATCGAAGCTTTAAATTGATGATTAAGGAACTGATTTTGTATTTTGTATACTTGAGATTTACCTTGGGATGATTGTATTCGCATTCAAATTTGACTTTATATAAAAACCTTAAAACTTTATCAGTTGTAAGTGGTTCTTCAGAGTGGCGTCAGTTAATGGGGTATAACTAAACCTATGTGGGAGTTGTCTTTTACTCAATGACAGATATTAGCGGTCCAAAATCATGAATGAGATAAATTATTAATTCGATCATAAATTGATACCAAAATCTCATTCCCCGCAGTTGGTAGCAGAGTAATGATGGTTATCTTCTTGAGGAAGACGACCTAGGTCAGGTTTAGTTTACCCCAAGGTCCCTAGTCATCGACGACCAGAAGACGAATCCCTGCCGAAGAAGGTGCTGACGGTGCGTCGAGAGAAAAGCAGCAGAATCGGTCGAGAGTGAGTATAAGGGTCATGCGTTGTAAGATTGCGGTGTTTTATGTTGTTCTTGTGTTATGATGTCAAGCGGAGTTGAATGCCTGTAGTGTGATTGAGGGAAGGTTGTGAGCGCGCGCAACCGGATAAAATCTTATGTCCAGAGGACTTAAGTGGTTCGGGTGTATCGAACACCCAGAGTAATTTGTCTACCATATAATGGGGGTCATGAGGTACCATTGATCGCCCACAGACCGATGATAGGGGGAGCGTTTGAGAGAGTGTATGAGTAAACGCATGCTGGTCGTACGTTTACTGTGTGTAAGTAACCTATCAGTTGAGGTGAACGTCTGACCGTACGAGGAAAGACGTCTCGCCAGTTGAGGTGACAATTACAGTTAGACTGTGGCCGTACAGTCAGAGAAAAGTGATCGCTTGGACGGAAGTAGTCATTTTTCGGCGTATGAATGAAACGCATGTGGGATCGCGAAACGAGTTGAGAAAGAAGGAAATTGCTGCAGAGGGAACAAGTGACGTCAGCGTAGAGTCGCGCTGAGATTGGTCAGTCGGCGTAGAACAGCGTTGAGATAGGCTGACTAGCGAGAGTCGCACCGGGATTGGTGGTTGTCATCGGGACGTAAATAAGGAAGAGAATTAATAAGGGAAAATCGTAGATCAAAATGAAGTGCTTTAAGGGTTTAAGAAAGATCTTTAGGAAGAATAGAAGAAATTTATATGCTGGAGAAGAAGCTCCACCAGAAGGCACACCAGCTTATCATATGGCAGTAAACGTAGGCTTACACTCGATATTATGGATTTCCGAGTGGAATAGGCTAACAGAAGGAGAAAAGGAATTGATGTTTCCGAAATTCGGAACATTTAAGCTAGACGTGTTGAACCAATTGAAAGCGGTAATGCTTGCGACAAGACCTCTACCGAGGCCGACACAATTCGAAGCTCTTAGTGCATGGTTTAAAGCAGCACACGCAAAAGGCGTAAAGAGACGTCAGGAAAGAGTGAGACGATCAGTAAAGGCATTACAGGATGCTAAATGGGATGAGGAAGCTAAGAAGTGGAGAGTGCAAAGGATAGAAGCGGACAAACTGTTCACAATGATAGAAGCTACAGGAGAAAAGAGACCTCTAGAGGAGGAAGATGAGGATAGCGAAACGGAAGAAGATCTGTTAGAGAGGTTGTTAACAGAGAGACCACCTCCGTATAGCGGTGAATCCGCAAGTCCCATATCACAGCAAGGGGAAGGAGCTAGATGGGGAGAATATAAATCGATCCCAGTAACAGAGTGGGACTCCAACAAGAGTGAGGAAATACCCCAAACTAGGTCCGAACAGAGAGTAGTGGGAAGATTCGTGGTCCAGAAGGTGCCAGAGACGCAATGTGCAAGGTCGTACCAAATGCCAGACGCTTTACAAGTACCTGTTACCATAGGCCCTATTGTGTCAATCTACAACCCAGAGGGGGTCCAGCAGGAGGAACAGGCACGATGGGACAGGGAAAGGGCAGAGATGGAGAATAGGAATAACGCGATGAATCCTCAAAGACAGAGATTAGCACCAGTAAGTCGGAGTACCCCATTAGATTCCGCAACGGGTCCCTGGATAGAACAAGGGGGTCAAAGAGGATCGATGGATTTAAGGGGACCAAAACCGAAATCCTATAAGGAATTAAGGGAATATCTGAAAGAATGGGATACTGCTGAGGAGGCTAGGAATAAAAGTTTAGAAACAGGAGCTGAATGGAGAGACCAGGATAACAAGGTCCTCTCTCATTGTGGAGCTGGCGAAAGCAGCCCAGAGTGGGAGAGAGGGAGTCAAGAAAGCAGAAGAGATAATTGTCCTACCACTAGTGGCAATAGGCAAATGTGCGATGATAGGAGTGCAGGGTGTGGCGAAGTGCCTCGCGTCACTTTTAGTGAGGGAGAACGAAGGACGCAAGAATACCGGAACACTTTCAGATGCACACACCATACTCCGGATGAAAATGTGCAACATTGGAATCACGGAAACATGGAGAGTCGCGAAGCGTCTCGACATGCATCCAGTGGTAGTGGACGAAGTCATGAGAATTTAGGTAGTCGCGAAACGTCTCGCCATACATCCGGTGATCACGAAAGAGATCGCGGGAGCATGGAGAGCCATGAAGGTCCCTATCGTCTGTTAAGTGATACCAGACAGCAAGCGAGTTACAGTGGTTTAGAACAGCACGGAGGATCTTATCTTGTATCTGGAGAAACCGAGTCCAAAAGACAGAATGTAGGGTTGAAGGAAGGAGCATTGTTCCACCACACCCCAAGGGAAGATGGAAAGGCTTGGGATCTAGAGAGGTGGGAACAAAGAGATGGAAGAAAGATTCCTCATAACTCACCTGTGCTCAGGCGTAGGGCGCATAGTGGAGGAGAGAGGGATATGAGAGAACAACCTAGGACTGACGTACTGAGAGCCGAAATAAAAGCAAGACGCATAGATGTAATGAGTTTAAAATCAGACTTAGATGAAATAATTGACGGCACAGTGGCAATCGAGAGGTTAGATCTGTACGCTCCAGATGAGATACTGTTTTTATCCAAGGATGTTACTCGAAAAGCAAGGGCAGCTCACGAAAAGTTATCTGAATTGGCTGATAAGTACATGATAGACATATCACGAACTAAGGCTTTGCAGGCCAACCATAGGCTGAACTGCACGGATTTAGATTTGGACGAACGAAGAACGATTGGACTGAGAGTACACATAAGGGAATTGGTCATGTGTATTAGAATTTGGAGAGATCTGGATAGATGGGAGGAAAGATGGTCCAAGAAGGGATCTGTCAGACGGAGTACACTTGTGAAGTCTCAGGATACAGACCTAATGCGAATGGAAGCTTTTCCTTTGCGAGAAATCGCGAACGGAAATTACGTGCATGTACCATGGAGTAGGGGGGATTTAGCGGCATTCACTAATTCCTTCCCGAAACTTAGAGAAAATCCCGTTGAGTGGTACAAGCAGGTAGAGAGATTCGTGAAGATCTCTAAGGTTCTCTGGATCGATTTGAACACATTGTTCGATATCGTGGTACCCGGAGACTTGTGGACGGCATGCAAACTTAGTATTGAATGGCCCACTTGTGAGCCTCAGAGAGATACCCAGACAGGTGGTCCATCAGACAGGGTCATGGAAAAGTACGAAAGGGTAATAACATGGCTGAAAGAGAAAGTGCCGGTGCAAGACATAGACTGGGTTAAGATAGATCGAACAACTCAGGAGCCTAAAGAGACAGTTCACGAGTTCTATGAGAGGTTACTGAAAGCATTCAAACAGTATAGTGGGTTGGACGTAATGGATCCAAAGGACATAGGACAGTTTGTGTCGAAGTTTGTTCTCGGATTGAGACCAGACATAAGCCTAATGATTCAACAGCACTTGATCTGTTGGCAGAACAAACCTTTAGACGAAATTCTGAGGTATGCCAGATACTGTAGCGATGAGATAGACTCGAAGGCGAAGAAGCTCAAGGAAAAGTTAATGTTAGTACAGATGCAAGCAGCTGGAAAGGGTGGACAGCGACAGCAGGGAACAGGAGCGCAAGCAAAGAAACCGAATAATCAGAGCAGAGAAGAGGAAGAAAGACCGAGACCGAGAATGGATATCGCAACACTGAAAAGGACAACTAGGTGTCATCAGTGTAACGAGGTGGGACATTGGAGACGCGAGTGTCCTTACAATATTGAGACAGGGGAATTAGAACAGGAGGAGGAAGAGGTACAGAACAACGTGGTTAAGGGAGCAACAGTCCCGAAGGGAAAGTTTATCAAAGGGGGGACTCAGACTCCTCGAGCCCCGTTTCCTCAACTGCCTCGAATTGCGAATGGAGGGAAAACCTACAGACAAATGCCATTATTCGTAGGAGGAGAAGAATGCTACTACGTTGATCCTCTTACAGGGCAACGAGTGAATAGGGAAGAAGACTGTACTCTAGGAGCAGCCCTGGAAGTAGATCAGAGAGGACCATACGTAGAAGCTGAAGTAGCTGGATGTCCTACGACCTTTTTGGTGGATACGGGAGCCACTAGATCCACGTTGAGATCAGCGGTAGTCCCAGGTCTGCCGATATCAGGAGAAATGATTCAGGTGGTAGGAGTCGCAAACAAGAGGATGACGAATCCTCTGACAGAACCAGTGTCAGTAAAGATAGGGAATTACAGTGACGAACATCAGTTTGTGATCTGTGATTCTAGCCCGGTGTGTTTGTTAGGAAGAGACCTGTTGTGTAAACTGAATTGCACAATACATTGCACACCTGAAGGAGTAGAAGTACAGACCAACGATGAAGATGCTGATTTTAAAGTCATGAAGTCGCAGGAATGCGTGGAATTATATCCTACCTTAACAGTGGAGGAACTCCCACAGGACTTGAGGGAGAAAGTGTCAGCTGAGGTGTGGGATTTTACTGGGGAAGAAATAGGCTTGATCAAAGGAGTAGAACCAGTAAAGATCTTGGTAAGATTCAATGCTGAATATCCAAGAACACCACAATACAAGTTGACACCAGAGACGATTGCAGGAATAAAGCCTGTGATCGAATCCATGATTAAACAGGGAATACTGAAGGAGATCGTGGGTAGTCCATGTAACTCACCGATTATGGGTTTACAGAAACCTAGTGGAAAATACCGAATAGTGCAGGATCTTCGAAAGATTAATAATATTGTTGTCTCATGTTGTCCAGTGGTACCGAATCCATCAGTGATATTATTTCAGATACCGTTCCAAGCTGAATGGTTCACAGTGATAGATTTGTGTCAGGCTTTCTTTTCGATACCTTTAGATGAAGAGAGCCAGTATCTTTTCGCTTTTAAGCTGGAAGATCGCGTTTTAACATGGTGTCGTATCCCTCAGGGGTATACAGAGAGCCCATCGATCTTTAACCAGCTTTTAAAGAGAAATCTTGAAAGTCTAGTGCTGCCCAAGAACTCAGTTCTAGTCCAGTACATAGACGACCTCCTAGTTGCGTCAGAAACAGAAGAAGCTTGCAGAGTAGACACCATAGCCTTGTTCAATCACTTGGCCGAGAACGGGCACAAGGTGTCTCCAAGTAAATTGCAATATTGTCAGACTGAAGTGCAATACTTGGGCCACAGGATTGAAAGGGGGAAACGGAAGGTGTCTCCAGACAGAATAGAGGCGATTATGAAAATGAACGCGCCTACAACACAAAGAGAGGTCAGAATGTTTCTAGGCATGGTCGGTTATTGTCGACAGTGGATAGCCAATTTCTCACTGAAGGCAAAGCCTTTATTACAACTGACGCACAAAGGAGTGAGTGATCCGGTACCATGGGACAAAGACTGCTTGATGGCATTTTTGCAGCTGAGGGAGGACTTATGTCGCGCCCCGGCTTTAGGAATGCCTGACTATACAAAACCATTTTTGCTTTACTGCTGCGAAAGAGAGGGATGCGCTTTAGCAGTTTTAGCTCAGATCCACGGAGATGCGCGTAGGCCAGTAGCGTACTTTTCGGCTACATTAGATCCAGTAGCCACAGCGTTGCCCGGATGTCTCAAATCCGTAGCTGCAACGGGTGTCAGCATTGAGAGATCAGAAAGCGTAGTGATGGGACATCAGTTAGTGGTGTATGTACCGCATTCTGTGGAATTGTTAATGACCAGGACGAAGACTCAGCATCTGACGAATAGTAGGCTCACACGCTACGAGCAGGTCATACTGGCTGCCGAGAATGTGACCCTAAAAAGATGCTCTGTCTTGAATCCTGCAACTTTGATGCCACTTCCGAATGAAGTGGAAGATGAAAATTGTACAGATCATGACTGCCTCGATGTGACTGAACTATGCACCAAACCGAGACCCGATATCGTAGATGAGCCATTGACTGACCCTGATGAAATTTTCTTTGTTGATGGTTCATGCGTAAGAGACGATATTGGTCAGCTGAGAGCAGCTTATGCAGTTTGCACGATTACCAGAGTCGTAGAAGCCGCCTGCCTGGAAGGAGTACACTCCGCTCAGGTAGCTGAAATTATTGCTTTGACGCGTGCCTGTTTAGCAGGTAACAAAATTCGAGTCACCAAATACACCGATAGCCAGTATGGTTTCGGGGTAGTTCACGATTATGGGCAGTTATGGTCTCAAAGAGGTTACATGACCTCCTCGGGTTCTCCCATTAGGAATGGAGAATTCGTGAGACTTTTGTTAGATGCATTGCAAGGTCCGTCAGCTATAGCCGTTGTCAAGTGTGCCGCGCACACTAAAAATGTAGACTTTGTGTCGCAAGGCAACCGCTATGCTGATGAAGTAGCACGTTATTGTGCTGAACAGGGATATTCTCACACTGATGTGAAAGTGGGGGGAATTCAAGAAAGAACTGAATTGACGATGTTATTAGACACGGTAGATACATGGGATGAGTTAAGGAGTGTCCAAGAGAATGCACCAGATGATGAGAAAAAGGGCTGGGAAACAGCGGGTTGTGAGAAAAGCGAGATGAATTTTTGGGTTTCTGCCGATGGGAGAGCAGTTTTACCAAATGAACTTGTTAGTCCAATGGCAAGGAAATTGCATGGATCAGCGCACATAGGAAGAGATGCCATGGTGAGAGTATTCAGACAAACGTGGTTCAATCCTAAGTTTAGAGTAGCGGCAGAAGCAGTATGTCAGTGATGTGCGATCTGTCAGCAACTAAACGTGGGAAAGAGAACACCAGTTACATTGAGTCATATAGGAAGGTCTGGGGGGCCTTTCAATCGAATGCAGCTTGATTTTATAGAAATGCCTCCATGTAACAGACTCAGATACGTTTTAGTGATTGTCTGCATATTTTCTAGATGGGTTGAGGCTTACCCTACACGTAGATGCGATACACTTACAGTAGCGAAACTGTTACTTAGAGAGTTAATACCGAGATTTGGGGTGCCATCCTCTTTGGAATCGGACAGAGGAACTCATTTCAATAGCGAAATAGTGAAGATGTTGTGCTCAGCTTTGAATATTGATCAGAAGTTACACTGCAGCTATCGACCAGAAGCTTCAGGGATTGTAGAGCAGATCAACAGTACAATCAAGTCCAGATTGGCTAAAGTTTGTTCATCGACATCCCTGAGTTGGCCAGACGCACTTCCAGCGGTTCTTATGAGCATACGTAGCACACCTGATAGGAAAACAGGTCTCTCTCCACATGAAGTGCTAATGGGGAGAGCTATGAGGTTGCCATCGGTTCCGACTGCAGCGCTAGTGAACATCACAGACGACTTGATCTTGGATTACTGCAAGGGACTATCTGATGCCATTAATTCTGTGTCCCTCCAGGTCCAGGCTGCAGAGGTTCCATCAGCACAAGACTTGTGCCATGACCTGAGTCCTGGAGACTGGGTCCTGGTGAAAAAGCATGTCAGGAAGAACTGCTTAGACGTGCGCTGGAGAGGACCGTTTCAAGTCATACTTGTCACAAATACTGCGGTGAAGTGTGGAGGCCTGCCAAATTGGATACATGCTTCACACACCCGAAGAGTGCCAACACCTCTAGAAGAAACAGCTCCTCTCTCGGATGAAAATCCAGCGGAAAGTGGAGAAGCCATAGAGGGGGAAAGCCAAGCTGTAGAGGTGATCGAAGAGGCTGAGACTGTGACAGAACAAGTCGACGAAGGTCAAGACACTAGCGAGACCGAAGTCGCCTCAGGAGAAGAGAGTAACTGGGAAACTGAATCGGAACCTGAACAAACTGAGAGTGACCAAGAGACTGGTCCAAGAACAAGGAGCAGAAGAACAAGGAGTGAAGAAGCCAGTTGGCCGGAGAGAAAGAAAAGGCCAAGCTCGGAAGAAAAGCAAGAAAGAACTCTTGTCCCGATCGCTGAAGAATCGGATCAGGAGGAAGAAACGACTGACTCAGGAACTGAGAGTCCACGAAGGTCGAGGAGGGTACGTGTGCCCTGCAGAAGGTACGCCACCCCAGAGTGGACTTATCTAGCAGATGTCTTGGGGACAGAAATCTGGGAGAGTGAAGAGTGTGAAAGTAATCGATCTCGATCCATTTGTGGCAGTGGAGATATGGATGTTGACGCCTGGACTCGAGACTGAGGGGTTACTGACTTTCACACTTCCCATACCCCCATATTTGAGTCGGATCAAAGATTTAGTATTGAACAGATTACAATTTCCAACATTTGGTCATCAAATATCAGAGGAAGAAGACAAAATCATTCGTTTTGAATTGTTGGAACTAGTTGCAAGAGCTGCAGGTGCAAGAATAATTGTTGATGCTTAAAGACTTTTGTATATAAGCTATAAAGAAGAAGATAACCTAGCACCGAGTGGAAAGAAGAATAAAATTAGGGATTACATTTAGAGGACGGAGAAGGGTTAGGGTTGTCTGTTGTTAAAAATAAAGAGACACTGTTGCGAAAAAGAGACTTTGTTGAGAAAAGAGCACTTTACAGACTGAGAAGAAAGCAAGTCAAACAAAGGACTGAACTGAAAAACTTTTCGCGAGAGAAAGAGTTGCGCTGTTTTGACAACATGGAGAACGGCAACCCAAACAGAAAAGCTAGATGTATAGTAGGTACACTTATAGCAGTAGTGATATTTCTCATAATTACAGTAGTGACAATATCATACATAATAGGACATGAAACCGATAAAGAAATAGCAAATGTAAACATTGTAACGACTTTGAAACCTGCTCTTGTGGGAAAGAAGGAGGAGAGCAATGTCATACGTGAAAAGGCGTTACTAGCAGATGAAACTCGTAGATTGCACGTAGACGAGTCACAGGGAAATTTTAGGTCAAACGCATATGCCAAATTATTGTACGAATATATCGATGCCATGGAGGCCAAAGATTGCTATGTTTGTATGCAATTACCGGCTTCTGTAGATGAGGGCATCCGATATCATCATCTCCCATTGACTTATGTACATGTAGCTTACTGCTAAGTATATTTTATGGTAGAGAAGGATTCGAGTACTACTTTTCGAATTATGATTCGGTACTGCCAGAAGTTCCGAATTATAAGCAAATGAATAAGTGGGACTATTACAAAAAGGAGGATAGACTAGCAAAGTTCTTCCTTCCTTGGGATACGTTAGATACATCATACGCACGCAGAAATAATCTGACTTGCAAAGTGTCAGAGGTAGAAAAGAAGTTTATAGGACAAATAGATGATCGATACAGAAGGCAGAAAATATTAAAAATGTCAGGACAGTGGAAAACTGATTGGACAGAAGAAGAGAAGGCACATAAAAGGAAAGGGAGCAATGGTCCAATAGCATTGGATAGAACGCAGAAAGGAAAGTTATGTTTAACTCGAAGCAAGACATATTATGAGAGTGAATTCGTAGGTGAAGTAAATTGCGAACATGCTTTTAGACTAGAGTATTATACGAAAGATTTCATGAAGGAGATGCAAGTGATTCCTAATGTATATTTTGTATGTGGAAGAAATGCCTATGTAAAACTGCCTGACAATTGGTATGGTTCGTGTTACTTGGCAATTGTCTTCCCCAAAATATATCATGCAAAGGATTTAGCGATAATAGAAAGAAAGGCTTCGACAAGGACGAAAAGGGAAGTAGGAGATGCAGAAGTAGTAGGAGACGTATTTGGAGCGATGTTTCCTATGTTAGGTTTAATACTTAACGATGTTAAGATCAGGAGACTAGCTACAGTCGTGGATAGATTATCTGCGAGTACTGCAAGGTCATTAATGTTAATAGAAGGTGAGATGCAATCGATCAGAGCAATGGTTCTTCAGAATCGACTTGCTCTTGATGTGATATTAGCAAAAGAAGGCGGAGTTTGCAAGGCTTTGAAGGTTCAGGAATGTTGTACTTATATTCCTGATAATTCAAAACCACTAGAGAAGGTAATAAGAAACATTACACAGATTCATCGAGAAATCGAAGATTTGACAAAAATAAATGTTTGGGAAAAAGTAGGTAATGGAGTAGGAAAGGTTGGGAGTTGGTTTGCTAACCTTGGCAAAAGTATAGTATGGTACATATTAAAACCTGTATTAATAGTATTAATTTGTATAATCACATTGATAGGGTTTGTGAAATTATATAAATGGTATAAGACGAACCGGTTACAAAGATCTATGAGAGAGCAGGAAAGGAGATTAGCTGTTTTACAGGATCAACAGTATAAAAGTTTGAGAGCACTTGAAATGATGAAAAGAGGAAATGATGTAACTAGTTCGGTTTAAAAGGTGTTATTCAAATTGCTTTTAGTGATGACTCCTAAAAGTCATCAAAGGGGGGAACTGAGAGAGCGCAATTTGAATGGAATGTATATCGTAGTCATATTTAGACGCATCTATTATAAACGTAGGAATATTGTGTAACGTGGGAATGAAATGCATATCGTAATGTGAAGTGATGACTATAGCGTAAAGTCAACTAAAGTGACGACATGATATAGGAAATGTATAACTATATTCACTTTAGAATGTATTAGATTTAGAAGGCCGTATACGTAGTGGGCTAATGTAGAAGTGCTTACGAACAGTAGAACGTGCAGAGTAGAATTCATGTACGTGTGTAACTTTAAATGCAGAAACGGCAAGAGAAATGTAATGTGGAGAAACGTGCAGAGAGCATACATAACGAAGTAACCAATGAGAATATAAAGTTGTATTCCACGTACTTTATATTCTATGTAAAGTATATTCTATGTATGGGATTATATTTGGTGTGAACTTTATATTCTATATATTAAGGTTTATACTCTACGAAATTGTATTTTAGCTAAGATGTATTCACACATGAACGAAGTATTTTGCTAAAAGCGTTCACATTTAAATGTATGCTAAAGGTTATACTGTGTAGAAGAAGTTATAGGAATGCTAGAAGAAGTTTAGGTCATTTGTGAATATAACCTGAATGACCAAGGGTTCGCAAGAGTGTAGTCCATGTATGTAATTTAGTGGGCTCATAGGAGTCGTGAATAGTCTTCACATGAAGGTGCGAGCCGAAGAGTCTAGCATTTGTTAGATTTAAGGTGACAAATGTCGAACGAAGTTTATTGCCTAAACATGAGAGGAGGCGATTGGAATGTGAGCTTTGTTTTTGAATGACCATTCACAGGATCTCGTAAGGTCAGAGAAAGAGTTGTAATGTTAAGGTCTTGTTTAAGGTTATTTGACTTTGGATGAAAGTGTCAACTAAAAGTCGCCAACGAGAAGATGAAGATGACATCTAAGGAGAAGGGTCAACCTAACGGACGACGCAAAGAGATGAAGTAATGGAAAGAGCCAGAAACTGACATCATCGGGGAAAGTCCGTGGTGGGCGTCAAGGGGCGTTCCACCCACACTGTGATTGTGTATTTTAGGGACAGCACCCCGGGGTGGTGGTAGCAATTGGCACTTGGAGATTAGGAACAGCGAGGGGAATTGCTCAGAGCGAAGGCAAGGGCAAATGCCTTGAGCAGATGTGCTGAGAGAGATCAGAGCGCAAGGGAGCAGTAGGCCGAGGACCCTTAGAAGAGCGGATGGGTAGGCAGAGAGGGTACTGCTTCTTAAACTTAAGTTACCTTTAGAGGTTAAGAGAGTTTGAACTTCTTAGGGAGTCAAACTGCTGACACCTTTTTAGGGTACCAGGAAACTTGCGAAATAGGGATGTCACCTAGTATAGAGTAGGGACAGATTT
The DNA here is from genome assembly GCF_964263255.1 of Lissotriton vulgaris. Lineage (NCBI taxonomy): Eukaryota > Metazoa > Chordata > Amphibia > Caudata > Salamandridae > Lissotriton > Lissotriton vulgaris. The sequence continues at coordinate 1,511,989,135 of NC_141685.1, read as the reverse complement.
AACTGATTATTTTCTCTTTCATTAGATGACGCAAAGGAACCACTCTACATCGAAGCTTTAAATTGATGATTAAGGAACTGATTTTGTATTTTGTATACTTGAGATTTACCTTGGGATGATTGTATTCGCATTCAAATTTGACTTTATATAAAAACCTTAAAACTTTATCAGTTGTGAGTGGTTCTTCAGAGTGGCGTCAGTTAATGGGGTATAACTAAACCTATGTGGGAGTTGTCTTTTACTCAATGACAGATATTAGCGGTCCAAAATCATGAATGAGATAAATTATTAATTCGATCATAAATTGATACCAAAATCTCATTCCCCGCACCTGTGTGTCTTTTCATCCTCACAATGCTTGCACTAAGGAAATGGCTGCTTTGCAGAAATCCAGTCTGCGCATGCGTCGGTCATACCCATGTGATGTGACGCACTTGCAATTTGGAGGGATTGTATTGCTCATGCGCACTGATGCAAATATGGCCGCTTGTCTCTCACCACGCTCTCAGCTTGCTACCGCTGCTTTCGCCTATCTGTCTTTTTCGCACTAAACTTTAATACTATAGACATTATAAAGTAAGGGGTGTGTTAAAATCTATCACGGTATACAGTGTGATCATTTTTATGTAAGATTCTAATTTGTTCTCGCTTACTTTTCATGTATCCCGTCTCTGGGGGCTGGGGCAAACATGAGATACGCCATGATGAAGCTCCTCTGAAACCTGTCATGTGACCTGGGAGAAACCTCACTGCGCAGAAGCTAAAACTAGCCAGCTGGCTCCTGAAGCCCGATGCGCCTGGGAACCCTCTCCAGGAGACTGAATTCTACCTTGACCGAAGCAACACTGTTGCTATATGCTATGCACTTGTATTGTCTTCTGTATTCCTATGCCTGAGAACGTGAACCCAAGGGGCGGGTGTGCAAAATTTAATAGTAATGATGGGAACACTGAATTCTAGGAGGTGACAATGACCAAATCACCTCTCCTGACCAATCATAATGTGGGAAACTGTCACTTGCAACATTAGTGGGTGGTCTAAGGGTCCCCAAACCGTATAATTGGCCTGGTATTGCATAGAGAAATTGTCCGACTTGTCCGAGTAGCAGACCTGTCACTGACCCTACGAACTCTATAGGTGCTCAATCTAGAGTGCTGCGGAGCACTCTGTCCATAATTTCCACAAACTCCTAGGGGTGGAAAATAATCCTAAGTGCTGGCGAAGCACTTTGCTGGGGAAATTCGAAAACCCAATCGGGGTTACTGGCGGATTACTTGCAGAGAGGGGTAACGCAGGCGTTGCATCCGAAGCTGTGGGTGTTGGTCGTACCTTGGTGAGCCCAGCCCTGTCCCAAACCTGAGGGGTATCCTGTCCTGACTGTCCGTGAGCTGTACCTGCTCGCATTCTGATATTCCAATACTTGAGGGTCCTTGTCCCCGTCTTTCCAAACTGACCCGTGGCCAGGGTTAGTCCTCATTCCTAATTAGGTAATTATTAATCTGTGGGTTTGCGTCTTTCTATCTCTTTTTCTTCTTTTCTTAAATAAAGCACTCTTGCCTGTGATATTGCCCTATTGCCGTTTAAAGCAACTTATATGCAATTGTTTATTAGAACTGTTCCATTTTTCCCCTACCTGTAGGACATTCATTAAATTGTCATATCATACTAGTATGTTCCATTTTTTCCCCTTCCCTTATTCATGATTGCAGTGAAATCCAGTAAGAATAGAATAACTAGCCTAGCTTAAATACTCATTTTTAGGTCCTGTTCATGTCCCTTGCCCTAGTTTAAAATTTGCGGTGTATAGCTTATTACTCTGCGGTGTTCCCAATTGTCCTAATGGTGTTTGCCTTAATCCATAGTTACATTTTGGCATTAAAGATAACCCTTGATGTGTTACTGTGTATTTGGCTTATCATCTTGGCATATTCATTATGAAATCTCTTGATAAACTTTTAAACTCATCAGGTGTCTGTGGTCATTTTACAGTATATAGTGTGGACAAATGTATTTGGTTTATAAAGTGTGTTTTCTCTAGGAATCCTGTCCCCTATTCCCTGCTAGCTCCTGATCCGTCAAGAGTAATGTGCCTGTGGTAAGTCAGGTACATGATCAGCAGTGGTGTGAAGTCACCCCCCGAATTACTCATAGTAGCGTGCTAAGGATTTCACCCGGTTCACGCAGAAACATTGTCACTTGTAGGCACGCCTGGGCTCAGTGCGTGGAAAATTGGTAAACTCAGTGACCCGGGTGACCTGCGCGCTCTATCAGTAATTTTCTGGTAGCAGAGCTATGGTTAGGACTAGTTAAGATAGGTAGACAGGATAGTTGATAAACAAACCCCGAAAATAAAATGTGCTGCTGATTTTCTACTGTATTGGTTCAAATATTTTGCAATGTTTTAAGGTTTATATGTAAATGTATATGATTTTTTCATTGCTGCTATAAGTGTTATATGTCATATTAACAAAGAACTGTTTGTAAGCATTCAGTGTAGTCCGAATCCCCGGGGAAGTATACAGCTAACGGTGAGTAGAATCCGGTTAGCTGGCAAGGTCACTTGTCTAGAGTCATTAGTGCAGGGTTAGGAATACCTGGAAGCACTAATTAGGATCTTTTTGCATCTGTATAATTGATAGCCACGAGTCCTTTGTATAAAACTTCCCTTGTGATATCACCTAGTAAGGGTCACATGTGGAAGGAGTAATAGGGTCTCCGAGGCTTGACTGGTAAGTAAAATAGTCCGCTGGTGAAATCCTGGCTCAGTATATATCCCGGAAAGAAGTGGATGAGTCAGAAGAATAACAGGGTCTATATTGCTCGTGTGAGAGGATAGGCAAAGAAGTCTATCCGGAGTGAATGAGAAGTAGACAGAAGTGGTTTACTTGTAGTGAAAGAAATTTTTTCTATCTGTTTAGAACACTCAGACACAGTGGCAAACGTTGTGTGTTGTTCACTAAGATTTGCACTCGCACTTTAGGAAAAGTTAAAAGTTTCTGTTACCTTGTGAAGGAGGGAGTCGGTCGGAAGACTGCTCTGACGTCACTCCGTGCCGCGCTGGTATTGGTCAAGACAGCGGGTGTGTAGTGAAGCTGAATTTGTAAGGGAGGGGTGAGTGCCGGAGCGTGAGACCTGGTCTCGCGAAAGGCCGCGCACCCATTGGACAAGGATTTTTGTATTCACAGTATTGATTGGTTTCTACAAAGTAAAAGTCGCGCTAGCATTGGAAGTGCAAAGGTAAACAAAATTAATCAGGCCGAGTTAGAAGCGAGCCTGGAAAGGCATATGTGGTATCCTGAGTTCTTACCTAATCCACAAAACTCAGGCTTCTATAAGGAACAGATTATACGAGGTAGACCGCACATGATGTATGGAATAAAAAGAAAAATGTCATTTGCCGACAAAGTAAAGCATTTTTTTAAAACAGACAAGCCCATTAGAACGAGGGAGGGTGTGATCATTCCTCCACCGAATACTCCTGCTTCCTTCATGATGTTTGAAAAGGGGTATCATACCTGTGTATGGCTAGAGAATTGGGCAAAGTATACTGCAGATGACGGAGTCCTAGCATTCCCTATTGATGGTACGTTTAATGGCAGAATCCTGTTTAACCTGAGGACCCGCATGAATGAATTACATCCCAGACCCAGATTAACCCAGTACGAGGCCCTAGAAGAATGGGAAATTGAGGCCCTGGAAAGAGATAGACCCCGGATGGACAAGGGGGTAAGCAAATGGTATCCGAGGGTCCATAGAGAAACCAAAGAGCAGAAGATGAAACATTGGAGACAAAGCATGATGGTGGAGGGATTGTTTCCAATGATCGGGGTATTAGAACAAGGGAAAGGGAAATGTAAAGAGAAAACTCATCACTTAATGCCCGTAGGGGACTCAGAAGACGAGCACCTAGAAGATTTGTTGATGAAAAACCCACCTCCCTATGTAGCAGAGTCAGAGCCTTTAAGTTCACCCAACCCGTTTGCAAAATATCCCAGATGTCGGAGGGATAGTGAGACAGATGGAACGGGTACGGATAGTAAAACCAGTGAAGGGGATGGGTTTTGCAGACCTAAATCCACGTCCCAAATTATCAGCCGTTTGGAGAAGGCCCACCTCGATTGGTTACTCCGACTGCCCCAAGTATTTACCCTCCCTTGGTACCCCAAGTATTGCATGACAATTCCGCAGAAAAGGCTTTGCGAGAACAAGAGAAGGAAGCCCTGGCTAGGCAGCGAGATGATTTAGTCCGGACCATAGCCCAGATACATCCCCATCCAGATTCCCTGACTATCCCAGTAACCATTGGACCCGCTATTCCTCTTTATAGGGATAACCTGGCTAGTCCTCGTCCTCCTGTTATCTCCCCAATAATGCCAACTCCTAGCATCCCACCCCGAGAAAAGAAGTACTCATAGATGATGATCAAGAAAGTGAGTGCGAATCAGTGGTCCTGATGGATATGCCCATTAGGGAACCTAGAACTAGCATACCGGGGGCAAGAAGTCAGAGTAGGGCAAAAGAGGTTCTGATTGAAAGTACGTCTGGGGTTAGGAGTGCCACAGTAGTATCCCCAGAAGAATTAGACAGATGGACCAAAGAGTTGGAGAAAGAGACCACTCCCCAACCCAAACCATTAGAGATCTATAAACTAAGAATAGAAATAGAAGAAATGATGGCTGGAAATGTAGGATTAGACCGTTTAAACTCCTTCAGCGAAGAAGAGTTACTGTTCATCAGCAAAAACCTCACCCGGAACGCTAGATTGCTCCATGAGAGACTGATGGACACAGCCACAGAAATGGGAATAGATGTCAGTCGCTCCAAAATCCTTCAGAAACCCTACAGAGTAGATTTTTCGGACAAAGACTTAGAGAGCTTGAATGTGGTAGGGAAACAGATCCAGATAAAAGAATTATTAAAACTCTTACAGAAATGGGGGGATGTAGGGAAATGGAGAACCTGGTGGGCAAAGAAAAAGGAAGACAGCAGGGCAAAATCCCAGGCTTCGGAATATGTGCTGAAAGAAGTAACTCCCGCAGAAAAATTGTGTCCCATGAGAGAGGTCCCGGGGGGAAAATATGTCCATGTCCCTTGGTCCCGACAGGATATTGTGTCATTTACTAATGACTTCCCGAAATTACGGGAGAAACCAGTCGACTGGTACAGACAGGTCGAGCGTTTCGTAAAGGTTCAGAAATGTCTTTTGAAAGACCTGGATGGGTTTTTCGACATTGTGGTTCCTGTAGATTTGTGGACTGACTGCAAAATTGAAATTGATTGGCGCAGTGAGGAATATGCAAGAGACGACAAAACAGGAGCTCCCTCCCCTGAAGTAATGAGGAAGTATGATCAAGTCATACACTACCTCAAGAAAAAGGTGCCCGCAAAGGAAACAGATTGGACCAGGATAGATAGAACTACCCAAGAGCGTGATGAAACTGTCCATTCCTTTTATGAAAGGTTACTGCAAGTATTCAAAACTTACAGTGGAATCGATAATGTGGACATGAAGGACATGACCCATTTCAGTTACAGATTCGTACTAGGATTAAGACCTGAAATATCCCAATGGATTCGAGATAATAAAATAAGTTGGCAGGGAAAGCCCATAGATGATGTCCTTAAGTACGCAAAATACTGCGAAGATGAGATCGAGAATAAAAAGAAAGCCCTCAAAGAGAAGGTTATGTGGGCACAAGTGAAATTAGCTGAACAGCAAGAAAAGCAGTTAAGTAAATTGAATTCTAATAATAATGCCCAAAGTACCAATGCTGGGGGAGGAGGGAAGCCCCGTGCAAAAATGAGTCGGGAAGAAGCTATGAAAAAGTTTCCTTGCCACGGGTGCGGCCAGATAGGGCATTGGAGAGACGAGTGTCCACACCTACAGGCCGGTAATGCCCCTATAAATGGTTTAAATCCACAGGTGCAGAAAGAGGGGACAAGAAAGAACCAACAACAGGTAAAGCTACCTCCAGTACCTCGCGCTCCTAGACAGAATTATAAGAACCAGGGCCAGCAGAATGAAAGGGCGGAAATATGGGAAGGAGAGAATGAAAGCAATGCAGCAATTCCACAGTACCTGTTAAACGATTCTTTCCTCTGTGATGAACAAGATTGACGGGGCCTGAGAGGGGAGGACAAGGAGTGCGTGCTTGGCGCCTCCTTACCGGTAGACCAGACTGGACCATACATTGAAGGAAAGGTTGAGGGAAAAGACGTCACCTTTCTGTTGGACACTGGTGCTACCCGGTCCACTGTGAGAACAGTGGATGTTCCTAACCTACCCCTCTCGGTAGAAGCGATCCAAGTAGTGGGTGTCTCCAATCAAATAATAAGTACTCCAGTAACGGAACCTATGGAAATCTCCATAGGAAACTTTAAAGAAATGCACAGATTTGTGGTCTGTGATTCCAGTCCTGTGAACCTATTAGGACGCGATTTGTTGTGCAAAATGAACGGCACCATCTTTTGCACACCAAAGGGTGTCGAAATTCAGACCCCCGATGAAGATGGCTTGTACAAATTGATGTTGGTAAGACCTGACACTGACATTAAAACCTTGTCCATTGAAGACTTACCTGAAGAGCTCCAGTTAAGAGTGGTACCTGAAGTATGGGATTTCACGGGAAAAGATGTAGGCTTAATGGCAAATGTGGACCCAGTTAAAATAGCAATAAAAACAAATGCTGTATACCCCAAAACAAGACAGTACAAAATGAGTGCAGAAGTAAAAGCAGGAGTCGCAGTTGAAATTAACAGATTGCTCGAAGCAGACATCATAAAGGAAGTAATGAGCAGTCCCTGCAATTCACCCATCATTGGGATTAAAAAGCCTAGTGGAAAGTACCGAGTAGTGCAGGACCCACGCAAGGTAAACCAAATTGTTGTACCTTGCTGTCCCATTGTGCCCAACCCTGCAGTGATCCTATATCAGATTCCATGGAATGCGGAATGGTTCACTGTCATTGACTTGTGCCATGCATTCTTTTCCATCCCATTGCATCCAGAAAGCAAGTTCCTTTTTAGTTTTGAATTTGACAGCCATATCTAAGTCTGGAATCGTGTCCCTCAAGGGTACACTGAAAGTCCATCGATTTTCAACCAGATCCTAAAGAAATGCCTTGAATCTCTAATACTGCCCAGAGAGTCCGTTTTGGTGCAGTACATAGAAGACCTTTTAGTGGCATCTAAAACTCAGACTGACTGTGTCACCGACACCATCGCCTTGCTGAATCACCTAGGAAAGGGAGGACATAAAGTATCCCCTGACAAATTACAGTTCTGTAAAAACTCAGTAAAATATCTGGGGCACCAGATAGAAAAAGGGATCCGAAAAGTCACCACAGAAAGGATCAAGATAATTAAAGCAATGGACCTACCCCGAACTCAGAAAGAGGTGAGGATGTTTCTAGGAGTTGTGGGGTACTGCAGGCAGTGGATTGTGGAATTCGCAACTCTAGCCAAACCTTTGATGAAAATGACCAAGAAAGGAGTAGAAGACCCAGTCAGTTGGGACAGTGAAAGCATGTCCGCTTGGGTAACATTGCGAAATTGTCTATGTACCGCTCCTGCATTGGGTATGCCCGATTATTCCAAACACTTTGAACTGTTCTGTGAGACAAGAGAAAATTGTGCTCTCTCAGTCCTGACCCAGGAGCATGGGCTGGTCAGGCGTCCCGTGGCCTACTTCTCGGCCACTCTGGATCCAGTGGCTGCTGGATTACCCGGATGCCTGAAGGCAGTAGCTGCTACTTGCGTCAGTCTAGAACAGAGTGAGAATATTGTCATGGGACATCCTGTCACTGTATATGTTCCCCATTCTGTTGTAATTCTACTGACAAGAACCAAGACCCAGTATCTCACACCTAGTCGGCTGACTAAGTATGAGAGAATTTTGATTGGTGCTGAGAATGTAACAATCTCTCGGTGCAATGTTTTAAACCCTGCAACTCTGTTACCTGTTCCCCTGGATGTAGACGCCGAGGATGAAATGGAGCATAACTGCATTGATTTAACAGAATTCAGCACTAAGCCCCGTCCTGACATCCGAGAAGTAGCCTTGCTTGATGGGGATCTTACAATCTTTGTGGACGGCTCATGTTTAAGACATGAGAGTGGAGGTCTGTGTGCTGCCTATGCTGTAGTCACATTGACAAACACCATAGAAGCCTCTTACCTATGCGAGGTGAAATCTGCACAAGTAGCAGAGCTCATCGCATTGACAAGAGCCTGTAGGAGGGGTAAAAACAAAAGAATAACTGTTTATACCGACAGTCAGTACTGTTATGGGGTTGTTCATGACTTCGGCCAACTATGGTTACAAAGAGAATTCATGACTTCCTCAGGTACCCCTATCAGAAATGGAAAGGTGGTACAAGAATTACTGGAAGCTATTCAATTGCCCAAAGAATTGGCTGTGGTCAAGTGTGCGGCTCACAGATCCGGAAATGATGATGTGACAGCCGGGAACAGATACGCTGACCAAATCGCACAGTTTTGTGCCCGACACCAAATGTCCCTCCAAATTGGGTTATGGGGTGGACACAGCTGCCAACTGATGTTGTTTGATAATGTGTCAACTTGGGATGAATTAAAAGGCTTACAACAATCAACAGACAGGGAAGAAAAAGGCAGATGGAGTGAGAATGAATGTAAAGTGAGGAATGACGGTGTGGTGGTAAACCCAACTGGAGTGCCTGTACTGCCCGACAGCCTGATAGATCCCTTGGTCAGGATGATACATGAACCAACACATATGGGAAGGGACGCAATGTGCCGTGTGTTTGACAAGGTGTTCTACAATTCAAGGTTCAGGAACCAAGCGGAAAGGTTTTGCCAGAGGTGCCTAGTGTGTCAGCAATTTAATGCAGGAAAGAGGACTGTAGTAGAACAAAGTACCATCGGAAAGGCAGTAGGTCCCTTTGTCAGGATGCAGGCGGACTTCATAACAATGCCCAGATGCAAGGGATATAGGTATGTCCTAGTCATAGTGTGCCTGTTTTCTCGGTGGGTGGAGGCCTACCCAGCAAAGAAAAATGATGCCTTGACTGTAGCCAAATTATTACTCAGGGAGTTGATACCTAGGTTTGGAATTCCTGAGACGATTGAAACAGACCAAGGTGGGCATTTTGCCAATGAGGTCCTGGAAGAGCTCTGTAGGGCCTTTAAAATGAAGCAAAGACTGCACTGTGCCTACCATCCCGAGGCGTCTGGGGTGGTTGAACAGATAAATGGCACGATCAAGTCCAGATTGGCGAAGATGTGTGATTCCACCAAAATGAACTGGACAGAAGCTTTGCCCCTTGTGCTGATGAGTCTGAGAAGTATTCCGAATCGAAAAACAGGCTTGAGCCCCCATGAGGTACTAATGGGGAGAGTGATGCGACAAGCATGGGTACCTGGACACAAACTGCTAAGCATTACTGATGATTTGGTGCTAGAATACTGCAAGCAACTGGGTGACCAAGTGCGTTCTCTCTCCCACCAGATTGGAGAGACAGCTGACGACTGGCCCAAGACTCCAGCACATAAGCTACAACCAGGTGATTGGGTGGTGTTAAAGAAACACACCCGGAAGAGTTGCCTTGGACCAAAGTGGGGAAAGCCAAGACAAGTGATCCTTGTCACCACTACTGCTATAAAGTGTGCTGGTGTACCGAAGTGGATCCATGCCAGCCACACAAAGCGGGTAACCGGAGAAAACGCGACTGAAGCTGAAGGCAGCACCGCTGAGGAGACTCCCGAAGAGAGTCCGGATCTCGCTGACATCGAACTGCCGAGCACCAGTCGAGACGTTGATTGGTACCCTGCCGACGACCAGGTTCATGATCCAATACGAACCAGGAAATATTCCTACCTAGACAGTGAGTGGGATAGTCCAGGTGAGACAGAACTAGAGGACGAAGGTCAGGTCAACGAGAATCACATCACACCTGACCAGGAAGTAGGCCAAGTAGGGACAGATCAAGACATCGACACTCCTCCTGAGACTCCGGAGTCTGGAAAGGGACAGATAGTGGTCAAAGTTGAAGTTCATGCGGAAGAAAATGAAGGGAACGAAGTGCATGAACCAGAGCAGATAGAAATAAATGAACGTGTTCAGGAATCAGAATCCAGTTCACCTGAAAGCAAAGAAAACATACAGAGCGAACCTGAACAGGGCCAGCTTCAGGACCAGGCAGAAGAAATAGATGAAAGACCTGGAACTAGTCAGACAGGAAGGGAAATAGACTCTGTCAAACCCAAAGAACGCATAAAAAGAGTGCACGAGGAAGGCCAAGTGTCCTCGACTACTGAAAGTCAAAGAAGCAAGAGTACACCCAGATACGTCAAAAGGCTAAGACTCCGAATAAAAACAGTCGAGGAAAAAACTGAAAGACCGTAAGAGGGCTGAAAGTGAAAGAAAAGCAGCCCGAGGCAAATCTCTGAGAAAGAGCGACAGGGTAAAGAAACAGAACAGGCTGTATCGGAGCCCTGAATGGACATACTTGGTGTTGGAAGAAATTGATGAGCCCCACCACAGTGGTAAAAGTGACGAAGAGTCCATCACGGATCGGAGTTCAGACGAAGACCCTCCTTGAGAAAGACCCGAGTGAGCCCTTGGTATAAAGAAACAAAGAGGGGTTGCAAAAGCCACCTGTAAGCTAAAATGTCTGATTCAACCGTAGCTGGAAGGTCCAGATTTGGGTGTTGTAAAACTTGCTGTAAAATATGCTCATGTAGTGTAGCTATGTTAATAGTGATGTGGATAGGACTAACAGTCTTTATACCTTTTATGATAAGTAAAGATCCTAACTTGTCCCCTACTGAACCTGAAGTATTAGACACAGACGTTGTACAGACTGTAGAAACTCCACGAAGCTTAGAACGACGTGACAACCCAGTTAGTCTGACACACACACAACCAAAATTAGAAGCATCAGATGAGGGTGGACTACATTTTCACAAAATGAAAAACAGAACGCATTTAAATGTTTTCGCTAACCTTTTAGTGCATTATGTAGAGGCTATGGAAATAGAAGATTGTTATGTCTGCATGAAGCTACCCTCTTCTGTAGCTGAAGGTGTGACATATCACCACTTACCCCTAACCTACGGAATTTCCTGTAGTATATTGGCTAGCTTGTTTTATAGAAGCACTTTGCAGTACTACTATTCAAATGCTGAAGTAGTCTTTTCCGAACTCCCTATTAGGGGACACCTGAACCTTGTACATATTAGAAGCGAGGTAACCCGGTATATGGGAGAATATTTCCTGACTATAGGTGACATAGACTTAAATGAAGCACGACAGGCTAATCTGACCTGTTCCTTGCAAGAGCAGGAAAAGATGTTCATAAAAATGGCAGACAGAAGGAGGGAAAAGTTTCAGAAAAAGGCAAATGACAAAAAGGATAGAGTCCCTAGGTGGGCAGAACATATGGATAACACCTCGCAAGGCGAAGCTAATCCTGCTTTGTTGCTGGATTTTGAACGGAAAGGAAAACTTTGTCTCCATAGAGAAAGGACAGAATATTATAACAATGTATTCATTGGTTCCAGCGAGTGTGAACATAATTATAAAGTAATTGGAGGTTGGGGTTTCAAAAATGGGTCAGAACCTGTGTTTCCCGGAATATATTATATATGTGGGAACAAGGCTTATTTTAAATTACCGGATCACTGGTATGGAAGCTGCTACTTTGGCATTGTTTTCCCGAAAATATACCATGTGAATAATGCCGCTGGAAGCAATGATGAAGACACTAATGGCTTAGTGCGTAGTAAACGTGAGAAGGTAGGAGAAATCATAGGTGATATTTTTAGTGCACTGATACCTGGAATGGGGGTAGTTCTGAACACACACAGAATCTGCAAATTGTCTACAGTAGTGGATCGGTTATCTACTGACACTGCTGCTGGATTCCTGCTGGTCAATACTGAGATGGTTGCGATCAGATCAATGGTTTTGCAGAATCGCCTTGCTCTTGATACCTTATTGGCAAAAGAGGGCGGAGTCTGTAGAATGCTGAAGGCGCAACATTGTTGCACCTATATACCTGACAAAAGTATCGAACTTAAAAGATATGTGAAGAACATAACGAATTTGGAAAAAGAACTCAAACCATTGGAGGTTGACAGTGCCTGGACGAGACTGACTGGAGGTCTCTCCTCTATAGGTAGTTGGTTTTCTAACCTAGGTAGAAATCTTCTGTGGAAAATACTGATGCCAATAATTGGAATAGGTGTGGTTGCACTGATCATATTCATCTGCTGTAAATGTCAAAATTGTAAAAAGAAGTACACTGTGAATAAGAGAGGAGTGAAGAGAAATATTGATGAGTTAGAATTAGAGGAATTGAGGAATCAAATCTACAAAAAGGCAAAGAATCACCACTCTCATAGAGAAGCCGAAAGAAAAATCAACAATAAATTTGTTGAGATCGAGATGAATGATATGGATGAATGAAAGTTGGCATCTGTTTCCTTTGTAGTGATGATAGTAAATATCATCAAAGAGGGGATTGATGGAGCAAGGATTCGCACGTAAAGCGACTTGCTCTCACTCATGAACCTCGCCTAACGTATAATCATATTAATCCAACAGTCCGTCATTTATTTAGCATTTTCCCCAACACGCGGGTGTCCCCGAGAGGCTTGCCTGTGTGTCTTTTCATCCTCACAATGCTTGCACTAAGGAAATGGCTGCTTTGCAGAAATCCAGTCTGCGCATGCGTCGGTCATACCCATGTGATGTGACGCACTTGCAATTTGGAGGGATTGTATTGCTCATGCGCACTGATGCAAATATGGCCGCTTGTCTCTCACCACGCTCTCAGCTTGCTACTGCTGCTTTCGCCTATCTGTCTTTTTCGCACTAAACTTTAATACTATAGACATTATAAAGTAAGGGGTGTGTTAAAATCTATCACGGTATACAGTGTGATCATTTTTATGTAAGATTCTAATTTGTTCTCGCTTACTTTTCATGTATCGCGTCTCTGGGGGCTGGGGCAAACATGAGATACGCCATGATGAAGCTCCTCTGAAACCTGTCATGTGACCTGGGAGAAACCTCACTGCGCAGAAGCTAAAACTAGCCAGCTGGCTCCTGAAGCCCGATGCGCCTGGGAACCCTCTCCAGGAGACTGAATTCTACCTTGACCGAAGCAACACTGTTGCTATATGCTATGCACTTGTATTGTCTTCTGTATTCCTATGCCTGAGAACGTGAACCCAAGGGGCGGGTGTGCAAAATTTAATAGTAATGATGGGAACACTGAATTCTAGGAGGTGACAATGACCAAATCACCTCTCCTGACCAATCATAATGTGGGAAACTGTCACTTGCAACATTAGTGGGTGGTCTAAGGGTCACCAAACCGTATAATTGGCCTGGTATTGCATAGAGAAATTGTCCGACTTGTCCGAGTAGCAGACCTGTCACTGACCCTACGAACTCTATAGGTGCTCAATCTAGAGTGCTGCGGAGCACTCTGTCCATAATTTCCACAAACTCCTAGGGGTGGAAAATAATCCTAAGTGCTGGCGAAGCACTTTGCTGGGGAAATTCGAAAACCCAATCGGGGTTACTGGCGGATTACTTGCAGAGAGGGGTAACGCAGGCGTTGCATCCGAAGCTGTGGGTGTTGGTCGTACCTTGGTGAGCCCAGCCCTGACCCAAACCTGAGGGGTATCCTGTCCTGACTGTCCGTGAGCTGTACCTGCTCGCATTCTGATATTCCAAAACTTGAGGGTCCTTGTCCCCGTCTTTCCAAACTGACCCGTGGCCAGGGTTAGTCCTCATTCCTAATTAGGTAATTATTAATCTGTGGGTTTGCGTCTTTCTATCTCTTTTTCTTCTTTTCTTAAATAAAGCACTCTTGCCTGTGATATTGCCCTATTGCCGTTTAAAGCAACTTATATGCAATTGTTTATTAGAACTGTTCCATTTTTCCCCTACCTGTAGGACATTCATTAAATTGTCATATCATACTAGTATGTTCCATTTTTTCCCCTTCCCTTATTCATGATTGCAGTGAAATCCAGTAAGAATAGAATAACTAGCCTAGCTTAAATACTCATTTTTAGGTCCTGTTCATGTCCCTTGCTCTAGTTTAAAATTTGCGGTGTATAGCTTATTACTCTGCGGTGTTCCCAATTGTCCTAATGGTGTTTGCCTTAATCCATAGTTACATTTTGGCATTAAAGATAACCCTTGATGTGTTACTGTGTATTTGGCTTATCATCTTGGCATATTCATTCTGAAATCTCTTGATAAACTTTTAAACTCATCAGGTGTCTGTGGTCATTTTACAGTATATAGTGTGGACAAATGTATTTGGTTTATAAAGTGTGTTTTCTCTAGGAATCCTGTCCCCTATTCCCTGCTAGCTCCTGATCCGTCAGGAGTAATGTGCCTGTGGTAAGTCAGGTACATGATCAGCAGTGGTGTGAAGTCACCCCCCGAATTACTCATAGTAGCGTGCTAAGGATTTCACCCGGTTCACGCAGAAACATTGTCACTTGTAGGCACGCCTGGGCTCAGTGCGTGGAAAATTGGTAAACTCAGTGACCCGGGTGACCTGCGCGCTCTATCAGGTTCTCCAAAGTCAGTCCTGGAGGACCGGATACATGCCAGATTTTTAAGACAACTACATTTATGTAAATGGAACATGCTAAAAATCTGGCATGGATCCAGCCCTCCAGGACCTACTTTGGAGAACCCTGCCCTATAGCTACCAAAATGAATAAAATAAAAACAATGAAAAATAAAGCCACGCTGCATTTCAAATACACAAAAGTAACACACAAAAAAGGCTGCTTCCACAAATACATATATGAAACACACTAACACAGCTTCAATTGGTGACCAAAACAAATAAAGGCTGCAAACAAGTCGTGGACGAGGAAAGAAAGATAAATAGATTCCACAAAACCAACCCATAAACACAAAAGCGTAAAGATAAGTTAGGCCCTGCTCCATGGGAGGGTATAGATCACAACAAGGATGGGGGAAAAGAAGGATTCACCACTATCAAGCAAGCCTTTTTAAAGGACAATAAACGTAACATATAAAAAGGCAATGGGTGAGCTGTTAGCCCACGGAGTGAATGTAGCATGTCTCAAAGAAACAGCGCAAGCACCGTTTAGGCTTGACCTAAAATAGAAGGCTTGGGCCTGGCAAAATGTTTATTTTGCCAAGTCGAAATGGCAGATTAAAACTGCACAAACAGGCTGCTATCGTAGGCCTGAGACATGTTTAACGTGTTACTTAAGTGGATGGCACATTCAGTGCTGCAGCCCCACTAGTAGCATTTAATTAACAGGCCCTGGACACAGGTAATAGCACTTTACTAGGGACTTACAGGTAAATTAAATATGCCTATAGAGTATAAGCCAATCTTACCATGTTTTAAGCGGAGCACACAAGCACTTTAGCAATGGTTTGCAGTGGTAAAGTGTGAGGAGTCCTAAAACCAGCAAAAACTAAGTCAGCAAAAGGTCAGTTGAAGGCAAAAAGTTAGGGTGTAAACCATGCCAAGGATACCAGGTTAACACTAAGCCTGTATTCATTGGAAGAAATCTAAAAGGTCCAGACAGCAACACTGAATGATAGTGTCACCCATTAAAAGGGGTTTATGTATTAGTATGCGGGTAGCCATGAGCACCACTATTCCTGTTCACTTGTGGCCCTGTACCCTGTCAGCACAAGCAGCTCTGAACTAACATTATAAATGAAGTGCGAGTGGCCAACCATTTGTTGACTGTGAAGGGATGTACCATATCCTCCACAGCTCAGCTTTGACAATACTTTTGTCTTAACACTTTCTGTAAAATTTTAGTGTATTATGCAGATGCTGGCGGAGACAGCCTTTGTAAAAACAAAAAAGTGAGGGATTGGTAACAATGACAAGCAGTAATCCTGCCTTTAAGGGCATGAGACGAAGTGTTGGTGATGGTGGGCGACAGGACAATAGGTCAAATTAATAAATTATTTTTGTTATTTTAAATACTACATTGCAGTAAATTGCGCCGCAGTTGTAACCCTCAACAATAATTGCTGTGCATATTGCCGCATGAGCTGCAAATTAAGACTGGCGCATTGAGGACGGTTATTACGACCGGTCCTTTGATTTAACTCAGACCGAGTATTGAGCCAAGAACAATAAGTATATCTTATGTTCCATATTGTTCGCAACATCATTTGTGCACACAAGTAACATACCGACGTTCAATTATATGGGCAGGCGATTATAAAACTTGCAGATTTAGCCACTACACTGTATATGTTACCTGCATGATACTGAATTTCTAACTCGTTTGGAAGTCAGCCATGTTTAGTTAAGTAGCAAAAGTGAGCTCGTTGTAGCTAAACCTTTGCTCCAATAACTTTAACGCTACATTCTATATATAACGATATAACTTACGATGCCATAAAACAATCTCAATCGTAATGGCCTTTGTAGATTTAAAGCTCTTTGCTACGTTTTTTAAATTTATATTAAAAAAAGATTAGATCTTTATTTTCGTTATGTTTTGCTTACAGATTTTAAATTATCAGCCATTGAATGAAAGTCAAGACCAGGTAATCAATGTAAACTATTCTGGTTAAAAAATAAGCATGCCCTGATATAGTCTGGATAGCGCTGTTTTCTGAGTTTTGGAATCTGTTTTATCATAGATCACAACATCGCCAATGGAAGTAAAAAAAACGTCGACGTTAGTTTTTAACATTCTGCAATTTGTATAATTCGGCACATCTGTTGGCTCGAGTGGGTAAGCAGTTATATCCTGGAGTAGCTATATTTTTGATTCATTTAGGCAACATTATAAACATCAGCACGAACGAGTAATGAAATTTGCCCTTATTGTTTTTTCTTCTTTGTTCATTTGAGGACAGCCCGACAGAGTTGACTTTTAATTATCTTATGCCCGATACTATAGTGGCTCTAACGGACAAAGAGAAGACATTTATTATTAATTTTGAAATGTACGCTATAACAGCTGTACCTATGAGCATAAATATACAAAATGAAGGGAGTATAAAACTCAGACTTGTGACACAGGAAATAGAGATAATGACTCTCTCTTTACACCTGTAGGCCCTATCATTGTAGCCCTTTGGTGTGGCAAGAGGTTTAACCCTCCACAGATTATGAATTTGAACATAATCCAATTTATCATAAGGTATGGCATAATCACACACAGTATATGTATAATGTATAGTTGAGAAATAACTTTAGCCATTGCTCAATTTGACCCTGAATGTTGTTAATTGTATGAGCTACAAACCTTAAATTGTGTATAATATTATGTCGGCTCAGTAAGGGAGTTTAGTTTGGCTGACCATGGACGAACCATGGGATACTTAGAAGTACACTTTAATTAACTACAGAGCTCTTTTAGCATAAATCTGATATCACAACTAGTAATTTAGAAACATCAGACAGTGTCTGTGGAGAACAAATTAAAATTTGTAACAATGGAGTAAATGAGCTCTTAAGAAAGGCTGTTGTAAAATCAAATAAAAGGATTTATAGATTAGGGGGATCAAGTGTCAAGTGTATGTGTTTTTATATATGGAATAAATGTATTAATATAGAAATATGTAATGAAGAATATGACTAGCTTTTCAAATGTACATGTGTCAAAATTAAGTGTCTTTGCTATTTAGATTTGATGAAAACTTTTAGTCCTGAGGAAGGTGAAAAAATCAAGGTCTCACCGAAGCGCCGCGTAGACTGCTTTTTAAAGTTTTTACCTTTTTTGTGGATTATTTAGATTGTAACGTCCGTTGGGAGAAGTGTCATTTTTAATTGGGTGAACATGTGATAAAAATTGTATGTTTATAAATATACTTTCTATTAAAATTAATTCGTTTTTATTCAGATATATTTCGTTATTCAATGTTGACAAAATGAAAGTTTTTCTTGTACATTTCTCATGCTAGATTGGTTGTATCAATCAATCAATCAATCATCGAATTTATATAGCGCACTACTTACCCAGAGGGTCTCAAGGCGCTGGGGGTGGGGGGGTCTGTTACTGCTCGAACAGCCAGGTCTTGAGTTGCTTCCTAAAGGCGAGGTGGTCCTGGGTCAGGCGAAGGTGGGTGGGGAGGGAGTTCCAAGTCTTGGCGGCGAGGTAGGAGAAGGACCGTCCCCCTGTGGTGGTTCTACGGATGCAGGGGACGGCGGCGAGGGCGTGGCTGGTCGAGCGAAGCTGGCGTTTTTGGAGCGTAGAAGTTGAGGCGGCTGTTGAGGTATCCTGGGCCTTGGTTGTGTAGGGCTTTGTGTGCGTGGGTGAGGAGACGGAAGGTGATTCTTTTGTTGACCGGGAGCCAGTGCAGATCTCTCAGGTGTCCGGAGATGTGGCTGCGACGGGGGATGTCCAGGATGAGTCGTGCTGAGGCGTTCTGGATCCGCTGGAGTCTCTTCTGGAGTTTGGCGGCGGTTCCGGCGTAGAGGGTGTTGCCATAGTCCAGACGGCTGGTGACGAGGGCCTGGGTGACCGTCTTCCTGGTCTCGGTGGGGATCCACCGGAAGATCTTGCGTAGCATGCGCAGGATGTTGAAGCACGACGAGGAGACAGCGTTGACTTGTCTGGTCATGGAGAGGGAGGAGTCCAGGATGAAGCCCAGGTTTCGTGCGTGGTCTATTGGTTTGGGTGCGCTGTCTAGGGCGGGGGGCCACCAGGAGTCGTCCCAGGCGGAGGGTGAGGATCCCAGGATGAGGACTTCCGTCTTGTCCGAGTTCAGTTTCAGGCGGCTGTTCTTCATCCATTCGGCTACCTCTTTCATCCCTTCGTGAAGGTTGGCTCTGGCGGTGGCGGGGTCGTTGGTAAGGGAGAGGATCAGCTGGGTGTCGTCTGCGTAGGAGATGATTTTGAGGTTGTGCTGGCGTGCGATGTCTGCGAGTGGGCTCATGTAGATGTTGAAGAGGGTTGGGCTGAGCGAGGAGCCTTGAGGGACGCCGCAGATGACTTCGGTGGCTTCAGATCTGAACGGGGGGAGGCGGACTCTCTGTGTCCTCCCGGCGAGGAAGGAGATGATCCACTCCAGTGCCTTCTCCTGGACTCCGACGTTGCTGAGGCGTTGTACTAGGGTACGATGGCAGACAGTGTCGAAGGCCGCGGAGATGTCTAGGAGGATGAGGGCCGCTGTTTCTCCGTTGTCGAGCAGCGCTCGGATGTCATCGGTGACTGCGATCAGGGCGGTCTTGGTGCTGTGGTTGGCCCGGAAGCCAGACTGCGAGGGGTCGAGGGATCCGTTCGTCTCGAGGAAGGCGGCCAGCTGCTTGTTGACGGTCTTCTCGATGACTTTTGCAGGAAACGGGAGCAGCGAGATGGGGCGGTAGTTCTTGAGGTCGGTGGGGTCAGCCGATGGTTTCTTGAGTAGAGCGCTGAGTTCGGCGTGCTTCCAGCTCTCCGGGAAGGTAGCGGTATCGAAGGAGGTGTTGATGATGTCCCGCAGGTGGGGTGCGATGACGGCGTCGGCCTTGTTGAAGACGTGGTGAGGGCAGGGGTCAGTCGGAGATCCGGACTGGATGGAGTTCATCGTGCGGACGGTGTCTTCGGTGCTGATCGGAGTCCAGGCGCGAAGGGTGGTGGTGGGGGGCGGTGGTTCAGTCGTGGTGTTCGTCGGTTGGGTGCTGAAGCTGTTGTGTATGTCCGCGATCTTGTTGTGGAAGAAGGAGGCGAGGGAGTTGCAGAGGTCTTGCGAAGGGGTGATGTCGTTGTTTCCAGCGTTGGGGTTGGAGAGCTCTTTGACGATGTTGAAGAGTTCTTTGCTGTTGTGTGCGTTGTTGTCCAGTCGTTCCTTGAATGCAGTTTTCTTGGTGGCGCGGATGAGTTGGTGGTGTTTTCGGGTGGCGAGCTTGAGGGCAGTCATGTTGTCCGGAGTTGGGTCTCTGCGCCAGGTTCTCTCGAGGGCTCGACAGTTCTTCTTGGAGCTCTTGAGTTCGTCGGTGAACCATGGGGCTTTCTTGCTGCCGGGTCTGCTAGGCGGGGTCCTCAGGGGGGCGAGCTCGTCTGCGCAGTCGCTGATCCACTTCGTGAGGTTGGTGGCCGCCTGGCTAGGGTTCGTTGTGCTGGTGGGAGGGTTCATGCTCAGGGAGGACGCGAGCTGGTCGGCTGTGATCTTGTTCCAGTTCCTGCGTGCAACCTGTTGCTGGTGGTGGTGGATCGTGGTCCTTGCAAAGCTGAAGTGGACGCAGCTGTGGTCCGTCCAGTGGAGTCCGGTGGCGTGTCTGAAGGCGATGTCCTTGCTGGATGCGAAGACGGGGTCGAGTGTGTGTCCGGCGTAGTGGGTGGGGGTTGTCACCAGTTGCTTGAGTCCCAGGTTGGCGAGGTTGTCCAGCAGGGTGGTGGTGTTGCGGTCGTTGTTGTTCTCCAGGTGGAAGTTGAGGTCCCCGAGGAGGATGTAGTCAGCGGAGCAGAGGGCGTGTGGGCTGATGAAGTCGGCGATGTCTTCGCTGAACTGTGTGCGTTGTCCAGGGGGTCTGTAGATGAGGGTGCCTCTGAGGGTGGTCTTCGGGTTGATGTGGACTTGGAAGTGCAGGTGCTCGGCGGTTGTGAGGGTGTCGTCGGTGTTGGTCATGATGCGGATGGAGTTCCTGTGGACGATGGCGATGCCTCCTCCGGTGTGGTTGATGCGGTCCCGTCGGATGATCTTGTAGCCGTCTGGGATGGCGATGGCGATGTCAGGCGCAGAGGAGGCGTTCATCCAGGTTTCCGTGAAGAAGACGACGTCTGGGGCTGTGGTGTCGAGCAGGTTCCAGATCTCGATGGCGTGCCTGTGGACGGAGCGGGTGTTGAGCAGGATGCATCTCAGGTGGCTGCTGCTGCTGTTGCTCGTCGAGGTCTTGGGCACTGCTGGAGTGGTGCAGGTCCGGATGCGGGTTGTAGGCTCACAGAGACACTTGGGCCCTAACGAGGCGCCTGCCCTTTTCATATTACATTGTAGGGACGTTTTGTGTCTTTCTCTTTTCGACAGGACAATAGGACAGGACCTGATAAGTTTAACGGTAGGCTACTGCTGCTGTCACACTTTACCAATTCACATGGTGTGATCTAAAAAAATACAAGGCCTGTCTGTGTTAATAAAGTACATACAATCCCTTCAAGCTGTCTTCTGATGGTAGATTCAGAGAAGGCAGGTAATTTGGATAAGTAGGAAGAACAGCAGATTCTAATAAATCCTCTTTGGTTTTTACATATTTCCCCCAGTCTCTGTGAATTTTGAACCATCTATGGCATGTGCTGATAGTCCAGTATGCAAACGGCCACCTGTCCTTGTCGACAGCAATCTCTGGCTTTTAGTGACAGAATGATATCCAAGTGGGTAAACTATGTCCTACTTCTCAAAACTGTCTGCCTTGGTTTGGTTTTTCTCTTTGGTCTGAACTTCATCCTGTAAGGCAAGGCTCTGGCATGAAACGTTGAACTGTTCCTTGCTTAACACTCTGGAGGTATTTTCCGGTACTCTGCTTCGAAGTACCTAGTACTGCATTCTGTGAAATGCACATAGCTTTATGGGGTTTTTCTTCCTCTAATATGCTTCATAACTATTACACTGAGGGGAGAACTGTTGATGTTAATGAGGTACAAAACACTTGTGTATTTTTCCATTACTTTATTAGAAATTAGAATTTTTGGCATGAGCGCATTTTCATTTCCGTTGGTGTAGATATACTGTTTTCTGACTTCATTTACAGTGCTGTGGACTCTGCTTTCCTTGTTCATGTATTATTGGTGGCCCCACAACAAATCTAGCAGTCATCTTAGATGACAAGCGCAACATGACAGCTTAAGTCAACCCAGGGTGCACTTCCTGCTTCCACATCCTAAGCATGCTACAAAAGATCTTCAGATGGTTGCCTCAGAACACCAGACGGACTATCACACAAGCACTTATCACCAGCAGGCTGGACTACGACAACACTCTCTATGCCTGAATCTCCAAACAACTTCTACACAGACATCAGGCAATCCAGAACACCACAGCAAGACTCAAACTCATCCTACCACACCGCATCCATATCACACCACCTCAAAAAGCATTACTGGATCCCAATTCACAAGAGCAGTCAATTCAAACTTCTTATGCACACATACAAATCTCTACACAACACAGGACCAGAATACCTGACCAGCCACATACACTTTCACCAGTCTACCAGACATATATGCTCTGCCTAACTCTCATTCGCACACATACCCACATCCACAAAAGTAAAACTGGAGGTCGCTCATTTTCCAACTTTGTACCCGAGAAACTGAAAGACCTCCCTCAACATATCGGAGCATCCTTCACCCTTCTGAAGCTCCACAAGAAGCTGAATACCTGGCTCTTCGTATACGCAACTTAAGGACCACACATCTGCACACCTGCCGAAGCGCCTGGATACCCTCAAGGGTGATTAGTGCGCTATACAACTCAACATAACATAGTATAACATGTCTAACCTTAGGAATTTTTCAGGACACTTTAATGAATATACGGAACTTGGGAATTATTTTCGATTTCAAGGTCTTGCTCAATCTTGATATCAAAAGTGTGGCTCGGGTCTCAACTCACAACTTAATATGATTTGGGAAATTATCCCTCTTTGCTTGACAGACCATCAGGTGGAATTGAAGCAAAACCCTGGTTATGGCTGTTTAGACTACTTAGAACCTTTTAACTGACATGAGAAATTATCAAGAATCAATTTGCTAATTAGTGCAACTGATCACTGACTGAAATATAATGACTAAAGCTCTGGATAAACAAACATTCATTAATTTTAAAACAAGTTTTTTTGTCTGTATTATCAAGCTGTACTTTGAGAGAAAATAATCTCAAATATTTACATGTGGTGCAGGGCATGGTGCTGAACAACCCAGTCCAACTGACAGGTATGACAACCACATTCATTTTATGAAATACAAGAACAAAAAGTGGGTTGATATAAGGAACTCAAAATAGCAATTTAAATACTTTCATGCATACAAATGTGACATTTTGATTTGCATATCCATCAACACTTCAGACCAATAGCAAGTAATATCAATAATGATCCTCAAGACTATACAATGGTCTAGTACATCCACTTTCTTGATTCCTAAGTATACAGTGTACATATGATTTAGTGGTGATGACACTGATTGATACCTCGTGGTGACGTTAATGAAGAAAATGTCTCCAAAAAAGAATTTATGTTTGATTCTCATATGAGACGGAACTCAATTTGCTCATCTAAATATATTCATCTAGTTTGCATATGCTGTTAGGACCTCGAATGCCAGAGGAGCACTGGGTTGCAATAGACATATCATAGAAACTAAGAAACATAATATTATGTATGCTACCAAAAAACAATTTATACGGTGCAAGACTCCAAAATCATTCAGCTGTAATGTGTCTTAAGCTCCAAAACCATGATCAAATGTAACAAGTCCCAAAAGCAATCTCCTATCCCTGCATGGCCACTATGGTCTAGATCAGAGTCCTCTGAACTTTGCACAAGGCCCGGTGGGGCATCTGTCTAGAAAATTTACAGAAGATGACACCCCTTTATGTCCTGACTAGAAACTTGTGCTCAATGTCTGCAAGTGTACTCAATGAATTCACGTACAAAAACCTGACATACCGAATCAGATTGTTTTAACAGCAGAGCCACAAGATGAGGAATGTTATAAAACCCCTAAACTGAGAGAAGCAGCAGCACAGGAAGTTCCTGAGAACCAAATTATTCAAACTTGCTTCAAATGGCTTCCTACAGTAACTGGTGTCACAAGTGAAGAATCTTGGTCTAAGGTTCCAGAACACAAACGACTGGAATCCACATCCCTGCCTCACAGACTTTTTCTACACACAACGGTGCCCTGTAGTGACTGAAGGGTAACACATGGTACTTAATACCATTACAAAATAAATAAAAGCATGTTCTCACGTGCCATCCTCCATATGTCAGAGTGCTTTGCCCCAGGTCTTAGAGGACCCATGACCTCATACACAAAAAAAGAGTGTAGTGGTCCAATGGCCTTGTCACACTCAAGACTGGAGTGTGACAATGGTGACGAATGGTGACGAATGGTTTGATGGATCTGTCTATTCTCCTTATGTTGGTTTCCAAAACACATTACTGATCAACTTCAGCAGTGGCATAACAAAGGCCCCCACAGTGCAGGGGGCCCGAGCACCAAATATGCCTGTAGTAATCACACTTAAAACAGGAACTTCAATAAATTCTATATTTAAGTAGTATGGTATAAGTGCATGCAGCTCAGTAGAGGACAGCCGGAAAATGACTAACATTCTAGTATTCACCGTTATGTAAAGACATTCTTGTGACATACCCATATTATGATTCCAACCCACCTTAAAGAAATATACAGGTTACTACACATCTCCCTTCTTAATAAAAAAAAATAATAAGAAGAAGATTACAAAAAACATAAGAAGAAATTTCATAAACAAACGTCCTCAAATTTCTCTGGAGTTATAATACGTCTTCCAAATTTGCTAGATTTGTTTTCCACACTGTTCTCTTTAGTCAAGACTCCATTCTGCAAACCAGGTTCCCCAACATTCACATGATCATCAGATTCAATCCCTTCCTAATCAATCCCCAGCTCACCTCCACTACTACACACCTCCTGAGGAACTTCAAAACTCACTACACTGTCTGACCTTGGCGTACTCAACCTGTCCTAAGGAACAAAATCCAACAAATGAGAAGCCGAAACCTGAACTCCAGAAAGGAAACCAGACTCTGGAAAATTAGAATTCTTAGTCATATCTTCTCCCTTTCCAACAGAAGGCAAAACATCCATCCACTAATAATCTTGTTTCCCTTCCATAACACGAGCCTCCTTTCTAACAATAGAATCATCTGAAATGGAAATGCGACTCATATGATGTACACAACCATCATCCAACTCGACCGTGTTTCGCATGACTTTAGTCACAATCCTTGGACCAGAAAATCTACACTATATCTTGCTTGACTTTTTTCCACATTTAATCCTGACTCTTTGTCCAACCTTTATACAAACTTCTTTAGTACCAGGTTTAGCATCAAAATAAAGTTTATTTTTGCATTGAGAGTTGATTATGGATGCCTTCACCTGTTCACAATCCCAGTCGTACTTTTTACTTCTACCCATCCATCCGGGATTAATTCTGCAATGAGGAAACCTCCCACGCATTAATCCAAAAGGACTCTCCCCAATCGTATCATGGACAGTTACTCTGTATGACCAAATCAGCTTGTTGAGTTCATCATCCCAATTCTTGTTGCCTTTTTTTGCTAACTGTAAGACACCTTTCAAAACTCTATTAACTCTCTCTACAACAGAATTGCCTCTAGGACGATAAAGAGCAGTACATTTCTGTTCAATAGCTGTATTATTCATAAACTTTTTCATCAAGTCTGATTTAAATTGAACACCATTGTCCGTTAAAATGGATGCTGGAAAACCCACTCTGAAGAAACATTTTTCTAGGGAACCAATTACACTCCCAGTGTCCACTTTCATGACAATTTCAACCTCGATCCACCTAGAAAAAAAGTCAACTAACACTAAAATGTACTTAGTAACACCATCTTGCCAAACCATAGGTCCCATGATATCTAAAGCAACGTTTTCCCATTGTAAATTCGGACAAGCAAGTGATGACATAGGGGGGTTAAGTGTATTTTGTGCTTTGTCTGAACATTCACAATCTACACATGCACGGACAAATCTTTTTATCTCTAAGTCAATTCTTGACCACCAGTACAATGCTTTGATGTTCCTTTTTATGCGAGACATGCTGGGATGTCCCACATGGCCAATAGAAACAATCCTTGCTCGCATACCTATAGGCGGAACAATTTTCTCTCCCCTACAAATAAATCCACCATCAACACTCAATTCATTACGTACCACCCAAAATGCTCTTAAATCTAAATTTAGTTTGCAATCATTAGACCAACCATTTGTGATCCTGTTTTTAACATTCCATAAAACTTCATCCTTCTTATACTCTTCTTCCCAATCATCCTTACATAAACCAGCAGTGACAGTAACACTCCAGCAACTCAAAAATCACACCAAGGATCAGGATCAATTTCCTTAAGAGGTAAAGAAAGTCTACTGAGAAAATCAGCTATAACATTTTTAGTCCCTGGAACATATTGTACTTCGTACACAAACTCTTGAAGTCTCATTGACATTCTAGCAATTCTTGCCGCAGCTCTCAAAAGACACTCAGTTGTAAGCAGTTTAGTTAACGGTTTGTGATCAGAACGTAAAATACATTTCTTTCCCCAAATAAATTTCCTAAAGTGCTCCATGGCCCACACACAAGCCAAAGTTTCTCGTTCTATCACCGAGTACTTCTCTTCCGTGGAAGAAAGAGAACGTGATGCAAAGGCTATCACAACCTCTTTACCTTGCTCAGAGACTTGAGATAAAACACCCCCCAAACCTGTGCCACTGTCATCCGTAGTGACAAACGTGTTTGAGAAAGGATTGAATCCTTGTGGTGTAGAAGCACAAGCAATAGCTCCCTTGATGTTATCAAACGACCTTTGACAAGCATAATTCCATACAAAGGTAGCTTTGTTTTTCATTAGTAGTCGTATATCATAAGTTTTGACTTTGAATAAAATTCAGCCAAGGAAAGATCTATGTTCATCCTTTGATTTAGGTGAAGGGGCATTGACAAAAGCTTTCACCAGTTTGCTTTTGGGTTTAATGCCTGTTCCACATATTTCATGACCTAAGTATGTAACAGACTTTTCTGCAAATTTACATTTGCTGCCCTCAGCAATCAAACCATTGTCTCTAAGAATAGTTAAGACTTCCTTAAGGATGGCATCATGCTGTAATCTGTCCGTACCCATTATCAAAATGTAATCCTGAAAGAATACAACCTCACGAATGTTCCCGAACAACTTCAGCGGTTGATGCCCACCCAAAAGGCATGCATTTAAACCTGTAACAGCGAAAGGGTGTACAAAATGTGGTAAAACGTCTGCTCCCTGTGTCGAACACTACTTGGTGATATGCAGCAGAAAGGTCCAAAGTGGAAAACCACTTAGCATTTCGTGTTAAAGATGACATTTCGTCAATTCTGGGAAGGGGGTACTGGTCAACCAAAATATTGTTATTTAGATATCTCAAGTCCACACACAAACAGGCCTTTCCATTGGATTTACGAGCAATGACCAATGGAGAAACCCATTCGGCTGCTTCCACAGGTTCAATGACGTTATTTTTTTTTTTTTATTCCAGTTCCCCTTTAACTTCCTCACTAACTATAAAGGGAATATTTCTTACTTTATGTATTTTCAGAACAGCCCCCTCTTTTAAACGAATTTGGTGAATAAAACCCTTGAGTTTCCCATATTGTTAGCAAAAACTTCTGGAAACTCTTGTAGAACCCACTTTCTAGTGTCCTCACCATCACAAGGCACTAAAATTGGCTCCTTACTGTTTGGATCCAGGATGATGTTTAACAACTGTTGGTCTTTCCACCCTAGAACTGATGGCCATTCCTTAGCTATATAGAGTTTTCCAATAGATTGTCTTCCTTTGAAACTAAATATTAAAGTTCTAAAACCCAACATGTCAATTTTTTCCCACGTAAAACTTTCAGCAGAAATGTCATTTGGTTCTAACCACTCACCAATATTGTTAACAAACTGACTTTTCCACACATCCTGTGAAACAATGGTAAAGGGGGACCCTGAGTCTGCAGCCAATTGAACTGTAATGCCTCCAAGAGAAACTAGACATAAGGGTTTTGAAGAAGACTTACTTGTGATATTTAGTACCACTTTTTTCTTATGGACACATTTAACCTGCACTTCATCATCACTGGAGTTTGAAAGGCTTTCATCCTCCCCTTCTTGTAAGCAGGCAACTTTTCCTTTAGCCTTTTTTTTAGGCTTACGTCTGCAAACCCTAGAGAAATGCCCGAATAAGCCACATTCCAAACACTTTGCAGCTTTTGTAGGACATTTCTCATACGCTGCAGAGTGTGAATAGCTACCACATCTGTAACAAATCAAATTACTATATTCCTTTTGGTCAGTATAGTCTCCCTTTCTTCCTTCCACTTTCGCACCTCTGTAGCTTTTGTATGTTGACTTTTTTTCTACAACCTTCTCCACAATTTCTTCTGAATTTTTTTTATCTTGAGAAAGTGTGGCTTTTGCACAACGTTCAAGGAGTTCAGCTTTTTTTACCATTGCAATTATATCCTTCAAGCATCCTTCGCCTCCCACCCATAACTTATCCTGTAAGCTCTTGTTCTTAGTATACATGACAACCTAGTCACAAATTAACTTGTTATGTAGTTGTGCAAACCTTCACTTACTCGCAATTTAATGCAGACACATATTCCTCAGTTGTTTAGTGTTTCTCCTGCCTCCTGTGAAAGAAAGTGTGTCTTGTGACAGCAATACATACTGAAGGAGAAAAGTGGTCATCAAGATCTAAGCTGGTCATTTTAAAAACATCTATATCACTCTCACTTCTCCCATGCTTATGCAATTCATTAAATATGCGCAACCCTTCAGGATCTAAGGAATATAACAACATCCTTTTTTCCTTTCAGGTGAGAAAAGTCCACTGACATCTTCTAAGTTCGCATTGTAATTGAGAAAATACTCTTTCCAGTCCAACCGCGCCACAACAGGTTCTCCAGGTGTTGGCAAAAATTATTTTGGAGAATTGATGTGCAAGTTTGACAAGTGACATCTCCTGCAGCGTTTGTTCTTGATGAAGTTGCATCAGTAGCATTAGTAGGCAAGACTTGTGATAAGTAAAATGAGAAAAAGCAAAAGTAACAGTAATATTTGTAAACAACACTTCTTCCAAAATGCTGAAAATCGCAAGAAGACAGTACCACAATAGTTCCAACTGAAAAATGCTGAAAATCCCAAGGAATACAGTATCACGATAGTTCAAAAGGAGAATGAAGGGCTAAATCTTTCTTATATTCAACTTCAAGTAGATAGCGCTGCATGCACTTGTAAGTGTACATAAAAAAATAAGCAGTCAAAAAAAAATACCATAATAGGAGGTTTCCTGACAGGCGAATTCCGTTTATAACGGTATTTTAGTAACATACACCAGTAATCCACTTGTCCTTTCACCACGGAGCGTTTTTCTTCACAGGTAGTAAAAGAATACCTTCAAAATGGCTTCCGTACGTGAAGAGCAGCGTAATTAAGTGGAAACGTGCAGTCCTCTTTCTTTGTTTATGAATGTGACTTGTGACGTGCAGTTGAGGGAACACGCTGACGACTATAGATTCTTCACAGTCACGGGCCAGCAGCGCGCCCTTTCAAAATTGTTTACTGCTGTTGATTCTACTGTAGGTAAGTGTAATAATTTTATTAAACAAAAACACTTTCTAAAAGACAAACGCAGTCTCAATTCGCCGTCTTCTCCTGTCGAGTGGAAAGATTCAAGCGTAGACACATGCGAACCGCAATACAGGACTCCCCAATCGGCTAAGCGTCGTCCCGCTTTCATTCATACAGAATGTGAATCCGTCAGGAAATGCGTGGAGTACTCCTTTTCTTCTGAATGGGTGCCCGCTCGTCGCCAAATTAAGTGTAGTACTCACACTTCAAACTGGAACTTCAATGAATACTTTATAAGGTATAAGTGCATGCAGCTCAGAAGAGGACAGCTGGAACATGAATGATAACATTCTTGTATTCACCGTTATGTAAAGACATTCTTGTGACATACCCATATTCTGATTCCAACCCACCTTAAAGAGATATACAGGTTACTACAAGGCACCTCAGCACAGTACCCTGGCCTGGGCGCTCCTGACTGACTCCGGAGGGGTACTTTCAGGGGGCCCCCTCAAATTTCATTACGCCACTGCACTTCACGCGGTTCAAAAATCGTGTGTATGTCGTGCATTCTCCCTTCCTTCTCTCTACCAGCTTAACCCACTTCGTTGGTTCCCTGTGAATCATTGATTACGGTTTTATATACTTTGCCTAGTCTTTAAAAGTGCTCATACCGATTCGGTATTTAAGAACTGGCAATCGGGATGTAGGTAATTTTACCGATTTAATTACCGAATTGGTATGATTCGGTAATTACCGTATGGGCCTGGAGGCCCATAGGAATGAATGTCAATTACCGAATCGGTAAATACCGAATCGGTAATTGGGGGAAACATAGAAGGGTGGCAGGGTGTCACTTTGACACCCTGTTGCACCCCCCAATTGTGCATGGGTGCACATGTTGCAGACATACATGCCCTTAGGGCATGTATGTCTGCAACATGGACATACATGCCCTTAGGGCATGCATGTCTGCAACATGGCACTGTTTTAATAGCAAAAAAAATGCTTTTTAAAGGGTTTTCATTATTTACCACCAACTTCTAGTTGGTGGTAAATAACGAATTCTTAAACCCCTGTAGCACTGATTACAGTGCTACCTACATGTCAAGCTACAGATTCGGTAATTTTACCGAATCGTTTTTTTACCGAATCGGTAAAATTACTGATTCGGTAAAATTACCGAATCTGTATCTTGACATGCCCCTCCATCCCAAAGTCCAAATACCGGTAGGTAACGGCCGAAATCGGCCGTTACCGACCGGTATTTGCCTTCCTACATCTGGCCCTTGGTGTTCTCCTTGAAACTGAGGAAAAATGAAGCAGCTTTCAACATTCCATGTCAGAGTTTCTATTTGAGCTTATTTCATGCAAGCTAAAAATACCAGCAGGGCCGGTAGTATGGTCTGCAACCAAAGCACAATGATGCGCACCGGGAAAATACCAGGAACATTTTGGGTGGTAGTGCAGAAGAAGATAGAGGATAAAGAAGTTGGGGAAGTGGGTGTAACTCAACCTAGCCCATCCAAGAAGATATTTGGGTGAGACCTCCATTTGAACTTCCCTTTTAAAAGAGGAATGCAACTGGTATATACAGAGAAGGCAGGCTCCTTAAAACTCTAGGAATTTTTTAACCGGTAAAATAAAGGCAATTCCACTGGTTAGTTTGGTTGAATTAATTGAGATAGTGTGCAAAAAAAATCCTAAAATGACTCTACTTTTCCAAAGAAGTGGTGAAGAAAAGAGTTTTGGGATATGAAAGCCTGAGAACAAACACCTCAGCCAACTTAGTAAGAGACAGAATCGGAGTGTTGGAGGGTGTATTTTTTGGCCGGAAATAAATATTTTATTATTGTTGACTATTTTCACACACAAAATCCCTAAAAATGCCTGTTTGATTTGTCCTTCAAGAGGTAAAGGGGACAGTTATAAAATTCTATATTTTCAATTAAGAATCTCTCTTTTTATTGCTTTTAATGCTTGACCAATTTGGTTGTTATGTTATGATATGTTAGTATAATTTATAACGTGCACAAATCACCCTGGAAGGGGTATCTCGGCACCAAGCAAAAAACACAGGGGAAGCGGAGACTGCTACATTAGAAGAGTGCTGTCTTGAGTAATTTTCTGAATTGTCGATGTTCACTACACATTCGAATATGCAGAGGTAACCTGTTCCAATACAAGGGAGCTAGATAAGAGAAAGATCTGCCCCACGAATGGGTCCTTCTGACCCGCGAGACTGTCAGCAAAGATCTAAGAAGTCTAGATGGACAATAGAAAAACAGCCTACAAGATAAGCAACTGGGGCCGTTCTCAATCAAGAAATTATATGTTATGGAACATATTTTAAAGATTATTCTTTTACCGTCTGGTAATCAGTGCAGTCAATGCAGAAGAAGGGAAGATGCCGGTCTAGAAAGAAGATTGCAGATAAGTTGGGCGGCTGTGTTTTGCCCCACTTGGCGTCTAGATAACAAAGTCTCACTTGCAGAGGCCAATAAGGTGTTGCAATAATCCAAACGACTAATGACCAGTGCCTATACCAGAGTTTTCCTTACATAAGGAGAAAGGTGAAAACTCTCTTCAACAAGTGCATAGTGTAGAAGAAAATGCTGATACAGAGAGTTTGGTCAAATTGGACACCTAGGTTATTGACTACTTGTTTGGGATTTGGAGTTGTGCCAAGTTCTGAAGGCCACCAGTCAGGGGACCAAAGCTGTTGGGCCTTGCCAAACAACATGATTTCAGTTTACCAGCAGTCACCAGCAGGCAGTTTTCTGTCATCCAGTTAGCAACTGCAAACATTTGTTGGCTTTGGCCAGATCTTCATCAAAGGAGCATATGTGCTGCGTATAATCTGCATAAGATAATACCTCAAATACAAAGGCTTTAATGATCTTGGTAAGGGGGCCACATAGATGTTGAATAAGGTAGAGCTAAGACAGGAGCCATGTGGCACTCCCTTGTCCAATAGCATGGTGCTGGATTTATAAGAGCCCAAGGCAATAGTTTCGGTTCTGTTGGTAAGAAAATCCTTGGGCAAATGTAATGCTAATCCCTGGATTCCGATCAACCAAGGCTGACTCTGTGCTGCGGAAATGTTGGAACCCAAATTGTGATGGGTCCAAACATTTATTGACCTCAAGATAATCTTTGAGTTGCTTATTAATTGGCCCTTCTAGCAGTTTACCCAATAAGTGGGGCAGTGAAGTTGGTCGATAATTAATGAGGGTCATAGGAGACAAGTTTGCCTTCTTTTGGATCAGCATGACCTCAGCTGCTATCCAAGCCAATTGAATCTTGCCCATATTAACAGACAGGCTGAATAAAGAATATATGGGAGGAGCAAGCTGATTGGACAGGATAGCAGGGATCCCAAGGGAGCAGATGTCCAAGGTCCACTCGGATTTAGCTGTGATGAGTATTTTCTGTTATTACCTCTGGTGACAAATTGTTGAACTTGCATAAATTGGTGGAGCAGTTGGGGGGGGGGATTAGGAATAGTCTCCTGATCAGACGAGGTAGGAAAGTAGTGATAAATTACTATGATTTTATCTTCAAAATAGTTAGCAAGAGAGTCACATTATGATGCAGAATTGTTTTTGTGAGCGAGCACAGGGGTTGACAAAAGCATGAAGCACTTTAAACAACGTTTTAGATTAGTTGCCAGCCAGGTTAATTTGGTTGGAACTATGACACTTTCAAGCTCTTTTGAAGTTGCCATGATAAATCATTAAGGATGCTCCGTAGGCCTCCTTGTTCGATATAGACAGTGTCCTGCTCCATTGACTCTCCAGTTTTTTACAGGAGGCTTTCTCTTATCTCAATTTAGGCATGTGCCACCGTGCCTGAGCTCGATGTGTAAATGAAGAACACGTTTTGAGAGGGGCAACCTTAACGAGTGCCAACTTAAAGGCTCTAGGATAGTGTGATAGTGCTTGGTTCACATCCAGATTCGCAGACACAGCAGTAAACTCATACTCTTTATAGAAGGCCTCAGCAGTGACTTTACACCAAGATCTTAGTATACTTTTCATTCATTTCTTCGTTTTTTCCCTGTAACTATTATCTTTGGTTTCTGGAACTAGATTACAAAATGGTCTGTCTAGAGGAGGTGTTGAAGGGATTCACAAGTCAATGATGTTGAGTTTGTATAGATTAAGTCCAGTGTGTGCCCCATCATATGCGTAGGCCCATTGACTATCTAAAGTAGACCAAGTGCCGCTGGATACGAGGTCAATTGTGCAACTTCCACTAAGAGGTTCCCTGCCCATAAAAAAGTTTACGTGGCATACCATGTTTTTTACAATTCCATGGTTTCTACATTCCCAATTCGTATCTTAAGGTGAACCTATTTAAACCTATCGTGGGGTATGATTATAGTCCGCCCTTCTTCAGATAAGGACATACCCTGGGGTCATAATGCTAATCCTGTTTCTTCCAGGATTAACATGGGCTGGCACAAGTCCGTTTTTGGTTGATTTTGGTTGGAAGCACGAGTCAGTGAAGTAGCAAAGTGTGGAAAAATACATAGTCGGGAAACAACCTCCGGTGCACACGCAGCCCTGGCAGAAACAAAACTTAAGTCAAGCACAGAGAACGATTAAATCACCAATATGTTAAAAATTAACTCCAGATTCCCCAGTCAGTGTTTCTAATTGACTATGACACATTAAGGGGAGAGCTATTCTGCAAACATATGTGTTTATGTTGTCTTCTGGATGTTGGCTTTATTGTGCAGGGAAAGATAAATTATATAAGAAAAGTTATGTTTTTTTTCCAATGATCCACTCGCAGGCATGAAGAAGTCAATTTGAGTGACACATACCCTAAAAGGTCAGTAAATAACGAACTAATCATGGAATCAATGATGTCACAGAAATCAAGGCTTTGAAGCACTCCCGAGGCGTTTTTTTTTATGATAGAGCAGGCACATTCTGCACACGTAACGTCCAAAGAAGTATAACGTTTGCAAAATTTGCCCATCCAATCCCTATAATGAAAAATGAAATACAATGATTATATTACGTGCTTATTTTCTTCCACCTTCGTTCGGAGTGGAGGAACGCCATTAGTGGGATTTCTTCAGCTGGAGCAAATGTTTTCAGTCTGAAGTGTAGGTCTTTTCAATATTCTCATGTGCTGCATGTTGCATAATAGTTATTGCTTTTATTGCACTGAAAGCCCATTTAGCATGACTCAGAAAAGCTTACT
Organism: Lissotriton vulgaris; assembly: GCF_964263255.1. Taxonomy (NCBI): domain Eukaryota; kingdom Metazoa; phylum Chordata; class Amphibia; order Caudata; family Salamandridae; genus Lissotriton; species Lissotriton vulgaris. Next base: position 1,511,954,591 of record NC_141685.1, on the reverse strand, counting down.
TGAGGAATTAAAGTGCGAGGGCTTTGTGGTGACTGCTCAAAAGCTTTCTAAGGAAGGTCGCCTTCTGAATTTTAGAAAAACACTTGAGATAAGCCAATTTTAAAGAGGGCTTAGGGTGTACCCATCTCATCAGACCTGCTGTGAGCAATCAAACTATACCAAGGACGATATCTAATATTAGGTCGATGTCCCAGGGTGGTGGAGATAATGACCTTTGCCACCCTGGCACTCCTTTTTGAGTCCATTTTTATTATTGACTGCATTTTAAATGCTGGTTTGAATCTTATCTCTGGACACATTGATTCAATTATTCTTCAGGGCAACACTGTCCCTAACCCTGCAACGGGTGCTATGGTTATCGTGCATAATATTTAAGTGATAGCGCCCACAGCTCTTACAATGCACATACTCTCTTTGACATGGTTGGAGTTGTAAAATATCTTGTAGCAAAATTATAAAGAGGGCACAAGATCAAATGTATTATGAGTTATTTATTACAATGTTACTGAAATAAATTGTGTTGTGATATTTGTGTTATATTATGACTTTTTTAAATATATTTTTGTATAACCTATAACCCGGTTGCTGTAATTAATTTACTGATTTGGTGAAAAATATTTGTTGGTTTGCTCCTTTGGGTGTCAGGAGTTATCACTTTATAGAAACTCTCTATGAATCTCTTTAATTTTGTTATTTAATAAATTCCTTGTAGGTAGCTTTACCTTACAACATTTCTAATAGTGGCATTTTTTTAATATTAACTTAAAATCTGGCTTTCCTTTTTAAATAGGATTTTAAATTATAATTCAAATGAGTGGAAGAAGCATTTCTCCATAGGTTCTCAAACTGAAGTTAGCACTTACTAAGTGCAATAATGTAACTCAGTCTTAGTCTGTGAGAGAGATAGCCTTACTACAGTGAAAAATAAATACATTTAAGATACTCTATCAGTACATGCAAAACTTGAACACACATGTAACCCTTCCCTTTAACTCTTTCCCTCCTCCTACTTTTTGCTCATCGCAAACCTCCTCCTACTGCTATGATCTCCAAAATAAACATTTTCTAGACCATTCCCTCTTCTATCCCTCCTCTAATCTTTTCAATCCAACTAACAGATTCACATGTCCACCTCTCAAATTAATTTCATATTCCCCTATACTACACAAGTAAACTTGTTTTAAATAGTAACTTTTAACATTTACGAATGAGTGGCGAAGAGAAAGACGCACAGGTGTCAATGTGGGAGCAATCCCAACCAAGACATCAAAAACACAAATTGGCAGTATATGAACTGAAAGAGTTTGAGTCGCAATCAGTGTGCTAAAAGTGTGCTACATCTTGAACAACCAGGATAGTAAACAAAAAAGACATATTTGTTGCCCAACCCACTATGAGGACAGCCACAGAGCTGCTAGCTTTGTCTTCGCTTGTTACCTTTGGGTTTCTCTGTCTCACTAGTAATGTCCTCTGGGTCCATGTTACATCAAGAGTGGGACCTATAACTAACAATACTTCGAGCTATTTGCTTTGATCTTTTTCGCACTTTGATATTACAGACCAGGCTGTAAGACCACACGCGTAATAGTAAAACTCTGTTCCTTGTTCAGACCCTTCACATTCAGAGGTGGGAATTCTGAGATTTTCCAAAGGTGTACCACAAACAAATCAAGTAATTTCCACTTTGCCCAGCGAATATTGCCATTGGAGATCCGGAGGATGGCACTGAATACAGACGACTGAGAAGGACACTTTGGACGGGGCAATGAAGGTCAAACTGACTTGTGGGCAAGAGCCCTTGTAAGTGAATCCTGCCAAAGCCAGGAGTCGGTTCAGTGGTTCGATGCTTCCATATGTTTGCGAACCATTGTTGGCCCACAATACCCCCCCCCCCCCACACACACACCCATGATGAGGCACCTTAAATGCTCCCACAAAGGAAGGCGCACTCAGAATGCCCCTCAAAGGCTAGGGTACTGCCACACATTCTCAGAGAGCAGTGGTGAGGCTACTACTGCCCTGCCAGAGTGACTACTGCGTACTAGTGGGCAGGTACTTCAGTAAATTGTGCCCATGCGTGGCCTTCCAGTGAGCTGCTACAGAAAGTTCATGGCCTGAGATGATGTGCATGGGGTGAAGAGCTCCTACTACAATGCCTTATTTATTTATTGCATTTTTGGGATTATAATACTAAGACAATTTGCAAATGTCTTGCACTAGTTCAGTCAAAAATTCTCAGGCCTCTTCTTACAGCCCTGTTTCCGGGTGAACATAATGGACAATTTAAGTTTGCAAATTGCCACTTGTAATGATTTTGAATGTCAAACAGAAACTGCAATTTACTCCTCCCAGAAACCCGTCCACCGCTACAAGCGCTAGAATAAACGAACAACTCCGATTGACCTTCTGTGTGACCGGCCACTGCTCCAATGAGTCGGAGTTGTCGCTTGTGTCCTTGTTGTGCTATTGCCGCCGCTCCGTGCTTGACTCGCAGGTTTTAATGCGCATCCGAACACCTCTCATCCAGCAATAAGACGCCCCCGGGGGACCACTAGCAGAAAATAGGACACCAAGCCCATAATTAAAGTAATCTCTTTCTAGGCAGATGCCTCGGCTGGCGCTGCCGCCGCATATTACAAAAGGCATCGCGAGGGCTGTAAAATGTGCAGCAATTAGGGTTGGAAATGAGCAGCACCGATTTTTCAAGTGATTCAGGTCCGCGGACATGTGCACGCGGCGCTGCCGGGCTTTGATTCTCGGCCAAACAACTACTGTGGGAGCTGGGACCGAAAGCAAAGTCGATTCCGGCTTTTATCCGCCACGTCAGAAAAGCCCTTTGCACTTAGCGCAAGGCACGCCATCTCCGACGTGAAAGCTAATGCCCAACTGTGGATTTAGGAGGAAGGATTTGCGGGGCTTAACTCATTATCCATGGCTTCCATATATTTGCTCAAGCTAAACCGCCATTTCAAATAATTGTCCCGCGGACTCCGCGGCCTTGCACGCGCTCTGCCGCCACCATTAACTGGAAACGCATCCTCTGCTCTGCCTCCTCAGCCGCTGTCCGCGACATCCCGGCCATTGCCCTGGGGCTGTGTGATGTCGGGCTGGGCTGAAAAAGACACTTGCTCATGGTTTCGTAATCTTCTGCACACACAGGGGGGTCAGGGTTGGGTGACCTCTGTGGAGCGTGGCGTGGCCCAACGGTACACAGCGCCTGAGTGCAGCTCAAACAAACGCTGACCACGTGTGGGAAACTGGGAAATAGTAGGGGAAACCAGTAACGACTTCTGTTGAACATTGCAGCATTCCGTTGTAACACAATAGGCTGGAGACGACGACAGCACCCACTGACTCAACACATTCATGCGAAAGTTGGTGGGTGGTCAGGAGACCCAACCCTCCTGCAGAGCCATCATAGTAACAAGCATTTGCAATGCAAAAGGTCTCGCATTAGGAAAGTTTGAGCTATTGGTATTGTAAATGACACATTTTTTATTTATGTTTTGTTTTTGAAAATAGTGAAATTAATAGCTTTGTCATTTACAATGTCAATAGTTATAACTTTCGCAAATGTGACACCTATAGCATTTGTAATGCAATATGTGTTGTATTTACGTGACTTACATTGATATTACAAATAACAATGGTTTTTAATTTTTGTAAGTGAAATATTAACATCTTTTTGTTACATTTGTAATAAAGCTTGAAACATTGAGAGGACATATTTGAACCAGGTGTTGTTAAATGGTTGCACAGATTGATGCTGTGGTGGCGCTGAGTGATGTGATGGCGAATGAGTGATGCTGTGGTGTTTAATGATGCTGTGGTAGCGCATAGTGATGTTGTGGTGCCCCTGAGTGGTGCTGTGGTGGTGCGGAGTGATGCTGTATGCTATGCTATGTTTTGTTTTGCTATCCTATGCTTTGTTTTGTTATGCTATGCTATGTTTAGTTTTGCGAGCCTATGCTTTGTTTTGATATGCCATGGTATGTTTTGTTGTGTTTTGTTATGCTATGCTATGTATTGTTATACTATGCTATGCTTTGTTATGTTATGCTATGTTTTGTTATGCTATGCTATGTTTTGTTATGATATGCTATGCTTTGTTGTGTTTTGCTATGCTATGTTTTGTTTTACTATGTTTTGTTTTGCTATCCTATGCTTTGTTTTGTTATGCTATGCTATGTTTTGGTATCCTATGCTTTTTTTTGTTATGCTATGCTATGCTGCGTCATGTTATGCTATGCTGGTGAGGGTGTGTGAGGGTGAGGGGGTGTGAGGGGGTGTGAGGGTGAGAGGGTGTGAGGGGGTGTGAGGGTGAGGGGGTGTGAGGGTGAGGGGGTGTGAGGGTGAGTGAGGGTGTGTGAGGAAGTGGGGTGTGAGGTTGAGGGGGTGTGAGGGTGAGGTGGTGTGAGGGTGAGGGAGTGTGAGGGTGAGGGTGTGTGAGGGTGAAAGGGTGTGAGGGTGAAAGGGTGTGAGGGTGAGAGGGTGTGTGAGGTGAGAGGGTGTGTGAGGGTGAGTGAGGGTGTGTGAGGAAGTGGGGTGTGAGGTTGAGGGGGTGTGAGGGTGAAGGTGAGGTGGTGTGAGGGTGAGGGAGTGTGAGGGTGAGGGTGTGTGAGGGTGAAAGGGTGTGAGGGTGAAAGGGTGTGAGGGTGAAAGGGTGTGAGGGTGAGAGGGTGTGTGAGGTGAGAGGGTGAGTGAGGGTGTGTGAGGGTGAGGGTGTGTGAGGGTGAGGGTGATGGGGTGTGTGAGGGGGTGTTGGGGTGTGAGGGGGTGTGGGGGTGAGGGTGTGTGAGGGTGAGGGGGTGTCAGGGTGTGGGTGTGTGTGAGGGTGTGAGGGGGTGTGAAGGTGAGGGGGTGTGAAGGTGAGGGGGTGTGAGGGTGAGGGTGGGTGAGAGGGTTTTTGAGGGTGAGGGTGTGTGTGAGGGTGAGGGTGAGTGGGTGAGAGGGTGTGTGAGGGTGAAAGTGTGTGAGGGTGGGTGAGGGTGAGAGGGTGGGTGTGGGTGGGTGAGAGGGTGTGTGAGTGTGAGGGGCTGTCTGAGGGGATGTGTGAGGGGGTGGGTGAGGGGGTGTGAGGGTGAGGGGGTATGAGTGTGTGAGGGAGGGTGAGGGGATGTGAGGGTGAGAGGGTTGTGAGGGTGAGGATGTGAGGGTGAGTGAGGGTGAGTGAGGGGGTGTGAGGGTAAGGGGGTCTGAGGGTGTGGGGATGTGAGGGTGTGGGGGTGAGGGTGAGAGGGTTGTGAGGGTGAGGAGGGTGAGGGTAAGGGAGGGTGAGTGAGGGTGGGTGAGGGTGAGTAAGAGGGTGTGAGGGTGAAGGTGAGGGTGAGGGGGTGTGAGGGTATGTGAGGGTGTGTGAGGGTGAGGGTGGGTGAGGGTGTGTGAGAGTGAGTGTGTGTGTGAGGGTGTGAGAGTGATGGGATGGGTGAGGGTTTGAGGGTGTGGGGTGTGTGGGGGGTGTGAGGGTGTGGGGGGTGTGAGGGTGTGAGGGTGAGGGGGTGTGAGGGTGGGGGGGGTGAGGGTGAGGGTGGGTGGGTCAGAGGGTGTGTGAGGGTGAGGGGGTGTGTGAGGGTGAGTGGGTGATAGGGTGAGTGAGGGTGAGGGGGTTTGTGAGGGGGAGGGGGTGTGTGAGGGTGAGGGGGTGTGAGAGAGTTTGTGAGGGTGAGGGGGGTGAGGGAGTGTGAGGGGGTGAGGGAGGGTGAGGGGATGTGAGGGTGAGGGGATGTGAGGGTGAGAGGGGGGTGAGGGTGAGTGAGGGGGTGTGAGGGGGCAGGGGCGGCTCTAGGGTCATGGTGGCCCTGGGCAGGGAGCATAGGTAGGGGGCCCCGGAAGAGGGGGTCCGGGTGGGGCAGAGTGTGGAGGCCAGTAAAGAGGGGGTCGGGGGGGGGTCAGGGTGTTTAGAAGTGGAACTGAGCCGGAGGCCGCCAAATCCCTGCCAGGGGCCGCCACACACATATGTATCCATCCTCAGAGGATAAATATATTAAGGATATATATTGGTGTGGTGGCCCCTGGGGTTAGGTGGCCCTGTGCAGGTACACAGCTTGCACATGCCTAAGGCCGGCCCTGGAGGGGGGAGTGTGGGTGAGAGGGTGGTGAGGGTGTGAGGGTGAGTGAGGGTGTGTGAGAGTGAGGGGGGTGAGGGGGGTGAGGGGGTGTGAGGGTGAGTGAGGGTGAGAGGGTTGTGAGGGGGTGAGGGTGTGAGGGTGTGTGAGGGTGAGAGGGTGTGAGGGTGAGGAGGGGTGAGGGTCCGAAGTAAATGGTGGCAGGGCAGACATCATAAGACAGAGAGAGGAGACTGGTGGTGACTGCGTTGGTCAGTTTCAGAATCAGGAGGGGCAGAGTCAGCACAGTCTGTGAGGGATCGACATGTCTAGAGGCAAAGCATAGCGGATGTAGCATTGCAGCTAGCAAGTCGAGTGTTTTCAAGCTGAGTGTCCCTAGAGACATGGCAACACAGCAACAGCATTTGAGGAGCAAGGCTACTGGAAACAAGCACGGTAGGCTTTCACTTTCGTCGAGAGAAAAAAAAGTGCAGAGAATGCCGAACAAAACACGGCTTCCCCATGAAATGGATGAAAAAAATACAAGCTCTCGGCATTGCTGTGGCAGGGGCGGGGAGCGCATTCCTTTGAAGTCTGATGCCAAGGCTCAGACAAATGGTGGTGGGTAATGTGAACGCGGGAAGCGGGGAGCGACAGCCTTTGAAGTGTGATGCCGAGGCACAGACAAATGGAGGTGTGTGATGCGGCTGGCAATGGTGTGCCCGCGCATAGCTCACATGAACTGTATGCGGGCCGCAAGTAGGTAGACTTTTCTTTTCCGCTTACTATAATCTCGCCCATTTATCCCTGCGGGATATAATAGGCGAGACCTAAACACATGAGGAGCAGACAAGAGGCTGCGCAGTAAGTCACCCAAAAGCAGGAAGAGGTGACATCACATAATGCCCACTTACACAGGCTACAAAATACTTCCCATTTGATTTCTCATTTCCTCCTTTGTTTTGTTAATTGTTTTTGTTGACCCTTCATTCTTTTACAATTTTGTGTCTTCCTAGCCTACCTCTTCCTTTCCTCCCATTGTCCAGGTCAAATGTTCAATGAAAAATCCCATCAGAGCATTATTTAGAAAGGTAACGTGCTCCCCTTGCAAAAGAAGTTATAGTCGATGTGGCAAACAACATTTTGAAAAAGGGAATACAAATAATACAAAAGCAAATAAATTAAAAGCTGGGCGATATCCATAAATGTCTTACTGTCCAAGTGGTTTGAAGGGCCAGTCCTGGTATCTGTCAGAAGCAACCCTGTCCAAGTAATACTCTCCGAGCCTGGCTGTGGTAAGTCTTGCCACATGGCTAACAGTGTGTTTAGTGCCTCAGTTTACCTGCCTGTTCCAAAATGACCACTGATTGTTTCTTATTACCACCATGAACAACCAACCTGATGAGGAAGCAGTAGATAGGCAGTGGCCTTGTTTCACTGAGAAGTGCGAGCTGAGTTGAGATGATGTATAACTAGAGACTGGGGTGTACTGAAACAATGGACTTGCTGTTGTAAAGTTGTTGGAGGCTACTCTGACAATGTGATTTGAAGCAGAGCACAGTCTTTCATTTTTAGCCGTTTCACCAACAAAGGTTAGAGTTTACAGTGTGGTGAAGTAGGGATAGATTCACATCACAAACCAAAATCCTACGAAGATCAAATCAGTTACAGGCCATTGCGGATTACATGGGTGGATCGCCACAAACTGGAAAACAAAACTTGGCTCCAAGATTTCCAGCCCAAATTCTGTTTATTCACACTAAAATCATTTGCCATTCCACTACCAAAGAGGGATATTACAAGGGTCAAGGAAGCTATTCACCAGATGCTGATGGAGGCCAAATATTCATATGTCCAACATATATAATGGAAGTGGAGTGGAACCACTGCAAAAGCTGAAAATAATGCATTAGGTCAATTGAGAAAGGTAAATCTCATAGAGTTCTCTGTCACTCCAGCTGAACTATTTTGATTTATGTAAGAAAAAATACTGTAAAGAAGTCAACACTGACAGTAAAGAAAAGGCATCAATGAGGACATCCAGGGAAGACATGTTGGACCACCAGGCAGCCACACTCAAAGTTTAATGAATCATCCAGATGCGGACTCCAGAGTCCACAGTAACACTAAAAAACACATCACCAGGGACAACAATTTGAATTGCAACTGAGACAACACCTACTGGGTTAAACTAATTTATGGCCCTACCCAGCTCATTCCAATATTACCTTCTGGTATAATCATTAGCTAGACAACAAAACAAACACTTTTATGGGGAGCCAAACAAAAGGATTTCTGATTAATTCAATACTAATCAGTCATTTATCACAATTCTGATTTTCAGACTATTTATTTAGTACAAAAGCATACAACACACTTAATTTCTGTTAAAAAAAAGACTCCTCCAGGGGCGTGGCCAAGATGGCGGGCTGAGCGGTCGCACTTGCCGAGGGCTCCCGGACCCCTGAATTTCTGCACCGCTTGGAAACCGCTGATTCCCCCCCGGATCAAGCGGCCACCGAGCCTGGTGCTTGCGGTGGATGTGTGGAGAGCCCGCTGAGCCTGGTTAGCGCCGTCGGGGACGAGATTTTGGCCGGTGTAGCCCAGATCGGACCCCGCTGCATGACCCGATTGGGAGCTGGAAGCCGCGCGTCTCCCGACCCTCGGAGCGCGACGGGGTGATCGGCCCCTGAGGTGTGAAGTCCGCGGTGGTGCATGGGCTGGTGGAGTTGGATTCGGCGACGGCTCCGCACGAGGCTTGGAGCTGTCCAGCAGTAGCTGTACGGAGCGGAGCGGAGCGGAGACGCAGAGCAGTGGCGGAGTCGGTGCCCCCTTGCTACGCCAGCCCGCGGCTCGGCGAGGCCTGCCGGTGGGGGTCGCCTCGGCTGGTTATCTGTGCGGATCTGGGGACCGAGTCTTTCGAGGTTACCCTCTCCCTGACGCAGCGGACCCCGGTAGCTGTGGCATTGTGACTTGGCCCCCTGACCGGATTTCTGGTTTTTGGGTCGGAGAAGGACAAAGGGTCTCCATTTTGGGCGTTGTCCCCAAGACACTGCTGAGCGGCCATTTTGTGGGGACTCGGCCGGGCAGCTCATCCCCTCGCTCGCTACGGACACTCCCGGCTGGCATATAGCCGCTTTCTCTGCTATTCAGCGAGTCTCAGTGTTTGTTCTCGCTCAACGATGTCGAATGCCAGGGGACAGCGAAGAGGCGACCGGACCTTGCCGGAGATGCTGGGACGAGGCGCCCTACGCAGCGGAGGTGCTCAGCTGGCTGCGACCTCCCCGGCTCCAGCCAGGGGGGCGGAAGGAGGAGAACCCCCGGTGACGAGGTCCTTTCTCGAGTCCCTGTTTAGCTCCCTGAGGGAAGACTTCCAAGCACTCAAGAACGAAGTGGCCGGGGAAGTCCGCGAAGTGAGGAGAGAGATGGACTCCCTGGGGGACCGGGTGAACACGGTGGAGGAAGCGGGCCACTCCAGGGATGAGGAGATCACCCATCTGCAGCAGGAGGTCATACGGCTCCGGGAGCAACAGATCGAGCTACAGGCCCACGCCGAGGACCTTGAAAATCGGTCCAGGCGGAACAACATTCGGGTCCGCGGAGTGCCGTCTGGTGAAGAGGGGGAAGACGTGACGGCATATCTGGTGGCCCTCTTCCGAGCGATCCTGGGAGAGCCGGAGGACTTTCGGATTCGCATTGACCGGGCGCACCGGGTGGGTCGCCCCCGCAGGGCTACGGCGCCCGCCCCGGACATTTTGGCATTCCTCCCGAACTTTCCTCTGAAGGAGCGGATCCTCCGTGAGGCACGAGGGCAGCAGCCTTTTCGATTCCGAGACCACCCTGTGACACTGTTTCAGGACTTATCTACGGTCACGTTGCAGAAAAGGAAGTCCTTCAAGATCGCTACGGACTTCCTTCGGGAGCATGAAACGCAGTACTCCTGGGGGCACCCCTTCCGCCTGATCTTCAGGTGGAACGGGGTCTTACATCAACTTCGGTCCCTTCAGGATGTTTGCGATGTGCTGGGCCTTACTGCAACGGACACGGATACCCCGGCCCCGCGACGGAGGCGCAGCAATCGTAACGGCTGGCAACGAGCTGAGGGGGGGGCCTCTCCCCCGGCGGAGCGCCCGGGCTCGCCTGCAATCCGGGCTGAAATGGCGGCTGCCATCCAGGAGGCCTCCAGAGTGGCGACGAATGGCGAAGTGGCCTTGACGGCCTGAACTCACTCCGGGGGGAGTCTACTTTAGCATATTCTTATTGCAGGTGCGGGGTTTCGGGGGGTGGCGCGGGAGGAAGGGCGAGTGCGAAAGGTGGTGGCTGGACGTCCACTAGGTTGACTTTCCACGGCCTTGCCCGTTTGGGCCGGACTGGGACAATGTTTCTTGTGAAAAGTTCGAGAAGCGGGGGAAGGGGTCGGGGCGGTTGGGTAGTTGTTTCGTTTTTGGGACCTAGAGGGGGGGCCAGTTGCGAGGGGTGGCGCGGTTTTGTTGGGGTGGGGGTGGGGGGGGGGGTTTTGGTTGTGGGAGGTTGGGGTCCGGGGACTGTACTGTGCCAATGGTTGATTCAACGTTGCTCTGTTTTGAGGTCTCGAAAGTGGCCTTCTGTGTTTGCTGACCAGGCTTCGCCTACTGATATGTGCTTCCGGACCTCTCTCTTAGATGGCTCTTAAGGTGCTTACTCTCAATGTGAAGGGACTGAATAATCCGGTTAAGCGGCGGGCAGTGTTGTCCCTGTTGGAAAATTCACAGGCGGACATCTGCCTGTTGCAGGAGACCCACTTGCTAGCTAAGGACTGCACACGGATGAGAACCCCCAGGTTTCCCACTCAGCTATTTTCCTCTAGTACCTCCAAGACGGCAGGGGTGGCCATTTTGTTTTCTAGAAGGTTCAGGGGTGAGGTTGTGAGCAAGGTGGCGGAGCAGAAAGGAAGACTCCTGGCATATAGAATCAAGGTGGGGGGCTTAGCACTGACTGTAGGCTCCGTTTATTGCCCCAATGATCATCAGGACCAATTCTTACACAGGGCCCTGGACGACGTTGCATTCACCTCTGATAGGCACATAGTGTTGGGGGGTGATTTGAATCTGGTTTTTGATGCAGCGCTGGATAGGTCTGTGCAGCGGCGCCAGCAGTTGGGTGAGCTCTCGGGCTCGATTCGAACTCGACTTGCGGAGCTGGATCTGCATGACTTGTGGCGAGGCCTCCACCCCACCACCCGCGCGTATTCTTATTTTTCACACGCCCATAGATCCTATGCGCGCTTAGACCACCTTTTAGTGTCGGGCCCGCTGCTTCTTTTGGCTTCGAATGCAGACATGGGGGTCCTTTCCCTTTCTGACCACGCCCCAGTTGAGGGCACTTTCACTCTTCCGCCGGCGGCTCGGTCGAGGGGGGTCTGGAGGCTCCGAGATACGCTTTTGCATAGGCGGTCGGTAGTGGAGCAGATCAGGGCGGCCATTTTGGCTTTTCAGACCGTGAACGATAATGGGGACACCTCCCGTGCAACACAGTGGGCGGCCCTGAAGGCAGTGCTCCGAGGTGAATTCATCGCAATTTCCGCTGCCGAGAATAGGGACCGGCAACTTAAGAGGGATGAGCTCACCCAGCAGGTGAAGGAGCTGGAACAGGTTCATCACAGGACAGGGGCCCCCAGGGTGTGGAGGCAGCTGAAGGCGGCGCGGAAGCTCCTGGCAGCCCTAGACACGGATCGGGCGGAGTACGCAGTGCTCCGCCTGAAGCACAAATATTACACGGGAGGCGATCGATGTGGGCGGCTCCTGGCTAACAAACTCAGGGTGCAGCACCAGCAGCACCGAGTGAAGGAATTGCTAGACCCGGCCGGAGGCAGAGTCACGACAGATGACCACATAGCAGACGTCTTCCGCGGCTTTTATGCGGACCTCTACTCCGGGGAGCCCCCTTCGGCCCAGGCTGAGGGGGACTACCTGGACTCGGTTCCGCTTCCGTCGCTGACTCAGGATCAGGCTCAGTATCTGGAGCGTGACATACGCATTGAGGAGGTGGTCACGGCGATATCCCGGCTCAAACTGGGCAAGGCTCCGGGCCCGGATGGCTTCATCCCGCTGTTTTACAAAACCTTCTGTCAGGAGCTGGCGCCTCTGTTGACTCGCCTTTTTAACTCCTTCGCAGAACCGGGGGCCATCCCATCCGAATTTCTTCAGGCCACGGTCTCAGTGATCCCTAAGCCGGGCAAGGACAGGACCGCTTGTGGGTCCTACCGTCCCATTTCGCTGCTGAACACCGACTTGAAGGTGTTCACCAGTATCTTGGCGGCACGCCTGGCGTTGCATCTCCCTGGCATGGTTGACGCGGACCAAGCGGGCTTCGTGCCCGGTAGGCAAACGGTGGATAATACAAAGAGGGTGACGCACATTCTCGAGAAGGCCTCTAGGGTCCCTGGAGAGAGGATGCTCCTGTCCATTGACGCGGAGAAGGCCTTTGACAGGGTGCACTGGCCCTACCTTGAGAAAGTTCTGAGCAAATTTGGGATAGGGGAGAAGTTTCGTCACCTGATCTTTAACTGCTACCGGTTTCCATCTGCGGTGGTCCGGGTGAACGGCGGCAGCTCTCGACCCTTCCCCATTGAACGGGGCACAAGACAAGGGTGCCCGCTCTCCCCTTTGCTCTTCGCCTTGTACATGGAGCCATTTGCCCAGAGAGTTCGGCAGAACCCTGACATTATCGGTGTCCAGATGGGAGGGTTTCGCCACGCGATTAGCCTGTACGCGGATGATGTCATACTGACACTGGATGACCCGCGGAGATCGCTTCCGGCCTGTGTGGAGGAACTGAACTTATTCGCTGATGTGGCGGGCTTTAAGGTGAACCTGGGTAAGTCGGCCGCCCTAGATATCTCGCTCTCTGCTGCCACTAGAGTGGAACTGCAGAGGCTTTACCCTCTGAGCTGGTCCAAGGACCAGATCCCGTATTTGGGGATCCTGCTGGCACCCTCCCTCCCGGAGATGGTCAAGGCCAATTACGCAGCTCTAGGCACTAAAATCAAGGAAGAACTGGGCCGGTGGGATAAAGGCACGCTGTCGCTACTGGGTAGGGTATCCGCAGTGAAGATGACCCTTCTGCCTCAAGTGCTTTACCTCTTCAGAGCATTACCGCTCCACCCCCCTGCGGGGTGGCTTGCGGAGACTCAGACTGCCATTGCACGATTCGTGTGGCAGGGCCGTAGGCCGAGGATCAAGAGAAGCATCGCTATGCTCTCACCGGAGTCCGGAGGGCTGGGAATACCGGACTTACGGAAGTATTTTCAGGCCGCCCAGCTCCGATACCTCGTGGAATGGAGCCGGTGGGAATCAGATAAACACTGGTTGTTCCAAGATCAGGCGGTGGCGGGTCGGACGCTGCAGGAAGTCCCATTCTTGAGGAGAGCCCATCGGCCTCCCAATCTTTACGCGTCCCTGGTGACGCGGGTCCCGCTCCAGACGTGGGACTCGGTGGCTGCCAGATGCGAGCTGACTACCTTCCCCTCTCCCTTCACGCCGCTCATTGGCAACCCGGACTTCGGCCCGGGGCTGGAACAGGGAGCCTATGAACGCTGGCGGGTGGCCCGCTGCTGCACTCTGTACCACTTGTACTCCCCCGAGGGAGTTGTCTCCTTCCAGGACTTGCAGAGGGATTATGGCCTCCCTGAGACGGAACGCATGCGATATATGCAGGTCCGCCACTGGGCATTACAACCCCAAGTGCGCGACGCGGCACACAGGGAGATCACGGAATATGAGCGTTGGTTAATTACTCGCACATCGGACGCCAAACTGATCTCGGACCTGTATAGGATGCTGCAGCCCCCCTCATTTCACATTCACAACCCTGGTCGGGAACGTTGGGAGCGAGAGCTTGGGCGTGAGCTGAGTCATAAAGAATGGGACCACATCTCCTACCGCGCGCGCCACTCGGCCTATCACACGGGTCTTACAGAGACCTTTACTAAGATTTCGACCTACTGGTACCGCACTCCGGAGAAACTGCATGAGATGGATAGGGCGATACCAGGGACGTGCTGGCGCAACTGTGGCAACACTGGTACACTGACACACATTCTGTGGGAATGCCCCCTGCTGGCTCCGTACTGGGAAGAGGTCCTGAGCGAGGTTGACAAATGCTTCGGGATAGAACTGCCTAGGTTTCCGGCCTATGTCCTGTTGGGGTTGCCGAATGGGTTGATGTATCCCCTTAGGTCCAAGAGGGGTAGACAGATCGCAATTGCGCTGGGGTCAGCGGTGCAGAATATTCTCATACACTGGCGCACTACAACACTTCCTTCTGTAGTTGGTTGGCTGCACAGATTGTGGCACGTTCTTGGAATGGAAAAGATGTCCTTAGTGGCCCTGGGGGATACGGATACCTTTGAGGAATTGTGGGAGCCCTTTCACAGCCTGTTATGCTCTGAGTTCCGAGAGATTACCTGCCCTAGATATCTGCGTCTGTTGAGGCTGACGCCGCCGCCGGACCCGCCTGCCTGAATGGGTGGGGTCGGTGTTGCATAGTAGTGATTCATTGAGAGTTCACAGTGGCGGAGACTGTAGATGCTGGCACAGTACAGGGGGTGGGTCGGGAAAGGGTTGTTTGGGGTTTAGTTTGGTTGGGTAGGTTTTTTGGAGCGGGGTAGTTTCCCCCCCCTTTTCCTCTCCTCACTCCTCCCCTCCTCTCCCCTCCCCCCCCCCCCCCCCCCCCTCCCCTCCCCCCGTCGTTAGTCCGTACCCACAGGTGCTGAAGCTACGCTCCCGAGTTGGATGGAGCCTCTCACGAATTATGATTGCATTGATTGTACTGGCTGTATGATGCGCACTGAAGCGCGGATCTTGTGGGTCACCTGTTTCTTACCCCTCTGTGTCCTTTCCCACCCTGCTTCAATAAAATACTTTAAACCTAAAAAAAAGACTCCAACCGGACAAGAGTTTTCTTGATGTTCTGTACTTAATATATTGTAAATTGCATGCCATTACAACAATTTTTTAAAAACATTTACAATGCATTCCATTACATCTTATTATACATTTACAACGCATACCATTATAATACACACCATTACATTGCATTTAAGGTAAGTGTTGGATAGTGTAGGGGTAAACATTACTAATCTAACTCCAGGGGGTGCAACAGTAGGGTAAGTGTTGGATAGTGTAGGGGTAAAAATTACTATTCTAACTCCAGGGGGTGCAACAGTAGGGTAAGTGTTGGATATTGGAGGGGTACTATGCGTTGTAATGGTATGTGTTGTAATGCCTGCGTTGTAGTGTTCTGCGTTTGTAATGTCATGCGTTGTAGTGACATGCAATGTAATGGTTGCATTGTAGTGACATGCGTTGTAAAGGATGTTGCGATGTAATGACTGCGTTGTAAATATAGTGCGATGTGATGACTGGGTTGTACAGGTTGTTTCCTGTATATTCATTCACTTGTAGTCTGATCAATGTTACCTACATACAGCAAACACGTTTCACAAAATTCCTCTGCTTCCTCGCTCTTTAGGATTAGAACACAATGAGTGAGCCAAGGTCCTACATCACTAAGGACAGATAGATTTCTTTCCATTTTAATGGTTTGATAGAAAATAGGATTCACATTCCATCACTTGTATTTTAGAGTACAACCAGAGAATCAAACCTGAATTAGAGTGAGCCAAGGTCCTACATCACTAAGGACAGATAGATTTCTTTCCATTTTAATGGTTTGATAGAAAATAGGATTCACATTCCATCACTTGTATTTTAGAGTACAACCAGAGAATCAAACCTGAATTAGAGTAGTGTCAGAGAATAAGGACAATTTCAAAGAGAGATAATGTTCAAGCGGATCATACATTTCAAATTAGTTTCCATTATATGGGCCAAATGAAAGCTTTGCATGATGGCCTCTTGGGTTTCAGAAACTTTCTTATATCCAGGAGGCCATACTAATTTAACTCACAGCAATGGATTGCTTTCATTTTCTTTGTCTTAATCCCACAGAAGCATATATTAAAGGTATGTAGCAAAAAAAAAAATACAAAGCACTTAATTTACTTTAAAAAAATCGGTCAGTAAGGATTGTTAGGGATCAGGGATGGATGGAGTTTAGGGTGGTGAGGGATTTTAAGGGGTCAAAGAATTGTGGGGTTTAGGTGTATAAAGGGCTTTTTACTGTTCAGGAATGGGTAGAGTTTAGGGATAGTGAGGGGTTTTACTGTTCAGGGATGGATGGAGTGTAGGGGCAGAAAGGGTTTCAAGGATAGGTGTCGTTTAGGAGTCAGGGATGGGTGTAGTTTGGGTGTAGTGAGGGGTTTTCAGGTTTCTGGGATAGGTGGAGGCTAAGAGTAGAAAGGGCTTTCAAAGTTATGGGATGGGTGTGGTGATAGGTTTTTAGGGGGCACGGTTTGAAGATCATTAGGGTTGTGATGGGGCAGGGATGGATGCTGTTTAGAAGTGGTGAGAGGTCAGAAAATTAAAAGCGTATGAAGTAATTGTTTGATAATGTGAAATATATGTATCTGAAGCAGCCTCCAAGAAAACTATTTGTGAAAGTAAGACCTGTAACTATCGTATTTACAGCTTTAAAAAATAAGCATGCACGAGCTAATTTCAAACCAAAAGACTTCTATGAATTGGCTTCAATAAAATGGTAAATGCCATTCATTCTGAAAATTCCAATTAAACATTTTAGGTGAAATGGTTTCTCAGTAATGGTATTCCATGAAATCATGTTTCTATTAAATCACATACAATGGTGAAAGAGTAGGGCTATGCAACAAAGGTCATCCTCATGACTGACTTTTACTGCTGACCTTTTTCATTATTGTTCTGGAGGGGTGTGAATTCCTGAGTGTAATTCAGGTAATATTCTGCAAAGTTTAAAACCTTCACCCTTTTCAAAAGTTGCAGTGTTTTGTGAACTTTTCAAAACCAAGTTGAGTGAAAATTCATGCTAAGAAATGTGTTTCTTATTACTGGGTAAAGTTTCCTATTTTTGAGGATACTCTACTAAAAGTCATCTTTTGCAGTCATTTTTTTCAGCAAAACTTTTGTAAGGTATCTTACTCACACTTTTTAAATCTAATTTCGGAACGAACCGTCGCATGTTTGTGCAGTTGTGATAAAAAATGATTCACGAAATGTTAGGAACATGCACACCCCTACATACTTATCCAAGGTAATGTTATGCCTGCTGGTGGCATAAAAATTGAGATGATTGAAATCTATGTTCAGTGTTTGTTGGCTATTTAAAAATATCTACAACTATCTTAATATTATGTTAATCGTTCGACAATGCATCTGCCTTACAAGGAAGGAAAGATGGCGTCGCCCTTTGTGAGACTTTCAACCTGAGACTCTCTGTCCCGAACAGATGTTGCAGTCCCACCAGCGGCAGTGCTACACTTCTGCTGTCCTGACACTGATTCCTACTCTCGTAAGATGCTCCAGGCCATGTTGCCAGCTGGAGAGCTTCCTTCCATAGGAGGCCCCGGTGGGAAGCCTGTGGTGAACTGTGCAGGGACATCTTTCACAGCACAGATGCAGGGTATTATTATCATTGCTATAAATAGATTCAAGGTTACATTTATTCGCACTACACATGTATTTGTGGTGGAAGAAAGAGTTTTGCAACAAATGAGACACGTCCACGCAGATAGAAAAGAATGTTCAATAAGAGCCATTGTTGTAGGACTTCGGATTCATATACAAATGTAGTTACTCTGGTATAAAATCTGTAGTAATGGTCATGTTGCACTTTATGCTGAAGGAGCACCTTGTGGTTTGCTAATACATTTGATTCAATTTAAACAAAATATGTACTAAACTTTCAGTGAAACTGCGTAGGAGCCTCAGATGATCATTTAAACTGTTATGCAGATTGCAAGGGGTAGATAGAGAGGGTACGAGCATAAGTTGCAGTTACCATTCAGTCAAACTGAGCTTACAAAATAAGCTGGTCAGAATTTCATCCACAGCATACATGATGGCACAGCTTGTTGCTGCGCACATGCGTGACTTTGTGACGTGTTCATCCAATTCGTACTTTTTGCCAAACTCAACACGACAATATTTATGTACACCTGAACCAGTGTGTGCACCTCCTCTTTAAATGAAGTATCCAATCTAAGGGGTGAGAGACTTTTAGCTGCATCATCCTCCATCTTGTGTGGGAATGTGACCCAACAGAGGAAAGCACCCGAGGGATGGCAGACTCCACTGCGTGATGTTTGGGAGCCAGTAGAACATAGTATATGTTAAAAAATATGTATCTTTCCTTCTGGCTACTAACTTAGATAGAGGAAAAATTAAGTGAGGGGACCCAACACACAAGTTACAGACAGAAAATCCTTCCAGTATGGACAGAATTCTTAGAGAAATTGGCCTGCCCTGTCTATAGGCAGCAATATAAAAGAAACATACATGATACGCTGCAACTTAAAGGAATGCTTAGTAATTATGGCGGGATAATTATGGTCAGAGACCACCTTCCTCCTGTTCTCTTCCCACCCCTAAAACGGTGACTAGGGAGAGGCTGAAAGAAGTATAGACTACTCTCTTCCATCCTCTGGCTTGTCCTTCCTGGGGAGGGGATGGCAGCCTCTTCTTCCTGTCCTCTGAGCCGTGGAGCGGAAACCATAAGGAGAGGCCCCAACCAAAGTCACTCCACAGCCTGGTCAAAGGACCCAGGAGTAAAATCTATGGACTACCCTTTCAACCCATTGCATATAAACCTGATGTCATTTCATTGAAATCTGAGGAGCAGAACTGCTGAGGTGTGATCCACAGATAGCATGCCTTCTTTCAGCTATCCAGCCTACACCTTGGGGGTGGGGCGCAATACTCTAGAATAGAATCCCCCCTCCAGTTACCTGTCCAATTTTATATGTCACTTCTAATGTAAAAGGACCCCGCAAAAACTTTGACAGGCCTGAATTCACATGAAATATATTCAAAACCACCCGATAATCATCTTTCATATCTAATGCACCCGGAAATCACAATCAACTAAATACGTTAGATGAATTTCAGAAGATGCTTGCACAAAAAATGTACCACGTGAGGCATCCATGAGCCTTGATTCAAATCTGTTGCATCAAGAGCCGTTCTCAGCATCTCATACATCCAGGAACCATGCTCTACTTCCGGATTCGTCCTGAACACACTTTACATTTGAAGCATGTGTCATGTGTCTGAAATAGTATGTACTCAGGAACCAAGATTCACCTCTCACTGGTGGTCTGTTTTTGGTCTTGCCGCCAACCTGGGTGGTACTGCTGTCTAGGAACATTGGATTTCACCTAAAGGAAGTGCCACGGCCACCATCTTGTGGGACATTATAAGGGATTTTTTCACTTCTATGTGGGACAAACAGTGGAATGTTTACGAATGTATATATATTTTTTCAAAACAGAGCGGTGCTCCTCATTACCTGAGCTGCAGCCAGGTGAGGCGCTATCCCCACACAAATTGGGTGAGTGACAATATGCTGATATATACACATATTTGACATATATAAATATTGATTTACAAAAATTCATCAAAAGAAAAACAACTGCTGTTGAGTGTATTTTTCTTACAAAATGCGTCTCTTTTCATCTTTCTTCCCATTTGACATGACGATATTATAGATTGTGGCGGAGTTTTGAACCTGAAATGCAGGTGATATGATTCCATTTTATCTTTACATTTTTCACTAATTCAACAGCAGTAGCAACACCTAGGTCCAGATGAATGCATTAGTACTTTCCATCTATGCAGAAACATGTTGACCACTATTTGCTGAACAGATATTATGTTAAATCTGTTTATTCACTATTGTTTTTACTCTTGGGGCGCTGAGAGAAAATATTAAAATTTTCACTTCTACTCAGTCTTTTCCACTTTTAGTCCATCACTAGTCACATCTTTGCACTGCTTTTTTCAGTTGTCTACTCACACTGACACCGTCCACTAGGTGTTAACAAAGAGTCTTCAGCTCTCACAGTCCTCCTACATTCTTGTGACTGTGATCGCACTAGCTCCGGGGTAAGGAGAACCCATATGATGTAAAAGTGGCGGTACAGATCGACAACTGATGGGAACATTTTCACCTACCCTTGGGTTTGTCTTTCCCAGTAGAATAATCACGTGCACTGTGTTATATTTAATCACGTGGTGTTATTTAATGATTTATTTCACAATACTTTCTTTTGTCATGTCAAGGTTTTCTGGTGAAGAGAATTCCTTTGTTTCTGTCTGACTCCTAGATACTTCTTATGTAATTTATGTCTTTGTTAGGGGCGCATATCTAGTTGTGAGACTTTAAACCAGCCCTTGGACCCTCTTCTATGTAGTGAGTATTATGGGGACATTATGACCACCATCAGTGTGCCAGGCAGCAGTAGTCCACCACCAGCCCTGCCACTGCCAATCACTCTTGCAAATGGCAGAGTATAGCCAAGGCATGCACAAAGAGAAAATAGACTTAGTTTGAGGATTAGACTGTGTGGATAAAGAGTGAGAGAGTGTGTGTGTGTATGTTTGTGTGAGAGAGAGACATGGGGGGCTGTATATTATTAGCTAAGTGTCTTTATTGATGACATTGCCAATAAGTAGATGCACAAAGCTCTTGGCATTCCCTATTGTTTGCACTCCATACGCAATGCTGTCTATAGACAGGCTCAGAGAACGTTAATGGGCGGGGAATTAAGCTTACTAAGGAGACCAGGAAGAAAACACTGGTTAGATGGATAGTTAGTCCGTACCGTAAACTCGACAGATTTGGTTTAAGGTCAAGAAGTCTTCTTCAAGGTGAAGTAAATGAGAAGCAGATTTCCTTGAAGAATATCAAAAGAATGTTTCCCATACAGTCTGCACCACACCAAGATTTTGAAGAGTCTACAAAGGTAGGCTGAATATAGGCATCTAATTGGGTGGGAAAGTCATTAAACCTTGATGGGCTATCTTGGTGTGCTTGCATAGAGGGCATTACTTGCTTTTCAGAGATTAGCGACATGGTTCGAATTTATTAGATCAGAAGCGAGGTTGCCAGCCTACTTTTGTGCTATTTGTAAATCAGCAAGTGTCTAGATGGAAGGCTGAATACACGAAATTACAGTATTTAACTAAGGAGAGTGTTTCTGCATGTCAAGAGCAATTCAATGAAGGTAACGTAGAACACATAGATCGGAAAATCTCCCGTACAGCCAATTCCTTCGTTTGAGGAGAAATTGCAGCTCAATTACTGACTACAAAAGTCAAGCGAATGACCTATGTGACAAACTACTGGTTCGTCAATATCCAAAGAAGGTGATCAACACATGCAAGAAACGTGCCCGCAACCAACCAAGAGAAGCACTCCTAGAGATGTGTCCTAAATTGAAGGAAGATAGGATCACATGCGTAACTACTTACAGCCCAGTCACCAACCAAGTGAAGAAAATAATCAACAGAAACTGGAGAATAGTAACATCTCACAATCTGAATTGGCCTAAACCGATGTTTGCCAACAAGAGAAGTCGCAACATCAAGGACTTGCTGGTGCACACGAGACCTCCACCCAAGAAAAAGAAAGACACACCTGGACTGTGGAATAACAGTCCAGTAACAGGCCATTACCCATGTGGAAACTGCACAGTCTGTGACACTACAAAACCCACAAAGGAACTACAGCTGCTTCCCAACTTCAATTGGAATTTAAAAAAACATACAAACTGTAACACAAGCCATGTCATTTACATGATAACTTGCCCGTGCCAAATGAGATATATTGGCATGACCTGTCGCAAAGCAAAACAAAGACTTTGCGAACACCGCAGCAATGTGAACTGCAAAAAAACAACCACAAAAATGTCAACTCACTACAAAGAATCTGGGCACTCTGCGAATGACTTACAGTGGGTCATCCTGGAAACCCTCGAAACTGTGGACAGGAATGCAGCTAAAATTTTATAAAAACAAAAAAAAAAAAATTATTTGAAAAAGAGCAACGTTGGGTGCACAGACTTAAGACAGACAGTGAGGGCCTGAATGATGCCGTTCCGTGGTTAAGTCTTAACAAATAATTGATATTTTGCCTGAATTACGAATTTCCTAACGTTCTTTGATTATGAGAAAATTTCGAATGAGCACTTATAGAGTACATTCTCATAAACTCCATGTGTCTATTTTCAAGCTAGAAATTATTACAATTCTCATCTGAAAATTAGGTATAACAATTTAGCACAACTAATAAGTACAAACACTCGAGTAACTCTTCAGTTTCCATTACTTTGCAATAAAAGAAGACAAGTTACACACTGGCGATTGATTCCGGGTCACCAAGGGCAGAGACAGCACAAGCTGCTAGACGGGTGTTTGAAGGCTAGAGGTATCGAGGAGCATTGTCCTTTTCGTTATGGAGTAAACTGCAAGTATTAAAACCCCTTTACTAAACTTCCTTTTTTTCCTCTCTAAAACAGTGAAGCCTCCTCCTAACTGCCATGGTTCCCGAGGAGACAAGTCTTACATAATGTAGAGGTACATTCTATAAGGTCTAGTTACGCATAAGCGCATGTGAAGACCCCGCTTTGTATTGAGTTTTGCTTAGTTTTAGACTTTTGTCAGAAGTGCTACTTTTTGAAGAGAATCTTTTTCTGAATAGGCTTTCCGTAGTGCGCATTTTAAGAGACTATAGCGGCAATATGCACATGTTCAGTTTTCAGAATACATGTAGAACGAGTGCTTGGTACCGTCTAATAACGAATGCATGTACTTTTAAATAATTGTAAGAGTCTATACTCGAACAGGTATTACATAGTTATACCAATGTCTAAGATAATCGTGATGACACAGTAAAATTGACTAGCGCCTTGGATGTCATGGCAATGTAACAATAGAATTGCACATTAAATTAAATAGCGCTTTCAATATCAGGGCACTGTAAAGGAATGATCTCATGACGCCTAAATACAATTTTGGGATTTATACATCACAATATTCCGCATAGAATTTTGAGAATGAGTAAGTTGACGCTTAATATGAATGTGACTGAGTTTAGTATTGCACAACTCGTTTTTAATTATATGTTTTTTAATAATATGCTTCTTAATTCTCAACTGTGTCTCTATGTCATTGTACATTGCTGAAGTGTCTTTTCCCACTTATTCGCTACAAATGCGGTTGCACTATCTCCCTTTTCTTTCATTACAGGTACAATGTGACCTACTACCACAAAACGAATCAGGTTACAAATGTACCTTTTCTCTTTTTTCACTTAATCACTTTATGGTCCTGAGGAAAGCCGACTGACCAATAGGCAGATAAGGCTGAAACATGTCGACTACTTTTAACCTCACAAGATTAGTGCGCTAGAATTCCTAAATAATTCCATAGCGACACGCCTTAACCTTTTACCCGAATCCAGAAATATTAAAGTTGAACCTCTGGCTGTCCGGGTATTTTAGAACACCTTTATAGCACTATTTCACTTATTCACCATCACTACTGTTTTAATCAATGGTACAACCTCCTGGCGGAGGGTGCAAACAAAAACTGACCCAAGGATTACGCACGGACACGTGTTACAAGAAGCGGGGACACAACATATACCGCTACACGACTCTGAAAAAACACGTGTATGAGGGTCTTTTATTCGGGAGACACCTACCGATCCACCTGCAGACCTTGGTTATGCAGGACCAGTGATCCTTTCCACATTGATTTATAAACATTATGACCACCATCAGTGTGCCAGGCAGCAGTAGTTCACCACCAGCCCTGCCACTGCCAATCACTCTTGCAAATGGCAGAGTATAGCCAAGGCATGCACAAAGAGAAAAGAGACTTAGTTTGAGGATTAGACTGTGTGGATAAAGAGTGAGAGAGTGTGTGTGTGTATGTTTGTGTGAGAGAGAGACATGGGGGGCTGTATATTATTAGCTAAGTGTCTTTATTGATGACATTGCCAATAAGTAGATGCACAAAGCTCTTGGCATTCCCTATTGTTTGCACTGCATACGCAATGCTGTCTACAGAAAGGCTCAGAGAACGTTAATGGGCGGGGAATTAAGCTTACTAAGGAGACCAGGAAGAAAACACTGGTTAGATGGATAGTTAGTCCGTACCGTAAACTCGACAGATTTGGTTTAAGGTCAAGAAGTCTTCTTCAAGGTGAAGTAAATGTGAAGCAGATTTCCTTGAAGAATATCAAAAGAATGTTTCCCATACAGTCTGCACCACACCAAGATGATGAAGAGTCTACAAAGGTAGGCTGAATTTAGGCATCTAATTGGGTGGGAAAGTCATTAAACCTTGATGGGCAATCTTGGTGTGCTTGCATAGAGGGCATTACTTGCTTTTCAGGGATTAGCAACATGGTTCAAATTTATTAGATCAGAAGCGAGGTTGCCAGCCTACTTTTGTGCTATTTGTAAATCAGCAAGTGTCTAGATGGAAGGCTGAATACACGAAATTACAGTATTTAACTAAGGAGAGTGTTTCTGCAGGTCAAGAGCAATTCAATGAAGGTAACGTAGAACACATAGATCGGAAAATGTGTTGTTCTAAACGTTGGACAAATGTGCAGCATTTTGTGAAACACACCACTGTTCTCACATCCTGTCATCAGTAAAGCAGGGGGCAGGGGTAACCTTGCATCCACCTCAACATCATGAGCTATCTACTTGCGCATTTTACTGTAAGCATAATGTTATTCATATTTGTTCTACATAATGCACATTTTGATGCACACAGATGTGTCTCTAGCAACAGCAACTGTTTCGCTTGTCTTTTGCCTTATTAATTCTTCCATGGTGGACTACCTTGCCCTCAAAATTATTAGGGGTTTCATGATTTCAGCGCCTGAGCAGAAGGTTACAAAAGACGATCCTCAATAGTAACTTTTGCACCCCTTATCCCGTGCCTACTTATGTTTTTGGACTACTAACTCTAGATTTGCTCAACAACTGATCAATATATGATAGCTGGTCCAGGAATGGCCTGCTCCCATTTGACCTCAGTCATCTTATTCTAATCTTTCTTATTGTCAGAGCATCTCACTGGTTTCTTGAACGTTTCCTGTTCAGATCTAGAGTATCCGTTCCCTTATCGCTGTTATACCTACCAAAGATTATTTTAGAATGGTTTGCCTGCATAACTGTTCCTGTCTACTAATTGTTCTTCATGTACATTTATCCTTTTCAATCTGTCTGAGGCTCTCCCATCAAACTACATCTCAGACTCCATTCTGTCCTGTCCTGCAATTTATAAGGCACTATATTGACTAAAAAAAAATGCCTCATGTCACTTTTGAAGAAAAGGAAGCGTAGGGATAAAAGGGGGATGCTTTGGCAAGCATCCAAACCAAACGGGCACGCCTTTACCACTCTGCTAAATGTGAGATGGTTTTGCTCTGCTTTCAACCGAGAAGGCAAGGAATTGCAGAAATTGAGCCCCTGCATGCTAAACAATCTCCCACCCCAGCTTGCTCATCTGTATTTTATATAAAGACTGTAACAGCAGGGAGGCCTGTCAGAGGCTCGCACAGTACATACCTAGAAAATGTGTTCACCAGAAAAAGAGGCCATGTAGCATAGAAAATCCGGAGAGTTATGCATGATTGCTTACATAGGGTCCTCTTCCTAACAAAGTGACGATCTTTGCTATAGTATGACTATACTACCTGAGCCCAGGTAGGACCGGTGATGATGGTATTTGGATACGTGGAAGTCTGGTGGTAGTTACTGGCGGCAGACCTTTATACAGAATTGGAGTAATCAATGCATGTATGAATGAAAGTGTTCATCACCAGAAACTTATGGGGAAACTAAGAAAGAGCAAACCTCCCTACAAGCTCCTAAACACTACAGCTGGGACAGACTGGGGCCAAGTGAAGCCCGCCGCAAGCTACTGTCACAAAATTGGAGCTCTAAGGTATAAGCATTTGGAGCTCACCCAATAACTTAGGCCTTCTGAGCAGTTACAATTACACCACGCTGTGTATTCAAAAGAATCAGCAAATCATCGGCATACACTATGAAGAAAAATCTACCCATGCAGTAGATAACAGAAGAGGGGAGAGCGATGAGCCTTATGAGCTTCTCTGGGGACTTGTTCGGAAAACAAGTTCAAGAAGTTGTTCTACCTTGTTTGAAATCTGTTGAAGAGACAGAATTGAATGCATTCCAAAGTCTGCCCCTCATTGCGTACTCAACCAGGATCTCCCTCATCACACACACCTCACTCACCACAAATCATTGTTCCTGTCTGGCTTCTTTTCTCACGCCTTCTGTGCTTTATCTAGATTTCTTTAAATGTATCTAGGGTCTAGCCTTCGTACATCTGTTGCTATTCTACAGACTCGTATCTACACCTGCTCCTAGTGCACTGCTTGGTACACACACACACCATCCCCATGTGCTCTCTCTTGCTTTAGTCTCAATGGGGGTTGAGAAGTGCATTCCTTTTTCATATAAAGATTTCCAAATTATAATGCGCAATGTTCAAACTGGTGTGCAAGGAGGGAAGGAGGAGCCACCCTCCACAAACTTTGCTTTAGGTAATTCTCCCTGCTAGCTCCCAAGTTGTGAAATCTGCGTCTTAAGATGTTTCCATCAATTTTCCCCCAAACTTGCTTTCCTCCACCTCCAGGCAGCTATTTTCAGGCCGCTTTCCATCAGCATAAGCTCCCTGCTCCCTCGAAACCTTCCTTTCATTGTACTATTTGCAATGGATCATTAATATTGTTTCATTGTTAATATTCTTTCATGACTTGTCTTATTTGAAGCGCTTTAGCACAAGCACTTTATAAACGAAATTAATAATATAACTAAGGCTCCATGGTTTCCGTTTTTACTGATTTGTACAGAGAAATACAGACAAAAAAACATTTATTTTACTGTCTGTATTAATTTTTAAATGTGGGTAAAAACGGAAATTGGGTGCTTTTAGAGTGAATCTAAATACACTTTGCCATGACTGCCAGGCCAATAACTGTGTGGATTGATAGGTAAGGGGGGTAAAAAAAGAAAGGAATTTGAGTAAAGAGGCTTAAACAGCAGTAGATATACACAAGGCAGATCCTGAAATGTGCATATTTTCATATAAGTGCATTGATTTATCTTCTGCGGGTGGTCATGTCACTGAAACCTGGCAGGCATTCAAGCATGACTGCATATTTATTGATTAAATAAATGAGGAAATATACCAGTTTCAGCTTTCTTTTTTATTACAAAACCCTTAATAAATATGGATAAATACAGACAAAGTTGACCACAAATACATATGGATAAATACAGATGGAAATGTCAAAAAACATAAATATCATAAAACTGGGAGCCCTAAATAGAATACATAAAATAAAAGGGAACACACTGAAGAAACCCATTTGTGCCAGAATGCTACGACACCACCTTCCATTAGTGTCTCATAAGTGAGGTCAGAGGCTCACACTCAGCTTCTTCGTGTTTTTATATACTCCCAAAAAGACACCTTGTATCAGCTCGGAAATATTAGCACATCTGCCACCACAATATACTATATGGCGGCTTTTGATGTGCATCACATTGCTATATAAGGTATTTTGTTGGCAAATATATAACCAACATAGGTAGCATATTTAATTTACGGATTTCCTAGAATATCAATTATTTTCAGGGCCCGTACCACAGCGAGGTCATTGTATGCACTTGCCTTTGGCACTAACACATACAGCAAAAAGAGGATGCTGCACTGCAAGAAAGGCTTTCAACATGGCCTTGGTGCTTGGAAACTAGTAAAATAAGATTTAACCCAAGACTGAGCATCCTTTCACTTGAGTTCTATGTAGTTATTAGCTGAATTCACATTTTAAAGAAAACATAGATTGTAAACAATCCACCGTCAATGGAAGTTCCCGGTTTGGTTTACCAAGTGCGAGTTGTTCAGGCACGCAGTGTGTCACTTTCTATTCGTGGTATATCGAGTGACGCAATAACCACAGAAAGGGTGTGATAGAAACCAAAACTGTGGGAAACCTTCCAGAACATCTACCCAGGGCCTTACTTTACAAACCAAGAAAATCTTACAGACAAGGCAGTTTGAATTCTCTTTTATATGCTTTCGTGTATGTCATGTGACCCGACGGAAATCCGAAATGACGGTGTTGGAATAAAAGAAGACATTGGCAGGAATGTATTGCAGTGGAGATTGTTCAGTCTCTGATTAAATAACAAAACATAGGCGTTCCCTATAAAGCAGCATTACACTTTCACGGGTCACTTTACTCAGAAATGAATTCTGTTGAATCTTCCTTTCACCCCATGTCTTCTACTTCAAGATTATAGCCAAGGTATGAAACAATATGTCTCCTTTCTTGGCTGTAAATTGTATTGCTGATGGCAAATCGCAAATACTTAGGTAGAAAGTTATCACCTATTAAAAGGGGAATACCACCCAATGGTAAAATCTTTAGGACAGGGGTAAAATGACATCCGACAATGAATGCATTCTATACCGGTTACTTGTGTGTTTCCTATTACAAGGTAATAGACCATCCAGTAACAGTAGCATTCCCCACGTAAAATAACATCTGCTTTGGGCTGGACTTACACAGATCTTATACCACACCGGTCTACCACCACCTGGAAGTAGGTGAAGTATGGTCACCATGCACTCAACTGGTTCATGCCATTGCCCCACAAAGTAACAGTATTAATACTGACAAATGGTATGTTTAAGAACTGGCAATGAACTTTAACCCAAGTATATTTCTTTTTATATCTGCTGGTCCCCTGGGTAATCTACCAAAATATGGAGTTTTTTTTCTATTGATCTGAAAAAGAATAGACTTCACAATATCGACTTCTCATATACTGTGAAGTTAAGCAGATGTGGAATAAAGAATAGTAACACTATACTTCCTATATATGCTTACTTATAGGAAATATCGGTAATTGATACTCCGAATTTGATATATTTTGTCATATAAACATTAGTCTAAAATGATGGGCCTCTTCATGTTAATAGGATACAGGTAGGGCCAACTTTGGGAGGAAGGTACCGCTCATTAGAGAATGAGCAGCAGAGAGTTGTGTAGACGCATGATTGTTCGAAAACACACACAGATGATGCCTCTGTCAATGAATGATATTGGGTGTCGCTACATTTGCAAGGGATGTTCACACCGGCTCCCTACACATCTCTGCATGTATGACCACCATTTAGAATCACTCAATGAAAAGGAGCACCCATTCACCTTTATTTGGTGCTTCATATATGGGTGGTGAGGCTAAAGAGGCTAGGCAGCTGCAGTCACCATGTGCGTGGACCATGCAGTAACCCCACCCTCCCTCACGTCGAGTAGTCCCTCCTTGTGCAGTTGGACACCATATGGCTTCCATCAGCCTAGGAAGACATTGCTGACCACACACAAGTCCAGTGGTCTCTTTTACCAAGTTGTTACAAGACAGTGGACAGAGCATGCTTCTTCTGTAATGAAGTGGATCTGTTCTGCTGGTAGTATTGCTATCCATTGCAGTAGCCTTGGGCACCACCAGCAGGGGGCGCTACATAGCCCCATTAACAGGTGGCGGAGAGACAAAATTATATTTTGCCGAAATGATGGTCTCAGATCTTTGTATACCATCATTAAGGACGTGTAAGAATTTCTTAGACTTTCATCTAACTAGCAGTATTCTTCAGAAAAAATGTCTAACAACATGTATAGAAACTTGTGGGACACCCCTGCGCCGCACGGCCGCCAGCTGCTGCGTGTGCCCCTCAGCCTTCCCTGCCTCGCTGCCTGCCTCGCTGCCGGCCGACTCGGTTGTCGATTGTTTTGACTTTGTTTTGCCCGTCATTTGTGCTTTCTAAATTTGTTTTCTTGTTTCCTTGCCCGTGTTAGCGTTTGCCTCCGTTTTTTCTGTATTTTTCTTTTTCTCAGCTTGTGTCCTTCCTGTTTGCCCGCCTACCCTCGCCGCCCTCCGTCTTCCCTCCCCGCTCCCCGCTTCCCGCCACCACCGCAAGCCCCGCCCCTTTTTTCATTCTGTTCCCTCCCCGCTCCCGCCTCCCAGCTGCTCCGCCCACCCGCGCACTTCGCCTTTATATGGCGACCGTGCGAACGCCCAGCGGTCACGCGCAGCGGGCGCGCCGATTGTGCGCCGAAGGCGCGCCAAAGGTAAGCCCGTCTGCGCCCGTCCGCGACCGGATCGTGCCCAGTGCCAGGACCCCTGGCCCCCGAAGACCCCGACCGACCCGCCTGACGTACTCCGCCGCCACCCTCATCGCTCTCAACTCCGGCCGACTCCCAGAATGCCTTCAAGCCACACCACGACGCACCCACGGACCTTTCAGCTGCCACGCCTGCAAGTTCACCTGCATCCGGACCTGCCTCGCACCAGCACCCGCCAAGTCGAACACCAGCAGCACCCACCTCAAGTGCATCCTGCTCAACACCCGCTCCGTCCACAGACACGCCATCGAACTCTGGAACCTCCTAGACGCCACAGCCCCTGACGTCGCCTTCCTCACGGAGACCTGGATGAACGCCTCCTCAGCTCCCGACATCGCCATCGCTATCCCAGAGGGCTACAAGATCGTCCGGAGGGACCGCAACACCAACCAGATGGGAAGAGGCATCGCCATCATCCACAAGAACACCATCCGTCTCACGACCAGCACCGACAACACCCTGACCACCGCCGAACACCTGCACTTCCAGATCCACACCAACCCGAACACCACCCTCAGAGGCACCCTGATCTACCGACCCCCTGGACCACGCACACAATTCAGCGAGGACATTGCCGACTTCGTCAGCCCGCTTGCCCTCCCCTCCTCTGACTACATCCTCCTGGGGGACCTCAACTTCCACCTGGAGAACAACAACGACCGCAACACCACCACCCTACTGGACAACCTCGCCAACCTGGGACTCAAGCAACTGGTGTCCACCCCCACCCACCTCGCAGGACACACACTCGACGCAGTCTTCTCATCCAGCACAGACATCGACTTCAGCCACGCCACAGAGCTTCAATGGACGGACCACAGCTGCGTCCACTTCACCTTCAAGAGAACGACGACCCACCACCACCAGCAACAGGCCGCCCGCAGAAGCTGGAACAAGATCACAGCAGACCAGCTCGCCACCTCCCTGAGCCAGCACCCTCCTGCCAGCTCAGCGGACCCCAGCCAGGCCGCCGACAACCTCACGAAGTGGATCACCATCTGCGCGGACGAGCTCGCCCCGCTGAGGACCCCGCCCAGCAGACCCGGCAGCAAGAAAGCCCCTTGGTTCACCGACGAACTCAAGAGCTCCAAGAAGAACTGCCGAGCCCTCGAGAAAGTCTGGAGAAGGGAACCTACACCGGACAACAGGACCTCCTT
This sequence comes from Lissotriton vulgaris, assembly GCF_964263255.1. NCBI lineage: Eukaryota > Metazoa > Chordata > Amphibia > Caudata > Salamandridae > Lissotriton > Lissotriton vulgaris. The sequence continues at coordinate 1,511,923,234 of NC_141685.1, read as the reverse complement.
CAAGCTTGCCACCCGGAAGCACCACCAGCTGATCCGCGCCGCCAAGAAAACAGCATTCAAGGAACGGCTGGACAACAACGCACACAACTGCAAGGAACTCTTCAACATCGTGAAAGAGCTCTCCAACCCCAGCGCAGGAAACAACGACATCACCCCATCGCAAGACCTCTGCAACTCCCTCGCTTCATACTTCCACAACAAGATCGCAGACATACACAACAGCTTCAACAACCATCCAACGCACACCATGACCGAACAATCACCCCCCACCACCACCCTCCACGCCTGGACCCCGATCAGCACCGAAGACACCATCCGCACGATGAACTCCATCCACTCCGGATCACCGACCGACCCCTGCCCTCACCACGTCTTCAACAAGGCCGACGCTGTCATCGCACCCCACCTGCGAGACATCATCAACACATCCTTCGACACCGCCACCTTCCCTGAGAGCTGGAAACACGCCGAACTCAGCGCTCTACTCAAGAAACCAACAGCGGACCCCACCGAACTCAAGAACTACCGCCCCATCTCGCTCCTCCCGTTTCCAGCCAAAGTCATCGAGAAGACCGTCAACAAGCAGATGGCCGCCTTCCTCGAGACGAACGGATCCCTCGACCCCTCACAGTCCGGCTTCCGAGCCAATCACAGCACCGAGACCGCCCTCATCGCCGCCACCGATGACATCCGAGCCCTGATGGACAATGGAGAAACAGCAGCCCTCATCCTCCTAGACCTCTCCGCGGCCTTCGACACGGTCTGCCACCGCACCCTAGTACAGCGCCTCAGCAACATCGGAATCCAGGACAAGGCGCTGGAATGGATCATCTCTTTCCTCGACGGAAGAACACAGAGTCCGCCTACCACCGTACAAGTCAGAGGCCTCCGAAGTCATCTGCGGCGTCCCTCAAGGATCATCTCTGAGCCCCACTCTCTTCAACGTCTACATGAGCCCCCTCGCGGCCATCGTACGCAAACACAACCTCAGCATTATCTCCTACGCCGACGACACCCAGCTGATCCTCTCCCTGACCAACGACCCCGCCTCCACCAGAGCCAACCTGCACGAAGGGATGAGAGAGGTAGCCGAGTGGATGACGACCAGCCGCCTGAAACTGAACTCGGAAAAGACGGAGGTCCTCATCCTGGGCTCTTCCCCCTCCGCCTGGGACGACTCCTGGTGGCCTCCCGCCCTGGGCACCGCACCCAAACCGACAGACCATGCACGCAACATGGGCTTCATCCTGGACTCCTCCCTCTCCATGACCAGACAAGTCAACAACGTCTCCTCGGCGTGCTTCAACATCCTACGCATGCTACGGAAGATTTTCCGGTGGATCCCCACCGAGACCAGGAAGACCGTCACCCAGGCCCTCGTCACCAGCCGACTGGACTACGGCAACGCCCTCTACGCCAGTACCACCGCCAAGCTCCAGAAGAGACTCCAGCGGATCCAGAACGCCTCAGCCAGACTCATCCTCGACATCCCACGAACCAGCCACATCACCGGACATCTAAGAGACCTTCACTGGCTCCCCGTCAACAAAAGAATCACCTTCCGCCTCCTCACCCACGCACACAAAGCCCTACACGACCAAGGCCCGAGCTACCTCAACAGCCGGATCAACTTCTACGCACCCAAACGCCACCTCCGATCAGCCAACCACGCCCTCGCCGCCGTCCCCCGCATCCGAAGAGCGACTACAGGAGGAAGGTCCTTCTCCTACCTGGCCGCCAAGACCTGGAACTCCCTCCCTCCCGACCTGCGCCTGACCCAAGACCACCTCTCCTTCAGGAAGAAGCTGAAGACCTGGCTGTTCGAGCAGTAGCGGCATCCCCCCCCCCCCCCCCCCCCCCCCCCCCAGCGCCTTGAGACCCTACGGGTATGTAGCGCGCTTTACAAGTGTCACTGATTGATTGATTGATTGAAATCAAAATTTTCCTACACTAGAATTTCACTGGATATGAATGTATCTGGCCCTTTCATGTTTCATCTAAATCTGATAAACTTGCTTCAGGTCCTGACAGAGACAAGTGCCCCTACCATTGATAATTAGCAGCATCCTCTGTTTGTTTACATATTGCAGGATATAAACCTTGTGGACATGACATCAACTGGTCTCCATAGGCAGCGGTTATCTTATAGAAGTACTGCAACAAGAATGTGATTATAATAAATGTAGATCAGACAAACCATTGTTCTTTAGAAGGAAAAATCTAAAAGTGTGGATTATTTAGAAGGTCTTAAACCAGAGGATGGGAAAATGTCCGAATATGTGGGATTGAAGTTTACACAAAAATTGCCCTGTTCAAGGCACATCGAGGAGGAAAAACTGAATTGACATCCGTTGTAGAAGGATAGATTCAAAGAAACTGAAGCTATAGAGGATGGTGAAAGCTGCCCAGAACTACAGTCTGCGAACCAACACTCCATACATACACTTTCTGTCTTGCAGTTCAGGAAGGACAGGAAGCCGTGTCTTTAATTTGCATTTAATCTATTTTAAGAGGTACCCATACCAGCACTCTGTAGGCAACTGCAATCTCATCTCCATTCCTTAATGCGAGTCTACAATATGGAATTGTCACCCCTGCCTGAATCAGCACTGCATGTGCTCCATTGCTCCCCGTAAGGACCACGCTATGAAAAAAGGCTTTGCTGCAGCTATGCAATGCCTTTGTTAAGAATGCATCTTCAAAAGCTGTCCTTGGTAGTCCAGTATGATGCCCATCCATCGGGTGCAGAGGAAGAGAAGATCTTTAAAGCAGCGAAGGGAAGTATCTGGGAAAAACTCTGGCAATTTTTGGGGCCAGCAAGATGGAGAAATATATATTTAAAATGACTAGAGACTGTTATCATCAACGCTGACGGTGCTTTGGTATGCTGATACATTGAGTATACACATACACATAACTATGAAAGAAAAGTCTACATTGTAGGACGGTAGAAGATTTTTTAGATAGGGCAAGGGTGCTTTACAGTACAAGGGACCAGATGTAATAAACATTGTTTTGGTGAAAACCAGTCTGAATCTTTGCTTGTTTGCAAACCCATACCAATTCAGTACTTGAAAGGGCATGTTTTAGGTGTCTCTTCCAAATACCGAATCAGTATGTGATAAATGTTTTGCGACCAAAATTTGTTGGAAAATATTGCAAAAATGTCCAACTCCCTAAATAAGGTTTAAAGACCTTTAACAAAATGAACCCCTTTCACTTTCTGAATGTTACACCAAAGTTTTTTGGAGGGTAGGCAGTGGTCCAGGAGACTTTAAGTAAACATTTTTTTTAACACAGCCCACTTTTCTATAAGAAAAACAGCCTGCATTTTTATTTTTTTTTTATTTTTAAAAAGCTTACTTTGTTGAAAGGCGATATCAAACACAGTGGTCTGCTGACTCTACCAGCCATCCCTGTGATGGAAACCAGTTGAAGTGAGTCACAATTTGCTACCTACCTTATTAATATTCATCAGATAGGTCGCAGTACAATGTACTCCGAATTGAATTTTTAGGGAAGGACGTATTAGTACATATTGAATACAGGTCGCAAAAAAACTGGTCTCAAATTGAGACCAGTAGTTGGCTCTTATGTCTCCTTTGCATGTTTTGGAGCAAGACAGGTTGGAGTTGAGCTACTTATGCAATTTTGCATAACGGGTCAGACCATTTAATTCTAAACATTTTAATGAAGTACAAATTAAACAGAGGCAGAGATATATACTGTAAATGTCACTAATCCGGCAATACCAAATCATCCAATCAAGCAGGCCTTGGGTTAATCTATGGTGTTATGTCTAGGGGCACTAGCATAAAGTACATATGCCCAATATGCTTGACAGTTGTCGTATAACCTCTTTAGATACTTTGCAGAATATGTTACTGATATGGCCATTATATATAAACCTGATAGGAAATATCACGCTCGTTTTTTGTCCTTGAAAGTTGAATTAGATGAAATGTTTGTTCTTCTTCCATGGAAAAGAGGTGTCGGTGGCCAAGTACATTATTTAAAGTAAGTGCAGATGCGAAGATGAGTAACGTTGTACCTTAAATAAGGTATTGTAATAAAACTTTCATTGTATCATAATATTATAAAAGGTATAGAATATATTCTAATAAGCTTGTAAGAGTCCCATTAAACACATTTATTTCAATGTTCTGTACGCATTTGCACTTTGTTATAAAATAAGTTGAAGGTTTTGCACTTGTTGTAAATCTTTCCAGTCCTTTTTATTGAAAAGTACAGAAGCAATGTCATGGCAGCTATTCAATTAAGATATCGACACCATAATAGCCATGCAATTAAAATATAAATAGCATGATAGTTATAACATTGATGCATTGTAACAATAACAACGGCAATGAAACATGTTGAACTTCCTGTTTGTCACCAGTTTAAAATCGTTTTAAAAGCGCCTCTGTGTACTCACATGAAATTGACGCAGCCGGTCCCGGCAGGGGGCGCGATCCACACAAAGCTGAGGTTTGTCGTCGGCAGGTGGCTGACGTGAGAGGCCACGACGCTGCACATGAACTGTGCTCCAAACTGGTGATCCGACATGATGCCTGAGGGAGGGACACAGAGAGAACAACAAATGTAACAGCGGTCTGATGCCATGCAAAAGATTCCACCCATAGCACATGTGGAGCAAGCTAGGGTCACATTTTGAGTGAAAGGGGCGCATCATGGCAAGACTGGCACATGGAGGACAGGGTCACATCATGAGCTGCTTGGTATTTGGCAATATCATAATATGAGGGGTATAGGGGAACAGGGTCATGGCATGGATGGCAGATAGCGGCAGCAGCACTTCACAGTGTGGTTAGCACGAGGGAAAACACTACATTATGTCATAGCTGGCATATGGCTAACAGGTATGTGTTGTTGAAAGTCCCTGTCAAGGAGAACACAAGGCAACCTTTTGTAGGTTCTAGCAGGCCCACGATTTTTCTTTTCGCACTAGTGACCCAAGTCATAAGTTCTCTAATCAGTGCTCTACCTGATACTGCCATGTTGGTTGTTAATAGAGTGCTAGGATCGTTTAAAGTTTTGGTGTCCATCCAAAGTGGTACTACTTCTAGAGTGTGAGCAACCACTGTCACCATGACCATGTTCTAACAACAGGTAGTGACTGATTGTAATAGGCCCTTTCAACCTGAACCTCACTGGAGAGGTCGCCTACTAGCTCTGTAATTATTTAGCAGACTAGTAGTAGCACAAAAGCTACATTTTCAGTAGGAAAAAGGAATTCTGTACTTCACAAGGAACACAGATGACAATACAGGTAAGAATGGGTGAATAACTGAAATAACATTAAAATGCCAAAATATTCATAGAAATATTTCCTGCATAGATATCAAACACAGTCAATGTTAGGGAGGGTCGTGAATATGAGAATTTCTACACACCATTACGGCGAAGTACGGATGTAAAATTCCCCTGATGGAAACCACAGTGACTTCAAGGAATAGAAACAAGGCTATGAGGTACCAAGATACAAAATATCAACTATCAGTATAATATCAAGATAAGTAGCGTTGCAGATAAGAATAATAAATGTTTACTTCTCTATACATACTTACCTTGTGAATATGTTAGACGTCAATACACGATTTGATACTTTTGAACGTAGATCTATATATATATATATATATATATATATATATATATATATATATATATATATATATATGTTTGGCGTTGTCATGTGATCAAGTTACCTCGGTGGTGAAACACGTAATGGCCGATTAAACGCGAAAGCATTTTGCACTAAACCTGGGTCTGTGTCTGCTTGCTGCGAAGCATTTTCTGGAGGCGGCGTTTAAGCAGCGATTCGAATATATATGAATATATATATATATATATATATAGACTTGATATTGTGACATACGACAGATCAACAGGTTTGATGGTGCTAATATCTTTTGAGGCAGGTGTGTTTCCCTGGGTGTTAAGTGGATCAGTGCAACATCGCTTGCTCCCTCGTCAGATAGTCCCTTTCGATTTCCATGGCAGGAGCATTTTAGTGACAAGCAGAGAGCCACATTCAATTATAATTTACTGTAGCAGTCTTTATTAGAGAGCATGAATGCCTTAAATTAACTACAACAGCCTGGGTCAGACTGTTGCTAAAAGAAACTGAGCCCGGACCTAAATTTACTATCAAGTTTCATTCGATTCCAAAGCTGCCCTTCTTTGTCCAGATGTTGGAATCAGTAGTCAGATTGAGCTTTATGCATACCTGAAATCTAACAGCGGATCCTCAAAGTATCCTAAACAAGTTTCCGCCTCTCACATTTGACTAAGTCATACACTGTGGTCTTAGGCGACTAGTTAAGCTTGAGAGAAGCTACGATACTAATTGTTTACCTGATCGACCCCTAGACCTAATAACCTGTTGGTACCCCCAGAGGGTAGACTGTCTAGTAGTTCAGGCGATACTGTACATATGTGGTCTGATGTGCACGTGGTGGATAGCATTCTGTAATCACAGAGAAAAACAGAGAAATAATAGATTTACGGTCAAAGGATGTGATAATATTTACTGTGATCGTCAAGAAATCCAAATGCAAGTATTTCCTATGCACCATAAGTATGTATATTGAGTCACCATGAGTTTTTCGGGGATATTTCCAAATGCCCTCTTTTGCATACCTTGGGGCTAATTCACAAAGGGCTTCCACACTCATGGTGTAGGCCCTCCCATCATAGGGGAGTCTCTGCAATCGGGGCGGAATCTAAGTAATGAAAATTCTCCTTACGCCGATTACGCCCCGAGTGTGGAGACTCCCCCATGACTGCTGGGCCTCCGCCACAAGTGCGTAGGCCCTTTGCGAATCACGCACTTTGTTTATAGACTTATGCTAAACTTACTGTTGAACCCTAGAAGAGCAGAAACGCATCTGAGCTGTTGGTTGTCCCTTGCAAAGGGGATGTGACCGAGCAGTCCAGGCTCTACTGATGACTCTGGGAAGTGGTTAGATTGATTTGCATGTTGTCAGTCCCTTTCTCTATTGGCACAGAAAGGGTAAATCAGGGGAGTCTGCAGGTTCAGTAGTGAATTAGGAGCTAGCTTAAGTACTTTCACTTCGTTTCAGTAGCATCTTCATGACCTGTCTCCACAACAGATACGTCTCCCACAATATTTCAACTGCCCTGTTTTCAGTGTCATCAGGGAGTGCCACTCGAGGCTCTTCACGGTTGCAGGTACTCTTTAATATTTTAATGAAGCCCGGATGAGGCTTTTGAAACCCTCTAGAGTCAGCTTTCATATTATATTGCCAGGCTCTCTTCACTTCTGATTCTTGGGTAATGGCAGAAGTTAGCTCTCGTGTTCGACCACGGTCATGTGAAGCCCCCCACGCTGAAAGAGCAGGTAAATAATGCTTCCCCAATGGCTCTTTTTAAGGTCTATTCCAATATACATTTTGAGCTACATAGCAACTGACAGAAGTCATCTTATTTCCTTGTACGCATGTAAAGCAAGAGATCCAGATCCCGGGAAGGTCATGTATGTATTCCCTAGGAATCCTGATTCCCCAAATCATTTCAAAAGGCACTTTTTTTGGATGCATTTTTCATAATCTCTAAGAGCCTTTTGCTTGCCATGGCGTGAAGCAAATTTTAAGCATGTTAAGAAACTTTGCCAGAACTAGGGGTGACCGCTAAAAACGCAATTTCTAGCAAACACTCCACCTCTGCAATACTTTAACAGAAACATGTGCATCATTTTCCAAAGGGTTATCTACAGGAGGTTGTTCATTTAGTCTACAGAAATAAAAAATGGACAACAATAAAGATGCCAAAAGGTGAATCTTATGGCAAAACCACTCAAATTTCAATCTTGTATTTTATGGATCAGTTGATGGCAAAGCAGCCTTGGACGTCAAATGTATCCATGACTAGTTCTATATATCATCAGAACTGAAGGATATTGATGTCAATGTAAATCACGAGGCCAAAGGTCTATGTTGTCAACAGGCCCAGAGATAGCAATTACTGATTTTATTACATGATACATGTGTAGGTCACAAAACAGAATATGTCCAATGTCAATTCGCAATGTAGCAATATGCTTGTGCATCGTAACAAAACACCAGCATATAAGCGTACTTTATGAATATATATTTTCAAACCATGTATTATCTTATAATATTTTGAGGTCTACACGTTTGACAGCACACAAAACAGGTCAACCACACTGCCTGTTGTGTGCGTCGAAAGGTTGTGAATTGTTTTAAATGCAAAATGATCGGTGATGTTTGAAAGAAGGAGATATATATATATATACACAATAATTAATGCATGTTAAACCCTTGCACTCGACAGATTCCATTTTCATATTTGAAGTATTCATATTTAGCAATGGAAATTGCTTCAGACTTAACTTATGTCACAGTATACCAAAAGGTAAAAATACAGTAAACATAGTTTTGAAAAATCATGAGTGCGGTGCCTGTCGTGCAGCGCGTAGAGCAGCAGGCCCACAGTGCCGGTTTACATAAACTACCCAGGTAGTGCTATTTTGTCGTGCATTATTTGACACCATTTCTTTTTGTGCTATTTTGCGGTGTGAAAAATCAGTGTTTGCACTTTGTCTAGCTAGACAGAATCTAAAAATTGTCACACGCAGCAACATGGCATACCCCGAAAATATTTAGTGCTAAATAGCACCTCTGTGCAAATTAGCATCAGTCAGTCCGTTTATGTTTTAAGTTCCCATAATCGTTCATAGGCAGGTCAAAAGTACACTTTAATGATCGTTTTAATTATACACACGTTTACAGTGATGATGTAGATACAGTTTTAATGAAATGCGCTTTTAATGCGTGGTGCAGTTCAATGTAAAGCACGTATTAATATTTATTTTCATTAACATATGAAAACAACCTTTTTATTTTATTATATCGTTCCAATGTCCCATCTTACTCGGAATAAAGGGGTCCACTTACTTCACCCTCAAAGAGATCTAAATTAAATTAGACAATATAGAATGTCTTGTATAATGAAAGGTTTCCAGCGCACTGAGCAGAACCTTTCCGCCATGTCACTGTCACCTTTTATTTCATAAAAAATACAGGATTTATTGAAAGACTGCTGTGCACAGGGGTCAATGTTCCAGTATTGATTAAAGACATCTGCTGAATGGAGCACTTCCAAACGTGGCACGCACCAGTGGCCATGCTAATGAGGAAAGTGACAAGGGTGCTGGGGCAATTTCCGGTGAACAAGCCATTTTCTATGTTACTGCACCTCTGTTTCGCATTAGGGAGAGCTCCTAAAAGAATCGAGATTTGTACATTGACCAGTTGAACTTCCATGCAGACAAGATGACTCAGTGAGTTAACACCTTCTGCTGAAATCTGTTGTTATTTGTTGCCTATGAGTTAAAATTCCATCAAGGCTCAGTTTTCATCCTTTCAGGGGTATAGCTTGAGACCCATTACATTGTGCGCAAATACTACCTGTTAAAAATACAGCGCTTAGAAATGGCAATGCTTGAATAGAAAGCGCTACATAAAACCCAACCTGTTAACGTGCATGGCAATGGCTACTGATGAGGGCCGGAATGTCAATTGCTCCAAACAAACTCCGTCCAGTCATATTGCAATTTAAGACATTAAAGAGTCATGTGCGTCCCTTCAGCTAAACAAAGGCTACATTAAATACAAGAATCTCTTCCACTAACCATTACAATGTTAAAGTCACATGTCATACCATGTTCGAACCTATAACAGTGGCGTATGCTGAGGCTGTATAATAGCCTGCGTAGAGAAGGCAAGTGGGCAAGAGACAAACACTAAGAGCCCAATTCACAAAGGTCCTCTGCACTCATGACGGAGGCCACGCTGTCATGGCGAGGGGCCCTCAATTGTGGCGGGACTACCGAGCTGCAGTTTGTCATTGCGGAGGTCCCGCCACAAGGGAGTGCACCTCGCCACGACTGCAGGCCATCCACCACGGTGCGGAGGCCCTTTTTTGAATCGGGCCCCATAGATGAGTCCTCATATAGCAATGCCTAATTGAACACACCTAATTGTTGTTTGTGCCTCAGTGGTAAGATCCTACCTTCGGCTAGTACTGTTTAATGACCACCCAGTGCTGCCTGTAGCACTAAGGTGTAGTAAAAATGTCTTGCAAATTTAGATCCAACATAATAGTGACCATAGAAAATGTAAGATAAGAAAACAGAAGAAGATAGAGCTTAGTGATAAAAGTAAAGATGACAGAAAGAAATAAAACAGAGAAAAACAATAAGAGAACTGAACAGAAGAGCTAGAGCCTTGTTTAGAGTCGGGTGTTACTGAAAAATCCTCCAATTTCATGGAACGAGTGCAAAATCTTCCTTTCTGAGGGTAGTATCTGAGGAGGAAATATCAATTACAACGTCATGTTGTTGAACTGCTCTCTTGTTTAAAGTGTGTAAATATATATATTCTAAGGTAAGAGAGCTGATGTCCTATACATACTTTCAAAAGATGAACATTTTATCACCATGATATCATTTTTTCCTAGTTTGAATTTACTGTCCAGAAATGTGAAATGGAATTTTCAGATGTACTTCCAGGCGCCTATTGTCCGTCCTACTTGCGTAATAACAGTGTAAAATTCCCAATAACCTAAATAGTCATTTAAATAAAGATTTACTAATAACCAGGCTTCCTAGATTACAAATCTAAATGACAAAAATCACGATGAAATTTAAGATCTTCTTGCAAATCTCTTCAACTTGTCTCACTAGGACAGCAGCATATGCATACTGTCATTTGGAAAACGAGACTCGCCCTAGCTCTGCACGTCTGAGTTTGAGATCAAGTACACACATTTTAGCAAACCAAATGAGCTTCAAATACACTCTGTGGTTGGTGTTGCAACCTTCCCCACAGATCCATAGTACAATGAGATTTTTTTTAGATGTTTCTGTAGGACGGTCAATGTCAGAGTTTCTTGTCATCAGTTTTCATGGGCTCCTAGCATCAATCCACTGATCTTTAACATCATCCTAAGTAGGCAAGACTATGGTCATGGTAAACGAAGAAGAACTATTTTGTGTTCTTCTATAAACTTATTTACTAGCTTCTATAAAAAGACCATGTACAGTATACTTTTGACTCCCTTCCTAGAGAGTCACCCAAAGCATCAACGCAGATTAAACATAAATCCCCTGACTTCTGATAAATAGCATTACTCTGGACTGCTGCTCCTAGTAAAGATGAAAAATACTTGTTTGCCTTCTTTCGGATCACCTTCAAGAGTGAAGAAACAAATAACTTCCATATTTGTACAGTTTATATCCTTTGGGCCATCAATGTAATGTTAGGAGAGGAAATGTTCATAATATTTAGAAGCAGCAACAACTGCATTTACTTTTTATGGATATTGATTTGGCTCCGATATAGATTTGCCTTTTTTCAGTTCTGCGTATACATAATTAGTCTCAGTATTAGCCCGTTATAGTGCTTCTGCCCTTTGACCCACAGAATTTTCCCATTACGTTTCCATTGATTTATATGGAAAAAAAGTCCCATCCATAAAAAACGTAAGTTATAGATAGAGTGATTAACTGTTAGGCTACATCATGCATATGGTGTTTATAAATAACGGACCTAACAATCTCATACTAATGTTTGGAACAGCAAACTTGTTAGAAGTCTTCAAAAGCATGAGTGTGCTAATTTTCTTCTGACAAGGAAGTTTATTATGTTCGCAGTAGAGGGGGAAGATATACCTTCTGAGAAGGAGAAGTCTGGCTCAATGATTAGAGCAGCAGACCCTGATACAGAGGTCTAGCCCGGGACCAGGGTTCAATTCCCCGCCTCGGCGGGTCTTGGGCTCAAAAATTCCACGGACCTGATAATTCTCGCCTCGGTGCCTATTCCAATCATGGAGTCCCACTCTGCAACACTGGGCAATAGCTTGCTTAATCTCCACAACGCTAAGGATGCATGGCCTCCACCTTGGGGGCGCCCAGGAGTGGACGCCTCACAGGGAAAGCCAGGATGGCTTCCACAGCGGTATTCGTACAAGCGCCTTGAGACCCTTGCGGGTGAGTAGTGCGCTATACAATTATCAATTTACATTTTACATTCTGATATATGTGAAAATTTAAAGTGGTGATTGCACTAATGGTCAATTCATTTTCGCGGTAAAAACTAGAACATGCATGCCTTGGATGCTGGGAACGCCCTACAGTCTAATGGGGGTGCAGATGCAGCCCCTACTGAAAAGTTGACTGAAAACTATCCACAGGTTTCTTGCAGGGTGAACTTAAACGTTTTATTTTCAATCTGGCCAAAATCTGTTAAAATCTCAAAGTGATCCTCCTAATGTAAATGAATGAAAAGGAAGCAGCAGAGGGCGTGGGACCACAAATTGGCTCTCTCCTTCGTACTGATGTTACTGCGGCACTTGAAGGGGTCAGCTGCATATTGTTTGTCTCCACTGTGCAGGGGAATGAGGGTGGCACGTCCACTCACCACTATAATACAGTGGGTGCAGAAATAAACGAGGAAGCACTGGGTTGCTTCTCCTTCAGTGATATTCAATGATATTTAATCTGCCTCACCAGGCAAGAGAAAACGTATGTAGAATACCCTCAATGTGCATTAATGTTTCTCACTAATAACAAAAATGTCTTGGAAATTTACTGTTTCTCCTCAAACCATAAAACCCTTTACCTACCGAAAACAAACACAATTTGCCTCCTCAAAGTATAACATGTCATTGGCCAAGAAACCATGACTGCTTCCAGTTCACTGGTTTCATAAACAGCAAAATACACACTAGTAGAATAATCATGGAAGGAATGTACTACACCTGAAAGCCTTAAGCTGCTACAACAAAACACCATTAAATAATTTCGACAACAAAAGACTGAATAACTTAAGAACAAATCACAAACACAGACCAGAATTGTTCAAACCATTATTTTTCCAGAGACACTTCATTGTGTAGGACTAACCATTACGGGTATGCACAGATGAGACCCCTTGCTTCCAGCAGCAGGATTCTCAAAATCCACCCCACAGATTAGGCACAATGTGAAAAAAATACCAGTGCTCCTTCTTATAGTGTGCACAGAAAAGATGACCTAGCAGTTCCGATAAGATGGCTCCTTTTGAAGCTTTGTTTGATACGCACGTGCATGCATCGTGCAATGGCGCACTCATGTTCGCACAGGGCTTCGGGAATGTAGAAGGTAGATTCACATCTTGCTTCAGCTTTAGTTGGCCTTAACATTCAAAAGGTATTGGGAAAAGATTACTGACTATTTGCCTCAAGGCTCTTGATGTCTGGGTATAGGAATACTAAATACTTGGCTACTGGAGGTCTGACTTTTCTGCCTAAACAACGAAGGTTAGAACCATATTTACCATTGAGAAAATGATTGTAAACGCAAAGGTTGCATGTCCAATTCATCAAGCTGTTGGCAACAGTGTTTCAAGAACCAACCAATGTCCTGAAGACCAAATATTTGGGTGAGGAAGCCTCCATGCTCACTGGATACAGATGGTCTAGTACCAAAGGTGCTCTCACTCATTCCCTGTTGGTAGATTAAGGAGACACACTGGATGCTATCACTATGGGGTGTGTTGGTGAAATAGCCTAGTCATCTCGCTCTCAAACTAGGCTGAATCTTGTTATGAATTTATCTTGCCAAAGACTGTTGGCCAGCTCCCGCTGGAGTAAAAAGTCTGCCCTGTTCCCATGATGCACTGGGCCAGGGACAGACTGATTTGCATATAGCCAGGTTCTGAGCTGGGATGGTGCAGTGAGATAAATAACGGTGATGGATCAAGCCCTGATCTTTGGACTGGGTAAGAGTGGTCTGCTTAATTCAGACACTCTGTTCATCACCACCCCCTTTTCTGTATCGTTTTTGGCCACTATAGGTGTGGCAGGGTATACTCAGACATGAGTCCCTTTCTCACTGCACCATCAGGATTCAAGCAAGCCGGGCCGAAGACGGCTGTAATGCCAGAAATTGGGCCCCGGTAGCTTGTCTCCTTTCTGGTGAAGAATTGGCTTAGTAGATTAGTCTGCCCTGTTCCCATGATGCACTGGGCCAGGGACAGACTGATTTGCATATAGCCAGGTTCTGAGCTGGGATAATGCAGTGAGATAAATAACGGTGATGGATCAAACCCTGATCTTTGGACTGGGTAAGAGTGGTCTGCTTAATTCAGACACTCTGTTCATCACCACCCCCTTTTCTGTATCGTTTTTGGCCACTATAGGTGTGGCAGGGTATACTCAGACATGAGTCCCTTTCTCACTGCACCATCAGGATTCAAGCAAGCCGGGCCAAAGATGGCTGAAATGCCAGAAACCGGTCCCCGGTAGCTTGTCTCCTTTCTGGTGAAGAATTGGCTTAGTAGTTTAGTCTGCCCTGTTCCCATGATGCACTGGGCCAGGGACAGACTGATTTGCATATAGCCAGGTTCTGAGCTGGGATGGTGCAGTGAGATAAATAACGGTGATGGATCAAGCCCTGATCTTTGGACTGGGTAAGAGTGGTCTGCTTAATTCAGACACTCTGTTCATCACCACCCCCTTTTCTGTATCGTTTTTGGCCACTATAGGTGTGGCAGGGTATACTCAGACATGAGTCCCTTTCTCACTGCACCATCAGGATTCAAGCAAGCCGGGCCGAAGACGGCTGAAATGCCAGAAACCGGTCCCCGGTAGCTTGTCTCCTTTCTGGTGAAGAATTGGCTTAGTAGTTTAGTCTGCCCTGTTCCCATGATGCACTGTGCCAGGGACAGACTGATTTGCATATAGCCAGGTTCTGAGCTGGGATGGTGCAGTGAGATAAATAACGGTGATGGATCAAGCCCTGATCTTTGGACTGGGTAAGAGTGGTCTGCTTAATTCAGACACTCTGTTCATCACCACCCCCTTTTCTGTATCGTGGAGTAAAAAATCCAAGCAGATTCTATTTGCGGTCATACAGATATGCAAATATTTTTAGAAACAGCTTCATGTTTGGAAAATGTTTTGCCTACAATGGGAACCTATCATGTGATTCTATGACCTGGACCAGACAATTATTTAGGGAAAGGACAAAATACCAATTTGCAAAAGAAGCAACTAACTTATGGATTTCCCATTTCCACATTTTTAATATGGAGTGTGGGCACTTTTAATATAAATGATAGTATTAAAAAAAAATCTAATTCCTCCAAGAGACGCAACTCCTGTGTACACAATGCAACTTCCTAGCTCGATATGGATTTTAGAGGGTCTGGTATCCTGGTTTTGCACGGGGTTCCCGAGGGGTGGCTATTTTACTTAGGAAGGGACTTTCCTTTGCCCTGGTTACAACTGAGACTGATGCACAGGGCCGGTATGTGGCAGTTTCCGGAGCGATTGAGGGGCGCCCTATCAACCTCCTATGCACTTACATTCCCCCTGCACTTCTGCACTCCACCCTTCGGCACCTCACACTGGTATTCTCCTCCTTTCCCCAGGGATACACGGTGGCCGGGGGGAATTTCAACGCCGTTCTGCAACCCCTGCCTGACGCGTCGGGGACCCCTTCGGAGGGCCGTCTTGCCTCCACGAGGGCCCTCTTGAGCTGGTCTTCGGCCCTGAGCCTCTGTGACGTATGGAGGGTCTGGAACCCCCGCAAGGACCAATACACCCACATGTCGGCAGCCCATCATACTCACTCCCGTATAGACCTCCTTCTGATGCCGGCTACAGACTGTCAGCTGGTATCTGGGGCCGCGATACTGCCCAGTGGGATCTCGGATCACTACCCCCGTCTCCCTCCGTCTTAGGACCTTCTCAGCGGGTCCGCGGGCTACGTGGCGGTTGAACGCCTGGTTCCTGCAAGACTTCACTCTCGTGGAATCGCTCGGGCAGGAACTGCGTCATTATTATTCCACTAATGCGGGCTCGGTTCCCTCACCGGGGACGCTGTGGGAGGCCGGCAAGACTGTTGTCCGGGGTGTGGCCAGGGGACTGGTCCACGCGAAACGGGTGGAACAGACAGCCCAACTTGTACAGCTGGAATCTCGGGCGGCACAGCTGGAAAGCACCCAGCACGGTCACGAAGACTCCTGGCGGCAATTGGCAGTGGTCCGCAAAGAAATTAGCTGGATCTCGTTGGAGTCCGCTAAAATGCTCTGGTGTTCATCTGTGGCCCGCATTTATGGATGGGGTGATAAAAATGGCAAGCTCCTCCACAATCTTGTGTCCTATCCCAAGGTCAACTGTGTTATTCCCGAAATCCGTTCGGGCACCGGGGCCCACCAGGTGACGTCCTCAGCCATAGCACAGACTTTTGCCGATTACTACGCAAGCTTGTATGCCGCTCGCCCTCCTGGTGCTCCGCTGGTGGACCTGCTGGAGAAGTCTAGTACCCAGTTGCCGTGCCTGCCCCGGGAGACCGTGGAGGCTCTGGACCACCCCTTCACCCCGGAGGAAATTCACAAAGCAATTTCACTAATGCACCCCGGTAAAACGCCTGGTCCGGACGGCTTCCCCCAGGAGTATTACGTGACCTTCCGTGAGATTCTGGTCCCTCACTTGGTGGAGCTATTCAACCATGTGGTGGAGGCAGGATCCTTCCCACCTGAATCTGATGTAGCCACTATAGTGGTCATTCCAAAACCCCAGCCGCCCTCTCTGGACTGTGTGGATTACCGCCCGATCTCACTGATTAACACCGAGCTCAAGATCTTCGCTACCGTGATAGCCCAGAGACTCCGGCCCCTTCTGCAAGATTTGGTCCATCCCGACCAATGCCAGGGGCACTCATCACTGCATTCGCCGCCTCCATCTAGCTATATTTACAACAAGGGGTGGTGAGGGACAGAGTCTCTGAACTAAGCAGAAAGCTCTCACCCAGTCAAGAGATCAGGGCTAGATCCAACACCGTTTTTTAGCTCACTGCACCATCCCAGTTTCAGAACCTGACTGTATGCAAATTAGTCTGTTCCTGTCCCAGTGCATGATGGGAACAGGGCAAACCAAACTACAAAAGCCAATTCTTACACTGGGAAGGAAACAAGCTCCCGGGGACCGGTTTCTGGCATTACAGCCGTCTTCGGCCCGGTTTGCTTGAATCCTGATGGTGCAATGAGCAAGGGTCTCACATCTGAGAATACCCTTCCACGCTTAGGGTGGACAAAAATATTTACAACAAGGGGTGGTGAGGGACAGAGTCTCTGAACTAAGCAGAAAGCTCTCACCCAGTCAAGAGATCAGGGCTAGATCCAACACCGTTTTTTAGCTCACTGCACCATCCCAGTTTCAGAACCTGACTGTATGCAAATTAGTCTGTTCCTGTCCCAGTGCATGATGGGAACAGGGCAAACCAAACTACAAAAGCCAATTCTTACACTGGGAAGGAAACAAGCTCCCGGGGACCGGTTTCTGGCATTACAGCCGTCTTCGGCCCGGTTTGCTTGAATCCTGATGGTGCAATGAGCAAGGGTCTCACATCTGAGAATACCCTTCCACGCTTAGGGTGGACAAAAATATTTACAACAAGGGGTGGTGAGGGACAGAGTCTCTGAACTAAGCAGAAAGCTCTCACCCAGTCAAGAGATCAGGGCTAGATCCAACACCGTTTTTTAGCTCACTGCACCATCCCAGTTTCAGAACCTGACTGTATGCAAATTAGTCTGTTCCTGTCCCAGTGCATGATGGGAACAGGGCAAACCAAACCCCCTTTTGTAAATCCATCTAGCTATGGCTCACCGTAGTCGCCTAACCCCGTATCTGGTGTTGCTTTTCATCGACTTCGAAAAGGCCTTTGATACGGAGGACTGGGGATACCTTCAGGATGTGCTGGAAAGGATGGACTTTGGCCTCCCCTTCCACCAACTGATCGGGGTCCTCTGTACTAACCCCAGAGCCCATGTTCTAATTAACGTCAAACTCCCAGAGACATTCCCAATCCGGAGGGGCACGCGTCAGGGGTGCCCGCTCTCACCACTCTTGTTCGCACTGGCGATGGAGCCCCTGGCAACGCTCATCCGGCAGGACCCACTCATCCGGGGTTGGGCGTGGGACTCGAGTCAGGTTGACAAGATAGCCCTGTACGCGGACGATGTCCTGCTCTATCTGGCGGACCCGGACAAGTTCTGGCCCCAGGTGCCTGGAAGTTCTCTCTGATTTCGAGCGGGTCTCTGGACTCCGCATCAACTCTGCAAAATCAACCTTGGTCCCTTTACATACCTCCCAGGCTTGCTTCGACTGGCAGACGAATATCCCCCTTCGGAGGCAATCGTTCAAATATCTGGGAGTCTGGTTTGCCCTTCTGCCGGAGCTCGAATGGGCTTTGAACGCTGCACCTTTGGTCGCCAGGATGAAGTCAGACCTCAAGAAATGCCAGGGCCTCCCCCTTAACCCCCTGGGCAGAAGTGCGCTCTTTAAAATGATCCTTCCCCGCTTTCTTTACATCTTGCAAAACATCACCATCCACATCCCGGGAAGTTGGTTCCGGGAACTAGACGGCGTTCTTACCCGGTTTCTCTGGAGAGAAGGGAGGCCGCGTTGATCCCTGGCACATTGTCGTATCCCCCCCCTTCGATGGAGGTATGGGGGTGACTAATCTCCACCTCTACTACTTGGCCACGAGGCTCATCGTGATCCACGATTGGTTTACGGACGTCTGGTCCGACCCAGCGTACCGAGTGGAACTCAGCATAATAGACTTCACGAAGATCCAGGCGTTCTTGTACGGCAGCCCGGTGCCACAGGCTCTACCCCCTGTCACAAGGACGGTGCTCATGGCCTGGCGCACAATACCACTCTGCAATGGGGCCTGGCTACAAGAAGTCTCGTCCCTGCAAGGGTTCCGCCGCTGGGACCTCATTGGGGTCTCGTTGCTTGATGATGTCTGGGTGGTGGACCGCATTCGATCCTTTGCCGACTTGCAACAGCGCCACGCCCTGCTTCCCTCTCAATTCTATAAATATCTACAACTTAGACACTCCCTCCACACACACATTTCATCCCCTACCTCCTTTCCGGAGTTCAGCCAGCTGGAGGCTCAGGTGATGATGGGGAACCTGGGGAGTGGGGAGTGTCCCGCATATACTGGTCGTTAGTGAATAATGGGCCGCGTCCCTGGACTGGCTTCGGGCTCGATGGGAGGGATGGCTGGGCCCCCTTGAGGAGGCGGACTGGCGTGATGCCCTTATGGCACCCAAAACCTTGACCACATCCTCCAAGCTGCTCCTAGTCCAACTTTATTCTCTTCATGCAGCTTACCTTACTCCGGCGGGCCTGTTCCGGGCTCACATGAGACCTTCCACAGCCTGCATGCACTGTGAAACTGATCCAGTAGATTTCTATCACATGGTATGGCAGTGTCGGGTTTTAGCGCCGTTCTGGAGAGAGGTTGAGCTCGAACTCACCCGGTCCCTGGGATGGGAGGTTCCCCATGACCTGAGACACTTGTTGCTGGGGGTGTTCGACGGCCTAGACGGCTCTAGGGCAGACAAGCGCTTTCTGGGGACAGCTGTGGCGGTGGCCAAAAGGGATATAGCTACCTGAGGCGAAAAGCCGGGAGCTTCTACAGCCATAATTTTTAAATACTGGTGTAATACTTTGTGTTTTTAAACTTACTTACCCCACGGGCGCTTGCCACTGCAGCCACTGTCACCCTGCCCAGCTGATCACACACTGTCGCCGGTGAGTGTCGATTAACTCTTGCCGCCATCCCGGGCCCAGCTGACACGCCCACTCGCGCTGGCCACGCCCCCTTTTCTTGGCATTTAAACGCGCGCTGATCGAAAGCGCTGCGTTTACTCAACCCCTCCTGAGGCGAAAAGCCGGGAGCTTCTACAGCCATCATTTTTAAATATTGGTGTAATACTTTGTGTTTTTAAACTTACTTACCCCATGGGCGCTTGCCACTGCAGCCACTGACACCCCGCCCAGCTGATCACACGCTGTCGCGGGTGAGTGTCGATTAACTCTTGCCGCCATCCCGGGCCCAGCTGACACGCCCACTCGCGCTGGCCACGCCCCCTTTTTCACCTCCCCTTCTTCCTCCATATAACATGTTTGTTCACCGGAAGCGCAGTGGACGAGCGCAGCGGGCGCGACGATTGCGCGCCGAAGGCGCGCTTAAGGCAAGCTCGTCTGCGCTCGTCCGCGCCGAGGCCGAGCCAGAGGCCATCCCCCTTGCCTCTGATGTGCCACACACTGCTCATAAATCAAGCACATACAAATACACCGCTGAACAACTCCGACAATTGAACACCTCAGCAGATCTGCCTCATCCTTTACCACATCTGCTATACACCAATCCAATCATAGGACCTCACAAATGTCCTACATGCTTAGCTTCTATGCTCCCCACTACTCCCACTCCCCAGGTCTTAGCAGCGCTTATCAATGTGCGCTCTGTCCCTAAGCACAAAACCGAAATCTTAGATTTCATCGAGTCACACAACCTAGACCTTCTGTTTATTACTGAAACCTGGGGTGATGACTCCTCAGGTCCAGATTTCAAAGCAGCTACCCCAGAAAATGACTGCGTATGCAGGTTAGATAGAATCAAAAGAAAGGGAGGGGGAATAGCCATTATCTATAAGAACCACCTTAAAGTCAAAATTACAGATGCTAAATATAGTGAGTGTGAGGCTTTCTCTTTTACCATCAGCCTCTCCGGTAACCAATCTTTTATAGGCATGCTGCTCTATCGCCCCCCAGGGTCCAGATTGAAATTTCCTAACTATCTTAATAACCTTATCGAGGTCTCAGCAGGAGCGCCACATTTTACCATACTGGGAGACTTCAATTTCCATCTTGAAGCCATTTGTGACCCTGATACCGCGGCACTAATTAACGATCTTGCAGCCGCCGGCCTACAGCAAATTGTCAATCAGCCCACCCATAAAGCCGGACACACCCTAGATGGGTTATTTACCAGCAACCCCCACATTCTGGTCTCCAAGGTGATCCCTCTTATTTGGACTGATCACTCAGCAGTCTGCTTTTCCATAAAACTGAATTCCTTTTCACTTTCCTCTACATCTTCTTCTTCTTTTACTTTTAGAGACTGGAAAAATATTAATCCTCCTCACCTTGCTGCTTTGCTGCTTGACAGCATTACTACTACCGAACAGGATCCTTCACTGGCCTCCACTAACTATCTTAACAGCCTAAATACGGCTTGTCTCAACCTAGCTCCCCTCAAAACCTCCCATCGTAGCAGAAAACTCCCCTCGGCCCCGTGGTTCTCGGAATCCCTTTGACTGCAGAGACAACACTGCAGAAACTTGGAAAGACACTGGCGCCGCTATTATAATCCTACGGACATAACTGTGTACAAAAGCGCCCTTTCCAAATACAAAGATCTTATAACCGCCAAAAAAACATTTTACTATACCTCCCAAATCAACCAGGCAAAAAACTCATCAAAAAAACTGTTCGAGGTGGTCACCCACCTCTCCAACCCCCCTGCTCTCCGCTTTGATGGAACTCAATCCCTTTGTGATTCTATTGCTAATTTTTTCAAAGATAAAGTCACTGCCATTTTTTCAGCCTTCACCCACGCTCTTCCCACTGTCACGACGAATCTACTGTCACATAGTAATACATCCAGCTTCTCGGTCTTCGAAGCTGTCACGGAGGAACAAGTCTATCGACTTGTTTCGGGTACTAAATCAGGATCAACTTTAGACCCTTGCCCGCCTGCCATTCTCAATCTTATTCCTGAAGCTATCTCCCCCGCCCTGACGTCCATCTGTAAAGCTATGTTCACAACGGGCACTTACCCTTCAGTCTGGAAGGAGGCTATCATTAAGCCATTTCTTAAAAAACCTACTCTCGATCCCCTTCTCTCTGCTAGTTACCGACCCATTGCATGTCTCCCTTTCCCAGCTAAAATCTTTGAAAAAACAATGAACATACAACTATCAAAATGTATAGACAATAATAATCTACTGGACGATACCCAATTTGGGTTCAGACAGGGTCATGGAACAGAGACTGCGTTATTAAAAGCTGCAGATGAAATAAGGATGACATTGGATAAAGGAGGAGCAGCTGTATTAATACTATTAGATCTCTCTGCAGCCTTCGACACGGTCGAACATGTTATCTTGATCGACCGTGTCTCAGCCATAGGAATTAAGAACAAAGCGAAAGAACTTCTCGCATCCTTCCTAGGTGACCGTCCACAAACAGTAAAAATGGGCCATTTCACCTCCCACACTTTCACTCTTCCATGTAGCGTCCCACAGGGGTCCTCGCTAAGTCCGTCACTGTTTAACATTTATGTTTCGGACTTAGCGAGGGTAATAAAATCTTACGGAATTGCCCTCACAACTTACGCTGACGATACACAACTGGTGCTATCTGTACATAGTGATGGCACTTCAGTTGCTGCAAATTTTCAAAAGGGAATGCGGGCTATCAGTACCTGGATGTCATCAAACTGTCTCAAATTAAACTCTGACAAAACAGAGGTGATGACATTCGGGAAACTAGTACCTGCTTGGTCCCCTCAATGGTGGCCACCGGAGATGGGAGCTCCACCCCAACCAGTCACTAAGGTTCACAACCTGGGAGTTATATTTGATGATAAAATGACCTTTCATCATCACGTCAACTCCGTGGTCTCTTCATCTTTTTTTATCCTGAAAAGGATCAAAAAACTGTTGCCATACCTTCCCTCTTCAGCCGGCAAAACTCTAATCAGCACTTTGGTCTTTTCCAAAACAGATTACTGTAATGCCCTCCTTCTAAATGCCCATGAAAAGTCATGAACAGACTGCAGCTAGTCCAGGATGCTTCGGCTAGAATTTTATTGGGAGTTCCCAAGTTCACTTCCATTTCCCCATATATCTGGCAACTCCACTGGCTCCCAGTCAGGAGCCGGACAAAATTCAAGGCACTTTGCATTGCCTATAAAGCAGTTAACAACTTGGGCCCACAGTTCCTCAGAAGAGCTCTCTGTCCCCTGGTACATTCTAGAACTCTTCGCTCCTCCTCTGCTCACTTGCTTAAAGTCCCGCGAACAAAGAAGGCCAACTGGGGTGACAGGTGCTTCACAGTTTCCACGGCCAAACTTTGGAACACACTGCCCCTTCACATCAAAACTGCCCCTACTCTCATCAGCTTTAGGAAAAAACTAAAAACCTGGTTCTTTACACCATAATTTACCTGCTGTAGCTATGGTTCTGTATTCTGAGTGCCGAGACACCTCTGGGTAGTTGTGCGCTTTAAAAATTGCACAAACATAAACATAAACATAAACATTTGGTCCCAGGCAAAGATGCCAACTGTACAGAAATGGAGGAGAGGAGTGGATTGGTGTGGGATGCAGGAGGAGTCTCTCTTTGAAGTCCGGGACTGCCCTGACTTATTTGGTAAAGTGTGGGGTAAATGGTTTAATCTACTACCAATGTGATGATTTGCCTAATTCTATGTATTGCAATGATTATTTGATCTGCCTTTACAAGCCCGGCTGGGCCGTCCATGCTTTGTTGACTGTGTATAATGACATGTTTCCCTCAATGACGAATGATCTACTGCCAATGAATTTTTGTGTTCTTGAAAATCAAATAAAGTTAATTATAAAAAAAAATCTAATCCAAAGAACACGTACAACTATGCAGTGTAGTGTTCTGCCTTACCAAAACGAAACTTAATGTGATAAAGAAATATGAATAAGATGGAAGGGCTCTTCCTTAATAGGATATTTGTTGGAATCTTTACTGTAATCATTGATAGCCTATGAAAATAGTGAAAATGTAGAGATAGTTTGGGGGTGTATGAGAAATCACTCATATGTAACTCACATTGTAAAAACCACCTCAATAAATTAGTACTAGATATGGAATGTAGAACAAATACAGTTTATTTATTTCATTGTAGCTGAAACGAGGATTTGTTTAGTCTAAGGATTTGTTTTTTAATTTAGCAATGGATTTTAACACAAATTTTACACAGTACAGAAGCTATTACAGAAGCCGGGTTTTATAAGCTCCCAACAGCTGTCAAGAGTTCTTTACAACTCTAAAAACAATGAAATATCTTTAGCAATGAAAATCAATCGTTAATTTAAAGACAAGAACGCTGAAACTTTTAAGCTAGCTACCTTTTTAATAAATATCAGTGATATCTAGGGAAAGACGTCCAAAAAGTCCCAACTATAGCTACTTCAATTAACCAATCTTCTGCTTGTCAGTTTCCTAGATTTTCTCTTTTATCAATTAGAGATATCAAGCTGCAGTATTTATGATGAGACCACCCGCTTCTTGCCTGTTCTTGATTTTCGGAAAAAATTCCAAAATTCTTGCTCATGAACTGAATATGCTTTTTGCCCCCATTTAGAGGGACTGCTGCATTTCACCCATACAACTGAATGCCATTTCAAATGTGCATTTTCTAAAGTAACTATCTCTTCATTATATGGATTAACACAAGACTATAGCACACCACCCTATCCATCTCACTGTTCTAGAATATGTATTTGTTTATTTATAAGACAAAGCCTTCGCCATAGGGCATAGCCAATATGCCTTGCCTAGGGCTTTGCCAATATGTTTTAGTCATGTAGTACTCTAGTGTAGCTGCTATTCAGTTTGGCTAAAAGTTGCTGGTGGAAAGGGGTGTGGAGTGAAGTGTTTGAAAGTAAAATAGAGTGTAGTGTTATAGAGTAGTGTGGAGTAGAGTGGCGCGATGTAGAGTGAAGTGGAGTGACGTTGTGTTGCGTGGAGTGACGTTAAGTTGGGTAGAGTGGGGTGGCATTACATAGAGTGGAGTGGTGTTGCATAGAGTGTAGTGGCCTTGTGTAGTGGCATAGAGAGGAGTGGTGTAGAATAGAGTGGCATAGAATGGATTGCAGTTGTGTGGAGTGGCGTTGCGTAGAGTGGACTGCATTGCTTAGAGTCGAGTGGAGTGGTGCTGCATAGAGTGGTGTGGCATAGAGTGTAGTGGTCTGGCATAGAGTGTAGTGGTCTGGCATAGAGTAGAGTGCAGTTCCATGGAGTGGAGTGGTGTTGCATAAAGCAAAATGGTGTTGCATGAAGCTTGATGGCAGTGTGTGGAGCGTAGTATCATTGCCTGGAGCCCATTTGGGCCGGAGGAACACATTGCATATTAAATCTGCAAACTGTGTTCCTTAGTAATTTCAGAGGGATCTGGGATTAGGATGGGGTGATTGAGCTGAAATGGAACCTCCCAGGCCCACCTATATATGTATCTTCTGCTGCACTCAGAAATGTGCAGAGACGCTTGACTGTTGTTCGGGGTTACTGAAAGAAACAAATAAAAAGCAATTGGCGGGCTGTTAGCCCACAAAGTATGTACAACATGTTCAAAGAGACAGTGCAAGCGCTGTCTAGGCTTGACCTAAAAAGTCCAATCAATGTGCGGTTAGTGCTGCTGCTGGCACTGGACCCTAGGAGCTAAAAAAACTAGGACAATGTGTGCGTAAGTTGGTACATGTATTGACACCAATGATTGACAATATTGATTGATCGCCTGGCCTGATTTTTATCTACAGTGTGTGCAGCTGATCAGCAGCAATTCCAATCGAACTTAAGCTGAGAGAACGATTTGTACATGGCTTTCTATTACATAAGTAAAATGTCAAGTCTTTATTTTTAATAAAACACAATTGACCAAAAAGGCTGCCCCAAAGAATGGTGCCCATTGTGCATGGTCATAGAAAAGATGTTCTGCTGATAAAGCAAGAGTATTGAATGGAAAAAAGGGGGTAAGACATTATGCACAAAACCTGGAAAGAATAAAGAAGGCGAAGGGGACACTGAACAAAAAGCTATTTTATGGTCATTATTTAATCAATACAGGTATACCTTTTACAGAAGGCAATACCTCTACGCATTCTCTAAAATAACTGTACAACAATGCACTATATGACAAAATCAACAACCTATTTCCACGAAAGAAATCACTGCTGTCACCATAAAACAAACCATTAAAAAGGGAGAACATGCACTATTAAATGGTATTGAGTACAACAAGTATTCTAAGGACCTCAATGAAGCTGCAGACCAGAGTCTATCCCAAATATCAGATGCAAATTTACTTCAATCCAGAATACTAAAGTATTTACCATCATTAGAAGGGAATGTCTTACAGAACACAATGATCCAGGAAAATAAAGCTGAATCATCTACTATGTATGAAATGGTGGCTATATTAAATGTGATGATACCTGTGCCATCAAGAAAATCTCCCCTTTTGGAAAATCTGTTAAATTCCAATAACAGGAAGTTCACTTGGTGCAAACATTGGCAAACTGTCAAAACGAAATGCACTAATAAATCATGCACAGGAGTATGTTCATATGGGAAATGTAATATGCCCATGCTGACCAATACTTGAAAGGGTTTCGAATTTACCAAATGCATTACAATCAATTGTCAATGATTTTAGGAAATGGCCCGACCCGAGTACTGGCACCCTTAAAGAAAAAGATAAAATGGCTGGAGCAACTGCGCCCAAAATTACTCAGAGAAATTAAATTTCAATTACTGTGGAATTCACCCTCAGCCGATGAAGGGCTCAAATGTTTTGGAAACCACTTGGTGGAAAGATGGTGCAAACCAGCAGTCACGTGACCCAATGGAAAAGTCTAGTATAGGCATACTTAGTCTAGAAGTAATGCACATCATCAAGGCACCGGGACACTCTCCGCTGCTCCTCAAAATGTTGACGCAGCTGTCGTTGGCTGAATCTCGAGTCTTTGCAGGTTTAATGTTTTGGCGGTCAAAGGCTTGCTGATTGGTTACACGTGAAGCAAAGTGCGCAAGACCAGCATAAAGGTACTTCCTGATTAGCTACACAAGATGGGACAAAAGACAGCATGCAGCACTAGCAAACACAAGCACACTGATTGGCCAGACCTGGAACAGCAGGCTCAATCAGTCAATCAATCAATCAATCAATCAATCAGGGGTTTGTTGAAGTGCAACTACTCATCCGTTAGGGTCTCAAGGCGCCAAGGGTTGGGGTGTGGGTGCCGGTTCCATTCCATCAAGGAGGGAGTCTGTTGAAGAGCCAGTTTTTTAGGTTTCTTGCAAAGATGGGGAGCGATGTTGTCTGTTTGAGGTGGAGCAGAAGGGCGTTCCATGCTTTGGCCGCGAGGAAGGAGAAGGAGTTGCCTCCGGATCTGATCTTTCTGGTGCGAGGGACCATGGCATAGGAGAGCTGGGCTGATCGTAGGGTCCTTTGGGGTGTGTGGAATTTGAGTCGGCAGTACAGGTATGCTGGTCCTGAGCCTTGGAGGGCCTAGTGTGTGTGGTGAGTATCTTGAAAATGATTCTCGCCTCGACGGGGAGCCAGTGGAGTGTGCGAAGGTTCTGGGAGATGTGGCAGTGTTTTGGCAGGTTGAGTACTAGTCTTGCAGCGGTGTTCTGGATGTTCTGTAGCTTGCGGGTCAGGTTTTTGTTTATTCCGGCGTAGAGTGCGTTGCCGTAGTCAAATCTGCTGATAATCAGGGCGTGAGTCACGGTCTTTGGTGTTCAAGGAGGATCCATATGAAGGTCTTACAGAGAAGGCGGGGGGTGTGGAAGCAGGAAGACGAGACAGAGTTGATTTGGTGGTCCATTTTGAGCTCGGAGTCCAGGATGTTTCCCAGGTTTCGTGCGTGGTCTGTGGGGGTTGGTGGGTTTCCGAGGCGGGAGGCCACCAGGTGTCGCTCCAGTTGTTGGGGTTTGGGCCCATGATGAGTACTTCTGTTTTGTTGGTGTTTAGTTGTAGGAAGCTGTTTTTCATCCATTTGGCAACGACTTCCATGCCTTCTGGAAAGTTGTGTCTGGCGGTGTTGGGCTCGTTGGATAGGGAGAGGATGAGTTGGGTGTCGTCTGTGTATGACACGATGTTGAGTCCATAGGTTCTGACGATCAGGCGAGTGGAGCCATGTAGACGTTGAAAAGTGCCGGGCTGAGGGAGGAACCCTGGGGAACTCCGCAAGTGGTAGGTGTAGGGTCCGAGAGGAAAGGGGGAGTCTGACCCTTGCGTCCTGCGGAGTGGAAGAAGCGGATCCAGTCGAGGGCCTTGTTCTGGGTTCCTGTGCCATGGAGTCTGCGTATTAGGGTGGGGTGGGAGACTGTGTCGAATGCCGCTGAGAGGTCGAGGAGGATAAGGGCCATGTCTCTCCTTTGTCCAGTAGGGTGCGGATGTCTTCTGTTGCAGCGAGGAGGGAGGTTGCTGTGCTGTGGTTTTTCTGAAGCCGGACTGGGAGGAGTCGAGGATGTTGTGTTCTTCAATGAATGCAGCGAGTTGGTTATTCATGGCTTTCTCAATTACTTTTTCTGGGAATGGGAGCAGGGAGATGGGTATGTAGTTTTGAGGTTGGTGGGGTCTGCCGAGGGTTTCTTCAGGAGGGGGTTGACCTCGGCGTGTTTCTAGGTCTAAGACAACGGCACGTGTGGAGCGAGACCAGGTACATACTGATGATCCAGACAGGTGGGGAAGCAGGGTATGCGCAGCATAGTCATTACTATTGGAGGTGAGTGTGGGACTTGCTAAGGAAGGTCACAAGCTGCTTAAACAACAGGGAATGCATGGCCCAAAAGGCTCTGCGGATGCTCACATCGAAGCGGACCCCTCTGTTCTAGCATACGCTTGACAGCCACAAAGTGAGGACCCGCCTCTACGTCTGGGCAATGTGCACCCTTTCTAGGATCACATGGGGGCATCAGGAGTGGACAGGAAAGCCTCCACAGCAAATGTGAGGAGATAACAAGAATTACAGCCCTATTTACAGAAAGATATACATCAAAGCTTGAGCGACTGATAATACCCAGTGCTTGTGTGGAGTGTGTTTAGACAAAGGAAAAAAGTAGTCCCTTTTACAGGTGCGAAAATGGGGCAAGTGGAAGCTACAAGTATTGGGGCGCTGCTCTGTGGGAGTGAACAACCGAAGAAAAGGACAGACAACTAGGAAAGGTTACCCACTTGAAAACAAGGATTTTTAAAGGACACTGAACAAAACAAATGAAAAGTATGGGTGGGGTTTAAGCCCACAAAGTATATACAACATGTCTTGTAGAGACCACGTAAGCGCTGTCTAGGCTCCAGCTAAAAAGGCTAGTATTTATCTACACGGCTAGGCTTTGAAAGATTTCTCAGAAAATTAGCAAATTTGACGAACAACAAGGGGAAGCGATTTGTGTGCATGTCACCCATCACCTAAAAAGCTCTATCCCCAAAATGACTGCATTTAATCCATGGTACTTTCATAAGTACAGTCTCCGCCAATCGCAGAGTGTGACAAGGGTGGGGAACTGAACACAGGCACTGTATATGCAACCTCGCTACATTTTGTATCAACTTTAGCCTCCGAATAGACAGTCTTTGATCCAGATGAAGTGATTGTAGTTATGGATCTCGAGTATACAAACACATTCTTTACACAGATCTTATGCAAGAAGGAGAACAGATGGTGAATTCTATAATACACGTAGATGGTAAAAATTGCAACAACTGACCACAACACTCATTTGTGAAGTCATAATTGAGAGTCAAATCTTACTGGAAGCTGTTTACACAAGGAACGGGCTGGAAGCAGTCGCCCATGGAAGAGGCCAGAAAGGACTTTGCCAAAATTGAGTTTGTACATGTGGCAGCAGATTCCATTTGCAGTCACACAGCTGCACAAACGTTTTCAGAAACAGAGTTTCTGCGTTGGTATAGATTTTAGCTACAATGAGAACCTATCATATATCTCAATGACCTGGACCAAACTATTTAATAGGGAAAGGACAAAATAAATAGCAAAAGAAGCTACTGTCTTATGGATTTCCCATTACCACATTTTGAATATGGACCGTCGACAGTTTTGATGTAAATGGTAGTGTTTTTTAATAATTGCTAATATAAAGAACACATACAACTTTGTAGTGTAGGGTTCTGCATTACCAAAAATAAACTTAATGTGGTAAAGAAATATGAATAACACAGAAGGGTTTCTATTAGCTGGTTGCAACTCATGAATATTTCTACCTTCTGCAAGCTCACATACGGACCTTATGCACTGTGATTGTTGTAATTAGAGCACATGTAGAACAAGACTACAAAACAGCTTATTAAATACATCAGCAAAATACCAATGCCACAACTGAGTGTCGGAACTGTAGAACTAAAGTTCGGCAAGCCCACCTTCTGTGTGCTATTAGACAAGCCAAACAGGTGAACAAGTCCAGTGTAATACCATGGATGTTGTTTATCAAGCCTTAATATCAAGACCTGGTAGTCCATGGTTTCAATAGCTGGAAATAAATCCAACAAGACAATTTAATTAGCCTTGCTGAATCCTTGTTGAATTTATTTTTCACTTAAAATGAAAGGCAATATAGACAGTCAAGGACAGTGTTTAATGGTATACAGAAGACTATTTGCACATACAGTAGCAAACTTATGTTTGTTCTGTTGATCTTATCTTCTGTTATCACAAATGAAGAGAGTATTTCGAAATAATAAGGATCTTAAGTATTGCAGAGGTTGATCAAAATGCATATCCCCATAGAAGACAGTAACTGCATTGTTCAATAACATTTTAGATAAATTCTTATCAAGTATATCATAAGTCGAAGAATCAGCAAAAGCCGGCAGTAGACCAAGGAGAGGTTCCACATGTATCCAGAAAAAATAGGGACCATAACTAACACCACCTCCAAAGACTGATGCTCTCTGGAGTCCTTATAATTAGGGCTTATGGTAATTAATTTTGTAACATTTCCTTCTGTATTTATCCATATTTATTTTTAGGACATTTTATCTGTATTTATCCATATTTATTTTGTGTTTTGTGTATAAATGAAGTTGTAAAACTGTACATATACATATTTATTTTTTAAGGTCTGTCGTGATTTAGCAATTTAAGCTGCCAAATATTACATAACAATGCATCCACTAAATATTAGCATTACACCAAAATGTATGTTGACATATGCCATTATATAAAGAAATTACATCCTATTTTTTAATTTCTCATGATGTCTATCTGCTCAGCTGTTGAGCTACAACAAATGAAAGACACTTAAAATAAGCAATGTTTTCTGTATTTATCCACTTTTAAAAATAAATGCAGCTCGAAAACACATTGTCTGTATTTATCTGTAAAAATCTGTGAAAACGGAAAACAGGGAGCCTTACTTATAATCCGCCTGTGCCCAGACGTGGGTCCAGTGCTCACATTGCCATAGCAATCACGGTATACCTGACAGATGAGGCCTAAACAGGTTAACACCCATCTGGATTTGCTTGAGTTCACATCTGAAGGGGGATCCAAATGCCAGCTTGGACTGGACTATTGCTATTGTCTGATTTGTCAGTGGCTGGTGTTTGCCTAGAGTGGCATAGTGGCCAAGCAAACCATGGACTGAAATGTGGTCTCAGTAATTACCAGTGGTTGTGATTAATACAAATATTTCATCCATCAGCTTTTTGTTTTCTTCAAACATACTCCTCTCAAACGTATTAGTAGATATGATTTCAGTGTGGGAATGGGTAGGCTACACTCCCAAAGGAGATTCTTCTATGTCCATCATAGAGATGAAAAAAAAGGGTTACTAGTGGAAATGCTGACTTTGATCTTATTTCAGCATATGGAAATGGACATTTAACATTCCCTTGTGAAGAAGTGTTTAGCATGTGAGTACAACTGTTCTGTTCTGTTGCAGCATATTGCCAGGTGTTCTAAAAATTGATAGTAAATTCCTAAAAAGTCATACATGTAAGTAGAGTTTTGACTTGTTTTCTCAAGAGGTTTGTAAATCAGGCCCCTGAAGATTCATTTTGAAATTAAGTTGTTCATTTCCATGCTCCATTTTCTGCTCCACATTTTTCTTTTACTACCATCTACCTAAAGTGTCTGTTGAATGAGTTGTCTCCTGCCAAAGTATTGCTTTTTTATCCTGACTTCTCATTTCTCATATTGGTGAACACTGCACCATTTTGCTAATTAAGTAGAATTAGCATGGCCTCATCATGCATCTATTATTAACTCCAAATCAAATGTAGCAGTATTCAGTGCAAAGGTTAAAATATATACATTATGCACATGGCAGCGAAATATAAAACTCAAATAAAAGTAAAAAAAAGTTAAACACCAATTCAAATCTCGCATATCTTTGAACATGCAGTACAAGAGGTGACAAGAAAGAAGAACTCTGATAAGTTTCCTTTTAAGTTGCAGACCATTTCAAGTGAAATACATCAATTCACTGATAATTCATCTAAGTAAAATGTAAAAGTCTCTCTAGGAGTTTGCCTCCTCTGAATACTTAGTTACTGTCTAGACTGAACAATACTCTTGTGATGATTTCTAATGAGAACGTAAGCATTCATCATCTAAGCCGATGGTCTTGGATGGGATTTTAGTAAAGCAAATAGGGATGGTAATTGCTCACACTATTTTCTGATTCAGCAGAGGAAAACATGTTATTGTAGGAAAGCAAGATTCATTGCAGAAACTAAAGGAAAGGGAGACCACCCCATATATTGTTTTCTTGGCCTGATTGGGTCTCTTGTAGTACATCCTGTATGCTGAAAGGGTAACTCAATGTGAAGTAAAGATGTATTTTATTTTACACAGACAAGGGCTGAAGTGCTTAGAGCCTGACATATGAGACTTGGACATTTTATCAATCACTGCATTTACACTAGCGCCTACGGGAAAAAAGTGCACTCCTGGAAATCAATATGTTCATGAAATAACAGAGGGGGAAACAATGTCTGCATACTCCTATAATGCATAATGGATGAGTGAGAAAAAATAACATAGAATGTGCCATGAATCAATACTAAAACATGAAAGTATTTTGCCCCAACAATGAACTGAAAATATGGTTTATACATTGAAATTATTTTCAAGTTAAAATATAATATAAAATGTGCCTATCCGCTTCGTCTACAATTGCTGATGTGTCTGTAGTAGACCCCAAACTCCAAGGTGAGAGCTCTCATTACTGATATTTCCAATGCTTATGATTCAATGATTCACATCACAGATCTTTTACTGGAAAAGTAGGCCCTTGCTTCATTACAAAAAATACAAAAAACAAGCAAGCATGAAATGTGAGCCATTCAAAAAATGAAAGTGAAATTCTAACTCAGTTCTAATTTAAACAAAAATGTAATCACTTTTGTAAAATATAAACCATAATTGTATAGCTGGATACCTGACAGGAACACTCAAAGTGTTCACCATGATATTTTAAGTCAAAGAAACTAGCATCCATGATCATGTGCATAATCAAAACAGCAGAATTAAATAGACCAAATGAACATACCACACTTTGCAATTTATTGGAACAATTTCATCATTTACTAGTGGTACTCCTGCTAGTTTGTAAAAAACAGTTAATTGGTATATATGTCAACAGTGGTTTTGAGAAAGTACAACACTAAACGAAAAACTGTTGCGCTGTGAAAACATAATATGTATTGTATTGAAAACTTTTCTGTTCCCCAACATGTAATCTTCTCCTGAGCTTCTTTTCTACGGCTGCCTCTGGGTCTCTGTATTATATCAGCAGTTAGCGCGGGGACACACAGATCTGTGTAGCCAGGCGCTTTACAAATGATTTATTATTATTATTATTATTATTATTATTATTATTATGGGAGTCAAGGAGTAATGTTTGCCCAGGGTAAATCAGGACCCTGTTCCAATAGTTTGATATTTGTGTACTATGTTCAAGTGATTTATATTGTTCTACTGCTTAATGTACATAATAATGGCACTGCATGTTTGATTATTTTCATGATCATTGTGTATGTTTGTTTGTGGGTATTTTAACATACTTATAAGAACGTGAGCCCTCCTTCCCAAGGAGAGTCAAAAAGGGGGTTTGCTACAAAGATTTCATTTGAGTAGAAGCAAGGGACACTTGATATACTCGCTGAAACACAGACACATTCAGATGCCAGTCCCCTAGGTGGAGAAAATAAAGCTGATTGACAGAAGAGGGTTTCTGCGTATCAGTCATTGAAAAATGTGAGTAGGCCTTTCCACTCTCGAGAATCATCAACCAAAAGGCCAATTGAAATATTATCCGAATTGACAATACCGCCACTATGTGACCTGTCTAGCATATGGCAGGCACAAAATTAAGGACTTTATGCAGACCTCCCAAAGGACCTCGACATTGATACCTAGACGAATGTATCTTCATTCAAGCAAACTATCTTCTCTGGTCATAAAAAACATTTTTCAACTGGGCCTGCAAAATGTTCACTGACAGCAGTAACCAGATGCTAGACATATATGTGCACACTGTCAGTCATTGATGGCCCTCTCAGCACAGACATCTGTGCATCCGGTATAAATTTCCAACATTTGTTTTTCTTATGCAACTTTGAAAAACCCTATCCATAGTGTTGTAACTCTCACCTCGGGGACACAATTCAAGTGTCCAATCATTATTCAGGTACGTCTACTAAAAAATGGTTAGCCTCCCAGACCATCCAGGATCAGTTGCTTTTCAGGAAGATCTCACCAACATTCGGTACTAGACAGACGTATTCCAGGTTGGAATCCCCCAAAGCCACCACTTAAAGTTACAAAACACGGATGCACTACATTAACCTTTCCACTGCATTTTTCTCTAATTCTGTTATTGTGGTATTTGAATTGCAAATCGTGAGTTAAGAACCCACTATGGTAGTACCAATTTATTTTAATTCAACTTAAACATTGTTTCTGGAACACCTATAATTTTAAAAACACTCCCAAGGTTACCTCTATTGTTGCATTCAACAGACAGTCTCTGCCGCCTTTCTCTTAGTCACTGCATTAAATGGTTTGATTGATTTCAGGAGTCTATGGTCAGTGCAAGGCCATTCAGAGAGAGTGGCACAATTTGTATTGCAGCTATAGACTTTTGAACCCTAGTTACTCAGTGCGATTAGACACACCTCCTATAGAGTGTTATCAAAGGTCAATTGGAAGCCACAGTTTTCTGATTTCCGCTTAAATATTACTGCCTGTAAATTTTCTCAGAGTGGGAAAAACAATGTACTGCAATATCAACCAGACCAAATAGTTAGAATGATTTTCCGTGGGAATAAATCGTTATGTCTACAAATCATTTCATTATTAATTTTCACAAAATGATAGTTATTGGTAGTATCAGTAAGCCTGATTCATTAAAAAAAATTACCTTTACACAATTTTGCATACAACTATATTCAGTTGTAAATGGACCCATTTGGGAATTCGAAAATATTCTCAGAAGTACTCCTGTAAAGCTTCTCCAGTTACAGTTTTTGAGTATTACTGGAAATGTCATGTGGCATCCGCTATTTCCCAATGCAGAGCTTTACACAGTGTACAACTCTGCATTGGTGTAAAGCAGCCTGCTGTGCAAACACACATTTCTTCACTTTGTTTTATCCATTCAAAACGTTTTTCCCAGTGGAGAAGCCCCTTCCCCTTCACCCCCACAATGTTTGGCGGTGTGCTGTTCCCCTTCTGAACCTGCTCTCTGAACTTGGAAAGGCAACTGATCCAACTTTTTGCTGGAGTAAATCTGATCATTTCCAGAGCAAGTAAGGATCAGAGGGGAGCGGCTGAATGTCAGCTCATGCACAGGTTTGTGGGTGTTCACAAATTCTTAAGGCAAGCCATGTTCTGATCGTCCTACTCCCCACCTCTTGCATGGGACTTACTACTGTATTCACTATGGCATATTTGTGTACAGTTGTGATGCACAATTACACAGCAGTGAAATAATTTACATCTATGAGGTGTACAATCTAAGTGAAGTAATTTTTTGCTCTCAACTGACATTTACAGCATAATTTGCACTGCCAGTTGTGCCCATTCGTTTACCTTTTGATCAGATATTCATGATTAATCTCAAATATAATAAAGAACGACTGTATTTTTTCCAGGAACTAGTGTTGCATGTTTTTAAGTTGGATTACAAGGTGCTGCAGGAAAGACATTAATTTTCTCACTAGAAACAATATCTGTAGCTCAAAGTATGGCATTTAGTATATGAACAGCGGTTGGTGATTATCATTGTGTATAGCGGCATTATTGCGGTCTCTTAAAAATCTATTTTTCCTGTTATTTGCACACTTAGAATTTATACAGACGACACCCAACTCATCCTCTCACTCTCAACCAAAGTGCTGAGATTCAGCAGCCCCACAGCTCTCTGGAAAGACTCCTGGTGGCCATCGCAACTCAGACCCACTCCCACACCAAAAGACCACCCCCACAACCTCAGCATCGTTCTGGACAGCGAACTCTCCATAAAATGGCGGGTTAACGCTGTCTCCTCTGCTAGCTTTCACACTCTCCGCATGCTCCACAAAATCTTCAAATGGCTCCCCATCAGCAACAGAAAAACAGTGACGAAGGCCCTCATCCCCAGTCCTTTGGACTATGGCAACACACTCTAAACATGCACCACCAGAAAACTCATGAGAAGACTTCAGACAATACAGAACACAGCAGCCAGACTGATCCTCAACCTGCCCAAAATGACCACATCACCCAGCATCTGAGAGACCTCCTTTGGCTCCCCATCCAAGAAAGATGTCTAAAAAATATTTTTCTTAAGATTTACAAAGAGGAAAGGGTACCCGCTCCCATTTGTGAACAGGTTACCACCTCCTTTGAGGTGTTGGTAAAACAATGTTTTGTGTCCGCATTTTGGTCGCACAACATTAATACATACCACTATGATTCAGTATTTGTAAGGGACGCTCTAAACATGTACATTACAGATAGCGAATCAGTATTAGGTCGCAAACTGAATATGTCATTTGCTAATGTGTTACCGAATCGCAAATTGGCTTTGATACATTTGAAACAGCCTTTTTATGGTCGCAAACAATTCAATTATGCAAATTAAGTCCTTTGCAACTGCAAAAAGGCTTCGTTCATATAGCCCTATGTTCTGAAATATTTCTGTCCGTTGACCCATGTATTGACTAAAAACAGACTCTCTTGCTACATATATTTGGGAATCCTACAGAGATAAGTTGGAATTTGTTCATTACAGAGAATTTACATAAGATTTGGTATTGTTTTACATACCTGGAATTTGACAAATTGCCTATGTTTGGAATCTTTTCCCCGGAATTTCATAAAGATCTTGAATAGAGTTCTCCGGCAGTTGGAAACTGACAACTCTATGGCAGTATATATCAGAACCTTATCTTCCTTCTATGCCCATGTACATTTTCTACTTCTTGTCACCTTGCTTAACTACTCTATGTAGTGTACAAAGCAGCCTTTTTGCTCTGTGGAATACAAACTCCATGTTTCACCGCTTCTAAATCTAAATTTATAGAGTAAAGCATCCTATTCCATGATCATTGAGGCTTGTGTGTGAAATTCTTTGATCTTCTTGCTGACAAGTTAACATTCTAGGTGGTCAGCTAATAAAAAAAAGAGTGGATCAAATAAAAGATGAGATCACAGCTACGGCGTACAAAACAAATAGGGAAATTCATCATGTGAGTGGACGTCTAGTTTATTTGTGTTATTCACTCATGGAACATGGGCAACAACTTGTAATTACTATCTGAACTATATGGCCAGGCAGGAACCACACTTCTGTAAAGGCGGAATATAAATCATTTTCAATATCCTTCCACATAAATGTGACTACAGAACAGCCAAGCAAAAATTAATTGTTTAGTGCAAGCATTTCACACTTTTACCGCAAGAGCTGCTCTATGCCTCAAGTCAGAGTTGTATAAAGCTATTACCCAACTCTAACTTCACAAATCAGTGTGGTTTGCCATCATATTGAAAAAGACTATTTAAGAATTTCAGAAGAGAGCTTAGCTCCAGGCCTGAAAAAAGATGGTCATGTAAAACCAACCCTAAATATTTTTCATTAACTTCCTATAATCAGGGATCTGGTGCAGGATGAGGAGTTTCATTCACAAGACAACTGCGATAAACGTCATACTACCTCAAAGGTCTTTTCTAGAAATGTACTGTAATGCTTCTACTTTGTTTCACCGCCACACATCAGGCTATGTTCCTTGGATCCAACAGAACACGTGCAGGGGGTGCACCTTCAAGGAACTGTCTCTGAGTGAAGCTTTAGATGAAAATTACAAACACTTCTGTGCTAACCTACACGCCTTTAGTTTATAGATGTATTTAAGCAAACCTTCCTTCCTGGAGAAACTAGATTTTATGGAGTGTGTTACCTCTGTGCTTTGAAGCGTTCATCTGTTGTGTTGTAGTGTATAACAAAAATTTCATAACAAGAAGTAATGCACAAATAATATCTAAGCCTGTAAGATAATTGACCCAATTAATGCATCTAGCAGAGATCTGCATGCAACCACATGGACATAGGTTTCCTTTGTAGTGGGTATTCTCATACTTTCATCATTCACAGGCAGATAAAATGAGTGCTCCTGATAAGCACAGTGATTTGCAGTGAGTGACACATTTTCATCCTTTCAGGCGTATAACAGAAGAACTCTACATGTGCATGATACTAAAGCACATATAAATCATTGACTTAGTAGAGCGTACTTTTCGAAGTGCAGTAATTAATTATGAAGTGTCCCCTCAGACTCGCACCCTTTAGTGGTAGTACTTTGTGTAATTCCAGAGCCACCTATCTAATCTCGTTTCCCACCCTCCCAC
This sequence comes from Lissotriton vulgaris, assembly GCF_964263255.1. Taxonomy (NCBI): domain Eukaryota; kingdom Metazoa; phylum Chordata; class Amphibia; order Caudata; family Salamandridae; genus Lissotriton; species Lissotriton vulgaris. Next base: position 1,511,884,650 of record NC_141685.1, on the reverse strand, counting down.
TCAAACACCAGGAGCTCCACAGAGCATGCAAAGCTCTGGAGAAGAGTCTTCTGTCAACTTGAAATCTGGAGCCGAGGGGACAAGGAAACCAGGACACCACTCTCTGCAGCAAGGAGGCGGCATCAAAGAAAGGCACAATATCAGGTTTGGCGGTTCATTTCCATGTATATCAATATATAATGCAAGGGTGAGGACTCTGACATTAGTTGCCCTCGATATGAATTTTTTAAACAGGCTATCCAATGTCACCCGTATACAAAATATGACACAAATATTTCAATGTTGAACTTGAAAAATGAGATGGTCTCTTGTGGGGTACAGGCGTACAAAAGTAATCCTCAGATGACTATGTCTACCACAAGGTCAGAGTGTAGAATAGGATCCGAGGGAAGCCCCTTGGAGAGTGACTTCCTGTGGGAATTCTTCCTTTGGGTCGAAAGAGGCATCATGTTGTTCTGTGGTTTTAGTATCCCCTCCTGCACGTCAAGGATACGCGCCCTGTTTTACCCTAATAGCTTTCACGGGTCAGGGTTGAGGACCAGTGGCAAGCACTAACATGGAGCTTGTATTACGCCACCTTCTGCATTAGTTCTTCTTTTTCAGCGTGGGGGTGGTGTCAGGTTCTTGTATCTATATTACGTTACTTAATCTTCATAAATATTAAAAAATACATGTCTTTGATGTTAAAAAGTTTGATATGGCAAGCCAGCATCTACATCAAATGACATCTAATACACGTCAATCGACTGATCTCCAACAAGAAATGGACAATAGCTATTGTTTTTACATGACAGTACATAAAACGGAATCAGGCTGAATATTGTTTTGAACCTCTAACATCAGGGGTGTAAAGCACGCCCATGATGCCCCTGAGGGGCAGGTGGGACCCCAGCCATTCACAGGGGGTGCATCCAGCCCTAGGCCAATGAATATCTAGGAGATATGAGAGACTTCCACCCCCCCCCCCCCCCCATCACATTCTGCAGTAGGGAACCATCGTTTTGCAGTATGCCACAATCTAACATAATTTTTATTTAAGTTCTCAGAGAGACGTATGGGAAATGTCTACTGTGTAATACATTATAGATTATGGTATTAATGTTTACAGGTGTCTCACCTTCAGTATTTACATGTTTTCAAAGAATGCTTGTATAACATTACACAACCATGATAACACTCATTTACAAATATGGTATTATAGACAGATTTTATCCATTGTCCTAACCAAGACCTGAATTAGGTATCACAAGCAGCAGATGAGCCAATAACATGCAGCAGGCACGCTTATGCCAACTAATAACAGATGCCTCCATGCCCTGTCAGTTACTGCACGATGACCTATCCTACTACAAACAGGTGTAATGCATGGTCTTCCCCACTTTTAACTGATACAACATTCCTTTGTGGTAACAACAGTCATCATCCACCTGAATAGAAATGATATAAAATGTATATTCTATAATACTCTACCACAATGTAGATGTCTTTACATTACTGACCGGCAGACGTTTCGAAAGAACTTAAGGATTGAAATTCAACTCGACCGTGAGCCGGAGAATGCCAATATTAGGGTGACCATCTTCACAGATAAGTTATAACAATTATTCTTTGTACTTGTAAGTGTTATTTTCATACTAAAAATGGACTATCTTACTCTCTCCCCATGAAATTTCACTTCCAGCATAACCGCCAACATTAAACATAATTCGCACCACAAATGTTGTGTAGTATTCAAGCTTTCTTCTACGGGAAATTCAAAAATAAAATTATGATAGGAATTCTGCTGCAAAATTTAAAATATGAAATAGAACAAAACCTAAACCCCAACACAAAGTCAGTGATAAATACCAAGTTGCAATAATTTAGTGTACAGCATGATGCTTTATGCTTTAAGGGAAACCTACTGTTTTTGTTGTCTTTTTTGCTGAAATCAGTGCAGTTGAGCAATACTCCCCGCCACTATAATGCTAAAGGATTATCAGATTGTTCTAGCCATCTGCATTCCCAAAAGGGCTGCATTATTTTACCAAAGAGCAATTTTCAAGAGCAGTCGTTCTCTACTGTGCTGTAATCCTTTCAGGTTTGGGATTTGGTGCCGGCGCCTTGTAGGAGACAAGAATCAAAAGCGTGCCTTGAACAGAGGAGAAGGAGCTTTATTATGATGAGTCCTTTATTTTAGATCCCGTTGAAGATCGTGTCCCTGCACTGCTGCTACTGTAGTCCCTCTCTCTTGAACTCCCGCTGTCTCCTCCGCTTCAGCACTTCAAGAACAGTCACACTGGGAGAGTAGCTCAAAAGAATCACAAAGATTTGAAGAGGCCTGAAGAATAAGCCTTTATATATATTTTTAATGCAGCAGTATAACTACTTATGTTCTTGCTTGTTACTTTCCATATACTGGTTGTCCGTACATTCCTCTTTCTTCCTACCACATCACATGCAGCCCCCAAGCTCTATTGCTAAGGACTTTGAAATGAACTGCTACCAACTCTGAGACGAAGAGTTGAAGTGGCAGGTGTTAGCGAAGTGGTGGGTGCAGGATCAGCATATGCAAAGGCAATGACCACCACACCAAACTCAGGGGAGGCTCCTCCAGTAGGGCGGAGGAGCGTTCCCCACTGCTTTCTCGCAGTGCAAGAAGCAGAAACTTAAAATGGTAAAACTACCATTGTATGGTTTTGCTTCTTGCACTGAGAGAAAGCAGAAGTGTTTGGTTTGGGGCAGGCGGGTAGGTCGGGGAGGAGTGGCTTGCCCACTGCTGAGGACGCTGACTGTTTGGTCGGCCCCAGGGCCAACCAAACCAGTCATGCACACTTTGCCTTTTCATGCAGCCTACATGGAGAAAATGATGTCCCCATGGGCGCCTGGCTGATCGGTGTCCCAACCAATCACAACGCTGGCAGTGATGCGTTGTGATTGGCTTAGGGGAGGAGAGGGAGGCTGCCGACTTCCTGTTTCTGCTGGAGGCAGAGGCAAAGTGAGAATGGGCACAACCCCCCGCGCGTTCCTGCACCCCTTTACGCCCCCCCCACCCACGAGTCATGCCGGCCGTGACTGACCAACCTATTTAACTGTAAATGAAAATGGAAGACTTACCTGTCAACATGATAATGCGATGTATCTGATTAATACCAAAAGGTGGCCATGTGGGAAGGCGTTTGAGAAATGGCAACCCCACATTTTACTGTCCTCTAATCCACAAGCAACAGCCCTTGTTGGAGGTATGCAGCTTTTACCACGCAGCTATTACCATGGAGATAATTATCAACACAGCCATTTTTGTGTACATTACCGCACAGTAGTTTACCAAGCAGGTACGAATACATGTATTAAAAAATATATATATAATACAATCTTATTAGATATACAGATATGCGTGTATATGTGTGTGTGTAGCTGTATAATAAATACATATGCATATATATTTTAAATAAATGTGTGTATATATATATGTGTGTGTATATATATATATACATGTGTGTGTAGATAGACAGATTAATAGATAGATAGATTTCTGGCCAGGTGGCCTTGCTCATGCAGGTGAAAAAAAGGTTAAAGCAATGTTATAGTTAGGTGAAACATTTAGTAACAACATAACATTTTAAACTAAAAAAGAAAACACAAATTCACCAGTTATAGTTACAGTTATCTCAACAATCTAACTTTTGCCTTAAAATAACTAACTCACGGCCCAACCATGCAGTTTTTTCATCAATAACTTCATTACAAATGTTGCAGTGATATTATCAATGATGTTATAGAAGATGTCATGAGAGATGTAATATGCATGCTTATTAGCAGTGCGTCACTAGGGCGCAAGTTATAGTTAATTTGGGGGAGAAGATATAGTCACTGTGCGGTCCACCTCCCCGAGCCTAATTAGGCCCCAGGACCCCATCGCACAGGCCCAAATTTAAAGGGGTTGGCCCCATTGTCTGGGGTCCTAAGGAGGGGGCCATTCAGTCCCCTCCCGAGCCTATTTTGGCCCTATGGACCCCATCCCCAATGTCTCTCTTTTTCATAGGTTGGTGCCCTGGTGTCCACCTGGGGCACCTACCAACCACCATGTTGGAGGCCGTGGGGAGGATCCCCCAGGGCCCCCGTGGCCCACCAACTCACTGCATATAGCCCAGAGGGAGCAGCTGTTTTATGCTTGCTCCCTGCAGACAAGAGCAATATGTGTCCTGTTTACCTAGCCGCAAGAGTGCAGGCAGGGAAACAAAACAGAAGTCTGCCCCCAGCCAATAGGAGCAAATTTAAATTTCCTCCCAGGGGGAGGGGGGGGGGGTGCACACTTGCATGTTTGCTCCCATTTATGAAATAAATAATGCTCCTGTGAGATGGGAGTAAACATACTTTTCCCTGCCCACACTGGTGCGGGCAAGGAATCTACTATGTCCCGGGGGTGGGGACCCTGGGACACAGTCAATAAGCCGGCCCGAGGGATGAAGTCCCAGAGGATATTAAAGGCTCAGGGATGGAAAGCCGCGTGCCACCCTCCCTTCATTTAAATTCTCTACCACAGGTAATGGGGTCCGGGGGCCCCCTCCCCATGTTAATGGATTTCGGCCCAGAGGTTGGGATTCCTGAAGCCAAATCAGGCTCTGGGAGGTAGACAGTGTACCACCTCTCTTCTTTATTACCACAGCCTGAGAAATGGGGTTCCCAGGGCATCCCACAGGTATCGGTAGGAGGGCCATGTGCCTCCCTCCCCAAAATAAAAACAAGCTTGCCTGCCGGGCCCTGGTCTACCCCGGTGGGGGGGAGGCGGGTTTATTGAAACATCTGCAGTATTCCCGGTTATTGTTTTATTTTTGTCACTGATTCGCAGATCTTACTCAAATTGTAATGTCACTGACATGAGTGATGGAATATGTGAGGTCATAAGCAGTGCATTGCGGGGGCGTAAGTTATAGTTAGATCAGGTAACTATAGCGGTAGAATTTATCTGGTTTATTATGAGTGAAATGTAAGCCTAACTAGAACATCCCTGTCCCCTTTGTTTTTTCAGTGAATTGCAAAGGTTTTTTCAAATTCTATTTCCTAACTATAATTTCCCCGTAACCTGTTTTTTTCAGTATATTTCAAGTTTTTTAAGTTCTATTTCTAAACTATAATGTCCCTGTACCTTTGTTTTTTCAGTGAATTTCAACATTTTATTAGATTTTATTTCTTAACCAGGAACTGTAATCTTTGATAGTGGGGGGTGTGAGTGGCTGTATAGGTAGATGAATGGGTGTGTGTGTCTCCGAGTGGGTGAGTGAGTGGGTGTGTGAGTGGTTGTGTGAGTCTCAGCATGGGTCAGTGAGTGGGGCTGTAAGTGTCTCAGTGGGCCAGGGATGGGGTGCGTGAGTTTTTGAGCGGATCTATGAGTGGATGCATGAGTCTCTGAGCGGGAATGTGAATGGGTGGATAGTGTCTGAGTGGGTCTGTGAGAGCGTGTGAGGGTCTCTGAGTGGGTCTGAACAGGAGTGTCTGAGTGGATCTGTGGGTCTATGAGTGGGTCAGTGAGTCTCTGAGTGGGCCTGTGAATGTGTGAGTTTCTCAGTGGGCCTGTGAGTGGGTGAATGAGTTCTATAATTGATCTGTGAGTGGGTGCATGAGAGTCTGAGTGTGTCTGTTAGTGGGTGCAAGTCTCTGAGTGCTTCTGTGAGTGGGAGTTTGAATGTGTAAGTGGGTCTGTGAGTGTGTGCATGAATTTATGAGTGGGTCTGTCACTGGGTGCATAGTAAAAGTTAGGAGGCATACAGGAGTAAGTCCTCCTGCCAGCTCCCCCTGTGATGGCCCTCCTGTACAGCTTCAGTCAACAAAGGGAGAGAAAAGGGTTCAAGGGCACTCTTAGTCCCCAGTCAATAGGTAAATAAACAAAGGAAGAGTGTCCGTCAGTGTGGCGTTAAAGAAGTAAATATAGCACGTAAATTATGAGGCCAGATGTAAGTGGTCAAAAGACTGGCCCAACTTTCAAGAAAAAATGCTTGATTTTTTCAGGAAACCCTCACTCACCCTAGTGGTGACATGCTTCATCATCGGGTCCACTAGCGAGATCGAGTACCTCCCCAGTGTGCTGCGACGCCAGGAGACTGCGGAGCAGGTTTTGTGAGAGTGAAGAGTGCTAAGGCCCACCCTGCCAAAGGCTGTGAAAGTTAAAAATAGCACTATGTGTAAAAATGGTGCGTTAAAAGTACAAACCCCTAGCCTTTTGGTTTGTACTTTTAACGCACCATTTTTACACATAGTGCTATTTTTAACTTTCACAGCCTTTGGCAGGGTGGGCCTTAGCGCGCCCATACTTGTTGAGGCAACACTCGCATACTGGTCCTGATGAAAGCCCTGTAAATTCACACACTTAAAGGGCAGAAACATGTTGACCTTCCCCTAACAGGGAAACACCAGTATATTTCATTTGGTTAGTTTCCTTGCACATATTTAATTTTAATATGTCGGGTGGACCAGCTAATAAATGATTTTTTGGGACAACCTCAGACATTTTTAATCACACTCAACTTTTTTCACTCTTCACTCTCACAAAACCTGCTCCGCAGTCTCCTGGCGTCGCAGCACACTGGGGAGGTACTCGATCTCCCTAGTGGACCCGATGATGAAGCATGTCACCACTAGGGTGAGTGAGGGTTTCCTGAAAAAATCAAGCATTTTTTCTTGAAAGTTGGTCCAGTCTTTTGACCACTTACATCTGGCCTCATAATTTACGTGCTATATTTACTTCTTTAACGCCACACTGACGGACACTCTTCCTTTGTTTATTTACCTCCTGTACAGCTTGCCTGCAGTCAGCTACACTGCTGACTTTTTGCATCCTATGCTCATTTTCTGCTCATTTTTCTGCCTCTTCTCTGCTCGCTCCTACCATCTATGTTGCCTCTTTCTGCTTGTTCTGCCAGTTATTTGGCCTCTTTCTGCTCGCTCTGGCCTTTATCCTGCCTCTTGCTGATCATTTCTGACCTCTATTTTGCCTCTTGCTGCTCGTTCCTCACCTCTATTTTCCATCTTTCTGCTCACTGTGCCATTCATTTAGCCTCTTTCTGCTCGCTCTCGACCTCTTGCCTATTTCTACTCAATTCTGACCTTTATTCGGCCTCTTTCTGACCTCAATTCTGCCTCTTTCTGCTCGTTTCTCACTTTTATTTTGCCTCTTTCTGCTGGTTGCTGACCTTTATTTTGCTTCTTGCTGCTCGTTGCGGACCTTTATTTTACCTCTTTCTGCTTGTTTCTGACCTAACTCTGCCTTTTGCTGCTCATTTCTGACCTTTAATTTGCCTCTTTCTGCTAGTTTTTTAACTTTATTCTGTCTCTTTCTGCTAGTTTCTCATCTTTATTTTGACTTTCAGCTCTTTACTAACTTCTATTCTGCTAATTTCTGACCTTTATTCTGATTCTTTCTGCTCATTTCTGACTACTAGTTTGACTCTTTCTGCTCATTGCTGACCTTTATTTTCCTCTTTCTGCTCATTTTACACCCTTATTTTGCCTCTTTCTGCTCGTTTCTCACCTATTCTTTGCATCTTGCTGCTGGTTTCTGAACCCTATTTTGCCTTTTTCTGCTAATTTCTGACCTCTATTCTGCCACTTTCTGTTTGTTTCTGATCTTTATTCTGCCTCTTTCTGCTCACTTTTGATTATTATTCTGCCGCTCGCAGCTCATGTCTGACCTCTATTTTGCCACTTTATTCTAGTTTCTGACCTCTATTCTGCCTCTTTCTACTCATTTCTCACCTTTATTTGGCCTCTTTCTGCTCCCTTCTGACCTTCGAGACCGTGTGGGGGGAGCCTGAAGCACCCCGCGGTCCCACCCAGCAACCCCATTTCCTGCGGCAACCGGCATTGCTGCTACATGCAGGAAGCTGCTGGAAATACAGCTCCCTGCATGTAGGAGCAATACTTTCATCTATTTCCCTGCCTGCATGTCTGCGGGCAGGGAAAGAGATGAAACCTCCACTTCCAGCGGGCGGGCACACTTTGACTGCTCCTGCCCGGTGGAACCGGAGTGTTTGCTTTGACTTGGTGGGAGCAGTCACAGCTCCTGCCAAGCAAAATAAACAGCTGTGTACCGGGATTGGCACCGGGGACATAGCAGGAGCCGGCCCTTGATGGTGGCGGTCCCCAAGGCCATGTACGGCTCCAGGATGGAGGCTGTGTGGCCCCCCATCTCTCTTGTGCACAGGCTGCTCTGGGGAGTTGGTAGTTCCCGGGGCCGAGAACAGCCCCGGTAAATTACCATCCGGCCCCTCTCCGATTCTGTCTAAAAATATTTGGTCCCTTGGAGTTGGTGGTCCCCGGGCCCAGGTGGTCCGCAAGGCCCCCCCATTTGTGTTATTTACCCCCCAGGGGGGAGGTGGCCACTGGGGCACCGGAGAAATCTATACGGCCCCCAAAACAGAGTTAGATTGCCTCTGCTTGCTGTTTTTTTTTCTTTCTCCACCAAACCTGCCGCGTTTTAATGCGAAAATAAAAAAAAATACTTTTGGCTCTTTCGAGGTCCTAGGAAGAACCCAGGACCAGAGCTAGAGGTTAGGGTATTCCTACCCAGCTCCCTTTAAAAAAAAATGTTGAGACTCGGCTGTAGCTGGCCCAAGATGGCTGCCAACACTTCCTGGTTGAAATATCCACAGCCAATCAGATGTGTATTACCAGTAATCCTCTATAAAGCAATTCATATATGCAATCTGTGTGACAGTAAATAATGTTTTTTTTCTTGTCAGTTTTGCTATTCTATGGTAATACCCTCGAAATTCCTCCTTGCACTGTATTAATCAGTGTGTGAATGTGTGATTATCAGTGGAGTTTCTCTAAACACGTTATTGGACCACAGTTATTTTCACTTCCAATAAAATATATGTACATATATCCTTCCCACTCTTCTGCTGTTGCAAGCAGAACCATCGACCCTACATCACATGGGCAAGAGAACCAGGCACCAGCATTGCATGAAGTAGGAAATAAGGTGGTTTATCTGACGGTGTTATCTCTGTTCAGCAGCTAGATCCTACTATAAAGCAGTGATGCCTGTGGTCTCCTTATGCTCTTGCCTGCTTGTATGTCTCTCTGGGCAAGTACATAGGATCCCGGAGAGCAGACTAGGCATAAAGATGGAGAACGTCCCACATCCTAGAACAAACCCTTCACATTTTGGCACAGTAACCTCGTCTGCCTCAAAGGTATTTTTAACAACCCAGTAGGACAAGACTGAAGGAACAGATTTTAGAAAAAATCAGCTGATCAAATAGTGACAATGTTCTCGCTACCTTTATTTTCACGGAGTGCTACCTAAAATCACGAATTTAATGCTGGCCTAAGTTTGTTTAGAATTATCCATCATGTTGTACCTGTTAGTCACTTTATGCAAACAATAGAGATGCTCTGATTAGCTCGAAGTATTGCATTGCTAGGGATGTTCTTCCATTTTACTCGCAAAATAACATGAGTGATGTTCTTCCACAAGTGATTGGGAGATCTGTATGTGATAAGGTAAAATGAACAACTATCTCAAAGTGAAAGAATGCCTGTCCTGCTAGCTGAAGCAGACAGAGGCGCTCAACCTCACCGGAGGATCCTCACACCTGCTAAACATGTGCAGACGTTTCTGGCTTTGGCCGCATATCATGCTGAGTACACATACAATTCTCAGATAAATGTGCAGGATTTGAATTTACACGCTTCGAAGCACTAACAGGTTTACAGTTTACTCGTTTACATTTTATTTAGGTTAGTTGCAAGATACTATTTGAAAAACCTCTCTGAAATGTCCCTCTAGTTTTTTTGCAATACTTTTCACAAAATATTTTTTTCGCAGGAGCACTTGTCAAAGAGCGTCTTAATCATGAACCATTTCGCTGACCCTCTGCCAACAGTTTTGTATACACAGTTTTACACAGTATTATCTCCTGATTGAATTTGGAGCATGTGTAATCAGGCCCTACAAATCCCAGAAAATCCCCCCATAGAAGGTGACAAAGTTAAAGGGCATCTGCCTGTCGTAACTCCGGCCATTAGCACTCTTTGGACCAGATATGTCCGTCGCCAAGAGCCCTATCACTTACTGCTGGCAACAATCAATAATAAGCTATGGGGTAAGATCAAACATGCCCACATGCTTTAGTGTCACAATTACGACTGACTTTAAAACCCTTGCAGTCTCTAAGTTCATACACAGATGTGTCCTCATCTGCCTCGTTGTCAATCAATTGGATAGTTATCGATGTTTGTTAATCTACATGTGAGGAATTTATTTGATAATCCGTATATTCATGTAATTTATACTGGCAATGTAAAGTAGATTCCCTATGGAACTTTGTTGTTATTTATCAAGCACATTCCTCATACTGTACTGATGAGGTGTACTCTTGCTAACCTCTAGACTTTGCTGCCTCTAATCCCCCTCTCCTCAGCACTCCTTCAGCTCCTATCTGCCAGCAGTGTTCACCTGACAATTCAGTTCTGAACTGACTAGGCATCCTGACATCTGAGTACCTCTCAGCTGCCCCATCATCGCTCACCCGTCTGTATCTGGCAGATGAATTGGGATTTAATTCTCTTCTAGCACCTGGGTGCACCTCATATCGGAAGTGAGGTTCAGTACCTAATGTTGTCTCAACATCTCCATTCTTAGTATTAAGACAATTAAGGCTTGAGTATCATCTCACACCAGGGTGTACCTAGTGCTGGGCTGGCCTTTCGAGGAGTCTGGCAACCTGTCAGTGTCAGATGGGTCAGTTTGAAAGGGCAAGTGTATGGGCCTTTTTTGGTCTCATCTTGCTCTACGGAACCACTTGTATGCTTCTTCAGTCCCTATAAAATCCTTCACCACTCCCACACCTTTGCCAAAGAACCAGTATCACATTCACGATCAGACTTCAAACATGAAGCTAGACCTATTCGTCAATGAGATCTAGCAGGCAGACAGCACTGCCCAATCCCACCTGAACCAATTAATCTGATTCATCCTGTCTACAAGTCCTTTTACATGAACTACACAAATGAGTGCATAGGAGGCATTGCTATAGTGCTCCTTTCTCCACTCGCTCCAGATCTCTGCCAATAAATTTGAAACACTCCTGGAGCAACCTCACTGCATGGGGTGAGACCACAGCCAGTGTTCGATGTAGGAGGAAGACTGGGGTCCTCCCTCATCTTGCTCTTCCATCTGGGCTTCCGCAGCTTACGCTTGGGATTCGTACCCCTAGAATACTGAACTGTTAGGGTGACTGGGGCAGCCACCGATCCCTGCTCTCCTGACACCGGGAGCAACTTATTTCCCTGGATCAGTGGTTACTTTGTAAAAAGAAATATAAGCACCAGGGCTGTCGTCAGGAGGTCACTGCAGCTTGCACAACACATTGCTCCTGCTATGTTGCCAATTATAGATAGAACACAACTACTAACCATGACACTCCTACCAGAGTGACAATTTGTACTTTTTCAGGCCCCCAAAAATATATGAATGGCTTGGGCGGCAGGTAATAGTAATTTTTAATGTATATTGAATTAATAAGTAACTGTTGTTGTAATCTCTAAATTAGCCAGGCAGCGCCACCTTGTGGCACACTGTCACAAGCTCCGGTGCTGACAATTAAGTGGAAAACCAGCAGCTCAAATGAAGCACTGCCCACAATGAAGTCAATGGACATCTGGGGACTAACTGTGACCCTCCTTTGGGTCACCTCCCCACCCCATTCAGGGATACCAGGGCCATGGATCTGAAAATGTCCTGCCCTTGGGCCTGTGTTACCCAGCACACCAGTCTAGTGCACCGATCTGGGGAGACCAGTCTTTCCACTATGATCCTACTCACCCACGCACACAAAGCACTCCACAACGCCAGACCAGCCTACCTGAACAGCAGACTCAGCTTCTACACCCCCATCTGCCAGCTCCGCTCCGCCAACCTCGCCCTCGCTGCTGTCCCCTGCATCCAACGAACAACCTTCGGTGGAAGGTCCTTCTCCTACCTCGCCACCAAGACCTTGAACACTCTCCCTACCCACCTACAGCAGAACCAAAACCTACTCGCCTTCAGAAGACTCCTCAAGACCTGGCTCTTCGAGCAGTAGCGGCACCCCCTCCCCTCAGCGCCTCGAGGCCCTCACTGGTAAGTAGAGCGCTTTACAAGTACTCTGATTGATTGATATCGCCTGGCTAGTTCCCGTGTCCCTCAACGCAGTGACAGGGATACCCTTTACCGTTTTCTGATGGAAGTGATGACTTCCACCATCAGGGTTCACCAGTTCACCCTCTGAGTCTATAGCCCACCTAGTGGGAAATCATGGCATGGTCTACGGCTTGCCCCTGGGGACCTATTTGTATCTTAAATCATGATTGGCCATCTCTGTAGAGTGGTTATAGGGGTGGGTGACCCAATAAACCCTTGCGGGCTTGGGCAATCGTAATGTTTAAAGAGGAAAGTGCCAGCAAGGGATTTATTCAAAAGCCAAAGTTATGCAATGTGATCCAGTCTATATAATTGAGACTTGTCAACTGAGTGAAGCAGTCACTGCTCTCTGTGTTATTGTCTGTTTCCAGACTCCATAGAAACTACCACACTAGCCCTATAGAGGTTAACCAATTGAAACAGTTGTCAACACTTATTGTAGTTTTACTCAACAAATGAACTTTCAAAAATGGAAAGGAATGTAAAGCACCACAAACAAGTATGTTCTTCAAAGAGAATTATTATTTATATTTTTGCATTCAATTTGTCAAATTTACAAGGGTACATAATCAAAACTAATTGCATATAAGTCTTAGGTACATGGAAGTGACAAAACGATCCATTGGTACATAAGAAACAATCCAGTCTAACAAAAATATATATAAAATTGACGTCTTTTAGAAATAATAAATAGAAAGTCAAAAGTAGAATGTAGACTTGGACTGGTATGTCGACGTTTCGGTCTCACAGGTACTATCCAAAGACCATCATCAGGACAGTGAATTTAATGCAATGTTGATGACCCTTATAATGAAATTTGAAAAAGCTATGAAAAATCGAAGCTGCAGTTCAATATGAAGGTGACTGTTCAATGTCAAGGTTCATAGCCTTGACGGACCGCCAAATCTTCCCTGTAGTTATGTTCATACAGGTAGTGACTTTGTTGTTAATCTCAGGGTTCCAAATGTTTTTGAAAAAGCGGTGTAGCAAACGCAAAGGCTCCTCAACGTCTTGATCTGACGTTGAGGAGCCTTTGCGTTTGCTACGCCGCTTTTTCAAAAACATTTGGAACCCTGAGATTAACAACAAAGTCACTACCTGTATGAACATAACTACAGGGAAGATTTGGCGGTCCGTCAAGGCTATGAACCTTGACATTGAACAGTCACCTTAATATTGAACTGCAGCTTCGATTTTTCATAGCTTTTTCTAATTTCATTATAAGGGTCATCCACATTGCATTAAATTCACTGTCCTGATGATGGTCTTTGGATAGTACCTGTGAGACCGAAACGTCGACATACCAGTCCAAGTCTACATTCTACTTTTGACTTTCTATTTATTATTTCTAAAAGAAGTCAATTTTATATATATTTTTGTTAGACTGGATTGTTTCTTATGTACCAATGGATCGTTTTGTCACTTCCATGTACCTAAGACTTATATGCAATTAGTTTTGATTATGTACCCTTGTAAATTTGACAAATTGAATGCAAAAATATAAATAATAATTCTCTTTGAAGAACATACTTGTTCGTGTTGCTTTACATTCCTTTCCATTTTTGAAAGTTCATTTGTTGAGCAAAACTACAATAAGTGTTGACAACTGTTTCAATTGGTTGACCTCTATAGGGCTAGTGTGGTAGTTTCTATGGAGTCTGGAAACAGACAATAACACAGAGAGCAGTGACTGCTTCACTCAGTTGACAAGTCTCAATTATATAGACTGCATCACACTGCATAACTTTGGCTTTTGAATAAATCCCTTGCTGGCACTTTCCTCTTTAAACATCTCTGTAGAGGTCCTACTAGTGGGTGGTTCCTTAGGCCAGACTGAGTCCTCCTGCTTGTGTCCCAACTGGAACACACTCAAACCAGTGGTTTGGAAATTGGGTGCCCTAGGTTAAAGCCCACCAGAACCTCCCCTTGTTTTGCAGAAGAGTCTTGGGAACTCTTTCACCCCAACTTACTCTGGGACTTGTTTCGGTCACGTTTAACCTCCCCCTCACTCTACTGGGTGGAACCTGAACCACACTTCTTGGGGTCACTCCCAGGTACCTTCTTCAAAAACCGGTACATGATTCAGAAGTCCACCTCCTTTGCAAGCTCTCTGGGGTCAGTAAGCTTGCTGTCAACCCAGTGCTGGTGCAGTTCCATAGTAGAGCAGCATAGTAGTCCTTCTGTCATACCCACAGGTTCAGAAAAGTAATGAAGAGTTGGGTCTGAGGATCCAATATTTATACTTGGTGCCAGCTTTGAAGTAGGAGAAGGTTCTGGAGGTTTCTACCACAGGAAGTGCTTGAAATTTCCTGCTTCTCTGTCCTGGCCCCAACTTGTCTGGGTGCACTAAAGACTAGTGTTTGACTCTTTGTGAGTATGTAGCTCAGGCAGAGTCTTTGTGATGTACAAGTGTGATAGGTGACAGCTCTGCCCCCTATCCTCCCAACATTTATTCCTCCTTTGTCTCACTGTTTGGGAACAACCCATAAATACCAATTGCCAGCTACATCCATACATACAACTCAGGATACAGGCAGAAGGCCCCTAATGGTTGTGACAAACAAATGCTACCTTTCTAAAAGTGGTGTTTTAAGAATTGTTCCTTAAAATTCAACCTTACTATTAAGGAGGGTTTTAAATTGCACTTCGTTAGACACCCAGCTCAACACTCCTATCTGCTCCTAATTTAAAGTTATCACTTGTTAAATATGATAAGGTAAACAAATGTTATCCTATGGGAGAGGTAGGGCTTGCAATAGGGAAAAATGAATTAAGAGTTTTTCACTACCAGGACATGTAACGGTTAAAAGTACATTTCCAACTTTTTAAATACACTGCACCCTGCTATATGGGCTATTCAGAGCCCAACCCTAGGTATATGCATTAAAAAGGAAGGCTTAGGACTGGCAAAAGGTTTATTTTGCCAGGTCGAAATTTCAACACAAAACTGCACACACAGGCTGAAATGGCAGGCCTGAGACATGTTTAAAAATGCTACTTACGTGGGTGGCACAATTAGTGCTGTAGGACCCTAGTATCATTTAATTTACAGGTCCTGGGCACATGTAGTACCACTTTAATAGAAACTTACAAGTGCATTAAATGTGCCAATTAGGGGTGAGACAATTCACCATGTTTAAAGGAGAGAGCACAAGCACTTTAGCAGCAGTGAAGTGCACAGTCTTAAAAGCCAACTAAAACAGGTTCACAAAACAGGAGGGTGAAGGCAAAAGGTTTGAGGATGACCCTGCAGAAAGGACGACGAAGTCCAACACCTGTGTTGCTTTGGTAGGACAGATTTAAGAGGTGCCAAGGCATCACTAATATGATACTGTTTTAAATCATATTTAAATAATTGTGTTGCATAGTTTTCAATTAAGTGCCAAGATATCAAACTTTTCCAATGCTTTGTATTTAAACAGTAATGTTTTTACTTTTGCCACAACTCTGCATGACATATGTATCTGACTACTAGGTACAATCTTCTTCAAACAGAAGTGGAAATAGTCCTCCTTTAATATCAATCATTGTTGGAAAGTCTTGGGCCCTAGGCCCCTATATTAAAATGCAGAGGACCCAGACACTGCCTATTTGGTGACTACAACTGGACCAGGGTAAGTGGGCTGGCTCTTTTCATTGGCAGGGTCACCTGACTATTGAAGTGATTGACGGGTTTGGGGTGGGTGAAAAGGCAGCCTCCAGGGAGGTGTTACATCATTACGTGTCCAGTAGGACATTCCATTCGGGCTCCTGTCTCGTTTTCACAACAAATGTGTGTTTGATTTAAAGTTCAACATGCAGGATAACACAGTCAAATCGAACATAACCACCTGAACAGAATTGTTTAAATTCTGCAGCTAGTGTCTCTTGACTCGCACTAACAGCTGTCCAGTGAATTCTGCTGCAGCTTCCTACTGAACCAACTGTATTAAAAACGAAAATTATTTGTTCACTGCTTCCAGGTATTTGCTTGAAACTACAACCTACTACAGGGAAACAGGCATGCTGTCATAGCCCACTTCATGGATTAATCTGGTAATGTGTAGTGAAGAATATTTAGTTAGGTGTTTTGTAAAGCGGTAACATACCGCCTTTCATCCACTTCTGAGGACCATATAGACCATTGTTGCAAAAACGAACTACAACATTCCTCAGTGGTCTTATGATATAATTGCTTAATTATGGAAAATTTCAATACGAACAAAGAACAGAAGGAGTTTCCGCATTGACATGATATAATGCATAACTTGTTTCATATCAATACCTCTCTGCCCATTGCAAGATGGCAGCTACTGCATCAGCGCACCAGTGTAAACGTCATTGTGCTTATGTCGCAAGCTGTGCGCCAGTGCGATGCCTGGAGATGGGTAGCAGTGTGCATTAGCTGGGCTTAATCGCTGGTATTGGGAAGGGCAATTTGGACTCTTTAACTCTTCAATTAGAATAGCTTTTTTTACCCACCTTATATTTTAAGAGCAGCTTTTAAGCAGGCTGCTGGTTGTAAATGCACCAAATTAGTTTGCATCTGTCGAGGTTTCTCCTGAGGTTAAGTGGAAGATTGGTGACTGACAATATATTTGGCCAACCCCTGCTACAGAAAGGGAAGCGAGTTTCAATAGCATTAAAATAAAATTTAATTTAGCAATTGCCTCACCCTTCTTGGATGGAAGCACAAAAAAGTCATTGCATTAATAATCCAACTATTAGTTGCCTCGCTTTATTTTTGGGATTGATTACCTTTAGCCTAATTTAGAGGTTCAGATGCCATTCATTAAAATATAACCTAGAACGGTTGCAGCCTTGATATCCCACACCTGTTGGGTCGTTCAAATGGAGTGCGAAGTGAAATGTAATGAATAAGCGTGAGGCATTCAAGTTCTCATGGATGGCTGGATGAATGGAAACCCTCGGCGAGTGCTGGTCCACACTGTTCCACCACAATGTAAGTTGGTTCTCGAAAAGCAGAAACCAGGATGCATTAGGAAAGGCCACTTCTTGAGTCGAAGAACATGCTTAATAGTTCAAGAGGAGAACACCCCTCCTGGAGCACCGCTGACACTGCCCAGCCTCCCTCTCACACTAGACCAAGTGCCATTCCTCGTGCACACTGTGACATACAGAAAACATAATCTGCCCTTACTTGAACAGGCTGGGTAGAGTGGGAAGGGGTGTATGTGAGAGCACTTCATAGGGGTATCACTTCCCATTGAACAATGACATCCTGCAGACCAATCAGTAACATAACTTCCAGTCCCTTAGTAGAATTTGGGGATCGGCCTCCATGGTCAGCAGCAGAACTAATGGTAAGAACACAGAACGGAAACGAGCTGGACATCTTCATGTCTGATTAGACTGATGGCCAGATTCCACCCCAGTCCTTCCTAGTCTGCCAACAGATGAAAATCATATGAGAAGGCGTTGCCATTGTCAATGCTAAAGAGGCACCATTCGCTTGAACCCCTGACATATTTCTATGCATTGGAGGTTTACCATATAGAGTGGATGGCTTAACAGTAATAACCACCCACATCCGTCTCTTTCTCAGCTCAATGGTAACTATGGCAATGGTTAAATTATCTTTTTACATTCTCCCACATTCTCTTGTGTACAAATAAGTCTCTACAATGAACCATGGAGCCTGGTGCCTACTTCTTCCAAAGTCCACTGCAGGATTATTTCTAGGCTGGACTGTAGAAACACATTTTTGTGGGACTTCTGCTTCCACCATTGCACCCAAAGTTACATTTTCCATGGCACATGTGCATAGTGGGAGTGCTGAGAGGACCCCTTCTTTGGATTCTCAGTACTGGCTTCCATTGCACTGCCTTTCCAAATGTAACTTACTATGTATTACATATCAAAAAGGCACACATAGGCGAATAATTTTTTATTCAGCCTCAAAATACAGTATCCAGTTTTGAGTTTGGAGGGTACGGTGCTCTGTCACAAACTGGGTGGATACTGGATATCCTCTTCACTGTATTACAAGTGAATTATGGTCCATGGCACCTGTAATACGGTGCATATGATAATAGCTAAGATTGTGATGGTGTATCCCATCTGCCAAACTCAAAATAAGGCCCTTAATCTTGCTAGAAATGTTAGATTGACGTGTTGTAAGATGCTCTCACAATAAGAAATTGCCATGGGTAGAGAGTTTTTCAGAATGCACAGCCTTCTTCCATGGTACTGCTTCAGATAGATTTCATTTCGATAAAGTGTTACAAACTTATTTCTCAAGTGATTTGGCCAAAGTAACCTTTTCATTTTTTTTTTCAAATTTCGTTCGCCTCTAACCTTTTGATTATTCTACAAATGTAATTATATAAAAAAAATTATTTTGGCGTCCGATTTAGAATTTATTTCCTTCACTTTCATACAGCCTTGTGCAACTTCTTGCATACAATAGACATTAAATATGAATGAGGTTAACAGGAAAATGGTGAGGGGCGAGAGGCTTTTGTTTTAGCAAATCCATAGGATGATTTTAAGGACACAATTATTAAACAATACTACAAACCTTACAAAAGTAAAGTGTATATCACTGACCATGACATTAAAGCCTATTTCATTCTCACTACTCCACTGGCAAGAGAGGAATTTTCTTTCACAAGCATGTGGGTGTAGGTCTCGTTCTCCTAATATAGGCCTTGTCGTGCTGCTAAAGGAACAGTTTCCTACCTCCAGGGCGCTTCTGCTTTCGCTAACCTGTGCTTCATTTTAAGTGATGTTCTGTATCCAGCAGCTAACGTTGTCAGTTTTAATTGATTCATCATTGTGATAATTAAACTAACCTCGTGGCAAGTCAGACATGACAAGGTTATTCTTACGCTGTTTAATTATAGTATGACAGCACTGTCAAAACACATTTGTGTATGGTTTTTAAGAAAATGCAAGCACAATGACGAATGTGCTTCAATAGTAGCCGTGACTATGGTTCAATACTCTGTGCTGTGAAAGCAAGCCTCATTCATTTATAATAACCTGTAAATGATACATCTTTTAAGCCATATTGAGCAATGCAAGTGCATGTTTTTTTCTTTGTGTAAGGTAACACGGACGGAGACTCATGGATTTTAATGGTGATCTTTGGTCATGCTTTGTACATTTACAGTGATTGAATTTCAAAGAAACATGCTGTAAAAACAGTATTGTTTCCTTCTGGATGCAAGCCATTTCCATTTGCAGACTCACTTATTTCGGAAATAATTATGATGTCGTTACTATTCTTCAGTCATTTTTTTTTGGTCTATATCGTTTTCAGTGGATGTTTTAAGCAAACATCAGCTCATTTCCACCTGCAATTCGAATCGAGGCTCAGTATATTTCAAGGGTATGTCTGCAGTCTTTACATCATAACATCCTTTGAGTCAAAACGAGGGTTGTAGCTGCCTCTTTAGAACAGAATAATGACACTCGGGAAAATAATGAATGAATCACATACTTTGGGCAACATGCCTCCTACTGAGTAAGGTACTGCAACAGGGTCGGACTGGCCTATTGGGCAATCAGAAAGTGCCCGATGGGCTGGTTTGACAGATTTCTTTGTGGATCTGTTTTATGGTCTGTTGAGCTGGTTTTTAGGTCGAGGCTGGGCAGTACATGTGCTGCTCTCCGAGGCCTGCTGTATTCAGGTAGGGACTTAAGGCTTCCCCCTTCTCTCGGCCCACATTTATCACTGGCTTGTGCCATTGTCCACTGTAAACTGTGGATGTTCATTGCTTTTGTAGTTATCAAACGAGGGAGGGTGATCAATAGATCAGTAGGGCACTGTTTACCACTAAGGGAAGTGGAAGGTCCAGTATCAGCTAGTGCCCTTAACAAGTATTGATAAACAATGTGGGTTGCTGGACTGTTCCTTAAGGAAAGGACTGTGTGTATCTGGCGTAGCCGGAGGTGAAAATATAACACCTCTGGGCATCCATTTTGTTGGATGTATTTGCCTCACACACCCATATGGGTGTCATGCTTCATCATAGGCGTTGTTCCTCCTCGGGGAGGCGGTGCAATCTCCGACGGGCTCACCTCTGAGAGGGGCTCTTTGGCGGAGATCTTTTAATCCAACTGCCTTATGGTGAAGTGCGGGTGTGCGGGTGAAGTAATATGTAGCCTGGGAAGTGATTTAAAATGTAGTAGAGGGTATCGGAAACTATTTTATTCTGGGGGTCCCCTACTGCAATTAAAAACGTGAATCTAACACACTAGGTACCAGCCGATTAGGTATAGTGGTCCTAGATTAGATTAGAAAAGAATCGGTCAACATGTTTCTCGCTTGGGTAGTAGCCCGCGATTCATCAGGACCTAAGATAGAAAAGAACAGGGTCTACAATCAATAAACAACATGCTGGTGTCATGTGTCTAATACCAAAAGTGTGGTTGTTTGTTACCTCTGTGGCTTTTTCCTATGCCTAATGGTCAGGGATTACATGCCACATGAACGTTCGGCGGGTTGGTACATCAGGTTGGAACCCTCTGGTGTGGCTCACAAATCCTGTGTCCACGCTGTGTCACCTACCTATCGCCGCCAAGCTCGGATAGATGTTCATTGTTTAACAGGCTTAGTATTTCCTCCATAATATCACCTTGTCTCATTTTGTAACCCCCCCCCATGGTGACACCCTTTTTAACGTGTGTTATTGCTCGGTAGCCTTTAATTACAGCCTCCGGGCACTATTTTCTCAAATAGCGTTGAGAACACGCTCTCTCCTAATGTTTTTATATTTATAGCACGCATTTACAATGCAATAGGTCTCGCATGTGCGACAGTTTAAGCTATTGGCATTGTAAATGACAATGCCTTTTATTTATCTGTTTTAAAAACAAAACATAAATAAAAGGCATTGTTTTTTACAATACCAATAGCTCTAACGCTCAGAAATGTGAGACCTATTGAACTGCAAATGATTATTACTGTTGACTTCCCAACAGTAAAATAAATATTTCCTGCAGCAAGTAAAAATCCATCCAGTCTTCCATACCTTGAAAAACACACAGAGCATCTTTCAAGTTCAAAGCCACCCCAGTTTGCAAACATTGACAACTTTTTTAGCTATCTGATTCACTAATGTGGGCGACTTTTATTTTGGTGCTTGAACTTTTTTTCTGTCCCAGTCAGACTCTGCTGAACAATCGTCAAATTGGTGACTGCCAGAGATCCTGCTGAGGTCAGTCTCACTAGGCAAGGTTTTGTTATTACAACAAAGGACACTGTCCAACCTTCTCTTGGTGTAGATGTTATTTACCATTTAATGCAGAGCAAACCTTTCTTAATTTTGACTTTTGTGCTTGACCACTCGTGAATACTATCCACTGGACATGAGGTTTATCAGCCCAGAGAATTAACTCCCCCCAATCTGTTCAGTGCTAGAGATTTTATATTTTTCAGGACGCTCTTGCTACAGATGGCCTCCTTCCATTTACCAAAAACAGCATCATGTTGTTTTGCATTTACTGAAATGGTGTCTGTTCAACACACGATCTGTTGTAAAACATCACCAAGTAATTAATAGCCTTCCTGTTATGGACAGTATGTTATGGACAGTATGAATGTATACAATCAGGTTGATGCCCATAACTGCCCTCACCCCAGCGAGTTTAGTGCTCTCGGGCATTGGTACATCAATACATCAGATATTCCTTTGTCTCCCTGTCCTATATTCCCCTACCCCACCTTCCCTGCCCCCTTACCCTTCTTTGCATCCATGCTCTTGAAATGTTTTTCTAGCAACTGATGTTACCGGATTCTAACGTACTGTGTAATTTTATGGAACCTTATGTAAAAGCGCTCTGATATCTTCAGGTCTAGCCAGCGCTATATAAAACTATTTAAATAAAAATAAAATACAATTGACTTCATTATCAGGTCCCTACATGTCCCTGTCTAAACAATAGGTTGCGACTGCCTTGCTATCAAGGATCATTTCTCCTCAAATTCTTCTATACAGTAGCTCTGTTACAGAACCAAGACATAACATAAAGACCAGAATGTGTTAGATCAGAGTGGTTAGTTTTCCAACTCCTAGGCCTCATCATCAGTGATAGAGACTTCAATTTCTGCCTGAACATTTTCATTAACCCATTTTCCAAAGCAAGCTCCTCCTCCCCATCTGACATGCATTTAATCAATTGATACTGAAATCCACATACATTAAAGGATACTCAGTAGATGTAGTCTTTTCCAAGTACTCTGACATCTCCGCCATCACGACTTCCAGGGCTCTGTTAGACCTGTCAGCCTCAAGGTGGTCTTCCCCCAAACATTTTGACTTACTTCTCCATTTTTTTGCTGATCTTGTTGGCCTTGGGACTCTGTGCACTTTACCACGGCTCACTCTCTAAAACATGGTAACTTTATCTTACACCCAATCGGCAAATTTAATTTACTTATAAGTTTCTAGTAAAGGGGTACTTCATGCACCCATTGCCTGTAAAATAAATCCACCTAGTGGGCTTGCAGCACAGATTGTGCCGCCCACTTAGGTAGCCTGTCAAACATGTCTCAGGCCTGCCATTGCACCTTGTGTGTGCAGTTCTAAGATACCATTTCGACCTGGTAAACTACATTTTTGCCAGGGCAAGAACCTTTATTTTTAATATATATATATAAGTCATACCTCGGATTGGCCCTAACTAACCCTTAGGGCAGGGTGTAGTGTATTAAAAAAAAGCTGGATATGTGCTTTTAAGTTTTACATGTCTTGGTAGTGAGAAACTATTACATTCATTTTTCACTACTGCCAGGCCTGCCTCTACCATAAGAAAGTTACCTTATAACATTTAATAAGTGAAAACTTTCAACTGGTAGCAGTTTGGATTCTAAAGAATTGTAAGTTAAAACCCTCTTTAGTAATAAAATTGGATCTTAAGGCACAATCTCTAGACTGCAACATTTAGAAAATAGGCATTTTCTAGTCAAAACCATTTGGTGCCTGCAGCCTGTATCCTGGGTCACATGACTAGGTGTAGCTGGCAGTTCGTCTTTGTATATTACTTCCAGACAGTGTGACAAAGGGGGAATAGGTGTTGGAAGGTTGGGCCATCTCTGACTTGATAGGGGTGGAACTGTCTCCGAACACACTTGCACATCACAAAGCCTCTGCCTCAGCGCACTCACAAAGAGTTTGATGCTAGTGTTTGGTGCCCTAGACAAGTTGGGGCCAGGGCAGGGAGGCACAAAATTCCAAACACCTCTGGAGGTGGAAACCTCCACAACCTTCTCCTACTTCAAAGGTGGCACCAAGTATAAATATTGGACCCTCAGATCCAACACTTGAGTACACCTCTGGACCTGTGGAAGACTCCGAAGGACTGCTGTGCTGCTCGGCTGCAAGAAGGACTGCTACTCTGCTGAGTGAAAAGGACAAGACATGCATCTTGAAACCAGGACTACCAGAGTGACTCCAAGAGCTAGATGGCTGTCCTCTTAATCAGAGTTTCAAGGACAGAAAAGTGTCCAACCACCTTGAACCTAGCAGCTAAATTATGTCTTCTGTGTCTCCTGCCTCCCCAGTGGTGCCATCCCAAACCTGGACCGTTGGAATTGGACCCAAAGGAGCTCAGCCAGCCCAGCTGTGGTCTTTTGAGCAGAACCAAAACACAGTGTGAGGCATCTTCTCGGTGGCTGCATCTGAACCGTCGCTGTGAAATGTATATCCAATTCAAAATCTCGCATTGCAGGCCGTAGCCTCTCAGAACCACCGCTGCATGATGCATCCGTGATGCTGGACTTCGCATCGCAAGTCTTGTCGATGGCTTCATCGGATCAGCTGATGCATGATGCGTCAGTGACACAGTGAGCACCACCTCTTGCAACTCATCGGAACTGCTGCTGCCTGACATCCTCAAAGCGGAAAGCATAGTTACTCAAAGAACATGCTGCCCTAACTATCACATGTATCCACGTTCTCTTCTTTAAATTCACCGAGGAGAGAAATGCTCCCACGTACCTGAAAAACGGCACAATCATACCTCTTTTACAGAAACTCTGCCTTGATTCACCTGTATATCACACTGCACATATTGGCATAAATCCCGGATAAAATTACAGTAGCAGAGCTAAAAGACCATATAAATATCTATTATTGTTTATCCCCCTTACATTCAGGCTTCAGGTCCGGGCAGGGAGTACAGGCAGCCTTACTCGGTTGCTGGAACACACTGAAATTTGAGGCTGAAGGTGCTGCCTCTCTTCTAGACATACTGAAATTCACACTGTTCAGTGCTGTGTACCACTCTGCTCTACAGAACAGACTTTTCATGGTGGGGAATGCAAACAACACCACTGTGAAGTGATTTCATCATTCCTGAGTCACTGGCATCAGAGAGCTTCACAAGGCTCGTATTTAGCTAAAGAAGCAACAGTGCTCTCTATTGTCAATTGCTGCTAGGATGGGAATGTTTGTTGCATACTTGGTAAACAAGAATGCACCTCTGCCCAGAGTGTCTGACTCCATGTAAAATTGGTATCTTGACTTTTTACTTGGCCCTGTACACACACGAATCTAGTGTGTGCACAGAAGCTTATGCCTGTCCATGTTAATGCGAGGTCTAGAACCTGTTCTGTGACCTCGGGTGGGGGCAAACTCTATGTGCCCTCACAGCTGGCATAGGACTACTGTCCCTGTCTGTGGGTTAGTCACTTGAAGCAGTGGTGGCAGTGTAGCGAGTTTTGTGATAGATTACTTTTTAGCTGACCTTTCATCTGTCATAGTATTGTGCCGTATACTGACCTCGCTCCTGTAAAGATCCGCTTTAGTGTGAGCTACAGACTCTTGCTCTGAACTGTTGAGAGTGTGTGTGTTGTGGCTGTGTGGCACATATGTGGGAGTAGGTAGGCATTTGGCAAGAAACTGAGTACTGGGACCAGTGGGAATCATTTTGAATAACCCTTGGCACAAGATGGAAGGTAGATATACCTTCCCCAGAGAGTGAACGTGTACTAAGTGCATTCCTGTAACAAGATGGTGGAAACCCCAACACTAAAGTAAGGAAGGATAGAGACTGGGCTACCTTTATAATGTCAATGGGGCCCTGGTTAGCAAAAGGCTGCTAATTAGCCCTACCTTTCGGCATACAGCAGGGGTGAGGGGCAAACCAGCAGTAGCTGTTATTCAAGGTGAGGGCGTTTCTAGGCAAAGCCTGTCCCTTTGTCTAGCCCCAATTACTGCTTCAGGAATGCTGATAACAGCCAGGTCCACAGATCGCATGCTGCATTGTGCCCCTCTTTAGGACACTCATGCTGATAGCTAGCATCATTGCCACCTGCTGTGAGAGTACCTTGCACAAATGATGCGCTTGCAAGACCTCTAGAAAATGAGATTCGTAAGAGAACACCCCAAACAGGTCACAACACCTTAGACAGAGGATTCACACCCCCCGTCTGGAAAATGAGCATAAAGGTAGGACCTAGAACTCCCTCTTTGTTCCAGTTCCAAGCTCTTTTTGACTATAGAAGGGAGTACTCAGCAGAGGGTTCAAAGAGCCTCTGTGTGACTAGCTGCTGACTGCATGCCAGCCGATCTCCGAGAGGTACAGGAACATTACTTGAAGTCAGCAATTCTTCCTGGAAGGGCTGAGGGTCTGCCTAGCGGCCTACCTGGCTGCTTAGAAAAGGAAGGAGCATGCCTGTCCCTGCATGAGGGCAGACTTTCCAGGGGGAGAAGCCCAGCATGAAGAATACCCGGAAGATGCTGATTGCCAGTGACAGTGAAGCAGCCGGGTACAACCTGTGTTGGTTCAGGCCTCCTAATCTCCCTGAGTGGGTCACATTATGAACTGTGCCGAGCCATTCAAATGAAAAGTAACATCATGTTATCTGGCACACTGCCCTGTGCCCGAAAAAGCTAGTGTTGTTACTGACTGATGTCTAAATTGCCCCAAGAAGAACTGCTGTCCTCACTCTGAACACCCTCACCAGGCCCAGAGGCTGCAACTGCTAAAGGCAACCACCTGCTGAAGACCCATCCCAGAAGCTGCACATGCCATGACCCGAGTAAGAATGCATAAGTAAAGCTGCTGCAAAAGATACTGGTCTGTCGACCTGGCACGCCAGTGCTACAAGAGCCACAGCTAGCCCTGGCATGTAACGTGGGCCTAACAGTGAACAGACGGAAAGACTGAGCATGCACAGAACTCTTCAGTGTGAATAAAATACTTTTTGCCTGTTTGAACTCTTTGTGATAAATGCCATTAACCTATCTACACATTAGCCAGTGGGGTAATCCAGAGTGAACGGCCGTGTTGACTAATGCATGCACCCATATGACATACCAGGATCCACAGACATTAAAGCTCATAGATAGTGGGAGGGTACCCGAGGGAGTGTAGCGCCACTGGCAACCATAGATAGGTTTACACCCTTGCAAATGTACCTTTATTCTTTAGTGTGGTATTTTGTTTTGCTGTGAAATGTAAATACTCTCTTTTCAACTAAAGATAAGCGCCGGGCTGGACATTGCATCATTTTGTTTATAGGTTGACTCTTGAGTTCTGCACTCTTGCTCCCAACACCAACTCCGAGAATATTTTAACTGCTCACCCTCGCTATCCGAAGAGTCAAATGCAGAAAGGATATACTTAGTCCTATTTGCAGAGCCTTGGTAGGACGGACCCCAAACACGAGAGACAAACATGTTTGTTTTGTACAGTAGCTCTGTCTGTGCTGTAGCCCCCTGAAAATGGTCTGACACTTCGTAATTGTAATATATATATTTGGCACAAATTTCTTAGAGCTTTAAGAATATGAAGTCGTATACTAACAATACATAGCTCTGTATAAAATTCTACCTTGATAGTCCATCAGTATTCAAACTACAGACAGCGCTACAGAACAATTGGTTTTAGATTAATTCCAACTATTTACCACTTCAGTTCGAGTAGACTTACTAATCTTTGGGACAAAAGTATACCAGTTGGCTATAACTTATCCCTTATCTATCCATCTTCAAGCATCAGTTTCTAGTCTCGGACAAGATGAAAAATCTTGCTTTACCTTTATTAAGACCTTTCATTAAACATTCAAGTCATCTCTATTTTGGGAAGCTCGCCAACTTTAAGATTTTAAATTCATTATACCTTTTGCTATTAATAATTTGTCTTTTCTTTCCTGGGGAAGGTTGTAATATTAACAAACAAACAAGCAAACAAACACACACACACACACACACGTATACACCCTGCACACATATACCTTTATTATTGTTCCGGGGATGTTATGAATATTATGTAATTTCTCTCCTGGGTACTCCCGTTCTTGAGTTACATGTACTAATCAATCAAGAGAGAATATGTGTGATTAATAGAATGCACATTTAGTTTATATGCTTGTGCTCTGCAACATGGTACTCAAAGATTTCTGGAGTATATTCTCAATGATTAATGTAAGTGCTGACTTCTGTTTTGCATGACTTACTATTGATTTCTGAAGAGTTTCTAGAAGGCTGATAACTAAGTGTGTCGTTTATTGTTGTTCAAAATAACACAGTCTCGCCAAATGAAAATAAGTGAAAGGACATCACGCCACTCTCTGTTAAGTGTTTATTCTTAGCGTTTTAACAGTGAAAAGCAGTACTGAGGAGAACTTGCTACTAGGTGATGGCAGTACAGGTCATGCTAAATCATATCACAAAGTCTCATTGAGGGCTACTGGGGAGGCAATTAGCCTTCACCTCTCCATTCACTGAACCTATCATTGCAGCTGGCTCGTACAACAAGAATAGAAGGCCTTGCTATTATATTGATTGTAAGTCCTATTGTTCAAACAGGTATGTGGGTGTTAACCATCTGAAACTGAAAATAGTTTTTTTTCTGCTGTGTTAGGGGAGGGAATTGCTAGTAATGTATAAGTGTAACAGCAATGATATTGTAGTTTTTACCCGTCTTTAGTAAACGTTGTTCCTGCCATTTTATTTATCTTCATTGTGTGCACTAGATTAGGGTTTTGACTTTAAAATGAAATAAAACTTATCTCTTGATTTCTAGCGTTCCTAAATATGTTACTCCTCAATGGTGGAGGGTTTGGATTCCACAAACTATCCCTGTAATGGCTCATGGGATTGATCGTTATCTGAAGCACATCTTACTGAAATATTTCTCATTGGGTTGTGGGGTGGTTGCAGCACACATATTTTTTCTGATTCAGGTTTTCACATTGACTTAGTATTTGGTGCTGGAGTTCCAGAAAACCGAACTCTGTATTTCTAGCAAATCTAGAAAAGTATCAATTTACTTTAACACAGAGCCTGGTAGTCACAAAGCAAAAACCCTGGCACTCTAACCATTCACTGTGTGTCTTGTGTTTATCGATACTCTAGGTGGTGGGGTATCTTACCTTGAGTGGCACCTATTAGACTTTTGATGTGTAATACACCTATGTGACATATTATCCAAATGTACCAGTGTCTGACAACTTTTCTTTGACGTGCGACAGTGAAACCACCACTACCTTGTGTGCCCCTTTACAGAGCCTGGTAGTGATGGCAGGCACCAATGCTAGAAGTTATTACTTCAGTGCCCTCAAATTAAATTTGTCATCTCTAATGTTCATAAAATGCAGCAGTGTGGCTGATACTGGGGTTATCCAAGCATGATCTGAGATATCTTACTTGTAAGTTCATCCAGCTTCTAGCTCCATTCTATGTGACCCATGGAATCACCATTTACCATCTTGAGCATGCTACAAGGAATAAGGATATATGGTCTATTAAGACTCCAACTTTGAAACTTGAAC
The DNA here is from genome assembly GCF_964263255.1 of Lissotriton vulgaris. Classification (NCBI taxonomy): domain Eukaryota; kingdom Metazoa; phylum Chordata; class Amphibia; order Caudata; family Salamandridae; genus Lissotriton; species Lissotriton vulgaris. The sequence goes on along the minus strand of NC_141685.1, from coordinate 1,511,855,761 downwards.
CAATTTCTTCTATTTAGGCACGTCTTTCTGGAACTCTCTTCCTGGCAATATATACCAGGGCCACTCACTCAGATCATTAAAAATGACCTACAAATGCCATTTAAGACATTTTAAGACCCATGCTAACATAACCTAAAATAATGTGTTTTAAAAAAATTTAATGAATCAGCAATCTTCAATCATTCTTCCAGATCAATATCTGATGACAGGGGACCCCTTAAATTGCTGGCAAGAATGGTAGTGATGGAAAAAAGAAATGCACTTGTCCTTATTTCAACTCCTGGTCCTGAGCCAGACTTCTTTCTCGATGCCTGCTCTTGACTACCAGAAGTAAATCTCTCACACACTTGCAAGTCCACCTACCCAAATAATATCAAAGACTGCACAGGTGTGGTGGAGACATTTATTGGTTCTTTGCATTGAAAGAAACATGACTGTGCAGAAATGTGTGCCTCCCTGGACAAAGTGACATTTTTATTCTCTCCAACAAGGCCAATACCGAGCCTGATGAGGCTGCATGAAGAGTGCTAGAAGGAACAGACTCTTTGAAACTTTGTTAAAGGCAGGGTCTGCATCAAAGACAGTGCAGGGACAAACGTGCAAGCATTTGATGAAGACATTTTTAACAAGGATCTGGAGCTTGCAAACAATGTGACTAGAGATGGAAGCACGGTGCTTAAGCTGTGACTGGTGGTGGGCCATGTTTCATAGATTATGACCTTAACCATCTTCCAACAAAAAGTCAACAAGACAGGTATAAATGTCCTCTTCGATTTGAGAAGTAAAAGTTAATTGGAGGCTTTTTTTCACTTGTGGCATAAAAGACAAGGCAGTGTTGAAATAAATCCTACATAGGAAACGTAGTTGGCAGGGAATGGATGGGCATATTGTCAGGCAACCGGTCATAAGAACAGATGGTTTGGGGCTTTCAACCACAAGCGCCTCAGTTTTAATAAAGCTAAACTTCAAATAGATGTTTCTGATCCAGCATACAATCACTGACATACACTCTTGGAAATGTGCCAGACCACGGTCAGATCCCCTTCGAAGGGTATCATAAACTGAGTTCTATAGGAAAAGGAAGAAAAGTAAAAAGAATGGAATGCAGGGGCACTGTGTATATGTTAAAGTTTGGGCTCGAAGCAGAACCTTGCAGGCTGATGGAGGAGAGAGCTCTAAAGGAGGAGCAAAGAGTTGCATAGAGACAACAGGGGTGCAATACGAAACAAAGGACACAAACCACTCCAGAGCCTGGTCTATCATCCCAAGAAGAATTGAAAATCAGATTATGCTGAAGGCTGCCAAGAGATTTTAAGAGATCACACCAATGTACAAAACTAGCCAAAGTACATCAAGTACCATGACAAGGGCGGGCTCCCTCCAATATACTTGTCTGAACCCAGACTGTCCTCGATCTCATAGCTGCCTACCTTTCCAAAATCATACCTGAAAGTAATGTTAAAGTGGTACTCTCAACTGCACAACCATTTAAAAATGATATGCTATAGGGTGAAATGTTCCCATAAAATAGAGTTGCCGTGATGTAGGTCAATGTTCATGGTGTACCTGTTACCTGTTTCTACCTCATTGGAGTTGTATTCACAATGCATGTTTCCTCTTACCAATGTTTGCCAATGTGCACTATCCTGTTGTATATTTGAAAACCAAAGAAATAAACTAATTTCATACACATGTCCACTAAACTATACAAAACATACTAGCTTATAATTATGGCTCACAATTTTCAGTATGTTCCTGAAATTCACACCCACGAAAAAATATGACATATGTCTGTATGTTCTTAAAAGACAGAAAAATTGTCTTCATTTCAGCAAATCTGTATGACTTCAGTCATGATTGTGAGGGCGGCGGCAATGCAGATTGACAGTCCAGGAGGTTAAAAGAACAAGCTTTCCTTATGAAGCTTCAACATTTTTGGAGGTGCACCTTTTGTACTAAAATACTAAATAATTCAATGAGTGCATTATTATACATGGCTGCTAGTAGTGCTGAAATTCGTCATCCACCCAAGTACTATTAAATAATTGTAAAAATATACTAATTGCAGTTTAATTTTCAAAAATTTCACAAACTACATAATGATGATGATGAATATGTCCTCATGTAATGCAACTGGTGCTATGTAAAGCGTTCTGATACCCGATTCGGGTCAAGTTCGCGCTATATAAAACTCTGTAAAAAATTATTTTAAAAATTATATTAGAAATGTATTATATGGGTAAATACTGATGGAAAAGTCCCAAAAATACTCTATGACCAGGGTCTAAGAATGGCCAGTCGGTGATATAAACCCAGAAATTATTGATAGGAATGTAGAAAACATGAAAACATATCAAGCAGAGAAACACAACTGCATCATTAATTCCTGCTCCAGTATTGGGCGTAAGTGTTAAACAATTCAAAGTATTGCACACCAGTCAGAAGTACTTTCAACAATATACCAACCGATAACGAATCTATACATTTATATATTTTGTTAGCGCTCATTTTCGATTAATACTGAGGTGTTTGGATTGTTAGCTAAAATACTGAAACAAACATGCAGTGTACTATAAATAAAAGATCACAAATGTTAATTAAAGAAATGTGAAAAAAAAGCATTGCATGTGCAATCCGACATTTTTTATAAACATTAAAACCACGGGGCTCACAACCACATTTAATATTTATTTAACTGCTCAGATTATGTTAATTTAAGTAACAAAATAACAAAATGAAGGGTGAGAAGGATTCCCCTTAGTCACATTCACTCCATTACACAGTTCAGTGCAGGAAATGGTTGGTAGCAGTATTTCTTTGTTTGGTGCACATCCACCCGTAGCATGTCATTTATACAGCAAAATGTGATTTGTTTTTGGACAGTCAGCACTGCTTTTAAATATTAAACACTACCCCAAGTTTAATATCTATTCCACTTTATATGATGATGTAGACAATAAAAATAGTTCGCTATTTTGGTTCCTTATTTTAAGATTTTGCATTAGTTTATATGTTTTATGAACTCGTTTCTTTATTACATTCGATGTGTTCGGTACGTTATTTATGCCCCTAGGTTTAATAACACAACACTTTGAGGAGAGATATTTTTATATAAAACGAGTATTAACTCTCTAAGTCTTGTGATTTCAGTGATTGAGCTTTTACTCAATATGCCCATACACTGTATGAAATTTAAAAATAAAAAAAGTTTGGATAATGTGTGTCTGTTGCTTTAAATATGGGTGCGGGTGAATAGCCCTGATACCCTTGCTCACCCTATGTTCGGACACATGTAAACTTTCCCTATCAACATTAGCTTGGCACTAATTCACAATTCAATTAACTATTAGCCAATTCCCTCAGATATGACTGTGCATGGGTATATTATCTTCCTATTATTTGGTAATTAGGCGCAGACATTGAAAACACAGAGTTTCCGTCTGATAATTCCAAAGGTTGGGGTTACTTAAATTTTCCTAATGAACCAACGAGTGTTGGTACATTTTATGAGCAAATGTTTTTGATAATCCCTTGTAGGATATGCAAGACGGCTGATGACTGGTGACAAGGAAGCTGGAGTTCAAAGGGTGCTCCATCCGGCATCAGGCAAACTGGGGCCCATTACAATTCCCTCAGCTGATTTAATAAGAATGCCGATGGTGGTGCCTTCCTTGTTTACCATCTGTCTGCTCTCTGGCACATGTCTCTGGTGGGAAGCGACAGTCCCGGGGACTTGGCCTGCCCTATCACAGAGTAAACAAAAGGTCTATTGGTTATTTCTAAATCCCATCATGTGTGGGCCTCAGGGACCAGGCTACTTATGAACACTGCGGACAAGCACATGAAAGGTGTTGCAGATGCTATGATCACCACAGAAAAATGTCTAAACATGTTAGACTGAAGGTGTGAATTGATAAGTACTAGAGAATACACTTCATTACCAAATAGTTCATATCATGCTCTATAACACTGAATTTAAATAATTAATTGGAGTATCTTGCAGCAGGAGTATGATCCTGTTATTCTCATGACTGATGATCAATATCAAAATCTTAGCCTTATATACCCTTAGGACTGTTTATTGATCTTTACGTCTCAGCAAGACCAGTTTTTGCCTACATGCATTAGAAATAATAATCCTGGAGCCTTGAACAACTAGTCCAGGTTTCAGACGAGATACAATCAGGTATTCATAGAAATCTCCAAACATAATCCCTGAGTCTAGTAGGAAAGAGTGAATTGCAATGGGAGAAAGAAAATAAGATTCGTATGAAAGGAACATGTGCTTCCTGCAACGCCCTTGTTTATCATTACTGCCACATTTATCTGAAGAACTAAAATCAGGCTAATAAGTGGCCACCATCACAGGGGCCGATGAAAAGCAAAATTAGCCTGAGGATGACAGTTCGACTGACGCTTTACGATGAGAAGAAGATGGATGTGTTCCTCAAGCATCTCGATCTCAAGTGTACTCAAATTGTACTCAAATTTGTAGCTCGAGCTCTGTGGCACGTGGTCACAAGGCAGGCCATTTTTGTACCACCTGGATCAGGCTCGGTCATGGCCCTCCTTAACGGCATGCATTTCTGCTCCAGCTCCCACATTTATCCCTGCAGTAAAAGGTTACGGGCATGCATACAAATTGTACTAAAAAAGAACTACATTGCAGCAGGTATCCATCTGAAGCGTTTGTTAAGTTTGCCAGAAAAGGCAACACAAGCAAAATTCTGCTGGGCATTAGCTCTGGGTGGGTATGTGGAGGTTATGCTTTCCTCCCCCCTGGTCTGTGGGGTGCCCCAGGGCTCCTCCTTGAGCCCCACCCTTTTTAATATCTACGTGGCCCCACTGGCAAGGGTGGTAAAATCTTTTGGCCTGGCGGTGTTGTCTTATGCCGATGACACTCAAATCATGGTCTCTATTACTCAAAAGGCCAAGGACTCTGCGAAAAATTTCAAAGACTGTATGATAGCCGTCTCCTCATGGATGGTTCAAAATTATCTTAAATTAAATGGCGAAAAGACGGAAGTCTTGATTTTTGGGGACAACTCTGGCATCTGGTCGAGTGAGTGGTGGCCCGATTCTCTGGGCACCTGTCCTACTCCTGTATCCTTTGGAAAGAATCTCCATGACTCGTCAGGTCTCCAGAACAATGGCTACGTGCTTTGGACTAATTCGAGTCATAAGAAAAATCTCCCAGTTTTTGTAATTGGAAGCGCGAAAAAGGGTGGTCATGGCCTTAATACTGGCCAGGCTGGACTACTGTAACTCCCTCTATCTGGGAATTAACAAGGGTCAGCTGCGCCGCCTTCAGCTGGTGCAAAATGCTGCCGCAAGGCTGGTGCTAAATCTTCCCAAGCATTCCTCGGCTTCATCTTCTCTCTGCTCGCTGCACTGGCTCCCAGTGGACCGCAGAGTTTTGTTTAAAACCTTATGTCTCGCCCACAATGCATATTATGGTCATGGCCCGGTGGGCATAAAAAACTTCCATAGGTATGCACCTGCCAGAAACCTCAGGTCAGTTAATAAAAACCTGCTGTCGATTCCCAGATTTAAAAAGATGAGATGGGGTGGGAGAGCCTTTTCGCTGGCTACAGCCAAGGCATGGAATTCTCTCCCCGTTTCCCTCACGGGCCAACAAGCTCATTCAATCTTCCATAAAACCCTTAAGACCTGGCTGTTTCCTGTGATACAGGTTTGAGCACTTATACTGGTCTGTCTGTAGGCTTGTCTGAACACAGCGCCTTGATGCCCTTGGGCTTAGTTCGCGCTTAATAAATTTCACTTTCATTCATTCATTCATTCATTCATTCATTCATTCATTCATTCTTTTCTTATCATATACGGAGGCTGGACATATCGCCGGCTTGGCATGTTGAGGCTGGCCACACCAGATGTGGGGCATAGTAAGGATGCCCATTCCAATTTGGGGCATAAGAAGGATGGGATACCTGTTGATAGGCATGTGGATGCTAGGCATTCCTGTTTTTGAGCATGTGATGCCTGTAGGGCTGTAGCTACAGGCAGCATGTGACTACAGGGCACCCCGTATTCATGTTTGCCCCCCCTCCAAATAAAACAGGCACCTTTCAGAGTTTCGCATGAAAACTATGTCTATTTAAAAGACCTGCATTTACTTTCGAACGCATTTAAACATACACTAAAGAACAGCACAAGACCTGCTCGTCCCTCATAGGTGTTTCTGGCGAGGTGCAGGGGTTGGAATGAATGGATGTAGTGTGTCGCTGCCTCATTTATAGAAGGGAGTTCATTCTCAAAGTCATTATTAAGCACCTTGTAATTTCCTGATATAGAACGGAGCCCTTTTTGTTCCTGGATATCTGTCTTGCAGCTCTGCTTTTGTATTTCGTCTTTTATTCAAGCAGAAACAGTACATTTAAAGAGCTCCTCCCAAGGAAGACCCAGATTCTACATGTTCCCGAGAAAAGCAAAGAGGGACATACATTGTTTAAAATAACAAGCATAGTCATAAGCAACAGACATGCCTTTTTGTTTATAACTAACATAGTGTATCATTCCCATGTCTGAAAATAGTTTCATTTATGGTGGTTCTAAAACCTTCAAAATGTTACATGCCCTCAGACTCTCACTCCCTGCCCATCATAAGTTGTAACCGTGTACAGTATTAATTTTATGTTAATTGTATTTATTTGTATGGTGCAAACTTACACCCAGTGGCAGGAAAGCATGGACGAGAGGCCAAAAAAAGCAATTTAGAAGAAAACAAAATGTTATTTTCGTTTTTGCGACCCAATAGGTGAGAAGAGACGTGCCGAAGCTTCAGAGGAAGGTTATTCCCCAGAGTGGGAGCCAGGACAATGAAAAACTGCCCTCCCAGGAGCGGCCTTAGACATGTGCAAGCTGTGCACCTGCACAGGGCCACCAAACCCCATGGGCCTCCACACCAATATATATCCTTAATATAATAGTCCACTGAGGATGGATACATATTTGCGTGGCGGCCCCTGGCAGGGATTTGGCAGTCTCCGGCTCTGTTCCACTTCCAAACACCCTGACCCCCCTCTTCACTGGCCTCCGCGCTTCGCCCCGCCCGGACCACCTCTTCCAGGGCCCCCTACCTACACTCCCTTTCCAGGGCCGCCATGAGCCTAGAGCCACCCCTGGCCCTCCATACGGGTGCAGTGAAACATCTTGGCAACATGGGTGTACAACTAAGGCTTGGTGGACAAATACAAAGAAGCCTTATTTTCTGTAACAAATGTATTTAGGCGAGGACCCACAAATTCCCCGTGCAATTGATACCATTTAAACAAAATGGAACTCATAAAGCTTAAAACGTTTAGAAAAAAACACACAAAACTGTGAGTCAGCTACTTTGCACCCTTCCACTCATCTATTTTAAACCCCACCATGTTGTGAAAAGCCATTGCCCGCCAGTGCCCCTCAGTAATATTGTGTAATTCTAGGGGTCATGTCTCTCTGAACATATGTCTGGCTAAGGGCATGCGAAACTGAGATTCTTTGCTGCTCATCATATTAAGCCTGACCATGCCTGTTGCTGGACATGTGAAAACTGTCCCTACCTGGTGACAGGCATGTGGGCATGAACCCAGGGCCGGTTCTAGGGTTTGCGAGGCCCTGGGCAAAAGGGAAATGTGCGAGGCCCCTTTAATTTACATAAGTGACCCCTTGCATGGAGGCCATTCAAAGAGACTGCGGGACGCCCATTGTCCAGCATTTTAGCGCCCCACAGTTTTAACTTTCAGCCCAAAAGCAATTCTCACACCCTCAGCAAGATAGGTGTGAGAATTGCTTGTGGGCTAAAAGTTAAAACTGTGGGGGCGGTAATATGCTGGACAATGGGCATCCCGCAGTGTCTCTGAAGGGTCTCCTTGCAATTGGGACAAGAAGAAGCGTCTCCCTCCCCTAGGCCTCCTGACACCATTCCTGAGAGGCCCAGGAAGGGAGGGGGACCTTCCCTGTACCCTAATTGCAAGGAGAACCCTTTCTTCCAAATTGATTGCAAGGGAAACAACAGGACACACCACAGGTGTGGGGCCCCACACTAGTAGGCTGAGTGCGAGGCCCTGGGCAGCTTCCCACGCTGCCCATGCCTAGCGCCGGCCCTGGATGAACTAATGCTTCATATGGGGAGAATGGAAAAAACTGCTCCAGGGAATGTGGTCACTGGCCTTACTGCCTGGTGGGAAGGGGGTGGCTTACCTTGTCTGCTATTGGGCATGTGGAAAATTATGATATCTTCTTTATTTGGCAATGTGAAGGATCTCCAATTACCTTTAATGTCACTGGACCAATTAAATGCATACTTTTACAACTATTTCCTAAAGTGTCATAGGTAACAAACCCCCAAAAGCTTGCCATGTTTTTGTCCATGTTACTGACCAGAAATGCTTTCTAATTCCTCACCTGGCACTGTTCTTCCCCTCAATACCTTCGGGGGGACATCGAAGTCTACTTACTTACTAATATGCCCAAAATGCACTATTTGACAGAGTGAACTGAAGGGGAAAGCGGTAAAAAGTTGCATTTACATTACTTTATATTTTATCAATCTTAAGAACCCAATATGTTTTACAAGGCACTAAATGAAATTGTTAAATCTCATAAAAGCATTGAGGGGGACCCCCCCACACACCCTAATCCTATGGCTTTAAATCCTTCCAGGTTGCTGCCTGTGTTAGTGGTCCACTGTACCTTCATAAAACAGTTTTTCACATCCACTGAAACAAATAATGTGTTGAGAACCCCACTGTCTCGCTTTTTAATCCCCTGGGATACTTTGTGAGCACCCCAAATAACACACTCGATGGTACAACAATCAACCAAAGTCTGCCAAACCATTCTTTCTCAGAAATTATTTTTTGCACATGAACATTGTGAGAAATTGGGTTACTGGTTGAGTGGGTGGAAACCCTGCTCGAGCAACAACCTCAATCCATATTAGGGCGAACCACAAAAGTCACTAAATTACCCTGTGCTTAACCCAGGGTAGCTTGGTACAAAAGCCTTCAGGCTTAGCTTTGAGACAATGTGTAAAGTATTTATGCAGCAGACAAACAGTAACAACACAAGTAAACTCCCACACCAAGTTAGACAATAGAGTACATTTCAATAAATAGAATGATTTCAGAATGACAAAAATCAATCACTAGAACCAAAGATATGCAATTACGAAGTTTTAGGTAAGTAATGTGCCTAAAAGCACAAAGACCCACTCGCGGTGGTCTGGTCCTGCTAAACCAAGAGACAAGTTCAGGTTGACCGCGATGGCACGTGGGCTGGATTCAGTCACCTGGTTAGTCCCGCTGAAAAAATTACCTTCTCAAAATCTGGCGTAAAGACTTCAGTTTGCGGTAGAGGGGCATGGAGAGCGTAGTTGTAGTAAGGCATCACAGACAGTCATTGATGGAGCTTCGCGTTGGTGGGGACTGAGGTCTACAGTAGCTGTAGCGCAAAGTGCAGACGAATCTTGCGTCACCAGTTGTCGCTGGTGCTCACTGTAGCACAAAGAGGCGCGCTCACAGGGGCATTGCATTGGCGGTCATCAGGGTGGCAGAGTCTTGGTGTGAATGCATCCATTTGCAGTTGCGAAGAGCCCAAACCTTCAGGTTTTCTCTTTTTCTTCAAGAAGAGAGCCCTCTGATGCCAGCAAAGGGTCCTGCTCCTGGGGAAGCATCTCTTGGGATCAGGAACTCAATCTAGCAGAGTCCAGAAGGCCTCAGGCAGGTCCAGATGAAGGTCTATTCAATTGGGAAGATGCAGGACAGCGATATAGAGCTTGTTATGTCTCTGTAGCTCACACAGGAGGCCAATCAGCCAGCAATTGGAGTCACTCTGGTGGTCCTGGGTTCAAGGAGCTGGTCCAAGCTTCCTTCCTCAGGCAGCAGGGCTGCACAAAAGTCCTTCCAGCAGCAGGGCGGCATGGGAGCAGGACAGTCCTTCTTCTGAGCCTTCCACTGGTCAAGAAGTGATCTGATGAGTGGCTCAGGAGGTCTAATATGAATATCTGGGGACAACATTTAAATTGGGAGAGGGGACTCCTATACCACACCCACATCTGATTCTGGAAAGTTCTTCTCTTCCTCTGTCAAGGTTCTAAGTAGTCTAGGGTGACAAAAACTACTGTCAGATTCCTTTGCTTGTGGGCTGGAGGCAGCCCTCTGAAATGTATCTGGAGAAGGGAACAGCGCTGCCTCAAACATCATGCAGGACGGCCAATCCTGCTAACACCTAGTCACTCTTTGTCTCACTGTCTGGGAGGAATACACAAAGGCCAACTGCCAAGCTAATCACATTCATGAAACCCAGGACACTGGCCAGTATGTTTTTCAATTATGATTTGGACTCAAAGAGGTCGACATAAATACTGAAAAGGTTTTATAAAAGACATTTAATGCAGTGTAAAAGCCATTCTGCATACAACCATGCTCAACTTTAGATAAAAGGTCCCATGGACAGAAAAAGTGCAAATGCGCAATTCAATCAATTAGGCATTATGTTACCATTCTTGTGAAATGCAAAAAAGTATATAAGCTTAATACAATCCTGCAAAAAAGTGGTGCAAACTGCTTTACAGTGCAACACCTAATTCAGTACTTCTATTTGTACAATACATTCAGCCTTACAGAACAAAGCTAATACAGTACTTCTATTCATACTGTACAAAATATTTAAGCCCTAAAATGCCCTGTGCCACAAGTACAAAGTAGAGTACAGTTACTATAAAATTTCAACATACCAGCATATCTGAAAATTATTTAAGAAATGTTTAAAAATGTTTAACATTTTTGAACAAACTATTTCTGACAGAGGTGCAATGAGACATTTCCAAGTCTCTGCTACCAAATGTATGTTATCCTTTGTGAACAGTGGTTTTAGAAATTGTTGACCCAAAGAGCGTAGGAGAGGACAAACAAATATCACATGATTTAAATCTTGGACGTATTTCCAACAAAGATCACAAAGCCTCTCCTCTCTAGATGATACTTCAAAGGTTCCAGTGATAATTCATAATGGAAGCGTGTTCAACCTTAACAACAAAATAGTTCTACGCACACCATGGGGAAGTTAAATAGGACATATGGTTGTGGTTTTTAACAAATGCTACTCTCCACTATTATTTAATTCCAGGCATGCTGAGCACAAAGTGCAATGTCCCTTTTCCGGCTTACTTCATAGATTGTTTTTTTAATCAGATTTTTCAAAATAACCTTTGGGAGGGGTGCCACCTTGCTCTGACCAATTTCACACACATCCTGAACTTTCATATAAATTAAGAGGGCACTTCTTCCCTTCAGACTATAAAAGATTTCATATTTTAATGCAGCCTGGATAGAAGCCTATTACCTATTCAGTATGTTATTCCCCCACCTTAGAACAGCTGCCATGGAAAATACATTAATAGAGAGGAGCCCAGGTTCAAGCCGGAGGGCTGAAGGCGCAGCTAAAGAATTCAAATTACAGATTTGGCACCAAATACACTATTCAACCTTCTAAAAAATGACCCATACTGCTCTTCGATAATTCACAGGCATAAATCAGTGAAGGCAGAATTTTTATCTCATAAACCACCAGAACACACGCAGCAGGCACCAAATGGTTAGGACAAGAAAATGCCTACTTTCTTGAAGTGGTATTTTAAGAATTGTGACTTAAAAAAAGAGAATATTAAAAAACAATTCATTTGACTTCAAAAATAATTTTCTTATCAACTCCCAAACTTAAGTTATCGCTTATTAAGTGTAATAAGGTAGCTCAATGTTATCCTATGGGGGAAATTACTTTAGTAGTTTTTCACTGCATGGACAAGTACAGATTAAACACACATCCTACTTTTTACTTACAATCCACCCTGCCCTATGAGCCTTAGGGTCTACCTTAGGGGTAACCTATATGTATTAAAAAAGGAAGGTTTAGGCCTCACAAAAAGCTTCTTTCGCTAGGTTGAAGCAGCAGTTTAAAACTGCACTTAAGGCTTCAGTTGCAGCTGCGGCCGGTAGTGGGAGTACCTGCCGGGCGGTGACATGGGGAGGGGGAGGGGCAGGGTGGTGGGTAGTAATGTATGGATTACGGACCTTAACAGGTAAGTAAACATATAAATAAATAAAACAAATTTTGTTGCACGCACTGCATCGCATTTGGTGATGCAGTGCACGCAACAATTTTTTAAAATGTATTTATATGTTTACTTACCTGTTAAGGTCCGTAATCCATACATTACTACCCCCCACCCTGCCCCTCCCCCTCCCCCCATCACTGCTCGGCAGGTACTCCCACTACCGGTCACAGCTGTTCAGTTGCAGGGCTGAGATGTTTTTAAACGGCTACTTTTGAGGGTAGCACAATGAATGCTGCAAACCCACTAGTAACACTTAATTTACAGGCCCTGGCTACATGAAGTATCATTTACTAGGGATTTATAAGTACATTAAATGTGTCAATTTGGTGCAGGCTAATTGTACCATGTTTGAGGAAGAAGGCACAAACCCGTTAGCAGTGGTAAAGTGCAAAGAGTTCTAATTCCAACAAAAAATAAATTCAAGACACAGAAGGGGAGAAAGCAAAAGGTTTGGGGTAACACTGCAGGGAGAGCTAAGTCTAACAATCATTTTTAGGCCTGGCCTAGTGACAGTTTTAGCCGTCTCATCAGCCTTGTGTTTTCCAGAATATTCATAATAACAATGCACACATATAGATAAACAAAGGGACTTTCGGTCAGCGCTCTTCATCCACGTGTTTTTGCAGATAGCTATCACATTTTGCTTTCACTTGCTCCAGTATACAGCGGTAAACAACGTTTACCCCGAAACTATCTCCCTGCATGGAATCACAACGTGGTTGTTACTACGACCGCGTTGTGATTCCGCATACCATTACTCCGCAAGTCGGAACAACGACTTACGGGGGGGGGGGGGGGGGGGGGGAAGGTGTTGCATTTAAAATCCAACACCTTCCCTAGTGTCCTCACTGACTGGAGTTGGAATAGTAAATTATACTATTCCAACATCCAGCTCCCCCCTCCGCAAGTCATTGTTCCGACTTGCGGAGTAATGGTATGCGGAATAACAACGCGGTTGTGGTAACGACCGCGTTGTGATTCCCTGCGGGAAGAAAGACTGTGGGGTAAAGAGACATATTCTCATACAGCATCAGGAAATGGGTCACCCCACTTCATCCACTGACTGTCTTGCACTATGAGTTATGGAATTTTGGCCTGATAACGTGCACAGTCACCTGAAAAGGGGTGCACTTCAGTGCCAGAATTGGTGTGCCTGGGGTGCTGGACTAATCCCTTTACTATTCTTTTTTATCTGTGTCAATTTAATTTAAGAGCATTGCATATTTGAACAAATAAACGAATAAGAAAGAAAATGAATAAAATAATAAATACATAAATAAAATTTAAAAACCAGTGCACCCTTGCCAAGGCCAGACCTACTGGCTAAGCTAATACTAATTGAAGGTGGGAAATCGCCACCCAAATTAGTGTGTGGTGTAAAACAAAACAAATAATTGGATGGAAAAGACAGAGCATCACTTATGAGAAACTGGGCCAATAAAGCAGCTTAATATTATTATAATCAAACTAGAAAATGCTCTGTTTTCCATTCTAAACTGAGGAACGACAGTAGGCTGTAACTGATGAAAACAGAATGTTGCTTGAACATTTGCAGTCTTTCGCATGTTGTTACCAAATGACAAGAGCGGGCGCCACACACATGAACGTGTGTGGGTCTGGTGCTGCGGTATTTTAGTGGTGGAAGGCAGCTGTTGGAGGTAGAGGCAGGCCATGGGTCCTTGGCTTCCTTTCGGTACGTGTGGCTCCCAGCAGTGGCGATGTTGATATTCCCATCTCTCCTATTGTTCCCGTTACCACAGACACCACATGTTCACCAGCGCAGACCATCAGTCTGTTTAAATAATGAGAGGTAGCGGTAAGTGGGGGTCTACAACAAGCTCCTAGGAGCCCACCGAAACTCCCAGAAGCATGTGCTGGTAGCTTTAAAGAACTGAGGAGGTGGACTGTTGTGGAGGTAACTTTCTTTCACCCAAGCCTTCATCTCGCTGCTCTTGGCTCATGAAAGTGCCTATACTCCACGGGCCGATAAAATTCACCACTCAAAGAGTAGCGAAAGGAAGGTTAGTGGGGGCGCTGTACTATTGAAAACCGAAGTACCAACGTCCAGGGGAAAAAACGTAGTGAAGAGAGGGCAAATAAGCATTACAGTAATAGCATAATTAATAAACAATGGCAACGTCAATAAGTCTCGCCTTTGAGCAGTGGCGGTTCATCCATTGGGGGAGTTGGGGCGTTGCCCCACTAGCCATGGACGACCGTCACTGTCTGTCACGCATTCGTGCAACAGTCAAAAAGTAAAATCACAGTCTACAATATAACAGCCCGATATAACAGCCCGACACTGCCCGACAGAATCATGATTGGAGTTACAGACGCACAGTGGTGACATCATCCCGATCGCGGAAGGGAGTGGGGGGCGGGCCTGCAGCACTGAGTGGCAGCGTGTGCACACCCAGAGAAATAGCGGCAGGCAGGGCAGCAGCAGTGTGGGCATTTTGGACAAGTCATGTTTTATGACTTGCCCACGCATGCGCACACACGCAGCAGTGGCGGCTAGTGACATTTGAAAGTGGTGCGGCGTAAAGTATTCCCATGCATCGCGTATGCACCACAGCAAAGGAATATCTATTCAGAAAAGACAGCAATTATAGTTGTAGGGACCTGGCCCTGAAGAAATCCAGAGACACCTTCTGGGGATTTCGTATTGTCTCAAACATGATGCCCTAAGGACTCAAGGGCTAATTACCACCCTCAGTTTCTCACCTGCTTTTAACTTCACCTTATTATTGAGGTTTGAGTAAAACAATATAGTGTAGCACTAGCTAATTTTATGTCAGTTTAAGTCACATGTTTTCTTGTTTAAAATATGCATTATTCTCTCCAAATTGTCTCGATGCTCTCACGTGCAGATTATCCATCAAACTTGTATTAATTTCTTTCTAAAAGAACACAGTGTGTCTCTGAGGCTATCGACTCCCCTGGAGAATGCTATTCATTCCAGACCCCAAATGCCCATCATTCTTGTTAATAAAATAATCCCTTCAAACCTAAAAATACTGTTCTTTCTCTTCTCTTCCTTCATGCAATCTTATTCCGTCTAAGCCATTGAAGCATTCGCCATTTCTCTGTGAGACCACCATATTTCCCCAAAGTGTCATCACTGCAGTACACTAAGGCTTAAAGGAGCGATGGAAGAGGGGAGAGGGAATGAAGGAATGGAGCACAACTGTGCCAAAGAAACAAAGGCAGCGGATAATATGTGTGTGTGCGCGTGCAAGGCTTCGAACAAAGTCCCATAGTGATTAACAATCTACTAAAACCTCCCCAAATTCAGAACAGCAATGAGACTCGAATGCCCCCAAATCTGAAGAGACACTGGTTTTCAAAGGTTGCCTGTGAACGTATCACTCAAACTCCCTTTGCATGAGTGGGTGTACTTTTTGAGTGTAATTAAATAGTCCCTTATACATTGGAATGAAAGCACTACAGGGGAGGTGAAACTTCAACTCCAACGTCAGGGACAACTTTGCAGAAGGAATGAGGGCCATCTCTAATTGGATGGCTGTCAACCGCCTCCAATGCAACGTTGGAAAAACGGAGCTAATGCTTTTTGGGAAAGCATCCTTACTGTGGTCCCCCGACTGGTGGCCCCTTGACTTGGGACCAGTACCCACCCCTAAACTCACAGTAAAAAATCTAGGGGTGAAACTGGATCGGGACCTTACCATGAAGGAACACGTGAATGCAGTTGCTGGGTCTTGCTTTCACACCATCGGCCTATTAAGAAGAGTCTTCCCCTACCTTTCTGACAACTACAGAAAGACCCTAGTGCAGACCATGGTGATCAGTAAAATTGATTACTGTAATGGACTCCTTATCCAAGCAAATGAAAGTGCCATAAATCGCCTCCAAGTAGTCCAAAACACTGCAGCAAGACTCGTTCTGAATGCCCCCCCCAGAACTCCCTCTAAACCCCTGCTGCGTGAACTGCACTGGCTGCCAATAAGACAACGCACCAAATTCAAAATCTGCTGCCTTGTCCACAAGTGCTTGTTCGGGAAAGGTCCTGACTACCTGGTCCAAAAGCTACCGGTATATAAACCTGACAGAGCCTTGCGGTCAAGCAATCAACTGCTACTCAAAACCCCTCTTGTTAAAAAAACCAGACAAGGGGGCAGAGCATTCTCTCTGGTAGGGCCCAAGCTCTGGAACAACCTCCCAGCTGACCTCAGACAAACCAACAATCACTTCTCTTTCAGGAAGAAATTAAAAACTGTATTATTCCAGGAAGACTAAATACTCCTTCCATCAGTGTTCATCCACTTTCTCTGTTCTATAGCTACTACTCCATCTTGCGAGCAAAGCGCGGAGATACCTCGTAAGGGGTCGATTCTTGCGCTATACAAGAACATAAAATAAATAAAATAAATAAATAAATAAACAATACACCAAGCAGCTAATAGTATGAGGTAACACTGCCATACTCGCGTGCATAGAAACCACTCAATTTATATTTGATCAAATTAGTAACAGTAAATGTATACGTCAGTTGTGCTCTCATGCCAGATCAATTACACGGGACCAGTGAATCCGACATGATGCAGCTAACTGGAAAGCAAGCGGACTGGCAAAACAAAACATGCCCTCTAATGCGAGAACGTATTGAATGCAACATTCCACAAATGTGGCACAGGAACATTAACTGTAAGCCAAAGGTTAGCCGCATTGGTAAAGCGGTCAAATTGAATGTAAAAGAAAAGAAGTTAAGAAAAATGAACAAAACCACGATATTGGCAGCCTGTGAAAGGTGGACAACAGTAAAGGGACAGTGGTACAGAAGGGAATTGTTGGGAGTTGCATTAAAGGGCTCGAGCTGTGCTAGGCGTTGGCAGGAAGTTCCCCCACCTTCTCCCAATGCCTCTGCCTGGTCCCGGCAGCGTTGAGCACAGCCACCTACCCACGCGAGGCGGCAATACCATCCTGAACTCCGTCTGCGCGTTAACTCAGCCAATCCTGGTGCAGCATTAACAGCGCCACTGCGCCAGGATTGGCTAAGAGCAGGGCTAATACTGCCCATAATGAGACCCGGGGGACCCGGGTCTCTGCCTGTCTGGGTGCTAGGGGAGGAGGAGGAGGGAAGGGTGTACTGTGTGTGTGCGCATGCGTGGGCAAGTCATAAAACATGACTTGTCCAAAATGCGCACTCTGCTGCTTATTAGCCCTGCTCTTAGCCAATCCTGGGGCAATGGTTAATGCTGCGCCAGGATTGGCTGAGTTAACGCGCAGACTGAGTTCAGGATGGTATTGCCGCAGCGCGTGGGTAGGTGGCTGTGCTCAACGCTGCCGGGACAGGCAGAGGCATTGGGAGAAGGTGGGGGAACTTCCTGCCAACGCCTAGCACAGCTCAAGCCCTTTAATGCAACTCCCAACAATTCCCTTCTGTAGCACTGCCCCTTAACTGTTGTCCACCTTTCACAGGCGCGCCAATATCGTAGTTTTGTTCATTTTTCTTAACTTCTTTTCTTTTGCATTCAATTTGACCGTTTTACCAATGCGGCTAACCTTTGGCTTACAGTTAATGTTCCTGTGCCACATTTGTGGAATGTTGCATTCAATACTTTTTCGCATTAGAGGGCATGTTTTGTTTTGCCAGTCCGCTTTCTTTCCAGTTAGCTACATCATGTCGGATTCACTGGTCCCTCGTAATCGATCTGGCATGAGAGCACAACTGACGTATACATTTACTGTTACTAATTTGATCAAATATAAATTGAGTGGTTTCTATGCACGCAAGTATGGCAGTGTTACTCATACTATTAGCTGCTTGGTGTATGGTTTCACCTCCCCTGTAGTGCTTTCATTCCAATGTATAAGGGACTAATTAATTACACTCAAAAAGTACACCCACTCATGCAAAGGGAGTTTGAGTGATATGTTCACAGGCAACCTTTGAAAACCAGTGTCTCTTCAGATTTGGGGGCATTCGAGTCTCATTGCTGTTCTGAATTTGGGGAGGTTTTAGTAGATTGTTAATCACTATGGAACTTTGTTTGAAGCCTTGCACGCGCGCACACACATATTATCCGCTGCCTTTGTTTGTTCCGTCCATCACCACCCTCTTTTGTACCGCTTTTGGCCGCCATAAGTGTGGCAGGGTATGCTCAGAAGAGAGTTCCTTGCTCACTTTGCCACTGGATTCAAGAAAGCCGAGCTGAAGACGGCTGGAATACCAGAAACCGGTCCTCGGAAGCTTGTTTCCGGTCCAGAGAAGACATGGCTTGGCAGTTCGGGCTGGACTGTTCCCATGAGGCACAGGGTCAGACTGATTTACATATAGCCATGTCTGAACTGGGGTGGCAGAGTGGGCTAAAGAACGGTGATGGATTAAACCCAGATCTTTTGACTGGGTGTGAGTGTTTGATTGATTCAGATGCTCCGTCTATCACCACCCCCTTTTGTACCGCCTTTGTTTCTTTGGCACAGTTGTGCTCCATTCTTTCATTCCCTCTCCCTTCTTCCATCGCTCCTTTAAGCCTTAGTGTACTGCCGTGATGACACTTTGGGGAAATATGGTGGTCTCACAGAGAAATGGCGTATGCTGCAATGGCTTAGACGGAATAAGAATGCATGAAGGAAGAGAAGAGAAAGAACAGCATTTTTAGGTTTGAAGGGATTATTTTATTAACAAGAATGATGGGCATTTGGGGTCTGGAATGAATAGCGTTCTCCAGAGGAGTCGATAGCCTCAGAGACACACTGTGTTCTTTTAGAAAGAAATTAATACAAGTTTGATGGATAATCTGCACGTGAGAACATCGAGACAATTTGGAGAGAATAATGTGTATTTTAAACAAGAAAACATGTGACATAAACTGACATAAAATTAGCTAATGCTACACTATATTGTTTTACTCAAACCTCAATAATAAGGTGAAGTTAAAAGCAGGTGAGACACTGAGGGTGGTAATTAGCCCTTGAGTCCTTAGGGCATCATGTTTGAGACAATACGAAATCCCCAGAAGGTGTCTCTGGATTTCTTGAGGGCCAGGTCCCTACAACTATAATTGCTGTCTTTTCTGAATAGATATTCCTTTGGTGTGGTGCATACGCTATGCATGGGAATATATTACGGCTCACCACTTTCAAATGTCACTAGCCGCCACTGCCTTTGAGACCTAAAGGCAAAGCCAATTTCAGCAAAGCGCTTAAAAAAAAAAAAGAAAAAGCATTAGGAAAGCAACGACAACTACAGGGGAAATGGCGGGTGTTCAGTAAAAAAACCTAGAGGGTGGGTGGGCAAGGGGAAAACTTCAATGGAGTGTGGGCAGGGGAAAGGAACAAGGGCTGGTTGGACACTATGCTACAACAGCAATAAATGGAGGATGGGTGGGGAGAAGCAATGAAGCAGGGAGGGCCGTGGGCGCTAAGTGGCAACAGAGAAAGGGTGGGGGATCACTACGTGCTAATGGCTTCACTAAGCAACAATGGCAATGGTGGGTGGACACTAAAGAACAGTGGAAACAGATGGAGGGTAAACGGGAGTAAGCAAAAATGGTGACAGAGGCAAGGTAGGGTGGACAGACACTAAGCAACAATGGCATGCAGAAAGGGTAGCTGGGGAAAAGCAACAGCCCCAACAAAGGAAGGATGGATGAGGCAAAAGGAAAGCAGCAACAGAGGAAGGGTGGGAGAGCCGGGGAAAAAGTAACACTGACAATGGAGGGAGGGTGGGCAGGAAAAACCAATAATGGGAAGGGAAGAAGGGTGGCTTGGCAGGAGCAACAATGGAGGGAGGGTGGATGAACACTAAGCAATAGTCAGAACGGCGGGAGTGTGAGTGGGACAAACATTGGTAATGGAGGGATCGAGGGAGGGTGGACAGACACTGAACAACAGTGGCACTGGACAGAGGATGTGTGAGGTAAGAGGAAGAGTGGCAATTGCGGCACTGGAGAAACATGGGAAAGGAGCAAAAACGGCACTGGAGGGATCAGGACAGCGGGTGGACACTAAGCCCCAACGGGGGAGGGTGGGAGGTGAAAACTCAACAGTGACAATCGGAGGGAGGGACATGGAGTAGATGCTTCAGAAGAGAACAGCACACCAGCGAGAGATGAATGTGCAGCGTTGGATAGGGGAGAAGGACTTGGGCAAGAGACAACAACATGGAGTGCAGGGGGGCAGCAGAACAGGGGAGAGGAAACTATTTGGAATGGTGGGGGTAGGACAAGAAGCACACAAGGGGACAGCTGGAAAGCACATGCACTCTCTTGAAGTGCTTCACATGTGAGAGAAAAGTCGTTCCCAAAAAACAGATAGTGGTGGAAGCATAGAAGGAACCAGAGAGATGTGCTCCATCGAAGCGACACACAAGACCAGCGAAAACAAACAAAGCCAACAAGTAGAAAGCAAGCAATAGAAAGCAAGTAAATGTGAGTGACATAACACAAAGCAAATGGTAAGGAATTAGTAGAATACATTCCAAAGTAAGCTTTCAGCATGTCCCCGGTATGTCAAAGCAACCAGACAAATAAGATGTCTGGAACGATGGAACCTAAAAACAGGGGAGCCACATGATCCTAGTTAGCAATAAGGCCACGGAACCTTGCTTGAAATAAGAGCATGAAAATGTTGCTATGGCTCTAACCAAAATGAATTAAAACGCCATTGGATCCAACATGCAAATTGGATATATCTGTCAAATACAGATAAGTAGGGTAGAGAAAGTGATGTGTTTGTCCCCATACACCATGACCTTATTGTACCAACCCCCTTCATGCTACTACAGCTACTATAAGCTGGTTGAGAGGAAAATAACATTTATCGATAAACTCAATCAGACCTGAAAACAAAAAAACTAAAATCTCACTGTGAGGAACGGAGGGGCCTTGGATGGGCAGGGCCTCGTGCAGTAAAGTACCTAAAGGGCATTTTTGCACCGCTCGCCCCCTCCCCACACCCTCCTTCAAAGAAAGGAAAAAAAGCTGCTGAGACTGTTGCCCCCCTTAATGAACTTCAGCTGTTCAAAGCCTCAAGTTGGAAATCTATTCTTTGCAGTGGTTTCCAGCTGATTTTCCCTGCCACTATGTGATATTGGCTCCTCACCGGGTGACCGTGTGAAGGGAGCCGATATTGTGTGACACACTGTGGCAACGTGAAAGTTGGCAGGTCTGTCTCAATAACACACTGCCATATATAATCCTAGAGCCTTTCGTTCCCTTCTTTCCCCATACTCGCAGATTGACTGGAATCTAAGAATACAATGGAAGTAAAAAGACTCAAGAATTGTGCACCTCCGTATATGATGTCACTTTTCTTTTTTTTTCAGGTATGTTTTGGATCCTACTTAATTGACGGGCAATAGGTCACATAAAACTAACTACATCGTCAATTTTTTTAAATTAACTAATGCAAATAATTTATTAATGTAATTAAGTGATTTATGGGTGCCATTAAAATCAATTCTGTAATCAATCAATTTGCGCAAATTATAGTCCAAACATCATTCCTCGGTCATTCTTGGAAGAGGCTGATTCTAAAGAAAAAAGCGCCACATCCTTGCAAACCAGATGTTTAAGGTTTTTATGCCTTCTGGAACTATTAGCATCGAGATTGATAAATTTCCCCTAAAATACACACCCAATCTTAAAGAAACCATACAGTTGAAATAACTTAGTATTTCAGTGTATTTTAGAATAAGGCCAAGGACCAGAATAGTTAATTTCATGGCAGATTTCACGTCCACCAGGGTAGCATAAATTCCTCCTCCACCACAGTGAAATGGGTCAATCTGCCGCATTTAAAGTTATCCCCCTATGTTGGTTTTGAATTCTCCCCTGAAGTGGCTGCCCTGGCCATGCGAGGAGCTACTGTGGAAGAGATATGGATGACGACACCACCACTGTGCCCAAATGCATCGACGGCGAGAGTTGCATCTCTGTCTGCTGTCCTCAGCACCAAATGGCAATACTTCTGAGGGACTGAAG
Organism: Lissotriton vulgaris; assembly: GCF_964263255.1. Lineage (NCBI taxonomy): Eukaryota > Metazoa > Chordata > Amphibia > Caudata > Salamandridae > Lissotriton > Lissotriton vulgaris. Next base: position 1,511,833,696 of record NC_141685.1, on the reverse strand, counting down.
CAAAAATGGGGCAAACCTGTCGACCTAAGCAAAGGCAATGGACTTTTTCAAACTTTGCTCCAAAAATCATAACATTAAGATTTTCATCCTCAAAGCACGTTGGGTCAGACATTCAACATTTAGCTCATCAAGCCCTTTGACATTGCCGTTGAGTCAGTGGTAAGTAACTACAGCATTAAAAGTAATCTTTGAATACAGCCCCCAGATGCATGTACATAACATGAGATACATGTTCCTTCGCAGAGTCTGCAAATAACACTTTGTTACAGACCATTTCAGGGCAGATGCCCATTGACATTGACACTTTATGAAACTGTGGTAGCTCAGCACCGTCTTCGTGCAGTCCCGAAAGGTTCCCACATCCTGTAATGGCCTGTCCAGGCAGGGTAGCAAAAGACCACTCTGACACCACCCATAGGATACGGGAAAATAATAGTCAAAAGAGAGTAGGGTGAGGGTTAGAGAAAAAAGGAAGACAAATGGGGAAGAGTAGGTGAGGCGAGGTTAAATCAGAGTTCAGTTAAGTTTATGTCAAGTGAGATTAAAAGGTGTCAAAGCAGAAGTGCTAAACAAAAGTCGTTTCTGAAACAGGAGATAATGAAAGCAGCTTTCTGCCCTGAAAATGATGAGGGGTGACTGTGGATTTCAGTTGTACATGCCAAAAAGAAACATTTACTGGTGGCATATGGCCAACTGGATGTCAGTTTCAGGAAGAGCCGTGCATAAAGACGTGTGGCTTCTGCCGTGCCTCCCACTGGCTTACCTAAGCTGGAAGAGGGAGAAGTTTCAGTTGCAGGAACCAGTAAACCATGGGGAAGGGTTGCAAGAATATTCAGCCACAATTTGGTTGTGTGTTTCAATAGCCCTTGCTAGGACCCTGAGGCGTCCTCTACTAGAATAATTCCCTGCCCGCTTTACTGTGTTTGAAAATACATTGGGAAGCAGGCGATTATCGATTAAGTACAGACGGATGGACGAGCAAGCAGATTTAGTAAGCTACAAGTTGAAAAACTAGACTTATTCCAATTTCCTTATGGAAAGGTATAATGAAGCCACTAAAGCAAGACCCTTAGTCGCTTTCCAGTCTGCATGTCTAATGTTTTAGGGATTTGGGCTTCTTCTGGAATTTCACAATGTGTGCTTTGAGATTGAAAGGGCAGTGGAGGTGGGGTGGAGAAGGGGGCGGGTTTATGCCAAAGAATTGAGCTTTGAGAATGGAGGAATGTTCAACCAATACTGTCTATCCCTGAGAAAAAGAGAAACACCTGTTCTGGCCAGCTGTCTTGAGGCATCTGTATGTCTGAAACAAATACAGATAACATCAATAAGACTGGGGCGATTGAAAGCCCATGTGGAAGAATTAAAGTTTTCTGTCGTTAAGATGTAGGCGGTTCCTCGTAATTAAACGTGACACCCTTTGGCAACCTGTGACCATTTTTCTAGATACCTTTGCCATGAATGCTTCCTCACACAATCCATGAATTGAGGAAGTTCCTAAACCACCATCATTTGTGTTTTATACCATATACCTATTGTGATACATTAATTATTGTTTTGCAATTTTCTTCTCAAATTTGTTAAGTTATTTTTTTCTTTTCTGAATTGTGATTATGAAGATTTCTTTAGATTTTGATAATTGTCTCTTTTCTCCACTCCCTCCCTCTCCCACTTTCGCATATATTTCTTAATTCACTCACTTATATGCATGATTTCATCTTGTTTTGTATTCTATTGTACTTAATTATTTACAAATAAAATATCTTAAACTTAAAAAAGCTGTAGGTGGTTGAGGGGAGGTGACATATGTATGGCATATGGGAAAGTTTTAGAGACTACAGCTTCTGGAAACTCGTCAGTGGACAATGGAAATGAGCAAATATAAACAACAATGGCATGTACTGTGGTTAGTGGTGTTACAGTTAAAAACTTTGTTAAATCAACGTGGGAAAAGCCAACAATTCTAGCTTGCTTTTTAAGCTAAGACTAAGGGCTATGTGTATCAAGGAACCAATTTGCGATTCTGTAATAGCGATTTTTAAGAAATCACTATTTCAGAATCGCAAAATGGGATGTATCAAGAAAAACGAATTTTTTTGCGATTTCTTGATATTCCTTAATTGCAAATTCGCAAATTGCGAATTCGCAATTAAGGAATACTTTCCCATTCATTTCCATGGGCCAGGAGGCCCATAGGAAGGAATGGGAATTTATCCTCAATTTGCGATTCGCAATTTGCTAATCGCAAATTGAGAATAATTTCAAGGGTGCAGGGGTGTCCTAAGGACACCGTGTTGCAGCCCTGAAATAAGCATGGGTGCACATGTGGTGCACATACATGCCCTAAGGGCATGTATGTGCGTCACATGGTACTTAGAAAAATGCAAAAATTGGCATTTTTTTAAGAAATTCGCAAATTACCACCAACTTGAGGTTGGTGGTAATTTGGGATTCCTTAGGGACAATTTGCAATTTTTTTTAACTTCATACATTGCACTTAAGGAATCGCAAAATTTGCAAGTCTTTAAATGCAATCACAAAATAAGAAATCACAAATTTTGCGATTCCTTATTTTGCACGGGATTTTCAATCATACATCCCATTTAGCAAATTCGCATTCGCAAAGGCCGAAATTCTGTGAATTTCGGCCTTTGCGAATGCGAATTTGTATGATACATATGGCCCTAAAACCTTTAAGACAAACATGCGGTAGTTAAAAAAAAATGATTTCTCTATAAAATGCATTTACGAGAAATGCAATTTCATGTGTGATGATTTGGTGTGATTTTGAGATGTAAAATAGTCCCCCATGCATTTCAATACAAACTCTCTATTTGAGGTGGAACTATACATCAAATAGCCAATAGCATGAGATTTGAGAGAAATCTTCTCTGGCTAGAAATGTCTTAAGGCATGAGCAAAGTGGGTAATTGCCCAGGGCCCCCGTCTTCCAAGAGGCCCACTAGAAAAAAACTGTTTCTCTCTATATCCCCTCTATATCAGGATGTCAACGTTTTTCCCTCTATCTGCCTACCTCTACCACAGACTGTCTCGCTCTCTCTTTACACAGTGTCATCTTAAGAATTTTGGGGCTCAGCTAAGCCATACTTCAGCTATTTTGTGTGTTGCACTTTCTGAAAATGTAACATATGATTAAATATTGTTTGGATCGTGCATGCCTAAATTAGCAGAAAATGGGTAATAAAGTTCAAAGTGGTTATGAATGTGGGGGTAGCATTAAAAAAGTCTTAGTCCAGCCCACAAAAAATATCTAAGATGACAAAAGGCTCTTCTGTGAATATTTTAAAGTATTAGTAACAATAAATCTTGCAGACTGGAGTTCTGTCAAATAGACATAATAAAATACTTTGAGATGCACATGAAGCAGTTAATATGTAGCACATGTTCTCTAAAACAAGAAAGCTGGAGCAAAGGCTGGAGTAGAACATCCTTTCATTAAAATGGAAGACCAGCATCAGCAGGAGTAGTTCAGTCATTCTTCAAACCGGGTCAAGTACAGCACAGGCAGGAGCAGTAAAAGCTTCCATTACCAACTGGATATGTGCATACCAAGCAGCGGCAGTGTAAGAGTCCCTCATGAATGGGACAGGCACAACAGACCCCCCCCCCACCTAGTTCTGGTCTTTCAGCCTCCTCTCACTGTCTGCTGTCTCGTCTACTGCTTTCCTCCCGCTGCCGATATGCCCTAACAATGGTGCTTGCACAGCCAGTAGCGGTCCAAGCATCCCACAGACATGGGACAGGTACAGCCCAGGCAGTAGCTGTGTAAACATTCTTTACAATTGGGATAGGAACAACACAGCCATCAGCAGGGCAAACATTCCTCTACAAATGGGTCAGGAACTGCTCAGTCAGTAGCAGTGCAAGTGTTCCTCATAAACAGAATAGGTACAGCGCATGCAGTAGCAGTGAGAGCATGTGTACCAAGGGTCGGGTAAGCAGAGGAGGCTGCAGTGCAAGCACCCCCTACAAACAAGGCAGGAAGAGCAATGTCAGCAGACAGGCAAGCATTCTCTACAAACAAGACAGGTACAGCTGAGGAAGGGAACCAGCTGTCTCTCCTCTGAAAATGCTCACAGATTGCTTTACTACTTTCTCCTCATATTGATAATCCATCCCGACCTTGCAGCGCTTGATGCCAGTTATGACAGTGGTCAATGGATTCAGTGAACACACTGAGGCTGTGGCAGCAGTAGGTGTGGGCATGGCAAGGACAGATAATATAGGACATAAGCAACGAGGAAACAGTGGCAGGGGGATATTTATTTTATTTATTTTTTATCAGAAAAGATTGAAGTTATATCAGGGTCACCTTGTTTCTAGGCCACATTAAGTAAGGGGAAGCATTGCATCACCAAAACAGAGATGTGGCACAAACACTACAGGTTTGCTACTGTCAGCACTAGACTATGGCCCATCACATATGAAATGCTGCCACACTGTCATTCTTGCATCATGGTGAGCCTATAATCCGTCAGCAGAGTGCATTTAGCAGTGGTGTATATGGAAGCTGGCAATACCGTCAGCAAAACGACTATATTTGAGATGACCTTATTGTCAGTGGGACACCAAACACCCACAACAGTCCGCTTATGCTACAAAGGCATGAAGTCTGACAGTCAGTGGTCTAACAATGCAGTGCCACCTGCTGCCGACAATAAAGGAGTGCTTTTGATATTTTTCGTACCAAGGAAGTAAGATGGGATTGCACAAGCCCGCTTTGTTGCTGCAAGTGGTAGTTTGAGTGGGTTTCTTGAACACCTCTCCCACCCTTCACTTCATCTACTACAGCAGTAAAACCCCTTGCCGAGCTCCGCAATGCAGTAAAGGAGACGCTCTATATTGGGCCTGGTGTGTTTTAGAAGGTGGAAGTTTAGCTGGCAAACCCCATTCATAATAGCATGGCTGTGAGGCAGCAGACAATTCCAGAGTGGACTGAGACAAATGAAATGCTCTACACAGGGGCAGCACTTCAATACAATGAGGTCCACACACATCTTAAACAGACTTGTGCATGATGAGGAAAGGTTGGTGGTAAGGCGGTTTACCTCCCCCCCCACCCCCCCACCCCCGCAACACTTTTACTGAGATTTGAATTAATGTGGATGAAGTGCTGTTGAAGGTGCAAAGAAGCAGTACCGATTCTGCTGAAGGCTGCAGCTGCCCAAAATGACAAGACTGTTGACAAGAGCTCGGCCTTGGCTTAATGGGTGCTATTAGGGCCCTTGAGAAGAGGGGATTCCATAAAACCAGATTTCGAAATCTGTAGTTAAGTCCCCAAGGGAGATTGTACAATAGCTATAAGAGGAACTGGAGATGAAATGCGATTTATTGGGGAGGTGGGGGGGGGGGGGCGAAGTTGATCGCTTAGTGTATAATGAGCTTTGTTTGTTTTAAATAGGACGATGTATAATTAAGTATTACACGATAATGTTGGCATACATTTCCCAACTCCTAAAATATTTCGTATAGCTCCTTATGTTTATTCGGTGTTAGTTAGTTTAGTTTGAGAACACAACAATGTCAGATCTGAACACTTTCTTTTAAAATAGGTTCTCAATTAAATAAATGTAATCGTTTAATAGCAGAACGGTTGTTTTCACTGCACAGCACCAACGCAATTTCTTTATCAACTTGAAAAGGAAATGGGCAGTTAGAGTTATTTCGCACCACTTTTTCTTGCATTTGAGGGCGATGTGCCCATTATTTAATGACACTGCTAAATTATTCGCACAGTGTGCGGGGGACAGGAGTGAACATCACATGTCAGTTACCAGCGAGCCTGCGCGCTTCGTGGCGAACCGAGAGCACTGATGAAATGCCGTCTTTTCCGACACCCCACAGCTCGGTGCTCGCGCCTTGACATGTCCTGTCAAACCAGCGGATGGTGCCCTGCGCGCGCTCGCCGAAAACGCGCTTCCCTGCCAGCAGGGACATGATTATTGTGCAAAGCGTTTCCTTAATTACCGAAATGATGTTGGAGTCTCGGGTTTCAATTATCTTATCGGGACAAGGACATTCTTTGCACATTAGTTATTCGATGGACGCGATTTTATGTCGAACACGGGAAAAAAAAACTCAAATTGGCTTTCACTTGAAAGATCTGTGCCGAGCATGCGGAACAGAAGCAATCGTATATATTTCGAAAGGATGGTCCGTCCATGAAGCAGTTGAAAAAAACATCAAGTAGCTATTTCACCTCTGGCACTTTATTGCACCAAATAATTGCGTTCATGATAATTTACAAGATGGAGGACATAGGAATAATGGTCAAGAGTTACTGGCTCCGTTTGCTGTCTAAGTTCCTGTAACTGAAGCCCTCGGATCTCATAAACATACAGATAGGACGGAGGCACGCAAGCGTAGGCACGCCGAATAAAAGACGGTTGATGGCCGTTTGTCACGATGCGCGACGGTCCCCTCTCCACATCAAGCCGTGATGGAGACCGGCGCCGTCAGAAGATTAACATTCTCCGCCGAGATTTAGTGAGTCATTTTCAGGCCCATGCCAGTAGCTTCTGGAATGAGAGTTGTCATTTGCAGGTTTGGCAGATGGGAGAAGAGAGTAATCCACTGCCCGCCAGTGCCCCTGCGGCCTTGATGAGTAGAGGGACCTTACACTCTCTGCAAAAATAAGACGTTCACAGCTGCTGGAAAATTGAAAGTTGTAATGACTACAACATTTGACAGGAAGAAACGAGGCCCTTGGTCAGACCTCCTCCGCGGCTGGCATATTAAAGAAAGTCAGCTACATGGGGTTGCGAGACCACTAGTTCAACCAGAACCTATGGACACAAAGCTAAGTATCCCCTGGAGGTAGAACAGCGACAACATTGTGGCCAGCTCACTGAGTATGGTAATGGTACACTGGACTCAGCTAGTGGGGCGACAAGACATGGGGCTCAGGTGTATTAATGCCCGGTTACTTATCTGTAATCTTAATTACTCCCAGTCCTAGTCTTCCTCATAAGGGAGGTTCAAGGAAATGCAGAGAAAAGTGAAAGGAGGCAGAAAAGGGGTTCTGGTAAGCGCTCCTTAATTTCCATCCGTCCAACATCTGCGACCAGGAGCAACTTCTGTCCTTCCCGCTCCCGAGTTCCACGCAGGAAACGCTCACACACCCCCGCATTCCACCCCCACAGTCCACATATCCCAACAAAGAAAGAAGAGAAATGAAATACATTTGTCGCTCTCTGCTTAGTGCCACCATGGATGAATGACAGTGCACATTTACAAAACGCTGATATCTTAATGGGTGACAGACAGCAGCAGAAAGAGTATCACAAGTGTTCTTGTGTTTCTGGTGTGAAGTGTTGAAAGAGTGCAGCAAAGTCAAATGGAGACTTAGATAGTACATGCCAGAGAGAAGAACAGAGTAGGCAGGGCACTCAATAGAGTACGGCAGTGAGGCAGGAACATCTTTTAGGGAGACTGGTAGACAGAGGATGTGTGACTTCACACTGGCAGGAGGCACTCAGCCACTGTAGGACTCAAAGAAATGCTTAGTGCCCTATCTCATAAGATACATGTGATCAAACCAAGGTTCAAGTGTCTGTGCGTTGGATACTGATTACCATACGCTGCCTAGTGTCTGAAAAGGTAGAGTGAATTGCTGATCATCATGAGGTGCTGGCAGATATATTAGTGGACTCAATGCTTGACTGCAGTCTCTTTCAATTTTTTAGGTTTACAGCTTGGCAGAGCTTGCTTCGCTTTTCATCTTATTCAGGTTGATAAAACACATAAAGGATAGGGTAATAACAACATCATTATCAAGGTTCTTTAAGGCTTCAGTGATCTAATGTTGCATACGTTGCCAGCTGTTATTAATCATTCATTTCACATTGGTCAAAATAATACCTTGCAGCCGGCATTTCTAGATTTATCACATCCCTATTTAATAACCAACCTTCAACTGACTTCACCCACCTGTTATCTGAAGTCCTTTTGTTCCAGTAAACCATTCTGTGCCGTGGTAATTTCAACCTCTCATTCTAGACACTACTCCTTTGATGCCTTCTCAATTACCTTTCCTCAAGGACCATTCAAGACACTGCAGTGCATAAGTGCACCATTCACTCTGGCGGACCATCGGACACCTGGAAAGAAGCCACGGTTCTCCCTCTCCTAGAGAAACCCTCAGCAAACCCTAAAACACCTGACAACAACCACCCCTTCTCCTTGCTACCATTCCAGAAGAAAATAATTGAGAAGATATTGAACAAACATCTAACCGCCCTTCTCAATAACAACTATCTCCCCAACACCACCCAATCCGTCTTCAGACCCAACCACAGCACTGAAAGTGATCTCATTGCCACCACAGACATCTGACTGAAAAATGGTTTTTACTCTGAAACCTACACACTAAAACGTGTGCACAGGACTTGGTTCTGCTCTTAAAAATGTTTATGCACCCATTCACAAAGGGGAAGGGATCTCCGGAGGTACCCTTCCAGTTTTTGAAAGGTTTACCACCCTTTTATAAAGGGTGATAAACTGTGACTGTTTTGCGGCCGCAAATGCAGTCGCAAATTAATGGTAAATGCCATTTGCACTCGCTATTAGGAAGGGACGCCCTTGGCACGCCGCTTCCTAATAGTAACTCGCATACCATATTTTGCAAGTTTCTAATCGGTTAGTGACTCGCAAAATGTGGTTTGTACATGGGGCTGAACTTTTTTGCAGTCGCAAATGGTCCGAATTCCTGTTTGCGACTGCAAAAAATGGTCGTACACTTGCCCCAAAATCCTTTTACCCCGCCTCGTGGCTCCCCTTCCCTTACAGTTGTATAGTGACCTCTCCAAATTATAGATACCCAACAAACACCCAAACCATGCTTGCATAGTGGGAGACTCTGCACTTTTCCACCCTGTTGCAATTAGGAACTGAGCTACTACCCCTGAGATGAAAAATAAAATACATCTGGCTCAGATTGTTGCAAGAGACAACCCCATGCTAATTTGCCAAGCTCCAAGTCATATATAGTAGGAGGGGCTACGCCAAACCTAAGGTCCTCTCTTTTGCCCCTTTCTGCAGAACACAATACCCCTGTCTGTTGTGAGTGGGCTGCCTCATAATAAAACAAAAAAAGTTAGAAGCTACTCAGCCTCCCCATTCTCGTGGAAGAGTTAGAAATGTATGGGCTCGCCTAATTATCTTATACTGCCACACAAAATGTTTATATATGGAGTCCAGTTTCCTGAGCAGGGAGCCATCGACCTCACAGAGTATAATTCAGAACAAATAAAGTACCTTGGGTGGAACTGTCATTTTGAGGACTTTACATCTACAAGTCACTGTTAGATGTAATTCATTAATATGCCTCAAGTCGGTGCTAATCTTATTTACAGAGTGATCGAGGTTGATATGGAATATAGTGTCAACCTTAGGGTTTGTCTTGATTCCTAGATACGTAACCGTATCCATTATACGAGTATCTGTTAAGGCGATTTTAGAAGTACATACAATCTGGGTTTTTTCCTTATTCAACAGGTAAACTGATTTTCTGCCAAATTCGCCCAATTTCTCCCAAATTCACTGGCCAGTTGCACTACAGGGGTCGGAAGTTTTTAATGCAATATCACCCATGTATGCTAGTAACTTTGTGTTATACTCATTAAATAAGACTGACTTTATAACCTACCTTTGGGCAATTTGCTCACTAAATGGGTCTATGTAGGGAGAAAACAAGATTGGGGAGCAGGGGTACCCCTGTTTAGTTCCTTCAGTTATATCTATTCTCCCAGATTCTTTGCCCATAATGTGAAGATTGGCATAGGGAGTGTAACAGGTAACCCTGATTGCCTTCATAAGACGTGGACCAAACAACTTGAATTTCAGAATTTCCCATAGATAACTCCATGACACTTGCTTTTTCAGCATCAAGGAGGATCATAGACATCTGGTCACCTGTAACCTCTGCAATATCAAATAGAGTTATAGTGCGTCAGACATGATCTGTTGTTCCTTTGCCAGGTATAAATCTGTGTTGCCATGGTGTGACCACGTGGGCTAGGATTGAGTCTGGTCGGTGGACTCTGCTCCATCAGCCGAGTTTTTACTACTCCGCACTCTGCTTGGAGTGCAAAGTTCTACCAAAAAACTCCGGAGAGCTCCGGCGGAGCGCAGTTTGCTGGTGCGCTGCTGGTGCTCACCCCATCATGCAAACTTGTCAATTTTGCCGTCTTGGAATTATATCTAATGCTTTAGGGAAACCATCCACATATGGCTATCTATACTTCCATGCACAACCTGCTGTCTTACAAAAAACTAATCTGCCGCCAGATGTCACATGCTAGACGTCACCTTAGCTGGCTTGGATGGCCCGAGCAGGACTGCCCTGACACCTGACATAGGCCCCATAGAAATGCGTCCACGACGGAAAGATTAAAAAAACAAAAACAACCCCCATAGAGCCATTCACAGACATCTGTCTTATTCTACAGGTTTACTGTGACCGCTCACCAGACTTTCAGACGCTGTGTAGGCTAGAGGGTAATAGGAGGATGACTATTGAAAAAGCCTGTTTGTCCGTGCAAGACACCCCCTGCATTAATGCTTGGCTGTGTGAACAAAGAATAGACCTGCCCTTCTGGAAGTTTGTCAGGCGCTAGGACGAGCACGTGTGTGGATCCCACGTGTCTATATCCGAGGGTTGAAGCTATCAGAGAGGGGCTGAGGAAGGAGAGAGGGGGTAGGAATTACCGCTGCTGTGCTGATCACAGCCCGAGTCTGTGCATCTAGCTGCTGCCAGAATCTCAACTGGCTCGGAGTCTAGCGCAAAACGTGGTGACTGGCATCAGTCTCGCTCCCCCAGAGTTGTGCTTCAGTTCAAACATGCCTGGGTGACGGGTGGCAAATTGTAATTGTAACACTTTTCAGCGCGACTTCACTTTGGTTGACCTTTGCACCTTTTTCATGCAATTTTGTTTTGTAAATTGTAACATGTTCGAAGTGCTGATATGAATTGATAAATGACTCCGCAAGCGTTCCACCATGAATTGAAAAAAGGCACTTAGTTGATTCGCTTAGGCAAGGTTTACAATTTGCACATATTCACGGATTCTGAATATGATTTCTCTAACCTTAATTGTATAGGCTATGGCCCAACATCCCACAAGTGTGAGGGGATCTCTGCAGCCAAACCGGATGGTGGCTGAGCAATACTCTGCCTGGTTGCGTAACTCTGCAGAATTTAGCAGAATTTCTCGGTAACTCCGTTGAATTCCGTGAACCTATGTGAGCTACGCCCATCCTTAGCTATGATCACCCCCCAAAGCGGACATGGCCCTTCTTAGGAGAATTTCCCTAAATCGTTTTGTCCTCCTGGTTTTTGCCAATTCTCTTTTCCTGTCCTTAAGACACTGGGCATTTTCCCACTGTACTGCAACGGGAAAGTGCACACACTCTTCCTACACATGCCAAGAAGGGATGCTTACTTGATTGGTTTAGGTGTTGTAACTCTGAGTGACCTGTAAAAAGGTACACCAAAAAAAGGAAAGGTTAGACCTGGCAATTGGTTTGTTTTGCCAGGTAGAATTGGCAGCTTAAAACTGCACACATAGGTTGCAATGGCAGACTTGAGACATATTTGAAAAGGCTACTTAAGTGGGTGGCACAATAAGTGCTGCAGTCCCTCTAGCAGTATTTCATTTATACACCCTGAGTGTATATGTAGTACCACTTTACTAGGGACTTGCAAGTAAATGAAATGTGCCTATTGGGTGTGAGACAATTTTACCATGTAGAGAGGAGATAGATCAATTACTTTGTCACTGGTTAGCAGTGATAACGTGTGCAGAGTCCTTAAGTCAACAAAAACGGGTTCAGAAAACAGGAGGGTGAAAGCAACATTTTTGGGGGTTACCCTGCAGAGAGGACGAAGTCCAACTTTAAGGCTGAGACATGCTTTGCTAAAGTTTTTTTTCTTCTTCCCAGAACCTCGGGGAGTGCCTCAAAATGTCCCAGAGCGGATCGGGAAGAAGACAAAGATTTCCCATTTAAGAACAATGATATCTTCATGTAGGCATTTCAGGTCTCATCCACTGTATCATACAGAATTATTTGCTGGGTCCCTATTTTACAGTACCACCCACCCCAGCGGATTCCTCAATTTTTTAATCAGAATGCATTTTTTGTCTAAAACGTCTACCCTGAAAAAAATGAGAGCCCGTAATATTTATTTTTTATGTTAATGCATAATTAAATTTACATTCTTGAAAAAATCGTTTTCTTCCCTATCTCTAGAGAAAAAGACGTATCCCTCGAGAAGCAACCAGCATTTAACAGAGGCATTAATGATAGTGGAAGTGCACACATAACTTAAACTCATCCCTTGCATCTGAAATGTCATTTCATCAGCCCTTTCATCGCGCTGACATGATACAGCCTGATAGCTTGCATGGCCAGGCTGCGCCGCGGCTCACACATGGGAGACCGAAGCCCTTTTTCCATAATGCAGAATGGGATATTCATAATTAAACAATAGGCCTCCCCGGGGCATCCTGTTTTTTGATTCATATTGACAAGCAAAATGAGTTATTTTAAGCCACGCATCACTGGCTTTGCTTACAAAGGCCTTCCTTGTATTCCCAGACCCAGGGGCTTTTCTTTTCTCAGGTCGGTGAGGCTTACATTCCAGGAGCCTGAAGTTGCTGGAAACGCTGAATCCAGAATAGCGACATTATGTTGACCCGGCGGTAAGGAGCCTCAAACATGAGTGGCGTTATATTCCACCCATTCAAACGGCACATCTCTTCCAAAAACATTTACTATGGACGAATATTCACATCTCACTCCATGAAGGTAAATGCTTCCACACATCTTTGAAATACACCTGCACTGAAAATTAAGTACTTTGTACCTCTAAATTCAACAAGCAGTGCGTGAATTCTACACACCAGATACTAACTAACTTTACCTTCCACAAGGTAGCGTTTCCTCTGCCAATCAGCAACAGGATTCTAAAGTTAAGGTTTGACATCAGTGATTAATCGGATTTGATGGGCCAACATTCTTACCCTTACAACAACCATTGAAGGAACGGGCGCGCCATTTTGGAGTGAGAGTCACTACAAACAGCATTCACTAACCTTTTGTGCATGCTCCCCAGAAGAAAATACAATGTTCTCATTATTTAAAAATAATTGGACTCATTTACACTCCAGCAAAAAAAGTGAAGACTTTTCTACTTCAAATAACACGTGTTGTACCACATTGCAAGAACATGTTGGTTAAACATATTCAGTTCTCAGGCAGGAGTATCCTGGTACTTCTCAAAAAAGGAGTGGTCGAAATAAATATACTGATTGGTATTATTTGTTATATAGGAGCTATGGTGCCAATTGTCTCCTGCAGCTCTGCAGGGCGCTGATAACAACGAGTGTGTCTATTACGGCGCTACTTATCCAGTTAAGTTACATGGAAAGACAAACAACATATTCAATTATGCAAAGCTTCTTGATTAAAATAAATCCTCTTGAACAGTTTTCAAACACTGCAATACAGATACTGATAACGTAATCCGTGTTCAGAATTCTCCTGGACCTCTCCACTAGCTGTGAAGAAGCTATATCTCGGCATTGACACCATTTACAGCTTCACCTCTAGCTTTGAGTGCATTCTTGTGCGCCTAGTAATACTAATATTTGGCCTGCAAGGTATGTAGATCTAACGATGATTAGTGGGGATTCTGTTAGTTGTTATTGTGCAGCACAATCGACTGCTGCACATCCTTTACACAATGTCATTGGCTGTCTGAGCGTGTTCTACCTTGTAACGTGTCAAGATGTGGCTTCCTTTTGAAGGACGACTCTACCAAAGTTGAGAGGTTGTGATAGCAAATTCTGCACTATTTTGGCTTAATTCGTTGTGTGTGGCCCTTTTTGGGTGAGTTGTGCAGTTTAAACATCATTTCAGGGATAAAAAGTCAATAGAGGTAAATCCAAACTCCTACTAGAAATAACAAACACTAACAAAAGTCTTAACCAAGCTTTCAAATAGCTAGCTCCCAAAATGTGGAATCGTACCCCTGAGGATTCATACTTAATGCAAACCTGCTTACTTCAGAACTGTCTAAAAACCAACATGTTCAAGATATACCTGACGTTCGATTCATAATGTGCCTCTCTCCACTCACCTCTTTTCTATTGTTGCTCTGTTTCTGTACACTATTTTTTATATATATGAAGAACAATGATTGTTGTTCACTGTTCCATTGTCCTGTATTTGATTACAACTCTCTCTTTCTATGTATTGTTGATATATGTGTAGGCGCTCAACTACCCATGAGGCTAGATCTTGGCTAAATATTTGAATAAAATTGGGCTGTTGGTTGACTGGGGTGGTAGCCCTGCTTAAGCAGCAATCAATCTTTGTCAGGGTACAGCACATGCAAACCCCAAATTAACCTCTGCTCAACCCTCTGGTAGCTTGGCACAGAGCAGTTAGGCCTAATTTAGAGGCAATGTGTAAAGTATTTGTGCAACACTTCAAACAGTAGTACAGTGAAAACACACCAACAAAGGAGCCCACAACAGAGTTTAAAAATAGAGTAATTAAGAGTTAACGCTCTCCCTTTTGGGCTGGGCGGTGCTCTTTAAGATGATGGCCCTCCCCCGATTCTTGTACATGCTTTAGAATGCAATGGACCCGGTGCCTACGTCCTACTTTAGGGAAATTGAGGCCCTTCAAAGACAGCTTCTTTGGGAGGGCAGGCAGCGCATCGCCTTCTCTAAGCTTTCCCTTCCCTGGTACGATGGTGGGATTGGATTGCCAGATTTACGGAAGTACTATTGGGCATCCCAGCTAGCGGCAGTGAACCACGCTATCTATGGGTCTCCTGGAGACCCTGGGTATGCAATGGTCCGCGGACTGGTGCCGGGGGGTGACTTCACTGGGGCGCTATACGCCAGGGACGGACGATTTCCCCTTGTTGGGCTGTCGGCTCATGCAGTGCGCGTGTGGCACGCAGCTAATCGACATCTTAAATGGGAAGGAAAGCTCACACTTGCCACTCCACTATGGAACTCAGAGCAGCTGGGCAGCCTGTGGAAAACAAAGGGGTTTGATAAATGGGACCTCATTGGGATAACGCAGATCAGGGATATCTGGGGAAAGGATGCAATTCTCACATCCAGTGCCCTCCAAGAAAAGTATCATCTTCGGGAGAGCGAGCATTACCGTTATCTCCAGATCCGGCACGCCCTGCTTGCTCATATTCCCAGAGGCACTATGCCCCCAGAGGCCTCCCCTTTGGAAGATCGAGTGCTGGACGGCCATCTCCCGGAAAAAAACACTTCATTAATTTATACAAAACTTATCAACAACATGGATGACCCGCTGGTAATTCTTAGGGCACAATGGGGCGCTGATGGCTTGGAATTAGACGATGAGGACTGGAGGGAGGCTGTCTCCTCTCCGAAGGTTGTGGCTGTTCAGATGAGACTCCGACTGGTCCAGTTAAAGATCCTACATAGGTCGTATGTCACGGGGTCCCAGTTGGTCCACATGGGTCGGGCGGAGGGCGGGGAGTGTCGGAGGGGATGCAGGGAGAATGGAACTTTTATGCATATTCTGTGGCACTGTGCAGCGATACAGGACTATTGGAGTAAAATTATTGGAAAGATGCGAGGGGTGCTGAGGGTGGAGATGGCAATGGAGGCTCGAAGGTGTGTTTTAAATGTCTGGGAACCCAGGGATCTTAGTGTGAATGAGAGACAGTGGGCGACCCTGGTGTGTATGATTGCCAAGTGTAACATTGCTCAGCTGTGGGGTGCTAGCCAACCGCCCCGGGTTGAGAAGTGGGCGGAGGACCTGGATTGGTGTATGTACAGGGAGAGGTCATCTACGTGGCCAGGGGCTGTCCCAACAAGTGGGGAAAGGTCTGGGGAGCATGGAATAGGTATTGTGGTGATATCTGTGTTCCTCCAATTGCTCAGGAGGAAGCAGTAGCGCAGGGATCCCCGTGAATCCCAAATGGTATTCTGTATGTATTATCCTGTGGTACGGAAAAGTATATAAGACAAATGTGAAACGATATTTGTCACCAATGTTTTTCTTTTGTGTTTTTGTTAATAAAAAGATGAAAATTTAAAAAATAGAGTAATTTTGAATAAATAAAACAAGACAAATACAATTAAAAAATCCAATATGTAGAACCAGAGATACAACATTTTAAAGTGTTTAAAGAATATAGAGCCAAAAATCAAAAAGGGCAAACTGTGGATATCTGGTAATGCCAGACCATGACAATGTCACTAGTTCAGGCGGACTGCAATGGAATGCGGGCCAGCTACAGAAACCCAGTTAGGCCCGCTGAACAACAGTACCTTCAATCCTGGTTTGCTGAGCTTTGCATGGATCCACACAGAAGATGTGTCGCACAGTTTGGGCGATGTGTCAGTCCTGAGATGCGACAAGTCTGTGGTCGAGGTCTGTGTCAAAGTCAAGGATCCTGTCGAACAGGCTTGCGATGCGAAGTCCAGTGTTGGGAATGTGATGCACAGTCGGGGGGATGCCTCAGTTCTAAAGAGCTGTGAGGCTTCGATGCGGAGTCCGGTGTCGTCACTGATGCTGCCGCCAACAAGAGATTTGAGGCCCTGAACCAGGAGAGCATTGCGCAGCAACGATTCCAAAGGCAATTATGGGTTGTGGCGGCAATGCAAGTGTTTGTGATGGGTCCAATTCACACAGTGGCTGCAATGCAGCGGTTCTGCTCAGGTTTGTCCTGCGGAGCAGAGGAGACGTGTCGGGTCCACTGGGTCCACAGGATGGCAGAGCACCTTAGGCACACTTCCAAGGGACCAGGACCCGGATGGCACCACCTGGCAAAGCAGGCACACAGATGGTAGAGTCCAGGTGCAGATGCAAGGTTGTTGAAGCCGGTTATGTCATTGAGGCTTCAAATCAAGAGACCAGTCAACTAGCCCTTGGAGTCACTATGGATTCTGGGTTTCAAGAGATGCAGACCCAGTACTTCTCACCCAGGCAAGAGGCCAGCAGGTCATCACAGCAAAACAAGAGTCCAGCAGAGTGGCAGTCCTTCAGCAGCAGCACAGCTGTCCTTCCTGGCAGAGTATCCACAGGTCCAGATGTGTAATGAAGTGGTAGTGTCGGAGGTCCATCTTTTATAACCTGGTGCCCTGGTTTTGGAAGGTGGGACAAGTTTCTAGACAGTGGTTTTGAAGTGCAAAGGATTCCCTGTCTCCTCTGCCCTTGTTCCAGGCTTGCTGAAGTGACAACGCAGTGTCATTAGGCCCTTTGTGTGTGGACAGGACACAGCCTAGTCAGGTGTAAGTGAGGCTGTGTCTAGCTCTTCCCTCTCATCCTGCCAGTGATGGCCCACCCAGTCACATCTAAGCTCCCATTGTGTGTGTGTGTGTGTGGCTGTCTAGGAGGAATGCAAAGGATTGCCTGTCTCACCTGTCCTGCCTCCAGGCTGGCTGAAGTGAAAATGCAGGGTCATTAGGCCATTTGTGTGTGAACAGGATACAGCCTATTCAGGTGTAAGTGAGGCTGTGCCTTGCGCATCCCTCCCATCCTGCCAGAGATGGCCCATCCAGTCACATCTAAGCTCCCATTGTGTGTGTGGCTGTCTATGAGGAATGCACAAATTCCAACTGCCAACTACACCCAGTCATGTGACCAGAGACAGGCTGCAGGCACCAAAAGGCTAAGGCAAGAAAATACCAACATTCTAACAGTATATATGATGAAACTTTGTCTGAAACAATTGACAATTATTTACCACATGATCAGGAAATCAATTAGCATGATCAAGAGGAATTGTTCACATTTTACTGTCATCACATTCATTATCTTTTTACAAAATGTCTCGGCATATATCCTATATTTTTAAAAAATAAAATCCACAGTTCACAAATTTAGATCCCACATTAATTACTAGGCCTGGGCGGCAAATTTCGTTCCGCTCACGGAATTTGCGGAATTTGAGTACGTTCGTGTTCCGCGGAGAATGTGAAATTGCCCAAAATTCAGCGTTAGGTGATTTCGTGAAATTTTTTGCTTGTTCGTGTTCTCAAATGCGTGTTTGCGAGATATTTCCCCCGAGCACGCAAACAGCGATTGCGAACAGTAAAAAAGCATCGCGAACAAGCAATTCAGCGTGTTCGCGGAATTTCTGCGTGTTTGTGGAGATTTTTTACCGTTTTGCGGGGATTTGCATAACGCGATTACGCAAATTCTGCGTACCCCTATTAATTACATTTCCACAAGATGTGTTTAAATCAAAACTTTGTTTAAAAACAAACCTAGTACAGTTGAAAATAACAATAAGTATTCACCAATGCAATTCATTATGCATCAACAGAGAACGCAATCATCCATTTACAATAAAATCAGCTTACGGAGTTGTGCTTAACAATAAAAATCACACGAACTGAGAATCTGTTGGGAAGCCACAGTAAAAGTAATTGGGGTAAAATAAGTTATAAGATGTGTTCCATGGACACATCATTAGTGTTAATACACCATTTCTTTTAATTATTTTTCAGCCAAAGACACTTCATTGCCTTGAGTAGATCCTTGAAATGAGAACAGGTCGAAACGCATCAGCACAATCTAAAATATGGAGATGTCAAAAGCAATTTTGTTGTGGAGTTAACTCTTGGAAAATCGAGTTTCTCCTGTATATTAAAGACTCTTTACAACCCCTAGTAGCATTTACAATTACAGAGTATGGACATGACAATAGAAGTATCAGTTTGCATCTAGTTAAATGAAATGAATTATATTGTCTAACACCGATAAAGGTTTTGTGTGTGCCAGAATGTCGGTTATTGTCAAGTTGGAAAAGACTGAGGTTAACTACAAAAACGGTATGAAAGTATGCTAAAAGCAATTACTTGTGGGCACTCTCCTGTGTTTCATTTCCTTTTGTGGGTTGTAAACCTTTGCAATGCACCTGGAGAATATTTTGACTCAATACTAGATTCTTCTTTAGGCATATCAAACCAGAATATCACAAAGTATGAAAAAACACAAAATCTTTGTTGAAAGATATGGAATATTTAGCATTATTCAACACTTGGGATAACCTCCTTGCATCTGAAAGGGGCATCATGTGTTATGTTTTACTCATGTTTCAGTAAGGAATATTACACTTCATGGGAAGCCTAGGGGAGGCAATACTTTTTTCCAAGACTGAGGTGAAAGGAAACACTGATTATTCACAAGAACCCCTAGCAATAGAAATGGAACAACGTGACACTCAGATGCTACATGCAAACACCGCCATCACCTTGGTGAACGCCCAAGGGGTGCTTCAAAGGCCAAAGGGGAGCACAGCGAACTGATAATGCTTGTGACCCACAGTGAACCACAGGTAACGTCTCTGGGCATGCAGGATGAGAATATGGAAGTAGACATCCTGCAAGTCCAGCGCTACCATCCAGTCTCCAGGGTCGAGGACAGACAGAACCTGAGCTAATGTTAGCATCTTAAACTCCTCCTCTTCAAGAAGAAGTTGATAGTGTGTAGGTCACAGGGAGGAAGTGTAGATTAAAGTGGAGGCCTCCGTCCATTTTGGGCACCTACAGTGGGAATAACAACCTCAACCTACTTCTGATGCCAGAACCATTTTGATGGATCCTTTGGCCCAAAAAGCCTGGACTTCCTGCTGGAGTAAGGAGATGTGATCCTTCATCAGTCTTTCGAAAGATGGTGGCATGGGTGGCCGGTTTCCAAAATGGGAACCGCACTGAATCATCTGAAGTACTCAATTGTCAGATGTTATGGACTGCCAGTGGGGCAGATGATGGCGGGTCCTGTTGTCAACTGCATGCCCGTATTGGTGGTGGTTTGGAGTCTGCAGCTACCGGGGAGAGGGGGGTGGATTGGGTAGACTGCTGGCTGGTTGTCCCACAGGGCTTGTGAGAACTGCGTCCGCAGCAACAAAAGGACTGGGAATCCTTTTGGCCTGGGTAGATGGGTGGAAATTGCTGCAGTTGGTAACCTCTACTACAGCCACGGAAGGGCTGAAAGGCAAATTAGGATTGGCTGGGGCCATAGGGAGTCCCAAGAACCTGGCAGTGGAACGGCTGTCCTTAAACTCTGCCAGCGCTGAATCTGCCTTTTCGCCAAAGGCATGTCCATAAGGGATACATAGACATCGCCTAAAAAGACAGCGGCTCTCAATTAGACATTGCATCCGAGTGCCACAGCTGACACAATCGCTGTGCTAGTGAGTTGGTCGTGTCCAGTTTGTAGCAGAAAGTGAACTTTGCTGTGTCTCCGTCATCTGTAATAGCCTGTGACAGTATGGCTCTGGCCTCCTCTGAGACCATGGAAAGCATTTGTGTAACCAAATCCCAAACTGTGTTGGTGTATCAGCACAAAAGGTACATGGTGTTCACTGATTTGCAGTACTAGACTGGCGGAAGAGAACATCCTCTTGCCAAAAGTGTCCAGCCTTTTGGATCCCCTATCTGGTGGTGTGGTAGGGAAAGCACCACAATTAGCCTTTGAGGGTAAGGCCTGGACAACCAGGCTCTCCAGGGTGGGGTGCTCAATGAGGAAAGCGGAGTCCACCAGAGCGGGGCAATGGTCCTGTGCACAAGCAGCCCTATGCAGGGCTTGGCCCAGTTCCCAAGCAGGATATCAGAGGGGGATTTATTAAAGGGGACAAGGAGTTCTGAGGGAGTGACTCCCAACGAAAGCACCTCTGCCAAAACAACTGATTTGTCATCCATGACCTCTGCCTCCCTTCGCACCATCATAGCAAATGAGGCTCCTTCCTCCGTAGCCACAACAGGAGGAGAGAACAGGTCAGTTTGTGGTGAGGAGTCCAAAACACTGGTATCCTCCAGTTCCTCATACCAGTTGTTGTTGGCCTCTTCAAGGGGGTTGTAGCCCTAGGGATCATCAGATCCCCCATCATAATTCTCTCCAGGCCAGTCAAAAAAGGAAGCCACTGACTCCTAGAGCCGCCCCTGGGGGACACGACCTTGATTTTTTGCTTACTGACCTTGTCCCCTACGTTTTGTAAGGGTACCTCTCACATCTCTGTAGACTTAATCATCAACACCAGCGCTTTTCATGAGCATCAGTTAAGAACACATTCATTTGTGGGGAGATTAAGTGATTTGCCCATAATCACAGGATGCTGAGCCGATGCCGAGACTTGAACCTGGTTTCCTAGCTCCGAAGTCTGCAGCTCTGGCCATAACGCCACATCCACTCCCCACTTTCATAGTTAGCAGATGGTTCTGTTTTAGGCGGCCCTAAAAGTAGAAATGGGATTGTGCAAGCTGCTTACTGACGATTGCCCCAGCACTTATTAATAACCACAGCTGCCCTAGTTTAATGGGTATGATTTTATGGGATCCAGATGTCCAAAAATGGAAAGAGCCCCATACCCATTGAAACAAAAGGCCAGATTTGGACAGAGGACAGAGCGGAAAATTGAATCTTCCAATTTGACAGTAGTCCCCAATGGGTTGAAAAAAAATCAGAAATGATCACAAGTTTTGATGTTTTTGATTCTATTTAATACTGTTCATCCTGGACAATAATGCAAACCAAGGACAGCCAACACGTGTTTTGCCCCTTTCAGTGCAGAGGCCTGGTGCTTTCTTAAGGCTTAAAATAAAATTATGTACATTGTGAATGGTGAAAAAGAGGAAAGGGAAAAGAAAAAAGACAAGAAGTAGAGAGCAAGCAACGATGTGATAGAGTAAAAAGGGCCAAAAGAAAAGCAAAAAAATGACCAAAATTAGTCAAAATAGTTATTTTGCCACGTTTAAAGGGCACAGAGAGGAAAAAGGAAATAATTGAGCCGAAGGTAGAAAAACTCCAACTCGCAGGACAAGTGATCGATACAAAATGTATTTAGTTGTTCAGGTCCGATTTAAAAGTACAAAATTAATTAAAGAAATGAGGGTCAATACCATTAGTCATAATACGTAAATTGTTGATTCACAACCAGGTATGAGAAAACATTCAGTATGCCCAAGGCACAGAATAATGCCATGCTAAACAATATATTGAAAATATAAGTGTATATTCTATTCAATTATTTAAAGATGAAGTTCTAAAAGGATGGACTGGTGCCACAAGTGCAGTGCTTGCGAAACCTTTTCTCACGCCTTTTAGGAATTTGCCACATTGGTGTACAATCACTATTTTTCTGCTGCTTTATTTTGGAGGCCTCTGCATGCTGAACCAGTAATACACAACAGACGTTTAATTAATATAGATTATTTAGGCAGCATTGCAAAAATCCAAGCAGGCCGAGCGGTCACCAACTTCAACACTTTGGAGTCATATCGAAAGACAATTAGATGTTTGCTCTTAGTACCTTGAAAATGTACATTGAGTTCTGGCAATAATGCTGTACTTACCAAAACCAAAAGCATTCGAACCACCAATGCTTTGCGAGGCCTGAACACTGGTAGACGTGTAGAGTCCAGTCACCAAGAGACCATCAAAAAAGGTACTGGTTGAAATAGTCACTGCAATGGAAAAAAAAGTTGGACTTAGTATTCGTACAATGAGCAGAATATTCATAATTATTCACATTTTAGATATTTTCAGTGTGATAGGTTTCATTATGGAGGATAGTTTCATAGAGACACCATTGGTAATCCGGTAACTGCATGGGCATGGAACCGGGAATAGGGTATTATAAAGGTAGGACAATAACAGACTTGGCTGGACACCAGATGCTGACAAACTGACTCAGTCTGACCATCCTAGATTGGAAGTTATAATAAGTACGCAGAGTATGGAAGTTAGAAACGTTTGGAATAAATACGCACTCGGGAAAAAGGGACTTCATATGCATTAGGGACACTCACTACAATATCACAAGAAAGTAACTGCACCAGACCTGCTTGCTACCTTCACCCTTATCTGGAAGATCAGCAGCTGGCTACAAGAGTCAAAGACATTAGTGATGCACAGGTGAATCACAGCTATTCATAGTACAATCGACTCTCAAAACTTAAAAACGTCTGACCGAGGAACATAAAAAAGTAAAGCAGCCAGAATTCTCACCAAAGTAAATAGCTGGTCTCTGGGGCTCACCCATTTTTCAAAAGTTGCATTTGTAAGCAAATCGAGTTAGAATTAAATTCAAGAGCGAAAACAATTATCCACTTATCCACTCTAAACTACTTAAAAGCATTGATGTTTATTTCATTGGCCAAAAATGTATGGTTTCAGTTCCCAAAAATTTAAAAAAAAATATTCAGCAAAGCCTATTGTGTCTCAGTGGTTGGCTCTATATATTCAAACCATTTACATACACAGTGCTATCCTGAAAATGTTACAGTGCTCTGAAACTCGCAAACCTCGTTTGGAGACCACTGGCTAAATGGATCTAACACGTGTAAAAGAATGTTCACTTAGTACATCATTCCAGTGAGTCCTCTGATGCACTTTTGGTTTTAAACACTATAAAAATAAGCATCCCTATAAATGTCGCAGTAACTTTATTCACCGTCCCTTTTTGACAAGGAGTTGTTTGCTAACATATTCACACAGTTGGGTACAAATGTAGACCTTTCCTATCATCCCAAAGCCAAGGTCTATTCTAGGTACACATTTAGCCCCTTTCTCCTAGCTTTTGCCACTGAACGAATGTTTAGCAACACTGACATGTATGTCATCAACGTGCAAAGAGGATTGTTTCTTCAAACAGATTCTGTCAAAAGCATGCTCCTTGGCCTCACAATTTAGCAATTGAAGAAATTCTGCAAAAACAGTTGCTACCAACCCTTCCGTCTGTTTGAAAGAACGCAGCCAACACACAGGCAGTAGTAGGTATCCATTCTTTATATTTGTTATCACAATTCTTCTAAGAAAGCATGAGTGACATATACCCAGGTTCTCACATGGAACATTGAGGAGAAAACTGACCATGTCTTCTTATGGCTTCCAGATTCTGGAATGCCCTTTTGGATATAGAAAGGGTTTATATGGCCTGCATCCTAGGAGAGGCTGTGCTTTAGGATTGTCAATCAGACTAGCTGTCACCTCACCCGACATCAGGATTCACAGAGGTAAGTCAAGAATGATCCATCTCGGGGACATCTCCCTGTCTTTTCATTACTATTGGACAACATGCAGGTGTGCTCCTGTGTGCGAAAAGAGACGTCCACTACGTTGGATACTTTGCCTGTAGACTGTTACTTTAATATCATCTGATACAGCAGTCTAGGACTTCTGAGAGCGTGTACGTTCATCCACAAAAAAGGACGGTTTTTCGATTTATGTAAATCACTAACAGTCCACTTTTGTGTACTTTTATAACTTAAAAAAAGATACTGTGGAAGGCCATACAATAGTAGATATTTAAGCAATCATTAAAATCAGGGGGGACACGCCAATACGACAGATACATCATAAACCCACAGCTCAATGAATAAGACATAGCCACCAAACCCAAACCCCACCCCACCAAAAAACAGATCACCACGTGTGTTACCACTTATCACAAGTAAAACGAAACTCTGAACTTGAACAAGGCCATGTCAGTGGAAAAAGTGAGCTATGCAATACCAACAACATAGCACAGATGACCAGATCTTAAAAGCTCCAAATATAGAAACAGAACCATGAATCTGCATCAGCCGAGAGGAACGAAATGATCTGACAGAGCTCATCAAAACAGAACTTGGGGCCAGATGTACAAAAATCTTGTATTGCGATTCTTACCAAATGCACTTAGGAAATCGCAATTCCGGTTGTAAGAAAACATACATCTTTTAAATAGCGATTCCTAGTGAGTTACAAATTAACCTATCCCATGAATATTAATGAGGCAAGGCGAAGTTTATAACCAATTAGGAATCACAGGAAACACAGGGAAGTAGGCCTGCTGGGTCAGCAGATCACCATATCTGTGACTGCTTTTTAATAAAGCAAGCTTTTTTTTAAGTGCAGCACTTTTTCCTTCGAGGAAACACTGGCGTGTTTAAATAGAAAAATAGGAAACTTTGAAATTTCATATTTTAAAAGTAGGCAGTGGTCAATGGAACTACTACCTGCTCTTAAAAAATATATATTTTTTTACATTCTCAAAGGAGAAAGGGTCTCTTGGGGACCCATTCCTAATTACGAATGGCTACCAATAACTTTTAGTAGTTGGTAAAGAAGGAATGTTTTGTGACTGTAATTAAGTCACAAAACATTCGTACACACCACTGCGATTCTGTATTTGTAAGGGATGCCCTTAACATGCCCATTCCAAATAGCAAATCGGTATGTATGTGCAACTCCAAATTCCGATTCAGTAGTGTCTTACCGAATCACAATTTGTTCTCTGTACATAAGAAAAGCATTTTTGTGGCCGATTCCGACCACAAAAATAGTTTGTAGAAATAGTCCACTGAGACAACAAGGCACTAAGTGCCAATATATGTAACTTTTACACACACATCTAAAAATCTAAACAGCTTTCTGCAGGAGCTGCTAACTAATTCTGCACTGGAAAATACATTAAAAAGTGCCTCCCTCTATTCACTCAACATTCTCTGAAAACTGGGATGTGCTAAATTCACTTACATTTGCTGGGATAGATGGTGAACAAATAGGACAGTTTTGGCAAATCAGTAACGCTTTGTCACCCTAACATAATAAGCAAGTTACCTACCTTCGGTAACGCCTTATCTGGTAGAGACTCTATATGGCCGCAGATTCTGTACCTTAGAATAATGCCCAGGCATCAGACTAGATCCAGAATTTTTTTGGTGAGCAGTACCCCGGCGCGCTGGTAGGTGGAGTCATTCGGCTGCACGTGGTGTCTTCTGCGTCATCCACGTAGGAAGTGATGTGTGTGGTGCCTATATTGGCATCACCCCAGTGTGCTGAAGTCAGTTTCTTTTCATGACTTTCCATGCCAGAAGCGTGGAGCCACGAACAGTAACCATTGGTGCGTGAAACTAGGCCCTTGAAAGGGAAACAGCCGTTCACATGAATCCTTTCGCAAGGCAGGGCGAATGTGTAGGTCAGTAAGGAATAAAAGCTAGATAGAGTCTCTTCCACAAATGGATGAGTTAGTAAGCCCTGGAATTCAAAGAGCCCGCCAGGTGTTGACCCACCCTGCAGTTCCAGTTCCAGCCATGTCCAGAGACGTAGAGCCTCTTGCAAATGGTCCACAAGCCCACCCCGCCATGCATGTTGCAATACCACATTGCGGAGGTGTTTTCCATGATCACCTGAGCCCGCCTTCCCTGACTGAAGGAAGAAAGGCCTTCAATGCCAGCCAGATCACCCAAAGCTCTAACAGGTTGATGTGGAGTCCAGATTCCGCCGGAGACCAGAGTCCTCTGATTTCTATCTCTCCCAGGTGGCCTCCCCAATCCATAAGTGATGCATCTGTCACCACAGTCAGCTCTGGGTGGGGACGGCCAAGGGGTCTGCCACTGACCCAATCACAGTTTATTAGCCAGCACTGCAGGCCCTTTTCAGTTCCCTCCAATTTTTGGACCATGTCGGTGAGCGCCCTGTTTCTGTGCCCACTGGAACTTCAGGTCTCACAGCAGAGCACTCCTATGACAGTGGGCATGTGTCACAAGAAGGATACAGGAGGCCATTAGGTCCAACTGCCTCAGAGTCAGTCTCACCAAAATCCAGGTTAGAGACTAAAATATCGATATCATAGACTGAATATCCTGGTTCCTTCTCTGAAGAATAGGCCCAAAACTGCACTGTGTCCAAGACAGCTCCAATGGAAAGGAGTGTGTGAGAAGTCAGGTGTGACTTTGGCAGGCATGCTGATAGTGAACCTCAGCGAGTGCAGAAGTAGCACCCTAGTTTGGAGGTGGGAGACTATTGCCAGGGGCGAGCCAAATGTTAGGGTAGGGAAAGACTGGAATCCCTGGCCTCCATTGATGAGCTGCAACCACCGCCATCACTGTTGCAAACACCCGAGGGGCACTGGTAAGACTGAAGGTGAGCACAGCAAACTGAAAGTGCTCTTGGCCTACCGTGAAACATAGGTAATGCCTGTGGGTAGTTTAGGAAATGCCTCTTTTTGTATGGTTAGCCCCAAGTTTTTCGACTGATGCTGCTGGTGTTTCGACTAAGTACACTGTGGCCTGATAACCAGATCTCAGTGCCAGTGCCCTGACCCAAAAATGTATGTTGAATTGGCTGTACCCAATTGGAAATGACTAACTTACCTGTAAGTCCTCCGAAAATAGTACATTGCTACCCAGGGCATGTAAGTTAGTGGGATATCGCAGTGCTTGCAGCAATGATTGCGCCACCCTGGAGGTCCCCAAAGTAAAACAAAAGCCCCCCAGTCCACCACTGCAGACTGGTAGTGCAGTTGTCCACTGCTAGCTAGACTTTGCCATTGAAAGCAATGGCAAAGTCACCACTTCCCCTGGACATGTCTGCAAGCCACCTCCCTGGCAGGCGTACAAACCCCTAAAGGCAGGGTGCAACATATGACACAGGCAGGACATGTGCTTTACATGTCTTGGCAGTAAAACAAACAAAATTACAATTTTTCTGTGGAAAGATTTGGTCGCCCAATTGGCGAGTGCAGATTTACTGGATGGTGCAACCAAAGTAGGCACTCCGAGG
Source organism: Lissotriton vulgaris (assembly GCF_964263255.1). Lineage (NCBI taxonomy): Eukaryota > Metazoa > Chordata > Amphibia > Caudata > Salamandridae > Lissotriton > Lissotriton vulgaris. Next base: position 1,511,806,123 of record NC_141685.1, on the reverse strand, counting down.
TATCAAATAACTTGTTACATTAAGCTCAACTTGTACCACAAGTCGAAATTAATATAACTTGTTGCCGTGTGCATCAGTAGCAAAGCTGCCATTTTATGCCTTTAAAACTCCTGTGCCTTCCCCGGCGCACAAAGAGCCTGCTCGACAAGACAGTTTTCTGCCCTCCTGAAGAGACGTGCTAACAACAACTCTCAGAAAGGAGAACAAAGAGATTGCAGGCTCGGGGTGTTACCTCCCTAGTGTAGGAAGCCACTTAGGTGTTGGCCCCAAAAAGCAGTCTTCAAAAGTTAAGCAGTCTTTGACAAGCAGATGAGGAACACCAAGGGGAAGGGGAGCAGAGAGGGGAAACCAGTTACCAAACCGGTTTCCCTGGGGGTGTGTAGCCCTCAGATAGCAGTGAGGTCTTTACACAAAGAGAGGGGTTCTCACCATCAAGGGAGTGGGCAGAGTGGTGCATTCTGGGATAGCCAGGTGCCACACTCCACAGGAAGTGGTCAACAGGTGAGAGGAAGCCCAAAAGCCCAGTAGCTACCAACCTCATCCTGGCCTGAGGGCACTTTCTGAGCAAAAGGGGGCATCCCTGGTACCCAGACCTCAGATCTCAACCAACGCGGAGGAAGGACCAAAATAAGGACTGCACTAGACCAAGTAGGACTCACCTGGTGGCTAGCAAAGAGAGGGACTGTGCATACAGGGTCCTGCTCAGGGAGAAGTCATCTCTGGAGCCTAGTCAGCCAAGAAAATTCAAAGGGGCCAGCTGACTGGCTTCCTATTCGCAGCACAGGCACACAAGAGCTGAAGAAGCCTGCTGGGGCAAGTTGGTAGCCCAAAGTCTTCAAGTTGCTACCATCACCGCAGTGAAGCACCAAGGACCAAAACCCGACACACAGAATCACACTGCAGTTTGCTGACCAGAGGAGTGCTGTCGGAGAGTTGCTGGGACCCTCACAATGAAAGTTATCAACCCAGGAAGGATTGACTGTGACCACAACAATCGGCGATTGGTAGTCCAGTGGCAATTGGACTTCGGCTAGACCATAGAGGGTTTCATGGGACTTCGACCCTGCAACCAGGACCCCCTCACCATCTTCCTGGAATGAGAACTCCCTGCAGGAAGATCCCCATCAACCGCTTCGCATCCACAGCATCCATAGAGCACCTTCAACATCCTTCATCCCTTGCATCAGGACCACTTCAGAGGCATCCATTGCAACGCAGATAAAGTGCCTGAAACTGTTGAAGGACTGATTCTCCTGTGAAGGTAACTGTTCTTAACCCCTTCCGCGCTGCGGGTTTTCCCGCTGTGCGCTGACTTTTTCAAAAAGCAGCGTTACATGACGAGCTCAGCTCGGCATGAGCGAACGACAGGCGTAACTCATGCGTGGAAGGGGTTAAGGACCTTGCTGGTCCCACTCACAAGCTCCCTGCCTGAGTTGGTTTCCCACAGTACTTCCAACCGACCGCATTGACACTTACCTAAGTTTTCTTTGAAAAGGTTTCGGCGTCCAATTAATTGACTCTGTGATTGAGTGAAATTGCACTGATTTATTATTGCTTATAAAATCTACATCTCTGGACCCTTCTGATGGATCCTTTTCATTCTAGTGTCTATACTGTTATAGAAATGCAACATATTTTTATAAATTGGTGTCGGATTTGTTCTGTGTTGTGTCAATTTCTTAAATTGTTTTGGTGCTGCTTAAATGCTTTACATGTATTCCTCTGAGTAACCCTTGCTGCTCAATACCACAGTTACCAAGAATTAAGTTGAGGTACCCAATGTTATGTTATGTTATGTTATGTTATGTTATTAAAAATTTATAAAGCGCACATACGCCCGAGGGCTTCTTGGCGCTGGAAAGAGATAAAAAACATAACAAAGGGTGAGTCTGCAAGAATCTTTATTTCAAGTATGCCTGTGTGAAGAGGTGAGTCTTAAATGCCTTTCTAAAGGCAAGGAGGTCCTTGCTCTGTCTGAGGGCTAGTGGCAGAGAGTTCCATAGGGTAGCTGCTAAGAAATGGAAACTGCTGCCTCCTTGTCGTTTTTTCTTAAAGCGTGGTACTTCAAGTAGGTCTTTATGGGCTGATCTCAGATTGCGTGAAGGAACATATCTTCCAATCAGCTGCCTGATGAATAGAGGTCCCTTGCCTTGCAAAGCCTTGAAGATGATGCACCCAGCTTTGAATTCGGCTCTTTGAGCCACAGGTAGCCAGTGCAGGGTCTCTAGGCCTGATTTGATCGATTCCCATTTGGGTACATTGCAGATCAGCCTAGCGGCCTGGTTCTGCAAGTACTGCAGTCTTCTAAGTTGGCCTACAGGTAGGCCAAGATATAGACTGTTTGAGAAGTCGATGTGGGAGAGGACTAGGGCCATGACCACCTGAATTAAGGCGGAATGAGTGAGGAAATGTGCGATTTTCCTAATTTTCCTCAATTGAAAAAATCCAGAGGAAACCACGGTTCCAATTTGGGATTTTAACGAGAGGTCCTCATTGATGGTTATCCCCAGACTTTTTACAGTCAGAGATTTCTTAGGGGGGAGGCCCATATCAGCAGGCCAGAAGTTAGGGCTCCAACTGATTTCGCTCTTACCGGGCAGGATCAGCTCAGTTTTCCCCGGGTTTAATTTAAGATGATTTGAGGACATCCAGCTCTGGATTAAAGTCATAGTGGCTTGAAAGTCCTCCACAGCATTTGGGGAATTAAGAACGAAAACTAGCTGCAAGTCATCTGCATAATTGTATACAGTGACTTTGTGCTTTCTCAGAGCAAAAAGAAGGGGCCGCATATACAAGTTAAACAATAAGGGAGATAACGAGGAGCCTTGGGGCACCCCGCAAAAGGACTTGACTTTGGCAGCAGAAAAGGAGCCTAAGCGGACAGACTGAGTACGTTCAAAAATGAACGATTTCAGCCAGGCTAGAGCAGAGTCTCTAAGGCCTGCCTGTTCGACACGGTTGACCAGAATAGAATAGACCCAAGAGTCCTAAAGGGTGGGTAAGTGTACTGCACGGTGAGGTTACACTACTACACCATATAATACACCCCAATTTCTAACATTGGTGGCAGCGGTGAGAAGCAGGATGTGGATGTGAAAATAAGAGTCCTGTAAGTCCAGCGATGCCAACCTGTCTCCAGGGTCCACAGCAGACAGGACTTGAGCGAGAATGAGCCTTTTTTAACTTCTCTTTTTTCAGTAAGAGATTGAGAAGCTGTAGATATAAAATAGAACTAAGTCCTCTGTCCTTCATGGGCACCAGAAAGTAGCAGGAATAGCAACCATGACCTACTTCTGATACAGGCACCTTTTCTATACCTCCCTTGGTCAAGAGAGCTAATACCTTCTGATGAAGCACGAAGAGGGGGTCCTCTGTCAGCTTGTTGCAAGTAAATGGCGCGGCTGGAGAGGTGGTCACAAAGGAGAGGCAGTAGCCCCTTTGGACTAACTGCAAAACCCAATGCTTGTCTGTTATTGATCTCCAGTGGTGCAGGTGATGGTGTGTGCTGCCCTTCATTGGATGGACATGATGGTCAGAGGGCACATTAAAGGGGTTTGGAGACTGCAGCTGCCAGGGGGTGGTGGACCGGTCCGACCTCTGACTGTCTGTCCCAAGTGGCCTTGTGAGATTTGCTTGCTGGGGTGGCTGGGCATGTTAAGATGTGGTTTGAAACCTCACCTATGGCTACAGAAGGGTCGCAAGGCAGACTGGGGTTGGAGTGGGGCCATGGAAAGGCCAAAGGACCTGGCTGTAGCTCTGCTATATTTAAAGCAATCAAGCGCAGCGCAGAGTCTGCCTTCTCACTAAATAACCAAGAGCCAATCAAAGGGCATGTATATGAGTGAGGCTTGGACATTCTCCGAAAAGCCAAAGGTTTTCAGCCAAGCATTGCACCTAAGGGCCACCGACGATGAAATCGCTCTACCCAGCAAGTCTGTCGTATCCAGCCCATGTCATATGGTGAACTTGGCTGCACCCCACTCATCAGCAATTGCTTGAGAGAGTAAGGCTCGGGCTTCCTCTGAGACCATGGGCAGCACTTGTTCAACCGCCATGGGCAGCACTTGTTCAACCGAGTCTCAGATGGTATGGGAGTATCAGCCCAAGAGGTACGTGGTGTTCACTGACAGCAGTGCCAGGCTGGTGGAAGAGAACATCCTGTTCCTGAAGGTATCGTGCCTTTTGGATTCCCTGTACGGTGGAGTTGTAGGGTCTGCTCCGGGGTTAACTTTGGAGGTGTAGGCCTGGACTACCAAGCTCTCCAGGGTGGGGTGCTGGGTGAGGAAACTGTGGTATCTGGGATTGCGTGATGGTAGTGGGAAACTGTCCTATGTACAGGAGCCCCTGTGCAGAGCTTGGACCAGGCTTGAGTAGGACATCAGTAAGGTCTTTACTGAATGAGAGAAACAGTTCAGAAGGGGTAACTCCCGTCTGATGCACCACAATCAAGACGTTTGTCTTGACTGCCACCGAGTGTAGCTCAAGGTCTAGGACCTCAGCTGCCCTCCGGACCACCATTCTAAATGATGCACCCTCCTCCATAGCCACAGTAGGGGGGGAGACCAGGTCAGTGTCTGGGGATGTGTGCAGTTCACTGGCATCCACCAGTTCCTCATACCAGTTGTCCTCAGGATCTTCTAGCAGGCATCCATTAGGGTCCGCAGACCCCTACCATTCATCTCTCATAGGAATAAGGCACTGGCTCCATCCTGAGAAGTCAGCCTCCCTTTGGCATGGGAGCCGGGATTGGATGACGCCCATCTGGCTCAATGTCAGAGTCAGGGATGATGATGGGAATGGTGCCATCAGAGGTGTCTGCACTGGAGCCGCTCCAGATCCATCCGTGGATCCAAGAAACAACACTCACACCGGGGGGGGGGGTGAACCCACTGGGAGAGGACCAGTAGGGGCCCATTCCAAGCCTGCAGGACTCAAAGGCGCTCCAGCAGTGACAGGCCACCCAAATATGAAGTGCATGTGTTCATAAAATTCATGTAACAGGGTGGGGGTCGCTCTGAGTCCTGAAAGCTCTAGGAGGCATAGAGCCCAGGTGCAGGCTCCACCATAGAGCTCATCCTCGAGTGCCGATGCTCCCTCACCTTGTCAGAAAACTTCGACGGACTTGGCGAAGTTGAAGAGCTCTTCAACTTCTTGCTGTGTTTGTGCCTGTGAGACTTACTCCACTTCCTCGATGATCTCGGCTGTGACGACACGCGCCTGGATTGGCTTCGCGATCAATTCCAGAACCTTGCTCTCGACTGAGATCTTAAGCGTTGTGACGTCGAGGAGCTCAAGGCCCTGGGGTGCAAAGCATGGGAATTGACGCAGGTCTTGGCGTCATGATTGCCCTCCAAACACCGGAAGCACACCAAATGTGGATTCATCACTGACATCTGTCAGTGACAGGCGCCATATGGCTTGAAACCAGCTTTCCTAGCTGACATCCTTAATGCACCAAGACACAAAGTTGAAAAATAATCTCAACAAAGAGTCGAAACAAAGGTCACTCAAAAAAGACTGGTGGAGCTCTTTTTCAGAGCTGCACTGACTACCGTGGAAATAAAAGAACGGACATCTGTGGACTGGGGAGGTGCCTATATCAGTACTGTGCATGTCACTTCAGGCGCAGACGACGCCACGCAGAGCCGAAATACGCTGCTTATGGCCACATGGGTACTAATCATTAAAACCTTTCCGAATCCAGTCTGACGCCTGGGGCTTATTCTAAGGTAAGGAATCTGCGACTAGAAGTCTCTATGGGATAAAAAATGACATAATGTATAACCTTATCAACTTGACATGCAGTGAAATATCCCTTTTGTAAACTATCACGTAACTGTAATTAATTAAGCAAACATTATATTTTATCTTGAAACTCAATGGTGGCTTAAGACCTCTGCGTTAAATGTCAACTATTCCAGGAATGTTTGTGGGGATGGAGCAGAAATGTAAGCTGTTGTAAGCAAGAAGACGCTTAAATGCCAAAAGTCAAACCCAATCCTTTGTTCTTAGACGTGTGTTGCAGGGTCCGCAGGATATGGGCAGAGCAACGGTAGTATCAGAAACGATCAGCATGTAGGTAGAGAATGTTACAGAAGATCAGATTCTTATGTTATTTAGTTAGTTCTTTGGTTAGCAGTTTATTGTTTTATGTAACTCTTATACTTGACAAAATGATCGTCAAACGTATTAAATAAAATAGAGCAGAGAGGCAGAAAATAGCCTATGTTGCAATGGACAAGTTGGACTGTGGGGCACATTGAGCAGCAATGAAAAACTCACACATGGTATGGGCTAAATCTGTCACGCTGCCCATGTCTGATAAGGCAATGTGTGTACTAGTTGAGAGCGTGCTTATTATTTTACTGCAGAGAGTGGCGCAGGCCCAGCAAAGATTATATTTCTATCACCAAATTCCATATTTTCATAGCCCTTAGTTTCCTATGTATTAATACTCGAAAGAACAGCAGCAGCATAAAAGCACACAACAATGGAATCCCAAATATCTACAATAACATGCTATAAGAAATGCGTTTATTAATTTGGGCGGCCCTACCCACTATACAATCCCACCCTGGTAATGTCAAAACACAGGTCATCACCCCACACTGCAGGATTGAGAGTTCCTTTTGTAAAATCGACCTTTTTTTAAATATGTTTCTAAGTACTACTCCAGGGCTGTTTGGGACAAACCATCGCATCTGTAAATGAGGATTTTGACATGAATTGTAAAGTTACAGTACACATCACAAGTTATGCCCTATTAACACAGTGTTAATTGCTGTTAATCATGCCGTAGTGATAATTGTGCAAGTCTGGAACATTGATGGTATTGTTAGAAGACTACACGTGAACTCCTACACCTACACATTCATCTTCTTCTATGCCATACTCCACCATATTACACCTAAGCTCTGAATAGACGACACAGGCTGCTACTTACACCAACGCCTAGATCTTACAGAACCAACTGACACCTACACTGCTGACCACACCTGTTATCCCTGCTTGCCTAGGCCACCATCTACATCCTACATCAACTACCCCCTACATGCTCACATAACCCCTCACAATACTGCACCACACCAACGACTATTTTCAACCGTACACCACCAGACACCCTGCACCACCTCCAACATCATGCAGCACTAACTACTTCCTCTATCACTACTCCATGCCATTCACTACCAACTGCTTTCTTAACCACATTCCACACCATGCATAATGATACGAACTAAACCCCCACCTACTCCCGTAATCCTATTCCCTACACCACTACCAACACCACGAACCACCTATACCACCCCCAACATGCACCTAAACTACCACAAACACTGTTTCCTGCACTCTGCACTACGACAGTACACCTGCACATCATTACTTTGCTAGTGCTCCCAGGGGCACTAGGAAAATATTCATAATCCAGCATCATCCATGTTATATATGCAGAGTTATGTTACTACAGTGGTGAGGCTCATACACTCCCGTACCTCCTGCCATGAACTAAAAATTCTAAAGCCATGATGCAATTTGTGGACTTTAACTTTTTTTAGCCAATTGCCAGATTACCAGGTGCTAGACGTCCCCTCAGGACTCCTCACGTCCAGCTAGCAGGATGAGGTTATACCAGGGGTATGGCTTATGGTTATGCCCTATGCTGGGAAGAATATTGTGGTCTCTGAAAACAGCCTATTGTCTTAGTGTGGGATGACCTGCTGGAAACATTTAAGTCCTAGGAGGATGCTGACCAATAGGCACCAGCTAGATAATACCTATTTCATTGTCTTGCCTACGTCACCCGATTTACACAGATGATAATACACACTGTATCAGGTCAATTATTTTCTTATACCAGATGTGGTCCATGTCAATCCCACTGCCACTTTTTCCATTACTGTCCTCATGTGTTGTTAACGGCAGATGGTAGTTTGGTATTAGGGAGGTAGAGGATGGTAGTTGAGTCGGGGTTTTTATGTCGAATTAGCCTAGATTCAATTGTTATATTGCCTCCCCTGATTGCATACACGGAGTTCATATGTTGTCTGCTTATTTACCAAGTGCTAATGCCCAACTGTTCCTTCAGGATGTAAATTGCTTCGTTTAATAGCGCTGGAATACTCTGTATGGCCATAACTACACTGTATGTGTTTTCCCTGTTTGAAAACTTCAATACAGTCTGTTTAAAAAAAAAGTCTGTACAACCCACAAACACAAATATTATACTCTAACCACATCCTCTATATCAAGGCTGCAAAATGTTGATGCATGGAGGCAGTCCATGCCAGATTTTCAAGGATATCCACAAAAGGTAAATTTACACACAATTACCATAAACTGAAGTTATTTGTATTGTCAGTATGTAGCTTGAAAATCTAGCATTCATCACATCTACTTTCACCAACATTGGACAAGCTTGCAGAACACCAAGACACTACCACATATATTTTACTGGCCTACATCTTACACCTCCAACAGAATATACCCTACTCTTTAATCCACTGGCTGTTACAACCAGCATTAACCCACATACAGAACACATCATCTCATACATCAACACATACACCCTAGCGTAAGCACCAACTAAACCATCCAGCCTGTCCAAATTACAACCAGCCGGCGGACCAATCTATCCAAAAATGTATGGTCAATTAATTTGTATTGGTCACGCCAGTTTCTTTTACCCAAAATGCAATGGCTGACCAAACACAGTACATTAAAGCATACACTTTTTCTCCTCTTTATGTGTGGTAAAAAAATAAAAGGAAAATGAAAGACATTTCTAATAATCTCAGCAGATTACATGCTAGAAAGGCAAGTATTTCCTACTACCGTGCAAAGGAGTGCAAAAAGAACAATTGATGGACAGAATGCAGAACAATGTCATACATTTCCCTCAGTACAGCGATCTGGGCCTAAATTCATCGGTTTGTTGCTCCCCATACCATTCCAATTTGAACCCAGCCATATACAAATCAGTCTTGACCCTATGCCCAATGGGAACAGTCCAGTCTGAACAGCCAGGCCAGGTCCTCCCTGGACTGGAAACAAGCATTCTAGCACTCCCTTACACCCTGAATTCAAGTTAGCCTGGCTGATGAGGAGTGTTACCCCAAAACCGGTCCCAGGAAGCTTGTTTACGGTCCAGGGAAGACCTGGCTTGGCATTGGGGCTGGACAGAGCCCATGAAGCACAGGGTCAAGACTGATTTGCATATAGCTGGGTTTGAACTTGGTGGCGAAGTGAGCTAAAGAATGATGATGGGTTCAACCCAGATCTGTGACTGAGGTGAGGTCTGAAAAGTTTCAGCACTCCGTCCATCGTCTCCTTGTGTTTACTGTGAAAAGGAGAGCAGTGGCGTAGCAAGCATGGGTGCGAGTTTTGGGTGAGGTGGCCTCCTCCCCCTTACATGCAGCCACACGGGTAGCAAACGCAGGATTCGTTTGGGGCCCGCCCCCCACTCTTACGGCCGCCATAGGGCGGTAAAGGCTAGGACCACCACTGAAGGAGAGTTATTGAGAGTGGAAAGTCAAGATTTTACTCTGCTCGCCCAGGTTTTGTACAGTAATAGGCACAATGCAATATCAAAATGTAGCATTTGGTTTGGCTTCAAATCACTTGATATGTACACTCACATTGCCTTGTTTTCATAACACCTTTCTTTGAAGCTCATATAATTCTAATAAAGAATTAGAGTGATACTTTGGCTCACAGGGGGTTGTAGCAGTGGTAGACTTTCTGAAAACCGCTTTAGAATTCTTTATTGTATAGAAGATTGAATATGTGGACAAACACACTTCTTGTCTGCACTGCTTCAGGTTATCAGGGAGATAGCTAGTAGTTACTTTACCTTACAGCATTAGTCTTCTAAAAATGTTATACAGAGCCCTCCTGAGCACAATATTTTTGAGTCAGGGCACCCATCAAACGTTTAAATTTGGAGGTCGAAGTTGGAAGGCAAGAATCACTAAATCATTGGCACACTGGGAATTGCACTGGGCCAAAAGTCATATAATGGTCCCCAAAGACACATTTAGACATCTTTTGTAAATCATTATCCTGACCTTCCTCTACATAGTGGTATCCTAAACACTCTGTAAATTTCTATCCAAACACAATCTACAAAGCTCTCACATAGGCAAAGCCCTAGATCTACTTTCAAAGCACCAACCAGACACCACCTGCAAAGCCCTACCCAGGACACATTCTCAGTAGCGGCTCGCCCCCAGCCAAAATGGCGAGGCGGGCGGAGGAGGGAGGTGGTGGGGTGGTCGGGGACAAAATTAAAAAGAAAATATGTTACCTGAACAACGCCAATGTCCACCGCTTTGCAGCCTTCTTCTGGGCACAGGTTCCCAGACTGCACTGAGGCCAATCCTGAGCTGCATGAAAGCAGCGTCGGGATTGGCCTGAGAACTGTCAACTTGCGTTCCCAGGCAGACTGGGAGCCTGTGTCGGACCTCTTCAGCCCCAGCAACACAGCTGGGGCTGGAGAGAGCTTCAGTGTGCATGATGGTTTGGCCAGCCTATGGTAGCACCCAAACCGTTGTGCGCACTATAACAGTACCCACCACTTTCCCACCAGCAGTGTCATGCCCCTGGATCTGTCTCATGACTCCTCAGAGTCCAGGGGGTGTAAAATAAAACAATAATAAAACAGGTTTAAAACTCGTTTCATTTGAGGTTAGTGGTGGGGCGTGGCGCTCCCCCGCCCTAATGCAGGGTCTGCCACTGCACATTCTACAAAACACTTTTAGACATCACTCTACAACACACAGTTTAAGACTCATCTTAAAAACCCAGTTCCACATCTCCCATAAAAAGCTCCAAATAAAACTTCCCACCGAGGTGTCTTCTTTGGAGTCATACCTAATTCCTATCTTCAGACCATCCGATATTGACTAAATGGCCTTCTTTAATTTCAAGGGGGAAATACCAGCACTTCCCAACAGTGGTGCAATTCTTCTAACAAGAGAATACCAAAACTACTCAGAAGTGAACAGTTACTCTGGGATAGTGCATACCTGCACTTCTATATTTTCAAGTTCTATCACTGCCAGTACTGAAATCCCATTCTTGAAATTACGACCCAACAGCCTCCCCACCAGGTTTTAGCCAGTACATTCCATTGTCTTCAAGGCTGCCCAAAACTCCAGTAAAAACACCCCACATCTAGGGTTGCCATCTGGACATTTTTTTTTACCATCCCGAATAGTATTTTAATGTACTGACCAGTACAAAAATGAGCAAAAATGCCAAAAACGAGTATTTTTCCCATTATCAGTATATATTTTATTCAGCAAATATAAGAAGAAAGCACTGTAAAATGTGTTTCTAGAGGTCCGTTAATGCTACCTGACAAAGCAAGGAAGAAAAACCACGGTGAAAATAAATACAGGCAACTTGATGCATAATTTGTTTGTTATTTAGACAGAACAAGGGAACCCAGGGAGCAATATGCTAAGGACCTTGGGTAGGTACTTATTTTCAAAAAACAGTGGTCCTTAGACTAAAAAGGGAATTGTTAAGGCAATAAATATAGACTAAATAGGACTATATTCTTTAAGACGTGCCCAGCCGGACAGTTTAATATCTTAATAAAAATGATCACAGAGAAATATGACACACAGTGTGATGGAAGTGGGACACCAGCCGATGTCCGACTAACCCACTTGGGGGACACAAACAGAACGCAAAAGTAACAGGCAAAGTTGGGTCATCTGAATATCATAAATCAGAAGCAGATAATCCACAATATACACATATGCATGAACAATTGTAGTCAACTATGCATTTAGTGCATTAAGGTCGACGACGTTTCGAACCATACACAATATCGGTTCATCTTCAGGACAGACAGTGATTGCCTAAAGAAATCACACTTTCAATTATTATTATTATTATTAATAAATGGGTTTTATTAAGCGCAGACAACCCGGAGGCCTCGTAGCGCTGAAATGACTGGGGGACAGGTAAAGGCGGTGTAGTTTATTTGAAACCCACAGTGGGGTGGGGCTGAAAATGAATTCAGCACGGTATTCAAGGATATGTAATTGTCACAGGTAAAGTCCCTGGCAAAATAATGAGTTGATCAATTGGAACAATGCCTTTGGACAGATGATCGGAAAGTCAGTGATGCAGGTCCACAGTGGGGGTCCTTTCGATCATCTGTCCAAAGGCATTGTTCCAATTGATCAACTCATTATTTTGCCAGGGACTTTACCTGTGACAATTACATATCCTTGAATACCGCGCTGAATTCATTTTCAGCCCCACCCCACTGTGGGTTCACTTGAAAGTGTGATTTCTTTAGGCAATCACTGTCTGTCCTGAAGATGAACCAATATTGTGTATGGTTCGAAACGTCGTCGACCTTAATGCACTAAATGTATAGTTGACTACAATTGTTCATGCATATGTGTATATTATGGATTATCTGCTTATGATTTATGATATTCAGATGACCCAACTTTGCCTGTTACTTTTGCGTTCTGTTTGTGTCCCCCAAGTGGGTTAGTCGGACATCGGCTGTTGTCCCACTTCCATCACACTGTGTGTCATATTTCTCTGTGATCATTTTTATTAAGATATTAAACTGTCCGGCTGGACACGTCTTAAAGAATATAGTCCTATTTAGTCTATATTTATTACCAACAATTCCCTTTTTAGTCTAAGGACCACCGTTTTTTGAAAATATGTATAATTTGTTTGTAGCATCATGTCCAGGCCTTTGGAGAATCCTAAAATATGATGATATGGTTGGCATTTTACCTTGGGTTCGGTGGAAATTCTACACACACCCTATCTCCCTGCAAGCCAGTGGTGGCTGCCTCAGAACGGGCGATGAAAAAATAAATACACTTACCTTCTTCGCTGCCACCACCGCATGCCTCTCCTCTGCTCTCACGCTACTGGAAGCACCCATGCTCCCGGACTCTCCTAGGCAATCACGACGCTGCATGAGCAGAGTCATGATTGGTCTGAGTGGCCTGTTTGGCCGCTCAGGCAGTACCTGGGAGGCTGGGCATGTTCCCCACCACGCTGTGCAACACAGCCCAGTGGGGAAAATACTAAGAGCGCATGACGGTTTGGCTGGCCCCAGAGGGCCGGCCGAGCTGTCATGCACACCTAGGGAGTGCAAACCACTCCTGCTCCATCTAACGACGGAGAGCCCAGCTCCGCTTCGCACCTAACATGGCTTTCAGTGGCATAGAAAAATAAAATGCTAATAACTTCTTGTTGCAATCATATTATTTTTATTTTGCACTGCTCAATGAGCAGTGAGGTGGCGCACCTCCGCCTTAGCGGAGGAGCTGCCTCTCCTTCAAGCTCCATCCAGACTTCAGCCCCCTACAAACACATTAGTATAATCCCACTAATAGCACATTGTTTTATTTTTTTTACTGCAAATCATATGTTTTTCAAAGTCTAGAAACACCTATCAAAAGATCTTCCAAGTGCTTTCTCAGCACAATGCCTCTATCAACCTTGCTTAGCACGACACAGCGGGTCTGTGGAATTGCAACACTCTTCTGAGGTCTTTATTTGCATAACATTTCTATCACATCCACTACATCACAGGGTAAGTGCAGTAGAATAAATTTGGAGTAGAAAATAATAAATATATACTTACTATAATATTGTAGGGGTGTGACCCCAGAATATTGATCGGACACACTATTAAGGACAAAATATCGTAAGTCTACATATTTCATACCTAACTGCACATATATGCACCTACGTACTACATATATATTCAAGTTATGAAATGTGGAGTTAGCAATATTAAATCTGCACGCTCCTAAATACACTTACCTTTTGATATTTTGGCCCTTGATATTCTGTCCCCAATATTCATTTGCCATGATGTTCTGTGGGGGTTGATATTCAGGAAGACAATTGCGGTAGGTGATATAGTAGATGCAATATTAGTATAGGTTGATACTGTCCACCTAGGCATACTGGTATGCAACCCTTTTAGTGCAGAACAGCTCCACCAAGCAAAAGCCTCTCAGTGTGTGCAGCCAAAAAAAATACACCTTTGCAATGTATTATTCTTATGTATGAACCCATGCAAATACTCTGCGCTTTAGAGACAAGTACAACACAGAACAACAGCATGGCACAAAATACATTTCCAGTGCTACATAAATAGGGGGAGCAAGGATGTTGAGCGCCATTCCTTTGGCTTATGAATTCGGGGAGGTATTTAGTATGAGTGCTCGAGCCTCATTTTTACTACCCAATGTTAGTTATGTCTACTTTCTTTGAACCCAATAACACAGTTTGTCGAATACTTTTACACAATTCAAAACACTGCTACACTTATCTGTGAATACAGATTTATGTCATACAATCTGACAAACTGCTTTATAGAAAATACAGTTTTTTAAAGCATTTGAGAAGTTGCAAAGCCAAAGTTTTATAACAACTTCATACATGCAGCTTTGCTAAGCATGGAGGTCGTAAAATATATAATAAAACGTATAAAAAGAATAAAGGGATCCTATAGAGAAGTCGGAACTTTTCCGCTTGCATGCACAGCTGGGAGCAGCATCTTTTCCTTTCAGGGGACGCACGGGGTGCGGTCTGTGTTCCCCAGTCCCAGAGAACCCTGCCTGTGCACTTCTGGGCTTCCAATGCCCGCTCCTGGAGAGGGGTCTGACGGATCCTGGGACCAGGGAAGGGCCTGGGAAGACTTTGTGAGTCCTAAGGACAGGTGAACGAAGTAGTTACCAAGGCCAAAAGAAATCCCCCGCAGCCTGATCTAAAATACTGATGGAAGGGTCATGAGGCTGCAGATATTTGGCAATTTTTAACTATGCTGAATGGGTGGACCGTGGGGGAACTTCAAACTTTACACGAGGTGCGCAGTTCCCAAAAATCACCCATCTATTAGAGCATTATCAAAAAGTCACCCCTAATTAACACGGATATTTTAACATTTTACAAATACAAATGGCGGTGAAGCCAGTGTACGTTTAGCAGGTAGGTGTATACGAAATGACCTGTGTAACGATTTTGAGAGTAGAAAGAAATATACAGCACACCCTTATATTTATCTCAAGAGTCCATAATTATGTATAGGACAAATTCGATGGCTTCATATGTGGTATGCCAATGATCATATACTCTTTCTGTAACACTAGTGTATTATCCAATTCCTTCAAATTTATTCAGAAAGCAGAGTCCAAATCACTGGATTTTCTTCAAAGACTTGATTCTTTTTATTATTCCTTGATGATACAGCCCAAAACAAAAGCGGTCAACACGTGTTTCATCTTCCCTTAGACTTTGTCAAGGCAAAAGGCAAACTGTTTCTTGCTCAAATAGTATGTCCCTTAAGCAGTTGCAGTGGTTTCTCATACCACTACCAAGATTAATCTTCGCAACTTTTCCAATGGCCTCACCACCTCACTGTATCAAAGGTAAAAATGTGACGCCTCTATTTGCTATCACCTCAAAGTTTCAAAGTTTCCCTTGCAGATTTGTCCAGTTGATTTGACCAAACATAGTAGGAGAGAGCCGAACCCTGATAAGTTCAAACCTAAACTGAGGCAATAGTTCCCGTATCCTGTTGCGTCCTCTCCATTCAATGTATGGATAGGTTTTAAATTTTCCACATTTACGAAAAAACGAGCCGTACACGTTGTGCCTTTTGGTTGAGTTGTTGGCACCACTTGGTAGTGGGTGCCAGGGAGAACAAAAACACACCCCGAAAAGAATATAGATATATGTGTTAAGAACTTCACACTGAAACTGCAACTGTAAAATGAAAAATGATTGTCCGGTTCCAATCCTTTGAAAGGATGCACTACTACCTAAACTTTGAACTGAGTAACGAAACCGGAGCTGCAAAGGCAAAAAATAAATAAATCTCCAAATACTATCTTTTTGGGAGTCGAACACACATTGTGACACAAAACTAGTAAATAAAATAATCGGCATTATCAGCCAGATTCATCAAAGTAAATTTGGCTCGCAAAGGGCCAGATTCTGAGAATCTGGCTCTTTGCAAGCGCTATTTTTGCATTTGGGATTCATCATCCCAAATGCAAAAATCGCAATTATAGAAATCTCTAAATTGCGATGAATTGCATTTAAGGAATCTCAATTTGAGATTCCTTAAATGCAATTCATGAACCATTTAAGAATTGCGAATTCGCAATCTGGGGACTCTATTTACCGCGAAGTTAAACTACGTGGTAAATAGCAAAAATTTCGAAAAATGCACTACAGTGCATTTTTCAAAGTTTCATGTTGCGCACACACATGCCCAAAGGGCATATGTGTGAGCAACATATGTGCACACATCAATTTCAGGGGTGCAACAGGGTATCCGTTGGACACCACTGCACCCTTGAAATCGCGGTCTCAATTTGCGAATCGCTAATTGCGATTAGCAAATTGAGATGGTCTTCCCATTCATTCCTATGGGCCTCTAGGCCCATAGGAATGAATGGGGAGATATTCCTTAATTGCGACGCAATTAAGGAATTATTAGAAATCGCTATTTTTGGATTTATTTCTTGATGAATAGCATTTTGCTGTTCCTTAATAGCGAATCAGTATTTTTGGCTATTAAGGAATCGCAAAATGTGTTCTTCATGAATCTGGGGGATAGTTTCCTGCCCCTCACAAAGTCCATTCCACTCACTGTATTACAATACATAAACGTAGGTTGCTTTCATTGTCTTCCAAAACAGTATATTTTCAGATTTTAAATTCTATTAATGTAAAACTAAAAGGATGGATTGCCTAGCATAAGATAGATTGGATGTAGATGACGAGAGCTTTCATGAACTATTTTTAGCTACTTTGAACTAAACAATGTCAAAATTAGGCCAAAGATACATTCTTCCCTTAAACAGCAGGTTTCAATTCGCCATTAACGCAAACAGTGTAATGTTAATGTTAATGTTAAATCGGTCTTCTATAGCGTGCGGCTACTCCAAAGGAGTGTCCCGGCGCTTTTATTGGTGACCAGAAAAGACAGACAACAGCAAAAACAAAATAGATCAGTTACAGAGGACTAAAGGAATCCAACACTATAGAAGGAGCGTCCTAGCGGGCAAAAAGCCATGTCTTGAGGCCCTTTCTAAAAGCCAATAGATTAGATGTACTGCGTAGAGTCAAAGGGAGCGAGTTCCAGAGTTGCGGAGCTTGCAGCCTAAAAGAGCGGCCTCCAATGCGGGCCTTTTTTACTCGGGGAACCACGGCCAGGAACAAGGACTCCGATCTCAATGATCGGGCCGGATGGTAAAAGGCGAGCCTCCTTTGGAGATATTGAGCTCCCGAGGCGTGCAAAGCCTCGTGTCTTGCTTGTTTACTGCAGCCGGAATTACAGCAATGGCTGGGATTCGTGCAAGCTCTCTTCCAACAAAGGAGCGCCCATGACTGTCTCGCCGTCTCGATGCATGCAGAGAGTTAGTATTCTGATTCTATTGGAAGACTCTGTGGTGAGGCTACTATACGACACAGTTGTTATCCTTGCTAGTGGAGGAGAAACAAATGGCCCCAAATCACCTGCAAAAATTCAGCACCATCCATCCATCATATAACCTTCCACTTACACAGGGCCATGGTGAAAAACAAGTATTGTGAATTATAATGGCCTGATTTACAATAACAAAACTATCCAAGGAGAAGGGCGCTCTGAAGTAGTTATTAATCGTGGTGGAGAGGGATATAGGAACCCTCTCCTCCTGGAAAATATTTCATGAATGAGCAACTCAGGGATTGTGAATATTAGGCATGCGCTAAGTGGTGATAGAGTGAAAGCCATGATGATATTTCTAAACATTTAAAAAATAAAAAATGGAAACATTGTGAGTGGAGGTAGCTCATTAGTGTGAATCTTTAGCTTTTCCAAATGTCTGGCATACTACACAATGCTATATATTACAGAGAAGAAAGCTGACTGTAGTGATGTGAGAACAAGAATAATGGACTCTAAGCCACATGGAGGAGTTCAGTAATGCCAGTCTGATGTGAGGAGTGGAAAGCCCCACTGGGACTGAACCGAGAGAATGCATTACAGTCATAAAGTCATATTGTTTCTCCGAGCATATTGAGGAGGTGAATAGGGAAGCAGGCATGTTGGGGCGACAGTGAGACTGTATGAGAGAAAGGCAGAATTGATAAGTGAGTAGGGGGCGATCACAGCAGGGTATATTTCACACTGTTAGACAAGCTGCACATTAAACTGGAGTGGTAATTTACTTTGTGTCTGTTTTATTCATGACCCATTTTAAGAGCAGGCGTTATTGGAACCATTTTTCATACATAAGGGATGAGGACGGGCTGGTTGTATCAATCTTCACACTGGACGTCAATCAGTATCTGAGGAGAAGCTGTATACATTGCTTTGTGTAACACGCTCGCGTTAGCTTTACAAAAAGGTGTAATATTTGACTCAAAGTAGTAAAGTTATGCTTCTACTTAGTCTCCCTGTAAGTTGCTTCAATCATATAAACCTGGACACTTTGGATTCCCAGTTAGTATGGGGACTCTGTATGCAATTGTTACAGGTCATGGCATTGTTTTGGTGGTCAAAAGATTCTTCAGCAGCCATCTGTGCTTCTGATGCAAGTGATCATAATTCTCTATGAATACGTGTGTGCTTGCAAAACACGTGGATATAGGTCTTTGCAGGAGGAGAGTGGTGTACACTTGGATTGCAGCTAGCAGGATGGCACTACTGGTTGCAGGTGCGCAACCCCCAGTGGGCTCAAAGGGCTTCAGCCCCCCCCCTCCTAAAGTCGTGTGTGTCAGCCCGGGCCGAAACAGCTTCCCAGGTACAGACACAGACAGTTTTTGAGCTTATCGCAGCTGCACCTGAGTAGTTCACAGGTCTTTAAAAGACCATTTACGTGTTAACGTGGTTTTGTTGTTTTTTCACCCCTTCATCTCTACTCTGCCTATTGCTGGAAGAAATACCCCCCCCCCCCTTGACATTTTTAGTAGCCCCTACCCCCTCCCGAAATTTGGCTCTAGTTGCACCTCTGACTGGTTGCCTGGCAATCTTACAGCCTCCGCCCTCCAAGGCAGGTATTACATGTTGCTCAGCTTGTATTGGTCAACACAGGGTGTGTGAACAACCATCATAATTGGCAAAGGCCTGTTGGTGCACAACGGATCAGTTGCCAGGAAATGCCAAGATGTAGTCAGCTCACAAAAGCAGTAGGCCAGTCTCCAGGGGGAGGAAGAGCATTTTGGGGGAGCCAGGTTGTATCAGCGATTCACCCCACACTATGCTGAGCATTTCCCACTTTTTCCTGATTTTGGGTGAAAAAGATGTTTGCTGTAAAGCTGAGAGGTACCATGGTTCTCTTGTCTTGACAGCTATCAACACTTGCTTTGACACTTAACCTCGTGGCACGTACACAAGCAGCTGGGCTTCGATTCTGAGTGCTGGTAATGGAGGTTTGCAACTGGATAGGCAGACTACCTCTATTTCTACTTGGTCCTCATTAACACAAGCCTTTCTGCAGTCCTTGAAGTCTGGTTGTAACCTGTGATAGGAGGACAGTCAATAGACTTATCCCTGATGTTGTCCTTCACTGACTGGGTGCAAAATGTCTGGTTGAAATGCAGGTGAACAGTTAGGAAAGAGGAATGTGCAGTGCTGGGATATGTAGGCAGATGGTACAGATAGTGATCTTTACATCTATACTGATAGATCATGGCCTCCCTTATTTGCATACATATATACATAGGGAACATCAGTCTTGGGTAGTTCAATACCACACATACCTCAGAGAGACACAAACCAGAAGATACCATCTCCAACTGAGGTACAGGTTAAAAGGCATTTATTCTACAACTATATTAACAACTACCATGTCATATTATGGCCTTGGCATGGGGCTAATAATAATCCAGGCTACAGGGAATACTACTTTGGGTGTACCCCATCTACATCAAATTGGAGATTTCTGCTGGTAAACAAGCCACTTAGCCAAAATCATAAAGCACGTCTCCTAGGGGACTAACTAAAAGAGTCTCCTGGCAGGAAATATACCACATGGTACAGCGTGACCCTGCTCAGAATTCTGACAGCACAGCAGGTCTTAGAGAGATCAAGTCATAATCCCAAAACACATGGCCCAGATTCAGGTTAGCTCTAAATGTTCATTGCACAACACCATTACCATCATATTTTGATAATGAGATCATTTTCATTGATTTGTATGTTTCAAAATGTAGTGATAAAAAGGTTCTCCATTGTAGTTCTAACTACAGGAAGTGTATGGGTGCTGGGCACAGCATGAGTTGAACAGTGCAGGTGAGAGTTAATAACATCAGCATCTTTTGTAATTTTTACCCAAAATTAATCAGAATTCCTGCAAAACGTACTAAATATATCATCAGCATCTTGTGTAAGTGTCCCTAAAATTAGTTATAATTCCAGCAACAATTACTATACACACCATCAAATGCACATAATCACAAGTGGCCCCATCCATCACTGCAATGTTGAAAATAGCAGGAGTACACAACTTGCATTAATTAAAAGAATCAATTTATCAATTCATGCATTATCAAGTGGTATATTCTTCCATATTCAATGTTGGTACATGGTATCTTCAAAAAGCAACAAAACATATGCACGTGAAAATCTTCACATGTTCTTGCTCTCCTAGATTACATCAATTACAATACAATATATAATTTACATTATGGTCGTCCTCAAGAAGCCCACAGCCAACCAGAATGAACAGAGCAACTTACTACCCATCTCCCAGCTCCCCTTTCCAGCCAAAGTGATTGAGAAGGCAGTCAACAAGCAACTCACAACCCACCTCGAACGTCACCATCTTCTAGACAACCCTCCATCAGGATTCAGAAAAAACCACAGCACTGAGACTGCACTCATCGTGGCCACCCACGACATTCGAATCATCCTGGACGGAGGCGAAACAGGGGCCCTCATCCTGCTCGACCTCTCAGCAGCCTTTGACACTATCTCCCATAACACTCTCAACAGAACAAGCCCTAAGATTGGCCTAAGAGGATCTGTTCTTAAATGGATCTGTTCCTTCCTCACCTGAAGAAACCAAAGGGTCAGGATGTCACCCTTCTCATCAGAGACCAAGTGATTGCGATGCAAAGTCCCACAGGGAATCTTCCCTCAGGTCGGCCTTTTTCAACATACACATGACACCGCTCGCCAAAATCATCCAATCGCAAGACATCAACTTATCCTCTCTCTGATGGACAAGGCAACCACCACCAGGACCAACTTTGTGAACTGCATGACCATGGTAGCAGGTTGGATGCAAACCAACTGCCTGTCGCTCAACTCCGACAATATGGAAGTACTGTTCTCTGGCAACAAGACCTCCCCATTGGACTGCACCTGGTGGTCATCAGAGCAGAGAAGATGCATAGGTTCCACTGGATCAACAGAAGCTGGCAGAATACTTTAGGCCCACTTTCAAGGGTCCAGGACTGGGGTGGCACCACTTAGCAGTATAGAATCACAGATGGCAGAGTAGAGGTGCAAGGTTTTTGGAAGCCAATTGTGTCCCTGAGACTTTCGATCAGGAGACCAGCTAACATGCCCTTGGAGTCACTTTAGGGTTCTGGGTTCAACAGATTCTGATCCAGTCTTTCTCACCCAGGCAAGAGGGTGGCATGCAGAGTTTCAGCATAGCAGGGCAAAGGTCCTTCAGATCAGTAGTTAGGCAGAGTAGCAGAACGTTCAGCAGCACGGCAGTCCTTCTTACTGGCAGAACAGCCACATGTCCAGAAGTGTAATGTAGAGTTGGTGTCTGAGGTCCTGTATTTATACCCACTGGTGCCTTTGAAGTGGGGGAGACCTTTCTAGAGGATTCTCTTTAGATTTCCCAGGAATCCTGCTTTCTCTGTCAAGGCTCCAGACTTACTACAGGGGGTATGGAGCCCTTTGTGTGTTGGCAGGACACAGCCTATTCAAGTGTAAGTAGGTCTGTGCTCAGCTCCACCCTCCTATCCTGCCAGTGATGGCCCATCCAGGCAGACCTAAGCTCTCTGTGTTTGG
This sequence comes from Lissotriton vulgaris, assembly GCF_964263255.1. Taxonomy (NCBI): domain Eukaryota; kingdom Metazoa; phylum Chordata; class Amphibia; order Caudata; family Salamandridae; genus Lissotriton; species Lissotriton vulgaris. The sequence continues at coordinate 1,511,784,102 of NC_141685.1, read as the reverse complement.
CTATCTTGGAGGAATAGGCAAGGCCCAACTGTCAGCTACACCCGGTCATGTGACCCAGAGACAGGCTACAGGCACTAAATGGCTTAGACAGGTAAAAGTCAACTTTCTAAATGTGCCATTTCCAAAATTGTAATTTAAAATCCGATTGTCCTATTAGAGAGGATTTTTCATTACAATTCCAAAGGCTTCAAACATGAACTGGTTACGTCTCCAACTTGGAAATTACAGCTTATTAAATGTAATAAGGTAACTAATGTTTTCCTATGGGAGAGGTAGGCCTTGCAATAGTGAGTTTTTCACTAACAGGACATGTAAAACTTTAAAGTAAATGTCCAACTTTTTAAATATACCGCACCTTTGCCTCTGGACTTTCCAGGACATACCCTAGGGGTGACTTACGTGTATGAAAAGGAAGGATTGGGCCTGCAAAAGGTTTATTTTGCCAGGTCTAAATGTCAGTTTAAAAATGCACAAATAGGCTGCAATGGTAGGCCTGAGACATGGTTAAAGAGCTACTTAGGTGAGTGGTGCAATAAGTGCTGCAGGCCCACTAGTAGCATTTAATTTACAGGCCCTGGGTACATGTAGCACCACTTTACTAGGAACATATTAGTAAATTAAATATGCCAATTGGGGATAAGTCAACGATACTATGTTTTAAGAAGTGAGCACATACAATTTAGCACTGGCTAGCAGTGGTTTCTATGTAAGAGTTCTTTTCCTGACAGAAATGTGCAGCTTTTAATTCCAGTTCTTAACCTGCTCATGAGACAGGCTTTTTAAAGGTGAATTCTAGAGACAAGGGCAATCAATGACATCAGCATTAAGCGAAAAACTGTGTGTGCTGCTGAAATCCTTGATACCGCTTTAGAATATTGTCCCTTTTTGGGAATTCCATTCAATTGAGGCATGGAGAAGGACAGTTTTCTCAAAGCTACCAGAGCCAATAAGCTTATGTATAAGTCTGAGGACATAACATGCACTGTGTTGTGCCACGTATCCCTACAACTGCGAATTTGGACATGTTGTGAAGAATCTAAAGTGATATAATTTTGATAGGCAATAAGCTGACAAACTAGCAGTAATGGGAAATGTTGTGAATCATTCTACTATGTTCCAATAGTGATAAATAAAAAACATTTTCATGCACTGAAAAAAAAATTCCTATGTATTTCTGGTGCTGTTAGCAAATAGGAGAGTGGTTACGCTTTCTGACCTTAAGACTAGTAGAAGTGTATTGTAGTTTCTCGTTGTGTGTTAAGGTTACGGTGAAAGCCATAACCAGAGCAGAGGAGTGCTATATTTTGAGATTCTTCATGAATGTCTGGTGCCATGTACAGTATAGTGTTTTAAATGAATTTGAAGTTCTTGCTGATACCATCAAGTGTACAGATAGGTAATAAGTTGTTTAATAATGCAGAATGGTAAATTTGAGTTGCTGCTCCAAGAGGAACATAGCAGTTTTGAGGTTGAGGGAAGTGTGGGGGGATGGAGTAAAAACTATAGGCAAGGTGTACAAAGGACTGGTCGCACCTTGCAACCCGTGTCTTTGCTACCAGTGGGAATGGTGCAAACCGACCTATGACCTATTAGGTCACTTCCCAACATACTGATTCCTAGTGGGTTACAAATCGACCTGACTCTTGAATATTAGCCCCTTCAGGGCTGAACACATTTTCGCCCTGTGCAGGCAATGGGACCACTGCCTACTCTTAAAAATATTTTTTTAATCATTCTCAAAGGGGCAATGACCCCTTGGGGCCCTTTTCCATTCACAAATGGATTACTACTGCAGAAATTTACTTGATAAAACATTATACATAGCATTAAGATTCAGCGTTTGGAAGGGATGCCTTAAATGAATCGGTATTGGATCGCAAACTCATATTGCGGTTCACTAATGTTATTACTGAATCACAATTTGTGGTTTGTACATATCAAAAGGCATTTTTGCGAACACAAAGGACTCGATTTGATTCATCTGGTGGTTTGAAACCACAAAAAACCTTCGTACATCTGACCATAAAAGCAATATGGTTCAGAGTTCGCTGAAAAAAGATCTGTTTTAGGGTCCGACACACAACACAACAGAACACACACTAATATGTTCTTACACATACAAACACAGCCAAGAGAGTAGGAGAAGAAGTAGGCTTTCTATCACCAAACTCCAAACACGAATGCCAGCTTAGCTCTTGCTGGGGTACAATTGACTTGGTAGTAAGCTCCTTTCTTTGCAGGAGTTTTGCTTTTTAATCTGGTAAACACATAGCCCATGCTATCTATATGCCATTGACAGCCTTTAAAGCATCAGAAAAATTAACATACATTGTTTGCCCAGTTGTCCTTAGGGCAGAGGTAAATAGGTTTTGATGAGTGCAAATCTGGCGCATTCTTGTTAGCCAGGCGTTAATGAAAAGGCAATCCTTCAATAAAGTGCTTGTAGGTATTACACACAAATAATAGCAACAATACAGAAAGAAAAGAAGAATTTCAAAACCAGCTTCAGTAAAACAATAAAAATGTAGTACGAAAAAGACATCAACATGATGAAAATTAATAAGAGGTTCAACTCTGAAACATATTTAACCCTTTCGATGCTTATGACGAGCTCAGCTCGTCATGATGCACAGTTGAGCTGTGCTGATGACGAGCTGAGCTCGTCATGAATAAAGTAATAAAGCAATTTCCAGCACACAGCGGGAAAACGCCTAGCAGCCAAGGTGTTAAAGGAAAAAGAGGTTCATTCATGAAACCCAAAAGAGAAATAAAATAACCAGAAAAAATAAATGAAGTTAGAAAGTGTTGCAATAAAATACAATGAACACCAAACAGTGAATGTTTCACCCATGAAATTACATTATAATCTATGGGAAATCAAACCTTAACTAATATGCACCCAATCAACACAATTGGTAACATTTATTGGCAAAGCCTATTGCCTTTTAGACCTTTTTGGCTTTGCAAAGGATTTTTGGCGATGCTGCGCAGCACAGGTAGAAAGCAAAAAAGGTGTACTTCCATGACACGCATATAGCACATACGTGTATTGAATCTACTGGCACCTGCGTCATTTAGCATTCATATGTCCATGCATTCGCCACCATGCATGCGTGTGTGTTCAAGAATGACTCAGGTGCCATTTTATATACTTTTTTATTTACCTATCCAAGATGGCAGGTACCACTTGACGGGGTGAACAAACAAGCATTTACAATGCAATCGTCTCCCCTTTGCAAAAGTTAGAGCTATTGGCATTGTAAATGACAAACTTTTCATTTATGTGTTGGTTTTGAAAACAGATAAATAAATGGCATTGTCATTTACAATGCCAATAGTTGAATCTCTCGCAAAACCAAGACCTATTGCATTTGGTCTCGTCTTTAGTAAAGTTTAAGCAATTCTGTTTGTAGTTAGGTGGCTTTTTAGTTGTGCTTTTATTAGTCTTTTTGAAAGTCCCATGTACATAACATGCATATGTGTGCATCTATGTATATGTAAGTATGCATTAATATTGGTATTGATATAGATATGCAGATGTTTATATATGTATGTATATATACATATATATACACATACATATATCTACGCATATATTTGCATGTTATGTTCATGAAAGTTTGAAAAACACTAATAAAGCTAAAGCTAAAAAGCCACCTGATTACAAACAGAATTGCTTCATGTGTAATAACGATGACACCTATGGCATTTTGTTACTAGTGCTTTTAGGCAAAGATTAAAGGTTTGGAGTAAGGTTAGGCTGGTTTTGCAGATTGAGTGGTAGAGAGTGAGTAGTACATAGTGAGTAGAGAGTACTAAAGAGTAATAGAGTGAGTACTAAAGAGTCCTAAAAATTAATGTGTCCTTGTGTAATGTAAATGGTGCTCATGTAAAGCACCCTTTGGGTCGAGTTCGTGCTGTATAAAGCTACCCCCTCAAAAAGAGAACATTAAAGAAAATACAAATGAACTGGGCATTTGTTCCAATCGGCCGTCTAGAGTTGTTTCGTGTAAAATACGGACCATCTTCTTTCAACAGCCATAACTTTGTCAGGCAAACTAATATGCCTTCATAACTCTTCTTACTTCTAAGTTCAGAATCAAGAGGCATTGGCTGACATTAATATGGCAGCTGCTGTGAATGACTACGCCCATAGGGAAGATACGGTAAGGCAACGAAGCACACGTGCTTCGTCAGATACCACCGAAACTGCCACTGGCTACAAGAACACTCTGTCAGAGATAACTAGTGCCATAATTGGCCACAGCTGCTCTAAGTCACAGGAAAAAGGCTGCCGCGCTGACTGTAAAACGGCAGCCTAGGCACTACCCACAGGCTTGGGAAAGCTGGCAGCCACCGGCTCCTTCGCTCCAGTTTTACCATTTGCGCACCTGCCCGTTGGCCGCCATCACTTTCTTAACGTCATCTGTGGCCCGGCAACACGTCTCGGCTCCGCCAGAGTGCCCGGACATGGTGGCGCTGGACTGCTGCGACTTGTGACCCTCTACTTTTCCAGGGGCAGTCCTGTGGCCTTTTCTGCTCGTCACTCACTCTCAACGCAGAGACAGGCGGAGCATGAGGGATGGTGCGTGCTGATGTAAGCCTTAATTGTGCCACCCTTCAACCCTCCCTAAGCAGATCAACTCATCTAGCCGTAGTGAGGACTAGTGGCGGCGGCGGCAGGGCTAATCCTTGCCTCCTAGTTTCTAAAAAGCTTTAACAAGGCTTGCGGAATATGTTCATTTATTTATGAATGACCGCACATGTCCCGCATGAAATAACATTTTGCAATTCTGCTTTTCTCCACGCGCAAATTACCCTGCTTACAGTACATGTTATCATCTCTAAACACTCAAATTAATCGGGTCGGGATGGAAACCAGGGTTCTTTTGTTCAAATAGTCGAGTAATCTGTTTCTTACCTGGAGTCTGGCCTCGTTGTGAACCTTATGCATTCTGCCCGTCAATAGAGTGCTCCTCACCAGGGGCAGTAAGCGCTTTATAAATGTACAACACCGTCGACAACAATTAGCTTCTAGCAGTCCAGTCACTGAGCCCAATTGGTTGTCTGACGTAGACTTTTTTCTTTCCCCGACTTCCTTCTGCTGTAAAAGGTTTCTTATCTTTATGGGGCAGGCCCCATAAAGATAACAAATCTTTTACAGCAGAAGGAAGTCAAGGAGAAGGGAAATCCGGAGAGAAAATGACTCTCTTTAAAGGATGTCCCTTCTCCTACAACGCTCACCTGCATGACGTCATGCCGTAACTTCTCCACTAGTGAGAAGTGAGCAGTGTGAACACGTGCGCATGGATGTGCCTTCTATCACCGTTGTCTGGGCCAGGGCACAAAACAGAGACCTGTTTCGAGGCCATCTTTAAAAAAAACTGCCGGTGCTCAGCACCAGTGAGACCCGGCAACCTTAAAGTCCTGTTCCTTACCACTTCACGGTCAGCAGAGAGTGCCTTTTTAGGTTTTGCCTGGCTTTCACTGTGCAGCAGTGTCGCGCAGGGGAAATTTTTTGATCTCCAGTACTGGGGCTTTAACCCGCCTCTCTCTTCCATTGGCTAGCTCCATAAATGGAGGCTAGCCATTGGAAGAGAGATGTGTCAATCATTGTGGGAGAAGATTCGTGGGCGTTTGTGGTTTAAGCTCTGCCCCTTTTCTCCGCCATGCAGCGGTGGGCGTTTGTTCTTTTTTGTTTTTTTCCAAGGTTTGTTTTTGTCTTTCCTCCGAAGATGGCGCCTGGGCAGTAGCTTTTTCAGTGGTGCGTTCAGTTTTGATTTGCATTTGTGGTTGTTGCCTATTTTTCAGCAATCTACAACAATCGCCAGAATCTTAGCATCGCAACTGAAGTATACGCACCAAAGGTATGTTTTTTGTGCAGTGCGTTTACTTTTGGGTAATGTCTAACTACAAATGTTTGTTAGTTTTTTGGGCTTTGGTTATATGTGCACACTCAATGGAGGGACACGCACGCGGCATCGGGCTTATATAAATATTTTAAAACACATTCAGTAGCGCTAGTGCGTCGTTACACTGTAACTTTAATGTCTTTGCAGCGGCCGTTTCTGGAGCGCCTCACGTAATCTTACGAATTGTGTTCTTTGGAATGTACCATCATCGAAGTAGAGGGGGGTATTTATTTAAGAGTAAGGACAAATGCTTAATAAAGCGCTAGAATTGCTACAAACGTATTTTTTATTAAATACATTCAGTAGAGCTAATGCATTTGCAAGCTTGCGGAAGTGCGCTTTAGTTATTTCCAGTAATGGCAGGCTAAACCCTTTAGTTCCACCACGATTTGGTTTCATCCTGTCGAATCTTCTGCTTCCCTTAGATGTTGCTGCGTGTTACTTGGGGTTGTTTGTACTCCGGGTTGTTAAAAGAGGAAGACTGGTCTTTTCTGCACTAGGGAAAGTTTAAAGAGTTATTTTAATCATCAGCAGTGTTTACGTCAGCACTGAGAAGGCTAATGAGGGACTTCAAACAGTATGTGTGCACAGTACATTTTTCTGTCTTCTACCAAGGGGACAGGCTCAATGTATACTCTCAGCCGGGGATCAGAGTAGAGTCGACAGCCATGCTGGACAGGTTTGGAACATAACACTACAGACCTTAGCAGGGGCTTTGTCAGGAGAAAGTAGACCCCCTCACCCCAAGCAGTCGTGTTGGTTTCTTCTTCTCCCCTAACCCATCCTACTCATTCATTCCTGTCTGTTTGATAGCTCTTTACCAGCATTACATTCTGGGACGCAGCTCCTGCTGCAACGGATCTCTTCCTAGTCCCTTTACCAGCATGGCCGCTAAGCTATACATAGTAGAGCCTGCTTCTTTCCATTCCCCACTCCTGCATCCCTCTCCTTGCACAGACTCCAGTTTCCATAAACACTTGTCCGCTTCCTTAAAATGACTTTAAGGAGAACAGCAGCAGACTGTGATCCTGCGGTGCAGGAAGAGAACAGTACTGTAGGTGTGTGCTGGGATGAACCAACTGAGGTCCCAGGGAAGTGGCGCACATGACTAATGTATCGCATTGCCCACTATGTTTAAAGTAATAATATGCCTTTGGCTATTTGCACTCCTGTAATTTAAGTTTGTTGGAATCTAATCTTTTCTTCATTCATTTACTCTCTCACTCATCCATCCACGCTTTCAATCTGTCTATCCACTCTCTAATCACTACTACTCTAGTACTCACTCTCTACTACTCTAGTACTCACTCTCTATTACTCACCCTCTACTATTCACCCTCTACTACAATACTACTCACTCTCTACTACTCACTCTACTACTCTCTACTCACTCTACTACTCTCTACTTACTCTATTACTCTCAACTACGCTCTACCTCACTCTCTACTACTCTCTACTATCCACAACTCAATCTCTACTACTCACCCTCTACTACTCTACTACTCACTCTCTACTAACTTTGTACTACTCTAATACTCTCTACTACTCTACCTCTCACTACCTCTACGTGCACACATATGCACATTTATATGTATATATATATATATGTGTATGCATTTATATATATGTATGTGCCACCTTTTATTTATGTTTTGGTTTTTGAAACATAAATAAAACGCATTGTTATTTGCAATGTCAATAGCTCATACTCACGTAAATATGCGACCTATTGCATTTCAAATGCAATAGGTCTCGCATTTGCGAGAGATTAAACTATTGGAATTGTAAATGACAATGCCATGTATTTATCTGTTTTCAAAACCAACACATAAATAAAAATGTTGTCATTTACAATGCCAATAGCCCTAACGTTTGCAAAGGCGACACCGTTGCATTGTAAATGCTTGTTTTCTTTGTTTCCTGCTACTATTCACCTGTTTGTGATGAGACAGGAGGCAGTAGCCCTGCCCCGGGTTGCTGTAGTGGACTCTGGTATTCTCCCAGTGAGCTGGGAAGTTGTGTATGTGTGTGGGGAGGGGGGAGTAGGTGTGTGTGTGGGTGGTTTCACTGACCGTGGGGGCAGTTTTTTTTGCTGACGGGTCGGGCTGTCCAATTTACCTGGCTGCAGCGCTTTGACGCTTAACAAACAAATGGTTTTCAGCCCATACTCGTGTCTACACTATTTGGCTTTGCATTGGGTTGGTTGCTTATTTATTTATTTATTTATTTATTTTGCAACTTATACCGCGCAAACTAAAACCCGAAGGTGTCAAGGCGCCTAGCAAAAAAGATCAAAAAGCGGGCAGTAAAACACTTACATGTACGCTTGAACAAAGAGGCGAGTTTTAAGGGCTGCTCTGAAAGTTTGGAGGGAGGGGAGGGACCTAAGTTCTAATGGAAGATCGTTCCACCATTTAGGGGCCAGGAGGGAAAAAGCCTTACCACCCCATCTGGCTTTCCGAGTGCGGGGGATGTGGAGGAAAGAGTGAATGGAGGAGCGAAGGCTCCTGCCAGGGTTGTAGTATGTCAGGATGGCTCTGATCCCTGTGGGGCTGCTTTTGGCCAAGGCTTTATAGACCATACACATGGACTTGAAGACAATCCGCTCCTTAATCGGAAGCCAATGCAACTGCTTCCTGGCCAGCGTGGCCGAAGAGCGACGGGGAAGATCAAGGACAAATCTAGCTGCCGCATTCTGTACTACCTGCAAGCGCTGCATCTGACTCTTATTTAGTCCAGCATACAGCGCATTGCAGTAGTCCAGGCGCGATCCCAAAAGGGCGACAGCAAGTTGTCTTCTTGCCGGCTGGGAAAGATAGTTCCTTATTTTCCTGAGAACATAAATTATGCCCCAACAAGTCGATACCGTCCTGTTGACTTGCTGGCGCATGTCCAGGGTAGGGTCAATCATTACCCCAAGGTTTTTAGCTGAAGAAGTAGGTTTGGGGCACAGACCAAGCGAGTCGGGCCACCACTCCATGGACCAGATATCTTCCCTTCCACCAAACACCATCACCTCGGTTTTCTCCCCATTCAATTTGAGTGAGTTGTATATCATCCACTGGCCGACGGCCTCCATACAGGATCTAAATCTGGAGGCGGTCAGCTCAATTGACTGGGAGAGAGACACGAGGATCTGTGTGTCGTCCGCGTAGGAAACTACCTCCATCCCAAAAGATCTAATGAGTCTGGCAAGGGGGGTCACATAGATGTTAAAAAGGGTGGGACTAAGCGCCGACCCTTGAGGGACCCCACATTGCACAGACAGGGATGGAGATAGAAATTTTCCCAACATTACCTTCTGCTCCCTATGATCGAGAAAGGAAGAGAGCAGACCCAGGGCTGCCCCCCGAACCCCAATCTCGCCCAGTCGAGATGTTAAGACCTGGGGAGATAGGGTATTACTTCCGCAGTGTCACCACACGCCGCGCGCGGACCCTCGGGGCTCCAGGAGGAGGGGGTGATGGGGTCTGCTGTGCCTGTAGCTGGAGAGTCCAGTGCAGGTACGATTAAGACAAGACAGTGCGTTACTTTATAATGCGAGCGTTGCAACACATATTAAGTTGCTTGAGTGGTAATTGCTATATGGGATACATTGTTATCATGGACTTGGAAGCATGCATGCTCCTGCCATCACCCCGATGACGATGCTATTAATACACAGAGAGGAGAGGGGGTTGTCTTTTGCCCCCTATGCATGGCCTATAGAAGGAGAAACATTAGTCTTTTACTTTTGTGGGGCGCACACCCTAACCTGATGCATTTCCAGGCGCTCTCGTGTAATGATGAAGGTAAGGTAGACAATGAAAAAATAGTTCCATAGGACAAGGCAGTCAAGTGGACTCCAGGATTAAGGTATGGTTTCCAGGTTTGGCGTCTGCAGTTTAGCCACTACATACTTATTATATTCGTATTTTTCCAGTATAAACGCAGAACAGTGGCAGCATAACATCGCAATACCAGCACGACTAGTGCAACTTGACTCCCCTTTAGCCTACATGAATCTCTCTTTCTGTCTCCCATTTTAGGTCAAAGTTTAATGCTTTGTATTTAAGTATATGAGGAGCTAAATTGGTGCACGGTGTTAAATACTTTGAGGGTATGCATGTTTTATAAGGACTGGTGTGTTTGGGGGTTGGTGTGAAGTTCTAATGAATAAGCTAAAATAAAAACCCGAGCACTCACCATTTACGGGTTCTCTGAAACCATGTACTCCACTTAGCTAGATGTCTTAATTCATTTTCATTCATCCACCCCTCCTCATCCTTCCAATCCAACTATTCGTTCATTGAGCCAGGCAACCAAATCTGAAATCTCCGTCCATTAATGAACGGACAAAGGTTTTGCTACCAAAGACAGAAAGTTGTTTATTTGACACTTATCCGCTCCTTCGCCGGCTTATTACTCGTCATGTTTAAGAACTTGAGCATGCCACCGTCCACCTGTGTCCTACTCTGTCTCCAGGTTGGCTGCTTCTCCGTCGCTCGGATGACTCGATGCCCAGGAAAGCACTGCGCCCGCCGGTGGTGAGAGCCAACACAGTCTGACAGCCCAGCCCAGCGCTAGCCAGCCCCTGCTGCAGATCACACGTGCATCAGGGCAATCTTGTGATTCGCAGATACTGCGTTAGCAGTTAGGGCGGGGCATTTATTGTCAAAGATGACCCTCTCTTCCGTTCTCCTACCCCGGGCTGCGGGGATCGTGGTGTAACTGAAAGTGTGTCTCTCCGCAACTGTGATCAGGCACAACCTCAGCATTGTGCAGCCTTCGCCACCCTTCTCCAGCTCCAGGCTTTTTCTGTTTGTATCTTTTATGTAACTCATGTAATCCTAAATCCTTATGTATCGCAACTGCTTCTTATGTAAAGCTCTCTGACACTTCGGGTAATGTTCGTGCTATATAAAATCGCATTAAACAAAACAAAATAAATGAAATAAACTATTTCTGTTAAAAATAGAGGTTCCGAGGGCATGAAACGTCCCTCCACAACGTTGTCACGCAAGCTTTCACTGCGCAGAAAGGAGTTTAAAAAACACAATTATTTCTATGGGAAACAACCTTACTGGACCAAGCACAGGTTGCTATGAGAGTTGGAATAAAATGTGGAAAACTCCCTGTTGTGCCATCGACGTGTTTGCTTTCGAGTGCAGTGCTCGAGTGATGAGAAAGGCCTTCGCTGCACGTCAGGCTTCTGCAGGACTGAATGTGTATTTAAAGGGCAGGCTGGCGCGGAGAAACCATGGGAATGGTGGGGGGGAGGGGGACGGCCTTCGGCTGCCACTAGAGAACAGCCCACCAACCCAGACCAGAAGCGCGCGCAGGATGTCCCACAGAAGGCCTGATGCTGCAGCTTATCTCTGTGTGGGACTTTCAGTGTGCGAGGTTTTCTTTCGGAGCTACACGCCTGATGCTTTGATATTGTTGGCTCTTGCTTCATACGCCGTGATATGACTCACAAATCATTTTTCCAAGGGGGTTTGCCAAGCAATACTTTTTCTTAGGAACAAGGGCGGCAGAGGTCATGAGGAGGCGGTTGCATTATCTACAATCCCAGAAGGCTTTTTAAATTAGAGGCAAACAGTGAAAATAAAGAAGAGACTTCCTGCCCCCTTTTCTAAACGAACAAGAGCTCGCCAGGCAGCCGCAGTACCCGCGCTTTACTCTAAACATTAAAAGTAAAGCGCGGGTGCCACGATTATACCAAAGGTAAAGAAATAGATGTTTTTCTATTTCTTTACTTTTGGTATAATCGCGGCACCCACGCTTTTACTTTTAATGTTACAAGTAAAGCGCGGGTGCGGCGATTACACTAAAAGTAAAGAAATAGATAAAACATCTATTTCTTTACTTTTGATATAGTCGCGGCACCCGCGCTTTACTTGTAACATTAAAAGTAAAAGTGCGGGTGCCGCGATTATAGCCAAAGTAGCTCGCCACGATGTGCTGCTTTCTCGTTTAGAGCCTGACTTACTGCTGCAGTAAAAGGTTCCTTATCTTCTTTATGGGGCCATCTGTTTCGCCCCATAAAGAAGATAAGGAACCTTTTAACACAGCAGTAAGTCAAGGAACCCTGTCTGAAAAGGACGGGGCTTAAAGAGAAACAAGTACGTCACGGCGACCTCTTTTCCAATGGCTGGCCACCGTTTAGCATGAACAGTGATGCCAGTCAATGGAAAAGAGGAGGGGGCTTAACCTGGCTAGTGAAACTCACTCTAAGTCATTAAGTCTCGCCAGCGAGACTGCGCATGTCTGCGCAGCCATCGCAGGCCGAGACCTAAAAATACATTTTCAATTGCACTAACATGCATTTCAGCAAGCAGAGCAGTCCGTTCACAAACGGAAGCTGCTATGCAATCCAAGAAATGCAAAATATTAAAAGCACAGCAAGTGGTAAGCAAGCAATGGAGAAGCAGTTGGGAGAAGCAAGCAGGAGTTTTAAACAAAAATAAATCCGGATAGAGGAAGAAAGAATAAAGAAGGGGAAAAGCTGCTCATAAAGAGAAAGAAACACGTAGCAATTGGGATTATTTGGTGTGGGGGAGGAGGTGGGAGAGAGAGAGAAAGAGAGAGAGAGAGAGAAAGAGCAGCACACAAAGGAGAGAGCAACATGGAGCGCTGGGTGGGCATTTGTTAGGGGAAGAAGTTAAAAGCCTGTCTGTATGTGAGGCCTAAACAGTGTTACCTTATCAATGAAAACCAAAAATATGGAAAAAATGGTGAAACGGTTTTTAAGTGTCTTCCGGAAAGCTGCCCGGACCCTAGGCACACCTAGCATTCAGACACAAGTTTGGTAGCTGCTCCACTGAAGGATTTTACTGCTGCACCTAGAAACCTGTATGAAGCATCTTGGTGGTGTTGTAGAGTGTTCCATATAAAGCAGCTGTGCTCCAACTAAATCTTGGGAAGTACCCTGGGTACCCTGCTCTTTTTTGCATAATTTATGTGGCATTCTAAGCCAGTAGCAGCCCGTGGTGGGAGTGCTGCCGGGCGCTGACGTGGGGCGGGGAAGGGGCAGGGTGGGGGGTAGTAAAATCCAGAATATGGCTGAACAGAGGTAAGTAAGCAAATAAATAAATAAAACAAATTTTGTTGGGCGCGCTGCATAGCATGGCGTTGCAGCGCGCCCAACAACATTTGTTTTATTTATTTATTTGATAGCATGGAGCTGGATGAGCCTAGCATTGAAGCTGGTTAGACTCAGGCAGGTAAATAAAGGTGACTAGACAAGTGCATAGATGGTTATTTAGGGGTTGGCAGTCAGTGTGGTCAAGTACCATCCTGCAAACGGACCTTCCACACACTTTATTTAAAGTCAGCTACACTGCCATGTTTCCGCTATCTGTGCCCCCGGTGGCTCTGCAGAACTTTTAAACTGATGGCCAAACTTCTTCCTATTTAGGGTGAATGTTCTAATTACTTTTTCCCTATTCAGGAACACAGGGAAAGCCTGGTAGTCCCAAACAGACAAAACTACACACCCTAAGAAAAAATGGCCAGGGGGTCAAATCCCAGGGTGGGGGAGTAATTGGTTTATTGTTTTTTTAATATAACATGCATTTTGAGAGTTTGTTTAAAAAAAAAATTGGCGAGTGAACAAATGAAATATGGCATCTAACCAGGAGAGATGTACAGGGCCTTCAGCAGAGCTATTGTGGCTTCTCTGAAGGGAACAGAGATTTTAACCAGGCATGCAGAGCTCTCTAAATATGGCAGGCTGTAGCACGCCAACCCCAAAATAAGACCCCACCCTCCCTTCCCCATTGTTGAGTAAAGCCGAGGGGCCGAATCAGCCTTACCTTCCGTTGCTGCCACGGTAGAAGTCCAGGGAGAAGCCAAAGTAGCTGCCCGGAGGCTCGGGTGCACATGGGCACGTTCCACAGCTAGATGCAGAGAAGGAGTGGATGGAAAGGCGTGGACCTCCCGATGGCAGCAGCCATGATTGTACAGGCACAGCCACGCACAGATCTGAGGGCTCTCTTCTCTAGAGGTGACTGAAGTACCGTGGTTTGGATGCAACCTCAGCAGGCATGACGTGCACATTGGCTGTCTGGGCGCAAGCTGAAAGAGACGCAGTGAGCGAGCTCATCGGCTGTCCAGGCGCAACCTGAAAGACGCCATGAGCATGCACATAGGCTGTCCGGCCGATAGCTGATAGAGACGTTGTGAGCGTGCACATCAGCTGTCTGGCAAGTGCACATCTCCTGTCCCCCTTCGGCAACCAAGTCGACGACAATAGATCTCGCCATGGCAACAGCGCATGCGCTGGGTCGCTAGGCGAGACCTTAAAACAGCCTTCATTGTGTCGTGGGGACCACCTCCCACTCTGCAGTGCGTAAATCTGTCAACAAATTTATTGTTCTAGCATTGGTCCTAGCTAAATGCAGAATAGCTATGTGCTGGAAGTCAGCTACCACTCCTCCCATTAGACTGTGGCTGTCCGATCTATGCCCTGGCATTGTGTCAGAGCAGGAAGCACTGCGCAATAAAAGGACAGGGCACCTAGCCCCAGCACTCCCCCCAAATTGGCAGAGATACTTTGAGATGGTGGAGACCAAATTTGCTAGCTACTAAGAAATATCTAAAAAAAACACATATATATATATATATATATATATATATATATATATATATATATATATATATATATATATATATATATATATATATATATATATATATATATATATATATATATATATATATATATGTATATTTTTGGGGGGGCTTGCCCCCAAACCCCACTTTTTAATACCGCTTTTCTTGGGAGGGGGGGGGGGGGTAGCACCTCAAAATCCCTACATTTTTTTGCAAAAACCCTTTACCTTAACGTATCTCCGAACCCTAACAAATCCTTTACCTCAACCCACCTCTAAATCTTAAAACTACCCTTACCCCCCTAGCTCTACCCACCTCTTAACCCTCAAAAATGTAGCTGCTGGCTAAAGGAGTACTGAGTAAGGGCACACGTGGAGGAAGGGCTGAGGAGTGAAGGCTATGCAGACTGAAAACCCCTTTTGATAGCTCAGTCTACTGCCAACTATCCATTCCTTAACTATTTCGCCAACATCAGCACATATTTCACCTCTTGAAACCAATTGCCTAGGATTTGGGGAAGTCATCCGTCTCTACTGCTATTGCCTTGGGTCTCTGCCATAATATTCCAAGTCCATTAATATCTTCTCATACCTAACCTCTCACTTCCGCACATCTCATTTCTTACTTAAACTGTCCTCTACCTCACAAACAATCAACGTGCAGCTACTCATTATTTTCAGCAAAGGTTATCTTCTGACAGGTTTTGGTGCTGGGCAATCATACTGAAGTGTGGATGGCTTGATATCCAGAACAAGAATGTTTTCCACTTACGAGGTTCTAAAGTGTCTCAGAGGACTAAGCTGCACTGCAGGGGCCTGTATTCGAACTCATGGCCACAGGTTCAAATCCCGGTGGGTCCACTCTGCCTTTCATCCATCTGAGGTCGATAAAATGAGTACCATTGATTTGGGTAACAAGAAAGATCTGTTATTCAGCGCCAAGATGCCTACGGGTGAACGTGCGCTTTACAAATACACCTATTATCTTATGTTAAAGGTGACATACAATGAAAACTACAGTTTTAGGATGTAACCACCCACTGTCTTATCCTGGTTATGAAGTTGCCTTCAATTTAATCTGTTACTTTGTGTCTGCAAGAACCCTACTTCCGACACCTGAAGGCACTGCACAGGATACAGATGGAAGGCATCTAAACAAGCAACGTCTGGTGATGACCTGACACCCTCCTCTCACCTCCTACTGCTCCATTAAGCAGATGATTTCTGTACAGAGGTCTGTTCTGCAGTCATGTCCGCCTTCACCCTTCCCGTGTGCATCAGCAGGCATTCCCAGCTTCACTGCTTCCCTTATCTTTCCAGGAAGTGATATATAGCCAGAGGCGGGGGCACCTGCCCCCACACCTTTTACGACTCAATGGGGAAATTGAACATATATGACCTTTATTGCTTGCTTCTTCCAACCGCGCTCTGCAAATTCGTGCCCCACATCCCTACTTCTGCTCTCTGCTGATTTCCCAGAGGCCACCCCGAGCACACACTAAAAACACCAGGACATGCTGAACATTGCAGCCATCCTGGGTCGTGAGCATGACCCAGCAGAGGCACCAGGCGGAGTGGGAAGACCTGCACTAGCCAAACGTGGGTGTGCTTGGTTCTTTTGGCAGGAGCCTAGAGCAGCAGTGGGCGATTCTCATACACACATATATAGAGAGCCAAGGCTTCCAGCCACTATATTGGCATTCTGAGGACACCTGAATTGATGCGTTAGAAGTGCTCAAGCCCCACCGGGTGCAGACATGGGTGTCTGCAGTGCTGTTGCACCGGGGAGGCTACGAGTATGACAGGAGGAGACTCATGTGGCTGAGGAAAGTTGGAGGTCACCAGGGTGGCCACCCCACTCCAGGTCACATTATGAACCCTGGAGCCAGTCCTGAACCTTTCACACTGCACGTCACGGATTTCAGGTGTATTATTAAAACGAGATTACAGCACTCAGAATGCAACAGATGATCACACAAACGTCCAGGGTTGGAAACAGTGCCTACAATGACCTGGAGGGAGGTAATCGCCCTACACTTCACCATAAAATTACGCTGTAAGTAGCCCCCCTTTCTGGGGCTTCAACAATAAAGTTCTAATGATTGAAGGAAGTGAGTGTTGTTTTGTTTCATATTCACCTGTGACTATCATGCAAGAATTGCTCTCGGCGTAGAATCTGAACATGCCTAAATGTTTCTGCAATCTTATCGCCTCCTTCTGAAGAGCAGTGGCTGCTTCAGAAGACCAGTGTCACTCCTACACTACAACAACCGAATTCAACTTTTCTTACTTGGAAGTTAGAAGGTTTAATCTTCAATTGCTACCAGCCAGAAGGAAAACACATTAATTTCCTCCAACATTAGCTCAGCCCCAAAAAAAAAATCCCATCACCGCAAACAGTGTGAATCCCGCTCCTGCAGGCGGCTGCGGGGGACTTCTGCGGTCGGAGCGGCGCTTGAACAAACAGTCAAGTTAATTGCGAACCTCTGAAGATTAAAGCAGCTGAAAGGTTAAACAGAATACCTCCAGCTGACTTTTTTGAACTGTAATTAAATGATACAGGCATAAACAATAATAGAATTAGGTTACTCAGTGCCATGAACACAACTTGTATAGAACAAACACTTGAAGCTGAAGCATATGCATTCCAGTAGCAAAATGTCAGTCATTTCTAGAGTCTCTTTCTTAGCAGAACACCGATGCAACTGGAGGAGGCTGCTGATCCCTTTTAGAGCAGGGAGCCAATTTAGCTAAGACCTCAATCGTGTAACTGTTCTTTGCATGTTCATGTTCACCATGCACCTCTACAGCCAAGTGAAGATAATGTGGTTTTGTTTAAAGCTGACACCGCTCCATCACTCTCCTGGGTATGTACTCGTTCTATGATGCCACACTTGGCACAACCATCAAGGCCCTGGCGCAGAGCCCACCTGTCACTGGGCGACCCCAAAGCTGAGGACATTCTACCTTATCTGGAGAACTCGGCCATGTTTAAACCCCTTGCTGATACTATAAATTCCAAAAGCAGGAGTTTATTTTTCTCAATTAAAACAAGCATAGGCAAAGCCAATCGGGTGGGTATTTAAGACCTTCTGGTTTTGTCAATTGCTTGTAGCCACAATGCACAGCAATCCCTGTGCTGTGGAGTGTGGTGAAAGATTTTCTAAAACGCTTTTGACATGGCATTTTGCATGTGCGCACCTACAAAATATGAAGGCGCTTTTATTTTTATTTTTACTTACTTATCAAAGTTGGTTCCCTACCTAGAAAGAAAATGAAATGAGGAAAAGCCTTATTTTTAAAAGCGAATGGGGTGAGTGGCAGGAGAGTGAAAGCAAGACCAGACATAGAAGCAACACACAGGAGGCCAGACGGTCAGCCGGAGGCCACAAGTGGGACAGCGGGGGGGGGGGGTCAAAACCAACATGGGGAGGGTGAGAGGGGGCCCGAAGGAACACAGGGGTTGGTGGAAGCAACATGGAGGGTGGGGGAAGCAGTAACAGGGGAGAGAGAAGGAGGCAACGGTTGGAGAAAGCAATGGCAAGAAGCACATGGGCGAGCGCAACACGGAGGGACTGAGGAGAAGCAGAAATACAAAAGAGTAACAGAGTGAAGGTGGCGAGAAGTACCTGAAGGAGGAGATAGCTTGAAAGCACAATCACTATCATGAAGTGCTTAATACAAAAGTAAAAAGCAAGTGGTGAAAACAGTGAAGGCAACCTATCACAAGAGATACAGAGAGACAATAGCAAGGACAAACATAAGGTTGACACAAATAAGAAGCAGGCAAATGAAAGTAGCAAAAAGAGCCAGCCAATAATAAGTAATGAGTAGGCTCCAAACCCCTGTATGTTCTGGGTGAGCCACAATTTGTCGCGTAACAGACAGCTCATGCACTGTCTAGAAGGCTTCAACCTAAAATGAAATGGACCTGATGGGTA
Source organism: Lissotriton vulgaris (assembly GCF_964263255.1). NCBI lineage: Eukaryota > Metazoa > Chordata > Amphibia > Caudata > Salamandridae > Lissotriton > Lissotriton vulgaris. Next base: position 1,511,765,655 of record NC_141685.1, on the reverse strand, counting down.
GGAAGGTTTCTCCATGCAAGTGGGGCCATTCTACATTTTCTTTCTCCATGTTGATCATTTCTCACATGTTGGAATGAGTGACAGTCACCCCACCCTCAGGGGGAGGCTGGATGACTGTCTAAGTGACCTGGCATTCCCTTGGCAGACGGCTGGATGGTCAGAGATTTACACTGGCTGAACCAGTCTAGGCTCTGATGGTGTAACCTAAGCTCTTCCCTCAACTCTAAATAAAGCTGAGGATTACTAGTTTGGTGGGACAGAAGCAACACCAATTTACAGCAGTGCTCCTGCTACGCCAGACTCTACCCGTGGTTCCATGTCCCAATATAATTATGCAGCTAAACAACACCCATGCTCTTCAAATATGTCCCTGTTACTGTGTAACCTTCAGTGGTACATTAGTTCATATTCAAACAGGGGTGGGGAGGTCACACCTAAATTTCTCAGAGCTGGCTCAAGCCTTTCTGCGTTTTGAAGGCTTTTTCCTGACTCCCGCTCACCACAAACTTCACTCCAAAGAGAGCAGAACTTTCGAGTGTCCTTGTTCTGTGCCTGAGCAAGTCGTCCAGTGCAGGTCCTATTTTTGTATTCTGGGATTTGCAGTCCTATTGATACACTTATAAAAGTAGGGCTAAAAGTCCCAGAATGCAAAAAGAAATCCTGGATGGGAGGAGCGACTCGTGCATGAACCTGAGGAAACTGAGAATGCTGAAAGAGACCCCAAGAGTGTATGAGCAAGAGAGGAAATAAATAAGATGTTGTCGAGTCATTATCCATTGGCTCCTTACAAGGACCTCTCATGCAGCACTCTTTACATATAAACCCAAACTTGGAATGAGAGGCGACCTGTTACTGGTCACTAATTGATCTGATATATTGTTAACCTGGTCTCCACTCATTATATGGCAAGATTTGGTATGTTTCATAATTTGCACCCAGTCTCAATCCATGCTGTGCAAGAATCTAAGAATGCAGATTGACCCCAATATGACTATGACGCCAAAAGGCCTTTTGTGTACGGGATACTCCAGCAATCCATTTATTACAAGTGCACTACAGCCAATGACACTTGAAATATGGCGGTCTGAATATCTGTCATGTAACCTCCTGCACCTACAAAAGAAAATCTTGAAATTCATTACCTAGCCACTAAAAGTTCAGGCCATGCAAGCAATAGTACTATCAAGGCTGGACTTGGCACTTACTGCATACTTTGGCATTCATGTGACTAATATTTAAATGAGTGTCTGCAAAACGCAGTGGCATGCACTTTGAGTCCCTAGCATCATAGAGACCATATCACACTAGCATGAAAGATGTTGCATGGGCATCCAACTTCTCAATGTAGTAAAGAAATAAAAGACTGTGCAAATTCCATAAAGCAACTGGGGAAATAGGACTAGTTGTTGTCCAGCAGAAAACAACCAACAAGATGTTGGAGGTGAACTGATAGATTCACACTATCTGATCTAATGGATAAACATGTGGGATTTGGGTACGCGCAGCTGCACTATGGAGCACATCACGTCCAGGGCCAGACTGGGAACATAAACCAGCCCTGGCAATTCAGTTGGGCGAGCCCGCGGGAAAGGCAGGCATGGTGAAGCACTGCTACTGCTTTTGTTACAGAGGGCAGATTCTGCAGCACTGCTGCAAAACTGCACCCCCAGTATAAAAACCAGCCACCACATCTCCAAAACCGGCCACCACCCTTCCAGCCCACTGGGAAAACGCCCGATGCCCACTACAGCCAGTACGGCCCTGATAACATCTAAACCCGAGACAGGACACCAAGATTTTTAAATGTAAGTATACACCTAATGCACACTTGAGCACCTCTGCGTTTCTTTGAACTTGTGATCACTTTTTTCTGTTTTGCTTGAAACTCAGAATTCTCTGTGTTGAAAGGGAACTTGACCAAACCAACTACTGGAACATAACGTTGAGTGACACAGATCTGTGTCACACCTGCCTTTAGAAATAAGATGTCGCTCAAAGAGGGGAGAATCGGCAGCAACATTAGCCGTATCGTAATCTCCCTCTTTCTGCCCCCTCTGAATACATTGAGTTAGTGACAATCACATCCTATGGCTACTCAAGTCTACGCCACCAAGGGTAGTAGGCATACAGCAAAACCTTCAGGTACTTCATGAGCACAGCAGTATGCTGTCCTTAAACAGACATGCTGCCACAGATCGATGTGCTCAACCAGGCTTACTGGTTCTACTATAAAACCCTCAGGTGAATTTACGCATTCTGCTTGTTCCTTCATGTAGTCATGATTGTTGCGTTATTGAGAAGGTCAGATGTGGACTATCCTTAAAGCTCGTATCTGGGATTCCACCATGGGCCATGCAATCAGTGATGTCCTCAATGATGTTATTTAACATGTGATGAGTGATGTAATATGTATGTTCATAAGCAGTGCATGATCGGGCTGCAAGTTATAGTTCTTTCACCGAAATATAATGGTTGAATTTCAGCTTTTTTTTGTTGCTTTTAGGCATTAGATTTTACTCATTTTACCCCTAACTATAATGGTACTTTGACCTTAGTTTCAATGAATTTCTAGTTTTTTTCTGTAGGCTAAGATCTTATGGTCATACCGAACTATAACCTCACTTTAACCTTTCGTTTTTTTCTGTGAATTTCTGGGTTTTTTTTAATGTAGAAAAAATTATATACCCATACATGACTAAAATGTTTACTTAACCTCTGTTTTTTTCCAGTTATTTTTTTTAACATATTCAGCCAACACCTCCACTGTCAGCCTCCGACCCCTCCTGTGTGCCCTCCGTGGTTAGCTTGATGTCCCTATCCCATCTTCTGTATTCCCTATGTTCCGCAACTGCGTGCCACTAGCCTCTCATGTCTGCCCTCCACTGTGCATTGTGCAGACCTTGGCAATGCCAGCCTGCTCAGAATGCTAAGATTGCTACCCCTGTGCCCCTTCTGCCTGCCCTCCACTCATCATCTGCGTATTTCAGCCCCATCCGGCCAGCCCTCTGTGGACAGCTTACTCCCCTTTCCCCTTAGTCCATGCCCTTTGTTTTCCATGTGTGGGCGGACGGCGTCCTGTTGTGCCATCCTTCTTCTTCTACTCTTGGGGCTGGTTGACCTCTCAGGGTATCATAGACAAGTGCATGAGGCCTATAGTGGCGACTGACAGGGATGCCCGGTTGGTAACCACTTCGGGCCCGCTAACCACTCGGCCCCCATCCGGCAAGCGATTAAAGACTTAAGATCCTTCCTTGAAGGGAACATGGACAAACTAAAAGTGGATGTCTCTCTGTTACGGCAGGACATATGCAACATGACCACAAGTGTGGCGTAGCCAGAGGCTTGTATCTCAACTATGGAACAGACACGCCATAAGTTACAAACCACAATATCTGGTCTCTAGAACACTAAGAATAATTTTGAGGTAAATATGGACGATGCAGGAGGTCGATCAAAAAGTAACAACATACAGATAGTGGGGATCCAAGTAGGCACAGAGGGGATGCCCCCATACAATTTGTGACACATGGCTGAAGAACTGGGTGTTGAGAGATGGGCTGTCCTCTTGTTTCACAGTGTAGAGGGTACACAGATCCCTGGAACAGAGGCCACCGACGGAAACTCTGGTCCACCCTATAATTTCCCTCATTTTTAACTTTGCTGACCATGACAAGACCCTTAGGGTCTCTCAGCAGCAGGAGAACCTGACATATGACTTTGCTCGTGTGATGGTCTTCCCGAACTACACGCATAAAGTTCTGCAGGAGAGACACACTTTCTTGTCAGTTAAGCAGAAGCTATGTGTGCCTTAGATTCAATATATCTTACTCTTTTCTGCATGGTTGAAAGTGATATACCTGGACAAAACCCTTTTTTCGACACACCGGAAGCAGCTTGCACATGTCTAGAGGCGAGGCCAACTCCTTGTTGTGCTGCTCCTTCCTCACCCACATGTCCCGAGGCTTTAGGGTCAAGACTGGGCTGGGGAAGCTCGATCCCAGAGCATGTAGAGGAGAAAACACACCATTGCTGGTTCAGTGGATGCATCAGAGCCCTACCGTTCAAGGTCCTTGGATCAAGACTTAGCTCACAGGCAGCAGTGAAAGCCCTTGCTCGCTGATCCCTTCATCTGTGCCTGGGACTTCCCTGGAAATATTTTCATGTTACTAGAATGGGTGGGTGTCTGTTTCGGTTGACCATGTGGACCCTCGCTCTCCCTGTTGTTCTTTTCTTTCCGTTCCGAAGGCAGTTTTCTGTGGAGATTAAGGGAATGGTACTGAAGAACACTGTTGCGGTTTGATCACCCAGTTGGTGGCAGTTCCTAGTTTATTCCACAACAGTTACTTCATGTTTATGGGTATGGGGTGGGAAGGTTCGGCTACTGTTTTTTTTCACCTACACCAGAAATTGCTGCATATGTATAGGTTTGACTTTGAGCCCAGAATGCCCCTTCTACTCAATTACAGATTTGGTCCTGACACACTGAACAACCGATCAAGTTGATGCTGACTTTGATACATCGAAGTTGTCCTCTGGTAATTGACAAGATTTGGCATGATAACCAGGGCCGCTAGATAGTAGTATCCAGTCTTCTCCACTGCCACTCCATTGCGCTGGCTAGCACCTAAGCTACTCCACCACTTTTGCCTATATTTTGCAGACTCTGGAAGCCCTAGTAACACAATTCCTGATGGGATGCTGGGTTCTTGGGGAAACTTCAATGATGTGGCAGACTGGGGACTGGATCGGACCTCCAGAGTGAATGGTGCTGCTCGATGGCCGTCCCCCCTTGCCTGATTTATTGAGGTCATGGGTTTGATGGACATATGGCGAGCTCTGCACCCAGGGTAACGGGTCTCAACCTTTTATTCCGGGGCACACAAAGTCATACATGTATCAGAAATCCACAGTGTACAGGTCTCTCCGACTACTCCCCTTTAGAGGTATGGCTGTGAATCGGCCCTCAGCCTTCACGGCTACGCTGGCAGCTGAATGCTTGGTGGCTGCAATATGCCAGAGCCAGGTCCCACATTCCCACAGTCATACAAAGATACGTGGACAACAACACTGGCACAGTTGAGTCCCCGGAGACTCTCTGGGAGGTCTTGAAGACCCCCGTCAGGAGCAACATTATTTGCTACGTCTCAGTAAGGTGCAGGAAGCAAAGACAGGAGGTGATTGAATTGGAGACCAGTATCTAAGATTTAGAGGCAGCTTACGCTGTCTACGGCTTCTCTGATGTCCTTGGAGACTCCTTACATCAACAAGCGGTATGTTGGCAATTGATTCTGGATGAGGCTAGAACAGTCTGACTTACAACCCAGAACTGCATTTATCCGTGGGATTGTGCCAGTTGCCCCTGTTCTGGGAGGGGGTGTTGGCTTGCCTTGAATGAGTGCTATGCTGGGTCTTCCCTTATGAGCCCAAGTTGGTCCTCCTTCACAGTACAGATAAGATAGCGACAGACAGATATAGTACTGCCCTGTTGTGGTTGGGTTTGGTGATAGTGAAGAGGGACATCAACAGAGCCTGGAAGGACAGTGACCCCTCCCGCCCCTCATCCTTGGAACGGTGGAAACAGGGGCTGGACCACTGTATGAGCATGGAGATTCCTCTATATAAGGCTAGAGGTGTTCTCCTAAACATTACACAATTTGCACTGCATGGGGACAGTACTGAGGCATTTTTCTATAACAACCTGAAAATCTTGGCCACTCCCTTGAGGAGAAACTTCGGGTCTCTGAAGGTTGAGTTTGCAGAAAAGTCATGGAGGCCGGGGAGGCAGTCAAGGGGCTTGGTATCAATCTTTGTCTGGACCCAGTGAGAGGTGGATTTTGTTGATTTTGTTCCCATGCTTACTACCAATGGTTGGTGAGACATTATTGTGGACTTTTACAGTTGCCCTTCTGTTGATACATGCAATCCTCTATGATATGTCTGGTGTATTCACTATTAAAATCCCAATATAATGTCATAATGTTGGTTAATACAGCACCACCCATAATTGCTATGACAAAATGACCCCGCTTCCATTTTGGTAATTTCTAAAGGAAATGTTTTAAGCTTTACAGCTTTGATTCAATCAAGATGGCTACATGTTAGAGTTCTCACTATTCATTAGAATACTCAGGAAGGTTTCAGTAGAACATAGGGTAATCAACTGACTGGCTGCTGCTTCTGTTGGAAACACATTTTACTCATTATGTTAGACGCTATTCTCACATGGCAGAGGAAGAAAGCTGAATTTCCAGAATATATGTTTTAATTTTAGATTCTGTAGCGCCTTCCATAACCTCTACGAGAAACTCTTGCAAGAAAACAGTCCCACAAACATGGTTCCTCAAATCCATGCAGGTGGCAAGCTTTTTCTACCCAGTAAAAACCCCTTAGAATGCACCACAATTCCTAAAATGAGTATGGTATCACCAACAATGGTTTACAATTTGATTAAAATCTGTTATCACACTTTATATGTGCTTTATTTTTGTGACCCTCAAAACCTGCCATTAAATACAATGCATTTCAATTGGGACCGTGTCCCAAAATCCTGTCATGGTTGTCACATCTTGTCCATGTTGTGGCTAACCAATCAAGGGGGGGGGGGCCTTCGGGACATCCCCCACATGCCCTTTGGGTCAGGGTATGCTCAACCATCGCCCTGAAATATTTTTTTAATGCATTTTGAAGACCTAAGGACCATATCTTTGAGTCCTGTAAGTCTGCCACAACACATTGTTCAGGTTCTAACCAACCAATCAGGATTGACTAGTCCTTTTTAAATTGGCCAATTAGAGCACATCTGGACACCAGCAGTCCAGATATCTTTACATTTTGAACCTTAATTTCTCAAAAAATACTAAAGGGATTTACATCAAATCACAAAAAGCATGCTTTCTGGGCAAAAATCTAGTTTACGGCTAAATTTGTTGTAATTCCGTTCAGCTGTTTTGGCTGTAGCCAAAATTCCTATGGCCATTGCATGGGGAAACTGCACTTTGGCACCGACTACTTTTTCTTGACCTCTGCTTGATAGGTCTCCCCAAAACTTTCAGGGAAAGAGCTAAGGTGGATGAACTTTGTTTTTTGGAAAGTGTTATGAAGATTTGACAAACAGTGAAAAGTCATTAGCAAACAAAAGATCAAATATATATATATATATATATATATATATATATATATATATATATATCTATATGGGATGAAAAATGAAAAATCACATCATGGCACGGTCTTGGAGTCAAATGTCATGTGATACTTCATATGTCAAAAGTCGAAGGACTTTTGTTGTCACTTGTGCTAATTTTGTGAATTTGGTAGAATTAGGGCGTTGCTTCAAATCAGTCATATATTTTGAATTGCTTCATCTTTTCAAATATTTTCGTAATATTTAAAAGTAACAACCTACCAGTTTAAATTATGGCATAGAGCGAAAAAAGTCAATATCGACGTTAAAAGTATGTGCTGCTTATTCCATGCAAATCTTTTATAAAAATACTATCTTAAAATAAATCTATAAGGCAACAATCCCAACACCTGTCATTGTTATAATAATGCACATGTATGCGAGTTATGTAGAATGCTTCCTACTTCATTATGTGACAGAAATGCAGTGCGTATCGTAAGAGAATAACAATTATTTTACTGTCAGACTCATAACAAATCTAACCTCATTTCAACCAAATCTAGACACAGCCGAAATAATCTGATCCAATATTTTCAAATGTATCACGTGAATCAAACTGCCTAAATTACATCTAATAAGGCAAAATACTGATATTAAACTTTCATGAGCGGCTCAGAAATATTCTAAATTAATCAGCTGCTGCACATTAAGTGCTAAATATTTAATAGAGCTGCCTCTAAATCCTTTCGAAATATTAACTTTTGTTTGGCCCTTGAACAGGGACAGCAAGCCGCGGGCTTTGAAAGGATTGTGGTAGGAGCTTTGTGTTCGCGTACTAAAGATATTGTTGGAAGGGGAAGTGTGAGGCTAAATTGTTGGGGCACCGCTAGGTCTTAGTGTGGGACACAGGTCCTGACTTCTTACTCAGACACAGGCTGCAGATGAATGTCTGTCTCTGTGCGACTTCAAGGGTGGCTGCAAGTCAGTTCACGAGCTCGAGCGTGTGTTAGGGAGTACAGTGGTTGAAAGTGTAAATGTAGCCGTACTTGTAAAGCGCACTGATACTCCTGAGTGTCCTGGCGCAGTACTCATACCGCTAGGGAACCCTTCCTGGTTTTTCCCCATGAAATGTCCACTCCTGGGCATCCCCAGGGTGCAACAGGCATGGCCAGTGCTGTTGGGGGCTGTTGTGGAGACTAAGCAAGCTATTGCCCAGAGTTGCAGCGTGGGACCCATGATTAGAATAGGCACCGAGGCGAGAAATCAGGTCCGAGGAATTATGAGCTTAAGATCCGCTAAGACCAGCCAAGGCGGAAATTGAACCCTGGTCCCAGGCCAGACGTCTGCATCAGGGTCTGCCGCTCTAACCATTGAGCCACACTTTTCCACTTCCACAAAGTGAGCTTGTGAGTGTGTGAAAGTGGGTGAAAGTGAGTCCAGAGAGTGAGTGATTGCAGCACCACCTCATTTTGTAGGAGCAACAGAGACAAAAAGTGCACAATATTTGCAATTATGATATGGATAGGTCCACATAAATGTTTTAAGCAAATACCAATTGATCTGTATTTTATCAGCTGCAGTTTATTGACTCCATTGACCACTGTGGGGTATTTTGGGGGTGTGGTCATGAGGAAGTGACGCTTGCGAATTAAAAGCTAATGATCATTATCTACTATCACTATTCTTCGAATATGTGACGTTTTTTCCGCATAAAAATACCCGCATACCATCACTCCGCAAAAATTATTCCGCAAATACTATCACTCAGCAAATTAACACAACAGAAACTTTTATAACGAATATACATTTACCACGCATGCCTTTACAATGCAAAGGCATGCATGTTGAAGGTATGCTCATTGTAAAAGTTTTAAAGGTAAGTGAGCGTACCCTACTCGACCCTACCCTACCCTACACCCTAATGTAGCACCCCTGAACCACCCACCCTCGACGCACAGTCCTTTTATTTATTTATTTATTTATTTACGCGACTTTTATAGCGCAACAAATACCCTGAGGTGTCTCGGCGCTGTGGAACTACTAGATTCAGTTAACCTCTTACTGGTTAAACAACCATGTCTTTAAGAGCCTGCGGAAACTCATCAGATTCGGTGCAGTTTTGATGGCAAGTGGCAAAAGATTCCAAAGTTTTGGTACAGCTACAAGAAAACGCCTGTCTCCCCAAGTGACCGTTCTTGTGCGTGGCACAGGGAGGAGACTGATGTTAGCCGATCTTAATTGCCTTCTAGGGACATAAAGCTGAAAGGCTTCAGTCAGGAACCTAGGTCCTATGCCATGTACTGCCTTATATGCAATACAGAGGGCCTTAAATTTTATACGGCTCTCAACTCTCAGCCAGTGGAGCTGACGAATGCCATGAGTAGTGGATTTGCGGCGAGGAATGTTTAAGAGAATCCTGGCAGCCGCATTCTGAATGGATTGCAGCTTAGTTATGACACGCTTCTGAGTATGAAGAAAGAGAGCGTTGCCATAATCTATTTTTGAGAAGACTAAGGTAGAAACCAAAGTCTTCCCAGCTGAGGGAGGAAGATAAGGCAGTAGTTTCCTTATTTTTTTCAGAATAAAGAAAGATGATGAAATGACCTTGTTGGTATGCAGGTCAAAAGCCAACTTGCTATCAAATATCACTCCCAAGTTTCTGGCTTTGTCCACTGGGACAGGTGGGTGGCCAAGCTTTTCCGGCCACCAACTGGGAGACCATTCAGGGGAGAGTTTTCCAAAGGTCATAATCTCGGTTTTATCCGAGTTGAGCCTAAGACAATTTGAGGTCATCCAGGTACTGACCTCAAGCATGGCTCTCTGGAAATTAGCTGCCACAGCAAGGCCGTCCTTGTGGATAGCCAGGACCAGCTGGGTATCATCTGCGTAAGATGTGAGCCGAACCCCATAGGCCTTTATTACCCTCGCCAAGTCCGCTACGTAGATATTAAATAGCATAGGACTTAGCGAGGAGCCTTGTGGGACTCCACAGGGGAGAGCAGAGATAGGTGAATAAAAATCTCCCAGCTTCACCGTCTGGGTTCCTACATTTACACTACCCAGCACGACCCCCCAACACTACCATAAATCACTTTTTCTTCCCTACACAAACACTACAACACTACCTGAATACACTACCCCCAGCATGACCCTACACTACACAAACACTACAACACTACCCTAAACCCTAATACACTACCCCCATCATGACCCTACACTACACAAACACTACAACACTACCCAAACCCTAATACCCTACCCCCAGCATGACCCTACACTACACAAACACTACAACACTACCCTAAACCCTAATACACTACCCCCAGCATGACCCTACACCACACAAACACTACAACACTACCCTAAACCCTAAAACCGTACCCCTAGCATTAGCCTACACTACACAAACACTCCATCACTACCCTAAACCCTAATACACTACCCCCAACATGACCCTACACTACACAAACACTACAACACTACCCTAAACCCTAATAGACTACCCCCAGCATGACCCTACACTACACAAACACTAGAACACTACCCTAAACCCTAATACACTACCCCCAGCATGACCCTACACTACACAAACACTACCCTAAACCCGAATACACTACCCCCAGCATGACCCTTCACTACACAAACACTACAACACTACCCTAAACCCTAATAAACTACCCCCAGCATGACCCTACACTACACAAACTCTACATCACTACCCTAAATCCTAATACACTACCCCCAGCATGACCCTACACTACACAAACACTACAACACTACCCTAAACCCTAATAAACTACCCCCAGCATGACCCTACACTACACAAACTCTACATCACTACCCTAAATCCTAATACACTACCCCCAGCATGACCCTACACTACACAAACACTACAACACTACCCTAAACCCTAATACACTACCCCCAGCATGGCCCTACACTACACAAACACTACAACACCACCCTAAACCCTAATACACTACCCCCAGCATGAATCCTACACTACACAAACACTACAACACTACCCTAAACCCTAATACACTACCCCCAGCATGACCCTACACTACACAGACACTACAACACTACCCTAAACCCTAAAAACCTACCCCCAGCATGACCCTACACTACACAAACACTACAACACTACCCTAAACCCTAATGCACTACCCCCAGCATGAGCCTACACTACACAAACAGTACAACACTACCCTGAACCCTATAACACTGCCCCCAGCACGACCCTATACTACACAACCACCACAACACTACACTACACTACACAACACAATCACTACCCCAGCACAACCCCCTTACCCCCAAAAAAACAAAAAAAAACCTTACCTCTCTCTAGTCGTGGTTCCACTCTCCTCCTGGTTCCATCAATTTTTTTTTCACAACGCAAGTGCATTTACCATACATGCCTTTACAACGAAAATCGTTGTAAAGGCATTCGTGGTAAATTCACACGCGTTGTGAAAAAATGCGGAGTGATGGTATGCGAGGTCAAAGACCTCGCGGAGTAATGGTATGCGGGGTCAAGGTCCGCGGAGTAAAAGAATCTGAGTAAATGTTGATTACCCTATTCTTCAGGGCTTGCTTTTTGGATGTGTCAATCAAAGCTACATTCTAGAATGGCATTTGCTGCTGATTATTAGAGATGCAGGACAGGGTGAAGATCAATATTTATTTTCTCTTCACTGCCTGGCTCCTGTGAGATATATTGTGGGGAGAGAGCTCATGGTGACTGTGAAGGCTGGTTCCACATTTTCTTACACTTTCCTACACTGACAGAGCATCAGAGTCTGGCCTCGTGCTAGAAACTTCAGCTTCTAAAACGAAAACATCAATTTCCTGCATCATCTTATAAATGCAATATCAGTGATCCACAGATGAAAAAGCATTCCTAATTCCAAACAGTTTATGTACCATATCACTGTCAAGCTGGGTAACTCGCAGACAGACAACAAGCTGCTAACATTGTATAAAAAGCAAAACTAATGGAGCTTCTCTCAAATTTATTTATTTATTTTGGTGTTTTATAAAGCGCGAACATGACCTAAGGGTATCAGATCGCTGTACATATGATAGATAAACTTAAACGAAGAGCTGATACATAAAAAGATCATCTATTAAAAACAAACCACTACTTTAAGAACTCCAGTAATAAATGGTATATAGTACCAGAGTTAATATGAGATGATCTACATTCTTTATGAGAAAGGGTTCTCCAGGGTAGTTTTTCATGATTCTGCTTTGTATTGGTTCTGTTCCAGGGACCCGGGGAAAAATGTTTGAGTAGGTTTCACTGGGCTGAATGTGCTTCATCCCTGTATTGGTATTACAGTCATTGTAGCGGCCAAAGCACCCAGGGGACGGCTCACCATGACTTTTGAGGGAGGAATCTATTCATTATGATCTTTTTCATCGCTTTTTTTTAAAGACGTGGGTCAATGGTTTAGACCGAACCATGGCTGGTAGGGAGTTCCAAATCCTTGGAGCAGATCCAAAAAAGGAGCGTTTGTTGGTTGTCTGTTTTCTGAATTTGGAGATTTCTAGCCTGAAAGAGTTTACACTTTTGAGTGAGTGGCTGCCTGCTGAGATTCACATCTTTTCTGCCAGGTACCCTGGTTTGTTATGATGTAAGCCTTTATATGTGAGGCAAGCAATTTTTATTTGAGTTCTGGCCTCGAAAGGGAGCCAGTTGAGAGACTTAAGTGATGGTCAGAGCGTCTAGTGCCGGTTACCTGTCTTGCTGCTGCATTGAAGGTTGCTTTGAGTGGAGATGTTCTCGATTTGGGAAGACCTGATAGGGTTGCAGAACATATTCTAGTCTTGAGACCAATAATGATTGTACTGCTTGTTTAAAGTCTGGAGGTGGCAGAAATGGTTTTGCTTTCTTTAGTACTTTGAATTGGAATGACAGACTGCACGTGGTTGCCCTGATATGGGCTTGCATGTTCAGAATCTTGTCCAGTGTTATTCCAAGGGATTTAGTAGTATCAATATTGGTAGGTTTGCAGTTGAGGGCCTTGAGGTGATTGGGCCAGTCTTGAATGTGTGTGGAGTTGTTCAGAGGGGAGAAAAGTAGGAATTCTGTTTTCAGTGAATTCAGCGTAATGTTGTTTTGAGCTAGCCAGGACTGAGTTTGACCAGAGTGTTCTATAGTTGGATGATATCCTCCACGGAGGATATCTTTAAGTATAATTGTGTGTTGTCTCCAAACATGTGGTATGTAATGTTTGAAGATTTCGGTTACTGGTTCTATATATGTTAAAGAGTGTGGGGGAAATGATTGACCCTTATGGAACTCCATATCGCACTGGTGTGGTACCTAAGAATGAGTTTCCTCATTTAAATTGTTGTGAACGGATCTGCAGAAAGTATGCAAACCTTGAGAGCACTTTCCCGGACAACCCTCTTCTGTTTTCTAGCAGTTTTAGAGGGTTGTTGTGATTGACCCTGTCAAAAGCTGATGAGGTCTAGTAGGATGTGTAGCCAGCAATCGTTGTTGTTTAGCATCTTGAGGGTATCATCCATTATGTGGACAATGGGCGATTCTGTGTTGTGCCCTGGTCTAAATCCTGATTGGAATTTGTCGAGCAAGTTGAATTGATCAATGTGCTGACTCAATTGATTGTGTACACATTTTTCTAGAAATTTGGCCAAAAGGGAATATTTACTGGGCGGAAGTTGCTCAGGGTTGCAGGGTCTGCTCCTACGGTTTTCATTCCCTCAGGCAGTCCGGAAAATACATTGTTTTAGCGATGAATGTACAATCTTCATCAGTACAGGTGAGAAGATGTAACTGAGTTCCTTTAGTATTGTGGTGGGGAAAGGGATGTTGAAATGTGAAGTTGGTTTCATGTTTAGTAAGTTCTTGTGAACCTCTTCCTTACTAAGTGATTTGAACTCACTCCAGACAGCTGGATTTTTGGTTTTGGATGGGTGAGACTTTGTCTGTTCCTCCACTGGCTATGGAGACACAACGCGGAATTGTGTTAATTTTCTACATTTGCCTTTTTTTGTCGGATACAATTTCCTTTTTGATTTCTAAGATTTTGCCATTGAAAAAAATAGGAGAATGCTTCACAATTTCCCACTGAGTAATTGTTGATCTTGGTTACATTGTATTGTTTGTTGGTTGACAATTTCAAGGAATCGTCTTCGACAATTCCTTGCATTGTCGAGTTGGGATCGTAAGTAGGATGCTTTTGTGCTTCAGATGTGTTTTTTGTAGCCGTTCCGTCATTCCCATAGCTTGATTAGGAGCAATGTCGAGACTTCCTGTCTCCACTTTGGTTCTGCTTGTTTAAGACTCCTCCTTTCCTCGTTTAGGCCTTGATTTCACCAAGGGGGGGAGGGTTTGGTTATTTGAGGCTCAGTGGGACTACTGACTCCAACATGCTTGATAATGTTTTTTTGTAGTCCTCAGTTCGTCAGTAGTTCTTTATTCGGCAATTAAAAAACACCATAAAAGCACATATAAATACACAGGTTAAAATACAATTAAATCATCATATGAACCCTGACTGAAAACACAATGATAAAAGGAGATTCATTGGCACAAGCGTGATCAAACCTGACCTCTACTTTCTCTTAATCGCAAAGAAACTTTGATAAAATTCATGACACAACACAAGGTCCGAGGGTCGCTTGCCTTTTGTAAAAAGAGTAAGGCAGCTTTGGCATGGGTCAGATTGGCTTGTTTTAAAATTTCCACCAAGAATTTGCGCCTAGGCATGGAATAAAAAGGACACAAGAGTACAAAATGCAGGGTGTCCTGCGGAGACCTACTGTTGCAGCCACAGGCCCCCTTCTGCTCAATTGATAAAATAAAACCTGGCGGGTCAGCCAATAAATAAGCTACAAGATTGAGCCTAAAACGGACCATGAGAAACCTGTCCTGTGCGCTGTACATTAGGCGGAGGTACGGTTCCATGCCCCCGTTACTTTTAACCAAACTTTGGGCGATCACTGTGTGCTTGGTCCCTTCTACAGCTGCTCTATGTGTCGTTCTCTGGTCCAAAAAACATTTTTTTAATCTAAGTTTATCTAAGGTTACAATTAATGTGGGGTTTGTAAAATGATCCACATGGCCCAACCATTCCAGGTTTGATTTTACATATTTGAGCCATGGTATATTCATGCTTTTATCCCTCTCCAGGCAATCTTTTAAGATTTGTCTGCTCAATGCTGCTTCGGGATTTAACCAGATTTTTAGCCAGGTCACTATAGGTCTGAGTTTGACCAAGTCCTCAATATACAGGCACCCTAATTCCCTATGAGCGATTACAGCTGGGAAACTCTGGGGTATTTTCAAAATAGATCTTTATATTTTGTTTTCCTCCCGCTGCTATTGTTTGATGTTAACAAAGCCCCAAACTTCAGCCCCATATGTGGCTTTGGAACAACAAATGAAACTGTACAGGTTCATGACCTGTTCCGGGGACCAGCGAACCAGCCTCCGCCCATAATTGGCAATAGCGCCGTTTGAGGATATTAGTCTTGAGCAACGTTCCTCCACCAGGGAATTACATTTTAGGGAACCATCGAATAGCAGACCAAGGAATAAAAAGGACTGCACCCTTTCTAATATATGTTTTCCTATATAATAGGAGAATCTAGTACAGGGTTTCTTACCCGCCAGCATTACATATGATTTGCTCAAGTTGACCGAGAGATCCAGGGTGTCCATAAATTTGACGAAACCGTCAATTAAGGTCTGTAGACTCTTCGGGGTACGAGCTAGTAGGACTGCGTCATCCGCGTAAAAAAGTACTGGAATATGGTGCGTTCCTGCTCGGGGGCAGTCCGTCTTTAAATTAATCAAGAACTGCTCTATGTTATTAATATAGAGTGAAAATAGGAATGGGGCGAGAATACAGCCCTGCCTCACACCGCTAGTGCACAGGAAAGGATCAGTGTTCCCCCCTTCCGTATTATAACGTACCCTGGCAGTGGTTTCCCTATGTAGTTCTCTCAAGATGGTGATCAGGGCTGGATCAATTCCCAGGGTGCTCATCAGTGACCAAAGTTTGTCCCTGTTCACGTGGTCAAAAGTCGCTGCCAAGTCCATGAACCCCAAATAGATGGCCTCATTACTGGTTTTAGTATATTTAGCAACCAGAAGGTAGAGGTTCAGGCATTGGTCGCTTGTGGACCTCCCTGTTCTAAAGCCGTACTGAATTTCCGAGATGGTGTTATTTTCATCGGTCAACTCAGTAAGGCCATTAAGGATAACCTGACCCAAAATCTTAGCTGAAACGTCAATCAATGAGATGGGACGGTAGCACTGGGGGTTGTCCTTGTTGCCCTTCTTAAAGATGGGAACTATTATGGCCTTAGACCAGGATCTGGGTAAGCCTGACCTAATAGCGGCATTTATTACTCTAGTAAGAATTGGTGCCCATAACTCAACATTACTCAAATAAAGGTCAGGTGGAGTGCCATCGGGGCCCGGGGCTTTATTTTTTGTCAGGCCCATAATTCCCACAGTTATTTCAGCTAAAGTAAAGTCCACAGCCTGATCTTGAAGAGCTACTTGACCCCTCCCATGGCTGGGTTCCTGTGCGTGATTATACAAGCCCTTAAAATGTGTAACCCACTGGTCCGGCAGTATATTAGTTCCAATCTCAGGGGCATTGCTGTCCTGGAAGCATGGCTTGTTAATTATTCTCCAGAATTCAGCAATGTCCCTTCTATCCGCTGCCTCTCTCAGGTCTGCCCATTCTTCTCCCTGAAGGGCTGCTTTCCTCCTTTTGACTGCCTTCTTATAATTCTGTCTATTCTGGGCTATTTTTTGTATATCTCTGGGTTTGTCTTTTAAACTATGTTTAAGCTCCCGTAGGGCACGTGAGCATTCACCATCAAACCACTTTGGTGAGTTGTTATTTCTTGTGGGTGCGCTAGATTTCAGCAACCCCTCCACCAGCCTAGTTATTTGCCCAAATGCACTAAGTAGTGCTGACCCCTCTACTGCAAGATCTAAACACTGCTCAATGGAGAGTTTCCCTTTGTCCAGTAGCGACTTGTAGAATGTTGCCCCATCGATTTTTGACCACCTGATCCGTCTTCCCTGGTCCATAGCCCTCTGGGTGATACCAACCGCCGCTCCCACCCTAGATCGGGGCATGTACCTAAGCTTAATTACCAGGGGGTTGTGATCACTAAACGGGCTCCACTCGATCCCTGCATAGTTAATCCAATTTTTCAATAGTCTGGCTACCAGGATATAATCTATGAATGATGAGCATCCTCTCCCCTTAAAAGTGGGGGGGGGGGGGAGGGACCCATCACTCTCCAGACTCATCATATCGATCGTGTGCTCAAGGTTGTGAGTATTCAGGATCCTGCTCATTATCTCTCCCTCCCTGGAGTGATCAAAATGGGGGCCTTTCTCCATTGGGCAGCGAGACCAATCGGCATCTAGTGGGAACAAGAGTGGGCATACGTGACAGTTCAGATCACCCATTACTAAGGTCATTGCAGCAACTGCCCCTTTTTTAGAAGTAACCTCTTCAGACAGTCTGTGGTCTAGTTCCTGGAGGATAGGATTATGTTCTCTATGGGCTCCTGCATTGTGTATATTGAACAGGACCATCCTTAGCCCACTGCCCGCGAAACTCAAAGCTTGTATGTTATCAGATGACCAGGCCACACCGGACCACGTTCCCTCCAGGTTTAAATCTACATATATAGACAATCCACCTCTTGCACTTCCTGAGCTCGATTTCTGGGCACGTACAAATAAACATTTATAGCCCGTCATGTGGAAGGGGCTGTTATCAATAACCCATGTTTCCTGTAGGCTGATAACTTGGAACCGGCTTATGAACTTCCGCCATTTAGAATTTTCAAATTTGCTAGCCAAGCCGGCAATATTCCATGAGATTATACTCGATCCGCCATCGGCTACTTGGCCATCTAATGATTCATGAGTGCTACAAGGTACTGGGGACACGACAGGCTTTGACCCAGTAGTGCCTGCGACCCTGAAGGCCTTATCTATGACTGGTGGGTCAGTGAAAGCCATTTCATTTAACGTTTTCGTTTCAGTCCTTTGCGGTTCTGCCTGATTGATATACCCAGCATTGCTTCTTGCTGGCCATACTATAGTAGGTGAGGGCAAAGGTAGTCAATCAATGTCCTCGAGGGACGCTAGTGGGCTAAACCTGTTTCTCCAACTAGGTAAGCCCCCATTCCACCCCCCCAACACTAAGCCAAGTGGAGCCAGCTGCCCCCTCTCTATTTGGACCCTTCCCTGCTCTCCGAATTAAATGATGGGCATCCTTAGGTGCAAATTGTCTAGGGTAAAAATATCCTAGGGCAACAGGCTTATCACGGAGTTACCTATCCTGCTCGAGAGTATATGTGCTACTACATTCTTATCCCTAAAGTTTACCACTATGCAATTGCCTGTAATGTCTTTTGGCCTAGTGCCTAGCCACTTCACTCTTCTAACGTGAAGAATTTCCCCTTTGGTTATTACCAGGAAGAGGTGTGTTCAGATTCAACCAATGTGTGATCTTATTTTTTAGTTCTGTGTGTGACTCTGTCTTCGCACTATTTAGTTCTGGTGCCCCTGCGAGAATTACTACGTAGGGGCACGCTTCCCGGGGTAGATATATAGTAGGTAAATTAGTGGTAGTTGGACTATTGGTCGTACAATCCCACTGTGCTATCTCTTGTTCGTGGGCAGGTACTGGTTGATCAAAAAGTTGTGCTGGCAATTGTATGGGCGGACCCTCTTCTACCTGTGAGCTCCTCCCATCAGTCACCATGTCCCTATCCTGCCGCATTGGGGGATCTAGCATGTTAATAGTCTGAGCAACCGATGGTTGGCCAACAAAAATTAATCTGGGTTGCGTAGATATCTGTTGAGCTGGATTAACTTCTCGAGTGGTTCCACTATTAGTAAGGTCCGGGATGGTGCCTGATACCCGGCTCCTACTTTTTACTTCCCTCAAGATCTTGTCCAACCTGCTAGCTAATGGCT
The DNA here is from genome assembly GCF_964263255.1 of Lissotriton vulgaris. Taxonomy (NCBI): domain Eukaryota; kingdom Metazoa; phylum Chordata; class Amphibia; order Caudata; family Salamandridae; genus Lissotriton; species Lissotriton vulgaris. The sequence goes on along the minus strand of NC_141685.1, from coordinate 1,511,746,537 downwards.
TAAACTGGCTTATAATAAATGACTCCAGATGGGTCTGGAGATCAGTCACTATTTGCTCCATCCACAATAGAGGAACTGACAACTGGGGCGCCCGGGCTACCCTATCCTCCCCTGGAGTACTTCTTGTTATCACTAAGGGAGTAGTTAGTCTGGTTTTCCTGGCTCTCTGTTTTTTTGGGCAGACTCTATGTTTTCTGGGTATTGGGGCTGGCTTGTCACTCTCAATATCCACCGCATCAGCCCGGTTATCTGGCTGAGCACAGGGTATATCCTGATCCGGTAACACTATGGAGCAAGTGGGAGAGATGTCCACAACCGCAACCTCCGACCCCTGGGGGGAGGTGGGTAAATCGATTACTGGTGTTAGGGACAAACGCCTCTCCGTCCGCTCAATTTCACTCGATACTGCCCCAATTACTTTCCGCAACAGGCGGTCAATTGCAGTGGGCTGAGTGACAGGGGAGGGCAGTATACTTTTCTCCGGGCAGGACTCCCTGGAAATAGGTGTGGGATTCCCCCTTACTTTAGTGGAGCGTGTTTTTATTTTACTTGCCATATTACCAGTGTAAAGTGCCCGGTGTGCCCTAATTATATATGTGAAGTCACAGTTTCAAATGCCCCACGTTTACCCCTTTTGCCCGCTCACCCTTGTCCTAACACAGTCCCACAGTCCTGCTTGAAGGATGGGGAGATGGCCTCCTCTCTCTCCACCAATTCACCCCAATTACTTGCGCTTCAAAAGCCCGAGTTCACAGTTCAATCTTCCTTTCTTCTTTCCCTCGTGACTCGACCATTCCAGATTACGTGCACCAGGGTCCAGCGATATGGATGATGCAGCCACGAGGGGTGGCCCGGCCCAGCCCAGCCCAGCCCAGCCTCCTCCGGGCGACGACGGGCAAGGACGGGCCCGCCCTTGGCCCGGGCTTCGCCCGGCACGTCCCGTGCCGCGGGAAAAGATGTTCCAATTTGTGCTAGGTGGTGGGAGGGGCTTCAGATGCACATTGGACCCAATGCCTCCTGGGTCTTGTAGTTCTTGTGGAGTTGTTCTTAAGTGCCCCGAGCTGTCTGTATCAAGAGGTGGCTGCAGCGTCTCCCACAGGGCAAGGTGATTCCGGGAAAGCCTTTCCTTTGCTTCGAGTTCAGCCCGTTAGAGCCCAGGGACAACCTTACTCGAACAGTAATTGTGCAGCGTCAGTGATAGACCATGATAACCCAACAATTTGATTTTTCTGTGCAACTGAAGTTTTTTATTTTATTATTTTAAAAGTTGTATATAGCACTAGCTTGACCCGTCGGTATCAGAGCGCTTTACAAACACTCTGTCAGTAGCCACCACTGCTGATGCTGAAGTCTTTGCCCGCCTACAATCGTTGGGCCAGCAGGAATGGCGGTCACAGTAGGGGGGAGCAGCTAGGGTCGACCAGAGTCGGTCAAATTCTGGGCGAAGAAAAGCCCAGCAAACAATCCAAGCCCCGACTAAGACGAGCCGACTGAGTCAGGACCGCGGGACACGAGCAAGCCCAGCAACTACTGATTGGGTCATTTGACAACGCTCATCCTCTGGATATGATTAGGTTGAGCGTTAATCCTTTGATATGAGCTGGGCTTGACTATGATTGTGTCAAGTTTTGATCAGAGACAAATTGTTTTAGAGTGGAAACCTACATATCTTCCTCATTGTTCCAATGAAGGTTGAAGTCACTGAGAAAAAGAGCACTGGGGTGTAGTATGGAGTGTATTGTGAAAATTTCCATTATATGTTCAATGAACAGTTGGTTGTCTCACGGAGGGTGGTGAAAGAGGTGTACTTTGGCTAGGGATTTCTTTGCTGTGAAGATTTTTGCACCCATGTATTCTGATAATGTGAGACTGTCTGCTGGGAAGGTCTTGAGTTGTACGGATTTTTTCGTGAATGATAGCGGTCATTGCTGTCGGTCAAGTTGTTGAATGGTGTGTTTGGAGGCACAATGATGTCAAGTATACCACTCTGGCATCCTATATCAACACATTAGAACTGGAAACTTAGCAGCCATTAAATCTCTAGTTGCACTGAAACAACCGCGCACAAGCTAAAGATTCTGGACATCCTACCTTACAGCTCCTTTAAGCATTCATGCATGGTCCTCACTTCAGGGATTTAAATTGGCATTGAAATATTATATCTTGCTAACAGAAAAGGTGTATGACAGAATATCATTGACAAACATATTGCGAGACATAAATATCATGTCTTAATTTTATTACAAAAAATATAATATATGGGTAGATTTTCGTTACTACAGTGGGCAATAATTTTATATAAACAATATCCAAGACACAATTTTTTTGACAGACTATTTAGTCCACAATATTCTGACACAATGCTATTTGAAAGCTTAGGGTGTATACTCCAGGCTCATCCAACATCTCTGTAAATATGTAAATATTCCTTCTGTACTCTATCAATAGCTACAGATAGGTAATAAAATATATGTCTTATACCAGCATAATTTGGGTTTATAATCCTGACATAAATGGTTAATCTTAGTTAAATGACAACCAAAGTAATCTAATGAGTCCATGTCCTGTTACAATTTTCTTATGTACAACTTTTCTGTTCAAACTGTTAAGGCAGATAGATAAAAATAAAGATTTATAGATATGTACAGTAATCTTTACAGTAAGATTCCAAATTGCAATGGTATATTATGCATTGGAATGCAATGGTGCAAAATCATCCTTCTTGTGTTACATCAGTCTTACATGCATCTAGCTGTGTGGTTTGTTGAGAGTATATCAGGGTTATATAAAGTCAACAAAACTGTTAAGTGAATGCCACAAATATGTAAGTTTTGGACATGTGGGAATTGTGATAAAATAACATAGCAAACTCAAATTTAAATCCTAGAATCCATTTTCTCAATGCAATGAAAATTAAATGAAATCTTGAATAACTTAAAATGTATTTATTATTTGTTTATTTAGCGACACTTTTTTTATACTGCTCCTCCATATATAAAATTATCAAGGCACTTTACAATTTTAGAGGTCAATATATAGCATGTTAGACCGGTCAGCCTTAGGGTCAGCCGCGGGCAACTGCTGTATTTGGGCATGAGGGGTGTGGCCCCACAGTTCATTGCAGAGGATGTAGTGTAGTTCCTATATTCCCAATAGGCTCTGTGCATTGGAATAACATAAACGATAGTTTAGATGTAGGACTGAAGTCGACTAGGTCTTTATTGAATACGTTAGACTTAATTGTGAGTGCCAGCTAGCTCAGAGGTCACTGGAAACTTTCTCGAATAAACAATAAGGGATTAGCTTCTGACAACCATATAACATGACAACTTTGTTCCCCAAGAATAAGAAATATATCTTCAGAGTCGCGGAAACAATAGATGGCTGTTTCACTCAGTCAATCATGCATGCTTCGTTTCACCAGGGTTTTTGCAGAGAAATAGAGAGACGGGCGTTTTCAATAAAAAGGTTATTTATTGAGCAGTCTTCTTTCTCATGCAAGAGAAGTGAATTGCTACAATCGCAATACTTGTCATAAAGTAAAGTGTGTACAGTAAAAAGAGTATTATGAAATAATACTGTAAAAGCATGATATGGTTTCTAAGCCATAACATACTTAAAATGGATAAAATACATATAATGATAAAGAATGACTAAAAGTACTCAACTGGTGCATCTAAAATACGCCTACCTCGGTGTACCTAACCTAAGTCTAATACAAGGAAGAAGTAAGTGAGGTGTAGCTTGAGTTAAATAGTTTTTGCCAAGAATCTATCCAAGATTTCTCTAAGAGTCTAATCAGCTCTGTACCTTGGTTATAGAATGAAGGAGGTCTTGTATCTCTTTCTCAGGACTTGATCTCCCAGTAACCCGCAAGGGTAGCAGGGAAACACTGGAGCTGGATTACTCGGCAGGAGAAAAGACAGCGTCTCTTTCAGTGCGTCAGCTGGAGGGTCGGCTACCTTCGGCACTCGCTACAGCAGGGCGTCGGGCAAGTAGTTAGTCGATCTGCTCCAAACCACTGTGTGCTTGCTAGGGCAGATATATTTAAACCTGGAAGGTGCCAAGTTTGACGTAAGGGTGGACATACTAACATCACTAAGAACTCGCAGTTCTTATAAAACTCCATGTGTTCTTGGACAAATCAATACTTGAGCAGGGGGAAGTCCCGGACTGCTGAAGGCTAGTTTCTCCAAGAATTCGTTGTGGATTCTAGGAACTTGTGGAAGTAGCCATGCCGTATTTGGACTGCATTGGCTGTGTCTAAATATGGTTATGATTCGTATGCCTCTATAAGGATATGATGAGTTACATCTATATAAGAGCATGAATCAGGAAAATTACACTAGAGTCCTAGATTCGTCTGCAACACCCACTCCACGTAGAATGTCCATCTTTACTAAATACTAAGCATTATAACATATCTAAGCATGTGTTTACAATCCCACCCCAAAAATACATGAAATGCATTTGAAATGGCTGTACACGAAAAAATTTGTATTGTACTGTACGTTTTTCTAAGCAGTGGTATCATTCAAACAATGCATATAGTTTTAAATTTAAAATGCTGACTGAATGATTCACAAAAGTTAAATTTATGAAATGGCTCTTAATACAGAAAAGAAGGTCGAGACCATTTCATCACATATTTATATAAGAGTGTACATGTGCTAGAGGCTAAGGTCAAATATTGTCTCTAGGTTTTCAAAAATAGAAATCTTGTTCTCTAAGAATAGTTCTACATTAAGCAGATTACTATGTGCCAAAAAAGGTAAATATTTTGGTAATGAGAAAAATAATTTTGTTGTAGGTAAAAAATAGTTCCAAAGTTTAGAAGTTCTGTTTATCAAAACTGAAGGCCGAATTCAAAATTCAGGGAACGCTATGTGCTCTCTTTTTAAAAGTTGTTCTCGTTGTTAGGAGAAAACATTAACTCAGATAGGCTGGCAAAGAATTTGTCTACCACAGTAGGTGAAAGTTGCGCCATGTCCGAAAAAGTAGAAAATATTGCATATGGGAGATGCATTGCCGTCAGCGTTGTCTGGATCAGCAATGTTCACAGAAGGTTGTACCTGTGTGCCGCTTTCATCTTGTACCTCACCGTCAGCATGTTGCGTCTGTGAGGTCTCAACGAATGCCGTCATCGGAATAGGTAGCCGCTGGGGACAACACGTTGCATGAGCCGTTACCAAACCAAGCAAAGTATCGACATCCATAGGTACTGCTGATGGGAGTGAGAGACAGATGTCTAACACACATTCTTCTCCGCAGAGCAGGCATCATAGAACAGGTAAGATGCAATCTTGCCAGATTGGTCTGAATGATAAAAACCATGTGGTATTGAGATCTCTTAGACGAGCCAAGCCGAGGACCTGTGTAATCCTATTTCGGTACCGCATTGCCAGGAGCGTTTGTTCCATGGTAATCTGGGTATCGCTGTTGACTGGAGTTGCCATATCGGAGCAGTAGAAACAAAAATAGAATTCCTGCTACGAGTCCCAAAATGAGAGGCAGGCCGCCAAACACAGAGTGCACGAAATTCGGTAGGATGCTTAGGACTGCTTTAAAGGGTGCTAATAGTCCCGAAAAAATTGTCTTAAATACATGTGCAATGCCACTGGTATCAGACATGTTTAAGATTTGACCTAACATTTCTACGAAATGTACGGTGAAGTTTGTTGATAATAATGCATGTATCTCTGCTGAAGTCCTTGCAACTTGCAGATCATACGTTTCTCTAGACGAGGTCAAAGGCACAGTTTTTTGTAAAAGAATGGCTTTCATTCTGCTTAATGTATCAATTCGAATAGAAGAGATGTTCAGTGAAGGCCATATCGCTGCCTCTTTGTCTGTCTTGCTTCTTGGATACAATACTTGCATACAACAAGTGACCCTGGATGTAACACTAACGAGATATGCCCTTGCTAGCAACATGCCACAACAGCTGTGGTCATTGAGTATAACATAACTTCCATTGGAAAGCTGCCTGAAAACTGGTTTTATTTGTGTGGCTGGGGTGCCGTGCAGGTGGCAAGAAAGGTCATTAGAAGAACCCTCAAAGGCTCCATGTAAATTAATTCTTTGACACAGAAGTGTACCACTTAGTGAGTATTTACAATTGTTACCACTAAGAAATACCTTTTTTTTTCCCCCACTCCAACATCTATGTGTATAAGGTAAATTCCAGGTTGACTTAATGTATCCTTTACCCAACCTTTCATACAGGCCCGCTGGTATATGCTTTAGGCAATATTGAAACTGGAATGTTGTTACTGGTATCGTAATGGTGCCATGTATTATCCATTCAATGACAGGTTTCTCGGAAACTGTTAATGGTATTCTTTCTAGTTTTTCAATGCTCAGCACCCTATATTCTGCTCCCGTTTGTGCCAAAGAGATTTGTTTATCTGTAAGGTTAAATATAGAAAACAATGACGTTGTGTTGATTAGACGCCAAGGCACAGCCTAACTGTACAATAGAACGTAATTGGGACTGGACATGTTGTAACATTAGCATATCCTGTTCTATTATATCAATAGCAGATGATACAATGCTGTCCATAGAATAAATTCTGGAGGACAGAGTCGTTAACCCATTGTCCACTACAGACAGTGATTTTTCCAAGTTAATACGATCAATTTCTCGTCTTTTTTCTGCAGTTTCAATTTGCGTCACTTTCCAAGCCTCGTTGTAAGCAGCATATATACCGGCGTATATGAAACGTTTCTGACACTGTTTGCGAGGTCCCAATAATAATTCTCGCAAGTCAGCGCCTTCTTTAAGTAAGGTCAAGTGTTGCTTAATTTCAGGTAGTGTGGATTTCTGTAGTCATTCGAGGCAAAGTTTTCCTACACTGTATGTTGTTATCATCCCTGGATGTTGTCTCTGGCAATATCTTGGGTCTGGCCTGTTCTGTTTGAACCCCTGTGTTTTGTTCAGGAATCTATCTTGACAGTTATTAGTATCTGTGGGCCAGATCAACCATTTTTTCCAATCAGGATTAGTTCTGTTTTGGTGTAAAATATGGGATACGTCTACCTCCTCATCTGTATTGCTATTACTATCAGGTATGGGCTTTGGTACAGACGTTTTTTTTAAAATCTTTTATCTTGGCTAGGCCAAGATAGGTTGTTTGTTGAATGGTATCATTCAAAAACATTATTTGTTCTGGGATCATGCAGGCTCTAAATACTGATTCTAAACCTTGTACCTGCCAGTCTTTTGTACCCAGATCGTTTTTGTCTTAATGTTGTCTTTCCAAAATTCAAAACCTAATGTAGACAACAGTTCATAAAATTTTGCAGAATATATTGGTTTAGTATTTGTCAACATGTTTTTCATTCCTGTCTTATTCACATTTTTGAAATAAAACGTTTCTGGATCTATGGTATTAAACCCTGAGAAGTATGGAAATTTCTCATAAAATGTTTTTAGCTGCCTTTTGGCAGTGTTGGACAATGTTCCCATTGGTTATAAGTTAAAACATTTCTAGGATTCGCAGATTTATGCAAATAGTGGTGACCATAATGGTTAAAACAATACATTTTTTCATAATCTGATGAACCTTCCAAATAATCATGTTCTGGACATTTTGCTGACATTTCTAAATCTGACATCATATTGTTAATAGTCTCAAAGTCTTAATCCTCAGAGAAAGTGCTCTGTGAGACAAAGTCACTTAAAGAAACCTTGAACTGGTGAGGATACTTCAATAGTTCCACCGGGCCATAGATGTCCTAATCAGTAGCGTCCGATGCTACACCACCAGGTATAGGAATGGCTGTGATGTTTACTGATGACAGGTCTCTTTTTTCAACATGAGATGACTTGTGAGGTTTTAGGACCAAGTTGATTTTCTGACTTGCTGTGTCCATTGTACTGTATTTTCCAACAATCATTCTTCCCAAGTTAAAACCAAAATGAGCCAGAGCAGGAGGAAAAGTACACCTAACACAAACCGCAATTCAATCCATGGTGAAATCAGATATATTTCTCCAATTTGATGAAAGAGTTCTGTAATTTTTTCTTAGAACGTTTTATTTGCTGGCTTTTCTTCATGTTCACTGGGATTTTCAGAAAAGTCTTCGAAATTGATGAAATAGCCAGAGGCAGTTCTGTCAATTGTTGGAATCTCATCAGGATTGTTATTAGTCTTTGTAGTTGCTTCTTCCATATTAGTGTAGTCAGAGGCTACATCATTGTAGACCGATGTTTCTTGACGAACTGTTATTTCAGGTACAAGTTCCATAGCTTTGTTGCATAGTCCTTCTTTAATCACTGCAGGTTTATCAAATGTGATTAGTCTCTCAGTTTGAACCTCTTGAATTGTAGCAAGGTTTGGTCCTCTGCTACATCTTGGGAGTCCACTGGGCCTACTATTTATTATTGGCCACATGGTTGTGGTTTTACCAGGTTGATTGATACAACTCTGTTCTCCTTTTTACCAGCAAGGGGCGGTAGTACTACTGATCTTGTTTCGTGGATTGCTAAGACAGGTACTGCTTTTCTGTAAGAAGGTTCAAATTCCTTCTTCACCGCTATCTTTTCTCTGACCAGGTCCCCAATCTTTGGAATCCAGACAGGTCTTGCTGGGACAGGTGGTTTTTCTTCAGTGGCCGTCGGCTTTTGCTTTGTGTTAATTAGACTTCTTCTTGTTTCATTTATGTCCTGTAAAACAGCCAAACGATCTTTGATATCAAAGGTTTTTTTGTTCCACCACGGAAGTGTGACTATCGAGGTCTTCGATTAACATTCTAGTACCAAACAAAAGTTCATACGGAGTGATTCCACCCAGAGAATGTCTTGGCAGATTATTAAGACTACGTTGGACATTTATTAGATGTTTGACCCACCCGTCACCCGAATCTAATACCCTTGCTGTTATAGATTGCTTTATGTCACTTTTTTTTCTCTTCACTACCGCATTACCCTCAGGATGGAAGGGACTAGAGTACCACGATGCAACGCCAAAGCTGGCCATGGCCTCCTTGTAAGCTCGAGAGCTAAACGCAGGACCCTGGTCAGAATGTAGCGTGCCGATTGCGTATGTGCTGATAAAGACTCGCAAATCTTTTATAACAGTTCTGGCGTCAGCCGAGCGCTGGGGCCACATCCAAATGAATCTTGTCTTAGTAGTTGTGGGGCCGCACTCGTCCGTAGGGACGCCTGCGTATAGACAGTCTAATGTTATCTAACAGAGGTATCTGGGCTGGACTGACTGTGCTATTGTCAGTTACCTGGACCCGTTCATAACTGCGATCTCTGTTGCAGTTTTGGCAATCAATTGCAAAGATATAAACTTGCACGCTCATTCCCGGACACTGCGAGCAGCTCTGTTGGCGCCGCAATTCTTAACCTCATCGCTGCTAGACATATTCCACTCCGGTGCTGAACTATAAAGATAATGGGTGTGGTCATGACGGAATGGTTCCGTCATCAGCACAGCTCCACTGTGCCTCATGACGGAACCGTTCCGTCATGAGCATCGAAGGGGTTAAGTGCCTGATTTTAAACTTTGTGTATTTTGTAACCTGCAGTTTTTAATTTGTGTGAGCCTGGGGGTAATGTAATTGTGCAATGTGTTTCAATTATACTTCGGTTCAGGACCGGCTCTGCTGGGGGTATTTTCACTTACTGCTTTGTTGGTTGCTTTCCCTGGTGCCGACCCCGTTCCGCCGCGGCTGCTGTGCCGTTTGCTGCGGAGGGCGGTAACCATTACTCTACACAGAATCCCTACTTCCGGCAGGACGCGGGCTAGTCGTCCACCGGAAGGAAGGGTATTTAGCCACATATGCATCGGACGCGCAGAGGGCACACCGGGTGCGCGCCTAAGGCAAGCCCGTCTGCGCCCAACCGGGGCCTGGGGCCAGAACCCCTGGTGGTGCGGGGATAGCTATTAGCTACATTCGGCAAGAACTGCTTGACTCATGTACTGAGACAAGGCCCGAATACAGTCATGGATTGGATCCTACTAAGAGGGATTCAGTAAGGGACTGTAAACATTGTGCATTTACGTTTGACTGTCGCACCCATCTGGAAGGTACGACTAGGGAACTTAGGTGCGCCCTGTTAAACTGCGGGTCAATAAAGAAGCATAATATGGAAGTACGCGACCTTTTATTAGATACAAATTTGGATATCCTCTTTGCAACAGAGACCTGGTTAGATGAGGAATCGGATCCTGAAATACTGGGTGCCCTCCCACAGGGATATGGCATATGCAGACAGGATAGAATCTGCGGCAGGGTGGGTGGGATCGCAATGATTTTTAGGGAGACTGTTAAATGCACCATGGAGCCTGCAAACATAGTGGACATTGAGACTGGTGTATTCTCTAGTACGCTGTCTAGCAACACCATTATCAAAGGTCTGCTGGTGTATAGACCCCCGGGAGGGAGCTCCAAGTTTGTGGATAGTCTGATATGCAACTTGCTATCCCCTGCTATGCGCTATGGCAAATTTCTTTTATTGGGCGATCTCAACCTGCATTTTGACGATGTCTCTAACGTTGCGGCCCAAGAAGCTCGTCAGGAGTTATTAACTATGCAACTGGAATTACAGTCGGTGTTACCTATACACCGTTTAGGCCACCATCTAGATCCAATCTTTTGTAATTGGGATGGCATTAAGACCGATCCCCCTGTTCCGATGGTTTGGACTGACCACTTTTTAGTACCATTCCATGTTAAATATACTGTGGGAAGCAACCCAGGGAAAGGAATTGTCACTAAAAAGAAACTGCGAAAATGGGCTAAATTTTCCCCAGACAATTTTTGTGCTGGCCCGATACAGGGGGGTCCCCCTGATGGCCTAGGCACCACTATTGAAGGAGCTTGTGAGGCTCTGGACAAACGCATTCGGATGGCTCTAAATCAGACTGCCCCCTGGTCTAGTAATGGCCCAGCGCGTCGGAATAAATCGGCCCTCTGGTTTAATGCTGAATTAAAAGAAGCCAAGACAGCTTGTAAACGTATGGAAAGAGCCTGGAGAGGGGCCTATTTACCAGCTGCTCGGAAAGTGTACAAAGACAGCCTCAGGGGATAACATGCCTTGATTAGGAAAACTCGATCGGCCTATTACACCGGCCGCATTTATAAAGCTGAGTGTTCAGCTAAGGAACTCTTTGTGGTTTACAAGGAGATATCCTCGCTGGCCTCAGTAGGCGAACAGGCTGATTCCTCAGTGCAATCATGTAATCAGATTGCTGAATTCTTCTATAAGAAAGTGCAGGATATTTACACCAACGTTCCTAGCGAGGCCAGGACTGGCCTATGTAGCACTGCACCTATGGAAGGGGATTTCTCGGAGCAGGATAGCATTAGGGCATTTTCAGTTCCTGATGAGGAGACACTAGTTGCAGTAGCCAGGGGTGTTAAATCAGGGTCTCCTGTAGATCCGGCCCCTGCTAATATCTTGAGTGGTAGCATGGAACTGTTCGCCCCCTATGTTAAGTACCTGTTAGCTCTGTCATTTGAGTCTGGCAGGGTGCTGAGCATGTGGAAGCAGGCTGTTGTGCTCCCACTCAGGAAAAAGCCACAAATTAGCATAACACAACTCAGCAACTTACGGCCTATCTCTCTCCTCCCCTACTTCTCCAAGGTAGCCGAAAAACTGGTTAACCGACAACTGACGGCACATATTGAAGCGCATGGGCTTCTCATCCCTCCCAGTCCGGCTTCCGTGCCAGTCACTCCACTGAGTCTGCCCTCCTCTTTTCCACAGAGGCTCTGAGGAAACATGTAGATGAGGGTCAAACAGCGGCGCTGATTCTTCTCGATCTCAGTGCCGCATTCGACACTGTGGCACATCACACCTTGCTGCATTGTCTGAGGAAAGGTGGAGTGACTGGGAGGGTTTGGTCCTGGTTGGAATCTTTCCTTCAGGACCGCAGCTTCTATGTTGAACAGGGTGTTCATAGGTCAGAGGCTTTTGACCTAAAGCAGGGAGTCCCCCAGGGCTCCAGTCTGAGCCCCAACCTGTTCAATCTTTATGTGGCGCCGGTGGCTTTGATCATTGAGCAGTATGGGGTAGAGGTGGTAACTTACGCCGACGATACTCAGCTGGTTGTGGCCCTGACACAACCAGCTGAGCACGCAGACAGCAACTTTACATCATGCCTACAAGATCTGGCAGGTTGGATGGCCAACAACTGTCTCAGATTGAACGGGGACAAAACGGAGGTGCTTATCGTTGGTAAGTCCCCCTCGGTCTGGGCCTCTGCTTGGTGGCCTCAGGCACTGGGCCCGTTACCCGTTCCGAAGGACCATGTGAAGAATCTAGGCATTTGGATTGATTCCAAAATGTCTTTTGACTATCACACTCGCCGGGTTGCAGGGACATGCTTTGGTATTCTTCGCAGTCGGAGAAAGACACTTGACTTGCTCCCTGTGTCAGCTAGGAGGGCCCTGGTCCATGCCTTGGTAACGTCCAGGCTGGACTATGGCAATGCCCTATATCCCACCAGGCGGGGCACATCCTTGACGGGATCTTTTCCAACGATTCCAGACTAGAAGTCGGTTTACCGGTACCAATTACCTGGTCTGACCATCTAGCAGTCCCACTGTCCTTAGACATTCCCTGTCCTGATGTTACGGTGGACATTGGCAAAAAACAAGCTAAAAGGAGCTTCAAAAATCTCACCAAGGAGACTCTTGCCCCTTTTATTTGTAACATCAGTATCTCAACCAAGCAGAAAGTGGATGAATCGGCTCAAGATCTCGCTGATGCCATCATTAGAGCCACGGATGAACTAGCCCCCCCCACCCTGAAATCTGCAGCTAGACAGAAGCCATCCGCCCCCTGGTTCTCTGCCGACCTTAGGCTGCTGAGACAAAAATGTAGACAGAAGGAACGTGGTTGGCGTAAATCTTGGGATCACAAAGATAGAGAAGGCTATAAGAGTCTATTACGGGAGTATAAAAAGAGAGTCATTAAGGAAAAACAGGCCTATTTTTCCAACCTTACCTGTTCTTTAACATCCTCCAAAGAGCTTTTCAAAATTGTAGACTCCCTTTGCTCTCTTCAGGTTCCTGACCCAGTAGTTGCTTCCCAGGAGCTATGTGATGACATATCGAACTTTTTTTACAAAAAGATTGACGATATTTACATAGCCCTAAAATCGCAGAGGAACTTGCTCAGTTCGGAGGATACCTCGCAAATTATTCGACTGGAAGCCTGGAATGAAGACTCCCCTCAGTCCCTTGAACACTTCCCGGCTCTCACGCTAGAAGATCTCAATAGCCTGTTGGATAAAACTAAATCTTCATCCCCTCTTGATCCTGTGCCCCTTAAGGTACTTAAGAATTGTAGAGAGATTATTCTTCCTCCGATGCTTGAGGTAATGAATGGAGCCTTGGAACAGGGCATCTTTCCATCACTTTGGAAGAGAGCCATTGTAAAGCCGCTTCTGAAAAAGACCACCTTAGACCCTGGAGTGCTGAAGAATTTTAGACCCATCTCTCTGCTGCCAGCTCCTGCTAAGATGTTGGAGACCCATTTGAATTTCCATCTTTCAAACTTCCTTGACACCTCAGGCTTCTTGGACGGGACCCAACATGGCTTTAGGAAGCTACATAGTACGGAGTCTGCCTTGACGAAAGTCATGGACAACATCCGCAGAAAAGTAGATTTGGGTCTCACCACCGTATTGGTGCTGCTTGATCTCTCAGCAGCTTTCGACACCCTGTCTCCCCTGACTTTAACATCTAGGTTAAGGGAGGCAGGGGTAGTTGGACCGGCGCTCAGCCTCCTGAGCTCCTTTTTACAACATAGAGAGCAGCGTGTCATGCTAGGTGAATACCTCTCCCCTGCCAAGTCTCTGCAATGTGGGGTGCCACAGGGGTCGGCATTGAGTCCGACCCTGTTCAACATCTACGTGGCCCCCCTTGCAAGACTTGTAAGATCTCAGGGGATGGAGGTAGTGTCGTATGCTGACGACACGCAGATTATGGTATCCCTGACCCACTCTGTCAGTGAAACTGCTTCTAACTTTAGGGCCTGCATGCAACTTGTTGCAGAGTGGATGGTCGCCAACTCCCTAAAGTTGAACGGGGACAAGACAGAGGTCCTGGTCTTTGGCAAGGACCAGGACATATGGTCAGGTGATTGGTGGCCTCCGTCTTTAGGTAGCTGCCCTATACCTACCAAATCTGCCAGGAACCTAGGCGTCATCTTTGACACCCAGCTCTCCATGGAGCTACAGGTTAATAGAACGGTGGCGACCTGTTGGGGTGTCATCAAGACCCTGAAAAGGATCGTTCACTATCTGTCCCCACAGGCGCGGAAACAGGTGGTGATCGCCCTTGTTGGCTCAAGGCTTGATTACTGTAACTCAGTATATGCCGGGGCCAACAAGGGCCTGCTTCAGCGTTTGCAGGTCATACAGAACGCTGCAGCGCGGTTTGCTCTCGCTTTGCCCTGGGTGGCATCTATGACCCTAGCGAGGAAGAACCTCCATTGGCTCCCCATCCCTTCGAGGATCACTTTTAAACTCCTTTGCCTTACATATAAGGCTTTATCTGCAGGCTCGGCTGATGCCCTTGGTTCATTACTCACCAGATATGTTCCGAGCAGATGTCTACGATCTAGCGAGCAACACCAACTGGTAATTCCCAGAGCCAAGAAGGCCAGATGGGGGACCAAAGCTTTCTCCATATTGGCACCTCTGATGTGGAATTCACCCCCCCTTGAAATCAAAATACTTCCTTCCCTCGACCTCTTTAGGAAGTCACTGAAAACTTGGCTCTTTATTAAGGCATACCAGTAGGCTCTGTTTCTGTCTGCAATCAGCTTTTTATTTGGTTTAGGCGCCTTGACGCCCACTGGGCATAGTTGCGCACTATAAATATTATTTCATTCATTCATTTCATCTGGGAGCAAATGCGAGCTGCCGTAAAAGACAACAGCATATCCAGAATGCAGCCGCGCGCCTTGTGTTGCTGTTGCCCAGAAGAGCCTCCTCTAAAAAAGCCATGGAGACATTGCATTGGCTTCCCATTAAGGAACGCATTGAGTTTAAAGATCTCTGTGTTAGTCACAAGATCGTTCATGGGAAGGGCCCTGGCTTCCTGTGCAATTTGCTCCTCCCGTACAAACCTACCCGGCTCCTGTGCTCATTGGGCGCAGGCTTGCTCTCGATCCTTAGGTTCAATAGGGCGAGAATGGCCGGGAGATCTTTCCGTTCCTTAGCTGCACATAGATGGAACACCATCCCACTCAGGTTACGTGTGGAATCGTCGGAGGCTGTGTTCCGGAGGGAGCTAAAAACCTTTCTGTTCCCCAAGCCTTAAGTTTTCGACGCAGGGTTATCCCTGTCTGCCCGGGTGCTGTTTAGTCCACTGATAGCGCGGGGACACACTGGTAAGTGTAACCAGGTGCTTTAGAAACTCAGAAATAATAATAATAATAACAGTACATAATTTGTAATTCTATTAGAGATTTTAAGATTCCTTGATGTGTCAGACCCTCTCCCATATGTGCGTCTTGAACCAAGTAAGCCCTCCGGTTCCTGTTTGGAATTACTCTGTCCCCCACTCCAGGGATTTGAGCAAAAGGAACGGAGTTTGCATCAATTATGTATGTATTTCCGATTGGATAATTTAGAGGTAACGCCGCATAGTTGCCATCCATTGAGGCTTTTACTGCTAGTAGCGTTTCACCATCTATTCATTTTTTAGAACGCTTGATTGTAGCTTCAGAAGCCATTTCACAGCTGCCATTGCGGCTTCATCAGCCAATGAATTCCCTGCAACGTGAATGGCATCACGTTGATGACTCAGTGTATGGATCACATGAGTCTTTTGCAGTTCTTTCTGTAAAAGAACTACTTGTTCCCATAGCCTTTTATGCTTTATTGTGCCACCTTTCTCATCTTTGAAACCGTTTTAAACCCAGTTCTGCAAGTATTCATTGTAAGACTGGACGCAGTAATACGAATCGCACACTATTAGTGTGGGGAATTTGCGATCCGTATTTTCAAGCGCCATCTTGAAAGCCTGTAGTTCCGCTCGCTGAGCTGTACAGTCTCCGAGTGATTGAGTTTTAGTGACCATAGGTCTGAATTTACCTTCGCGCCAGCGACCTTTAACAATCGCGCACGCAGCACTGTAGGCTTGTTTACCCCCAATTGCGGGCTGTGCTGACCCGTCTGTATATATAATACAGCCTTAATTTTCCAGAGGCAGAATTTCGGTCGGCAGAGGACATTCGTACTCGTATTGGAGAAATTCTTGTGTTTTCAAGCTAGGGTCAAAAACGCATTCAACGTATGTTGCAGCAAGAGAATTAACCCATTGTATCCATCTTGGATGTAAAAACTTTAGCATTTGGAATGCTCACTCTTGTTACTGCCTCCAGGGCAGGTATAGGTGTAACGACTGATATGCGTTTTCCCTGTGCGAGGGCTCTTTCTTTTGCTATAGTAGTTTGAACCTCTGTCAGAATTTTCTCAGAAGTGAATTTTATTTCACCTTGTGTGTACAAGTGTGATTTATAAGCTATTGGTACTGTTTCACCTTCGTTAAAGGTCTGGTACGTGAATCTGCATCTTCCTGGGATGACTCGGATTACAAGGTTTCGTTCATTTACGCCTGTTTGTAGCTTAGTTTTAACTAACATGTCTGTTTGTAATGAACGTAAAATGTCTGTGTGTTTTTGTGTCCAATTAGTTGTTTTGAAATCAGGTTTAATTAATTCGTAGAGAGGTTTAACCCTCTCTGCGTAATTTAGAACGTTAAGTTCTTCCAAAATTCAAGAAACCTAGAATTGATTGTAAGTTTTTCAGCGTTTTTGGAGCTTGGAGCAGCACACATTTCTCTAAGAAGTTGGCTGCCAGGTTTTTTTCTTCACTTGATAACTCATATCCTAGAAATAGAACAGTGAGGTGGGCAATCCGTGATTTTTTAAAGTTGAATTTGTACCCTTCAGGTGCGAACCCAAGTATAATGGTGTTCACTCTTTTCAAGTGCCTGTCCAAATCATCGTCTGTTAGATAGATGTCATCGACATAAGATAATGCCTCATCATCATATATTTGTAGTAACTCTGTTACTCTTGCTGAAAATAACCCGGGGCTATTCTTGAATCCCTGGGGGAGACGGCAAAATTGTCTTTGGGCCTCCATACTTGAGAAAGCGGTCAAATACCTACTTTCTGGTGCTATATTTTGACAGAAGAAACCATTTGAAATATCTAATGTCGTTTTATATTTTTTGCGCACAATGTTATTCATCAGTGCTGCACTGTGTGAGTTTTGTACTGCAAATATTTTGCAACAAGTGTTTAAGTGTCTATAGTCCAATACTAGACAATATGAATTGTCTGGTTTGGAGACAGGAAACAAAGGATTGTTCATTTGTGAGGTGCATGTTTCAATCACCCCCTGGTATTCAAGTTGATCTAAGATCTCCCTGACTTGTTTTTTAGCTTCTTGCTTAACAGGATACTGCCATTGTGCAGTAGGTTGATTTTTTAACTGGATTTTATGGTGAGGAGAATCCTCATCCCATCCTACATGATTTTTATATAATGCTGGAGCCTGTGCTACAGCCCATTTTCTAGCGAATGTGTATTTTTTATGAATTGGAATATGATTTGAGAAGGCAGGCATAATAATTTCTTATAATTCTGTTTTTACTTTATGGTTTGATTTTCGCAGTATAATTATTTATGTATGTTTTATATGAATTTTGACCTGATTTATATTTTAATACATTTGTTCATTAAATACTATATGGTTTTATTATAGTGTTTGTTCCTATATGTCCTCCAGTCTATACTTGTTCCCTGTACTTGTATTATGATTGCCTAGGAATTGTTTCTCATATTTATAATCATTTCTTCTCCATGTGGGCACTCCCTAACACATTCTGGTGGCCAGTCTTTCTCAGCTAGAAGAATATCATAGCCTTTAGATAATTTCTCCCAAAAGAGAGTTTTTATTTTCCTAGTTTTGTCCCCTTCCATACGCAGTGTTATCTTATATAATTTATGGGTACACTAACTCTGGTGTCCGCAGTTTCCACCTGAATGTACTCATTCATGTCCACTGTCTCCAGAAGATTCATCAGAATCTTGCGAGCTATGGTCACTTCTGCTGCGCTGTCTAGCATTGTCTGGGCCCACTCTCCGTTCTTGAGTTGTGTCCTCAGTATTCTCTGCTTTTTTTATCTTTATGCTTCCTACCTTCTTTTTGGAAAATTGTGATTTTTTACTTTGATGAACAGGCTCTTTGTCTTTGGACTTGATGCGTTCTTCTTTATGTTCTGACCGTCCTCTTCTTTTCGATTTCTGTGAGGAAGTCCGAAAAGATCGAGAGGGACGTGTATCATTATCTTGATGTCTGTCAGGTTTTTCCAAATTATTATTGTCCGCCGTCAACTGCAACGGGAATTAAGGGAAGGGGAGAGTGCCCTAGTGGAGGATAAGGCAGGAGAATAGACTCACCTGGCCGCTTGTAACCGTGAGCGGACACTGCGTACGCGAATTAGTAACCTATGAAACAGATTGAACAAATACGCTCTCTGACGAAACCGCCTGTCCAGGCGAAAGCCTCAACTGAGTCTCTGGCCACGCTGTTCATGGGGGGAATGTGTCTTCCCTAATCTCCAGCCATTCCCACACCTTCTCCGGGGACTTGAAGAAATGAGCCTTGCAGTTTACCAAGACTTTCATTTTAGCTGGATATAAGAGCATGTATTGCAGTTGTAAGTCCTGCAACTTTTGCTTAACCCCCAAGAAAGTCTTCCGTTGTTCTTGCACCTGTTTGGTATAGTCCGAATATATGGCAATTTTATTGATCTCAAAACTGAGGTCCTGCCATTCCCTGGCTGCATGCAGGATACAGTCTCTGTCGCAATAGTTCAACATTTTAGCTACAACAACCTGCAGTTGTGCACCAGGGCCATGTGTGCCCTCTCTACAACAAAGAATAAGACAGTCCCCCAGGCAAAAGTGACAGAGTATCCACTGCTCAAGAAATTGCTCCGTCAACCCCTTCTCTATGGGCTCCAGGAACCCCAGGACTTGAATGTTACTGCACCGGGCGCGTCCTTCCACATCCTCAGCCCAGAGCTCCAGGGCCTTCGTGACCGTGGTCATCTGGGCCACATGTTTAAGCATCTCCACCTCATCCTTCAGGTCCACGTCATCTCCCTAGCCCGCAGTCACCATGTCTTCACCCCTTCTCTACCACCTGTTTGTCTTGTTATGCGCTGCAGCGAGTGGTATTGCATGCTATACTGAGTGATGGTGTTGGTGCCTGTCGATCGTGCTGTTTTATCTTTGCCCACCGCACCGGTCCTGGGGGGCCTCCTCGCAGCGTGAGCCCATTGCTGCCCCGTTCTGCCAGGGACAGAGTTATCCCGACCCAGGCCCACCAGACACCTCCTCACTAAGCCGGGGCAGGTAACTCCGCTCATCCAGCAGAGTTTACGGAGTTTTGCCTACTCTGTGCTCCATTGAGAATGCAGAGTTTTGCCTACTCTGCGAGCCGTTGAGAACATGGAGTTCAGGCAAGACTCCAACTCCTTGGTGAAGCGGAGTTAGCTGGCCCCTCCACACAAGACGTACAATGTAGGGGTTTCCATCAATGAGGATGGCGAGGAAGGAGTGTGAGACCATGGCAAGGAGAAGGCAGCCACCGCAGGTAAGTGCAATTTTTTAATTATAATTACATTAGGGAGGGTGGAGGGGAGCAGAGCGAAGTTCCACTGAGTTTCTTTCCAACTCTGTGATACTCTGCGTAGTGGCACTATGCCAGCCCAGGATCTCCCACAGAGCTTATCCCTGCTCAGGCGGTTCATCAACTCAGCCTTTAGTCAGTGGAGAGCAATATGCCAGTAGCTCCACTCAGACAGTCTGCCACCAGGCTAGTAGCGCGTCTTCCATGGATTTCAGCTGCTCACTCTACAGCCCTGGATTGCCTCCCGGCATCCATGTGCCATAGTCTACCACTCTTTCTCAGCAGTTTGTTGGCTCTGAAAATCAGGCCTACCCTCACAGAACTCCCAGTACAGCATGTGCAGGATTAGGGGTCCCCTCTACACAACTTCGACCAATGGTGCACCTCTGTTTCGGGGGTTCGCCTGTTGGCCCTGAGTTGTCATGTGCCTATGCTCTCGCACCTGAGTCAAGGGCCTAGTGGAAGCATATGGCTGGTTCCTTGCCCATCCATGCGGACCACGAGTAGTCAACTGTCCCCCTCCCTGAGCCCTTCTTGATTAGTCCGCAGGGTAAAGCAGGGCACCCAGCAACGCGGGTGCCTGGGAGAGTCGGCCACCCGGTGGGCACGCAGGGTCTCCCCCTATGATAGTGGCTTTCGCTCTCACCACTGCCCGGCAACCGCCAACTTTAGTCAGCGATCCGTGGGCCTGCTACTCCTCCAGCTGGGGCGGCCCCCCTCGAGTCACCAATCTGCCACAGCTGCTCTCATCTCGGAGTCCTACCCGGATCCTGACTTCCTCTGCTCAGCTCCCCTGGGCCTCCAATGGCTCTCCCCTCTGATCCCAAGCTCAGGACTACAGCCCACCCTGATTGTTACGGCAGGAGTGGGGATTTGGCTCACACGAGATGCAGCCCCCAACTCCGCAGGCAGAATTCCTTGCTCTCAGCATCTCTGCCTCGGCGTAGGCCGCACCCCCAGGCAGTGCCCCGGGACAGTGCAGATCCTTTTGACCCAGCTTGCCACCTCTAGACAGTCTTCTTGTTTCTGGGGTCCACACACATCCACATCCCATTGCTCCAGCAGGGGTCCAAGCCAACGAAGTTCCACTGCAGGCCCGCGGCCAGGTACATGGTCACCGCCCGCCACAGCCTTCCTACATGCAGCCGGGTGCCTGCCAGCCACCATTGCGGCCCACGCATCAGTTTCTGGTTTGCTCACTCTGTGGCTGCCGCAGCCTGCCTAGATCATCACCGCAATTGCAGCTCTACTGTCAGACAATGGCAGGATGTTTCAGCTGATTGTAGGATCACTGATGCAGGAAGGAGCACGATTACTGGGCAGGCCTGCCGGGAGCACAGAGGCTCACATCACGGCCATGCTGCTTGGCCATATTCCCTGAAGTCGGATTTTAAATTGCAATTCTGAAAATACCACTTTTAGAAAGTTGGCATTTTCTTTCCTTAGCTATTTAGTGCCTGCAGTTTGTCTCTGGTCACTTGACTGGGTGTAGCTGACAGTTGAGCTTTGTGTATACCTCCTAGACAGTAACACACAATAGGGAGCTTAGGTGTGCCTGGATGGGCCATCACTGCCAGGATGGAAGGAAGGAGCTGGGCACAGCCCCAATTACAGCTGAATAGGCTGTGTCCTGTCTCCACACAATGGACTGCATTCCCACTTTAGTTAGTCAGGCGCCAGGGCAGGGAAGGTAGGATGCCTGGGGACTTCAAAGGGAAACCTTCAGAAGCTTCTCCTCCACTTCAAAGGCACAACTGGGTATATATACTAGACCTTTGACATCAACTCTTCAATACACTTCTGGACCTATGGATACTCTGCCAGGAACAAGGAATACCACTCTGCTGGACTGCTGCTTTAAAGGTCCTGCCGCCCTACTGTGCTGCTGTGCTGACCTGCTACCCGTGCCTAGGAAAGAAGAACTGGACCTACAACCTCATATTGAACCCAGGAAACCAGAGAGACTCAAAAGGCTAGTCTGATGGCCTCCTGATCGAATCCTCAGAGACATAAAAGGCTCCCCAACCAGCTCCTGGACCCAGCTGCAGTGAGTTCATGAACCCCAAGTGGTGCCTCCCTGGTCCTGGATCCTTAGTGTGGCTCACGGGCTCTTAAATCAAGCTTTCTGGGCTCTTCCCGACCGCAAATGGGCCCGTTTGCACCGAGACCGCACTGATATTCAACTTAAGCCACCGCCAGTCCGTCTCTTCACACAGCAGCATTGACAGCCGTGAAAGACCACCAACATGGAGCACCAGCCTGCCCATCCATTTCCCCTGGCTTGTTCTACGCCCCACACCGACCACCACCTGCAACACTCTCCTTGCTCCCTACGACCCTCTCCAATGCGAATGGGACTCTTTTTAAAAAAAAAATGATTATACATCATGGTGCAGATAAGACTATGGTACATTATAATGACATTTTGATCTGTGCACGAGTCATTACTTGTAAGTTGTTACATCATTCACGGTAACGGGGGGTCATCATGTGTGGGAACGTTCGGGGGGGGGGGGTACAGACATTACCTTGATACACATTCCAGTCATTCCAGATGGGGAACCATTTTTGGGGGCATCCCGAACTACGTAGACAATCTTTTCTCTGAACATGCACCAATCCATGTCAATTTTCCAGGCCTCTATTTTTGGCGGGTGAACAGCCCCCCATAGGTGTGCGATGTGCCTCTTAGCTACCATAAGACCCAGTGTAACCCATGTGATGTGCTTGTTGTTGAGGTCTTTGGCCTCAAGAGACATCTCTTTGCATCTGGGCGAATAGTCAGAGTGAGTATCACTGAGGACTTCGTGTATTTTGCGCCAATATCTTTGAATATGTTCACATTCCCACAATATGTGCATGAAGGTTCCCTCATGCCCACAGTGTCTCCTGCAGTCTCCGTCCCCCGCTCTTCCCATTTTCAGACATGGCCCCGTTACGTACACTCTATGTAAACATTTTGAGCTGGATGAGCCATACCCCGTGAATGAAACTCTTGGCACAAAACTTGAGAAGGTAAAATTTCAGCAGGGCTAACCAAGGACTGTGTCCATCCCGGTCAGCCTGAACTTTTGACTGTGACCTGGTCCAGCTTAACCAGATAGCCACGGCTGGTGCTTTTTTACTTTTAGGTGCTATTTTACAACATATTCTTTAAAAATTCATATCTCTAGTTCTACTGATAGGGTTTTTGTTGTCTTGGTCTTAGTGTGGGATCTTTTATGTAGTGTTTTCACTGTTTATACATTGCCTCTAAGTTAAGCCTGACTACTCTGTGCCAAGCTGCCAGGAGGTTGAGCACAGGTAAATTTGGGGTTTGCTTGTGCCTTATCTTGGCTAGGATTGTGGTTGCTGCTTGCCCAGGGTTCACACTCCAGTTAACAAGTAACTCACTTTTTACACCTAGTAAGCATAACGAGAAAGTGATAGGGAGGTAGGTAGGTTAGATCAGAAAGGTCAATGGTAATAATCTTATTTCGGAAACAGTTGGAAAATAAGGGTTTTTGAATACGTTCTGAAAGACATGAGGGAAGGGGGTTAGTTGTAAGGTTACCAGGGAGTGACTTTCAGAAAGCTGTAGTAACTCTTGTAAAAGGCTGGTCATGCACACCAAAACTGCAAGCTCCGAATTATTTGAAAAAGGAAAGCTAGGGGTGCGGAATATTTTTTTTTTAATGGATATGTTTGTATGATATTCAGATTTTTTTATATACTGAATTGTGTTCTGATACAGCAGTTTATACCATTATAAGTAGTAGATGTACACTTGACTGGTATCTGCAGATGTTTTTACAATTACTTTAAATATATTTTTAATAACACATTGAATAAAACATACACCTTGGCAACGTAATGTTGAATAATTTCTAGATAGTGAAGTGCCTTTGTGGTGTTACTTATATGTGGGGTCTTGAGTAAAATGCAGTATGACTGATGGTAGGTTCCATCACGAGCTAATAGAAGATAAGGGAAATCGCAGTTTATGTAGGTGTGGAAAAAAGTAATTTGAACTCAACCAAGGGAACCTTCTTGTTTTTACTTGATAATTTACCCTGTTCCATTGTGGTCCAAGGGTTACTCTCTATTTTTTAATACTGCTGAATGTTTCAAAACATCCTTTTGGCTGATAACAGCCCCCCGCTCATCAGGAGCAATTATGAATCTGTTGTAAGACACCCCTGAAGAAAGAACCATACATCTACCACATTGGTGTCTCCACTGCCCTGATGAACCAATGATAGGGCCCTTTCCTTCTATGGACTCTGCAAAGGCTCGAGATCCTTCTTGGCTCTGACTAGTGCTCCGTTTCCTAGCTTCCTCACGTGGCGCAAGTTAAGTCTGTCATTCAATTTCAAGATACTGTTTAGACAGGGACGGATAATTTGTTTGTGCCTGTTGGGACATTTTTGACTTCTCTTGTGCTCTTCTGAAAAGTATCTTTATTTACTAGGATCCCCAATGGGGTGCAAGATACCCTCCTGGAACCTGGTTCTAATGCCAACCCCCATCCCAACATCACCTAACTCAAAGTGAGGTGCAGCAGGAACTACACTTTAGATATCCTGATAAAGCTTCATTCAGTCAGTAACTGCCAATAATGAAGACGAGACAGATTCTCGGTTTATAAGATGCCAGGCAATTTCTCTGGATCAGACATGAAATAAATGACTTGCAGAGAGAGAAAAGAAGTCAGGAACTCAGCCGCTACTAAGAAGAAAAACGCAATGTTGCTTCATTAGGCTGTACCAGAAACTGGAGACTAGAGCTCAATTGCTTCTAGACAAGCACTGAACAGTCGAAATTTGCAAGTTTTGCAACAAATCCACCAAACAAAAGCAGCAATAGTGAGATGCCAGAAGAAATGCATTAAATTGCAGTGGAAAACTTCAAAGATTTCAGCTTTAATATATGCAGATCTCATGCGGGTCGGCCAGTTCGTACATCACTTTAAGAATAAGGAGACCTGGTAGAATAAAACATCTGGGATCTGTAATTGTAGGGAAAAACGATGCAATAACTCATATCTGTAGGTTGTGCCCTTCACTTTTAGAACAGTGTAAGATTTATTTTAAGCCACTGTTTAAGCAGAGAAATATTAGGAGTGTGGCTGAGTCTTTGAAATTTATCTTTACTTGTGAAACACTTTAAGCATTTATTGCTGTAGGAAATCAAATACAATTTTTTATAAATACTGTTAATTTGTAATGCTTTATTGATATTAATCTATACATGATGTTCAAAAGGACATTTGTCTAAATCATCTCATTAAAAATATTATACGGAGAAGCCTCAAAAAGGCAATGTGGTCTGTATGGCTTACATTAAATATCATTGTGGCATCTCAGTGAATTTATACTGTACAGTTTATTCAAAGTAATTACTTGGACGTGCATGCTGGAGGCTACAGGGAGGACAGCCAAACCCACAACCCCGTGTGTCCATCACCTGCGCTGGTTGGGCACCATAAAGCGAGCACTCCACTGATGAGGAGGTGAGGCTCTCGGATATAAGAAGATGTAGGCCAACCTTACTTTACTTACAGCTACTATCATATCATACATTTGTATGATAATGTATAAGTTTATTTCTGCGTGAGGGGTTTGGTGTGGGAAGTAGGTTTTGTAATGGTGACCTACCATGTGCATTTCTGTTATTTTTCTGTTTACATCTGCACAAGTCACATTTGACCTTAATTGTTGAACTGGGCAGACCGAACGACTAAGATACTAAACATTTACCTTTGAGCATGTTTGTGTCTATGTATTTATTAGTTTTCAAAATTCAGCAGTGATGTGTTGTAGTGCAATGGTTTATTGTGTGAATTCTTATATGGTTTTATAGCTGAATAAAGATTGATTTGATTGATTGAGAACCTAAACCACTGAACCTAGATGCGAACACTTTCTTCTGCATTGTTTTCTTTACAAAGGGGAGCTTGCAAGTTATTTCCTTAAGCATGAAGTGTTAAGTTAATATGCAGGCAGGAGCAATAACAACACTTCAATTAAATGATCATGATATGTACAGAAAGATCTTCGACATCGGCCCTTGCCTTCTCAACTACCACCCAAAAATATTATGATGTATTCTCCCCTGAGTATGCACATTATATTATATATGACCTATCTCACATCAGCCCTTGCAAGTACACAAAAGAAACATCCCATGTAATAAGAAAAGCAAAACAAATAATAGTAAAAAACGATAGACAGCAGCAGGATATTGAGTCGATACAAATAGTAGCTAAGAAATACAGACTTTAAACCATTCCGGTGAAGTTAGACTCTTGCAGACCACGATCTCAAATTCCTCTTCCATCAGTATATGGATTAATGCCAGTTCTATCCATCATGATCAGTCTGGTCATGCACCAAAACAAGAAAGTCATGCTTTTCTTAAACTGCAGTTGTAAGTTTTCCATTTAACCATGTGCCACGATTTCTGGACCGCCACTCAATCTTCCCTAAACCAGTGCACTTTTTGAATCCTCTAATGCCCATCATAATGATTCGTACTTTATCCCTCTCTGACTCCCTCAGGACCATCATGACTTTCATGGTCAGTCATTGAGGTCTACTCAAAGACAGCGGAATCAATTTTGTCTGTGATCCTCTCATTTGCATAGAAACAAACAAAGACAGTCCTTTGACACTATGAATTGGGATCGGCCCAATCCTCACTTGTAATGTGCTGCTCCATGAGACACCACCTGCCAAGTAAGCTCTAAAGACCACTTTATCATTTAGTTTAGTCTCTCCCCCAGCTCATTTGGCTATCGTCCACACAAAAGAGTATGCATGTGTTTGATGGTATCCTTCTAAGAATCAAGTTCATCTCCTCTGCATTACCTAATATGCCATTTGCCATCACCAATGCTTATGCCATTGGTGAAGTTGCCCGTCAAAATCTATGTAATAGCCCTAGTGGTCACTCCACTGACTGGACTTATCACCTTGTTGGTATGATACTCACTCAAAATCAAAACATAATGTAGCAGCACACATATCCGAAATAGCGTCATGATATCTATAGCCAACTTTTTCTGCAGTTATCATTGTACAACCACAAGAGACAATGACGGCTTATGCACAACATTAACGTTATCACTAGCCACACATTACACATCTTATCCTCAATACTGACCATCCATTTTCATTCATAAGAATGCCTGTCATGCTTATCTCTTCATATTGGTCTTCATCTGCATTCTAGCATGTGCCAATTGCACAATGTGCCACCCAACATAAATAGGAGCGACTAATTTTATTCCTCCAAATAATAATAATATGCACTAACTCATATTCCTTATGCCAAAATACATATCTTTCCCTTACCTGGCTTACTCTTCACAATCTTGTCTTCTACAGACTCCCAACCACTGTCAACCTTTCACACACACTATTCACCACATGGACTACTTCATCACCAAGACCACACAAACATTACATGGACTCCATACTAAATCTAGCCACACATGAATGTTCTAGAGTCTTGACACTCAAAGTACGGCCTGGGGCCGCATGTGACCCTCCTGACCTTTACATTCAGCCCCCTGGTTTTACAGCATCACTCAGCTGCTGTTTACTAGAGAGATTCTAACAATAAAAAATTTGTTGAAAAAATAGGCAAGCATTTATATAAAGGTTAATTTGTGTCAAAGAAAGGCAGTAACTATTGAGTCCTGCTCCACTTCACTTTATGAGCACTTTCAATTTTTAAAGTCATCTTATAGCAATAGTGTAAACATTTTAAAAAGTCACAAGTTCAAAAAGTGTATTTAATGAATAAGCCAATCCTTTTCACTCTAGTACATCTAATTATATGACTGCAATGAGTAGTATTATTTTAAAAGTGATGCTTTGCAAATAGGAATTTAGAAACATTAATTCTTCACCTCACCCTGACAACAATGGCCATAGTGAACTAGAGGCGAGTTAGTTGGTATGTGCATTATTTGGGTGACTTGGGTTCCTATTATACAAGTAAAAAATTATAACTTATTAAATCAAACACAGAAGAATGTGTTGTACAGCCCACATCCTGAAGTCCTGTATTTATAGATCCTCGTATATGTGATAATGAAGAGAAATGAGGGAAAGTGAAATTAAAATATTGCCTAGGATCACACAATTTGGTAATGTGGGGAAGCCAGGGATTAATCCCAGGTTTTCTGGCTTTATGTTGTGCATTTCAGCAAATAGATGTATATGCTTTGTTTCACCTACACCCACCTTACCACCAATGCCGTACCTACACACCCGCTACCCCGGCCCGATCGCACCCATCAGGCATCTATGCGGCCCTCGGTCACATCGCACACCACACCTTTTGGCCCCTGGGAGAAAAGTTTGCGAGTAGCCACGTTCTAGAGGGACAAGGGTCAAGTATTTTAAGGAATCCGCAGTGATGTTCTAACTCTAAATTTGACACTGTATTCTTAAACTCAATTCAACTCTGAAAGATGTAGCCCTTTAGTCCCCCCTAAGGGAACTCTCACATAAAGATCTTCTTCAAGAACAATAAATGGCAGACTCTATAGGTAATATCTATAGCGAAGCATCATGCTAATTGACAGGATTAATTTATGATCATTTCAAGCTACGAAAGCTAAACATTACCACTATATCACAAACATTCACTTACTAATAATGATGCTCTCAGATCACTTAGACTGGCATCTAATACCCTAATCAAGATAGTTTATCATCAAATGTGCCCTAAATATAACATTGTCTTTAAATGTTGCCTTTCATCTAATCTAAACCAGACCCCATATTTCCCTATAAACAAGTCTACAAAGTTTGGAACGGCGTCAGCCAGCCCATCAGAGAGTCAAATGGCCCTTGTCTTTGGATACAGGGTGCTCTCCTGCATGTATGTAATTTTGGCGACAATATGAACTAGATAAGGTATAGTAGGAACATTAATTTTGATTTCTTTTCCCAGCACCATTGCAATAGTTTGTTAAGTGCAGCTTCCAATCTGAAATCTAGGGCTTAGGCCCATGATGCCCCTTGAAATATGTGAATGTTAGAAATTGTGAAACAGCAAAACAGAAGGCTACGTTACGAGTGTGACTTAACTTTCGTCATGTTATCCTATGAACTCAAACATTTTCAATGGTAGACTTAACACAGTGCATGCAGCAAGCCATATGGGTAAGGAGGCATGTTTCACATTTTCAGAATCCCTATATTACATACTTTCCAATATGTCTGAGAGGTGGGCTTTTCACCAGCATAGCAACGTATAACAAAGCAGAATGTTTACAAGGCATGAGTAGAGGGAGCTGCACATGTATTCAGCAACATGCACAAAGGAGAGGGCAATGCATTCCTAGGCTTGCTACACTGTGGATGTGTTTCAAGGCTTGCGTTGCTTTTTTAAGTCATATATTTTTCCTCTGTAAACATTCTAAAGGACAGCATCTGTGTCTGAGGATGGCCTGCTATGAAAGATCTGCTGTCACATTTTGTCACTGTTGCTTCCACTGTACGGTGGTTTCTTTATTTCATGTATATATTTGTGGAATTTCTTATAGGCTTTTTAACAAAGCGCTTTACAATAATTAATAAGACAGGACGATTGCAAATCGAAAATAATGAACAAGACCGGAGATGGCATTTTTGTTTCAAGTTCAGTTTGGCACTTAACAGACCACAAGACAACAATGATATGAACAGACTATATGCGATTATGATATTATGAACTTTGAACTTATGACTACATGGCCTGAGTATCAATACCGGATGCCTTGGAAACCCCCTGTTCTACCAAATATGAAAGGGCAAACAAAGTGTTGTCAAAACCGAACTGATTGTCAAGTGCTGACCGTACACAATTGTCCAGCAATGAAAGGATTGTACTGAAGATAAACTATTAAAGAGAAAACAGGTGTTTCTCACTTAGCACTTACATAGTTCTAGAACTTTTGTTTTAAGATGACTTGTGATTAAAAAACTAATATTACAGGTATCCACAGTCATTCAAACAAAATATTAGTCACAACAGGGTTTAGAGCTCACACCCATATTTAGAGTACTTTATGACACCAATACATATCGAGTTCAAAAGAGCAACAAGTGTATCTCTGAGTCTGGGGCGCTCAGCAACAATTATATCTATTTGGTGAAAACCGGTTGCTTGAATATAATAATTTCCCAAAACAGTCTCCTCAAGCAGAGAGAACATTGTTCTTAATAGGTGAATCCACACCAGAGGTAGCCGAGGAATCCAATACAGCTAAGGAATGGAACCAGGATAAAAGAGCCGATAACAGCCCGCCAATATGTCGTGGCCACATACAGCAGTAAATACTAGCAGCACAAAGATGGCAGTACCCAAAAAACAAAAACAATGTAATTTGTCATGTAGAATTGTACACCATGTTTAATAAAATGTGAATCACCTAGGTTTATTGTAACAATTATTTTATATACTGACAACCCAGTGTTTACAAAATGGTGCATAAGAAGACACTGACCCCTGCAAAATGAAGCCTGAGACCCAAATAGTCCCAAGAGAAATACAAGCACCAGGAGCAAAACAGTAACATGAGAAAGCAAGGACTGGGTACTCATCAGGGTTGTCCCCTCTCCCCGTTACTATTGCTTCTAGCCATGGAACCGTAAGCTGACTCCTTAAAACAATCTACTTCTATTAAGGGTATTTCTCTTCCGACAGGTGAATCCAAAATTTATCTCTACGCAGATGATATTCTTCTTACACTCACAGATCTCTCCACCTCTTTACCATCTGTGTTAAAAATAATAGATGACTTCTCCTCCCTTTCTGGGTACAAAATTAATTGGAATAAAAGCAAGCGCTGCCCATCTCGAATGGGACCACAATAGCATCCATTCAAGGTTTTATCTTTCAATGGAAATCTTCTCATCTCAAAAATTTCGTCATACTAGTGAACAAAGGTCTAGAGGGTATGGTTATGGATAACCTCAATCCCCTCATTGCTCAATTGCAATGTGATTTTGAAAAATGGAAGGCATTGGGTCTCTCAATGTGGGGCAGGGTTCAAGCCGTGAAAATGGTTACTCTCGCTCATTTCCTTTATGTCCTCTGCATGCTCCCTATTCAGGTCCCTTTAACCACGTTACATTCAATTGATTCGAGATAAAATCTTTTATATGGAACTCTGCTAAACCCCGTCTCTCTGCTTCAAAACTAAAGGCTCATCGCTCCTATAGAGGAATAGGTCTACCCTCAGTGGAACATTATGCTTTGGCATTACAGCTTTCTCAAATGTCATACATGCTTTCACATTTATCGTGTGTGCACAGTGGGTACATCTTGAACACTACCTTTCATTAACAAAAGCAGGTCTTTCTGTTTTATACGGCTCTGAATCTCGTCCCCGAGACTCCACTAATCCAATTTTGTTGGCTATGCGCGCTGCTTGGCAAAGAGCACACTGCTTACTGGGCTCACATCCTAGTCTCCATAGGAAAGCACCATTATGGAATAATTCTGCAATTCGCATTAATAGAAAATCAATATTTTGGCCTATTTGGAAAACAGCAGGTGTTTCCACCCTAGATCAACTTTTTTCAAACTGTGATATTAAATCATTTATCCAACTGCAGGAAGAATTTCCTTTGCCTGATATTCAACTTTCAAAATTCAACCAGTTACGACAATCCTTACGGAGAAGTCTAGGACCTCCACCATGGCTCTTGCCCGACTCACCAATTGTGACATATCTCCACACTTGGGGTAAGATGAAAGGAACTACATCTGGCTTCTACCAAACTCTCACGTCGCATCTTTTTTCTCAACCCTTATCGTAAACTTTACGTACAAAATGGCAAACCTTATTATCAGTCTCTTATACCGATGACGAATGGTCTGACATTCTAAGTAATCTCAATAAGGGTGCACGTGAAGCATGATTGAAATTTGCTTATTCAAGATTTTACATGATTGGCACTGGTCACCAACAAAGCTGCATAAAGCTGGCTTGCTTCCCCATTCTAATTGCTGCATTTCTCATATCATCTGTGGATGTTCAGTGATCCAACCCTTTTGGAATTAAATAGGTAATACCTTACGTTCCATGATGCCTCTACAAATTACACTTTTGCATGCTACAATTTTTCTGCATGATACACGTGAATCACAATCACTTTCTAAACCACAAGTCCGACTCTTACACACAGCCTTAGCTACAGCCAAAATCTGTATATTACTGCAATGGAAATCGCCTCAACCACCATCACAAGAAACATGGATGGTGGCCATAATCCAAACAGCTTCCTACAAACATATTATAAACAACATACAGGATCAACCTGATCTCTTTCTTCGAGTATGGTCACCTTTTCAACCATCAAATACCGATGCTAAAGTTAATGACGCATCTACGCAGTAATTTAATTTCTATTTCCTCTTACTCTCACTCATTATTCATTATTGGTGGTAATAAATCCTAATACGCATTGTATTTATCTACTGCTTATTGTTGTTTTTAATAGCTACTCGCCAAAGCATTTACATGTAATTCTGTATCTTTTAATAAATATATATTTATACATGTGTGCTTCTCTGCTTACACTTTGATTCTGCACAATATACCTATTGGTTTCATTTATTGTGTGCACATTTCTCTATATTATCCATTTCATTATCTTTTTCTATTCGTGTCTCGTAATTTCTTTTCCTACTTCATCTCCCCTGGCTCTGTAACAATAGTATACTGTAGTATAATGTAATTTATTTAATTTTGTCTCAATCAAAGAATAATACTTTTTCTCTTTCTTTGAATCAGCATAATTACTTTGTTATGAGTGTCTTCTTCTTTTCCTTGGAACATACTTATATTGCATTATGGTTCACATTTGTACATTTTTCGCTTATCGCTTTCTTTTGTAATCCCTTCTTTACGTCCCTTTCTCTTCCCCCCTTCTCTTAATTCCATCATTTATGGCCTCAATATAAATCCAAATATTTGTCTTTGCATTTATATGTTTATTTATTAAATTATATAATATGATTAATTATTCCGAAAGTTTTACTATATGCTTATATATAACAGTTTTCCTATATAGTTATTGTGTGACAATGCATACAGGTATTATAATATATATATATATATATTTTTATTATATACATTTCGATAAAAAACTTGAAACACAAAAAAGAAAGCAAGAATTGTTAGTCCAACATAAGAAGGTAACAGCAAAAGGTAAGAGAGAACAAACATTTTGCCAGCAGAGACTGGAAACATAAAGCCTGATATTGAAAATCTCCATGGCCGGATGTGTTACTGCACAGGTCCACCAGACAATATGATGCATGGGAATAACTACTTCCTCACTTTTTTTCTTCTTCGCCGATTTATGAAAACCCCCATTGTCATACAGCCATTTTATTCACACTCAAAACAAGATAGACAAGGTAAACTTGCCTTTGTACAACCATCACAGACACTTACACCATACAGAAGAAAGTAAAAACAGAAAGGCGCGCAGCAATCTCAGAACGGGGCCGTTCAAGGAAGACAAAGAAAGCCGAACCTTTTCAGGGACACGAACAACAACTACAAGACATGACTGGACTAATAATTGAGTCAAGAAAATCATTTTGTAGAAAACGTTAACAAGACAAAGTATGAATGCCGTTTGAGGGATTCATAAATGCACATCAAACAGATGTGAGGCTATAACTGTGCATTTGAACATAATTAGTTTTTAATTGCTATTTAACTGTCAGGGCTGTTTACAGAGACAATAATTTTCTTTTTTAGGATTATTACTTTCATCTAAAACTACTACTCAAGTAAACAAAAAAGTACAGTAAAACGTGCTATGATAACTTCTGTTAACGTTCCTCTTTCTTTTACAAACTATTTAGCCTGGAAGGAAATACAAGGCATATACATAAGAAATATCTCACCAATGTGTTTCTTGTGATCATGTGTTACCATAAAAAATTCAAAATGCTAAATCTATGGCTGGAAATGTCTGCACACATCGGTTTTTATGCCTATTCCTAGGCATTCATTTATTCCTAATTGCAATTCAACAACTCCGGATGGAGATGTATGCATAGAAGTACAAGTGCGGGTCCCCATATCCTTACATGAGCGGCTCGGGTAAAACGCAACTGAAAATATCACCGTAAAGTTACAGTGGATGGATTGTAGGTGTAAATCTAACAAAATGTTGTTCTATGTAATGTAGGCCAAGATTTCCGCCTAGGTTATGTAGGGCTACAAACTGAAAAGAATAGGGAAACACTCATCAAATGAAGAAAAAAATACACACCTGTCAAAACAGTACTTTGGAGAGCACATAAATATAGAGTGCACACCATGGGCTGTGCCTTCTTCCCCTTGTGATGTGAGACGCTAGCAAGCCACACATTGGCTACAGAGGTGGATGCGTGACTCAGCATGTTTGTTATGCAATGTTGTGTGATGTGTCTTTTAATGTACGCCAAGTAGTATTAGATGTTAGGAGTCATCCGTGTATAATACATTACAACTTACACATTTGTATCTTTTTACGTACGTCCATCTGTATGTGCATATTTTTAGCATGTGCCTCATATAGGTGTACGAAATGACTCATTTTTTGTCATTGTCCAACACTTTATGCACATCTTGCATTTGCTAGCTTTAGACTCCGGTGCACTTTACCACTGCTAAAAGCACAGTAAAGTGCGTGTGTCTTCTCTAAAACATGTGTGTACAATGGAACTTTATATTTGGCCTAAATAACTTCCCTAACAGTCCATTTGGAAAGGGAAGACCACTCGGTCCCCCCGAACGTATGGATGGGTGCCCCGATCTCCCCGGGAAACCGTTGTGGGCGGGGGACGTGTTTCGGCTGGTATGCCCAAAGCGGCGTAGCCGGGGCACGCCCTTCCCGCCCAGAAGGGGTTGTCCTAGACACTAGCCCGGAAGTCCGCGCACGGATGGGCGTACCTGAGGCGGGCCACCGCCCTCCCGCAGACGGATAAATAGAGCGGGAATCCAACGAAGCTTCCTCTTGTTCCAGTGCTCGGAAGGCTGCACCACTCGTCGCTCGTGAGCCCTCGAAGGAACAAGCGGCAATTTTGAGAACTTGTAATCTTTGTTGTTTCTCTTTCAGTGTCAGGCGTGTAGAAGCTCTAGTACCTTGTGGATCGAGTTGGACGGAGTAACCAAGATATGTCTGGCAAGAAAGCGGGAAAGAGCTCCAAGATGGAGAAGATGCTACGCACCCTTGTGAACCGAGTAGCGGTGATGGACCGAAAAATAGGTAAAGTGGATGCGATCGGTCGGGGCTTAGCGGATGTTAAGAAGCAGATAGCAGCGCAGAACAACCTCTCGGGCGGCCTAACTAAGTTATAGGGCCGGCCTTGCCGGATGTCGCCCCAGAGGGTAGGGGGAAGAGGATTAAGAGGAGGGCGGGTTCCAGGGAAGGCCCAGCCCCAGAGGTGCCCCCAATGAGCCCGGGCGCAGTCAACCCAGTCGCACCGGTAGATAGCCCGGTACCAGGTCCGGACGTGGGTTTACCAATCCCTGTAGTAATAACGCCAGTTGAGGATGACCAGATGCCCCCAGAACTGGCCCTCCAGTTAGCGGCAGTGTTACCCTGGTTAAAGAAGAAAGCAGGGGGAACAGTGGCTGCCGGGGATCCGGCCGAGGAAGCCAGACTAATAATCGAGTAGTTACGGCAGTCAAGGGAGGCCGGGACGGCGAATGTTTCTTATATTCTCCCACAGGTAGCAACGGGGGTCACAACGGATGGTCGAGCGAAGACAGTGGACACGGCGATTGAACCCGGTAAGAGCCCATTGCCATTGGTGGGGGAGAGTTCAGTACCTTCAAGGCGGGAAAGGTTGTCTCAGCACATTCCGGCGGCCACGAAGGAAATGATATGGGGGGACAAATATATTCATATGTTTTCACTGTTGACCGACCATCGTGAGATAGAATATGCAAAGACCCAGAAAGATTTGTGGCACCCTAGCGTATGGCGGGCCAAGATGGCGGAATTTAGGGTCGATGAGACCATGGTAAACTGGGTCAAGGCCTTTTCTATTTTTACGGCAGTAATGGGGGAGCGTAAACCTGAAGTTTTGCCCGAATTATCATGTTACCAGAACAGGATCATGAATTTTTATCCAATGTACGGGGGGAACGAATGGAAGGGTTATGACGTTAACTTTCGAAAAGCAAAAGAGTTTAACGAGGCTTTAACATGGGATTGTCTGGACACGGTGTCGTGGCATAATCAGCTTTTGCCGGGACCGGCAGGTACGTTGGCGCGAAGCATGAGCGGGTCTGGGACATTCCAGCAGAGACCGGCACAGCCCTTTCGGGCGAGCACCGGGGGGGAGCCACAACCCACCAAGACCGGCGGGAATGGAGGCAAGCGTGGGGTTTGTTGGGGTTTCAACAAAGGAAACTGTAACAGGCCTCAAGGAACATGTAGATTCCGGCATGCTTGTTCGGGCTGTGGGAACTCCTCACACCCAGAACTTAGCTGTAGATCCAAGTCCAGTAGTGCGGGAGGAAAGGGGGGATCCAAGCAGGATTGAAGTGGTGCCTGGGAAGCAAACATCTTCACCCATCGATATCTTGGCTTTGACCCCCTGGCTGAACCAATACCCAGATCATGTATCCGCCGGGATTTTGAGGAATGGCTTTCTGTACGGCTTCAACATCCCGGCGGGGAATTTTCGGGGGAGCCCCTTCTGTAAGAATCAACTATCTGTTCAGCATAACCAGGCGGTAGCCGCCAAGAAAATTGCGAAAGAGGTCAGCTTGGGACGGGTAGCGGGGCCGTTTGCCTGCCCGCCAGTTGCGGACTTTGTGTGTTCACCTCTAGGATTGGTTCCGAAGAAGGACCCGGGGGAGTATAGACTCATTCACAATCTGTCGGCCCCGAAGGTGGCCTCGGTGAATGAAGCTATTGACCCTGAGGTATGTTCAGTTCGATACGCATCGTTCGACGATGCCGTCGATCTACTGAATCGCCTGGGCCCCGGTGCCTTGATGGCGAAATCAGACATCGAGTCGGCATTCAGGTTGCTCCCGGTACACCCCCGGGACCAGCGCTTGCTGAGATTCACGTTCCAAGGGAGGTATTACATGGATAAATGCATGCCCATGGGTTGTTCAATTTCATGTGCCTATTTTGAAATGTTTAGCTCCTTTTTGGAATGGGCGTTCACCGAGGCCACTGGGCATAGACAGGTGATGCACTATTTAGATGACTTCCTTTTCTTGGGACCAGCAGACACTACGGAATGTGCACAAACACTGCAGGACTTCTGCACACTCATGCGGGAGTTTGGGGTCCCATTGGCACCAGGTAAGACAGTGGGGCCATCTACCTCACTGGAATTTCTGGGTATTGAGCTCGACACAGTGGAGGGGTGCTTCCGTCTGCCAATGGAGAAGATGGCCAAGTTCAGGGCTTCCTTAATACAATGTCTCGGTAGGGACAAGGTGACCCTACACCAGTTACAACAAACAGTGGGCCAGCTTAATTTTGCCCTAAAAGTGATACCGATGGCTCGCCCCTTCTCACGTTCCATTGCACAAGCGATGGTAGGCCTCAAGGAGGGACACCACCGCACGAGACTGTTGGCAGAGGTTCGCCAGGACATGCGCATTTGGTTGGCATTCCTGGCGGACTTCAACGGTCGAGTGGCGTGGAACAAACCCCCGGCATCGTCTGGCGAACTGGGTTTGTGGACCGACTCAGCTGGGAGTGTGGGATTCGGCGCAATCTTTGGTAACCGATGGTCAGCACAAGTATGGCCGACGTAGTGGCACTCCAGTGGCGTAACAGGTAACAGTGGTTTCTTGGAGCTATTTCCCATTTGGGTGGCTCTGTTGGCATGGCCGGAAGACTTTAGGGACCGCTCCGTGGTGTTTTGGTCAGGCAACATGAAGGTGGTCGAGTGCATTAATCACCAGGCAGCACGACTGTTGAATGAAATGGTATTGCGATGCATGAGATTGAATGTACAATTCAGGGCAAAACATGTGCCGGGTGTACTGAATAATGCAGCTGATGCACTCTCTCGTTCACACATGCAGGCTTTCAGGGGTTATCTAACCACAGCGGGACTAGTGGCGGCACCGTTCCCCGAAGCACTATGGCAGATCGGTGCCCCGGATTACAAGACCTCGTGGCAGCCAGCTTAGCACCCAGGACGAGGAAAGCTTATGAGGGAGCAAGTGGTATGGGTTGTGGGCCACTCATACGTGAGGCGCGCCGGGGACGTATTCATGGCAGGTGACGCGACTCATGCATCTGGGGAATACGGGTTCAGATTGACCTTCCATGGGAAGGGAGGCCTCTGCTTTGACCAATTTCAAGCCTTTGTGGAGGGACTCTTAGGGCGGCAAAGGTCACCGCCATCTGTAATCATAGTGCACCTGGGAGGCAATGACTTGGTAAGACTGGGGAGACGGGTGTTAGTTGAACACATATTGTTGGCAGTCAGCTGGTTGGCGAAGAGGCTCCCGGGGTGTACAATTGCATGGTCCCATATGATCCCCAGGAAAATCTGGCGGGGGGGTATCTCTGTAACGGCGTTGAACCACTCAGTAAAGAGGGTCAACAACAAAATTGGGAAGTTGTTTCGCTCCGCGCATTTGCAAAGCATTCCCCATGGGTGTATTCGGGGCGATCATTGTTACTTGAATGATAGGGTTCACCTGTCCAGGGCGGGGAATGATTTACTCATAGGCGACTTCATAGCATGGCTAGTGGGATTGAGGAGACATGACCTTTAGGAGGTGTGGGGGGCCGGATAGTCGGTCAACTATCCGGCCTGTGGCGGTAAGGTCATGATCGGTGAGCAATGATTTCAAGGTCCCTAGGGGGGGCGCCACCCAGTATGGATGGGAGCGCCCGGGGGGAGGCGGCCATTGGCCCCTCCCACGGGGAGGCAGCACTCACTACAAATGGGTCGCCTAGGGGGAGACGGCCATAGGCCCCTCCCAGGGAGAAGACGGCTATATGCCCCTCCTACGAATTTCCCGGGGGCCGGATATCTGCTCCGGCGGAAGAGAGTGTGGGGAAGGGGGGGGGGGGGGGGAGTCCACGCTGTCCTTCTTACGGATACCTCACACGGGAACTCGGACGACCTTTAGGAAGGCGTCGAGTGAAAGGGGGCCCCCACGACAAGGGAAGTTACAGTTGGCAACGAGGGTAAAGTCCTCTGCGCATGCGCCACTCACACCGTGAGGGCGGGAATTTGGTAGTAGGGATCTGACACCGATTAAGACCTTGCCGTTGGCCCTTAATGCTAGGATGTACAATTTTATTTTAGAATGTTATGTATTTTCAGGATGCTAGACTCGGCTAGGAAACCTTTGTATTAGAGATCTGTTAAGGTTAGCCAAATAACTTGTCTTCATCAAATTGTAATGGAAGTAAAATTGTACATAATTCATGAAACGTTTTAATTTAAAGTTTTAAATTTTG
This sequence comes from Lissotriton vulgaris, assembly GCF_964263255.1. Taxonomy (NCBI): domain Eukaryota; kingdom Metazoa; phylum Chordata; class Amphibia; order Caudata; family Salamandridae; genus Lissotriton; species Lissotriton vulgaris. The sequence goes on along the minus strand of NC_141685.1, from coordinate 1,511,707,413 downwards.
TTTCATATTTTAATAAATACGGCCGGGGGGGTAACTCCCCCCCACCTTCCAAAAGTTCGAACTTGTGTCTGTCTCCTCCCATGGGGAATTGTGTTGGGAGGGGGTGGCGGGCATCCCGGCCCATATGGAAAGGGAAGACCACTCGGTCCCCCCGAACGTATGGATGGGTGCCCCGATCCCCCCGGGAAACCTTTGTGGGCGGGGGCGTGTTTCGGCTGGTATGCCCAAAGCGGCGTAGCCGGGGCACGCCCTTCCCGCCCAGAAGGGCGTTGTCCTAGACACCCGCCCTCGAAGGAACAAGCGGCAATTTTGACCCACCCACCAGCCCCTTTTGCAATGTTTTTTGTTTAAATAAAGTAATTGTTGGTGATATTCGAATGTATTAAAAAAGATAGTCACTTTTGCATCATGGATGTATGCCTTTGATTGAATAAATGTTTTTAGGACTTTTTCCCTTAGTAGAAAAGTAAAGGAATGTATCAAATAATAAAATTGTCTTGTGCTTTAGGACTTTTTTCCTTTGTAGCAATGTCAAAGTTGATGAATTGTCAAGCTGTTGCAGATTAGGCGTATTTTCTTTCCTTAGTAGGTAAAACAACTGTCGTATTTATTTTGGTCGGGCGGTAAGGTCATGATCGGTGAACAGTGATTTCAAGGTCCCTAGGGGGTGCGCCACCCAGTACGGATGGGAGCGCCCGGGGGGAGGCGGCCATTGGCCCCTCCCACGGGGAGGCGGCACCCACTACGAATGGGTCACCTAGGGGGAGACGGCCATAGGCCCCTCCCAGGGGGGAGACGGCTATATGCCCCTCCTACGAATTTCCTGGGGGCCCGATATCCGCTCCGGCGGAAGAGAGTGTGGGGAAGGGGGGGGAGTCCACGCTGTCCTTCTTACGGATACCTCACACGGGAACTCGGACGACCTTTAAGAAGGCGTTGAGTGAAAGGGGGCCCCCACGATAAGGGAAGTTACAGTTGGCAACGAGGGTAAAGTCCTCTGCGCATGCGCCACTCACACCGTGAGGGCGGGAATTTGGTAGTAGGGATCTGACACCGGTTAAGACCTTGCCGTTGGCCCTTAATGCTAGGATGTACAATTTTATTTTAGAATGTTATGCATTTTCAGGATGCTAGACTCGGCTAGGAAACCTTTGTATTAGAGATCTGTTAAGGTTAGCCAAAGAACTTGTCTTCATCAAAATGTAATGGAAGTAGAATTGTACATAATTCATGAAACGTTTTAATTTAAAGTTTTACATTTTGTTTCATATTTTAATAAATACGGCCGGGGGGGTAACTCCCCCCCGCCTTCCAAAAGTTCGAACTTGTGTCTGTCTCCTCCCATGGGGAATTGGTGTTGGGAGGGGGTGGCGGGCATCCCGGCCCATAGTAAATAGCGCATTAGTGCATTTATGCCATGAAAAGTAAAATGTCACATGTGGGCTGCAGTGTGTATTTACATCACTAACACATAAGACTTAAATATGTGTCTGCCAGGAGCACCACTGTGCTTTGACCAGGCTGTAGTTCATATTGGGGTTTGTACGACCTCACAGTGAACTAAAACCCAAATGCATTTTACCTTGTGCCATAAAAAAACATTTGTTATGAAAACAGCAGCAAGAACCACTAAATGTTATGGGTACGAGGTACTTTCAGAGTCAGGGATGTCATAAGTTCTTAGTACCAAGTGCAATACCAGAATTAGATCTTGGAATGTACAGACTATATATGACACAGAAAGGCCAGCTCAAGTAGAATCTGAGATGAGGCGCTACAACCTACACATCCTGGCGGTCAGCGAAAGTAGGTGGCTTGGATTTGGCAAAATGAGAAGTACCACAGGAGAGAACTGTACTGTACTCACAAAGGGACGATGACCAATATTACAAAAGAGTAGCCACCATCCTGATTAAGGGGTCACAGAAGTGCCTAAAATGAGTGGAAAACAGCCAATAGTAGACTCTTGAAAATCCAGGTTAAAAGTCAGTCATATGAATACCATCATTATCCAGTGTTATGCTTACACAAATGATACAGAGGAAACAGCCTAGGACATATTCTACAGCAGATGCAAGCTGATCTTGAAGCTGTGCCGAACCAAGACCTGAGGATTGTGAGGGGGGTTTTGAATTCTAAAGTGGGAAATGACAAAACGAACCATGACAGAGCCATGTGAAAAAAACGTTGTGATACAATGAATGACAATGGAGGAAGATTGGAATTTTGAACCACAAATGATCTGGTCATATGAGGGACTCTCTTCCCCTAGCTTGCTAGTTACAAACTAACTAGGTGCTCACCTAGCGGCAGAGACAGAAATAAGAGTTATCACCTGATGATAAGCAGCAACTGGAGATGCTCACTGCAAGATGTCAGAGTGAGAAGGGGAGCAGACATTGGCAATGATCACCATATCTTGTGAAGCTAAACTTCAGAAATACAGAACTCAAACCATCAGGGTGGTTGCACTTCGATGTGGCAAAATTACAGTACACCAAAAAGGCATTTGTCTTACAAATCAAAAACAGGCTCCAACTCCTTGCAGACATGGAAGATTAGTCTAAGCCAGCTGCAGATGCAGTCAACAAGAAATGGAAACAGGTCTCTTCAAAATATATGTAGAGCAGTGAAGCATACCTGTGAAATAAGCCAATAAAGGGGAAAGAATGGCTAAGGCAAAGCAAATGGCTAGCTATGGAAGACATGAGGATAGCAACAACAGACTGCAGCAGAAGTACAAGCAACAGTACATAGAAACAAGTAGAGCTGTCAAAAGAATCATAAGAGCAGACAAGTGAGCGTACATGGATAACTGTGCCAGAAAAGCAGAGTACACAGCCAGTAGAGGAGAACAGGGGAAGGTCTACAAGATCACAAGGATAGTTAGTGGCAAGGCTTGTGCAACACAGAACACCCCAATCATGGACAAGCAAGGCAAACTACTCACAACAAAGAAAGAGCAGGAAGCATGCTGGGAAAATCACTTCAAAGAAGTATTGATCAGTACTGATAAGTGAAGCTGACATCCAAGAAGCAGAGACAGTCTTGGGAGTAAACAGAGCCCCACCACAGAAAGAAGAAACCATCACTGCCATTCAATCTCACAAGAACAAAAACACTCCTGGCCATGACAATCTGAATGCAGAAATGTTTAGGGCAGACCCTGAAATATCAGCCAAAATCCTCAAACTACTGTTTACATCGATATGGGAGGATAAGAAGGTACCGCTGACTGGAACCAAGGTTATCATCACCAATATTCCAAAGAAGGGAGCATTAACGAACTGTAACAACTGGTGTGGAATTACCCTTCTGTCAGTCCTGAGTCAAAACGTGGTGAAAATCATTATACAGCACAAATCTGATGGCGTGGACAAGCAGTTATTAAACAACAGACCAGGTTCCGCAAAGGTAGAGGTTGTCTTGATCAGATCCTACCTCTACACAACATCATCGAGTGGGAGAGACCGGTATCAACGTCATTGATTTTGAGAAAAACTTTGACAGTATCCACTGTGCCAGTCAGGTGTATATTGAGAGCCTATGACATACGGCAGCAGGTAGTTCACCTCATAAAGAGCTTCTACGATAATTTTACCTACAAGATGGGAAAACGTGAGTATAGATTTCAGGTCCGGATCGAAATTGCATGATGTCAGTATTGCTCTTCAACCTTATCATCGACTGGGCAAGGAGAGGCAAAACAGAAGACAAAGCCACAGACATCAGATGGACTTTATTCTCTACACTGGAGGACCTTGGCTATAGATATTACCTATCTTTGTTCTCTCACACACCAACATATACAGAAAAAGTCATCTTGATTCATCATCTATGCACAGCAAGTGGGCCTGAATGAAGATCAGCATAAAGAAATCAGAAGTCATGCCTCTCAACATCCTAAACCCTTCACCAATAAAGATGGATATAGAGGACCTAGTAATGACTGGAGTTCACTTATTTAGTCAGTACTATTGGATATGATAGAGAGGCAGGCAGTAACATCAGGACCAGACTGTACAAGGCAAGGAATGCCTTCAGGATGCTGAACAATGTGTTGTGTGGAGGTCATATCAGTAAAGCACCAACACCAAGCTGAGGCTTTATCGGAGCTGCGTTCTGTCCACACTCTAAAATGGATTAGAATGCCGAAAGATGCCAAAAAACAACAACACCAAACTGTCACCTTTCCACACCAGTAACCTGAGACGAATCATGTGTATTTTCTGGCCATGAACCAGATACAAGCAACAGATCATAGACACATCATTATGAAAAGAAGATGGAGATTGATAGAACACACCATCAGAAGAGAACAAGACTCCATCACCAGAACAGATCTTCACTGGACCTCTGAAGGCAAATAAAGAAAGGCAGGCCAAAGAAAACTTGGAGAGGAACTGTGGAAACCGAAATAAAAACCATTAACCGTAGCTGGGGCACCAGGCAGAACCTTGCTCAAGACAGACAGAAGTAGAGGTCCTTCGCTGCTGCCCAACATGCCAGCAGCATAATGGTCACTGCCGATGAATTGGAGAAGCTTCCCTGGCATCGCCAAATGAAAAGAGATAGTGCTAAAGTTGCTTTTTGTTCTGCCAACAGTTTCTGTCCACTCCCAGATAGGTAAACCTTGCTAACTGACCATCAATTATCACCCATTGACCTTTTGTGGCACCAGAGGCTATCCTCTGAGCCATGGTCACTAACCTTCCCAGTCAAGGATATATATTCCCTCTTCGGAGTTGTGATTAGTGGCAAAACAGCTGCCCATGACCATTGTGAATGACCCACTGTTTTCAGTGAGTGGGTTGACCAAGTGGGGAGACTAAACTGGAGTCCGTTGAGGTGCCTAGCCCGCTGGTGTCACCCAGCTCCTCGTACCAGTTCTCATCCAGTAAACATTGGGCAATGTCATCAATGGGGTCAATGGCCTCATATTCAGCATCCTCCTCAAACTCAACAAAAAACCGAGGTACTGTATTAAAGCATGAAGGCTGTATTGGCTTGAGCGGCATCAGTTTCAGAGTCAGAAATGATAATAGCTTCATGCTCATTGTGCGGCATCAGAGATATCGGCAATGGTATTGAGAGACCAAGACCGGTGAGGGTAGCCACAATGGGGCTCAGGACTGAAGTTGGTCTGGATCCAGAGGTGGATCCAGAGGGCTCAACCGGCATAAGAGGAGTGTCTGACAAATGTAATTCAGGTGGGATGACCCTTGGCTCTTTGAGGTCAGAAGGTGATCCAGAGGGAGTTGCTTGCCCAGAGATATGAGCTATTGCTTCATAGAACACCTGAAGCTGGACAGGGGTTGGTCCAAAGAACTGCGGAGGCATGGAGAGGGAGTCACTACCATCTCCACAGGTGATGTGTGGGGCCTAGAGGCACTGGGAAGGGCCTACACTCCTTCAGGGGACTTGGAAGGACACAGTGAACTTGAGCGAGGCTTCGGCTTCTTCTTTTTTGACTTATCCAATGGTGACTTCGACTTGAGGACGAACAGTCTCAGGAATGGCTCCGGGAGTGGGCCTGAGGTCATCCACAGGACCGAGACCATCAAGAGAGCGGGAACTATGCAGGGTTTTATGTTGCCACGCCCTGAGGACCTCAGAGACCTCTCCCGAATTGCATTCTAGAGCATTGTAACAATCCAAATAGGACTTTGGAGGCTTGGGGAGGAGGGTCACGTAGTCCCTATCCCCTTTGTGAGTTCTGCCTCGGTGGGCTCCCTGGGGCGTACGATTATTAAATGTGCCCCGGCCACCATTTTTTTCTTTTTCAATCCTACGATAGTCTTGCAGGATTGCAACTGCTTTTACAATTTTTCCTTTATTGGCTTCAGGGGTGTCCCTCTGAATTTCTCCTTTATGGGGCCTAGAGGGTCAGGGTATCCCTAAGTCCCCAAGCCCTGTAATGGCAACCAGGAAAATGTTTCTCAAGTTGCTGGCAGCCAATCATAGCACTCGCTCCTTTCGCGGGAGTGGGATGGCCCAAGGGAAATAAAGCTCCCTGGGAAAATCAGAATGCTCCAGTTTTAAACTAGCGCTCCCGTAAGACTCTCATGTACCCAACTGCCAGATATACAATTATTTTTTACCCTCAATTTCTCAAAAACTACTGAACAGATTTCCACAAAATCACCAAATGCACAATCTGTGGACCAGATTCTACCTTCCTGCCAAATTAGGTGTAATTCCATTCAGCAGTTTTTGCTGTAAACCACCTTAAAGAAGCCTATAGAAAATGCATGGAGATTTTAAGTTTTGGGATCCCTTTTTACTCACCCCCACTTGACAGATCACCTCTGAAAGTTTCTACGAAGGCGCTGAGGTAGATGAACATTTTTGGGGGGAATTTTTGTGAATATTCGTCAAACGGGACACCGTTAAAACCAAAATTGCTGTACAGAATTACATCAAACTTGGCAAAAAGCTAGACCTTGGTCCAGAAAGTGTGCTTTTTGTTATCTAATGTCAATCCATTCAGTAGTGTTTGAAAAATGAAGGTTCAAAATATTTGTATATTTCATGCCGCAGAGGATCCGCAGATCTAACAGATCCAAAGATAGATCTAATTGGCTGCCACCACATCAGCCAAGATATGACAGCAGACATCTTAGGACACAGGAACTCAGTCCTACAAAAATGTTATAAACACAGAGGCTGGCAGAACATCTTAAGCCCACTTCCAAGAGTTCAGTACTGGGGTGTCACCTCTTGGCAGGGTAGACTCACAGTTGGCAGAGTCCAGGTGCAGGTGCTAGGTTGTTGTAAGCCGGTTGTACCCCTGAGGGTTCAGATCAGGAGGCCACACAACTAGCCCTTGGTGTCACCTGAGGTTCTGGGTTTAAGAGACGCAGGTCCAGTTCTTCTCACCCAGGCAAACGGTCAGTACAGCAGGGAAGCAGTCCTTTCAGCAGCACAGCAGTCCTTCCTGGCAGAGTATTCACAGGTCTAGAAGTGTACTGAGAAGCTGGTGTCTGAGGTCCAGTATTTAAATCCAGCTGTGCCTTTGAAGTGGGAAGAAGCTTCTAGAGGCAGGCCTTGGAGTACACAGGTTCCCTGCCTTACTTGCCCTGGCTGCAATCAACAAAGGAAAGGCCCCTTGGTAAAGAAAACTTGCGTAATGATAATATGTCAATGCAAACACCCTTCATTCACTTCAGTGTCAGAAATCTGAACACTCCTGAACAAACCAGAGCATAAAATATGTGAATATAGCAAAAATTAACTGATGTTGAGTCTGTTGTAAATTTATTATGCAGTTATAACATCATACATTTAAAAATACATAAAATCACAAATCCATAATATTAAAAACAAAGTATCCACAAAGATACACATAATGTGAAAATAAAAATATATGTAAGAGACAAAAAGGAAAGTGAATCAAATGAAAAACATCATAGAATATTAATCCGATTAGAATCAATTATGGTGCGACTGATGTCAACTGAGAGCACCCTCAGTAGTTCCTCGGATTTAATGGTGAATATGTGCGTCGACGCGTTTCGGTGTGTAGCTTAACATTGCACCACCTTTATCAAGACAAAACTATACGTTGTCTCTTATTCAAGTAATATCAACTAAAAAACAATAGACACAGACATCAGGATTATATCATATACTAATCAAGTACAGTACTATAAAATATATTTTACAAATTTCCAGTTATAGTTCCCTTTAACAGATCTCCCTGGGGTAGGAACCGTTGCGGAGCTTCAAAACTGATTTATCTATGAAAACCACAGGAAGATACCATTACTGTGATTAAACAGATCCTGGGTAATGTTGGTGTAACAAGGGGAGCTAGTGCCGAGTTTATCATTGATTGCACATCCCTGGTCTTGAAGCAAAATTTGTATTTATTTAAGGATACTCTGTTTCTACAGTGTAAGGGGACCAGCATGGGCGCAACCTGTGCCCCAAGTTTGGCATGAGCCTATGTTGGTTTCTTTGAATTGAAACATATATTCAATGAAGTGCACCCTTTTATGAAAATGTGTCTCATTGGCACAGGTTCATTGATGACATCTTGTTTGTATGGTCTGGACCAGATGATGAACTACAAGAATTTTTATCTTGGTTGAATTTAGGTGACATCAATTTGAAATTCACTGAACATCATAGCGACAGCATGGTGAGTTTTTTAGATTTAAACATTAAATATGGTGGAGGCAAGTTGTCTGTGGAACTTTATTCAAAGCCAACCGATAAAAACACCCTGCTTCATTATTCCAGCCATCATCCTAGATCACAAAAGGATAATATTCCTTTTGGGCAGTTTCTTCGCCTTCGAAGAAACTGCTCCACATTAGATGATTTTTATAAACACTCTCAAATTGAAACTCTCTCAAATTGAAACTCAAAGATAGAGGCGATCCAAAAAAGTTAATAAATCACTCATTTAAGAGAGCGAGATATTATAAGAGTATGCTTGAGAACACTGGAATTAATAGTAACACGGTTAACACGAAAGACAAAGTTGTCTTCGTGAGCCAATTCTCAAGCATCAGTAACAAAATTAAAAACATCATTAACTCCAATTGGTCTCTCCTAAATGACAATGAACCCACCAAATCGGAACGCCCCATCTTTGCATTTAAAAGGAACGAAAATCTGAGGAACAACTTGGTTCATACATACCGAGAACTAGGCACCAGTAGACAATTCAACCTAGAAGGTGGGCTGGTCACGGGCAACTGTAAATGTGGGTCCTGTAGTTGCTGTGACCAGTGCATTGTAGGGAAAAGTTTCCTATTTAATAACTAAACCATCATGCCTAAACACTTAAACAACTTTAGGAGCAAAAATGTAATTTACTTATTGTTTTGCCCATGCGGTCTAGGTTATGTCGGTGAAACGGGCCACGAATTCAGGACCCGTTTGAAGGAACATAAATCGGCAATTAGAAACAAAAAGCCTAATGCCCCCCTTGTAGACCATTTTAACTCTTTGAACCATTCAGATGATGCCTTGCAATGGTTTATTTTGGAAAGGATCATAGGCAGTAAACGTGGCGGGGATATGACCACTAAACAAAAATTTAGAGAACATTGGTTCATATCTGTCCTCAATACCGCCAGAATTGGCCTTAATACAAAAGAAGAATGGTAACGTTTGATCACTTGAATGAGCCATCTTGCACAATACAACATATATAGTGTTCATATTACCATATGGGTCTGTTGTCCGGCCAGCTGATCCTTTGGTTATGTGTATGTTGATTTTCCTAGTTGAGTGTAACATAATTGTTTGAAAATAATGTTTTTAAATTTTTTTTAAAACATTAGGTCGATTTATGGATTTCTTTCTGTTAGTATCATTATCTGCAAGTGATACATGTAAATAACAACTTTGGCACCCCCCGTTATCAATAATACTAGTGATCATTTCAGTTTCCAACCTCACCAATGGTTGAGGTGGCAGCAGGGGTGATCACTTTTTCTTTGCTTGGGCTTTGCGATCTAGTGAGGCCGCTCCACAAGTATTTAGTGCTGTGCCTCCCCATTTTACACACTGATTGATGTGTATTTTATTTAAGCATTAGATTTTTGTGCATTCAGAGGAGCTCCTCTCTTTGAGTCTTTACAGTAACTTTATGTTTCAATTATTGCCGTGCTGCCTCTATCCATCATGCGCTGTATGCGCGGATTCATTGGAGCCTTCCTTTTAGAGACATTACGGTAACCTTATGTCTCTGTTTACATTGCCGTGTGGTCGCAATGTGTTGTTGGCATCCAACACGAGCCACGAGCGATGGCATTTGCCCAGGTGTGAGCAATTTACCCGGGTTTAGCTTGTATATAGAGCAGCAAGCGTAGAGGAGTTTCTTTCAATTGAAACGGAGCCACGTTCGGCTGCTGCAAGACGAGCCAAGCACACTATCAGGTATGCGGAATAGATAGGACTATGAGCCCCATTAGGGAAAAAAAAAATTCATAAACATTTGGTAGAATACCACTGATTGTTGTTGCTCTGCTTAGGTTCACCGTAATTGGGGACCGTTTGAAGCTTATGATTGGCGGAGCGCTTCTAAAAATATATATACCATGTAGAACACCGACTCGTTGCCTTCTCAAGAGTTTAGCACCCTATCAGGTATGTTGAACCATTAGGAATGTGAGTCCTACGAGAATCTTAATATTATCTAAGAGGATTTAACAGATCGCTGCTTTTTATATTTAGGTTCTCCGCAACTCAGTGCTTAATAACGGCGCAGTCCATTCATAAGATACATTCATTATTGAAGCTTTCTGGACAAATACGATATCCCGCGATCCCCGAGGCATCTGTTTGGCTTACATTAGCGATATAAGGTACTTATGTAGGTTTTTAACCACAGCTAGTGTGCAGCATAAAAATAGGGGGTGAGAAAAATCTTTAAATTATACCTCTTTTCTCCCTTTAGAACCCAAATCTAAACAGGAGGTTATATCCCCTGAATTAAGTTGATTTGATGAACGTTCAGTTGATGAAATATTTTATTAGGTGAGAGCTTTTTATTACCCATATTATTAATAATTTCAAGCAGGGCGATGATGTTATTAACACTTGGTATATGTGGTGATCAGTAATAGATTCTGGTCTAAGTTTCTTAAATCTTCTAGGTAACTTACATAATTTTCTTTTTCCTAGTGCTATGAATATAAATCTGGGTGCATCCCTTAGTGCTCTAAGGAGTTATAACAATTCATGACAGTCTCCTATGATTTTTTGTTATAAAGATTCGACTCGGATGTGAGCAGTGTCAAATGTTGGAATTTATTATATGTAATCTGTGTAGTGATTTACATTACTCAATGAGGACAATTTGGGGTCTCCTATTTATCAATTAACCCTGAGTGGTATACGAGTTCAAACACTCTGGATATGGAACATGCTGTTATAGATTTCAACAGATAAAATGTTTAAATGTTGCCCATTTTGATACAGGAATGTTTTTTATGCAACTGTGTACCAATTATGGTGTATTTTATGAGGGCAATCTGTGGTTTTCATAGATAAATCAGTTTTGAAACTCGGCAATGGTTCTTACCCCAGGGAGATCTGTTAAAGGGGACTATAACTGGAAATTTGTAAAATATGTTTTATAGTACTGTACATGATAAGTATATGATATAATCCTGATATCTGTGTCTATCGTTTTTATTGTTTTTTAGTTGATATTACTTGAATAAGAGACAATGTATAGTTTCATCTTGATAAAGGTGGTGCAATATTAAGCTACAACACTGAAACGCGTCGACGCACATATTCACCATTAAATCCGAGGAACTTCTGAGGGTGCTATCAGTTGATATCAGTCGCACCATCATTAATTCTAATCAAATTAATATTCTATGATGTCTTTCAATTGATTCACTTTCCTTTTTGTCTCTTACGTATACTTTTATTATCACATTATGTTTATCTTTGTGAATACTTTGTTTTTAATATTAGGAATTTGTGATTTTATGTATTTTTAAATGTATGATGTTATAACTGCATTATAAATTTACAACAGACTCAACATCAGTTAATTTTTGCTATATTCACATATTTTATGCTATGGTTTGTTCAGGAGTGTTCCGATTTTTGACACTGGAGTGAATGAAGGGTGTTTGCATTGACATATTATCATTACGCAAGTTTTCTTTTCCAAGGGGCCTTTCCTTTGTTGGTTGCAATCAGTACCCAGCCCCTTGGTCGGTGGGTCACTCCCTTTCTCTTTTTGCGGTTGCTGGCCCTGGCTCCAGACTAACTATAGGGGGTATACAGCCCTTTGTGTGGAGGCAGAACACTGCCTGTTCAAGTGTAAGTGGGGCTGCACCCAGCTTCTCCCACCACCCTGCCAGTGATGGCCCATCCAGGTACACCTAAGCTCCTTATTGTATGTGGCTGTCAAGGAGGAATACACAAAGCACAAGTATCAACTACACCCAGTCATGTGACCCAGAGACAGGCTGCATGCACCAAATGGCTATGGCAATAAAATGCTTACCTTTCTAAAAAGTGGCATTTTTAAAATTATCATTTTAAATCTGACTTCACCATAAGTTAGGATTTTTCATACCACTTCCAAATACACCAAACATGAACTGATTACCTCTTCCAATTAGGAAATGACTGATTATTAAACAACATTAGGTGACTCCAATGTTATCCTATGCGAGAGGTAGGCCTTGCAGCAGTGAAGAACAAATGTAAGGATGTTTCCACTACCAGGACATGCAAAACTTAAAGGTACATGTGCTACACTTAAAAAACTTTGCACCCTGCCCTCTGGGCTGACCAGGGCCTTCCCTAGGGCTGACATATGTATTGAAAAGGAAGATTTGGGCCTGGCATAATATTTATGTTGCCTAGTTGAGATGGCAGTTTAAAACTGCACACACAGGCTGCAATGGCAGACCCGAGACATGCTTAAAGTGGTACTTAAGTGGGTGTCAAACTCAGTGCTGCAGGCCCACTGGTAGCATTTTATGTACAGGGCCTGGTCACAAATAGTGCCATTCTACAAGGGACTTACAAGTACATTAAATATGTCAATTGGGTGTAAGTCAATTCTACCACGTTTTAAGGGGAGAACAAAAGCACTTTGACCCTGGTTAGCAGTGGTAAAGTGCCCAGAGTCTTAAAGCCAGAAAAAATGAAGTTAGCAAACATAGGGTTGAAGGCAAAAAGTTTGGGGGTAAACTACGCCAAGGAAGCCACTATTTGGTGTGAAACGCTGCAACAGGATATCAGATGGGCTCATGGAGAGCAGTAGTACTCTGCAGTTTCAACTCAAATCAATACAAAAAGCATGAATGCAACAGAACAAAGACGTTCTTCTTTCTTCAGCATTTTTATTACAGCGTTGGCAACAGTCACTATGTAATTATTTTACATCTACACCAGCATCTCTAATATTGCACTTTCTGACAAGTGCCCTACTCAGGTCTGCCACTTGTCTCTCATGTCACACACCCTGTGCAGGTTTACTCTTCCTGTCTTTCAAAGTGTAGCTCGCCCGCAACCCCCCTACCCCCGCTTCAATAATTACACTGATATACATTCTGTACTGTATTTAATGGTAACACCTCACTCTATAGAAGTCCAAAGTTAGCCCTCTTACAACATTTCGTGCTCATGGGTAAAAGGATTCATAAGTTATAGGGGGTACAAAAACTTGTGACAAAATAACCTGGTTTTGCTGTAGACTCATTTCTAGGAATGCATGGAGTAGGTTACAAAACACTAAATAAAACTGATTTTTTTTTTTATTGGCATGTGGACTTTCCATCATTTGGTGCCTTTTCTTGGCTTGCTGAATTTTCGTCAAGCCGTTTTGGAGACGTAGCCAAAATATTAGTGTCCGGTGTACGTACCCCAGAGCTGTAAATGTCTACATGTGCCTCAACAATGGATTAAAGATTGCAAAGTCTGCAAAAGCATGCTGTGCCAGCTACTAGATAGGAGTATTCAAACTTAAGCATATTGTACATGATCACAAACTATTAAGATAGCAAACTTAAAGCACTGTGAACGTCACTATCAAAATAAAATCGTACACATACAAACTTCAAAAATAATATTTGGATACAAAGCGCATGATCTGTTGCTCGCGAATATCTCTATCAAACAAATGCATGAAGTCAGCAGGGAGAAAGCCCACCACCAGGAAATCTCAATGTCCAACCCTCGCACACACACACACAACAATACTGATATGAGGATAATCACAAAACCTACGCTGATGATCACGTATATCAAAGAAAACAAATGCAGCATAAATGAAGCCCATGCCTTAGCGCGCTTAATTCTCACCATCAGAAATACACACAAAAGTAGTATTGGGTTACATAAAAAAACACTTCAATAATTGTGAACATCAAAGAGACTGTATTGACACAGTTGAGCGAGAGAAGCCTTCGGCCTGAGCTTCTCCACGCTCACCGCTAGCACAGCAATAATATTATTGGTTACAAAAAAGGCAGGTAATCAGATGACCAGGAACTTCAAAGAAAACACATCATCAAAGTTGGGACAGCCAAAGGACAAGCCTTGGAGAACCCACCTATCATATCTACTGAATACACACACATGCCTCAAATCATATAAATGCAAAAAGAACAATTGACAGACAGAATGCAGAACAATGTCATACATTCACCCCAGTACAAAGATCTGGGCCTAAATCCATCGTTTTTTTGCTCACCATGCCATTCCAGTTTGGACCCAGTCATATGCAAATCAGGCTTTACCCTGCGTCCAATGGGAAGAGTCCAGCCCGAACTGCCAGGCCTGGTCCTCCCTGGACTGGAAACAAGCATCATAGGACCGGTTTCGGGCATTCAGCCAGTATAGCTTGACTCCAGTGGCATGGAGAGCACGGCCAGGCCTTGCTCCCGACCTGTTAACGTAGACACCCCTAACCAAGCCACTTTGGGCCCTGGAGACCCCTTCCCCTGAGACCTTTCTTTTCTTTTAAGGGGAGGAGGGCATGTGGCCGCCCTCCTCAAGCCACTGAGAGATCCATGATACCCGCCACCTAAATATATTTGTAAGGGGGAGGAGGGCACATGCCTCTCCTCCCCAGCCACAAAGGATCCCGGGAGTTCCAACTACCAGGACCTTTAAAGGGAGAGGGGCGGATTGCTGCCTCAATAAGCCAATATTGGGCTTGGGGAACCAATCCCTCAGGGCCTTTTCTTAGACATAGGGGAGGAGGGTGCACATCCTCCTCCCGGAGCCTTAATAGGCCCAGGGACGCCATTCTCTTTGGCTGAACACAAAAAAATATGTGAGGAGGCCATGCTGCACCCCCCCCCAAACCTTTCCCCAGGAACCCCATCCTAAGGGACCAAAGACATTACAAAGTGGAGGGGGTGCACAATTCTCCTCCCCAAGCCTTATTAGACTCCAGGGACCCCATCCCCTAAGGCCGCATGACATTAAAAAGAGGATGTGGCCACACTATCTCACTCCCTGACTCTGGGGACTCCATCAGTTGTGGCCAATGTATACAGTACAGGGGAGGGGAATCATGCAGCCCCTTCCCTAAGCCTTAATAGGCCTGGGGACCCCCACCCTCTGGGTCCAAATGTAGTTTAAAAATAAGGAAGAGAGGCACGCTGCAACCCTTCCAGACTCTCAAAGGGTCGAACTGCATTATTAAGGGGAGGGGGGTCCTGAGGAACCCTTCCCTGAGGCCCAGAGATGGGTGCTCCGGGACCCACCCGGGTACCCACAAATCACTAGTCAGGGGCCACAGAGTAATCCCAGGGCCCTCGCAGCCCCAGCCTCCACATGGTGCAGGAACTGGCATTGCTCCAGCCCGGAAGGGGGCAGCTATTTTTTGCATGTTACTTCGGGAAGGGTGCAATATCGGCTTTATTCGGGTAACAGAAGTCTGCTCCCACCCGACAGGAGCATTTTTTAAATTCCTGCCGGCTGGGAGCAGCCATTCCTTCCCTGCTCATGCAGCTGCAGACAGGAAAACTACTCACTGAGGGTGGGCTTCTAGCGACAGAGTAATTGAGTTGGCCCCGGGGGATGGGGTCCCTGGGGCTGTTTAAGGCTTGGGGAGCAGGGCAGCATGCCCCCTTTACCCTTTGAAGTGCACTACAGCCCCAGGGCCTTTAAAGGATCGGAAAAAGGGGCCATGCAGCCCATCTCCCCTTCATGTAAGTGTTGGCCCCAGGGTAGGATGGTGTCCCCAGAACCTCATAGAGGCTCTGGGAGAGGGGCACACGCCCATACCCTTTTTGAACCTGTCGGCTCCAGCAGAGCCTTTTTAGGCTTGAGGAGGAGAGCCGAACAGCCTGCTCCCCTTCATTAAAATATCGGGATGGGGTCCCCAGGCCTTTTAGAAGCCTGGTGATTTTTTAATTGTGTGCGGTTTTGCAGATCCATTCATGGATGGCACAGTGCATAAAATTATGTGACATGAAATACCTGCAATGGGTGCCTTGTGGGCAGATGAAAAGAGCTTGGCATGAAATTCAGGTCTCAGTGAGCTTGAAACTAAAAGCAGCTGGGATAACTTTTCAACATGTACCAACCTACCAGCTGTTGTCTGCAGGAGGGACCAAGAGCAATCCTTGTCCCTTAGAATAGGTGCCGGCGGGGCCCATTGGCATAAATTAACTATTGCATATATTACATGTGGTTATTTAATGCACAAAATGCAATTGTCTATGAAGCTTTCCTTCACATGGACCTGTGAAAAATGGACAATGTGTCACAGGTTCCTATGAATTATTTATGTATGTACCCAGTAGTTAAAAATGGGGGGAGGGTGCAAAGAAGGAAGAGATTAGAAAGGAGTAAAAAGTCAGCCTAGCCAAGACAGAGTTCCTCAAAGAGATGAGTTTTCAGTTTCTTTTATAATTGTAAGATGGTTGATGCTGTTCTGATGTCGGAGACGGTGTTGTTCTAGGTGCTGTGGATATAGAAAGAGAAAGCTCAATTTCTACTCACGGCATTGTTTAGTTTCTGATCTGGCAATGTCTCCTCTAAGCTATTGATAAAATGGACTGAGGAGGGAGTGACTACAGTGGGAATGCTGTATGCAGACAAAATGCTTATGGGCCACAATACGTTTGTCAGAGCACAAGGAGTTCCAAACTCACTCTATTTGCTACATGCTAAAATCAGTAAGTATATGAGAGGTGTCTGGTCATCAGATGGCATGGAACCTCAAACACATGACCTGGTATACATGACATATCTTATGGGGAATGGGGGACATTTAACTAGATGGATATACAGATGCATTAGAAACGCAGGCAGCAATCTCACTCCGAGAGCTCAGACAAAAATGGTCGGCTGACTTGGGGCACGAGATAACAGATAAGGATTGGAGAAATTATTAGAATACCCCACGAAAGTGTCACATAATCCTAAATTCAAGCTGATCCAATTTATGCTGTTAAACAGGGCATGCTTGGCCCCACATAGGCTGAGCAAAATGTTCCCGGATACAGTGGATGTCTGCCCCAGATGCCACACACAGCCGGCGGGGCTACTACACATGATATGGGCATTCTCAAAGTTGACACCCTTCTGGGAGACTTTCTACAAACTCCTTAATGAGGTGACACCAGGCATAGGCAACAACACAGCAAAATGTGGTATTTTAGGACTTTGTAAAATACACAAGTCTCAAAAGACGCAGTATAGATTTCCTAATCTGGTACTTATATTGGCGAAATGATCAATCACTATGAGATGGAAATCCGCTCAACCACCAGCAGTGTTGACATAGAATAGTGAAGGGGTGAGATGGGGCGGGCTGAAGGTATGGCGATAAGCAGAGAAGAAAATAGGGGTTTAACCCCTTCGCCGCGGGGATAATTCCCCTGCGGCGCGGGGGAGGGGGCCGCGAGCGGCGCCGCGGTGCTCGTGACGAGCTCAGCTCGTCATGCAGCACAGTGGAGCTGAGCTCGTCATGACTCCGCCCACCTAATGGAACGCCCCGCACAGGAGGGGAATTATCCCTGCGTGGGCGTTCCACGGCCGTTATGACGAGCCCAGCTCGTCATGAGCACAGTTCCACTGTGCCGAGCGCCGAAGGTGTTAAGGAAAGATCCAATATCATTGGAATGGGATGTGCTGGTGGAACAGTTTGTGTCTGTGGAATCTTCACTACACTAAACAACTAACAATGGCCTGACTAACCACACATAATATAAACATATTAAGAAACAGACCCCACAGATGTCTCATGAGAATATAGCATATATGAGAACCAGGTGTAATCAAACTAGGATGCTATACTTTGAGTCTTGGGGAACATGTACTGCCAATATGATACTTGATGCGAGTCTATTAGTTCTTGATAGTTAACAGATGGTAAGCAGTGGGAGGGTGGTGCTTAATTGGCTTGAACACTTTGTATAAGTAATCCCCAAGGCCCTACCTTTGCTAAGATATCAATGTGATTGATTGAATATTCTGCCTTTGCAATGCCTTACGCTGTACTCGCTATGCTTTAAACCAATAAAATATGTTTCCTAAAAAAATCTGGCAATGTCAGAGTTCTTTCCCTGGTGCTGACCGCCAGATACTGTTAGTTTGATGGCTATGTATACAGGAGTCCTGTTGTAGAGGACCTTGTAAGTGATGCAGCTGCTCTTGAAGATGGTATGAGTGTGCAGGGAGAGCCATGTGTAGATCCCTTAATGTGAGGGTGTTGTGTCGTATTTTTTTTTTACTTTAATGGGCCATGTTCCTGTGTGAAGTATGCCTGTCACAGCAGTAAGAGTACTCCCTGGGATGCAGTTCAGCAGGGCGTTGCCTCCTAGCTGGGAGAGGACAGGCCTTGATCTGTTGTTCTCAAGTCTTCTATGGAAGAAAAGGTTTCACTTATTTCAGGAGAGAGTTGGAACTATGATGTTTTGGTCAGCTTGGGAAATTGCTCTTTTTAAAGAGAGGTTCAGGGGTCGTGGCCAAGATGGCGGCGGAGTAGGACGTGCTTTTGTGTCCCTCCGGCCCCTGGCCGTTCTTAGCATTGCATAGCACCCTTTTCGGGGCCCGGTTACCGACGTTCGTGAGCCTTTACCTCTCCCTGAGGCGGTGTGACCTGCTGCCGGTGCTCAGCCTTCCAGCCGACGACGAACCAGGGGCTGCTCTTGGTGCGGCCCACAACGTGGCGGCCATCGGCCTGTGACGCGGAGCTGCCGCAGGGTCCTCCCGAGTGTGGACGCTGATCGGGGAAGCACCTGGGGCCCCATCGGCGAGTCGGAGATGTGACCGGAGAAGAGGGTAGCGCCGGACGGCGCTCTGCCGCGGCGCCCCAGTGGAGAACGGGGAAACGAGCGCCCAGCATGGAAGGAGCTCGTCCCCGGCCCGACGGACTACGCAAGGCCGTGGCTTCTGGGCTTGCGCGGCCCGGTCAAGTCTACGGGAAGGAGCGGAGTGATCGAAGGAACGCCGCCCGGTGGGGTGCTCCAGCGGGTGCGAGTATCGGCGGTCTTGAACCCGTGGGCAGCCTGCCCCATACACGACCTGCCACGGATCGGAGCGGCTCTTAAGGGCTTGGATGCCGGTTTCTCATTGCCAGTGAGGGCTAGGACTGGGCCCAGCCATTCGAGTGTGTGAGAGGTGTACCTCGGTTGCGCTGCCCTGCGAGCGGTGGTGCTGAGCTGCCCACGCTGAGTCTGGACCCTTAGGGCCTACAGAGGCCTCCATCGCTTGCGCTGGTGGGCCCTGGTTGGTACGCGCTGTGTCCCCACCCCGCATGGTATCGTTCCGCACGCCGGCCCTGATTATTGCTCGACCGGGTGGCTGTTGGAGCTGCGGAGTGCCCCGTTGAAACGAAGGACTGCCGGTGCCGGCCTCTCTGCCTGGTGAGTGCCGAGCTTGGAGGCCTCGAAGTGAAGTGAGGCGTGTTGAACTGGTGTGAGGTCTTGCTGGACGCGTGGCACCGGGGTCTGGCTACACGGGTGGTGCTGCGGTCCCCTCTGGGTCGGGAGCCCAGTGCGAAGGAGAGGCCCACTGTGACCTGCCATAGCAGCGGATAGGCTAAAGAAAGACAAGCTGGGCAAGGACGGCTTGCCGAAGAGTGCAGGGGAGGCCATGTCGCTAGTAGCTGACAAGTCCCCGGGTTGGAGCCAGGCGGAGGAGCACGCGACCAAAGCCTTTATGCTGGAACTCTTTGCGGCAATTAAGGAGGACATTGCGGGGCTGCGCACTCAGCTGGCCGCAGACCTGAGGGATGTTCGAAGGGACGTAGACGATATTGGAGCGCGCGTAGCCACGCTGGAAGGGCACGACCTTGAGAAGGGGGGCGACATACATCAGCTTCAGCAGGACGTCATCAGACTGACCAAACAGAACCTCGACCTTCAGGCCCACGCGGAGGATTTGGAGAACCGGTCGAGACGCAACAATATCCGGATCAGAGCGGTGCCGTGGAAGGGCGAGGGAGCAGATCTACGTGAGTATGTCGAGACCCTCTTTAAACAAATCCTGCAGGACGAGGAGGTGTCGGAGATTCGTATGGACAAGAGTGCACCGTGTGGGTCTGCCGAAGGGTACAAAGGCACCACCACCGGACATCCTCGTCTGCGTGCATAATTTTCGCATCCTCAGGAAGGCGTGCGAGGTCGTCCCTCTGCAGTTCCGTGGACACAATCCGGTGCTCTTCCAGGATTTGGCAGCGTCGATGCTGCAGAAACGCAGAGACTTCAAACCGGTCACATCACATCTACGTGATCGCAACATCGCATATACATGGGGTCATCCGTTCAGACTCATTTTCCGCTGGCAAAATAAATTGGTTCAGGTCCGTTCGCTCACAGATGCCATGGACCTCCTGGGCATAGAACATACGGAGCCGGAGTACGCTGGCGGTAGCGGTACCTTGAAGCGACGACGATGCTCAGCGGATTGTCAGAAAGTAGGCCGCTCTGTACCCAAGAAAGGGTCTGATCCCTCAGTATGTCTCCAGGAGAGGGGTGCAGCTGTAGCCTCCGTGGCCCTGGTTACGGAGGCAGCTCCAGATGACGGTGCAGAGGTGCCGTGAAGCCCGGGAGGGTACATTGCTGGCGTCAGAGGGGGGCATCCCCTGAAGGTACTCTAGTATGTCCTGCTGGATGAGTGAGTCCCGTATCGGGAATTGGAAGACTGTCGACTGGTACCTCTTCCCCTTGCCTTTGTGGCCTGTATTACGAACTTTCGTATCTTGCTTTGTCTTTTTCGGCTCCTGTTTGGTTCTGTTACGGGGGGTTCGGTGTGTGTGTTGGGGGAGGGGAGGGGTGGGTTGGGTTGGGGGGGACTCTGCATCAGACCTCTGCCGATTGTGTATGATTGTGCATTTTTGCTGCTTCCCTTCATGTTGATTGGTGTGTGCGTAAGGCATGTGGGCCGGCTGCGCTTTGCCCTGGAATCGCACTGGAAAACTTGCTATGCTGATCTGGTTGGAGTGGGATGGCTAGGGAACTGAAGGTGGTGAGCCTCAATGTCCGGGGGCTAAACAACCCAGTGAAACGCGCTGCTTTCCTGTCCCTCCTTGAACAAACCGGGGGAGGCGTATGCCTTTTGCAGGAGACGTACCTCCTCCACAAGGATGAGCGTAGAATGCGTGACAGGAGATTCCCTCTTCAGTTGTGGTCCTCGGGCCCTGCTAAGAAGAACGGAGTGGCCCTCCTTTTCAGCTCCCGGATGCGGTGTAAGGTTTTGACCCATCTTGTAGATATACGGGGGAGATTTCTTGCGGTGCGGGTGCAATGGGGGATACGATTTTCACCATTGGGTCCCTGTACGCATCGAATACACGGCAGGAGCCTTTTCTGTGTACAGCTCTGGCCCAGGTCCTTGTTTCCCCTGATGCTCTCCTCTTGGTGGGGGGGACTTTAATCTTGTAATGGATGAGACTCTCGATAGATCCGCGAATAGGCTGCACCACTCAGGGACCTGGTCTGCAGAGGGGAAGCAATGGTTGACGGATGGTGGTTTGCATGATGTGTGGTGGCTGCAACACCCCCAGGAGCATGACTACACATACTACTCGGCTGCACATCAAACAAACGCGCGCCTTGACCACTTTCTGGCTTCTTCTGCCCTGCTGCCCCACCTCCGAGACGCTGACATTGCCCCTCGATCCCTCTCGGATCATGCGCCTCTGATGGTCACGATTTCCCTGTGCGGCATGCGACCTCCCTCAGCTGGCTGGCGGCTTCGCGACTCCATGCTTAACGCTGACTCTGTAGTGGCAAAGATTAGAGACACTATCACACATTACTTCGCCGAGAACCCAATAGGGGATACTGCGATAGCATCTATTTGGGAGGCATTGAAGCTGGTGGTTAGGGGAACTTCATTGCTTTAGCGGCCACGTATGCCAAGCTTCGTAGAGATAAAAGAGAGGAGCTGGAGGGGGAAGTGCGGGGCTTAGAAACTATCCATAAACGGACTGGGGCACGCAGGGTCTGGAGGGAGCTCGATATCAAGAGACACATGCTGAAGCATCTGGATCTCGATAGAGCGGAACACACGCTGCTGCGCCTGCGTCACAAGTTCTACCTGAGTGGGGACAAGGGTGGTAAAATGCTTGCACATAGTTTGCGGGCCCAGGCCCAATCCCATGCCATCACGGATATCCGCGATCACCAATCCGTGACACGTACCACTGACTCCGAGGTCGTTGCGGCCTTCTGCCGTTTTTACCAAACCTTGTACACAAAGGAAGGCACGAAGCCCGTAGCTGGTGACCGGTACATTGAGGCGGCTGGCATTACGCCCTTATTTGAGAATGCGGTAGAGGACTTGAACATGGAGATCCTCGTGGAGGAGGTTATCTCTGCCATTGCCCGGCTAAAGTTAGCTAAATCCCCCGGGCCCGATGGCTTCCCCGCACTTTTTTATAAAACCTTTTGCCGGGAACTGGCCCCGTTTTTGACCCGCCTCTTTAATTCGTTCCTGGACACGGGTTCGTTCACGTCCTCTATGTCTGATGCTGCCATAACGGTCATTCTTAAGCCTGGCAAGGACCCTGCTGATTGTAGTTCTTATCGACCAATCTCCCTCCTCAATGTCGATGCCAAGCTATTTGCGGGCATCCTGGCGGCACGGCTAGCCCTCTCCTGGATGGTGTGGTTGAGCCGGACCAGTCGGGCTTCGTTCCTACCCATCAGGGACAACTCCAAGAGATTGCTGCACCTGCTGGATGGAGTCCGACGCGCGAAGACGCAGGCCTTCCTCCTATCCATAGATGCGGAGAAGGCCTTTGACAGGGTTGAGTGGGGGTTCCTTTTCCGAGTATTGCAGGCTTTTGGTCTTACGGGTAATTTTTTGCGCTGGGTTCAGGCCTTCTATGTGTCTCCAAGGGCGGTCGTGCGTGTCAATGGCTGTAGGTCGGAACCATTTTCTATCACCAGGGAGACGCGGCAAGGGATCCCCTTTCCCTGCTTCTATTTGAGGTTTATATGGAGCCCTTTGCCCAACGTGTCAGGTCCCACCCCGACATTGCGGGCATTCGATTTGGGGCTGACGAGCATAAAATCAGTTTGTACGCGGATGATGTTATTCTGGCTCTACGGAACCCCGCTGCCTCTTTACGCTGCCTCTCTGCGGAGATTCTGGCTTTTCATGACGCGGCGGGCTTTAAGGTTAATTTTACCAAATCTGAAATCTTAAACATCTCTGTCCCGCTGGAGGAAGTGGCTGACCTGCAACGGGATTTTAACTTCTGCTGGACGCAGTCTGACATCACATATCTGGGCGTCCGCCTTGCTTCAACTGTGTCCCAGACGCTTTCCTTAAACTACACCAAGCTGATAGAACAGACCACCAAATCCATCTCCGCCTGGTCGCGCCTCAACTTGGCCTGGCTTGGCAGATTGGCGGCTATTGAAATGACTCTTCTGCCCAGAATACTTTACGTTTTTCAAATGCTGCCCCTGACACCACCAAGGGGAGCTCTGAAGAAACTCCAGGGCTTGTTGAATAGGTTGTTCTGGGACAATAAGCGGCCCCGGGCAGCGTTTGCAACGACCGCACTCCCGAAAGCAGCTGGTGGTTTGGGTTTCCCTCATCTCTCAGCTTATTTCCAGGCGTCTGCCTTCTCTACGTGGTTGAATGGAACAGACCTGAATCAAGCAAGCATTGGTTGTTCATGGACCAGACTGTGGCGGGTTGCAACATTTGGCGAGAGCTCTGGTTGCCTCGCAAAGATAGGGCATGGGGGCTATACTCCTCGCCGGTGACGTCACCAACACTCAAGGCGTGGGATCAATTAGCTCTCCGTAAGGGATGGACGACCTTCCCTTCACCCATGACGCCGATTGTAGACAACCCTGCCTTCCCCCCTGGCCGTGCATCACCGGTCTTCCATCGCTGGTGGGAGAAGGGTTGTAAGAGAGTGGGTGTGCTTTTTGATCTAGAGGGACTAGTCCCTTTTTCGGATCTACGGTCGGACCATTCCCTGCTGGACGAGTTGTATGGTTTTTATTATGCGCAGGTAGTACACTGGGTGACGCGTCTGGCTAATGTGGCATTGATGTCGCGTTCCCTCATGGCTTTCGAGCGCTGGCTCCTGCGCAAAAAAGAAGATCGGAGCCTTATCTATGAACTATATGCCATGATTTTGCGTGACCCGCTGCGGCAGCATACAAAGGCGCAAGTGCGTTGGGAATTGGAGCTGGGGCGTCCACTCTCGCAGAGAGAGTGGGAGCGGGTATTCTATCGCGCGCACCACACTACTGCTAACACGGCGGGTACGGAGTCGGCCTACAAACTGGCGACGTACTGGTACTATACACCACCGCGCATTGCATCCTGAGACAAGGCTAAATCCAGTCTCTGCAGGAGGGGGTGCGGTATGTCGGGTAATCTCCTGCACCTGTTGTGGCGCTGCCCTAAGCTAGAACGATACTGGAAAATGACTCTTGATGAACTGGATGCTGCGTTACAGATCACATTGCCTAGGCTCCCCGAGCACACACTGCTGGGCCTCCCACATCCCTCTTGTTTTCCCCTGCGCACGCTGCTAGGACGACAAATTGCGCTAGGGCTACTGACTGCGCGACAGGTCTTGCTGGCACGATGGGGCTCCCCGGACGTCCCGGATGTGCGTGACTGGTTGATGCGCCTGTGGCATGCCTTGGCGATAGAACGTCTTTCCCTGAATATGGATGGCAAAGGGTCCGAATATGCTACTCTGTGGGCCCAGTTTTTGCGACTTCTGTCTAAGGATCTTAGAGAAGTTACATGTCCGAAGTACTTACAAATCCTAAAGCTCATCCCCTTGGATGCGATGGGTGCTGCGCCGGAGCCCTAGTTTCTAGGGACCTATCTGGGTCAGAGGGGTGTGTATGGTACACTTAGCTTGGCATACGGTTGATGCGAAGTGGGGCGAGAGGGGGGATTGGGGGGGGTCGGCTAGGGGGGAATGGGTGGAGGGGGTGGACGGTGTTTCCTCTGTTTCTTTTTTGGTTCTTGTTGGATCTTTCCTCTATGAAAATTGCAGACTCCGCTTTGCCGGTGGGGGGGTGACGATGGTTTTTACTACGTGGGAGCGTCCTCCGGGTTGTAGGTCCAGACGCTGTGTTTAATTCTTGCTTGCTTACGCCCTGCCGGCGAGTTGATGTAGGCAGCTGGGCTGTGTATGATGCTAACTGGCTGCATAATATAATGTTTGATTCAAAAGAGAGGTTCAAGTTGAGGGTAAATCTGACAGACTTTGCAGTTCTGTCAATTGGCTTGTGAAGCACGTTGGATTGAAGTTGGAGAGTCATGATTAAATCACGAATGACTGCCACTGTTGGCAAGCAGAAGGAACATGGGGTTAAACATCAAGTAGTCTGTTGACATCCATGTCTGGGTGAGTTTGAGGCAAGCTCTATATGTTATTAATTGAGGGGAGGTTTTCAGATAAGAGATTGGCGTCATGTGCATGCTGGTGGGTCTTGGTGTTTCTGTCCACAAGGATGGCTCCTAGGGGTTCCTCGTAGGGGCTAATAATGATGGGTTACGGTATGGAGCCCCCGGGGTCCATACACAGGCTGGGTAGAGTCCGAGATCAGGTAGTTCAAATTTTAACAAATTGCTCTCAATTGGTGAGAAAGGTTGCTAACCATTGTATAATTGTGCCAGTGAAACTCATGTGAGTTTCCCAACTGTGGATCAATAGTGGGTGGTGACTGTGTCAAAATATGCAAATAGGTGAATCAGGACCAGGAGGCAATGGTTGTTTTTCTCATTGGTGAAGAGATCCTTGTGGACTGCTTGAAGCATGGCTGTTTTAATAATTCAGCGTGGCCTGAATCCATTTTAACAGTCCTGAATGAGGTTATTCTTGTTGATTCATTTCTATAGTTTAGAAGCAACTGTTTTCTCAATGATTTCTCAATTTTTTTCTATAAATGGGAGGTGCATTATTGGATGGAAGTTGGCAAAGTTGGTTGGATTCAATGTAGGATTTTACAGGAAGGGTAGGATCTCTCCAGTCTTGAGACAGTGGGAAGGAGCCCGGGTTAAAGAGGCATTGACAATGTGGAGAACAGATGTGACGGGTTCTCCTTACACATTACTTGATGATGGAGGAAGGAAGGACATAATTTTTGTAAGAGGCAGCTTTAAGTGAGTTCATAATGTTGGAGAGATCTATGTGGGGGTTAGTGTTGATGGATGACAAATTAGTGGTCTGGTGCCTATGCATAGGTGATGGTGTGGAGGACAATGATGAATTGGCGATATTAGGTCAGGTTTTTCTGGATGTATGACGTTACTACGCGGTCTTTACACCGCACTACCATTACAACTCTGGTTTTACAACGCAAGTCGTTACCACGACTTGCGCTGTAGGGTGCTGGACTTAGGAATAGTATAATTTACTATTCCAACTCCAGCCTACGTACAGTAGGGAAGGTGTTGGAATAGTAAATCTACTATTCCTTAGCCTAGAGCACCCTCCAGCGCAAGTCATGGTAACGACTTGCGTTGTAAAAGCAGCGTTGTAATGGCAGTGCGGTGTAAAGACCACGTCGTAAAGGATGTTCCCCGTTTTGCTGAAGTTCTCTGTGAAAAAGTGGCTGATAGCATTGAATCTGCCACTTGATTTGGGGATGGCTGGTTCTGGGATGGGGTTAGAACACAATTTGACGGCCTTGAAGAGAGTTCTGCCACTGTTGATTGCTCCGTTTATGGTGGTCCTGCAGAGGGTGGCTTTAGCTATGGTATTAATGGAATAAACTTAGGAGCACAGTGCTCTCAGAAAGGTACGGTCCTCCTGGAATTTTGATACTCTCCATTTCTTGTACTGTCTTACAATTGTGTACTTGTTTTCGGTAGGATTCTAGGTACACCAAGTACAGAAATATTTCACAGGTCTCTTTGAAATATGGGATCCATCATCATAGTGACAGTCCTAAACCACTCTGCACAGCTTTTACTACTGGCCATCATGTAATCAACATTCTATTCATGAAAACTGAATATTCTAATTCAGTGTCCATTTATAGATGCACTTCGCAGGAAAGTGAGCACAAGAGAATGGGGGCAAAAATGAGAAGCAGAACATAAACTGTGGGCAGGAGTAAACCAGTATCTAGCTAGGAAAAGTAAGGCAGCACTACATTGTAGAACTAGCAGAAGAGGAGAATGCAAAGGTGGGCTAGGATTTTGAAGCAAGGGAAGAAAAATAAGAACAGTGGAAAGTGAAACGCGAGGATGGTTTAAAGAATTGATAATCAAAAGAAAATAAGAAGAGAGACTTAGCATAGAAACGAGTAGTAATACAGATGAGGAAAAAAACAGTATTCAGAATATAGTAGGGCAGAAACCTACAACTGCAAACATACAAGGACATATAATTTTATTTAGTTAACCCCCCTTTATATATCTCCCTTCTGATATCCCCTAGCTTACATT
Organism: Lissotriton vulgaris; assembly: GCF_964263255.1. Classification (NCBI taxonomy): domain Eukaryota; kingdom Metazoa; phylum Chordata; class Amphibia; order Caudata; family Salamandridae; genus Lissotriton; species Lissotriton vulgaris. Next base: position 1,511,680,071 of record NC_141685.1, on the reverse strand, counting down.
CAACTCTGAACACAGCAATTGGGCTGGTTTTAGATTCTGTATTGGTTTTAATTGAGTCTCACCAATGCATGTTGTGTAAAGTACTTCTCACGTTGCTGATGTACCAAAGTGGTCGAAGTCTGCTTGAATAAAAACGTGGATGGGAAAGAGACCAAAGACTCTACAAATATCTGTCTCTGTTCATACCGGCTGCTGAAGAGATAGGCAATGGGATGGCACATAACACAGGAGAAGTGCAGGCTTATTAAGAAGAGTCCAGGAACAATAGAATGTGAGTTTTTATGGGTTGATGTGGAGGGAGTGGGAGGCTTTCCAAGTCTGGACAATGCACAGTCAGTGAGAGGTATTATTATGAATATCAGAGTATAAAGAATGGAAAGCAGTTAGCATTCGTGTCAAATATTGTTCATGAAAATGTTGTAAAATAACCTTTTTTCTAAGGGTCTGTAAGGTCTGTTAAACTCCAAAATAAACAAGTTAATTAACGAGAATCGTCTCGTATTACTGAGAAAATAAAGAAAAAGAAACCAACCCAGAGCTATTTCAGAAATATTCTTAATGGACCCGGAAGGGGTTGCTGTCTAACTGTGAGGGGCAAGCATATAGCGCCTGCAGTTTAGATTTTTTTGGTGGAAGGTTATTTAAATTTAAAAATACAACAAAAACTAGGGTGGTGTGAAACCTTCAAATCACTGTATGCCTCAAACACCTGCTGCAGGGCTAATATTAGCAGGGAATCAGGCAACACAATAACACATTCCGTGTAAAATCTGTTTTCTCCCTGTTCTGTCACTTGGATACTGCTAATTCGTGTCCCAGGGTACATACACGATTTCGCACCATTTCGTCGTCTCAAGGTTATTCCCGCTGGCTCCATGCCCTGAATTCAATTATTTCCTCCAGAAAGCAGATTTTAGGCGCTGCCTTAAATAGCGCGCTCCGTTGGCGCTGCACTGCGTTTACTCCTGGCAGTGAAGAAGAAAGGAGGCTGGAACAAAGGGGGTCTTGTGAGCTCTGCACAGGTTGTACCGAGGACAGACGAGAGAGGAGCTGCAGAGAAGCGCGCGGGATTTCCCTGCAGGGAGAATTAGAGCCGGGACAACAGAGGGATGATAAAATATGCATGTGGCATACAACGATGCTGGCATATCAAAGGAAGCCAATGGCAAGATTGTGGAGGAATAACACCCATTACTTTCCGATTTGCATGACAAGCTTGAGAGATTTCACAAGCGCAGGCAAGCTGTGCTTTGAAATAAAAGTTTGAGTGAGGCCTGTAAGCACTGCATGCAGCGCATGCTTTAGAAACTGTAAAAAATGAAAAACATCCAAAGTCAGTCGCTGCTTTATTTTCTTGTGTTTATTTTTCTTGTCCTTATTTCGGTGGATGTGATGTGTGATCAACAGCCAACACGTGTTCCGCCCTCAAATTGAGCAGACCTTGGACGATTTCCAGGCACTCACAATATTTTCAAATGACAATTTGTTAGAGAATATTTTGAAAAAAATCATGTTACTGTCTTAACAGGAGAGGTAGTGGCGGGTACGCGTCAAATGGAAGTCAAGCCGGGAATCAAAAAGGAAAGGCTGATAAGTGCGGCCAAATTTTGGTCTTTGTGGTCGAAGAAAAGCAAACTCTCAGGCGAAATGTCTGTGAGGTCAGTTCAAGGGAGGTGCTGCAGAATATTGTGTCACTCTGTGAGCAGACAGATCTAGCCAGTTCATAAACGAGAACTCCCAAAACAACGTGTTCAAATCATGCTGGCTTTTGAAATCCTAGCCTATGAAACACAAGAATCCCTGTGCTATAACTCGCTGAACCAGTGGCTAAACCCGCAATCAATTTGAAAAAATAAATCACGGCATTTTAATGCTACTGGGCGGTCATCAAATAGTTAAATCTGAGCTAAAGGGCTTAATCCATGCAGTGGAATGAAAATATTAGGTCCTGGTTCTCACTTCCTTGAAATTCAGGGAAATTCATGAACTTTTCACGCCCACTGGTTGAAATAGGTTTGTGGAGGAAACCATTAGTAAACACCCAGCCGGTAGGGTAGGCGTGGTAAAACAGACCCTGGGAGAAGGCCACCAGAGGGACCATCGACCCCAATGAGAGCCATAAAAATGGGCCCTCCTAACCCCAGCTGAATAGCAAAACAGGGCAACCTTTGTGGTGCAGGGAGCCCCTGTGACCCAGCAGCACTGCACTATTGGTAGGTATGCAACTGAAGCCACTCCTCTAGAGATCCTCTTGGACCATCAAACCAAAAACGAGCTGAGCTTTCATGTGGCATCAGCAGAGAACGCTCTTTCCTCAGTCTCAAGCCATCTCTCCTCCCTGCCCGTCCTACTAACTCTGCGCAGAGGAGGTGCTGCCCAGCGCTGCAGCTGGTAGATAGCGAAGGCTCTTCAGAGTGCTATGAAAGAGCTTGGAGAAGATGCTATGCAATGGTTCTTCAAGCTCTGGTGCGAGATGTTGACATGATGTCCCTCTTGGAGCACTCTCACAGCACACTCAGGATCCTGATGGTCAGCCTACCTAACCCACCTGTCTCCAGGTTGCAATGAAAACTGCAAAAAGCTCACATGGTATGGGCCCTACCCTGAAGGTCTGCCTGAAGCCAAGCTCTGCTCTTCGCTTGCATGATGTGAAGATCTTAAGCACATTGCGCTCTCTCATGCATTTAACTTGTTAATGCATATAACTAAATTCACTGACAGTTTTGAGACTCTATTGACATTTCCTAGAATTGGCATCTATTGTGAGTCTGAGGAAGCGTGTGATATCAACACCTACTCATGCAGTACTTACCTCCCATTAACTTTGTAATTTTTTTCTAGATAGACATTTTGTTCCTACTTGATTTTTTAGCAGTGCACTGATGTAGCGCCTCAGAGAATTAAACACAACACTTTAACCAATGTTAAAATGGAGAAACAAAGCTGAGGTAGCTGGATTGTACAATGTGAAACCAAGAAGCATGGGATCAATCAGAGCTACCCCACTTGAACAAACTGTGTGATCTTTGGCAGTTAATTTATTTTACTGGGCCTCCTTTTCCTCACACATCACATTTGAAAGCACTTTGACATTCATCAATGCAGGATGTGCCCTGTAGAAAAACATGATCTTTCCTATTTATTTTCAGTTTTATATAGCGCGAGTCGTACGCGAATAGGTATCAGCGCACTTTACAATGGAATGCGCAGGTTGCATGTAAGGGGTGGGAATTGATGTGTTGGTTGAAGTCGGCACTTAAGAGCATTACTGCGGCTGTCTCGGGGGGTGAGATGCAGTCCTGAGGGGTTGTCGACGTTGGCGCTTAAACTATGGTCTAAAACTATAACATTGACCCATTAAATCTGTAATAACTATGTATGCCACGTTTAGGGTACACATGACAACTGACTTGATGCTCAGTTCATTAATGCATCGTCATCGACGCGGTGGGATGACCTGAATGTTTCTAAGTTCAAGTTTAGAAACAATCACTTCTACTAAAATACAACTGTATGCAGTGAATTCAGTATAATGTACTTAAACACGACCCCATGTTAAAGAAATATTTTGGGGGGTTTTAAAGTCTTTATTATATATGCCCTTGTATTTGGTGTATGATTTACATGGCAAACATGATGATGACTCTACTCGTGTTAGGGCTCTTAGAGCCACGTCAGACCCCTGAGCTACCTCTTTAATGTAACCGTACACCGCAAAATGAAATGGAAACAGCTTAAAATTAGAAATAACCTCGTTGTCTGTATAGCAGTTATTTTAAGCGAATAACACCAACTACTCAAAGTGAGAATAAAATAAATACATCTGCCCTAGAGGTGCGTGCGCAACATACAGGTCACAGGTTGAAATCTCGGCCTCACACGCTTGTCGTTTATCCTTTCGAGGGCGGTGGCAGTGGTGCCCCTGAGTGGGGAACAGTGGCAGCTGTCACTTAGCGTCGCTGAACTAGCCGCATCTACAAGGTCATTAATAGAACACAATATGCGGAGCCTGCAGGCAAACAAGGATAGCTCGCACCAAGCAAGGTGTGCTAGGCCCTGCCCACGAGCGCATACAAGGCGCGCTTCACCCGGCTGAGGGCTGTTTCCCGCCTTCCGTCACAGGTGTGGTCTGAACGGCACGAACGCCGTAGAGCGTCTTAAACTATGTGTTGGCGCCCTCTACAGGGCCCTTTTTTGTTGCAACTCAAGTACGCACATAGGCGAGCGGTAATGTATCGACGACCCACTTAAAAGACAAGCTGAAGACTGCACGTCACACCACATGTATAGCCTCCGTCTTGCGCAGGCAAGTGCATGTTCTAGCAGAGCCAGGGAGTGGAAAATATAGAGATAAAGAGGGGGAAGGCAAGGACGACAGGAAAGGGGTCGAGAAAAGTTAGGCAAAGGAAGAGAAGTGGAGAGGGTAAAAGAGAAAAACAAAACTAAAGAGAGGTAGCGGACGAGAGCAGAAGACAGGGAGAGAAGCGAAGGAGAGAGGAGCTAGAGAGGGTAAAGCTAAACAAGGAAAGGACGAGAAAGTAAGTGGGGGTGTACGAAGACAGCAAGAATTAAAAACAGTGAGAGAAATAGAGTGGAAGAGAGAAAGAATGGAGTGAAAAAGAGGTAAAGAGAACTTGGATCAGAAAGGGAGAGATTGAGACAGAGAAATAAATGAGGAGAGAAAAGAAAGGGGGATGTTTGCGAGGGCAAATAACGGTAAATGCAATTAAAATGGTTATCAAATCAGCAAGTCTGAAAAGATACACCGTGCGGTATCTAGTCACCACCCGTGTGCGGGAGGCCGCCTGAAATGTTTGGACAGAGAAAGGAAGGAAGTGAAAAGAGAAGAGAATTGATGCTATGCCAGCATTTCAGGGCGGAGGCAGTAGATGAGAGAGCACTCAAATGCAGGCCAATTGTTCCTTGACGGCTGCCTTTCCTTGCTGCCTGACCTACAACAACAAAGCTGCTCCTGACCCAGCTACGGGGGCAAGAGCCAGACAGGTGGGAGTTGTAAAGATGTCATCCGGCGCGCATGTTTTCCAACTGTTTGTAAGAATAACGTTAAGAGCGTTTGGCCACACACAATTCCCAGAATTGGTTTTCACTGGACGCATATACCCAGTGTAGAAATGACTATACAGTATTGTAGAGTGTCCTACAATGGTGTTGAGAGCAAAAGAACAAGGGAAACCGAAGGGTGCATAGAGACCAACGGTACACAATATTTCAAGGAAAAGAGGCCCCCCCCACATTGTCATAGTTAATCATAAATTAGATCAATGGAATAAAACTCTGTGTCATGACGTTAAATTAAAAATCATATTTATTGACAATCAAACAGAATTTGGGTAGCACCAACAGAATACATATTAGTATATTCAGGCATTTCTCAAGTGACAGTTAAAGAAATTGCTACATATGGGTCACAATATACCCAACTGCAAACGTCAAATTACATATACAGTACAGGGTCAGTGTGCGGAGTCGACAACGTTTCAATCCTTGCCAACTATATGGATCTTCCTCAGGACATTACGATTTTCATGCCTGAGGTTCAGCTAAGTAAACAACCAAGATACTGTACATGCAGGGGCAATGAGCACAGACGAGTGCTAACGGTGAGCCAATCTCAGGGGGAATGCATGCAAGGATCGAAACACCGTAGACTCTTCACGCTGACCCAGTACTGAATATGTCATTTGGCAGGACTGGTCTGTGATAGTGTATATTGTGAGACGTATGTAGGAATTTCCTCAATTGTCACTTGGAAATCGTATGAGTATACTGTGTGTTCTGATTGTCAACAAATATGATCTTGAATTTTACATCATGACACAGTTATAATCCATTGGTATAATTTGTGAATAACTATGTTGACTATTGACTTTTAGGAAACTTCTCAAAAGTAGTTCTTTAAAATCTATTCTTCAGTTCTTTACTTGCCAAACTGCTATACCATATTAGCCCCAAGACACCCATGGGTATTCGTGCGCCTTAGAAATGCATTAACATAACATATGTTCATGCTGGGACGTTTGTTCCTTGAAATACCAGATTTGTGTCAAGTAACACCTTAAAGCAGGAATGTGGGAGATCTAGGACTTGTTCATTATCACACAGTGAATCATGTTAGAGCTGGAACCACGGCTCTCATACTTCTTTCTTCGCCCGCCAGTAGTTTATCCGTTTCGGGTTATTCTCTACATTCTGGTACTTACAGTCCTGAACCTGTAATGTTACAATCAGGACTGCAAGGAAAGTAATGCAAAGGTAAAACACCAGACCTAGATTAGCTACTTTCCTATGTACCAGGGACGCTTGAGTGCTCTATGGTACTATAACACTGAGTAAAGGGAACACCTGCCACTTTTTCAGAACTCGTACTGTGTCTCGAGGCAAGTATTGTGCAGACACAAAACCCGACCTCGAAAAGCTACCCCCAGTTTCTGCGAGCACCGAATACGACGCCCACCCTGAGCAAAACTCTCTCTTATGCACAGTGAAATGATAGTTACTTTCGCCCTTGAAGGGTAGGCCCTCAAAAACGGAATATGTTCCACAATACTCGAATCCTAGGAGCTTCTGTGGTAAACGCAATGTATTCAAGTGGTGAACTTGCTGTGTACTAAATGAGAACTGTGCGAGCTCAGAACACTGCTCTGAAAGTTAATGATTACTGAGGGCAGTGGTCAGACCAGACACCGAGTATCAGCTCTCGTCCCCGCCGAGGCGGATGTCCACAGAGATCTGAGGGCAATGTTTATTTTATGTATTTATTTTGACAATGCAACATAAACCGGTCTACAATGAGATCGATCATTCTAATCAGCAAGTGAAAGGGGCCTTACACGAGGTGTACGACAAAGACATGGCGGCCCCTACAATATTTGGGATGAAAAGGGAGAATGTCCCAAACATCATATCAAAACAGCAGTCTATGTAGTCAACTACAGGACTGGCGATTTCTTTGAAGAAAAAAAAATAGCGCTTCATAACCAAGGAAAAGTTTCCAAAGAACATTTTTTTGTTGTTGTTTTTTAAATGCACCCGTTTTAACTAAGCTCTGTGTCTGTTCTACTTAATAGAATAGAACAAGCATTTGTAAAGCCAATAGATCTGGTCTTGACAAGCTTCCTTTTTGATTTCTTGTTTTGGAAGCATATGCAACAGGCATTTAAAAAGTGTAAAAGCAATCTAAAGTAAACATACTGCAGTTTAAAGATGGCATGAATATGTTTGCAAAAAACTAATAACAAAAAATTGCTGCAAAAAAAAAATCAAAGACAGCAAAAATAAAAGCAGTGATTGATCTACCAGCTATGCCACTGAAGCAGATACATTTTTAGGTGATGCACATGTGCCACTCAATGTGTAAAAAGCCATTGGCTGATGTGGATTTACCCATTATCCCATGCTGTATGCATTGCTAGGTGCAAACAAAATGTAAATGACACACAAACAAACCAATGCATATAGAGGGATGACAGAAAGGCCATGTATTTACGTGTCTTTCTGTTACAATGTTTTTGGGAAACCATGATGGCTGGTGATTCAGCTAACACGGTTATTATTTCAGAGCTAGAAAACTAGATTTCACAATTGGAAAATTGCACATTTGACCAAGCTAGATAAAAGGTGAACAACATCTTTGTATTCTTTGTGGAAAAGGGGCATGGGTCGTTATTAATATTTTTTTTATTCTGCCGCGAATGTACTAGTAGAATTACCTCCATGATAAAAATACTATGTTGGAGGACATTTCACAGCTGGTTTCTCCTTGAGTTTAACAGTTTCTCCATAAATCGGAGGCTTTCTTATGTCTCACTGACAGAATTAGAACCTTGGTCTTCAGATTCCAATGGCAGCACAGCAGCATTCCGACCACCTCTGTTTTATGTATTTGAACTTTTTGTACTACATATAAGCATACACTCCAACAGCTGGATACGGAAAGTAAATGAAAAGTAAGAAATGCTCAAATGGAGCACCTGCCAGCTTCCCTGGACCACTGATGCAAGACCCCTAGGCAGGACGGGGTCGTTCCTCAACAGCATGTGAGGACTCCAGGACACCCCCCTCCTTCCCCCGCCATTGTCTGCTGCTAAATTGCTGGGTGGGATTCCAAGTGCAAAGGAAATTAAATGAAGAGCACTCAGGTGAATGAGGCACCCACCCAGCTCAGAACTTCAGATAGAAAGCTCAAAGAACAAAATTAATCCAGTGTCTTTCCTCAAGAGACTAATGGGCGCAGATAAGTGCACTTTAAGGTACGGGTTACGCACTCCGGGTTTGTTTGTTAGGTAGAAAAAACTGTGGTGTGCATCAAAGATATCACCCCCCCCCCCCCCCCCGAACACAAACACTAATACGGAATTTTAGGGATTCATTTGGTTGGCAAGTTGACAACTAGTTCTTTAAATGTGCTTCCATTGAAATCACCACCCACATATTTCTTAGAATGTGTTGCTCCTTTCCTCATTCACAGTGTCCTTTTTAATTCCAAGAAGACCTGATTTAGGCCAGATTTTTACGCTGGACATATAAGAAAAAGTACATACAAATAAACTTAATGGAGCGCATTTACATAGTCCAAAAAATAACCTGGAAATATGCCATGTACCTTTTCCTCGTGAGCATAACGTGGACACCCCTGCACTATATGAAAAATGGATTGCCATTACTTAGACAGTACACAGGGCAGTACAGGCCATTGTGAGACTCTTGCATTTCTCCAGGCGCTGCAGGTTAAGAGCTAGGGGATACTTCAAAGAAGGGTGTGCTGTCACAACCCAACCATGCCCCTTTGGCTCCATTCTAGCCATGCCCTCCTCCCGATTGGAGCTGGTTTGAACATCTGTACCATATCTGAATTTGATTTCTAGTCTGTCTCTGACATTACATGTCAAACCAGCAGAGGAGCTGCTGAGTTCAATGCATGGCATATAACTTCACCTGAAGATCAAAACACTGCCCTCATTCTCGTGTTCACTGTATTGTCATCTACAAATGTGGACAAATATTTTTTTTTACCACTAAATGGCAGAGGAGTTGTCTTACAAATGATAGGTTCACACTCAGTCGATAAGGGTATTCACTGTTGTCCCTCTGGAGTCATGCCACTTAATCTTTCTGACGAAAACAATGGCTATGTAAATCACTCGTTCATATGCATTGTATGTAAATTTCTTTCATGAGAATTCATTCGGGAAATCCTGAATTCACAGCAAGATTCAGAACTCAGGGATCGTCAGCAAACACCCATGCCTGAATTATTAAACACATTTTAAACTCGATGGAATCATTTTAATTGTTATGTCATTGGATTCCAAGCTGACTCCAGGAACCTTAAAATGTATGGCGAGTGGATTGTATTCCTTACAATACATGGCCACGCATTCATACTTCCCTCAAGCTGCTTCAGTGCTTGTTGTGTTGCTTTTTCATATGAAAGAGAATGTATGGTAAGGGACGTGAAAAATAAAAGCAGACTCTCCTGTGAAATTAAATACATCAAAAACCAGCCATGTGTTGAAAAAAGGCATTAGAATCAATTTAATGTGAATCAGATTTTTTAAATGGCGGGCCCCAATTTGTAAATAAATACAGAGATATGTTATTTTCACGTAATGACCTTAAAATGTGCAAAAATAAACCTGTTGCCATAAATATTTCTTTTCTACTGGTCACTGCTCACTTTTAGAAAAACAGATCAGAAGATGGAAAAGCCGGTTCTCTTTTTCATTGTTTAAACTGCAGCTGCGATTATACAATGTGACCGGCCTCTCATCTTGTCTGCTGGCTCTGGCAGCAGGCATTATGAGGATGCAACTTGACTTTAATAGCTTATTACAGTTGAGCAGCTATGCCATTTCATTATTAAAAGGTAGCTAAAGAAGTCTCAAGCAATTAGAGGCACGTTTTTAACCAGAGATTGCAGGCCCCGTACATTATATTCAGATTAAGACATCGCCACAGAAGGCGCCATACCTTGTGGTGAAGGAGAAAAATGTTCTTCTCCGTTTTGCTTCACCCTGCTCTCCTACTAGAGGTCCCATGACAATGCAGGGGACTTTTTTGAGTTCGATGAAATGAATAAAGAGGACTGTTTAAAGTAGCTATGCCCATCATTGATCTAAAACAGGGATGCTGACTCTAGTCCAAGAAAACAAGACCCTAAACACATTTTCAGCAACCTGCAAATGATTAATCCACATCAACGAATCTATATGCAGTAACTCAAAATAGATTTTTTTTATTCTGGGGCAATCCTGGAAAGCTGCGCTTCCAGTCACATAGCTGCCACATTTCCAGGATATAAAGATATCATCTATGTGATATCAGGTCCATAGGTAATGGCCAGCCTAAAAATGAGGCAAGGATCCGACCCTTGTGGACAAATGCTGGACACTACCCACACAGGGATCCCAATATATTTTACTGACCCTTATATCGACAACAGCAGGTCAAAGGTTTACCCTCCTAATATAGTTACTGCAATGGTCCTTGGTCAATGAAGAGGCTTCAACTTGGGTCTGCCTTTTGGGTATAGCTGCCAGCCCACATGGGGCTTTGTGCGGAACTGCTTATTGGCTTTACTCCCCAATTGAATGTCATTTACAGCCCTCTGCATGCTTCCAGGAACCATTGGCGAGTTTGCGTCCATCTCAACTATCCTATGGATCGATGTATGTTATTGTGATGACGTTTTTCTTTGCATTTTTGAAGATTTCACGAATGTATGACACATCAAAAACAAAACAAAACAAAACTACAGCTAGTGAATAAACTGCTGACCGAACTAGGGAGGCTGAGATCCTGGCCAGCATTGGATGAGACTGGCAATTATTTTACCTTTCTGAGGTTTCCTTGAAATATGTGCGCACTGGGAGAAGGTGAAAGAAGTGCGCCCTGGAGACCATCATGAGCAATACATGAGAATGTGCGCATTTTATGTAAACCCATGACATCTGAGTGACGCCTCGGAGGGTTGTTGTCCTGAGACCACGGTAATTGTGTGTGTTTGTTCCTTGAGTGAAGCCGCACACCTGCCTGTGGCCTGCGTCATCCTGCATTCAATATATGTAATATCACCTGCCTGTGGCCTGCGTCATCCTGCATTCAATATATGTAATATCACCTGCCTGTGGCCTGCGTCATCCTGCATTCAATATATGTAATATCTGCACATACACATTGGACATTAGGCCTCCAAGACGAACGTTCTGGTGCGCAGAGGGACGAACTGTCCTAGCGTTTACTTTGCAATACCAAAGCCTCTCTAACACCTCTGCGCCCCGAAGCCAAGCAATTATGACGGGGGATAAAACAATGACTGCCATCTATGGAACAGGCTAGCAGATTTTACCAATCGGCAAACATGAAATATGGCTGGACTGGTATTTTTTCTTTTTTTAAACCCATGCTCCGATCGGCAAATTGATAAAATAATTCAGTAGGCTGAGCACCTCTCGGAAAGCCTGTGGGTAATCTGACGTTCACAGGCTCCAGTTATATCAAAGTCGATGTACCCCTTAATCTTTCTGGAGTTCGTAAAATGCGCACCTGTTGGGAAGTCATTAGCTCCCCTTCCAGGGACGCATCCTGTGAAGTGCGCCAGTGCAGTGTCATTTGGCACCTGTCTTAAACGGATGTTTGTCCTCACCGGACATTTCTAAACAATTTTCTTTTCTATCCTCTGTGACACAAAGCCTCCATGGGGGCGCTGAGTGAAGGCGAGGTGTGGTGTCTCTAGAATCCATCGAGCACACACACACATGCACTCTACAAGGAGGCCTTGCGCTCTCTGCTTGTAGCGCCAAGTGGCCCGCGCAACAGCCACAGCGCACCTGCGCGCTTATTTTCCAACACCTGGAGACCGCCCATAAGATCTGTCTCGTGTTCTGGGCCTCGCAGAGCACAGGCATTCTTATGAGGTTTAGAGTAAGAAATGCCACGCGAGGACACGAAAGGCACCCTCCCAGGGCCTTTGTGAATGAATAAAAGATACGCGTAGACTCGATAAGAGGCCGCGCTTATTACCGGGTTCTGTAGATCGCAGATTCAAAGCAGCAGGGCTAGCTCGCTATTTCCTCTTTCCGGGGTAGAGAAAGCCAGTACCATTTTAATTCGCAATAATAACGGTGCAAAATATGTATTAGGCAAAGCTCTCTGCACAACATCCCCATATGACTTAAGAGTTATTATGCACAAACACGTGCCCGCAGGTAACGCGGTTGTACTCTGAAAGGCCACATGGGATCATAAAAGACACCCAGCCTTGTCTGCATACAGCAAACCCCTGAAGAGCGCGATACTTACCTCTGAAATGTGTACCTGCCCTATAGGGTCGCAGGGTTCAATTCTTAAACTCCCTAGGTTGAGAAAATGTGAACCTATTTGAACTGTATAATAATTGTATAAACCATGCTGTACGTAACGCTCGCTGGATAAAAGAGCCACACAAAAGACAAAATATATAGGTACATAAACTTACACTTTTCATAGCGCTGAGAGCTACTAAGGGGCTCCCATGCACTGAACTGTCAACTGCTACTTACATCGCTAAAGAAAAATACAAAAGTATTGATGTATTTCAGTTCGCAAAGACCATGATGTGATCGCATGGCTTGCCACATTATTAAGGAGAAGGCCAGTTTGGTAGCGTTACGCTTTGCCTCTGCGGGGGCACAGGAGGCGAGCACCTGTCCCGATGGCATGACGTGGAGGGCTGGGGTGGGGTCTAACCAAAGCCTCTGCCATCCTTTAAATGTTGTAAATACCAACAGGATGGGTTTACGGGTGATTTACCTAGGCACACTAGAACGAACCATGGCAATAAGGCTTTGGGCATGGCATTTGTACACCGGTGGCTTTCATTGGATACCCTCACGTGTGCTGTTTCTATTTTGGGGGGCTTTGCAGCCAGTACACATGTTGTGCCTTTCCTTTCATGACCTGACCTAAGGAGAGCCTAGACCTTCTTTCTAATGAACTTTAGATGCTTAACCTGGGACTCTCACTGCCAGAAGAGGTAACCTCAAGAGACAAAGCTCACTTGCGTCAAGAGCCAAGCCAGCCGCAGCATCCTCAGGGTGACAGGCACAGGGGGCACAAGGGGTGGTCGCAATAGAAAAAGTAACGCGTCTCATGAAGGCTGAACGAACCCCAGCATCACTGCCTCTCTGTACACAAAATGGGGCTCTGGCCACACTGATACACAAATGACACCTTAAGATACACATGACTCAGAATCAACAGACATACGTCAGTCTGTTACACCCTTCAGATTTGTTGGTAAGTGTATCCACATTGGGGGCCAGCAGGTAAGGACCGGGATACTCAATGTGAATTGCAGTTAGCAACCATGTCACATCTGCGACGCAAATCCCACAGTGTCTGCTAGTATGAAGCAGCGTTACACGTTTACATGTTACCAATACTACTACAATGGTTTCTGCTCACGCCATTACTATACACATGAACTAAAACCGACTCCCATCTCATCACCACATGCCTTCTGAAAATTCATGCATAGGTGATCTTTTCTATGCATTTGGCATCAGTGTGCCAAATACAAGTGTGCGTGTGTGAGCACTTAAAGTATAGCACATACTTCTGTGTTCACACACAATGAAGCAACATGTACACAATATAATACATTGGATAACATTAAGCACACAAGTTTATTATAGATGTATACACAAAGTAACCATTTACTTGGTTCTATGTCAAAGAAAGTAAATAATAGGTATTTCAAATGTGTACTGGCCCGTTCAAGATAGTTCAAGATGCACTTCTATTTAAATGTATACATGTATACAGGCATTCAAATATAGCTACGATGGATAATGATTAGACCGTGCACTGAAAGCATGCCATATTAAACGCTGTGCTCCCTTCTCCCTGCCATGTACCGTTATTTATCAATACAAGCATGTATGCACGTAACACACATATGAAGAGTGAAGACCCGTTTTTCTAATGCCACTGAACATGCTATTGAAATGTAGTTTAACTTGAAAGGCGCCACGCTTGTTTGAGGGTTCTGATGGCTGCCTCTACCCGGTACAGTAACACAGTAAGGTACTCAACATTTGCAGCACACATTCCACCGGGTCGCGGTGTTACATTAGGCATCAAGCCAAACGAAATGTGTGCAGCTTCGTGTGAATGTCCCCGTCAAACCTGCCCTCCCGAGCGCCTCACACCGGCTCCGGGTTCCTGTCTGCAAAACTTTATTGGGGGTTCGGATGCTTTACCTACCATGGTATTCTTGTCCAGGTACGTAGTAGGCGGGGTTCCCCGCGATCTGCAGGGAAATGAGCACCTCTCCCTGCTCCCCGTCGCCTTGCAGCTCCCCGTGGTGGGTGCAGAGGAAGAAGAAGGGCGAGAACCGGGGGTAGTAGCCCACGGCGCCACGGACGTACTCTGTGCAAGTGGCGAGCGCTAGGAGCAGGACGGCCCAGCGCGCGCTGCAGCCCCTCTGCTCCATGCTGGAGTCCGTTGTCCTGGTCCACGTGCACCCGAGCCCGGCGCGTGCTCTTTGCTGCGGCCACCGGCTCAGTGCGAACTTTGCTGCGAGCTCCGGCGCTGCCAGTCAGTCATCTGCGCGAGCTCCTGCCTGACTGCTGCACACGCACTGTACTCTCGGAGCGCTACCGTAATGCCTCTAGTGGAGCGCCGCCCACACGGATCGCGTTTACCGACGCCGGCACAAGGCTGAGGAGCACTCCGTTTTGTGACGCCTGCACTATTTTGCTGTGAGGAACGGGTCTTCATATATTTTTTTGTAGATTTATATAGCGCGAACTCGACCTTAAGGTATTGAAGCACCATACATGTGCACCAGTTACGTTATACAAGCTGCACATTCATTTTGTGGTAGGCACAGGGAGATTAAGTGGTTTGTCCAGAATCACAGGATGCTGAGCCAACGTCTAGGTTCGAACCTGGTTCCCCAGCTCCAAAGTCGGCAGCTCAGGCCATAAGGCCACACCCTCTCCCCTATATTAGATCAGCCTCCATGCCTATAGACAATTACTATACTGGCATTACTTATAACATTCAAATTTGTGCAAGGGACAATACACTATGTTTTTTGGGGAACCCATAAATTGGGGGTCAAGGTGTGATAAGGAAAGGGGGTGGAGTCATTGGGGCAGGGTTTGAAATTTAGAGTCTGACAGTCATATACATTTATTTAAAAAAAAATCTCAGTTCAAAGAAAATGACAACAGGGACACAAGTAACAGTAAATCTGTTGTAGCTTATTTAATTGGTTACAAAGAGGCTATATTTTAAAATGTCTTACAGGCTTAAGACACCTGCTGCAGAGAGCATTATGTACCAGCAACTTTGAGGGGATTATAATGTCTACAAATATGGATGATATGGGATTCGGTATCAACCGGCTGGAAGCAGATTGCATAGGTGGAACGGCGTGGCAGCACTTTTGATGAATGTGTGATTACGAAGGCTACCACTCCTCCCTTTGACTGAATATGAGGTACCCCTCTAACTGAGGGCACATGATGAGCTACACTTAATATCATAACATAGGCCTTACTCAGGCACTCCTTAGATGTACCCCCTTCCCCATGGATTGTAGGACGTAGGGTGCACCACCTTAGACTTACTTTAGGGATCCAACTGCCCTGACAAATAGAACTGAATCCAGTCTTATCCTGCAAGATTTATTTAAGAACTCCCTCCTACCGCCTAAAAGTCTTTGCAGAGATTGAGTCCGCCCTAGTGGTACCATCTTACCAGGGTGGGGATAGGATGTCTATGATGAAGCATGACACAATATTGTGTGTGAGACATCCTCTTCCGTTAAGGATGGCCTTCTAGACCACCTTCTTAGTTTCAGAAAAGACATTTTCTTTGGATCTTGGGTGGGAATAATTTTTCTCTCTCCCCTTTTCTTTAGATTCTTGGCTACCTACTCGTATTGTGTTTACTGATATGTGAGTCCTACACCTTATAATCGTTGGTATGCTATGCAACATTTCAACATTCTACATTCTTACAGCTCAGGCACATTTCTTACATGGAGCGTTGACAAACTGGAAAACGGGTTTCCAGATCATGGTTTCTTTAAAAGTGATAAGCTGCGTGCCTTTCTTTCCTTCCATTGCATTGGCATCAATGTGTTAGGCTTGAAGTGGCTCCTAGCACAGTAATACTTACACAAAAGAAAGGACGGTGACCCTTTAATTCGGGGCTTTTTTTGTGCCCAGCTGGAAGTGAAAAAAAGAAAGTCCTCTTGGCACCTGCAGGTTGCTACTATGAAAGGAGTGTAGACAATGTGCAGGCAGTACAGAATTGTGTCCCGGTGTCGGAAAATGACACCAGGCAAAATTAAGTATATTTCCCTGGGCCCACTAATAGCTGCTGGGACCCGGATAACAGTCATCCCCATGCTTTCCTACACTAGGTATACATTTTAGGAGATTTCTGGTGGGTGTGATGGAGCAAGGTGGTGAAACAAAATTTTGTGTACCCCTTGTGAAATCATACTCCAATAACCAAAACTTGTATTAATGAAACGTCGTGCATGTATAACCAACGTAGAATAAGAAATGCACCTACACAAACACACATGGGAAATTAATCTTGCTTGTGTTGCAATCATAATCAACTAATTATGTGATTTTGTCATGTCCTAAACTAATAAGCAGCTTTAAATTAATGGAATGTGGCATATATGTGCATTTGTCTGTGTGTCTTTGTGTAAAAATGCGAAGATAAAGTAAGTATAATGCGCTTAAATGTAGCTATTTGCTAGGTAAATACTAATTGGGAAAACCTTAGTAAGGGGGAGGTAAACAGAAGGCTTAATCGACTTAAATTAACGTTCGTTTGTGTTTGTTTCTATGATAGTTCCCATTTCTGAGTTGTGAGGCCTAAGAAAAAAAAATGGAGTCACTCGATTATTGTGGCCACAAATGAACTGAGCATGCGCGAGTCAAAGACTAAAATTTCGAATGCGGGCTGCTTGTGGCTGGAGTGAGAACACTTCAAGGACAGACTGGCCTGGAAGTGCAGATGGCTGCCAAGTGATGAGCACAGTGGTACAGAACGTGAGAAAGTTTGGTAAAGTTACCAACCGAGAACCGGACTAGGCTGGAAATTTAATAAAACAATAGGACCATTAGAAAAATTGCGGACGGAAGGAAACTTGAGTTTCGATGACGAGATGATGTTCATCCACCCCAAAATTGTCCAATCAGAACTCGCATTTAAGTCAAAAGATACACTTTTAGTTAGATAGAGCTAGTGAAAAAGGTATAAAAAGTGCTGATTTTACTGAACGGGATCGCTTCCTTCAATTTCCTCTAGAGATGCTGCAGTACTGATGATTTTTCCTGAGATGTAAGAAACCTGCCTAACTCTGTTTTTCTTTTACAGGGTAATGAGCTTTATCTGAGAGTCTAGATAGGGAGGTTAGGAGAATAGGTAAATGTTTGGGAACTATCTGTCTTTTGGTAATATCTGATCTTTTAAAATGATGACAATGTTTATTCTTGATTTTTCTTAAATAAATGATTTAACTGTCCTAAATCTGAATCTTTATATATTTAAATGTCGAATTTTCTGAATAAAATAAATAAAAGTGAATAATATTAGACAAGCTGAATTTGCTATTAATAAAAATTAGATAAATAGAGAATCAAACTGGTCTTGAGTTTTCCTACGCCTAATTATCTTACTAGCAGATCTATCGATCTCGATGGTGGTGTGTCTAATAAAATTGTCGTATTTTATGAAACCACTGTTTGATAGTATGTTAGAAATTATACTTCAGGGAGAGGTGATATGTCTTTAGAAATTATGTCCGGAGATGCGCTGCATCAGGTGCATCTAAAAACACATTAACCCCACTGTGCAAGCCATCCAAGACTACAAGGAACCCCCTCTTACATAATGTCGCTCAGCCTGCAGCTTTTAAATACTGGATGCTTGGAACACTGGGAGTATCCGGGGGTGCAGCACCTGTCTTTCCGTTTAGTACCCAGTTCCTTGCCTCCACTACCCATTGTCTCAGTATTTTGTAAGCTCCCACTCCTTACCCCTTTTCCTGCCCCTAGTTCTGGAAGAATGTTACATTCAGACAAGGGGCCCAAAACCTCTGATGAGAGAGCTAAATAGTGTCACGTGCGATGCCATTTCCATAAACCCTTGCACTTTAGTGAATTGAGATTGCTGGTGCTGCTGAATGCAGTGCTGCTTGAACAATGTTAAGAGATGCAGTGCTGCTATCAATGGTACATTGTTTTTTGTTTAAATCTTTTTATTAACATTTTGCACATTTTAAGCATACAAACATAGGAGTGCTCGTGTGCCAAGACAAAGGTGGTTGCCAATAGTACAGTGTCTAGTACCCAACAGCAAAGGAAGAGACAGATGAGTATATCACAGCGGCCACAAGAGGTCGTAAGGCAGTGGTTATAGATAAGGCTTATCAATGTCGATGAGTCTTACCACCAGAAGGCATGCATGTGAACAGTTCGAATACAGTGCAGTTTGAACCAAACTGGGGACATAGGGTACAACAAAAGAAGGACAACGTAATTCAAGGAAGGGTAAGGGAGTCTCTTGAGACCTGCTGTTGTGTCTCAATGGTACATTGTTGAGGTCATATAGATTGTGAAAAATCTAAAGGTTTCACAAAGTACAAGTACAGCAAATGAGCCAAGTCCATTCAGCAAGAGATTGGTAAAGATTTGTTATGCAGCCAGTGGTGCTTTTCCGCACCCACTGTTGCAGAAATATTACCAAAGCATGGTGTGGTAGCACACTGTCATTCAGAGAAAGCATGGCTACAAAATTCGCACTGACATGTAGTTTTACTGATAAAACTATATAGTCCACAGACAATAATCCAGTTTTAGTAAATAGTTATCTTTTACCATCACCAAGTAAAGTGTCTTAATTTGTTTTGATCCTGTTAAAATCTTTGTTTCCTTCACATTTTACAATTTCAAAAAATGTGCTTAATTTATGCAGTTCACACTGCTGGTCTAATTTGAAATATTTGTACAGTTAATTTCCGGGTATTTACATTTTGTTGTGTGTTAGGGGAAAAACAGATATCCTACAGCCTTTCCTTTCACATTTCCTGTACCCATGCAAGATTTCCTGCCAATTCAGTTTACAAAATCCTCTAACTTTGGAGTCAGGGAAAGAAATGTAAACTCTAATCTTCATGTTAGAAGAATAAGCAGCAATTTGTCAGAATGCAGCCTGACATTTTACCTCCGTTTTAGAATGCGCAGTAAATGTGACAATCTTTTTTTTTAAAGGCATCTCTATTGCTCATTTGCCTTCTGAACTTCAGCATGGTTATTCCGGAGGTGCTGCAGCACTTCCCCGTGCACCTCTACTTTCAGCACCTACGGTTGAATGAATATTTATAGTGCTCATATGAAGAACCTCTTACCACTCAATAGTGTGCAAGAATGTGACGTTTGAAAAGAAAATCAGTTTCTTATTAAGAGCCCTCCATTTCTAAGGAAGTCAGAGAATAATTTGCTTTGTGTGATCTTCCTGAGTGAAGGATGCAGCAGTGAAATCTGAAAGCCTTTATCTATCCTTGATACTATTAAAAGTTACTACACACTGATATAAAGCAGGAGCAGTGGAAAGCCTTTTTGCACCAATGGCCTCTTCTCATAAATAGTAGGTCCCCCACCTTGTGACTGAGGATGCCAAAGATACTTTTATGGGTAACATTTTTAGGTGTGCATTCCAGCATTGTGAGGAAGTCCCTGAGGGGAAAGAGTCCTTAGAAGACTAATATGCTTCAGCTGGGCTCCAGAAATCCCTAGGTACCGCTATTCTAAGGCAGAGGTTGCTCAAACTTTCCTTGTCTTACTTTTGTCTCTCTTTACAGTAGCATGGGCTGAGCTCAGGCCATAACCACAACAGAAAAGACCTTGCAAACACCATGTGTTTTCTTGAGACTGAGAGGGTGGTGATCTGGGTCAAGAATAAGCATCACTTTTTAAGGAAAGAAAACCAGATAGAGGCTTTGAATTTAAAACACAGTCACTTTACATTTATTTTTGTATATATTTGAAGCCAATGTAGGCTTATGCATAATTTATAGATGTGGTATCTGCATTCTAGTCCTACTGCTGGGCAACCAACTGCATGTATGTCTTCCTCTAAAGATTTAGATCTCATTTAGTGATCTCCAAGATGTTGGTTATATTGTGAGTAGCATTAATACTGAGTGAAGACAAACAATGATAGTGTTTACAAACTTGTCCGGCCACAATAAGGCTGTAGCTGTATATATATATTTTTTAACAATATTTTTAAAGTGCATCAATCTTCCCAAGGGACATCACGGCGCTAGGACGGTTAGAGTATACTGCAGATAGAGCAATGGTGGGGTCAGTGTCTAGGAAACAGGATGGTTTTCAGTTTTTTTCTGAACAGAAGGTAGTCCTCTGTTAGACGAAGGTCGAGTGGGAGGCCGTTCGAGAGGACGGCGGCTGATTTGGAAAAGGACCGGTCTCCCATTCTGACCTTGGTTGTACATTTGACTGAGGCAAGGGTGTGGTGGCATGATCTCAGGTTATGTGAGGGGATGTGAAAGTGTAATTTATCTTCTAGGATGTGTGGTCCTTTTTTATGTAAGGTTCTATGCGCAAAACAGCGGAGCTTGAAGTTAGCTCTCTGATGGACTGGTAGCCAATGCAATTCTTTCAGGCAGTAGGATGCTGACCTGTATTTTTGTTTGTTACATATTAGTTTGGCAGCGGCACTCTGGACCACTTGAAGTCTGGAGAAAAGATAGTCAGTCATGCCAACATAAAGGGCGTTGCCGTAATCCAGTCTGCTCATAAGCAGAGCTTGTGTGACAATAAGGGTTAATCAGCCCTTTGTGTGGGAAACAGGACACTGCCTATTCTGGTGTAAGTGTCAGCCCCCCTCCTTCTTCCCAGGAAAAGCTACCAGAATGCAGACATACATGGGTCCAGAAAGAGTCCCAAATGTATACGATCCAGGGTCGGCAAGTTGCTGTGCTCAATATACACTCTTTGCACAAGCACCATCTTGAAGTGTTCTCTCTCCTCCTAGAAGGGGATATTGACATCTTAGCCCTTACAGAAACCTGGCTGGTGGCATCATCTACCCCGGATATTCTGGCTGCATTACCGCTAGAATTTGATGTGCTGTGGAACAACCGACCCGGGGATTTCAGAGGTGGGGGAGTTGCAATCCTATTTAAAAAGACTCTTATGGCGACCCAAATTGTCGCAGAAAACTGTGACAGCGCAGAGCTTCTGGGAATAAAAATCTCCCTGAAATCTTCCTGCTTTATGTTGCTAGTAGTGTATTGCCCACCGAAAGGCTCCCCAGGTTTTAATGAAGCCTTTCTGGAGCTTTTAACAGATCTGGGATCTAGATATAAACATCTCCTGGTGGTAGGGGATTTCAACTATCACTGGGATAAGTCACCCAGAGACCCTGTAGAGGCTGGGTTCGAAATCAACCTGTCCTCTTTGGACCTGTCACAACTGGTTACAGGCCCCACCCATGTTAAGGGCCACACTCTTGACCTGATTTGGCCTTCCATGTCCTAGGTAGAGATAACCGATATTAGCCCTTGTGTTTGGTCAGACCACTCTCTGATTAAATGTTGGGTCCCGTGTGACTGCTTACCTTTACTGTCAGATCCTCTATGGAGGAAGGTCAGATCTTGAAAGAAGGTGGAGGCTGAAGCTCTGGTCTCGACGCTTCTCTCTACTCCATCCCCAAATATGAGTGAGGGTAATCTTGACCAACAAAGCCAAGCATTAATGTCCTGGTTTCAGGCTGTAATTGACACTCTAGCTCCTGAACGGATAGAGAGGACCAGAGCGAAAGGGAAAGGAGCCCCTTGGTTCAATGACTCTCTGACAGAGAAAAAACAAGCTCTGCACCAAGCAGAGAGAAGGTGGAGACTCAACTATAGCCTTGCGGAGTCTGACACCTACAAAGCTCTCCTGTCTAAATATAAGGCTGATATCCTACTAAGGAAGGCAGCTTTCTATGAGGACAGAATTCGCCGAGCCGGGAACAAGCAAAAGGAGATTTTCTCAATCCTGAAGGAACTCACGCAGATGGGGGGTAAAGCCCCAATAAACGATTGTCCGGACTGTGATACCTTCCAGAGGTACTTTCTTCAGGAAGTCCAGGATATCATCATGGACATTACTAGAACCCCGGCTGACCTCAGTGTGCTAGATCCACCTAATCTCCAGGACTTGGCCTGGAACCTGAACAGTATTCCACGCCTTGATGAAGGGAGTTTTGCGGCGATAGCTCACCAGATAAAATCAGGCTCCAGAATGGACCCTTGCCCTCCGAGAATATTCCAAATGGCCTTGCCTGGCTTGGAAAAGCAGCTGCTGGATTTATTAAATTAGTCACTAGAATCAGGGTACCTACCAGTGAAGCTGAAGGAAGCCAGGGTTATCCCGTTTCTGAAAAAAGTAGGAGCAGACATTAAGGCTCTAAAAAAATTATCGGCCCATTTCCCAACTCCATTTCTTAGCAAAGATCCTAGAAAAGCAGGTCTTGAATACCATGGCCCGCTACTTGGAGGAACATGGACTCCTCCACCCCAGACAGGCAGGCTTTCGATCACAGCACAGCACAGCACGGAGCTGGTGATGGCCTCGGTTGTTGACGATCTGAGAATCAGGGCCGATAATAAACAGCCTTGTGCCCTGATTCTCTTGGATCTGTCAGCAGCATTCGATACTGTCAGCCATGCCATCCTGCTGAACCGTGTATCGAAACTGGGAATTACGGGGCAAGTATTTAAATGGCTCAAACCCTTCCTAACTGGCCGGACTCAGAGAGTGCAAATGGGAGATCAACTTTCCGCTGCTAGTTTTCTGACCCGTGGCGTACCTCAGGGATCTGCATTGTCCCCTCTGCTATTTAATATTTATCTACAACCGTTAGTGGAGGAACTCACGCATAGAAACTGTCAAGTTTTTAACTATGGGGACGACACTCAATTGTTAGTCCAACTTGATAACACCAGCCAGGCGCAAGACTCAGTAAAGAATCTTCTTAGATTCACGGTTAACTGGATGGCAAACAACCTCCTGAAGGTTAACGCAGATAAAACTGAGGTGCTTGTCATCACTACACAAGACAGCCCTTGGTGTGAGCTCTTCTGGCCCCCCGAATTAGGGGAGGTGCCAACTCTGGGAATAGTAGTGAAAAGCCTAGGACTAAAAATTGATGCAGATCTGTCCATGGCCCCTCAAGGTTCCGCGGTGGTAGGCTCTTGTATAGGCCTATTTAGGCAACTCCGGAAACTTGTACCTATTCTTCTGTCCCAACACTGATATCCATTGTGTCCGCCACAGTCATCTCGCGGCTGGACTATGGTAATGCCCTCTATTTGGGTCTTCCGCGGAAGCTCCTTAGGAAACTACAGGTGGTGCAGAATGATGCGGCCAGGCTGATCTTCTCCCTACAGAGAAGAACACGAGCGACGCCCCTTCTACAGAAGCTGCACTGGCTGCCCATCGAATATCGAGTGCAGTTCAAGTGTCTTTGCATTGCCCATAAAGCCATCTATGGAGAAGCCCCCAAATACATTAAAGACCGTCTGAGAAAGTACATCCCGGACAGAGCCTTGTGCTCCTCCAAAGCATGCAAACTAACTCCACTGAGATTTAATCTTAAATCAAAGGGTGGTAGAGCTTTGCCGGTCCTCCTTCCGCAAATCTGGAATGAGCTACCGGCAACCTTGTAAGGGGAGCCGGTGCTACTGTCCTTCAGAAAGGCATTAAAGACCCACCTGTTTAAATAGATAACATCTATACTTTAAACCGTTTGTGTGGTTGCGGGCGGTCCATCAGTGGCAGTGTGTTGTGTTCCTTTTCTTTGAAAGCGCTTAGAGACCAGTGGTGATTTGCGCTATACAAAACTATAGTAACATAACATAACATAACAGATGAGTTCTCTGTCACACCCACCCACCCCCCTGTGTTTGTAGCTGTAGAGAAGGAATCCACAAAGTGTATCTGTCACCCACCCCAGAAGTGCATTGGAGACAGGCTGCACTGCACACAGAAAAGTAAGAGCAGAGAAATGCCCTCTTTCTAAAAGTGGCAATTCTAAAACAGTAATGTTTAAGCATGGGCGGAAAATCTGTTCCGCTCGCGGATTTTGTGGATTTTCGGTAAATTCGCAATCCGCGAGATTCGCGAATTTCCCGCAAAATCCGCAAATTCGCACGCGGCGGATTTTTTTTTCTTGGTGATACAATTTTGCGACGTGCGGCATTCACTTACCGTCATTCAGCGTGTGCCGAGTTGTTTTTCTCGATATTTTGCGAGTGCTGCGCCATTTTGGATCTTGCTGCTGGATCCCGCGGGAGTTTGGCGACTGCGATTACGTCATCGCGGCTTGCCACCTTGCACAGCGAGAGTTTGTCAACGCGAGTACACCGTGATCACGTATCGCGTGAGTTCGTAACTGCGAACACGTAGATGCGGCGGGCAGCAACAATCTCGCACTCGCGAAAATACAAAATTTGCAATTCTGCACAAGAAATCCACCAGCAAGCAGCATAAACCTTCTGGAAATGATGATTTTTATCAGAATAACTCCTCAGGTTGACATTTGCCTGCACTTTTTTTTGCAAGGAGTCCATTTTTGGGGGGGAGGGGGGGAGGAAGAAAGTGCCCCACAGTCTCCAACTTCCTGTTCCTGTCCAGCAGGCTCCTCCCAGTGCTTTCTTCATGTGCTGGTCACTTTCATTCGGATTCTTCACCTGGAAGGATTACTTTTTGTGGATACTGCTGGATATTTGGATTTGAGGCCTTTTTGACTTTCTTTGGATCACTTTTGGATTAGAAATTTCACAAGTAAGTTTGTTTGGGGCATTACAGTTGCTGCAACTACAATTTTGGAATTTTCGATTTTTGGGCTGTTGTTGGGGCTTTTTGCCCAGGGGTACTCAATGGTGGGTGGACTGAGTCTTTCGCTGGGGTCTCTTTAATAAAAACATCATGGAGGGCCTGGATGGCTTGGGATTGTGCTGATTTTTCTGTGATTTTAGGTTTTTTGGGCTGTTGTTGTGGCCTTTTCACCAGGGGTAGTGAGTGGTGCATGGGCCTAGTCTTTCTGTGGGGTGTCTTGAATTTAAACATCATGGAGGGCATGGATGGCATGGGATTGTGCTGATTTGTCTGTGTTTTTTGATTTTTTGGGGTGTTCATGGGGACAGGCCATGTGGGAGGGGGCCATTTTGAGTGCTGCTACAGGCAGGCCCTGGCCATGTGCTGGGAGGCAGGGGGCCATTTTGAATGCAGGCAGTGTTCTTAGGTCTGCAACCATTTTGCCTAGCTTTCAACCTTTATGCCCAGGGGTAGTGAGTGGTGCATGGGCCTAGTCTTTCTGTGGGGTGTCTTGAATTTAAACATCATGGAGGGCCTGGATGGCTTGGGATTGTGCTGATTTTTCTGTGATTTTCGTTTGTTTGGGCTGTTGTGGCCTTTTCACCAGGGGTAGTGAGTGGTGCATGGGCCTAGTCTTTCTGTGGGGTGTCTTGAATTTAAACATCATGGAGGGCATGGATGGCATGGGATTGTGCTGATTTTTCTGTGTTTTTCGATTTTTTGGGGTGTTCATGGGGACAGGCCATGTGGGTGGGGGCCATTTTGAGTGCTGCTACAGGCAGGCCCTGGCCATGTGCTGGGAGGCAGGGGGCCATTTTGAATGCAGGCAGTGTTCTTAGGTCTGCAACCATTTTGCCTAGCTTTCAACCTTTATGCCCAGGGGTAGTGAGTGGTGCATGGGCCTAGTCTTTCTGTGGGGTGTCTTGAATTTAAACATCATGGAGGGCCTGGATGGCTTGGGATTGTGCTGATTTTTCTGTGATTTTCGTTTTTTTGGGCTGCTGTTGTGGCCTTTTCACCAGGGGTAGTGAGTGGTGCATGGGCCTAGTCTTTCTGTGGGGTGTCTTGAATTTAAACATCATGGAGGGCATGGATGGCATGGGATTGTGCGGATTTTTCTGTGTTTTTCAATTTTTTGGGGTGTTCATGGGGACAGGCCATGTGGGTGGGGGCCATTTTGAGTGCTGCTACAGGCAGGACCTGGCCATGTGCTGGGAGGCAGGGGGCCATTTTGAATGCAGGCAGTGTTCTTAGGTCTGCAACCATTTTGCCTAGCTTTCAACCTTTATGCCCAGGGGTAGTGAGTGGTGCATGGGCCTAGTCTTTCTGTGGGGCGTCTTGAATTTAAACATCATGGAGGGCCTGGATGGCTTGGGATTGTGCTGATTTTTCTGTGATTTTCGTTTTTTTGGGCTGTTGTTGTGACCTTTTCACCAGGGGTAGTGAGTGGTGCATGGGCCTAGTCTTTCTGTGGGGTGTCTTGAATGTAAACATCATGGAGGGCATGGCTGGCATGGGATTGTGCTGATTTTTCTGTGTTTTTCGATTTTTTGGGGTGTTCATGGGGACAGGCCATGTCGGTGGGGGCCATTTTGAGTGCTGCTACAGGCAGGCCCTGGCCTTGTGCTGGGAGGCAGGGGGGCATTTTGAATGCAGGCAGTGTTCTTAGGTCTGCAACCATTTTGCCTAGCTTTCAACCTTTATGCCCAGGGGTGAGTGGTGCATGGGCCTAGTCTTTCTGTGGGGTGTCTTGAATTTAAACATCATGGAGGGCATGGATGGCTTGGGATTGTGCTGATTTTTCTGTGATTTTCGTTTTTTTGGGCTGTTGTTGTGGCCTTTTCACCAGGGGTAGTGAGTGGTGCATGGGCCTAGTCTTTCTGTGGGGTGTCTTGAATTTAAACATCATGGAGGGCATGGATGGCATGGGATTGTGCTGATTTTTCTGTGTTTTTCGACTTTTTGGGGTGTTCATGGGGACAGGCCATGTGGGTGGGGGCCATTTTGAGTGCTGCTACAGGCAGGCCCTGGCCATGTGCTGGGAGGCAGGGGGCCATTTTGAATGCAGGCAGTGTTCTTAGGTCTGCAACCATTTTGCCTAGCTTTCAACCTTTATGCCCAGGGGTAGTGAGTGGTGCATGGGCCTAGTCTTTCTGTGGGGTGTCTTGAATTTAAACCTCATGGAGGGCTTGGGATTGTGCGGATTTTTCTGTCATTTTCGATTTTTTGGGGTGTATAACTGAACTGATGTTCATCTGTCTTCCATTGCTTTCAGGTGCACAAGATTCAAGAGAACCACCAGTGCCAGGAAGAAGTCCTGCAGCGGTGTGTGTGTGCAGCATAACGTCACGCGACGTCACGTCTGGCCACAGACACCTCTGCAACTCGTGCAACTGCGGCCTGCTGTTCTGACCTGCTCTGAAGAAGATGGCCCCAAAAAAAGTTCCCCACAGCTCCTCTAGCAAGAAAGTTGCCAGTAAGGAGCAGAAGAAGCAAGTTACCAAGGAGACTGGTGTGCCGCCCGCTACATTTTTTGGGAGTAAAAAAAAAAGTACGCCTGCAGCAGCAGCGGGATCTGCTGGGGACCAAGCTGGGAGCAGTGCCACCACCACCACCACGCCAACTTAAGTCCAAGCCCTTGAGTGCTGCAGAGGCACTTAGTCTAGTTGTTCAATCACCATCGACCAGTGATGTTGGCTCATCGCAAGAAAGTAGCAGCAATGTTCCTCAATCAACACAGGTTGTTGTAACTCATCTGACGAGTGTTGAACAACCACAGCCGCAACAACAACCACATGTGCAAGTACAAGCCCAAGTACAAGTGGAAGGAGAGGCAGCGCAAGGAGATGTGCAAGCAGAGGTGCATGGAGGGTCACAAATGCCCACAATAGTTGTTCCTCCCGAAGTAGGGGCACATCAGGAAATCGACAATCAAGGCGAGGTATCATTTGAGGAAGCCACTCCTCCTGATGATCATTCATTGTCTTCCACACCACTAGCAAGGAAGAGATCAAGGGTGGTGTCTACATCTTCTTCAAGCACACCTCCTTCTGATGATATGGATCAAAATTGGGAACCAGCACCACTGCCGTCTGAGAGTGAGGCACACCATGATCTGACAAAGGTAGTTAAGCGTAAAAGGACGCTCGTCCAAACTCTCATACTTATGGAGTGTGATGAGGCTCAACAAGAAGTGGCGGATACTGCTGCTGATGAAGACTCTCACGACGACGACCCAGTCATCATAAAGGTCACTGCAGCCCCAGCGGGCATGCAGCAAACAGACATTTTGACACTAGCCCGAGAAGCTGCTGAGCATGATGATGATGTTGTCGACGAGGAGGCAGTGGAAACAGCACAATCATTGGAGTTAACTAGTACACCAACACGTACCGCTTCCATATTTCTTCCTCGCCAGAAGGGACCTCCATCCACCTCGACCTCAATTAGTGGTGGTGAAAGTGCACAACAAACTAAATTTCGGAAATCCACATCCTCCACTTCACCTGGCATTAGCAGCATGACCACCACCACCAGTATCGCTTCCTCCTCCGGCCCCCACAGACAATTCAAGTCCCCAGTTTGGGACTTCTTTAGTGTTTGCCCAAAAAGGGAAAACTTCGCCATTTGTAGCATTTGTAAGCATGCAGTTAGTCGAGGTAAGTTTGGTACCAACTATGGTACCGGAGGCCAGAGAGGTCATCTTAGGAGACAGCACGCTGTCCAATGGTTTGTGCACCTAAAGGAGATCAAGGAAGCCCGAATTGCAAGTCAAGAAAACGTTGATGTTTCATCTGATGATGACGAGGAGGAAGAAGACGTGTCAAACACTTCACTTACACCCAGTACCCCTGTCAGCAGCACACCCCATGTGAGCCACACTAAGAGTGTGGGAGAGAGTGAGACACCAATGCGAAAAAGTTCATCAGCGAGCGTAACTGGGTCGAAGAGTCATCATCATCATCCCGTAAATGCTTGGTCCAGGGTAACATTAGAACCATGTTGTTTACAGAAGCGCCATATGAACGCAACCACCCACTGACGCGTCTGTATAACACTAAGCTAGCTAAAATGCTAGCTCTGGACCTTCTCCCTTTTTCTTTTGTAGAAGGGATTGGCTTTCTAGAATTAGTGGCAGCGCTCTGCCCTAAATGGAAGGTTCCTAGCCGGTTCTATTTTGCCAGAGTTGCGGTTCCAGCACTACATGAAGATGTACTGGAGGTGATGGGGGCAGCTTTGCAGAAGAGTGCTGTTCACACTATGCATCTGACAACAGACATGTGGACCAGTGGCGCAGGCGCTGATTACATGTGCATCACTGCACACTGGGTCTCTTTTTCAGGGGTTAAAGCAAAGCTAAACGCAGGTGTTGACCCGGACCAAGTTTTTAAAGCTGCTCGGAAACATGCAACACTAGCCATGTTTGGCTTGGAGAAACGTCACACAGCAGAAAACATTTTGAATGAGTTTAACACAAAGGGCTTTCACTGGCTGTCCCCCAAAAAACGCCAGATTGGTTATGTTTCCACGGATAAAGGCGCCAATGTAGTTAAGGCCATGGAGCTGGGTCAATATTTCAGAGTGCCGTGTTTGGCGCACTGTATAAACCTGGTTGTTAAAAAATTCTTGAGTGATGAAGACAGTCCAGCGTGCGAGTTAGTGGCCACCTGCCGAAGAATGTGCAACCATTTCAGCCATTCTTTTAAGGCCCGGAAGCATCTGAGGAGCCTGCTACATGAACGTAGAATGCCAGTGAAAGCACTCATCCAGGAGGTGGCAACACGTTGGAACTCAACCTTCTACATGCTTGAGCGTCTGTATGAGCAGTATACGGTACTCGATCACTATTTCTTAACACTGGGTACAGCTCAGAAGGACCTGAGGCTAGATGCGGCGCAATGGAACCTAGTTAAAAGCCTGA
Organism: Lissotriton vulgaris; assembly: GCF_964263255.1. NCBI lineage: Eukaryota > Metazoa > Chordata > Amphibia > Caudata > Salamandridae > Lissotriton > Lissotriton vulgaris. The sequence goes on along the minus strand of NC_141685.1, from coordinate 1,511,650,227 downwards.
CAGACATGCTTCGTCCTTTTGAGGTCTTCACGCGTTCAGTCAGCAAGGAGGACTGTAATTTGGGAAAAGCTATCCCATTGTTGCGCATGCTGGAGCACCAACTGAAGGCGGTGTCTTCTATGTTTGAAAAAGATGAAGAAAAGAAAGATGCTTTTCTTTTGGCGGAGAAACTATTAGAGTGCCTACTTGGTGATGAACGTCTTAAAATGATCCACTCAGAACAGCATTACATTTGGGCTACTATTCTGGATCCACGCTACAAAAAGGCGCTGGCAGGCCAAGCATTCTTTCCTTTTGGTGATCAAGATGTTACAAAGTACAAACGTTGGCTAGCCTTCTCAGCCAAGAGGTTTGAAAGAGAACGGTAGCAAATTGAAGGAAAAGGCAGTACATCAGCATCAGCAGGCCATCCCAAGTCAAAAGAATCCACTTCTGCACCTGTGGCTGTGGCACAAGTGACCTCTCAGCCGTTAAAAACACCGGCAACCGGATCATCTGCACCGAACACAACAGTAACATTGGATGCAGAAGAGGATTGGCTAACTCGGCTTGGGTTTGGTTCTCAAAAGGTCACAGCAAAAAGTAAGCAAAGTGGAGGAACCTTGGAGGACCTTGAGTCGATGGTGCAGGACTATCTGAATGGCTCAACAGAGGTCTATGTTAATGCTGACCCATTGGCGTATTGGCATGGGAAAAAAGAATTGTGGGCACAGCTCTCCAACCTGGCTATAAACTACTTGTCTTGCCCACTCGCAAGCGTGTCTTCTGAAAGTGTTTTCAGTGCTGCTGGTGGCATTGTAACTTCCAAACAGAGCCGCCTCTCGCCCAAACATGTGGAGAGGTCAACAATGATCAAGATGAATCAGCACCTCATACCACCAGATTACAAAGTACGAGAAAGCATGCCGGATGAAGACGAGGTGGACAGCAACGTAGATGAGGGAATTTCTTCTCTGTTAGGTGACACTGACCTCACCCTGCCTGAATTCGCAGAGTATCATGACGAAGCCTTATTCTTATTCACTGACACCGAGCCCTGAAAATGAGACAATGAATCAATAACTTTCTTTTTCGTCCTTATTCACTTTTATTCCTGTGTCTGTCTTTCTTTGTTGTGCACAGTTGATATAATTCAAACTTTAATCACCTAATCACAAAAACAAGCCCATCAGCAGAACTGTCTTCACTTGTTTGCTTATTGATTTGAAGGTGCCGCAGTCTGCATTCCTCAGGTTCACAAGTTCACAAAAACATGCTCCTCGATCCTCCTCCTCCAGACTCCTATTTCCCTCAAAGCAGAGGGCTGGATTACGCCCGATGAAGAAAGACTCTGCACTTGTGGGGGTGTTCTACTTCTTTGCAGGTGAGTTGACGGCTCTGGGGCCATTGCTGGGAAGCTCTAATACCGGATAAAAGTGGTTTGGACCAAATCGGAGGCGAAACTTTTTTTTGCGTTTTTGCTGACTTGCTTGCCTTTGAGGTGCCCTTTGGGGGGGTTCCGGGTGTTTGTGGGTGAGTTTTGGGGTCTGGGAGCACTGCTGGGACACTCATTTTGATTGCATTTGCTTTTCAGGAAATCCGTGGTGGAAAATGGGAGTTATGACCTAGCTGCACAGCGCGTTTGGACCGAAGGCCGAGAAATATTTTAAGTATGAGATTTTCCTTTTTGGCTGTTTGGGGGCGTTGTGCTTTTTTGCGGGTGGGTTGGCGGGTCTTGGGGCATTGCTGGGAATGTCTAATACCGGATAGAAGTGGTTTGTACAAAATCCATGCAGAATTATTTTGCTATTTCTGACATTTTGCTCAATGTAGCGTTTTCGGGGGACTGTTTGGGGGGCTTCCTGGTGTTTGTGGGTGGGTTTCGGGGTCTGGGAGCACTGCTGGCTATGGATACTTTAGATTGCAAGAGGTTTGAAGCAAATCCATGGTGGCAGAGGGGAGTTAGGGCCTAGCTGCAGAGCGCGCACGGAGTGATTTTGGAAATTGCCAAGAAAATGACTAAGTCCCCATTTTTGTACTTTTGCTTTTTGGCTGTTTGGGGGTCTTCTACTAGTTTTTGCCTGGGTTGACGGCTCTGGGGCCATTGCTGGGAAGCTCTAATACCGGATAAAAGTGGTTTGGACCAAATCGGAGGCGAAACTTTTTTTGCGTTTTTGCTGACTTGCTTGCCTTTGAGGTGCTCTTTGGGGGGGGTTCCGGGTGTTTGTGGGTGAGTTTTAGGGTCTGGGAGCACTGCTGGGACACTCTCATTTTGATTGCATTTGCTTTTCAGGAAATCCGTGGTGGAAAACGGGAGTTATGACCTAGCTGCACAGCGCGTTGGGACCGAAGGCCGAGGAATATTGTAAGCATGAGATTTTCCTTTTTGGCTGTTTGGGGGCGTTGTGCTTTTTTGCGGGTGGGTTGGCGGGTCTTGGGGCATTGCTGGGAAGGTCTAATACCGGATAGAAGTGGTTTGGACAAAATCCATAAGGAACAGCCTTTTGGCACTTTTTGTAACTTAGGGTTCATTAGGGTTAGCCCTAGCAGCAGGATTGCATGCGTTTCGGGGTGTTCTAGATTTTTGCAACTGAGTTCTGGGGTCTTAGAGCACTCGTGGGAATGTGTAATTTTGGTTGCAAGTCATTTGAAGAAAATCCATGGTGGGAAAGGGGGGATTTGGAATGGTTAAAGAAAGCCTTTGCCACTATTCTTAACTTAGGGCTCGTTAGGGTTAGCAGTATTTCTATTGCATGTGTTTGGGTGGGGGGGTTTTCGAGTCTTGGAGCGATGCTGGCTATGGATACTTTTGCTTGCTTGCAAGTGGTTTGAATACAATCCACGGTGGGTAAGGGGGTATTTGGGCCTACTTTTACTTTCAAAGTACGTTTTGTCACCAGTTTTCTGCTAGGCCTCGTTTTTTGAGATCTGATTGGGGGTCTTCTACATTTTTGCAACTGGCTTTAGTACGGGTCTGGGTGGGAGCACTGCTGGGAAGGTCTAATTTTGTTCTAAAACACAGTTTACAGTACACCTAGCTTGAGGGGAAAGATCCGCTAAATTAATTTGCCCATACTTATTTATCCTTCAAAATGAGACTCAGACAGAGTACGCACTTTCAAAAATATTGTACTGTCTATTAGGAAACTCAAAGTGTGACTTCTTGCACTACACAGCGTACATACCTTATATTTATTTATCAGTGGTGTTGTAATATCACTTCCTGTTTTTCGTTCAATAATTACAGGCCGGGTTTCAGTCTGTGCAATGGGGAAAAAAGGATGGAGTCAGGCTTCACATTAGCGAGCCGCAATTCAGCATCCGCCAGGCAGGCAGTGGACAGGGTGTCTTCTGGTCACCAACATTGATGGACGAAGCGTCAGCTGGAATGGAGGAGTGCCGCTAATAAGAGGAATTGTTTGCTGCATGCAACTTACTTACCAAATTCAACAGGACAACTACAATAACATACAGATACAGTATCCATTGTTTTCTTCTATGAGTGTGACTGCATTTCTTGGATCTCTCTCTGCTTCTAAATTGATCCCTACAGCCATTTTATAGGTTTTTCTTTGGCTATTTTTTTAAACCTAATTTAATGTAAGAAGTGTTTCTCTGAGTGCAGAGATAGGCAAGTGAAAACGCTGCAGCCCTGTACTATCGCATTCTGTCATTCACGGTTGTCGAAAGTACTACTTACTTTTCAGTAACAATGCATGCAGTAGTGCATGCACTTCCTTTATGTCACTTAAAAGATTTATGGTTAGCTTTGTACCCAAAGATTTCTTTATCTTCAATTATTGTTTGATAATTCCACACACTTGCTGGGGAGGATAAGGTCATAGCAACAGGCTGGTGAAGGAATCTGAGGATATATTCTAGACTTACTCAGCTTCAGTACTATTTCTTGTAGTAGTAGCTAATGTCAAAGAAATTCAACGCAAGTACTAGTTATACTTTCAATACTTTACCATTTGTTAGGCTACATTGGGGCACTGTTCTAGTGTACTGTCACCTGCTATATTCTCTATTGTACCGTTGTAATGCTACAGTAAGGACAAACCAGGTTTCATTTTCTTTTTTTCCATAGGCATGCAACTGCCACTGTGTCACACCACTAGTACCATCGCAATGAGGAGGACATTTCATCCGCCCAGGATTGCCAACCTTAATCGCCATTTCCCGTGGAGCCAGCCCTGGGCCTAGCCCTACTTTCGCACACAAATTACAGGTAAGATAAGCGTTTGGTGGGAGGTAGTATAATGGAGTATTAGGAGAGACGAGAGATTGACGGTAGTACTACTAAAGTCCTAGGACTCTTGACTTCACTTACTCTGTGAGAGGCACTTAGTGTTGAAAACATTTAGCCATTTACACTTAAAGGAAGAAAATGACACAGACTTAAGTTTCAGGAACACAAACTTTCTGTTAAACCCACACCCACCAGACTCAAAAGCAGTAAAAAACAGGTATGCTCAGATAAAGTTTCAAAAAGTATATTTTTGTAGCCCTAACACAATAATCTCCCGCAAGACCCTCCCTAACCCCAACGATTGTCCTTCAAAAGTCCCAAAAACAACCCAACTCCCAATTCCCAGCCCCCAAAAGTCTCTAAAAAAGGGGCAAGGGACACTACGGCAGGCTGCTGTTTACTTTTGCGGCCAGGGCATCATACTCCTTGCGGAGGGTGGCATGGTCGGAGCGGAGGCCCTCCACCAAGGTCTTATATGTTAGGACCTCCTGCTCCAGGTAGGACACTCTGAGGGATAGGCGGTGCTGGCGTGCCTTGAAACGCCTGTGGGGGGCAGCTGCTGTCTTTGCTGCTCGGCGGTGGCGGTTGGCTTTGGTAGCCCGGATCCGTACCGCTGGAGCACTGCGCTGGCTGGCAGCCCGTGGGGGCACGGAGGAGGATGCAGCTGTCCCAGTGGATGTTGTACCCGTAGACTGCGTGTCCTCCTCCTCCAGGGCCACCAGCCGCCGATATTCGGCGACAGTGGCATCCAGCCTCCGTTGCCGGGCCATTCGAGCCAGCTCCTTCCTTGATGGTCTGTTTGATTTGGAAGGAGCAATTATATGAAGAAAGAAAGACATAGTCTGTAACCAATGCTCCTTAAGATTAACACAAAATGATTGAGCAGAAAGTTGTGTCACAGTACAAGTAGCAAATTGAAAGCACAGTACATAACTATTGAGGACAGTATCTATCTAATCTCCCACTTCTTCATCCTTGCTCTAACATTAGTGGGAGTTTAAGGAACAAATTCTACGAGCACTATGGACTTCCATTACAGTCGACTATGACAGTACACCAGTCTTATTCTTCTTCTTCTCTGTTGTTTAGGAAAATTGGTACATTATCTTATGCAAGCCGGCATAATGCCAGCGCAGTGAACTTGCACCCGAGAAAAACAGACGAACACCATGATGAGTGAGACAGACTTGCGTTACTGTACCGGTTCCAGTACATGCAGGTGGTGAAGCTCTTACTTTTCTATTACGGGTGGCACTGAGAATACTCTGTTAAAAGGGCTACTGCTTAATTAATTTAGCTTTCACCCTACAGTGCAAATGAGTACTAGAAAAGGAAAATGAAGAAGATAAATAATCTGATTATCTATCACTTCACATGGGATGTATTTGATTACATATGGGATGACTTTAGGTGCTTTGCTTATTATTGAGTGAACAGTGATACACCCACACATGAATGACTTACTACTACTAAACTAAAGTTATTAAGAGAGGTAGGGAGTGTCCACCGTAAGAACCGGATATATGCTGTGCTTTCAGTTGCAATACAAACTACTGCTACTATTCATGGTAGTATTTGGACAAAATTACAACTTCTTTTCCTTGCCTTTCAAACACTGGAACGGACGTGCGGGTGCGGTGTTACATGCTCTTCAAAGTAACACTTAGTTCATCCAGTGACCGTCTACTCTCTCTAGATACACATATGCTATCTAAGAGTATATGCTATCTAAGAGTCAGATAGTACCATGATCCAGGCATCCATCCATTCAAAGTATATGCACACATACAGTTTCTGTTTCACCCACCCAGGCTGTTCTCCTTTCACCCATCCTTGCTTCATCATTCACCCAGCCATGCACCATACCATATTCTTTCCTTCCCGGCCACCTCGGGGACCAAGCAAACACATATCATTCTCCTTTGACAGTCATCATTAAATTTCTCGTCCTTCCACACTTACTTACACCCTTCTTTCGCTTTTCGTTCATCCCATCCATCAAGTTCATCTCAGATCTGATTGGGATTCTTCTCGCCAAAAACTACACAGCTAAGTCGAAGTACATTTAGAGGAGGCTACTACCTGGTTGATTTATAATACACCCGTGCAGATAGCGGGCGCAGGGTCCTTGCACTTGCTGGTGCGCCCCCTCCCCCTCCCAGAGCCCCAGATAGCACACTCTGCTGTCTTCAATCTCAATAAATAAGGAATATATAGCTTACCTCTGCCCGCCACCACCGTGTGAACCCTCACAGGCACACTGGTGTCGTCCGGCACTTGCACCGCATCCTCCCCAGAAGTGTTCCCCTCATCCACCACCACCACCTCCGCGCTGGCCCCGCCACCAGATGTTCCACCAACTAAGAACATTTAAGAATGTTAGAATACACCACTCACTACTATATAATATTTGGTCTAGGAATAAAGAAATGTTAAAAAAACAGCAAACAATGTAATAATTTGTGGCTGTCTACTCTAAAGTAAAAAGGTCCCTTTTTCCAGGGAAGGCTGTTTTCTTGCTGCACTTTTTGGCACAACTGATGAATGCTTGCTTTTTATTTTTAACATGCACCACTTTTTCTCCTAACAGACAGAAGCTTGACTTCTAAGAACACGAGCAAGATCAAGTTCAAACCAGGTGAGAGCTCGGCTCGACCACAAGAAATGTGTCCAATTAATCGTCAGCACTAAGCACTTTTCCATTTTCAGTTAAACATTTACTTTTATGACAAACTTGATTTTAATAAATGTGTTTACTTTTAATAAAGCTTTTAAACTTAAAAATAGACTCTGTGGTTTTTGGTACTCCAGAATAGAGTGGCTGAGCTAAAGGTTTTGGAATTTTTGCAAGCATGAGTCCGTGCCTCTGACACTTCTTGACTCTGACTCCGTACGCTTGTCCTGCGTTGGATAATCTAATCATCATTGGGGATCAATCATCTGTGACTTTGGGAGCTAAATGACTCTGCCACACTATCTAGTCAGTAAGAAGATTGGGGGTTCAACTACAAAGTCTGTTATCACTGAGGTATGTGGAAAGTCTAACAGCGCCTATTATAATTGATAAGCTAAGCAATGCATTATTTAGTGTCCATAGTTCTGTTTGTGCAGATTTGTCCCTGCAACAGTAGTAGAATGGATTGTCCTCCTATCCAAACCAAAAGTAAAGTAGTATCTTATTCTTTCTTGGTGGTCATTCACCTTTTTATTGTTGGCAATTGTCAAAGCATAAACATTTAGAAGACTTGAAAAGACAGTACGGACAATCCCAGAGAACTGCACTCAGTGCGTAGAGCTATTGCTGACTAGAATAGGAGTCCAATGGAATTGCCAAATGTGCAATCTTAGTTAGTTACACAGACAGACTAATAAGAATAATCTAGTAATACCACAGGGAGTCATAGTCGAGGCAGGATAAGAATTTAGATCCAGTCTACAAGAAGATCAAAGACGATTTAGAAAAAATCGAATGAGGAACGCTAGGAAAAAATAGGTACTCTATATTAAAATTAAAACTTACCGGGGCCAGCAAAGGAGCCCTCGCCTGCCCGATCCTGGCCTGCATCCTGGCGAACAGCAGCCTCCTCCTCCTGTGTCCTCTTGCCCCTGGGGGGAGCTGATGTACAACATGAAAGAAAGAAAGACCAGAAAACATGGATGAGATTTGTTAACCAAATCAAACATTTCAAAAGAACAATAACAAAATATTTTGGCGAAATAGCAAATAGACAACTATTCCACAGGATATATTGACCGATCTCATGTGGTCTACTACGTTATTAGTATTGCTTGATTTGCGGACCGTCGACTTGGAAAGTTCTTATATAACTCACTAAACAAAGTACTAAAAAGGTTTGCCTAGGACTGGCAGGCAGAAGTCCGCAGCACATGAAGTGACAGACAAAGTCCATTGTGATTGCAGATCAGCGACAACACTAAAGTTTCCTACTACATTAACCATTCATTAAAATACTCAAACTATCAATCCACCACCACTATGTCTTCTTATCGCCATGTGTACAAAGGAAGGACTGGACTTGAGTCTGTAGGGGCTGATTTAGAAGCCCCTTGCGGCTCTTTTGCTCCATTGTTGCGTGACTTTTGTGACGCAGCGACAGAACAAAAGAGGCGCCATGGTGCGGCGTATATTAACAACGTGACGCATATGGGAGATTCTTCTTGTTGTAAAGCCCTGCGCCATCAGGGGGCGTTCCGGCGCAAGGGAGGGCGTTCCTGCACAGGAACGCATCCTAAAAGTGGCTGAGGGAAATCTGCAAGATTTCAATCAGTCACTTTGAAGACAATGATGCGTGACTTAAACCCTGCGCCTGCTTGAAGCAGACGTATGGCTTGACGCAGCATTGGGGAGATAGGGCACCCCAGAGCATTGCTGGAGCTGCGCCATCATTGCGACGCAACTCCAGCAATGCGCCCCCTTTACGGCACAGATGCGTAACGCTTTGGTGAAGTTTTGGGCCCATGGTGGGCCGCATTGTAAATACGGCGCACCATGGGTGGTGGTGGCGTGGCGCACAATTACTGGTGCATCCCTGCTACTTTGCAGGGATGCGCCGGTAATTAAAAATCTGACCCTTAGTGTCTAGCATTAGGCAGTTCTTTAAACTACACTCATGCATAATTTCACAGGCCAATGAAATGAGCACAAAATCGAAAACAAATAAGCATAGTAGCAGCGCTACTGAGAAGGAGAGCAGTGCACCTGAAATGCACAGAAGATTTTGAAATATAATTTACCTACAATGTAATCAGCAGCATTATTGCTCTTGGTAAAAAACAAAAATTTGCAAGATAATAACACACAGAGCAGGAGAAAACATAGTAAAGAAATAGCTACTACTACTCACCAAGCCAGGGGATCTCAAGGCCAAGCAGGTCGAGCAGATCGCGTTCCCGGTCCAGGACATCCGTCCAGCGGTGGGTGGCCTGGTTGTAGCTGCGCCGGACCCGAGTGTGGTGGTACATGGCCCGGCACACCTTCTCCCACCGCTTCCGGCAGTCCTGGATCCCGTACCCGTTAGCGATCCTGCCATGATGGTCCTGGGGAGGCGGTGCTGAACATAAAAAATTAGTGCGGCCACCTCCTCCGGGCTGAAGATCTCCCGGGGTGCGACCTGCTCCCCCCTCAAACGCCCGCACGGGACCCGGGTGCGGGACCCTTCCCCTTCTTGGGATGCTTCCCGGCTCCCTTTACCATGGTCTGGGCAGAAAGGAAGCTAAATAAAAAAGAAAATAGAATAGGGAAGAGAAGAAAAGAAAAGAGTTTAAAAAAGTAGTTTAAAATTAACCAAAAGTAGCAGAAAACACAAAAATATAGATCTAGAAAAATAGAGGGATAGATAATAAGTAAAATACATAAAAAATAAACTTCAAACAAGCAAAGGATGACAGATATTCAGAGAGGATAGAAAAAGCATGCCCAGAACCATAGCAATGAATGAGAAACAAGATGGCCGCGCCCGTTCACGACCGCGTGGTTAAGTTCGCGCGAGATTTTCCTCGCGGACACGCGCGAAATTGTACTAGCGAGCCGCACACTTTGCGAGATTACACATCGCGCCCGGAAACGGAAATACGTCATGCAAAGAAGATGGCCGCGCCCGTGAACGACAGCGATTGTAACTTCGCGCCGTTGCGCTACATGCGGCTGGCTAAAACGCGCAAAACCTTGCAAACTAACACACCGCAAATTCGCACGAATTCGCGGCTTCCGAATTGGATCTCACGCAAGTTCGCGCCCCGCGAAATTGCAGAAAAACGAGTTTTGCTAAAGTGAAAGCACTCAGCAGGTGCAAAAGTTCAAACTCATCATTAGTAACCATTCCCTGTAGTGCTTCCTGACTGGGGCCCCTCCAGAGTTCAGTTGTTAGTTGCAACAATTGTATGACCCTGCTCTGACCCTCACAGCAGGCTCATAGAATAGCTACAAGTAGGCCACAAAGGTCCTGGAAAAAAAATGCACTGCAACAGAAAGCAAATTACTGATAAGGAAGCAGGTGCCAGACTGGAATTTTAAAACAGTGGCACATTAATAAACCAACCCCAAATTCATTCATGTCAGTTGAAGCAGGGCAGATGTGCTTGCTTTTCCCCCTCATAATCTACAGTGATGATGAACCAGGGGGTGGCATTGATGTACCAGAGGGTGGCATTGGTGAAACAGAGGGTGGCAGTGGTGAAACAGAGGGTGCTGGGAACCTGTGATGATGAACATAGTCGCGACCGTTGCGAGCCGACAAGTAAGTTCGCAATTGCCAACTGGTACCAAACCCTCGCGAACTGGCAGAAACCCTTGCGAACATAAAAAAAAATCTGTAAATTCGCGAGAATTCGCGGATTGCGAGTTCGCAAATACGCAAATTCACAAACGCCAGATTCGCAAAATTCGCCCATGCTTAGTAATATTCAATTAAATTTGACCAGTAAAGAGGATTTATCATTACCATTCCAAAGATATGAAACATGATGCAGCTTCTCCTTGCTCATCAGGAATGACAGCCGAGGGATGTTGCATGTGCCTAGGCAAGTGTTCTGGGCATCATTCTCCCTTCTCTGCCTGAGTCAGTGCTTCTGCCTCTCTATGCTTGTCTACAGTCTCAAACTTGTGAATTGTCCCCTTGAAGGCAAATTCCTCTCCCTTGCCCTCCAGTTGCCTGCTGGAATATAGATAGTAATGTTAAGTAAGATGGCAATTGAGAAATGATCAACACCTTTGTCACAGCTCTTACCTCCAGCTGCCTGTCTGCAAGGTACGTTTGACAAATCTAGAGCCATACTGTGCAACATACTCTCTAGATCTAATCAAGCAAAGTCAATTAATATTTGAGGAGCAGTATTTATGCTTGCTGTAGAGTCCTGGGCATATTGTGTTAGAAACATCTGAACGTGTTCCCTTTGCCTCACAAGTAAACTCTGCACCAGCAGGGTTTCTGTATGCACTCAGAGGCCGGTTGATCATGCTGAAAAATCGCCGGAATCTTACCGTGATGACTCTCTGAGCAAAATGAGACTGCTGCCTATATCACGCTCTTTAGGAGAACCAACCCCCAAGGCCAGAGTCTGCCAAGGTGAGGGACAACACGGTTTCTACTCTCCTCACATAGCACTTCCTCTCAACCACTAATCTTACTCTCAGCTTGTACAGAACAACACTGAATACCCTTCTTAGTTAGCCGATATTCACGCAGACATCTTTCATCCGTGGTGGAATCTCTACGTTACACACAACTGTGAATTTCCCTTGACAAAATCACTCTGTGTGTGCAGTAGCCACAGCAAAGTAACTTTTCTAAATATCACATGGACCCTTGAAGGAAAATTACGGAGAAAATCACATAGATCAAAAGGTAAAGGTCAACAGACAGCACACACTGAAGTGGAATTCAAAACAGAGGAGTAGCATACTCGGCCTGGTCAGAAAATAATACCTCCTGAACCGTGCATCATGTTGATCTCCAAACCCTCACCTTTCTTTCACACTTCCAGTCATAGCCTGTTCAAGCAAGATTAAGCTGGTTTATATCAAGTAGACAACGTTTTCACACTGCTGGCTGCAATCTTCGCTATACCTACTCATGGGTATCACTTAGTGGTGACCAAGGGCAGCAACTGACACATCTGGTTTGCCTTATGGTACTCTGCAACAGCCTTTATTATCTTTTCCAGGGGTTTTAAAGGCTCCATATAGAACAAAATGCAAACAAGGCCTAAAGATCCCTTTTTAGGTCTGACTTGAAAGCACAGCAATTTGCTAAACATATTGTTATCAATTATTTAAAATAAAATGGACTTTGGTTACAGCCAGAGTAGCATTACTCTCTCACCTCATTCGATTGGCTTCAACCTAAAAAAATAAAAAATAAAGGAATGACAGCTTAAACTTGTTTTAAGGAATTCCCAATGTTAATCTATGAGAGAAGTAGGCCTCACAGTAGTGAAAACAAATTTGGGTGATTGCCACTACCAAGACCTGCAAAACTTAAAAGTACGTATCCTACTTTTTACTTGAACAGCCCCTGGCCTTAGGGCTACCCAGGGCCTACCTTAGGGGTGAGTTATGTATACTAAATTGGGAGTTTAAGGTTTGGCAAATGGTTTTAAATGCCAAGTCGGAGTGGCAGTAAACTGCACACACAGGCCCTGCAATGGCAGCCCTGAGAGAGGTTTGAAAGGCTACTTGTGTGGGTGGCACAACCTGTACTGCAGGCCCACTGTTTGCATTTAGCTTACAGGCCCTGGCTATATGGTATACCACTGTACAAGGGACTAATAAGCAGTGTCATCTTAATGCATGGGCACGCTGGGCAGGTGCCCGGGGTCCCACAAGCATAGATACCCCATGCAGACCAGAATTTAACACTAATTTTCCGTTAAACATTTTTGTTCCTGTGAGTGGTTGTGTAGGCAGGGCCCAGTGAACTGCTTTGCCCCAGGGCCTATAATGTTGTTAAGACAGCCCTGATTCTAAGTAAACTAAATATGCCGATTGGGTATTCACCAACGTCACCATGTTTAGGGGGGAAGCACATGCACTTGAGCACTGGTCAACAGTGGTAAAGTGTCAGAGTCTTAAGGCCAACAAAAAGATAGAGCAAAAAAAGGAGGTAAGCAAGCAAAACGTTTAGGAGAAGACCACCCTAAGGATAACAGGTCTAACAAGGACCACCTTATTATGGGGTAGCACAAAGTCATATCTCAGCAAAACTGGCATTTCATAGCAAGGCTTCCATATCTTTCATGAAACCGTGAAGCACTTGTCAACTTGAATGCTATATTCTTAGTAGAACTGCACATGCACTTCTTGCACAGACTACCATATTTTAGTGGAACAGCCTCAGTATTTCTCCGGAAAGTTGCTAATCAATTGACATTCCATATATTTCCTAGTCGAGTGGGGGCACTCGCTTTCAGTGGATGAGTACTAACATTACTCAGCAGGGTAGCACCACCTGAAAGGATCGCTACGGTATTGTACTATCTCTACTCAGTAGGGATGTCATCATTTTATTTCAGTGTATGTTGCATGTTTTTTTCCTAGCATACTATTACATTGGTTACAACAGACGACTCACAATCTCTATTAATTTGCACTGTGTCAGCATGTTCTTCTATGAATCACTACTGAGTGTCAATCATCACACTATGGCAGCCCTAAGGGAGTCCTGTGAAAGATCCAAGGATATAAATGTAAATATGATTCTCCAAAATCCATATGATGAAAATTATATTCCAAGTAGATACATGGGTAATTTTCATGATGGATGGTAATATCACATACATAATGAATACTGGGTTACCCATCACTTTCTATTTTCCTTACCCCGATTGCGAAATATTCCCCAGTGGGCAAGTTGGTATGAACAGAATTTGCCTCACAAGAACCTGTAAAACTGGATGTACTGTGCACTGCACTACAGTGGATGCACTCTGAAACACTGAAAGTGTGGGGCCATGGTGGGATGACTACCAAGGATTGAATCCAAGTGCAGTTTAATCAATGACCATGTTGTTCAGTTGTTTTCTTTTTAAAAGAGTTTTATTTAAAGTTTAAAGGCCCAGATGAAAGGTGAGGAAGCACAATTTTGTACAGTCAGCGCTCAACAATGTTGTTAATACTAGTAACAATTGTATAGTGAAAGCAGCAGTAGAACCCTTTTCTGCTATCAAGACTCATCATGGGGGGTGCATTGCCTTGTTCTCACCTGCTCAAATATTTGCCTATAACTAGGTGGCATACATAGCACTTTCTCATTCAGGTGGGCATATTCCAGATTTGAGAGTTGTGTAATATTTCTGACATTACTGCTGGATCTCCCCCCTAATTCTCGAGATCGTTACTTGTGAGTGACGAACAGATGCCAAACCCTCCTAAACATGTATATTCAGTTGTGACCATAAGCTGCTATCTTTGCCACTGCATAGACGGACCATGTGTTTCCCCACCAATGGTTGATCATAAGCACCACCAGTTGTTTCCATAAATTAGCCAGTGCTAAGCTGGCTGTCAGTAGGAAGTGTGAGATCAATCGCCCTCTCCCCATAGTTAGTCAGTATATGCATCTTTGGGTCCAACCACTGTTGGAAGCATTATCAGTTGAAGCAGCAATTCCTGTTATTGACCTAAAGTGACATATCATTTCTCACCAACATGAGTGGATATGAATAAAGGACCATCACAAATGTTGTAGTGCCCACTTTCCCCACATCCTTTCCAGCATGTGCCAGAGCCTTCAAAGATTGTCTTTAACCTCCTGGGAGGAAGATACAATCTAGTCAGAAGTTTCAAGGACTTTTCTTTAGGCTGTATACATTTGGAGGATTTGGATACTCTTTCACAAATTGTTAGGCAAGTGTCATCTGGCATCACAATCCTTAAATCTCTTTCCCAGTTCAAAGTGCACTTATGTGCTAGACATTGTCTAAGCTCGACTATTCAACAATATAACAAGGGGATGCGTGCACACCAATGTCTATTACGAAACGTAGTTTCTATGATGATTAGTTGTAAAGATGTCCTTAAGTTGTCTAAAACCAAATAAAAAGAGTTTAAAAAAAAAGATTCATTCATGGACATCTACCCTTTTGTAGGACTTAGGATATTGGCTATTAGAATCAGACTTTGACTTGCAGTTCTTCCGCAAGTGCCCTTTTTCCTGCTAATGGGAGTACAATTGGATTTTATGCACCACCTGGTGGTAGCACCTTTAAAAAAAAAAGCTAAAAACATTAGTGACAGATGACATGCCTATAACCATTACACACGGGGCACCATCCCGTAGCAAACAGCGTTTTAATGAAGAAAGACTGAGGCTCAGATTTACAAAAGTCGAGCAGCACACCGCTGTGTGACAATCTGCCTCACCTAATGATTAAGAGGTGGAAACGCTGCCCACAGCACCTCAAATGGACAGTCACTGTTTTGGAGCACGTATTCTTTCAGCGAGGCAAGGCTGTAGCAATGGAGATCTCCACGAGCCAGGATACCTTCTCCTTGAAGTCCAGATGAATCAAAGTTACTGCTGTGGAGAATAACACAGCAAGAGCACCCAGAATCTTTGGCTGGGTGGCAAAACACCTTTATCAGATTAGTTTGTCATGTTGTCCTGAGCTCCAGTCGGTTCTCATAGCAAAAGGTTGGCATGGCAAAAAGTTTCTAAGTTCCGGGTTTCAGGATTTATTAGGTGTGCACGTTAACAAAAGCCAAGGATACAGGATCTTGGGACAGCATTTGGGGGTCAAGACTCACTCCTGCAGATGTGTGCAGCAGCATCAGGGTAGTTCCAGTTGGAGTTGGGCAGCTTGAAACACAAGAAAAGGTCTCTTTAAGCTTGTCGTATCTCTATAGTGCAAACAGGTCCGCCTTAAGACCCTATGATTCTGCTTCTCTGTCCTAGGTACAAAAGGGAGAGCAATTCGAGTCTTACGGGGTAATCCCAGGGCACAGACAGTCGGCCTGGTTCTCTTCTGTTCTTCCACAGGTCCAGAAGTTGTCTGAGGAGGGTACTGGGGGTGCCACATTTATGCCTACTGTGGGTGGGGGAAACTTTTGGCCACTCCCTAACCAATAGTGTAAAAGTTCCCATGGGTGACCCTACCTATTTTGGCAGCCCTTCCAGGGTGTTTTCCTGCAAACAATCCCACAGTGCCCCTTTCTCCCATAATCAACATGACATTAGCCTTCTTCCCATGTGCAGAGCTCTTGTGCCAACCCTAGAGGTGTAGCCAGGGAAATGAGCAACCCCTTCTGTGTGGTCACTCCAAACCAGTTCTGGGGTCAGATTCTCTCCCACTGGACCAGGCGTCTGACTAGCAAGGGGAACAAAGGAAGGGGCAGGTCCAAGTGTTAGCTAAATCTGCTGTGACATGGAAGGCCCCTTTGAAGTTAAGACCCTGAGCACAGCCCTGATGGTCAGCCTTCCAGAGGAACATAATTCCTCCCCTACACCCAGGGCCTTTAACTCTGGAAGCATGTTCACAACTCATTAAGAGGGATATCAGCTTCTGGGTGGCAGTTGGAAGCTCATGAAAATGGAGTTCTAGAGGCATCCAGCAGGTAACATGCAACATTTAAAATACCAGTACTAAAATATGTTTTACAGATTTGACTTTACCAATAAATAGGGTTTGCAATAAAAAAGTGGAGAGAGCAATATTACATTTTATATTGTATCTCAATACTTTCCTATGGAACAGCTAACCATTTGGCCTTTTCCACTATAACGATATGTTTAACATTAAACATTTACATGCTCTTCTCTTAAATACAGTGCACCCTGACTTAATGAGGAGTAAGGTCTACTTAGGGGGTGACATTAATATTTAAATGGAAGGTTTAGATCTGTCAGCAGAATTTGAAGTTAAAACCTGTCCCAATGTACTACACATGGAAGGCCTGCAGTCATGTTTGCCCTTTTATTGCAGTGGGTGGCACAATGTGTGCTGCAGCTCACTTGTGATATTGAACTTACAGGCCCTGGGTACACTTTAGGTACCATACACTAAGGACTTATAGGTACATTAAATATTCTAATTAAGGATATGCCAGTTTCATTGAAAGGAAGAGCACAGCCACTTTACCCCATATTAATTTGAGATGTCATCAGTGATGTTATCAGTGATGTCACTGACCATGTCATGTGTGATGTAATATGTGGGTCATAAGCAGTGCATTTCGGGGGCGTAAGTTATAGTAAGCTCAGGTAACTATAATTGCTGAATTTCACTGGTTTTGTATGAGTGAAATCTCAGCCTAACTATAATGTCCCTGTAACCTTTGTTTTGTTTCAGTGACAATATAGGGATTATACTTACCTGTCAATTGTTTTTACCATGCATATGCCTTCACCATGCATGCCTCTACAGTGAAAAATTACACAAAGTTAAGTATTTTACAGGTAAGTACTAACATTATATATATCTATATATATATATGTATATCTCTATATATCTATATATATCTCTATATCTCTATATCTATATATCTATATATATATCTATATATATCTATATATATATAGATATATATATATTATATAATATATATATTACCTACTGGCAGTCGCCAGTAGGTAGTTATAGTTAGGACCTAGTTTCCACAGGAAAATTGCAACATCTTATTCCCAATAACTGTGCCGCCGGATGACAAATCTTTGTGAAATTTTCAAAACTTGGGGGCACTCCGGTACGCTCCTATCTAATTTTGGGGTGATTCGGCAAGCGGGGGCCGAGAAAAAAGGGGGGTTCCAAAACGTGTTTTCTCCATGTTATTTTCCATAGGAAACTTTAGACACGGCTACAGCCCGAACTGCTAAACGGAATTACACCAAATTTGGCAAAAAGGTAGCTCTTGTTTCAGGAAGAACTCTTTTTGATAAATGCTGTAAATCCGTTCAGTAGTTTTTAAAATATTAATGGAAAAAGAAATATATATATGTCTGAGCGGAGCCTAATCAAACATCTCATTGTGAGATCTGATTGGCTATCAGCACTTCATCCAAAAAGTGTTGGCAGCCATCTTGGGACTAATATACATGATAGCACCTCATTAAAAAAAGCATTGTAGTTAATAGAAGGTTTTAAGACATTAGTTATATTATAAATCATTTGTTGATGGTACCATGCTCATTTTAGGAATTGTAGTGCGTTCTATAGTGATTTTACCATGTGAAAAAGCCTTCTGCTGGGATTTCATGAATCATGTTTGAGAGAAAACTATTTTCTCATGCTTTTCCCACAGAGGTTGGGAAGGTGATCTGTAAGCTAAACTGAGAGCATATTTTCTGTAAATTTACATTATGTTTCTCAGTCATGTGAGAATGAAGTCTGACGTTTTCAGTAAAACATGTACATCAATCAGGGCAGAGACTGTCAGTTGATTCCTTTGTGTTCTTCTGCAGCTTCCCAAAGTAATCTAAAGAACAACTAGAGCACTTACAGTCTTACTTATGACAAATGTATTGCACGCCTGAAGCCATCTTGAGTGGAATAAAGTGGTAACTCTTAAAACATTTAATTTAAAAAGGAACAAAAATAGGAGGTTCTTTTTGCTATAGAAAGTATGATTAGTGCTGCAGAAAGAAGATTAGTGCTGCAGAAAGAAAATTAGGGCACATTTTGAATGACTTCTCAAATCCTCTTCTATTTCATTAAAAAAATTCTGACATGCAGACTGAAACATGTACTTTCAATACCAGCAGCAGACTTCCCGGGTGAGCAATAGCTTTACTACAGTGATCTAATAAGCAACTAAAGTGCTAACATTCTGAATTTATGGCAAATGTGTGACACATATGAATGCCTTCTTGATGGAATCTAAGTAAAAAACTGAAAGTATTTCCTACTGAGGAGACTGCAGTAAATGAGGAAATTAGGAAACTTCATAACAAATAAGTCTCCCATGATGGCCACCAGAGACAAAAGTGCCCAAATGTAGCACAAATATCCCCCAGATGTAGCCCAAATATAGCCCAATGACAGAATGTCCCAGAGTGTTCTAAAGAACAACTAGAGCGCTAACAGTCTTACTTATGACAAAAGTATGGCACACCTGAAGCCATCTTGATTGGAATAAAGTGGTAACACTTAAAACATTTAATTTGCAAAGGCAAAAAACCCGGGCAGAGCTTGATCTATTAACCCCAAGACAACTCACAATGCTGGGATTAACAATTCTAAAACCCGCAATATCAGGTGCATTTTCATCAGTACCCACGTACATGAGTGGCAAGGCATCATCAAACATTGACTTCACTTTAATTAGTAACAACCTGCTTGACTCAGTGGAGGGTTATGAAATACCAACACAAACTGAAAGCGACCACTTTCCTCAAATTACATGGATCAATATAGGGGTGTCGGAGTCTACACAGCGAACTGTCCTCTCTCATCAGCCAGAGAAGTTCAATTTACGAAGATTGCGATGGAGGGGCAGCGGTACGAAAGTCATCTACGAAACTGCAAGTAACTTCTTTTCAAAATATGAAAATGACCAAAATGAAGATCAGGTTTCAACTTGGGAAAATCTGTTAGAGAATTTGTCCCTTAAACATTCGGTTCCCCTAGCTCCGCATCATGGCCCATTAGTCCTACGGGAACCCTGGTTTAACAACAAATTAAGACAGGAAAAGAGAAAAATTGCCCAGGAGCAATGGAAGGCAACAAGGAACAACAACCAGGGCTCCATGTCAAACATCCTTCTTTTTAGGAGTATGAGAAAAAATTATCGTAAAATGGTGTGGAAAGCCACGACCAAACACAAGGAAGAGACGTGGGTAAAATTGCTAGAAGCCAGTAAAAAGCGAAACACGAGGGATTTCTGGGGCATCATTGATAAATTAAACAACGCTGACGCAATGTCTCAGGACCCCGTCATTAGCAAACAAAGCTGGGAAGCCCACGTAAAAAAATTCTACTTAAAAAGGGATTCTTCTCTCCCGAAAACCATCTTCGTTCCAACACAACCACGAAACCAAGCTACTTGAGAGGCGCGTCAGATAAAGATAAGTTAACAAGCCCCACTGACATAGGAAGGATCAATAATCTGACGATACAGCCGGAATTATTCTCCAGCGACAGAGTCAAAAGACTCATGACAATCTCAAAACCGAAGGCGCACCAGGACCTAATGGCCTTCCCAACGCAGTATACAAATACAATGCTGATTTTTGGGCACTCCATCTCTCCGCCCTGTTTAAGACTTTAGGTCTTTGCTTGTAAGCAGCAGCCCCCATCTTGGAAAGGAAACATCATCCACCCGATTTTTAAAAAGGGAGACAGGAGATCACCACAGAACTATCGGCTGATATCTCTAATAGATGTGGAAGCCAAATTATGCACCTCTTGCATTTTGGAGGAGATTCAGGAATGGGTGGATAATAACAACCTAATCCCCAGCTATCAAACAGGCTTTAGAAAAGGGACGGGGACCATAACAAATCTTAAAGCCCTAGCCCTCCTGATGGAAAGAGCCAAAAGGAAGAACAATCGGTTATATGGCTGCTTTATCGATATTAGAGCGGCTTTTGATCGAGTCAGTAGGGGGAGACTTTGGGAAAAACTCAAGGAGTGGGGGCTGTCAAAAAATCTTCGCAGTCATGCTCCTCTACAATGACACTTGGGCAAGGGTTAAACAAGGTCAGGGTTCAAGGCTCACGTCCAAAATTCCAACTGAGGACGGACTAAAACAGGGCTGTGTCCTGGCCCCATGCTTCTTTAATTTATACCTTGCTGACCTAGGAAAAAATCTCGGTCAAATTGTAAGCCATGCACCGAAACTTGGTAACACCCCAATGCCAATCATCCAGTTTGCAGATGACATTGTTCTCCTAAGCAGAACCCCAATTGGGCTGCAAAGGCTGATAAATACTCTACAATTCTACCTAGATGAAGAACATCTGGAACTGAATAGAGAAAAGACAAAAGTAGTACGTCTTATAGAGCGAAAGCATATCAAATTTGGTTGGACATCTAACCATCTTGCAATAGAGGAACAGCCATATTACCGGTATCTGGGGGTTACCCTCGGCAAAGAAAACTCTAAAAAAGAACATTCTACGGTATTAAAAGCCAAGTCCCAGGCGCTAAATTATGGATATAGGCAACTCTTACAAAAACTGGGTGGCCCAAACTACACCCACCTTTTAAAAGTAATGGCCGCTCAGATTTTACCTACTCTATCGTACGGTCTGGTTACATGGCTTGGAGGGGAGGCCGGTTTATTAAACAACTTATAAAATAAAATTTACAAAGATGTATTTAATTTACCCAAATGCTCCTCACCAGCCCAGGTGCGATTAGAATTTGGACTACAAAATCAAATCTTTCGGTCCAAGTCAAGATTCGTCAAATTTTGCCACAAACTTTTTGCTGCCGACTAAGGGGGTCATTAGGATCGCGGACGGACTGGAGTCCGTCCGTGACCCCTGAGTAGGAGGGAACGTCCGCATGGGCTGCGGCGTTCCCTCTGTGCAGATTAGGATGTGACCGCCAGTGTGGCGGTCACATCCTCTATTTTTAACATTGCGGCGGGTGGAGCTTCAAGCTGCACCCGCCGCAATGTTAAAAATGCACGCATTGCATTTGTATGTAGAAAGTGGCAGGCACCGTGCGGTGCCTGCCGCTTACTGCATACAAATGCAGGTGGGTACCATAGGTACCCCCCATGTGCACCCCCCACCACCCCTTCACCTAGGGGGCCCGCAACGGCCCCCCGCAGTGAAGTTACACATGCTTTTCCACCGCAGAAAAGCCGCAGCGGAAAAGCATGTTTCCGAGCACATCCTAATCTGGCGGACGGTGTCTGAGAGACACCGTCACCATATTAGTGCTTTTCCGCCGCGGTTGTAAGCCAACCGCGGCGGAAAAGCTGCGGACGGAAACCAGGACCCACCAGCCATCCTAATGTGGCGGTGGGTCTTTGGTGGGTCCGCAGAGGATTTTACGCATCCTACAGGCCGGCGGTGGCTTCCGCTGGCCCGGAGGATGCGGAAAATCCTCCATCCTAATCAGCCCCTTAGACTCTTTGTAAAGCTGGGCGATCTGCGGGCCGGAAAAGCAGGCGAGGAGGCCGTATGTAGTGTGCTATTCTGTAGGTTTATTTATACAAGGAGGCAGAATCAATGTCCCAACAAAAAGGAAGGTAAGAAAGGTTCCGGGTTCGCAGTCCGCTCCGGGTCTTGGGTGTAGTCCTGGGTCGGGGATTCTCCGACAGCTCCGGTGTAGGGGAGGTCCACGGAGGGCAGTAAGAGAAGAAACAAAGGACCGTTAGTCTTATCCTTGATCAGAGGTTATATCGAACACCGTCACCCGGGTCGTGAGGGGGCGGGAAGAGAGAGGATATCGTGAGGAAAGGAGGGAGTAGGGAGGTCGGAACACAAGGGGGTTTATAGAAAGGGTGTCGGGAGGGGGTGTGTGGTAACGGGGACACGGGGTCACTTCAAACAGTGCAAGTGCTATACAAATATGCTACAGTGTGGGGTACGTGATGCTAAAGAGAAGGGTGTATTTACAGGGCGCTACTAGGACTCCTATTGAGTGGGGGTAAGGAAGGCTTAAGACACTCACCCGGTCCGCCGTAACTCTCCAAGTGAGTTACGGCCGCTCTTCAGCCACCTCCTGTGGGCTCCACCACTCTTCGGTCCACACGTCTCCGTCACACGTCTTCTCTCCTTCTTCAGCTCCAGTCCGAATCTCCTGCCACAAAACTCCGACAGGGTGTTCTGCTCGGATCCCGCTTTTATCCTGTGCTGACTCTGCCGCTAAGGCGGGACTTCCGGGGTCGGAGGAATATACTTCCTCCGGGCTCTTGGTTCTGGTTGGTCCCTGGGGACGAAAGAAGGGCGGAGCCTCGTGGGTTATGGCCGGATTGCCGAGCTCTGTCTTTGCCATAGGATATGGTGTGTGCTTTTGGAGTCCCGGTAGTGGAAGAGACCGAGGTAGGTGCGGGGTAGAACAGCCGTCCTGGGAGGCCCGTGGGGCCGCTACCTCACATACCCTTCCCCTAGCTGTCCTTCTTGTACTGGATGGAGTATGAGGGTAGCGTGACAGATAATCGGCATTGCCCTGATCTGCCCCTTTTCTGTGTAGAGTTTTGAAGTGGAAGGGCTGAAGGGAAAGAAACCAGCGGAGGACCCGGTCGTTCTGGCCTTTGTTCCGGGCCATCCACTCCAAGGGAGCGTGGTCAGTATAGAGGATGAAGTCTCGGCCCTCCAGATAGTACCTTAGGCTGTCAATCGCCCACTTTATGGCCAGGGCTTCTTTTTCCACCACTGCGTAGTGTTTTTCTCTGGGAAATAGTTTACGACTAACATAGAGAATAGGCCTTTCGTTACCTAGGGGATCTTTTTGTGACAGCACCGCCCCCAGCCCATGTTCGGAAGCATCGGTCTGCAGGATAAAGGGCAAGGAGTAGTCCGGGGGTATCAAAACAGGGCTTGAGGTCAAGGCTTCTTTTAGATCAACAAACGCATGCCAGGCTTCGGGAGAGGGGTTTCGTAACAGCTCATCAGAACGGTTAGTCTTCTTGAGAAGATCCGTTAGGGCGGCGGCTCTCTGGGAGAAGTTGGGCACGAACCGCCGATAATACCCGAGAAGCCCCAAAAAGGCTCGAAGGTCCTTCTTGGTTTGTGGAAAGGATAGGGAACTGATAGCCACGGTTTTGCTCTCCTGAGGTCTTATTAGCCCCTCCCCCAGAAGATACCCCAGGTATTTGACAGTCTTTGCCGCTAGAGTGGTTTTGGCGGGATTTATGGCGAAACCAAAAGAACCCAGGGAAGTGACAACGCTACATAGATGTTTCACATGTTGTGGCCAATTATCGCTGAATATGACGATGTCATCTAGGTAGGCGCCTGCGTACTGTGCATGGGGTCTCAAAACATGGTTCATTGCACGCTGAAAGGTGGCAGGCGCCCCGTGAAGACCAAAGGGCATGACTAGGAACTGATATAACCCCTCAGGGGTGGAGAAAGCTGTCTTTTTCTTGTCTTGTTCCCTGAGGGGTATTTGCCAATACCCCTTACAGAGGTCCAGGGTGGAAATATACTTCACCTTCCCTATCCTCTCTATCATTTCGTCCACCCTGGGCAAGGGATAGGTATCGAATGAGGATATTTTGTTGACCTCACGAAAGTCGATACAGAAGCGGACCGACCTGTCGGGTTTCGGGACAAGGACTATAGGGGAATTCCAGTTGCTTACTGAGGGCTCTATGATTCCCATCTTTTGCATGTCTTCTATTTCCTGCCTTATGACCGCCCGACGGGCCTCGGGTACTCTATAGGGTCGTAGCCGGACCACCTTTCCTGGCTCAGTTTCAATGGCATGCTCAGTGATACTGGTTCGACCTGGGAAGAGGAGAAGACTCTCTGAAGGGGTCCTAGAGCTTTGTGGAGTTCCTGGACTAGAGCAGGAGGCAGTTCAGGGTCTACACAAGGGTCAAAAGGAAAAGTCAGGGTTGGGCTGGTTCCTGTTAACACCGGCCGGGGTCCTTCCCATTTTTTAAGCAGATTCACATGGAATATCTGGGAGACACCGCGTGTTGCGTCCAGTTCCACCTCATAGGTAACCGGCGTGACCTGCTGTAGAATGGTGTAAGGGCCCTGCCAACGACCTAGGAGTTTCTGGTCGGACGAGGGCATCATAAGAAGTACCAAATCGTTAACAGCAAAAACTCTGGGACGGGTGCCTTTGTCGTATTGTTTCTTTTGGCTGGTTTGGGCATTTTCGAGATTCTGTCGGACTATGTCCCGTATCATGGCTAGATGTGTTTTGAGGTTATCCAAGTATTCTGGAAGCGGCCGAGTGCGATCCGGCTCTGCTTCCCAGGCCTCCTGTGCCATGTCTAACAGGGTGCGGGGAGGCCGGCCATATAGCAGCTCATAAGGGGAATAGCCGGTGCTGCTCTGCGTTTTACAGCGTATGGCGAACAGAGCCAGTGGCAACATATCCTCCCACCTTTTTGCTTCCAGACCCAAAAGCTTCTTGAGAGTTTGTTTGAGGGTGGCGTTGTACCGCTCTACCAAACCATCCGTTTGCGGGTGGTAGGCGGAGGTACGGATTTGCTTAATCCCCAGCTCAGCACAGACCCGTTTCATAAGAGCTGACACGAAAGGTGTACCTTGATCAGTCAAGATCTCTCTGGGAAAGCCTACGCGAGAGAACAGGGTGATCAGGGCTTTCGCTATCGCCTGGGTAGTGGGTTGGCGCAGGGGTATGGCTTCTGGGAAGCGGGTGGCGTAGTCAACTATGACTAACGCATAGCGACACCCGCTGCGGGAAGGTAGGAGGGGGCCTATGATATCCATTCCTATCCTACTGAACGGGACGTCTATGAGGGGTAGGGGTTGTAAAGGGACTCTGGGTGGTCGGTAACGGCTGTTTTTCTGACAGACCACGCACTCCCTACAGTAGGTTTTGATCATTTGGTGTACCCCCGGCCAATAGAATTTCTCCAGGACTGCTTGACTGGTTTTCTCATCCCCAAAGTGACCCCCTAAAAGGTGGCTATGAGCAAGGAAGAGGACTTTGTGCTGGAAGGGACCTGGGATAAGCAACTGGGCGTTCTGTTGTGTCCCCCCTCCCCGGTACAGCAACCCGTTTCTCTTGAAAAAGTAAGGACCTACTTGCAAGGGATCTTCGTGGTCAAGGGCCCTTCCCCAGGCTTCCTGCAGGAGGGGATCCTCCTGTTGTGCCGCCCTGAATTCTCTATCAGTCTGCCAGGGATGGTCTTCAGTTAACACGGGATAGGCGCTGACATACTCTTTCTTTTCTTTTCTCCTTTGACTTTTGGGTTTATGTGGTTTGGGTGTGGACTCCGGGGTAGACTGTCCCTGATAAGGAGCATCCTTCCACCATTGGGTCAGGGAATCGGAGGTCTCCTGAAGTAGTGTCGGTAATCCCGGATAGTCACTCCCCAGTATAGCTTGCTCAGGGAGAGCAGGTATGAGGCCTACGGTGAGGTTGGTTCCTGGATCCTTCTGATGATGGATCCGCACTTGAGTGGTAGGGTAGTGCTTGGTGTCCCCATGGACACATTGGATGGCCACTACTCCCGTAGGGTGTTGGACAGGATGGGCCAGATCTTGGGGTCTTACTACACTCTGTCGGCACCCAGTGTCAGCCAGGGCCATCAGTCGTTGTCCATCCACAGAAACCGGACAGCGAAACGGCGGGGGAACGGCCCCGGGAGGGTGACACAAGTAGTTCCGCACCAGGCCGACCTCCATTGGCTCCTCCTTCTGCGGGCACATCCGTGCGATGTGCCCAAACCCACCACATGAGTAACACTGGGGACCGGGGTTGGGGGGTCGGAACAGGACCGGTGAGGGCAGAAGAGGTGGAGGTTCCGGTCTTCGTGCTGTTTGGGGTCGAGGGGGACGTGAGACCATACTGTGGGAATACTTGTGTGAATGTTCTTCCTTTCCCCGTTGGAGCTCTTGAGCCCGGCTATAAGCAGAGGCTATCTCTATGGCGGTTTCAAGAGTGAGTCTAGAGTGTTGCCTTACCCATCGCTGGGTGGCCGGGTGCAAGGAGTTCAGAAATTGTTCAAGATATATCTTTTCAAGGATATTGTCTTTGGTGGATGTCTCGGGTCGGAGCCATCGGTTGGCGAGATCCTTGATCCGAAAGGAGAGAGCTCTCGGATTCTCCTGAGGTTTCTCCTTGGCTTGTCGCAGTTGGACCCTGTAGGTGTCATCATCGATGCCCAACCGTTCCAATATACACCGTTTGATATCTACATACGGGGTGGTGCCTTGGATGTTGGCCTGCTGGTAGGCCGCTTGTAAGTCGCTGGTCAAAAGGGGACCTAGGTATTGACCCCATCGATCCTCAGGCCAGTTGGCCGCTTGTGCTAGCCTTTCAAAGTTGGTGAAGAAGTAGTCCGGGTCCTCTCCCGGGACATACTTCTGTAAAACGACTGACGGGAAAGAGGAGACCGGTCTAGGTTGTCCCAGGGCGGTAGTTAGCTTCTCCATTGTTTGTTCATGGACCACCCCCTGACCCTTAAGGACGTCATGGAGCTGTCCCCTGTCGGTCTCAGCGGTCTTGAGAAACTGCTCCATAAGCTTCCCGAATAGCTCCTGGGATTCCGCCATCTGTTTCACCACGGCCTCCATGCCTCCGGCAGATCCCACTTCTGACACCAGATGTAAAGCTGGGCGATCTGCGGGCCGGAAAAGCAGGCGAGGAGGCCGTATGTAGTGTGCTATTCTGTAGGTTTATTTATATAAGGAGGCAGAATCAATGTCCCAACAAAAAGGAAGGTAAGAAAGGTTCCGGGTTCGCAGTCCGCTCCGGGTCTTGGGTGTAGTCCTGGGTCGGGGATTCTCCGACAGCTCCGGTGTAGGGGAGGTCCACGGAGGGCAGTAAGAGAAGAAACAAAGGACCGTTAGTCTTATCCTTGATCAGAGGTTATATCGAACACCGTCACCCGGGTCGTGAGGGGGCGGGAAGAGAGAGGATATCGTGAGGAAAGGAGGGAGTAGGGAGGTCGGAACACAAGGGGGTTTATAGAAAGGGTGTCGGGAGGGGGTGTGTGGTAACGGGGACACGGGGTCACTTCAAACAGTGCAAGTGCTATACAAATATGCTACAGTGTGGGGTACGTGATGCTAAAGAGAAGGGTGTATTTACAGGGCGCTACTAGGACTCCTATTGAGTGGGGGTAAGGAAGGCTTAAGACACTCACCCGGTCCGCCGTAACTCTCCAAGTGAGTTACGGCCGCTCTTCAGCCACCTCCTGTGGGCTCCACCACTCTTCGGTCCACACGTCTCCATCACACGTCTTCTCTCCTTCTTCAGCTCCAGTCCGAATCTCCTGCCACAAAACTCCGACAGGGTGTTCTGCTCGGATCCCGCTTTTATCCTGTGCTGACTCTGCCGCTAAGGCGGGACTTCCGGGGTCGGAGGAATATACTTCCTCCGGGCTCTTGGTTCTGGTTGGTCCCTGGGGAAGAAAGAAGGGCGGAGCCTCGTGGGTTATGGCCGGATTGCCGAGCTCTGTCTTTGCCATAGGATATGGTGTGTGCTTTTGGAGTCCCGGTAGTGGAAGAGACCGAGGTAGGTGCGGGGTAGAACAGCCGTCCTGGGAGGCCCGTGGGGCCGCTACCTCACACTCTTTAAATAATCTCTGTTGGCAAGTAATCAATTTTGAATCCACTGAGCCCTGGGCCATTCACTTGCAAACTTGCCTTACGGAGCTCGAACTGCTAGAAGCATGAAACAGAAAAATTGACCAAGCCAGTTTCTGCAAAATTGCTAATTCCAATGCCAAAAGGAAGTCATTACTGGAAGACAAACAAATATTGACCCATCAACGTCATGCCTGGACTGTTATTTCTTCCTATTCACTTCAACAACCCCAGGCATATTTGGCAACTCATTTTAGCCAACATTTAAAAAAGACCCTCATCGACTTCCGTATGGGCCTTCACGAATCCAAGGATTTAAGACCTTCCTGGAAACCCCAAGACGATTGCCCAAAATGCAGACTCTGCGGATATCAAAATGAATCCCTAATTCATTTGTTTTGTGTGTGCCCAGTCCTCATGGTATCTAGAAGACAGTTCTTACGGGACATACTGAACAAATTGAACATAAGAACATGTCGGCAGGCCGTTATTATCTGGCTGGGAGGTTCATCCCCAATCCTGACTTGTCGGGGACTTAAATTTATGATTGAGATTAGAAAGCAGCTACAGGTCTGTTAATGATCATCTAATATACTGTCTGAGGCCCATCCTTCCACGCTGGTGCTCCCACGCTCACTTTTCAAATCCCTACGCTGTTAGTGGGGGGACCCGACGAAGAGGTTTAAGTTTTAACCCCTTTTAACTTCTACATTTATTCCTGTTTTTGAATTTTAACGTTATTTGTTATGTGAATATTGGCTAAACTTACTTTTCTTATTGTAAGGATTTTTATTAATTCAACAATAAAAATGTATTGATATTGATATTGATTAATTTGCAAAGGAACACAATGAGGGGTTTCATTTTGCCATAGAAATTATGATTAGTGCTGCAGAAAGAAAAATTAGGGCACATTAAGACTTCTCAAATCCTCTTCTATTTCATAAAAAAATTCTGACATGCAGACTGAAACATGTTCTTTGAATACCAGCAGCAGCCTTCCCTGGTGAGCAGTAGCTTTTCTACAGTGATCTAATGAGCAACTAGAGTGCTAACTTTCAGAATGTATGGCAAATGTGTGACACATCTGAATGCCTTCTTGATGGAATCAAAGTAAAAAACTGAATGTATTCCCTACTGAGGAGACTGCAGTAAATGAGGAAATTAGGAAACTTCATAACAAATAAGGCTCCCAAGATGGCCACCAGAGACAAAAGAGCCCAAATTTAGCACAAATATCATCCAGATCTAGCCCACGTATAGCTCAATGACAGTATGTCCCAGAGTGTTCTTAAGAACAACTAGAGCGCTTACTGTCTTACTTATGACAAAAGTATGGCACACCTGAAGCCATCTTGTTTGGAATAAACTGGTAACACTTAAAACATTTAATTTAAAAAGGAACACAATGAGGGGTTTCATTTTGCCACAGAAATTATGATTAGTGCTGAAGAAAGAAAAATTAGGGCACATTTTGAGTGACTTCTCAAATCGTCTTCTATTTCATAAAAAAATTCTTACATGCAGACTGAAACATGCACTTTTAATACCAGCAGCAGACTTCAGTGGGGAGCAGTAGCTTTATGAGCAGTGATCTATGAGCAACTAGAGGGCTAACATTCAGAATTTATGGCAAATGTGTGACATATCAGAATACCTTCTTGATGGAATCAAAGTAAAAAACTGAAAGCATTTCCTATTGAGGAGATTGCAGTAAATGAGGAAATTAGGAAACTTCATAACACATAAGGCTCCCATGATGGCCACCAGAGACAAAAGAGCCCAAATGTAGCACAAATATCACCCACATGTAGCCCAATGACAGAAGTGTGCAATACACTTAATTTTTTGTGTTTTTGCAGTTTTATATAGTGCAGACGTTTCAGGTATTGAAGTGCTTTACATGAGCATTGGTTACATCACACAAGAACAAATTAATTTTGGTTGTAGACATGGGGAGATTAAGTGATTTGACCAGAATCACAGAATGTCGAGCTGAAGCAGAAACTCCAACCTAGTTCCCCAGTTGCAAAGTCTGCAGCTCTGGAAGTAACACCACATCCTCTCTCCTAAGTGCAACATTTAACCTAGTGGTAAACTGGATAAAAAAACATAAAGATAACAAATAATTTAAAAGTGCTTTGTTGCTATTTGAAAACTCAGAAAATATGTCCTCATTTTAGTTTTTTAGAGCACTAACCATAATTTTGATGCAAATAAGACCCTCTTATATATGTAATTTCTAAAGGAAATGCTCCAGGTATTACAGTTTTGATTGCATAAAGATGACATCAGGCGTTCCACACTTTTGTAATAAATATAGAATGTTAGCAATCTAGTTGTTCATTAGGATACTGTTGAGAGGCAGAGGCCAGGGGCACGGAATCTGAAAATTGAAGGAAGGTGGGAGAGTGCAGAGGCAACAATTTGACCACACTGGGCAGGCAGGATGGGCAGTGACAGCACAACAGACTATGGAGGGCAGTGGAAAGGGGGGCTGGGGCAACACACCAACAATACAGGACTGGCAAGAGAGGCTGTGGCAATATAATAGACCATTATGGGCAGAAGGAAGAGGCAGTCGTAGTACAACCATACATGCTAACAGACACGATTCAGCCAGGAAACATCCGATGATTTTAAGCCCAAATGGGCTTTATTTGATCTGCCTCCTGTCTGCAATCTCCTCTTTTTCAATGTAAGTCAAAGGGGAAAATCAATACCCCAGGTTTTTTTTTAAATCTCACTCTTACCAAGTTCAAAATGTTAGCAAGTATGGTACATTGGATCATGGACGGCAGGAGGAATTGGGGTAGGGACATGGACTTGGATACCAGAGGACAGGAGGGAAATGGAGAGGTGCACCAAACTGACCCCACAGGGCAGGCATCAGGGTTTGCAGCAGCACAATACACCACACAGGGCATGCGGGACAGGAGTGCAGCACAACAATCCATAGAAAGCAATAGGGAGGGTACAGGACCATTCACTTGGACAACAGAGAACAGAGAGGAAAGAGGCAATGGTAGCTAGCTGACCATAATGGAGAGACAGGAGAGAAAGCTTCAGCATAACAGACCGTAAAGGACAGGAAGGACGGATCAGGCGCATTACAATGGAACTGACAAGCCAGGAGGGCAGGAATAGGGGTCTGCACATGGAAACAGAGGGCTGGGGGCAAGGGGGCAGGGCTGGAGCAGCAAGATGACCATGAAGGTCAGGCAGGATGGGCACTAGAAGCAAGACACACCACAGAGAGCAACAGTGAGACTATAATGGCATACACAGACCATGGAGGGAAGGTGGGAGGGGGTATGGGGCAGCTATCTGACCACACAGGGAAGGTGGGAGGGGCTGTGGCAGCACAGGAGACCATGCAAGCAAGCGGGAGGGTTAGTGGAAGCACAATGGCTATGATGGGCAAGAAGAAGGGTGCAGGGGCATGCACACAGGACCATGGAAGACAGAAGGGAGGGTCAGGACCTGGGCACAGACAAGAGAGTTCAGGGGAAGGGGCCTCACAACATACCACGTGGGGCAGGCAGGAGGAGCAGTTCCTGCACAACAGACCGGGGAGGGAAGAAGGTGTGGCAGTAAAATGGATCATGAGGATGGGGATAGGGGCATGTAATGTGGACAAGCAGGGTGGAGGTGACAGGGACAGGTTACAGTCACCTAACAAGGCTAGGCAGATGGGAGGTGAGTGGCAGCTCAACAGAACACTATAGGATAGATAGAAGAGGCAGGTCCATGGAACATGGTGGGCAAAAAGGATGGAGCAGAGGCATGCACACAGACATCGGAGGGCATGGGGAAAGAGAATAGGGGCAGCAAGCTAAGCAGAGGGGCTAAGCAGGAAGTCAATGATAGGGCATAGAATTGGGCAATGGAGGGCAGGAGGAATGGACTGGTACATCATGCTAAATGGAGGGCAGTGGCAGCACATCAGACTATGCATGGCAGGAGAGAAGAGAGGAGGCTAGTCCATGGATTTAGACAACAGAGGATAGAGAGGAGGTGGATGGGGCAGCAAGCTAACTGTTCAGAAAAGGCGGGAAGGCCAGTGGCAGAACAACGGCCCCACAGGGCTGTAATAAGGGAGCATAGACATGGACTTGGACAATGGAAGGCTAGGAGGAGGGAAGGCAAGAGCAGCAAGTTTGGGTAGGGGCAGCACAGTGCCAGGCCCTGCTTCCAACCCCCCACCATCCATTGTTATATGCAACTTACTTAACGTAAAAAAAACTAGAAATTTGCTGAAAAAAACAAAGATTGCAGGGACTGTATAGTTAGACTCAGATTTAACTCATACACAATCAGTGAAATTCAGCAGTTATAGTTACCTGAGCTAACTATAACGTATGCCCCCGCAATGTACTGCTAATGACCTCAGACATTACATAATTCATGACATCGTCAGTTACATTACTCATGACATCTCAAATGAGCTGTGAATGGAATGGTACTATAATCGCTAGAACTTTATTTAGGGATAGTGTATGTATATTAACACCCCTTTTTTTTCTTTTCTTTCGTGTAAGAACCATTATAATACGCAACATGCCCAGATTAATATGGCCGATAGCCTTTCACTTTAAAGTAATGTGTAGTCCATTGTTTATGTAGTTGTTTGAAATCCTAAGTATGTTTATTATGAACAAGTAACATTGATGAACATACAGGTATGGCGGTCACGGGGCAAGATATGCTGAAATGGCAATGTGTGCATATTAACACTGGTTTTCTTTTATTTATTGTATCAATTCCTAAATTTTCACATCGTGACTAGGCCAATATGGCCGCCAACTTTTTGGATTAAAGTAATATGTAGTCTTTGTTAATGTTGGCAACTGGAGGCATTTGTACATTTAAATAAGGATGCTACAATGACGTCTGGTATCGTTATCAAGGTTCGGAAAAGCCGAAACGCATGGATCACGTCCTTTGCAGATTAAATACTTCCAAACTACAACCTGAGTGCTGATTCCTTCCTTGTAAGAGTGCGAGGAGATTAAATACAACTATATAAACTTCACTGAAAAAAACACAAGTTTCAGGGACATTTTAATTAGAAATTAGCATTTAAAAAACCTCAGAAATTTACTGAAAAAAACACAGGTTTCATGGACGTCATAGTTAGTTGGACATTTCACTCGTATAAAACAAGATAAATTCGGCCGTTATAGTTATTTGTGCTAACTATAACTCGCGCTCCCGGAGTGCACTGCTGATTACGTCACATATTACATCACTCATGACATGGTCAGAGACATCACTGATAACATCACTTGTAACATCTCAAATTACATCACTGATGACATCATCCACGTGATCATCTGATGCATATCCTCACACCATAAAATACAGACTACCATTCTCGAAACCATAGACACACCAATACTAGTCCAGCTACAATATTCTGTGCACTATGCATGCAGACCTCTAATCAGCTATATAGCATTGATACTGTCTTTTAAATACTCAGTTAGTACCTATGCAGTCTAGGAACTCTTCTGTATGTCCCATGTATTTCTCTAATCACCCATCCATCACTATCTACGTACCCTATCACTCCGCCAATACCTAAGCACTTATAAATTCAACATGTACTCTCTTTGCAGCACAGAAATTATTCTAGTTACTAGTCATGTACGCAAGGAATGGCCCGGCCAGAAAAAACTAGTACAGCTACAATATTCTGTGCAATATGCATGAAGACCTCTAATCAGCTACATAGCATTGATACAGTCTTTTAAATACTCAGTTAGTACCTATACAGTCTACGAATCCTTCTGTCAGTCCCATGCAGTTCTCCATTCATCCATGCAGCACTATCTACGTATCCTATCACTTAACCAACACCTAAGCACTTATAAATTGAGCATGCATTCTCTTTGCAGCACTGACATTACTCCAGTTATCAGTCATATACTTAAAGAATGGCCTGGTCACTAATACAAGTGCAGGTACAATATTTTGTACACTACGCATGCAGACCTTTAACCAGCTACATACTATTGATATGCTCTTCTAAATATCCAGTTAGTACCTATGCAGTGTAGGAATCGTCCTGTCTGTCCCACGCATTTCTCCAATCACCCATCCAGCACTAGCTACCTATCCTATTACTCCACCAATACCTAAGCACTTATAATAACTGAATTTTTTTTTAGCATTTTTTGATATGTACTACTATCTACTTATCCTATCCCCCAATACGTAAGCACTTATAAATTAGGTGTTCACTCTGTTTGCAGCACTGTCATCATTCCAGTCACTAGTGGTATTCTTATAAAATGACCTAAGCACCAACACAAGTACACATAAAATATTCTATGCATAATCCCTACAAATCTCTAAGCAGATACATACTATTGGTCCACTCCATTAAGTACTGAGGTAGTACCCATGCAGCGTAGGATACCTCCTGTTAGTCTCATGCAATTCTTCAATCACCCATCCAGCACTACGTTCTTATTGTGTCAGTCTGCCAATACCTAAGCACTTATGGGGCAAATTTAAAAGCACCCTGCACCACCAGTACGTCACTTTTTGTAACGTAGTAATGGCGCCAGGCACTCCTTCATATTTACAAGGAGAGGAAAAGCCACTCTGCTTGGTTTTTCCTCTCCTTGTAAATACGACCCCTTCAAACACAGAACTTTGCGTTGAAAGGGAGTTCCATAGGTGTTGCTGTGGGTGTTCCAACGCAATATCCGTAGAACAAGACACATCTCCAGATTTTTGAGAAATCGTAAATCTAGAGATGTCTGTGAATGCTGCGCCATCCTAGAGTTGGTGTAGCAAGGTGCAACGAGGAGAATTGTTTTTATTTCTCTTCATTTTTTCCTCTTTCAATGCATGCTGCATTCCACAGCATACATTGAAAGAGGAAAATGTATTTACTGATTGTTTTTGTTCAGGAAGGTGTCCCTTCCTACTCAAAAACAATCTCTGCACGACACAGATATTCTTGCACCATGGTACAAGGGTGCCTGTGTCACCGCATGGCTGCTGTTTGTGCAGCAGTGCAGAGGGAAGCACAGAGTTGCAACATTTTCCTGTACATATGTGACATCCCTGTGCTTCGGAAGTGCCACAGTGCAGTGCAGCTAATGAGCTTGCAGTGTCACGCTGCAGTACTTCCTCATAAATCTTCACCTATAAATTCACGATACACTACTAATACATTCTTTCAGTTAATCATGCTGTATACATATATTCAACCAAACTTTCACACATTACCTTGCAACTATAGTTCTTTCTTTAACCAGATAAGGTAGTTCTGATAAGAACTGTTTTTTTCTTTTGCATACTTTTTTTTTAAACAATTTTGTATTTTTTTTGCTGTTTTTTCAAAAAATGAACAAAAAAAAGAACGAATAAACCAGGTAGCTTTTGGAATTACTTATTCCAAAAACAAAAACAAAATAACTTAACAACAGTGGTTGTGTTGCACAGCACAAACTGCATCCACCGACTGCTCACCGAAGCATATACGTTTCTAACCCTTCACGCAGTGTTGCTTTGGCGAATTCTGGCCTAATGTCCATTGCAGGTGTTCCTGAGCACGCTCTAGACGTACGTGCCACAGCAGGTGAGGGGTTCAAAGCAGCTCGCCTCATTTCCTCCCAAGCAAGATTGAGAGGATGTGTGGTCCGGAGATGCTTGTACATAGAAGCAGTGCCCCAAGAGTATTTTTTTTCACTGCCTCTTGACAGGACTCGGTTACAAATTTTGCACAACACCTTTCTCGCATTTACTTTCTTCTCTCCAGGTGGAAAAGTGAAGAATTTCCACACAACAGATTACGTGCCTCCTGCAAGAATTCTTCTTTAGAAGATACCTCCTCCTGCTGCTGTCTAGATGGCATTTTGTTTGATATTTTTTGAAAAACACCAAAAAAACAAGCAAAAAGGGTTCTTGTAGGAAAAGAGATGTCTCTCTAAAAATGCCCCATCAAGAATGATTAAAATGGGTGGGGTCCTTCAATAGTTACAGTGGGGAATGTTATGAACCCATGAAATCTTTTTTTTTGAGGTCACATGGGATCCGCGCACTCTGCGCTCACGAAGCACACACCTGACGCAACTTTGTGAAAATATATTTAAAAATAATATACGTTTATTTTAAGTACAATATATTATTTTTTTGAATATCTTAGATAATCTCTTGCCCTACTATGTATATTAAAGACACATACATATAATTTTAGAACATATACATTTTTTGCGGGAGTCGCGCACCCAGCACGCCCCAGCACGTATATGACGTCACACGGGACCCGCCACCACGCAAGCATCACGTACCGTAATGCGCCTGTGTCGTGAATGCCTGGGAGCAGGATTTGCGGACTGGTCGCATATCAATCACGCACATAACGTATTATTAAATTTATATGATGTTACTGAAAAACACGCAGCCGTCGCACACCGTAAGTGGATCCTTCACGGATTTTCTAAAATGGCGGCTAGAATCCATGCACCCACCATGATGTGCCGGGACTTTAATTCCCGGGTATAAGGTAGCACCCGAATACACGCTCTAGAGACAGACCTTTACTTTTCAGGCATAAAGTAAGAACCTAACGCGTGCCCGATCCAGGACTTTAGTAGTATAATAAAAAATCAAGCGCATGCCCGAGACAGGATTTTAGTTCTCAGATATAATTTAAGAATCCAGTGCGTACCTGTGTCAAGAATATATTTACCTGGCACAATGTAAGCATCTAGTGCTTGTCGGATTGAACATTTAGCAGTACTCAAGCTAGGACAGTACTTCCCAAGTATAATGTAAGAATGCAGCGCGTGCCAGAGCCAGGACTTTGCTTTCCAGGTATAAGAAAATAAGCCAGCACATGCCTAGGTCTCAGGCATAAATTAACAATCCATCGCGTTCCTGGGCCTGACTTTACTTTCCAGATATAATGTAAGATTCAGGCGCGTGCTCGTACTGGGACTGTACTTCCCAGGTATAAGGTAAGACCCAAGTACGTGCCTGGGCCAGCACTTTACTTTACAAGACCACAGGGGGGAAAGGAACATGCCTTGGTGCACAAAGAGTCGGCATATCAAAAAACTGAAGCACGGGCAGTGCAGCCCTTGTCAATTCTCTTATTTTGAAAAGAATTTCACGATTACAAAGCGAAAGAGTGAGAAGAAAAGGTAAAACCTGAAAGTTAATTTGAAAAAACTCGAGCAAAACAAAGCTAAGAATGAAGATACCAAGGGCAGAGGCTGTGTTTGCAACCATGCACTATAACTCTGTGGTGGGCTGTCCTCGAGAGAGGCTTTAACACCCCGAGGATGTAAGGAGACAGGGCACCCCAGCATCTCCCACACTAGCCAGATGGTGTTCTTATGTTTATGATCGTTATCTTGATTGTGAACTCGTTGCAAGCTTATCATAAGCAGAGCTAACATTGGGGACGGGCACGAGGCATCGAATACGAAGGGTAGCACTAGACCTACATGCTCATAGCTTTCATAGCTTGGGCACATCACTCACGTTTACTACTAAAGTGCCAAGGAGGGTGGATGGGTGCAGCGCTCGTGCCAGGCAAGCTTTGGAAGTGGTGCACCTCATCCCAGCAAGAGCATTCATTCACTGGCAATGCCCCACAATTCCTCCCTGAGGCCCACATTACAACTTGCGTTCACTACTTTAATTTGAACCTAATTTTTTTTAAATATTTGTAAGACAGATATCTTACGCGCGATTTCTCAGGCAGGATTAGACTCATGAACGCACCTCAACAGAGCAATCCAGAAATGGAACTGTGTATTTATTTAAATAGGGAAACAACAATTGAAACACGAGTAAGCCAATTTTTTTATTTTGAAGCACAAATGCAGCATTAGATATTGAACAGTATAAAGACAAGAACCAGCCTGTGTGCTGCATAGCACGACTGCCTTGGACACAGTCCAAAAACTAGGCAATGCCCCGGGGGATGGGGTCCCCGGGGCCAAAAAAGGCCTCAGGAGGGGGCCACACAGCACCCTTCCAGTTTTTTATTTAAAAAAACCCCATAAAATATGTCAAAGACCCTGGGGAATGGGGTCCCCAGGGCCCACAAAATATTATGAGAAGGGGGGCCACAAAGCCTTCCTTCGAAGAAAAAAGAAAGAGAAAAACGGCATCTTGCCTGAGGCTCGCCCCCTCCCTGCAGCACACTGCAAATGCGCCTCCCGGTGAATTGTGGGAGGGGAGATTTAGTGCCATAGGTCCTTAAGGGTCTTTTGGGCCAACTAGCCCACTAGGTATCTCATCACTGACAGGTGATGTCACTGACCATGTCATGAGTGATGTAATATGTGATGTCATCAGCAGTGCATTGCTGGGGCGCGAGTTATAATTAGCTCAACTAACTATAACGGGCGAACCTGTGGTTTTTTTCAGTGAATCTCAAAGGTTTTTTAAATGTTAATTACTAACTAGAACGACCCTGAAACCTATGGTTTTTTTCAGTGAACTTCTAAGGTTTTTTAAATGCTAATTTCTAACTAGAACGTCCCTGAAACCTATGTTTTTTCTGTGAATTTCTAAGGTATTTTAAATGCGAATTTCTAACTATAACATCACTGAAACCTATGTTTTTTCAGTGAATATATATATATGAACAAGCCGTAATGGTGAAACGCGTCGTGACTTTTTACTTGCCGGAAAAAAGGATTACAAGCAAGCTCTGAGTGTCTGGGTGATCTTCTTGGATTGAGAGGTGATTTAGAGCGAAAATAGAGGTCTGCCAGTGACCTGATCTGGACCGCTCACGACAACCGCAACGCTCGTACTGGTGGAGTGATATATATATATATATTTTTTTTTTTACATCATTCACCAAAAAGAGCCCAACTTAGTCTGACTGCAAGAAGCTGACTTTATTCGTCACACCCACAGCATCACATGACACACTTAAAAGTCCTGACGTGTTTCAGCGTTGTTCCGCCTTAATCATAGGAGGGTGTGTCCTCAGTTAATTCCAAGTGGACTTGGTCCCGCAGTGCTACAACTGCGGGTTCCAGCATGCAACAGGTGAGTATTCAAGAATTTCGTTTTCCTTAATAGCGTGATTTCACCCAGTGCCTTCGGCAATAGTTGCACAGTGCTTTGAGATGTTGCGGTGTTCTCAAAATAATTGCTTCCGCTGCAAGGTTGTAGGAAACAGGAAAGCATCCTTCTCCTCTCCCTTTCTTAACGGAGTGCCACATTGCCTCGGAAGCCCATGAGTGGCTGGCAGCACCGCAAGCGGGTCATCCCCCTCCATTAGTATTCCAAAAAAGTTCCATTTGCTGGGGGCCCCGACCCTGCAAGGCGGGCTCTTGAAATCAGGAATGGAGATCCTGCTGCTTACAACAACATTCAACAAAAATAGACCAACTTCGTCTGACTGCAAGAAGCTGACTTTATTCGTCACACCCACAGCATCACATGACACACTTAAAAGTCCTGACGCGTTTCAGCGTTGTTCCGCCTTAATCATAGGAGGGTGTGTCCTCAGTTAATTCCAAGTGGACTTGGTCCCGGAGTGCTTGAACTGCAGGTTCCAGCATGCAACAGGTGATTATTCAAGAATTTTGTTTTGCTTAATAGTGTGATTTCACCCAGTGCCTTCGTCAATAGTTGTACAGTGCTTTGATATGTTGCGGTGTTCTCAAAATAATTGCTTCCGCTGCGAGGTTGTAGGAAACAGGAAAACATCCTTCTCCTCTCCCTTTCTTAACGGAGTGCCACATTGCCTCGGAAGTCCATGAGTGGCTGGCAGCACCACAAGCGGGTCATCCCCCTCCATTAGTATTCCAAAAAAGTTCCATTTGCAGGGGCCCCGACCCTGCAAGGCAGGCTCTTGAAAGCAGGAATGGAGATCCTGCTGCTTACAACAACATTCACCAAAAAGAGCCCAACTTCATCTGACTGCAAGAAGCTGACTTTATTCGTCACACCCACAGCATCACATGACACACTTAAAAGTCCTGACGCGTTTCAGCGTTGTTCCGCCTTAATCATATGAGGTTTTGTCCTCAGTTAATTCCAAGTGGACTTGGTCCCGCAGTGCTTGAACTGCGGGTTCCAGCATGCAACAGGTGAGTATTCAAGAATTTTGTTTTGCTTAATAGCGTGATTTCACCCAGTGCCTTCGTCAATAGTTGCACAGTGCTTTGAGATGTTGCGGTGTTCTCAAAATAATTGCTTCCGCTGTGAGGTTGTAGGAAACAGGAAAGCATCCTTCTCCTCTCCCTTGATCTGCGGTCTTTCACTCAATTTTGGACCTATGATATTGTCAGATTTCAAAATTTTCCAGTTGTCAGCTAGGATCTTCCAAATATTGCCAGATCCCTGGTTAAAGGTTGTAATTACATTAGTGGTTAGATTCTCTGCGTCCTTTTTGGGTTTGAGTGTAGGTGTCTCTGATGTCTCAATCACTGTCACCTTGTTGACAGCTTTTTTCAGGACCCATTCTGGATAGCCTCGTTCCTTGAATCTTCCTAGCATTTTCTCTTGTTCTAGAAGAAAACCTTCATTGCTCCTGCAATTCCTTTTTGCCCTCAGTAACTCTCCAAATGGTATACTCCATTTTAGTGGGTCTGGATGAGCACTGGGGGCATGTAAGAGGCTATTACCTGCGGGTTCTTTCCTGTGAAGATTTGATACCAGGACTCCAATAACAACCTTGACTTCAGTGTCCAGGAATTCAATGCATTCCCTACTCATGTTGTATGTGAGATTTATGTTATATCTGTTATTGTTTAGCTTACAGATGAAGCTCTCAGCCTCCTTTTCTGTACCGCGCCACACAATAAAAAGATTGTCAATGTATCTGATCCATGTGTCCACCATAGCAAAATCACTAGACAAAATTTCATCTCTCCTGATTTCTTCTTCCCACTTCCCCAGGAAGAGATTCGTAAAACTCAGGGTGAAGCACGATCCCATGGCTGTGCCATGCACCTGTTTGTAAATTTCCCCATCAAACATGAAGATGTTATTCCTTAGGTATATTTTTATCATCTCCATTAGCATACAGGTATGATATAAAAAAACGATATCTCTGTTTTTAAGGAAGTGATAGCTTGCCTCCATACCCTGGACGTGGTCTATGATAGTATACAAAGAACTTACGTCCATAGTAATGAGCAGAGATCCCTCTGCCCAATATGTGTTTTTTATCTTATTCAGAAAGTCTGTGGTTTCTCTTGTGTATGATGGTAAAAGGCAGACAGTGATCAATATACTTAGAAAGATTTCCGTTAACACTTCCTATGGATGAAACAATAGGCCTACCTGGAGGCTCCCTGGGATTTTTGTGAACCTTGGGCAGAAGATAAAGTATTGGCAATTTGGGATAATGTTTTTAAAAAAAAAAGAAAAATTCATGCCAGAAAATAAGGCCTTCTGTACGCCATTCAGTTAGTTTCTCCCATGTATCAGTGATACTGTCATTGTACTCTCTGATGTTGCTTCTACAATATATATATATATATATATATATATATATATATATATATATATATATATATATATATATATATATCCAATATCGCTACTCCAAAGCTGCCTCCAAGGAATGCTATCAGCAAGCAGACACGGACCCAAATTGCGTGCATAAACTTCAACATTTATTTTCAGACGGCCATTACGCGTTTCACCACCGAGGTGGCTTGGTCACATGACAACGCCAAATAGATCTTGGACCAGTTATGAAGCTGCACCTTTGCACGCGACTAAGTGACCAGTGACATACAGAAAACACTCACTTTAACCAACAAATATGGCATTGCAAGGCAAAATATAACAAGGTATGACAAAAACCGATTCATTTTAAATTGCATACCTGTAGTGTCATTACATTCGGGACTGCTGTATTAAAAAAATGAATTTTATTAAATATAAAAGAGAATATTTCATATTATATACAACAATACAAAAATATAGATTTAAATTGGAAAATCTTAAAAAAAAAAAAAAAAGAAATATATATATATATATATATATATATATATATATATATATATATATATATATATATATATATATATAAAAAACCATCAATGGTTCACCTGATATTAATTCCATCGGTAGAATTCATTATACATGTCCCGAAATGGCATAACCTTGTGCAAATTTGATAATCTATCAAACAGAGCTTGAATTGTCAACTTGCGCTAAATTCACTGCTTAAATGCAATGCCCGTTCAATCTTTGCCTTTTGGTTCCCCCAATCTTTGGAGAAGCTGGGAAAGTGAGTGAATTAAAGTGCATCTGTGAAAAAAGTGATATTGAATAAAGAATTTTATTTAAAAAATCAATATTATTCTTGGTTTGGAGAAGACTTGAGCGGCTATTGGGACCCTATTGATAATACTCAACAAGGTTTGGCACTATTGTTATCTACTCATAGTGCTTGTTTACATGGCATACAATCTTTAATAAGTTGCATTAGCCAAGATGTAATTCAAATGTGGGTTAACTTTGGGAAGGATTCGAGGGGTGAAGTAATTTAGGAAGGGAATATCAAATCACATATTTTGCTGTGTTACAAGCACGTATATACATCTTCCGTGTTGTGAATATATATATATATATATATATATATATATATATATATATATATATTCACTGCAGAAAGCTGAGCTAACCATCATTTGCAGAGATGTCATCAGTGATGTCACTGACCATGTCATGAGTTATGTGAGGTCATTCGCAGTGCATTGTGGGAGCGTGAGTTTTAGTTAGCTCGGCTAACTAGAACTGCTGAATTTCTCTGGTTTTGTGAAATATCACCCTAACTATAACTTCCCTGTAACCTTTGTTTTATTTCAGTGAATTTCTAAGATCTTTTAAAAATTCTATTTCTTAACTGTAATGTATCTGTTTCAGTGAATTTCTAAGGTTTTTCAAATGATAATTGGTAACTATAACGTTCTTGTATCCTTTGGTTTTTTTCAATTTCTAAGTTTTTTTTATTCTATTTTTTAATTGTAATGTCAATTTTTTTTGTAAGTAAACCTCTAAGATTTTTGTACTTTCTATAATTGGATGTGTGTTTATCAGAAAATACATTAATAATTGGTTTTATTTGTAAATTTTTTGTAAGTTGGCACAACACTGTTGCATTTACAGTGGCGATTCTGTCATCAGTAAATCTATTTCACATACTAAAAATACACTTAAAGACATTTTTAAAATAAATTTTAACTCTAAATATTATGTAATTCATTGTTTTAACATTTCTTTTTGTGATCATTTTAGGAGAAAGTCACCTTTACAAAAATGTTTTATATTTGCGCCTACAGACCTCATTGCAATGATGTCTGTAGTCGCGTAGTGCGCGTGGTTTATACAAAGTGTAAAACATATAAATATATATATATAAACATATTTTACAGTATATTTAACAATAGAGCTTTATTAGTGTACTTTTCAAACTCATATTTTTTAAGTTTCCATAATATTGCCTCCAAACACTTTTCAAGTTCCCGTGAAGACAGCGGAAGTCGCGATGGCGTTGTTAACCGCAACGATTGTGCCTTTTACATAAAGTGAAAACACAAATAGGCACACATACTACACAATTTTACACACTAGGGGTTTCTTACAGTATTCTTTTAAGTCATGTTTTTGTAGAGAGTTTCTATAAAAACTATTTATTTTTTCGCGGTGACTCTAGAGATCGCGATGACGGACACTATTTATTTTTTCACGGTGATGCCGGAGATCGCGATGACGTCAGTTATCGCGATTCCCCCAGACAAGTCGAGAAAGAGGAAAACAAAAGCAGAAATTCAATGACCACCAACACATCTAAAAATATTATGTAAAATAATTCATTCTGAACATTGCCCTACACACATTACTATATACATGCTTCTTTTAAAGCTGGTTTAAACTCATATTTTTGTACTAAGTTTCTTTAAAAACCATCTTTCAGACCTATTTTAGGGTTTCGAGGCTATTTGGGACATCATGACGATGTAGTTAACTGTTGGAACGAGCTTTCGCAATTCATCGCAAAATATCCACGCACAGCGATAACACTATAATTTAAAACTTACATTTCTCAAAAACTACTGAACTGATTCATGCCAAATAAGCAAAAGGCACCTGCTTGAACCGACATCTACTTCCCTGCCAAATTTGTTGTAAGTCCATTCAGCAGTTTCAGCTGTAGATGTGGCTAGAGGTTCCCATGACAATTAACATTACACACGCAACCTTATTTTGCGCCCCAAATTCTCTATCCCCACTGCACGGATCACCCCAAACGTTCCGATTGAATAGTACCCATCGTGACATTTTTTGGCCAAAATTTCATGCAGATTGGTCAATCGACACCAAAGTTATAGCCAAGAAAAAAAAAAGGTCCTAACTATAACTACCTACTGGTGACCGCCAATAGGTAATATATAGCAGTAGCCACTCTGTAGTTATAGTTAGGATTCCCAGAGATAGGAATTTCTCAGATTTTTGACTGTTAAGATAATATTTAAATGTGTCCAAAAAATGATAAATACATTGTATTATGCTGTATTTTACTAACATAATGTACTATTGTATCTTTTTCATATTATTACTTATATACCTGCACCCATACTTTATAGGTACTAACACAGGTCTTCGTAAAGTGTTTTACAAATATAAATACAATATACAACCTATTACCACTTAAATAAACTTGGTAGGGAACAACAA
This sequence comes from Lissotriton vulgaris, assembly GCF_964263255.1. Classification (NCBI taxonomy): domain Eukaryota; kingdom Metazoa; phylum Chordata; class Amphibia; order Caudata; family Salamandridae; genus Lissotriton; species Lissotriton vulgaris. Next base: position 1,511,605,662 of record NC_141685.1, on the reverse strand, counting down.
TAAAACATGCTACTTACCTGTATGCAATGCCCTAGTGCAGAACGCAGCCAAAGTGTGCTGAAAACAACATGGCTGGCTTTTATGTATGGTAAAGACAACCATTAGCTGATTATATACTGCCTTATCATTGGCATACCACAAAATTACCATGGCACAATATATAACTAAGTATTTTGACACGTATAACTTAAACACTACTTAAACTATTTACACCTACTACCAAATATTATCATTTAAACCCCCTAATCTATATTCATGTGACATTACATCTATATCCGTTCACCCACTTTCAAGTTACATCTGTTTAAACTCCCATAGTCCACTCTATGCCACTCCACTCTATGCTATTCTGCTCTATGCCACTTCACTCTATTCTACTGTATGCCACTACATTACACGCCAATCCACTGTACACCACTACACTCTATGACAATCTACTGTACACTATTTCACTCTATGCCACTTCACTGTACCCTATTGTACTGTACGCCATTCCACTGTACTACACTTCATTCTAAGCCACTCTCCTCTGCACCACTCCACAGCACACAATTCCACTCTATGCCACTACACTGTACGTCGCCCAACTCTAGACCACTTCACTCTTCGCCACTCTACTGTACACTGTTCCACTGTATGCCACTCCACTGTATGCTATTCCACTCTACACCACTCCACTCTACTTAACACCACTCTTTTCTCCACTATTCCACTCTATGCAACTCCACTGTACCCCACTCCACGCCAAACCACTATATGCTATTCCACTGTACGCAACAACACTCTATAGAACTCTACTTTAGGCTATTCCACTTCATGTCAATCCAGTATTCGCTATTCTACTCTACTATATGTTATTCCACTATATGCCATGCCACTCCACTCTACACTATTCCACTGTATTCCACTCTGCCCCACTTCACTCTATACCACTCTATGCCACTCTTTGTCACTCAATGCCACTCCACTGTACACTATTTAGCTGTACACCACTCCACTGTACCACACTTCACTCTACACCACTCATTTTTACACTGCTCCACTGTGTTATTCAACACTGTACCTCTCTCCCCTCTACTGTATGTTATTCCAGTGTACACCACTTCATGCCACTTCATTCTACTCCACTGCGCTCTACAACACCTTGCTCTATGCCACTTCACTCTACACCACTCCACTGTATTATATTCCACTCTACACCACTCCAGTCTATGCCACAACCCAGTATCCCACTCCACTGTACGCTACTCGACTGTGCGCAACTCCAGTATACGATATGTCAATGTACAAAACTACACTCTATTCTGCTCCACTCTATGCAACTCAACTCCACTTTACCCAACTTCACTGTACACACCCTCTCTAAACTACTCCACTGTACGCTATTTTAATGTATGCCACACTACTGCATGCTATTCCACTGTGTGACAATCCACTCTATACCACACCCATGTACTAGATTCCAATGTACGCCACTCCCTTCTATGGCAGCCCACTCTACACCACTTCACTGTACGCTATTACACTCTACACCACTCCAGTCTACGTCACTCCACTATATACTACTCTGCGGTATTCCACTGTATTTAACTGCACTCTACACCACTCCATCTAAGGGCTCCATTAGGATGACGGGCAGACTTTGCCCGCCCGTCATCCCATCGTAAACCGGGACCGCCCGCCTAAAGGGCGGGGGTCCCGACATTGGCATTAGGATGCGCCCGCCTCATTGCAAGACTTTTTGGCCCCCCAAAGTCACTCAGGAGTAAAGTGGACTTCATCACGCAAATAGATGTGAATGGTGGAGAAAGGGGCTGTAGCCTCCGAAGACCTCTTAGCAATCCCGCTGTGTGGGACTTAACAGAGAAAACTGAGGGGGTAGTTGGCCCCCAAGGACATACCACACAGCAGTATTGCTGAGAGGCTGATAGACTCCACGCCCCATTTTCCCACCACTTTGCAAACGTGCCTCCAGGCGCACTACTAGTTGGAGGATGAAGTACCCTTGGCTTTTGAGTGTCCATGGGGGCCAAATACTCCTCCTGTTATCTCCAGCGAGACCAAACAGCTGGATTGCTGAAAGGTCTTCAGAGGCCACACCCCTTTTCTCCACCACTCTGCAAATGGACCTCCTGGCGTACTTCTAGTTGGGGAAGAAGTCCACTTTAGTCCTCAGACCCTCAGCAGTGTAGTGGCATTCATTCCACAACCAGTAGTGTTACAGGAGGCATGTTTGCAGAGGGGTGTTGCCTCCAAGTACTCTTAGGAATCCCACTGTCTGGGACTTACTGCAGGTAACAGAAGGGGTTCCTGGACCCCAAGGACCCTCAGCATCCATAGGGACTTCATCCCCCAACCAATAATGCACCAAGAGGCGCGTTTGCAGAGCAGTGGAGAAATGGCAGGGCCTCAGGTGACAATCCCTTCCTCATTCATTTTTTTTGTTTTTAGATGAGCAGGGCTGCGTGACTCCCTTACATGGGCCCATTTGGGCCTCGGGGACCCCATCCCCAGGGGCCAAGCCATTTTTTAATGGCAGAGGGTGGCTGATTTCAGCCGCGGGGACCCTATCCCTGGAACACAGCCTTTAAAAATAATAATAATAATAATAATAATAATAATAATGGGAGGGGGCGCACGCTCCCAACCTCCTGGGCTGATTGTGGCCTAGGGCCCCCATTCGCTGGGGCCCAGCCACCTGTAGTGTGGGTGTCCTGGTGTCATCCAGGGTGCCCACTTTGTAAAGGTTGGGGACAGAGGGAAAGCCTGAAGGCCCCCGCGGTTTCTACTGGATCACCCTGTTCTGCACAGGCCGGCATTGCTTTTGGACAGAGGGAGCTGCTGAACCTGCAGCTCACTCTTTCCAAAAACAATTCTACTCCGCTTCTAGCAAGTGAGACCTTTTTTCTGCTCCAGCTTGCTAGAAACAGCGCAGCATTTGCTATGGCTTGGTTGGAGTGGTACTCCTGCTGAGCCATAGCAAACAGCAATGTCCCAGAAAATCGCAGGAGCCAGCCCTGGGGGGATATGGATATATATATGCTTACCAACAAAGCATCCAGACATATGACGAACTTATAAATAAGTGGTACAAAAAAGGTATGCTTGGCAATGAAGAACACCTTTACTTATAAGGACAATCTGCACCCCCCCGGAAGACCCATTGTTTCGTCAGTCTAGGGACTAACAGAACATGTATCAAGGTTTCTTGATTTCTTTCTGGCGAGTTTGGTAATCAAATTATCTTCCTACCATAAGGACACCAAGGATTTTTTAACCAAAATCCAAAATGTACAATGGCAACCTGACTACTTACTTATTGTCCTGGACATAACAAGTCTTTACACTTGTATCGAACATTCAAAGGGAATAGAAGCAGTAACAGCATATTTGAAAAAAAGACAGCTTAGATATGCACAACATAATTGTATGTTAATTGAGTTTCTGCATTTCTGTTTAAATAATAACATTTTCCTCTTTGAAGATACTTATTTCAAACAAGTGTCTGGTACGGCGATGGGCACCTGCTTCGCTCCCAGCTATGCGAACTTCTTCGTTGGCTGGTGGGAGGAGCAGGTGTCCAGAACCTACAGAGACGATATGTCCAGTGGTTCAGTGTTGAAATGGCATTGATACATCGATGATTTATTCATCATCTGGCACGGAACTGAGGAGACTGCACGTCATTACATTACATACTTAAATGAAAATGATTACAACTTGCATTTCACGGGAACAATCAGTCCGACTTCTGTGGTAATATCGAAACTTCTTTATATCGGAAGGCCACTGCTGGCAATTCGATATTGCATGCAACAAGCAGCCACCCCCCCCCCCCAAACTAGTGCAAAGCATCCCCTATGGGGAATTGCTTAGACTCAGGAGAAATTGCACACGTGATGATTTTGAAATTGCAGCCACCGAAAGTGTAGCCAGGTTCATTGTAAGGGGCTATAATCCTACCACTCTGAATAAAACACTTTGCAAAGTACGAGCCATGACCAGGGATAGTTTATTTGAACAGAACAGAGGTAAAAAAACTGATGGAGGGAAATTTAGATTAATTACCCCATACTCAGCGGAAGCAAATCACCTTAAACAAATGCTGAAGAAAAATTGGCATATTCTAAAAGCAGATAATGTTATAGGTGAAGATGTCCCCGTTTATCCTCTGGTCACATTTAAAAAGGCTAGATCCATCCGTGACCACTTGGTGCGGAGCCACTTAGAAAAGGTACCATCCAAAAGTAACACACTGAAAAGTATGAGAGGTTTCTTCCCCTGCCATAAGTGTAAGGCGTGGTGCAACAGCAAAAGGACGCTCACTTACAACATTCAAGACACTGGCATGGTCAGGAAAATTAGCAAGTTTATTACTTGCAGTACACCATATGTGGTGTACTGTCTGGTCTGCCCACGTGGGCTGAAGCATATAGGCAGCACAGTGCACCCATTCAAGATCCGAATCTTAGAGCACATGAGGGCAAGTGACAAGGTGGATCAAGCCTATCCGGTCGCTAGACACTTTGCCGAAAAACATCATAGCGACCGGAATCAATTAATGTGCTACGGATTAGATTCAGTTCCTGACAATATCAGAGGAGGGGATAGACTGAAGAAACGTCGCAGACTTGAATCAAGGTACATTATAGACCTCCATATCAAAACACCTTGGGGTATGAACAGTGGTGAAGACATGATGGTTCACATGGGTACATAAATGTATGTTAACAACAGTTGATGGAATTGCAAAGATATAATCATGACTCCTCGCAATGTGTATATATGTATATAACTGGATATGTGTACATAGGCATGGGATTTCAGAGTCTGTTAGGATGAGCTGCCTCTTGGAATTTTGTTTGGGCAGCAATTGATTTATGACTCCTGGAAATATTATTTTGTTCTGAAATTGGAGTTATAATATATACTTTGGTGTGTCCGCTGATCGACTAACATGAATTTGCTTAATGAATTGTAAAAATGAAAAGTAAAAAATGAAAGAAAAAATGAAATACAGTAAAGATGAAAAATATAGTTTAAAATTGATACACGAGTTAAGAAGAAAACATAAGAATGTATATAATGTACATAAACTAAGGAATTGTGATTGGTTGATTTACTTTGATAAACAGACTAGAATAAGATTTTAGGAAGGATAATAGCCGATCCACGGCTCAATTTTGTTTGAAAAACGAGTATGCAATAGTGACAATATACAAAAAATGTATACTTGAGAATGATAAGATTAACGTACATCTCATGTTCTAGCATACTTGTTCAATCGAGTGGTTTACACTGTTATTAACACCATAACATGTAATAAGAAGGTGACTATACCAATAGTAATCAAACACCACTCTAAGATGGCGCTGGTTATTGCCAGCTGACCAGTAGTCCTTTCTTGAATGTGGGAAATGTGTTTATAAGCATGCCGATGTCCGGTGGCTACCGACATCGTGAAAGGCTGTCTGCCGAAACGCGAGGGCTTCTGTCTTTGTCTGTTTGAAAATAAAAAGCAACTCTGGAAAATCGAAATCCCCGTGAGTGTGGGTAATTCTTTGCTATGTGCCCACATCCACCCATTGTGGTGATCAATCATTGGACATTATTTTGGTTTTCCCCTGGTCGAATCAGGAATATTTGTGTTTCTGTTTGTCAGCTCGGATATGATAAAGTGAGATACCAATTATAGGTTATACATAAATTGATATAAAATGATCAAAGATGTATCAAAGTTATGATTTAATCTTCTTTTAAAAGTGTAATACTTATAATAGGTACTCTATCTGCAATTTTGCTTCTAATGAACCATGGTAACAGAACAAATAACATGTTTACCGCTCACTACGGTAACTTGACATGGATTGTCTGCCCCTGAATTTACATTTACATTGTTTATACATTTTCATATACTGTAGTGCACCCTGTTTTTACCCTGTCCTGATGAAGACCCCGATGTAAGGCAACAAATATGCCTACCAATGTAGCGTGGGGTCGAAACGTCGACGGCTACTTCACCTCCTTTTCAGTTGACACGCCTGCATTAATTTGGATACTTCTGTGTCAATAGAGATTGCTTTAAGTATTACGGGATATGTTATGATCCCCCATTTCGGCTCAGGGATCTGAAGCCTTTGAAACTTAACTGCATTTCGAATGAATTTCGATACTCATAAGTTGTCACTAACTTTATCCCTTCACTGTCCTTTTCCTTCATAGCATCACGCTATCCCTCTCCCATTTTCCTTTCTTGGGGCACTGTTATTTACCAAGTGATTTGGTCCATTCATTGCGATTAATTTACAGTGTTTGTATATGTTTTTGATTTTACTGTCGGTAATAAATTCAAGTAAAGATACACTGTTCTACAGGGACCACTTCTTTCATACACCATATAGCGCCCAGGTCCCATGTGGATTCCATTGGGTAAAACCCCCCTCTTAGATAAATGTGGAAATGTGGAGGATTTGAGCAGAATATATATATATATATATATATATATATATATATATATATATATATATATATATATATATAGCCTTCAACTTTGTCTCATTGCACGTCTACAACTTACAAATTCCCCTTTTCTATTCCATTTCAATTGTAAGAAATTGGGTCATTAGAGAAGAATTGTGGAAGCTTCATAAACATAATAAACATAATTCTTGTCGGGGTGAACAACAAAAGGTCACTGCATAAATACATGTTTAATTATCTGGTAGCTTGGCACAAAAACAATCAGGCTTAACTAAGAGGCAATGTGTAAATTATTTATGCAGTACTCAAGCAGTAAGGTGAAAACACAACACAAATAAAAACCCAAACCAATTTAGAAAATAGAGTAAAATGTAATAAATAAAATGACATAAAAACAACACAAATCCAATCAGGCAAACCGAAGATATGAGTTTTTAAGGTTTTAGGTGAAAATTGCAGCAAAAAGCATAAAGCAACACTTGGGGTTATCTAGTTGCAATGGACCAGAGTAAATCACAAGCTCAAGCCAGCAGCAATGGAACGTGGGTCAGATACAGTGACCAGGTTGAATCCGCTGAAGCATTTACCTTCTCGAGTCCAAGTCCATGTGCACTGCTGCAGGCGGAGGTTCGCTCTGGTGGGGGCCGAGAGGAGGTTTGCTGTCGGCACGAGGAGCAGGTTGGGCATCGCAGACGGTCGCTGTTGTGGTACAAGGAGACAGTTGTCACTGGAGCTTTGCGTTGGCAGTCACCGTGGGTAGGCACTGCTGACAAAGACTGTTGGGGCTAATGCGTAGAGCAGTCATCACAAGAGATTCACATTGGCAGGTGTCACAGATGCCCTTCAATTGGTGTGAAGAGGCAACTTCGCAGTCGCTGGGAGCCCAAAACATATGTATTTTCACCTTGACTTTAGGAGGAGTACACTTTGATACCAACCAAGGGTCAAGGACCTGGGGGCTCCTCTTGGGGATCAGGACTCACTCCAGCATAGACCAGCAGCAGGGCTCAGGCAGGTACAGTCGGTGCTAGTCAGCTGGAGAGTTGCAGGGAGGCCTCTACAAGCTTGTTGTGCCCCTGTAGATCCAGCAGATCAGCCAACTCACCCCTGGAGTCAAGTCTGGGAAGCCTGGGATCAAGGCAAGCAGGTCAAGTCTTCCTTCTTCATATGGCAGAGTGGTCCTTCTTCTGAATCTTCCACAGGTTTAGGAGTGGTCTTCTGAGAGGTTCAGAAGGTGCGATAGGTTAAGCAGAGTTCTCCTAGCGAGATAGGGCGACACCAAAGAATGGGAAATTAGAGGCCCTTTGTGAAGGAGTGTCCTATGGGTGATACACATTGATTTGAATTTAATTATTTAATTGTCTTGGCCAACGGGAGACAATGAAATGTGCTCAAAGCAGGCCAGCAGATTGATATCTTGGAAGGTTATACAGGATCTGAGCAGCAGAAATCTTTACCACCTGAGACTTCCTTAGCGTGGCCTTTGGTGCTCCATGAAAAAGAGAGTTGTGGTAGTCTAGGTGGGAGAGAATGAGAGCGTAGACCACCAACCTCTTTGAAGTGGGAGGGAGGAGGAGGAGAATCCTTTGTAGCATTCTAAGCATGCCGTAGCAGATGGCTGCGAGCTTTACTACTTGGGTATCAAAGTTCAAGGATTTATCCAAACACATTCGTAGGCTCTTTATGGCTGTTTTAGGGGCAGGAGGAGAGCCCAAACAGCTTGGCCATGCCAAACTAATAGAGGAATTAAGATTGTTTCTCAGAATCTGTTTTTCCCTCATTTAGCTTCAGTTAGGAGCTACTCATCCAACTAGCCACTTTCTCAAGGCAAAGGCCCAATGGAGAGTAAAGGAAGTTTTGGCTCCGAGTGAGGGAGAAAACTAATTGAGTATAGTCAGCATAGTAGATTACTGAAATCCCAAAAGGATGGACGATATCTGACAAAGCAAGGAAAGAGGCAGGCGACCTGTTGTAACTGTCCATCTCAGCCAGGCCTATGTTTTCCAATTTGTTTTGCATTGTACCATACGAAAGTGACTCAGGTGGAGCTGTCCTGGTTTATACCGTTTAGTGGCTGTGCATGGATACATGCCTTCCATGGGCCACTTCTTCACTAGGCAATCAGCTTTTCAAATTGTTTCCTCTCGTTGAGAAAATCCTGTACTTGCTTACGTCCTGTTTTACACCATTATCTGCTTTCAGAGCGAGGATGATCTTCTGTTGCTGTATGAAAGTGCATTACAGTCACCGAACTGCACATAACAGTGGACACATAATACCCTGTGCAGCATAACCCTCTCTCCATTCAGAGAATGTAGGCCTCAAGATATTCTTGGACACCCTCCAACTGACATTCACAAACTGGAAGGAGTTGGATTTAGCACAGCAAGTGCACAACACTAACCCAGTGTACTTCAACAACCGTCTCTGATTTCAGAAACCTTCCCATGTATATGAAACACTTAAACAGGCAGTAGCGCTTTCTTCTACCTTGCTTCAAAAGCCTGGAACAGCCTTCCCGATCTCATCTGCTCTGCCTCTAAAATTCTTGAATTCCTCAAGAAGCTGAATGCTTGGCTCTTCAACTAAGCAACTCTGTGGATCAGCCCAGCTGCTCCTGTGTCGGTGGCAGGATACCTTCCTGGGTGATAGCTTGCTTTACCAATGCACAACACTACAAAGAAGTCTACGCCCCCATTACCTATATGAGTCATATTTATGGGCTGTTTGCGATGTTCATCTTCCGTCAGAACATGGTAGATATTCAGTTTGTCACATGACAAGTGCATTACAGTCACAATACTGCACAAAACGGTAAATGAAAAATACGCTATGTTGGCACTGAGTCCCCTGTGTGTCAAAAACTAACTTTCTTAGTTATTTAAGATGTGCTCTTTCAGGAACTTAGGACGGGCTTCCCCGGGATGTTTCCCTTAGTCTCAAAAGTAGATATTCTCATTCAGATGGAGCAATCAAGGCCTCGAGACATCCCCAGGAGTTGGATTTAGCACAGAGAGTGCACTAAAGATGCATTAAAGACATCTTCCTGAGTCTCATGTGACTCTCATGGAAGCCATTAGTAAAGGTTCACCAGGCATACGCTCGGTAACGCTCAATGTTGACAGAAGCAAATACTTGTCAGGTAGTAAAACGTAATCAAACTTCTTTTCATTTATGAAGTTTGTTGAGACAAAATATCTGGCCATATATGTGTTGGTTTGTGGTGTGCTTGTATGCAAGTTGGTTGTTAACTGGCTGAGAGGTGGTTTGATTGAGGATTCCGTCCTGTGGCATATGAATATGATGTGATGTGTCCTTAAATGGCAGTCATATGTTGATATGAGAGCATGGCTGTGTTGGATTGGGCTAGTGACTTGTAGTATGAAAGTCTTCTGTGTGTTGGGTGAATGGTATGTGTAGGGCACATGATCTGGTTGGTGACTCGTGGTAGCTTTCTGGCTCACCTTCATTAACCTTGGATTCAATAGCATGATATTCTGATTAGTGTTTGCTCTTTGTAGCGAGCATTTCTAGACAGTATAAGTGGTGGCTTCACTTCGAAAGGTCAGTAATAATCCCTCATTTGTTTGAGAACTGAACACCTGAAGGTGTCTAGGGTGGTGTACTGGTATTAATCCCACTCCCTTTCTCATAATGCTCTGAAAAACATGAAAGTGCATAAATGGCCAAGATCATTCATTTATTTACATTTTGAGTTAGAAATTTCTACTGCTATTCACAGATTGACAACCACCCAGCATTTCCACATGTGTCCATATAAAAATTGATCCATTTTTGTGGGTGGGCCCAGTGCCCCTGATTGGAAAAGGCACAAGATGCGACATGCACATTTCACATTTTCCCCCCACTGAAAATCACACTGTTTGTAGGTAGCTCTGTATTTTGGGACTTGTCTGTGCTACCACCCACCCATTGATCTTGGTTGATCTGTTCCTGTCCGGTACTAGGCCCAGCCACACAAGTGGGGCAGGTTTAATGTGGGACAAGTGGGGTAATGCTTGGTAGTCCGAATTTTTAGAATTCTTGCTGATTCCAAATGTTTCTATCAATGAAATGTAAGGAAAATGCATGATTGCAGGCAAAGTTTGAGGCTAGCAGGATATTGCAGATAAGGAAAGTTTGTGGGACCCATGTAAGGCACACCACTCTCAAATCCTAAGGGTGTCTAGTTTTAGGAAATATCTGTGGCTGGTAGCTTTGTATGGGTGGCGACCGAGCATGTCCACAAATATAGCAGCCCCCCCCAATCACTGATCTCTCTATGTAGCGCTTTAGAGTCTTTTGTGTCTCAGTCTCTTGGCCCACCCACACAAGTGAGGTGCCATTTGTATTGGGAGACTTGCAGGAACGGTGGGTGGTAGGAAATGTGTGGCTTTTCACAGTCTCCAAAACTTTCTATCAAAGAAATGTGATGAAAATGGGTGTGCTTAGCCAATGTTTAAGGTTTGCAACAGCTTCTGGATAAAATTACCTGGGGAGAGCCATTCATGTCACACCACCGCGGACTCTCCCAGCTATCCACATTGGAAAAAAAGCATGGATTCTGGTGGGTGGCTCCTGGTCACGTTTTGGGATGTATTATGTAGCAGGTGCTAGGCACAGCCACATAAGTGGGGAACCATTTTATCAGGAGACAAATGGCACTACAGAAGAGTAGAACATTTGATACTGTCAATAGCATTTATTTGCCTTTGTGCCTTCCAAGAAAGAAGACATTTAGCAAAATTTCCTCTGAATCACATGCTAGTATGGGTACCCACAAATCCAGAGATGTACAAATAACCAATGCTACTCAACTCAGCATCTAACGTACATTTCAGAAATATAGATTTCCTTCATACTCATTTCTTACTCTTTATATTTTAACATATGATTTGCTATATACTCTGTACACAATGAAAAACCATTGTAAGGTTCATCTCTGGAAACCTCAGATTATTGGAGAACCTACAAACTTTATGAATAACCACAACCAGAAGAGCCTAGCAGACGTACCAGTGTATTGCTTTTGTAAAACATTGTCACAAACTGGTTTTTCCTACCCATTTTTCATAATGTTATTGCTACACACTTTCTTTGGGAAAACCTTGAAGAATCTATACATAACGACTCCTTGCTGAATTCTGAATTTTGCTTACTTTTCAAAAATGTATAGCTTTCTGGTATCACCCATGGGTTTTAAACCGTTTCCCAACACAAACTGGAAGTAGGTTGAAAGTACAAAAATGTGCTAACATTTGCTACTGTTTAGAAAAAAAAGAAAAAACTGAGGTAAAAATGAATTTTCCATAAAAAAGTTGATTTTCAAATTCAGCTCTACATGTTCCTGAAAGCCAGGGAAGCTGATTTATTTTAGCACAGCAAACCTTCCCGATGCCATTTTTAAGAAACACACCAGGCATCTTCTCTGTCCCCTCCAGGGGAATCCACAAAACCCTCGGTGCCTTTAGAGTCCCCATCATGTTGGGAAAATAGAGTGCAAATTGTGCGTGGATACCTTATGTGGAAAAAAAGGTTATGGAGGCCTAAGTGCAAACTACTCCACACAGCCAAAAAAGTGCTCCACACTGGGGTGAAAAAAGCTGCACCAGCTAAGGGGTTACATGTGCCAATCTAGTCATGTTTAAAGGGGAAGAACAGACACTTTACTTCTGGTTAGCAATACCTTACCATGGCTGCAAGCCTATTGCCAGCACCAGTAATCCCCTGTTTGAAATTACAATACGCAGACCTAAAATAACTGTAACTGAACTGGGTCCAGTACCACCTTTTAACTGATCTTAATAGGTCTAATTACCCAATTTACTGGATCGTAAAATTTGCACTACTTCTGTGAAACCAAAAAACAATCAATTGTATGCGAGAGGGAATCCCAGCATTTATGAGGTTGAATACACCTTTGTGCATTGTCACACAAGAGGACAATTCTTACCTTTCAGGTATCAAAACCAATGTGTTAGTTGCCAATGAAAAACTAGTACAAATATAGGTGCATCATAGAATGCATGATATTTGTGTAAACCTTTTTTACAACCACGTTCTATTGACTATGTGCTGTTATTACAGCCATAGAAAGAGGACTGAGACACAAAGATTTTCAACTACACACCAGAACTCACAAATGATTCCCCCCATGTACAAACTTATCCCAGAAATTCCCATATCATTCAGAGTTATAGTGCCTCACAGCCCTGTTTGAGGTAGTATCCCAACCCCAGAATTGATGGAAACCTATGGTATTTTGTGTATTTTCTTTTTCACTGTTCTATATTCTGTCATTGTCAAACACAATCTTCATTACTTAAAAAATAAACACTAACATGACAGTGGCATCTATTTTGTGTTTGTTCTGGGTGTCCTAGAGTATCAGTTTCAGACCCTCATTATCGCCTAAATTATGCCATGACCACTGAACTGGGGGGTTCTTTAGAGAGTGAAACCCCACCTAGAGATTTATGGCACTCAACATGAAATGGAATAGTACCCAAACATTTGGGACAACAGTAGTAAATACAAGTTCCCCATCAAATAACTTCCCAGGAGTCGACGACTGGTCCAGGACGTGGAGAAAATTACTGACAGGGAGTGGTCATTATTTTGCAATAAGAAGTCTTGAAATTGAACATACTTTGTAGTAATCAAGAATTCTGAAGGCCCAAAGGCTGTCAACACAGTTAACATACAGTAGCACTGCTTCAGAGCTTTTCTAGTGCGATAGCCAATAAGTAACTCAATTAGTTAGATATTGCTAAAAGTGGATGAACAGTAAAAGTAATCCCTGATGGATTGGTATGAATTGATTCTCACCCCCAAGGGGATTAACATCCTTTTCATACCCATTCAATGTTGGCACTTGATCTCCCATATTTTCTCTCTGCATGGTCTTTCATCGTAATTACAGAGTATAATTACATCAGATGGAGACATGCCAATGTATCCACCACTTGGCAATATTCATTGACTTCACCTTCCTCCACATCATAGGACGAAGGCAGATGAATATTGATAGATGTGACAAGATTGGATAGAGCAGACAATTTGAAATGTAGAGATCTGTGTGGGGTGTGTTGCCTGGATGTCCCTGTTTTCAGCCATATATGTTTTTAAAGCACAAACCTCCTTGTTTTCAAGGCCTCAAAGGATGACAATTCTCCTGGATACACAACGGTAAGCCGCAATTATTTAGGCCTTACCATAGTTAAGCAAGTTTCAAGGTTACAGGTCCATCTTTGAAGACTAGCTCACATTGAAGATTAAAGGGCTTCTATATCTATTCCTGATGCAGTGTTCAGGACATAGAACCATTCCGCATTGAGGTCTGAATAGTTCTCAGAACTGAAAGGTTTTCAGCAGTGTTTTCCACAACTGGAGGCTGAGGAAAGGCAGTTAAGGCCCCAAACCTGACTTGGTTGAAGTTAGGGAGTCTCTTCCAGCAATGACAAATGATTAGTTTAACATTTATTGTTATATTTTGTAATAGAGAGAATTACAGGGGCTGGAATAAAGGAGGAGGGATGCCAGTCTTCACCAGGACTTTCTTTTTGTTAGTTAAATAGTCACTCTTTGCCTCAAAAATGCTCCTCTTTTTAGCTTTGGGGTTGGCATCCTTCAAATAACTCCAAGCTAATTCCATGTTATAGTTGGTATGGAGGTGTAGTCCCTGGCACACTGTAGGTTTGCTAACTCACCCACACCATCTCTTCCTTTGTTCTTGAGTGACAGTAGTTTTTGATTTGCCAATGTTTGGTGGGATACTTAATCATGAGGGACCCCCAAACTGACAATTGGTGATCCACATGATTACCACTTTTGTGACCCCGACAGGGAAGGCCAAAAAGGAGTCTCCCTATCTGAAAGTCCCAAAAGGTATACACCCTTAATCTAGCCAGCACAAGCCCTGGCTGGTGGCGGATTCTTCTTGTTTTTACCAGATTAAGAATGGAATCTGCCCTCAAAACTATCAGAATCCCTTTAATTCTGATGCTTTTCTTAGATTACAGCCTTTCTGGCTGTAGTCTAAATACTTCCCCTCCACAACAAGCTTCTAAAAGGTGTTTCTGGACTTCGGCACCTACGGAGAGGCTCATAGAGTAAATTGTGGAAGATGCCCATCCCAGAATCCTCTGTAAAGGTTGTAATTCTGATAAGGCCTGATTGGCTAGTCATTGAACTTGTGATTTCCACTGACCTGTAATCAGATTCTGCATGACTGACTGACTTTGGGATCATAAGCTGCAACTGTTCTCCAGCTCATTGATCACCTTTGGTCCTGAATGGAACCTCTTGCTTTCGTTCTAACCAGAGGGTGGAGATCTAGGCTTCCAATTTCCTCCTGGCTAGGGTCAAGCTAGAACGCCATATTGAAGCGCTGCGGGCTTTCACTGCTGTACCATGAGATTTTTCACGTGTAACAGCCCCAGCATGCCCAAGGAGACCCAAAATGCAGACAGAATACCTTGAAGTTATCTGTATAGCTCACCAAAGACAAGAAGAGAGCTGCCCTTAGAACAAACTCTGTGAATGTCGGTGTTCATGAGCACCCACTCTAGCCCCTCAAAGCCTTCACCAGAAAAGCAAAATGGCTGCTGAGAGGTCGACTAGGCATGTGTTGGTGAGGCTGTTGCTGCCTCTGCTTGACCAGCACACTCTTTTCTTCACCACCAGAGTGAACATCTCATGTGGTCTGATAAGAGTCCTGACTCCTTTTCCGCTCTCACCCAAAGCCCTGAGCCAGATAACGCCTGTAAATCAAACACTAACTCGGAGAAGCTGTTCACTTTCTTTGCCGGTACTACGTGCATTGCAACTTGGTTACTGTTGCTTTTTTCTGTACTTTTGCAGAAGTTAAGAAATCTTTAGGGCCATGAACCCTGGATGTTGCTAACTTGACACAAAGTAAGCATTTCGGTGAGATGGTTGCATCCATCCTTTCTTACAGTATTTTAGGAGTTTCACCACTATTTGATACATTGGCCCCTTGTACACCTTATCGCCGGTTCTGCACGGCATTGCATTGGTTCTGTTCCCTTTCTGTCTAGGTGTTTTCAGAGCTTTGCAAACATTCGAGTGTAATAAACCTCATGTTGAGATAGATAACCAAGGGCCCTAGTTTTCATCGATCTGTTTCTTTACTGATTTACTAATCTGTTATTAGATTTCACAGAGACCTGGAAGTGATTCACATGTTAATTAAGGAAAGATTCTTTATTCTTATTCTGGGAATGCCAGCTCCATTTATGGTGCTCATACAGAGTGGAAGGGATTTCATCTCTTGAGTATGTTCTCAGTTTAGCAATATGCTCCCTGTTTAATAGGTTAAATCCACCTGATCAATAAAGACTGGGATAGTAGGACTAGAACTAGGTATAACAATGAGTATCGCTAAATAATCTAGGCATATTCTAAATCAATGAAGTAGATTATCTTTTTGAGCCTGGCGAGCGGGTCTAGAGAGAGAGAGCAAGCCATGTAAATACAATATTGGGATTGGCAAATAACTCTTCAACGCCTTTTGGTCCCTTAAACTACCACATGGCAAACTTTGTTTTTCCAACACACAAAACAGTACCTTTAGAGAATTTTCAAAGGAATTGAGCAATGTAGTTCATCTGAGCTGGAGATAGGACTTTAACAAGGAAACGTTTTCCCACTACTTAAAAATAATCATCTCATACAAGATAACACCGGCGATGTCCAATGGATGCCTAGGTTTTTCAACTGGACTGCAATGGAGCAAAATATACTATAGCTTCTGCTGAGCTATTTAACAACTGCAGGCCTGCAGTCAATGAGCTCAGTTTCGCAACCAGTAACAGTAACACGTGTGTTTGTGAGCTTTTTTATTTTTTTTATTTTTGGTAACACCTATATTGTACGGACGCACCTCCACTAATCCTATCTTTTAAGTGGCTACAAGCTACAGATAGGGAATCCAGTGGAAATGCAAACGAAATAGGTTTGCATTCCAAATGAGCATAAATTGGCCCGCTATAAGACCAATGGTGCTTATTTCAAAATCCCCTGGTATTTCAGATTGGTAGAAAAAGCAAGTAATTCACTTCAGTTGCATTCTTATTGCAAATGTCCAGGCGATTTCATATTTTCTGAAAACTGTTTTATAGCAATAAACCTCACTGTGTTTCGACAGAGACCACGTGATCACACAATTCTAATCACACTATCCACTATAGCTTTACTTAATATTGGTTAATCTATGCGGAGGGATGAGAAACAAAATTTTATGTTAAAATTTGTATAAAGCGCAATTTCTACCCCACAGTGTGTACTGGCGCTGGGAACACAGGTCGAGCAGAGAGAGTAACATAGAGGGAGAAAACAGGAAGATCCGGGCTACAGTGGGTAATATTATGTGAGTCCTAAGTGATATTATAGAGACAACTAATTGATAAAATCCAGGTTTTGAAGTCCTTTCTGATTATGAGAAGGGTGGGTGTGAGCCATAGGGCCACTGGGATCTTATTTGAAAGCTTCGATGTAGTCACTGTGAAGGATTTACCCCCATGCCAACACGTTTCTATTGAGGAACCACTAGCAAATTAGCTCCAGCTGGTCATAAATTGCAGGCCAAAATGTATTAATAAAACTTCAGCAAATAATCAGGGCCATTGAGGTGGATAATCCTATAAACTAGACAGAACGATTTAAACCTCACCTTTTGCCCACTGGCAGCCAAGAAGAGCGTTGTGTGCACCGGTTAAAGAAGAAGATCGTACCCAAGTGCTGACTTTGCAGACGCATTCTGCACTCTTAATAGTTTCTTTATAAAACCACGTCCTAAGAAGAGGGAGTTACAATAGTCCAGGAAACTCAAGACTGTTGCCTAGTGATCTAGCTGGGGTAGGAGAGGCAGGCTCTACCTCAGCTGTTTTAAGAAGAAGAAGTACATAGATGAAAGGGGATTAATCTGATCCTTTTTCGAGAGCTCTGGATACAGGTGTATCTCTAGGTTTATTTTACCATTTTTCCAGGTGGTGGAGAGGAGGTCCAGTAATTGGGCCAAAAGTCTGGTGGCATAAGATCAACGATACAGGGATGTTTCATCCAAAGCACTTAATTTTTATCTGAGTTGAATTTGAGTGAGTGCAAATGTAACCACTCTGCTGCCATACACTAGTTAAATTGTTCAAATGGGCTTTCAGCCGCTTGATCCAGTGCAATGATCAGCTGGGAGTCATCTGCATAATTCATCAGACTGAGACCAAACAATTGCATTAGTTTCACCAGAGGGTAAGTGTATTTATTAAAAATTGTCAGACTCAAAGCTGATCTAGAGACACAATATCAAATGACGCAGACAGATCTAATAGCACTAAGGCCGTGCATTGTGCTTGGTCCTCTAGCACTCTTAGGTTGTCTACCACTGTTAATAGGGCCACTGCTGTGCTGGGAAATGGACAAAACCCGAATGAGATGTCTCAAGTACATTGATTTTAAGCAACTCGTCAGATTTTAAAAGGTTGACATGTTTTTACATGAGTTTTCCAGCAAATGGCAGGAGAAAAATATGTTGGTAGTTAGAAAGTATGCTAGGATCCGCAGTAGCTTTCTTTTTTTAGGAGTGGCTTCGACAAGGCCCTTTTCCACTCCACAGCAACAATCCCGTTATTAGGTGAGTTATTACAGATATCCAGCAATGGTGGGTCAAGGACCTCTGTAACTGCTTTCAGCAATGTGGATGGTAGTGAATCCAATGGGGATTGAGACATCAAAGCTGAGAAAGCTGGATGTTAGTGGCACCCATTTTTCAAGATAATTTTTAGAGCATGGCTTATCCCATTTTGGATCTTAAACAACAAAGGAGTGTATGAGTGTAACTTGAAAAACCATAGACCCAAAAACAAAATGAAAAAAGTGACAGTGTCAGTGACAGTTTTTTCCTGGACCCCAACCTTGCTCAGGTAATCCTTTATTTTTTATATATTTAGCATGCCTGGTCCTACTGGTCAGGAGGCGTCCACCCTGAGGCCAGGGATGACTATGTCCAACAGGGAAAGGCAAACAGCCTTCTGTTTAGATGGACCCTCACTCACCACTAGTTGGTGACATGCTTCATCATCGGGTCCCCGCTGGGGTGACCGAATGTTGCCCCAGCGTGCTACAACGCCTGAGTTACAGCGGAGCGGGTTTGGTGGTGAGTGTACTAGTGATTCAACTCAAATGTGTGTGCAAAAAGAGTGAGTGCAAAATTAAAAAATACAGGGTTGTAGCCTAAAAAATATTTAATGCAGGCCAACCTGTATTAGGATTAAAAACGTGAATATCGGACAACTACTGGTACTATATTAGGTGACCTGTGTCCTTAGTTACAACAACTGGTCAACATGTTTCTGCTGTCATAAGAGCAAAATCGTGCAGCATTCGTCAGGACCACACTAATGGCACTCCGGGGGTATGCACGCTTTAAGGTCCACCCTCCCGTGAGGCACTTATGTGAAAAATACAAAAAAAATTTAAAAAGAGGAAAATACTCACGGTTATTAACCGTGGCGGCGCACCGTGGAGTACAGTCGCCTAAAGATACCTGTGAAGAAAAAAAGACACAAGAAACAAACTGACACTTAAAACATAAACAACAAACAGACATGTAATTCAGCTTAGTCACTCGTTTTTGTGACTATACCAAGGCTATCGTATGCCCCCATGTCATAGACCCCATAATATGATAAAGAGGCTCATGATCCCCCCTTTTTTTGGAGGAAATCCATAATGCCCATGCCAAACTGATTTGTCACGCATAGGCAGGGACAAACCTTGCGTTCCCTGAGGGTGCAGATATAGTGATAAAGTCTGCAAAAACACTTTAACCCCTTCGAGGCTGATGACGAGCTGGGCTCGTCATGGTGTAGCCTCCTCAAACACTGATGACGAGCCCAGCTCGTCATGAACAATGGGAAATGGCAATATCCAGCACAGTGGAAAAATAACCACAGCAGCAATGTGGTTAACATCTAATTTTGTAATCTGGACAGCCTGCTAGTAACCAAACAAATACTCATATTGGAAAACTCCAGGTGACCAAAGAAGGTAATTTAACAAGACTCACGCTAAAGTTCGAATGAAGGAACCCATTGAGGAGGATTGTGTAAATGTGACTCAATTTGTAAATACAAAAAAGGAAGCGCTAATGGTTTTCATCGCGTGAGGTAAAAAGCGATGAAGCCCACGTGACCAAAGAAATGCGTGTGGCAAGTATTGTCACCCAAGTATATTCATTCATGCCGAGTAAGAAGAATAATCACTCATACCGGGCCTCAAAAACGGACTTACGAATTTCAAAATACTCGTAGGCTTCCTAGGTCAGGACGGCGTTTGGGCAATGTTCACGCCGCGTTCTGAAGGATGAAAAACAAAGGTAATCACCCTGCAGCGTTTACGTGCAACCGCTGCCTAAGGAATCAGTAGCGAGACTCATCTGAAAACCGATCAGCCACTTACTTTCACGCCTGCGACTCCCCGCCCAGCACCTACTTCAAGGGACACCGTCTGCCCGGAAAGTAGTGAAGCAATGGAGCCGGGCTGTTTACATCCTTGTTCGTGGATGTCACGTGACCAGCGTGAAGCGACGCTGGTAACGTCAAGCCCGTTTGTGAGTGTTAGGGATTTAAAGGGACAGTGTATTGCAAACCAGCCAGCAGGGTTCGAGCCCCCATGTCCCCACCAATACTGGGAATATATAGCGCTGTAATAAATAAAAAACAGAATTAGCGCGGTATAACTCATTATAAACCCAGGGTGATTAATAAAATACACAAGTACATAACCATGTTGAGAGACTAGTTATAGTGAAATCGGCTGTATTGGATTTGACCTGGATATTTTCTTAAAAGACAACCCCAAACAATGATTTGTCAACAGGCTATTTATAACTTAATTGTGTGTGGGGTATTGTCTTTGAGGGCAAACATTTTTTTTCAAAAATGTTTTTCAAAAAACTCAGGGAGCCCACAGATTTCATTGGTCACGGGCAAAAAAAGGGGGGGGGGGGAGCCATTCTCATCTCCCAATTGTGGCAGCAGAGGACAAACAACTGTATACTCAAAGTTGTTTAACATGCCTACCGACCCAAATGTATACCATTTGAGGCTTTGGGATGATCACGAT
This sequence comes from Lissotriton vulgaris, assembly GCF_964263255.1. Taxonomy (NCBI): domain Eukaryota; kingdom Metazoa; phylum Chordata; class Amphibia; order Caudata; family Salamandridae; genus Lissotriton; species Lissotriton vulgaris. Next base: position 1,511,585,040 of record NC_141685.1, on the reverse strand, counting down.
TGCTTTTAGTATCATCACATTGAGGGGAGGGAGAAACTATATTTATAGTTTTACTAGGTGTGGGATTGATTCAGACCAAAACATGTTATAAAATTAGCTATGAATCTTCTCTGACTTGGGCAATATTTGTATATGTTTTGTGCTTTGCCCGACACATCAACTGGCCAATATAGTATAGCAATGACATTTTTAAAAATGCCAATACGCCGATATGGAGACTTGATTCCGAGAGGATACAAGGTTGAGCAGATTTACTTGTGGATATAATGATGTGGTAAGAACGTTTATACAGTATGATGAGCATATAAAGCACAATAAAATCAATGTCAAGCCAGGTCTAATCTTTGTCAATTAACAGGAATATACATACACAGGAACAATGCTACAACATTGGGCACTGTGAAGTAATGAATCCAGCCAGCGTGAAAAGAAAGTTTGGTTGCAGCATACAATACAACTGAAGCAATCCACTCATTCCTTACATAAATAACACACAAAATTGCACAGGAACAGCTGAGTGCCTCAGCTAGATATTTGTGTTGAACCATGCAGGATTGCGAGAGACTAACAAAATGTCCACTAGCGAAATCACATACAGGGCAAGCCAAAATAGCACCTTCCAGGTCAATAGTAGAGTAGTGCTCACGGGCTGTACCAGAATCTGTAGCGTACATCCAGACAAGCAATATCTCAGATTCTGTTTAAAGTGTTAGACAGGGCCAACCGTAGCCAAGTACAAATTTACACTTCTCTTCATGTCAGTATCAGTATTCATCTCCGAAACAACCATAAACAAAGGTTTCAACATCCACCCCTGAAATCAGCACAAAACAAAGAAGGGAGATGTTTTCCAGCAGCTACACTATCAGTGAATACAAGCTCTGTGGGCTTTGTCCTCAAAATCCTTAAATTCATACAACTGTTACTATGTACTGAAGTACATTTTCTCCCTGCGGGTCAACCTCACAGCAATGTAGCTTTGTCCTGATGAACGCTAAGCCTAATTTGCAAACTCATAGCAAGATATTTGTTACTGAAACAAATCATTTGTTGCATGTTTAACCTCACATGCTGATAAAGGTCCATGTGCACTAGTCTAGTCACTGTGAAGGAGTCCACAGCCTGGGCACACTTCCAAGGCAGAAAAAAGCAGCAGAATAGTCTCACTTATTCATTAGATCTCAGCAGCAGTCCCCAACTGAGATGTCAGGTTCATTGACAGTGGACACAACAGGGCAAACATGTTTTTGGAATTCCCAGGATTACATTTTCCACCCAAGCCACCAGTAACACAAAGTGGCCTCGCCTGGTATTGCAGGCACAGGCAGAGCAACTCTCTTTGTGTCTTCGCTTAAGGGATGTTAGTAGAAAACCCTTGCATTGGAGGGGGCTAAAATGGAAAGAGGGTGAGATCGGGCCTTTTAGTTCACCTGTGAAACAAAATTTGTTTTGTAAAACTGCCAAAATCCACTTCACTAGCGAACTAGAGAAAACACCATATACCATGCCCAATAACCAGATATAGCTTGTGTTTGGGTTGCCCACTCCACCCTCAACTACAGAACCCATGTTGATTCATCAGAACTGCTGAAACTGTATGCTATTCAGGCAATATTGTAGAACACTCGTCTATCTAATTAAAATTGGACTTCATGTTAGGACCATTCTGATTGGCTGTTGGTAGTCAATAGATGTGGTCCAGACTGCTCTTATCTCATGTGTGGGCTGGCAAACAAAAATAGTTCTGTGGGTCATTGTGATATGCCACCTGAAGTCTGCAACTTTATGGTCAGTGCATAATAAGCAGAAGCATATCCCAGAAAGGGTGGGTTCATCTTGGAGTATGCTTTCTCTTTCTGTGAACTGGAAAAACAAAATTGGCCAGTCGTATCCTCAAAGGCTCATTTACCTTCTACTTGCCTTGAATGACTTTCAGAAGGAACATAGTGGCGAAGAAATTGAGAACGTTCCACACTTTACCTATCTGGGGGTACCTTTTCAGAAATCTATCAATGCTATTTTTAGATTTGCTAAAAGACTAGGACACCAACTAAGGAGATCTGATGAATTTAAAAGAGTAAAAGCCTTTCTGTAGTAACCTTTGGGACTGGGGTGTGGGGAATCGTAAATTGTAAATCCCTCCAAATAGTCAAGAATAAGTTTCTGAGAAGACTTCTCTCAGTACCCCAGAGTTCTGCGGTTTCTTCTTGTCATGAGGAAGTTGGTTTGAGATATTTGAAAGACTATATAGCTATCCAACCGCTGTTGCTCTGGTTAAAAACCGGGAAAAACCCAGAGGCTGCCGTCTGCAGAACTATACTGACAGACTGCATGAAGTTGTGCCAAAATGGGTGTTCCAGAATATTATACAAACACCGACATGCTAAACAATGTATCACCTGTCATTATAAAGTCACTTTTTTATTAAAGTCATGTCCGGGCTGGCCCTACTTGTAGTGTGACTGGTCAGCCAGAGCGCCTTCCACAACTACAAAGAGAACCTGCCCTGTACTTACAAATTGACTTAAACATATGAAGGAAATTTCTGTTGACAAGATTGCGCTTAAAAAACTGTACATTTCTTAGCTGCTTTTCCTATCCTAGGGGTTTGCTTCACTCCCTGCTTGTCCGTGTGATAAATGCTCACCTCAAAGCACTACGCACTTTATTCTCTTCTGTAGATTTTACACCCCACAGAGGAAACAGTTTATTCAACTTCATGAATTACAAACTGGCAATGGAGTTTTTACTCTCCCTAGGAACAACTGAGATCATATAGTGCATTTTTAATGATCTTTTTACAGTTTTTAAGATACGTGGCAGATACTGATCATTTTAAAATGTGTAAATGTTGTGTATATGATCTTGATGTCTTTAAATGAAAATATGTGTGTACAACATTTTATTGCTCTTTTAGAGTCAAAATAAAGTATTCTTGACTGAATGACTGACTACTATAATGTCTCCCATGTTATCATGACCTCTTATTGTCTACCTGACATGCTTTTATTGTTTTAGTCATAGGTGCATGTAATCAATATGTGAATCAAGACAACACATTTGTAGCCAAGCTTGTAAATATTTTAGAGTCTGCAAGGTCTGCATTTGTTTACATAATATAATACAAAATTGATGATCAGGTACTATAAAAACACAGGTATCGGATCATAGTTAAAGAGGGACTTTGCACTAGGAATACCACACCAGGGGTCACGCAAATTTGCAACACCAACCCACCTTATTCAGAGGTGAAATTAGGAAAAGTGAGAAAGAGTCTATTAATAATTGATTTAGACCTCTACAGAAGTCAACAATACGATATTAAAAAAATCAGCATCAACGTAAAATATGATTAATAAGGAATCACACCAATTCATAGGTAAATAATTAGTGTGCTTATATAGTTTCAAACTTTAAAAATATTATAACATACATGTTTTTTCAGTGGTGACATTATGAAATGAGTGAATTAATAAGGAATTATTAGGTTGTACTTAAAAATAATGCTTAAAAGCCATAGTTGCCCCCTCAGCCCCCAACCAGAGGCCACACACACAAGCGGGCCCTGCTGGTGGCCCCCAAACACAATGTCCGACATGGTTTCCATGTCGGATAGGCCGGCATGAAAACCATGCCGGAAACCATGCATCGTAATACCAAGGGAGGAAAGGCCTGCCCTTTGGGATTACGAGCTGGTTCTGAATGGCCGACGGGCTCATTGAGCCTGTCGGAAGCCAGCCGGAATAACCGTCCGCTTTAGTTTCCGACTGCAAGCATTTTAATGCAGCGGTCGGAAAGTAAACTGAGGGGCCGATTACGATGCAGCCTGGGCGACTCCAACCTTTGGTCAGGGCATTTCCGGGCCGCATCATAATCGGCCCCTAAAAATTTACAGACTAGGGATGACAAAACAAACCTGGTTATTAAAATTGGTCTCAGTTTCTCAGGTTAAACATACACAGTTTGTAGCCCAACACAAACCTTTGCCAGCACAACTGTAGTTTATTATGGGCCTCCCCCCTCAGCAAACATCCTTTGAGATGCTACCACTTCAAGATCTACATTTTATGAGAATGATTCAGTTGCAGAGTTTCAACCAAATAACTTACCAGCACACTCCTCGATTGCTCAACATCACTAATGGCTTTCTGACTCTTGCTGGTTTCGAGACAGATATCTAATGCCACAATGGTCCTATTTCAGGATCAGTACCGGAGTGTTTTTTTCTCCTAATGTGGATCATCACGCTGATTACAGGTTTGCTGTTAATAAATAGAACTTACATTGTTTTCAAAAATATATTTATTGAATTTTTACACAATACAATAATAATGTACCCCCCACCAAGCAGCAAATTCATCATAGCACAATATACATATAGACAGCTACAAATATTTCAATATCCCCCATATAATTTTCATAGAAAGAGTAAATAGTTCAAAATTCATCACTGAACAGTATTGCTATAAAGTGCAACCGTGCAATTCTCCCTACTTTATGAAATATATAGCAGACCCTCTAATATACCCCAGTTGAAATACCACCACCCCCATTGTTTGCCAATTAATCCTACTCTGCCATTGAGGAGATCCAATCCATCCTAGGTGTCCAAGCTCATAAACCTTTTCTTTAGAAGATTTGCCTTTATGAGCATAAACTGCTGTTCTATATGATATGTGGATAAAAGCTATGCCAACCATTGACGGAACTATGCAGGAATAGAATTTAACTATGCAGTTGCTAAACACAACCTTAAAACTGGCATTATGAGAAACATAAAAGGTTCAGCGTAAGAAGTGTCTCCTTCCTTATGAACCCAAAGTAAAATCAACCGGAGGGTCACCGCAATTATCAAGCCCAGTTTTTTCTTGAGAAAATAGCTGATTTACTTTTTTAACCTTCCCAGGGTGGGACACCCTGCAAACATATGTACCAAATCTACTGACATCATGAACAACACGTGCCAGAAGAACCTTCCTACTTCACAATTTTTCCAGGGGTAAAATAAAAGTTAAAACTAGGTTTTAAAATGTTTGTCTTGCAAATTAGTGGACATTAATATTGATTGAGCCAGATCTAGGGACTCCACCAATTCACTATCTTCTGCCTGCACCAACTCTTCCCACCGTCTAGCATGTTTATCGACATCATCGGGCTATTTACAATCAGATATAGAGAGAGACCCCATTGAAGGTTTCTTCCCAATGATCAGCTCCACTTTAGAGAACCCCAATAACACCCCTCCATTTTGCCCAAGAAAATCCCTAATCTGCAAATGTTTGAAAAACTCATTAGGCTTCAGTTTAAAATTGGACTTGATAAACTCAAACGTGGTTATATAGTTGTCTACTACAAAATCCCCAAGTAAACGGGCCATGCTCCACCAGCATCTTACATAAGAGTCCCAAAAAATATCCGGTAAAATGGGGTTTCTTTACAACAGTGTATAAAAATTAAAATGGCCAATCCCACTTTCTTCCAAACAGCTGACCAAATTTGATATGCGCAGGAAAGAGTCATAAACCGCACTCTTTTAAAATAAACAAATTCTATTTGGCGCAATAGGCATCCCTCAGCCTCAACCCCTATCAGCAATTAATAAATTGTGGGGAAGCAGTTACCCGCTAACCCCCTTTGCTCTTTACATTGAAAAAAGATACCCATCTGTTGGAGTGCGGTGGCTCAATATTACAATCAGAGATTTGGCACTGCCCAGCCCCTTGACGCTCTCGGAAGAGTCAGAAACTTCAGTGCCCTTCTTGGCCTAGAATAGGCCTATAAAAATCTCGAGATCAACCCGTCCATTGACTTAAACCATTGATTCCCTAACTCAAGGTGGATGGTTCTGAAGAAATATAAAGTTTTTCCGGGAAAAATCATATTCACAATATTGCTTCTCCCTATTAGAGTAAGCTGTAGGTTATTCATTCTACCAAAATCCCGTTTGGTTTTTTTAATCAAAGGATCAAAATTAATTGCCACGATTTTCTCAATATCTGCCATAATAGTAACCCCAAGATAAGCCGCACTCTCAATCACCTGCTTATCTTCATACTGCGCATTACTATTGGTGATGCCTTGAGTTTTATCTTTGTATAATAAATATCCAGAGAAGCGACCAAAGCTAGCTGCCTCCCTTTCAATTTCACTTAATGATGTCCGTGGGTTGGGGTTACGACAGCTAGGTCATCGGCATATGCCATAGTTTTGGTTTCCCATCCTTGAGAGCACACCAATAAAATTAATGAGTTGTTTTTTATTCTCCTAATCAGGTGGTCATTATAAAGGGCAATTAATAAACCTTGGATTACAATAAAGTGCTTTCTCAGACTTCATAAACCCCGGACCTAAACCGGTCTTTTCCATAACCACCCAGAGATATGAGCTGGAGACCCTATTGAAGGCTTTCTCAGCATCCAATAGTATTAAAGCCATAGGGTCTCCTGATATATTGGCCACATCAAATAGTAATAAATCGGCGGATATAGTCGGTTGTGCCCCACCCTGGGATAAACCCATGATGCATAGGGGAATCGATTTTGGCATTGTTGTTTATTAAAGTAATTGGTCGATATGAACCTAATTCCTGCATAGGCTTACTCTTTTTGGGAAAAAACAATTACATTTGCAGAGGCTCTTGATTCTGGCGGGTCTGTCCCCCACTGGATTAGCAAAACAACATTCAGCATATATGCTTTAAGACTGGCCAGGAAGGTCTTATAAAATTCCCCTAGAATAACATCGATCCCCACTGCTTTCCCTGCTGATAAACTTGTAATAGCCATTGCTATTTCATCTAACGAAAAAGGCAGCTCCAGAAATTTAGAGTTTTCCTCATTTAAATCTTCATATGTGACCCATTCCAAAAACCCCACCATATCTTCTACGACTGTACCCTCCCCTTCCTTATACAACCGCTAATGAAACCTTTGAAAAGCAGCCTGTATAGCATCTGGATCTGAGACTAATCCCATATGAGGGTCCCGAATCTCAATAATCTGGCCTTGAACTTTCTGCTATCTCATTCGGATTGCTAAAAGCCGCTCTACCCTTTTACTGTACTAATAAGAATTATGTCTCCATGCCAAATATTTATCTGTCGCTTTTCTTGAAAAGTTGTCTACTACTGAAGCTTTGGCAACTGCTACTTTCATTCAGAAGGCTCAATCTCTAATCCCCTTGATACTGCCTCCATCTAGTCGGTCTCAGCCAATGATGGTTTTACGTACAATTCTTCAGATATATTTTTTCCTTCTGACGAGACCAACTAAACCATAATGTCATGCCACCAACACCTGCAACGAAGGCATCCCAGATTATACCTACAGAGGCCCTCACTAGCTTCTTGGCCTTAAAAGCCGGAATCCTTTCCCTCATATGGTTAACATAATCCTCATATAGCAATAATGCCCTCCGAAAGGAACAACTTCGGCATGGACGAGAATTCATTTTTACTTCCAAAACTAATCAGTTATGGTCCAATATTACTCTTTGGAATTTATGAAACTGACAGACCTGCCACAGCCTATTTCATATTAAAATAATTCCAGCCCTGCATGCATCTGATGAAGTGCTGAAAAAAACATGTCTATCCAGGATCAGGAGTGACTTTCTCGGCCATACATCAACTAACCTTGAGTCAGACGCAAATTTATCAGTGATCTACTGACTTTAGGCATTTGACCTTGATAGCGATGAATGCCTGTATTTAAGATCCACCTACTTAAATTGATATTAAAGTGTCCACATAAAAAAGAGGGCGTGGCCAGCGGGCCAGTTCCTTATTTAACCAATAAAACAGTGCAGTGACATATACTACAGATCCATACACAGAGCAGAGCGTAAAACACCCATTGGGATAGCAGCACTTCGTAAAGGCCCTTTAATCGTACTTGTCTGCACTGGAACAAGGAAAAGTACATCTACTTCTCTATGCTAAAATTGCAACACACCCCGCATGTGTGTCCTTTATGAAGTGCAACAAACTACCTGATAACCCTATAAAATCCCAAACATTCTGTCTTGCTCTTTCAATGTGGATCTCCTGCATACTTATTATATCAAAGAAAAGGGGGGAATGGACAACTTGTACCTGCGTTACCAAGGTTCTCTATCTCTCTCAATAAAAAACCCTCATACACGCATTTAGAATCGATGGCGGTATATCTTGGTTCTCCGCCTACACTAATGCGTGGTGAACAACCTTTACAACGCAACTTTTACAACGCACTACCATTACAACAAAACTTTTACAACGCAAGTGTATTTACAACGCATGTTTTTACAACGCAAGGACCTTTACAAGGCAAGTACCTTTACTTCGCAAGTATTATGTTTCTTTATATATTTTTAATATTTGTTATTAAAAATATTATTTAATATTGTAGTTGTTTTTTATTTATTGTTATAATAATTTTTTATTTTTTTGTATTAGATATATTAATTTGAGTATTTAGAAATAATACTTTAGTATTAATATTTTAAAAAGAAACTTTAGTATTAATATTTTAAAAAGAGTATTTATTATGCCTATTTATAGATTAATTTGAACATTGTTGACAAAATATTTTTATTTATAGAAGTTGAATTATTAATTTGAGTTAAAAAAAATAATACTTTAGTATTATATTTTTATTAAGAGTATTAAATATTTTTAATAATATTTAAATTAAAAAATAGAAATTAGTACTCTAGTATTTTTTTTTAAAAACTGTTAATGACAATTTTTATTATAAAAGTGTATAAATATTTACTGATGTATTTTAAAATATATCAATTAAAATGAAGAACTTATATTTAGAAAATTTACACATTTGTCCAACTTTAAAAATGAAAATATATTTTTTAAATTAGAAATATTACTGTCATATGGTTACTACGTTTCTATATATTGTGTTAAGTTAGAATGTGCTTATTAAATGTTTAAACGCCATATTTTCTTTCTGCTTCGGTTTGCACACGACACCTAGTTGTTATTACAGCTTTTAACCTAGACGAAAGATGTGATTTATTTGAGAATAATATGTTATTGCACTGGTATCAGTCGTGCCTGGAACACTTGGTACAACTGTCTGCACACTGAGAACTGCACACTCTCCGAATAACCTAACACAAGGTTGCTGCAGGCCTGATCCTCGCACCACGTTAGTCATAACACAAATAATGTTTGTGCCAACATTTGGCTCTACGTGAGTTTAAGATACAATTACAGGGAATGAATCAACACACTTGATGCTGAGCATGCTGAGAGCTGGTAGCTGTTGATGTGATCTCCTCCTACTGAGAATTAGAGGTATGGGTCCGCCCTGCTAAGAACCCAGACGAGACCTTCTTAGATATAATATAATATGCTAATTAGGGTGCGCGAAATATAGGTGATACAGAATTCTATAGATTTTGCATCATAAAATGCTATCACCTTTTGCTTACTATGGATTAGTGACTATGCTGCTGACTTTGATTTTCACAATATGTGTATTGATATTATACAAGATACTGCGTTTGAGAATGCTGCATTGAAAAATAAACATTTCAAACTTGCACGTGTTTTCATTGCCTCCCAGTTTCGGTTTGGAATGATAATATAACGAAAGAGTGTTCATGGGTTCCACGATACCTGAGGTATTCTAAGTTCATGTTCTGGATTGTCTAAGTCATTGGGAAGTATTTACTGCCGATGCGACACTGTAGCTAGCTTGGTAAGGGGATTTCTGAAACAAAGGTGAGTTGTGGGTCACCCTAACTCACCTAAGTTCTAGGTCTCTGTGCACAGTTCTGTGAGAGAACGGAAACCCTGCGACATGGCGCCCATACGTTGGTTGGCCTTATAACATGACACTCGAGTAGTATATCATTCAAACCTTAACGCCTACATTCCCGTTTCCGGAAAACGGCAGTGTCGGATAAACCTACCTATTTTTGAAATAGGTCTTTTTCAAGCTTGAATCTATCTAAAACGGTTTCTTTGAATTACTACCCAGTTGTGCTACAAAGTATTATTTGTTTTTTCTCGTTCCTGTGCTGACATGGCTCAAGCCGTGGACATCCCGCAGCATAGTCGCATTGCGGTGCGTGACCATTTGCGGATGTATGATGTTCCTTTGGAAGGCTTGGCTGTGGTTCTGGTGGTGAGTGCGGAACATGCTTACCCGTACGAACTGTTTTATTCGTGGGTGACATTTCCGGCAGTGGACGCTAATTCTGGTGTGTTCCACTCATACACTGCTTCAGAAGTACCGGCTGCGTACGCTCCGTAGAGAGCACTGGAAGTTCCTATTGACGCTTGGCAGCATGGAGTTTGGTTTGGTGGCGCCCTACCGCACGCTTTAACCGCTCCGAGGTTAGGCCCATTGTCCATTCAAGGCACTCCTTGGCCCGCTTTGGCTGGCTTTACTCCTCACCCCCGACGTGCCACTTGTAACGTGGGAGAACTGCGGCGGCTTCATGAAGTCGCGGTGGAAGTGATTAGAGCGCTTGTTCATTACACTAGCCGTAATGTTCAGGGCGCGGCCCCTAGAGGCGCACAGCTTCGAGCAGAACATGCTGGTCTGAAAATCAATCCGGTCATGGTTAATTCCGTGATGGGTAAAAAGCCCCAGGAAAAGGACGATTTTCCGTTCTGGCTTGCTGAGAAGTTCGGCCAGCTGGAAGCTGTGTTTCCCAATACGAGTCCGGGTGATAAACACCGGATTCTTACACTGAGTTTGCCGAAAGATCTGGCTCCTGACCTTGCTGACTGTGAGACCTGGGGAAAAACTTTTGCAGCGGTCTATTCGAGGTGCTATGGCTCCCCGTCTGTGACCAATCTAGGTGGGGTCCTTAAACGTGTTCAAGACGAACACGGACCAGAGGCGGCTGTTGAATTGGGCATGCGCCTGTGTGGCTCCTTTGATGTGGTTTGCGATCTGATCCTTGCGAATGTCAAGGGGGATGCAGTGAACTTTCAAGTTGCTAACGCATTAGCGTTGGTTCCCGAGGCCGACCGACCCCGACAGTTGGCAAAGATTATTGTGACTGCTTACAGAATGGTGGGTCGCAATGCGAAGGGGGTTAAATCTTTTCCTGAAAAGGAGAAGAAACAGCCCCAGGGTCAGACATCGGAAACTAGTGGTCAACAAAAGTCCAAAAAGCAAAATTGGCCTAAAAAGCAGAATCAGGGTAAGCAACAACAACAACAAACACAGGTTTCTGCTCCTGCGTCTCCGTTGCCTGCGCAGTCGGATCGTGTTTATGATTTGCGCGACCGCACGATGATTAAATCGCCTGAAAGGTTTCAGGTTTCTGACCAACGCTCTCCTCGTTCCTTTCAGGACTCATCGGCTCCGTCAACCGGTGGTGGAGGAGGCGGCAGGGGCCGGGGTGGCCAGCAAGGACGTGGTCAGCCCCGCCCGCGTGCCAGTGGAGATCAGCAGGAGGGCTCTACGCCCAAGAGACCACAGTTTACCACGAAGAAAGTCGCTGCCCTGACCGTGCATCGTTATGCCGAAGATAGTGAGAACGCGGCTTCGGAATCTGACGTGGGCTCTGACCTTGCTAGACAGCGCAGCAGAGATTACCATAGTGAGAGAGGCCCTCCGTCCACTGTTGAAGGTGACAGCGACTGATTCTTATGTTGTGATTGAAACAGCTGATACGCATGTTGATCCCCCTGAACGACTTTTTTAAATTGTCCTGTTAATTGAAGGTGACATGCAGCGAACTGTAAAAGGGGTATTTTGGGAAAATCTCTCGTCTACGTATGACATTTTGCTTTAGGAGGCTGACTGGCCCCCACCTTTTGTTCTCGCAGCTCCGCGAGGGGAGGAGGTAATCCTACCCAGCTTCGCGCACACAGTGCCAAGGGTGGAGGCGCTGCATTTTGCAGAAGAGTGGGCTCTGGCGCTTGCGCCGGCTGTGTACCGCAATCAATGTGGCTGGGATGAATTGTCACCAAGCCATGAGATTCCTTTACGGTCACAGCCACAGCCTCAACCTCAATATCCCATACGGCGTGAAGCGAAGGCTTCAGTCGCAGCTATCCTTGAACAATTGGAATATCAAGGTGTAATTGAAACGTGTGTGTCACCGATGAATAACCCCCTTTTTACTGTGAACAAGCCGGACGGCTCATATCGTTTGGTTTTGGATTATAGGCATTTGAACTCGCATTGCCGTAACTGTGCAGTACAGAATACGCACGGCTCTGCGTTAGTGAATAGTCTTGAGCGTAAACGGTTCAAAACCACGCTTGACATTTCCAATGGTTTTTATGCCCATAGATTAGACGGTCTAAGTTCCCAATGGACCAGTTTTACATGCGCCGGTGTGCAAAAAATGTTTAAACGACTCCCAATGGGCTACAAGAACAGTCCTGGAGTTTTTTCCGCACGCATTGTCTCTCTTTTGGAGAGCTTCGACCCAGTTGCTTGTTCGTATGTGGATGACATTTATCTCACAGACGACGATCTTTGGGAGCATCTGTGTCGAGTAAATAGCATAATTTGTAACTTTGCTGACATGGGTTACAAGTTTAACTTTGCAAAGTCGCACATTGCAGAGTACACGGTGTTGTTTCTAGGTTACGAGCTTAACCATGAAGGGAAGGGTTTAGCACCCCATTTCCTGGAGAAATGCGCACATTTGTGCTCTCCGACAACACTGAAAAAATTACAATCTCTTCTGGGCTTTCTGAATTTCGGGAGGACATACATTCCGGAATATGCCCAGCGTATCAAGCCTTTGTATGCTTTGATACAACCATCTTTTTCCAAATCATGCTGGCTGCCTGAGCATTCGACCATTCTGCAGTCTTTGCAGGCTGATTTGCTCGCTTCTGAATACTTACAGACTCGTGATAACCAGACCAACCTGGTGATAAGAATTATCCCTGGGGCGGTGGGTTTCACGTACCTGACTTTTAATGAAGGAGATACAGTACCTATTGCTTACAAGTCACACTTGTACACTTCGGCTGAATTGCGTTTTTCCACTGTGGAGAAAGTTTTAACGGCTGTGCAGATGGCAATTCTTAAGGAACGTGCCCTGTCACAAGGAAAGCGCATGTTGGTTGTTACCCCGTGTCCTGCCTTAGAGGCGGTTACGAAAGCCAGTGTACCTAATTCCAAAGCTTTGCACCCTCGGTGGATTTAATGGGCTGCGTCCTTGACGTCCCAGGATGTCACGTTTATTTTTGACGCCACTTTACGGTCACAGGAGTATTTACAGTATGAATTTGTTCATCCTGCTCCATTAGCAATGCGGCCGTTGGAGGATTTCCATTGCATCATTTACACTGATGGTTCGGCGCAGGTTGCGCATGGCTCTAAACATGCCTACGTTTCCGCTTGCGCCATTGTGGTCGGTGCCATGGTGAACGATGAGTTCAAGTCCAGTGTCGTGCACACGCAGACGCTTGGGGACTGCACCGCACAATTAGCAGAGCTTCGTGCTCTAATGCTTGCATTAGAGTACGCTGATCCTAGTGTGACGACTTTGATCGTAAGTGATTCTTACTACTGTGTCCAGTCTTACAATGAAAACTTGTTCTTTTGGATTCAGAATGATTTTCGTGACTCCAAAGGTAGCACAATAAAACATAAAACGATCTGGGTCCGAGTGGCGGAACTTAAAGAGGAGTTGCCACTCGTCTTTGTGATTCATACTCTCGGTCATCAGCGCGTGGGGGTACACGCTGTTGGCAACTCGCTTGCTGATGAAGCAGCGAAGTCAGCGGTATCGAAATACTTAGTTGCAGCAGTCACGAGGTCCAAAAGCAAAATAGATGATGACATCTTGGCAGCTATTGCTGCAACGGAGAAGGGAAGTAAATATCCTGCAGGGTTCCCTTCTAAATGCACATACCACTTAAGTCCCGATAAGGTTCCTTATGTGAAAATCCCTGAAGTTGGCGAACGTCTAATTCCCAACTCGGATCGCAGAGCTGCTTTGATTACAGCGGCGCATGAAGGTGTGGCGTCTGCGCATGCAGGCGTCTCGGCCACTGTAACTCAGCTACAACAAAGATTCTGGTGGCGGGGACTGTACAAACAGACGCGTGAATATGTTCTTCAATGTGACATTTGCCAGCAGATTAAGCCTTCGACTGCTGCGCGTCCGCCTCAGACACAGTTGTACATCTCGAATAAACCACTTGGACGTGTTTATTTGGATCACTGCGGTCCATTTTCTTCTGATACTGCGTATAAGTACATCCTAGTCGCAGTTGATTCATGCACACGCTTTGTGTGGGTATGGCCGCATCGGAGTGCTGATTCACGTACTGTCATTAAGGATTTGCGAGTCTTTGCGGGAATTTTTGCCTGTGGTACCTTCCATTCGGATCAGGGTCCGGCGTTTGCCTCTAAGGCGTATAAGGATGCTATGGTTTCGATGGGGGTCCAAGTCAAATTTTCGAGTCCCTACAGACCCGAGGGTAACAGTGTAGTTGAACGAATGAACCGCTGTTGCGTGTTTATCTAGGGTCCTGATCGATACTGTGACCTTATGCCCCTATTCGGCTATAAATCCATTTTATTCCCTATATTGGCATAACCGTTCAAGTGCGATATTCAGAAAGTCATCTCTGACCTCACACGAACAAAGCCACGTTCAAGGATATCTCTCTCTGCCACTTCCTTTGCGACCAATTAGTGCAATGACAGAGCAGAAGTCACTATCTGATATTCCTAGATTAACACTCCGAGTTCTTCAACAAGATAAAAACTCAGCAAACTGGGAAATCCCCCTTGCTATGTTTTGATTAGTAATAGAACTCTAATGAGCAACTGATAGCTATCACTTCCTAGTGATATCTTTAATTGACGTCTTATGTCCAGCAAACTTGCGTCAAACTCGGCACCTGTCGGGTATAAATACTACCAACGTTGCCTTAAGCAATTGTGGTCGAGAGCTGTTGTGCACCCTGTTGTGCATACCGTTGCTGTTGCCGAGCACTGTAGCACTCTGTCGCTGCAGCCTGCTGTCCCTGTGGTGGTGAAGCTACTGATACCATTATCGCTGCTAAAGCGCGAACGATGGTGCAGTACGCTTAGGAGCCGAACAGACGTCCCTCTGCGAAGAGCCTAGCAGATCCAGCTGCCCGCGGACGCTGTCCCCCGCCTCCTCCTCTAGACGCGCTGAAGAAGAGCCGCTGCCTTTCTCGTGCAGAGAAATCCAGCTCCGGCGTTTCCGGTCTACCCTCGCGGGTGACAGGGATATCGAGCTTCCCCTGAAGGAGATACCAAACCTCCATCATTCTATTCAGAGGTATGGTGCTGACTAAACCCTTAAATGAGAATTCTTGAAACAAACCTTGGCAAAACCAACTTAACTTAAGCTACTTACTTACTCCCCTTTTCACGTGTTAGGCTTAGGTCAGGCACACTGGGGTAGGCTTAGTTAGAAGCACCAGTTGAGTATTTTAGCCTATTGTATATATGACTGTATATATGTTTTATTACTTTTAACCATTGTATGGCTAAGAAACCATATCAATCATTTTACAGTATTATTTCGCAATACTTATCTTACTGTACGTACTTTTTATCATAACAAGTTTTGCAATTGTGGCAATACATTTCTCTTGTACGAGAAGAAAGACTGTTCAATAAATGTTAACCCTTTATTGACAAACGCCCGTCTCTCTATTCTCTACATCTCGTGAAAGTAAACTGCACTAGACTGACTGAGTGAAATACATGTCTATTGTTTCACACGACCCTAGAGATTGACTCTTGATCTGAGGAGCAAAGTTGTCATGTTGCACGGTTGTTGGAAAACTGAATCCCTTCTTGTCTGTGCCAGGGTAGCTGATCACTTCCTATGCAGAGAAGAAAGTTTCCAGTGACCTCTGAGCTAGTTGGTAACACAACCCAATTAAGTTTAGCATAGTCAGTGGAGGCCTGGAATATCCGCAGTTCCACGTCGATACTACTGTTTATGTTATTCCAATGCGCAGGGCCTAGTGGGAAACTAGGAACTACACTACATGGCGCCCAAACGTTTGGCAAGGCGATAAACTAACGCAAGACAGTAGAGTAACTCAGTCGTGCATATTTCACACAGACCCCTTTCTCCCGTAAATACTCCAATAGACGTCTGGAGTGGGTGAAAGGTTAAAATCCGCCCGACCTTAGTAGGAAGAGATTCCTATGTAAAGCTCTGGTTTATTCAACGTTGAAGGATACAGTGTTCCAAAATATTGTGCACCTAATCTTTGTCTCCTTGGAGACCTACTCTGCAAAGCCTGCATTTATAAAAAAATGACAGACAGTGAAGAAGAAAGGGAAGCAGCTAGACTTGCAGCCCAACTAATAGAGGAAGACTCGAGTCTCCTAGAAGCAGACCCGGATGCAATTATCATCCCGGTCCACTTAAGAAAATCTATAACTTTAAAACTTATAGAAAACGGACTGACACCTCAAGGTGGTACAGTAATTTTCGTGATAGAGGCTCACGAGTATCGACAGACAGAGGTATTCTATTCATGGATAAACTTTCCAGCGGTAAACGCTAGAACAAAAGAGTTTCACTATTACAAAATAGAGAAACCTCCGGAAGAGTACGCTCCTTTCGAGGAGATTGAAATTCCACTTAAATTTCAAGAGCACCTGCTCTGGTTTAATGGCGCCCTAAAACACAATGATCACATAACTAGGCTCGGTCCTCTAGGTAGACCAGGAGCCACGTGGCCGGTTCTAGCCAGCTACACACCACATCCTGACATTGTAAAAATGTCTAGAGAAGAGCTGTTAGTACAGCTAAACACATTAATAAAAATACATAGGCAATTAGTCCAATATGTAATGCGGACTGCAACAGTCCAACCAGCTGTTAATGTACCACAGCTGACCCCTCATCAGGGGAACACAAATAAAATTACACCACAGAACATACAGTCATGTCTTGGTAAAACACCCGTAAAACGGGAACAAATTCCTTTCTGGTTAGCACAGAAAATCACTCAAATAGAGGCAGTATTTCCTGATACTACCCCTATAGAGAAACATAGAATCTTGACCATCTGCCTTCCTATGGGAATCGCACCACACATGGAGGACTGTGACACTTGGGGTACAGTTTTTGCTTCCATTTACACAAAAACACACGGTGTTCCGTCTATGGCGGTAATACCAGAAGTGCTAAAACAGATTCAAAATGAATTCGGTCCAGAGCCCGCTTTAAATCTAGGTATTAAATTACTGAAAGACTTTAAACAGGTCTCGGCTATATTATTAGCCAACATAAAAGGAGAAGCAGCATCTGTGGCGATTCGCCAGATGGTGAGGGAAACAGATATAAAAGATCCTGTTGAGCTTGCAAAAATCATAGAAAAATGCTATGAAGAATTAGGTAGAGACAGCTTGGGTGGGAAACCGGTAAAGCCCCAACTGCTCGAAAGTCCTGAAAAATTATTTATTAAAAATAATTCAAACACTCCTAAAAAGAGCTGGGATGGAAATAAACAATCCACTCCCAAGGAAAAAGTTTTCCAGTCCAGAGGAAGGTCTCCTCGAAGGAGGGAAAGAACTCCGACTCGAGAACGCCAGTCTCCCCAGAGGGAGCCCTCTGAGAAAAGATAGAACCTTAGAAATAGGGATAATCTGAAAAAACCTGATAGATATCAAAGTATTGATACACGTCCCTCTCGATCTTCTCCACAGAATTCGGAAAGAAGAGGACGGTCAGACCCAGGAGAGCACACCAAGTCCAAAGACAAGGAACCTGCTCAAAATAAGAAATCTCAGTTTCAGAAAAAGAAGGTAGCCAGTATTAGAGTAATCAACCATGCCGAGAATACTGAGGACACAGTTGAAAAACGGGGAGTGGGCATTGACAATGTTGGACAGTGCAGCAGAGATCAGTATAGCACGCAAGATCTTGATGAGTCATCTGGAGACAGTGGACACGAATGAATACATTCAGGTTGAAACTGCCGACACCAGACTTAGCGAGCCCCATAAAATATACGAAATAACATTGCGTATGGAGGGTGATAAGACTAGGAAAATTAAGGGTCTATTTTGGGATAAACTCTCAAAAGGCTATGATATTCTGTTAGCTGAAAAAGATTGGCCCCCGGAGTTTGTCAGGGAGTGCCCTCGTGGCAAAGAAGTGATTATGCCTGCCTTCTCGAATCACATTCCGATTCACAAAAAATACACATATGCAAGGAAATGGGCAGTAGCCCAGGCACCTGCATTGTATAAAAATCATGTAGGATGGGATGAGGACTCTCCTCCTCACAAAATCCAATTAAAAAATGAACCAACTGCCCAAAGGCAGTATCCAATAAAGCAAGAAGCTAAAAAACAGGTCAGGGAGATCTTAGATCAACTTGAATACCAGGGGGTGATTGAAACATGCACCTCTCAAATGAACAATCCTTTGTTTCCTGTCTCCAAGCCAGACAATTCATATCGTCTAGTTTTGGACTACAGACATCTTAATACATGTTGTAAAACTTTTGCAGTACAAAACTCGCATAGTGCAGCCCTAATGAATAACATAGTTAGGAAAAAATATAAAACGACATTAGACATATCTAATGGTTTCTTTTGTCAAAACATTGCACCAGAAAGCAGATACTTGACCGCTTTCTCCGCATTTGGGTCGCAGAAAAAATTCTGTCGACTCCCACAGGGGTTCAAGAACAGCCCAGGACTATTCTCAGCTAGGGTAACAGATTTACTACAAATCTATGATGATGAGGCATTATCTTACGTAGATGATATCTATCTCACAGACGACTTGGATACTCACTTGAAAAGAGTGAACACCATTATACTTGGGTTCGCAGCAGAGGGTTACAAATTCAACTTTAAAAAGTCTCGAATTGCCCATCTGACAGTACTATTCTTAGGGTACGAATTATCAAGTGAAGGGAAAAGCCTAGCGGACAACTTCTTAGAGAAGTGCGCTGTACTCCAAGCTCCAAAAACGCTGAAGAATTTACAATCCATTCTAGGTTTTCTGAATTTCGGAAGAACTTACATCCTAAATTACGCAGAGAGGGTTAAACCTCTCTACGAACTAATTAAACCTGATTTTAAACAAATCAATTGGACTCAAAAACACACAGAAATTTTGAAATCACTGCAAACAGACATGTTAGCAAAAACAAAATTAGATACACGTGACAACACACGTGATCTTGTAATCCGAGTCATCCCAGGAAGATGCGGATTCACATACCTAACCTCTAATGAGGGAGAAAAGGTACCAATTTCAATTAAATCTCACTTGTACACACAAGCAGAAAAAACATTCAGTCACACAGAAAGAACTGTGAACGCAGTGCAAATCGCATTAGCAAATGAACGAGAACTAGCACACGGCAAAAGGATTAACATCCTCACAGCGGAATCCGCCTTCGAAGCGCTATTCAGCCCAGTAAACCTGCCTACAGTATCACTGAATCCGAAATGGATACAGTGCATAGATTCTCTAGGAGCGGAAGACGTGAAATACTATTTCGCCCCACAATACGAAGAACTGAATGATTTAGAGTATGAAGAAGAATATCCTCTGCCAATAGAAATTCTGCCTCTCCCACATTATGCCTGTATAATCTATACAGATAGCTCTGTACAGCATTTCAACGTAGAGAGAAAATCCTACGATACAGCATGTGCGATCATTAAATGTCGTTGGCTGTGCGGTAAAATCAGACCGAAAGTAACAAAAACCGAATCAGTAAAGTACTGTTCGGTTCAGAGAACTGAAATTAGATGTTTAAAGATGGCGCTTGAAAATGCAGAACGTGAATTCCCGACACTTATAGTGTGCGATTCTCATTTTTGCGTCAACTCTTACAATAACAAACTGCAGAGTTGGATTGAAAACGACTACAAAGATGACACAGGTGCCACAATAAAGCATAAATTGCTCTGGAACGAGGTAGCTCTTTTAAGTAAAGAACTACAAAAGACTCACGTGATTCACGCACAGAGTCTTCAACGTGATGGCCTTCACGTTGCAGGGAATTCATTGGCTAATACAGCCACCGCGGAAGCAACTAAACCGGCTTCCGTAGCCACAAAAAAGCGTACAGATAAATACATAGACGGGGAAACCCTGCTGGCAGTAAAAACGACCGTAAAAGGCGACTGTGCAGCACTACCCGTAAACTATCCACTCAATTATGCATACATAATCGATGCAAACTCCGTTCCTTTTGCTCGAATCCCTGGAGTGGGGGATAGAGTAATTCCAAACACGAACAGGAGAATATTTTTAATAGCTGACGCACATATGGGTTTGGGTCTGAGGCACCAAACAATCAAAGCCTCTCTGAAAGAATTACAATCAGTATACTGGTGGCCGGGAATGAGTGTAGAACACCAAATATATGCAAAAAACTGCAAAAATTGCAATAGGGATCGCAGTAGCGAACCTTGCTACCGGCTACCAGTCAGAAAGAGCGTAACGCTGCCTACACCCCATCCTGCGTCCTATTAACAATTAAGACGAAAAGCACTTAAAAAATGAGGCCCCAGCGCTCGGCTGACGCTAGAACGGTTATAAAAGATTTGCGAGTCTTTATCGGCACATACGCAATTACCACGTTCCATTCTGACCAGGGTCCTGCTTTCAGCTCTCGAGCTTATAAGGAGGCCATGGCTAGCATGGGAATTGGGTTGCGGTATTCTTGTCCGTCGCACCCCGAAGGGAACAGTGTGGTAGAAAGAAAAAACAGTGACATAAAGCAATCTATAACAGCGAAGGTATTAGGTTCAGGCGCTGGGTGGGTCAAACATTTAACAAGTGTCCAGACTAGTCTTAATAACATGCCAAGAAATTCTCTAAAAGGTTTCAGCCCATACGAACTATTGTTCGGAATTAGAATGCGCGTTCAGGACCTCAATAGTCAGATGTCAGTGGTACAAGAAGAAACAACGCACTTTGATGTAAAGGATCGTTTGGCTGTTTTACAGGAACTGAACGAAACAAGAAAATCCTTAAGCAACACAAAGTTAAAACAACAGCCACCTACCACTGACGAGGCACCACCAGCAACAGCCCCAGCAAGGCCTGTCTGGATTCCAAAGATTGGGGATCTAGTCAGAGAAAAGATCGCGGTTAAGAAGGAATTTGGGCCTTCTTACAGAAAAGCAGTACCTGTCTTGGCAGTCACCGGAACAAGATCAGTTGTGCTACCGCCCCTTGCTGGTAAAAAGGAGAACAGAGTCGTGTCTATCGATCTGGTAAAACCACAATCATGTGGCCTATAATCAACAGTAGGCCCAGTGGACTCCCAAGAAACAACAGAATACCCAAACTTGCAACAATCCAAGAGGTTCAAACTGAAAGACTAATCACATTCGATCAGCCTGCAGTGCACAATGAAGGACTATGCAATACCATGGAACTCGTGCCTCTTGAGACACAGATTGAAACAGTTCGTCAAGAAACAACACCAGTCTACAATGATGTGGCATCAGAAAGTGTTACCGAGAGACAGATTGAAAGAACAATCCCATCAATTGACAGAACTGCCTCTGGTTATTTCATCAACTTCGACAACTTCTCTGAAGATTTAAACGACCCCGAAGTGATGCCAGAAACAAAAAAGTATTCTAAAGAAAATACAACAGGACTCCTTCAACAAATCAAAGAACTATATCTGGATTCACCGTTGATTGAGCATTGGATTATTTCAGGGGTATTCATACTCCTACTATGCCTAATTTTAGTTTTAATTTTAGGAAAGTTTATTACAATTGAATGGACACAGCAAGTCAGAACATCAACCTAGTCCTGAAACCACACAGATCATCCCATGTGAAGAAAAGAGAACTGTCAACAGTAAATGTCACAGCAATTCCAATACCTGGTGGGGTAGTATGGGAGAAAACAGACTATGAGATCTATGGTCCGGTCGAAATCCTGAAGTATCCTCATCAACTAAAGGTTTCCTTAAGTGACTTTGTGACACCTAGTACATTCTCTGATGATTGGGACTTTAACAGTATTAATGACATGATGTCTGATTTAGTAATGTCAGCTAGATTCACAGATCATGATTATTTACAAGGTTCATCTAGTTATGAGCAATTATTCTGTTACACCCACTATGGGGATCATTATTTGCACAAATCTGCACAGCCTAGAAATGTTTTTATGTATAATCAATGGGAACATTGTTCTACACCACCTAAAAGTAGTTCTAAAGCATTTTTTGAGAAATTCAAATACTTCTCAGGGTTTAACACCAGTAATGCAGAAACGTTTTATTACAAACTGTTAGATAAAACAGGAATGAAAACAATGCTGACAAATTCTAAATTGATATATTCAGAAGCATTTTATGACAAAATGATGACATTTGGTTTTGATTATTGGAAAAATAATATTGAAACGAAAACAATCTGGGGTACAAAAGATTGGCAGGTGCAAGGCATTGAAGCACTATTTAGAACCTGCATGATACCAGAACAAATGTTGTTTTTAAATGACACAATACACCAAACATCTTGTCTTGGCCTAGCTAAGATCAAAGACCTTAAAACACCGTCTATACCAAAGCCAATACCTGAAAATGCAACTGCAGATATTGAGTTAGACGTAACACAAATTTTAAATTTAAACAGAACACATCCTGATTGGAAAAAGTGGTTAATCTGGCCTACTGACACAAACAGCTGTCAAGATAGATTCCTGAATAAAACACAGGGGTTAAAAATGACCAGATTAGACTCGAGATATTCCCAGAGACAACATCCAGGGATTATAACAACATACAGTGTAGGGAAACTCTGCCTCGAATGGCTAACAACATCCACACTGGCTGAAATTAAGCAACACTTATCTTTACTAAAAGAAGGTGCTGATTTGCGCGATTTCATTCTTGGACCACGCAAACAGCGTCAAAAGCGTTTCATAGCGACCAGTATCTATGCTGCTTACAACGAGGCTTGGAAAGTCAAACAAATTGAAACTGCTGAAAAAATACGAGAAATTGATCGTATTAATTTGGAGAAATCACTTTCTGTAGTAGACAATGGGTTAATGACTCTGTCTTCCAGAATATATTCGTTGGACAATATTGTATCCTCTGCCTTTGATGTGATAGACAGAGATTTGCTAATGTTACAACATGGCCAGTCTCAATTACGTTCTATTATAGAATTAGGCTGGACGCTGCAAAATCTTCGTTCAGGCTATGTGCCTTGGCGTTTAATCAACACAACGTCATTATTTTCCAGTTTTAACCTTACTGATAAACAGATCAGTTTGGCACAGAAAGGAGCAAACTATACAATCCTGAGCATCGTAAAACTCGAGAGATTACCATTGACAATGTCAGAGAGTCCTGTCATTGAATGGATAATACACGGAATTATAACAATTCCGATAACAACTTTCCGATTTAAAAAGTGCCTTGAGTACATACCTGCTGGCCAGTATGAACAATTGGGTAAAGGATATGTAAAATCTGAATGGAAATTACCATACACTCATTCTTGCTATAGTGACAGCAACAAAAATGCATTTCTTAGTGGTAATAACTGTAAACATTCACTAAGCGGTATACTTTTGTGTCAGGGTATTAATTTACACGGAGCATGTGATGAAAATTCTAACAACCTTTCATGCCACCAGCTAGTCACACCTGCAACTCAGATAGAGCCCTTCTTTATGCAACGCGCAAACGGGAGTTACATTCTTAGAACGGATCACAGATGTTGTGGCCTCGTGCCAGGGAAAAGTTATCTAGTAGAAGTAACATCCATGGTCAAATGCTGTATGCAAGCATTGTTTCCGAGTGGGGCTGCAGACTCAGTGACTCCCATCTGGCCTCGTCTGAATCTCTATTCTATACGAATTGATACTTTAAGCAAAGTTAAATCTGTACTTTTACAGACAACAGTGCCTATAACGTCATCAAAAGAGACGTATGATCTTCTAGTTGCAAGGACAGCTACTGAAGTTCATGACCTTTTATCAACAAATTGCCCCGTGCATTTCGTACAAATGCTAAGCCAACTCCTTAACATGTATAGTGCCACAAGCATCCCAGGCATATTCAAGACAGTCTTTACGGGACTGCTAACGCCTTTTCAAGCAATTTTGGGAATCGTTCCTAATTTTGTGCACTCTGTTTTTGGCGGCATACCATTATTTTTGGGACTTGTAGCAGGGATTTTATTTTTGACCCTCCTACTTCGTTATGGCAAGCCTCAGCTCAGACATAGCTCCCATGGGAATGGAAGAGACAATCATAGCAATGCGCTACCGGGACAGGATAACTAACGTCCTCGGATTGGCCAGGCTGAGAGATCTAAACATGACCTTGTTCCTTTCATTCAGACCTGTATGGCAAAATTGCATTTTACCTGTGCTACGATGTATGCTTTGCGGCGATGAATGCGTGTTGGACATCTGTCTTTCACTTCCATCAGCAGTACCAATGGACGTCGATACTTTGCTCAGTCCAATAACGGCTCACGCATTGTGTTGTCCCCGGCGGCTACCAATCCTGATGACGGCATTTGTGGAGACTCCTGTACTACAGCCAAGTGGTAACAGTGGAGCAAGTGACAAAAGCAACATCACCCAGGTACGGCCCTCTGTGAGCATTGCTGCTCCTGATTACGATGACAGCAATCATTCTCACACTTGCCAAGTTACAGCGCTATCAAATTTGGTTGAACTGTCACCTGAATTTGTAGACCAATTCTTTGCGAGCCTGTCTGATATGATGTTCCCACCTATACAGAAACAATAACTTTGAGAAGCTTTCCGACACACAGCGTTCCCATGAAACTCTGAATTCGGCCTTCACTTCTAGTCAACAAAGACTGCTAGCTGCGTTGGAACTCTGTTTCCCCGTTCAAGCATTAATTCTCTTTGGATTGGATATTTTTCAAATATTGACATTTTTTTGGCACGAACAAATCTTTGCTTGAGGTAAAATCTATTCTTGAAGAACAGAAGTTCATACTTCTATTTTTTACACACACCTAGAGACATAACAACTTACATTAGCCTCTAGCACACATTTTGCAAATGCATTTATATGTGATGATTTATCTCGCCCTTCATCTGTCAGAGATACTTCATGTGTAATTTTTATGCATAATCGTTCATTGATTTCACATGCCATAATTTTTGAATGATTTCTATGCTTCAAAAACGTACAGTACCTAAAATCCATGTATTACAAGTACGCCTATTTCGAATGCATTTATGTATTTTGGGGTGGGCAATGTTACACATGCATCCTATTGCTTTAGTTTTAGTAATTTGATGGACATGTAAACGTGGAGTGGGTGTTGCGTGTTTATCTAGGGTCCTGATCGATACTGTGACCTTATGCCCCTATTCGGCTATAAATCCATTTTATTTCCTATATTGGCATAACCGTTCAAGTGCGATATTCAGAAAGTCATCTCTGACCTCACACGAACAGAGCCACGTTCAAGGATATCTCTCTCTGCCACTTCCTTTGCGACCAATTAGTGCAATGACAGAGCAGAAGTCACTATCTGATATTCCTAGATTAACACTCCGAGTTCTTCAACAAGATAAAAACTCAGCAAACTGGGAAATCCCCCTTGCTATGTTTTGATTAGTAATAGAACTCTAATGAGCAACTGATAGCTATCACTTCCTAGTGATATCTTTAATTGAAGTCTTATGTCCAGCAAACTTGCGTCAAACTCGGCACCTGTCAGGTATAAATACTACCAACGTTGCCTTAAGCAATTGTGGTCGAGAGCTGTTGTGCACCCTGTTGTGCATACCGTTGCTGTTGCCGAGCACTGTAGCACTCTGTCGCTGCAGCCTGCTGTCCCTGTGGTGGTGAAGCTACTGATACCATTATCGCTGCTAAAGCGCGAACGATGGTGCAGTACGCTTAGGAGCCGAACAGACGTCCCTCTGCGAAGAGCCTAGCAGATCCAGCTGCCCGCGGACGCTGTCCCCCGCCTCCTCCTCTAGACGCGCTGAAGAAGAGCCGCTGCCTTTCTCGTGCAGAGAAATCCAGCTCCGGCGTTTCCGGTCTACCCAACCGGGTGACAGGGATATCGAGCTTCCCCTGAAGGAGATACCAAACCTCCATCATTTTATTCAGAGGTATGGTGCTGACTAAACCCTTAAATGAGAATTCTTGAAACAAACCTTGGCAAAACCAACTTAACTTAAGCTACTTACTTACTCCCCTTTTCACGTGTTAGGCTTAGGTCAGGCACACTGGGGTAGGCTTAGTTAGAAGCACCAGTTGAGTATTTTAGCCTATTGTATATATGACTGTATATATGTTTTATTACTTTTAACCATTGTATGGCTAAGAAACCATATCAATCATTTTACAGTATTATTTCGCAATACTTATCTTACTGTACGTACTTTTTATCATAACAAGTTTTGCAATTGTGGCAATACATTTCTCTTGTACGAGAAGAAAGACTGTTCAATAAATGTTAACCCTTTATTGACAAACGCCCGTCTCTCTATTCTCTACATCTCGTGAAAGTAAACTGCACTAGACTGACTGAGTGAAATACATGTCTATTGTTTCACACAACCCTAGAGATTGACTCTTGATCTGAGGAGCAAAGTTGTCATGTTGCACGGTTGTTGGAAAACTGAATCCCTTCTTGTCTGTGCCAGGGAAGCTGATCACTTCCTATGCAGAGAAGAAAGTTTCCAGTGACCTCTGAGCTAGTTGGTAACACAACCCAATTAAGTTTAGCATAGTCAGTGGAGGCCTGGAATATCCGCAGTTCCACGTCGATACTACTGTTTATGTTATTCCAATGCGCAGGGCCAAGTGGGAAACTAGGAACTACACTACACCGCGACTTAAAGCAATCTTTGACAGCTCGAGTTATAGGCACTGGCAGTAACTGGTTAGCCCACCTCATAGGCGTGCAGCGTGCGCTTAATAATCTCCCTAGAAGGTCTCTGGGTGGGCGGACCCCATACGAAATGCTCTTTGGAATCAAGATGTATGTACCTGACCTTGATGGGCTGGACTACAAGGCCCAGGCCAGGGCCTTTGACGTAGATGAACATTGCAATGTTTTACAGAATCTACAAAAGACCAGAGACAGTCTTGCAAAGGAACATTTGCCCTCCACATCGGATGATGCGCTGCAGATCCCGGTAGTTGGCTGGCTACCCCAAGTTGGAGAACTGGTTCGAGAGAAGATCGATAACAAGAAAGAGTTTGGTCCCTCATATCGAGTACCGGTTCGAGTTCTTGGAGTGAAGGGCACAAGAACAGTCATTTTACCACCACTTCCAGGTCGTAAGGAAAACAGATTTATTTCTATTGACAATGTCAAGACACACAGGGTGGCAGATTCTTCATAGCATGACACCGGCTGTATCCTGTCCTTCCATGGTGAGGCACTCTGTGCTGGCTATTACATCTGGTGCAGAACAGGAGGTGTCCCTTGAGATGCCTGCCATATCCAGCCCTTTATTAAATACAGTTCCTGATACTAACATTGATGAGCTAAACTACACTTATCCTGCTGATTTGTCGATGCCTGATTTACAGACCCGTTTGGCAGGCCAGTCCAGATTCTCTTTTGACTCTGTTTCGGAAACTTCAAAGAAACCCACAAACATTGCAAGATATGCCACGTTGTTTAAAAAACATTTTTTAATTCCGCCTTGGACATACATTTGGTTGATCCTATTTTCATTCTATCTTTTTATGTCAATTGGTTTTGTGTTTTATTTTTTCCGCCTGATTGATGGTCACTACGTTAAAGAAAGAACAGGAATTCGGTACCTTAATGGAACATTGGCCCCTCTTTCCTCTTCACATTCTGCGCACAGACTGAAACGAAAGTTAAATACAGTTAACATTACTGCTTGGCCTGTCCTTGATGGGATTGTGTGGGATGCGGTTAGGTTTCAGATACATGGGCCTACTGAAGTGATTAATGTTCCAAATGTGCTTAGAGTAAACATGGGAGATGTAATTAAACAAAATATACGTTCTGATGATTGGGATATTCAGGCTGTAGAAGCATTGTTCTCTGATTTAAAGTATTATGCTGCCTTCGATGCTGAGGATCTGTACACAGATTCTATTAATTATGGTGATTTGTTTTGTTTTCAACACTATGGTAATCATTTTTTACATAAGACAAATTCCAGGAGGGTTGCTGTAAATTATACACAATGGGAACATTGCCCTACTCCATTTGGGGGCAGTTCCAATACGTTTCTGAAAAAGTACACCTATTTTACAGACTTTAATCAATCTAATACCGAGTCATTTTATTTTAAAATGACACAAAAGTCCATGTCCAAAGTTAGACTTACCGATACAAAACTGCTGTATTCGAAGTCCTTTCTAGACAGGTTGGCTGTAGATGGCTACGAGTTTTGGAAAGGAACAATTGACCTTAAATCGGTTTGGGGTACCAAAGATTGGCAGGTACAAGGCACTGAGGCTTTGCACCGTGCATGTCTCATCCCGAATCACATGTTGTTTTTAAATTCATCCATTTTCCAAACAACATGCTTTGGATTGGCTACTTCTAAAAAATTGAATACACCCACCATCCCCGATTTAGAGGAATATACAGGTTGGGGTAATTTTACTGATTTGTCCATTCATGAGTTGCAAACTCTTATACTCAATTCGTCCTTTAACATATCCAGTTTGGATTCGAAGGGTTGGCTAATGTGGCATAGGAGTGCTGATTCTTGCCAACGCCGTTTTCTGGGTTTGGCTAAGGGGTTCACAAAAGTCAGACTCGATCCCCGTTTTGAAGAAGACTATACTGTCACGACTTATTCTGTGGGGAAGCTGTGTCAGAATTGGTTACAACATTCCACTTTGGCTGCAGTTAAACTACATCTGTCTCTATTAAATGATAATGTGGATTTGAACGATTTTATAAAAGGCCCAGCTAAAGGTAGATCTAAACGATGGCTGTATGCGATTTACAATGAAATTTGGAAAGTTACCCAGGTTGAGGCTGCTAAGCGCCTAAGAGCTATTGATCAGGCTAATTTAGAGAAAGTGCTTGCAGTAGTTGATAACAGCATTAACACGCTTTCTTCCCGAATTTACACGTTAAATAATATTGTGTCTTCTGTTGTTGACATTGTACATGATGAAGTGTCCGTGTTATATCATGGTCAAAATCAATTGCGTTCTGTGATGCAATTCGCGTGGACACTACAGACTCTTAAGTCTGGTCGAGTGCCATGGACTTTTATGAACGTCTCATCATTATTTGCCCCGTTTAATCTGACTGAAAAACAGCGCATGTTGTCAATGAGAGATGCAGCATTTTCTATGTTACATATTGAAAAATTAGAATCCCTGCCATTTTCGGTGGCTGAAGTGACTGCAGCAACATGGCTTATTCATGGTGTTATAACATTACCTTTTGCTTTGTATAAATTTACAAATTGTATGAAATATATAGCCATTGGGCGATATGAACCATTAGGGAGCGCATTCCTCCATGAGACATGGTCTTTACCATACACTTACAGATGCCTTAAGGAGGGAAATGAAGTGAATCTGAATGGTGAAGAATGTACACAGTCGCCTGACCGCTCACTAATTTGCAGACACATCCAGTTGCATGGTTCTTGTAATCAGGACAAACCTAATTTGGCCTGTGTTTTGAAAGGGACACCAGTTCCTGCAATAGTTCCCACGTTCACGTTGTTGTCCAACGGTAGTTATTTACTTTTGAATAACGAGTTTTGTTGTGGGTTAGAGGCTGGTATCGCTTATGTGGTTACCGTGTCAGAAAGGGTGGTTTGCTGCAAGAATGTGTTTTATCCACCCACGCATGGGAATTCAGAAGTTTTAATTTGGCCAAGAATACCAACCTTGAAAGCTGAGTTCAATGGTTTAGGCTGTATAAGAGCCCTTTTGTCTCAAAAACAGGTGGCCCTGAGCTCTGCCCGCGAAACTTATGTCCTTCACATAGCAAACACATGCACAGAAGTACAAGCACTTTTAAGTACTGATTTGCCGTTTCATTTTTGCGAGCTGGTTCATCAAATCTTCAATGCCTCCTCCACAACGAGCCTGGCCCATTTTTTTAAAATGGTTAGCAGTGGTCTCGTGACTACATTTGAAAAAGTATTTGGTATTATCCCTGCGTTCTTTCATTCTATATTCGCTAGC
Organism: Lissotriton vulgaris; assembly: GCF_964263255.1. Classification (NCBI taxonomy): domain Eukaryota; kingdom Metazoa; phylum Chordata; class Amphibia; order Caudata; family Salamandridae; genus Lissotriton; species Lissotriton vulgaris. The sequence goes on along the minus strand of NC_141685.1, from coordinate 1,511,554,943 downwards.
CTGTTTGGCGGATTTCCTGTTTTGCTGGCTTTGGCTGCAGGCGCTCTGGTGCTATTTTATTTTATAAAACATGGATGCCCATCCTGCGCAAGGAAACGCACAGCCCCTACTGATGCAGTTTCGCAACCGGATGCTTGATTATTATGGATCCCTGCCGCTTGCGACTTTAAGCACAGCTTTTGGATTATCCTTCAGATTTTCCTATTTCACCTGTGTCCAGCCTTTGTTTCATTGCCTGAGCTGTGATTTCGACTGGGCCATTGATTTGTGTCTCTGTTTACCGACTTGTCCTGACGTCAACTTTGATCAGCTGATGTACCCCGTAGTGGCTCACGAGTTGGTCTGTTCTGGCGAAAGGGTTATGGCTGTGGCAGCGATGCATGGACTAATGGGTCAGTGGGACATATTTGCAGCGGCGCATGACTTTCTGGCACAGAGCGTTCTCGAGAACCCACTGAGTTGTCCTCTGATGTTGCTAGAGGATTCGGTGTTGGAGGAGCACGTATGTTCTTTCCCATTGCTTAATTGGATGGCTGAACTGTTTTCGGATGATGGCAGTGATTTCATGTTGGAAGCTGTTGCTACCTATTTTGCATATTCATTCAACGAGGAATGACTCTGAATACTTCCATCATTATGGCACGTGACTTTTTAGTAATTCTGAATGGTGCCAGTTTCAATACGAACATTCGATTTTTTCATATGTTCTAGGCCTGTTAATTATAGTTAGGCCTCAAGTTCGACTTTTTATATTTTGTGTGGCCACTATAGGCATTCATACATATTTTTTTGTGTGTTTTTGAATTTTACATACATTTACATACATTTAGCTTGGCTCAATATCATTGAACTCTGCTTTCATGTCTTGCCTCTCATAGAGTATTGGCTTATATTTTTGTCTTTTGACCGTCCTCGGATCATTGGGGGGTGTCATATGGTTACTACGTTTCTATATATTGTGTTAAGTTAGCATGTGCTTATTAAATGTTTAAACGCCATATTTTCTTTCTGCTTCGGTTTGCACATGACACCTAGTTGTTATTACAGCTTTTAACCTAGACGAAAGATGTGATTTATTTGAGAATAATATGTTATTGCACTGGTATCAGTCGTGCCAGGAACACTTGGTACAACTGTCTGCACACTGAGAACTGCACACTCTCCGAATAACCTAACACAAGGTTGCTGCAGGCCTGATCCTCGCACCACGTTAGTCATAACACAAATAATGTTTGTGCCAACATTTGGCTCTACGTGAGTTTAAGATACAATTACAGGGAATGAATCAACACACTTGATGCTGAGCATGCTGAGAGCTGGTAGCTGTTGATGTGATCTCCTCCTACTGAGAATTAGAGGTATGGGTCCGCCCTGCTAAGAACCCAGACGAGACCTTCTTAGATATAATATAATATGCTAATTAGGGTGCGCGAAATATAGGTGATACAGAATTCTATAGATTTTGCATCATAAAATGCTATCACCTTTTGCTTACTATGGATTAGTGACTATGCTGCTGACTTTGATTTTCATAATATGTGTATTGATATTATACAAGATACTGCGTTTGAGAATGCTGCATTGAAAAATAAACATTTCAAACTTGCACGTGTTTTCATTGCCTCCCAGTTTCGGTTTGGAATGATAATATAACGAAAGAGTGTTCATGTGTTCCACGATACCTGAGGTATTCTAAGTTCATGTTCTGGATTGTCTAAGTCATTGGGAAGTATTTACTGCCGATGCGACACTGTAGCTAGCTTGGTAAGGGGATTTCTGAAACAAAGATGAGTTGTGGGTGACCCTAACTCACCTAAGTTCTAGGTCTCTGTGCACAGTTCTGTGAGAGAACGGAAACCCTGCGACATTACTTTAGTTTTTATAATGTATAATTATTTCAAATATTGTTATTTATTATGAAATTTATGATAAAATATAAAAATGTTAACATTTGGTACATATAAATAACTTTATATTTAAATAACATAAAAAATGTAATTTCTTTTTGATTAATTTTTAAAATTTTACATAAAAAATTATTAAATATTTTAAAATTATAAATGGAAAAAGTATTCAAATATTTATTAAATATTTTTAAAAAACTTAATATATAAATTAGTAATTATATTTTATTATTTTGAGGAATAAAAAGATTATTGGAAATGTATTATTATAATTTTGTTAATTTTTGAATAAGTACATTTTTTTTAAAATAATAAAAAAAATGCAAAAATTATTATTAAATATTTTAGGTGACATAATATATAAGTATAATTTTTATACATTTTTTAAGAAAAAAGCTCCCACGGTTTTGCATTGATTCAAATGGGAGCAATTGTCCTTCATTTATTTCCATAGTTGAAGCTGGTCATCCCGCGGAAAAGAAAAGGAAGGTGTCAAAGAAGAAGAAAGGGGATGATTAGAATGGAAAAGGAATAAGGATGAAGGTAAGGATTAAATATCATTAATTTTCAAGTAAATAAATATTAAAAAGATGTAATGCTAAATTAAATACATTAATAAAATAAATATAACATACTTTCATTTTTGGTTTTTTATTATTCAAAAAATATAGAAAATGTGCATATATTTGTCCTTTTATTACATGCAATATACGATTTATAAACAATTTATAAATAAAACAATAAAGTATTAAATAGTCCTTTTTCAATCTTTGCAGCTTTCTATGACGTATTCACGTAAACGTAAGCGGCCATTTTGAAGAGCATCGATGCAGGAAGCAGCTGGAAGCTGATATACGTCCAGGTAGGAAACATTTCTAACTTTAAATATACATGTTTAGCTTAAAAAAGAATACATAAATTGTAAAGAAAGGATAAGGAGAGGTTGCCGTTTTAGAATTTAATGTTAAACTTGTAAAACAACATGTTGACGATCGTGTTACTAGTGTATGCCTATGTCGGGTCGCAAAAAGTATAAGGGATAATTAAATCATGTATAGGTTTTGTTTGAAAAAAATGAAAACATAATGTTTTAAGATTGTTTTACATTACTATTTTGTTTATGAAAAAATGAAATTGTAAATGCATTTTATTATAAATTGAATCGATTTCCTTTCAACTATAAATTTGATAAATGTTATTAGTACATTAATGAAAAATGCTGCTTCAATTTATTACTGTCATTTTGGTTAGGAACACTATCCAGAAATAATTTTGTTTGTATGCATTGTTTCTAAAAAGTGTTATGAATGACATCGTTTCTATTATGTTAAGGTTGGAGGGAATCTTTGTTTATTTACACTTGGTTGGTCAGTAGGTTTAAAAAAAAAATCATTCGGCTGCAAAAAATAATACAACAGTTGTTTTGGTTTGGTGAATATGTTTTGTTTGGTTGGTAATTTCCTTTTGAATAGAATAAATAATGGCCGGTTATTTTTTGCTTCAGATTTGTAAGTAGCTAGGGTTGTATAGTGAGAAAATGTTCTGGTAGGAGGTAAAAAAAATTTAGGATGTGATTATAGTACTGTCATATTTTGCAAAAATTTATTTTTTCCATGAATTTATAATGCAATTGAGTTTGATATATTTTTTCTAAGTGTTTATATTGATCATTCCGGAGATTGAAATGATTTCATTTTTCAATACAGTTGAATTATTGTTAATTATGGTAGTTTTTTTTCCAAACTTTGCATTTGATTTCAATTAAAAAATAAAAGGGTGAATTTAAAACATATCTGCTTAGATATTTTTGGATTTAAAATAAAATTATTTTCCAAAATTATTTTGTATTTCTAACCAAATTAATTTTGTAAATTATATCTAAATTTATAAAAGCATTTAAAAAATATTTCTATCGTTGAAAGGTTCGTACAAAACAGTTTTTAAAAAAAATGGATTTTTGTAACCAATAATATGCTTAAAGTTGTTTGCAAACTTGGAATGGTTTTTTAAAATATGGAAAAAATGATACTATTTCTTTTTTCCTTTTCAATTTGAAATACTTGGGGTTATTCGATGTTGTAAAAAAAGGATTACTTATGGCAGGAAAAAGGAGAAAAAAAAAAGAAAAAAAAAGTAGGCTGACCCGAATAATATTTTGGGAAAATTTATTAAAAAAATATTTTAGCCAATTGTAATTAGTGTTTTATTAAATTTAGGGCAAAGCAGGAAAGTAAGGTCAAATATTTTTTTTAGAAACTATGGGCCCCATTAGGATGGCTGGCGGGCTTTGCCCGCCCGCCATCCTATCGGAAATTGGGACCGCCCGCCCTAAAGGCGGGGGTCCCGCACGCACCATTAGGATGTGCCCGCCACAGTGGGGGGCACATCCTGTATTGATATACATGTGGCGGGCGGAGCTCTGTGCTCCGCCCGCCGCAATGCTAAAAATGCTTTGCAGCATTTACATAATCAAAGCGGCAGGCACCGCACGGTGCCTGCCGCTTTGATTATGCAAATGCAGGGGGGTACCACGTGTGTCACCCCCCTTTGGCCTTCACTCCGGGGGCCCACAAGGGGCCCCCAGAGTGAACACCGCCTGCCTTTCCATGGCGGCATTGCACACTTGCCATTGTAATATGGCTGGCGGTGTCTCAGACACCGCCACCATGTTAATCATTTTCCGCCCCGGCCGCAATGCGACCGGGGCGGAAAAGTGGTGGGCGGTGTTTTGCTCCGCCGTGGTCCCCCCCCGCCATTCTAATATGGCGGGGGGAATACAGGGAAGGATGGCGGGCGGATTTCCCCCGCCAGGCTGGCGGTGGCTACCGCCAGCCTGGCGGGGGCAATCCGCCAGCCATCCTAATGGAGCCCTTAGAATGTTAGCCACATTTTCGAGGTAGTCTAGAGCCACACACAACGGAAACTGTTGCATTATACCCAATAGTCTTTCTGACATCTCCTTTGTTTTTTTAGTAACTCGTGGGTTTAGACTACCACTTAATGCTTGGGAAAGTCTCATTTCTTGGAAACTTTGCTCCTTCTTCAAAGTTTCCAAAAATGAGTAGAAATTAGGCTGAGGTTTTCCAATTGTATGGTTGAAGGAGTTATGCCATCCCTCAATGGGATTATTTGTTTTAGCTTCTCCCTCTAAACAGCTCATGTAACAGTTCCACCACTCCACATGAAAACGTGGCTTCCTCCTGCGACCCGCTCTGCTTAGGTGCCCAATCCATGTGTCTTCAAAATAATTTAGGATGGGTGCCAATTTGTCTTCATTTTGATTGTAATAATCAGATTCAGTAATGGCAGTGTAGTACTCATCTACACTTTCGGGAGGAACAAAACAAAGTGCTGTTAATTTTTTTAATTAAACTTGGAGTTTGCTGTCTGTGGAGTATTCTGTAACCTTGGATGTTTTCTGTAATTTACGCCAGAATGCCTGGGAAAAATTGAAAAAACACCCCTGAATTTGGGTATCCCTGTACGTTTTACTGATCACATTGATCATGCTCAATTCAAAATCTACTATTATTTTCCTAGGACTTTTTGTTGTTGTATTTTTAATAACTGATAAAAGTTCAGTGTAGGTTGCAGAAGTCTTATCAGGCAGCAAACTATATACTAAGGGGATCACATTATGGTTAGTTTTAGAGTGTATAGTGTAAATTTGCATGAATGGATGGGGTGTACTTTTAAACGTCCCATCCATCATCCAAATTTCACTATTTTCTAACTTTACAAGGTTGCGGGGAGTACTAAAAATTAGAATACGTTTTTGAGGGTTTTCGTTGTCATGGAGAAGGAAGGGTTCATTAGCAAAAGAAAAAGTTAGTTAATGTGGAATAATAATGTCAGAAAAAGTATGAGGTGTTGTGGTTTGAGTGTTACTTGCCTGCTTTTGTCTTTGAATAATTCGCCTCAAATTAGGAATTATAGGCATATTACTAGCAACATGAGAGGGGACATGTGGTGCAACCTCTCTTAAAATGGATCCTGTTGAATCATTGGAGGTGCTTGCTAGTTCTTTCATCTTGTTAATGGTTTCCCTTACATCAATCTCCATTGCAGAGGTAGAGTGGTTGTGATCAGTAGTTTTGATAATGATATCATCATGGGTAACCGCTCTGCCGCTGCAATGGGATGTGTAGTATTGAACACACCTCCAATGATTTTTAGGAAAACGTATTCTTTCTTTACAATATATGTATCCTGCATGGTTAAGTAGCTTGTTTCTTTTTTTGTATTTGATGTAGGAAGCTCTTTCCTGGTTAGACATTATCTGTTGGGGGAATTTGTTTTTTTAAATATGTGTTTGAAAATACAAAAAAATATAGCACTATATCTAACAGTTTCTCTGCTTCTGCTTTTTTCTGGAATTTGAATTGTTAATCCTCCAGTTACTTATTCTTGTATTTTCCTAATGTTTCTCCTCTTTGCAGTAGAAATAGTCGATTTTGTTTTATAGCTTACACACTTTTCCTTCTGATGCATTATTTATTTTGTTGAAATAGTATCTGTTTCTACCATACCATCCTACACTTTCACAACTGCTGTACCAAATTGGAGTTAGAATATTATTGGATACCCCTACACCATCCAAGACTTTCTCTACTGCTGCACCTACCTGGAGTTAGAATAGTAATTGATACCCCTACACCATCCTACACTTTCCCTACTGCTGCACCTATCTGGAGTTAGAATAGTAATTGATACCCCTACACCATCCTACACTTTCCCTACTGCTGCACCTATCTGGAGTTAGAATAGAAATTGATACCCCTACACCATCCCACACTTTCACTACTGCTGCACCTATCTGGAGTTAGAATAGAAAATAATACCTCTTTACCATCCTACACTTTCCCTACTGCTGCACCTACCTGGAGTTAGAATAGTAATTGATACCCCTACACCATAGAACACTTTCCCTTGCAGTATGCATTTTATATACCTTTTGGTTTGGTTTCTTTCTTTGTGGTCTGGTTTCTGCTCTGCTTTTTCTTTTCTTGGTTGGCTTTTGGGTTGTTGCCCTTTTTGGATTCGGATTGTTATTTGGTGATCAGAAGATTAATGTGAATTTCTAAAAAAAATGAATAAGGAAAAGGAAATGTTATTTTAATGTAAAATGTTTCTGATGCAGGTCAAAATGTCAACAATACTGTGTATGATTTACATTTCTCTTTCCTGTTCCTTTTATACTATACTAACCTTTTCCTGTTGCATTTTTCGGATGTTGATATAGTATTTTATTCCCCTACACCATTCAACAATTTCCCTAATGCTGCACCTACTTGGAGGTAGAATAGTAAATAATACCTCTGCACCATCCTATACTTTCCCTACTGCTGCACTTACCTGGAGTTAGAATAGTATTTGATACCCCTAGACCATCCAAGACTTTCCCTACTGCTGCACCTACTTGGAGTTAGAATAGAAAATAATACCCCTTTATCCTCCTACACTTTCCCTATTGCTGCACCTACCTGGAGTTAGAATAGAAAATAATACCCCTTTACCATCCTACACTTTCCCTACTTCTGCACCTACCTGGAGTTAGAATAGTAATTGATACCCCAACACCATAGAACACTTTCCTTTGCAGTATGTATTTTATATACCTTTTGGTTTGATTTCTTTCTTTGTGGTCTGGTGTCTGCTCTGCCTTTTCTTTTCTTGGTTGGCTTTTGGGTTGTTGCCCTTTTTGGGATTTGGATTGTTATTTGGTGATCAGAAGATTAATGTGAATTTCTAAAAAAATGAATAAGGAAAAGGAAATGTTATTTTAATGTAAAATGTTTCTGATGCAGTTAAAAATGTCAACAATACTGTGTTTAATTTACATTTCTCTTTACTGTTCCTTTTATACTATACCAATCTTTCCCTGTTATTGCATTTTTCTGATGTTGGAATAGTATTTTATTCCCCTACACCATCCTACACTTTCCCTACTGCTGCACCTACCTGGAGTTAGAATAGTAATTGATACCCCTACACCATCCCACACTTTCCCTACTGCTGCACCTACCTGGAGGTAGAATAGTAATTAATACCTCTACACCATCCTATACTTTCCCTACTGCTGCACTTACCTGGAGTTAGAATAGTATTTGATACCCCTACACCATCCAAGACGTTCCCTACTGCTGCACCTACTTGGAGTTAGAATAGAAAATAATACCCCTTTACCATCCTACACTTTCCCTACTGCTGCACCTACCTGGAGTTAGAATAGAAAATAATACCCCTTTGCCATCCTACACTTTCCCTACTGCTGCACCTAACTGGAGTTAGAATAATAATTGATATCCCTACACCATAGAACACTTTCCCTTGCAGTATGTATTTATTTTATATACCTTTTGGTTTGGTTTCTTTCTTTATGGTCTGGTTTCTGCTCTGCTTTTTCTTTTCTTGGTTGGCTTTTGGGTTGTTGCCCTTTTGGGATTCGGATTGTTATTTGGTGATCAGAAGATTATTGTGAATTTCTAAAAAAAAGGAATAAGGAAAAGGAAATGTTATTTTAATGTAAAATGTTTCCGATGCAGTTAAAAATGTCAACAATACTGTGTATAATTTACATTTCTCTTTACTGTTCCTTTTATACTATACTAACCTTTCCCTGTTATTGCATTTTTCTGATGTTGGAATAGTATTTTATTCCCCTACACCATCCTACACTTTCCGTACTGCTGCACCTACCTGGAGTTAGAATAGTAATTGATACCTCTACACCATCCCACACTTTCCCTACTGCTGCATCTACCTAGAGGTAGAATAGTGAATAATACCTCTACACCATCCTATACTTTCCCTACTGCTGCACTTACCTGGAGTTAGAATAGTTTTTGATACCCCTACACTATCCAAGACTTTCCATACTGCTGCACCTACTTTGAGTTAGAATAGAAAATAATACCCCTTTACCATCCTACACTTTCCCTACTGCTGCACCTACCTGGAGTTAGAATAGAAAATAATACCCCTTTACCACCCTACACTTTCCCTACTGCTGCACCTACCTGGAGTTAGAATAGAAAATAATACCCCTTTACCATCCTACACTTTCCATACTGCTGCACCTACCTGGAGTTAGAATAGAAAATAATACCCCTTTACCATCCTACACTTTTCCTACTGCTGCACCTACCTGGAGTTAGAATAGTAATTGATACCCCTACCCCATCCCACAATTTTATTGCTGCTGCACCTTCCTGGAGTTTGAAAAGTAATTATTACCCGGTAAAAGCACAACATTTTGTGAATAGGGGTGGGGTAAGAAGGGCACATACAAGGTTTCAAAAGAAAATGGCTTTATTGCTAATAAGCTGCAGCTGAGACAATTTGCAGGACTGCAAAGTGAACTGGTTTTACAGTGAGGAAATCAGTCTTTATATATGTTTTCACAGACCCCTGACACATTATTCATTAACTACTACATTGTAGTGTGACCATCTCAGCCACGTGTACATTACAACATCATGGTGCATTTCAGAAATATGTCTACGTTCACACTTTACATTATTCCTGACGGATCTGACCATGCAGATACTGGTTAATATTTACACCACTACCTCCTGACCCACAGCCTTGGTCGGTTATCTTTGAAATGTCAATGTGCACTGTTTGATCTTATCAGCAGAGGCCCGTGTTTTCTGCTTTCCCCATACAAATGACGCACTTGCTATCTGTGCTGAGCAAACACTTTACCCTTTCACTTAACCGGGCAAGGGCAGAGCAAACTTGGCACGTCCTAGGTCAGCGAACCCTTTCTAGGAATTGGCTCGCTGAACTGGCTCTATACACAGGTGAAAGCTAGTGAATCATTAAACAAGTTAGAGTTACAGCAGAATGGACACGTACACGTTCACTTGCAACTCTTTCTGGTTTCAGCTGAATTTCAGACAACTTAATTTTAACCATTTGTGCAGCATGGTGCTACCTTCCATTATGAGTGGCTCATATCATTTACAGGCAGATGTCAGACATAAATTAATATAAACTACGGTTCACTTTAATGTATTCATTCAAGAGGGCCAACTAATTTTTCATCTTTTACAAAATGACCCTTTGAACCTTAGTTTAAAATAATTTCATCACAAAGCATTTCACACTTTAATAATTATATTGTCCATTCTTATCATTGTCAGAAATGTCTATGTTCATCAACTCAGTAGTGACTGTTTGCATCAGCATTCTTTCTTTTTTCTTTAATTTCCTCACTTGGCATTTTGTCAGCTGTCCCAACAGTTGACAGCACATTGGCAGGCAATTAATAGACAACAGCCTATTATTAGTAGGAAAATTGTTATGAACACCATTCCCATCTTCCAACCCAATGCGCTCAACCAACTCCAAAGTGAACCTCCTATATCCCATGTACCAGAATCCTGATGTGCTTCTACACCTATATAATGCAATCTTTTTATTGCCTCCCTGACAGTAACAGAGGAGTCAGGGACATAGGTGCAACAGGACGCCCCTATAATTGCACAGACTCCACCCCTTTCTGCTAGCATCATGTCAAGAATCATTCTATTTTGTAACAAAACTAATCTCACAGCTTGAAGCTCTACTGTAATATTTTCAAGTATACTTGCTGTTTCATTTATTGTTGCTTCTAGTAGTCTGGACAATGTACGTATATCCCCTGAGTTGATAGCTGGACCAATCCATGGTATCACTCCTTTAAATATGTCACCCGCTATCTGTGATGCTGTATCTCTTCGATCCACACTTCTCCTGCCTCGCCGTGGTGCATGTCTTTGCATGTCCCTTCGTACTTCCTTTGTGTCTTTTATTGCTATAGCAGGTAATACAAAACCTAGGTGACAACAACCACTCCAACTTGTTGGAAGCCATGTATAAGCCCTCTCTCCACAAATGAAATAAATTGAGTCACCTACGTAAAGTGGAATGCTAATATTTCCGGCCGTCATTTCAAATGTCATGTTACAATTTGTACTATTGCCCACCTGATAGGTCCCATTACTCTTAATACAAATACTCCCTATTGCGTTGTGTTTTCTTAATTTTAACTTTAAAAATTGTATATTCTTATTTGCCTCTTTTGATGGGCCTGCTATCCTAGTGCTTGTATTCTGAGTTGGAAAGAGCGGAGTAAAGATGTCAGACAGGGGGAATATTGCATTCTGTTCTATTACTTCCGTGCAGTTCCCCAGAGTCAGAATATCTGCCATATATTTGTTATATAATGTTCCTGCAGGTGGGGCCATAGTTGTCCCTGCACCAGCAGTACTGTTCTTTAAATTCTGCAAAACAGCTATTAGTTCTATTTTTACTATTGTTATGTAAATGGCATAACAGGATGCTGCAAAAGGCAGTGGGATTTGAACCAGGGGCAAACTTTGGTCCACCGAAGCTGGGAATTGCAAACATATCCAGCAATTTCCCCTTGGTAATATCTTATTTGTATGATGCAACAAAGTTACAAAGGAATTGTGGTGCATATCTTCTCTGTGGGCTATTTCTTCAGGTGACAAAGTGTATGCAGGTATTGTAGCAGGTGTTGTTGGTGTTGGGATCAACTGTTCCATGGGATAGAACACATCCAATAGATATACAGTAATTAATGCTAGCAATAACAGACAGAATATCACCCCAGGTATGCACATTTTAGACTTATACCATTTTTTCTTCATTTTTAGAGCTATATTTTCCCTATCCATACCTATCTAATCTTATACTTTCTTTAATTGGATGTAGTGCTATTGAGGACACTATGTTGTGAATTATCACTATGAATCTTTACTATAATATAAGCTAAACACACAAAAAGCATGAACACATATAAGGTGAGGCTGTAGTATAGAATATATTGCGAACAGCTATTTGTTAATATTTCAGATGGTCTCTGAGAATTTCTTGGTACTTCTCGCCTCCCAAAGATATGCATGTAATTCTTGTAATGCACGACCCTTTGGTCACGTATTTCAACCTTTAGTGCAACCTTACTTAATTTTCACAATATTGTCCACTGTACCTCACCTTAAAGTAGCTTTTTAAAGCAGGCTGCCTTGCCAACCTGTGAAAAAGTTATTTGCTGGTTGCTGCAGCAGCACGGGTGCTCGCAGTGACAGGAGGACTCGCAAATACCTCCCGGATCAGTTCATCTACTAATTGCTGCAGTGGCACGGGCACTATGCAGTTACAGGAGGACTCGCAAATACCTCCTGGATCAGTTCATCTACTAATTGCTGCAGTGGCACGGGCACTATGCAGTTACAGGAGGACTCGCAAATACCTCCTGGATCAGTTCATCTACTCAACGTTGTACTGGCCCATTTTTTACTAAGAACTCCCGGATGAAGTGTGCTAAACTTTTCTTGTTCTGCAACTGAGCTATTACTCCTGGTGGTAGTGTGCAATATACCCTAGTTGAATTTTCTTAGTCAGAAAGTACTCTACTCAAGGCTTCTTGTAATGCTATACTATTTAAATCTCGCATTAGTTGGTATTCTAGCTGATCAAATACTTCCTCAAGGTAAATGAGTGCGTCTTCGTTGTCTTCTTCACTGCTATTCTCAAAGTCAAAAGTTGTTGTCAAAATATCTGTTAGGATAATATCTAATAGTAGTACTTCATCTATTTCCTGCAGAAGATCAGTTACCAGAATTACTGACATTTCATCTCCTTCTTCTTTGTAGACCTCAAATGGTACCTTTTTTCCTCTTTGATCAGTTCTGGTGTTGGCATGTGCTGCTGACCTGGGTCTTGGCTGGATGCAGTCTCAGGAGGTGCCCTCTTTATATGGCTGGCATGTATCCAAGATTTGTTGTTGGTGCACTTCACTGCTGTCTTTGTGGCGAGCAGGACTTGCTGCGGACCCTTGCAGCGAGCTTGGAGACAGTTGGACCTCTGGAATGCCTTGATGAGTACCCAGTCACCGGGCTTGAACTTGTGCCCCTCGACCTGCAGTGGCTCTGGAAGGACCCCCTTCACGTGCTGGTTGATAGAAGCAAGAGTGCGTGTAAGTGACATGCAGTAATCATTCAACAATTAATTCGTCATCATAGGCAGAGCATTTTTGTCCGGAACTCCCCCAGCTACCATTGGCAACCCAGTGACAATTTCGTGTGCACTGAGTTTGGTCTTGGCATCTGGTGTGCTCCTCATGCTCATTAGGGCAATAGGTAAGGCAATCCAGGTCAATTTTGTGTCAGCACATATCTTTGCTATCTTGCTCTTGAGCACGCCATTTTCTCTTTCTACTGCACCAGCGGCCTCTGGATGATAGGCGCAGTGTAGCTTCTGCTGTATTCCCAAGGCTTCGCATGTCAATCTTATTATTTCATTACAGAAGTGACTGCCTTTGTCTGAAAATATTGTTTTTGGGACCCCAAAACGTGGGATCAACTCCTTTATCAGGCACTTGGCTGTTGAGATGGCATCATTGTGTTTTACCGGGTATGCCTCTATCCATTTTCAATACATGCACACCACCACCAGGATATACCTATACTTATTTGTAGGTGGCATCTCCACATAGTCTATCTGCAAAGCTTGAAATGGCATTGTTGGTTTTTGAAAGTGGCCTTTGGGTACTGGAGCAGTCTTACCCACATTGTACTGTGCACATACCATACATCTTTGACATATTTCCTGTGCTGTTTTCCTTATATTCTTGTTCACCCAGAACTTGTCCATACAATTTATTATGGCATCCCTGCATATGTGTGCCGGGCCATGCATGGCCAAACACATGGAGTAGACCATCCTGTCTGGTAACATATATTTCTCCTTGGTGTCATTCATCCAACATCCTTGAACAAATGTCCCGTCCTTTGACCAACCCATCTGTTCTTCTGCTGTTGCTCCTTGTTGCATTAGTCTTATACCTTCAGTTGTTAGATCTAGTGACTTCACTTCATCAGGTAATTCTTGGGCCGTTAGTACTAGTGCTGAATTATTTCTTGCTGTCTGTTTTGCTGTTATGTCAGCAAATGCATTTCCCTGGCATACCTTGTCTGTAACCTTCTTGTGAGCACTGCATTTAACTATGGCCAATTTCTTTGGAAGCGCCAGGAAGTCAAGTAATTTGGTGATAAGCACTCCGTGCTGTATCTTTGTGCCTTGTGAGGTAATAAAACCTCTTTCCTTCCTTCCAGAGTCTTCCAAAGGAATGTGCCACATTAAAGGCATATTGGCTGTCTGTATATATGTTAAAACACCTTCCTTCAGATAATTCACAAGCTCGTGTGAGTGCCACAAGTTCTGCTGCTTGTGCAGACAACTCAGGTATCTTACAGGACTCAACTACAGTTTTATTTGTTACAACTGCATAGGCTGCTGATGTATTTCCATCCTCTGTTCTAAGGCAGGAACTATCCACCCACAATTCTCCTTCAGCATCTGCATAGGGTGTATCAGTCATATCTATTCTCCCTTTTGTTTGCTCCTCAGTTAACAAAATACAATCATGGTCTGAGTCCACTAGATCATCAGTGGGAATAGGTAACAGAGTGGCAGGGTTAAGCACATTACACTTGTGAAGTGTTACATGTGCTGCAAATAAACAGATCTCATACTGCGTGAGCCTGGCATTTGTGAGGTGCTGCGTACGTGTCTTATTCAGTATCAGCTCTACGGCATGTGGAACATAGACATCAACTTCATGTCCCATTATTATGCTTTCTGCACGTTGTAGTGATAAGGCAGTTGCTGCAACAGAACGTATACAGGAAGGTAAAGCCTTGGCTACAATATCCAAGGTGGCAGAGAAATATGCGCATGGTCTTTTGTGGTCACCAAACTGCTGGCATAGAACCCCAAGAGCACTCCCGTCAGACTCATGAACATAGAGTTGGAGAGACTTAGAATAGTCTGGTAGGCCTAAAGCAGGAGCAGAGCAGTGAGCTTGCCGAATGGCAAGGAAGCTTTGTTCATGTTCTGGCAACCACTGAAGGGGTTCGGGCGTGTCCTTGTGGGTCAGGGCCAATAAGGGTTTTGAAATCAAGGAGAAGTTAGCAATCCAATGTCGACAATAACTGGCCATACCTAAAAAGGCTCGCACCTGTTTTTGGGTGCGTGGCACTGGTGTCTGTAGAATCAATTTAATGCGCTTATTATCCAATCTTCTCTGCCCTTTCGACAGGATGTGTCCTAGGGAGGATACTTCCTGTTGAACAAATTCTATCTTTTCTGGTGAAACTTTGTGACCACGTTCAGCTAAGAAATTTAACAAATTAATGGTGTCAGTCGTACATTGTGTCTCAGAGATGCTACCAAGCAGCAGGTCATCTATATATTGTATTAGCACAGAATTAGGTGATAAATTGAATGTGTCTAGTTCTCTTTTCAAGGCCTGGTTGTAAATGCTCGGGCTCTCTGTGAACCCTTGAGGGATTCTACTGAAACAGTAGGTTCTCCCGCTTACAGAGAATGAAAAGAGGTACATGCTACCCTCATCTACTGGAATTGAGAAGAAGGCATTTTATAAATCCACTACAGAAAAATATGCCATTTCTGGTGACAATGTTGACAATATTGATACTACATTTGGGACAACCGGGAACTGTGGCACCACAATTTTATTAATTTCTCTGAGATCAACTATGAATCTGTAACTTTTTTCATTAGTATTTCCATCGCTTTTTTTTAAGACCGGAAGAATAGGGCTGTTACAAGGACTGCCTGATATTTCTTTAACAATCCCTTCTTTTAGTAAGTCAGCTACTATATCCTGCAATCCCTTTAGACCCTCTGGAGCTATTTTGTACTGTGGTATTCTTGGTAATTTCACATTCTGTTTGACTGTAATTGTTACAGGTGTGATGTTCATTTTCCCTGTGTCATTTTTGTGTTTTGCCCATATCCTTGAATCTATCTGATCCATTATTTGTGCTGTAATATTTTGTATTCCTATTGATAGGAAACAGTTGCCCATTTCCTCTGTCATTGGTCCATCTACTGCCAAGAAAACTCCGTCTGCAGTGCACTTAATTGTGGCATTCATCTTTTTTAGCAAGTCCAATCCCAACAAATTAAATGCACATTTGTCTGATATAAGGAATGAATGTGTGTCCAGAATTGGGCCTATACTGTATTTCAAGGGTGCTGAAATTGGGCTTGTTACAAGTATGTTGGTGAATCCCACTGACTTATTTATTTTTCCCCGAGAGAGGAACATCTGGAAACTTTTTTTTTGTTAATGAGGAATTGGTGGCCCCTGTATCTATTAGTAATTCCACAGGTGTACCTTCAATCTTACCCCTCACATATGGTCCAGTGGGATCTACAGGGATTACCATCCTCTGTATTAACTCTCTCGGGCCTCCCTATCGTGCATAATAGTCCCATTCCCCATGGGGCCCTTCTTGATATATTCCATCATAAGGGTGATGCACCTGCATTTTTGGTATTTGTTCATTATCAAAGAAATTTGTGTTGGGGGGATACCCTGTTGGGCCAGGTTGTGAGTCACATCCTTGCTGTTGATATCCAGCTCTTCCCATGCTCCTTCCCCGGCCTCCTGATCTCCCCATCCCACCCCCTCTTTGTGACTGTTTGACAGGGTGTGGGCATTGAGCTCTCCAGTGATCATGTTCCCCACAATTAAAGCATCCCTGTGTGTGTGTTTGTTCATTTGTGGTGGTATGCTGTGTAGGGGGAGCCGAAAATGACCTTTGTGGGCCTCCACTGCTTCTTCCTCTCCCCCTGCTTCTTTGTCTTCTGCCGCTATACTGTATTTTGCTGTGGCAAAATCACCTGATGGCTCAAAGGAAGCTGGTGGTGTCTATTGTCAAAGGCTTATCAACGGGAGCCTTCTTGTCTGGGCCTTGCAGGAAACTATGTCCAATCAGCAGCTGCGCAGCATACACCGAGACTGGAAGGCCCCTGAAGAGTCCTGAGACCGCAGTTCTTTACCCCCTGCAGAGACCATCAGTTCCCAGCGAGTCACGGCTCCATCTGTAAAAGCACAACATTTTGTGAATAGGGGTAAGAAGGGCACATACAAGGTTTCAAAAGAAAATGGCTTTATTGCCAATAAGCTGCAACTGAGACAATTTGCAGGACTACAAAGTGATCTGGTTTTACAGTGAGGAAATCAGTCTTTATATATGTTTTCACAGACCCCTGACACATTATTCATTAACTACTACATTGTGGCGTGACCATCTCAGCCACGTGTACATTACAACATCATGGTGCATTTCAGAAATATGTCTACGTTCACACTTTACATTATTCCTGACGGATCTGACCATGCAGATACTGGTTAATATTTACACCACTACCTCCTGACCCACAGCCTTGGTCGGTTATCTTTGAAATGTCAATGTGCACTGTTTGATCTTATCAGCAGAGGCCCGTGTTTTCTGCTTTCCCCATACAAATGACGCACTTGCTATTTGTGCTAAGCAAACACTTTACCCTTTCACTTAACCGGGCAAGGGCAGAGCAAACTTGGCACGTCCTAGGTCAGCGAACCCTTTCTAGGAATTGGCTCGCTGAACTGGCTCTATACACAGGTGAAAGCTAGTGAATCATTAAACAAGTTGGAGTTACAGCACAATGGACACGTACACGTTCACTTGCAACTCTTTCTGGTTTCAGCTGAATTTCAGACAACTTAATTTTAACCATTTGTGCAGCATGGAGCTACCTTCCATTATGAGTGGCTCATATCATTTACAGGCAGATGTCAGACATAAATTAATATAAACTACGGTTCACTTTAATGTATTCATTCAAGAGGGACAACTAATTTTTCATCTTTTACAACCCTACACTATTCCACTGTTTCCTTACTGCTACATATTATTTGACTTACAATAGTAATTCTTACCCCTATACCATCCCACACTTTCCCTACTGCGGCTCCTTCTTGGAGTTAGAATAGTAATTTTTACCTCTACACTATCCCACACGTTCCCTACTGCTGTATCTTCCTGGATTTAGAATAGTAATTCTAACTCCTATACCATCCCACACTTTCCCTACTGCTGCACCTTCCTGGTGTTAGAATAGTAATTCTTACCACTACACCATCCCACACTTTTCCTACTGCTGTACCTTCCAGGAGTTAGAATATTTATTCTTACCTGTACACCATTTCACACTTTCCTTACTGCTGCACCTTAACTGACTTCTCTAAATTATTTTTATCTCTACACTTTTTATTCTTTATGAATCTTTTCTTCATTAATGACTAAATTTTAAAAATGCAGTTATGTTAATAATAAAATATTTACCTTCTTTAAAAGTCAACGTTTCAATTTTCAAAGTAAAAAGTATTTTTTTGTTTTATCGAAATAGAATTTCTCTGTGAAAATTAGATTAAATATATGTTGATTAAAAAATGTATTTTCGTTTCATTTGTTTAGAATTGTCATTTTTTAAAATTCGAAAAGTACCTTCAAATTAGTCTTGAAGAGGAGTGTTGCTTCTGTAGCAAAATCCAATTTATTTAAACTGGGCTTTTTCGCCGCAGTTTATAGTAGTTCGACTAATAAAAAAAAAAGTAACATTTTTTGATGTGTGAAAAATAATATATGTTTATTTCATTGAAAATAATTTTAAATAATAAGCAATTTTATTTAGATTTTAGTCTGCTTTAAATATGTAGGGCTTTTTATTTATGGATATATGTATCCATAATTATAGTAATATCTTGGTGCTATATTATTTTCTTTAAATATGAAAAACAAACTTATTAGGGGCAGCGTTTTAATTGTTTCTAGAAAACATTTCTGACATTAGTTTTACTAACTTACTTGTATTACGAGAAGTAATGCTCCTGAAATCGAATCGGGTCTTATCTTGATGAAGAGGTCAGAGGGTCAGCTTTTGGGGTCTGGTCACTCTGGGAGTTGAAAATCAACTGTTTTAAAAATGGTGTCTGGCTCGTATTTATAAGTTTTTGTCAGTGTCATTGTTTTTTTTAAGAAACACAGCGTTGGTATTATTATTTTAAATACGAATTATTACTGTGGAAAGTTATATTTTAAAACTTCGTGTAAAGAGATGTTGTTTTCACTTTTTCGTTCCGTTTTCGCATCCATTTTGAAAGTAGTGTTGTGGTATTATATTCATGGAAAGAGTTGTAGGACATATTTAGGAACTACAAAGTTTAAAATGGCGACTATGTGTATGTATAATGTTTCTGTTTATGAGTAATTATTTTATTTCATACTAAAATATGTTAAATTTATTGTATTTTTATTTTCGTTGCCTGTGTAAAATTTTCAACAGTTATGATTACATGAGTATTAATTTTTAATACTCTGGTATTAATGTTAATACTCAAGTATTTATTTTAATTAAATCGTTGCATTTCTTTAAATTAACGTTCAGTTTTTCTCAACATATTAAGACACTTCCCCACCCAAAACCCCTAGCTTCTCTGCATGCCGTGCCAGGTTTTATTTTACAAAAAATAAATATATATATATTTCTGCGTTGTAAAGGTATGCGTTGTAAATGATTTTGTTGTAATAGCACTTTACTATTATTAACACTATCTTGCATTGTAATAGTATTCGTTGTAAAAACATGCGTTGTAAAAGTATTTGCGTTGTAAAAAATGCGTTGTAAAGCCATGCGTTGTAATAGTATGCGTTGTAACGTCATACATCCCTAATGCGTTATTGCATCATCATTGCATCATCATTGATTTTTTGTGTGTCGTATGTATGCATCAAGCCTGAGGCAACCACTGGAAAACGCAGTAGTGTCCAGCGATAGCTGTTTGGGCATGCTCATACGTGAAGTGGGTAAAAAACCTTAGCTCATCCCAAGGAGAAGACTTTAATTCAAAAGTGGATGAGAAAAAATTGTTAAAAGCTGCAGTGTATATATGAGGATCGTGTTACTGAATCCGCTAGACATCCTTTAATCTTTCAGTCGACATGTTTCTGCCCCATTATGCCCAGACGGGTCTATGGGGCATTCATCAGGTCAAAAATTAGTACTTACACCATTTGTGAAGTAACTTACAGTGGGTCTTGTGTTCCACTTTTATCTGGGCGAGGATGTATTGTGCCTGTAATTTAGGAAACACAAACAAGTACACATACAACAAACAATAAACACATTTAAACGCTACATTTTAGCTGTGTTCGCGAAGTTAATATTTGGCCTCTTACATAACTGGGGTATACTTAAAAGTTTTGGACAATTCTGGCTACTTAAGAGATTTCACTGATAAGTTGTGGTGGTTCGACAGCGCTGTTCCTGATCTTTATAGAAAGCGCAACTGTCTCTTAATAGGAGAATGCATTAACAGCTTCATGGTAACCCTTACGCGATGGTATGTTTCCTACATATGGTTTACACAAGGCTTCTATGGTTCCGGTACTAGTTTGCATACTCTACTTCTTAAGTTGAATGCAAAAGGTGTATGTGACATGCATTAACTGCTTCATGGTGACCATTACGCGATGGTATATTTCCTATATATGGCTTATACAGGGCTCCTATAGTTTATATGGCTCCGGTACAAGTTTACAAACTCTACTTCGTATGGTGGATGCAAACGATGTATCTAACATACAGAGTGGTGTCATTCTTCGTGCTCTGAGTCGGATTATCCTGGCGGGTTCTCGGCTGATCCATAACAATCGTGTCGGACTAACCCGCTCGTAGCATAAGGCTTTCTTGTGCTGACTCTTCCCCCGGAAGTGCCGGTATCTTCCTGTTTGCTCCTCTTAAATGGCAGCTACTTCTTGGGGTCATAGTCACAAATAAGGGACTAACCGAGAAGAGTGTATTCCTTATCTCGGTAGTAAGGGTGTCGTTTTTCAATAAAACAAAATTCTTTCAATTCTGAATTAACATAGTTTGGGTTAAATAGTGTAATAAATACCTGCTTCGGGTCCCTAACCTTATGTAAGCAGACGATAACTATATTATGAAAGTCATGAGCATAAAAGAGGGACTTAACATGGGAATGAAAGAAATACTTCATTTTTCACGGTAAAGATATTTTTTGGATTAAAGACTAATATCTCTCTATGAGTATAGCAGGCATTAACAATTCTTATAGTTATTTCTGTGCCCCTAAGGTTCTGTAACACACCCAATAATGAGTGTTATGGAGCTGGAGTGTCACCAGATTCTGGTGCGATTTCATATTAAAGTTGGTGCCAGGGTACATCGTCATTGAGCCCTACTATATTCGTTTTCAGACGGTCCACCCATCTCTGTTCTTTTTCAAAAATAACTTTCTCTGCATTGTGAGTTTTGTTCTGTAGCATCTCTATTACTGTCCATCGCAGGTCTTCCGCTTTGTGCTGTTCGAGAAAATGAGTGCTCATTTTTGTCGTTGTTTTCTTTGTCTTGATATTACTCTTATTTTCCCGATCCTGATTTTTACTTTCCTACAAGTCATCCCAACATATTTCATGTTACAGGGGCATAAAATCATGTAGATGACATGAGTCGAATTACAATTTGTATGCTGTTGTTGTGTCAACACTAGGGTATCTGACAGATTCACTGTTTTTGTTACTGTAGTAAGTTTGCATACCAGGCAGGTTCCGCATGGGTAATGTCCTGTTATAGGGACCATACCTATATTTCGTGTGATCTCGTTCTTTTGTTTCGGTTGAGGTCTGGTGTGGACAAGCATATCCTTGATGATTATTCGCGAATCTGGGTTTTGGCCAATTCAATTTTCCTGACGTCAGAATTCTCCAATTTTTATTTACAAATTTCTTCACTTCATTTGACGCTGGACTGTAGGTTGTTACACACGTCACCTAGTCCTTCACTGGTTCTTTCAGTGTGGTTTCTAGTAAGCATTCCCTTGGTTGGTGCCTTTTTTTTTTTTGGCATCTTGGTATGGTTTTGATTGGATAGTCTCTTTTTGTAGTTTCGTACTCAGTTCTTTGGCTCGCTTGATGTAATTTTGTGTTTTACTACAATTCCTTTTTAGCCGAAAAAATTGGCTATTTTTTAGCCGTGGGCTTATAGTAAGGTTTCGTTTTGATCTGTCCATTTTCCACGAAGATCGTTATATCCAGGAAGTCTAGGCTTTGTTTGTTAGGTGTAAAGGTAAACTTGAGACTTTTGTCTCTGTTGTTTAACTATTCCATAAATATGTCCAGGTTTGTACTGCTGTCCTTCTAGAGAAATATCACGTCGTCAATGTAGAGCTTCCCAAAAGTTATTTTGGAAACGAACGGGTTGGTATCATTGAGGACATGTTTGGACTCTAATTCACTCACATACAGTCCTGCTACCAAAGGAGCAAACGCACTGCCCATGGAAGTACCATGGCTTTGTACAAAGAGGGGACCATTGTATTCAAAGAAGTTTTCTGTCAATGCCAATCGGCAACATTCTAATACAAAATGGCGTGGAGTTCAGTAGTTCCATTGTTCTGCGAAGAGGATGTTCTCCAATGTTTGTAGTGTCTCTTTTTGGGGGAGGCTGGTGTAGAGACTCTCCACATCAGCCCCACCAATAGCATTGAATCTTCATCAAATGGCATGCCTGTCAGTTGATTGAGTAAATCTCTGGTATCTTTTAAATATGTCAGCGTTTTTTGTACCAACGGTTTTAAGAATTGGTCTGCAAACTTGGACAATGGTTCGAGTACTGAACCTATTGCCGATACTATTGGGCGTCCAGGTGGAGGTGATCTATTTTTATGCGTTTTAGGGAGTGAATAAAAATAAGGTATTTTTGGTTCACGTGCAATCAAGAAATCTGCCTCATGTTTTGTTACCTACGCGTTGGTTTCTGCATCATTCACCATTATTTTTATGGTGTTTTGTAGTCTCGGAGTAGGGTCTGTGATGATCCTCTTGTAAAATTTCATGTCAGATAGAAGGGTGAGGCATTGTTGATTGTAGCCCTCTTTTTCCAGGATGACAATTTCCCCCCCCCCCCCCCACCCCCCCTTATCCGCTGGATTTATTAGGACTTTTTCATTCTTCTGAAGTTGGTCTAAAGCCTGTTGTTCCTTCTTTGTTATATTCTGGAACAGCTTCTTATTGCTGTTTCAATTCTCCAGCCTTTTTCATAATCGCCTGTTCAAATGTCTGGATTTCTACAGGTACCATACTATTAGGAGGATTAAATGTTGACTTTCTTCTCAAGTTGGTGTCACTCTCTTGGCTTGGGGGTTCATTTCCTCCAAAGTATGCTTTTAATTTTAATTTCCTGCAAAATTCTGCTAGCTCATATTTTAATTTGAAAGTGTCCAAAGTCGGCGTGGGGGAAGAATCCCAGTCCCTTATTCAAGACTTTGATCTGATCCTCAGTCAGGGTTATGTTTGTGAGCTTCACTATTAGTGATTCATTGTACTGGTCCCTGGTTTCTCCTTCTACATACTGCGTGTCATCATGTTGCGTTGTTGGTCTTGTCAAGTTATGTTTTTTCGTCGTCCTCTCTGTTGATTTTGGCCACTTCCTAAAAAAGGCTGCTGTTGTTGCATCCCTTCTGGCCCTGGCATCTGTTGTCCCATCATGGGTGGCATTGGCGGTATTCCCTGGTTGTAAGGGTTCATCCAGCCTTGATAGTGTTGCATGTAGGGTTGAAAAAAAGGAATCTGGTGACCGTTAAAATTTGGTCTATGCCATCTGTTCGCTCTTCATGGTTGTCGACTGCAATAGCTATTTTTTCCTCTTTTGGGTGTTTGATCATCACTACTCCAGTCCGAATTTTCGGACGAGTCCCATCCCAATGACTCATTATCAGACCCTGGTTCTGGTACTGTATATTCTTCTTTTGAGTAAGGATGCATTTTTTCATGGCTGAAGCGTTTTTGATCTTTTCCTAATTTTTGTAATTTATTTTGCATAATGAATTCTTTTGTTTCATTCCTTTCTTTATTTATTTCCTCTAGTCTTTTTTTGTAGACTGAGATATGTACTACTTTTTTCAGGTCCGCTTCGCTTGTCTGTATCTTCACGAGTAGTTCATCTGACAACCTCTTTGCGGTTTTGACAATCAATACCAAGTAAGGAGTAGTTTCTGTCATGTAACTCCAGTTCTGTAGTAGGGGTATCTCTGTCATAGTCATAATCTAGTGAATAGTCCCGCTCATGAGCGTGGACCCCGGAGCAATCAAAAATTATCTCTTAAGGTGTCTAAAAATGCAGTCCTGCACAGACACAAGAGAGAATTTAAAGACATATAATGCAGCCTATATCCACAGGCTACACTGTCCAGTACTTCAACTAGACATTCCACCAAAAACCACAAACAGCACAGCTTGCCTAGTTTTCCTCATAGGGAAAAACTCCCCCTTTTACCAAAAAACCTCTGGAATGATAGAGAGGAAGGGGAGGACAGATAAGCCCCATAGGCTGCCATTATGTGGCTCAAAAAGGGATACTGTGCCTTTAAGAAAACTTTCCAGAACTTTCTCAGTATCCCAGAATGCCCAGCAGGTCCCATTTACTTTCAGTTCTTTTTGAAGGTGTCTAGCGCTAGACATGTAGCATTCCGAACATGAACATCTTACTCCACCGGGGAGAAGGGCGGGCGCTTATGACTATAACAGAGATACCCCTAATACAGAACTGGAGTTACAGGACAGAAACTACTCCTTCTGTAGTAGGGGATCTCTGTGTATAGTCATAATCTAGTGAATAGAATGGCAAGCCCATCCCCACACCAAAGCGGCCGTGGAGAACGAGAAATAACACCACTAGTGTGCGAACAGATTTCGCAGCGAAGCCTGCCCAACATGAGCGTCTGCCCTGGCATCAGAATCCAGACAGTAATGCTTAGCAAAGGTATGGACTGACTTCCAAGTGGCCGCCCTGCAGATTTCTACAATGGGAACATGATATAACAAAGCAGTCGTGGCAGCTTTGCCCCTGTTGGAATGAGCCTTAGGTTTACCCCCTAAGGTCTTATTAGCCTTTTGATAACACAACTGTATACAGGACACGATCCACCTCGAAATGGATTATTTAGAGGTAGCAAGACCTGTCCTGACTGACCCATAATTGAAAAACAACTGGTCTGACCTACGAATATCATTGGTTTTATCCAGATAAAACTTCAACACCCTCCTGACATCCAGGGAATGTAGAGACCTTTCCGCTGGGGAGGAAGGATTCTGAAAAAACGTAGGTAAAGTTATGGCCTAGTTAACATGGAAATCAGAAATAACCTTAGGAAGAAATTTAGGGTGAGTACGCATAACAACCTTAGCAGTATGAAATACAGTATAAGGTTCTTGGCAACACAACGCCTGAATTTCACTCGCCCTGTGGGCCGATGTAATGGCCACGAGGAACACCGCCTTCCAGGAGAGGTGCTGCAACAAAGCCTTATGAATAGTTTCAAAAGGTTCCTTCATCAATCTGGACAGCACCACATTCAATTCCCATGAAGGCGAGGGAAGTCGTACGGGAGGAAACACTTTCTTCAAGCCTTCCAAAAAATCCTTGATCACAGGGATCTGTGAAGGACATTTCCTGTAGTCAGCGCAGCGAGATGAACCTTAATTGAATGAACATTAAGGCCAGACTGCGCCAAATGTAAAAGGTACGGAAGGATGACATCTTCCTTACATGTCGTTGGATCATAGTTCTTGGACTTGCACCAGATGCAAAATCTCTTCCACTTGTACGCATAAGAAGACCTAGTGGAAGGTCTCTTAGCTTCCTTCAGTATGTCCATACACTCTGCAGGGAGATTCAAATGGCCATATTGAACTATCTCAGGAGCCATGCCGCCAAACTCAAAGACGAGAGATTGGGGTGCACCATCTGCCCCTGAACTTCGTGAGCAGGTCCTGCCGGCACGGCAGCCGAATGTGAGGACGGAGAGACCGGTGAAGCAGGTCCGTGAACCACCACTGCCTGTGCCATTCCGGGGCAATCAGTATCATCCGCGCCCTGGACTGGGCCAGCTTGATGAGCACCGCCAGAATCAGGGGAATGGGTGGAAAAGCGTACATAAAGCTGTTCGACCAGTGGATCCATAACGCATTCCGAAGCGTTCCCTGTTGGTAGTACCTGGATGCGAAGTATCGGCATTTGCTGTTTTCGGCGGTGGCGAACAGATCCACGTCTGGAGTGCCCCACCTGGCGAAAACGTCTGAGTACTTCATCGTTGATGACCCATTCGTGGTTTTCCTGGATCAGTCTGCTCAGTGCGTCCGCCTTAACATTCTGCACACCTGGTAGATGAGTGGCCGTTATCGTCAGTCCTCTGGCAAGAAGCCAGGGCCAGATCGCCTGCGCCTCCTGCGACAGGGTGCGCAATCTCGAGCCCCCCTGCTTGTTGAGGTAATACATTGTGGTCGTATTGTCCATCTGTACAAGCAGAGAGTTGGTCTGGAAGGACGGATGAAAGGCCTTCAGTGCCAAGTGAACAGCTCTGAGTTCCAGGAAATTGATGTGATACGTGGACTCTGTCTGGGACCACGTTCCCTGAATCTGTAACTCCCCGGAATGCGCTCCCCAGCCGTGGAGAGAAGCATTTGTCACGATAGTCTGAGTGGGAATGTCCTTGTGGAAGGGAACCCCCTTGAGGAGATTCTCCACTGAACACCACCATTTCAGAGACTGTAGAGCATGCAGAGACAGTCATGTCTTGTCGTCCCAGTTTCCTCTCCTCTGGTCCCACTGATCCTTCAGACACTCCTGCAGCGGTCTCATGTGTAGCCGTGCATGTGGCGTGAGGAAGAGTCAAGAGGCCATCGACCCCAGTAGAGAAGACACTGTCCTCACTTTCGTAGATGGAGCGGTCATAAGAGCCAGAGCCTTCCGAAGGAGTGATAAACGTCTGTCCTCCGAAGGAGACACGCTTGCTGACAGCGTATTGATGGAGGCTCCCAAGTACTGTAGGCACTGGACCGGAGTTGGGACGGACTTGGCCATGTTGATGTGCAATCCCAGTTTGTTCAGGAGAACGGACGTCTTCTGGAAGTGCGCTTGAGCTCCCGAGAAGGAGGATGCCTTGATCAACCAATCGTCCAGGTACGGGTAGACAAACCCCTTTGTTCTTTCTCAGTTGTGCTGCTACCACTGCCATGCATTTGGAAAAGGTCCTGGGCGCAGACTTTAGCCCGAACGGTAACACTGTGTATTGATAGTGATTGGCGCCGACTTGGAATCGCAGGAACGTCCGGTGTTTCTGTGCAAAGGGCACGTGGAAGTATGCATCCTGTAGGTCTATCGCGCAAAGCCAGTCTCCCCTTTGCAGTTGAGGGTAAATCTGGTGCAAAGACAGCATACAAATATTTTCTCTGCGAATCCACTTGTTTGCTTGCTGCAAATCCAGAATAGGCCTGAACTTGTTCTTGTCCTTTTTCCGGACCAGAAAGAATTGTGAGTAAAGACATTTTCCCCTTTGAGACAGAGGAACGTCTTCTATCGCCCTTTTTCTTAACAGGTAATCGGCCTCTGCCTGGAGCTCGCGCAGCTGAAACTGCAAGCGAACCAGTGGAATTGCTGGAGGCGGGCTGGTGAACCGAAGACTGTATCCATTGCAAACAATATTCAGCACCCACTTGTCCTGAGTAATTTTTCTCCACTCTGCCAGAAAATATTGAACGCTTCCCCCCACTGGAGTGGGTAACAGATGACGGGGAAGTAATCGCTTAGGGCCTAGACCCGGCCGGGCTTTTGTTTGCGGTGGTAGACTGCCGGCCACCCCTGCCCCTCTAACTTTCTGAAAGGGCTTCCTCTGGAACTGCTGCTGCTGCTGCTGGTTCTGTCCAGACTGTTGACCTCGCCCTCTGCCCTGCGCCCCGTACCGTCTCTGGAACGGGCGGTAGTTCTTCTTCTGGTCCTTGGGCTTCTCCAAGCCCACCGCCGTCAGAGTCTCAGCCTCTGCCTTCATTAGGGCCATCTCATCGTCGGCGTGTTTCCCGAATAGGGTCTCGCCCGAGAAGGGCAGGTTTGCCACCCTCTGCTGAGCTTCAGGCTTCAGTGATGTCAATCTGAATCAAGCATGGCGCCTCTGATTAACTCCATGGCAGTACCCGTGGGCTGCCAAGAGTGAAGGGTCCGCAGCTGCGCTAATCAGCTGGTTCGACACCAGCAATCCCTCATTTAGGATTTCCAGAAAATCCTCCTTCTTCTCCCAGCGGAGGAGGTCGGCGAACTGTTGGAGGGACTCCCACAGCGCCCGATCATAGTGCCCCAACAGCGCAGACGCACTGGCAGCCTTCATGGAGGTAGCGGCCGTCCCGCATACCTTCCTGCCTGCTGAGTCCAACCAGCGACTCTCCTTGTCCAAAGGCACACATAAGGATGGGGTGGTGGCGTGTTGCTTCCTCGCCGCCGTCACAATGACGGAATCCGGAACTGGGTCCACGCGGAGGAAAGCCGGATCCGCATCAGGAGCTTTATATTTCTTTTGCAGCCTGGAGGGGGCTGCCTTCGTCACCGCCGGAGTGAGGAAGAGCTCCATTGCGGGTTCCACTAATACAGGCACTAAGGGCAACAGAGGCCTAAATAGGTGTTTCATGTGGAGAGTCTCAAATATGACGGAGGTCATAGGCGTGGGCACAGTCAGTTAGATGCCCAGCTTGCTCGCACCCCTCAACAAGACTTCCTGAAAGGAGACCACGTTGTCCACAGAGGATACCCTCGTCTGAGGGGAGTCTGCCAGAGTAGGTGAATAGTTCCCTGCGCTGGACGAATCCGTGGTATACCTAGATCGACCCCTTCTAACGGGTCGTCTGGATCTCGTTGATGAACGACGGCGACTCCTGGATCTGCCTCTCTGTCCGGAGCGAGATCTAGATCTTCTAGGCTTAGGGCGTTCCGCGGGTGCCAGCGGCGGAGCCTGTGGTGGTGGCCTGACCGGGGACCTCGGCGGAGGAGCCCCCTTAGGCGATGTAGGGAGGGTCAGTGAGACCGACCCCGGTGACTCCCTCACCTTCTTCCTTGGTGTAGGCGATCGAGAGGCAGCACCCCCTGTCGGTGACCGACGTCGCCGTCGTGTCCCAGAGGATCTGGAAGGACTCCTGGCTCTAGAACGCCTCCTGGAGGATGATCTCTACCTCTTCGGCACCGAGCGCCTCTTCGGCGTCGAAGAACGCCTCTGCGGCGTCGAAGAATGCCTCCTCGACGCCGATGAATGTCGTTTCGACGTCAACGACCTATGCCTCGACGACAGGCTTCGCCGCCTCAACGTTGATGATCTGTGTCTTGACGTCGAATGCGATCTCCTTCTCGAAGCCGAACGTAGAGTCGACGTTGAGAGCGAACGGCGGTTTCGCCTGGACAGCGAGCGCCGACGCCGTCTGGAATCCTCACGACGTCGAAGTGTCAACGACGACGTCGAAGATGACGACGACGATGACGATAATGTCTTCGCCGACGACCTCGACGGCGGTCTTGTCAGTTTTCTCGTTGCCAAACGTCGATGTCGCCTCGACCCAGAGCCCTGGGGAGACGGGGAACAGTACGCCGCCATGCCTCTCGACGTCGTCGTCGATGCCATCGACGTAGAACGGCGACGCTTTTTGGCCTTCTTGATGCTGGGGAGCCCCCCAGAGGCCTCAACATGGGCAGAGGAAGCAGATCCAACATTCCCAGACCCACCTGGACTCTGCAGCCTTCTTTCTTCCAGTCCTTGGAGCCCGATCTTCTTTCTGTCTCTCAGGGTCCTGGAGGAGAAGGTCTGGCAAATCTCACACTTCTCAGGCAGATGTGTAGAAGGGAGGTACAGGATACACACAGGGTGTGGGTCCGACTTGGCCTTCTTCCTCGAGCACTCAGGGCATTTATCAAACAATGCTGGCATTTTGACAAAAAAGGAAGTGCTCAGAATACTAGAGAAGGAAGAGGGCACCAAAACACTTCGAGTGTAAACACTCACACACTTTAAAAGTGCAAAATTCTTACAATAAACGCAAAAAAGGGAGAGCTCAATGCTCCAGGGTCCTGCTAGCAGGAGACGGAAAAAAGAACTGAAAGTAAATGGGACCTGCTAGGCATTCTGGGATACTGAGAAAGTTCTGGAAAGTTTTCTTAAAGGCACAGTATCCCATTTTTGAGCCACATAATGGCAGCCTGTGGGGCTTGTCTGTCCTCCCCTTCCTCTCTATCATTCCAGAGGCTTTTTGGTAAAAAGGGGAGTTTTTCTCTATGAGGAAAACTAGGCAAGCTGTGCTGTTTGTGGTTTTTGTGGTATGTCTAGTTGAAGTACTGGACAGTGTAGCCTGTGGATATAGGCTGCATTATATGTCTTTAAATTCTCTCTTAAGTGTCTATGAAGGACTGCATTTTTAGACACCGTGACAGATTATTTTTGATTGCTCCGGGGTCCACGCTCATGAACGGGACTATTCACTAGATTATGACTATATACACAGAGATCCCCTACTACAGAATCTAGTGTACACTTCCAAGATATAGATGACCAATCGCTTCTGAATACTAAGTCATGTAGAAAGATTTGTGGAGCATTGTGTACCCTTAAACCTCTTGGTGCTGTTTTTGATCTTAAATATTCGGTCATTATTATTCCATGAATGGCTTTTCTTATCTGCTCTCTTTTTGTTTCCGTCAGGACATCCCAATCGTCCGTTTGCGCCAGGGTTTGTGTCAGCTCTGAATTCTGCAACAGTGGTTGTGCAGATAGAATTTCATTGATGTAACTCTCAGTGTAGCTTAAACCAAAATTGTCCTCCATGTTCAGTATCCCAGTGAAACTTTGTTATAAACCTTAGTTTGTCCAGAAAATCATGGGCAACCAAGAGGATTTATTAAAAAGTAAACTCCCGCAGCTGTGCGCTGCTTAATATTAGTCGAAATTTCCAGGTAGGGAGGAGGAAATCTATTTGTCCATTCAGCTTCCTTGTATAAATACTTAATAATCAAAGAAAAGGGGGGGAATGGACAACTTGTAACTGCGTTACCAAGGTTCTCTATCTCTCTCAATAAAAAACCCTCATACACGCATTTAGAATCAATGGCGGTATATCTTGGTTCTCCGCCTACACTAATGCGTTATTGCATCATCCTTGGGTTTTTGTGTGTCGTATGCATGCCTCAAGCCTGAGGCAACCACTGGAAAACGCAGTAGTGTCCAGGGACAGTGGTTAGGCCATACTCATACGTGAAGTGGGTAAAAAACCTTCGCTCATCCCAAGGAGAAGACTTTAATTCAAAAGTGGATGAGAAAAAAATTGTTAAAAGCTGTAGTGTATATATGGGGATCGTGTTACTGAATCCGCTTACATCCATTAATCTTTCTTTCAACATGTTTCTGCCCCATTATGCCCAGCCGGGTCTATGGGGCATTCATCAGGACAAAAATCAGTACTTACACTATTTGTGAAGTAACTTACAGTGGGTCTTGAGTTCCACTTTTATCTGGGCGAGGATGTATTGTGCCTGTAATTTAGGAAACACAAACAACAAGTACGCATACAACAATAAACACATTTAAACGCTACATTTTAGCTGTGTTCGCGAGGTTAATATTTGGCCTCTTACATAACTGGGGTATACTTAAAAGTTTTGGACAATTCTGGTTACTTAAGAGATTTCACTGATAAGTTGTGGTGGTTTGACAGCGCTGTTCCTGATCTTTATAGAAAGCGCAACTGTCTCTTAATAGGAGAATGCATTAACAGCTTCATGGTAACCATTACGCGATGGTATGTTTCCTACATATGGTTTATACAGGCTTCTATGGTTCTGGTACTAGTTTGCATACTCTACTTCGTAAGGTGAATGCAAAAGGTGTATGTGACATGCATTAACTGCTTCATGGTGACCATTACGCGATGGTATATTACCTAAATATGGCTTATACAGGGCTCCTATAGTTTATATGGCTCCGGTACAAGTTTACATACTCTACTTCGTATGGTGGGTGCAAACGATGTATCTAACATACAGAGTGGTGTCATTCTTCGTGCTCTGAGGTGGATTATCCTGACGGGTTCTCGTCTGTTAATATCGTAATACCTCTTGTGCCCATAAAGTTTGCTTTAGCGGGGGAGCGGAATATTATTCCGGAGCTGTTAAAAGGAGACGCATTTGTTAGTTCTTGTTACTCACGTGTCCCCTGCTATTTCGGCTGATCCATAACAATCGTGTCGGTCTTACCCGCTCGTAGCATAAGGCTTTCTTGTGCTGACTCTGCCCCCGGAAGTGGCGGTATCGTCCTGTTTACTCCTCTTAAATGGCGGCTACTTCTTGGGGTCATAGTCACAAAGAAGGGACTAACTAAGAAGAGTGTATTCCTTATCTCGGTAGTAAGGGTGTCGTTTTTCAATGAAACAACATTCTTTCAATTCTGAATTAACATAGTTTGGGTTAAATAGTGTAATAAATACCTGATTCGTGTCCCTAACCTATGGTTAGGGACCCAAATCAGGTATTTATTACCATGGGGAGCAGGGTCAAGACTGATTTGCATATGGCTGGGTCTAAACTGGGGTGACGTGGTGAGCAAATTTACAATGGATTGAACCCAGATCTGTGACTGGGGTTGAGTGTTTGAAAAGTTTCAACACTGCGTCCATCATTTTATTTTGTTATGTTGCTATTTTAAACTGCCATTCCTAGCTGGAAAAATAAACCTTTTGCATTTGATTAGAGTTTTGTCATTTTGGTCTTGTTTTATTTATTACATTCTACTCTATTGTTCTAATTTTGTGTGGGATTTTCCTTGTGTTGTGTTTTCACTTTATTACTGTATGAAGTTCTGCATAAACACCTTACACATTGCCTCTAAGTTAAACCAGACTACTCTGTGACAAGCTATCTGAGGGCTGAGCACAGGTTAATTTGGCGTTTGCTTGTGACTTTGCCATGACAAGAATTGTGATTGCTGCTTGAGCAGTGTTTCATCCCCCTCTCAACCAGTAACTCAATTCCTTACAAGAATGATAAAAAATTCATCAGCATGTGATATATTAAATAATGTGGCTTTTTCTTTAAATGCAGACAATCATGATGAAATATATTGTTTTCACCATTTTTGCTATCACCACATTTATAGAAACAGCAGTCTCCAGAAATCTATAATATTACACAATGGGAACCCTGTTAAGTTCCACCCATAATTAGTCATTCAGATTTCCAATAGAGATTCCTTTATTTCAACCGTGCCAAAAAGTCAGACTAATCGGCATTCGACTATACACTAAAAACAGAGAAACCTCAAAAGAACCCGATTACCAAACTAATATATTACAAGGAATTTGTTGAAAATCTTGCTATAGGAGGCTATGACTATTCGAAAAAGAAAATTAATTAATAAAGCATTCAGGGAAGAAAATGGCAATCCCATGGTACATAAACTTTATTTAGAGCATGCATAATACCTGAAGGAATAATTTTCGGAAACAAACAGTTCAGCAGACAACTTGTCTTAGATTCTGAACTACTAGAGATTTAAAAACACCCTCAGTTCTAAGCATTAATTCAACAATATTTCCAAGGCAATGGAATTGATATATTTAAAACACTATTGTAAATCAAATGAATCGTTCATATAATTTAACTGTGCTACACCCTGATGGGATAGCCCTATGGCAAATTGACACCAATGTATGCATGCATTGATTTCTTTCAAGAACTCCTGGTCCTTTAGCTAAATCCCCAGTTTCCAGGTATAACAAATATACTATTTTAACTGTTACTACACCCTGCGTGGATAAGCTGTATCAACATTGACTAGCACATTCCAGCTATGATGAAGCATCTGTCCACAATTTGGGAAGATTTAGGCCCCCATTTGGATGGCGGGCGGACTTTGCCCGCCCGCCATCCCCGTGCAAAACGGGACCGCCCGCCATAGGAGCGGCGGTCCCGACTTGGCGTTTAGGATGCGCCCGACACACTGGCGGGCACATCCTGTATTTTTACCATTGCGGCGGGCGGTGCTGATAGCGCCGCCCGCCGCAATGGTAAAAATGCACGTTATGCATTTCAAAGCACAACATGACAGGCACAGCGCAGTGCCTGCCATGTTGCACTTTGAAATGCGGGGGGTACCATAGGTACCCCCATGTGCATCCCCCACCCCCCTGCAACGGGCCCCCACAGGGATTCTCCACATGCCTTTCCGTGGTGGCATTGCCGCCATGGAAAGGCATTCAAATTTGCCCATCATAATACCGCTGGCGGTGTCTGATAGACACCGCTACCATATTATACCTTTTCCGCCCCGGGGCGGAAAAGCGGCGGACGGTCTTACCATCCGCCGCAGTCCCCCCCGCCATCCTAATATGGAGGGGGGTCCTTAGAGCAAGGATGGCGGGCGGATCGCCCGCACCAGGCCGGCGGTGGCAATAGCCAGCCTGGCGAGGGCGATCCGCCCTCCATCCTAATGGGCCCCATAGATTTTTTTTTTTATAAATCTTTTTATTATTTTAAAAAACAAGGAAAAAGAATAGACATATCCGGTGCCATACATTCATACATAATAATCGGGTGGACAGGTACAATGACAGGATAGACGTGGAACAACAGAAGAATCGCAGAGACGCCTGCGCTAGTGAGTACGAAGCAGGATTTGCAGCATTACAATCAACAAACAACTAAGCGCAGGCCCTCAGAGTCCGCCCACCCATGAAATCAGAATAGTAGAAGAAGCATGGCTATTTCACCAATATTACTAATAAGGGAGAGACTAAGGAAAAGAGTGAGGGAACAAAAAAAAACATAAGAACAAAAAACAGAAATAAAACAATAAACCCATCCCCCCACCCTGCACCCCTGCATATGGCTATCGCCTAACCTAAATAGCGGTGTGCCTGTCGCCCTAACTAAGTTCTAAAAGTAGAAAAGAGAAAAAATGGGGGAGGGCATTTCCGTATGGGCTCCCGGTCCCCTCCCCCCCCCCCCCCCCCGCCAGAGACAAGCACCCCCTATGATGAATATACAACTTTATCTGAGATCACAGAGAAAGTAAATTAGGGGTAGCTGTGATACACCGCCCTGCCTCCCGTGAGTCCAACAGTTACAAATCCCACATCCATTAAGCCCATAGTACCAACTCAGGTCAATCGATCTCAGCCCTGGCCCTTCCGAACCATCATGCGAACCCCTCCCGGTAGGACCACTATGTCTACAAGAGAATCAAAGTGCAAAAAGAGTCCAAAAAAATTCAGTCCAAAACAAATCAAAATCAGTAAGTACTCAAGAACCCCATCCGCAGAAAAACGCTCCCTCATGGACGGATAGTCCCAATGTTGTTTTCTCCACAATCGTATAGTCACCAAAGAGGGAAAGGATGAAACTGAAGTCCAAGAACAATCACCAACAGGAGTCTCCGGGAAGGGAACGGCAATCGATTCTCCCAAAGTTAGCAATGATGGTAGGCATAGCAATACGTTCGAAACACCGGGTTCATGATTCTCCAGAGTACTGACCAAGGGCTTCGGCGCCTCTTGTCGCACGGGGTCCTCGTCCAGAATCAAAATGGTCGTCATGTGAATCGTAGCTGGTTGCAGTTCCTGCAGTGGAGCAGGGTCCGGTTCCACACACCCCGTCTCAAATAGACCTGAAATCATTTTGTGAACCTGGGCATCCATATGTGAATGAAATGTCCCGATGGCTGCCAATACTGTCTTCAACGACGGCTCACGCTCCGTCCGGTCCATTTCTCCTCGCTCAGTACCGACCATATTCACTTCCCCCAGAGAGCCCGGTTTCTACGGGGGAACAGACAGGAGCAGAACGGACGGCGTCGGAGGGCGACTGATCGGTTTCTGCGGCAGCAATCTGCACTCCGGTGCCGCGAGCGAAGACCCCGACCCACCGAACCCCGGTGGTGGCAAACCGGGTCCGCTGGACAGAGACCTCCACCCATAGCCACTGTCGTGCCACGTCACTCCTCCCTCGATGTTAGTCAATCAGAATAACCGCCGTCAAATTCGGGCAAAATAGACCTCCACTGCGATAGACTGGACCCTGCTTCATTCTCACGGCTAATGTTGTTCAACTGCAACCCGGCTGGGTCAAAACTCGAGGCCCCGGCTCTCCTGCTGGACTAGGCCGCAAACTTCAACTCGACGCAACTCCGTCTAGCAAGCCGATTACGTTTTCGGGATTGCACCATCGGAGTGTGCATCAGTTCATCTATACGGAGGTCGGGCGTAAAATCAGGATTATCGACAGGATCATCTGGCAGGATACGGAGGTCGGCAGAGCCGGGAGCCTAAGCAGCCATTTTGTTTGGTAGCGTAGCTCCTCCTCCGGCCCCATAGATTTTAATGATTTTTTCCTGGGACTACATCCCATTAAAATTAAGCACTACATATTTGCAATAGGTTATGTCATTTATGATGAAATGAAGAAATAGAGAAAGCAGCTGCTGAAAGAAATTGAGATGTAGATCGATAAATTATACAAAATACTTTCAAAATGATCGACAATCGCATGTAAACACTCTTGAAATAAGTTTACACTATAAGCACTATGATGTCATCAGCCCATGACGTTTTAAAGGAAGACTCAGGTCTTTTGAAACATGGACAGGTTCAGTGGAACTCTATTGCACAGCTGAACTAGGCAATACAAACAAATTCTGGCAAACTGCATTGGCAGCTCATACATGAATGTACTTTTTAACCTTATAACCTGACTATAACATAATGAACCATGACTAAAAAAGAAGCCATGTACAACCTATTAAGCAAAGAGAAAATCGAAAATATCCCATTTTGAACATCAGGAGACCCACAAATTACATGGCTAATACATTGAGTGATGTTCCTTCCTATTACCACCTTTCACTTTTACGAGTGTCAAAAATATGAGTCCTTGGGTTGGTATTAGAAAAAATGCACAACACTTTCCTTCATAATGCTTGGGAGTTTTCCATTCAAATTCCACAGTTTCATCGACACAATTATGAATTCATAAGCCAGCTGGATGTTCCAGCGCTCTAGATCACTGGCCCTTTTGCAATTCCATCACCCTTCTTTGAGCCTGTAACTCTTTGAAGCCAGGTATAAACTGCAAATTATTGGCTACACCTGTTCCATTCATCCCCGTCTATCACACACTCTTGAAAAACAACTCTTATTTAATAATAACAAACTAAACATGCTGTGGATTGGCCAGTATGCACCCCTATTTGTTAACTGTACCCGAAACCATAAAGTGTTGTGGAATTAACATTGTATTCTAAGGGTGTTTGAAAATGTTCCTTGGCCAAAAACAGATAAAGATAATATCAGCTTCGATAAGTTAAACAAACAGGTTGCACTATTAATGCGGAAAGGGGTCCTCTTACCCTCAGCTGTGGAAACCTTAGACTTACAAACAAACCACTCAGTCTCAGATCAAAATACGCCTGCACACCCAGTTTCCAGCTCACTTTGCAAATTCTGTGCATATCTTCTTGTATTCATTGAACACCACTAGCATAGTGTACTTATTCAACAGAATTGAATCTGACTTGTTAACTAATTATAATGCTGTTTTTTGAGTTAATTTTTTCATACACAGTTCTCAAGTCTACTTGGTGGACTTCCAACAACTGTTCTGTTTATTAGCTGTGGCATTCTCATCGTTCTTCTAGTTAAGAACTGAAAGTCAGTTTCAACCAACAAAATGAACATTGACTATCCTACTGAAAAGCAGTCCTGTAAAAACTTGCCATTCTAAGTTGAATTTGAACGGCTGACCGCCCTGAATAAGCACTGGAGTCTATCGTTCAGAACACTAGATGCCTCTCAAGTGAGATTATTCTTCAGCGGCATGAACTGCTTATAGGAAACAATCCTGGAAGTTCCAATGGGAATGCCTCCAAAGGCATCAATCAACATGTAATCACTGCCCGAAGACATAAGTAACACGAAGCCTATTGTCAAACACTCCAATTTGTCAATATTGAAATATGTTTAATGTGATAGCCATCTATCTTTCCAATATTCAAGTCAACAACAACTTCAACACCTTAAGTTCCTGTTTTAACCAGAATTGAGCCAAAAGAAATTTTACCATCTTTAAGTACCCTGGATCTGCAGGATCTGTTCCAATGCATATGCCCATCTCCTTTATATTGTGGAAATTGCAGGACCTCATCATTGATTAGGAGGAAATTAACATGACTCAGCATAAAAGACAAAAAGACTGTTCCTGCTTTGTCAAAAGAAAATGGAGCAGAGTGTGCCTTAAGACAGTTTATACCTTTTTTTCTTTTTATCTTTTGCACCCAGCGACACCTAGTAAAGTGATTTGCCTAGTTTGTATCTTTAATTTATCAATGTGCATATAAAATGTTATGCTTTGCACTAGTTTTACACATAATTGTATATGGTTTTATGTGTTGTTATATAATGTTAAAAGTGTTTTAAATGCATCTATTTCAATTAACATTCCGGGGAAATGTTATACACTGTGGCAGTCCCCATTCAAGTTCTTCTATTTTAATAGATTTGCATTATTAGGCTGTTGTCAGACTTTCTTATCTCTTTCATCGAAAGTGTGAAGTTTTCAAGACCTGCATAAAAATGTTCATATTTTGTCTGCCATTTTCATGTCCCCTTACTGTCCAACCTGACAAAGTCTCATGTCCCTGTACAATCTAAGTTGCCTTTATTGTTTTTCGTTATAGGTGTATATAATTAATATGATCATCATGATTGTCTAGTCTTGTTGGTGCTTCAGTGTATGCAAGTTCTGTATTTGTTTACATAATGTAAGATAAAAGTGGTGATCAGATACTATAATAACCCATGTGTTGGATCAGAGTTAGAGAGATGGATTTTGTGCCCAGACTATCACGTCGGAAATCACACTGATTTGCAACACCACCCACCTCCATCAGAGGCGACATAGGGGACAGTTAGAAGAAGTGGCCTTCAGCCTTTTGCTGTTTATTCTTCAGTCCCAAACAAGCTGTGATAGGAAATAGTGGACTTGCTATTTCATAACCAAAACCCAGGTATGCTGTGCGATCCATTTTGAGAACCTCAAATACAGGTTTGCTGTTTACTGCTTTAGCTGAAGTTAATTTAGTGCTTGGAATTAGCACGAGTGTGTTAGTATATTAAGAACTCAATAATGATATTGGAAACGTTCTTGCTGTTTTTGCTGACTAGGAAGTCCTTAGTTGCTGTCCTTTGTATATTCTGTGTGGTTAGCATTCATACTTTATGCACCGGGTTAGGATTTTAGAAAAACATTTTGAAATACATGTCCCATTTCTTAGTGTTGTTTTCAGTGTGTTCTTTATTTATGAAAAGGATTTGGAGTTCCACTGTGTCCTTGAACTTAATCAATCAAGTAGTATTTGTATAACATGGCTAATCACCACAGGGAGTTGAGGGGGTGGGGGTATTCAGGCACTGTACTGCAGGTATCAGTTGAAATGCAAGGTTTTGAGTCCATGAAGTGGTTCAGTGAGTGTGAAGTACAGAGGTGGAGGGTGTTCCAGGCTTGCAGTGAGGTAGGAGAAAGAGCATCCTCTGGACTTGCTGTGGCAGATACGTAGTGTCTGAACGAGAGCAAGGTGTGCAGAACAGATGTTTTTGGTAAGCTGGTGGAAGCTCAGTTGGTGTTTAATGTAGTACAGTGTTTGGTTGTGGAGGGCTTTGTAGAGGTGGCTGAGGAGCTTGAAATGGCATCTCTTCTGTACGGGGACACAGTTGAGGTCTTTCAGGTGTTGGGTGATGTGTGTCCTCTTGGGGAGGTTGAGTATCAGTTTAGCTGCTGTGTTCTGAATTTTCTGGAGTCTTTGCATGAGTTTGTGGTGATTCCAGTATAGAGACACACAATTGTTGGACGGAATGCACAACAAATCAAAACATTCATCCCAAGTCAAGAGATCAGGATTAAATCCATCATTCTTTTCAACACCATGCCATCCCAGTTTAGACCTGGCCAGATGCAAATCAGCCTTAACCCTGTGCCTCATGGGAACAGTCCAGCCCCAACTGCTAAGCCAGGTCCTCCCTGGACCGGAAACAAGCATCCTAGGACCGGTTTCGGTGTTTCACCCCTCTTCAGCCAGGAAAGCTTGATTCCAGTGGCACAGTGAGCCCAGGACCCACGGCTGGGCATAACTGGTGCACTTAGGATGAGAAAGCAAAAGACACACAATTGATGGACGGAATGCAGAACAAATCAAACCATTCACCCCCAGTCAAGAGATCTGGGTTAAATCCATAATTCCTTTGCTCTTTTGCATAGAGAGTATTGCCCTAGTTGAGCCGGTTGATGATTAGGGCCTGCGTCACAATACAGTTTTCCTTATGCTGATGGGGAGCCATCTGAAGATTTACTAGAGCATGCTGATAGTGTGGTAGCAGACTGGGGCGGGGGCGTTGACCTGATGTTTCATGGAGAGTTTGCTGCCAATTATGATGCCAAGATTGCGGACGTGGTCTTTTGGTGTTGGGGTAGGTCCTAGCTCCACTGGCCACCAGGAGTCGTTCCACAGTGTGGTGTGTCTACCGGAGACCAGAACTTCCATTTTGTCTGTGTTGAGTTTAAGGCAGTTGTCTTTCATCCATGTTATGACAGTCTTCATGCAGTTGTGAAAGTTGGTCTTTGTCAAGGTGGGGTTTGCTGTGAGTGAGAGAATGAGCGGAGTGTTGTCTGCATAGGAGATGATGTTGATGTGAGATTAGATGATGTCTGTGTGTGATGTCATGTGGATGTTGAGGAGGGCAGGGCTAAGGGATGAGCCTCGAGGTACTTAGCAGAGGTATTCAGGCAAAATATCCAGTTGGAAATGTCGACTTACACAAATGTCGAGTTATAGATATCGTGACAGAAATATTGACAGCAAGAATATTGTGGTCAAGAATACAGATTTTAGGGTAAGAAATATTGTTTTTAAAAATAAAGAAGACATTATTATCATTTGCAAAAATATGGTTGTTTAAATATCGATTTTTTAATTAGTGTTATGTATTTTAGTTTATATTTTAAATGTATGTGATGTATTTTTTGTATGAGTATTGTTTATATTGTTTAATATATGTGTTACATTTTTAGCAGTTATCAATTTTATTTTCATTTAATCTTGCACTTTTTAGTTACATAGCGGGTTGTGGGTTTATAGGGGAATAGGGTAGAAAGTAATTTAATTATAATAAATAACGATTCTTTTTTATTTATTAATATTTATTTAATTGGGATTTTATAGTGTTAATTGTGGTGTTGAGTACCTGTTCCAGAACTTCAAGCTTCCGCAGGAGTCAATGTTTATTTCCGCAATTCCCAAACTCCGATACCTAGGTCATATAGATCCTGGCAGCAAAGAGGGGTGGGGGATTGGGAGGAAAAGAGAAACTTCATGAAAACAATGGGAGGAGTATCCCCCTACGTAGAGTTTTGAAAAAACTTTCGGAGGGTGAACTTCTTGGCAAAAAGGAAAAATTCGAGCAGAGGAGGATAGCAGTAGGTTAATGGCCGTCACCTTCTTCCGCAAACTATTATGTTATGTCGGTTTGAAGAGCCTACCCCCTGCCCGTTGAAGTACTTTAGAGGCTAGAAACAAGTCTCTTTTTCTTTTAACCTTTTTTGGCGGCTCTCATTATCTTGATTGAGCACATCAACCACTGGCTATTCTTCCAGTAGGTGCGCAGGGGATCAGGGTAGGGTGCGACTTTTAGGGGGCCCACACCTCCCGTCCACCTGTTTTTTGGTCCTGAAGAATACCGGGCAGTTGCCCATTTGGTAGAAACATGTTGACCAAGCTACACAGACACATATAGAGATACACTGGTCGTAACTCACCTACCAGTATCTCGCCACCGATATTTTTAACATTGTTCTGTTACTTTAAAATAAAATTATGTTTTAAGTTAAACCAGGACAATTTTTAACACACTTTTTTGCACTTACAGTCACAACCCGCTCCACTGTAACACAGGTGTCGAAGCACATCCTGGTGACGCTAGGTCACCAGGGTGGACCCCGATGATGAAGCAAGTCACCACTAGGTTGGTGAGTGAGGGGTTTTAAAACAAAAGGTTGAATTTTTCCTTTTTGCCAAGAAGTTCACCCTCCGAAAGTTTTTTCAAAACTCTACGTAGGGGATACTCCTCCCATTGTTTTCATGAATATTCCTTTCAGGGGAATAGGAGTTATCTCTTTTTCACTTCTTAGTGAAAATATCCCTTGCTCTCTCTTTTGATCTCAAAAGGAAAAGAGAAACGCCACGTCTTCTTCCTACTGGACTGGACTGCAGCTATTCTTGCGTATTCTTCCTGTAAAAAGAACAACTATAGCAATTTCTACAATTACAATGTTAGTCTAATTTCTTAATCCCAACAATGAATATTTACCTGTCCTAGCTTGGTGGCTAACAGTTTTCTTGGTATGTTTTCTAACAAGGTATCTGCTACAATGATATTCTTCTGGTGTTGTAGTAACTACAGGGATGCAGATAACAAGATTTAGGGTGATGCAATTAGTCTTACTATCTCTCTATTAATCTAAGACTTATTACCTTAGAGGGACCTTGTGTAATTGTTTTATTATTTCCTTTTTTAGTTTTGTAGGTATTGAGACCAGCACTGAAGCAAAACTCCATGAAAATCCACTCAAAATAAGGAAGGACTTCTTTAAAGTTGGTAAGTATGTATGTATGTATGTATGTAAATATATATATATATATATATATATATATATATATATATATATATATATATATATATATATATATATATATGCCACGAACACCTTCTCAACAGAAAGTCAGAAGCCACTGTAGGGGAATGCAATGGAGTCTCTTTATTGAGGCTGAAACAGATGAGCATGGGCGTATGCATTTCGGCCGTGTGGCCTCTTCAGCGCCCCAGGTGTACCAAGTGAGATTTCCCGCCCAACAGTTCTGCTCCCATTCAAATAGTTCTGGTTGGCTCCACCCCCAAGCGGAGATCTGTGTCACCTGCTTCGATGCAAACGGGTGAAGCAAACTACATGTCCCAGCATGCAGTGGTTCTTGCCAGGATTTGTCGCTAAAGTGCGTATGGGGCAGAGTCTGCAGACAGTTATCACCCGGTGTCTCACACTGTCTTTGCACAATATTGAAGCTCCTCGCGTCCCCACCTGCACAACCGCCACACACAGGTAAACTTCCATGGGGGAAAAAGGTGCGACAGTGCGCTTCTCCCAGTGCAAAGTTGCACCACTTCTGTTCCTCCTGGGTGTAGTGGCGAGCCTGGTCCTTCCGATACCTCGGATTGAAGAAAGTTCTGCCAAAACAGAACGGCGCCAGTGATGACCAGGTCAGTTTGCGTGCAGGGGCTTCTGTTGCACGTCACTGGCTGACCGTGCAGAATGATGCCACGAACACCTTCTCAACAGAAAGTCAGAAGCCACTGTAGGGGAATGCAATGGAGTCTCTTTATTGAGGCTGAAACAGATGAGCATGGGCGTATGCATTTCGGCCGTGTGGCCTCTTCAGCGCCCCAGGTGTACCAAGTGAGATTTCCCACCCAACAGTTCTGCTCCCATTCAAATAGTTCTGGTTGGCTCCACCCCCAAGCGGAGATCTGTGTCACCTGCTTCGATGCAAACGGGTGAAGCAAACTACATGTCCCAGCATGCAGTGGTTCTTGCCAGGATTTGTCGCTAAAGTGCGTATGGGGCAGAGTCTGCAGACAGTTATCACCCGGTGTCTCACTCTGTCTTTGCACAATATTGAAGCTCCTCGCGTCCCCACCTGCACAACCGCCACACACAGGTAAACTTCCATGGGGGAAAAAGGTGCGACAGTGCGCTTCTCCCAGTGCAAAGTTGCACCATTTCTGTTCCTCCTGGGTGTAGTGGCGAGCCTGGTCCTTCCGATACCTCGGATTGAAGAAAGTTCTGCCAAAACAGAACGGCGACAGTGATGACCAGGTCAGTTTGCGTGCAGGGGCTTCTGTTGCACGTCACTGGCTGACCGTGCAGAATTATGCCACAAACACCTTCTCAACAGAAAGTCAGAAGCCACTGTAGGGGAATGCAATGGAGTCTCTTTATTGAGGCTGAAACAGATGAGCATGGGCGTATGCATTTCGGCCGTGTGGCCTCTTCAGCGCCCCAGGTGTACAAAGTGAGATTTCCCGCCCAACAGTTCTGCTCCCATTCAAATAGTTCTGGTTGGCTCCACCCCCAAGCGGAGATCTGTGTCACCTGCTTCGATGCAAACGGGTGAAGCAAACTACATGTCCCAGTACATAACTAAACATACTTGTTGAATTATAAGTCTGTATCTTCTCTTGTACCATATGTCGGTGTAATTCTTGTGCTGGATCCCAAACAAAAGATAATTGCCAAAAGCACAGTACTACGATATTCTTCTCATACCATATACTGCTGGTAAATATGGTCTCTGTAGCTAAGGAGTCAATATGCAACAAGAGCTAGAAACAGTCTCAAAGCAACGAGCTTGTAAGCCCTCAGTTTTTATTCATAGATAGGAGTAACAAATAATGGTAGCGGTGAACAGTCTCAGGGTCCTGACTGAAGGCACTAAAAATTGGAAATCTTCCTGGCAACTCCTGGTAAATTATAAGTATGAATATGCAAACTTACCACCGCCGCGGTAGCAGTCAAACTGCCAAGAGAAAAACTCCTCAGAATACTCACGGACCCAAAATATCTCGAAATTGAAACGCCGCAGGAAAGGTAGCGACCGTTTCTCGATATTTTTCAGTTGAAGTGCGCAGTTTGCCACGCGGGGAACCGTAAGCACAGCTGCGCTCATTGAGAAGTAAAAAACAATAGATCGGCAACCTCAGTGGTTACCGACGGCGGCCATCTTAGAATTCCGCCTCAAAAGAATCATTTGTTTCTTGAACAAAAGGGAAGACCATCGATTAAGTAGGTATTTACAGGGTCTGCAATAAAGGCTTTGATGTATGTTAAAGACCACTGGGAGGAACTTAAGGCTTACTGAAGGCTTTGTCTGACCAGACCTGACATGTCGGAAGTAATTTATTTGGAATCAATTATTAATTGGTTAATTAATATTAATTGATTAATTGGTAATTAATTATGGTAAGTGTGTCTTTTTTTAGGACCGGTTGTGGGGTTTATAGGGGTAAAGGGTGGGTAGTA
Source organism: Lissotriton vulgaris (assembly GCF_964263255.1). Classification (NCBI taxonomy): domain Eukaryota; kingdom Metazoa; phylum Chordata; class Amphibia; order Caudata; family Salamandridae; genus Lissotriton; species Lissotriton vulgaris. The sequence continues at coordinate 1,511,510,124 of NC_141685.1, read as the reverse complement.
ATTTATTGTTAATTAATGAATAATTAGTTGTTCATTAATAATATTTAATTGAAAATTAAATATGGAAATTGTGCAAATAGTTTTAGGTGCAGGTTGTGAAGTTTATAGGGGTAAAGGGGGTGAAGTAATTTATGTTTAATTAATTAATAATTAGTTGATCATTAATATTAATTGATAATTAATTAGGGTAATTGTTTAATTTGTGTGTGTGGGTTTTGGTTTTATTGGGGTAAAGGGTGGGGAGAAAATTATTTTTACTTACTTTTTAATTAGTTGTTCAATACTATTAGTTTTTTAATTGAAACTAAATTTTAATTGTGAAATTAATTTATTTACAGTTTAATTTTAGCTGTGGGAAAAAGGTGGTAAGTTAATTAATTTTTACGTGTTTTAATTTGTTTTTTAATTAACATTTCTTTAAATGATAATTAATTATGTTAATCATAGACGTTCTTATACATTTTAGTTCTTTCCTCAACCACATGTCTCCTGGTTTCTTGTCTCCCTGGTTCCCCTTCCCTGCTCACAGCAAATTAGGTGTGCTCCCTTGTAAATTGCCTATTAAACAAAACCCCTTAAGACACTGTTGAGCACTATATACTACTTACCCTGGTCTCTACCGTGTTTATGGGTATCCTACTGCGGTTTGTTACTGCATGCTTTGAGCAATTGCTGGTTGTGAGAGGTGGTACCCCACGGGACCTTACAATTTAGACCAATCCATTTGGTCACAATCTGTGTAATTTGTCTACACATTATGGTTTCCAGGGAAATCCTAAGTGGACCCTCCCTTCTCTTTTCCACACCACTCCCCCTCAAACAACAGCCAACTCATCCCATATTCTCTTAGACAGACTTGAGAAACTAAGGAAGAAACAAATGTGCACTAGTCTCCATGCACGCATGAGAACAGAATATTTAAAATCTAACATCATACCTCTAGGATTATAAATTTGTAACACACGTCATCTTTACGCAGGACCCAAGTTTAGGACAGGCTTCAGGCTATTGGCCACCACTTGCTCAAGACACTGGATGGTCCTTGGCATTTGACACAGCCATTGAGCATAGCCGCAAGGAATTGGAGGAAATAGCTGAACTCGAGAAGCTCATGCTGGCAGGCAGTACTTTAAAGGATGCCAAAAGTCTTTTTGATGAAATCAATCCTACTATTTCACACTTTGATACCTTTGAACAAAACAAAAAGATCAACATAATCCAAAAAGACATCAAGAAATACGATAATGAAAGAACCTACCCATACCTCCGTGATGAATTCTAAACACCCTCTACCAACCACCCAGACAAAGAAATTGGGGAAGATTCCGTAACAACCAGCGAGTAACCTTTTCGGACTCCTCTAACACCTCAGCTGAAGACTCAAGCTCCGGCGAAGGTCCCAGCACTACAAGACCCCAGAGATCACAACCCCTCCTCCCAGCCGTTTTTTAAAAAACAAATCAGGGACGAGCCAGGGGTCTCTCAAGAAGCAATTACCAATACCCCGAAGAACGACAGACCCGCCGCAAGTTTTACCAATGGGGTCCCCAACAATGATCAACCCCATATCCGCCACTGCACATAGTCCACAAATTCTCCCTATCTTTAACCTCTCCAAACATGATCTTACTCCCCAGGAAATCACTCTCTTGAGCAAGGGACTTTCCTTTGTCCCTACAGACCAGACAGAAGCAACTTTTTTGAACTACAAGAAAATCTCTTACAATTTTTCTAGGAGATTCAGATTGAAACAATTTTTTGCGCATAGACCACCCCGAGACCTGATTGGTTGTTCCCCTTTCCAACCACCTTCAACATTCCATCAGACTTTGGCTCTTATGCTCCCGGAAATCCTTACCTTTGAGAGATTGGTGTTTCACGAAGTTAAAACCGTGCAGATTGAACATGAATTTGTGCCTTACAACTTGACCATCACGGAAAAACAGTCTCGCACAAGCCTTACATCCAACAAGAACATAATCATTAAACCAGTTAATAAAGGTGGCAGCATTGTCATCACGGACTCTGATAAATATACCATTGCAATAATGAGACAATTGGGTTATGCTATCCACTATCGGGCACTACCTTTGGACCCCCTTCAAGACATAAGAACCAAGATTAAGGAAGTTACCAATCTAGCCGGAAACCAGGACATCATCACGGACAAGTTCCACTTCTCACACTGTCACCTTTCCTACATTAGTCCCCAGAAACGCTGTCCTGAAGAGACTCCGTATCAGGAGAGGGTCGAAACGTCGTCGACAATCACAAAGAGAGAGCAAGAAAGATACATTACATCGTTCATTGTACAAAGCTCTTCCTTTTGTTTTTTAACAATAACCTTTCCCTTGCTTACTTTTCACTTAGGTTTTCACCACATTAGGTTATGATCACTTCACTATGTTGTTCTTGTAGTGTAATACTACAAATGCATATGTACTAAGAAACACATCTGTGCTACAAGTTATAACTACAGAATAAATTATATTCACTTCGGCAGAAGTGAGTATTCTTCTGACTTATTCTTGTCTTGGGCTTTATATGAAATAGTATTGATTACAAATATCATTCCTTTTGGTAAAATTGCTATTATCAAATATAGTTAAGGTCCTACCTTGATTGCATATGTTTTTGACTAATCCCGATGCAAGAATTTATAGCTTGAAAAATCTGCAATGTGGTTAGAAATGAGTTCCTTGTGCAAGCCGGGCCGAAGACGGCTGTAATGCCAGAAACCGGTCCCCGGAAGCTTGTTTCCTTTCCAGTAAAAGAATTGGCTTGGTAGTTTGATCTGCCCTGTTCCCATGATGCACTGGGCCAGTGACAGACTAATTTGCATGTAGCCAGGTTCTGAGCTGGGATGGTGCAGTGAGCTAAAAAACGGTGGTGGATCAAGCCCTGATCTGTTGACTGGGTAGGAGTGTTCTGCTTAATTCAGATACTCTGTCCATCACCACCCCCTTTTCTGAATTGTTTTGTCCACCATAAGCGTGGAAGGGTATGCTCAGACCTGAGTCCCTTGCTCACTGCACCATCAGGATTCAAGCAAGCCGGGCCGAAGATGGCTGTAATGCCAGAAACCGGTCCCCGGAAGCTTGTTTCCTTTCCAGTAAAAGAATTGGCTTGGTAGTTTGGTCTGCCCTGTTCCCATGATGCACTGGGCCAGGGACAGACTAATTTGCATGTAGCCAGGTTCTGAGCTGGGATGGTGCAGTGAGCTAAAAAACGGTGGTGGATCAAGCCCTGATCTGTTGACTGGGTAGGAGTGTTCTGCTTAATTCAGATACTCTGTCCATCACCACCCCCTTTTCTGAATAGTTTTGTCCACCATAAGCGTGGAAGGGTATGCTCAGACATGAGTCCCTTGCTCACTGCACCATCAGGATTCAAGCAAGCCGGGCCGAAGACAGCTGTAATGCCAAAAACCGGTCCCCGGAAGCTTGTTTCCTTTCCAGTAAAAGAATTGGCTTGGTAGTTTGGTCTGCCCTGTTCCCATGATGCACTGGGCCAGGGACAGACTAATTTGCATGTAGCCAGGTTCTGAGCTGGGATGGTGCAGTGAGCTAAAAAACGGTGGTGGATCAAGCCCTGATCTGTTGACTGGGTAGGAGTGTTCTGCTTAATTCAGATACTCTGTCCATCACCACCCCCTTTTCTGAATTGTTTTGTCCACCATAAGCGTGGAAGGGTATGCTCAGACATGAGTCCCTTGCTCACTGCACCATCAGGATTCAAGCAAGCCGGGCCGAAGACAGCTGTAATGCCAAAAACCGGTCCCCGGAAGCTTGTTTCCTTTCCAGTAAAAGAATTGGCTTGGTAGTTTGGTCTGCCCTGTTCCCATGATGCACTGGGCCAGGGACAGACTAATTTGCATGTAGCCAGGTTCTGAGCTGGGATGGTGCAGTGAGCTAAAAAACGGTGGTGGATCAAGCCCTGATCTGTTGACTGGGTAGGAGTGTTCTGCTTAATTCAGATACTCTGTCCATCACCACCCCCTTTTCTGAATTGTTTTGTCCACCATAAGCGTGGAAGGGTATGCTCAGACATGAGTCCCTTGCTCACTGCACCATCAGGATTCAAGCAAGCCGGGCCGAAGACGGCTGTAATGCCAAAAACCGGTCCCCGGAAGCTTGTTTCCTTTCCAGTAAAAGAATTGGCTTGGTAGTTTGGTCTGCCCTGTTCCCATGATGCACTGGGCCAGGGACAGACTAATTTGCATGTAGCCAGGTTCTGAGCTGGGATGGTGCAGTGAGCTAAAAAACTGTGGTGGATCAAGCCCTGATCTGTTGACTGGGTAGGAGTGTTCTGCTTAATTCAGATACTCTGTCCATCACCACCCCCTTTTCTGAATCGTTTTGTCCACCATAAGCGTGGAAGGGTATGCTCAGACATGAGTCCCTTGCTCACTGCACCATCAGGATTCAAGCAAGCCGGGCCGAAGACCGCTGTAATGCCAGAAACCGGTCCCCGGAAGCTTGTTTCCTTTCCAGTAAAAGAATTGGCTTGGTAGTTTGGTCTGCCCTGTTCCCATGATGCACTGGGCCAGGGACAGACTAATTTGCATGTAGCCAGGTTCTGAGCTGGGATGGTGCAGTGAGCTAAAAAACGGTGGTGGATCAAGCCCTGATCTGTTGACTGGGTAGGAGTGTTCTGCTCAATTCAGATACTCTGTCCATCACCACCCCCTTTTCTGAATCGTTTTGTCCACCATAAGCGTGGAAGGGTATGCTCAGACATAAGTCCCTTGCTCTCTGCACCATCAGGATTCATGCAAGCCGGGCCGAAGACGGCTGTAATGCCAGAAACCGGTCCCCGGAAGCTTGTTTCCTTTCCAGTAAAAGAATTGGCTTGGTAGTTTGGTCTGCCCTGTTCCCATGATGCACTGGGCCAGGGACAGACTAATCTGCTTGTAGCCAGGTTCTGAGCTGGGATGGTGCAGTGAGCTAAAAAACGGTGGTGGATCAAGCCCTGATCTGTTGACTGGGTAGGAGTGTTCTGCTTAATTCAGATACTCTGTCCATCACCACCCCCTTTTCTGAATCGTTTTGTCCACCATAAGCGTGGAAGGGTATGCTCAGACATGAGTCCCTTGCTCACTGCACCATCAGGATTCAAGCAAGCCGGGCCGAAGACGGCTGTAATGCCAGAAACCGGTCCCCGGAAGCTTGTTTCCTTTCCAGTAAAAGAATTGGCTTGGTAGTTTGGTCTGCCCTGTTCCCATGATGCACTGGGCCAGGGACAGACTAATTTGCATGTAGCCAGGTTCTGAGCTGGGATGGTGCAGTGAGCTAAAAAACGGTGGTGGATCAAGCTCTGATCTGTTGACTGGGTAGGAGTGTTCTGCTTAATTCAGATACTCTGTCCATCACCACCCCCTTTTCTGAATCGTTTTGTCCACCATAAGCGTGGAAGGGTATGCTCCGACATGAGTCCCTTGCTCACTGCACCATCAGGATTCAAGCAAGCCGGGCCGAAGACGGCTGTAATGCCAGAAACCGGTCCCCGGAAGCTTGTTTCCTTTCCAGTAAAAGAATTGGCTTGGTAGTTTGGTCTGCCCTGTTCCCATGATGCACTGGGCCAGGGACAGACTAATTTGCATGTAGCCAGGTTCTGAGCTGGGATGGTGCAGTGAGCTAAAAAACGGTGGTGGATCAAGCCCTGATCCGTTGACTGGGTAGGAGTGTTCTGCTTAATTCAGATACTCTGTCCATCACCACCCCCTTTTCTGAATCATTTAACATAGGCACCCCTGCCTGCTATTTGTTGTTTTATAGGCCAAACTCCAACCTTGTTTGTGCCGGGAAAGTATACTGTGGGAGATTGTATATTATTCTCATGGCCTTGGGCACCGTTCTATCCAAAGTGCCCTCACATCTCCTTCCCAGGCATTCGCTGCTTTAGGTAATAGTTGGTAGCAGCCTCGCTTGAAGCACCTGTAGTAGAGGGGTGGGGCTTAGACCAGTTATTTTGTTTTTAATATTTTTAATGCAACAGCCAGTGAAGTCCCTCTTCTCTAATGATCACTTTTTGTTGAAGGAACGTACATTTCTTACAGACTAAGAGAGTTTTAATGGGTGCATGCTTCGCCCCTAACTTTGATATACTCTACGTACATAACTTTGAGAAAACCAAGATCTTGACTCCCCGAACCCCTTAAATACAAGTATCAGTTTCTGGTGTCACTGCATTGCTGATATTCTGTTAATCGGGAGAGGAAACCAAGAAACACTACTACAATTCCTAGACTGGATCCATACTTGCCAACAACCACACCTTAAGTTCACGGCAGAGCCCAAAGAAAACAACCTCCCATTTTTGGACCTCTCACTACAGGTCAAGGAAGGCAAAATAGGCACTGCTCTTTTCAGAAAACCCACTAAGTCCAACACTCTCCTACTATACACAAGTTTACATTTGCGTGGCCTACGGGATGGTTTACCTTTCTAACAATTCCTCCACATTCGCAAGAACTGCAAATGGAGGAAGGTCTACTTCCGTGAAACAGCTATCTTCACGGAAAACCTCATCCTGTGTGGCTATCCCAAAGGTTGGTTACCATAGCCTGTAAATGTGCCTGGTATAACCACAGGGAATCCTTGCTTACACCAAAAGAAAAAAAGAAGAATACCCGCATTCCATTTGTGTCAACCTTTTCCCCATCCAGAAACTAGATTTGCAAAATCATTACGGGGTGGTAACCTGCAGCAACTACTCAACAGGTGCAAGTGCAGATGGATAGCTCGCCGCGACACAGTGGACCATGGTCTCAACACCCTAGATGAGTGAAATAATACCCTGGCATTCTAGAATTGTAACACTGCTGCTAGCCATATTTTCCGGTTCATTGCCCTAGCCCAACTAGGACCTTGTTAATCATCCTGAAACCCCCTCCAATCCACATATTTTGTATGTTTATGCGTGGCCAGTCCACACAGTTAAACATGTATCATGTGGAGTCCTTCCACACCCTATTGGTTTGTTTGATGTCATTACCTGAAATATGGCCACTATTCCGCTTACTTTACCTGTATGGTAACTGTTTTTGCATTACGCCTTGAGTCAATTCTGAATTAATACTTTAGAACATATGTGCTATTTCTTATTGCATAGACATTGTTGCCGCAAACATTTGATGTATTATTTTTCTCTGCCTGTTCTCACTTTCTCACTTGAGTAATATGGCTCACATGCATCTTCTATTTCCATTCCTAAGGGTTAAAGCCCCTTCTTCATAATTCTATTACAGGACCAGAGGCTTCGGATTATGTTTTCTCTCTCTATTTATTGCCACTCACAGCAGCCAATGAAAAAGTTTTTTATTATGTAAACGAACTACATTTCCGATTAGGCATATATTAGATATCGCATCCTGAAAGACACTATATGACCCACCATAAACGGAAATCCTCCTCTTTCTTTGCTGCTCACGCAGGAAGTTAAGGGCCAAAAAGTTTATCATTGATTTCTGATTGATTGATTGATTGCATTTTGGATGCTTTAATGAAGGTTTATATGCGCCGCTTGTTTATGCGCGCTGATGCTTTCAATTGTTTGCCTTTGATGTACGAATCTCGCGCTGCGGAGTAATTAGTGCATTGTTGTCTAAACTGCCCGCATATTGCTGCCTTCACTGTAGGCTTCACATGTGCTCGTCTTGCACTGCAGCGTTAATCTATTGACTCGAGGGTGCGTATTGCGCTCGGCTTTTAGCGCGGAAGTGCTCACCTCAATCCCAGCATGGTAGCAGGAGTTTTCCTCCATGCGGGTGGCCCGGTTGGCCTCTTTGAAAGTCCCCGCTTGACTTGGTGCATACCACGCTGCCTTTGGCAGCGTAGAAATTCCATTTATAGACGCGACAGGCTTCCCCTCATTGCCGGTGCGTCTAAGAGCCTTCATTGTTCTATCCCTTCTGCGTAGACCAATTGGGCTTGTTTCTGGTAGGATTGGGCTATGCACAAGGTTTCTAGACCCTGACCTGCCCCAGAGCTCACTTGCTCGGAGTGTATTTGCAAAGAGAGATCATTTATTCGCCTGAGGTGGCTGAAAAAATTCTCAGGCCTTGCAGTGGGCACAGGCTCCTGAAAACTCTTGGATCTCTGGCCCTCCCTACGCCCCGTGGGCTGAAAAAAATATTATACAGCTGTTAGCTGAGGAGCTAGGCATTTGTTGGGTGTGCTCTGGGTTGGCTCCCCCTTTACTCCTCTTCTGCCCAGCAATCAGATAATACCCTGTCATGAAGGACTGGGTCAGCTATGAGGATGATAACCTTTATGAGGAGGAAGTGTCTACCCCTTCCTTAGAAGATAGCATTGTGGAGACTCTGGACGCTACTGTTCAAGAGTCGGTGAATAAGGCCATAGAGAAGGCAGTCCCTGGGACTGTGCAGCAAGCGTTAGCTGCTGCGTTGAAGCCCATAACTAAGCAACTGTAGCATTTCGCCACACTTCATGGCTTTGCTGACCCTACAGAACCTGCCAAGGATACCACGGGTAGTGGCCCCCAAGCCAAATCTTTGTCCCAAGCTGAGGCTCTTTCCTCGCTTCCTCCCTCTGGTAAGGCTAAGTGCCCGGTCACGGATATGGACACAGACACAGATACCACTGGGACTGATACCCCTGACGAGGCTCCCCCGAAAAACCGGACTATGAAGTCAAAGCATGTGGAGCAAGACCTATCCCAAACTATGTCCACTCCGTTCACTTTTAATCCGGCAGACATAGTCCACCCTAGGTCTTCGGACTGGGCTCAGGCGCCGGAGGTTGCAGCGTACCTACATGATAATGTCCGCTGGAGTTTTGAGAAGGAAGTGCGTAATAGGTTACGCTCAGAATGTCCTAGACCAGACATTCCGGACAAGGTGGCAGAAACCCCAGATATCGACCCTAGCCTACTTACCTTCCTTAAGAAGTTTGCCAAGAACCCAAAGAAAGGTATCTATTGGGCCTGGCAAGGCTGTCAGGACAAACTACTGGATGTGGCAGTCCCTCTCGCTAAAATCCTGGAAATGGCCTTGCAGGAGCAGGAGACGGCCACTTCGGTGGTTCCGGATGTACTGGCAGGGTGGACCCAGCGAGACATTTGCCTCTTAGGCAACGCAAAACGCAAACTGTGGGCTATCCACGGAACATCGCAAATCGCTCCTTATGCATATGGACTCTAACCTCACAGAATTGGCAGCAGCGGAACCTGGGCCCCTAGCGGAAGGTAATCTCTTCGGAGAACGCTCCGTCAATGATGTATCCAAATACATGGGCACATTCACAATGCTGGATAAGGCCCAGTCTGGTATTAACCGAGTTTTCCGAGCTGGCCTTTTTCGAAAGGCTGGGCGAGGACACTCGCCAGGCCGCAATTTCTCCCGAGGTCCTCAACGATAAGACTATGGAAGGGGTCACAGAGAGTGGGATTCCACTCGCAGTAGAACCTTCTATCCTACCAGACAACACTTCAACCAGAGGCGTTTCCACAGAGTTGGACACCGAGGAGGCTTCCAAGCACCAGACTCTGCAAGTGAGTGCTCCCGACAACTTTCTGATACCATTGGGGGGTCGCACTCAATTTTTCTATCACATTTGGTTTTGAATTTCTCAGGATGCATGGATTTTGCAGACAATTCAGGAGTTCCATTTAGATTTTTACCAGACACCTTATCAAGTCAAACCACCCAGACCGCTTTCTTTTTCCCAACTAGAATGTGATTCTATCGATTCCGAACTAGGCGAATTGCTGCGGAAACATGCCATAGCGCGTTGCAACAAGGGCCCTTGCGGTTTTTACAGCAATATTTTCTTAGTGCAGAAGAAAGGCGGAGGTCACCGGTTAGTTTTGAATTTGAAGGAGTTTAACCAGTTTATGAAGGGGACTGGATGGTCCAGCTGGACTTGAAGGACGCCTTTCTGTCAATATCTTTTTTTTCTCCTCACTACCGCTTCCTCCAATTTCAATGGCGGAACCAGTGGTTCGAGTACTTGGTCCTTCCTTTCCGGCTCTCCTCAGCACCATGGTGCTTCACCAAGGTGATGAAGCCTACGAGAGCAAGGCATTCGCATGATAGTTTATCTAAACGATATACTCATCATGGCGCAATCTCCGAAGTTAGCGGCTCATCACTTACAAATGACCATAACTACCTTGCAAAACCTGGGGTTCATCATCAACGAATCCAAGTCAGCTCTTATCCATCCTAGAAGGAGGATTTTCTTGGGTTCGTCATAGAGTCTTGGACGACCGAGTTGAGCCTTCCCCGCTCCAAACTGAAACTCATCAGGAAGGAACTCAACACACTTTTATCCAAACAAACAGTTTCACTCAGAGTGATTGCCAGGATAGTGGGTATTCTGGCATCCTCTGTACAAGCAATTTTCCAGGGTCCACTTCATTATTGAGCCCTTCAAATGTTAAAGATCCGTCATCTTCAGAAAGGTCTTTCCTGCACGGACGTTGTTCCCCTCTCCCAGGAAGCACGGGAAGAGATACAGTGATGGCTAGGCCACGTGGAAGCATGGAACGGCACAGCCATTTTCGGGTCTCAGCCAGAGGTGGTTATCGAATCAGACGTCAGCCGTTGGGGCTGAGGGGTGCGTTGCGTAGATATCTCCATAGGCAGGCGATGGTCCCTGCTCAAACTCGACCTTCACATCAACTGCTTGGAACTCCTAGCGGGTTCGTTCACGATCAAAACATTGTCACCCAAACGCCTCTCTTGTTGCATCCTGCTTCGGATGGACAACATATCGGAGGTGAGGAACATCCACAAATTGGGAGGCACGAGGTCCTCTCTGCTCATAGAGATAGCGAAGGACTTTTGGCATTACTGTCTCAGTCATCAGATATCGGTGATAGCCAAATACATTCTGGGACAGTCCAACGTAGTAGCGGACTGGAACTCCCATCATCTCAACGATTATAGCGATTGGCAACTCCATCCCGAGATAGTCAGATGGTTGCAAGCGATATGGGGCAGTTGCGAGATCGACCTATTTGTGTCCAGACTGAATCGTCAGTTGGAGAAGTTCTTCACCAGGAGACTGGATCCGTTAGCTCTGGCGACGGATGCTTTTTCTCCGGACTGGTCCAAGGGCCTGAATTATGCCTTTCCCCCATTCATATTGAATCCCAGGGTGACTACCCAGGTATCTCGCCTTCAGGCGGAAGTGATCTTGGTAACCCCCATGTGGAAGTCACAACCTTGGTTCCCAATATTACTGGAGATGAGCTGCGACTTCCTCAGGATGATTCCGTCATCCTCGACGACGCTCCAGGGCCCTCATGGAGAAATTCACCCGATGATGCTATCGGGACAGTTGTCTCTGATGGCCTGGAGACTTTCAGGCAAAGATGGGAATTGCCAGACTTTCGGACACAGCTGCGTCTTTCATCAAACAAGCCTGGGCTCCCTCCACCAGGAAAAGGTACTCTTCAGCCTGGAAAGGCTGGATTCGTTGGTGCGTGTAACAACACATGGATCCCGTGGGGGCCGATTTACCCCATTGTGAGAAGTTGGCCTGGTATATGATGTTCACTATTCTAGTGAGCACCTTGCACCAGTCCAAACAACCATTATGGTGATGGTTGTAAAGTCAACCTTATAGACCAGCTATCCTAGGGGAAGCATGGACAGAGCAGTCTTAGGCTAAACTCAAGAGGGCATGTGAAGCCAGCTGTTTTACTATATGTAAACCCTTTAATACCAAATGAAAGGACACCACACAGGATATATATAACATATATATGTGATTTATTACTAACAAACCCTCTGACCTCATAACAAACCCTCTGACCTCTTTATGAGGTCAGAGGACTAAGCACAATACAAGATAATCAATTTAAATACAATAAGTTGCACAAAATACAGTAGGGCCCTAAGGGCACGCTAAACCATATACTAAAATAGTGGTATAAGAACCAGTGCGCGGAAAGTGAATAGGCCTAGGGCCTAGGGAATTGCTGAGGCTACGCTGAGCTACCAAGAGTTAGGAAGCAGGAGGCCCACAGGGCGCGTGTGCAGTGTCTAAACACACATGCGGGTTACCATAGAGAATGAATTTGAACGTAAAAGATGGAAATTAGTTCTTTTAGGGTACTTCTGACTGGACTCAGTGACAGTTACTTGAAACCTAGACAGTTGGATAGTTAATACCCATAGGAGCACCGGAGTACTCATATTACCTCACCCACAGGAAGCGGGTGCATAGGTGTCAAAGTGTGTCGGGTTTCTTCGTCAAATCCATTGGAGCCTGGAGAAAAGATGCTGCAGGCGGCCAGGAGAGAAGTGTCCGGGTGGATCCAAGGGTGGATCGAAGATGAAGAGGACCTGAAAGCAGAGGGGACAGAATCTGGGTCACTAGCCAGTGACCAGGAAGGAACCAGGAAGGAACCATGCGATGTTGTGATGCAATCAGGTGCTGATGGGAAGCTTGTCTCTGCAGCCACGTGGACCAGGAGGCGTCGACGATGACCATGAATCAGGCACGGACTGTCCCACAAAGGCTCTCGCTCTCGGCGGTGTCGGCTTCAGGATTGGAGTCAACAAGCCTTGGCAAAGGCACCCCACGCAGGAAACGAAGTTGGCTTCTTACTCAGACCAGCAAGGTCTGAGGGGGCTGCTTCTTTTGAGGGAAGCAAGGGCCAGTCCGGAGCAACCAGACCAGTGGTGGAAATTCAAAGGACCGTCTCCAAGATGGCCACTAGCCAACAGGCAAGTGACCAGGCAGACGCGTCGAGCAGGAAAATGCAGAAGGGCCTCACGCAGAACTCGTGGAGTGTGCAGGGCTGATCTTCGGTGCAGATGCTGCTCAGGGATGGGGCTTCTCAATCCCCAATGCACAGCTTCGAGGGTGCCTCGGGGGCTGCACAGTTAGCAGACTTTTCAAGATGGCCGGTCCCACGTCTCTCGTCGCCTCCACAGGTCTCAGCTTCGCTGGGGCTGTGGATCGGGCTGTTGGATGTTTGGAAGTCCGGTTCTTGTCAGGCTCAGTGCTCGGGCTCCGGTGGGAGCATCGACAAAGTAAGTCGTTGATCGCTAGGTTGGTGCCTGCTTGTGCAGGGTGGTCACTCCTTGACCACAAGGGAGATTCTTCAGTCGTCTTCTTGCAAAGTAGAGCGTTGAAGGTCCAGAGTTTTGTTTTAGAGTTTCAGTCAGGATAATCTAAAGTCTTGGGACTCAGCTCCTACCTATATACCAAATCTAGGGGCTGGATTACCTACTAGGTCCCTCCTATGGGTGGGACCAGGGAAGGGGGTGGTTACACCCCTTTCCCTTTGTCCAGTTTCGCGCCAGAGCTGGGGCTGGTGTGCCCCAGCACCGGTTTGAACTGGACTATGCATGGGACACCTTGTGTGCCCCAGGCAGTGTCTCCTTTCTTTCAGCCCTCCCTGCCCTAATACAAAAAAGCCTGTCTGGGGTGGTGCTAGCACCTCCCAAGACAGGAAACCTATTGTCCAAGCCTCCCTCGCTGGAAGGACTCCCAGCAGCAGGAGGTGAGACTTGTGTCTGTGGCAGCAGCATCCATTTTGTGATGCTGAGGCTCTGGTTAACTTTAACCGGGAATAGTAGGAACAACATGTCTTCTCCCTCTAGAAGGGTGGAATGCTACCCCCGTCGCCAGAACTGGCGAGGGGGTAGTATTCCAAATCGTATGACACCTTCCTCGACATGTTTTGATAAAGCCAAACCGGAGTTAGCATTTAACCGCAAGGTTCATAAGGCACTTAAGAGTATATGGTATGGCAATATCCTAGAACAACTATAAGGACATGGTTCCGAAAGCTGCAGACAGGCTCAGCTCATGCTAGAGCACCATCTCACATAAAACCATGCACTCTGACTCCAGGATTGTTAAGGCCTGCCATAGGAGTGACTTACAGGTATATATGTGTCTAGATATAAGGTTAGATATAGGAATACTATATCTAAGCAAGGGGTGATTACACCACCTTGCCCCAGCTGAGTGATCAGCCAGTTGTGTCAATTTGGATGGCCAGCCAGGGGTGGCAAAAGATATGCTGCAGCCCCTGGTAGGCCTTGGATGCACCTATGCCCTGGGTACCTATAGTACACTGTACAGGGGCTCATAAGGTGATCCAGTATCCAATTGGTAATGCACCTAAAGTACATTGTAGTGAATTTAGAGAGAGAGCAGCTGGGCTGTGGGTCTGATTAGCAGACCCACAGCCACATTAAGTCGAAAACCAGTGAAGCAAAAAGCAAAAAGTGGGGTGACCGTAGGAAAGAAGACCCTACTCTCCTACACCCATATATCGTAAACTTTCTGTCTGAAAAAGCTGCAGAAGGTCTGGCGTACTGTTCGGTTAACAATTTTTGGTCAGCCATCTCAGCCGGACATTCTCAGATTGATGGCAAGCCGGTAGGTATGCACCCCTTGGTTTGTGAGTTACTAAAAGGCATTCGGGTTGCGAATCCACTTAAACCTAAATATTCCTCTCTGAGGGACATATCTCTAGTTATTTCCTTATTGGACAAATGGCCACAGATTGCTATGTTCACTCAGAAACGACGATTGTGTAAGTTAGCGATGCTTAAATGCCTGTCTGCCTGTAGGCGGTCTTCCAATGTGAGACCTCTGGGCCTTACAGGTAGAGTATTTGCTCCAGAAGTAGTTTAATTCAATATTACAGCTCGAACTAAGACCTTGTCGAGAAGTGTTGACTATCATGCTTTTCCTGGTAGTTCAATGACTAAAAGCTTATGAACAATGTACAAGATCTATACGACCTGATGGTGTGGTTCAGTTGTTGATTGCTCTGCAAAAGCCTTATAAATGAGTCTCTGTGGCTACTATAGCCAGATAGTTAAAATATATCATGAAAGAGGTGGTATTGATACCCAAGTGTACGGAGCGCATTCTGTGCATGGAGCTTTGGTCTTGAAATCTTTTATGTTGGGTTCTACTGTTCAGGATATAATTCGGTCTGCTGACTGGTCTTCTGAATCTACTTTTAAACAGTTTTATTACAAACCGGTGAGTGATATAGCCTCAGTTGTTTTTGATAAGCGTTAAACTAGCATAATCAGAAGCCTCCAGTCCTGTAATGGAATAAAAAACTAGCTAGCATTCAATTCTATTAAGGACACGGAGACAAGGATTATCCCACTCGGTTATATTACAAAAATTGTAATGTTTACCCACCCGTATGTATTTATATCCTGTTTA
This sequence comes from Lissotriton vulgaris, assembly GCF_964263255.1. Classification (NCBI taxonomy): domain Eukaryota; kingdom Metazoa; phylum Chordata; class Amphibia; order Caudata; family Salamandridae; genus Lissotriton; species Lissotriton vulgaris. The sequence continues at coordinate 1,511,494,948 of NC_141685.1, read as the reverse complement.
CGCAGAAGTTACTGGTTTTCCTGTGTTTCATTCTATTCAGGTTCTGAAAAGAAGATGGATTAGGAGTATTTCTGGTTAAAAAGACGTTACTTTCCAGTTGGTTTGGTTCTTTCACATTGGAGGATGTTTTTTAGACTTAAGTTATTGTTATTGGACTTTTACTGTTCGAACAAAAAGAGTAAGATTTCCTGTTATGGTGGCTCTTGCAGGATCTTTCAGGATGTGATGTCTAATATAAGCATCATGGGAAATGTAGTTTGTTTACATAATAAAAAACGTTTTAATTGGATGCTGTGAGAGGCAATAAAAAGAAAGAGAAAGCATAATCCTCGCCTCCGTGTCCTTAATAGAATTGAAAATTATTGGCGCGAATGCTAGCTAATTATTTATTCTTCTCTTTCCAATAGTCCCCCAGCTGGTCCTTTCTCCCTTTTTACGCAATGCGCCTGCATCACACGTATACATGTCTCCGCGGTATCCAATAACTAGTCCCCAACCCTGTCCACGCTGCCATTCACAGCCGGATTCACTCCGGAGGTGTTTCCTCCTCCCCGGACCCTTGCCGATGGACTGATTCCTACGCCGGACACGATCCTCTTAATTCAGTAAGTTACCGCCATCTTCCCACTCTGCTGGTTCTCCCCCTAGCCGCAGTGTACAGATTTCCTGTAACTGCAGTACGTTGTTCTCCTCCCTGACCCTACCAGGCCCCTCTCTTCCAGGTAGATGCTTCCTGTGCATAATTGGGCTTCCTGCAACTACCCGATTTGCCCTCCCAACCGGACTCACATTGTTGTCGCATTTCCTCCACGCACCCTTGCATTTATTCCTCCAACTTGATCTATGCCCACTGCCAGGGGCGGCTGGTGACATTTGACAGTGGTGCGGCGTAAACTAATTTGCATATTGCACCGCAGCGAGCATGTCTAAAAACATTGGATTGCATAGGCAAAACGTCTTGGCTTTGCCAGTGCTTGTTTCCCATTTCCAGCTCTGGTTAAAACAGAGACCTAGAAATAGTCAAATGCATTTTGTTGTTGGCCATCCATCCGTTTCCCACTCATGCTTTTTTAATTCCAAACAATCTCTCTTCATTTCCCGCTTTTATTTTCGCATTATTTCCTTCCTTTTTCCCCTTCACTGCCATTGTTCCCTTCCTCTTTTCATTCCCTTTCCCTCTTATCTATGTCTTTTCTCTTCCTTTACACGTTTCTTTTAACACTCAATATTTCCGTTGATTTTTTTTTCGTTTATATGGCTATCAGTGCAAGTAGTCATAGCTGACTGCAAGATACCTGACCCCTTTCTGTTCTTTACAGGGACCCTGGCTGGGGGGGCACCATGACTGCTAGCCCAGTCGGTCTGTGCCACCCGCCCCCTGGTCCTCTCTCTAAGGGGAACTGCACAGGGGAATCAATCTGCGCATGCGCTGGCTAGTTTCTGCCCCAAAATCCACTTGTGCAGCTGCAGCAGGCCCAGCCCCCCAACCCGCCCCCCCCCCCCCCGGAAAAGGTGTCTCCCAGCCGGCGCGGGTAGATAGAATATTTTATAATTTTTATTTTAGTGACGACGCGGTGGGTCCATGGGGCTTAGTGGGGCTACGCCCCTTCGCCCCAATGGACGCACCCCTCACTGCTGGATCCAGAGCGAGTTACTGCGCAATTATTACCCCGTGGCCTTCAGATTGTTTTTCATATCGTGACCTTTCACTGATCCCCCCTGAACTCTCTCCTTCCCTGCCCTTAGATGGATTCTTGAATGGCTCCAGACCCGACCCGACTTATATTCCTGACTGGATCCATTTCTGTCCCCACACGCTTCTGGTAGCCACCCGCTTCCAGTACGTTTTTCCGCCTTTTCTGTTGCTTTCACGGCCGACCTTTTGGCCTCCCCTCTACACCTCTTTCCTCCTTTCCGGCGTAAAGCTGCGCACCCCCGAGGTGCTTACTTCGCTTCCACTTCAATCCTTGGATGTAGTGTGCCCTTCCATCCCTCAGTGCCAACCACTCTGAGTTTTGATGTTTATTACTATACAGGTTAGTACCAACCACTTCCCATCACCCCTTTACAACTCTTTGAGCCTATGGCACAATATATTCCTACCTGAACGATATTTTTCTACATCCTTGCGCAACTTAATTTTGCTCACAACTACCCCTGTCTAGCTGCCTCCAATAAACCCCCTTTGACCCATTATTTTGCTCTTGTGGCCTTTACCCTGTCACCTTGAACCAGTCTATTCATCCACTATGAGTGTTTTTATTCTCCCCACACAGCACGGTTCCCTAATAAATTGCAACCTGGTCCTGATGATAGTCTAACATTGTATAAAGCCTGTAACGCCGTCGACTTTCACAGCGCCTACCTTGTGATTGCCCACAAAGATTGATCTGTACTGACTGTATCCATTGTACGGGCATCACTAAGAATACACATTGTACATATGATTTGTTTTGGTTGCGCTAATTTTCCAGCTGTATATACTCCATGTGTCACCAGAGCTCTTCACCCTCTCACGAGCACTTGTGCATAGCAATGCACAGGTTACATGACATTTAATGCAACACAGTGCATTTAGGATTGTTTCTTTTTTATCACATGACTAAACATATGGATAAAGTTCTTTCCTCAACCATGTATCCTGGTTTCTTGTCTCCCTGGTTCCCCTTCCCTGCTCACAGCAAATTAGTTGTGCTCCCTTGTAAATTTCCTATTAAACAAAACTTCTTGAGACACTGTTGAACGCTATATACTACTTACCCTGGTCTCTACCGGTTTTACGGGTAACCTCCTGTAGTTTCTCACTGCCTGTATCAGAATGGCAGCGATGGTGCGTGTACAACCCACCGCTAAAAATAACATTGAACAGCAAGTTTTCCTGTAAGCCTGAACAGAGTAGTGGTTTAATTAATTCAACTCTGACTTGGTTTATTGGAAAGAAATAAAGAGTCCAGTGAAGTGTTCAGCGGCAGTGATTGAGTGGAGATGAATAAAACAGTAGGTAGGAGAATAATTCAAGCAAGAATACATCATTAAGATGGCATGGTTGTCTGAAAAACGACAATGTCAGAATTTGGCAAAACAAACGCTGGCGTCGTCCTGTGCTAGCACTCACTTTTGGATTAACAGCCCCCAGGAATCCTTCCAGTAGTAACATGAGCAATTGATTTAATTAGGAAGGACTGACATACCTGATATGATTTTTGAAATGTAAAAATGGCATGGCATCTCTGGGGGACTGGTGCATGCGTGAGCGAGGGGGAGGAGAGTGAAAGGAGGAGAGGGAAGCGGGAAAGGAGAGGAGAGTGAAAGGAGGGGGTGGAGTAATAGCATTGCCTGGAGGAGAGCGCCCTCTGCAACTCACGATGCAAATCCAGTATTCCGCACATGCCTGGAGGTCCCCTTGCTCATTCACCGACGTTTTCCCCACTCCTGCCCGCCAGACCATTAATTGGATGTATGGACTGTATTTACATCAGGCTCCGGGGAAGCCTGCGCCATCTGGTGTACATTGGCTAATTAATTCAATATCTGATCGCACTTCTTCACCTGCAAAGCTATGGTGTAGGAAAAGATCATCTCTCTCTCTAGATTTGTAAATAAATAGTTTTGGCAAACCAAGTTTAAAAGAGGTGGCCCACCGCGGGTTTGTGAAAAAGAGTGAACTTGTTCGTCCAGTCTTAGATCTCGAGGCCATTGTTGGAAATCCGACAAGTACTGGAGGCCCGTGTCTCAAACGCGACACTAACTTAAGTTCCTAAAGGTTCTCAAATCCCAAAATATAACAGAATAGTAGGATACACATAGCAGTCACGAATGCAATCGGCAGGGAAGCAAGGCTTCCACCTGTGAAGAATTTAATATGAAGCATCAGTCGGCAAGATAACTCAGTTGGTTGAATGTGTTTTTGCGTGTGTGATGTGTATTCACGCCTTCAAATCTTGGCGGGCTGAACGAACCTTTCATCTTTTTCCGGTTGTTATGAAACAAGTCGGGAGGAGCGATAACACCAGTACCTACGATTTACAGCACTGCAAGATGCGAGAACAGGATAGAACATTCAATAGACATTTATTGGAAGTTAGAATTTGCAGCTACCTAGTTGAGGTTACACTTGGATTTCACTGAGAAGGTTATTTGTGGGAGGCTCAAATCCTTTTCAATTTTTTCACCCCTCTCAACTCTTACAAAAACGACGGAGCGCCATAAATTAATTAGGAACATGATGACAATTTTGCACCGTTTTACTTTTGCATTCACTCTTCCAAAGAAAGTCATTCTGTGAAAATAAGTTTTAAAAAACGGAGCAAGAAAGGGTATTTCAATTGACATGAGGGAACCTTTTGTTGGTGTGACAGAGTTGGTTGTTATAGATTTTGTGATTTCTCCTTTGTGGTTACGAACATCAATCTGATGCCCATGAAGTCTGCAAACAAGAAAAAAAGAACATATCTGGCACATTTTAGAATGAGCATTGCCAAGGCCAATCGGTCCTTGATTAATGTGAGAACTCATACTAACAGGCATACAGAACTAATTCATCTTAGTTGCCTTGAAATTGTTTTTTTTTGACTCAAGACCGGAGTCACATAGGGGAGACAGTGTACACATAAATAAAAATCACTGATAAAAATACATGTTGACAGTTCCCACCCCAGAACCCTCAAATCGAACCTCCTATTTGGAGATTTACACAGAATACGGATACATTTCAATAAACAACCCAATAATCGTCTACAGAAACCGAATATGCGACATAACTCACCAAAAGCCATTACCAGAACAAGAAAATGTACCCGAAACAATAGCAAAGCCTTCATGCAAACACATCATTACGATCAACAATACATGTGGCATGTCTAACAACACACGTTACAGTGCCTCCAACCAAATGAAGAAAAAGATCAACAGACACTGGAAGAACCTGGGCACTGAAACCCAGAAACATGAAATACATGTAAAAGCTCACAGAATATACCTGGTACACACTAGACCCCAAGGCGGAGAAAAATCCGATGAAGAGTACACCTCGTAGGCCCTTCCAAAGGTCACTGGATCCTACAGAGGTAGATACTGTATTAAATATAAACTTGCTATACCCTGTAAAATAGTCAAATTACGAATAACTATGCCAGGGAAACTAAGGGCACAACCCTATTGCAACACAGATAACATAGTACCTGATAAAATGCACCTGTGGCTTGAAATTCTTTGGAATGACCACTAGAACGCTTTGAATGTGTAGGGAAGAACAAATAGTAGTATACAACAGGGTACTCTCACAATCCTTGCATGCAGGTATGACACCTGGCAGAGGATTTCTCCTGGGAGATCTTAGAGAAAATGACACATTTAAAGACACCCGTGCTGCCACTCATAAACTATCTATCTATCAGAGAGCAAACATGAGTCTGGAGGCTATGAAGTCAATTGGGGGGCTTGGTGAGACCGAGTAGTACAAGAGGCAAGTATAACTCTCGAAATGTATTGGCCACTAATACTAAATCCCATTACTCAACTCATGAATAACTGCATAGACTTGGAAGAGGAACAACACCTGCTGTGTAGTTTGATTACTCTTCAAACTGGGCATTCCCTGTTCTCGCAAAACATAATGATGGGGCTTGTTAAGCTTGATCTTTCATCTTTGAAAAGCATATTTTCAATTGTATCGAGTAAAGGAATAGATTAGAACACCAGCAGTTGGGGGCATGGTCTCAGCGCCGCACAAGATGGCCGCCTGAGCTTCGAGCTCCGTCACACTAGGTCTCTTCAAAAGCCGCAGGTGTGTTCCCTCGCACTTTCTATTGGCGGACTTCGTCTTTCTGAACACTGGAACATGCCGTAAACCTGTTGTAGGGCTTTTGAAGTTCCAACTCATTGTTTCCCTGCTTGTTTTCTGCAGTTGCTTCGTCCTTGCAGAACAGCCACCATTTTGTGCATTAAGCGCCGAGTGAGTTCTGTCTCATTGTCTCCTTCGTTATCCTGGCTCTTTTTTGGACATTATCGGTAGCTGAACACCTGCAAATCATGGTGAGCTGCTCTCTATCCTCTGTTATCTCCGTTTTCGGCGTTTATTCGCCGCATCTCGCTACTCCTCATAGCAGCCGCTATTTTGTTTCTTACATTACCTCAGAATGCACCTTTTGGCTGCCTTTCATGCGCTCTGTTAATGTACACTGCACTTTCTTTTCTACAATGACTTTGAGAGTGCACTGTGTGATCTGCCTGGATGCATTATTATTTTAGGAATATCCCCTTTGTTACTCAACAGTATTCTATATGCTGATTTTTCTGCAGTTGTCTTACTCAAGGTCTCTCACAACAGTCTCTCCTATTCTCAGCACAAATTTAAAGGTACTTTTCAACATATTAACTTTGCTCTTATCTTTATTGATATTTGAAAGAATGATATCCGTATATGGGCAGAATAAGGAAACCTCAATTAATCTTCAATCCTAAATCTTCCTCTGTGGTGAATCCTTCACCTCCCACATCATCAATAAATAAGGTTTCTTCATTGCATAGAGACATGGCTGGTGTGACTTCTAATCGTAACCAACCATCGCAGGCACTTCAGCATAAAAAATCACCGCTTACACTAACACCTAAGAGCCTGAAACAAGACTCTCCCTCTCCAGATAAATCACTTCCGACTATTTCTTTAGAATTGCTTTTAGATGAAATACGTGCATTACGTCCATTGTGGAAGAAGCGAATAACAAAATGCAATTTCTGGAGGAAAAATGGTCCTCAATGGAGGAGAGGGTTTCTACAATGGAACAACAAATTTTGGCTGTTCAAGCTGACTCCCAAAGGTTTACTTCGTTGGAGAAAGAGGTTCGCAGGCTTCAGCATCATACTGAAGATTTGGAGAATCGCAACAGGCGGAATAATCTTCGTATTTATGGTCTGCCTGAAACTTTGGAAGGTGGTGACCCTGTTGCCTTTTTTACCTCTTTCCTTCCAAAATTACTGGATATGTCTCCATCAACGTCCCTCAATATCCAAAGGGCTCACAGACTTGGACCTCACCCTCCACTTTCCTCAAATTCAACTTCAACCTCATCTTCTGTCAGACCCCGTGGCGTCATCATCCTTTTCCTGAAATACACCGACTTACTCTTGGTTCTTACTGCTGCCTGAACAAAACAACAACTCTCTTGGCTTGGTCAGAGGGTTTTTCTTTCTCAAGTTGTCTCCAACGCCACTGCAGCCAGTTGCAAAGAATTTCTCGGTCTTCGACCACCACTCCGTACCTTGGGGGCTTGATATTGCCTCTTTCACCCCTGCATATTCAAGGTGGCTTTTCAAAATCATACTGTTTCATTTCAGGAACCTGCAGAGCTTAAGAAGTTTATACACTCCCATTCTTCAACTAACATGGATACTTCTGCTGGCCCCTCCAATGGTTGACAATTACCATTTGTCCTCGTCTTTTTCTTGGTTATATGAAATGTTCACACAGTAGAATATATCCTAATTTTGTTTATATATACTCCTGTTTCTTCCCCTTCTTAAAGGTTTGTTGTTATTGAATAAGGAATATTTACTTACTCTTTTTTTTGTCCATAGTATATTTATACTTAGTATATTTGTTGTGTTTTTATTATATACTTATTTTTTCTGAACTGGACTATATGTTATTTCTATATTCTATTGTTTGTGCTTCTCCTCTTACTTATCTTCTTTCTTTATCTCCCTCATCTGTTACATATTTCTAAATATTGTGGCGCTGTCTATATTCATTTACTGTACTCTTTCATAATTTTTTGTCTGACATATGTTTTAGCTTTCATCTTTCACTATTTTCTAATGTTTCTTTAACATCTTTTATATTTATACAGGTTCCGTCTATCACTTCAAAAGTTTAAAGTTTATAAGCTAGAATTGTTTGGTCCGTCTACATTCCCCTAGTTGTCCTGGTGCGTTTCGGACTCCCTGTTCGGACGTCCCATTTTCCGTTTGTCGCCATTGCCCCAGTCTTATCCTGTTTCTGTCTCTCATTGTATTTCTCTTCTATTGCCTGTATTCCTTTTCCTCCTTCCTAGTTCTTTTCCCCTACTCTTTATTCATTCTGCCCTTTATTCTTCTTCTGATGCATATTTAGTTCATTGTATAGTTTTACTGTTTTTGCATTTAGAATTGTTTTCTTTCAAGTGTTCCTTCTCCTGCTCCCTCTCCTCCCTCCCTCCCTTTCCCCCTCTTACTCCTCTATCCTTTTTACCTTTTACTCATTGTCATTCCTGTTGATGTTCCTATTATTGAGAATTCTGTTTCTTCTCAATTTTTTATGTTTTTACGTTCAGATTAATCTCTTGGAATGTAAAGGGTTTTATCAGTCCTATTAAAAGACAGAGAATCCTTTCTCACCTTGCTTCTTACACTCCAGATATAGTCCTCTTACAGGAAACCCACCTTACAGAAGCTGAATCACTTAAGCTAAAAGGCACCTGGGTGGGTACGGTTTTATTCTCTCCATAAAAAAATGTTGTCATTCTATGTCATAAAAAATTGGAAGTGCAAAGTCTTATCACAAGAAAATGACACAGAAGGTAGATGGGTATTAACTAAACTGTTAATTAATTCTGTTCCTTTAACTATTTTTAATATTTATGGTCCTACACAGCCTGATAGTTCTTTTTGGCCTTTGATTACACAACAATGTATTCAATTTCGTGGTGATTTATTTATTCGGGGTGGTGACTGCAACCAAATTGTAGACCCTTTTCTGGATCGAGAGTCAACAGTACGTTTTATTCCAAATAAGTCTTGACACTATTTCTCAAGCATATCTCATTGATTCTTGGAGACTTTCTCATCCTGATACTCTCGACTATTCTTTTTTCTCTCCTCCTCATGCATCACTTTTTTAGTCTAGACTACATATTTTTTTCTCAATCTTTGTCTCAAAACATACTCTCCTCCTCTATTGAACCTATAGTTATCTCTGACCACGCTCCAATTGTAACAGACCTTGATTTATTCCCTCCACATCCAAAGTCTTCCTGATGGTGCTTCAACAATTCCCTTCTAACCAACCCTTTATTCTCCTCCTCTTTTCGCTCTTTGTTAGGGAATTCTTTCTTCTTAATTGTGATTCTAACATCTCCCCCCATATTATCTGGGATTCTTTTAAAGCTACTGAGCGGGGTTTCATTATTGACTTTGTCTCTGAGAAAAAGAAACGCTTTCTTCAAAAACTGAAAGCTGTATCAGCTCAAATTAAACTCTTGGAAGAATTGATACGAGCCAAACTTGAGTTTAACAAAACTTCTACTGTCAATGCATATTCAATAGTCCTTTGTAGCAGTGCCCGTTATTATGGCGGTAGTAATAAGGCAGGGAAACTTCTAGCAAATTACCTTAAATCACGCAAAGAACGTACGCTTATCGATTCGATTTATTCTTCCGACAATTCTCTTCTACATAAAGATCAGGAAATAGTTAAACAATGATGGAGGTGCACAATTTAAAAAGTCCAGTAGACCAACTTGCGTATTCTCCCTTTTTTTGGTGAAATTGATTGAATGGAGATATATTTTTGTGTCCTGAGGAAGCTCTCATTGTGGGAGGGAAACGCGTTGGCTGATATTCTGATTCAACTGGTTTTAAAATTTGAAATACTTTGATCTAATAAAATAAGTGGCTTTTTTCATATATCTCTGGTATACTGGACTTTTTAAGTTGTGCACCTCCATCATTGTTCAACTATCTTCTGATCTGGAGCACAGTTACGTCATTCAACAGCTGGCGAAGGGGTTGTTTGCACGGCTGCTTGAAATATTTATCGGAACTGGTGTGAGGTGCGGCATCGAGGGCCCGCTGTTGTTCTTTTGTGTTTTGGTTTTGCAAGATCAGGAAATATTTGATGAATTTAAACTTTTTTATCAAAACCTCTACACACCAGAATCTCCTCTCACTTCTTCTCTCATCCGGTCATATCTTGATAAACTCCCTACTCCCTCTACTTCTCATCTTAATCTTCTTGACCTTGAAAATGATCTTTCCCTTGATGAACTTTCCAAAGCTTTAAATTCCCTTACTAAAGGGAAATCGCCTGGATCAGATGGTTTGTCTGTTGAATTCTACCTACATTTTTCTGACTTGTTACCCCCCCAACTTTTAATACTTTTCAACTCATTTTTTTCAGCTGGTAAGGCAGAAGGCACCTTTCAAGAAGCGACTATCTGCCTCATTCCTAAAGATGGTCGTGACCCTCAATTTTGTAAAAATTATCGCCCAATTTCTTTAGTTAATGTTGACTATAAATTATTTGCTAAATTGCTTGCTCTATGTTTAGATCTTATCATTCCCCATCTTATTGGTAAAGAGCAATATGGTTTTATTAAGGGCAGACTCAATTTCGATAATTATCTTCTTTTTCTCAACATTTTAAATAAAGTCTCCTCTCTTTCTATTCCTCTGGCTGCTCTCTCTCTTGGTGCAGAGAAAGCTTTTGATAGATTAGATTGGTCCTTTTTGTTTTCATTGTTGCGCTGGCATGGTTTCAGTCCTAACTTCATATCACTTATTTCCTTGTTGTACTCTGCTCCTAAAGCTTCGGTCTTAGTTAAAGGTTGCGTTTCATCTTCTTTTCCTCTCCAACAAGGCATTCGTTAAGGTTGTCCCTTATCTCCTTTTCTCTTGGTTCTAGCCCTTGAACCCTTTCTGACTTCTATCTGTAATAATGATTCTATTTCCGGTTTCCCTTATGGCGATCATCAATTGAAACTTTCTGCGTATACAGACAATATTCTTTTACTTATCTCTGCTCCTGAAACATCTACCCCTCCTTTACTTCTTGAATTTAATTCCTTTTTGCAGGTTTCCGGCTACAAGATCAATTCTGACAAGACTGAAATTCTCCCTCTCACAAAATGTTGTCTTCCACATTGCTTCTCTTCCACTGGATTTGCTTGGAATAACTCAAAAATGAATTTTTAGGCATATGGTTTTCCAACTCCATAACCTCTTCCTTTAAACTGAATAGGTCTACTGCCCTATCTCGAATTGAGAAATCATTTTCCTCTTGGAACCCTCTTTTTCTTTCTTGGTGGGGCCAGTTGGATTCGATTAAGATGATTATTGCCTCAATTCTAATTTATATCCTCTCCAAGATCCCTGTGCACATCCCCTCTATCTATTTTAAACGTATTGATTCGTGCCTCTCTAGATTTCTCTGGAAGAATAAAAACTCCAGAATCGCCTCATCTTCTCTTCAGAAACCAAATGGTGGCGTGAATTTCCCGGATTTTCGCCTTTATCACAAGTCCTTCTCCTTGCATCATGCCTCATCATGGCTTAAATCAGACACCTCTCCCTTTACTCTTCTTTGGCTCAACATTGAACGAATCTTATTACTACCCTTTTCCTTCAATAAAGTTATGCGTTTTTCTGCTAAAACTTCTAATACTTCCCTACCCCTATTTAGACATATGTGTTCCCTCTTGAAACCTTTGGTCCAACCCACTACCATTTCCCGTGAATCTTTCCTAAACTTTCCTATTTGGCACTATTCGCTTATCTTCCTCAACAATAGACCCATTTTCTGGAATGCGTGGAGATTAAGGGGTATTTTATGGGTTAATCAAATTATTGATGGAATTTCACCTTGCGCTTTTCCCCAGTTTCAATCCTTGTTTCATTGTCCTCGCTCCTTTTTACAGAAGTTTACCACTCTTATGGCGATTATTCTTGATATATAATATTCCTTTCCCCTTTCATCTTCATCTGATATCCAAAATCCTCTTCTCAAAATACTTCTTTCTCTCCCCAAAGGTTCTCTTATATACAAATTCTTTTCAGCTTCCAATCTAGATCACGCTAAATCCAAATTGGAACTTTCTTGGGAATCGGATCTAAGATGTGAATAGTCTATAATTTTTTTGGGATAAAATTTGGTCTAGATCTTTAAAAATCTCTTGCTCTGCTTCTCTTACCCAATCTATGTTTTTCCTTTACCACAGACTCTATCGCACCCCTGTTTCCCTATCACGCTTTTCTTCCTTTGCCGACTCGAACTGTTGGACTTGTGGTTCTTCGAATGCTGACCTCCATCTTTTCTTTCTCTGTCCCTCAGTCTTTGTATTTTGGGAGAAGGTTTGGTCTTACATTTCTCGGTTGTTTACAATTTCCATTCCGTATTCTATACCTCTCCTCTTTGCTGGAAGCCTTTCTGACTCTTTAGATCTTGATCCACATGACCAGGGTCCTATTGACCTACTGCTTGCTTTGGCCTTTCAACATAGCTCCTTTGGAAAACTCTCACAAAACTTTCCATACAATATTGGAGGAATACCCTCTGTCACTTTCATAGACTTGATGTTGCGTTCGCCTCCTCTTGCAAACCAATCATGAACAGGGATCTCTTTTGGTTGCCCCTAACCACATATCTTGACCGAATTGTTTTACATAATATAACTTCGGAAAACTTCAAACCGCCTTGAATGATTTTATCACGGTTCTTCATTATTTACCCTTTAAACTAAGATATATAGTTATTTATTAGACAATGTATATTTACTCACTTACAGTATTTAATGTAATATGTTCTCTCTCTGTTTTATCTCTTAAATCATAGTATCAATATCCCCTCTTCTTCCCTTCTGTCCTTCCTTCCCTTTTTCCCCTTGATTTCACCTTATATAAACCCCACAAACTGCTTTTACTCTTTTCTTCTAGATGTCGGCTAATTTCTTTCATATACTGTTGAATTTGAATTCTTTTTTTATAGTGCTGACGTCTTTATGTCTTAAAATTGCTGATAAAGATATTCAAACTGAGAAAAAAAAAAAAAGAACACCAGCAGTTATACAGGCGCTACCAAAAGAATGAAATAACATGAATCCAGGCTATGTTTTTTGGCCTGTTTTACTGTGTGATTCATCCCCCCTTTGATTAAAAGATAGTTACTCTGGACACTGACTGAATAGCTGCTTCTCCCCCCCTTAATTGTTATTTTTAGGTCGAGCCTAGTGTTGCAACGCATGCGCTGCTTGCTTTGCGAGGCATGCTGTATTATGGCCTATTTTAGAAGTGGTGTGGAAGTCCTGCACATATTTTTCATTGTCTGGTGTCATTGTCCATGGCAACCGCTGACTTCCGATTGATAATGATGCTTCTTAGTCCCTCCTTGTTACCACCCTGTCTCCTTTTGGGACCGCCCATCAGGACTGGATCTTCTACTTGTGGCGTTACACTGTCCCCTTCATTAATCGGTAAGCACTTTTAAAAAAATTTGCAGCGCGGTCGCTTTCTCTTTAGCGGCAGCGCTTGTTTTTAATTGCATTCTAGGTTTCATACAAGTTTAACTTTCGGTAAATGCGTCTGACCGTATGCGTGTTACTGTAACTTTAATTATAAATTGGACCATGAATAAAGTTTCTTTCGCCCTTCCTAACCTTGGGCGCTTCATTTTGAATAAAAGCCTTAGGGTCGCTGCTTCACGTCGGGTTCACACTCCGCATTGTACGCGCAAGCTGACGCGCCTCCTTTAATTAGGAAGGATCTTGGCTTTCAGGGCTGGTTACTAACAGCCTTGCAGCTTGCATGTCCGTGACTTGTGCTCATGTATTCGAGTTTCTGATTACTCATGCGTGAGTCAGCCTGTACTCACTTCCTGCCCCTATTGTCTTCAGAGTGCAATTGACTTCAAGTTCTTAATGTGGTGCCCCCAATCCCGCAAACTATATATTCACTCACAAATGTAAAATATCTTCTTTGATTCCAGGCCCACGACTTTCCTCCCCCCTGGCCCTCTAAGCGTCCGGGCTGGGGGCAGGGAGAGAGCTTGTGCGAGAAGTCTCTCAATGTAATGGTTACTTTTAACACATTGTGTGTTTTCAGTGCTTGTGGACGCAAAAAAGGGGCAGTTGTGTTCAGGTTTCACAGTGCTGCCAGGTGCCGAACGATGATTATGCAATTATCCCTTTATTTACCTGATGGTGGTCTTTGCTTTACCTAATGGACTGTGTAAAAGCTGTGAGTGATTTTTTTTTTAAATTGTGCATTTGTAACGCTTTGTTTCGTTTGCATCTAAGCGCTTAACAGGATAGGGGAGAATGTATAAGGGGGTCATGGAATAGGTTGCACCAGATCTCTTTTGCCATGGTTCTTGTCACCAAGGTTGTCTAAACCAGATGTTTGGCAACGTGCACACTCATTATAAACCTTTAATTCAGGAAAAGGAGAGGTCATACTTTACTATGAAATGAAATAATGCTCTCAGCATAATAATCCCCAAGATGTGTTGTAACTCATTTGCTTACTTGGTTTCTGATGGAAGGGTACCAGCTGGACGGCTCAGCGAGTAAAATACTTGCAGCTCGGAAACGTGGTGACCAGCAGGTCACGTGTTCAAATCCTCAAATAAGGTCCATATCAGCCCCACTTTCCAGGTTTGGTAACCTGGGTACCAGTGAGGTTGGTGATTCTAACACCTGTTACTTGCAGTGCTCAGGGATGACAGAAGATTGGCTTTTCTGATGCTTGTTTTATAAATGTATTCTTTCATTATTGAGGTAAGGGGTGTGTTTTCTCTTTGTAGACTTCTCTCCCTACTCGTTTGCTATGGTATCTGCCTGAGTTGAGTAGAACGTCATCTGCTGGGATAGGTTCTCACTTCAGGGGGTTGTGAAATGGGTTCGTATTAAGAGGGTCTGGGCTGTGATCACCCCTAACACACATGAATTTTGCCTAAGATATAGCGCGGGCTGCTTTTACATGTCACAAAGAGAGGGTGCCTTTGTGTCTGTATTTCCTAGCGGTTTCTTCATTAAAACATATTGGGGGATATTATGAAGAGCGTGTGATAATTAAAGCAAGCATAGCTTAATGCAACTCTTCACATCGCAGTCCATCGCGGGAAAATAACAGGGTGTTAACGTTGTATTCTCAACTCGGCGGTACCATGCGATAGTCTCACGATAACACGTCAAAGGACTGCATTAAAATAAACGCAACGCTGCAAAAATGCGAAACACGAAAAATGCGGCTATGTACCAAACCGCGATACAAAAATCCGCGATAACCAGCAACAGGCCTGCAATTCCCACGCGCCATGCGGGAAAATGCTTCGAAAAAGCAAAGAAAAAAACGGTGAGATGACCATGTACGAGTACTACCTCATATCCGTGATGTAGAACAAATGTCCATTGTCCCGCTTCAAATAGGCATTTCCTCACAAACAGTCACAATGTACATTGACATGCAGTCTGTATGTAAACTGCCCCAATGCGTAAACATACATGGAACACACAGTGAAACCGCATCTCCCATTCACATTGCAGAGGGACAATCAACGCCTCCAGCACACAGATGTGACATGTCTATGATCAATCAAGTATGAAAGCATGGACAAATGTAGGGGCAGTGACTCCTACTTACTTACATGTTGCTCATGTTGTGGGACTTGAGTCACAGGGTGCATCCCCCAAAAAAACTGTTTTCACTTGTAGGTCAAAAATGACAGCCTATATGTAATGATGTGGGACACATGTGAAACGCCAAAGAGTGGAATTCCGTACTATCTGTGACACACAGAACTGGCATTTCGAATACGTGACACCCTAAACAGCCTCTCTGTACAGAGGTGACACACTCACCATCTATTATCAAATCATTAAATTTTTAGCACTACATGTTGCACTTACACTTGTCTGAGTGATGTGCTTGTACAGATGAGTGACATGCACTCAGGGAATGCGTCTCGGAATGCATTTATTTGCACATGCTGTGCCTGTGGTCATTTTGCACTGTCCGATGATTGCTAAGGACTGACAATGTGACGTGCTCATGTGAAGAAATTGTCAATGATGGTGTTCCAACGGGCTATTCCAGCTGCAGCTGCAGTGGGGTGAGGGCCACCTGCCTCATCTTCCTCATCATCATCCGGTGCATCTGGCACTTGTATCCATGGGGCATTGGTGCGTACACATATGTTGTGCAACACACAACATGCATCTATCATCTTGCACACAATGTCTGGGCTGTAGAGGAGCCTTCCACCTGTGATGTCCAGGCACCCAAAACATGACTTCAACGTGCCAAATGTGCATTCCAAGATGCCCCTGAAGCGTTTGTTGGCCGCATTGTACTGCCTCTCGGCCGGTGTGTTCGGGGCCCGGAGGGGTGTCCTCATCCAAGCGCAGAGTGCATAACCTTGATCACCTGTGACAGTGCAGAGAGACATGAGTCAATAGTGGGTTCTGCATGACGTGTTGGCAAGCTCACTGGTACATTCTTGTGTGATGTGTGATTTAATGATTCCTGTTTGACAATTACTGCTTGTAGCAAATGAGCGGCATCAATGTGTATTACGTAGCCTCATTGTTGCTCCTCCATCCCCCCAGGCCTATTTACTAGTGTGCGTAGCGCAGTTGCATCACTTGCACCCCTACGGCACACCATGGTCATGTCTGTCTGCGCATGTCCACAAGCCTGTCAACGATACAGTGATGTTGTGCGCTGAAGGTGGGCGACCACATGTGTGTAGGCCTATGGTAAGGATAGGGCAGACACAGATGTAGCGCTCATGGCTGGCTGAACTGGCCATGAGGTTGAGGGTAGACCCACAACAGTTGGCATGTATGATCTCTGACCCTGAGCGGGCTTGAGCTTCCTCATTTACTCCTTCGGCCAAGCCCACATTCCGGGGGCATGCTACACTGCAACATTGTCCATTGCGGGACGGGTGGCGTCGACACTACAACAGAGACACACGCATTATTTACTTCCTTGGAAAGGCCAAAACGTAACCACACCCAGAGCCCCGGGTTGATGAACCACAACCCTACCCTGGACTGTTGTACACAAGTCCACTCCACTTATGCTCACAGGGGGGATACAACACAGCTACATGGCCCATGTCTACCTCACTGCCTGAGGTGACATGGTTTGGTCCGCTGTATACAGCACAATGTAATGTGGTAGGGCCCGGGGTCTTCATGCATACATACTGACCACACGGACACACTTAGATAGTTTGTGGGACTGGCTACGGGCACGTGCGCCTGGCCCCTTTTATTGCCATGGTCACATGTCCAGTGACGCCTGTGCTGGAGGGGTGTGGGGTGAGTGTAAGCCACACCTGATGGGCTGGTTGATGCTGGCAAAAACTACAACAGTGATCAGACAATCAGAAGTTGAAAGTTCAAACAGCAAGGGTCCATCACTTGAGCTGCACAGAGTTAGTGGCCGTGGGTGCACTGCGTCCAGCACAGGCACGCCGCCACGGGACGGTGACTTGTGGTGCACTGGGGTAGGGCCACGCGAGCTGAGCAGGTCCTCGTCGATGTCCAAGGTGAATGTGGCAGAGGGTTGCGGGGGACAGTGGAAGGTGTTCTTCCAGGGCATGATGTAGAGGGCAGAACCAAGCAGAAACAGGCAATATGGAGGAGATGAATGCTACAGACTCATTTTGCCCACCAAGTCAGTATCAGCTACATGATGATGAAGACAACCCCCAGGCCATATACTCAGATGCCACAAAAGTTCAACCAGTGAGTGTCCATGAATGTCGGGGAACAGACTTAGTGGCATTAGAGCTGAAAGGTGACGCAGTCTGCGATGAGGCCTATACAATGATATAAACTCTGCCATAAATAAATCAAGACTCAGTACCAAATGTGTGACCTACTCGACCGTAGTGTAGGCCGTAGGCAGGGGACAGCAGGGGCAGACAGCCACATGTTGTTGGCTTGCGATACACAGAGTTAGCGTCACCAGAGCAATTGTTGGTAGTGTTCGATCACCTCCATAACGATGATCCTTTTTTCCTCCAGACTGAAATGCGCCTTCCTCTAACAACTCTCCTAGCGTACAATGATATGAACTCTGCCATAAATAAATCAAGACTCAGTTCCAAATGTGTGCCCTACTGGACCGTAGTGTGGGCCGAAGGCAGTAGTCAGCAAGGGACCACAGACACGTGTGGTTTGAATGCTATGCACAGAGTTAGTGGCACCACATCGAGGGAGTACAGTGATATCAAACATCCCATTAACATATGAACTCGCCCATCATGATATCAAGACTTAGTTCCCTCCAATTGTCCTAAAAAACTTGTGCATGCAACTCATGTTAAGTGACACCTCCTCGACCCGGTATTCTTTAGTCTAGCTGACCTTAAAGGTACAGATCCCATCCCCCTTCCGTGGTCTAACCACCTTCTGGTGCCCATTTCCTGGTCTCCACAGGCTATCATACCGGTCACTCAATCCATCTGGACCCATTGTCGCCCCTGGGCCAAACTCTATCTGGAGAAATGGACCTGGGAATTGGAAAGGACCAGACCTATTTCAAACCAGTCCCCAGACAAAACCATTGAGGATTTTATCAACTGAATTGAGGAGTCACTTAACTCTGTCCTTATGAAGACTAGGTTAAAAAAGACTGTTGGGCCCCCAACTCCCCATGGTTCTCCCCTGAATTACGCACCTTAAAACAGCATTGCAAGGTGAAGGAAAGACAGTGGAGGAAAGACTTTTCACCTTCAAAAAAACTGGACTAGAGAGCAGCTTTGTGTGTCTATAAAACAGAATTAAAAAGAGCCCAGGCCTCTTATTACAAGGATAGGATTCTATAAGCCACTAACTTCCCTAAAGAAACCTTCACTATTATAAAAAAAATTACTTAAAGCCCCTGTACAGTTCATACATGGGAACATCACCTATGATCTTCGTGATTTTTCAAATTGCAACACAAGTAATGTTGTGTATGCGCTTTGGTGCCCATGTGAGCTCATTTACATTGGGCAAACTACCCAAAAAATAAAGACCAGACTGTCACAACATAAAAGCAGGATACGGTGTACTACTGAAAACGCACCTCTGGTTGCGCATTATACTGAAAAGGGTCATGCTCCATCAGAGATGCGTTGGCAAATAATAGAGGTTATTCATGTCCCTGTGAGAGGGGGTAGTATTTCTAACATTTTAAACAGAAGTGAGTGCCGATGGATACTTCGTTGTGACAGTGTGAATAATGGATTAAACTCGATTGAGGAATGTCATTCTGTGGTGATTAATGTATAAGATCTGTACCACATCCACTGTATACATTATGTTTGCTTTTGCAATTATCTTCCATCTACAACTCTATGAAACAGACTTGAATTCTGATATAATCAATTTTCTGAATGTGATTTTTGCAAAAATGTATGAAATATTATTTCTATTGATATGTGCTCCTCAATTTTTTAAAAAACACATCTATATTTATATGTGTACCTACACACCATGTTTGCTTTTGCAATTACCGTCTATCTACATCTCCATGAAACAGGCTTGAATTCCGAAAATCGTTTTTTTTAATGTGATTTTTGCAAAAGTGTATGAAATACTATATTTGCTGACATGTTCTCCCTTTTTTAAAAAAAAAACACCTATATTTATATGTGCACCTAGACCTCTTGTGATGAAAACGGCTGTTTTGTATTCACGATTTACACATTCTGACATATATTCCTACTTTAAGTTATCTATGTCGGCACTAAGTATAGTCATGGTGATTGTTTGCCCAGTTCAAGATGGCGCTGCCTCTGGCAGGTCGCTTGCCCTTCCTCTAATCGCACTACGATAATGTTATTTTGGCCGACCGTGCTCGCCGTAATACCGGCTTCATGCACGTGGAAACGAGTTGGCGTTCTGAACTGAACATGCGGTAAGTTCTGCCTCGTATTTTCGAACACGGTACGCTAACATTAAACGATTACTATGACCGAGTATTTCTGGTCACGTTAAGCATAATGGAGTGCCATTACCTTTTATCTGCGCCTTAAATATCCTAAACGCTTACTATGACCGAGTACTTTTGGTCACGTAAAACATAACTGAGTGCCATTACCTTTTATCTGCTCCTTAAATATCCTAAACGCTTAGACTATGCATACAACTTTAATATATTTGGTGCATATTGCAATATATTTGGTGCATGTTGCGATGTGATACCAGTCTGGCGTATACAGTACATTCATCCCTAGGGATGTATGGGTGTTCTAGACATCGGTTGCAGCACATCAATAAAACAACATGACTGCAATTGTGAACCTTTATGAACTTGTCTGGCAGTCTGATATTATTTTTACACTTTCATTTATGTCTAATTTTTCTAACAGCCCATAAACGATGTGTTGGTGAATAAATTCTATATCACCATTGCGGTCATTAGGTGGCCAGCCCAAGGTCCTTGACGATTCCCACAATACGCTATCAAGTAGCAAGGCTTCACCGTGCAGTGATTCATTTTTAGTGCGGTAGGTGTAATTACGTTTAGGTTACACATGGTTGCTTCAGGTTCATCGGTGCAGCTTATGTGACCTGTTTTTGTGGCAAATTCCAGATATTGAATATCGATGCTGGAGGACCTGAATGTTCTATCGGTCTATGCCTCATAATTTAAAATTGAAGGTAAACATGCCTTCTTGGTTTTATACATATTGGTACAAGGATCTCCTTTCACTTAGTGGTGGGGATTAAGGTTATCAATCCTTTTTCTAAAACTTTCTTCACCGGGATTTCTTTGCCTGTACTCAGCCGCCCTTTTCTTCATGAGAAGCCTACCTTGACTTTATTGTAACATTCATTATTAGTATTATTGCTAAAATTATATCTTTTATTGCACAGATCTCTTGCTCAAGAATACTTTTTGAGTCCTGAAGATGACCGCTAAATAACAAATCGGTCGAAACGCCGTCAACGCTTTTCTGTGGCTTAAGTTATTATAAGGACACAGTATTTATGTTTATGGTGTTCCTTTTTCTGTTCTGTGATATGTATTGTTGTTGCCACTTGTCTGGTTTATATGTATTGCTTTTTTTGTATACCAGCGTTTTTTCTTGCATGAGATTATCTGTATGTCTAAATTAAACTTTTTCAATTGTTAAAATAAATAAATGTATAATTTTGATATTACTGGGCTTCTCTAACTATCATAATGGATATTCTTCCAATTTTTTAACAATTTTTCTCTCCCTGAGCCTTTTGTTTGATATAATTACCTGTACCGCAAATAGCACCAGACATGTCTGGTCAGAGGTGCAAGAAATTGGTGGAATATTTTACAACAAAGGTTCAGCTTATTCTGGAATCTCTGCCTGAGAAGCCCCCGTTCACACAGTCGGACCCTTACTCCGGTCCCTTCGAACATACTCTTAAGATTTCCCCTCCCCGCCTCAGGATACTCTGCTCTCCTTGCTATCCTCGATAAAGAGCAGGTCACCTAAAGATCCAGCACCTTTTGACATCTTGAAACAGGTTGCCTCAACAATAACCCCCAATATGACAGAGGAAAGGGGCGATGGTGAAAGCCCTACTGAAGAAACCCAATCTGGACCCGACAGATCTGGGCACCTTCCGTCCTATTTGCCTTCTGTCAGGAATAGTAAAGATAGCAGAGAAATATGTTAATCAAACACTCTCCTCATTTCTTGAAACCCACAACTTGCTCCACTCCTCATGCAGGGTTGCCACCACACCAGAGTACTGAACCAGCTCTTTTAGCGATGGTAGAAGAAAGTAGGAAAATTCTTGACTCAGGAGGTTCGTCAGCCATCATACTCCTCGACCTGAGCGTAGCGTTTGACACTGTGAACCACAGGATTTTGGCCCACCGGCTTAAGGGTATAGGTGTAAGGGGCACTGTGCTTCAATGGCTGGGCTCATTCCTGGAGGGTAGAACCTTTCAGATATTTGAGAGGAACATTGCATCCAAACCTTCTCTGCTGCTGAGCGGAGTCCCGCAGGGCTCGTCGCTCAGCTCTACCCTTTTTAATGTTTATATGGCTCGCCTGGCAGCCATATAAATCCCTTCTGGCATCCGGATGGTTAGTTATGCCGATGATACACAACTGGTGGTTGCATTAAACCAAGCTGATCAAAAACCTAATGCCCTCTATACTTGCCTAGAGGACGTCTCAAACTGGATGGACGTGTCCCAGCTTAAGTTTAATGGCGGGAAAATCGAGATTATGATATTAGGCAACCCCTTTAGCTTTAAGTGCAGTACCAAGTGGCCGGCTGGCTTGGATCCTCCCCGGTCCCTACGTCAGAAATTAGGAGCCTGGGCATATGGTTGGACCAGGACCTGAACTTCAGGACACAGGCCAGAAAAACGGCAGCCCTCTGCTATGGCCTACCAAAAATGGCCCGTAAAGTGTTGCCACTCCTTCCCTCCCAAGCAAAAAAAAGTACTGGTCCAATCACTTATACTCTCTAGACTGGACTATGGGAACGCGTTATACTTGGGCGCCCCAACAACAGTAGTCTCTAAACTTCAGTCAGTCCAAAATAGCGCCACCAGACTTTTGACTGGAACCGCCAACAGACAATCAGAAAAAACCGGCACGTCGTTCCCTCCACTGGCTCCCAGTGCAGGCATGTATTGAATTCAAAGCCCTATGCCTGACACATAAGTTGATGCAGGGGAAAGGGCCCCCTATTAATTCTGCCATGATACGTCCATATAAAGCTAATAGGCATTTGCGGTCAGACGATCTGTATCTGGCTGATGTCCCTAGGATCAAGAAGTCCAGAAGTGGCGGCCGGCTCTTTTCTTTTAACACCGCCAAACTCTGAAATTCCCTGCCACTACATCTTCGCACTGCCCCCAATCCTCTAGTGTTCCGCAAACAACTAAAGACCACTCTGATTCTCTAGCTCTTCTGCTTCTGCCCTGTCAGTTCTTAGCGCTGGGACACTCCCAGGTAGCCATGCACCTTATAAATGTCTTTCATTTCATTTCATGTGTGAACTACTTGACCTGTGGACCGGAGGCAGCGGTGGAGTACGTCAACAAGTAAGGAGTGCTGGGGCCCTGAGTCGCCGAGGCCAGCGATGGTCTGATGAGTCTGCCAAGGTCTCAGGCCTTGGGCTTGGAGCTTGCACCGGCATGTGGTGGGCCCTCTTTGACACACGCCGGTGTCGGCAGGTGAGCAATGAGGCTTGGGTGCGCAGGGGCGGGCAAGATGAATTTGGTGACCAGCAGGCGCTCAAGATCGCAGGCAACACCGCTCACTGCGTCGGCCTCATGGTGGATTGAGAGGAGCCGCCCTGGCAGACACAATGGCCATTCCGGAAGAGAACCACGCCCAGAGCGACATGCTTTCTATTCACACCCCTTCGCTGGCCTGGTGTACACCGGGCCAGTCAACTCCGTTCAAGCTTATAGGGGGGGGGTGTAACAAGCTACATTTCCGCAATCTTCCCTGCTGGCTGGGGTAACATAGTTGCGTCCACTACACTCCAAACACCAGCAGTGTATGTTAACATGAATATGTCTGTGGTCTGCATACTGCATTCTGGCCAGCACATCCAAGGCACACTTGGCATTCTGTACATTCTCATTCATGGGTCACTTGCCTCCTTCACACATGCCTGGTTTCCGTCTCTTCCCACATTCTTCTATTGTGTGGCTGAGGTGCCATGTCGTGATGGCCCATGTATATGGCTAGCCCAAGTTACCACAGTAAGTTGTGCTGTTGTATATGGTGGGTGGGCATGTTGTATGTGAGTTTGTAATGTGTGCATTACCAGAGTTGTGAGTTGCATGATTGTGGTGTTGGGGTGTGTGGTGTGCTCATTTGGTACTTACCAACGTGCAGGGCATTTCCATAGGTGCCACCCTGGAAGCGCTGGTTGATGGACAGTCGGAAGATGTAGGAATCATGCGCACTGCACAGGTAGTTGGAGAAGACATTGGTGAAGAGTTCCTGGTGGTCCACTATTGCCTGCACATTGATGGAATGCCTGTGCTGTGGTGATTGTGTGCAGTGTCAGCAGGGGGCACAAGTAGGACATGTGTGCAGTCAATCGCCCCCAACATGTGTGGTAAGCCAGCTATGGCATAGAAGCCTTGCTTGGTCTCCAGCTGTTCCTGCGCAGTGTGGGGGAAGTGAAGGTACTGGGGTACCAAGCTGATGATGGCATCCAAGACAGTTGAGAGGAATTTTGATAGGGCTGGCTGTGAGACTCCTCCGACTCTGGCAGTTGGTTGGAAGGTACCAAATGCCAACAGATGCAGCACAGCCACCAGCTTTGTCTGCAGAGGGATGTTGATTGTCCGCGGTGTTGGTACCGTCAGCCTGTGGGCTATGATGTTCAGGATGCGGACGATGGTCGTCCTTTTGAGCCTGTAATGGGCACTGACATCCTCTGCTGTTAGGTCTGTGAGGCTGGTGCATTTTCTGAAGGTCCGCTGTCTTTGTCTGCGCTGCCTCTGTGGTAGTCCGGGAGGGGGGCGTGAGGGAGGCTGCGATAAAGTGCCGATAACTCAGCGATCAGTCCTTGAGAATATGCCCCTTTGTTTCGTTTTTATGTAGTGCAGACTGCATGTTTGTGAGGTAGGGTGTAAGGTCGAGTAGCGCCTAGTAGGAAACAAGCATTTCAATTGAAAGTAGCACATAGATTTCTGCAGCAGCTGAATCAAGCCAGCCCGGGCTTTGTTTATTAATATACAATGCCCCAGTCCATCGTTTAGCCTTGTTTACTGGCTCCGAATTTTGCCAGGTAAGAAAGTTGTGGTGGAAGAAAAGCAAGCCTTGAGGCCAGGATCACACAACGTGGGGCAAATTGTAAAGTTAGGATTAGGTCCGAGGTTTCCTAAATCCAAATGTTGCAAATTATCAGATTTCCTTAACAGCTTGATAGACTGAATTAATAAGGACAACGAAGATACGAAGGTGGTGGGTGGTGTGTGGGGGAGGGGGGTTGTGAGAGTATTTATTTTTTACAGTATGCGTTTTTATTAAAAAATCGCAATGTATAGAAATGTAATTCTCAAAAGTAGATGGGGTCCCCGTGTGAGGTGGAAATAGGTCTCATTTACAAGAGCTTGAGCTATTGGCAAATGCCTTTTAGTTATGTGTTAATTATCAAAACAGATAAAAGAAATTATCATTTACAATGCCAATAGCTTAAACTCTCGCAAATGCGAGACCGGTTGCATTGCAAATGCTTGTTTGAGTACTGATCGAGACACCAATCTCTAGTCACGTGCCATCTACATTTCAGAAGCACAAGTGGCTCAAAGGTTAAAGCTCCTGAGACTCTGGTGTACTGGTGAGTCTTGGATAATATGTGAGGGTTGCACACAGGGAAGTATATATCAATGAGAACAAGTTTATATCTCAGTAGATAGGAGTCTTAGCGCACTGACTACGAAATTGAGCATTCTGAATAGAATGTAACAGTAAGCTAAGGAGTATTGAGCTTCTAAGAAAAACAAACATTATTGAATTCATTCTAGCGGTGGGCACAAAATAGAAGGTGATGAAGATGGTGCATTTGATTATGCAACTATGTTCTTCTGCTACTTTTTGAGGAGGATTACATTTCGAGATACTCCGGTTGCCTCACCTTCTTGCTCACAGATCATTGTTAATCAACTATCAAGGATGGTAGACTGATAGTTTTAATTCATAATAATATAGGTAGGATATTGTTATAATTTAGGATCAGACTGGTTGATATCCTGCTGAATGCAAATGATTAAGTGCAGTAATTGATAAGTGCAGAAATATGTAGACTTCGCAAAATTCAAAGAGCGATTGTGGACCCTAGTTTTTTACATTCCGATTAGAGATTTGTTAAGTCCACTCACACACATATAGTATTTTTTCTTTAGTTTACTATCCCTTCTTTGACAGTACTGGAAAGCTTAGTTTAGGTAATGATGTAATCAATGGAATGCTGCACAGGTACCCAGCGCTAGATGGAGGGTCCACAAGTGAAGCATTGCATCAAATGTGGGTGAGGAATTACACCCGTTTGTACAGATGCTCAAGGTAGGAGATGCACTCCAACCACACCCACGGATTGCATATTCTTGATACTTTTTTTTTTAATAAATCTTTTTATTGAAAGAAAACCGGCTCCATAACATTGCACATCAGTTAGCAGCGGAAAGGCATTGACAATCATTGATAAAAGCAATCACGGCCATACTTAAGAAATTCAACCTACCTGCCATGTCCAACCCACCCTCCTGACATAGACCCTGTCTCCACACCACCCCAATAGACCTCCCCCCAATGCATGCATGCATGAAAGGACAGAACACCCCCCTCCCACACCCTACACAAAATATAACACCTTGGCCTATAGGGCACCCATGACCCAGGGAGGCCAAAGCAGGAATGGCGCCACATTCCCACCACGTTGTCAATGCACATCTGTCAGGTGAAGGATCCACCCTGTGCCCTTCTCAAGTCGGCCCTCCACTAACTGTAAGTCCATCCAATCTATTCTTAATACTTTTGAGTGTAGGGACAAGGCTGGAATACATTTGTGTTGGTGGCCATAGGATTTAGCCCATCCCTGGACGGTATTCACTGCTCTCGCATTAGGATCTCCAAGTCACGGCTAGAGTTAGATTGGGGAGTAGAATAAATTGATGGCAAAGAGTTTGACTTAGGTCCCAATAGGACACACAGTACTAGGATTTTTCAATATAAATCTCTGGGGCCTCAGTGGATGAGTGGACAATAGTTACTTTAGCAATCTTCTGTTTCAAAATTCATGTCAATAGTCAGTAGAGAGTTCAACGGTTTCCTGTTAGACTTACGGAGTTGACTATTTCTAAAACAGGCTTTTTAGCGGCCACTGAAGACTTATCTCTTCTCTTTTGGCAATCACAGTAGCCATTGGTTCAGCATAAAACAGTATACATAGTCTATCCACAAGACTCGGCTACATGTTTTAATCTCTAGTTAATGGTATGGGTTGTTGTCAGGCATGTCACTTTTGTTCACTGGATAAAAATATAAAGAAGTCCATGGCAAACCTGAAATCTGGGGTAAAGGGTGTCACAAGAGAGGACCCATGAGGTCTAGAAGAACAAGATACTTACCTTGAATAACTCCTTATCCGATAGAGAGACTAGATAAAGATTCCTTACAGACATCAGACTGGATCTGGAAGGTTTTGCGCAATCTCAGTGTGTGCCGATAGATGGCGTAGTTTGGCCAGAGTTCCACTCGAGACAAAAAGCATCTCTGAGCTAGAGTTACTTTGGAATCTCGAGCATGCAGAAGAGTGGATATTGTGCGTTCTTTGCAGTGGAAAATAGATCTACTCAAGACTCTGCTCATTCTTGGAAGAGACCTTGCACCGCCTCCAGATGAAGACGCCATTCGTGATCTGCTAGGCATCGATAGCTGAGTTCATCTGCTCTGGCGTTAAGAGAGATTGCTAAATGTTACACCACCAGGAATATGTCTTGCCGTTCAAGCCATCTCCAGAGAAACCGAGCCTCTTGAAAATCAATCAGGTTTTTTAAAGCTCAGCAAGTCACCTGTGAGGGTCTTAAGGCACTGGAGATGCTAGCTCCTTCGCAGTACGCTTTTCATTAGAGTAGCGAGGTCATGAAGCGTTTCCTGAATTCCTGGAGCGATGATGCGGTCCTAAGATGCAGGGGGGAGGTCATTCCAGGATTTGGCCGGCTGGTGCGAGAAGGAGCGTCCTCGCTGTTGGCTCTGTAAAAAAAAAAAAAAAAATGTATGTCCTTATTTGCAAAGTGCAAACGACTCTTCACCACTCGGTGGATACAGAGGGTGTCTGCGAGGAAGAGGGAGGCAGATCAGTGGTGTCTGGTCAGTTGGTGCAAGGTCATTCATTTGTTGATGTATGATGGCCCTTTATGGGGAAGGGCTTTGTATGCATGGGTCAACATCTTGAACTGGCATCTCTTTTGGATCGGGAACCAAACTAGCTTCTCGAAGAGATGTGGAGTGATGAGTCCTCATCTTTTGAATAAGCCCTGCGTCAGCACTCCACTAAAATTATTTTCTTAGCTCTCTCATGTCAACAAGGACGTCAAAATGGCACGGCTTCGCTCGCGACTCCATATGACCTCACCGGAGCATAAGAAGACCTCGTCAGCGTGCTGACGTTCGTTCGACCCATTTTTTCCATGACCTCGAGGTGAACAGGTGGACCGACACCATAATACAAGTATACACAGTATACAAAATATATACACAAATATATATATATATATATATACACACACAAAAAGAAGGAGAGAACTCTGGGTAGTTCTCAAGTTTAGGTGGAAAGCAGCTCCTGCTAGAGCCCTCTCATCACCAGCGACACTCGATCTGCTCACCTCAAATGTCTGTTTTTCTATCAAAGTCTGAACAAAGCTATACCTCTCTGAAGAGCTCTAATTAGAGCGAAACACTGTGTCAGGGGTTGCTTTTACTCATTTCAGGTTGGCTTGAGTTGTTATTTTACCAATTCAATGCTGTAATATTGTGCCTGGAGTGATAAATGGCTTTTCTCATTTAACAGCTCGGCAAGGACAGCCCTGTACTAGTCCTATGCTTAAAGACTTTGCTGTATAAATGGCAAAAGACTGTCATTTTCTATCTCGGCGTAGATAGCACTGTGCTAATCCTATGCTTAAAAACTTTGATAGAAAAACAGACATTTGAGGTGAGCAGATCTAGAGTGTTGCTGGTGTTGAGAGTGCTGCTTTCCACCTACACTTGAGAACTACCCAGAGTTCTCTCCTTCTTTTTTGCAGAATTTATGCGTCACTCTATGCCTGAAAGGGTTTTGTTTTGAGATATATATATATATATATATATATATATACATACATATACACAAACACCAAAAAAGGAAAAGCCAAAAACTAAAGCACTTCCCAGCAACAAACTGTATGGTATATAGATGGCATATGAAAATGAACAATGTCAAACAGTCAGATGTTTTTCGGTATATGCAGGTGGACCAAGGGGAGGAGGGTGGGTCAGTGAGGGATCCACAGGCAGATATTGTATCCACCAGAAAAAGCTTTACCGAAGGTAAGTAACTTGTTCTTCTGATGGATACAACTGCCTGTGGATTCCCCACCTTTTTAATTGAATCCCCAAGCTGTTCCTCTCCCGCAGTAGGGTGTCCACCAGCCAATACCAAAAAATCTTGCAGCAAAGAACATGCAAAATGGCCATCCCTCCTAACCTCTGAATCGAAGCAGTAAGGCTTTGCAAAGGTGTGGAGAGAGAGGCCCAAGTTGACGCCTTGTAGATGTCTACAACAGGAACACCTCTAGCCAAAGCAGAAGATGATGACTTGGCCCTGGTCGAATGAGCTTTAATACCCTCAGGCGGCTCCTTCTTTCCCAAGAAGAAGCAGATCTTGATGCACAAGATGATCCACCTAGAGGGTGTTTGTAGACAGCTTTGCCCTTCGTCCTTCCAACATAGCCCATAAACAGCTGGTCATTCAGTCTTCGGTCCCTGGTTCTGTCCAGGTAGAAGCTGACAGCGCTCCTAGTTTCCAGGCGGTGAAGTCTCTCCTACTCCTTGGAAGGGGGTGGGGGAGGATTCAAGGCAGGTAAGGCAAAAGACTGCCCTAGATGGAAAATAGTGACCACCTTAGGCAGGAAAGCAGACCCGGTAGCCTCACAGTAACTGTAACAGTCACAGTAACTGGGAGGCTAACGGGTCTGCGCGCGGGACGAACGCACACTGGGATTTAAGGAGGCACACGCTCTTAATTAGAAGTGTTAAAGGCTCTATTCTACTTCGAACCCGCCGTGTGAGGTCTAAAATATTTTTAACGGTGGAAGTTATTTACGTGTATTATTCAAGTTACGTCTCACGCCATTTTAAGATCCTATTGTACCGCGTGCATTAGTGGAACCATTTGAAAGCTCGATGCGTCAATAGCTTGTGCAGATGTCTTCATCGCGCTTCATATAAAGTTTGAAATCAGCCTTCGGTGCATTATACAAAAGCACTGTTATTTGGAGGATAAGAGTGTGAAATACAACTTGCCATTACCTCTATCTAATTGGAATGAAATTTGGTTCGAACACGATTGGATTAGTGAGCAAGAATTTTATGCTCCATAGGTTTCAAATGAATACCTTTATTCTCGCGGGACGAGAATAACCTAAATAGGAGGTGTATACACCAAGGCCTTAACGGAATTGGATTAGAGAACTATTGGGGAGACATTACATGTTATCCTGATGAAGGTGGTCATATATTAGTATCCACCGAAACGCGTCGATGCCAAAGGAGAAATACACCTTACATGAACTGAGGATAATTCTGACCTTTTGGCTGAATTAATTTTCTGTTTTGTATCTCCTTTCTATTGATAGGAAATTTGTGATTTTCTGTATGTAATTTTCCTTCTTCAAATAATGTCTGCTTCCCAATTTTAATTGTGTTTTAATGTATATGAATAAACTGTGCAGGATTATTTTTTAATAGTGTTTTTTATTGTTATATTTTTTTATTATATTTGTTGCATTGCTTCTACAGTTTAGTATATGTTTTTTTAATATCTGTCTTATGTGAGTGAGAGAATTGTTATTTCAAGTACAAGGTGCCCAAAGGGAATCTTTTTTGACGAAAGTCAGGTGTGGTACTCTATCCCTTTGGTACTGGGGTCCCTCTCTCTTTTATTAGAGTGCACTGAGAGGGCACCAGGGGAGATTTGGGTACATTTATCGAGGAACGCAAGTTGAACAACAGTTGCCTTGTTACTTGCAAGTGATGCAGCACCTTTTTGGCGACTTTGCTTTGAGCAGCCAGTCGTCCAGATAGGGGAAAACCGGAATCTCTGACCTTCGGAGATGTGCTGCCACCACCGCCATCACCTTTGTGAAGACCCTTGGTGTGGAAGTGAGACCGAACAGAAGGACCGCAAACTGGTAGTGTTGAGACCCTACCGTAAATCGGAGATACTTCCGATGTAACTTCAGAATAGGGAAGTGGAAATACACATCCTGCAAGTCAAGCGACACCATCCAGGCTTCCTGCTGCAGCTACAAAAGAACCTGAGCTAGGGTCAACAAATTGAACTTTTCCTGCCTGAGGTAAAAATTCATAACCCCGAGGTCCATAATAGGTCTCAAACAGCCGTCCTTCTTGGGAATCAGGAAATAACGGGAGTAGAATCCCTGACCCCATTCCTGCTCTGGAACCACCTCTATTGCATCTTTCTACAGCAAGGCAAGAACCTCCTGCTGCGGGTAGCGCTAGAGAGCCCGATACAAAATGGGTGAATAATAGTGCTGCTCTGACAGCCGGAGTAGTGGATCCACGAAAAATCGGTGGCTACGCAAACCAAAGAAGATACAAAGTGGAAGATCTGGCAGCCGGAACACCAGTGGAGCCCAATGATAATGATTTAACTGGCCATGGCGCAGTCATTCAGAATACCCGACTGCTTTTCGAGGACATATCGGACTGTGAAAATTGCGCCGTGACCCAGCACTGAGCTGCAATGAATCCTACCTAGACTGCAGCTGCACACACAACACCAACCGCTTGCGAGTCTGAACCTGCGCGCGGTGGGTGGGGGCTGCGATGCATAATTCCCCAAGAAAGGCAGACGAGGCAGCAGGACGTCTGAAAACATAATGGGCGGCGCTGAAGCACTTAAGATGGCGGCCCCCACTGTGTTGCACGTCTGACCTACTCTGCGCTCCTCCGCTGCTGGATTGTAGTTCCGGTGTTGCCGCTCTAGTGCCGGCGGCCTTCAAACACGCATTAATTCTGCCTGCGACTGCCAAGCTGCGTGCGACGGAACAGGGGTGCTGATTGTGGAGAGATTTGTGCCTAAGTGAGGCTGGTGTGCCGGTGTTGCGACGCCCCATATCGTAACCTCGGCCAGCAGAGAGGGGGAAATAAAAAGACAACCAACAAACAAATACGTGCACCTGTGATAATTTAAACAATATTGTAAATGAAAGTGACGACCTACTACTATGAGCTAAGGTGAATGGATGGACCTGTACAGTTTTCAGCGCTTGGCTTACCTTCTGTGACGGCCCAAGACCAAAATGGTCATTGGATGGGGGTGCTGAGGATGTATTAGTGCACGTGGGAGGTAGGATGGTGCAGTGGCTTGGTGCCAAATCACCTCTTCGGCAAAGACTGTTGAGTGAGTCCCCTGCAGGCCCACTGGCCCCGCCTGCATTTCTCAGCATCAGCTCCCACCTGAAAGAGCAATGTGAATCCTTTACATAGCGCTTCCAGGCCCACTTTGCGGACACTTGTCCTTTACAACAACGACGTGGGTGTCTAAGAATGGGCAAGACTGATAGACCGCAAACTAAACTGCCAGCGGTCGAGGATGAATCACACGCGACCACGTCTAAATGTGACAATATGTCAGTTACTGGAGATTATAAAAGCAAAAAATGAGGATTTAGAATCCAGGTCTCGACGCAACAATTTACGCGTTGCGGGCGTGCCAGAGAGTACCAACTCTGGTAAGCTCGAAGACTACATGGAGAAAATGCTGAAGGATATGTTTGAGGCAGAACAGTTCTCTTCTATGTTGATTGTTGAACGGGCTCATAGATCTCTTGCACCAAAACCACCACCAGGAGCCCCGCCGCGTCCGATAATAGCCTGAATACTAAATTACAGGGATCGGGATATGGCGCTTAGATTGGCAAGGGAGAAAAACCCCCTGATGTACAATGGATGTGAGGTGGCCTTTTATCCTGACTTTACGCTCACGGTGCAATTTGCATGCAAGGAGTATGGTCCTGTAATAAAAAAAAAAGCTGCACGGCATGCACATCCCTTACGCCATGCTCTTTCCAGCCAGACTCCGCGTAACTCATGCGGGCAAAACCTGAGTGTCCCTAACGCCGCAAGTGGCCCAGGAATTTATTAAGTATCTTCGGCAGCAGAATGCGAGGGAGAAAAGCAATGCCCCACACCCGGATTCAGATTGAAATTACACTTTGACGAATTCTTCTACACGATTTGCTAAGCAGCTGACCTTCTGTGCCTGGGACTTCACACACACCACTATGACGGGGTAAGGCGCCGCGTTCCTTATATCATCTAAAGTCATAGGGGCTACCATGTCGGAACTGTGTAACTCCTTTGGACTCGGAATTATTCTCCCCACTTAGAGTATGGTACCTATTGGCGTATACCCGGCGCCTGCAGTTCTAGATATCAGATGGCAGATATAAAGTTTGTCACTAATATATATTTGTGTAACCCATCTTTAACCATTATACCAATTTTGAGTATTGCTGATCTGTTCCCCGGTTCTCTCTGGGTGGATCACCGGGCATCTGGTCGCAAACGCTAACAGATGACCAAGGGCGTTATGTTATAGTTACAGGTATCCTCCTCTGCTCCAGAGTAGGACTCATAAATAGCTACGGTCCAAATGCTGATGAACCTGCTTTTTTTGCTAGTTTATGTAACGATATCAGAACTCTCCCAGCTATGGAACTACTAAGGGGCGGAGACTTAAATGTGGCGCTGAATGACACCTATGATAGATCACACCACACTACTGAGCAACATAGACGGGCTGTCACTACTATATTGAATGGGATGTCGGAATTCCACATGCAAGATATTTGGCGTCTGCGCAACCCACTATTGCTAGAGAGCACTCACTCCTCAACGGTGCACAATAGCTGGGTCCAAATAGACTATTGGCTTATTACTGAGTCAGCCTGCGCGTGGGTGCAAAATATACAACACTTACCAAAAACCTTTTCAGACCACAAACCTGTAGTCCTCACGCTCAACATACTGACGTATGTTCCGCCCCCATTCATATGGAGATTTAATGCGGCTTCCCTCCTAGATCCTCTATGTAAAGAAACTGTACATAACGCTATAGAAGACTTCTCCACCTTAAATGCTAACTCAGTGGATAGTGCTTGCACCATATGGGAAGCCTTTAAGGCGACCCTGAGAGGTGCCTGTATCAGTACAAAAGTTGGTATATTGCGTGATATACACACACAGTTAACCAAGAGCGAAGCTCATATAAAATGGCTACAAACAGAGCACAAGAACACCCGCAATGCGATGCTACTGAGGAAAATCGGAGACAAAATAACAATATATAACAAACTTGCGGAGGATGAAATGAAATATAAATCCCGTCGACACACTGCCCGCAGAATGGGTGAGGGGGGTAGACCTGGTCACCATTTAGCGCAAAAGATACAAATTGAACATAAACATATGTTAAAAATGCAGGATAAGACAGGCACATTGCATTATAGCAATGAAGGCATATTGAACGCCTTCGTAGAAACATATAGTGAACTGTATGCTGCAAGGGAAACGGCCACTACACAAGAAATAAATGACAATCTAGAAGACGTAGCACTAGTCTGGCTAACTGATGGACAACTGAAATTCCTTGCGCAACCCATTGCGTTGGAGGAGGTACATGCTGCCATCAAGTCCCTACCTAATGGCAGAACCCCGGGACAAGACGGTTTTCCGGGGAATTTTATAAAACATATGCAGACTTACTCATCCCTCATCTTGTGGCCATGTACGATGAGGCCTATAATAACCAGACGCTTCCTCTGACACTGCGAGAGGCTCTGATAGTGGCTATATTAAACCCAGACAAACAACCAGACCGCGGGGAATCCTACAGACCACTATCTCTAATAAATACAGACACTAAAATTCTGGCCAGGATTATTGCCACAAGATTGCAGTCCTTGTTACAGGTCAGGGTCCTCCCGGACCAATCTGGTTTTTATTCCTAATAGCTCGACTTCACACAATTTATGCACCATATTTGCGTTTCTACACCAGCTGAAACCGGAGATGGAGGCAGCGGCGGTACAATTGGACGCAGCCAAGGCCTTCAATTCTATTGAGTGAACGTATCTCTTTACAATTCTACAAAGGATGGGACTACCACCTATGCTAATAAACTGGATCAAATTACTATATACCAAACCGACTGCAAGAATAAAGGTGAATGGTCATGTCTCGGAAGTCCTTAGCATCCAGAGAGGCAGAAGGCAAGCATGCCCATTATCACCTGTATTGTTCTCTATTGTGATAGAGCCCTTGGCCTGTAAAATATGACAATGCTACGCGCACACAGCGTTAAGATTCCATCTCCGTCCAATTAGCATCTCCATGTATGCAGATGACATGCTGCTGTATGTCCATGACCCGAGTACAAATCTGAACCCTATGCTCAGAGAATACATTAAATTTGGTAGACACTCTGACCTGCAAATAAAGTGGGATAAATCTGCAATATTATCACTAACTGAGAACACCCGCCCTCATTAATTGGACTTCCCCTTGTTGTGGCAGGCAGATCCCATTAAATTGGATTCATTGCGATCCAGAAATTGTAGTAAGACCAAACTATGGTACTGCTGTTGATAGAGTCGATACTCAAATAAGCAGATGGATCACACTCCCTCTCACACTGGCCGATCGAATATCCCTGATAAAAATGGTGATCCTCCCTAAATTATTATACCTGTTCACGAATATTCCAATACCCCCACCTACCCCAATATTTGACAGACTAAAGGCGCTTCCGACAACATTAATATGGGCAGGCAAACAAGCACACACTGACGCTGCCATATGCTTCAGGTGGATTTGCAGTTCCAGAACTGTTTTTATATTATTTATGTGCGCAAGCCCAATACGCTCATTATTGGTACCATCCTATCAAATATATGCCACATATAGTGGTAGAAGACAGAGATGCCAACCCTGTTCAACTTGCTGAAATTCTAACGCACAATAGACCACATTTGGCCAGGCAGAGATAAATAAAATTCGTACTACATCAAATGCATGGCTAACACTTGGTCGACTGGTAAAGAAACTCCCCCTTTATGCCCCAAATATGCGGTTGGCGCAACATCCCTCTATATCGGCCACTCAAGACAGAGGTAGCATGGACCTGCTTGAACAGGTTGGCATTACCCTGATGGGTGACCTGTTTGTTAAAGGGTCTTTCATAACTCCTGCAGATCTAGCATATGTAAATAATCAATCCATGCTATTTAAATGTACCTACCACAGATTGCGGGAGGCGGTGAAGAAGTTGTACCCCTCGAATCCAGCAGAACCCCCTGCACTTGATTCATTGCAATTACTCATTACTAGTCAGACTATACATCACATGGTGACTAAACTGTATTGAGCTATGCAAACAGAAATTGGGGGAGGTACAGTAAAAGCCCGTGAAAAATGGAACGCAATATTAGACACTCCACCTACTGAAGAAGACTGGAAGGGATGCTGTGCACTAACAGAATTATTGACACCCAACAGAAATTTACGCCTTACCCACTACAAGGACTTAAAATCAAACCTATCACACCCCGAAAAAGTTGTACAAATATAGTGTACGAGATAATGCAAATTGTAAACAATGCAAACAAGATCAGGCTGATTTTATTCATCTGGCCTGGGGATGTGTACAGGTACAAGCATACTGGACACACGTAATAGATCTGCTGGGTGAAAGGTTGAACTGTAAACTGCTATGCACACCACAGTTGTGCCTGTTAAGTTATGAACTACCATTGAAATCTGTAAAGAAAAAGTTTGCGGTCATTGCACTGCTCCTTGCGAAACGCAGAGTGGCGATTCATTGGGACAGTAGACAAACGCCTATCCCAAAGCAATGGCTCATGGACTTTGTATACTGCAGAGACAATTTTCTATTATATGCAGAGGACTTGCCCACCTCAGCAAAACCATGCAATTTTTGGGAACCTCTAACTATCTATCTTACCAGCAATCCTGATCTGTTAGCAACTGGTGTATAAACTGTACTCATGATCTCTCTATACAACATGGTCCTACGATATATAAGAAATATGATGGGATATGTAACGTGATGTGCACTGTATCGTGTTTTTGAGCAATAAAATGCTGGTAATGTTTTTGTTTATGTATTGCAGTATTTCATGAAAACCCAATAAATAAAAATTATTTAAAAAAAACTCCTGCAGCAAAAGCAGCAAATGGTCCTCTGAACACCAGCCCCGGCGACGAGGTTAAGGAGGTGGAAACTCTTGAAAAGGTAGGTTGTACCCATTTCCACAAGATTGAAAACCCAACGGTCCGTAGTAACCGATTTCCATTCTTGTAGAAAATGGGACACCCCTAGAGGACCAGCATGCTCCAAGATGGGGAATCTAGAGATGCTTTCCCGTAGTAACGGTGGTGGGGAAAGGAGAGCAGGAGGAGGAAGACTGTAGCTGAGAGGCTCCTCGCAGACGGCCTCTACCTTTTCCTCTGTAGGACCTGTACAGAGGGTTCTGCTGCTGCTGACGGCCTCGAAAGGAAGCCGCCTTCCCAAAGCCTCAATACCTTTTGTATTCATAGCCCCTGGAAAGAGACTGCAGGTCCAAGGATCTTGCAGTAGCCCCACTGTCCTTGAAGCACTGCAGCACAGAATCCACTTTCGTTCCAAACAATCTAGATCCATTGAAGGGTAGATCGAGCAAAGTAGCCTGTACATCTGGTGTGAAACCTGAAGACATAAGCCAGGCATGCCTCCTGGTAGCCACAGAGGAGCCCATCACTCTGGCGACCGAGGCTGCTGTGTCCAGACCAGACTGAAT
This sequence comes from Lissotriton vulgaris, assembly GCF_964263255.1. Taxonomy (NCBI): domain Eukaryota; kingdom Metazoa; phylum Chordata; class Amphibia; order Caudata; family Salamandridae; genus Lissotriton; species Lissotriton vulgaris. The sequence goes on along the minus strand of NC_141685.1, from coordinate 1,511,457,589 downwards.
GACCTGCCGGGCTGCCACTTGTGTGTCTGATAGCACTTCCAAAAAATGAACACAATCATCTTCATGCAACTTAGGAGCAACTTGCTTGACAGTCCATTAGTGCATGAATATACCTTCCTAGCAAACACATGGCATTTGTCTACTTCAGAGCCATACTTGGTAAAGAGAACACCTTTTTGGTAGACTGTTCTAGTTGTTTCGAATCTTTATCCCCTGGGGTGGTGGGGAAGGATCCAGTTGACTGCTTGGAATAAGAAGCCTGAACCACCAAGCTTTCTGGAGAAGGATGGGTAGAAATAAAAGCTGGATCACCAGGAGCAGGCGTATACCATCTTGCCACTGACCTAGAAACAGCAGGGGCAGACAGGGGATTCTGCCACACCTCCATAATCGGCTCCGTCAATGCCTCGTTGAAAGGCAGCAGAGGCTGCAGAAGAGAAGAGGAAGGAGAATGCAACACTTCAGTCAAGATATTTGACTTCACCTCAGCTGAGGGCAACTGAAGGTCCAACAGGTCAGCAGCTTTCCTGATGACAGAGTCAATGTCCTGTGAAGGCAAGGCCTTCGGAGAAGAAAGCTCTCACTACTGCGAAGTATGTAGGCCACGGGCCTCCTGTAGGCCCTCAAAGTCGTCCACGGAGTCAAGGATCTCCCCTTCCTCATGTTCTTGCCGGTACTCTTCTTGTTCCAGCAGTCTTTGCACTTCCCTCTTGGACCGCCGCTTCAGGATCGTCGCCGGTGGTGCCAGTGACAACGGCGCTGGCGTCGAATGAGGACCTTCCGAAGTGGGCAACTGTGCCGCTCGAATCCGGGTTGACGTCGGCCCAACACCTGACGGCGCTGGAGATTGAGGTATCGGAGTCGAAAACCTCAGTGCCCGAAACTGCAATGACGGAGGCGTCAGATGAAAGGTGCCTGGGCATACTGCTGGGGGATGTCCAAATTAAGGGCAAGCGGACCCAGGGGGCCAGACGGCGCACCAGTAGGATAAGATGCATTGGCAAACATGCCAAATATCGCATTTAGGAAATGCGACGGATCCGCTCATGGTCAAGGAGGACAAGGATCCAAAGCACCCTGGTCTGGATTCATCTGAGGTCTTATGGGGGGCTGAGGCTGCGGCGCCGGAGACATCAGTGCTGGTACAATGAAGCCACAGGAGCGTACTCCCTGGGTGCTGGAGAATCCCTGGGCGCCGGCGAATTCCTCGATGCCGGAGAGGGGGCCTGAGTCACCTGCGGAGGAATAGGTAATGGCGAGATGGCATCCTTGTCATGATCCCGCTGCACACGGGAGGCAGACTTCGAAGCCTTGCCCTTCAAAGATCGACGTTGAGACCCATGTCTTCTCTTTTTCGTATGCTTCTTTGACTTCGAAGTATGCAAGGTCGGCGACTTCAATTTCTTGCGACAGCGCTTTCAGGTTAATCTTCTGACAGCAGGAACACCCTTCGATGTAATGGTCCGAAGAAAGACACCAGAGACTGTCGTCATGGGGATCCGCGATGGACATAAGGCCTCCACACTCCCTGCAGGGTTTGAAACCCAACCTCTTCGAAGTAGCCCTCTCACTGAAACACGAAGTAGAAGATAGAAATAATGTTATCACATGTAAAATGGAGAGTCCCAGAAAAAAATGTTACAAGTCGACGGCGTGTAAAAAAGGGAACTGGCGTTAGCACGCCGACGAGGTGTGCTCATAGTTCCCGTGACGTCATAAGGAGTCGCAAGTGGAGCCAAACTATTATGACGTCCTCGTCGACATGGGAGAGCCATGAAAATAATTTCCATGGAGTGCTGGCGCAGGGGTAATTTAAAAGGTGAAGAATCCACAGGCAGATGTATCCATTAGAAAAATTATTTTTGTAATGTGTAGAGAAAACGTGAACATTAGAAATAACACTTAAATAATATGCTTTTGAAATGTATGGCTATGAAAAGTTTTCCTGATTAACGTTTGACAATTTAAATGTAGTGCATTGCAAATGATTCTTATTAATAAGATTGGTCATAGTGTCATAGGGATTAACTTGGCCGTGATTCAGCTAAATTTCATGTAGGCCTAAAAAAAAAAATGATTCTGCTTGCCTGTGCAAGGATATAAAAAAAAGTCATGCTAAGCCGTCATTTTGCATGCTGTGAGAACTGTTAGTGACGTTTCTTTTTAACAAAGGATGCTTTTTCCTACCAGACTTTGTATGCAGATACTTTGTAACCGTAGATAGCAAACCCAGGAAGAGTACACTACTTTGCGACAGAAAGCATCTAAAAGAAGGTTTCTACAACTTCCATCGGAAGGATAAAAGGTTTTTGCAAATACACTTTAACAAATCAGATGATATTCAAAATAAATGGATTATTTAACATTCCGGATTCATAGATGATGTATTTATCCCACCATGAGCAGACCATTGAAAAGACCAATGAGCATTCAAATATTTGGCTAAAAGAAACATTTGTGGGTGTAAACTGAAAATGTTGAGGTATAATTGCCCGGTGAAGGAGGAGCAGGGGGCTTGCTGATTTTTCGTATTCCTTACATGGCATGCTGAAAGTCTGAATCCTGATTTTCCTTTATGCCAAACTCTGAACTGAACTCGCGTGGACTGCAAACTCGAAATCTGCACTTTCCCAGATGGCTAAGTTAAGCAGAGAGTAACCTTTTGGCTGAAGGGCTACTGACGCCATCTGCGGCATTTGTGCTACAGGCTCTGACAGACTGAATCAATCTACCTTACTTGGTTTGGTGATTTGAGACCTGTAATCGAATTGTATTATCTTCTCTTTCTCTCCTTTTTCCACAGGCGAGCCACTGATGTATTTGATCTACTGTAATATGAATTTGAGGCTACATGTGTTTACTTTGATGTAATAAATCTAACCACAAATGCATATATTTATTGTTTGTCCATTCTAAAGCGGCTTAGATAAATATTTCTATTGAACTATCTTTATCGATATTGGCTCATTCTTTTAGTCATATTCTTTGTCTCACAATACATATTTTGTCATTTGCGTAAGTACTGTTTGAAGTAGATGTTGTTTTGGCAATTTCTTTTTCCAGGTCCTCATATTGCGATTGCCCCACATTCTCTAAGGTTCTAGTCCCTACTAGCTCAACCAAAGATTCATCGGAGGACCTTGTGTAAGTGATATTGAACTGAAATGAGCGTATTGTTTATGGGCCTAGTAATATGATTTTGCATGATAAGGTATGAAGGTAAAAGTTAGCACGCTTCAAGCTGGATCAGTTTTCTGGGAGCTTGTCGGATGGTTAGTTTGACTAAATTAAATAGGACTTGGGGGATGTGGTTAGTGAGGATTTAGGTTGATTAGTAGTATACAACGTTTGATTGTTAATAGGAAAAATATTAGTCATTCTGATTCGACGAAGATATGGACGTGTGATCACAGAAGTGCATTGTTATTGTACGTCTATGCTGTATTGAACTTAAGTCGGTTGAGGCTTAAGCACGGGTCCGCCGAGGCCTAAGATCCTTGAATACGCCTACGGGAAGTCTTAGTGTGGCATAAACTAAGTGTGTTTGTTTGCTGTTTTGCGAGTACTCGTACACGTCGAACCCACATCATGGAGGAGTCCAACAGATTATGATTAACATTTAAAAGATTTTGATTACACATTCCTTGTACTAAGTGGAGGGTTGACGTAGATTTTCTTGAATTAAGTTTTTTGTTTATTTTCAGCATCTGTATGTAATTAGACCAGGTAAGAAGGATTGGTTATTTGTACATGTATTTAGTTATGTACAGTGTCTTGTGTGCTTTGTGTAATAAAAAAAGACAAAACTTATTTGATTACTATCTTTGGAGTTGGTATTGGAATTGTATGAAGAAGAAAAAAGTGTAGAGATGAAGGACTCGGTGATAAGGGCTAATTTGTTTTTTTCCCTGTAGAATTATATGTGTATTTGTTCCTCTGCATCATTGCTTGTTTTCAGAGTTTTATGAGTACTGAGCATGAGACGTCATTGCCAGTACCGATGGAAAGGGAACCTTGGCAGGTATAACAGGTTGGAATCGTTGAGCTTTCTACAAGGAGCGCACCAGGAGAGGTTTAGAAAGGAGTGAAATTGCGCTGGTAGGGGTTTCCAGTGGAAGTAAATGAGACTTTGAGTGAAAGGGTATCTATAATTATTTTAGTGGAGCAGAAAAAGTTTTTTAATGCTGTATTGTTTCTGTGGAAAAAAAGAAAACTGGACGGGACAGTTTGTAAATGGAGGGTCAATCATGGTGAGGAGTCAGGCTGATGTCCTACTAGTGCCACACTGCTATTGGTAGGTTGGTGTAGAGCCGCGCTGGGATTGGTAGTAGAGAAGCGAATGGTGATTGGAATTTAAGGATGAAAATACGGAAATCGATTTAAATAAGTACTAACAGGTTACACTTTTAGAGGAGAACAATGAAGTTTTTAAAGATGTTAAAAACTTTATTTCAGAAAGATGAACCAATTCCAACTAGAGGAGCATTCCAGTGGCTTCGAAGGGCACACCTGCTGTACAGATGTCGCTCGATAGGAGTTATCATACTTGTACGTTGTTGGAAAACTGGGTTAAATACACTGAGGAAGACGGTCTTTTGACATTTCCAAGGTATGGAACAGTTAATGTAAGGAATTTGAAAAGTCTAAGAATAAAGCTGGATAAGTTAAAGCCTAGTCATATGCAGTATGAGGCTCTTGAAGAATGGGAACAAGAGGCTGATCGAAAAGAGAAGGAAAAATATCAAGGGAGATATAAGAATACGTTAAATCGATATGCAGAAGCAAAATGGAATTCCCAGAAGGTTTGGAGTGAAGATGATACAATAGGTGCACACATGTATCCTGTAATGAAGAAGGGGAAAAATGTAAAGAGAATAAGAAGAATATCTAAGGGCCTAAAGAAAAGGTTCTCAAACTTACTGAAGAGAATCCAGATGAGATAGATGATGAATTGTTGAACGATGTATTATTAAACAGACCTCCACCATATAATGATGAACAGGACAGTTCAGTAAAAAACAAAAAACATTTGTGGGTTTTATCACCAGATGCCCCTCCCGTTAGTTTAAATCCTGCATATAAAATATTTTCTTGTCAGAAGAACAGATGCCAGAGAGATTTGGAGGTTTGAATACAGTCATGACAAACAGTCCTGATGCATTATCGGTACCAGTGACTATAGGTCCAATTGTTCCTTTATATCAAACAGGGCAAGGGAAATTCACAAGTTAACACAATAAGGAGTCTACATGGAAATACAGAAATATTCAAATGTGCATGAGACAAGGCTGAAGACAGGAAATCAAAAAGAGTTTGTGTCCCGAGAAAGGTCATTTTTGAGAGAAAGTGAGACAAGAGACAGTGATAAAACAAATTCTGTTGCAGAAAGAGAAGGCGAAACATTAATAAGCATTTCAGAAAGGAGTCTAGAAACACCAAGCAGAGGTCAGCAAAATATTACTAGAAGAATTTTGGAAATGGGAAATCAGAGTATAATTTCCCAAAGCACACAAAAGACAGGAGAAACGATTGGAGAAACACATCAGTTAAAAATGAGTATCACAATAGGGCCGTCGCCAGAAGAACTTGATAATTAGATTATAGACAATACCAAATAGAGGAAGAAATATTGGACATCAAAGGGACAATATAGATGTAAGTAGGTTAAAAGTGAACTAGAAGAAATTATAGCGGGAACCATAAATCCAGACAGGGTAGGGAAATATCAAGATAAAGAGTTACTCTTCATGTGCAAAGATATAACACGCAAAGCTAAAAACATTCATGAAAAGTTTACAGAAATAGCACAAAAATATGGAGTGGGCATTAAGAAGGCTAAAGCATTGCAGAGGACTTATCGATTGGACTTTAGTGACAAAGATTTAGAGAGCTTAAATTTGTCAGGGAAAAGACTACACATTAAAGAATTATTAACAACATTAAAGCGTTGGGGAGAAGTGGACAGGTGGGAAGGTAGATGGTCTAAAACGAAGGAAAGTGCTGTTGTGACTTTACCCCTTTATCCATTAATGGAAAAGGAGGCTGAAGTTACAGTTTATATATTATGGGAGAAGTGCCTGGAGGAAGTTATGTCCATCTTCCATGGAGTCAACAGGATATTTTGGACCTTTACAAATGATTTTCCGAGATTACGAGAGAAACCTCTAGAGTGGTGTCATGTAGTTCCTATAAATCTATATAGGATATGCCCGTTTAGACAACAGACTGTGGGATTGATGCCCAGACTGATTCCAGACACCTCCACCGGGCATGTTCGCCTGTATACCAGGTAGCTCACAGTGAGACTACAAATCCCTCTTAAGAAGGAGAGAATAGTTCTGGGCAACTATCGAACATGACAACTCTGTTCGGAAACAGTACAGTACTTTTCACTCAGTCACTTGTGCTCACTTTGTCTCAGAGAGATACACAGAATAAACGGTGGGGACGTTTTCAATAAGCATTTCTAGAACCAAAGTAATTCTAGTGTAAAATAGGGGTGCTGAAAGAACCATAAGACAGAAACAGATATAAATGATTATAAGCACCAACAGAGTAAAAGGATGATAGATTTCTACCATAGCGCTAAAACAATGAATACAGGCAGGTATTAAAATACATGACAGTAAAAATGGGTGCTCCTACCTAATAGTACCTAGCATATATGTAGATATAAGCCAAGAAACCCTCTAGGATAAAGTCAACCCCATTAACTGAAGTGAGAGACTGTGGGACCCGTCTTGGTCTCGGGATGGAAACCCTGCAAGGGATGTCAGACCACTGCGAGCGGGAGTGTCTGCATGCAGGAAGCTTAGTGTCTAACATTGGTGTGTCATCATGAAAATCCTTTTTCTCCTCCTCCTGCCTCAGCAAAGATATGGTGTACATATACCCAAAGTGGTACCCTTGGGGGTTCTACCTTGCTGTGTCATGTCAGAGTTAGGATGAAGGAAGGAATGACCCTTATACATAAATACTATGCAGGAGGTGGTAGTCCTGCTGAGTGTCCAAGTGTCATACATAATGGATAAAAATAGTTTTTAGTGTAAACCACACGTCCTGTAAGCAGTACCGTAACTAGGTAAAAGGTCAGTTCCAAGAACTGTTATGTAGTGTAATAGGAGGGGAGAATATAGGTGAAAGGTTAGGTGGTTCCCTGAGACTATATTGGGGTAATTATATGAAACATAACACCCACTCCTCATCCGACTGGACGACATACTAAAAAATGCTAACGTACTTCTATGTGCTGTAACAAAACTACTAATAAATCCATAAAAATAGAAGATAAAAATGTAAAAAGTCAAAAATTTGCAACCAGGCAGCTTGCCTGGCTTGCGGGTTACGCTGATCGCGGCACAGAAAGGATTTCTTCAATTGCTCGGGCCGCGGCGGTGATTTCACCAAGATGTGGGGTAGGCACCCGCAAAAAAAAAAAATGAGCGGGTTGGGCACCCGCCTATTCTCAAATATCCATAAAACGGGGTAGGCTCCCGCTAAGCAGGCAAAATGTGGGGTGGACTCCCGCTTCCCTCCTCTCCATTAGGGGGAATCCGCACATCGGGAAGCCCTCATGCTTCCTATCTTTTGGAAAAATATCGCGCTCACAGGGCACAAGGAAAAACAGGTGTATCGCTCACATGGCGCAAGGAGCCATAGCTCCAGCAGCAAAAGTCCTCATGAATATGTGGACGCAATGGATACGAGAGATTGTTGTGTATGTATGCAATTACCTACTTTGGTGCCGGAGGGTGTGACTTCTCTTCCATTAACTTATGGAATATCATGCAGTGTATTCACTAGTTTGTTTTATAGAAAAGGACAATTTCAATGCTATTATTCCAACTATGATTTAATATTTTCAGAAGTTTCAGTGAAGAGAAATTTAAATATGGTACCTGATGCCAGAGATGCTGGATTTATGGGAGAATTTTCCAATCCAACGACACAGATTGATACAGTAAATGCAGATCGTCATAACTTAACGTGTATATTGCATAATGTAGAAAACGATTTTATTAACTGAGTATAAGATCAACGGAGGAAACACAGCAAAAATCTTAAAACCAAGAGTAGAATACCACCTTGGGTACATAGAGATGGTGGTTATAAATGGGGAAATATTTACACTGCAATGCCCTGGACTGGGAACATAAAGGGAAGCTTTGCATAATTATACACAAAATGTATCCAAATAATAAATTCATTGGTTCCAGTGATTGTGATCACAACTTCCTAATATTGGGAGAATAGGGATTATTTTTAGCTGGTTTGGATCCTGTGTTTTATATTTTAGTTCTGGGAAAAACACCCATTATAAACTGCCCAGTCATTAGTATGGAAGCTGTTATATGGGAATTGTCATTCCAAAAAATTAAAACAATGGAATCAATGAAAAGAAACCTACACTTTTAAGAAGGGGAGTGGATGCTGCAGAAATTATTGGGGATATTTTTGGAGCAATACTACAGTCAGTAATATTGAACTCGCGCAAAATTCTGAAATGGTCAACAGTGGTGTATCGATTATCAGCTGACACAGCTGGTGGGTTTTTAGTACTAAGTACTGAAATGGTTGCTATAAGGTCTATGGTTTTTCAAAATCTTGCTTTAGATGTGTTATTAGCAAAAGAGGGCGGAGTCTGTCACATGTTAAGGGTTCAACAATGTTGCACTGATAATACTGATCAAAATTAAAGATTTGAAGGGTAATATTAGCAACATTACCAACATAAGAAAATAACTAACCAACCTAAAAATAGATGGTGCTTGGGAAAAGTTGCAAAAGGATTTTCATCCGGGGGAAGTTGGTTTGCAGCAATGGGTAAGAGTTTGGTAGGTAAAATACTGACACCATTAATAACCATCGCTATTGGCTTAATAAGGATTGTACTAATATGTAAATATTTCAAAAGGAGAAAAAAAAGAAATAAAAGGAATGAAAATAAGTAAAGCAGAAGTTGAATTAGAAGATAAACAACGTGGGTATTATGAAGACATGAAAAATCTTTAACAAGCTAGACTAAAACGGATGAAAACAACTGCATTCTGAAAATGTGACATCAATATAAGATCTAAAGATAAAATTTGTGTGATGGCTTGATTCGCCATCAAAGGGGGGAACTGATGGAGTACAAATTGTTGAAAAAGTTTGCCTTTAGCAGTTCTCTTTACTAATCGTATTTACGGCTAATATTGGTAAAAGTTGATATGATAATGAGTTAAGACACAAACGTGAAATTATTCAACTGCATCGTAAAAGCATGAAGTCTTTGAAAAAACCTGGTTCATGCATTGCAAATATAAGAAAATGCTGATTAGAATAACCTGAATGATAAATGCATGATATAGAGAAAATAATAAGTAACAGAGGTAAACGAGATGCAAATTAAAACATATAAAGTGTTGAAAACGAAATGAAATAAGAGTACTGATGCTTAGAGACTGCTAAAGAATCACTAGTATATCAAATAACAAATGCTACTGTCAATTGCAGTTTTGAATTGAATAAATAATTCCTGTAACATGTAGAGAATACGTGCGGGACAGTGATACCCACTTTGTGAGTAAATCGAGTATTTCACGTCTGCTTGCTTGCAGCTGCAGCGGTCTATGTATACTTTTTTGTGTACAGGTCTTTAAGCCTAAACAAATGTTTGTGACTCGTGCTTTGTGTGTGTACTTGATACTAGTGTTTGAGTGTGTGTTTGTACTTGTGTTGGGGTGAAGTTGATTGATTTAAGGATGCTGTTATAGATCCTGTCATAACACTGTTGCAAGTGCTTTAGCAATCTTCCTACTTCCTCAAATTTGCTTGAAAATGCTCCATTTATCCACTCTTTCTTCAAAATTTTATCGGGGGAGAACCCACGAACCCCCCTGCAGGTTGTTAGGGCTCACTCGCCTCTGTGCAGTACCACGATATAACTTTACGCCTCACCACTTTCAAATGTCACCAGCCGCCACTGTGATTTTGGACGATAAGGTATGAAGGTAAAAGTTTGCACGCTTCTTGTTGGATCAGTGGCACTTTAAATTTAAAAAGAAAAGCGTACACTTGTTCAATGTACCTATGCACTTCCCACAGAACTGGTCCTGTCCTGTCCAACCATCCTTTATACACATGGACAAAGATATGCAGCATGCACAAACATATCAGGGCTCCAACTGCCAGACACCAAAATTGGCAATTCTTCGTGGAACCTGAATTGCATTACCTTGTTGTTAATAAGAGCCAAAGAAGGGATCTGATCCACTATTCTTCTTAGTGCTGTAATAGTGACAACTCAGACGATATTACATTAGTGGTCAGCATTCACACCATCATAGTAGTGATCACCTCTCATAAGGCACAGTTTTTAGCAGTATTGTAGAAATGGCATTGTCTGTGGGGGTGATACATATCAGCCCAATGCACCTTGCTGGAAAGAAGTACAATTAGTAATAATTCTCCCCAACACTGCTTGATTAATTACTCAAATACCAGCTTTAAACATTTTGCAAATTCAACTATTTTTCTCCAAACATGTTTTGGCAGTTCTGAAAATACACACATTTACGTTTGGAATGGAAACTTTTCAATTTTGGTAAGTGTATTAAACTACGCAAAAGCGTATTTATTAGGCTGGGCTGCACAGAGGAGAGCTATTTCTAGGTAGCTGGTGAGCTGCCAGTAGCTCACGAGCTACTCATTGGAAAAGCCACCAGCAGAACCCCAATCAGCATCAGGCCAGTACCCTCAGTTGACTCAAGAAATTGTTCACTACTTTGGCTAGAAAGCTTCCATCTTTATACCTATAGGGAGGAGCAGCCATCTACAGCATTGAAGAAGCCTGTTACACTGAGATTCTGAAGACCCACTGTTCTCAAAATAAAATGCCCTTCATTGCCTCCTACAAAAATAAAGTGGATGCACTGTCCACACATCAAAAGTGGACGCCTATCTCTTCCCTTGTCACAGTGTTTTGCTAATTTCAACAACTATGCAGTCACACGAGCACAACAGACATCCACCATCTTGGAATTAGCTACCAAGGTGAACCGTTTGAAAATGTGAGTATCACGTTGCAAACATGGATCACATGCTGTGTTATAGGAGTGCATAAAATGAATCAGTGAAGACACTGGTGAGGGTCAGATAGACTCTACATTTATTGCCAAGTCTGATTGACAAAGGGATGTATCTGTGACTGATATTTTGCTATTGCAAAGTTGGCAGAGATCTCAGAAACCCTTTGGTCTATTGGTATTCCTGCTGTAGGACATCAGAAGGTTCTATAGTCCATTGGTACAGTGTTTAAACAGGGTTCTCCAGAATCTGTCTCCTTGCTCTTTCTCCCCTCTTATTTTTAACCTCACCTTTCTACACATTGCACTCTGGCATCAATCCATAACCTTACCCCCCTCTGGTCAGTATTTACTTTTCTATCTTCTTGCCTCTTTTTACACCTGGGTCCATCCTCCTATTCCACAATACAGCATTATGCTCTGGGCTGCCATTAGCAAGTATTTTCCAGCATGAAATTCCAATTTCAAATTAATTTTAGACAGGACTACCAACAAAATGAGTACAGGGACTATGGCGTCCCCATCTAAAGACCACTGCCAATCTCTTTCCAGTACCTAGCATTCAAGATGAAAGGACATTCCCGACAGTATGGAACATATGACTGGCAATCCTGCGGCAAGCAGTGCTTTCCTGGCACCTGCAAGCTGTTGAGGAAAGGAACTGAAACCTGGTGGCACCTTCTTGAAAGAGAATGACAGTTACCTTTGCGAGTATCCTCATGAAATTACAGGACCAACCTCCTTTGGAGATGAAGCCGAGAGGACACCCATCGGGATCTTACAAAATTATTCCCTACCCTTGGTGAAAAACAATCGTTTGCTGCCCTGCTCTCAGTCATACCCAGGCGCATCCACCCCAGGAAGGTGAACATGCCCAAATCTCAACCACCACCAAGGAATAGCCATCTCAAGCATAAAGTATCCCAGAAATTCTTAGACACCAGGTAGCCTGCCCACATGCAGTATGACTGGGCCTCACATGGTGCAGAATCAGCCAGGTATTATAAATGGGAATTGACAGAACAGCAGCCAAAATAAATACGAAATAGGTGTATTGCATGTATGCAGTCCATCGTTCTAGGAAAACACTAAGTCGCCAACTTCGTTCCATATTAAGTCAATAGAGGCATCAGCAGGGTAGGTTTGACCAGATAGATTTTTCTAATGCCCCGAACTAGTTTGCCAGCCACATGGTGACCCCTTTGTATGTAATCATAAGAAGACCTATTTCCACAGATTTTAAGATAATTAAATAATCCAATGCAATGGGGAAGCAATAGAAGCATATTTTGAAGGTCACTGCGGTAGCCTAAGGTAAGGTACAACTATAAACAACAATGAAAAGGTGCACAGGCCACAGAGCGAATGCAAATAACGTGTGTCACAATTTAGCATTATTAACGATGAAAGGTACAGGGCAGCACTCAATTTTAAAACACACAAGCAAACAGTGCAAGTAAAGTGCAAAACAATCGCGAAAAACTATCATGTGTTCTTTGAACTCACGGTTTCTGGGTTAATACCACAACTAAACATTTGCAAAACTCGTCTGAAAAAAATGTAAGCTGTAAATGATATATCCCTTTTACCAACTTTAGGTCGGATGCTCCATTTTTCTTTACATAAGAATGAGTTGGCAGGCAGTCACTAATTACAATTGATGCCCCAAAAGATTTGAGAAAGTCACAAGAGACTTTATGAACATTGCGCACGATAGGAACTGTGCCTAGAGTACTAAAAATCACAATATAGCAGTTCACATTTTGCAAACACTAAAACATAAATATGTTCGCTCATTGCTTGATGCTCAAATATAGCAAACTGCAGTCCCACATGATGCATATGTGCAAAATCGGGTTGATATTTATTTCACCAACGAGCGAAAATGTGATAATTTATGAGCAGCAAACACCAGTCTAAACTCTAAAGGTTTGTTTTTAGCAAGATTCAATTATGTATGCATGAAACTGAAAAAGACCTGCAAACACTGAGTTAATTATCTGTCTACGTTTTGTTAATAGATGCAGAAAATCCTAATCCACGGCCAACGCGCACTAGCCTTGAAAAATGTAAAGCCATCTGTAGCTCATTGCGTTTGGACTATCTGCTGTCTTTAGGAGATATCCAAGAGCTCCATTTATTAAGACGGAGGGCGAGAGTGGGGGGTGCGTGATGTGGGGGGTGCGTGATGATGGAGTTACAGATCACCCATCGGAATCGCGGCTGCCACCATTTGTGGCAGTGATGGTGGTGAAAACGCTCCTGTCAAACCTGAATGAGGAAGTCCTTGGAGATATGCGTTCAAGACTCTGTACCTCAATAAACGCTACCCATGACCTGAGGTTAACATGAATGGGCTAGTGGGAGACATCCTAAGCATGTCTCTAGCATTGCCAGGAGTCAAGGCAGTGAATACTTTGCCCTAGGAGTAGATGTTAGTGGTAAAGCAGGAAATGTTGGGGTGTCCTTTACTCACCCCACAGGTTACCCCATGCAATGCCAGTGTGGGAGAATTTCTGTCTCAGTCAGACTGGGAGCAAGGAACTTAATCTAACGGATACAGAGCAGGCCTAGTGAGTATGGGGACAAGTCCAACTGCTCAGACCGCCCCCTATCAGAAGCATATCAGGGAGTCCTCAAATCCCAGGCAAGTAGAGGAAGTGTATGAGGAGTCTGAGCCCAAACCTTAGCTGGGGAAACATCAAGAGAACTCCAATGCATCCCGGTTCACGTAGGGACAGAAAGCCCACACAGACTGCTGGGTTTGGCTCATGGGTGACTGGCCTTCGATATCTAGTCGCAGAATTTGCACTACCACTGACAAGCAGAGGCTCAATCTTACATTACTGGACTAACCTAGTAGGCATTGGAATAGGACTGTGCACTAGACCTTTATTGGATTTTTATTTCATTAGGTAAACAGCAAACAGGAAGGGAGAAAGGAAACATTTTGGGAGAAGGCTGTCAGTTCTAACAAATGAGAATTGTCCCAAAGATTCAGACGATTACAGGTGTTTATGTATCAAAAGATACTCTTTTGTATTCCATTACCTAAATGTTGATGACAAAACTGTTTGAAACCATACTTTATATCGAAATCACAATAAGAAAAACAATGAATTCTAAAACGATGGAAATTGGGAAGAGAACCTAAAGTTGAAGAATTGGCTAATGAAAAGTAAAACATTGCCATGATGCAGAAAATCACACAGATTAAAGGACAAAGAGGTCTTATTTAATACTAGATGGTCAATGTTTCTTAAATTTAAAGAGGAATAATAAGTAAATAAGTATTTTAGGCTGCAGATAAATTTAGTCATTATTGTAATCTTTTTTCTTTAATTAATAGATAGCATAGTATTTCATCAAGTATAATAGGCAGATAAATAAGCAGAACAATAGTTACTTTAGAAGATGCTGCTTATTGTACAATTTGTTAGGTTGGATTCACTTCTAACTAATTTGATTTGGACAGGGAGATGTTAATGGCTATAATGTAAATTACACATTCCTGTTTATTTGAAATTTGTTGCAGTCTTGTGGTAATACGACTTATTTGAAGCATGGTACCCGACTCTGAATAATGTAAAAAAAAAAAACAGCTACAATGCAAAACCTTTACTCCCCCTTTCCAGAAAAATATCAGCCAAAACTACAGTTTCAAAATTAACATATCAAAATAGAGTTAGAACGAAGATAATGTAGAAAGAAACAAAGTATGTATAAATGAGGTAAATCAGAAAGAAGATCAAATGTTATACAGAAAACAAACGCTACATGTAAGGAAATACCTCTTTTTGTATGGTCATCCCCAAGTTTGTGGACTGATGCTGCTGGTTTTTTGACTCATAGGGCACTGAAACTGCTAACCACTCCTCAGTGTCTGTGCCCTTACCCGTATGCAGGTATGTCAAATTGACTGATACCCAACTGGCTAAGCTAACATACCTGTAAGTCTCTTATAAATGGTACCCAGGAATGCAAGTCAGAGGGTCGCCCCCAGGGACTACAGCAATGGATATACTACCCTGGGTATGACACAAGTACTCACAGCCCTCATTTGCCGTCTGGGATAGTAATTTAAACGCTTAGCCTGACTAGGCCATTAAAAGTAATGGCAAATCAGACTTCCTCCTGGTATATGTGTAAGTCACCCTTATGGTAAGCCTATCGAGTTCTGAGGCGGGGCGCAATGTATCCCAAGGGCAGAATATGCATTTTACATGTTCTGATAGTAAAAACGCAAAACGGTGCCTTTACTGTGGGAAGGTTTAATCGTCCAATTGGCGAATACAGACTAACATGGTGACCCTTCAGCTGTGCTAACTCTGGTACTGTGTCGGACCAGTGAGGTAGTGTGGCTCACTGGTTAGAGGCGGCAGACCCGAGAGCAGAGGACGGCCCGGGACCAGGGTTCGATTCCCGGCGCGGTAGGTTTCTGGACCAGGGTCAGCGGACTCGATAATTCTCTCGCCTCGGTGCCCACTCTGATCAGCGATCACACTCGGCAACTCTGGGCATTAGCTTGCCTCATCTTCACTAACGGCCCCACCAGACCGCCGGGGATGCCTGGTCTCACCCTGGAGATACCCATTAAGGGACCATCTCTCAGGGAAGCCAGGAAGGGTTTTGCAGCGGTCGAAGCGCCTTGGGACCCTCCGAGTAAGTAGTGCGCTATATAAATGCCTATACATACATTACATTACACCATAGTCTGTTATCCAACAACTCGTTACATTAAGCCCAACTTGATTCTCACGCGAGTTTAATGTAACAAGTTGCAGCCTGCAACTTCATTAAAGTTGCCATTTTGTTGCATTTAGAACCATGTGCTCATACCGGTTGCACACTGGGTCCTGTTGCAGAGACCGCTTTCTGCCCTCCTGAGAAGATGTGCTAACAACTCCCAAGAAATGACAGAATAGGGGCCTGCTTTGGAAGGAGGTGTCACCTCCATCCAGCAGGAAGCCCCAATGGCGTTGGCTCAAAAGGTGAGCTGAAAAGGAGAAGCCACCTTTGAAGGGCAAATGGGTGACACTTGGGAAAGGGGCTCCCTATTGTTTAAGCAGAAAGGCTGGCACTTGGGACTGGAGAGGAGAAGCCAGCCGTGTAGTCCCTTGATAACCACATCTCTGGGGGTTGGCTAACGAGCTCTGAACTTGGGTGTTATTTTTTACACCAAGCTCTCCTTCGAAAAAACAAGTTAGCAGGACGACCTCTACCTGCTGTGGGGTCCTTAGAACCTTGAGGAAATTAGTACACTATCTTTCCACCGATGCCCGTAAACAGGTTACGGTGGCCCTAATTACCTCAAGGTTAGATTACTGTTACGCGCTGTACCTTGGAATTAATAAATCGCAGATACAGCGTCTACAAACAGTACAAAACGCAGCAGCTCGGTTTGTTGCTGATGCCTCGAGGCTCGCCTCAGGCACCTCTATCAGGAAGGACCTTCACTGGCTTCCCATCCAAGCCAGAATAGAGTTTAAGGTCCTGTGTCTCACCCATCGTGCATTGCACAGGCTTGGCTCTGATGACATTAAACCCCTGGTGACCCCTTATGTCCCTGGCAGGACACTTCGCTCAGCCAACAAATATCTTTTGTCTGTTCCTAAAACCAACAAAGTCAGATGGGGCGACAGAGCTTTCAGCTCCTGTGCTCCTAAAATTTGGAATACTCTTCCGGCTGAGATCAAGGAACTCACCTCTCACTCTCTCTTCCGAAAGGCTCTGAAGACCTGGCTTTTTAGGGAGGCCCACCATTAACCAGCCTCCCCGCTCTCCCCTTACACAGCTGCTTTTTCCATCCTCAGCGCCTTGACGCCTAAGGGCAAAGTAGCGCTATATAAATTTTCTCTCAACTTAACTCAAGAGAGGGGTCTCGCCATGTTGGGACTGGCAGAATGATGCATCCTAGGATAGCCAGAAGATACACTTCCCAGGAAGTGGTCATCAGGAGGGAGGGAATCTGGTAGCCCTTTGGCTACAAACTGCATCCTACCCGGAGGGCATTTTCTGAAGATCAATCGGTTAACCCTGTCATCCACAACTCAGATCTCAACCGACTTGAAAGAAGAACCAAAGAAAGACTGCTCGGCTGCACCAACGGACCAGCAAAGAAACACTGCACCTGCTGGCTAACGAAGAGAGGGACTGTACCGTCTCCTGCTCAGGGAGAAGCTGTTCCCAGAGCCCAGTCAAGCCATTAGAACTTCAAGGGCCAGCCTCCTGTATGGGCCGGGATGCCCGCCACCCCTCCCAACACCATTCCCCATGGGAGGAGACAGACACAGATTTAAACTTTTGGAAGGCGGGGGGGCCTCACGACCCCCCCGGCCGTATTTATTAAAATATGAAACAAAATTTAAAACTTTAAATTAAAAACGTTTCAGAATCATGTACAAAATCAACTTCAATTACATTTTGATGAAGACCGGTTTTTCAGGCTAACCTTAACAAATCTCTAATACAAAGGTTTCCTAGCCCAGTCTAGCATCCTGATAAATGCATTACATTTTTGAATTTATACAACCTAGCATTAAGGGCCAACGGCAAGGTCTTAACTGGTGTCAGATCCCTATTACCAACTTCCCGCCCTCACGGTGTGAGTAGCGCATGCGCAGAGGACTTTACCCTCGCAGCCAACTGTAACTTCCTTTGTCGTGGGGGCCCCCTTTCACTCAACGCCATCTTAAGGTCGTCCGAGTTCCCGTGCGAGGTATCGGAAAGTAGGACAGCGTGGACCCCCCCCCCCCCACCCCCCCCCCCTCCCCACACTCTCTTCCGCCGGAGCGGATATCCGGCCCCCGGGAAATTCGTGGGAGGGGCATATAGCCGTCTCCCCCTGGGAGGGGCCTATGGCCGTCTCCCCCTGGGCGACCCATCCGTAGTGGGTGCCGCTCCCCCGTGGGAGGGGCCAATGGCCGCCTCCCCCCGGGCGCTCCCATCCATAATGGGTGGCGCCCCCCCTAGGGACCTTGAAATCACTGCTCACCAATCATGACCTTACCGCCCGACCAAAAAATAAACACGACAATTGTTTTACCTACTAAGGAAAGAAAACTATGCCTAAATCTGCAACAGTTTGATAATTCACCGACTTCAACATTGCTACTAAGGGAAAAAAGTCCTAAAGCAAAACATAATCTTTAATGCATCCAATCTTTTACGTCTCTACAAAGGAAAAAAGGCCCACAAGCAAGTATTCAATTATATGCATACCTCGTCATACATTTATGATGCAAGAAATGACTGACATACTTTTTATTACATAAAAGTAATTCCCGAGAATATTTCTTTATTTCACAAAATCTGCAACAAGGGGCTGGTGGATGGGTCAAAAAGTGCAGCTTGTTCCCTTGAAGGGCTCACGAGCGACGAGTGGTGCAGCTTTCAGAGCACAGGAACAAGAGGAAACTTTGTTGGATTCCCGCACTATTTATCCAGCTGCGGGAGGGCAGGGACCCACCTCAAGCACGCCCATCCGTGCACGGACTTCCGGGCGGGTGTCTAGGACAACCTCTTTTGGGCGGGAGGGGCGTGCTCCGGCTACGCCGTTTCGGGCATACCAGCCGGGTCACGCCCCCCGCCCACAATGGTTTCCCGGGGGATCGGGGCACCCATCCATACGTTCGGGGGGACCGAGTGGTCTCCCCTTTCCATATGGGCCGGGATGCCCGCCACCCCTCCCAACACCATTCCCCATGGGAGGAGACAGACACAGATTTAAACTTTTGGAAGGCGGGGGGCCTCACGACCCCCCCCGGCCGTATTTATTATAATATGAAACAAAATTTAAAACTTTAAATTAAAAACGTTTCAGAATCATGTACAAATTCAACTTCAATTACATTTTGATGAAGACAGGTTTTTCAGGCTAACCTTAACAAATCTCTAATACAAAGGTTTCCTAGCCGAGTCTAGCATCCTGATAAATGCATTACATTTTTGAATTTGTACAAACTAGCATTAAGGGCCAACGGCAAGGTCTTAACCGGTGTCAGATCCCTATCACCAACTTCTCGCCCTCACGGTGTGAGTAGTGTATGCGCAGAGGACTTTACCCTCGCAGCCAACTAACTTCCCTTGTCGTGGGGGCCCCCTTTCACTCAATGCCATCTTAAGGTCATCCGAGTTCGCGTGCGAGGTATCCGTAAGAAGGACAGCGTGGACTCCCCCCCCCCCCCCCACCCCCCCCCCCCCCCTTCCACCACACTCTCTTCCGCCGGAGCGGATATCCGGCCCCCGGGAAATTCGTGGGAGGGGCATATAGCCGTCCCCCCCTGGGAGGGGCCTATGGCCGTCTCCCCCTGGGCGACCCATCCGTAGTGGGTGCCGCCCCCCCCCGTGGGAGGGGCCAATGGCCGCCTCCCCCCGGGCGCTCCCATCCATAATGGGTGGCGCCCCCCCCTAGGGACCTTGAAATCACTGCTCACCGATCATGACCTTACCGCCACAGGCCAGATAGTTGACCGACTATCTGGCCCCCCCACACCTCCTATAGGTCATGCCTCCTCAAACCCACTAGCCAAGCTACAAAGTCTCCTATGAGTAATTCATTCCCAGCCCTGGACAGATGCACCCCATCATTCAAATAACAGTGATCCTCCCTAATACACCCATGGGAAATGCATTGGAGATGAGCGGAGCGAAACAGTTTCTCAATTTTGTTGTTGACCCTCTTTACCGAGTGGTTCAACGCTGACATAGACAAACCCCCCGCCATATTCTCCTGGGAATCATGTGGGACCAGGCAATCATACACCCAGGGAGCCTCTTGGCCAACCAGCTAACTGCAGACAATATGTGCTCAACTAACACCCGTCTTCCCAGTCTCACCAAGTCATTGCCCCCCACGTGCACTATGACTATAGATGGCGGTGACCTGTGCCGCCCTAAGAGTTCCTCCACAAATGTTTGCAATTGGTCAATACAGAGGCCTCCCTTCCCATGGAAGGTCACTCTGAACCCATATTCCTCAGATGCGTGGATCGCGTCACCTGCTTTGAATATGTCCCCGGCACGCCTCACGTATGAGTGGCCCACGACCCAGACCACTTGATCTCCAATCGGTGATCCTTTCCCGCTGGTCAGCTGATGCTGGGCCGATCCCAATTTCCTCCCCGCGTGACAGGCTTGCGAAACTGTAATCCAAACAAAAGGCAAGAAGCGTGAGTGCAGTTCATCAGCTTTTTACAACATGTGCAGTCGCACATACCTCTTGAAACAGTTCGAGGACCAACGGCCTAATTGTTTCACCTCTTCCGCCTGCAGACCCCGAGCCGTAGCTTCCGTAGCGCCCCTATTCTAAATGAGTGGGTCCCAAAATCACCCGGGTTCAAGCCCGCCGCCGCAATCGTAATTGTCAGCACCCTCTGAAATTGAAATCTTGTCAATGGGGTACCGTCCATGTGTCTCAGCAGGGCCCCCCATGTTGTCAAACTCTGTTTCAGGTAGGCCTCCACATGCCCCACTGGACAACCGGGGTTCCCCCGTGCGCGCTGCAAAACCACACTATTCCCCAGGGCCTCCTGGTCTGTTTTTGACCTGGTTATCGAGATCAGCAGAGAATCGCCCCTCACTTGGACGTGATCCCTGCGTAGGCCTCCTTCCACATCTTTCTTATTTCCTGCCACTAGTTCACTCACCCGCAGGGCCCCATAGAACGCCAATGCGAAAGCTGCTCGTAACAGTGTTACCTCGCTGGGTGAGGAGCATGTCTCATCCAGTTTCGCCAGTAAGGTGGTCAATTTATCCAACCCAATCGGGTGCCTGTTATCCTGTCTACGACACTCCAGGCGCCGCCAGCCGCGGAGAGCCTTCTTGACTATGAAGGAATCCGTCGGGTCCCTTACCCCGTGGAGCTGTGCCATAAATGATATGGCGGCCCTATATCTGTTGGCGGTTGCCGCCGACCGGCCTTCTCTATGAAGTGCCACCAAAAATTGGAGCAAGGACTCCTCCCGCCCCCATCTATGCTCCCCTACTGGCCCCAGAAAGGTGCAGTATGAACGGAACGCCCCTTCATAAGCTTTCCTCGTCCTTGGCGCTAGACTGGCTGCCACGAGGTCTTGTAGTCCAGGGCACCGATCTGCCATAGTGCTTCGGGGAAAGGTGCCGCTAGCTCCGCTGTGAGTAGATAACCCCTGAAAGCCTGCATTTTTGAACGAGAGAGTGCATCAGCTGCATTATTCAGTACACCCGGCACATGTTTTGCCCTGAACTGTACGTTTAATCTCATGCATTGCAATACAATTTCCTTCAACAGTCGTAGGATCCACTTGCAACGTGCTGCCTGGTGATTAATGCACTCGACCACTGTCATGTTATCTGACCAGAATACCACTGAGTGGTCCCTAAAGTCATCTGGCCATGCCATCAGAGCCACCCAGATGGGTAATAACTCCAAGAAACCAATGTTACCTGTTAGGCCGCTTGAGTGCCACCACGCCGGCCATGTTTGTGCCGACCACTGGTTACCGAAAATTGCACCAAACCCCACCCTCCCCGCAGAGTCGGTCCATAAGCCGAGCTCCTTCGACGAGGCTGGGGGTTTGTTCCACACCACTCGACCGTTGAAGTCCTCCAGAAATGCCAGCCAAATGAGCATGTCCTGGCGAACCTCTGCCGATAGTCTAGTGCAGTGGTGTCCCTCCTTAAGGCCCACCATAGCCTGCGCTATGGAACGCGAGAAAGGGCGAGCCATCGGCATCACCCTCAATGCAAAGTTAAGCTGACCCACTGTCTGTTGTAACTGGTGTAGGGTCACCTTCTCTGTTCGGAGACATTGTACCAGGGAGGCCCTAAACTTGGCCACCTTCTCATCCGGCAGGCGGAAACATCCCTCCTCTGAGTCTAGTTCTATACCCAGAAACTCGAGGGAAGTAGACGGCCCGACCGTCTTACCTGGTGCCAACGGGACCCCAAAACCCCGCATGAGCATGCAGAAGTCCTGCAATGCCTGCGCACAGACCTGAGTGCCCGCTTGGCCCAGAAAGAGGAAATCATCCAAATAGTGCATCACCTGTCTATGGCCCGTGGCCTCTGTGAACACCCATTCCAAAAAGGAGCTAAACATTTCAAAATAAGCACATGAAATCGAACAACCCATGGGCATGCATTTATCCATGTAGAATTTCCCCTGGAACATGAATCCCAGCAGCCGCTGGTCTTGAGGGTTTACTGGGAGTAACCTGAATGCAGATTCAATGTCTGATTTAGCCAACAATGCACCGGGGCCCAGGCGATTCAACATTACGACTGCGTCATCAAACGATGCATATTTCACTGAGCATACCTCGGGGTCAATAACTTCATTTACTGAGGCCCCCCTCAGGGCCGACAGATTGTGGATGAGTCTATACTCCCCCGGGTCTTTCTTCGGAACGACTCCTAAGGGTGAACACACAAAATCCGCGACTGGTGGACCGCCAAATGGTCCTGCCACTCACCTCAAGCTAACTTCTTTTGCTATCTTTTTGGTGGCCACCGCTGGGTTGTGTTGAATAGACAGCTGGTTTTTACAGGAAGGGCTCCCCCGAAAGTTGCCCGCCGGGATCCTGAAGCCATATGAAAAGCCCTCCCTCAGAGTCCCGGCGGACGCATGATCAGGGTATCGGTTCAGCCAAGGGGTCAAAGCCAAGATATCTACGGGCGAAGATGTTTGCTTCTGAGGCACCGCATCAATCCTGCTTGGATCCCCCCTTTCCTCCCGCGCCATTGGTTTTAGATCGGCAACTGGTTTCCGGGTGTGAGGAATTCCCACAGCCCGAGTACGCGTGCCGGAACCTACACGTTCCCTGAGGCCTGTTACAAGTTCCTTTGTTGAATCCCCAACAAACCCCTCGCTTGCCTCCATTCCCGCTAGACCTGGGCTGGGATTCCCCCCCGGCGCTCGCCCGAAAGGGCTGTGACGGCCTCTGATGGAATCCCCCAGAGCCACTCGTACTTGGCACCGAAGGACCCGCCGTCCCTGGTAAGAGCTGAGCGTGTCATGACACTGTATCCAAACAATCCCATGTCAAGGCCTGGTTAAATTCCTTTGCTTTTCTAAAGGCAACATCATACCCCTTCCATTCATTTCCCCCATACATCGCATGGAAATTCATGATCCTGTTCTGATAACATGCCAGGTCAGTCAACACTTCTGGTTTACGTTCTCCGATAATTGCCGCGAAGATAGAAAAGGCCCTGACCCAGTTCACCATGGTCTCCTCGACCCTGAATTCCGCCATCTTGGCCCGCCATACACTGGGGTGCAAGAGATCTTTCTGGGTCTTTGCATATTCTAACTCACGATGGTCAGTAAAAAGTGAAAACATGTTAATGTATTTGTCTCCCCACACCATCTCTTTCATAACCATGGGAATATGTTGAGATAAACTTTCCCGCCTTGAGGGCACCGGGCCCTCCCCCACCAATGGCAACGTTCTCTTACCGGCTTCAACCAAACTCCCGGCAGTGTCCGTTGTCTTCTCCCGATCGTCAGTCGTGACCACCTTCGCCATCTGCGGGGGAATAGAAGGTACATTCGCTGTCCCGGCATCCCTTGCCTGCCGCAACTGTTCAATAATTAATCTGGCTTCCTCGGCCGGGTCTCCCGCGGCCGCTGATCCCCCCTGCTCCCTTCTTTAGCCAAGGTAATACCGCTGCTAACTGTTGTGCTAACTCCGGGGGCATCTGGTCATCCCCCAGTGGCGTGATAACCATGTGAATTGGCAATCCCCCATCCGGTCCTGGTACCGGGCTAGCCGCCGGCGCGACGGGAACCGGTGGAGTTACTACTGGGACTGGGGCCTCGCTGGGACCTACCCTCCCCTTCCTTTTCTTACCCTTATCCCCTGGGGTGACGTTCGGCAATGCCGGTCCTATGACCTTTTTAGGCCGGCCCGAGGGGGCATTCTGGGCCTCCACCTGTTTCCTGATGGCCGCTCGGCCACGATCCAGCCGGTCTACTTTACCCAACTTCCGGTCCATCACCGCCACTTGGTTCACCAACGTGCGCAGCATCCTTTCCATCTCGGAGCTCTTTCCGGACTTCTTGCCAGGCATGTCTTCAATCAATCCGTCCGACTTGACTTGCAAAGGTGACTCGATCGCCCAACACGCCTTGGTAACTGAAAGAGAAAGACAAGGATTACAAGTTCTCAAAAAGTGCAGCTTGTTCCCTTGAAGGGCTCACGAGAGACGAGTGGTGCAGCCTTCAAAGCACAGGAACAAGAGGAAGCTTCGTTGGATTCCCACACTATTTATCCAGCTGCGGGAGGGCGGGGACCCGCCTCAAGCACGCCCATCCGTGCACGGACTTCCGGGCGGGTGTCTAGGACAACCTCTTTTGGGCGGGGGGGGCGTGCTCCGGCTACGCCGCTTCGGGCATACCAGCCGGGTCACGCCCCCCGCCCACAATGGTTTCCCGGGGGATCGGGGCACCCATCCATACGTTTGGGGGGACCGAGTGGTCTCCCCTTTCCATTCGCAGAGCAGGGAAACAGCAGCTGAAGAAGCCTGCTGGGGTATGCTGGTAGCCCAAAGTCTTCAAGCCCCTACCACCACTCCCGCACAGCACGAAGGACAAAGACCAGACACACAGAGTTACAACCGAGTTCACTTAAACCGGGAGTGCTGTCAGATTGCTGTGACCCTCATGAGGCAAGTTATTGGCCCAGGAAGAATTGGCTATAAAGGTAAGAATGGGCGAATGGTATTTTAGTGTTGACTTGACTTCAGTCAGACAAGAAAGAACATTGTGGGACATCGACCCTGCAACCAGGACCCCCTCACCATCTCCAATGGACTGAGGAATCCTTGTAGGAAGCCACCCTCCTCCCCCCACTCCCCTCAGCTGTGTCGCATCCACAGCATCCTTTATTCCTTGCATCTATACCACGCCATTGTCATTGTCCTATATCGTCCCCCTACCTCTATGCCCCTGTTCCCTGCTGCCCTCAGTAAACAGCTCGCCGCCTTGATGACCTCCTCTGCTCGCCTCGCCATGTTTGGCGATTTTAATTATTGGTTTAACCATGTTGACGCAGGCCCTCACGCTACTGAATTGTTCGAGGCACTCTCTAGCCTAAACTTGACCCAGCATGTCGCCACCCCCACCCACACTGGTGGCCACATCCTTGACCACATCTGGACGCAGGGGGTATCGCTCACTGGGCTGAATATCTCCCCTTGCGTCTGGTCCGACCACTTCATGATCGACTCGTCCATCTATGTAGAGGGTCTGGTTAAGCCACCACCGCGGGAGGGCGGGATGGCTCGGAAGTGGAACGCACTTGATTCCTCTGCTTTTCTCTCCTTTCTTGCAGAGACTCAGCCCCCTCCCAGCAATAATTCAGGCGTTAACGCTTTGGACGCCAATATTGCCCATTGGCTTACTACCGCTAGTGACAAGTTCGCTCCCCTATCCTGCTTCCCCCGCTCGCGGCATAGTAAATCTCATAAATGGTTTAACCCAATGCTAAAGTCACAAAACCTTGAGCTGCACCAATTGGAGCGCAGATGGAGGCGTAATTATCTCAGCTCTGACAGGGAAGTGTATGTGCTCGCACGGAGGGCATACAAAAAAGCCATTATTACTACCAAGGCTGCCTATTTCTCAGACAGAATATCTACAGCTCCCAACCAATCCAAAGAGATATTCAAGGTCCTTAGCGAACTAACATCGGACACCAGGACACTTTCGACCTTGCCCCCTTCTGCAGAGTCTTGTAGTGCCTTAAACACCTTCTTCATTGACAAGATTCTGGCAATTAAAAACTCCATTCCTCACTCCTCTCCTTCAGTAGTAGCCGCAGTCCCGTCCATCAACACCCCCACTTTGGCCTGTTTTCCTATCCTCGACCCCGTTTCCCTAGCCAAGCTAGCCACTCAGGTGAAATCGGGTTCCCCCAAGGACTGCTGCCCCCCCTCTGTGTTTCGCGACATCTGTCACACTCTCCCGCATTGCATCTTACCCTTACTTAACACCTGCCTTATCTCCGGCACAGTTCCTAAATCCTTTAAGGAGGCTGTACTGGTGCCTCTGTTAAAAAAAAACCTGGCGCGGACCCAGCTGTCCTCGCTAACTACCAGCCCATCTCTCTCCTGCCCTACCTGTCAAAAATCTTGGAGGCACACGTGACCACCTGCCTCTCACAATTCATCGAGGAGTCCAACTTCTTAGAACCGAACCAGGCCAGCTTTAGACCAGCCCATTCCACCAAGGCTGTGCTCCTTGCCGTGCTGGACAACCTCAGATGCAATGCTGACAGAGGCCGCCCCCAGGCACTGGTCCTATTGAATTTGTCGGCGGCATTCGACATGGTGGACCATAACATCTTACTCCACCGTGTCAAGTCCGCCGGAGTCCGTGGGCCTGCGTTGTCCTGGGTTAAATCCTTTCTGGAGGGCAGATCCCAAGCAGTCAGTCTGGGCCCCTTTAGCGCCACCAGTGCACCTTCATCCTGTGGGGTTCCTCAGGGTTCTTCCCTTTCCCCTCTCCTTTTTAATTTGTACCTTCAGCCTCTTATCCACTCCCTAGGCAGCTGGGATGTCACCGTATTTAATTATGCGGACGATTTACAAATTATTTTTCCCCTTTCCTCCCCTGACGCCATCACCAACTTCAAGGCGGTCATGTTGCACATCCAGCAGTGGATGAACCAAAATCAGCTAAAGCTCAACCCTGGGAAAACTGAGCTCCTCCTTCCTGGGAGAACCGCTTCCCATTGAGGCCCGCAATTTTGGCCTTCTGAGCTTGGTTCATCCCCTTCCCCTGCCAGCTGTGTAAAGAGTCTCAGCGTCATAATTGACTCGGAGCTCACTCTCAAGGCTCAGGTGAGCGCTGTAACATCTTCCTGCATGTTCCAACCGCCCACCTACTGACCCCTGTAGCTCTACTACAAGTTTTAATAGCATTGGTGCTGTCCCGTCTGGATTTTTCTAATTCTTTGTACCTCGGACTCTCTAAATCCTTGCTGTCTAGGCTACAGATTATTCAAAACCAGGCTGCCATACTGGCGTTCAAAATCCCCAGATGGCAGTCGACCAAACCTTTACTACATCAATTACACTGGCTACCAGTCAACGAAAGAATTGCCTTTAAGGTTGGCTGCCTGGTCTTCAAAGCCTTGACTGGTCCCTCTCCCGCTTTCTTGAAGTCCCTGGTTACTCCCTACTGCCCCTCCCGAACTCTAAGGTCTACTCATCTCCAGCTTTTAGTTACTCCCCGGTTCAAACTCACTAAATTAGGTGGCCGCAGCTTTTCCCATCTGGCCCCCAAATTATGGAATTCCTTCCCGCTCTCACTCAAATCCTCACATTCTCTTGTATCATTTAGGAAGCCCCTAAAAACCCTGTTGTTTTCACATCCCCACTAAAATCCCTCTGTTCAGTTTCAGTGTTCCTACCAGCGCCAGGAAACTCATGGTGACAGTGCGCTTTTACAAATACTCATTAACATAACATAACATAGGAATCCACTGCAACATGCATAAAGTGCCTGGAACTGCTGGAGAACTTCTGGAGGGCCTCTGTCTAACCTTTTACTTGCACTCCTCGCTGTTATACTTGTGCTTAAACCTGCATCTTGATAAAACTATATTTTAACCTTTTACCCATATTTTTTTTATTTTTTATTATATGTTTTATTGGTTTACTACGGTTTATGAATTTGATGTGAGCTGGGAGGTAGGGACTGGTATCTCCGGGTTCTCTCTACTCGATTTGCACGTCGAGAGACGCCATTTCTGATTGGGCGTGCTCTAGTCTCCATGCTTAAGAGCAGAGGCGCTGCACGGATGCAGTTGGCCTCTAACTTTTTACTTGCACTCCTCGCTGCTACACTTGTGCTTAAACCTGCATCTTTATAAACTATATTTTAGCCTTTTGCCCAGAATTAGCATTTTTTAACATATGTGGCAGTGCGTTGGTTTACTACTGTTTATGAATTTCATGTGAGCTGGGGACTGGTATTTCTGGGTGCCCCTCCACTCAATTTGCACGTCGAGCGACATCATTTCTGATTGGGTGCGCTCCAGTCTCCATACTTAAACGCAGGGGTGATGTGCGGACACACGCTGGCGTGCCGAAGGCAAGCCCATCTGCGCCCGTCAGAGTCCTGGAGGAGTCCGGCGCTGGCCATGTTGCCAGTTCGGCCAAGGGTCTTGAGCAGCGCATTCAGTAAGACGGTGCTAGGCTTCTCAGCCTTGGCACAACAAGGAATTGCACAGGTAATGTTGGAGATCTTAGGGGGTGGGAAGTGTTTTTTAAATGTGCGTGTTGGAGTTTGGTTTTAACTTGCAGTGACAAGAGTTCTCCAATGAGGGCGTCTCACATTGTTTGGGGCTGCGTCAAGTCCTCTCTAGGGGGGAATTTTAAGGCTCTGCTGCTAAACACAAGCTCCTTGCAGAAACACGAATCTCAGATCTTTGACCTCTTGTAAGACTCCCTTCCTGACCTAATGTTTCTCACAGAAACTTGGCTTATGCAATTCTCGAACCCCACCATAGCAGCAGCTATTCCACCTGGATATAAGGTTCTTAGGAAGGACCGCCAGGTTGGCAAAGGAGGGGGAGTAGTCATTATTTGTAAGCAAGAATAAGTATGCAACACTATTTCCTTATTAGAGCTGGAGGGCGCTGAATGCCTAGGCTTTCATTGCTCCCTATCAGTGCAGCAATCCTTAGCAGGTGCCCTGATATACAGACCCCTGGGCCATGCAGGCTCATTCTTTAATTCCATTAATGAGGCGATTTTACCCCAGGTCCTCCAATACAGTCACTTCCTGGTGTTAGGTGATCTTAACATCCATATGGACATAGCCACAGAGCCAGAGGCTATTTCCTTGTCTGAATCTCTCGCAGTCCTTAATCTTGCCCCCTATGTTTCCCATCCTACACACAATAGAAGCCACACCCTCGACCAGATTTTTTCTAATTTAGAGCTTGAGGTGGATTTGCCCCTACCTCTGGCATGGTCCGACCATGGCCTTATCAGCTTTAGTGTGTTTAGTTTGGGGAATCCTCCACCCCCCCTACTATCAGGGAAGCCAAGAGGGATGCACTCCTACTTGACGCCTGGGTGCGGCATAGCGCACATAATTTAGCCCCACTGCTGACAGGTACACCTTCAGCACCCTGGTTTAATGTTGTGCTGAGAATAAGCAAGAGGGCCTGTAAATGCTTAGAAAGGAAATTGAGGAAAAAACTTTGATCCTGATGATAAACATGAGTATGAGTTGGCCTTGAAACCCCGTTATATTAAAGCTTAGGAGGCTAAAAAAAGCAATTTGAAAGTCAAAACTGAGTCGTCTAGCAATAAAAGCAAGGAGAGGTTTAAAATTGTAAAATCCTTTGCAGCCCCGCAATCTGTGGCCAGGGTTCTCCCTCTCTTCTGAATGGACGCACCAACTAGCAACTTTTTTCACGAAAAAATCATGACTATTCAGGAGTCTTTCACGAGGGGGTCTCCAGGTGATCATGCAGTCTGGTTAGCTCCTACTGCAGAGCTTCCATCTGAAGAAATCACTGTCTTCCTGAGGTTTCCTTGGTTGCAAACTAAAGAATCCCTTGATATTGGTTGAAAGCTTTATTTCGACATGCAGAGATATCTTAAAAGCATTACATACATTTAAAACTGCAGATCAAAATAATACAAATGTGTCGGTTGTTAAAAAAGGGAAAAGAATACCTTTTATACAATAATAAATTAGCTAAAAATTAAATTAAAATAGACAATCTATTGCAGCGAATCAACCATGTCCACTTTATAAATTTGGAAATGCCACAAACTATAAGAGGGGAAGTGTCAGTTAACAGGATGCGTAGCGCCACCAAATGCTGGCGCGTCCCCAAACGTCTGAACAATGGTTTAAGCCAATGTCTCCTTGGGCGAATGTAGTCCGGGCACTCAAAAAGGATATGAGCCACCGTCTCACGCCTTGTAGAGCAAAGGGCACAAAAAGGCGATAGCTGAACTGGCGATTTCCATCTGGAAAGAAGGTCCCCAATCGGGAGAGTGCCTATTCTAAACTTTAAGTAAAGGGCCCTATCCACTGGCATGGTGATCAAATCCAGGTAGGGTTTGTACGCTACCACGTCTTTGATTCTTAAAAATACCGCGGTCGAATTGCAGTGGCGTGGGTTGCTGGTAAGTTGGCAGGAGACCCAGTCCCAGTACAGTTTTTTTAGGACAGCTTTTGGTGGGGCGGATTTTGTAGCCCAACAGTCCCCCAAACCCAGCTCCCCCAGGAGGTTTTTAGTGTCCCTTAGCCACTTGATTTTATGCCAGCCCCCCATTCCCATCACCTCGGACAGCCCATCAGCATAAGATTTTAACTCTGGGACCCTCCACAGGCGAGCCCATAAAAGCAAAGACCGGAGACGGGCCTGGTCCTTAATCGACTTGCAGCCCACATCCAAGAGCACAGGAACTGTCGGCGTGCTCAAGGGGAGAGCTAATAAATCTTTCAAAAATTTGCTCTAAGACTTGGATAGAGAGTCCAAGTTGCAGTGGCCCCACAGCTCTGCCCCGTAGAGTGCTGACGTAGCTCCTCTTGCTTTATAGATGTCAATTGCAGGTGCCACAAAGTGTTTAGGAGAGGCTCGATATTCCCTTAGTGTTGCACCCCCTATCCTTTTGTGGTTGAGAGCCATCTTGTTGATGTGTGGCGTCCAAGTCACAGTGTTGCTTAGGCGTATTCCCAGATAGTCAAATTCGGAGACTTTCTCCAGAGCAACTGAGTTTAGAACAGGAGGTCGGCCTAGTTTCCGTGGTGGATGGATTATCAAGTATTTGGTTTTGTCTACATTGATAACCAGTCCCTTTGTCAAGCAGAAATCCTGAAAACGGGTCAGAAGCTTCTGGAGACCCTGGGGGATCTTGGAAATAAGGAGGGTGTCGTCTGCAAACAACAGTGTGGGGATCCGAACACCCCCCAGGGAGGGTGCATCCGATGGTTCTGGGAGCAAATGCTCTACCACGCCATTTACATACAGGGAAAATAGGGTGGGAGCTAACACACAACCCTGTCTGACACCCCTGCAGACCGGGATCCTGTCGGTCGTTTCCCCAATTCTGGCCCCAGCGCACCTGAGCATAATTGTCTGTGTGTAATTTTATCAGGAGCGACAAGATGTAGGGGGGGGGGGGGGAGTCCAAGATCCTGCAGAACCCTCCAGAGTTCCTCCCTAGGAACCAGGTCAAAGGCAGTCTTCAGGTCAATGAAGGTCAAGTAAAGACCGCCTTTGCCCAGCTCCACCACCTTCCAGTACAGAAGCATTAATCTAAAAACCTGCTCAATGGTGCCCGTTCCAGAACGGAATCCTGCCTGGAAGTCGGATAGGACCTGGTTCTCATCCACCCATTGTAGGATCCTCCCTAGAATGGCCTTCCCGGCCACCTTTTGCGTCGAGTTAATCAGGCTTATCGGCCTGTAATTCCCTGGATTGTCCCGACACCCCTTTTTAAAAATGGGGACCACCTCTGCCCCCTTCCAAGATTCTGTGACAGGCCCCCCCTCTAGGATGGCATTCAGGAGGAAGGAAACCAAATTAGCCCATTCAGTCGGATAGGCTCGGAGTAAGTCCCCTGGGAGACCATCAGGGCCGGCTGCTTTCAAGGGTGCCACAGACTTTATTACATTCTCAACCTCCCGCACACTGAAGGAATCGAGGGTACTATCCCTTACCAAGGTGGGAAGTGAGACTGGCTCATTCAGAGGCCCTTCTACTAAGGAGTATAGGGCCCCAAAGTGATTGAACCAGGTCTGGGACGGAATAGTACAGGTCCTCAATGTGTCGTCCGGTCTGGTCCTGGATCCCACCAGGTTCCAGAATCCCCTGGCATCCTTCCCTTGACTGGCAACTAAAAGGTCTGCCCAAAACTTTTCTTCCCATCCTTTTTTGGCTATTTGTAGACTCTGGGAATAGAGCTTCCTAGCCTCCCTGATCCTGACTTGGGATTTTGACTTAACAGCCTCCACCAACATTTTCTTTCTTACCCTACATGTATGTGCGTACCACCCCTGTCTTCTCAATGTCCTATTGTTGACTCCCTTTTGCCCAATCGGAACAGTAAACAATTTGGTTAAGGCCATAGTCAGGTCGCCAAACTTCCCGACTACCTCCCCAGGCCCGCCCTCAGAAATGGCCATGCTGGTTTGGGCTGAAGCCAAAAGTTGCGTTATAGCTGCAACCTTGTCTGCAGAGAGGGTAAGCTTTGTTAAGGGTCTCAAGTAAGGCTCCCCTGCCAACTAACATCCTGCAAAATGGCTGACTACGGTGGCCATGGTTTTAAATCCTGTGGAAAACAAGATACTTAATTCCTCGTTAGCTGCTGGCCATATGCACTCTGCTAAAATCCTCCCACTGGTCAAGAATCCCTCAGCTGACCCCAAAGTGTCAGCGAACTACAGGCCCATTTCACTGCTGCCGGCTTCTCCGAGGTCTTGGAAAAATACGTGAATACGGTTATTTCGGACTATGCGGAAAATAATAACTTTTTGCACAAAATAATAACTTTTTGCACATCAGCCAGTCAGGCTTCAGAGCCAAATATAGTACAGAATGCGCCTTGCTGGAGGTTTTGGAACATATCAAGGAGAAGCTTGATCTGGGAGGTAAAGCCAGGCTTCTGTTCCCAGAATATACCGTGCCCGGTAGGGCGGCAGTTCTTCACGTTCCTGGGAGCACAGGTCTAGAACCTGCTTCCTTTTATTGATTGTGCCAGCTTCAAGAAGCAATTTTAAATCTAGTTTCCCACTGCGTGGGGTGTCAGTTGAGTTGATGGGGAGGCTTGTTTAGCACCGGCACACTCTGGTTGAGTAGCTGTGCGCTATATAAATGTCTTCATTCATTCACTACTACTTCTGAGGAGGTAACTGCTCCGGAGGACCTTGCTGGTCCATTTGAATAGCTCCCTGCTGGAGTTGGTCACCCAGAGTACTGCTAACCGACCGCATTGACACTTACCTAAGTGTTCTTTGAAAAAGTTTCTAAGTGCCCAATTTATTTATTATTTTATTTTATTATTTATTTTTTATATTCCTCATATACCAGATTGGGTATTCTAGCTAGGGTATCTCCTCCTCCCTACATTGCGATGTACGAACCTTAAGGATTATATCCTTTGTAGGGGAGGAGGGCGAAAACCCTTCTCTAGACTTGGCTGTTTGCTATGTCCACTCCATACCCTTTCGACCTTGAAGACCCTTTCTTCGGCAGGAGAACAAGCACCAACAGTACCCAGGTGAAATCATAGGAACACTTTCATCGGTTCCGCCAAGCCACAAGGGCCGCCCAAATCTTATCTTGGCTAGAGCGGTCACAAGCCATATCGGACTCGCTAACATACACAATATACTTCAGACAATCCGTAAATGTAGGGGCATTCTCGGACTTCCAGGCCTTACAAATTTCACGCCTTGCTAGGATAATTACATAAAAGATGAATTTAGTCATCATATCCTGAAGCTGGTATTCTGCCCCTAACCCAAAGAAAATTGTCCTAAAGAGATCTCAATATGTATACCTAGGACATCAGATATGAACTCTCCAATTTTAGTCCAATAGGGTAACAATCTTGGGCATTCTACGAACATGTGTATATCGTCTACAGCTGGGGCCTTACACCATGGGCAGCTATATTAAAGATTAGTAATTCTAACCAGTTTTTTTGGAGTTATATAAACTCTGTTCAGGGTGAACAGATGATTGCGCTTTAAGGGGGCAGATTTCACCACTATATTTAACAATTTAAAGGAATCTCCCCATAATGCTAACAAGTTATCACATTGCAGGTCATCTATTTCTCCCCATAGCTTGTTGAGTTCACCCTCCGTGATTACATCCTTCTCATTTAGTGCCTCATACCAAAAGGAAATCTCCTTTTTCCATCTACCTTTTCTCTTCACAGATTCAAATTTTGGGTTGGTTGTAAACTCCCATGGAATAGTAGACCACCAACTGGATAGCTAATAGTATTTGAACCTGGTGAGAGTTCCATTTGTCAGCCTAGAGAGTGAGTCCCACCCCAGTAGCTGGGATTTATCCAAAAGATCCTGCCACTGCATGATACCAGCTGTTTTAAGAGGAATTGATAATTGGTCTCAGACATTCTGGCGTCCCAGGCGAATCCCATATAGGGGCTTGGGGTGTGTAATAGGGAATACCTAATTTCTTTCTCACAAACACCCAGTTTCTCAGGGCAGTCCCTAACACCTTTAATCTAACCTTCTTATAGAATCTTGGATCCCCAAATTTAAATAAAAAGGATTCTTGCCCTAAAGGGGTGCCATGCAATAATGCCTGGAATAGCCGTCCTAAAGAAGATGTGTCAGCTTTGTCTGCCATACGCCTGAAGTTTTTAAAGTGAAAAGAATGACAATAGTGCAAAATATCTGGCATGGCAAGTCCTCCAGCTTTCAATTTCCGTCGCAATTTTTTTAATGAGATTCTGGGCGATTTACAGTTCCAGATGAAGGATCCGATTCTTCCCTGTAGTTTGGCAATATCTTTACGATTAAATGTCAGGGGTATTGAATTAAAAAGAAAAGTAACCTTTGGCAAAATAACCATCTTAATTAAGTTAACCCTTCCAAAGATGTTTAGTGGTAGGCCAGACCAACGCTGCAAAGTCCCACAGATGTCCTTGTAGACTCTATCCAGATTCACCTTGGATGTTTCTGAGATGTTCTGAACTAAATGAATTCCAAGGTATCCCTTCCGGGGTTTTGTTTCAGGGAGTTTATCCACATAATTCCACTGCATGACCTCCGTTTTTTCTTTATTCATTCTATATCCTGAGACCACCCCAAAACTTTCGGCATGATGAAATAGACGGTGGATAGATATCTCAGGATTGGATGTATACATTAGGAGGTCGTCAGCATATAGTGCAAATCTTAGGTTTAACTCATTGATCTGGAAGGGTTTAATCAGAGCATCTGATCTTAGCTGATTTACCAAAGGCTCTATATAAAGATTAAACAATAAAGGGGACAGGGGGCATCACTGCCTAGTACCCCGTGTTATTTGAACTCAATCTGTTAGATTATTTACAAGAAACTTGGCTTTAGGACTATGATACAGAGCTTTTATGGATGCTATAAAATTAGCTGGAATGCCAAACTTAGACAGAGCCTCCCATAGATATATCCAATGGACCTGGTCAAAGGCCTTGGCAGCGTCAATTGCCACGATAGTTAAGGTTTTTTTTTGCTCTGAAGCATAGTCTATTGCAGCAATGGCTTGATAGGTCAGTTCATTTAACTGCCTACCTGGCATAAAGCCCCTCTGATCCTCATGTATTAAGGACTTAATTACTTTGGCCAATCTCGCCGCCAAGACCCCAGCGAAGATCTTGTAATTTGTATTTAGCAGCGAGATTGGCCTATAGGACTCAACTGCAAGGGGTCCTTATTGGGCTTAAGAACTAGCGTTACTGTAGCTTCCAGCCAGGTCGGTGGAATAGTCTGTCCCTCATAATGTATTTTATTAAATAGAGACGTAAGGATAGGAACGACTATGCCAGCCCCCATTTGATAAACTTCAACTGGAAGCCCATCTGGGCCAGCTGATTTTCCCCTGGCCATTCTTTTGAGCTGATCATGAATCTCCCCCTCTTTAATCAAAGAGCCTAGCAGCGAACTATCCTCATCTGTTAAATATGGGAGGTTAAGCTCCTCCAGCCAGTGAGCTGCTTCTTCAGTAGAAGTTTTATAGTTTGTACCTGTATAAAGGTTCTGCATATATAACTTAACTTCTTCCAACAGCTCATCATTATTAAATGTTATGTCGCCAGAACTCTGTATCTTTAACCTACTTATCTGGTTTCTAGCTCGATCGGACCTAGCCTTCCATGCCAAAATACGGCCACATTTTTCGCCAT
This sequence comes from Lissotriton vulgaris, assembly GCF_964263255.1. NCBI lineage: Eukaryota > Metazoa > Chordata > Amphibia > Caudata > Salamandridae > Lissotriton > Lissotriton vulgaris. The sequence continues at coordinate 1,511,421,650 of NC_141685.1, read as the reverse complement.
AGGAAAAGTTCTGCAGTCTGCTTGCATCCCACCTCTCTTTAATGATCTTGTCAAGATTTGCCTGATATTTAACTTTTAAGTTCTCTAGCTCCTTCTGGATGGAGGGCAAGTTGGTTTGTTGCTCTAGTGAGGCTCTCTGTAGCTCTTGCTCTTTGTTTAATTTTAAACAACGAGTCCTCCTCTGTCTTCTTCCTACTTATATTTCTCTGTATCATTATGGTAGAAAGTGCCCCCCTTAAGTAAGACTTAAATGCTTCCCATACTGTTTGTTCAGACGAAGTGGCATTGTTAAATTCAAAATACTCCTCTATGTTCTTTAGTAGGACATTTTCAAAGCCTTCCTGTAATAGGAGGGATCTATCTAAGGTCCACCGTCTTACCTGAATACATTGAGGAAATACAACTGTTAACTCTATCATGGAATGGTCAGATAAGATAGCAGGAATGTAAGTGGTGGACACTGTCTTTGGTAGTAGCCCTTGATCAATAAGAAAAAATCTATGCGTGAGTGGTGCCTATGTCTATGACTATAGAATGAATAGTCTCTATTATTCTGATTCTTTACTCTCCAGATATCTAGTAAGTTAAAATCCTTCATCATGTTTCTGAGCTCTCTTTTGGATTTGTATGATGTGGCAGAGGTAGCTCGAGAAGTGCGATCCAATTTAGGATCAAATACTAAATTGAAATCGCCCCCTAGTATAATAGGAGCATTTAAATTCTGGAAGCTAGTTTTTAAGCTAACCAGATAATCTGGAGAGTCCTGGTTTGTTCCATAATATATAGCACATGTCACCCGTATGTTTTTTATAAATAAGGATGCTGTTAGCCATCTGCCTGTATAATCATTTTGATGTTTTTCAACTCTTATCCCACTATTAGATCTAATAATCATAGCCCCTCCTCTGGTACTACCGCTCTGTTCAGAGCAGAGAAGATCCTGTACCCACTTTTGATTCTTAAAAGCTGCCTAACATTCCTGCTGCTCTAAGTGGGTTTCTTCTAGAAATATAATGTTGACTCCAGACTTGTTCAAAAATTCACAGATTCTATTAAATTTCCTATTTTCCCTTAATCCGTTGACATTCCAGCTAATTATTTTTGTCTTATTCTCCATAATCCAAATTTGTTATAACCAAGGAAAGGGTATTTTGCCTCCATTTCACTCTGCTTAATAAGTCAATTTCATATTTTACAGGTATATGAGGAAAATGTTTTCTCTTTTTATGCACCCACCTCCCACCACCGCCCTCCACCCCCCATGAGGGGTATACGTGAATACGGTTATTTCGGACTATGCGGAAAATATTAACTTTTTGCACAAAATAATAACTTTTTGCACATCAGCCAGTCAGGCTTCAGAGCCAAATATAGTACAGAATGCGCCTTCCTGGAGGTTTCAAAACATATCAAGGAGAAGCTTGATCTGGGAGGTGAAGCCAGGCTTCTGTTTCCAGAATATACCGTGCCCGGTAGGGCGGCAGTTCTTCACGTTCCTGGGAGCACAGGCCTAGAACCTGCTTCCTTTTATTGATTTTGCCATCTTCAAGAAGCAATTTTAAATCTAGTTTCCCACTGCGTGGGGTGTCAGTTGAGTTGATAGGGAGGCTTGTTTAGCACCGGCACACTCTGGTTGAGTAGCTGTGGCCTATATAAATGTCTTCATTCATTCACTACTACTTCTGAGGAGGTAACTGCTCCGGAGGACCTTGCTGGTCCATTTGAATAGCTCCCTGCTGGAGTTGGTCACCCAGAGTACTGCTAACCGACCGGATTGACACTTACCTAAGTGTTCTTTGAAAAAGTTTCTAAGTGCCCAATTTATTGACTTTGTCAAGGCTTGTTCGCAGTTGAGTGAAATTGCTTTATTACTGCTTGTAAAATGCATATCTCCGGAACCCTCGAGTGGATCTTTTTTTGTTTTAATGACTAAATTCTTATAAAATATAATTTTTATAAATTGGTGCTGTGCTTAATTTCAGCTGGTGGTTTCCGGTGCCCTGCACCGGCACTTAATTGTCAACACCGGCACTTGTGATAGTCTGCCACAGGGTGGCGCTGTCCGACATTACCACAACAACAGTTAATTATTAATTCAATATACATTAAAAATGATTATTACCTGCAGCCCAAGCCATTCTCATAGCTTTGGGGTCCTGGCATAGTCTGAAGCATTACACTTCTAGGAGTGTGATGGTTATTAGTTGAGTTTGTACTGTCACTGGCAGCACTTTCAGGGGCAATGCATGGTGCAAGCTGCAGTGGCCTCCTTACGAGAGCAATGGCACATACTTTTATTTTTAACTTTACAAATTCTGCTCTAACCTCTTCAGTGCGTGTGAAATTTCCACGCTGTGCGGGAGTTTATTAGTGGGCGGGGATTCGGGATTCGGACGGCCGGGGGCAGTCCTGTGCACACTCCCACCGTGGCACTGGACTGCTTCCGGCCGTCACGAGCATGGAAGAGGCTAATTTGGTGTGTTATTTCTTGGGTGTTGCGTCGATTCCTTCTGCAATTGTGTTGGGCTGTTTAAATGCTTTACACTTGTTCCTCTGTGTAAGCCTTGCTGCTCAGAGCCACAGCTACCCAGGGTTGAGCTAAGGGTATGACAGACTAAACTTAAGGGTCCTAAAAGGGTCTGTAAGCGTACTACACGTTGAGGTGGCACAATCACACAATACAATACCCCCCATTTCTTCACACCATGTTAACTGCACTCCTTGTGCCTCGGTTCACCTACAAGTGTCTAGAAGAAGCACACAGAAGTGAACGCTACAACTTAATACTGAGAGCTACTATACAACCATTTTTAAAATACTACCAAACGTTCATTATAAAAGGTTTTAAAAAAATATTGGTAACTATGGAATTCCTTGGTAGTCGTGGATCTGTGAACCTTTGAGGTAGTGTGGCTCACTGGTCAGAGGCGGCAGACCCGAGAGCAGAGGACGGCCCGGGACCAGGGTTCGATTCCCGGCGCGGCAGGTTTCTGGACCAGGGTCAGCGGACTCGATAATTCTCTCGCCTCGGTGCCCACTCTGATCAGCGATCACACTCGGCAACTCTGGGCATTAGCTTGCCTCATCTTCACTAACGGCCCCACCAGACCGCCGGGGATGCCTGGTCTCACCCTGGAGATACCCATTAAGGGACTATCTCTCAGGGAAGCCAGGAAGGGTTTCGCAGCAGTCGCAGCACCTTGGGACCCTCCGGGTAAGTAGTGCGCTATATAAATGCCTATACATTTACATTTACATTTAGCCACATGTTTGTTTCCTTGGTCTCAATGCTCTTCGTGTCATGTTCCATGTTAAAAATGGTATACACAAAATACTATAAACCTGTAAATCAAAGTGGAAAGAAAAACTCGGTTGTTTATCCTGGACAGTTTGATTAAAACAAGTATTCGATAATTGGGAAAAAGCAGGGTCAGTTATTCATTATGCTGCTATAGAAAGGGAGGCCTTTGGCACACATCAGCGCATGAAAGTAATTTATTACACATGGCTAATAATAGATGCACGAATATTCAGATAGATAAATCCCAACACATCCTCAAAGTTTCGATGCACACATCAGTACACACTGGCACGTTTTAAGTGTACTCTTGTTTCATATTTTCTGCTACGGCTCTCTTTTCCAAATGTCACCTTATGAGAAGCCACTCTGGCAGCAAATGCAGGGACTCCTGTAGAGCATCGGAGTGGGGACCGGCCAGTCGAAGGCTCGCGCTGCCGCCAAGTTAATAACGCGGGGGACAGTTCATCGAACAACAAACTCCCAATTAAATGGGTTTCGGGCTACTCCCGTGCAGGATAACATCATTAAGAGGGGAACAGATTGTACTCGGACCCCGCTGTTTATAATTAACACATCGCATCCACGTACTCCGAGAACCTTGGAAAAGATGCTCAGATCGGATCCACCCAAGCCAACCCGAGCACTGGCATCGGATGCCAAGCTGGGCAAGCACCTGCTTGGTCACAGTCAAGAGTGTCAGCGCTGTGGTGCCTGGACATCCACGTGGATGGATACACACAGCTTTGCCGATTCAACGTCCCGCTGTCCGCACGGCTTCGGAATGCGCCTTCACAAGAAATCATACAGGTACTTAATGATGTCGAAGTTCACGGTCCTAAAATAAAAGGAGGAAGGCAGTGAGATTGCAAAGTCTTCCAGGTTTCAAACTCCTACACATGCATATGCCAGAAAGTGAATCACGAAGACCAAACAGAAAGAAAAGTACACATGCACTATAAATAGCATTAGACAGTTGGCCAACTATAGCAAACAAAAAAACTCCAGTCTGAAGCTGGCGACATGAGCAATCTGGTGCATCCGAGCTGCACACGTCCATAATTTTCTATGATTTACTTTGAGAGTATTCTTTTCCACTAATTTGCGTCAAATATAATTCAAAAGACAAGTCTACGAAGATGTGAATTTTAATGTAATTCTATTTCTCCTATTTAAAAGGCACTGCTCCATGAAATGGCCGAAATCAGCATCAAGCGCAGGGCAAATCAGCACCAAGCACAGGGCAAATCAGCATCAAGCACAGGGCAAATAAAGCATAATGGAGGAGTAAAGCTGCAGATTAAACAGGTACATTTTTAGATATTTCCGACATTGGCTTAGCATGGCCTTTATTGCTTTCTAGAGAGGTCGGTATTCCACAGCTAAGTGTCAGCATCACAAAGCGCCCCTCTCCGTTCCAGTGAAGAGCTTTGGGACCTTCCAAAAAGCCGTTGTATCTGAATTCCTGTTGGCGGCATGAATAAGGGGATGAGCCTTTAAATCAATTTGTGTTTGGGTCTGTTTGTGGGACATCCTGCAACACACCATTTTCAAGAATGTCTTGTTCTCGACTGGTAATCAATGAAGCCTAGTAGAAAGCTTGAGTGACAGACAAATTGATCAAATCTTGGCACATGACACTCGAACCCTCCACCAAAACAGTCAAACTTTCAACAAATCCCTTGGATTAAAAATACACAGTGTGGAGGAGACATCTCTAGTAGCTGATCGAGTAAATCTGTGCTCAAATCAGACCTCTAATTCCCTTCTTATAAAGTAATATTTGGCATAGATGTATATTTTTAAAAATTACAGACCGGATAAGTTGATAGGAATTTGCTTGGATAGCAGAATATGTCAACACATTTACGATTGAAATCGAAACGTACACAATCTGTTACGACATCTGGTCCTCGAGTAGCCAAGTTAGATTTTTGGGCAGGATGTCTACCTGAGCTATTACCAAGCCTCACATTTTCAAAATGTACTAACATTTTTAATAAGACAATTAGTCAAGTCAAGTAAAAAGATCTTTATTCGGAATAAAAACATCCATAAAAGTACATGCAATTGCAATTTCAAAACAGTACAGTACGATAATATGACAGCTGGCATAAAACATAATTCAGTCAATCAATTTCACAATAACACACAGAATGTCCCTCTTTGTTAAAAACAGCATTATATACAATTAAAAGTTATTTTAAAAACAAAGGAAAAATAGCAACAACGTTAATGAGTCCACATCAATAATGTGCAAAAATGCAAAATGTGCAGAAAGAGTTATAAAGTGCATAAAAAAGTGCAATGTGCAGATGTTATACATCAATATGTAAGGTGGCTCGTGATCGAACAGCAGCTTTAAGAAAACAGCTCACTCTGAATATTACTTAATCTGAGCCCAGTAGTAAAAAGGTCCTCAGTGCTATTCTAAAATTGGTCAACTTACATTTCCGACAATAGGGCATTAAATAATGAGTGGAAAACAATTTATAAAAATCGCAGAAAAACAAAAAGTGCATGAGACTCTGTTTCATATTTGGATTACATGGACAATACAAAGTTTCCAGATGTTTGTTGTAACCCAGGGGGAAGTTTAATAGATTTACTATGCTCCCATCTCGAAAGCGAAACAGTAGGCTCCTGTTCCATCTGCCAAGGTATAAACGTAAGTACCTCTGTGGAGGGCCTGGGTGATTGATTCGGGGTTCAGAATAACCCATGTATTTTGTAACGGTACACTTTGACAGGTTCTTCCTTTCCCGCTCCTCTCTATACAGATGGTATAATGCCCTTTTAATAATAGTCTTGTGTGAACGGTTTATTAAACTGGGTGAAGTAAACAAATAACCATGTCCTACGCTTTCAAGGCATTCTTTTACAGCTTTTAACCACAGTATACAGTGTGCCCTGTCACATTTTAAACAGTCCAAGATTATATCACGGGTCAAAGTGGCAGCCGGGTTGATCCATATCTTTAGCCAGAAGAGTACTGGTCTGGATCTAACAAAATCTTCTATGTATGAGATGTTCAATTCACTATGGCATATATAGTGTGGGGAACAAATAACCCCACCCAGCACCTTCCGACAAAACCTGTTTTCTTCGGTCTGGTTATGGATACAGTTTGTATAACCCCAAACCTCAGCGCCATATGTACCAGTTGGGATGCATTGGGTTTGGTAGATCTTTACTAGTGGTGTAATCACATCAGCATGGTTGGGTTGTCAGAGAAGTGACACAATTTATCGCTTTACCCAACTTGTTCCTTGCATAAGAAACGTGTGGTTGCCACGAACCAGTATTAGAAAATAGCAACCCCAGATAGGGAAAAGTGCAAGTGCTTTTCAGAACATTTGTACCTGATTTAATCTCAACAATTTTATATTTTTTGGGGCCACAGCTCATAATAAGAGATTTTTTAAAATTTGTGGTCAAGCCTAGGTCTGCCATGAAACGGACGAAGCCTGAAATTAAAGTGCGAAGTGCCTTTGGTGTGCGGCCCATTAGGACCACATCATCAGCGTAAAGGAGGGTGGGTATGGGGACCCCATTCACGTAAGGTACATCTTTTGTTAAAGTACTCAGCGAGCAGCTCAAATCGTTAATATAAAGAATAAAAAGCAGGGGGGCCAGCACACACCCCTGTCTGACCCCCCCTGCCAATGCAATAAGAATTATATTTTATGTATGTGGCGGATTCAATGTTGGGCACCCAGACTTGCATCATATTGATCAGACAACAAGTGAAAAGTGAGACTCCTATAATACTTGCGCAATGCTACCAGTTGTTTTTCAACGTTGTGGGACAGTCAGTGGTATTTGGATAGGGATCAGGTGGTGTTGGACTTGGCCCTCACTGCAGGGTCATCGCCACACTTTGCCTTTACCCTCTTGTTTTCTGGACCCAGTTTTGTTGGCTTTTAGGACTCTGCGCACTTTACCACTGCTTGCCAGTGCACAAAGTGCTTGTGAGCTATACTTTAAACGTGGTGAAATTGGCTTACACCCAATTGGCACATTTAATTTACCTGCAAGTCCCTAGTCAAGTGGTTCTACATGTACCCAGGGACGATAAATGTAATGCTACTAGTGGGTCTACAGCACTCACTGTGCCACCCACTTAAGTAGCCTGTTAAACACGTCTCAGGCCTACCATTGCAGCCTTTGTGCGCAGTTTTGGCCTACCATTTTGACCTGATAAAATAAAACCTTTGCCAGGCCTAAACATTTTCTAATACATACAAATCACCTCTAGGGTAGGTCCTACAGCCCATAGGGGAGTACAAATTGTAGTTAAAAAGCTGGACATTTACTTTCAACTTTCACACATCCTGGTAGTGAAAATCTCTTGAATTCGTTTTCCACTACAACAAGGCCTACCTCTTATAGCACAACATTGGGTAACCTAATTACATTTAATAAGTGATAACTTTTAATTGAGGGCAGGTAAGACTGTTGCGTTTGGTGACTAAAGATTTCTTATTAAAAACCCTCCTTACTGGTAAGGTCGGATTTAAAGTCACAATTCTGATAATGTCACTTTTAGAAAGTTAGCATTTTCTTGTTCCAACCATTTGATGCCTGCAGCCTGTATCCTGGGTCACATGTCTAAGTGTAGCTGGCAGCTGGTCTTTGTGTAGCATTCCCACACAGAGAGACAAAGGGGAAATAGGTGTTGGCAGGATGGGCCATCTCTAACTTAATAAGATGGCGGAGCGGTCACCTATCACATTTGCACACCACAAGCACTCTGCCTCAAACTCACAAAGGGCTTTACACTAGTCTTTTGTGTCGGAGACAAGCTGGGGCCATGGCAGGGAGGCAGGAAACTCAAGACACCTCTAGAAGCTTCTCCCACTTCAAAGTGTGCAACAGGTATAAATAATGGACCCTCAGATCCAACTCCTCAGTACAGATCTGGTCATGTGGAAGACCCAGGACTGCTGTGCTGCTCTGCTACAAGAAGAACTGCTACAATGCTGCCTGAGAAGGACTAAACATGCATCTTGAACCCAGGGCCACTGGATTGACTCCAAGGGCTAGTCAACTGGCATCCTGATCAGAGCCTCAGGCACAGAAAAGGCTCCAACCACTATGAATCCTATACCTGTGCTCTGCCTGCTGCGAGACCTAACTCCCCAAGTGGTGCCACCCCTGTCCTGGACCCTTGGAAGTGGGCAGGAAGGTGCTCTACCAACCCAGCTGTGGTCCTAGCAGAACTGACATCACCTCACAGTGCTGCATCCGAACCTCCACTGTGCAACACAGCCCAAAAGCAGGACCTTGCAGCTCCTCAGAACTTCCGTTGCACGATGCATCCTCAACGCATGACCTCGCAGTGTCATAGCACCTCCGAACCGTCACTGAGCGACATCCTCGAAGCAAGACCTTGCATCTCGGAATCACCGTAGCGCGATGAATACTCAAAATGGGACCTCTCATTGCTCCGAAAAATGGCTGTCACAAGGCCACTCACCTGAAATCCAGGTTATGATGGGTGACGATTGGACCCAACCTCCTCTGAGGACTAACATTGGTATGAATGACATAGGAAACCCCCTGCCCCACAAAAGTGCTCAAAGGGAAGGAGAAAGACAAACCACACACTGCAGTTCTTTGTGAGAAGTTGACGTGGCATATGCTGTCCACTAGTTATAGTGGTTTAGTAAAACAGTGGTTTTGGTGAGGCCTAAAAGGGTCCTCGGGTAGCAAAGGCTACTGCTTACTAGACTGAGTGTCACTCAAGCGCAAATTAGTAAACTGAATCCAGATTGGACTCAGTAAGCACTATATGTGTGGACACAAGGTTTCTTCGCATGACATCACATTTTATTAACATCATAAAAAGGAATATCAATTTTTTCAAATACTTCTGATGCTCACACAAACAAGTGAAGGTGCGTGAAGTGAAAGTGCTTAGTGACAGTAAAACTTTACATCACATTGAAAACAATATTCAAAGACTCCTAATTAAATAAATGTAGTAATGGAGCTTTTGATTGTAAGGTCGACGGCGATTCGATCTTTATGACATTAAGATAATCATCAGGACATTAAGAGTGAGCAAGTTGAATTGAGTGGGCGCCTCAGGGGGGGAACCGGCTGGATGGTGTTCCAAATGAAAAGACCAGTGCAAGCGTCGTAGTCTTTCTGATTGATTCTCGGAGCAAGCAAGACTAATCCAGCTGCACAATTAGTCGGATCTTGCAACATATCTTCAATTGGAACACAGTCCAGCCGTCCGCCTAATAATTTATCGGATCTTGCAAATTACTCTCAAGGTCCTTTCATTTGGAACACTGTCCCACTGGTTCCACCCCTGAGGCGCCCACTCAATTCAACATGCTCACACTTAATGTCCTGATGATGATCTTGTTTATGTGTGAGCACCAGAACTATTTGAAAAAATTGATAATATTCCTTTTTATGATGTTAATAAAATGTGATGTCATTTGAAGAAACCTTGTGTCCACACATCTAGTGCTTACTGAGTCCAATCTGGATTCGGTTTACTAATCTGCGTTTGAGTGACTCAGTCTAGTAAGCAGTAGCCTTTGCTACTGAGGACCCCTTTAGACCTCACCATGACCACTGTTTTCATAAACCAGATTACTACGCCATGTCATAGAATTTGGGGTTCCCTGGTCTTCCAAACAAACACTAGTTAAAGTGGGCACCTTGCACCAGTCCAAACAACCCTTATTGATGATAGGATTAAAGACAATCTTTATTGAAAGCTATCCTAGTAGTAGCTATGGAGAGCAGCCTTCAGGCTAAGTCTTGGAGTATAAAGCAGCTTGGTTTACCAGATTATAAGCACTTGAATGCCTAAATGAAAGGAGAACCACACAAGGTATATAGAACATATATGTATTTATTACTAAACACTCTCTAGTAATCTCTTTATGAGATTACAGAGCAACGTACACAAAATAAACACAATAGAAGTTCAGTAAATAGGACAATATATAATGGGCCCCAGGGGGAGACCAAACCATATATTAAGAAAGTGGTATAAGAATCACGACTTGACTAGACAGTGCCTAGAGCAAGTAGAATCACTGGGACCCCAAGAAACCACACAAAGGTTGACGCAGGGGACCCACGGGGACGCATGCAGTGTGACAACACAGCTGCGAGCGCCGTTAGCTTCTATGGGGAAAGTCGTGGTTGGAATTTTAAAGTTAAAGGACACTTAGGAGAGGACTTTGAACAAACCCTTTAGACTTTAGGGGTTCTAGGGCCAACACCCATGGGAGTACCAGAGTAGGAATATGCTACTTACCAGTATGCATCTGTTCCTGGCATGTAGGGCTGCTGACATTCATATCTGTGCATAGATCGCCGCCTAGTGTTGGGTCCCGATGATTGCACATTGTTGTCCTGGAAGAGTCTTCGAAGTATCACGAGATAGGTGGCTACTCCCTTGGACTACAGTGCGCATGGGCATCCTCTCCATGCTCAGATTGTTTTTCGCCATTGTGGCAGAGATGGAGCATAGTACAGTAAGGGATGTCCATGCAAAGAGTAAATGCTACAGCTGCGACAGGCACCGGGGAGGTGGGTGGGCGATATGAATGCCAGCAGCCTTACATGCCAAGAACAGATGCATACTGGTAAGTAGCATATTCCGTTCGAGGCATGTGGGCTGCTGAATTCATATCTGTGCATAGAATGTATAGCAGTATCTCCCCTAGCGGTGGCTACCTGTGCCAGCTGCAGCAGTCTGAAAAAGAGTTTTGAGAACAGCCTGTCCTACAGCAGCTTGCTGTTTGGAGTGTACATCTACACAGTAGTGCTTGGTAAATGTATGTATGGTTGACCAAGTGGCTGCTCTACAGATTTCGTGTAAAGGAATATTTCCTAGGAAAGCCATGGATGCCCCTAGTTTGCCTGTGGAATGCACCCTAGGGGTAACAGTTAAAGTGCGTTTTGCCTTTGCGTAACATATTTGAATGCACTTAACAATCCATCTGGCTATCCCTGATTTAGAGATAGGGTTGCCTTTGTGTTGTGGTGAGAAAGCAAACAATTGTTTAGTCTTTCGAAATTGTTTAGTCTTTCGAAATGCTTTAGTTCTATCTATGTAATAAAGCAGAGCCCTTTTTACATCCAGGGTATGCAAGGCCCTTTAAGCAACTGTTTGTGGGTTTTGAAAAAACACCGGCAGGTCAATTGTTTGATTTATATGTAAATAGGATACCACTTTTGGCATGAATTTGGGGTTTGTTCTGAGAACTACTCTATTTGCATGTATTTGAATGAATGGTTCCTGAATAGTTAGGGCTTGCAGCTCACTAACTCTTCTAAGTGAAGTAATGGCAATAAGGAAAGCCACCTTCCAAGTAAGAAATTGTAGTTCGCATGAGTTTAGTGGCTCAAAATGTGGTCCCATAAGTCTGGTTAAAACTAGGTTTAGATTCCAGACTGGTGAAGGTGGGTGCCTTGGGGGAATCACTCGTTTAAGTCCCTCCATAAAGGCTTTAATTGCTGGCACTTTAAACAGTGAAAGGTGTTGCCTGTTTTGGAGATATGCTGCTAACGCAGCTAGATGTATCCTGATGGATGAGTAGGCTAAATTGTAACGTTGTAGGAGCAAGAGGTAGCAAATGATGTTTTGTGTAGAAGCATCTAGTGGGTTTATGTCGTTGTTACTGCAGTAAATGACAAAACGTTTCCACTTAGAGGCATAACATGCCCTGGTAGTGGGTTTTCTTGCCTCCTCGATAATATTCATGCAGTCTGGAAGCAAGTTGAGGTATCCAAACTCTAGGATCTCAGGAGCCAGATCGCTAGGTTGAGCTGTTGCAGGTCTGGGTGTTGGATTTCACCACAGTTCTGAGTCAGACATCTTGGTGTGAGTTTCAGTCTTTGTTGAGGCGCCACTGACAGTTCTAGGAACGTTGTGTACCATGGTTGCCTTGCCCATGTGGGGGCAACTAGGATTAGCGTCAGCGAATGTTGTCGCATTTTGCGGGCCACTAGCGGTATTAATGGAGCTGGGGAAAAGTGTACGCAAATTTGCCTGACCAGTTCATCCATATCGCATTGCCTTGTGATTGCGGATGTGGGAACCGGGCGGCAAAGTACTGGCATTTTGCGTTTTCGCTTGTGGCAAACAGATTTATCCCTGGTTTTCCCCATTTGTGGAAGAATGGTTGGAGGACCTTGGGGTGAATCTCCCATTCGTGCATTTGGTGACTTTGCCTGCTGAGCAGGTCGCCTATTTGATTGTCCTTGCCTGAGAGGTGTTCTGCCATGAGAAATATGTTCTTTTGAATGGCCCACTTCAAGATGCTTTGTGCTAGGTGTGACAGCTGTGGGGAGTGTGTTCCTCCATGTTTTTGAATGTAATACATCGCTGTCATGTTGTCCGTCCAGATCAACACAGTCTTGTTGCATAAGTGTGTTTTGAATGCTTGAAAGACCGTCAATTCTAGAAGGTTGATGTGCATTTTTTTCTGTTGTGTGGTCCATAGTCCCTGAACTGTGTAATGCAGGACATGGGATCCCCAGCCTAGCAGGGATGCGTCCGCTGTTATCACTATTTGTGGGACAGGCTCTTGGAACAGTCGACCATTGCAAAGGTTTTGCGGATTGCACCAATGCAGAGAGTTGTATGCTCGACTGGTCACCAACACTAGGTCTTTTAATTGTCCTTGAGCCTGATTCCACTGCCTTGCTAGGCACTCTTGAAGCAGACGCATGTGTAATCTGGCATGGGGGACTATGAATATGCACTAGGCCATCATGCCTATGAGTTGCATAAACACCCGAGCTGGTAATGAGTGTTGAGGCTTGAACTATTGGATCAATGTTTGCATTCCGTTTATACGTGCTGCATTCGGATATGCTTTTGCTGCTAGTGTATTTATTGTTGCTCCCAGGTACTGTTGGACGTGGGATGGTTGAAGGTGCGACTTCGGGTAGTTGAGCGAGAAGCCTAGGCTGTGCAGGAGCTGAATGGTCTTTGACATGTGGCTGGCACATTGCTGGGCTGATGGCCTTGTATTAGCCAATCGTCCAGGTATGGGTAGACATGAATGTGTTGTCTCCTGAGATGTGCCGCCACTGTTGCCAGGCATTTGGTGAACACTCGTGGAGCTGTTGTTACACCGAACGGTAGGACTTTGAACTGGTAGTGCTGTCCTTGAATGGTAAACCTTAGATACTTTCTGTGAGCAGGGTGTATTGGTATATTAAAGGTTGCATCTTTGAGGTCTAGAGTTGCTAGGAAGTCTCCCTGGCGAAGCAGTGGTAAGACTTGTTGGAGGGTGAGCATATGAAAGTGCTCTGATAGAATGTACATGTTGAGGGGCCTGAGGTCTAATATTGGTCTGAGTGAGCCATCTTTTTGGGAATGAGGAAGTATAGTGAGTATACTCCTGTTCCTTGGTGTTGTAGTGGGACTGGTTCGATGGCCCCCTTTTGTAGCATACTGATGACCTCTTGCTGCAGTAATGTTATATGTTCCTGTGACATGGGACGGTGTACGGGGGGTATGTTGGGTGGTGTTGACGTTAGTTCTAGGCAATAGCCATGCTGGATAATTTGCCTCACCCACCTGTCTGTAGTGATGTTTAACCAGACTGGCAGGAATTGTTGTAGTCTTTCCCCCGACCAGTGTTATATGGTCTGGGGGTAGTGCCAAGAAGTCAATGTCTGGTGTTAGTGGAGGATCTATTGGAATTGCCTCCACGTCCTCTGCCCTTGGTGTTATTTCCTCTGTACCCACCCCTGTTAGTGTTTTTACTGTATGTGGATTGTGTATTAGTCTTGTAAGTGGAGGATTGAAGCGATGTGTTACCCCGCGCTCCTCCTCTAATTTGAGCGACGAAAGGAGCCCCGGTGTTGTTGTGACTGAAGGGCTCCCATGGACTTTGCCGTTTCGGTGTCTTTTCATTTTGTCCAGAATTGAGTCAACTGCTGGACCAAACAATAAATCTGGATTTATAGGCTGATTAAGAATTGTGGCCTGTACTTCATTTTTGAATCCAGATATGCAAAGCCATGTGTGCCTTCTAAGTAGTACGCTTGTGTTAATAGATCTGGCAGCTGTATCTGCCGCGTCTAGAGTACACTTAATGGAGGCATTAGTGATGAACTTTCCCTCTTGTATAAGTTCATCTGCCTGATCTTTGTAAGGCTTGGGTAAGTGTTGGAGAAGTCCTTCTAAAGAGTCATAGTGTGCCCTGTCGTATCTGGCCAGTAAGGCCTGTGTATTGGCTATTCTCCATGAGTTTGCTGCTTGAGCTGCTACCCTTTTACCTGATGCTTCCAAAATCTTAGACTCCTTGTCAGGAGGAGGAGGAGCCTCTCCAGTTGTTTCTGAATTTGCACGCTTTCGTGCGTTGGACACCACCAATGAGTCTAAAGGCAGTTGTCCCCTGATGTATGTAGGGTCTACTGGTGCCGCCCTATACTTTTTTTCTATTCTAGGGTTGACAACATGTGCTCTAGCAGTGACCTTGAAGATGTCATTAGCGTGTTTTAAGACGCCCTTTAACATGGGGAGAGTTTTTACACTTCTTTCAGATGTTGCTAGTGTATCAAATAGAAAGTCCTCTTCTATAGCATCAGAATGCATGTCTACATTATGGTAGCTTGCAGCTCTGTCTATTAGTGAATTAAAAGCCACTGTGACTTCTGTGGGTGATGGCTTAGCTGGGTATACAGTAGGCTCTGTAATAGGTAGAGTCCCTTCATTGTCTGGCTCACCTCCACCCCCCCATGTATCTGCGTTGGGGTCCTCATATGGGTTTTGTATATCTCCAAACCCCGCATCTGTATCCTGATCTTGATCTTGGTTGTAATCAGAGTGTGCAGGTGAGTATGGTGGTTATGGAGTAGCAGGCATATCAGGAGAGATAAGTTGGAAAAGAATAGGATAGGTAGCAAAGTCTCTTTTCTTTTTCAGTGGAATTTGTGAAAAGTCTTCACCAGGCACTGGTCTTATTTTCCTTTTATACACAGTCACTTTGCCAGTATTATGGTCAATATATAGTTTTGACTGATCCTCTGTGGAAGGGTCTGGATGGATGATGATCTCTTCCAAAGTCTTTTGCCTTGGCACCGTAGTGTTTGGTTTTACTTTCTTCGGTTCGATGCTTGGTTCGACCGCTTTAGGTGCTTGTATTGGCTTTGGAGGGTTTCCGACGGTCCGAGGTGTTTTATAGGTTTCACGAGTGGTTTTGGACCGATCGGTTTAGTCTGTTCGATAACCTGTTTAGGAGTTTTTGGAGCCTGCGTCTTCGGGTCGATGCCCCTGTTGTGTTCGATGGGCTTCGGCTCGACCGATTTGGTGTTATCTACCTTCGGTTTCGATTTTGCTTCGATGAGCGCCTTGGGCATAGCCCTTTTGCTTTCGTCGACTGGCTTCTTTCCTTTTTGAACAGTCGAACCCGATTTGTTCGGTTCGCTGGACTTTGTCTTTGAGGCCGAATCGACGGCCTTTGGCTTTGAGGTCGATTTGACGGCCTTTGGCTTCGAAGGTGTGAATGGAACTGTGGCCTTCGGGTCGGCGCCCTTTGGTTTTATCACCTTCGGTTCGACGACGTTCGGTCCTAAGACTGTCGTGTCGATGAGTCTTGGTTTTAATGTAAACGACGTTGGATTACGTGTCTCAGAAGGCTCTTTTTGTATGTTCTTAGCCGGGCGTTGCGGGGCTGTCGAACAACTATTTTGATCTTGGCTAAGGCCTGATGGCGATGCCTCGACCTGAGTCTCTGATATAGGTGTAATGTCTATATGGGGCGGTGTACTCACGGTTCGCCCCTCGTCGTCTTCGGAGTCGTCTTCGACGGCTACGATATCTTAATCGTACTCTTCGACATCGACGATTTCTTCTTGGTCGTCGATATAATGGTCAGAGTCGTTGTCGGAGAATTGATCTCCCTCTTGTTCCGAGTTTTCGGCGTCGATCAGTTCTTTTTCGTCAAAGATATTATCGGGCTCTGGTGCCGACCTCTGCATTTCTTGCCTTGCTCTCCGTCGATTCCGGATCGTCTTTTTGGACCGGAACTGAGCTCAAGCTAGGCAATTGTCTTCATTGTGATCTGGAGACAGGCATTTGTTGCGCACTGGATGTTTATCGGTGTGCGGGAACTTTGAGTTGAACTACGGGCAGCATTTGAATGGGCTTCGTTCCATCGACCGTCGGTCCACGTGGCGTCGAGAAGGCCTGATGGCCCCATTCGACGACCGGAGTGCAAATCAATGTCGAAGAAGGTTATCGGTACCGATATCGAACAATACCGATGAAACCCGAAGGCCTTTTGGCTTTTTGAAAGTTTTTGTTCATTCCAAGCTTGGAGTGCTGGAAAGTGCATCCGAACCCAATGGCGGAAAAAAACAATCTGAGCATGGAGAGGATGCCCATGCGCACTGTAGTCCAAGGGAGGAGCCACCTATCTCGTGATACTTCGAAGACTCATCCAGGACAACAATGTGCAATCATCCGGACCCAACACTAGGCGGCGATATATGCACAGATATGAATTCAGCAGCCCACATGCCTCGAACCTAGAGTTACCTCACCCAGGGAAGCCAGGTGCATAGGTGTCAAATGCTGTCGGGAATCGTCGTCATTTTTAATGGCGAGCTGCGCAAAGTGCTGCTGCCGTGACGGAGAAAAGTGTACGGTATGATCCAAACCTGGATCGAAGAGGTGAAGAACCTGAAGCAGAGGGGACAGAGTCTGGGTCACTTGCCAGTGACCAAGGGCCCAGTAGGCGAATGCCCACCAATGTCGGGTGCTTCAGGTGAGAAGAGGTGAAGCTTGACTCTGCAGCCATGAGGACCAGGAGGTGTCAACGACGGTCAGGAGCTGGATTCGAGCTGTCCCACAAAGGATGTTGAGTGCTAAGGCCTCGGTGCTCAGATTAAACACAACAAGCCTTGGCAACAGCAACCCACGCAGCAAGAGAAAAGATGCTTCGGTGTGGACCAGCAAGGTCCAGGGACTCCTCAGGCGATGGAGAGTCAGGGCACGTCTGGAGCAACCAGGAAAGCCCAAGGAAAGTTAAAGTTGCCTTCTCAGGGACCCACAGGTCGGGAGACCAGGGATCCCCAAGGTACCTCGAGAGAAAACACAAAGAGCCTGCTCACGGCAATCTTCAGTGGAATTGCTGCTCGGGGTCTGAGCTACAAGTAACCCAAAGCACAGCCTCAAGGATCGCCAAGAAGCATATGCACTTGCAAATGTGCACGCTGTCCAGGGGTTCCGGTTCCACGGCCCCCACAAGGGCTACGGGTCTCAGTTTTGCTGGGAGCTCGGGTCGGCCTCTGGGAAGTATGGGAACCCACCTCCTGTGTTGCAAATTCTTTAGAGTCCGGCCGGATCTTCGGAGATGCAAACTGGTCAGATGATTCTTTGGTGTCTGCCACGCAGGGGAGTAACTCTTTTACTCCAAAGGAGATTCTTCAGTCATCTAGCGCCTTGTAGGTCATTGAAGTTCCAGGATTCAGTATCAAGAGTTTTGTCTAGGTAAATCTTAAGTCCTGTAGTCAGGGGTCCTACTTTATACCCAAGGAAGGGGAGGGACAAACTCTGGGGACCCATCTATGGGAGAGTTTGGAAAGAGAGGTAGCTACACCAATTTCCTTTGTCCAGTTTCGCGCCAGAGCAGGGGCTGGTAGGCCCAGTGACCGGTTTGAACTGGTCTATGCACAGGGACACCAAATGTGCCCCCAGTGCAGACTTCAAAGCACTCTTGTAGTGCAACCACCCAGCCCCAATACACTAAAGCCTGTCTGGGAGGTGGTTACACCTCCCTGCGACAGGTAACCTATTGTCCAGGCCTCCCCTGTCGGAGTTTCGTCCAGCAGCAGAAGGCCAGGCTCGTGTCTGTGGCTGCAGCATCCATTTTGTGATGCCAGGGTTCTGTTAAGCTGGTACCGGGTGTACCGGTGTGGCCATGTTTCTCCCTCTAGGAGGGTGGAATCATACCTCCGTCGCCAGTACTGGCGGGGAGGTATGATTCCAAGGTGTTTGACACCAAACACACCATGTTTCCTTGCAGGCATTCCAAAGTTAGCATTTACCGCAAGGTTATAATGCACTTAAGAGTATATGGTCTGCCTGCATCACAGAACAACCCTGGATAATAGATTCTGAAGGCTGCAAAGGGGCCTTGCTCACGCATGGGCATCTTCTCATACAAAATCCAGCACCCTGCCTTCAGGATTCATAAGACCTGCCATAGGGGTGACTGATAGGTTTATATGTGCAGTGATATAAGGTAGATATAGGGAACCTATACCTAAGTAAGGGGTGCATACACCACCTTACACAGGCTGCAGTAGCAGACCTGTGGTGTCATTTTGGAAGGCTGCCCAGCAGTGGCATAATACATGCAGCATCCCCTAGTAGGCCTCTGGGGTACCCATGCCCTGGGTACATATTGTACCATATACTAGGGACTCATAAGGGTACCCCCAGTATCCAATCTAGAGTGTACCAAAAGTACATGGAATCATTTTAGAGAGGAAGCAGCTAGGCTGGGGTCCTGGAGAGCAGGGCCCCAGTCAGAGTAAAGTCCGAAAAAAGTGAAACATCAGAAAAAAGTGGGGGTAACTATAAGAAGCAGATCCTACTATCCTACAGTCTTCTTTTTAGGGTGTATGTCTGGGTAGCCTGATTGACAGTTGGTCTGGAGATTCCTTTGGGAAAAATACAAGGTGCTCTGGCTCGATGCATTATACAATGTGGATTCATATATCGAGGAAATGCATATTACATTAACTTCGCACAAGATTCTAAATCAAATGTCCTTATAGGTCTTGCTGAAATTGGCAACTGTCCAGCAAACTAGATTCGAGGGACTCCGAAATCCACAGGGCGCTCAACAAAATCCCATGTTCAAAGCACAGGAACGGTTTCCAATCTCATGACTCTCAAATTGTTCTTTTTGCACAGTTTCGCCTTCCTGCATCGAGCTTTGAGACAAACTAGAGTTCCAAATGTCTGTATCACCACGACCACAGATCCAAAAAACAATTAGGCGTCCGGAGTGCTAGTGTCCAAAGTTTGAGCCTTTTTAAAAGTTCTATTTCCCTCAAACGCAATAACAAATGTAAAGTCTACATTACCATGAGTTGATAGTAATTGAGACGGGCTGACAGATGTCGTGCAAGAAAATACCTCAAAGTAGGTTATTTTGCTTTCTTCTGGACTTGGAGCGATGAAATGTTGTCAGAGAGTCGTCCTAGAAAAATGCTGTTGGCGTGAGCACATGCTGCAGAAGAGTTCAGAAGAATGCGCGGACTAGGAGGGGCCAGGATTTCAAGTAGGTGGATGAACGACAAGTGCTTCACGAAGAGATGGGCCAATGAAAAAGCTGTGCCTCCATAAAGCGCGTAGGATGGGCATGGTAGTTTATACTGGAACTGCACGTGCTATCGTTCTGTTGCACGTGGAACAAAAGTTCAGAAAACACGAGCCCTTCACATGTCATGTGCTTAACCATTTTTTCTTGATCATAACTGATCAGTTTTTTTCAGGCACATGGCTCAAGTGGCTATTTGACTAACCGTAACGTCCTTTCTCATAGACACTGTTCATTAAGGAAGTTTCTACAGCATCCTTCTGCCAACAGTGCTAGTAATACTGATAAGGAGCACAGAAAATTGCACACAACAAAGCTCATCACAGTGAACATGAATGCAGCAATAGGGTAAAAATAAACAAGGAAGTTAGGACTGTGCAAAAAGGACAACTTGAGAGTTATCGGATTGGAAATGGAGCCAGTGCTTTGAAAATGGGATTTTGTGGAGCACGTTTGGATTTCTGAATCTCTTGAATCTAGTTTGCTGGACAGTTGTCAATTTCAGCAAAACCTATAAGGGCATTCATGTAGAATCTTGTGAGCAAATTCTAAATTCATGTAATTTGTAATTCCTGGATATAGGAATCCACATTGTATAATGCATCGAGCCAGAGCGTCTTGTATTTCCCCCAAAGAAATTTCCAGACCAACTGTCAAACCAGTTATTCAGATTCCAAACTCAAGAAGACATGCAATGTGCGGTTCATCTTTGTGTGTATGCATTGTGCAGGAATATTGCCACTGACAACTTAAGCATGCAGTAGGATGTGCAGACAGAGTCATGACACAGTCTTTAAGGTGCTTTGTTCAGAGGGCCTAACTTGGTCCCAGTATACAGCCTGTTCTCCATTGCGGTTGGCCTGAACGTGTGACTTTATACTGGTCCAGTACGACAAGATAACCACAGGCTGTGCTTTGGGCTTTTGAGCACTATTTTTACCTAAAATCTTAGAAATTGCGTATCTCCAGTTCTACTGATTGTATTTTTGGTCATTAGTTTCAACTAATTTATTAAATTTTACATATTTTTTAAATTGTTGTTGAATTTCCCTTGTATCATGTTTTTGCTTTTTTGTTATTTATGTGCTTCGTAAATACTTTACACATTGCCTCCAAGTTAAGCCTGACTGCTTTTGCACCAAACTATCAAATGGTTGAACACAGGTCAATTTGGGGTTTACTTGCATTAACCCTTGAGAAAAATTGCAGTCAAAGGGGCTGAAGCAGTCGGCCCACTTGGGGACCCAGTCGGGGCCGCTTGGCCCGAAGGCGCCGCGGAACCAGACTGAGGAGTGAGCGACCTCATGGCCACGAGGAAGGCCTCGATCTCCTCCGGCGTCGCGTTCAGCCCAGGGACCGGCGGGTATGGAGCAGGCCGCGACGCCAGCGGCTCCGGCGGAGCCGCGTGGTCGATGTCGCCCGAACCCCCGGCCGCGTCGCGCGAGCGTCGGGGGGAGTCAGAAGAGCGATGACGCCTCTTCGACTTCTTGTGCCTCTTACCTGATGACTTCGAGCCCGAAGACTGATGACGACTCCCGGAACTGTGGTGACTCCGGCCACGCGACCGGTCCGTCGACCTCCTTCCGAACCGGGACCTCGAGCGGCGCGGGGCTGACTCCCAGAGCTCGAGTCGCTTACGGGACCGATGCCGTCTAGCTTTGGACGTCAGGGCCCGGCAGTCGGAGCAGGACTTGTCGTCTTAATCGGGGCCCAGAAAGTGAAGGCACCGGCTACAATCGACGCAGGGTTTGAACCCGGGCATCAATACCGGCACTGTCTGAGTCGAGTGACTTTGAAAGATGATCAAAAAGGATTGAGTACTACTTTTTCCAGATCGGCGCTTGCTGGCGCGGAAAAAAGAAGAACTGACGTCAGCGCGTGAGGGAGGCGTCTAAGTACTCCGGCGACGTCATCCCGGCGCCAACGACGCCGAAGACGGACCCAGAGCCGCAGACGACACCTACCGACGCGCAAGGGTACTGCTACGCAAAAGTTTCCGGATCCAGTCTGACACCTGGGGATATTCTAAGGTAAGGAATCTAATACTTAGTATTAGATTAGATTAGATCCGGGTCGTCGCCGGTCAACCGTACGACCTCGCCGACGCCGGACCCCAGGGTGTCTCCTCTGGCACCGTCCCAGGAATACGTCGTCTACGGTCCTACCCTCGATTCGGGTCCGGCGCCGGAGCGGCACCGCTCGGCTCCGTATTCGACGCAGCTAGGAGATTTTTACTTCTACGACCCAGCCCCATCTATTGACCCTGAGTATCAGGAGATGGGTGGCGAGGAGGATTGAGAACCCTGTGGCAGTCTTTTCAGGAATGGGCAGCTGAGCTAGGGGAGGCCAGTTGTCTGGACACTTCGCCAGACACTGGTTTTGTCTCCCCTCCTACCATGGCTACGGAGGAGGGGGCTGCCTATAGTGTGGTGTTGACGCAGGCTACCAAGGCCTTGGGCCTTGTGCTCCCCGTCGCGGCCGTGAGGACTAACCTCCTCACTGAGGACCTTAAACCGCATGCAAGCTCGGCTGAGCCTCTGCTGCCGTATAATGAGACTTTGTCAGACGTTCTTCTGGGCACTTGGTCCAAGCCCGCTACAGGTCCGCCTGTAGATAGGAACGTGGCCAGGTGTCACCGCCCGGCTCCGGGCGACCCTTGCTTCCTGTCCACCCACCCCATCCCCGAGAGCCTGGTCATCCAGTAACTCCCAGACCTCTTTCCAGACGGCTCCCCCCGATCGGGAATCCAAGAGGTACGAACAGTATGGTAAAAAGATCGTCTCCTCACTTAGTTTGGGGTTGCTGTCAGTCAACACCGCGTGCCACTTGGGCCGTTACACCCACTCTCTGTGGGACACGGTCGTGGACGTGCTGCCATAATGTCCAAAGGGGGTCTGGACTAAACTCACCCAAGCCCTTGTGGAGGGTCGAGATGCAGCACGGTATTCCATCCGGTGTGGGCTGGATACCACGGACTCACAGGGCAAAGCGATGGCAACGACGGTGGCGATTCGTCGCCACGCCTGGCTGAGGTCCGCCAACTTTTCGGCTGATGTCCAAAACACTCTTATGGACATGCCGTTTGATGGCCATTGCCTCTTTGGCGACAAGGCAGATAGTGCGCTTGAGCACTTTAAGGACTCCAGGGCTACGGCCAAGTCCTTGGGCCTCTCGGCCCCGAGCCAGCAAACTGTTGCCTTTCGCTCCTTTCGTGGCCAAGGAAGGGGCACCCCCACACGTCCTGCCAGCCACGGCCCGCAGACTAACATCCAGCGCGGTGGCCAACGTGGTAACCGCCGTGGCGGCGGTCGGAGACAACGGCGAGGTCTGTCCACACCTACCCCTGCAGCATCCGCCTCAAAACCCTCCTAGGCCGAGCTTTCAGGCCCATGTGACGCCAGTGGGGGGAAGGGTTTGCCATCACCACCTCCACTGGCGCACTGTCACATCTGACAGGTGGGTGCTGCAAATCGTCTGAAGGGGCTACTCCCTACCCTTCGAGGCGACCCTTCCAGCCATGCCACCGCGTGTCGGGGGATCATTTGAATCTTCTGCAAGAGGAAGTTACGGCCCTCTTGGCCAAGGGGGCCATCGAGAGCGTTCCTGGGCCTGAAGAAGGGTGTGGTTGTTACTCCCACTACTTTCTGGTTCCCAAAAAGGGCAAAGGGGGCCTACGCCCTATCTTGGACCTGCGGAACGTCAACTGCTTCCTCCGGAAGGAAAAGTTGAAGATGCTGACTTTGGCCCAGGTCTTAGCTGCCCTGGACCCGGGAGACTGGATGGTAGCGTTGGACTTGCAGGACGCTTATTTTCACATTCCAGTCCTGCTGACCCACCGGCATTACCTGCAGTTCACGGTAGGCCACGAGCACTTTCAGTTTACCGTGCTCCCCTTCGGCTTTACCAGCGCCCCACGGGTATTCACGAAAGTGATGGCGGTGGTCGCAGCTCATCTGAGCAGGTTAGATGTTTCAGGCTTCCCCTACCTCGACGACTAGTTGTTGAAGGCAGGCTCGCCCTAGACAGTCGTCAGCCACCTCCAGACTATGGCCGACATCCTGCATCTGCTGGGGTTCTCCACCAATGTGCCTTAGTCACACCTGTGTCCCTCTCAGAAGCTCCTCTTCATCGGAGCGGTTCTAGACTCAGCGCAGTTTCGGGTTTGTCCTCCTGAACAGCGGGTTCGAGATATTCAGGCTCTGATTCCGATCTTTCAGCAGTTATCCCGAGTCTCGGTCAGGTTGATGCTGCGGCTTCTGGGGCTGATGGCCTCCTCTATCCTTCTGGTGCACCACGCCAGGTGGCGGATGCGGGCTCTGCAGTGGGACCTGAAGTTTCAGTGGGACCAGCATCAGGGCAACTTTTCCGACCATGTCTTGATCTCGGAGGGCACTGCAAGACAGTTGCAGTGGTGGCTCACGGACCGCGATTGGGTCAGCGGCAGATCCCTCTCCTTACCCCAACCGGAGCACGTAGTTGTGACTGACTCGTCCCTCCAGGGCTGGGGGGGCCACATGGGAGAGGCGGCGATCAGAGGCCTCTGGTCTCCAGTGGAGTCCCAGCTCCACATCAACCTTCTGGAGCTGCGGGAAATCCGGTGTGCACTGAAGGCATTCCTCCCCTCTGTCCGGGGGAGTGTAGTGCAGGTGTTCACAGACAACACCACCGCCATGTGGTACTCCAGCAAACAGGGCGGGGTGGGGTCGTGGACCCTATGCCAGGAGGCTCTGTGCCTCTGGCAGTGGCTGGAACATCAGGGCGTGAACCTGGTGGTTCAACACCAGGCAAGTTCCCTGAACGCCAGGGCGGACGAACTCAGCCGTCGGTGCATGATGGATCACGAATGGCGTCTGAACTCGGACGTGGTTCAAGGCTTCATTCAGCAGTGGGGAGAGCCTTGGTTAGATCTTTTTGCCACAGAAGAGAACGCGCAATGTCATCAGTTCTGTGCGTTGGAATTTCCAAGGCGGCACTCGCTCAGAGATGCTTTTCGTCGCGAGTGGAGCTGCGGTCTGTTGTATGCCTTTCCGCCTATACCACTTCTGCCCAGAGTGCTGAAGATCAGACACGACCGGGCCCAAGTTCCCCTTGTGGCTCCGGACTGGGCACAAAGATACTGGTATCCCGAGCTACTCAGCATGTCTGTCGATCCCCTGATTCGTCTGCCTCTTCAGGAGGACCTTCTGTCGCAGCAGGGGACGGTCCTCCACCCGAACCTGTCCAGTCTCCACTTACATGCGTGGAGATTGAGCGGGGGCAATTGAGGCCATTTGATTTGCCTCCTGACGTCTAATGTGATTCTGGCAGCCAGGCGTCCCTCCACGAAATTGGTATACGCCTGCAGTTGGAACAAATTTATGGCATGGTGCACAGCAAAGGCTGTGGATCCCCTTCCTGCCCCTCTTTCAGAGGTTCTCCTCTTTCTTCTCTCTCTTGCCCAGCAGGGCTCTGCTCTGGGCACTATCAAGGGCTACCTCTCTGCTATTTCCGCCTTCTTAAGGCTCCCTGATCAGCCCTCTTTGTTCAAGTCCCCAGTTGTAAATAGGTTTTTGAAGGGCATCATTCATAGGTTTCCTCCTGTTCCTTTCGTGATGCCTCAGTGCGACTTGAACCTTGTTCTGACCTATCTGATGTGCTCTCCTTTCGAACCACTTCATAACTGTCCTCTTAGTCTCCTTACTCTGAAGACTGCATTCCTGGTTGCCATCACCTCTGCCAGGAGGGTGAGTGAGCTCCAGGCTCTTTCCTTTAAACCTAACTTCCTTGCTGTCCATCCGGACAAAGTTGTGTTGCGGACGCGACCCTCTTTCCTGCCCAAAGTAGTCACAGCCTTCCACATCGGGCAGCCCACCTTCTTTCCGCCTCCGTATCCCTCGAAAGAGGGAGAGGCTGTACCGTCTGGACCCAAACGTGTGCTCATTTTATTTGGATCGCACATGCCAGTTCCGGGTGGATGACCAACTCATTGTTGGTTACGTGGGCGCTAAGAAAGGTCGGGCAGTGCACAAGCGGACCATCTCTCGGTGGGTTGTGTTGTGCATCAAGGTATGCTACTCTCTGGCTAAAAAGGAGCCTCCTGTTGGGCTAAGGGCCCATTCCACTCGCGCCACGGTGGCTACTACTGCCCTGCGTCGGGGAGTCCCCTTGCAGGACATCTGTCAGGCAGCTACGTGGGCCTCGCTGCACACGTTTGCAAGACACTACTGCCTGGACAGCCAAGTCCGGAGAGATGGCTTTTTCGGCCGTTCCGTTCTCCAGGACTTTCTGGTGTGATCATTGGTTCGCAGACCCACCAATGGGGTTGGTATTGCTGGGGTATCTATTCTAAGGTAAGGAATCTAATACTAACCTGTTTCTTTCAGATGCACAAGTTGCTTACCTTCGGTAACGATATATCTTTAAGAAACAGTAGTTAGTATTAGATTCCTTACCGCCCCACCCATCCTCCCCGTTTTGCGAACTGATATCTAGGGTTAAGGTCATCCCCTTTCAGGGCCCTAGTTTCATGGCACCAGTGTTGGTTTTTATTATGGCTCTGCGTTTCTGGTGCGGAAAAGCTATGTATAGGAACGGACGTCAGCGCACGAGGGCGGCGTCTAAGTACTCCGCCGACCTCATCCCGTCCTCAACGGCGCCGACGACAGATGCGGAGCCGCAGACGACGCCTACCGACACGCAAGGGTACTGCTACGCAAATGTTTCCGGATCCAGTCTGACGCCTGGGGATATTCTAAGGTAAGGAATCTAATACTAACTACTGTTTCTTAGATATATCGTTGCAGAAGGTAAGTAACTTGTGCGTTTCTTTCAGATCAGCGTTTCATCCCCCCAACCAGTAAAGCAATTTCCTACAGGTACCATTTACAACTCGTATTCTAGAGTCTTGAGTATCAGTACCCTTCTCACTCAGTGTCAATTATTTCTCATTGGGACTCTCCAAGTGGAAGCGTGGTTGAGTAGTTTAGTCTGAGACAAAAAGGTTTTGTAATCCAAATATTGCACAGCACATTGAGTAGTAACATCCAGTAAAGGTCGCTTTACAAGCAGACCTATATCTTTAAACATATAGGCTTTATTTACAAAAACAAAATATGTAAATATGAAAATTATGATAGAAGCAAAACCAAAATTGAAGCAAATTCTGGGGCCAAGAGGTGGTCTTAAACAATGTTATGCAAACATATAAGGGCAACCCAATTACCCATTGGGAGCTTGGGCATGAATTCTGCAAGGAAAAATCAGAGCTTCCAAACTGCTTGCTTTTTTAACTCATCAATGGTGTCAACTACACATTCATAACAGGCACGCAGTCATAAATCAATCCACAGAAAACAGTTTACTACAACACAGAATTAATTTTTCCAGAAAGAATACATATAGAAAAAATTGACCCAAAAAAGTTATGAAATACAAACACGTTTTCAAACACCAAAAAAGAAAAACAACTCAGATTTGACTCCTGTCCACAGAAGATTGATAATCTTTGGACGCCAAAACATACTGTCAGGAATCATTCAGTCAGTTCTCTATACAACACAGGACATTTCCGCTCCAAGAAGACATCCAGGGTTGTGGTGAAACCTAGGATGGTGAGCTTCTGGGTAAATGTGAATTAGTTTGGGAATTCAAGATGGTCGCCGCTATAGCCGTGGTGACATATCGGCGACATTCTAGTCTCCAGTAATCTTGAAGAGCGAGAGCGCGGAGAACTGCGCACTTCAAAATAGACTTTACCGTGAGTGGCCGTCATTCAAGGCGCTCACAGGAATTTCGAGTTTCAGTGTTTTCTGAGAGAATAATTCATAGTCCCGTTCCCGAACATCTTAGTTCAGAGTCGAAGTTGGGTGTAAACTTTGTGAACCAAAACCGTGAAAGGTTCTCGTCTTTCGACGTCTCAGTGAAGAAAAGACTGTCGGAAGCAGGTTGCGCTTTGACAGCAATTCTAGCAAGAGTCTGAGGAGTTCTTATGTGAGAAAGACTTTCGGGACTTTTCCTGAGGAGAATTATCCTCAACTTGGCAGGTCCATCTCTTCGGAGTATACAAGGCTACGAACGTCAGAGACAGTAATCCGGCATCCACAGGAGGACCAAGTAAGATTTTTCCAATCTCCTTGGAAGACATTCTAGTTTCCCCAGAGCTCCCCCATTGCGCTGCCCCTTTTCTTCCCTCCCTCTCTCTCCTTCCCGGTTCCTTTTTGCGCGCATCTTCCAAGTGTTCAAGACTGTCTCCATGAACTGCATGACCAATTCCAAGTACTTGTGAACAGACTCCCACTTTGAAAGCAACGTTACCATTGAAGAAGGTAGGCGAGGGAATACTGGGTTTAGTGTCAGGGAACATTTCCTCAATTCACTTACTAACGGGGTGTTCTCCTTTTTTCAGTATTGTCCACTCCTTCATGGTAACCACTCGCAACCACATACAAAGAGGGGCAAGGCTCTAAAGACAACTGGTAGGATAAACTGGATTTGAGCATTATATGTCCTGGAAGCGTAGTTGGAGTTTCTGCATTGTTTTTCTCTCTTTCCTCTGTGCATTAGGAACCCAAGTGCAGTCCTGACCACCAATAGAACATAGAAGGACTAGTGGGTGCCAGTTGTCGTTGGAGTGTCTCTCTTTTCTGTCCACTTCCCCTTTCCCGGTCTCTGGTGACGTTGCTCGTGAAGCGGCGTCACTGGGGATAGGGCATTGGGAGCCAGCATCAGTTCTGCCTCTGCGAAGAATCTGGGACCTGACACATGCCCAATTTCAATATTCAGAGTCCAGGTACCAGAGCTCTGTGACAATGGGGCAGTTACTGCCGCAATTGGGATAGCGCAAAACACAAGGATCCCTCCCATCATCACACTTTTAGGTCAACCATTTCAATGTCAATACTTTCAGAGGTGGGGGTCATCCAGTAGTGCTAATTTGTAAGTGGAGATCTGGATGTTAGGTTAAAACTACACTTTTAAAATGCCATATGCCTGGAAGGATGGACTGTAAAGAGAGGAGTCAAACTGGCCAACAATCAAGATTTTTAACCTCATCCAAATGAACATTAAAAAGCAGAATTTGTGAACTGTCAAAACCTAGACTGTAGAGTGGAAAGGACAGGATTCCATATAGTAGAGGGGGAAGAGGTCAGTGGTGCACCAGAGGAGAGAATGAACTCGCCACCGACGCAAACCTAAAATGGTTGCATCCCCCAGGACGTTCAATGTCCTGAGTGGGTTTAAAGGTCCTTGCAATGCCTAGGAACCCCTTATTTATATATCACATCCTCCACACAAGTCATTTAACCTTTAAACTGTGCTCCAGACAGACAGTGCTCCTCTCATAATAGTGGGCAGATCACACCACATAGGTGAATTCTGAGCCATAAACTTGGCACAGTAGGAGGATAAACCAACAATGGATGATCTGGTCAGCCACCGTGCAAGAGATGTAACCAATTACTGAGGGGGATAGAAGGTTACAGTCACTCCTGTTTCAGTAGGGGTAGTGGAAAAGGGAAATCTAATGAGTACAGAAGCATGTATGGGAGGAAATGTGTCCGCATCTTCAGAGTAGGAGATGCGAAAAACAATGCATTCATAGGATTAAGGAGTAGTACTATACTGGTTTGATAAACAAACAATGCATTAAATAGAAATGCCTCACAAGCCTGTACCGTTGGCATAAGGATAAAAGGAAATACTCGAAAAAGTGGTCTAAAAACATAGGTGAATAAAAGTGTGCCTAGTATTTTTCTTCTTTCAAATTTGGAATGGTGATCTTAATGTTGGGTTCAAATTCCACCATTGCTTTCTCTCTTCATTCTACCCAGTTTCAGACTTCAGTTGCCCAGAACATCCACGCAAGTACAATATATCCATTCTAATAAAATTAAATAATGGAAGCAAAGAAGCGAATACGCCCCCATACACACATCCTGCAATATTCCTATTTTTTTAATTTTATTCTGTAGGCGTTCACAGGGCACTTTTACAAGTTCTTCTAATTGGACCCCCAACTTAATTTATACAACAGCTTTTTTACATGAAGTCAATGTTTACCTTTTACGATTATTTTTAAGCAGACAAGTTTGAAGCAGGTACAGAAGCCAATTTCCTATTTCCCCAAGTTATAGTCTCTTTAGTTGTAAGCACATACAATCTTTGGAGTTTACATAAAAACATAGAGAAAACTTACCTTGCAACAGCTCTAATAAAGTCAAGAGATACTGTGCACTTATATTTTGCTCCATCGAGCTGATCATCATGGCCAACAGAGGTTAAAAGTTGAAGTGTAACCAAAGAACTGATCTGAAAAGGGAAAGGATAAGTTTTGAGAATTAGCCTTAGGTCATCTGGAATATGCAACTGATAGAATTCTTCTTACCAGGAGTGAACAAATAAGACAAATACGTGTTTGTATTCCTTAGAGATCAGGACTAAAGATCCTGAAGATACATAAATTGTAATGTAACATGCATGAAAACACTAATAAAATTCAGTACTATTCATATTTTAGGCACCCTTGTGAAAATGCACATATCCAGGGTGAGTCTTAGTGAAAGGGCCTCCTAGATGAATATGCTCGAAGGCCCTCTGGAGGCTCCTTAATTGCCTGGAAATAGTCTATGTTGTACCTGCCATACCAAGTTTGGGTTCTTCATAGCCTACAAAAAGTACTCTTCTAATCTCGATACCTTTTTCTGGGAATATACTAAAGAAGGGCCGTTGTAGGCATCTTCTCGCCCTTTTAGGTTTGAGGGAAAGAAAAGAATGTTGGTAAAAGTATCACCAAAAAAGAGGACATTGGAAATTACTATCAACAAAAAGGGGGTAAAAGCATAGTTTCACTCTGACTTGAAGGACAACAGTAAATGGTGAAGCCTAAGACTTCTCTTTGTTGGACTTGGGCCTTTCTGAAGGGTCACTCCCAAACTTTGGGCCTTCACCCTCCTCTCCTTTAAACATGGTATAATTAGCGTACACTCAATTGGCACATTTAATTTGCTTGCAAGTCCCTAGAAAAATGGCACAACATTTACACAGCAAAAGTAAATTAAATACTACTAGTTTATAGAAAAGTTGTGCTGGGGGTTGAAGATTTAAATGTTCCTTTTTGGAATAATTCCAATAAAATCACATTAGTTTGTGCAGAGCATATTTATTGGCACATCAAGTGAACAGCCAACACGTGTTTCACCCCTTAACGGCCAGCAGGCCTGGGGCTTCTTTAGGGCTGTGTTATTGAGTGATAGAGTTTAAAAAGTGCATTGTAATGGTGTGGTAAGGCGAAAGAGGTGAGAGAAGTCGTGGGAGAAGTTGTGAGAGAAAAGAAAGGCAGAGGGAACAAAAGAAAGAGAAAAAGAAGAAGGAAGAATAGGAAAGAAAAGAAACAAGAGAAAAAGGGAAAAGAGGAGAAAGGAGGGGAGGGAAAGAAAGTGGGTGGTGGGGGGAGGGAGAAGGGGGGAGGAAGAGGGTAGGGAAAAGGTGGGTGGTGGGCTGAGGAGATTAGTTAAGAAGGTGTGGTTCAAAGTGGTTAGGGTGGAGAAGAAATAGTCAGAGTGAGGATAATATAGAGTGTAGTAAAGACAGAGATAAAATATCAAAATATACATATGTACAATAATATGATTAGCATAGTTCGGGAGACACAATTGGCATATTGAAAATGAAAAACAATGAAATACATAATGGCCATGAATATATACATTTCAACAATGAGTGGCACATTAATAATGGCAAGCAATTAGATACAAGGGGAAAAATGAGAGTCATAATAGTATACACCGTACGGCATTGGTTTCAGCCGAAGAACGAAAGAACCCAAGGATTATGGCAGACAGGCGAGCGACAGGAATTGAAAAAAGTAGTAAACCAATAGTCAGATCATCAAGGTATACATTGATATAAATTGTAAGTGAAAATAATTACATGTCAGGAGTGCATATTCAAATAGTGTCAATCAGATAAAGTACGAGTTTTAACATTCATAAAAAACAGTTTGTAAATAAGTATTAACCCATTTGTGTACACATTTAAAAAAAGGGGGTGATCGTACCCAATGGAGTATCATGATTAAATATACAATATAAACATTTATATGAAAAGATATATTGAAGAAAGAAAATGTATTAGGTAATAGTTACATATTGCAGGTGTCCGATCATTGAATTCAGATGGAATAATGATTGTCAGCGGGATAAGCAGAGTAATGGTGGGGAATAGGATGGTTGATACGAATAACAGGAGAAAGGAATCATAGTGAGAAACTAGACAACGTCAGTGGTTCAAAATGTATGAACAATGAAATAGACTAATAGCCAGAGCGGAAAGCCTTGTGAAGGGTCATTAGTATAACTGGATGATATATTTGAAATTGTGAGCATAAGAGCTGTGCAGGAAATGATCCAGTGTAAAAGAAAAGAGAAGTTTAGTCCTTGTTACACTTCCCTTAAAGTATATAATTTGATCATGTTTAGCTTGCAATGTGCACTGTAAAGAAAGAGATTGGTGATTCTTATATTCGAGTTGTGGCTACCTAATTAATGGCGCTTGTGAGGAAAAAACGAATTTAAAACACAGAGTGCTGGGAAGACAAACTCGAAGATGAGCGTGCCACCAGTGACAAGTGAAAGAAGCTTGCTTGCACAGTGAAATATATTTTAAAAAGAGATCATGAAAGAAAATAATATGTGATCCCTCGGACACCTGGAGTGGGTTATGAAGCGATTAAAAACGGAACTTGTAAATGGGCTTACCAGTATTGCTACAATCTTATAGTCCCGGCTTTCGGTCAGGAAATTTAGCTGTTTAATCTGTGTAATAAAAGAGAGAGGGAGGACGGGGGAATGAGCACGGGAGAAACGGTCAGGGGTATCTTAGGGTAGTGAGTGGGCATCTAGGTAATCGGTTGCTTACCCATTAGTCACGGCCTAATGTCTGGTTTCTCCAATATCGGGTCGAGTAGCAAGTCGGTCTAGAGCGGTCTTCGCCGATTATATACATAATTGTGTTAGAGATAGGACTTCCGGTTTGAAGGACTGGAAATGATAAGAATGCAAAGGCCGTCGCCATCTTAGAGTGGTGAGAAAGGATAATGGGCACTTGATCCTTGCCCAGTTTCATGTCTCAACAAAATAGCCCCAGCCTTAAATGGTCCCATCAATTCCATCCTCAACTCCTCACTGTCTTCTGGTGTAGTCCCTCCGGCTTGGAAGTGTGCTCTCATTCTTCCACTTCTAAAAAAAACCAGCCCTAGATCCTACCGTCCATGCCAACTACAGGCCAATCTCTCTCCTCCCCGCTCTGGCGAAAGTAGCAGAAAGACATGTGCACAGATCAATCTCTAATTTCATCGAGGAGAACCATCTGTTGCACAACACTCAATCTGGTTTTCGTGCTAATTACAGCACGGAGCCCGCGCTACTAGAAGTCACTGTCGCTATTAGAGAGGTGCTGGATGCTGGTGGAAAGGCCATGTTGGTCATGTTGGACTTGGCGGCGGCGTTCGACACCGTACCCCATGATACCCTCCTAACACGACTCTGGGAATGTGGCCTTCGGGGGGAGGGTGTGGAACTGGCTTAAATCCTTTCTAGCCGACCGTCGACAAACGATCTGGGCGCCCCCACACTCCGCCGCTATGGCACCTCTGGAAGTAGGGGTCCCTCAGGGGTCTATTCTTAGCCCCCTGCTCTTGAACATCTTTTTGGCCCCCCTTGCAGAGGTGGCGGAGTCTTTCGGCGCCCAGATCGTGTCCTACGCTGACGACACCCAACTCTTGTTTACATATGACAAGAATGAGGTGTTTGACGGGACTCGCATCAGAAGCTGTTTAGAGGCAGTCTTTGGTTGGTTCAGAGGGCACGGTTTAAAATGCAACTCCGACAAGTCGGAGCTGCTTTTTTTTGGCTTTGCTACTGAACCAAACTGGAAAAGCTGGTGGCCGCAAGACTTGTTTCCACCTACAAATGCAAGTATTAAAGCTAAAAATTTAGGAATCATTATTGACAATGACCTAGCTTTTGGGCCCGAAATATCCTGTCTCTCTGGGAAATGTTTCGGCATCCTGCGGATGCTTAGAAAATTTCTCCCCTTGATTTCAAATCAACCATAGAAGGGTCATTGTTCAATCGCTTGTCGGGTCTAGATTGGACTACGCAAACGCCTTGTACTTAGGACTCCCTAAATACCTTGTGAGGCGACTTCAAGTAGTCTAAAATTCAGCCGCCCCTGCCATCTACGGGCTCCCCGGACGTGCTAGTGCCTCTGACCTGCTAAAAGAACTGCACTGGCTTCCTATAGCCAAGAGAGTCCTTTTCAAAAGTCTGACGTTGACCTTCAAAGCCCTACATGACATTGGCCCTAGTTATATCAAGAAACGTCTTGTTTTTTATAAGCCTAACAGAGCTTTGCGGTCCGCCTCCTTGTCTAAAATGGTCGTCCCGACCATTAAACGCGTCAGACAGGGCGGCCGCTCTTTTCACCACTTGGCTCCTCGTGCCTGGAACGAGCTTCCCCTTTCTCTTAGACAGACCCCCAGCCTTATGTCCTTCAGAAAGGCTTTAAAAACTAGGCTCTTCACCAGATAGGCCCCGCCTTTCCTTACTGTTCAGTTATGTTGCCGCCCTCGAAGGACTTCTTCGCCAAAGCGCCGGGACACTCCTTTTGGAGTAGCTGTTGCGCTATAGAAGAATGTGTTAACATAACATAACATAACTATACTGGAGGGACAGTATGCAAGGAATGTAATATTTAAAAAGGGTCCAATGATCACAATAATGAACTATCATAGGAATAATAGAATTAATATTGGTAATGATATTAAAGGAAAACCAAAGTGGGACAGGAAGGTTTAACTAAATCGGTGATTATTAGGGGGGAAAACCTAAGGAGTCTTCACGGGTCGGTCAAATTAGGACAAAATGGGAAGATGCTCGCCTAACAAAGGCAAGTAATCAATGGGGGATCTAATGCAGATCAGATATGCAGTTACTTTTTGGAAAAAGGAGAATGAAGGGGTTGGAAAGTATATGCACACAGGCTGAAAAAAAACGAGTTAAATGTCAAAAAACGACAATACATTACAGATTAGATAAGCATCATTCGATTTCACTTTCTATGTGGTCATATAAACATTGTATATGAATAAAGGTATATAATAGCAAAAATGGGTCAGGTCATGAATGGAGTGAACATTATCTGTTGGTATTTCTATCAGGGAGTGCATAGGACACTAGTTGGTATTCAAACATTCTAGTAGTCCTGGAGATTACAGGGTAGAGGTATATTTGATTGCTTTTGAAGTACATGGATGGCTAGATATATGGTGCAAAGGTTCATAGGCATTAATCGTTTCCTAGCCACACATGCATTTCCGCATCTTTGTTCAAGCCGTATTCAATAGTTTTGTATATCATGATTAAGAGGCTCTCTCGTCTGCGTAGTCTTTGTTCCCTATTGCCCCCTCTTTTTGTTTGGGGTACCAGTTCCAATCCAAAGAAAGTGAAGTCTTTTTTGTGTGGATGTTTGTCATGGAAATGTTCCGTGAGCGGGTGTCCAGATTTGTGTTTATGTATATTGCTGTAATGTATCCGGATCCTGAGAGGCCTGATAGTGCTGCCAATATATGGAAGGTTGCATGGGCAGATTATAATATAAATACAAAATTTACTATTACAATCGATCCATTCTTTGATCTCAAAGTCCTTTCCTTGGGACGCTTAATCTGCAACTCGCAGCAACCCTTTGGACGGAGCACCTTTAGAATCAGCAATACCTGCCTACCTCTCGCGGAACCCGCTGCGCGGGTCCCGCTTCGTGTGGGGTGAATCCAGGAACTTCAAGGATCACGACGGTGTCCCTGTGAAGGCGAGTGACAGGCGGGGCTGCGAGCGAGAGCAGGTGCTGGACCGGGACTACAGTTCCCAGGAGCGCTTGCCAGCCCCAATTCAGAACACCTGGGCCGCTCTCCCGGCCTACTTCTCCCCTTCCCCTATAGATTTATAAATTGACACGGTCAGCACCGCTGCGCTGGAGCGCCGGGAGAAGCCCGGGACAAGGGCGGGACAGTCTGTGGCCGTAGGAGGCCGGGCTAGAATCTTATGTGGGTAAATTGTTGTCCCTCATATCTGTTACCTATACTGGTCCTTCTTGTTTTGAAATAACACACTGTTACTGTTATCCTAATTTCTCTTGCACTTAACTTCTTATTCTGTTAAAGGATGTCTGCTTCTACCCCAAACTCCCTTCCTGACCGTGTGAGTATCTCTATACTCGGTCCTTTAGATAAATTCTTTGCTAAAGCCACTAAGGATATTGACCGTGAACTGTTATTGGCGGAAAAAAGGGCCGAACAGCGTTTATCTGTTGAGGCACTTAAAAGACAGGCTCCTTCCGTTAATAAAGGGATACTTTCTGCATCCATAGTAGAACAGGCGGATATGGATGCAGAGCTTTTTAATACAGATAGCATACCTTTAATTTTTCAGGAAAGTCAGCCACCCCTGGGGGCCCGAGATATGACGGTGGAAAGTTTGAGCGACTTGTCCACGGTAATATCAAACAATCTTATAGACCTTAACACCCCGTTACCCCTGGAAATTGATACTCATTGTCACATTAATGCTATTCCTCCCCCCTTGAGGATACAAACAGATTTTATTTCGTTGCTTCCTTCTCCCCCCTCCGCTGAAACGATCAAGGTACACCACGGTCAAAAGCGTAAAAATGGTGTATCCTCCCCAGTTAGGAAAAGAAGGAGGAAGGGAGGCAAAAATAAAAGTAGGTCTCTCAACCCATGGAAACCCTCTGAGATGGTATCCCCTAGACCAACCTCGCTAGTAGATATAAGGGATAAGGTATCAGAGGGAATAGAAATAACACAAAGGAATGCAGATGGGGAGGACAAAAACATCTCTAATGTTGAGCTCCTGGAAGCGCTTGAAAAAATGTTAAAGGCTCTTTTCCTTCCTCTTGTAGAAAGGTTAAAAAGGCTGGATAAAAAGTTAGACTGTCTCCTTCCCCAATCTATACCTCCAGAGAATGTAACACCAACTACCCCGGCTATTAAGCCTAGGGAACAAAACACTAGTAAACCTTCTAGTCAACATAATTCCCCTAATAAATCAAATAAATCATCTGCTAATAAAAATCCTCCCCCTTCATCAGATATACCAGTAAATCCGGCTTCAAAAAACATGGGAAAAGAAAAAGCGTCTGCTGTGGTCTTGAAGCCTACCCAAATTAATAAAGCAACTACTCAAAAAACAATGCACATTAACAAGGCCAAATTACAATACAAAAATACGGTACAATTACCCCCAGAGTCTTTTGGTTTTGTTATTGTTTTAACGGGAGTCCCAGTAGTTGGGGAGGGGGATACTGAATCGAACACAAGTCTAAAAAACAAAGTGATTCATTGGTTGCGCATGAACAGACCATTACCTGCATATTTGAATCAGGATATTGTATCAGTTAGGAGGTGCCAATGGGTAGGCATACGCCCTAAGGATGTAGATGGTGACTTGATTATAGTGAATTTTAAGGACCACAGGGTGGTATCTTATATAAATGATTGGTTTGTTGGTAGCAATGAGGGTGGAGTCTCTACACGAAGCCTGACATATTTCTACCCAGAAAATATGATGTTTCCACCAAATAAACATCGGCAGAGATATGGTTTAAATTTCAACCATCATCAGAAACCACCCACAAGCAATCTAACTTTCAACTATTCAAACAGAAACTCCAGATTCCACCCTAGAGTAAATTACCCAAATTTGTACTCTGGTTCAAATAATCATTATCCGACTGATCCTAGGGAATTCTGGAATATCCCATTGTCAAATATGTTCTACCCCTTGACTCCATTGAATTTAAATGATTGACTCCTTCTAACTGAACATCAAACAAGCCATTTTGACCCAAGATGGGGGGACAGCACAGTCACTTGTAGAGCTATAAACACGGGCGATGAATTGGATGTGGGAAATGTTGATAAGGATACCCACATAAATGAGTTACATGAGGTTGCGGATCTGGGAACTAATGTTATAGGAACTAAGGCAGATCAATGTGCCCAAGCCCTTCTCCCAGATAGATTGCAAGTGGAAAAAGAGGGTAATTGTGAGAAGGTTTGCAATACTTGTGAGAAGGTTAGCAATTTCTGTGTACTTTCTTGGAACATAGCAGGTTTTGCCCACAGGTTGGAGGATCCGGCCTGGGTAGAATTTGTAGATTCCTTTGATCTAGCCTGTTTACAGGAGACCTGGAGCATAGTGGATTTGAGTCTGGATGGTTTTCAAGCATTTAACACCCCAGCAATACCATCAAATTCAGGGCGAGCTAAGGGTGGACTTATGACAGCAATCTCTGTAAAACATAATCTAAGAACCGTTAACTTAGTGGTGGAAAGACCTTGGTACCAATTATTTACTATTAAGAACCTTTTCATAGAAACTGTCCTTCTTTTTAATTGGTATTACAACATATTTGATCCTAATGAAACAGAAATTATTGATAATTTGCAGGAAGAGATTACCAATGTGAGAAATAGAGTCTTCCCCCTTCTTATTATGTGGTTAGGTGATTTTAATTGTGAGTTGTGTAAATTTAGTGGGTCCAGAGCCTGTGGGATGATGGACTTAAATGACCATCCTATGGCCCATTTTTCCCATACAAAACAAGGCGAGGCCATAAACAGTATTCTAATAAATAATAATTTATGCATTCTCGATATGAATAGTTTTTCGGGTAGAGATAGAAATATGGTTATACTAGCTAGGAAACAATATAGGCAGGCAATTAGAAAAAGGAAAAATGAACTGAAGTCCAAAGCATGGGAAGATTTAGATAAGGCAGTAGATTTAAGGGACAATAGACTCTTTTGGGAAGTAATAAATAGGCCCTTTTTGAAATCAGGGGACGAAAATACCATTCGAGTTCATTTACCAGAGGAAACCTGGGTAACTCATTACAACAACATTTTTAATCCCAAAGAGATATTACATACTGCTACCTCGGAGGAGGACGATTCCCGTTATGTTAATGTGGAATCAGCTAAGAAGTTTAGTGATTCAATAACGCTTACAGAAGTAGAGCTAGCTCTGACTAAGGGGGCATCCTCAAAGGCCCCAGGCCCTGACTCAGTACCTTTAGATCTTTTTAAATGTAATCGAGAGTTCTGGTCCCCTCTACTTATGAATGTTTTTAAGGCATTAATACTTGGCCCTATTCCGACCTCTTCCAATTTTTAAAAAGGGTGACAAGTATGATCCTAGATGTTACAGGCCAATATCACTAATAGACTCAACATGTAAGTTGATGGGTAGGGTGATATTGGCACGGCTGGAAACATGGGCTGAGTCATCAGGGGTAATTGTAGAATCTCAATATGGTTTTAGGAAAGGGAAAGGAACTAACGAGCAGTGCCTGAACCTTGCTTTGATTATGGGCAAGTACATGGGTGCCAAGAATGGTTCTATACACTTGGCATTCATGGACTTGTCCAGCGCCTTTGATACAGTATGTAGGGACAAATTATGGCGTATGATGGACTCTATGGGTTTTGAAGAACCACTGGTCACCCTGCTCCGCAGGTTACATACTGCCACAACGGTTAGGGTTAGATATGGCCATGGTGGAGAGAAATCAAAACCTATATTATCCACTGAAGGTGTCCGACAAGGATGTATTTTAGCGCCCTTCTTATTTCTGGTCTATACAAACGGCTTAGAGGGCTTCTTGTTAGAAACATCTGCTGATTTTCCAAAGATAAACGCAGATGACACTGTTTTAATGGCACTTACCCCCAATAGCATGCAGATTTCTCTGAATGCTTTTGATACATTTATGGGCAAATTAGAATTAGGTGTTAATTTTACTAAATCTTTTGCCATGACCTGTGGTCAAAAAAATGTTAAAACACTGAAATATGTGGTGAATAACGCGACTATTGAGAAAGTGGATAACTTCTGTTATCTGGGTAACCTCTTTAACAAAAAATTGAGCTGGGAACCTTTGCTGATAGCACGGGTTCAGAAGGTTGCACAGTTAATTGAAGCCCTCTTCCGCTTTGCTAGCAAATTAGGCCAGCGACGTGTAGCAGAAATTACATCATTATATAAAGCCAAGTGTGTTTCTGCCATGACCTATGGTGCAGGGGTTTGGGGTTCGTATAACTGTGAAAAAATACAAATTGTGGAACACAAGTTTGTTAAACGTTTATTATCTGTCCCAATGGGCACATCTAATATATTTTGCCATGGAGAAGTCGGAATCGAGTTTATAAGTGATATTATTCACGTTGCCCCTTTAACACTATGGGCTAAGGTTTGGCAATCTGAAGAACTGAAATTAACAAAAGATATTATTCAAGATTGTCTTAAGCTTGATTATTACACCCAAATCCCGTGGCTACGATATGTTAGAGAGACTTTTAATAACATAGGTTTACGTAAGAGGTTTACAAATCCCGAACTGCTTGGTAGGGATGCCAAGGAGATTATTAAAAATGCTTTCAGTAATAGTTTAGGTTCTTTTAAGACAAATGACCATGTATTAAGTGTACGGGGAAAACCAGTTCGCCAGTATTTGTCATATATTACGAACACGCAATGGCGTTTTTATCTTACAAGATTTCGCCTTGGCACCTTACACTTTTTGTTTGCTTTCCCAAAGCAGGGGGGTTGGTGGGAGAAGTTACCCTACTGCCCCTGTAACAATGGGGTTTCACAAAATACTCTCCACCTTCTGCTTTTTTGCACTTTGTACAAAGTGCCAAGAAACACTTTCCTTAAACCATTATTAGAATCATTTGAAACGCGTTATTATAAAGAAGCGTATGATCGCTTGTTATCCTTGTCAACTGGACGTATTTGTAATGCCGTTTTAAACTTTATTAGATCAGCTTTGGTGATTAGAAATAGATATTGATGGAATTTGGTTTAAAAAAATTATGTAAACATGTATTGTGATTTTATGGTTGATTAATTCTAATGTCTTTTTAAAATTGTCTATGTATACTTTTATGGTTTCTACATGAAATCGAAATAATGTTTTGAAACTTGACATAGGCACTTTGGTTGTTTTACTTATGCTCAATTTGCAGATATTACAGTGTGCCTGCAGCACTGATTGTGCCACCCAATTAAGTCATCTTTTAAACCTGTCTCAAGCCTGCCATTGCAGCCTGCATGTGCAGTTTAAAACTGCCATTCCGACCTGGCAAAATGAACCTATAGCCAACATCAAACCTTTTTTAATACATGCAAGTCACCCCTAGAATAGGCCCTAAACAGCCCATAGGCCAGGGTTTAGTGTTTTTAAAAAGGTATGTCATGAACTTTTTAAGTTTAACACAATGTTAGTGAAATAAATGTTTCACTCCTGCAAGGTCTACCTCTCCCATAGGATAACATTGGTGCGCCTCATTACATTTAATAAGTGCTAACATTTGATTGGGAACAGGTAAACAATTCATTTTTGGAGTCTGAGAAATAGTAATTAAAAAATCCTCTTTAAAGGTAAAGTTGGATTTTAAGTTACAATTCTGAAAATGCCACTTTTAGAAAGTTGTACTTTTTATGCCTATTTGGTGCCTGCAGCCTGTTCTTAGGTCACATGATTGGGTATAGTTAACAGTTCGAGTTTGTTTATTCCTCTCACACAGCCACACAATAAAGGGATTAGATGTGCTTGGATGGTCCATCAACTGGCAGGATAGGGGGATGGCAGTCAGTACAGCCTCACTTGTAACTGAAAACTCTGTGCCCTGCCTTCACACAAAGGCCTCGTCACCACTGCAGTATTCATGCAGCCAGCTTGGAACCAGAGCAGGAGAGGCAGGAAAATTCAAGGACTTGAAAGGGAATTCTCTAGAAACCTCTCATACTAAAAGGGGGCATCAGGTATAAATAATGGACTCTCGGATCCAAGTAGTCGGTACACTTCTGGACCTGTGGATACTACAAAAGAAGGAATACTGTGCTGCTCTTCTGCCAGGACTGCCACTCTGCTGCCCTGTCTGCTGAGAAGACTGGCCCACACCTTTGATCCTTGGCTGAAGTGACTCTAAGGGTCAGCCAGCTGACCTCCAGTTCTGAACTACATCAACATAAGCTTCAAAGGCTCCCTGCAACCGCCCAGCTGACCTACTACCTGGCTGTGCCTTGGCTCTGCTGGAGTGAGTTTCGGACCACCCCCAAGGGATGCAGTCATGGTCCTGGACCCTTGGGGAGGAGGGGGAGGGGCTTTGTTTGATCTCCCCCGTAAGTTTTTGGCTCTTGACACATCGGCCTGTGCGTTATTGACGCCCACCAACGTGAAGTTTCAGTGAACACAACTCTTCGCAGTACAACAACCGCCAACCATACCCAACAGCGAGCAATCTGCACTTCAAGCTACAGCTTCGCTGCAACAGGTGACCGCCAACGTGAAGCTCCAGCCACAACCGTCCGCGACACCTGACAGGATCTTTACAATACAGCATTGACTATCCGAGACTTTCCAGCCTGCTCCTCATTGCCCATTCCACAAATGGAACTCTTTGCGCTGGACTTTGAAGGTAACTTTCAATTAAACTAACCTGGTCCCTGTATCCAGCCCATGCTCCATCACAGTCTGCTTGAACTTCTAACTTTTACCCTGTGTCGCAAGACTAGAAAGCCACAAGTGGAGCTTTGTGCTTTATGGGGCTTTACTTCCCTGAAATCCTTAAATTTGCACATCTCAGGTTCTATTGATTGGATTTTTGTCGTTTTGGTGAAAACATTTTTTACAATTTACTCCTATTTCTAAATTGGTATGGAAATTTCCCTGTGTTGTGTTTTCACTTTGTTACTGTTTGAAGCTCTGCATAAATACTTTACACATTGCTTCCAAGATACGCTGGACAGCTTTTTATGCTAAGCTACCAGAGGGCTGAACACAGGTTAATTTAGGGGTTTGCTTGTGCTTCACTGTGACAGGGATTGTGGTTTCCAATTGAGAAGAGCTTCACCTCCCTCTACCAGTATCGCAATTCTCAGCAACTGCAACTGTTTTTGCTGATGCCATGGCTACTAAAAGCATTTTCTTTAAAGTCATAGATTTCTCATGACAAGAATATGGGACCGGTGGTTGGCAAATGAGAAAGGACAGTACCAAGTAGAAGACCACCAGAGAAACCGGTGGAATATTGTTCTGCAGCCCTTTAAGAATTTAGCCTCCACTGAAAGATTAAAATAATAACCTTGATAAGGTGAAAATTCATATGCAGAAGTTGCGCCCAAATAATCCTTTACTGTGCCACGTGATGTCCCCACGTGATGTCCATTCTATGCAAGCAAAACTGCAAACGGAGGGATGTCCGCCGTTTCAACCTGAAGTGGATGACATGATTGAACACAACAGCATCTAATGAGAACAGTCCACTTGTTGGAATACACTTCCTTTGTTAATTGCCTTCTAGCAAGGAGAAGCTCCATCACTTGAGTTTGTAATAAAAATCTAGACAGGGCTAATCTCAAATTCCAGGCAAACAGAATAAGGATGTTCAGACTGGATGCAACACTAGCCCTTTAAAGTGTGTAAGAAGCTTTTCTGCATGCGGAAGAGGCATGTACTATGCC
Organism: Lissotriton vulgaris; assembly: GCF_964263255.1. Lineage (NCBI taxonomy): Eukaryota > Metazoa > Chordata > Amphibia > Caudata > Salamandridae > Lissotriton > Lissotriton vulgaris. The sequence goes on along the minus strand of NC_141685.1, from coordinate 1,511,378,439 downwards.
CAAATGAGCCTTACATGCATCTCAAGCACCTGGCACTATCAATATCACATTTAGCTTTGTGCTGTGCTCATTTCCTGAGTATGTGCTTCTCGCCAAAAAACCTCTTCAACACCCCCATCAGGGGTAACAAGTGCTAGATAAATGCAAACCTTTTCCCTCTTCTATCCCTCCGCTATCCTTCTCAATCCAAATAACTAATCCATCACTCAAATTATTTTCATATTTCACTATACTAATTCACCACTAATCCTCATGAGTTCCGGAGTAGCGTGCTACTCGCCACAAATGTGCTTCAACACCCCATCTGGGGTAACAAGCGCTATATAAATGCAAACCTTTCTCCCTCTTCTATCCCTCAATTTGGATTCAGAAGGATAGCCGAGGGATAGTAGAGGTGTTAGTGAGTGAATGCCTGCCTCACTAGTGTTTTTATGAGTAACTACATATGTTTTAATCTAGTATATGTGAGTATTGATGTATTTAAGTGAGTATATGTGAGAGTGAGAGATTGAAAGAGTTCCTGTTTAAATAAGTATGTGTTTCTATAAGTGATTGTTTAAGAGAGTAAGTATGTGTAAGTTTCCTTAGAAGTAATGTACTAGTGTGTGTATAGCTGTATTTGCAAATAAATGGATGGTCAATAGTTAATTTGCATGTGTGAGTATGTGTGTGAGTAACTTTTGGAAGACTGTCGGTGTGTAACAGGATGTATATGTGTATCACTACATATGAGGAGTGAGTATATGTATGAGTGACTGTTGCTGAATGAGAGGATGTGTATATAGATGATGGAATTACTGAATTGGTTGTTGTACCTGGTATGGGTATCTACATTTTTTTGAAAATGTTAGTTTCTATTTTTGAATATGTGTTTCAGGGGTTATATTACACCCAAAGGAGGTCTGTCAGTCTGTCACAAGGATGGTGTCATCAGTGATGTTATGAGTGATGTAACTGACCATGTCATGAGTGATGTAATATGCGTAAGCGCGTCAGATGCTTACGTTGCGCAATCATATTCCCTCGAGTGCTTCCGGGTGCGCTTACGGCGTGCGTATCACGCGGACGCTGCTACACGATACGTCACGATGAGGTTTTCGTTCGCAGCAATAGCGCTAACGGAACGCTCACCGGTGCGCGACCCGGGGCGCTCCGAAAAACTGCGCTTTCCGGTACGCACACCGGGGCGCGCACCGGGAGCGCACCAGGGCAGAAAAAAATAAATAAATAAAATTAAAAAAGAATAAACGTATTATATAAATATACAATATAGGATTCATTATAGAAAATATTACATTTCAAAGGTTTAAGGCCCTATATATAGTTAGGAATTAGCATTTAAAAAAACCTATGAAATTCACTGAAAAAAACCATAGATTTCACACCAGTTATAGTTAGGAATTAGCATTTAAAAAACAAGCCAGTTAACCAATCAATATTTTATTAAAAAAACATCCATTTACACACTTATTTAAACATTTATTTTTCCATCGACCTTTACAAATACAAATATAAAACATTTATTTTTCAGAAAGACACACATTCACTGGATGGTGTCATCAGTGATGTCATGAGTGATATCACTGACCATGTCATGAGTGATGTAATATGTGACGTCATCAGCAGTGCATTGCAGACACGCAAGTTATAGTGAGTCCAACTAACTATAACGTTGGAATTTCTATGGTTTTATGTCAGTAAAATTTCCTGCTAACTATAACTGGTGTGAAAACTATGTTTTTTTCAGTGAATTTAATAGATTAAGTGTATCTTAGTGAATACATATATTAGCGAGTATTGTTTAAATATTTAAATGTTTGTATCAGTGTTTCACTTTGTGTATAAGTGGCTGCATGGGTTGGTGAGTAGCTACATGTGTGTGTATATGGGTTATTAATGTTTTTTTTGTATCATTATGAGTGTCTGCATGGTTTGGTGGGGGTGTTACTTAGCACATAGATGCATCAATGACTGACTCACTGTATGTGTTTTGAAGACAGCATATGTGCAGGATTGTATGGGTGGATGAGTGTGTATATGTGTGTGTTAGTGAGTGAATGACTGTCTCACTAGTGTCTTTATCAGTAACTACATATGTTTTAATCTAGTATATGTGATTATTAATGTATATAAGTGTGTATTTGTGAGAGATTGTAAGAGTTCCTGTTTAAATAAGTATGTGTTTCTATAAGTGTTTGTTTAGGAGAGTAAGTACGTGTAAGTATCCTTAGAAGTAAGGTGGTAGTGTGTGTATAGTTGTATATGCAAATAAATAGATGTTCTATAGTTTATTTGCATGTGTGAGTATGTGTGTGAGTAACTTTTGGATGACTGTCGGCGTGTAACAGGATGTATAGGTGTATCACTACATATGATGAGTGAGTATATGTATGAGTGACTATATAGAACTGTTGCTGAATGAGTGGATGTGTATATAGATGGTGGAATTACTGAACTGGTTGTTGTAACTGGTATGGGTATGTCAATTTTTTTGAAAATGTTAGTTTCTATTTTTGAATATGTGTTTCAAGGGTTACATTACACTGAAAAGAGGTCTGTCACTCTGTCACAAGGATGGTGTCATGAGTGATGTCATGAGTGATGTCACTGGCCATGTCATGAGTGATGTAATATGTGACGTCATCAGCAGTGCATTGCAGGCGCGCAAGTTATAGTGAGTCCAGCTAACTATAACGTTGGAATTTCTATGGTTTTATGTCAGTAAAATTTCCTGCCAACTATAACTGGTGTGAAACCTATGGTTTTTTCAGTGAATATATATATATATATATATATATATATATATATATATATCTATACACACACACACGTACATATACATACACACGAGCATCTCTAAAAAGTACTAAGTATATTCATGAGATAGATCTATATATATATATTGCTATTTATCTGACTATTTTTAATATGTGCTGCCGGGTCCCCGCACAGTGCTTATAATCTTGTGTTCAAGTTTGTGATGGGAATGTGGACGTAAGCATCTTGGAAGTCTAAAAAGACCATCTAATTCTATTCTTGCAATGGCAGTATATGATGCAGTGTCTGTCCTGTAAACCGTGGAGAAAGCAAGAGCTTTAAAACTGGCCGCACACCTTCACCCTTCTTGGTAATAGGAAAAACTCAAATGGTATACCATTTCCTCTCTCCCAAAATGTACTGCATCTCTCTATTGTTTCATTCAAGAGAAGAGACCAAATCTCTTTCATCAGCATGTTTGCGCGGTGGTTAGAGGCGGTGGGAAAGTAAACAGGGGACCTTTTTCCAGAAAGCGACACTGCCTAGCTTACTAATGAAAGGATCTAAGAGTTCTAAGTCATCCTCTCCATATTTTGAAAAGGATGAGATGGCCTGTGCCTGGACTAGTTTGTGCAAGCAACAACATTTCTTTTCAGGATGGTAAGAATTCGATCAATGCCAGACATTAAAGTGATTGCTATCCGCAATGTGAATTTCTCATTTTACAAGGGACGATTAGGAGTGAAAATTAAAATTTGAGATGCAGGGTCTTAATATGAATATTTGCACCCAAGGCAGAAATTGGCAAAAATGTAGGATAGACCACAGGGAGTATCTACTCTAAAATATATCCGGATACTCTGTTACAAGTTGCACAAGGGGACCTTGCTGCACATTTGTTTAGACCACAGCTTTCCAAACTGTGTGGCGCGACACGTTACTGTGTTGCGCCCCATGTGTGGGTGTGTCGCGAGATGCGACGCGATGACGTGTACATCTGCGGCCGATATTAGGGGAATGGGAGCCTCAATCAGGACGTGATCGTGTTTGCGACGTACATGCGGTACAGGCGGAAGGCGAACAGGCGGAAGGGAAGTAGCAGCGGAGCAGAGTGGAGCCTCATGGTCCGGAGCTCGATTCCCTGACTGTACCGAGGCTCAGTGGGGGCATCGTCTGTGTCTTATTAGAATTATTTTATTGACCTCCCCTCCGGTAGTGCTGCAGCGCTGCTCACGGCTGTTACCTGAGCGCGCGGCCTGTTGTGACTCGGTGACCTCGGAGCCACCTCTACCGCCTTCCCAGCCCCTCGCCTGGTTCTGCTCTGTGCCCTCTGTGAAGATCCGAGTTAAGTGTTTTTTTTTTACTCAGGAAAGTACTATTCGTGTGTCTGCGCGCTGCATCTGCATTAGCAGATACTGGTGCAGTGTTAGAGTATCTCTCTGATATGAGTGAGTTCTCCCATGCCTGCCCGGTTAGGGTGCCCTCAGACATGTCGCCAAGTTTGCGGCCTTTTGCTTCCCTTGCCTTATTACTGACAAAGCAAATGATAGTTTACATGTGAGGGCGATATATAGATAGAGGGAGGGCGATAGATAGAGTGTTGGCGATAGAGTGAGTGCAATGGATATACAGATAGAGTGAGTTAATAATTTTCTGCTGTGGGTGTGCGTATGTGTGTGTGCGTGCCTGCATGTGTGTGAAAGAATTAGCACATAATAGCACGTGTGTTAGTTGGTCCTGCCAGGATGTGAACTGAAGACCTTTAGTACATAACTGAAGATGTCAGCAGCGAGCGTTTAAAACACAGAAAAATCTTGCTGTGAATGTGTGTGTGGGTGCGTGCATGTGTGTGAAAGAAATAGCACTAAATAGCACGTGTGTTAGTTGGTCCTGCCAGGATGTGAACTGATGGCCTTTATTACATAACTGAAGATGTCAGCAGCGAGCTTTTAAAACACGGAAAAATCTTGCTGCAAATGTGTGTGTGCGCGTGCGTGCATGTATGTGAAAGAATTGGCACTAAATAGCACGTGTAGATTCTTGAAAGATGGCAGCCATTATTTTCAACACCGCTTGGGCAGCAGTTTGATTTTCCCAACCATTTGAGAGGTTTCAAAAACGTGGTCCTCCAACTTAATTAGCATTTCCCATGGGCAATGTTGGCTTGGTGCTTCCACCTTCAATGGCATGTTTTCTGCGTGGCGCACTGCTACCTCATTTAGGTTGCCTGTCTCTGGTCCAGTCAAAAAGGCTTCAGTGTCATAGCAGAGCAATATGTGGTTGTTTATTTGATTATCTCTTGGTTGTTTCCAGTTCAAATAAGTACATTAAAAATGAGACATCGATTTGTTTTTTTAGGAAAGTAAGCAATCTAGTTTGGTGAGAAAGACCATGGCATGGAAATGTAAGGGCCTTCTGCTATAGGATGTAAGATAATTGTGGGTTCAGGACAGCTCACTTGGCATTGGGAGTCTGCCAGAGCCAGCGCCTATGCTCAAAGCTCTGATTTCAAATGATTATCTACTACTCAAATCCTGAAATGTTACTGGAGAGAATGAAGACTGTAAGCAAGGCATAAGATTGTTAAACTTCGTATCTTATGTCCTTCCTATCTCTAGATTTCCACATTTCTTCATTTTCGCAGGAAAGCAAACAGAAACTCAAAATGGATAAGTTTATAATTCGGAAGCGAAAAGCGGGTGACGATGACATTTGCGAAGAACAAAATGTCGCAGCTATTGAGCAAAGTACCCAAGAATCAACTGAATGCTCAGTACGCAAGAAGTGTAAAGGGAAAATCGCCAATCCCTGTTTATATAACAAAGCTTATATGGAACTGGGGTTCACATTTTCTGGTAATGAAAACCATCCTTGTCCCCAGTGTTTAGTTTGTGGGGGAATACTTGCAAATGAAAGCATGGTACCAAATAAATTAAAACATCATTTTACCATAAAACACAGCCATTTGTCAGCAAAACCAGTAGAATACTTTATTGAGCTTGCGAAATCTATAAGGAAGCAGTCTGCATCATTCACAAAGAGAATGAAGACATCAGAGAAAGCTCAAAAGTCAAGTTACTTGGTTGCTCAAATAATTGCCAAAAACAAGGAAGCACACACTGTTGCCGAAACCACCATTAGGCAATCTTGCTGTGCTATTGTTCGAACAATGTTTGGGCCAGAATTTGAGATTGAAGTAAATAAAATCCCTTTGGCAGATAACACAATCGGAAGACAGATTCAAGATATATCTGCTAACGTTAAGCTGCAAATGAAGGATATTTTTCAAGACGGCAATAGGATCTTTGCATTGCAACTAGATGAATCAACAGATATCAGTGGGTTAGCTCAATTACTGGTTTTTATAAGTTTTATTCATACTGACACAATTATTGAGCAATTGCTGTGTTGCCTAGAACTTCCATTGAGAACTAGAGGTGAGGATATATTTCAAACTTTAGATTGCTTCATGAAGGAAAATAATTTGCGCTGGTTTAATTGTGTTGGTATATGCACGGATGGCGCACCATCAATGGTTGGCTCAACAAAAGGATTTATAGCTTTAGCAAAGAAAGAAAATGAAACTATCATATTTACTCATTGCTTTTTACATCGCGAGGCACTAGTCGCGCAAACCATTGGGAAGGACTTAAGGGAAGTTATGGACAAAGTGATTCAAATGGTGAATTACATTAAAAGTCGACCTCTTAAATCAAGAATATTTGCTCATATTTGTGAACAAATGGGTGCAAGGTTTAAAAAGCTCCTACTGCACACAGACGTTCGTTGGCTCTCAAGAGGTCGAGTGCTTTGTCGTGTATATGAATTGCGTGACATGATGCTTAAACTTTGAGGACAATAAGCAGCACGAATTCTGTGGTCTAATTCAAAACAAACTTTGGTGCACAAAATTGGCATATCTTGCTGATATATTTGAACATTTGAATAAAATTAACACCAGTATGCAAGGAAAAGGAGAAAATATCTTAACAGCAGTAGATAAAATTTGTGGTTTGAGAGACAAAATAAAAATTTGGGAAAGGAAAGTGAAAGAAGGTAGTTTTGAAATGTTTTCCAAAACAGATGAGTGCCAGATGAAATGCGATATCAGCCCGCTGATTGTTGACCATTTAAAATTGCTCGGAGAGAAAGTTTCTCATTACTTTCAAAATATTGCAATCCAAGACTATGATTGGATCAGAAATCCATTCCTTTCAGCTGCACCTGGGAACTTCTCTCTTATTGAAGAAGAATTAGCTGAAATAAAAAATGATCGAAGTATGCTCATGATGCATTCAGAGGGTGATTTAGACAGCTTTTGGGTTCGTGTTACAAACATGCATCCAAACCTAGGTAAAAAAAGAGTTAAAAATTCTCTTGCAGTTTTCTACTACATACATTTGTGAAGTATCCTTTTCAACAATGACAAACTTAAAGACACTGAAACGTGGATGCTTAAAAATGCTTGATGATGAAATGCGAGTGTCTTTATCAAATATTCAACCAAATATTGACCAACTGTGTTTGTCCTCTTAGCCTCATATATCTCATTGAAAAAGTAAGACAAGTGCTGTTGTTTTTATTCACATGTTGTAATTCTTGTGCTATGAGACACTTTCCAAATGCTAAAATCGAAGAATATGATTGCATCAGTGTCTTTATCTAATATTCCACCAAATATTGAGCAGCTGTGTTAATCTTATCCACCTCATTCATCTCAATAAAATAGTAAGTGCTGTTGTTTTTATTCAAAGTTTTTCATTCTTGCACATATTTACATATTGTTAGTCATAAAGGACATCATGTTTTGGAAATGTACGTGTGTTATTTTACAAATCATACATTTTTTAAAAAGTCAATGAACGGTTTTGTGCGATATGTTGTGTCCCCATAAATTTTGATATTTACAATTTCTATGAAATGTGTATTTGTACTTCTCTCTTATATGCAGTTAATTTTAGCTCAAAGTGCTGAATGGAAAACATATGACTAGTCTTATTTTCTGTTACCTTTTGGCTCGCTGCGCAGAGAAAGCGGTCCCACCTGAGTTCAATGCGCAGAGACCGGTTGATAAGTTGCATGATTGTTTTATCACTCACAATTCCCCCTTCCAGAACGGATTTTTGTATAACTCATATTCAGCAAGGAGGCAGGTGGACTTTGTGCGTTATTGAAACGGTTGGCAGGGCGTGCATTTGCCCTTTTTTTGCCGTAAATCACTTGGGCATAACTCAATGTGTGCATTATTATTTTCTTGTTTCATGCACAACCTAACCTTTCTTAAACTCAGTTTTGCCAGTCACTGGCTTTGTTAGACCAGATTAACAAAACCTTCCTGCTTTCTCAAATTTGCTTGGAAATGCACCATTTGCCCACTACTTTTTCAAACATTTCTTGGGGGGAGAACCCCCCCAAACCCCCCTTCAGTGGTTCGTGCTTGCTCGCTGCGCTCGCTCGCGTTACCGTGTCCCTGGAAATTTTTTCACAAAAAGGTGTGTCACCAACTTGTAAAGTTTGGAAAGCTATGGTTTAGACGGTCTAATGTAGTACTCCACGAATTGCTTAGAAAAGTCATCAAAAGTAATAGACACTAAAAAAATGCGTAGTTCGATGTTCTTCCTAACTGCCTTTGTTTTAACTAACACACGACTAAATTTCACAGAAAGAGCAAATGAGGAATTTATAGTTACTTACCAAGGCCCTTCCAGCTCTTAAAATAATCAAGAAGCGGATGAAATATAATGAAGGACATAGTAGCAACGGCTCTAGATTTTTGTGAAAAAACCGAATAAAACCTTGAAATAGGCCTTTCTTTGTCAGACATTTCACTGTTCTTGCAACATAATTTAGACAATACAACAAAATTGCTGGGGGCCCCAACTATGGGAAAGAGTGCTCATCTGTTGATATGTTTAAGATGACCTTATATAAGAAATATTTGTAGATCTCTGGGTCTGGTTGCTGAATATACATGACATTTTCCAAAGCACTTTTTTGTCCTTAAATTCTTTTGCCAAATTTTGTTAGGCTTGGTCTTGGGAGAACAAAGTTATAAGAGGAAGGTTAGGTTCCAAAGAAAAAGTTACTTATCTTTGCTAATTCCTTATCTGGTATAGGCTATATAACCACAGATTCCTTACCCTAGTATTATCCCTAGAGGTCAGACTGGATACAGAAATATTTTGTAAGAAGCACCCCTTAGTGCTTGTAGATGGAGTCGCTCGGCTCTGCATAGCCTCCTCCTCCACACCGGAAGTGATGACCCTGGTGCCTGTATAGGAACTAACAGCATGCTAGAGTCAGTTTCTTTTCGCTACTTGCTACGCCAGGAGCACAGCACCATGCAGAATGCTTGTGTGGAAAACTAGGCTCCAAAAGGTTAACAGCCTTGACCCTAGAAATCTGTTCGCAGAGTGAGGAGATGGATGGGTCGGTAAGGAAAATACAAAAAGGTATGCTGTTCCTAATTGAGACAAGAGGAAACTGGTTTTGTGTGGTCATGAAGCATAGGAGGATGAGGTTTCCTCCTCTTGGAATATAGGGCCCTCACACACCCGGCAGGGTGTCATGCTTCACCATATGGGCTGCTCCTCGTCAGGTCAGCGCTGCAATACCAGACGGGCTCCCTATGAGGGGCTCTTTGGCGGAGATCTTTGATTCCAAATGCTGTTTGGTGCCATGGAGGTGAGGGGCCTAAACAGTGTAGATGAAGTTGTGAAGGTGTATAACCTGAAAAAAGTATTAAAGCAGGTCAGGGAGTACCAGCGAAAACTATTTTAATCAATGGGCCTCCCACCTTGATTAAAAGAAACAAAGGTGCATGTCTGAGATTATGTCTCAGGTAGGGCGCTCTATTGTGCGGTCAACATGTTTCTCGCCTGGTAGTTAATCAATCTGGTGGCAATTTGTCAGGACCTAATAAAAACAAATCTATCTACACATGGGTGGTTGTATGGTGTGATCTACCCTTTTAAACCAACCTAACACATGCTATGTGTAGTACCTGATAGCATATGACCAATCTGGTAAAGGAATCAAAACAGTTATTAGGCTCCGGTGTACCAGTATGAACAAAACTCTGTGTTCCCTGTGTGACAAGTTCACAGCACACAGTGGTGATGACTAAAAACATACATAACATGAGTGCCATGTGGGTGACTCTCACAAACATTTGATCGTGGCAGAAGGAATTGACAAACTCACCCTAGTTGGGTTTCTCGATCTACTTCGATACCCGGCAAGTATCTCACAAGGAATTTCCTTGTGTGCCGCGTGGGTTGTGGATTAAAAGAAAGGAAAATTAGAGCATATCACATGAACTTATGTGTTTCATGTGATTAAGGTGTATTGAGCGATGCAGGAGTCTTACAAATTAATAACGATGTAACTAGGTGTTGCCAATAATATATGGTAAGTAGCGGGCTTCGCCGCTACCACGGATAGCCTGAACATGAGTAGAGCAAGTATTGCTTTGCTTAAAAAAAACAGCGCAAGTGTGAGTGCATATCTGGTCTACCAGTAATCTAAAACCAAATTTTTAGTAGTAGTGTCGTCCACGCTGTGGGCGTCTAGCATGATCCAGAGCTGCTGAGTTATGCAGCGATTGAGGCTTCCCAATGTAAAAGTATCTGAGCAAATTTGTACCGAAATACATAGGGATTGTTAATAGTATGCGGTAAGTAGCGGGCTTAGCCGCTACTACAGATAGCCTGAGCATGAGTTAAGTAGGTATTACTTTGATTCAGAATAACAGTGCTAGTATCCGTACATATCGGATCTATCAGTAATCTGAAAACACAGTTTAAGGTAATGCTGTCAGAGCTGTGGGAGTCTAGCATGATGCAGAGCTGTCGAGTTATCTAGCAACTAAGGCTTTCCCAATGGAAAGGCTGCCAGGGCAATATTACCTACAGGGTGAATTGTGCCATTGTGTAATTATGTTTTGCAAAATCCGCAAAAGGCTAGCCGATCTACCCTCTTTTGCCGGGATCGGGAGGTGCATGGACTTCCAGGATGCTTGTTTAAATACTGTGACTTGGATGGGACTGGCGGGAACCTTTCGGTCGATTCACAGCCTGCACTAGACTGTTACAGATTTTACAGAAATACGTGGTGGCCATCTTGGAAGATGTTTAACACTGATTAATAATGACCGCCATCTTGGAGTGGTTTTTAAGTTTACCTGGAGGTATGGAGCAGCTTGCGTGAATCATTGTGTATTATATGTATGCCACATATTTGAACTTGGGCTGTGACATTATTGTAAACCCATATTTGTATCAGTGGTGTACATCTATCGATTAGTGTGATTCATTGTGTGTTATCATATCTCATATGTCACATTTTTGAGAAATATAATACATATTTGTATCAGTGGCATGAATCTCCCTAAGGTCCGCGCGGTTGTATTGCCTCGTGTATAGTTAGGGGTAGTTCTAATACATACTGTGGGGTTAGTTTTATTGTGCTGGCATGACAAGAAGTTTAGCATTATCTGTTTTTATGCGAGTCAAGTATTTAGTGTACTCGAGGGAATATCTTCATTCAACTCTTGTGTGCTGGTTGATAAACGATACATCCATCTCTGTTCTTTCGCAAATAGTGCTCCTTTGTTAATCTTGGGGTATGCCTCTAGCATTACCCTGCGCAGGGTGTCAGGTGAATGTTGCAGTTGGGAAAAATGTGTACACATTTTCATGTTGAGCTTGTGGCATCTGAAAATACTGCAGTATTCTGTGATGATTGATTTCATAGGTCTGGTGGTCATACCTATATACCTTAGATCACATAGGAATGTCTACTTCCAATGACCCTGTGTTCAATATGCCCCAGTGTTTTTTAATCACATTCTTGATTTTGTTGGAATCAGGTGTGTGGGTGGTAACACGTGAGAGTGTCGGTAAGGAATCTTTGGCTGGATAGTAAGTAATTTGTTTATCCGATAGCAACTTCTAGCAGCAGATTCCTTACCTTAGCATAGTTACCTAAGCAACACCTCCCCATGGGTGGGTCTGCAGAACAGTTTCACACTAGAAAGTTCTGCAGGACCAAACAGACAAGGTGCCCATCATTACTGGCCTGAGCGTCCAGGCAATAGTGCTTGGTGAACATGTACAGAGAAGTCCACTTTGCCTGGAATATGCCCAGGACCGGAACTCTGCATGCTAACACAGTGGTCGCAGCCTTAGCTCTGGTGGAATGCACACACAAACCCTGAGGGGGTTGCTCATTTGCCAGTGCGTAGTAAATTTTAATGTAGAGCACAATCCATCGTGAGATGGTCTGTTTCTGCAAAGCCTTACCCTTCTTGGCTCCAACATACCCCATGAAGAGTTGGTTGTCCACCAGGAACTCCTTCCTGTGGTCAAGGTAGAATGACAACACTCCTTCTAGATCCAGTCAATCGAGTAGCTCCTCTTCCTTAGAGGGATGTGGCTGAGCATAAAAAGGTATGCAGGGTGATGATTGGCCTACATGAAGTTAAGGGACAGCGTTCGCAGAGAGGGAGCTCTAGTGCGAAGAACCAGCTTGTCTGGGAAGATGGAGAGATATGGAGGCTTTGATGACAAAGCCTGAAGCTCACTGCAGATGTTATCTCCACTAGCAAGGCAGTCTTGATGGTAAGGAGCCTGAGAGGACAGTTGTGTAGTGGCTCAAAAGTAGCCACATCAGACCTGTGAGTACAAGATTGAGGTTCAACTCTGGCATGATAAAGGATGAAGGTGGAAACATATGTCCAAATCCGCTCTTGTATATAGGTTTTTGAAAGGACTTCAACAGGGGTGGCTGATCTAGCAACCACAGAAAAGCTGAGATGGCAGAAAGATGGCCCTTTAAGGTGCCAAAAGCAAAGCCCTGCTGGGCAAGAGAAAGAATAAATATAAGGACCTGAGAAAGGGGAGCAGAAAGAGGGTCATCTTGCTTTTCTGTGCACCATGCCACAAACTTGCCCCTGCAGCAGGCGTATACCATATTGGTGGAGGAACGCCTGGCTGCCAAGATAAAATTGCGGATTTTGGGCGAAGGTTGAAAGCGGTCAACTATTTCAGCTCAATCTCTACGTATTAAGGGAGAGCATTGACAGTTTCAGGAGGAGAACCCTCCCCTGCTGCTGCTACAGAAGATCTTCCGAAGAGGATGCCTAATTGGAGGACCTATGACCATGCTCAACAGCTCAGGATACCACGCCTTCCAAGCCCAGTCCGGAGCTACAAGGATGAGTTGGGCCCTGTATTTCCTGATCTTTTTGAGAACTCTGGGCAGGACGGGTATGGGCAGAAAGGTATACAGGACGCCTGAGCTCCATGAGACAAAGTGTCTCAGAGCGAAAGCAGCCTTGAAAACTCCAGCGCGCAGAAGTGCTAACATTGCACATTCTCAATGGTGGCGAACAGATGTTATCAAGACTCACTGCTGAAAGAGACCTTGCACCCCCCTGGATGCCATTCATGATCCACTAGGTATGTTCAGCGGAGTTTTTCGCCTTGGTGTTCATAGAGCCTGCCAGGTGGTGAACCACCAGCGGTATGCCCTCATGTTCCAGCCATGTCCAGAAGACCTGGGCAATTTGAAAATGGGTCTACAACCCTACCCCGCCCTTGTTGTTGCAGTACCACATCTACAGTCTAGTTGTCCGCGAACACCTGGACTAGCCTTCCCTTGATGGGCAGAAAGGCTTGCAATGCCAGTCGGATCGCCTGGAGCTCCAGTAAGTGGATGAGGAGTCCGTATTTCTGCCACAGAGCTTTTGATCTCCACCTCTCCCAGGTAGCTACCCGATCCCAGGAGTGAATGAATGAATGAATATAGTGCTTATATAGCGCATGCTGTCACCCTACAGGTATCCCGACGCTTCAGACTAGGAAGAATTGACCAGAATAGAAAAGGTCAGAGCAGAAAAAACAGGGAGAGTGGAAGTTAAACCCTTGGAAAGAGCCAGGTTTTAATACTCTTGAAATTCAGTCAGAGAATCAAGTTGTCTGAGATTCTGGGGTAGCTCATTCCATAGGCGGGCACCAGCCACATTAAATGTGACATCTGTCACTACTGTCAGATCCGGCTAGGGAAGGGAGAGAGGTTTGCCACCGACCCAATCGCGGTTCGTTAACCACCACTGCAAATCTTTTGCAGTTCCCTCTGAGAACTGAACCAGGTCGGCGAGATTCCCCCAATGCTGTACCCACTACAACCGCAGGTCCAACTGCAAAGCCTGCATATGCCAGCGGCCATGTGTCACAGGCATGATCCAGGAGGCTGTAAGACCCAGCAGCCTCAGAGTCAGTCTCACAGAAACCCAGTACAGAGGCTGAACTAGCATTATCATAGCCTGAATATCCAAGACTCGCTGTTCGGTGAGATAAGCCTAAAACTGCACAGTGGCCAGAACAGCTCCGATAAAAAGGGAGCGTCTGAAAGGGAATCAGGTGTGACTTTGGCACATTGACTGTGAAGCCCAGCAAGTACAGGAGGTCCACAGTAGTCTGGAGGTGAGAGACGTACACCTGGAGCGAGCCCGCCTTTAACAGCCAGTTGTCGAGCTAGGGGAAGACTGGTATCCCTGATCTCCGCATATGAGCTCCAACCACCACATTCACCTTGGTGAACACCCAACAGGCCACGGTACGGCCAAACGCAAGCATGTGAAATGATAGTGCTCATGGGGCAGTAAAGTCCTGTGGGGTAGGCAGACCGGAATGTGGAAAGGTGTCCTGCAATACAATGCTACCATTCAGTCTCCCGGGTCCAGGGCAGGCAGGAGTTAAGCAAGCATTGGCATTCTGAATTTCTTAGTTTTCAAGAAGAAATTGAGGACGAGGTCTAGGATAGGACTAAGGCTTCAATCCTTTTCGGGGAGCAAGAGGTAGCAGGAAGAACAACCACGATCTACTTCTGAGGTTGGTACACTCTCTATGGCTCTCTTGGCAAAGAAAGCCACCACTTCCTGGCGGAATAAGGAGTCCTGGTCCTCCATCAGCCTGTCTTAAGAGGGTGGCATGGGTGGAAGGGTAGTCACAAAGGGGAGGGAGTAGCCCCTCCAGACAACCTGGGGATTATCTGATGTAGTCTGAGGTTATTGACCTCCAGTGGTGCAGGTGATGTATCCTGCCACCCACTGGTTGCACTTGATGCTCGGAGGCAAACTGCTGGAGGGGGTAGTGAACTAGCCTGACCTAGGACTGCTCAACCCCATGGGTCTTGAGGTACTGTGTCCTTGGCCACGCAGAGACTGGGTAGCATGCACGCCATGGTGGCTGGGCAGGTAAAGACGCAGCTGGAAGCCTGTTCCGTGGCTGCGAAAGGAGGACTGGGGTTGGCGGGTGGAGCCAAGCACTTTGCTGTAGCTCTGCCAACCTTAAAGCTCCAGTCCGCCTGGTCTCCAAAGAAATAGAAACCATCAAAGGGCATGTTCATAATCGAACCTTGGACATACCCTATAAAGCCAGCTGTTCTTAGTCATGCGCGGTGCCATAAGGCCACCAACGAACAAACAGCTCTGGCTAGCGAGTCGGGCGTGTCCAGCCCACATCTGATCATGAACTTGGCTGCAGCTCTCGCATTTCTCATAGCTTGGGGGAATATTGCCTGGGCCTCCTCCAGGACCGTGAGCAGCATCCATGAAACCGAATCCCACAGTGCATGGGAGTAGCAACCCAAAAGGCATGCAGTGTTCACGGACCACAGTGCCAGGCTGGTGGAAGAAAACCTTTTCTTGCTCAATGTGTCCAGCCTCTTGGATTCCTTATCCTGTGGAATGGAAGTGAATGCCCCCAGTTAACATGGGAAGTGGAGGCTTGTACCACTAAACTTTCCGGGTAGGCTGTTGTGTGGTGAAACTGGTGTCCCAAGGGGCGGGGCAATGTTAGCGCTCTCCTGATCTGCACTTACTGGAGAAGAAAGAAAAGACCCGATGTCAGCATGTCACTTTCGGTGCTGAAGACGCCACGTGGAACCGAATTACGCCACCTACTAGCGCGCACAGGGGTATGTAATGTATGAAATATTTCAGGATTCAGTCTGATGCCTGGGGATAATTCTAAGGTAAGGAAATCTGCAGCTACAAGTATATACCAGATAGTAGAATGTTCCAGTTATAAGAGTATTAAAGATAATCTGTGATCGTGCAGACAGGAAAAACTGCTGGCCTCAAATTTCACCAAACTTGACAGGACGGAGAGGACTAGGTCGACCTTCAATCAATCCCTTATGCAATTCGATGTAAATAAATTTGGTAATTTTAGCTTTTTGAAGACAGAACATGTCTGACTATGATGAAATGGTTAATTTTTGTACCATCTGTACAAATAGGTTTGAAAATAAATTCGAGACTTGCATTTTCAAACATGAATTTCAATAAAATTGGCCAAAAAGTTTCAAACGATTTAAAACTAGGATTTTAAGAACCGCACAACTTCTGACTGCCTGAACATGAAATACTGTTTCCACCATTATATAATACTTTAACTGCCAAGCCAGGTTTGAGAACTTCATGTCACATAGGAAATGGAGGGGCTAAACGGTGCAAGTGGACCAAAGCACAACGCTTGTTGGACAAAGGGCTGAAAGCAGTTTGGGCTGGAAATGTACGCTTTCGCTGATGGGAGGAAAAAAACAAAGCGAAAACAGTACTCAGATAAGATGTCTGCATCATTTGAAGAATTAAACCATGCAACATTAGGTTGGGAAGTCGATGTGTTGCAGTTAGAGGCTATTTCTAAAGATTAGGCTATCAATTGAACAAAAATTCACATTGCAAAAATAAATAAATAAAACCATAAAAACATTAAAAGATGTGTCCCCCATATTCAAGGTGAATGTGTTCCCTTTGCAGGGACCTGGCCGGGCAGTTTTTGGCTGGACTTTTCCTATTGGACCAGGACCAAGGCTCGTTTACATATGGCCGGTTCTTGTCCGAGGTGCATGGTAGGTAAAAAACAATGGGATGGAATGCAGCGTGAATATTTACCAGTTACTGAATTAATTCAAGCGATCCACCAATCACTTTTTTGTTTTTATCTAAAAAAGTAAAAGGCAAATTAAAAGAGAGCTGACAAACTATCATAAGAGAACAAAAATTCACTGTTTAAAGTAGGTTAATTAAGCATTACAACTCTCACCAGCGCCCAGTAACTGCTGCGGATTACTAGCCCCCACAGTTATGGGTGGCTGAAGGCCACAGTGAGCAGAAGCAAAATATCAAAACAGCGATTTATTTTTGTACGCTTCTGTGGCATTCAGGCTTGTTTTCATCCTTCAAAGAAAGGCTGGATTGTCCTTCAAAGAAAGGACTGAAGCCAGTGTTCCATCGGCAATAAAGGGAAATGGAGCATTTGGGTTTTTTAAACTCTTTTTAGTATAGGTAGAAAGCAGAACAGCAGCAGCTTAATTCTCACAAACGCGGCAATACAGACATGAGCGACAATTACCTACACACACCCTCAAAAATGCAGAACAATTGGCAGGGCGTGGGCTCCGCCATCTCCACAGAGAGTCACTCCTCTTCCAGCTGAGGGGTTACCTGGATGGACGGACACAGCAACCCTCTGTCAGTATTCCAGTTTCCCCAGATTTTGGACCACTTATGGGGGCATCCCCTTCTCTCATAGACAACCTGCTCCGCCTGCATAAACCAATCCATATCCTTTTCCCAATCCCTCAGTGTTGGTCTAGAATCTGAACCCCATTTTCTTGCTATATTGCGTTTCGTGACCATGAGACAAAGTGCAATCCATAATCTTCCTCTTCTTGTAAGATCGGTCGTTCCCCATATATTCAACAGACAATGTGGGGGTGAGGTCGATATGGTCTGTCAAAACTGAATCCACCTGAGATTTCACGTCTCCCCAATAATTCTGGATTATAGGACAGTCCCACAAAATATGGAAGAAGGTACCCTCGCCACCACAGCCCCTGAAACAGTGCAGTGAAGTTTTTTGAGAGCGGTGCAGGTATTGTAAGTTCTATTCATAGCTGCAAAATCGGCCCTTTAACAAAAAAAGTCGAAAACCGGCCCCGGAAAATGCTCGGTCGCACCCCCAACCTCCCCCCGGGGGGCCGGCCGAGCACTTTGCCGGGGCCGGTTTTGGTTCCCAGTCCGGCCCTGAGGCAGTTCCTCTATTTGTGGGATAGCTCGTTTCAGTGCATGATTGATTTGGTGGTAACTGAATATTTCCATGGGTGCTAATTCGTGCTCTTGCTGTAGTTCAGTAAAAGGTTTTACCCCTCCACTAGTCCACAGGTCGCCTACCTGTGAGGGGCCTGTGGGGTCCCATCTATCAAAACCATGGCATCTCGCCAGTAGGCCTAGATGTATTGAGTCCCATAAGGGAGTAGCCTGTGTAATTCTATTACGCCACCCTAATACCGTCAATGAATGAAATTAAATTAAAATGAAATGAAAAGGTGATTTGTATAGCGCGGCTGCTGCCCGAGGGCGTCCAAGCGCTGAGTAGAGGGCATAGTACTCTGAGGGGGGTGGGGTGCTTAGTTTCTGAAAAGGAAGGTTTTTAGTTCTTTGTGGAATGAAGAGAGGATCAGTGCTGTGTTCCAGATTTTAATTGTCATTGAGGTGGGTGTGTGAGTCAGCATGCTGCATCTTCCCCCATATAGTGCCCTTTGATACCCTCCCGTTGACATATTATATCTGTCCATTCGGTAAGCTGGGTCCTCCGGTGGCCAATGCACCCAATGGTTGACTTCCGCTAGTTGTGTGGCCCAGTAGTGATATTGCAAGGCTGGAAGGGCAATACCGCCATCATACCAGCTCTTTGTTAGTTTGTGTAGAGCTATTCTCAGAGCTTTCCCATCCATAACAGTGTTCTTACAGTTGTTTCTATACCTTGAAAATATATCGGGGGACTGGGTGTGGCGGATTTTGTAGTATGTATAAGAATCGGAGTAATGCCATCATTTTATAAAGAGCAGCCTTTAACAACAAAGTGAGGGGTAGGGTTCTCAAGTGTTGTACATTGCATCGGAGCCGCTGCAGGGTGAGTTCTAGATTGTGGTCATAAAAAGATCGCTAGGTCCTGTGCAAAGTATAGGCCAAGGTATTGGAATCCCTCGGTCACCACTTAGGCAACGCAGGACCTTGGAACCCGTGGAGTATCACCACTCAAGACTAATATCCCTGCTGATTATTCACAGTTAATTGCATAGCTTGAGTATTTTTGGTATAGGCCAAAATATGGAGGACACTATGTAGCGAAGCGTACGGGTTAGCCATATATAAAAGGATATCGTCGGCATATAGGGACATTCGAATCTCAGGTTTCTGACCATTTAAGCCTTCCAATCAGAGGGTCAGCCCTGATCCACACAGTTAAGGACACCAAAGCAAATACAAGTGGGGGAAAGGGGGCAGCCTTGCCTCGTGCCTCTTTGTAAGGTGAATACTACTGATCTACCTCCATTCACCAACACCTGTGCCATAGGAGCTGTATAAAGGAGGCGAATCCAAGATAAGAATTTGTGGCCGAAACCTTGTTTCTCTAAGACCGCAAATAAGAAGGGCCGTTCCAGCATATCAATCCCCATCTTGGCGTCCAGTGAAACCACTAGAGCGCTCTCGTGGATAGCATCTGCTCTCCCAGGTATTCCATGAAGGCGTCTCAGATTTAATGCAGTACTTCTAACTGCTAACTTCTATTTGCCAGGAATTTAGCTAAGATCTTTACTTTGGCATTTAGCAGGGAGATTGGTCTGTAAGATAAGCAGTCCGGCGGATTCCTGGCCTTGTGGATCACAACGAGGTTAGCTAATCTTTGATCGTCTGGTAATATCCCTGCCTCTAGGCTTGCATTAAACATTTTTACCAAGTGTGGGGGGGGGGGGGGTGGGGGGGGCAATCTTAGATGCAATTAATTTATATAATTCAATGGGAAGGCCATTGGGGCCCATTGCTTTACCCGACTTCAAGGATCTGATGGCCTTCATCACTTCGTCCTCAGCGAGTTCTGATTCACGTAGGGCTGGGTCTTCCGGTCTAACAGTTGGCATATTGAGGGTGGACAATAGTTCACGAGCTGAGTCTACCATTACGCTTGGTGACAATCTATAGAATTCTGCTTTTTACACCGCAAAGGCGTTGCTATGTACTGCATGTTTCGAGTAGGAGTTCCCTCTTTTGTGGTAATTTCAAGTATTAGACACTGTCTCCCGCTTGTCTAACTAGGCTAGCAGTTTTCCTGCTTAATTTCCCACTTCGTATAGGTGATGCAGGGTTGCTTTATATTTGAGTTTCGCTGCCTCCTCAAGAGTGTCTTTGTATTCTCTCCTTTTGATACTTAATTTATGTCTAACTGCCTGCGGATCTGTAGTTATCAGGTCGGATTCAAGGCAGTGGAGTTCCTTCTCAAGTTCCTCCAACTGTGCCACCTTTTCTTTTCTGACACCTGCAATTGAGGCAATGGCCTGACCCCGTAGCACCGTCTTAAACGCCTCCCAGAGGATTCAGGTTGATTCCACAGTACCTTAGTTTTCCCGAAAGTATTGCTCCGTCATTTTTTTGTAAATCAGTCGAATGTGAGGTATCTTCTGGAACCAGGGATCAAGCGGGCAACGCAGCCCTCCGGGCTCAGCCTCCCACCATAGAACGCCCAAATGGGGGAATAATCAGAGATACCCCTGAAGAGGACACCCACACCGCTAAACGATTGAGAGTACTGTGCCAGTCCAAATATATAGTCTATGCATGAGAGACTACAGTGTGCCTCAGAGTGGACAGTTAATTGGTTAACGCTTGGGTTGTGTGTTTACCAAACATCTATAAGGCCGAGTGCGGCGAAACGTCTGCAAATTTCCTCGAGGGATCACGGCCCGAGCCTGCCATCTATCACGTTCCCCATCAATTGCCGCATTGCAGTCCCCTCCAATGACCAACTCCACCAGCAGCAGTTTAACAATAAGTGAACCCAAATCTGCCAATGCCACTGCATGGAGTCTAGCGGGATGTAAAGAGAAATTATGTTAAATAGATGTCCCTCCCAGTATCCAGAGATCGCCACAAAACATCCCTGTGGGTCATGTGATATGTGTTTTGTATAGGAAAAGGGAATGTGTTTGGGAGGAGGATATCCACTCCCCTCGACCCTCTAGTATAGCCTGCGTGTGCGACTCATTTGTATCCCGGTCTATTCAGCGCGCACCATATGATGTCCTCTGCAAATGCATCTTCTGTAGAAGGATTACGTCCGGTAATGGTCGTTTCAAGCAGTGTAGTGCTACTCCTCTCTTTATCTTATCACCCACTCCATTTACATTCCAAGACAACATTTTGAAGCTGTGAGTGTTCTGATGTGAAGTCATTAAGTATCTGTTCTAATTTCAGTTAAGACACAACTGGGTAGGGCCAACCAATGCGGTGCAAGGGGTATGTGCTTACATCTCTTGGGTACTCCCCCTCCCCACCCCCCACCTTCTGGTAACAGGTACCACAATGCCACTTGGCAATGTAAGGCATTGCGACCTATGCGCCGGATCATGCTCACTGCCATTTCTACAAACTACAATGTTAAACATTTTCCGAACAGACTCCGAACTGCCCACCCTCCCAACTTTGCAAAGGGCCTATTTATCCCGTTCCCAACAACCCAATACGGGGAAAAACCACTTCACATCAATCGGTTCTTTATATCTCATGAAACCAAATTAGCGAGGCCCGGAGGGATCTCAGGTCTGGAGACTAATAGTTGGGTCAAGATGAGTCAAGATTTAGTTGCACCAGCGTTACAGTTTCTACGAAGCTACAGTCTTGGAGGAGTTTTGTTCCGTCATAGTGGCCCTCGGGTTTCAATGTGGTTCAGTATTTGCAGTGTCTTTATCATTTCTCCAGTAGTCTGTCTCCATTTTCCTGTTCCCAACTTTGCACCACCCCTCCAACCAGGCCCATGCATCATCAGGAGTCTCAAAAAAACAGGTCTTGTCCTCTGCTGGCACTCTGAGTCTGGCAGGGAATATTGTGGTATATTTCAATTCTCTTTCCCTAAGGGCCTTCTCTAGCAGGATGCGGCATGCTACGACCTACGACTATGCGGGAGCACTTTTAGTAAATGACTATATGTGGTGCTTGTGAGTGTGGTATTTCTATATGTGAGTGGTGGGATTAGTGAATTAAAAAGCACCTGGCTCGTAGGTTTAGAGAATAAAAAAAAATGTATTCACGTCCCCGGGCTGGTACTGTTAAAAGAAGTGAACTGTGAGGCGTGGACGTTGAGATTATGGACATCACCTCATGTGTGCATCAACATGTTTCGGAGACCAAGCTCCTTCTTCAGGACGGGGGCACAACTTCCCCACCTTACTCACGTATCACTATGTAAAAAATTGTCATTAGGTTCTTTACAAAAAGTGACAGAAAATAAATATGTGTATGGCTTTATAGGCTATAATGTACGAAACCCCTATGATGAAGCATGACACCAAGGGTTCTTTTGGTGTGTGACGGGTATTTTATAAAAACACTAAGTACTCCCACACCACTGTGAGGAACACTTCCAGACATCATTAGGTGGATTCCTTTTGTTTATGTAAACCAGTTCAGGGAGTACGAATCCTTCCGTAATACTCTCCCTCCCTTCCTCTGTTTATTTGTATAGTGATTATATACTCCATGAAGAGATCAACTGCCTGTCTCTCTGCCCGCTCCAACACCACCAAAATTCTGACGTTGTTTCTCCAGGAACACCCTTCGAAATCCTCTACTCTTGTTTCCAGTGCGGCCGTAGTGGCTAGCAGGGTACGGACTTGCCCTTCCAATGTTTTGTTAGAGGTTTGCAAGGTGACTATGGAATCTTCAGCAGATTTGACGTAGGAGCCAAGATTTCGAAGGTCTGCGTGGATCAGGGATCAACAGGCCACAACTCAAATCGGCCTCATTGTCCTGAAAAAGTCACTGATTGCCTCGAATTTAGGGCCTCCAGTACCTTCAAGGCGTATTAGACAGCCACTGCCGCCTTCTCCCTCTCTGCGACGTCCCTCTTGTTTGTCTAGGCGCTTTAGCTTCAGGCATGCAGCAGTTTGTCTCGTCTCGATGCAGCCAGTTCTCCCGTCCCCATGTCCGCCGTCGTTTTAGAGCTGCTCCCTCATCGGAGACTTATCTAGAGGTCCTGAGCAGAAGCGGCTATCTCTGTCCTCTCGTCCGTTCCCTAATCACCAGGCCTTGGCCAGAACGGCAGCCACAACTCCTGGACGTCTCACCCTGCCACTCCCAACTACTATGCCAGGGAGCCACCCACGTGCACAAGCTTTACCTCGTCGCTGCAGTCTTCGGCACTTCTCCCGCACCGTAAAGCTCATATCTCTGCTCAGGGCTGCTCGAGCGCTTATTACGTGGCGATCAGTAAGGTGTTCATGCTGAATGGGATCATTGGAAGGATATTACAGGGGGTGGACGCGGAATCTCGCCGGAGTTCCTTCAAGAAGCAGCCATCACGTCGGCTGTTGGCCACGCCCCCCGAGTAAATAGGGAAAGGACGCATTTTTAATCAGTAGCAGAAAGACTAAAAGCAGGAGCTATACCGCAGATTTAATATGTTTTCCTTACAATGGAAGTTATCACATCAAAGAGTGAAAATCATGACTTTCTAGTTTTTAATGGTGAAGTTAATGTTATTAATCACCAGTGGCGGCAAGTAGGGAACGGTGGTACGCGGGGGTTTAAAATATATTAAAACATACCTTTTCTGACGGCTGTGTCTCTCCTCCGTCTGCTTCTCTGGTCTTCCCGACTCCAGTCTTGAAAAGCAGCAGGAAGCACTCGGGCACAAAGGCTTCCCATAGCCAATCACAACACTTAAGAGTTGCGATTGGTCTGAGCACCGTGGATCGGCACTCGAATGGGACCAGAAGCCTGTGCATATTCCCCCCCCCCCCCCTAGGCTGTGTAATGCAGACTGGTGGGGAATATGCAAAGTGCGCATTGCTTGCTTGGCCAGCTAAAACGGCCGTCCTAGAAGTCATGTACAATTACTGTGCCCAGTCCACTCCTCCTCCCTGAGCCACCAGCCCCACCTTGCCTGAACCCAGCCCCGCAGCAACAAAAAATAAAACGATAACTTTGTTATTATCATTTTATTTTTTCCCTTTTCACTGCACTAGCTCCAGTGAGGAGACGCTCTTCTGCCTTAGCAGAGGAGCCACCACTGTTAGTCACACTTAAACTCCCATACAACTTTAGTTTTTACATCTCTGCCTGTTGTAGAAGACATATTATGTTGAATATTAATTACACTGGGCTTTGGTTAAACACATTGATTTCCATTTGCGGCCTTTCTTGTCAATCTTGTTTGCTTCTTATTCAAAGGTTTTACTTCACCATGTGTATGTCCTTCCTGAAGCATAGCTTCTTTAAAAAACCTTTTGTACCCTTCAGCGGCTTACATTCAGGGAACTATTTACTTTTCGCTCAGTACCTCATGCGCGTGCATATGTTTTCTTGATCTCTATGTGCTGCTTCCCCACCCAAATCCCTGCCCCTTGTTCTCCATGTTACTCTCCCCTTAGCGCTTCCCAAACCCCTGCTGGAATCATTCGGCGTTTTATTTTTCATTATACATATAGGCAACCACCTTCTCTGTTGCATTTCAACCCATCTTCCCCTTCACCCATGCTCCTACCCAGCGCTTACTTCTTTCGCCTCGCCTGGTCCAGTTACTTTTCCTTTTGCAGGCCCAGCAGCTGCAATTTGCTGTCAAGTCAACCCGTAGGGAAAAAAAACACGCAGGTGTACCTTATATTTTTTTTATTTACTGCTCCAAGACAAGTTCACCATCTTGGAGCAGTAAATTAAAACAAAATGGTCACTTCATGATACAAGAGTACACATGCGTTATGTCGTAGCGTCATGATGCACACATGTACAAGTGTATATCGCACTTTTTTGCCCGAGCTACAGCATCAGTAATAACCATTTCTTTCTTTTTGGTGATGGTGGACAGCATGACTTAAAAGCAATGGCATAGCCAATAAGTCTGCAATGGCAAAGTTTACCGACTTTGCCAAAACTTTGTTTTAATGGGAATTAAATTCTTAAGGGTACACTTTTACTTTTGCATGTGGCCATTTCATTCTCATTTCTTGGATGCATCATTGAAGGTATCTTGAGTAGGACCATGGATGTGTTGGCTCTATGTACATATGAGGCTCCATGCGGACATATCAAGTGGGTTTTAAAGACGTATGATGGTGGTAGGTGTCTTAGCTTAGGACGTAGGGCGTGTGGGTCTAGGATACCGATTGTGTGGACATATGAGGTCTTTGGTGGTGTATGATGAAAGCGCTGTTAACATGTGATATGGGATGCGTTGGAGCAGGATGTTGGTTTTGTGGACCTAGGAGTGTGTGTGTGTAGGCTTATTATGTTGTTTGTGCTGATGTATGATGGTTGAAATCTCGGTGTATCATGTTGGTTTTAGTGGGCGTACGGTGGCTGGTGAGCTGGCATATGATTTTAATTGTGTAGACATATGATGGTGTGTTGGCATATGATGAGCTGTAACATTAAATGTCAATTGTGTTGGCGGATGATGGTGTATTGGTGAGAAAAAGTAGGAAGCGAGACCGAGAAAGGAAGATAATCGAGATGAAGAAACAACAATCAAGACTGTGGCAGATAAAGAGCTGGTGAGGATGTGCACCGCATAAATGGTTCACAGACCAACAATTCAAAAAGCGTAAAACAAAAAAGCGAGAAAACGCAAAACACACGTACTTTCCACATCTGTTTAACCGAAAACGAGTGCCCTAAATACTACGAGTCAACAAAAGGATCTTAAAAATACATTAATCCATGAATTAACCTGCTCCAACCGCTGCTGCAAATAATGCCCTACCTGCGGTGCACACAAGCATAACAGTCAGCCCAGAGCTTTGACAAGCGGACGGCGCCCGCATAGATTTAATTAATGTGCGCTCCATTAACGGAGAAACCAGACGTTCGCCAGCTTCTTTGTTCATATCCACAAGGGGGATGAGCAGGTTATTTATTTCCAAACAATAGGAGTTTGTTGGAAAGTGCTGTTGCTGTGGTGGGCAATCAGCGGCTGAAGTCCCTTTCTGTAAAAACAGTGGGCATCCCTCCACAGCCCGGGCTGAGAAATGTTATTTCTTTTACAGAACCAGACTGAATCAATTTGAAATTAGAAAGTATTTTTGTTTGTTCATAACCGCTCATCGTTGCTGTATTATTTCGCATGCACTTAATTTTGAGAATTTCTGCAAACATTTCGCATTCGACCAGTCAGGTGCACGGTTTCAGTGAATAAATGATTACAGGAACAATATGAAGAATTATATACACCTCGGTAAACAGGTACATTTAAATGCTAGCTTAGATATTCTCGGGTGCTATCAGCTCTACAACTTAAGTGCAGGGAGAGGACATAACGGAAACCAGAGTTTGGTCCTTTCATCACAGGCACTGATGCACCTTTCCTTTTTCCTGTGACACTTCCTTCTCTTCCTGCCGGTTATCGTGCGATAGAAACGTTTACCACATGGCTCTCTGCTCACCCCAATCCATTCCAGGAGTAGTGTCCATAGTCACTTCATCTGACCCGATTGAACTAACATACCTAAAAACAATGACAAGTGAAAGAAAAGCTTGGCACTGGAGCAGAGATGACGACATGGAGCATCTGCTAACCTTACCATGGAAGAGAATTTATTATGCTTCTTTTTTTTAACTCACATTCCCCGTCCGATCTCGTTAGAAGAACTGCTGCACTAGCTGGGCGACTCAAAGGGGCACCAAAGAGCTACTCAACCTCTTACCAGAAAACCCGGAGGAACTTCGGTCCTGGCAAGAGGTATGAAGTTCTACTGACGTGCTACAATACAACAGGCAAAGTTAGTGCTGAGGTGGTTCTACGTTAGTGTCCTAGGAGACCACCTGGAATTGCTGTAGGGCACATTTTCTTGCCATGTACCCCAATTTTGGACACTGCTGATAAGGCACTGAGCCAACAGCCGGTGGATAGATTATTGTTCCCTGCAGCCATCAGTACCAAATCTATTTTGACCATGCAGCAAAGGTGTATTTAATGCCCCCAGCCTATGCTCTACTCCAGGAGGCAGTTTCTCAGGTAAAAAGCATAGTGGCCCTTCAGCTCAACTGTTTTGGAAAATGTATTTCCCCTCACCTGCGCTGTCGATTGGTTTACAAATCACAGAGGAAGACATTTTCGAGAGACATTGAAGCTGACTTTGCAGGTATTGATGTTGGATGCAAGGGGAGAAGCAAGCAGGTGTTGTATACTTCCTACCTGAAAAAGGAACCTTGACAATACGCCTCAGCCAGTGACGATCTAAGCTATGTTGACTATGGATGGTACACAAACTATCTTCATAACCATTTGAAAGGGTTGGGACTTCAGTATCAGTATCAAATTTTATTCGTTTTTTTATACAAACCATAAAAGTTGCACACAACATTCTCACAATTTAAAAGGCAGAATTTGTGCAAAGAAGGGGACCATAATAACAGTAAAAAGTTAATTAACCCTTTCGCTGCGGCGGCTATTCCGCCGCAGCGCTAACGGAGTGGGGCGGCCGCATGCTGGTGACAGAACCGCTCCGTCACCAGCCACGGTTGAGCTGTGCTGGTGACAGAGCGGTTCCGTCATGACCCGCCCCGCTCATTAGAACGCCCGGGCAGGAGCGAAATCAGCGCCGCGTAGGCGCGGCGGGGCCATGACGGAACCGCTCCGTCATCAGCACAGCCCAACCGTAGCTGATGACGGAGCGGTTCCGTCATCAGCAGGGGAGGGGGTTAAAAAACCTGAGGGAAACATACATTATTGATCCATATAGTTCCTGTAGTTAACAGAAGCTTTTAAAAATCCAAATATAAAAAATAAACAGTCATCTTTCAATAATTGCAGGTATACCAATGCGGGACAGCCTGTCTAAAATCCATTCTTTATAAAATTGGAACCAGGTATAGTTTACGAGGGAAATCATAAAAATTACACAAAAGTAAAATGCAGCATATCCTGCTGAGATTGTTCGTCGCAGCCGCAGGGAGCTGCCACCTTGCCTCTAGTAAAACATTTGGGTCTGGCAAGTAAAAGGTGAGAGAGGTTCAACCACAACTTAGTTAAAAAAAAATGTGTGCATTGACAGGCACCCCATAAGGTATCGCTCTGCCCTAGGAGTAGTTTTAAGCATAATATATGTACGCACACTAGATGTCTCAACATCCTTGGCTTCCTTTTCCATATTCCTATCTGACAAAAAGGCTACCTTAATGCCTCCACGTCCTTCACAATACAGTCAGGGTTACTAAATAAATCCCCCCGTCCCAACCTTTCCAGGCTTCTCTTCACATAACTCAGCCAGGGAATACGTGCCGAGTTATCAAGGGCCAAACAATCTCGTAAAATCAAGTGGGTAAGAGGGAGATCTATATTCAGCCATCTTTTTAACCAGCAGGTCAGGGGTAGCAAAGATAGTACATCATTCAAATAAGGGACCCCCAGCTCCTCGTGAACTACTAAGTTAGATGTACCCCGTGGGACACATAGTAAGAATTATAGAAAATCATTTTCCGATACTTGGAGGGTCAGACCTGAGTTGTATCCCCTTATTTTGCTGTCGTACAAAGCTATAGCCAGGCTTTTCGCCTGGTGCACTTGCAGCATAGCTCCGGTGGGCTTCTTCCCTAGTTTGGTTGCGAAATTGAAGATTGCTGAATTCGCCCTCACCATGCCCCCTTTTGTTTTCTGCAGTAAGGGGTCCCAGTTAAGCTTGTCATCAAAGAGGACCCCTAAGTAGGAAAACACGTTAGTGCGGGGAATCTTTTAATCTCCTAGTCTAAATTGGCAGTTCTTCTTACCCATCAACCCCACTTGCATAACATATGATTTTGAGTTGTTAATTGACAGATCCCTGTCCGACATAAAACTAGCAAAGGCAGATAAGAGTTTGTAGCCCCTTTTCAGTCCTGGATATTAGAGCGGCATTGTCCTCGTATAGCAGGACGGGAATCCCACGTCGTCCTACACAAGGGTAATCAGCACCTGTTGCCCTTAATACAGTATCCAGTTCATTAATGTAGAAATTAAATAGGAAGAGGGCCAGTATACACCCTTGCCGGACTACCTTTTTTAATGTTCAACTCCCTCATTACACGCAGATCCTGTGAAAACCGAACATTGGCTTAAGTGGATTTATGCATGTCCTCAAAAAAATGAACAATGCTATTTTCCACTCCCATAGCCGTCATGGACTGCCATAGCTTGCTCCTATTAACACTGTCCAAAGCCGATGACAAGTCCATGAAGGCCAGGTGGATGGTCCCAGAACGTGCGACAGTATACTTGCTCAAAATCAAGAATAAATTAAGACATTGAGCTACAGTAGACCGTCCCCGTACAAAACCATACTGGACTTCTGACAAAATCTTATTATCCTCAGCCCAGGATGTTAATCTCTGTAGAAGGACCCTGCCTACCACCTTTATCACGGACTCTATTAATGAGATAGGTCTGTAACACGGGGTGCTATTTCGGTCACCTTTTTTAAAAACAGGAACTATTGTGGTTAGGACTTAAGTTTTGCTCAATTGTTGGGTGTGAGGATCAGAGACAATCGGCAATCTTGGTGTAATAATTGAATACCCGTCCTTTAGCTCGAGGTATTTCAGATTACTCGATTATGTTATGTTGTTATGTTATAAGTTATTTCTATAGCGCAAGGCTACTCAGTAAGAGTGTCCCGGCGCTTTATTTAGGCCGCTCAGTATGACAACATAACACCATAAAAACAGAGACAGGAAAGGAAAAGAAAAACAACCTAAAGGTTAAAAAGCCAAGTCTTAAGGCTCTTCCTGAACAGGAGCAAATTGGGGGTGCGCCGCAAGGCCAAAGGCAAGGTGTTCCACAACTGAGGGGCCCTTAAACCAAAGGAGCGACCCCCGGTGCGGGCCCTCCTCACTCGGGGAACCACGGCCAGAAACAAAGATTCCGACCGCAGAGATCGCACCGGACGATAAAAGACGAGCCTGCGCTGTAGGTACCTTGCTCCCTCGCCAAAAAGCGCTTTGTGAGCTAGGGTCAATGCTTTAAACATGATCCGCTTCCGGATGGGCAGCCAATGCAGCGACTGCACCAACCCAGAAACTCTAGCTCGCTTATGGAGGCCGAAAATGGCGCGTATTTTTGAGTAATGGGGAGAAGTTTTACCTAAGGGGCGTGGGTTGAAAGGAATGATCTGAGTCATTGGTGCACAATGGTCCGACAAGATACAGTCCCATTGTTGCAATATAGAAGACTAAAACAGGTCTAGAAGAATGGAGGTGAAACTAGGACCTCTGCGTCTGGCACAAAGGGATTCTTCCCTGATACTCAGTGTGATAAAAAGGATTATTGGTCAGTCTGGATAGCAGTCCACCCAAAAAAATAATGTCACTATTCTTGTTCGATCCAGTGAAGTCTTCAGCCATTTAAACCTGAGCTCAACCCCTGGTAGCTACGTCACAGACCAGACAGGCTTAACTTAAGAAAATGTGTAAAGCATACAAGTACCAAAACAAATAGTCGAAAACAAAATAAAAATCCCACTCTAATTTATAAAAGGAGATATTTTAATGAACAAAATGACGCCAAAACAACAAATCTAATAAGGGGTACCGGTGCAAAGCATTTTGAATGTTTTAAATAAAAAACACGCCAAAAAGAGTTAAGCACCAACCACAGTCTGTTGTGCTCGACTGGAACCTAAGCGCAATTTGATAAGATACAGGAACCAGGATTGGCTCTGGTGGAAGTTTTACTTTCTGACTCTGAATTGGAAGTCAAAAATCCTCAGCTGGGCAAGGCAGCAGGCTGAGGTTGAGATGGGCTACACAAGGCTGGATTGCCATTGGACGAGGTCCCGGTGAACCCGTTTACTTTTGGCTGGAAAGCTCAGAGTGGGAGAAATCAAAATTTGCACCCTAAGGTTACTTGCCGTCAGATACTATTTCCCCTTCCAGCAGTGGCTAATTCTACCTTCAGATTCCCCCAGCAGGCAAAGGCTGAAAGCTGTAGCCAAACAGGGCTTCAACAAGGTGGAAGACATTCTGCACGACGTCCTGCTGAAGTGGATTTGCTGCTGCTAAAAAGCTCTGTGAGGGATCAACCCGAATCTTTGGCCAAACTGCAATACACCTTTAGCAGATAGACTTGGCAGATTTGTCCCAATACTCTGGAGGTCTTTGGAGATAAAACGTTTCGAAGTCCCAGGTTTTTCAGGATGTTACGAGTAGTACACCAACTCAACCTAAAGTTACAGGTCCTCAGGAACACACTTGAGAGTCAAGACTCACTACAGCAGAAGCCACCAGCAGGGTCCAGTTGGAACTGGTCAACAGGGCTCTTTAGGAAAAAGGACTGAGCAGCTTGTTGTGTTCCTATAGCTTTACAGGGGGCCAGGCAGCAAACTTTGAGTCCACTTATTTGTCCTGGGTACAAGTTGGAGGTGGTCCAGCCTTTCAGGTCTCTACAACAGGTGCAGTCCTTCTGTATTCCACAGTTCCAGTAAAGAGGGTGCCCAGGGGTGCCACATTAACGCCAGGCACTAGTCTGTGAGTTGGGGTGACTCCTGGCCCAAACCTATCATATAGGAAAACAGTTACCAAGAGTAACCCTACCCACTTTTTCAGCAGTTCCTGTGTGCCCTACTGCAAACCATCCAGGAGTGCCCCATTCTACCTAAATTTATCAATGCAGAAGATGTCTTTGCCTGTAAAGAGCTCGTGCCCATCGGATAGGTGTTGCCACGGAAATGAGTAACTCTTCCTCTGTGGTCACTCAAAACTGTTTATGGGGGCACCCCTTCTCCCTCTAGGATTGATATCTGGCTGACTGAAGGGCAACAGAGGGGCAGGACCAGGTCTTAGCTCCATATGTCTGTGACAAGTTAGGTCTCTTTAAAGTTAAGTTCCTGGGCACTACACAGATGGTCATCCTGTCAGAGAAACAGAACATCGCCCCACATCCAATGCCTTTGTCGCAGCTCTGGGAGCAGGTTCACACCTCAATGGAGCTATTCAGCCCCTGGCTGACCATTGGAAGCTCATTTAAATGGGCTTCTAGATGCTTTAGACAAGTAAAAGGTTACTTTTTATAAGTAACTTCTATAAAATATTTATACAAATACAACTTTAGCAGTGAAATTAGATTGAAGAATTTTTTTCCAAGAATAAAGTTTGTAGCTGGTTCTTAGGTTAAGATAACATCATTCATTTTATTATTGTATCCCAATGCTTTCCTATGAAACAGTTAATCCTGCTAGAGTGAAAATAGCTTTGATGTCCTGGTCACTGCAAGGACATGTTTAACATTAAAATGTTTGTACGTCTCACTTTTAAAAACCATGCGTCCCACTTAATGGGCATTTTAGGTCTATTAGGGGTGAACCTATTAATATTAAAAATCAGGGTTTAAGTCTTTCAAAAGGGTTTATTTTGACAGGTCGAAATTGCAGTTGTAAAGCTGCACAGTTAGCCTTCAGTCAGGTTTTGCAATGTCACCCTAGTGGTGGCATAGTGCAGTTGACTAGCAATAACTCACCGGCCCTAAAACAGCCCGGGTGCATATCAATGACCTTACGTCTGAGGCCATCTACATAGGTAGAGGGACGAGGCAGGGATGTAGCCCCTGGTGCCTGGCACCCCATGTCCATACTCCCTCCTGCCAGGTCAGGGATGGTGTCCTGACACTGGCCCGCCATCCCAGAGTCTGTATCCGGGGGCTGGACAGGAGACTGGGGTGAGTTCTCCAACACCCTGTACTCCTCCCTGGAGCATTGCACCCTCCCACCAGGAACGGTACCACTAAATTCCAGAATTGCCAGGGTGCCTGTAGCAGGTGTCCTGTACAATTCTCCCACCAGTTCTGGGGTGCTATCCTGCCACTGGTATACCATCCTAAGGTCAGTACCCTTAGGCTGGGCAAGGGTCAGGGGTGGGGCTGCCCTTTACCTGCCCCGCCCCCCCCATACTGGGGTCTTGCACTCTCCCACCTGGAGCAAAGCCCCCAAGAAACAAACTGGTGGGGGCATTGTAAGCCGCCGCCGGTTCCTCCAGGTCAGGTAGGACAACCTGAACCTGGCCCTCCAACCCAGAGTCTGCACCTTAGGCTGGACCTAAGCCTGGCAACCTAGGAATTCTGGGAAAGTACAACCCCCCCACCCCTCCCGCCCAGGGAAACTCACTCTTTAGGAGTGGTGCAAGAGTCTGCTTGGCGCAGGTCTCCAGCCTCCTGTCCACCTGACAGAGCATGAAGACCCGCCAGGCCGGAAGTCGCCTCACCAGGGTCAGTCCTTGGATGCCCCCACTGGGAACTACAACCCCAGCCCCCACCCCTCTCTCTCTGGACTCCTGCAGCCTTCCCACTGAAAAGATGCTGCCAGACATCAGAACAGGTGGAATGCTGATTACAGCCGCTCCCACCAGCTCACCTGACACATTGGGATCCCCCTCAAGAAATGGCCTCCTGTTACAGACCGTCCCCTCCCCCGGTGTGCCCTCATGGAAGCAACCAGGCCTTGAGACTGGATTTCAGGCACCTCGTGACACATCACACTCCCACTACTCAGACAGGACATGGGACCCTACACCTGTACCACTATACTGGGACCTCCCTGGACTACCACAACCCTCCCCTACCTCACTTGTTTGGGGAAATACTGAGCCACCTCCCTCAGGATCACCCCCAGATGCTTCTTCAGACCCTCTGGAATCCACCAAAAGATCTGTTTCCAATGTGAGCTCCCTGGGGTCAGAGAACCCACACTCAACCAGGTGTTGGCATAGCTCTGGAAAACAGGGACTTAAGATGTGCTATCCAACAATTGAATCACACAGCTCCACACAGGTGCTAACCAAGCTACCCTTTGCCTCACGATCCAGTGCCTCGCACAAGTACCCCACATCAGTCTCCTGAGACTAGCAAGACAGTGTCCGACTGTCTCAGTCATTCAACCCACACTCTTCTGGACGGTCTCCACACTCACATACCAGAACATCTACCATGGGGGAACACTTCTTCCTGTAACTCATCTAGAGTCAGTAGTGTCCCTCCCACCACTATGGAATATGACCCCCTGTGCCAGTTTCCCAAACCACTTCAGGGACACAGTGCACTACTGGAGCTACCTCAAACCTGAACCCCCATGTGTGTGTGTCAACCCCCTCCTTTAAGTCAGGCACCACATCTCTAGGTGTGTGCACTTTTCCCTCAGCACTAAATACCACAGTTTTGCTGCCATCATCTGAGCTGGACTCCACCCATTTCTTTTTCAGCTGAGGCTCGCTCCATCTCCTCGCACTCTCAGTCTAGCTTCCTCAGCCTACGGTTACAAGCGTGAATCCGATTCCTCTCTTCATGAGCCAATCCTTCCCATGTTTCCTCCTCATGGCCACTGCCCTCTTGGTAGTCTGGCTGGGGATCCTCAACCTCAGATTCCTCCTTAGAGTCATCGGATAGTGTTGCCTTCCAGTGTACCACCTCATAGCTATGCAGGGCTGCCTCAAGATCCTGCCTTGTGTATCTCCTCTTCACAGGTAGCCCCCCGCTCCCTACAAAAGACTTTTAGTTCCATCATCTTGTAGATGTGCAGGTGCCAAAAGTGGATTTCCATTTTGCGAGGGCCCCACAGGTGCAACAACCAAATTTAATAGTAAGAGGTTGCGTAATGGCCTGCACTATACTAGTAGTATATTGATTGAAAGAGCACAGCACGAAACCAGGTAATCTACTGACTCATGAAGTCAGGGTTCGGTTTAATGAGAATAAAGAAACTAATAGTAATAATAACAAAACATATGTGGTAATCTGAGATCTTCATCACTGTTGACACGTCGTTACAACAATGAGACAGCCAACACTTTTCGTCGTGAGTCGACTTTTCAAGGCTCAAAGTTACATTGTTACTTGGTAGAAAGGGTTCACCTATTTTCAGATACCACAAAGGGTACGGATAAGACTGTCCAAAGTACTGCGTTCAAGTAGAAAGCGCACCAGTCATCCACCAATTTGAGCTGGTAGGCCCACGAAAGGGAAGAAATTGTAGCAGTCGAAGCCTCGTATGGTAATTTTTTCAAGCTTTCGTATTTGGAAACGGCAACCGACTTGGATAGCCTCCAACTCACTGTGAGGCTTCGACTGCTACAATTTCTTCAGTTTCATGGGCCTACCAACTCTTTTTAGCGGATGACTCGTCCGCTTTCTACTTGAACGCAGTACTTTGGACAATCTTAGGCGTACCCTTTGTTACTTGGAAGAAAGGATTCACCTATTTTCAGATACCACAACGCTACTTTGAGCCTTGAAAAAGTCATCTTCACGACGAAACACGTTGGCTGTCTCATTGTTGTAACGACGTGTCAACAGTGGTGAAAATCTCAGATTACCAAATATGTTTTGTTATTACTACTATTGTTTTCTTTATTGTCATTAACCCCTTCGCTGCTGCGGCTATTCTGCCGCAGCGCTAAGGGGGTGGGGCGGCCGCGCGGTGGTTCCGTGCTTGTGACGGAACCGCTCCGTCACGGCTCGCGGGTGAGCTGTGCTTGTGACGGAACGGTTCCGTCACGAACCCGCACGCCCATTAAAACCTCAGCGCAGGCGCGGAATTCGCGCCGCACAGGCGCGGCGAGCTGGCCGTGACGGAACCGTTCCGTTACAAGCACAGCTCACCCGAGGCTTGTGACGGAACGGTTCCGTCACAAGCATGCAAGGGGTTAAACTGAACCCTGACTTTCATGAGTCAGTAGATAACCTGGTTTCGTGCTGTGCTCTGTCAATCAATATATTATTTCATATATACAGAGGTTTCCTCTATATGTAGATTAGCATTGTGGATGGCAAGCTGTTAGATATTGAGCACGCTGGAGGACATTTTTGTTACCCTATACTTTTGATGCAATCAGTACAGAGGTGCTGGCCGTTGTGAACCACTGCCATCAATCTTTTCTATTTAACTATACTAGTAGTGTACACCAGTCACTGTATGTAGAGTACAAATCCAGGTCAAGATCTTCGACACTGACCACCAATGTTAGAAATAGGGGTCTCTAGTTGGCAATTGTTTGCACCTTTGTCCAAGTAGGGACCCTTCTTCCTAGTCAGGGTAAGGGGGATACACTTCTAAAATATACCCTGCTCACCCCTTGGTACCTTGGCATGAGCAGACAGGCTTATGTCAGAGACAGTGTGTAAAGCATTTGTGCACACATTCAGTAATACAGTGAAAACACTACAAATGGACACCACACCAGTTTAGAAAAATAGGTAATCTTTATCTAAACCAAACAAGACCAAAACGACAAAAATCCACTAACAATCAAAATGAGACTTTTAAAAGGTAAAAACAGTTTGGTCCATAGCAAACTATAGATGCAACACTTTCAACACAAAGTACCTTGGATGCATCAAAATCATTAACAAAAACAGCCACAGGGCAGGTGATGTGTCGGTTCCATACGCCCAGCGAAAATGATGCATCGGTTCCTTTTGCCAGGGGAGTGATGCAGCGGTTCTTTACTGCCAGGCTTGGAAGGTGATACGTTGATTTCTTACTGCCGCCCCAGCGTGGATTTAGACTTTGCCCCCTGGTGTGATGCGTAGGGATTGGAGATGCGTTGGTTCTCAATGCAGTGGTGGCAACAGCCCTGTGTTTGTCTCTCCAGCCACGTTACCATGATGCTTTGGGTCTTGCAGCCGCACAGCAGGGCCGAAGTCTGAATCGGTGCAGTGATCACAGACTTCAGAGATGGGTGCACGTGATTCGGTGTGTGGTGATTTCTCCAACCGTGGGCAGACACTGCGTCGGATTCTTTAGCAGGATAGCGGCGATGCATCAGAATAGGGTGCAGATGCATTGCGCTTCTCTTAGTTTGAGTCTCTTTTCCAGCTCCCACCAGCAGGCATAACCTCTAGAGGCCCAACTCCGCAGAAGGCACCTCTTGGCAGGTCAGAACTCCCAGCAAGGAAGTCTGGGGAGCTGGTGTTGAAGTCATTGTGGCCCTGAGACTTCAGAACAGAAGGCAGGCTGTACTTCAAGCCCTTGGAGATCTTCTTCAAGCAGGATAAACAGCACACAACAAAGTATTTGTCCTCTCCTTGGCAGAAACAGCCACTGCTGCCAACCCCAGACAGCACACACCAAAGGCACAGTACTTATTCAGCTTTCCTAGCTTTTTGTCTTGGAAGAGGTTCCTCTTGAGTCCAAAAGTAATATAAAATTCTGGTCCCCAATATTTATCCAGCATTTTCCTTTGTTCTCTTGTGGCAGAGAGGCTCTGTGCACAGTAAAAACCATTTCTGTCCTTTCGGGTCCAGCTTCCCCGCAGGAAGTGGAGACTGCATTGTGTAAGGCAGACCAGGCTCATTCAGGTGCAAGGAAATCTCCTCCCCCCTACTTTAAAAGCAGCCCAGGTCCATTCAGCCCAGCCCGACTCATCCAGGAAAGGCAGGACACACCTCATCCCCTTCCAGTGGCTGTCTACTGTGAATGCACAGCCACTTTCACTCCAAAGCCAGACAGTGAATCCACAAACGAGCAGAGGCACACAGGATGGCTAAGCAAGAAAATACACATTTTCTAAAAGTGGTATTTTCAAAGACAATATAAAGATCATCTTTACTAAAAGATACATTTTTATATTCGGAGTTCAGGCATACTAAACTCCATCTTTCTATATTGTCCCAATGGAAAGTTATATTTATAAGATGTTATAAACTCCCATTCTATCCTACGGGAAAGATAGCCTTTCAGTAATGAAAAACGATACTCACTGTAGTTCACAATCAGAACATGTTGCACACATCAGGACATGTCCTACCTTTCACATACACTGCACCCTGCCCACAGGAGTACCTTTGACCTACCTTAGGGGTGACTTGCATGTAAGAAAAGGGAGGGTTAGGACCTGGCAAGAGGGTGCACTTGCTAGGTCAATATGGCAGTACCAGACTGCGCACAGACACTGCAGTGGCAGGTATGAGAACCTTTTGCAAGGCTACTTGTGTGGGTGGCACTACCAGTTTTGCAGACCCACTAGCAGCATTTGATGTACATGCCCTAGGCACACACTGCACTGGACTGAACTGGACCAGGGACTAAGCAGTACGTTAAACAACCCAAACATTAAAACACCAATCCATATTCACAATTTACACACAGCATATGCACGTTATCACTGATTTGCAGTTGCAAAGTGCCCAGTCATAAAACCAACAAAAACAGGGTCAAAAACAGGAGGCCAACAAGCAAAAAGTCTGGATAAACCTGCTGAAAAAGACAGAGGTAAGATAGAGAAATGGAGTTCAGGCTTGCTGAGCTCACAACTTAACCTCTATTTAGGGAGATGGTTTTTAAATTGTGCGTGTGAAAATGTCACTTTTAGAAAGTAATTAAACAACAGGGGGTGGTGATGGACAGAGTTTCTGAATTAAGCAGAATACTCTCACCCAGTCAAGAGATCAGGGCTTAATCCAACACCGTTTTTTAGCTCACTGCACCATCCCAGCTACAGAACCTGGCTATATGCAAATTAGTCTGTCCCTGGCCACTTTTAGAAAGTAGGCATTTTCTTATTTAACCATTCTGTGTGCCTCTTCTGGTTTGTGTATTGACTGTCTGGTTTTGGAGTGCCAGGGGCTGGGGATGTGCATTCACTATAGACCGCCACAAGGGGGGTTGAGGTGTGTCCTGCCTTTCCTGGATGATTCAGAGCTGAGCTGAATGGACCGTGGCCGCATTCAGAGTGGTGGGAGGCGTTTCACTAACACCTGAATAGGCAGCGTCTCCTCTGCATAACGCAGTCTCCACCTCCTGTAGTGATGCCGCACCAGAGAGGACAGAACTGGTTCAGACTAGGCTCAGCGACCCTTGCCACAAAGAGAAACTGGGGTATAAGTACTGGATCTTAAACCCTAGAGTATTAGATTACTTCAAGTCTCAAGATGAGCTTGTTGCCACGGAGAAGAGCTGAAGAGCTGTAAGGAGGAGTACTGCCTCATTGCTGTGTACTTTGCTGGGTTGGCTTGCAGTTACTATTTCTGCCAAGAAAGAGTACAAAAGACTGGAACTTTGCTGAGAACCTTCTTGAAGAAGAATCTCAAAGGGTTTGTGTGTGCTGGCCTCCTAATATGAAGTCTCAGGGACACAAAGACTTCACCACCAGCTCTCCTAAAGCCCACTGCTGGGAGTTCGAACCCGCCAGGAGGTGCCTTATCCAGTTTTGGACCTCTGGAGGTTGTCCCTGCTGTAGGGAGCTGGAAGACACCTAGAGAAAGCAAGAAAAACAACTCTGATGCCGTCAGATGTGCCATCAGTGAAGCTGCGACCTGCACCGAGGCCTGGAGCACCGCTCACGAAGTGCACAACACCGCCCCACAGCTCCGAAGCCTGCAGTTACCGGCCTTCAGAAATGCCAGCGCTCGCAGTGACACAGGCACTGCCACTCCCAGCATCCCATTATCGCAGAGTCGATAACCGACGAGGGCGACTTTAAGAACTCTTCGGCATCGCCACACTGGAACAGACGCCTCACCACTGACTTTCCCTGTCCTGGACACGACACGTCACCTCCTCACGAACACAATGCCTTATCTCTCCAGTGGCAACCAGGGAAATCCGCCTTGACCTCAGCACCGACGCCTCACCTCCACAACGTTGTGCATCATTCATAGAATTAGTTTTCCAAGGTATTGTTGTTTGGGGGTCCCCGTGACTCCATGCTGGACACTACGCACCTCGCGGTCGGCGCTGTACTTTGGAGTTATGCCTGTCACGACGTTGTAATAGACACAGGTGGAGCTATTGGTTTCGACAAATGCCATTTGTGCAAGTGACTGTTTTTAAGTGCCATTTAGATACATGTACGCTGGATTGTCATTGTTTTGGGCTTGTGTGGTTTAGATAAAGATACTTCATTTTCCAGAACTGGTGTCATATGTGGTGTTTCCACTGTGTTACTGTGTGTCAGAAGTACAAATACTTTACAGATTGCCTTTGGGATAAGCCGGTCTGCTCGTGCCAAGTCACCAAGGGGGTGAAGCAGGGGTTATCCAAAGTGTGTATCCTCCTTACCAGGACCTCAGTTGCTCTCTGCACAACCATTGCAGAGGAAGACCCTTCCTCCATAGCCACTGAGAGGAGAGGGGAGGCCAATATCTGGTGAGATGTCCATGGACTCCGCTAGGGGGGTGGAATAGCCATAGATCTCTTCAGATCCCTTCTATTTGTGTTCCTCTGAGGGCCCTTCAGCGAAATAAGTTTGGAGATGGGAATCGCAATTGGGCGGGAGGCGCTGGGAGCAGCACCAATGGAACAGCCCCCGGGGGAGGTCGCAAAGTTGCAGCTGGGGCGCATCCTGATCCACCAACAGATCCGGAGGACCCAACTGGCACCAAGGGCGGACCCACAAGAGTGGTTCCAGTCTGAGTCCCTCCCAAACACATGTGGCCCAAAAATGCTCCAGAGGAGTCTAGCTGCCCAAACAAGAGGCTCACAACATCATAACATTATGTTTGGTGAGGGTCATTCCAGATCTGGGAAACTTGGGGAAGTGCAGAGTGGATCAAGTGCGGACTCCACAGGGATGACCTCTAAACAGGGCCAGGACTTGTGGGGGTGTTCCTGCACCTTGTCCGATTAATAGGACCAGTGTGGAAAGGTCGAGTTTTTGGACCTTTTATGAGACTTACCTGAGGAAGTCAGACATTGCGATGATAACTGGTGTGAGTGACTCAGAGCGGTACCGGGACCTCACTCATGAACTGGAGTGGTGCGGAGTCGTGAAGCGACAGGCCAGAAGCTTCATGGCCATGCTGATGGATGGCTTTTGGATTCATAGTCCTCCAATCGGGGGCAGGACTTCAAGTCATGGTCCCTCTCCAGGCATCACAAACAAACCAAGTGGGAGCCTGTCAGATATTTGCCTGCAACAGGTACCACAAGGCTCCAAACCAGTTGTTTTTTTCAGAAACATACTCCAAAAAAAAAAAAAAAAAAAAAAAAGGAGGTAGAAAATCCAACTGGCTGAATTCTACAAACAGGTGAAAAATTCTGCCAAAAAGCGACTGAGGGGAGTTCGTCCAGACCCACACTGATAACAGAACAGAAGGAACTGAGGTCAGTGCTCTGTGTTGGCACCTAAAGAGATACTACGTGTAGCACAGACAATGCCACACCGATAGGAACAATGCCTCCTACCGCCACACAAGGGGACTGCTCAAAATTTCCGAATCCAAGCAATGCCTGGGGAATGCTCTATGGTAAGGAATCTGTGGCTAAAAATCTCTACCAGATAAGCACACTCTTGGAATGGTCAATTTTACTGTCATTGAATAGGTCTAGATAGAATACCATAACTGAGTGCTCATAGGTGTTTCATTGATCAACTACACAATCAATCTTTGTCCCTTCATGGGTATGGTTCTGAAATGAAACCACTTTGCAATTTGACTGAAAAAGGACATCAAAATAGAACATCGCAGTGTTTGGGATTTCTTGGCAGAAGAGTTATCGGCAAATACAGCGGACACTTTTTACCCAGCAGCATTCAAGATTTAGTAATTTTGGTCACGGACAACGTGTTTGCTTCAGTTCCTTAAACTACAGCAAAGGTAGAATTAATTATAAGCATGCAATGGCTGAGTCTGATGTCACTGGCATTCAGTATGGAGCGACAGTTTGGCAGATAAATAACTTTGGACGAAGATGTGGGGGTATACAGAAGCACCACTAACACCAGTAGCAAAATAGCAGCTCATGTATGCACATTAAAAGGCAAGAGTTTGGCTGCAAATTGAAAATGCTCATCACGGCCTGCCTCAAAGGCTGGCATATGTTCACAGAAAGTTCACCTGTTGGTTTTTGTAGCTTCTCCAGGTATAATAAGGTGTCCAGTCAAGATCTAGACTAGTTATCATGGGCCTGTGAGGGCCTCCACTTCGGTCTATCCAACTTCTAATTGTAAGACAAAGAGTGTTTTGTGCTACTTGAACTTGCAAAGCTGCAAATAGTACGGAGACTCTTCCCTGCCATAAGAGCAACAACAAAAGGGAGTTGCTCAGCAATAACAAAAAGTGTAAGACTGACTCCTAACAAATTCTATAAAAAAACACGGATAGTTTTGCCTCACTTTCCACAAGAGCCTTGTGAATGAGTAGCATAAGTAACTTACCTTCGGTAACGATATATCTGTAAGAAACATTAGTTATAGATTCCTTACCTTAGGATTACCCCCAGGCGCCAGGCTGGATCGTTAGCAGTACTTCAGCGCGTCGGAAGGTGGCGTCGTTTGGCTCTGCGTCCGTTGTCGGCATTGTGGTTGTCAGGATGACATCGCAGCAGCTACTTAGATGCCACCCTGGCACGCTGACCTCAGTTCTCTACACGACTTTCCGTGCCAGAAACGCAGAGCCACGCAAGACACGGACCATTGGTGCACAAAACTAGGGCCCTGAACGGATGTCCTTAACCCTAGAAATCAGTTCGAAGAACGGGGAATATGGGTGGGGCGGTAAGGAATCTATAACTAACTAATGTTTCTTAGAGATATATTGTTATCGAAAGTAAGTAACTTGTGCATCTGAAAAAAACACGTTAGTTATAGATTCCTTACCTTAGAATAGATACCCCAGCAATAACAACCCTAGTGGTGGGTCTGTGAACCAAGATCACACCAGAAACTCCTGGAGAACAGAACGGTCAAAGAAGCTGTCTCTCCGGACATGGCTGTCCAGGCAGTGGTGTTTGATGAAGGTGTGCAGCGATGCCCACTTGACTGCCTGGCAGATGTCATTCAGAGGCACTCCCCTTGCCAAGGCAGTAGTGGCTGATGTCACCCTGGTGGAGTGAGCGCGTAGCCCGACTGAAGGCTCCTTTTTAGCTAGGGAGTAACAAGCCTTAATACAGAACACAACCCATCGAGAAATGGTGCGTTTGTGTACAGTCCGACCATTCTTTGCACCCACGTAACCAACAAAAAGTTGATCATCCACCCGGAACGGCTTTGTGCGATCCAGACAGAAGGTGAGCGCATGTTTTTATTAATCCACTGGAGGTGCGCAGCTCATAAATTCCAAAAGACATGTGCTAATGTAAAAATAACTTCTTTATTTCAAATTTGTTAAAATAATCCAACATAGAAACTCCAGCCAAAGCGTTCCATTCCCTATCCGGGAACTTCATCAGGGCAAAGAAAAGTAACCGCTTGAGTAAGCCTAGGCACTTCAGTCGTTAACAGCTTTCAGTACTGTCAAAATCGATGGTCTCTTCCCAAGGTGAGCATTTGTTCCTATGTATTCCTATTAGATCATAACACATTTGTGATGGTTCTGTAGGCGTGGATCCTTGTGGCGCAGTGAAGCCAAACGACGGAGAGCTTGTAGGTAAATGATATCTCAATATCTGATGTATTCAAATGACAATGTCATATTTTTCATGGATGCGTGTATTGCACTGGGGCCAAGCAAAACAGCGGCAGGTATGATAAGTCTTGGACGCAAAGCCTCTCCTCCTCTCTTCTCGGAAGGAGAAGATCGCTTGTTTTGGGTCCAGACGGTGGAGCCTCTCCTCTTCCTTTGAAGGACGTGGAGGCGGAAAGAAGGTGGGCAAAGTAATGGTCTGCCCGATGTGAAAGGCAGTGACCACCTTAGGAAGAAAGGATGGACGGGTCCTGAGAACCCCCTTGTCCGGATAAACAGACAAGAAAGAAGGTTTTGATGAAAGAGCCTTGAGCTCACTCAAACTTCTAGCAGAAGTGATAGCTACCAGGAAAGCAGTCTTAAGAGTCAAGAGACTTAAAGGACAGTTATGAAGCGGCTCAAAGGGAGCGCACAATAAATAACCTAGCACAAAATTCATGCCCTACTGAGGCATAACGAAAGTGATTGGAGGAAAAAGATGTGTTCAGCCTTTTGTGAAACGGTTAACTACTGGGGACTTGAAAAGAGAAGGCTGATCCGGCAGCCTAAGGAAAGCAGAGATGCTGAAAGGTAGCTCTTGATACTGCCTAGAGCAGAACCCTGCCGGGCTAAAGAAAGAAGGAACTAGAGTACTTCAGAGAGAGGGGCAGAAAGGGGAACCACAGCCTGGGCAGTGCACCATGCCTCAAATTTGTTCCACCTGCATGCGTATACAGTCTTTGTGGAGGGACGCCTGGCTGCGAAGATTAAGACACTAACTTCGGTAGGCAGGTCGAAATACATCAACTGCCGCAGCTCAACCTCCACGCAAGGTGGTGGAAACTGGACAGGTTCGGGTGGAGGACCGTCCCCTGCTGCTGCGACAGAAGATCCTCCATAAGAGGCAGTCTGATGGGAGGATCAAATGCCATGTTGAGCAGCTCAATACCAGACTCTTCGTGCCCAATCCAGATTCAAGAATGACTTGGTCCTGGTCGCGCCTGATCTTCAACACTCTGGGCAGAAGTGGTATAGGCGGAAAGGTGTACAACAGACAGCAACTCCACTTGAAACGAAAAAATGTTGCCGAGCAAGTGCTGCATTGGAAATTCCAACGCACAGAATGGCTTACATTACCGGTTCTCTTCGGTGGCGAATAGATCTAACCAAGTTT
Organism: Lissotriton vulgaris; assembly: GCF_964263255.1. Classification (NCBI taxonomy): domain Eukaryota; kingdom Metazoa; phylum Chordata; class Amphibia; order Caudata; family Salamandridae; genus Lissotriton; species Lissotriton vulgaris. The sequence goes on along the minus strand of NC_141685.1, from coordinate 1,511,334,111 downwards.
CTCCCCACTGTTGAAAGAGACCTTGCACAATCTCAGAGTGAAGACGCCATTTGTGATCATGCACCTACGGCTGAATTTGTCTGTCCTGGGGTTCAGAGACACAGCTAGGTGTTGAACCACCAAAGAAATGCCTTGATGTTCGAGCCAGAAGCGGAGGTCCACGACCCCACCCGCCCTGTTTGTTGCAATACCACATGGCGGTGGTGGTGTCCGTGAACAACTACACTACTCTTACCCGGACAGAGGGAAGGAATGCCTTCAGTGCAAGACTAATCACCTGGAGCTTCAGAAGGTTGATGTGAAGCCCGGACTCCGCTGGAGACCAGAGGCCTCTGATCTCCGCCTCTCCCATGTGGCCGCCCCATGCCAGAAGGGAGGTGATGGCGAATCCTGCTGCCCACTGGAGTTGGATAGGCCTGAAAGGTCGGACTAGGAGGGTTTGGAGGCTGCTGCAGGGGAGAGGGGGGAGGGGGGGGGGGGGGGGGGGGTCGGGATTTGGTGGAATGGCTCGCCAGTTGGCCCCCGGAACCTCTCGGTTGTTTCCACGTCCCTGGCCACGAGAAGGTTGGGTAACTTGCTGCTGCGGCCTGTGGCCCTGGGTGGGATGTGACGGGGCACCCCTTTCATAGCTATGAAAGGGGCGAGAAGCAGACTGCGACAGACAGGAGGAGAGGCCCAAGGACTTGGCCGTAGCCCTGGAGTCCTTGAAGCTCTCTAGGGCGTTGTCTGCTTTGTCGCCAAAAAGGTGTCGGCCATCAAAAGACCATCAAGGTGTTCTGGACATCCCCTGAAAAGCAAGTGGACCTCACCCAGGCGTAGCGCTACGGACGTTGAAATGGTCTTGCCCAGAGAGTCGGCAGTGTCCAGCCCACAACGGATCGTAAACTTTGCCACATCTCTCCTGGTGGCGACAGCCTGGGAGAGCACTGCTGGGCCTCCTCCGGACATTGAGGCAGCACCTGCGCCACCGTATCCCACACTGAGTGCGATTAACGGCCCAAGAGACATGCGGTGTCTACAGACCGTAGTCCTAAGCTGGCAGAAACAAAAATGTTCTTGCCAAGATGGTCCAGCTTCTCGGATTCCCTTTCCACTGGAGCGGTAGGGAAGGCGCTCGTGGAGGTGGAGGCTTGGACCACCAAGCTCTCCGGGCTTGGGCGTTGGGAGAGGAAAGTGGGATCGCCCGGAGCCGGGCTGTGGCATCGGGCGATCATCCGGTCCACGGGAGCACCCGTGTTGGGCCTGGACCAAGTGCCCAAAAGGACGTAGGGGAGGGCCTCATTAAACGGCAGCAGGGGCTCCGAAGAGCTCTCCGCCAGATGAAACACATCAGTCAGGAGATTAGACCTGACCGCCACCATGGGAAGCTAGAGGTTGAGAGCCTCAGCCGCCCTACGCAACACCACAGCGTATGACACTCCCCCCTCCGTAGCCACGGTAGGAGGAGACAACATGCCATGGTCGGGTGAAGTGTCAAGACCACTGGCATCCCCCAGTTCCTCTCTCCAGTCCTGCTCAGTATCTAGCTGGTCAGTTAAAGGGTCACCTGAACCCTCCCAGTCCTGCTCATCATCATCCTGTGGGTGCCACTGTTGTTCTGTTGTTGTAAAGGGACCCCACCAGTGAACAGTAGTATGAAAAACCCACCTGGTGCTGGATCCGGCGTCAGACGCTGGTTCTGCTCCGTGTCCACGTCTTAGAAGGAGGCCAGGGGTTGACGCCGATCGGAGAGCCGACTGGCGCCAAATGTGGTAATGGTGCCGTAGGAAGTGGCGCCAGTGGAGGTGTAACAAGATCAACCAGTGCCGATCCGGATCCAGGCCTGGATCCAAGGGAGGCCTGCGGCGCCGGAGCCGTCGGGAGAGAAGGCCTTGGCCCACCCAACCAGTTCTGCAAGAACCGAAGGCGAGCCAGCGGGCCTGGTCCTGCAGACCTGGGGCCGGAGCTGCTGGCAACGAAGATCTAGGCCCCCCAAGCGAGACCGCGGGGCCTGAAGGCGAGCCGGCTGGGTTTGTCTGCCCAAAGATGGCATGCATCGCTTCGTACAATGTACAAAGCTGGGTGGGGGTTACTCCGGGTCCTGGTAAGGGAGGGAAGCTCGGAATTTACCCTTCAGGCTCCACGCGCGGAGCCACTGGAGTGGCACCACCAGTGAGTCTCATCGGATCGGCCGACCGACGAGGAGAAGTCGAAGAGCGACGATCCTCCGACTTCTTATGCTTCGACTTACCCGACCCCGAAGACTTTGAAGATTTCTAACCGGACTGGTGGTGGCTCCAATGGCGCAGAACTGACGGTCGGCATTTAAGCAGCTTTCGGGACCGCTCCCACAAAGCCTTCGGTATCAACAACTGACAGTCGGAGCACGACCTGGGGTCGTGGTCGCACCACAGGCAAAAGAGGCACACACGGTGCGGATCAGTCACCAACATCAATCGGGTACAGGAACCGCAGACCTTAAAGCAGGGCATACCTCATGCACCTGTTCGGAGTCTGAGACTCGAAACAAGAAATCGCCAAAAGTCGAGAAAAACTTAGTCAAAAAATTACTGAGGTACCGCTCTTCCCGTATCTGCGCTGGTTGGCGCGGAAAAAGAATGAACTGACGTCAGCCAGCGTCTAAGTAGCTGCTGCAACGTCTTCCTGGCGACCATGAAGCCGACGATGGATGGGGAGCCAACCGATGCCACCTTCCGACCTGCAGAGGTACTGCTGAATAAAAAAACTTCCGGATCCAGTCCGACGCCTGGGGGCAATTTTGCGGTAAGGAATCTATAACTAACCTGTTTTTCAGATACAGTCCATAGGAAACTGCTTCATGGCATGGCCTAAATACAGATGAGGAATGAGAGTCTGATACAGGCACATGCATCCAGCTTTACAAGAAAGGGTTAAGTCAAAGGCTCCTGCAGGGGAACAGGCATACTGCTGAAACTAATTTTCAGATCCAGTCTACCATCTGGGGAACTGTTCTAGCTCGCTCTGCAGGGAAAAGTACGTACTTAAAGTGAGAAACACAGACTTTTACCATGAATGGAGCTCATAACGGACCAGAAGCCTGCAGCCCTGCAATGTAGCTGTGTGGAATTTAGGACCAGTGACTATGGGAGTCTAGACCCAGATTCAAGGTGAGAACAGATATTTAGATCACTGCCGTGGCTAGTTGCCATGCCTATGCCTGCCCCTATACCTCTCTGCCCCCTCCGCCCAGTTATTGCAGTTTTATTTTGAGTTTAGAAGTTTGCATACATGTCATTGCAGGACTGGAGAATACAATACTACTGGATAAGATTTATATCATATGTTAAGCGCAGTACTTCAGTACTTGTTACAGTAATATTTGCCTTCAGGATTCCCGGTCCAGGGATTCTCTTGTTGCAACTACAATGTTATATTGTTAAAAAACTACAATACAAATATATATCTTTTTTTAAAGAACCAATATTTTCCAATTTAACTTCGGTTTCTCAGTTGGGTTAATTCGGGTGGCTTTAGCAGAAAGTAAACAACTACCCAGCTTCTAACATCGGACTACACTCCAATAAAGTTATATAACTTCATGTTCTCGATAATTATACACCGTGAAAGAAAAATGAAATAACAGTTACACGTGCATGCTTTTAGGCAATGCAAAATAAATCCAATCAATTAGAATCAGGAATGCCCCCCCTCCCCCCGCCCTGCACATATAACGGTTCTATGCTTGTTCCTATGTTTCTGTAGGTCTATGTAACTGAATGTCCACATACCACTTCTAAACGTGATCAGACTGCCTACCCATACAGTGCATGTGCTCTACGGAACAGGTCTACACATCTTTTCAATCACAAACTTGAATAGTGTGGAAAGTGCTGTCTCAATGCACACCAACCTTACCTCCAAGTGGGGCAGCCCTCACGTCTCTTGTCCAGACAGGTCAGCTCCTCTGTGGCTTGGTGGCCTCCCTCATTTCATCCATGTCTCTCAACACTGTCTGTCCACCATACTAGGTGATGGGATGGGATCTCAATTTCGTAAGATCACCAGCTGCCTCAACACAAATGTGGTACAAAAGGGGGTGGTGATGGACGGAGCATCTGAACCAATCAAACACTCACACCCAGTCAACAGATCTGGGTTTAATCCATCACCCTTCTTTAGCCCACTCTGCCACCCCAGTTCAGACATGGCCATATGCAAATCAGTCTGACCCTGTGCCTCATGGGAACAGTCCAGCCCGAACTGCCAAGCCATGCCTTCCCTGGACCGGAAACAAGCTTCCCAGGACCGGTTTCTGGCATTACAGCCGTCTTCGGCCAGGCTTGCTTGAATCCTGTGGCAAAATGAGCAAGGGACTCACGTCTGAACATACCCTGCCAACTTATGGCGAACAAAGAGGTACAAAAGGGGGTGGTGATGGACGGAGCATCTGAACCAATCAAACACTCACACCCAGTCAACAGATCTGGGTTTCATCCATCACCCTTCTTTAGCCCACTCTGCCACCCCAGTTCAGACATATGCAAATCAGTCTGACCCTGTGCCTCATGGGAGAAGTCCAGCCCGAACTGCCAAGCCATGCCTTCCCTGGACCGGAAACAAGCTTCCTAGGACCAGTTTCTGGCATTACAGCCATCTTCAACCAGGCTTGCTTGAATCCAGTACCGTCAACACAAATGTGGGCTTAAACTAAAGAGGAAGGGCTCAAAACACAACCAACCGAATCTATCACCGAAAAATGGATTTCACCAGGAAGCAAATGGGTATTCAATTTACAACCCGAAAACGTAACCTTTTCACTAGTACAAAACAATACTTCGATGGGGCCCTAAACACAAACTCTCCAAAACACATTAAAATCCATTATCTTAACTCTCTCTTGAAAAATATAATAAGAAATGGCAACATCTTCTGCTGACAGCTGCCCTGCAAGGATTCTGTGGGGAAACCAAAAAGTGCAAATAGCAGTTAAACCTGTGAACGTCCAAGTGTCTGCTGGTTCAAAAAGGGGACAGGATAACAAAGAGGGTCCCCGACTAACTAAATATGATTGGAGAAAAATACCGGGAATAATCACATAGCAAAACAGAACCAAAGACTTATCCAAATCTCATCTCAGAAAACTTCATTTCGGCTAAAAATGGCCATAAAAGCACAAATATGAAAACTACATTGCATTTGATTAAAAAGAGTTAAAAAGTGACATGTAAAACATTGCATTATCCTAACCAGGGCCCTCGGAGAATGCAAACCAAGGAGATAAAACATGTATTATAAACAAAATCCATTATAAACTCATTTGGCCTTCTAGTTCATCCCCTGGCCTACATTATTGATTAGGTAAGTGAAGGGTAAAGTGCTTGCGCAACATGCTGCCTCTTCGGCGGATTGCGATTCCATTTTCCTTCTGCCTCAGGCCTCAGCCCCACGATGTTGGTTAGTTAGGGCGGTAACTAAGTGCTTATGCATCCTAAGCACATATGAAAAGTTTAAGTGCTTGTGCAACCTAGGGGCAATCTTAACGATTACTACACTGTCTAGAATATTGAGTTCAAAAGAGGACCATATGTAGGCGGGACATGTCCCTAATCTAATCTAGCAACAATAGACAATCGACAAAAGAGGAGATAATCAGTATCCATTTTGATCAATGTAGATAAAAAGTTTTCTAAAAAGTTCTAAGATGCTTGCTTACAATTTACAAAGATACCAATGAGAACTGGAAACTACGTCCGTCGTGGGAGGTATGGTACAGTGTGTTGGCCCATGCTAAGGTGTTGACTTTAAAATGGCACTGCCCACACACCACATTGAGAATAAAAAACATGCGACAGAAAACACAATGGGTGGATGTGTAACATATTTCTATAACCTGTATGCCTCTCTACAGTGTTCAACTCCCAGATTTATAGATTATTGACAGAGCTAGCATGTCCATGCCTTCTTATAATCTTGGCAGATGAAAAAAGCATGGATATCGGTCTCCTCTATATTGCTACAAGCTGGGCAACATAGTTCAGGTCTGACCGCCCATTTACTAGTAAATGCGCGCAGTGGGAGCACCCTGTGTCTGAATTGGAGATATAATTGTTAGGCCAAAAGTGGCTGGATATCATCCAAAACTAGTTCTAGACTGTATTGGTCTTTAATTTGTAAAAACTAGAGTGTTAGTCGACCAGCTGTGGAATTAGTTGTGGCCTGAGTTTGTTTGTGCTCCCTATAGCTCTCCACTAGGGTTTTCCTGGGGATAGCAAGGCAGGATTCTTCTGCATTAGTCCACAGGTTATGTCTCCCTATTGCAGTACAAGTGTTCCTAATGTGTACCAACCAGGCGAGTTGGCCCGCATCCCAGAGCCTTCATCAGAGATAGGTCTAATCCCCAGGTTCAATCTAAGTCGTGTGAAAGGGGAGCCATGGGGGAGGGAGACCAAGAAGTTACCCAGCAAAGGAGTTCTCAGAGTTTACCAAGGAGCCCAGGGAGAGATGGCCCCAGATTTTGGCACCATACAGCGTAGCACCCCTAGCTTGAACTTTATAAATTTCAACTGCCGGGCTTAGGATTTTTTGGGAACAACAACTGTATACCTTAGTTAAGCCCCCCCCATTCATTAATTGTGCTAGTTTTAAACTTGACTTCTGGATTTACACTCCCCAATCCAGTTTTTCTGTAAGCGTGATGCCAATATATTCAAAGATGGAGACCCTCTCTAGTGGTTATCAGTCTAGACCGGGATTGGGGCAAGTACTCGAACTTCCATTGAAGACCATATATTTGTTTTTTTGTAGGTTGATCTTCAGGCACAGTTTTATGCAGAAAGAACTAAAATGTTTAAGGAACTTCTGGATTCCCATGGGTGATTTAGAAGGATGGAGGCTATCATCCGCGAACATCATCGCTGGGATTTTACGATTTGCAAGTTTGGGGGCTTCAATGTCTAGCTATGTGGTAAGTGACTCAGCTAAGCCGTTGATAAAAAGGCAGTGTCGGGGCCAAGACGCAACCTTGGCGTACACCTCTTTCTACAGGCAATGGGGCAGTTAGGTTGCCAATTTTCCCATACCCTATTTGGGCATAATTCTCTTGGTGGAGACGTTCAAATAAGTGGCATAGATAGGGTGGAGCACCCATGTCCAACATGATGGCCCACAGTTTCCCCCACGGAACCAAGTCAAACGCTGACTTAAGGTCTACAAAAATCAGGAAGAGGCTGCCACCCTCTAGAAGTACACACTTCCAATATAACATTTGGAGCCTGAAGTTTTGATCGATTGGATTTCTTAGCTTAAACTCAACTTGGAGGGGACTAAGTACCTTGTGCTCGTTCATCCAGCGCTGTAACCGTCCAAGGAGGACGCGGGCGAATAATTTTTGACTTAAGTCAATAAGAATAATTGGACAGTAGTCTGTGGGTAGAAGTGGCGATCCTTTTTTAAAAATAGATATAATTTCAGCCCCAGCCCAAGTGGTAGGTATGGTCATTCCACAGAGTATGGCATTAATTAAAGTGTACAAATAGGGGATCCACATAGCGGGTTCTGAGCGAAACAGATTCTCCAAATCTAAATTTTAAAAAACAAATGTTTATAACGTACATAAGTTACAAGTCAGACCAGTAAATTATTTATATTTGATTCATTTTAGATTCAAAAGATATATCTTTTTTATTTATTCTATTTTTTTATACATATAAAATCAGAATTCATAGTACATCTAGTTGGGAAAATAGCTGGACATGCTTGTAATGAAAATTTAGTGAGAAACACACAGAGAAGAAAAAGAACAAATAATACAATAATTCTATCTAAATACAGAACCACTAGCCATAACCAATACAGTGATAAAAACATACATCAAAAAGATTATACATCACAATATTCACAAACAAACATTGTGAAACATGAAAGTCAAAAAAGAGTAAAAAGTGTTGCTCATAACCTATTATAATGTAGTGAGAACGATACTTGATGCAACATGTATAAAAGCATATATACAGAAATGCGCATTTCTGTAAATATAGTTTTAAACTTGTTTTACAGAAGTCTTTGTTCTGTTTTGCTAGGTCAAAAATACCCAACAAGTGGCATGCCATTCACAATGATCATAGAAAGAAACAGCCCTATGAGGAGTGTAGGAGGGGATGAACCAACAACGGCCATGTCGATGGGTCGCGGATCCGGGGCTTTATCACTAATTAATCGCCTGAGCGTCTTTTAGAAACGATGCTCATTGGGGAGAAAAGGATACAACAGTTTTAAAACTAAAAAGCGAGCCCAGGCTGCGCAATGCAAGTCTCCACCAAAGACTGATAAGAACATAGGGTTTGTACTTTGAAACCCAATTACTGCGGAGTTCTTCCTTAAGAAATCAATGGACAGGTGGTTCTAAAGGATTAAGACTAAAAGCAACCTCTCCGAAATACTTTATAAAGCGCACATTTACAGATACCCACTAGCTGGTGGGAGGGCGCAAATAAGAACCATTAACATAAGGATCCTTAAGGAATATATATAGGTAGATGCATCAAGCATTTTTGCGAGCGCAAACTGTGCGAATCGCAAAATTCGGCTGTTTGCGCCCGCAAAATGGCATTTGAGATGCATCAAGGGTTCATGCACTCGCAATTTAAGAATTCGCAAATAATTGCGAGTTCTCAAATTGCGATTGCATTTAAGGAATCGTAATTAGCGATTCCTTAAATGCAATGCATGAACCATTCCAAGATTGCGAATTCGCAATCTGGGGTCGCTATTTACCGCGAATCCAAACTACGTGGTAAAAAGCAAAAACTTAGAAATATGCACTTTAGAGCATTTTTCTAAGTTGTATATTACACACACACACACACACACACACACACACACACACACACACGTCCTTGGGACATGTGTGTGCGCAACACCAGTGAACATTACCATTTCAGGGGTGCAACAGGGTGTTCTTTGGACACCCTGGCACCCTTGAAATTGCGGCACATTTGCGATTCGCTAATCGCAAATAAGGAAAGGCCTTCCCATTCATTCCTATGCGCCTTAGGCCCATAGGAATGAATGGGAAAGCCATTCCTTATTTGCGATTCGCAATTAGCAAATCGTAAATAAGGAATCCGTAGGAAGCGCAAAAAACATTGCGATTCCTACATGCATCCCGTTTTGCGAGTCTTTAATAGCGATTCCTTAAAATTTGCTATTTAGGACTCGCAAAACAGAACTTTGATGCATCTGGGGGATAGAGACTGCGAGTTTACATGCCAGATTTAGAGGAGATAAATTCCAGATAGAATATTCTCTCACAGATAACAATGAAAAAACCCCTGAGACCCGTTTTTGATGCCATCAAACAGTTAATTTTATTTACTTCTATTCACTACTCACATTGGCTTGAAGCATTCTACTGACAATACATCAAGTTAGAGAAATGCCCAACGCTGCAAGTGAAGCTCAGCAAATAATTCGCAAATGTGTGTTGATATACACCAGAGAGCCACTTTACCCAATGTAACTCAATTTACGTTCGTACACGATCAGAAACTGACTGATGCAACACTGCCACCTGCTGTCTACAAGGAACATTTACATTTTAGAATGTCCAATGTCTCAGATAAAAGGCAACTCCTGCGCAAGTGAAAAACATCACTTGCGCAGGGATTGTTGTTGGGGGATTGTCCAGCACGGAATTACGCACTCATTACACAATCACTAAATTGTTATACATTTATCATGGACGGCCATAAGCAAATTAATTAGCACACGTCTAGAAACCAAAACCACCTCTACAGTGCTTCATTTGAGCCGGTGGTTTCAGGCGCTGGGCACCACCACGCAATTCTCAACACCGGCACTAATCACAGTCCACCACATGGTAGCGCGGTCGGTTTACTTTGAAATGAGCACAACAATAGTGTTTAGTAATACAAAATACCTTAAAAATGACAATTCAGACTGACCCATGCCATTCTTATAGCTTTGGGTGGCCTGGAATGGTCTGAATGTGTTACACTTGTAGCAAGTGTGATGGTTAGTAGTTTCACTGGGACTATTATTGCTAGGAGGTGGGTGGGTTGGGGGAGTTCATATAGAAGTAGTTGACTTGTAATGAAAACTGAAAGTACTTAAACATGTAGTGTTATCTATCAAGAATGTGAACTACAGGATACAGGCTATTATCATGCGTGACAAATGTATGTTACTGTTCATGTCTATACTGTGAATAAACACATTTTCAAAAAAAAAAAATGACTACCCGGCTCAAACCCGATAGTGGCAGCGGATCTACCAAACCCAGATGACCTGTTACATCCACACTCTGCAGAATGGTACCCAGCCCCCAAGGTGGCGTCTTGTATAACAAGCAAGCTTAGAAACTCCTTGGACAAGGAGGTGAGGAACTGCCTCAAAGCAGAATGCCCTCAACCACCTTTGGAAGGGAAGGAGGGCCTAATCCTGAAGATGGACGCAAAGATGGCCACCTTCCTCACCAAATTCGTCCGTGACCCCAAGAAGGACATTGACAGGTCCTGGCATGCCTGTCAAGCTAAATTATTGGACGTGGCAGGATCTTGTGCCAAAATAATGGATATGGCGGAGGATGCCAATGCTTCCTGTTCTCTAATCTGTCCAGAAGCCTCATCTAGCTGGGCCCAGTGGGCAATAATTTTTCTGGGAATTACCAACTGTGCGATCTCCATTGAGCGACAAAGATCCCTGCTAATTAAGATAGACCCAAAGCTGTGAGGATCTCTCCACATCAGAAGCAGGCACAGCCTAGGGTAATCTTTTTGGGGACCCATTTATTTCGGAGCTAGGGAAATTCGTTAACACATTCAACTCCATAGATAAAGCCCAAACGTCCATCAAAAGAATTTATAAACCCGTGTATTTACCAATGCGGACCGAGGAAGGGGGCGCTCGTCTGGCCGCTATCAACAACAAGCCTCCAGAGGAGGAGAATTTAAGCGAGGCCAGTACTAGGACTCCAGTAAATTTGGGAACTTCTATCAGACCAGGACCTACGCCTGTTGCAGAGGTGCCAGAGGTGGCCACACGGGCCACAACAACTACAACAATTCAGAAGGTGAGAACTCAATGGTAGAAGGTCTCCAGTTTGGGGGTCGTTTGGTGGCATTCTGGCAGAATTGAGAACCCTGGTCTTCAGATGCTAGAGTCCTTCAAACGGTTCAGGGGTTTCACAGAGTTCTATGGCACCCCCCTCTCAGGTCCACGGACCCAGACCTGTGGTCTTCTCACAAGATCAACAAGCTTTGATCGATTTAGAGGGGACAGGGTCTTTTGGAAAATGGGCCTATTGTACCCACGTCCAGACACTCCAACGGGTTCCTCAGCATCTCCTTTTTTAGTGGAAATGAGGGATGGAGGCCAACATCCTGGGAACCACCTAAAGGAGTTCAATGGATGGCTCTCCTCTCGTCATTTCAAAATGGAAGGTATTCACCTCCTCAGGGATCTTCGGAGTAGGTCGGACTGGATGGTCCGTTTGCACTTGAAGGACGCCTATCTGACTGGGCCAGTTTTTCCTCCTTACAGGTGTTCCTGCAATTCCAGTGGAATTCTCAAGTATTCAATTTAACTTCAGGGGTGTGGAATTTTTGCAAAAATGTACTTTTCCAAGGGACAAAGTGCTACAGAAATCTTCTGCTCCTGTAATGAAACCCACTTGTCCCCATTACTACCTAAATCATTTAGATGAGCCAGCACACTTGCTTTATTAATCAGGAACAACCTCCTAAGTAAACTTGCCCTCTGTTTCTGCCCATCAGTTGCAAGCAACTACACAAATTACCTTTCAGCAACCTATAAGCTTCCACATTCCTCTCACCATAGATGCTAAACTGGTCCCATTTCCTCTTAATTACTGTCCATAACCCTTCCACAGACTCATCATAGGCTCCATCACCCTTTGCTTCGGATCTTTCACACTATAAGCTTTATCCCCTTACCAATTTCTCTCAATACAGACTGAATAGTGCTTTTCCTCCACTCTCTCATTGCAGGCCACAGGTTCCACGCGCTTTCATCTACTACACACAATACAGGTTTCATGCTTGGCTTCTTGCTTCCACCTCACTACATGTTCTATGCCCCTTTCTCCACTCTCTACAGGTTCCATACCTCTTTCACTCCAATATCTTATCTCAACACCAAATCGCTCTATTGTAGTTTTGATAAGTGCTTTAAATCCCCTGCCGTCCACTCTTTCACAACAGGCTACCTGCATTTCTTAAGACGATTTGCGAGTTTCACTTTGTTAACAGAAAGGCTGCAAACAATCGATACCTGTTCACCAAATCACTCTTCTTCCTGTACCCTATGAGCCCTGAAATCTGCCCCTACAGCAACCACAGTCATACAGACATGCTGTAAATGATGTGTTGATCGAGGAAGAAACCCACATAGGACTAATAATGTGACAAGTGGAGAGGTGACAAAATGTATAAGACAAAACATCTGTTTATGCCCACTAACATAGGTTTTGGACTTGGTCCTTTTTGCAGGGTCATCCCTGTACTTTTTGCCTTTCTCCTATATTTTTTCTGACATGTTTTTGTTGGTTTTATGACTGGGCACTTTACCACTGCTGATCAGTGCTAACGTGCATATCCTCCCGCTATTGTAAATTGATGTATGGATTAGTGACTCCATGATTGGCTGGTTTGGTTTACTTGTCAGACCTTAGTACAGTGCACCGAGTGTGCCCGGGGCTTGTAAACCAAATGCTGCTGGTGGGCATGCAGCACTGGTTGTGCCACCCACAGAAGCAGCCTGTAAAAGGGTCTCAGGTCTGCCATTGCAGAGCCTGTGTGCAGTCTGGCACTGCCATGTTGACTGGGCAAGTGCACCCACTTGCCAGTCCCCAAACCTTCCCTTTTCTTCATATCAAACACCCCTATGGTAGGCCCAAGAGCAGATGCTTTGTAAGTAGAAGGTAGGACATGCCCGGGTGTCTGTGGCATGTCCTAATAGTGAATTACAGACATTTTTGCTTTTCACTATCGCAAGGCTACCTATTCCCCATAGGCCAGAATGGGCAGTTAGATTATTACATCTCATAATCCTAACTGACTCCGGAAACTAGGTAGAAATTCGAGTTTAGTATGCCTGAACTCAGAATGATAATACATATTTTAGTGAAGTTGGTTTTAACATTCTGTGTTTTAAAATACCACTTTTAGTGGTATTTTCTTGTCCAACTATCCAAGCCTACCTCTGCTAGGTTGTGTATTTCTTGTCTGGAGTTTGAGTGACAGGGGCTGGGGGATTCCAGGAGACAGGGTGAATAGAGAGATCTGCATCTAGATGGGAGGGAGGAATTGCACCTGTGACCTGAATAGGACTGCACCTTCCCTCCACAATGCTGGCTCCACCTCCTGTGGTGCGTCTGATGTTTCTGCCCTGCACTGTGGAAGGAAAAAAGGAGTCCTGTCAACAGAGTGCTCCAGGACTGACCAGCACTAGTTTGGACTAGGCAAAGGTTTCTCTGCCTTCAAAGAACAAAGAGAAAAGTAGTTTAAATATTGGGACCCAAACCCATGAACTTTCGATCACTTTTGGACAACAAGAAGAAACCTTTGCTGAGGAGTGGAACCAGAGAGACTGAGGAGAGCCTATCCCTAAGCTGAAGTGCTGCTTGGGGGATTGGCCTGCAGTGGTTGCCTGACTGCCAAAGAAAGGCGAAAGGAAACTGTGTGTGCGTTATTCAACTTGTGAAGGATTTCCAAGGGCTTGAGAGAAGAGCTTGCCTCCTGCTGAAGTCTCAGGGACAACAGACTTCCACCACCAGCTCCCCAAGAGTTCTTTGGAAGTGCCTGCAGTTGTTTTGGGACTTCTGAGAGACTGCGTGTCGCAAGGTGCTGGAAGTGCGACTCACGAAGAAGAAGCGTGCCGCTGTCGCAGCTGCTGCGGTTGCATCACTGAACAAGGGTGTCGCCTCTGTAGCTGTCGCATCGCATTGCAGAAGCACCTCACAATCACGGAGAAGCGTGCCGCGGCCGCAGGTTTCGGCACTGCAATTGCCGCATCGAGCTGAAGCGTCTCGCATCGTCAGAAAACAGTGTCGCCGCCAAAGCAGATGATGTCGCATCACTGAACAAGGAGAACAAGGGTGTTGCCGCTGCAGCTGTCGCATCGAGTCGAGACATCTTGCAACATCGGAGTAGCGTGCCACATCAAATAGAAGATGCAATCTTTGTTTCTTTGCACCGGATCTTCAACGCATCACCGTCTTTGCGTGTAATGAACTACTACATCACCATCCCTGCAACACTTTCCTTGTAGAAGTTTAACGCATCTTAAGGTACATTGACTCAGTGTCGCATTTTAAGATCTAAAGTGAAGTAAGTTAATTTTACTATTTTAAGTACAGTAGTGTGGATTTTTGTCGTTTGTGGTCTTGTGTTAAATCAATATGAAAAAAGAATACTTATTCCTAATATACAACTTGTGTGGTGTCATCTGTAGTGTTGTCACTGGATTGCTGTATGTGTTCACAAATGCTTTACACACTGCCTCTGAGATAAGCCTGTCTGCTCGTGCCAAGCTACCATGGGGTTGAGCAGGGGTTATTTTAGGAGTGTACACCCTTACCCGGACTAGACGCAAGGGTCCCTATCCCTATTTGTCACAGGTACCTACCTATGCCAACTAGAGACCCCCAAATCTTACAATTGGCATCAACAAAATCTTATGTAGAAGTGTGCATGCTTCATTGAAACAGAGTGCAAGTAATTTACTGCTGATACAGGACGTTAGCCATCAGCAGGAACAAGCAAACCTTCATGGCTGGAGACATACTTCTGTGACAAAACAGCCAGGTAAAAGGAAGGTGGAAAAAGCAGTATAACGGTCTTCTGGGTGCAAGAAAGCAGCATAAGGGACAGATCAATAGCAAAAAGCAGAACGTGGAATGGTCAAGCAAGACAAAGTAAATACTGAACCACATTGGGCAGGGTAGTGATGTGAGTGACTATTCCAGAAACCTACTAGCTGCATCAGTGAGGGCTTGGCCATGGGACAAACATCTGACAATTAAGTATACCTGAAAGTTTTGTTCAAGATAAAGGGAGAAAGGAAGCTCAAGCTATGCACTGGTGAAAGTAAGGACCAGCAAGCAAGATGAAGGATAGTGTGAGGCTAGGGGCAGTTTGAGAGACTTACGACTAGATCCTATGGTTGGTTTGAGGGATGTGATGTCTGCCATATGTGTAGGACACGGATATATGGGTGAATGGGTGAATGGGAAAATGCAGAGTCGGGAGCAGGGACAGAAATAAAATAGGAATCAAGAGAAAAAAGGTATACAACTCAGGTACATGGTGTAAAAGGGTAGGAAGTCCGAGAATCCTGGGACAATGGAAGAGTAGGAGACTGAATCATGTCACAATGGGAGAGACTAGCACAATTGCGAGGCAAAATTTGCAAACCAGCAAGATGGCTCACTAAGTCAGGGCTCACCTCTGACAACTGATGTGATATGCAGTAGGCAGTTCAACACCTGACAAGGATCTACCTTCCACCGTTGAAGTTCAGTAAATGGAGCACCACAAAATTGAGCCCCAGTAACATCTGTTAAATATAGCGCTTAAAAACAGACAGGAGTATGGTATGAATGGCTATATTTAAAACCTTGAGAGGAATGGATTGAAGCAGAGGGAAAGACCACAGAAAAGGAATGACAATGGGACCTCAATGAAAAGGGATTCGAAGAGTTAGGAGGCTGGAAAGAAAAACTGGAGATCATGGGCAAAACCAGAGTGCCTTGCGAAATAGAAAGATATGGAATTAAGAAAGCCAGATAATACCAGGACAGAAAGAGCAAGTGACTAGACTAGAGCACAAAGGTACAGTCCTTGCCTGTACCTCACAAAGGTAGTATGAACAGATAAAAGCAGAATCTGTGAACCGGCTAGGTGACTCCATGGATTTTTACACTGCACTGTCAACTGGTGTGATCTGCGTGCCATGAGTTGAAGTATGGCAGACTGGCTGCCATATCCAGAGGTCGATAAATGGAGTGCCAATAAAAACTGGAGTGTACAAAGCGCTGTGGTGATAAGAGAGTTATTAGTAATTGTGAAGACCCCGAGGAAGGCAAGAATGATGCAGTACTAGGGGAGAGAGTAGTGTTGTGGCTCGTGAGCATGTAGCAAAAAAGACACTGGTGGCTGACTTACCAGACCGGAGAACAGAGACAGATGGTTGTTGCAGTCATTTCACAGAGTGGAAAATGTGGGACCTGAGTTAGAGGTGGGGGCCACAGTGGTTAGGTAGTGTACAGAAATGCAAGGAGGTCTGCAAAGAAGATGCTGGGAAGAGAGGTGGACAGGTTTGTAGAACGGGAGTTGAAGCACTAAGCAGGAAGTGAGTGGCAGAAGGAAAGATGGTGGTGGCGAGAAGGGACTATAGCCACAAGCAACTGAAAGATCCAAGACTAACGGGAGGCACCAGGATGAGGAGGGAGGCATCTGTAAGATTATGAGTTCACTTTTCTTGGCAAATGGTCAGGGGACGGTTTATTCTGGGCAGAAAGAAAAATCTGGCTTAACCCCCAATATTCTGGTTTATAGAAGCAACTTTTACCGCTGACGGAAGTAGATCAACACCCTGGGAAGGCTGAGGAAGGCAGAATAAAAAGGGAACACAACAAAAAGGGGACTCAAACATATAACCCCATAACGTGCACAGAAGTAAGTCAAATATCTTGAAATCAAGACAAAGGCAATAGTCAGAGGGTAACAGGCAGCCTCTAAACTGGATTATTCTGGGCAAAAGTACTGTAAAAACAACCTGAAATTGAAAATGTGAAATCTCCCTCTGCATATTTTGTGTACATTCGCTGTAAATTGTAGATCCTAGTACACGACTATAAAATAATGCATACTTTTGCCACTTTTTGCAGCTTCTATTATAGTTGATTAATCAGCATGTGCTTTTTTGAAAGCAATTCATGTGTCCATGGTGCTGTGCAGGTAGCTGCAGAGGGTCATGATCCAAAGATATAGTGTCTTTTTTTTATATTAAGAGACGTGCAAACTGGGAACAGGCAATCAGAGGTTAAGTTAATGCATCAAGCACTCCAGACATATGTATGATGTCTGCATATTTAAATCTCTGTATACCTACTCACAAGCAGCAGAGTAGCCACTGTGTCATGGGTTCTAGTGCAAGGAAGAAAATGTCGCCCCAGGTTACTGTTTGAAGTGTCCGTGCTGCTGTCATTCTGCCTCATGATTGAAACTCAGATGCAAACACACCATGACCGACCACAAAAGCAGCGTCAACAATCTACTGAGCTTGTTGTATGCCTGGCGCGAAGGGGGTTTGAATCTACTCAGCCAATGGAAATGACGCCAACCTTTTGAAAAATTCTTAGGACCCCCTGTTTGGAAGTAGTCGACGGGGCAGGGAAACACAGACTCAAAAAACGCACACAAAAAAGCATCCAATCTTACTTTATCAATGCACAACCATCACCAATTTATCATGAATGCGATAAAGGCTCAGTGAAATATTATTTGCGTTCATATCAACCAGAGTTATTTCTTCACTTATCGTGATAATTTTCTTTTTATCATATATACCTTTTCTTTTTTTCTATAACACTTTGGCTAACGCAAAAAACTGTTTTTAAGAAGACATTTTAAAACAATCTTATTCTCGTTCACATCCAAATACAGGTCTCAATCAACAGCATTCCTCACACAAAAAGGTTTCATAAATCACAAGTCATTGGTTAAATCATCATTTCATAAGAGTCTGGTTCAAAGTAAACGTTTCTGCAACCAACTCGGAAAAGTTGTTCACGGTGAAACTTTGCTTCTGTGTTCTTAAAGTAGAACAGATACGAAATTAATAAAATCCTCGGTTAAGAAAATCATATACTCTATTTCTTTACAGCACTCATAGTTCTTATGTTAATGTTATAAATCTTATGTGGGTTAACCAATCTTCCTCTAAGCACGCAAAAATGCCTTCCTCTGGGGTGCCACACCTGTACGACCCCAAAGGCTACCCGAAGCCTGTTCAAACAAAATATCACTAAGCCACATATTCAAATATGAGCATTAAATATAAAGGGCTTCTTAGTTCCATTAGATTTACAATCCTCAGACCGAGTCATCAGAGGTGCCACAAAATAGCCATCACCACAGCAGAGAGCTTGAGAAGAGACACCTGTACTCGAATTCAGACTCTCCCAAGGCCAGTGTATAGGAATATACCAGAAAATGGAAACGTGCTTGACTGGGGACATGCATTGTGTGACTAATCCAATGGCACATAGAGAGCACCTAAAGAGGTGAGTTCAGTCACACAAGGCTTACTTCTATTGGAACCAGAGATTTCCGTGATTATCATCTGGCTATCTGGAGGCTCTAAATGTAATATTCCTTACGGGCCTCTCAGAACAGGATTACTTAAACAAGCAAAAAGAACGGCATTATGAGAATAGTCTGCATGTACCGAGAACTCCACATAACGGAACGAAATAATCGCCACGCTACCTTGATGTGCACAAGTGCACTGAAAACAGCCTTGATTTGTTTCCGAGGGTCACAACAACTGAAGGGAGATTATATGCCTTCAAAGGACATCTCCATTCTTCTAATATAATTGGCATACATAAATAATGCAGGGACATGAATAAAGACCTCTCTCGTCCAACCAAAAGTTAATGATGCTGCATTCTGGAGAAAGCTGGCATGCTATCATCTGTTGTGGAGAGCAAAAATGCAATACCACCACATCGGACTACCTGTGAGGGGCTCCAAACTGGTTACTCATCGTATGCGAAGGAAACTCGACCTCCCGGTCCCTTCTGAAGTATTTATCCATACATATGTGCAACACACTGGCTCCCGTGGGAACCTGAATTTTAGCACCATAAATAGGGCAATAAGGGTAAATGTACTCAGAAAGTGCCCCCCAAAAACCGGAGTTTTAAATATGCTTGCTCCTTGATGGCTGCTAAACTCCCCAAATTCACTGGACCGTTGCTCATTGCTGTAATGGTGCTAACCTTTTGACACTGAGGCAGTGCTTGTTTTTTACGTAGGCCTCATGGCAGCCACAAACGACCTCAAGCAGATACATGACGTTTCACTCCCCCAGCCAATCACTGGCTAGCGCCCAGTCTAGGGCTTCTAGCCAATCGGGGGCCTCCAAAGGTTCTCTGCCAGCATTTGATTGGCTGTGAGCTCCAGAGTGCCCACAGCTCATATATTATTTAAATGATTTAATGTCTACTTGTCCGTCGGACAAAATCGACATTAACTCTACTTGCTCATCAAAAAAATATTAATCGTCATCGGGTGAGGATTCACCCACCCCTGTCACTTGCATACCTTTCAGACTCTCGTCCGCTCCTTGGTGTTTCACCAACCTGATCAGACCTGTAGCAGTATTCCTTTGAGCGCAGGGCATGCGACTCATCGTCTATCTCAACGACATACTTTTCATGAATCAGTGCCCGCTGAGTCTTTCCCTACAACTACAGATGGCTATAGATCTACTGGAATCGCTAGGCTTTGTAATCAACAGGAGCCCAGGACCCCTAGTAGTGGCATCTGTCGCCTTCCTTCAGGACTGGAACCTGGAACAGGAATATGTGTTTCTTCCATTCGTGATGATCACGTGATTGTCTGCACAAGTCAGGAGGCGGATCTGGTCATGATAACTCTAATATGGAGATCTCAAGTCTGGTATCCAGTAATGAAGGAACTTTCCTGGGATTTTCCAATCCCTCTACCCCTAGATATCCTAAGGAAACCCTCATCCCTGATATTGGCGGGTTCCCTCCGTCTAATGGCATGGAGGATTACCGGGAACAATGGAAGGCTGCAGAACTCCTTGCCAATGCTTGTCATATAGCACCCCCAGATGTTCTAGATTGGCCTTGTCTAGATGGGTACGATTGTGTCTCCAACGCCAAGTGGATCCCATGGGGGCAGAGATTTCAGACATCCTGAATTTCTCGGCGTGCATGGCTTCACGGGGCTTAGCCTATAGATCCATCAACACCTTCAGGTCTGCAATCTCACAGGACACCTTCCCATAGATGGCCATCAGATAGGGGAACACCCTTTGATCTGCAAACTCCTAAGAGATATTAGATATCTCTACCTCCAGAACCCAGACATTCAGTGTTATGGGATGTAAATAAGGTCCTGAATTTATTCACCTCTTGGCCCGCCAATAGATACTAGTTTAGAAAACAACTGTCAGTGAAACTGGTGATGCTTCTTTGCCTCATATCCTGTCGAAGGGTATCGGACGCACGGGCTATGGACATTACAGGTAGGATTTTCACTCCAGCAGGGGTAACATTGCATATTTCTTTTAGAACGAAGTGCAATTTAAGAGTGGTGTCTTATCCAGAGTTTTGGGGGTACAAAGTTGTGCGTGGTCCAGGCCCTGAAATTGTAAGAAGCAGTCACAGACGAAATTCATCCCCACGGGAAAGACAGCTGTTGATTGCTTTAACCGAACCCCACAGAAGGGTTTCCTCTCCTACAATTGTCAAATGAATAAAATGGGTGAGACAGAAAGCAGGCCCACCTATCAGTCAGGGGAGCCATGGCTTTTAAGGCCTTCTCCATGGGAGCATAACTAGAGGATATCCTCAATGCAGCAGACTGGTCATCCGAATCCACCTTCAAAAGGTTTTACTTCAAACCTTTATCCTCTCTGGCAACCGTAGTGGTGAATCAGCTTTAAACGAGCCTAATCCTCGCCTCAGAGTCCTGCTGTAGAATGAAAAATTTCCTAGCTGTCGTAACACAGTTTCAATTCTCTGAAGGACATAGAGGCAAGGATTAGCCCACCCGTTCTCCCTGCAATCGGCACCCACCCACAGTAAGAGTCACAACTCAGGGTTACGACGGAATTATATTGATTATATGTAAACTTTGTTTTCAGTATTCTGCTTGTTAATAGTGGACATCACGTCTTCACTGATTTAGCACTTGCTTATGAAGTTTGTTTATGAAATGAGAAAGCGAAATGCTTAGGAGAGAGTATCTCAAAATTCTCTCTATGAATCTTTCCAGGATCATAATCCAACAAACAGGTGTAATCTTCAAATGGAAATGCTGTGTTGCAGGAAGAAAGAGGAAGCAGGAGAGTCTGCCGGGACCGTTATACTAGCAGAGGCATCCTGATTGGCTGGACTGTTTTTCTCTCTGATTTTCCCTATGTTCCACGGGAAATGTAGTTTGTTCACTCTTTTACCTTTTTTAAAACAAGGTTGCTGAAATAAAATGCGAAGAAAGTAAAGGGAATAAAATGCACAGAAAGTAAAGCCTAATCCTCGCCTCCAAGGCCTGCCACAGAAACAAAGCAGGAGTAATGCCGCTACCTCAGGGTGCTGAGTAATCTAATCTAAGCAGCCTTTATTGCAGCAGTGGATTGTCAAATAAGTTGCATAACAGAGGTTTTGTGCTCAATATTCTGTGCATTTGTCTGTATGACCGATATTTCTTTGAGAGCTTTTGTGCAGAACATTCTAGTGACATTTAGTGCCAGTCAGTGCTGAAGAACGAACCTGTGTGACAGGATCCTGAACAGACTGAAGAGAGGAGAGAAGCGGCAGAGAACAAGAGCTAGAGATATCCCCGGCTAACGGACAAAAGCCTTTGTACACATAGCCCATGGACAACTCCTAACTGAAGGAGTCACCAAAAACCTGTCCTAAGCTCACCCCAAGAGGGCCACTATGTCCCTGAGACCAGAGACTTTATTTTAGCGAACCTCCCACAACACTTATGCTGTGGGTGGGTAGGAAGCCATGTGAGTAACAGTATTTAGGGTGGAACGCCGACCGCCATGATTTATTCTTAGTATGCAGTGCTTGGACAACAGTCATTCCTTTGCTATACATGAGGTTAATTCAGAGGACTGCCAATTGTGACAAAGAATGATGCAGGATTAGTGCAAAGAACGGAGAGCGCGGTCTTTGAAGGAGACACCATCATTTCACCAGTCATAAAAAGCAAAAATATCATTAAAACACAAAGGGTGTTGGTCACAAACATGGTGAAAGAAGCATAGTGGGTTGAAAAGGCATGAGCTATGGTTAAGCTCAAAATGTATACTTTGACACGTGTTAAATAGTAAAAAAACGGTTCTTATCAAGGTTGAACAGAAGACGGGTGTAAATAAAGTTGAGGTCCGTTAGTCTTTGTGCGCTCTATGTTCAGTACACACTAACAGTAAAATAAAAAGAATGTGTCACACCAAAATGAAACATGAAAGGATTCATGTCTTAACCTTTCTGAGAAGACATTTCCTGTTAAGCATATTATAGGGCCAAAAATGTAAAATGGGAAGGGCTAAGCGTTGGAGATGTATATAGCAAGCAAATCTCACGCTTAAAACCATGGGTGAGATTATCTAGCAAGTCAAATCACTAGGGTAAAACCACTTCCATATGTTAACTGACAACTTTCCTCACTAAACAAGCACTGGCAAATTGAAACTGTCTGACAGTGCGTACCAGCCTCTTGGGTTTGTCAATTTTTTTATTTTTTTTTGTAAAACGTTACTTGGAGGAGCTGCTGCTCTCACCATTAAAAAAGTGCAACACTGGCTAAAATGAAAAACATTCACAACAGTCACTGTGAAACACAACAGGCAAAGCAGAGCCCCCAATAGATACTTTAACAACTAAAGGAAACACTACCTTTCCAGTTGAATTCCTTCTTTATATCCCCGGAAAAAATAGTAATGCGCTGATGCCAAAAATGTATTCAACGCATTTATTGAGCTGCTATAGTTCAGCACTAAAGATAAAGAATACTTCTGCAGGTTACCAAAGCCAGTTTTAGTAGTAACTTTGACCAAAATACTTATTTTTGCGACAAATTAGAAGCTTCATATTGATATATTATTTTCATTGTACGCTCAAGATTGCCTTCATCTAAAAGAAACCATAATTTATTTTTTAAAAGTGGGGTTTAGGGAGATTAGAGTGCGAGTGTGTGGCATTAAAATACAAGTACAACCATCTTTTCATGAGCAGTAAAATTCCTCCTAAATTATATAAAAAATGAAGTTAAGCCAAACCTCTGTTCTATTACAATGCGAAGGAACTCCATGGTGATTTGTTAAATGATATCTCAGGTCTGAAAACGTGCTCCTGTAATAAGGAGAGTAGGTCACTACTTATATGTAATAAAATGTTACAAGAGAGTAGTGACGTCAATAGTTCAACCAATCTGAAGATCCCATGTAATCACTGTAGTCTCACCCACAGAAAGAGCCAATCATTTAACATCTTCCAGAAGCTGCAATACTGTCCCCACAGGGAGAAAGTGAACCGACCAGCAGCCCACCCACTGTGCTTCTCTTTGGATGCGTTGATGTAGTGAAAGAACAGAGACAGTGAACAGCTAGGTCGTCCTGCTTCTCCATGCGGCGAGGGAGTAACCATGTAAAGGCTGCCCATGCTTTATTATACTACAAACATACTATAACTCACTGGAATAGAAGTCATGGTAAACAAGCCATCTTATTGTATGGTACAATATGCCCCATAAGTGCATGTTAAAAAGAATATCGCAATTCCCCTCAAAGTCACTCAACCTTTGGCCTCCTAACTCTGCACATGTAATTTGAACAGATAAAGACAAAGAAGCGGGTTCTTCATTATTTTAGTTCTAACAAACTAACGAATTCTTTTAAGGAGCACTGAAGATAGATTTTAGTCTGCACATTCAGAACTTTATCCATGCCACCAATCAACCTAATTGGTAAACTGCTTAGTTTGCCTAAAATAAGTGATATTAAAAGTTGTCATGAAATTGAAGTTGAATGTAGTTAACTATGAAACACATCATTAGTTGAAGAGGAATTTCAAATACTCATCAACAAAAATAGTACAGTTAAAATTAAAGTTACTTAACTTTGGTAACGCTCTTTCTGGTGGGTATTCTACCCATAGATTACTCACTTTGTGAATACCCACCGTCCAAGCTCCCTCAACAGTCCCTCGTTCAAAATGGCGATAAGTAACCAGGGGGTGCAAAAAAAAGAGTAGCACCCGGTGCCACCAGCGCTAAAGCGGACCTTGGTTGCAGGAAGAACACTATACAACAAACTTCTCCCAGTGTCCAGCGGAAACCGTTTTGGTAGGAGGATACCTGGCTGCCAAAATGACACCAACTACTTCTGAAGGAAGATAGAAAGCTATCAACTGTTGTCAACAAATCACCATGCATGGAGGTTCAGGTTGTGCTCACTGACTTGAGTGCAGGACCCTTCTCTGCTGCTGCGACAGGAAGTGTTCCCTAAGGAGCAACCATAATTGAGGACAAAAGCTCTTTGTCAGAAGTCCATGTACCAGACCATCCTCGACCTGTCATGAGCCATTAGATTGAGTTGTCTATGGTCTTTCCAGATCATTTTCAGAATTCTGGACAGGAGAGGCAGAGGGTGGAAGACGTACAAGAGTCCCAAGCTCTAAACAAAGCAAAAGGAGTGTCCGAGCAAGAGCTGCCTGGGAACTTCAATGTGCAAAAGCCTGGGCACTGAGCCTTCTCTGAGGTGGTGAAAAGATCAAGCCAGGGTCCTTCCCACTGCTGAAGATACCCTGAACCACCGCTGTGTGCAACCGCCATTCATGATCCTCTAGGCAATGTTGGCGGAGTTCCTATCCCCTAGCATTTAAAGAACCTGCCAGGTGCTGTATGATAAGGGAGATGCCCTGACAATTTAGCCACTTCCAGAGGCGCAGGGCCTTCTGGCACAGGACCCACAACCCCACTCCACCATGTTTGTTGCATTATCATATGGTGGTGGTGTGGTCTGTGAGAACTTGTACCCGTTCACCCTTGATGTACAGGAGGAACGTTTTCATTGCCAAGCAAATTGTTCAGAACTCCAACAAGTAGACATGGAAAAGCGCTTCTGTAAGAGGCCAAAGCCCTTTATTCTCCGTGACTCTCAGATCAGCTCCTTAACACATCAACAATGTATTTGTCGCTCCTGTTAGCTCTGGGTGGGGTAGGGAGAGGGGTCTACCGATGATCCAATTGAGGAATAGCAGCCACCACTACAGAGTTTTCACAACCTCCTCCAACACTTGGCTGGAATCTGAAAGGTTCCTGTGCTAGTAGGTCATATTCTTTCTTTTATGTTTACTTTAGTTTGTACATATTGTTAGGTCATTTAGAATATGTTTATTTCACATTTAGAATTGTATGATGTAACCTGAGAACTGTAAGCTCTTGGCTACCTGTGGTGGTTAAACGGTTGGATTTAGAAGAGTTGGAATGTTTGCCTTTCTGCTCCGGTGGGTCTATAGTTTATGTACTTAATAAACTATATCCAAACATCAACTACGACTGCAGCCCATCTTTATTTTGGCGACAAGGGACATCTCATGAAGACCCACTGGATAATTCGGCAAATTGAAAATTTTCGGAGAAATCAACCTTTGTGACGAGCCGAAAATTAAACCAAAAACTCTTCACTGATTTAAAACTTAATTTCTTCATCTTAGTTTGATTACTAAACGAGATTTAAGGTACTGTAATTTTATTTTATTACCTTTGTGAGCTCTGTTGAGGTCCAGAGGAATCCGGTATTTTTAACCAGCCGCGGAGTTCCTGCACGTGAAGGTGCTTTGCTAAGCGAGCGTCACGTCATCACGTCTTCTTGGTGCGTTGCATTGCTTGATACGTTGCGTTCCAGTGACATCAGAGCGTGGCTACGTTTGGGCGGCCATTTTAAGGAAATCTCCACTAACAACGCTGCTTTCCAGTGACATCAGAGCGTGTCTACATTTAGGTGGCCATTTTAAGTACCCTGTTGTGCTTTGTGCGTACTTTTATTACGCTTACTGGCTGCAATCTCATTCATAACGAGATTTATATGGAAAGCTTTTTTCCTATTATAAAGAAATCCTTTTATTCAGAAATAGCGCGGCGTCAGTGATGCGCACACTCATATTTAATCTTTATTTTTCGAAGGCATTCTGAATTGAAAGTTCAAGCGCATTTTCAGTGGTGCGCACACTTGTCATGTGGAAGTTCTTATTTAACCTGTTCGGTGCTGTGCTTAAGTTTTATCAGTGATGTGCACACTAAGTTTACGCTTGCACATTTGAATTGTTACTCATCTTTGGAAAAGTTTTGGTTTTGTTATTGACTTTTATTTCCTTATTTATTCAGAGTCTAATATGGCTAATGCACAAATTTGTAATCAACCCACAGTTTTTCTACAAATTCCAGGTAAGCCTAAGTTGGAGTGGAAAAAGTGGTTTGAAAGTTTTGAGAACTATATTGTGGCTATTGACGGATCTAAATTTCCTCCTGAAAGATTAAAGGCCATTTTATTCAGTTTTTTGGGATCTGCAGCAATTGAGATTTTCAAAAATGTAATTCCTATTGTGCCACCTAGTGGCGGTGGTGAAGGTTGGAATATTTACAAAGAAGCTGTAGCCAGACTAGAGAAGCAATTTCAAGATGAGCCTAATGTCCTAATTGAAAGACATGCATTTCATAAAAGAAAGCAATTTCCAGACGAGACTATTGAAGAATATGTTGCTGCCTTAGGAGTTTTAGCTGCCAATTGTGAGTATGGAGCAACAGTTGATTATTGTATTAGGGATCAATTAATTTGATCCCTAAGTGCGAGTCTAAAAAAGTTCAAGAAAGACTTTTAGCTTGTCGCAATCCCACGTTAAGTGAAGCTGTTGATTTGGCCAAAGGGATTGAAAGATCTATATTATCATCTAAAGTCATTTCTGCACAGGATCCTAAAATGTTTAACTCATCTGCTGTTTCACCTGTTTGTGCAGTGCAATTTTCAAACAAAGGATCTGTTAAACCAGGTTTCAAACAGGGTAACAAATTATCCTGTTATAGATGTGGTGCCAAAATACATTTAGCCAATAATGTCAACTGTCCGGCTATTAAGAGAAAATGTGTAAATTGTGGTAAAGTTGGCCATTTTTCTTCAGTTTGCCATGTACCAAAAAAAGTTTCTGGTTCTTCAAATTCTGGTGTTAATAATATAGATGATGTGGAAGAAGACTTACATAATATGTTATTGACCATCTATGATAATGTTTTTGACTATTCTGTGAACAACATTAATCTTCCTTTTAAGGCACCGTTAGGCACTGTGTTAGTTAGTGATATTTCTTTTCAGCCATGGCTGATTCAGGCTCACCAATTACCATCCTGTCTGATGTGTTTTTCAAGGAAAATTGGAAAAATGTTAAGCTCCATAAGTCTGATGTAAATCCTAATGCTTTTGGTAACTTTGACATTACCATGTTAGGTTATTTTGAAGATTCGTTAGAATTTGAATCTAGGAAAATCTTTACTAAGACTTATGTTGCTATTGATTGAAAAAATATAGTTGGGTGGTTTGATTTAGGTAGATTGGGTGTAAATTTGTGTCCTGGTTCTGAGCGCCCTTTGCTGTTGAGAGAATTTGATATCAACAATGTTTACATGGAAAAGTTTAGTTTAGAAATGATTCTCAAAAAACATGGAAATGTTTTTAAAAATGTTGTAGGTCAAGTAAAAGGCTATATGCATAAAATTAAGTTTAAAAAAATGCCATTCTTATTCAACATAAAGTACGAATGGTTCTGCTGGGAATGCGTGAGAAATTGAAGGCCCATCTTGATACTTTATGTTCAGAAGGTATTATTGAATCAACAGATAGCTCGGAGTGGGTGTCGGCTATTGTTTTGGCACTCAAAAATAATCAAGATCTGAGGTTATGTGTGGATTTAAGATCTCTTAATAAGAATATTGTTGTTGACACACATCCTTTACCTCGTATTCAGGATAGGTTGTCAGCTGTTAATGGTGCGAAATTTTTTTCGGTTATAAACCTCAAATCTGCCTATTATCAGGTACTTCTGGATGAATCTTCAAAGGATCTTACCACCTTTATTACACCTTTTGGTTTGTATAGATTTTTAAGGATGCCAATTGGGCTGGCATCAGCTGCCAGCGTGTTTCAGAAACTTATTGAGAATTTGTTCCATGGTATTACTGGTGTACAATCATTTCAGGGTGATATTTTAAATTTTGCTGAAACGTGTGAACAACACAATGTTATTCTCAATAAGGTTCTTGGCATTCTCGGTTCAAAGGGCATGACTGTGAGTAAGGAGAAGTGTACATTTTTAGTTGAAGAACTAAATTATTTAGGACACAGGATTACAGCTAACGGTATTTTTCCTAAGGAGGATTTGGTTAATACTCTAGACAATATTAGTACACCCAAGGATAAAGATTCTTTGCATTCTTTTTTGGGGCTAGGGGAGTACTATTCAAGATTTGTGAAAGGATCTTTTGTCACTGTGGATGAGAGTACCATTGGTCTGGGTGCTGTATTTACTCAGATCGTTGATGGTAGAGAAAGACTAATTTCTTTTATTTCCAGGGCAATTCGTGGTGCTGAGGAGCATTATAGTACTATTGAGAAAGAGGCCTTAGCCTGTGTTTGGGCTGTGGAAAAGTTTCTTGTGGGGTAGGCCTTTTGTTCTTGTTACAGATCATAAACCACTTGTTTTTATGATGGATGGTGTCAGGAGTGGTAAAGCGTCATCTAGACTTGTTAGGTTGATAGCCAGACTACAAGAATACCATTTTGAAATGCAGCACATTCCAGGTGGGAAAAATTTCACAGCGGATTGTTTGTCTAGACTTCCTCCTTTTGAAGAGAACAATAATGAGATCCTGGATGAGCACGAATGTGTTGTAGCTCTGGTCGATGCGGTGAACTCTTTTGAATTGAGCATTTCAGAGAAAGAGTGGATTGAGGCTATGGACAAGGATTTGGTGTTTAACAAGGTTAAGCAATTTGTTGAAGAAGGTTGGCCTCCCATAGGAATTTAGAAGATTGTTTGAAGAGTTTTGCTCAGATTGCTGACGAACTTAGCAATGAGGGTGATATTTTGTTGCTACAACATTTGTTTATTCCCCCTGAGGGTTTGAGAAATAAACTTATTAAGCTAGCTCATGCTGGTCATCCAGGTATTTCTGGTACTAAGAAGATTCTCAAAAACCTTTATTGGTGGCCTGGCATGGATGCGGGTATTGAGAGAGTGATTGACAACTGTTCTGTTTGCGTAAGGGCTGACAAGCATTGGAAGGTTTAGACCCAACCCTTGTCTCTTAGAGAAGGGGCAGTTGGTCCTTGGGATAAAATTTCTATTGACTTTTCTGGTCCGTATGAATGTTTAGGCAGGGAAAAGAGATTTTCTATTGTGGTTGTTGACAATTTTTGAAAGTGGATCTATTACACATTTGTGGAACATCCTAATACTGATGCTGTTATTGAATTTTTGGATTTTATTTTCAGGTTAGAAGGTGCTCCCAATCTCATTCTATCTGATAATGGTGTGCAGTTTGTTTCGAGGAAAATGAAATCGTTTTTGGAAAAATTTGGTATTAAGTCTGAAACCACTCCCTTACATTGTCCTAGGGCCAATGGTCAAGGTGAGAGGGCCAATAGATTTATTAAAGAGGGGATTCAGGCTAAGTTAGAAAGTAAATTAGATGTTTTGGAGTTTTTGAAAGAAAAATTGTGGAGTTATCACATTACTCCTAATTTTTCAACTGGCGCTCCTCCTTATTTACTGACGAGAGGCAGACAGGCTAAATCTATTTTAAGACCTGACTTTGTTAAAAATGTTGTGCATGATGTCAACATGAAAAGTGTAATTGAGGAAGTTAAACAGAATATTCAAGAGTCTCGCATTGCAGGTAAAATTTATCATGATGTCTCTCATAAGTCTAAAGATAAAACCATTAGGGTGGGTGATTGGGTACGTGTCTTGAAACCCACTTTGACTTGCAAAGGTTCATCTAAGTTTTCCATTCCTTTTAGAGTGGAAAGAGTAACTGATTCTGCTGTTCTTCTTTCTAAGAAGGGTTGGTGGAGCAAAGGTTCAGTTATTCTTCTTAAACCAGGCCAAGAACAATTCTTTGCTGAAGATGAGGATGGTGGTTGTATTTGGAATGATGTTGTTCAAGATAAAAAGTTTCGTTCTGGTGATGTGTTAACTAATGAATCTGCATATGATGTTTGTTCTGAATCTGCACATGTTTGTTCTGAAAATTATGTTTGTTCATCAGGAAGTCCTAATGTTCTTGAAGGTTGTTCAGAGGCTTCCGTTGTTTCTGCTTCTAATCAGCAGGAGTCAATTGCATCTTCTCTTCAAGTTAATCCTAGGTCTCGCAAAAGGGTTTCTAGAGTTCCTAAGAAATTTGATGATTATATTTTGGATTCTTAATCTATTTTGTTTTATTGCTTTTTGTAAAAAGATACATGTGGTAGTAGGTCATATTCTTTCTTTTATGTTTACTTCAGTTTGTACATATTGTTAGGTCATTTAGAATATGTTTATGTCACATTTAGAATTGTATGATGTAACCTGAGAACTGTAAGCTCTTGGCTACCCGTGGTGGTTAAACGGTTGGATTTAGAAGAGTTGGGATGCTTGCCTTTCTACTCCGGTGGGTCTATAGTTTATGTACTTAATAAACTATATCCAAACATCAACTACGAGTGCAGCCCGTCTTTATAGTTCCCTTGGTGCTTAGCAAACTGAGACTTCAGAGTCCATTGAGGGCTAGCAAGTGCCCCCTGGCATGGTCTACAAGCAGGATGCAGGAGTTCAAGCAGCTTCACAGCCACACTAAGACCCAGGACAAACATCAAAACATCGAGATCATAACCCAAATGTTCTGGACTCCTTGAGGAGGGAAGGGTTGAAAGACCACTGTGTGCAGGAGGACTCCAATGAATGACTCCTCCCTCAGCCCAACGCTGTTCAACATCTACATGGCCCCCCTCGCACAAGTGGCCCGCCACCACAACCTCAACATCACCTCCTACGCCGACGACACTCAGCTCATCCTCTCCCTCACCTAGGACCCATGCACCACCAAAACCAACATCCACGACGGAATGAAGGCCATCGCCGACTGGATGAGGAGCAGCCGGCTGAAACTGAACTCTGACAAGACGGAGGTACTCATCCTTGGAGCCAACCCCTCGGCCTGGGACGACTCCTGGTGGCCGACCACTCTCGTGACAGCACCGACACCCACCGACCACGCACGCAATCAAGGATTCATCCTCGACTCCTCCATCTCCATGTCCAAACAGGTCAACGCCGTCTCCTCCTCCTGCTACAACACCCTTTGCATGCTCCGCAGGATCTACAAGTGGATCCCGACCGAAACAAGAAGAACGGTGGCACGGTGGACTACGGCAACGCACTCTACGCCGGATTCCCAGCCAAACACCTACGACGACTACAGTGCATCCAAAATGCCTCCGCCCGACTGATCGTCAACGTCTCCCGCCGCAGCCACATCACCCCCCACCTGACAAACCTACACTGGCTCCCCGTCGACAAGAGGATCACCTTCAACTTATCACCCACGCACACAAAGCACTCCACAACACCGGACCAGCCTACCTGAACAGCAGACTCCGCTTCCACACCCCCACCCGCCAGCTCCGCTCCGCCAGCCTCGTCCTTGCCGCCGTCCCCAGCATCCAACAAACAACCTCTGGCAGCAGATCCTTCTACTACAACTCGCCGCAAAGACCTGGAACACCCTACCTACCCACCTACGGCAGACCGAAGACCTACTCGCCTTCAGAAAACTCCTCAAGACCTGGCTCTTCGAGCAGAAGCGAACCCCCCCCCCCCCCACCCTCTCAGCGCCTTGAGACCCTCGCGGGTGAGTAGCACGCTTCACAAATACCATTGATGGAGAACAGATCATGTGCACATGCACGTGTGGTGAGTAGTCAGAGTATGAGGACTAAGGTTTCTACGGATTGAAAGTGATTGCTTCAAAAAAAGAGAACGTAGAATGTCAAAATTCGTGTGAATAAAGTTTTTTATAAGTCATATAGTGGACAGTACAGTAAGATAGTAGCCAGCCGACACGTGTTTCGCCACACCGTGAAGGAGGTGTAACTCATCAGGGCTGTAGGGCTACAGAAGTGGCGAGATTGTAAAGGCACGGAGCGGTGGAGATAAACCCCGACCGTGAGTGAACTTGAGGCGATGAACGCCAGGAATCTGCTGAAAAGTCAGGCAAGGGGTAAAGGGTTACAGGGCCGATGGCGTCCTGATCTTCGAATGCTGCCTGCAGCAGAGCAGGAGCGCACACGATAAGTGCGTCTAGGCTCAAACGGCATCCGGGGAACCCGTTTGAGCCTAGACGCACTTATCGTGTGCGCTTCCGGAGCATTACCGGTGTGTATACCATGGCACACTACGCTTACACTTACAGAGCATTACCGGTGTGTACACCATGTACACTACGCTTCCACTTCCGGAGCATTACCGGTGTGTATACCATGGCACACTACACTTCCGGAACATTACTGGTGTGTATACCATGGCACACTACACTTCCAATTCCGGAGCATTACCGGTGTATACCATGGTACACTAGGCTTCCACTTCTGGAGCATTACCGGTGCGTATACGATGGCACACTACACTTACGGAGCATTACCGGTGTGTATACCATGGCACACTATGCTTCCAATTCCGGAGCATTACCGGTGTATACCATGGTACACTAGGCTTACACTTCTGGAGAATAACCGGTGTGTATACCATGTACACTATGCTTCCACTTCCGGAGCATTACCGGTGTGTATACCATGGCACACTACACTTCCACTTCCGGAGCATTACCGGTGTGTATACCATGGCACACTACACTTCCGGAGAATTACCGGTGTGTATACCATGGCACACTACGCTTCCACTTCCGGAGCATTACCGGTGTGTATACCATGGCACACTACGCTTCCACTTACAGAGCATTACCGGTGTGTACACCATGTACACTACGCTTCCACTTCCGGAGCATTACCGGTGTGTATACCATGGCACACTACACTTCCACTTCCGGAGCATTACTGGTGTGTATACCAGGGCACACTACACTGCCAATTCCGGAGCATTACCGGTGTATACCATGGTACACTAGGCTTCCACTTCTGGAGCATTACCGGTGCGTATACGATGGCACACTACACTTACGGAGCATTACCGGTGTGTATACCATGGCACACTATGCTTCCACTTCCGGAGCATTACTGGTGTATACCATACACTATGCTTCCAATTACGGAGCTTTACCGGTGTATACCATGGTACACTAGGCTTACACTTTTGGAGAATAACCGGTGTGTATACCATGTACACTATGCTTCCACTTCCGGAGCATTACCGGTGTGTATACCATGGCACACTACACTTCCACTTCCGGAGCATTACCGGTGTGTATACCATGGCACACTACACTTCCACTTCCGGAGCATTACCAGTGTGTATACCATGTACACTATGCTTCCACTTCCGGAGCATTACCAGTGTGTATAGCATGTACACTATGCTTCCACTTCCGGAGCATTACCGGAGTGTATACCATTGACACTACGCTTCCACTTCCGGAGCATTACCGGTGTATACCATGGCACACTATGCATTTACTTCCGGAGCATTACCTGTGTGTACACCATGGCACACTACGCTTCCACTTCCAGAGCATTACCGGTGTGTATACCAAGGACACTATGCTTCCAATTCCGGAGCATTACCGGTGTATAGCATGCAGGGCTCGACAAATCCACTCGCCCGCTCGCATTTGCGAGGGAGAATGGATCAGGACGAGCTATTTTTAGGTCCTACTCGCCCTTTCTGGCGAGTAGGAAGCCAAACTAACTTTTGTCCTCTGTCTTTGAAAACAGAGCAAAAGTGACAAGATAACATGATTTAAAGGCACTTTTATTGCTCCTAAAGGGAATGAGCAATAAAGATGCCTTTAAATCTTGTTATCTTGTCACTTTTGCTCCGTTTTCAGAGACGGAGGTCAAGTGGGTTGCAGTCAGGTCGAGGGGATTTTCCATGGTACTAGACCTGCAGGACTAGTACCATTTTTCGGATTTGTCGAGCCCTGGCATGGTACACTAGGCTTTCACTTCTGGAGTAAAACCGGTGTGTATACCATGGCACACTATGCTTCCACTTACAGAGCATTACCGGTGTGTATACAATGGACACTGTGCTTCCAATTCCGGAGCATTACCAGTGTGTATACCATGGCACACTACGCTTCCACTTCCGGAGCAATACAGGCACGTAAACCATGGCACACTAGGCTTTTACTGCCAGAGAATTACCAGTGTGTATACCATGGCACAGTAGGCTTTTACTTCTGGAGCACCCGTGTGTATACCATAGCACACTATGCTTTCACTTCCGTAGCATTACCCGTGTGTATACCATGGACACCATGGTTCCAATTTCCAGAGCATTACTGGTGTGCATACCATGGCACACTATGCTTCCAAAGCATTATAGGAGTGCATACCATAGCACACTACACTTCCACTTCCGATTTCTGAAAATGCTCCACTTCCGGAGCATTACCGGTGTGTTTACCATGGCACACTACGCTTCCGGAGCATTACCGGTGTGTATTCCATGGACACTATGCTTCCAATTCCAGAACATTACCGGTGTGTATACCAAGGCACACTATTCTTACTTCCGGAGCCTTACCGGTGTGTATCCCATGGCACACTATGCTTTCACTTCCGGAGCATTACCAGTGTATATACCATGGCCGGCGAGATACGTGGAAGTTGGTAAAAAGCAGCAATCCGTACACTCCATGGGGCTGTTCAGGTAATTAATCAATCAAACAGGAGCGCAAGCCACTATCTCCGGTCTCTGCAGCCTTAAGCAGCATATTACACTTTCACTGTCAAAGTGCAAGCTGCTGCTGAACTCTGCTGGAGGGAGCGGAGCCGGACAGTTTGACCACATACATATTCCACTCTAGTCTATTTGCTGTTGCTAGCATGGCAGAAGTCTGCTATGAACTGTTTTTCTCTGTGGCAAGTATTGAAAAGACTGATTGCATAGCAACAGCCTAATTATTGAATATGCATGTGATTGCACTTCTGCAGTACAGACTGATGAGAAAAAAAAAGCAGAATGACGTGAATAAGTTCCTACTGTGTGAGAGGGTAATAATCGGGGCCACAGGAATTATGTGGCAGGGGAAGGGAAAAATATGCATCAGAGGTGAGTAAATTATGTGGCAAGAAAAGGCAAATTACGAGGCACAATGCTGCACATTTTGTGCGGGTATTATTGTTTTGCCATTTTGTACACATGCTAACACTGTGAGCTTTGGATTCACCTCATTAGTACCAGTGTAACAACCACATATAGCAATAAGCAGCAGATAGATGATCAGTCAGGCTTTGTAAAGGGCTTTCAGCAGTGCTGCAAGGAAATGCAGGAGTTCTCAGATTTCCACTTACGGCAGTGCCAAATACTTCAGTCCGTGTTAAAGTAGGATAGGCCCACGTGATGTGACATTACATTAAACAAATCTGTGCCTGGGCAACGGGGTGAACAAAGAGGAGGAAAGATTGCGGGCTTTCTCCCCTGGTCCGTTTCCTGTTGAGAAAAGATTCCATTTTGTGTGAGGCATCTACTTTCGGTGAATACCATTCCTGTGGATGTGTGCCTTCAATGGGTTCTTAGGTCTTCACAATCTGGCTAGGGAGAAGGCTTATGCATGATCCTGTGGGACATTTTAAGTCATGACTATGGCCACAGCAAAATATTCTAAAGGAAAACATCACAAAGTTATTGAAACATATCTGTTAAGGAGCTTACATAATCGTAGCACAATAAAAATACCTCAGCTCTTCAATAAAAATGCATTGAATGGAATCATGTTATGTGTTCTGGAGTATTAATGTTCTTTCCAAAGGAGTTATGAGATTTAAATAAAATAACGTAATTTTTGAATTTCAAGTTGTTATATAAGGTTATAGCCTGCTTGCAGAGGGAACAAATTCATATGAGTTACCATGCTACAAAATCACTACAGATAACCAATTGTTGCAGTGCGCAACACAAAAGCTCAAATAATAATACAACATTTGGGGGGGTAAGATGGGGCTCTGAGATATACAGTACCTTATAGGGTGCCCTACTGCCTTTTAATATTTATTCGTTGCTATCTTGTGTCCAGCCTGACAAATCCCAATAATGTTAATTTTCTCCGTAGATTTCATTTCTAAAGGTATATCATTAAATAAAGAAATGTGAGGTACTCAGCATTGTAATCTCAAAGTCTGTTATGATATATACACACATACATCCCACCAACACACATCATATCACAACTCACCACAATATTACACACCATGCCTATGCTCTTACGTCACTACACTAAGCACAACTTACACACAAACTTTACAGTACTAAACACAGCAGCTACATTGCTCTACAACATACCTTAAAAACATTGCCAATATCTCTGGCTAAACACTTATAAGGTCCCAAAGGCAAGACCTATTGACTATGCCAATGCTGGTTTCCTTTTCTCGGCGGGTACCCGATTTTGTACATGGTAGCAGAGCCTCGTGGGCTACTATTTCTTTCATTGCAGATAGCAAAGAGTTTCTGTGGAGAGTGGAGCTTCGCTCATGGAAGCGGACGTCAGGTTGCTAGGAGTTGGTCGGCTGTGGTGCTGTCCACATCAGAGCAGCCAGGATGATGTGATTGAGTATGGTAGTCCTTTGTGGTTGTGGCTGCACTTCCATGTTGGGAGTCCACGGGTCGAGCTGTGTGGGGCGTGCTGTGGGAAAAGCAGGGCTCTCATACGGAAAGAAGCAAAAAGGGTGATTGGACCCATTTGATATACATTTATTGTTTTTGATATTGTTTCTTAGCCTGCTTTTTATAGGTAGACAAGTTATTTCTGCCTATTGGAGAGGTTATCCTGAATCCTGTGTGGGTCGTGCGAGAAATTAGCACCATTACATTGCTTTGATTTTGCTCATGAGAATGTGGCACTCCTAGTTCTTGAAATGCCACTCATAATTACACTGAAATTATGAAAATGTCTCACACAGCAATCTGAAACATTCGCAGCTATGCTCCGGTCAACCAACAACCCAATTTCTCACAGTTATCACGATATTGTTGTGGAAGGGACTCCGTATCGGAATGGGGGTTGATACGATGCTGCTGAAGTTAAATCAAATCAAAATAGTTTTTATTCGATATTTGTCAATCATAAAAGACATTTACAAGTTCATCCCCCGCCCAATAGTTAGTAAGATCCACAATTGATCATTTCAACTTTATGTAAAAAAAAAAAAAAAGACCTTACTAGCTCATTCATATTTACATAAATTTAAATATATTATATAAAAAGATAAAACAGTATTTAAAAAAGAATTCATTCATTGCTAAATACATCGGATTCTCAATACAATTTACAAAATCGGA
Source organism: Lissotriton vulgaris (assembly GCF_964263255.1). NCBI lineage: Eukaryota > Metazoa > Chordata > Amphibia > Caudata > Salamandridae > Lissotriton > Lissotriton vulgaris. The sequence continues at coordinate 1,511,296,796 of NC_141685.1, read as the reverse complement.
TAGCAGCATATAACAACTGGCCCTGGGATTATTGCAAACTCATTTTACGGGCCCGGATTATCCACATCCAGTGTAGGAATTTAGACATGGCTATAACAACTGGCTGAGAAGTATCAGTTCTTAAAATCCTTATGGCCTCGCTAGCAGTTTTGAGGCCTAACTGGACACAAATCGGTTTAAGCCACAATCTTCTGGGTACGTTATATTCTGGGCAGACAAACAATACGTGCCCAATATTTTCCCTTTGATCAGGGCAAAAAGGGCACACCGAACTTTGATTCCCACGCCATTTTGCAGTTAAAATATTTAGTGGTAGTGTCCCCACCCTCATTTGGTGATACTTCTTCCGGTCCCCAGGGATGGTAATCCAATCCCAATACAGTTCTAGGGCCGGTACATGCTTGAGCTCTAAGAAGTCGGTGGTAAAAGATGATTCAATGCAACGTCCAAAAGTCTTAGCCTCAACCATGTTCCAATACAAGTCACAAAGTATTTTCTTGGGTGGGAAGACATTCCTCACAGGGTCGTCCCAGGGTCGTCCCATAGTGGGGATAGCCCCATAGCCATATAAATTGCTTTCACCTCCCTCATCCAATGTATTTTATGGGATTTATCCGAGTCTCTAACCTCGAGGAAGCCCTGGGCATACTGGAGGTGTTCTGGGGTTACCCATAATCTCCTACAGTAGGCGACTGATCTATATTTTGCCATATCCTCAAAGCTATGAGATCCCAGATCATAGTGGAGGGGTATCAGGGGAGTGGATATTGGTAAACCAGTGATGTTACGAAAAAAAATTTTTGGGCAACCGTCAACTTGGTGAGGTTGCTGGGCCCCCAGAGTTCTGCCCCATACAGGACCGCTGCTCCAACCTTTGCATTGTGAATCTTTAAAACCGGAGTGATAGGCCTGGTGTGTGATGAGTAAAATTCCTTGGTGAGTGCTCCTGCCAATTGTGCATGCCTCGTAACCAACTGATTGGTGTGCTGTTTCCAATCTAACTTGTAAGACAGGGTGATGCCCAAGTAATTAAAAACTTGGGTCTGTTCTAGTTGGACCCCGTCCATAACCACCTTCCCTCTAAATATTTCCGTTTGTACAGAACCATGAATTTTGTTTTGGCTGTATTTATAACAAGACCATGGTCTGCACAAAATACCTCAAAGACTCCAATGGCCTTCTGGAGCCCCTGTTGAGTCTTTGATATTAGCAGAGTATCATCCGCAAACATCAACAGGGGGATCAGTTTTCCGGCCAACTTAGGTGCGTCGGTCGGTTGTTGCTCAAAGTACCTGATCACCCTGTTGATGTATAGCGAAAAGAGGGTTGGGGCTAGTACACAACCTTGGCGTACTCCCCTTGCAATGGGAAATTTGTCAGTTACGCTACCCTGCTGATTCCATCGGACTTGGGCGAAATTATTCTCGTGCAATCTAATTAGAATAGACAGAATTTCATTTGGGATGCCCTGTTCTTGTAAAGCTTTCCACAACTTAGCACGAGGGACCAAGTCAAATGCTGATTTAAGATCAACAAAGGCTGCAAAGAGCATACCCCCCCCCCAAGTAACACTACCCGCCAGTATAATAAAACAAATCTAAAAACGTGATCTATAGTGCTGGTATGGCAGCGAAACCCTGCCTGTAAAGGTGACAAAATATCTTGTTCGTCTATCCAGCCATGGATGCGCTGCAGTACAAGCCTCGCCACTACCTTTTGGATGCATGCAATAAGGCTGATAGGCCTATAATTTCCTGGATCCGAGCATTCCCCTTTTTTAAAGATTGGGATAATCTCGGCTCCCTTCCAGGTCTCAGGAATAGGTGAGCCCTTTGCAATGCCATTGGCTAGCAGCTGGATATGGGAAGCCCAGAGGTCCTTGTCGTGCAAAAATAGGTCTGCAGGAACCGAGTCCAGACCTGGGGCCCTCGCTTTTGGGATGTTGTTCAAGGTTTTTAGAACATCAGCTTTAGTGAAAGATAGGTAGCTAGCACTCTGATTTATATCCAAAGATGCTTCGCATCCATCTTCGTCACTGTCCTCAGAAGCGAACTGGGACGCATAGTGGGAAACCCAGGCGTCTGGTGACACATGGCTCATGGGTTCTCCTCCTTTGACCCCCCTTCTCCACTTAACAATATCTCAGAAAGAGGACATAGATCTTTCGTTACTGGCTCTCAGGAGGTCCTTCCAGTAGCCATCATCCCATTCGCCTTTTGCTCTAATTTGTGTTTTTTTATACATGACTCGGGCATCCTTTATCTTCACTATATCCTTAGTTTTTACTGCGTCTGACAAGGCCCGGTAGGCAACCCTGCAGGATTTGTCATACCATTGATCCTCCTTCCTTGCTGGCCTACACTGTCTTTTAGTGACCTTTTTAACAAAGAAGGGTCTCAGTTTATTAAAAAACACATCATGGATCCTACTAATGTTAGATACCGGAGCCTCTGCAATGGAGTTACTCCTTAGATCTACGATAGCCTGGGTAGTTAAGTCCCTCATAGCTGCAACACTGTTCATTTGTTACACAGTTTGACCATCTAATACGTCTGTGGTCATTTGAAAGGGAAATTTGCACATTATCCCTTGGTGCTTCGCTATTTGATAGATCAAACAACCTGAATAACAAGACTAGTGGGTCATGATCACTTTCTGCCCGTGGCTCTATCCACATATCGACAACACTAGACCAGTTCTCCTTATTAGTAAGAATATAGTCAATGCGACTATGTGATATGCCATTATTGAAAGTGGGGGCACCCTGTGTGTCAGAACCCGTTCTTCCATTAGTGGCCCGTAGCCCATGCTCCACACATAAAACTTTTAATTGCAATGCGGCCTCTGACCACTTTTTTATAGGTGATAGAGACAGCTGAGGGATTTCCCAGATATAGTCTTCTTCCAACGTAAGATCTATGTCATAATTATCTAAGGGTTCAAAACAATAATTAAAATCACCGGCAATGATAACGTTGCCATTCAAACAATATTGCTTAAAAAGGATATCAAGTTGGTCAATTGCCTCAGTGGCTTTACCGCCTGGAAGGCCCCTTGAATAGATGTTAAAGATGTAAAGATCTTTACAATGAAGTCGCTGGAATTTGACTAGGAGAATGTCAGGGCTATTTATAACCAACTGGAGAACAGAGTACCCACTGTTCTGTTTTACCCATGTCACCAGTCCCGCCTTTGACCTTCCCCGTAAACTCGGAGTAGCCGGGATGTAAAAATGTAGGTAACCTTGCTTTGGTTCTGGGGTTACCTGCCAAGTTTCCTGGAGAAGGATTATATCCTTAGTGTCCAGGAAAGCTAGCCAGTCCAAGGATGTGATTTTACTTTTTAGGCCTGCAGCGTTCCATGACACCAGGGTAAAATGAACAGAAACATTAGCATTAGATTCTACCATGCTAGTGATTTGACTAACCCTGCAACCTTGAGATGGAATACTTTCATTAATACAATTTTCAATCACCACCAAGTTAGATAGTGTTTTTACATTTACACTATTGTTAGTATTGGATACAGGTGGGTCATAGAGATCATTAGTTCCATGTGAAACCTCCAAAGTATTTTGTTTGTTCATTGCATTTATCTGAGGTGTGGAAATATCATTTGTCGAGGTATTCAACTGAACTGTGGCATCTCCCACTTCGTATTCGCCAAGTGGGATAGAGCATACAATATTACTTCCCCTCTCAAGTCAATCACAATCATTTAACCCCGATAGGGACTCATATCTATTTCCCAGAGGCATTCCCCATTCATTAGCTGGAGCCTTTATTCCTCGTCTGTTTCTCACAGTGTCCCATACTGGCCCCGGGGTCTTAGGGAAGGTTACATTTTGTTGTTCACCGTAGAAAAATTTTAAAGTGAGGGGAACAACAGTCCCACTTCTTTGTGGCGGGAGAATGTTGATCAACACATTGGGTAGAACAGCCGGGTGGGAGAAAGTCACCGCAACACAGTCTCCTATGAACCTTTTTGGTCGGTTCCCGATCCATGTGACCCTTTTTACTGCCTTGATTTCGCCCGCTAGTTGCTGTTTCCCTCCAGGCGCCATCTGCATATTCCCTGTTAGCCAATGCAGCGCCTTGCTGGACAATGATGATGGAGATTCCAATTGACCGGTCGCCAGAGGTGGAACATTAGCCAACACCAGTACCACAGGGGAGGCTTCTTCTATAAATTGAAGGGGATCTGTTTCTTGGCATAGTGCAGGCGGGATATTTGATGTTGCTAAACCAGCATCTGTTACTGCAGGGTGATTGTTGATACTTGGTGGAACCTGAGCCGGGCGGATAGGTGGCATCAAACCGCCCCCCTCCGTTGTTTTGCTCCCAGCATTTTCTTCGGTTACCTGAGCTGCTTTTGTCACTAGTATTGCTAATTTATCAACTTCATCCACAACCTTAGTCTGGGTCCCGCCCATTTTTTTTATCTCCGCGTTCAATTTATCAATCTTGGCGACCAGGGGCTTAATGATAGATTTGATTTTGGAATCTATCATATCTGCAATCTTGTTGAACAGTTCATCGTCCATTATGCATTTGGCGCTATCAGATCCATACTCTATACTTCTAGCTTTATTTTTCCCAGGAGGGGATGCCCTTTTCTTCCTTAGACCTGATCGTAGGCCTGCTCGTTTTGGCTGGGTTTTTCTAGAAGTTCTAGCAGGTCGAGTTTCCTCTTCAGATGAGGAAAAGGGGTCATCATCTGTGTGCTGAACATGCGTCTCACAGTCAGAAATGACGTTATTTTCTGGGTCAATTACAACAAGATTTCCGGGTCTAATGCCGGGACATTATGATGGTCATCATTATCACCTGCATGAGTGTTATCTATCAAGTCAATGGGAGGATCCAACAGTGGGTTTTCTACCTGAGGGGATGGTTGGGTTGGACTCAGGAGTTGGAGATTAGGAGACTGGCTTAGTCCCAGTGGCTGTCTCCTGTCATTGTTTATTTTCGAAACCACATGGACCAGATAGTTATCTAATGTTTTGGAAACAATTGGGGCTGTTTTTTTTGGCATAAAGGACATTGAGTAAATAGGTACACTAAAAAAAGAAAATGTATCAAGTCACAAGTGCTGCCAGCACATAAGATGGAAAGAAGAAATAAAATACTCAGCTTAGCTTCACATAAACCGTAGTGTACAAAGGTAATAGGTAATATCCTTACTTCAGAGGCAAGGGGTATGGCCCAGTCCAGTCGCGGACTGTCTAAGACTGTCAGCCCTTTGTCCGGGCGTCCCGCGAGGCGGCCTCTGCGCCGCTTTTGAGCACCTCCTGGTGCGGGCGCGTCGTCAGCAGTACGCGCCGCCGCAAGGCCTGCCGGGAGTTGTGGTCCCGGAGCGGCGGTGCGAGAAATGACCCAGCTGACTCTTGGCCCGTGGCGGCGTGGGCTCCAGAATCTCACTTCAGCCCCCAGTGACTCTCGGCGGTGGCGGCGTCCCAGTGCTTGATCTCAGGTAAGTGGTATCAGATTCACCCCTTCTGCCGGGCTCTGCGCCGCTTTTGAGCACCTCCTGGTACAGGCGCGTCGTCAGCAGTACGCACCGCCGCAAGGCCTGCCGGGAGTTGTGGTCCCGGAGCGGCGGCGCGAGAAATTACCCAGCTGACTCTTGGCCGCTGGCGGCGTGGGCTCCAGAATCTCACTTCAGCCCCCAGTGACTCTCGGCGGTGGCGGCGTCCCAGTGCTTGATCTCAGGTAAGTTGCTGCTGAAGTCACCCCGGGATCGCTTCGAAGTCCAAATGGGCTATCGGCTCCTCCTCTAGAGTAAGTTACGCCGGTACTTGGGGCTGCCAGGAGGGTTGTAGCACTCCAAGAGGCATTGGTACCAACCCAGAAGCTGAGTCTGACCTTGGAGGTGAGGTAGAGTGGCACAATCTGTGACGGATTTGTGGATGGTGGACCGACTGAAGGCCACCGTGGATCCTGACGGAATGAAGGCACTCCAGAGGGATCTGGTCAAGTATCAAACATTCCAACCATGGACATCTTTAACCTGCGGAGTTGTTGCGTCATGGTCACTGAAGCTGGGAAAGAAGGAGGTATAGGAAACCGGAATCCGTTCTAAGGACAGAGGCAGTGTTCGTGGCCTAGAGGTACCCAGTGCACTTCACAATTCCACACAATGAGGGTGGCAGGAAAAAGGTGAACCTTGCTTTAACTTCCTGTGTTTTTTTATTTAATCAATTTATCAGATTATCTCGACTTTGAAGATGATAGTTTGTGGGAACGGCTTTGGGAGCAAGACCGCGTCCACGGCCTTGACTGGGATCACACCTTCTCTTGGTGTTCCGATAAATAAAATTGGTCTTCGCAGCCACGAATAGACTTTGAATTCATTTTTGAACACTTGTCACACGACGCTGAATGGTCTATGGAGCCTCGACACCAGGGACAGACCTCGTGGAGGTCAGTCACTGATACCTGCTTGTGGCGATCCTTGCACACTTTGAACCCTGTGGTTTTTGGAGGTGGCATGTCCTTCGAACACTGGAAAACAATTGCTAAAATGGTCTGTCAAAACTTGATAGACTATGCACTATGGAGTGAGCTCTGGATCCGTGTCGGAAGGCACGGAAAGAAAGGAACAAACATAAGTACGCGGAGGTGGCAGCTATGTAGGAGCCACAATGTCACTTCTGAAGCAGGACAGGGCAGGTGCCGATGCCACCTCCCGTCGTGCAATCGAGTTGCTATGGAAATCTTCCAGATCCAGTCTGGCTCCTGGGGGTATTCACAAAGGGCGGAGTCTGCTGTTAGAAGTATCCATCTGAAATATAGTCATCTCCATTACTGCAGACAATTGCCCACGTGCACTGCATTCCCTACCTTGTGCAATGCAGGACATCCAGGGCCAGAGCGTGATGACATTCTCTGGGGTCGTTGGGTGCATTGTTATGGGTATTCAGGTGACGCCACGCTGCATCACGCCTTAGTCGTTATGCTCATATGATCTTGGCCCTACCAAAACGGAGTCAAATTGGCTACCATGCCCCTTCCTAAACCCCATATATAATTTCAAACATGTCAAAATAGTTTTAGTAAGTTTTAATAACTAATTAAAATTTCTGCAAAGGAGAAAAAAAAATGAAAACTGTTGTTGCAGTCCAGCATAGTAATGGTTTATCCTTCTTGAAGTAATTCCTGAACCACCAGATTACCGCGGCACTTATCAAAAACAGAGCAGCACTGGACATTGCCCTAAACATAAGGAGTACAAGGCACAAATAATCACCGACAGAAAAAGAGACTAATTTGAACAATGGAATGATAGTGCCATCTAGTGTTTTTGCAACTTAACTTCCAAACATACGGTGTCCTTACTTTGACCTTTTCCCATACTATTCTTGCACACGACACGGTCTAGTTTCAGTATTAAAGTCAATGTTCTAAAAAAATTCAATTACACTGACATATACACGGCCACAAAACAATTATACCTCTGCTTGTACTGGCTCCTGTTCTCCAATTTATCCTAAAGTCTGCTGAAAACAATGCATCCACCCATCCATTCATCCACCCATCATTCATCCTGCATCCATTCATGCATCCATCCATCATTCATGTATTTTTATGACCCTATAACTTGCACACAGCTTGTCAGTGTTTAATACCAGTCTCGAACCTTGTACTCTAGCACCAATGATACATGATTAATATTAATTGTTTTTATAAACATGTATTTATTCGACACCAATTTCACACCTTAGTCGGAACATCATTTTTATTTGTTTTTTTAAATATCTATTTATTTAACACCAGTGTAAGTCATGTATACATTTTTATGGTTCGATAAGAGGCTCGAACCGTGGTTTCCCATCACCAAAGTCGGCCGTGCTATCCGTCAGGGGTTATGTAACAGGGCTATGTAGTGACCGGCCAATCCTGCGCCAGGATTGGCTGGGGGGGCACCATGACTCCTCGCCCAGTCGCCCTGTGTAACCCCGGGGGCTGCGGCCCGCCCCCTGGTCCTCTCTCTAAGGGGGAATTCACAAGAAAACGATCTGCGCATGCGCGGGCATGTTTGTGCCCAAAAATACACTTGCGCAGCTGCAGCAGCCTGATCCTGCCCCCCCCCCCCCCATGCCCCCCCCCTTGCGCACTCCGGGAAGGTCGGGTGTCTCCCGGTTTCCCGGCCGGCAGATAGCGCGATTTTTTTAAATAATTGTGTTTGGCTTCTAGTGACAACGTGGTGGGTCCATGGGGCTTAGTGGGGCTTCGCCCCTACGCCCCAATGGACGCACCGCGCCTGTCCATTACCAGTCATCTAAAAGTGGCATCCATCTTTTGTAGAATGTTGATTAAAAGACGCTTTGTCGCGAGCCGATTTGCTAGTCTATAGGGTTACGTTGCTCTACAAATAATCGGGTCTCTGTTGGACCGATTTAAAACCCGCCTGGTTCACTTACATAGTGCAAAGACGATCCTCAGACTTGGAACACGTGTGTTTACGAGAATTGTATTTGAGGACACAATAACACGACCGGCAGGGCATCTGTAACTGCCTCTACATTTAAAACATAACTAAACATTCCAACCTTCCCAGTCTCTCCCCAACAATCTTGAACCAAAACCCAACACACTTGAACTTCACCTACAACTCCAAACACAAAACGAAAGATTATAACACACAAAAAGTTCATAAAACACAGAGGCGCACACACACAATGACCAGAACACTAGAGCGTAGCATGCAGAAACAAGAATAACCCACTCGCATACAAACATAATCCCTCAGACTCTTAGATTTCCTTTCAGCAGGGGATCTATGGGTCCTCCATAAAGTTTGTTGTCAGATCAATCAGTGTTCATTGGTGTGGTGACATGTTTTTGAATTGACATTTCTCCTTGCTCCACGCCTCCCGTCATGTAACTTCACCACACGTTCTCGGACTTCTCTTTTGGGAATTGAGAACTTAGAATGCAACTTGCCCACCAAACGTGGTATTTTGTTCCTGACCCAATCCCCCACATTAACTTTCAACAGACGTGTATTACTCCTTTCATCCATACATGCATATTTTTGTGCCATTTCCCTTTCACTCTTGACCCATGGCAACTTGTCCTTCAAATCAATTTTCTCACCAATCCATGAGCCAACCAATTTGATTGAGGGAACTCGTCCTTTCAGGAGATAAAATGGAGAACATCCGTGACTGCATTCAGGGTAGAACAAATGGCCCACACAACTCATGCAATTCTTTTCTCCAAACCATTGGGAAACCGATAACTACACATTATCCTTGTTCACAGAGCTGCATCGCTCCACAAAACCATCACAGCGGGGATGGTGCAATGACGTGGTTGTATGCTCGATACGCCAACGTGCCACTCATTTATCAAAATCACAGGAAGTAAATTGTACCCCATTGTCCGTCACCAATTCATTCGGAGCTTCCTCTCCAAAACACAACTTTTGAGGAAAGTATTTTATTTACACCAGCATTTCTCAAAAAACTAAGTTCCGGCTATCTCAAATAGTAATACACTACCACAATGCAGAACCTACAACTCTCTCTCAAGACATTAATAAGGCCAATAACATCCAAACCTAACTTCCTCCAAAGTTTCTCCGGCACATCCTCCACCTGGCTTGGGAATGTGGAGCCATACATACGTACTGGGAACAGGTACATGCCGCACTCCAGATAATGATTGCTAGCTCATTGCCCATGGAGCCAATAGTGATGCTTTTGGGTTACACCAAACATGTGCCCAAACCGGATCGCAAATTTGTTGACATTGCGCTGCTCCTTGCTAAGCGGAGGATAGCTTGCAGATGGGGGAGGGGGAGAGCGCCAAAATTTAAGGACTGGCTTGAAGACCTCACATACTGCCAGGACCAACATGGTGTATATGCGGAACTGTTGCCAACCCGCTGCACGCCTAGCGACTTCTGGTCTCCCTTGCAGGTATACTGGCTGTCCCAGGCGACACATAGCGAATCCTCTGGAGATGACGAGCCGGCCCCGGGCCTGTGAGCATGTAGACGATGTGCATTGTATTCACCATATTACTTCATACATGACGGGGGGGTACTCATACCGCCTAACGTACGATGGGTGGCCATGACGGTTGATTATACACTGATAGTGTAGGACTGGGGATACCTGAAGACCTTGGGACAATGGGGTAGGGAGGGATCTCCTGCGCCCATCCAGATCCTGGGATAGAGGGGGTGGGCACTCACACGGATGGCCACATACACCCAGAGCTGCAATCGATGCTTGAGAAGGGGGACGATGGGCACGGCCTAGCGCTGTGATTTGCCCCGCATATCCCTTCACTGGAAATTAGCTGCATTACCTGGCAGGGAAGTTGCCGGTGCTCTGGCAACCCATTGCTGTACACATGATAAGATGCCTGTATTGTAGTGAACTGTGCGAAGCTGTTGCCTCTCTATTGATTGTACCATGAGACTTGCTCTACTGTATGGCAAATGCTGTCACTGTCATGTTTCTTATTTTTTTGTCATTTCTGTACTGTGCGCAACTAATAAAGGTTTAAAAAAAAAAAAGTTTCTCCGGCACAGGATCACTTTCAACAGGACTGGGAATCGGGACTTGAGACTTGTCAATTATAGCACAAGCAACACAGTCGCTAACGTAATGTTCAACATGCTTATCCAAACCCGGCTACCAAACTCCATCTCTTAATCTCTTTTTCATTGCTCTCATGCCAATTTGTCCTTCATTTCCCAATTTTAAGATCCTTTCACGTAACACATAAGGGACCACCATCAAATCAGACCTCCTCAGAAGGCCATCAACCACATTCAGCTCATCGATGCCCGTTTTAACACGTCAATTGAACACTCTTGCTATCAGTAAACTACCCTTTGCTTATATGCTTTATAAGCTCTTAAAACAATACATCTGACACTGCCGACTTCCATTATGCTTATGTGACTCCACACTCCCCTAAGTTACCCAAGAAACCAATCACATTATATTCCTCATCTAACACCTTTTGCTCCTGTCTTGCTGCATCCAAGGGCAACCTGGACAGGCAATTCGCGAAAACCTAGGTGTAGCCTTTCTAGCCTCATTAGTGTTAAATTGACCAACAGCTTGTGATCTATACGGATGGCCAACTCCATACCCCATAGATAGTAACTAAAGTGATCCAAACCCCACCCACACGCCAAAGCCTCATGCTCAATCCAGAATATGTACCTTCAGGCCCTCTCAAGGAGTTGGAAGCAAACAAAACCACATCATCCTAACCACCACGTGTTTGGAGCAAAACTGCTCCAAAACAATACTGGGTGGAGTCTGTCAACACCACAGAGGGATCATTTGTCAAACAGGTTAGGCAGAATGCAATTGACATCCTTTTTCTTTACCAGGTTAAACTCCTCCTTAACTTCCTAGAACTACACAAACAGCATTCTTCATAAGCAACTCATGTAGATTATGAGTCTTCTCTGCACATTTAGGAATAAACAGTGAATAAAACTCAAACGTCCCCAAAATCAATCCCGGCTGATGTTTATCCAATGGTGTGGGAAACTCCTCAATAGCTTACACTGAACTTTCCTCGAGTTCAAATCCCTTTAGCTGACAATTTATATCCAAAATTCATGTGGTCCAGTGCAAATTTACACTTGCTAGCTTTCTTCAAAATAGACCACACCTTAATCAGAGATCTATCATGGGCATCTGCATCCTTTACAAACACCAGAATGTCAGCTTGAAAACAATTGACATTTGGCAAACCCTTGACTAACTCCTCCAAATCCGGTTGAAACTCAGTTGACACTGAAGCCAAACCGATAAAGACATGCGTTTAAACCTGTAGTCCCCTTCAGGAGTAATAAAATATGTCAAAAGGCTGACATGATCAAGGTAAAAAAAACCTTGGCATCCTTCAAAGAGGTAAGCATTTCAGTAATATTTCGCAAGGGATGTCTAGCTACCCAAATTCTTTCTTTAAGGTCCCTCAGATCTATGCACATTCTCACAGACCAGTTAGGTTTCATGGCCAAAACAAGCAAGGATAACCATTCTTAGCTCTCCATTGGTTCTATAATCCCATTTTCACACAATCTTTCCAATTCCTTTCTTAGTTCCTCAAGCATTGATAAATGTGCAGGACGCTCTTTATGCACCACAGGACGCACATCGGACTTCAGAATTATTTATTGAATAAATACCTTAATTTTACCCAGTCTTTCTTTATTTCTAAATATCATTGCTACAACCACCCCAACAAACAAGAACCATCCCTGGTCACATACACTGTACCATTAGGACAATTCCCTTTGAAATTAAACATAGCATCAAACTCCTCCCAGGACTGCAATGGGTCTACCACCATAGGCTGCTGGATGAACATTGGATTCCCTCAATGATATGTTGGAAAATCTCCCCCACTCTTTAGATCCAATTAACGTGAAAAAAGACCCAGAGTTAGCCATTATATTGTTGGACCTTTAATGTCATCTATACAATAGGGTCTTTTAATAACCACAGACCCCACCTGATACGGTTGTGTCCAAGGAATGTGAGTGCAAATATTTATGTTCAGTGAGATCATTGTCCACACACATTTTCCTCACAATCAGACTGCTCAACACTTTCCATACTGTACTCCACAAATGTATTCATTTTTTTTATACCGTATTACTAGGTATAGACCGCCATACTTTGCCAAAATGCCCCTTCTTTCGACACTTGGTAAAAGTTTTGTCAACAGCCAGGCATTTCTCAAGTTTTTCTAATTGCCACACTGTTAACACCCAACTCCTTTAGGTCTAAATACATCCTTACTCGTTTTTACTTTTGATTCATCATCAGCAGATATAGAATGCACTTTTGGCTTCACTGACATTAGCTCCATGAAAACAGTGTCAGAATTGATATTGCTTGCAATTTCAACAGCTTTGTCAAGGGTTAAATAATCTATTGCTAATCATTTCTCTTATCTTTTTACTATTTGTCCTGTCCACCATTTGTTTCCATAATTAGCTCCTCTTCAAAAGTTTTGTAATCACATGGCACTGCAAGAACTCCCAAACGCAGTCACATAGTATTGGACTGGGCCCTTTTTGGCTAAAGTCCCCTAACCGCATGCGCGCTAGCGGAATTCCGCTCCTGTGCTGTAATTTTTAAAATCGCACTTTGCGTGACGAGCTGGGCTCGTCATCAGCGTGCGAGGAGGCTACGCCATGACGAGCCCAGCTCGTCATCAGCGTGCGAGGGGCTAAACATTTTGCTTTTTTCCTAGACCTTTTTTCTGACATGGTGTTGCCAACTTAGATGCTTTGGGCACTTTGCCACTGCTGATCAGTGTCAAAGTGCAAGTGCTCCCTGTGTAAAGTGGAATGGTAATTAGTTGTCCACGATTGGTAGGTTTGCCTTACTAGTAAAGTACCTAGTAAAGTGCACTATGTGTGCCAGGGCTGGTATTGCAAATGCTACTAGTGGGAGTGCAGCACTAATTGTGCCACCCACACAAGAAGCCCTAAAGAGAGAACTCAGGCCTGCCACTGCAGTGCCTGCGTGCCATTTGTTAAACTGACATGTTGTCCTGACAAGTTGCTAGGCCTCACCCTACCCTTTTTATGCACATCAGACACCCCTATGGTAGGTTCAAGGTACCCCCAGAGCATGGTGCAGTGTATGTAAAAGGCAGGACATGTACGGAGGTGTGTACCATGTCCTGACAGTGACAAACAGCCAAATTTGTTTGTCATTGTTGCAAGGCCATCTTGCCCATAGGACAGAGTGGGGAGGCTGTGTAATATGTTTCCAGCCTATCTTACCATAGGCTTAAGATGGAGAGGTGAAGTTTAGTGTACCTGAACTCACAATTTAATAACACATCATTTGTGAAGGTGGTGTTTGCATTTTGTCTTTGGAAACCACGCTTTTAGAAGTGGCTGGTTTATTTGTACTAACAATTCTGTGCGTCTCTGCCTGGTTGTGGATTGACTGTCTAGATTCGAATGTGATGGGATCTTGGAAATGACTTTACCCAGGGGAGGAAGTGAGACAGCAACAGGCTGACCTGCATCTGGAGTGTAGGGGGGGGGGGGGGGGAGTAGCCCCTGGAGGTGTAGAGGCCTGGGCTGCCGCCATAAAACAATGGCTCCATCTCCTGCTGAGTCATTGAAGATCCAGACCCCACTATCAAAGGAAGAAGGGGTCACTGGCAGGGAGACACCCAGAATTGGTTTGGACAGGGGTCAGGGCCCCCTGAACACAAAGACTTCAAAGATATTTAGAGGTAGAACTATGAGAGCTGAAACTCCTGAACATTGGAATGGAACTGATCAAGACTGAAAAGGATTGAAACTATTTTGAGGTCAAGAGGAACCTTTGCCAAGGAAGAAACAGCTGAAGAGACTGAAGGAAAGGACTGACCCTTGATGTGTGTTCTGGGGCTGGTCTGCAGTTTGCCGAATTAACCAAGGAAAGGCTATGGGACTTTGCTGTGTACCCCTGCTTGAAAGGACTTTGCTGTGTCCTGAAGTAACCTGTCCCCAAGGGACACAGGAGAGCTGGATTCCTGTAGCGGAAAATCAGGAACATAAAAGTTTCAAAGGGTATCTCAGCAATGCTGTGTGTGCGCTATTTGCAGCCTGAGACCCTCGTAAGAATTGCCCTGTGATTGTGGGCCCCTGGAGTCCAAGTGAGTCTCCGCAACGCTGTGTGCATGTGCTTTGCGCAGCCGGAGACCTTCGTGAGAATTGTCCTGTGATCGTGTGCACCCAGAGCTCAAGTGAGTTTCAGCGACGCTGTGTGCGTGTACTCTGTTGTAGCCTGAGACCTTTGTGAGAAATTACCCTGTGGCGGTGTGTCCTGGAGCAGTCGTGTTCTCCGAGTTGATAGACAGCATGACCAGAAGTGCTGTGATCATCTTTGCCATTAGCCCGGACCGGCATCCCCAGAGGAGCTGTGAGCATTCACCGCCGCCGGCCCGAGCCTGCCTTTTGCCAGGGAGAGACCACGAACCATCATGTGGGGGGTCCATGTTCCACTGCCCAAGATTAATGAAGTTGCATCGGAGGCCCAAGTTGCGAGGAGAGTGAGATCCTACCCCCCAGGTATCGCTTAGCGAGCGTGCATCGTGCTTGGGGTACGAGAAAACCGCTCTCAGCCTTTCCCATCCTTGCAGCTTGAGCCTCACCTCAAATTTGTATCGCGGTCCGTACTTGCGGAGGAGTGGCAGTACCAGGGCCCGAGTGTGGAGCTGTACTTTGTTTTACACCATACCCCTGTTAGGGGCATATTTTGGCAGTAGCTGACCGCGAGTCAGTAAGAGTGGCATAGAGACCGTCCAGAGCACCGTGATCGGTGCCGGAGTACATTATTGTTGGCATTACGAACTGCCTCAGCATTGCATTACGCATTGCATTATTTTGCATAACGAACTGCCTGATTGTTGCATAACGAACTGCATAGCATTGCAGTAGGACTACATTGGATTATCAGGAATTGCTCATTAATACTGCAAGAACCTTCAAGGGCTTGCTGGCCTAATAACTGGCAAGGGGAAATATTACAAATACACATATGTTGGATTTTTATTGTGTCGTCTCATCGTATCTCTTTTATAAACATATAATTGTTTTTATGAAACTCATGAGGAGTCTATTTGTGGTGTCATCACTGGTTTACTGAGAGCGTGGTTGCAAACACTTTACACATTTGCCGTGGAGATAAGCCTGGCTGCTTGTGCCAAGCTACTGGGGGGGGTGGGGTGAGCATGGGCCATCTGCGAAGGTGTTCTTCCTTTCCCTGACTTAGAAGCAAGGGTCCCTATTTGGACTAAGGTACCTACCTCAGTCAACTAGAGACCCCCAGTTCTAACACATAGGAGTCAATTGATTCCCCAAGAAGTTGGTGCCGCAAATAAAGTATAATTTTTTTTCTTTAGGAAACTGGCATCAAGCATTTTAAATTGCAGCGACATTCATCCACAATGTTTCCTTCACCAATAATAAGTGTGACCAGCAAAGATTTCAAAACATTCCTCCCTTCTGGAACTAATGGATGACGCAACAAACAATACTTATTAAATCTATGCAAGTACTTCTCATTCAATTTCATAATGTCGGGGGCTACTAAGAAGGCAACATGTGGCATAACGTTTTGTTGCATAATGAATTTGGCTTCTATATATAATTTAGTAATTTAAGAAATTTCATTGGCTAGGAGATATACACTGCCCATCCGTCACATTAATCTTCCTTATTGGCAATAGGTGTGCAAGTCAGCCTGTAAACTAAGCAATTGCAAAAACAAAGCTACATGCCAAATTGAACAGTCTCCAAATATCCAGACAGTCACTTTACTTGATGGCAGAAGGTGTGTGAATCACCACATGAAACAGTGACTCGCTGATGACTATGAATGTGCAGGTCACCGTGAATACTCTGTACCTGCAGGAATCCCAATTTCCTTTAACATCCAATACACGCATAAACTTGCAGATCCTCGTACATTCAAAATGGCGGCTGTAAATGAGGTGATAACACAACAGTTACCCGCTCACTGTAAAAACAGATACCATCAAGATTCCCCCCCCCCCCCGCGGAACAGGACCGTTAAGCTCAGTTCCTACACAAGCGGTCCGTATGACGCTGATTTCGGCAAGATAACACTTGTCTCCGTGCATACCAGCACTCTCCCGAAACCTGGCACTCCGCAGAGCACCAAGTCCTAACACCGGTACAGAGTAACTGGTGGGTACAAAGGCCCAGCTCGTCGCCACAGAAAAGAAGATCTTCAGATTTGAAAACAGGTGTGTTCACAGGAAATTTGAGCATACAATAACACGACCGGCAGGGCATCTACAACTGCATCTACATTTAAAACATGACAAAATTCCGAGCATCTTCCCAACGATCTAGAACCAAGACAATACATAAGGCCTGACAATTCAGAGCACACGTGTGAAAGGCTTAAGGACTATGCTTGAAGCTCTATATGCTATGTTAAGGCCAGATTTAACGTTGGGTTTTAAGGGGAAATCCTCCTGTTCGTGGTGATAGAGGTAAATCCTCCATTAGAAAACTTCTCACCACCCCCTCCACTCCCTGTTGAAAATCATTTTGCAGCACTTCTTTAAATCAGGCTTTCAGTGTGGAGTAGTTTTTTTTTTGCCTTGTCGGAGCCCTCAGGAAACTTTTCCTAGCTATGCTAAATTACAGTTTATGAAACAAAGTTAGAAACAGCTACATGTTAACTCACCTGGGAGAAGATATTTGCTGTTGGCGCAACCTTGCTGTCAACAACACTATACAAGATTGCCAACAGTCTGTCAAGAGGGAAAGGCTTCGGCCCAAGAAGATGATTGCTGGTCTGTAACAAGAGAGACATCAATTAAACTGATAATCATTTGGGATACAGGAAGATTACATTGAACATTGTTGGCTTTTGTGTGCTGAACTAATTTGTCTTTCCCTGCAAAAACAGAGGAAGCTCAAGTCACTTGTAGCACATAAAGGGCAGACTAGTTAGCTTGCGTGGTCATTTTAAACAGTCAATATCTTTATATACACTTACATTTGCAAAGCATTAGTGTACGCTGCAATGCAAACATTAACTTCGCTGACAATTTGAGTATGCTCTTAGTATGTCAAAACATTAAGCGATTAAAAGCAGATATCTTGGGACCCCCCCTAGATTGTCTGCTCCAAACACCTGCACTACCTAGCATATCCCGTACGGAATTTTCCTAGGTTGTGCTTAATAGGCCCATCCAATAGAGGTGTGCTCTTCCTTGGTTAGGAGGAGGGTGGGGGGCTTCTTTTCAAACTTATCTTTGACTGGCCGAACATAGTAATACAATTGCCGGGTTGCATCCCGAAGACCATAGAGCGAGCTGGCTCGTTCCTTACTTTCTCTATGTTGAAAATCAATAAAAGAAATTAACATGAAAAAAGCAGATATCTTGGCTCTAAAATAGAACATAAAACAAAAAAATTGAATGTGTGTCAACTATAAACATCTTTACATATTTCAACATATAGACTGGGGCCAAAAAGGTGTTTGGTATGACAGGGTCTTTGAACATGAAAGGAGGAATAATTTGCTGATGCACATGATGGATTGCCAATGGTAGGTGGGAGTTAGCAGAAGTTGTCAAAGATTTCATACCCAGAGTTACCAGAAAAGTCCAGCGCTTACCTCAATCTCAACTTTTAGCAAGATTGACAGTTAAAATTTTGCAAGACATGAACAAGTTGTTAAAAGACTACCCTACTATCTGCCAATCTCAAATCGGCCTTAACACAAGCCCATGATATCCATAATAGGATATTGGCTCAGAGAATGTACTTCAGCTTCTCCTGACTCCTGGATGAACATATGTGCGCTCATTTATTTGGGTTCTGTGAAAGGTAAGCGTGGCCGATGGTGGTCCACATGTGGCAAAAGGTTAAGGGCATGCAGTGAGACTTTGGTGCAGGATGTGCAGCATGAAGGCGTTTCAGTGTGTGTAAAATAATGGCAGTCCTCTGATATCATTTTCAGTCCCTTTATATTTAGGATTTCCTGTTTTCAGTTTATATTTTTGGTAAACTCTGGTTGGGTTTTTTCAGTTTTTTCAATACCTTAAAAAAAACTGTGGTTACCAGTGCTTAGACATTTTTGCGCCATTAAAAACAACAGAAACCATGTTTTTCAGTGTTTATGGAATTTTAAATATTGCTTGCCTTCTGCCCTGATAGTGCATGTGTATAGACAGCATGTGCACAGGGTATATGAGGTCCAAATACATTTTTACTGCACCCGAATGGACTACAAATACAATAGCATTCTTCATTATCTTTGAAGATTGTAAAGTGACAACGATCTCTTTCTGGGAAGCACTTCAGCCCAACTATTGAATTTGACAGGCCATCATACAAATTTTTCACATACATAGCGGAATTACTGCAAATACAAGCAGTATCACTCCAATATTTTTTGAACTTGGTTGGAAGCTTTTTCAGCAGCATTCCAAGTGACACTGCGTTCCAGGTTTCCAAAACATCTGGTGCCACGTTTTCCCCACTACGTCAGTTTCTTGGTAACAGCATTCTTTTCACATATACCGGTCACTACATCTTGCACTGAATGTTTAAAGTGTGGGGTGTTTGGCAATTCACTTACAATCAATACTGACTCGCTAGAAAAGGGAGCCGATGTATCAAAATATTTCACCCATTCTCTGGTCTGTGGCTGAATGTTATGGTACATATTAGGAAAGATTCTTATGAAACCAGCTATTTTACCCATCAGTGAAATCAAATTTAGCCAAAATATAAAATATGATTTTGATATTTCCCGGTTCTCTACAGTTTAAAATACCTAAATAAGACCTAAAACATGCACATAAACACCATCTTTAGACGAAAGACCACAAAACTGAAAAAAAGCAGAAGGAAGAAGAGACAATGTTTTATTGACATTCCTAAACAAAACTCAAGCAGAATAATGTTAGCCCCATCTTTCTTGATGCTACCGTGTATAACAAAGTTACATTGTATGGGCCCCTTCAGAAGGAACTAAAAAAACACTTTCACTCATCTTTTAGTTTCTTCGAATGGCAGTTAGTTTGTGGTTCCAAAAGTGCTTTTTCAGTTTTTATATGTTTACACCGGTGATGGCTATTTTCCTTTCGGTGGGGTTTTATCAGTTATAATGGGTTTAAACCAAAAGAGAGATAGCCTATTTATATTACATAATTTGACCCTAAGGAAGACCATTTCAAGAAACGAGGGCATGCTATTTCATAAACAGTTTGCGATGGATGCACTCTAGACCAGTAATGATGCTGGTGATGAGATTATTTTTCCTCAAAGAAGTTGAAAATTGTGCCTGGAAAAAAATCCTAACTCTAACCTTTAGAGCTGCCCAGAATGTTTCAGATATTCTTCAGATTCGTTTGCACCTTATATTTATAGATGCCTTTGGGGTGTGTGTTCCAATTCATTGTCAATCTCTTCAGTCTCACATGAAGGCTGGGTGGCTAGCATTTGAAACTAAATATTCAAGCTCAAAACCTAGGTGGAGCAGAACTATGCATTTCCATTTATAAAACTGGAGTAGTACTGATACAAGCAGGGAGCAGTGAACTAGAGAAGTTTGACAAGATATTCCAAACGATAAAATATACTCTAGAGGGCTTAAGTTACCAACCACACCCGACCCCACAAGAAAACACTTCTGACATAAACGATATGACTACCAGAGACACCAATCGAATTGGAAGCCAACATAATCAAACCACTAATTCGAGAGATATAATTGAAACAGGAGTGACAGTACCGGAGAACGAGACAAAGGACAGAGATCTACGAGCCATGCGAAGGAAGAGCATGACCAGCTCCAAAGGGATGGGTTGATGCCGTTCCTAAACGATGAGACTAACCACGTAGAGAGCACATTGGCCCGAGTATATCACGCCATGATAACCGGGAATTGGATAAGGTAAATGATACCAACCTTCCTCTACTTCTCTCTAATACAAGACTAGAGTCCTGTAGACCCTCTCCCACAAAAACACTCCTAGCATCACATATCTCAGACAATTCTTATGTCATCCCTAATAGAATAGCAACGGAAAATCAAACAAGGGACACAAAGGAAAGGACCGCGTCACTGAGAATAGGTCAAAAACACAGAAGAGCAAAATGCAAACCTCGGATAAACAGGTTAATCATCCCTAAGAACTCACCTCTAAACCAGAAAAATATTAAAGAGCTTCAGAAACTAGTTGTCAACCTGGCACAAGACTCAATCAATACTCTAAAAGCGATTGAAAAAATATGGGAGATGACGGTAAGCACTCACTCTAAGGTCACGCATATCCAAAATCTGGTACACTCCTCACAAAGAAAGAGGAGCGAGATGGCCATGCCTTTAGCAAATAGACACAACCGACCAGTTAGGACGAAATCCTTGCCAAAGGAAGAAACTATTGCCTTACTCCGAACATATGAACCTTCAGACTGTGTGAGGGAACAGAGAATCAAAACAGTACCAATCGACTCTAATAGAACATCCGGAAAGAATGATAGAAAACCCAACCTGCACAACTTACAACACATCCAGCCAACAACAATCGAATCCAAAAATGAGAACCTTAGTAATTCAGGGAAACCGTTGACTTGCCTTCTACTCAATTGTCGATCTGCGAACAAACATGCATCAGACATAGCAGCCCTCATCATCAACAAGGAAATTGATCTGGCAATCCTTACAGAAACTTGGCTATCGGAATCGTCATCTCCAACCATGGATCTCTTAGTACCACCTCAATACAACATTGTGAGACTAGATAGACTAAGAAAATCAGGAGGAGGTATAGCCTGCATTCACCGATCAAATATAGAGGTCAACCAGATTCAAGCTGACCCTCTAGAATCTTGCGAATACCTAGGTCTTAATATAAGATCAGCAAGCAATCAAAGATGCATCCTGCATGCGATTTATCACCCACCAGGAGATAATGAAAAGTTCACTGAGCAGTTAATGGAGATCATAACGGCCAACTCCAACTCTGATACCAATAGCACATTTCTAGGCGACTTCAATTTACATTGGGATGATTGCAATGATAAACTGGTTAACACGCTTAAAGATTTCCTCGTCGAGTTAAACCTCACCCTAGCCTGCACACAACCTACACACTCGAAAGGAGCGACCTTAGACTGGATTATCTCGAGAAACAAAGACACATCAAACCTCTCCATAACTCCATGTGATTTCTCTGATCATCATACTATAACTTTCGGGATACCCATAGTGAAAAAGGGCACGAGTGTGCAACCCTCCAGGTACAAAAAATGGATTCGAGATACAAAGGAGGCTAATATTGAGCTACTGGTCGAAAGCTGTGAGAGAGACCTAAAGCCATCTAGCAACCTGCAGGATGTAAATGAGCTGACCGATCACTACATAACATCAGTCGGAAATATCGTCAACAACACCATGCCAATAAAACTGAAAAGAGTCACGGAGAAGACGAAAAATTCTTGGTTTAATGGGACACTGAATGAAGACAGGTGCAAATTGAGAATGGCCGAAAGAAAATGGAGACAACATCCTTCATCCCCCGAGCTGAAAGCCCTCAAATATTAGAAATCAATATAACAAAAAGATCATAAAGTCCAAAAAGGAATTTATAAGATCAGAACTGGACAATGCTAAAAATAGACCACGAAAACTCTTCGAAATACTAAAGCAACAATCAAATAAACTAGCCAAATCCGCTCAAGAGAACTCAAAAACACCCTTAAGCTGCGAGGATTTTTCCACATTTTTCACGGGAAAGGCCAAATCGCTTGAAGTAGAGCTCAGGAGCGCCGCGGCTAACCTACCGATCCAACCTTCGCTGCCTATGAGCGATGCCAACTTGACAACAGAGTGTATTAAGACAAACAACAAGGCAAAGTGCGATACATTCGAATTATATGACCAGGACAAGATCAACAAAACGCTTTCGGAAATCAAACCTAACAACCACTAGCACGACCCACTTCCTGCAAAATGCCTTCAAGAAATCAGCCACATTGTGGTTCCAATCTGGACCAAAATAATAAATGCATCATTATCACAAGGGATCCTCCCTGACTGTCTAAAAACAGGTCAAGTTGTTCCCATAATCAAAAAACCTACAGCAGATGTTACAGATCCGAATAACTATCGCCCAGTGAACAACATCCCTTTACTGGCCAAACTAATTGAGAAATGCGTGCAGGGCCAACTGAGTCAACACATCACCAAGTTCTCCCTACTAGATGAATGCCAATCAGGATTCGGAGCAGGGCACAGCACTGAAACAGCGACCCTCCATATTGTTGATGATGCGTTACAAGCCCTCGATCAAAATCAAGCATGCCTACTGATTCTATTAGACCTATCATCGGCGTTTGACACGGTAAATCACGAAGCATTATTGACCAGGCTGCAGGACAGGATGTGATTGTCTGGAAATGTGCTGAAATGGTTTGAGTCCTTCCTACAGAACACAACGATTCCTGGTCAACCAATCGATTTCACCTCCATGCCCTAACTCAATAGGAGTCCCTCAAGGATCGACGTTATCCCCAGATCTGTTTAACTTGTATGTTGAACCTCTCACAGAAGTTCTCCGAAAATCACGATATCCTATCACATGTATGCAGACGACACGCAAATATACATAAAGATCGCCTCCCTTGATGACATTGAAATAATGAATGAGACATTAAAAATGGCATTGCAATGGTTAACCACCACTCATCTGAAGCTAAATGCACACAAAACAGAGTTCCTACTAATTTCACCACCAAGGAGCCATATGGATATAAAGGAATGGACCAAACTGGTGACTGTACTAAACTGCACCCCAACCCTAGTCAACTCAGCTAAATCGCTAGGAATCACCTTAGCGAGAACCTTGACATGAAAGCCCACATTAATTCAATGGCGAAAAGTGCCCGCTTCCACCTGAACTACTTAAGAAAATTGAAACCTTTCATCTCAGAAGCGGATCTTAAACTAGCAATCCAATCCCTCGTCATCTCAAGGATTGAAGATGCACCACCTTAGCTGGCTTACCAAAAACGCACACAGCACCACTAAAAGCTTGCCTCAATGCAGCGGCAAGACTCATCACTGGATCAAGGAAATTTGATCATATATCTCCCCACCTGAAAGCATTAAACTGGCTACCTTATGAAGCCAGAATCCAAATGAAGATATTATGTATCACTCATAAAGCGATCCATTGCAACACTCCAAGATACCTAGCCAAGAAAATTGAGCTATCTGGAGGTAATAGACCAGCTAGGAGCGCCAAAGAGTTGCTGTTGCGGCCAGCCCTCTTTTCCGAAAGAAAAGGACTTATGACAGAGCGTTCACAGGAGCGGCCCCCAGAATCTGGAACTCACCCCCCCCCCTAACATCAGGAAGATTCATAATATCGTAACATTTAAGCGGGAAGTGAAGAGCCTTTTGATGAGTAGATTCCTTACATAGGGAAGCCTATTGATCACTGTTATGGTCCATTGCTGTCCTAACACTCAACATTTATGTCATCAGAAGGGGAATACTCGACATAAATAGTAGGAAGGCTAATTTGAGGACACCAGATGGACGTCTCATTTAAGACTAAGCTGTATCCTTAACGTTACCCCATGTCAATGTGAACAATTACTGTATTTCACATCCAAAACTATTTAATCCTCTACCTCATTTATGTGTGTTTATAGGGCTTATGATATAAGTTAAGTCTAACCTCACCTCTTAATGCAAACTGCACATGCGTGAGTAACGTATATCATCTACCTCATTTATGCTTGTTTTTTGTAGAATTGTTTGTATATATATTAATCTCCAATTCACTTTCCCTGTTAAGCGCTCTGATACCCAAGGGTCTTGTTCGCGCTATACAAAACACTATAATAAATAAATAAATAAATAAAACCTTCAAGATAAGCAAAACACCAGTTTGTTGCCCCATGCAAATACGAATAATTTCCTTTTTACAGTACATTATTCCATCAAAATGACTGCAGTAATCTCCAAACTCTGTAAAAGACCCTTAGAATGAAATATTCTTGTGTCAGTATTCCCTACACCACATGGCATACCAGCTACATAAAAAAACCTTAAAACAAAAGATGGCGTCCTTCAAATAAAAGCAAAAGGGACACCTACATAAAACAAGCAATTTATCTTCTAGAAATAGATCAATGTAATGGGGTGGGCTCTGTGAGTAGCTCCTTACACCATTTATGTGTATCACAAAGATTAGCACAGGAGTATTCTGTTCCCAATGACAGAACGTCCTGTGGCAACTAGCAGCTAACAAGATGTGGCTAAGCAGGCTGTGCTCCTGTTGAGGCTTCTATACATCTCGAACCTGGAACCTACTACTACTACAAGACACATGTTTATCCCAATGAAAGTTTTATGCCAGTTCCAAGCTTCAATGGCTGCTTCCGATCTGCAAATAACTGGCAGAATTTCCCATATGGAAAACATGATGCATTCCTGGTGATCTTGAAGTTGAGGCAGCATGCACACTCATGATTGAAAACCACAATTTGCAACGTTTGAGGACAACCACCTGCAATTCTGCCCCAACCCACAGATGGGGTAATGTACAGCATGTCAATCAAATAAACAGGATAACTGAAATATAAATGCCAAACATCCTATGGTGCAAAAGCAAAAAACATGAACATACACAAATTCAACACAATATCTCAAGATTAGATGAAAATTAAGTCTTGGCCAAGTGATTACATTTTTAAACAGTTTCTTCTTTAGAAAATCTCAGTTAATCATCCCTTATATATGTGCCTCTCCCGTTTAGGTCAATGTCCTTTGCCAAATAATGCTCTTTAATCGTTAAGACGTGTTCTAAAAAACGCCACTTTAATTTTATTTTCCTAAACCTAATCAGTGCCTGCGAGTTCTTTAGGACTCTACCCTCTCTCGGACTACTCAATATTTATTATTGAGCTTTTTTAGGGATCTAAGACTGGGGTAAGGGTTAAATTCTCAAGGATATGCAAATCCAGAAGTTCTTTAAAGCTTAAAATGGGACTATTCTGAAACAAGACTGCCCCCGCACCAATGTGAGTCATAGCACCCAGTTTCCCTAATCAATACCAAGCCCAAAATCTTTGCAATTGGCAACATGCCATGTCCCAATCATAACCAATTTAATATAGCCTGAGCAAAACTTCTTAATAACCCCTTTGTGCTATCAGAAAATATATAGAACATTGGCAACAGTAGCGCAACGCGCACCTCCCCCTAAGGGTCATTCCTCTAATTTACTCCGGTGGCAGCTGATCTCGAGCGCTCGTACTCGTCAGTTACCAGCTGCCACCGGAAACTCTTTTGGAGACGGTTTTGTTTAGATTACTGTGATAGGACTATTACGCTCTCATTGATACACAAAAAAAAATGGGAGAAAGAAACAAAAGTTTTAGGAAATTCATCCTTACTCTATATAATTTATCCCTACATTACCATAATGTCGGACATTAATTCAGATGAGGATGCTGCAGCTTCTTCCCCTAATTACAACAACGAAGCCTTTAAAAAGTTCCTTCAAAAGGAAATGAGATATTGTATTTTAGATACATTTAAGGAGGCTATGTCTTCTAAAAGACCCATCCCCTTTCAAGACGAACTCCCTGAAGGGCCAACTTCTCTCAACCCCCCTCTTACTAACCAGGGTAAAAAAGCAAAACAATTGAATTATTCCGAGCCTTATACTAAGAGCACCATGGGAGGACCTAGCACCTCAAATGACTTGGGAGGTCGTAGCACATTCTTCATGAAAGGAAGTCCCCGCACCTCAAATTTGAAAAGTGTCCCTAGCGGCACAATTTACTCCGGTGTCCTTAGAGGCACAAACTACAATGGTGCCCCCCGTGGCACATCTTACATGGGTGTCCCTAGCGGCAGAAAAGACCGGTGTGCTCAATATCTTACAGACTGATTCAGAAAATGAGGATGTCTTTCCTGACCCTTCGGATGAATTTTTCTTGGATTAGGACAGTGATGAGGACCTTGATTGTAATAAAGAGCTTAATGACGACTCGCCATCGTCATTTAAAAGATATTGTTCTCAACCCTTTTGGAGAGGAGGTGTTTTCACCTCTTAATATTTCCCATCCTAGGAGCTCAGAATGGTTTCCACAAGAACATGCGGCAAAATGTATTACAAAATGGCTCAGGAATACCCTGGAAAGACACACTGAGTACACTCAGATCGTAATGTTCTCGTCCATCTATCCAAGATAAGGTCGGCCAGACCCCTAACCTAGACCCCGACTTAATTAAATTGATGTTTAAACTAGGAAAGGACCCTAGAAAGGGTATCCAGATGTGCCTTAAGGCTGCCAGGATCGCCTGCTCGACGTCCTGGGTCCTCTTTCCAGAGTCTTAGATGCAGCAGAAGATTCTCACATCAATGATGTTCCTCTGGACACAGACCTGATCAGAGGCTGGAGCCAAAGGGCGTTAGTCCTCCTCGGCAATGCTAACTCCAACCTTAATACCGAAAGAAGGAGAGCCCTTCTCACAAAAATTAATCAAAAACTGGGCGACATGGCCGAAGAAGAACCTTCATTAAACCGCAAAGGTCTCCTTTTCGGCAAAAACATGATATGCCTATTGGCAAATATGTATCCACCTTCACCGCCTGGATAAGGCCCAAAACAACATGAAGCATATTTTTAATTCAAACCATTTTGGTCGGGCCGGAAGAAGGGGCCTTTCTTCTGTCCGAAACTACCAAAGGCCCTTTACGAGGTTCAGAGGCTCTGGAAGAGGCTTCTCCCAAGCCAACTTCCAATCCAACCCTCAATTCTGCCCCCAAAGAGGAAGGGGCTCACACTTCAGAGGTTCCAGATCCCGCGCCACACCTAATACTCAAAGTAAGTACTCCGTTTACCCCTTCTTCTTTCCCTCCAAAAGTTGGAGGCAGACTTCAATTGTTTTACAAGATTTGGGAAAGCTTGACTCAAGACCCCTGGGTCTTGGAGACTGTTTGGGGGTTCAGGATAGATTTTATTGAATTTCCTATACAAACATCTCTCCCTAGAGTCCTAACTCTTTCAGACTAGCATCAAAAGATTGTAGAAGAAATTTTCTTCATGCTCCTAAAGGACGCGATCATAGAAGTTACCTGGAATTCAAGGAAGTTTGTAAGCACACTCTTTCTCGTTCAGAAAAAGGAAAAAAGGTTGGAGACCAGTCATAAACCTTCGAGATTTAAACAAGTTTCTAGTCTACAGGCATTTTCAAAATGGAGGTCATCCACCTCCCGAGAGACCTACTTCTAGAAAAAAACTGGTTGCTCAAATTGGATCTGAAAGATGCATATTTTATCATACCAATGGCCAAGAAACATCAGCCCTTTCTTCAATTCACTTGGAACAATAGTCTCTTCCAGTTTCAAGCCCTTCCATTTGGGCTTTCTTCTGCCCCATGGTGTTTCACCAAAATTATGAGAACTATTGCCTCTCTCCTGAGAGAAAGAGGGACTCGCTTGACTATTTATCTGGACGACATTCTAACTATGTCGCAAGACTTCTCGCAGATCCTCCAAGACCTGTCCACTGCAATGAATCTCAGAGTTTAGGCTTTATTATAAACCGGGAAAAATCTATCCTTACCCCCCTCCAGATCTCTGGAGTTCCTCGGTTTTACAGTGGACACCGAAAGTGCCTTCTTTTACTTCCCGCCCAAAAAATTGCCAACATCCGCAAAGAAATCAGATTTATTTTAAAACAAGACTCCTTCTCTAAGAGAATTAGCCAGGCTTTTAGGCCTACTCTCCTCATCCATACAAGCCATATTCCCTGGACCTCTCAACTACCGAGTTCTTTAGAGGATAAAAGGGAAAGCTCTCAGATCTGGTCTGCGGTACGGGGACCTTGTATCCTTAGACCAAGAAGCCAGGTCGGAACTCTAGGTGGCTGGAAAATTTGGATGCCTGGAATGGCAAAGCAATATTTGGTTTGACTCCAGAGTTTATCCTCGAATCAGGGGTGGGGTGCTCTCCTTCATGACCAAAACACCTGTGGTGTATTGTTTCTTGCAGAAACATCTCATCACATAAATTATTTGGAGCTTACAGCTTTTATGAGCTCCAAACTCTCCCTTCAAGGGAGATCTCTCATCTTGAAGATGGACAACATCTCCGCAGTTTCTTATATCAACCGTTTAGGAGGGACAAAATCAGCCGACCTCCCCGACCTAGTCAAGAGACGCTGGATGTTTTACCTAAAGCACAAAATCTCTGAGAGCAGAATACCTTCCCGGCAAGTCAAATGTTTCCATGGATTGGAACTCGAGATTCATCCTGGACTTCAGCGATTGGAAACTCGACCTGAATGTCTTCAACGTTTTAAATCAAATTTGGGGACCAGTGGATGGGGACCTTTTTGCAAGCAGGTTAACCTTCCAGTTGGAAAAATACTTCCGCTGGATGCCGGATCTGGGCTCTCTTGCAGTGAACGCCTTTCTCCAAATCTGGTCGAACCTTCGGAGTTACGCCTTTCCCCCCTCCTCAATGATTCAGAGGGTTCTTCAGAAGGTCAGACAAGAGCAATGCTTCCTAGTCCGGATAACCCCCTTCTGGCCTTCTCAAGCCTGGTTCCCAACAACTCTAGAATTGGCCTGCAGCATTCCCTTCCTCATTCCTGCGGTTAAGTGTCTGGTTACAAACGCAGACGGACAAGATCACCACCTAATTCTTTCAGGGAATTTGAACCTTCTTGCCTGGAGAGTGTCAGGAGATCCAAAGAACTCTCTGGCATTTCGACGTCAGTTGCATGTCTCCTCAGAGAGTCTTGGGCTCCCGGAATGCACTATAGGTACAACATTTGGAGAAAATGGTTTTGTTGGTGCATGGAAAGCGACTTGGATCCCGTGGAGGCCCCCATCGTATTCATAGTTAATTTTCCTATCGAACAATTTGATTTGGGCCTTTCCTATGGATCTGATAATGGTTATAGATCAGCTGTCTCCGCCGGATACTCTCTCATCAACGGTAAAAATGTTATTGTTTGTAGAGTCATGAAGAGTATTAGGCTTAAAAGGCCTCTTAGACCCAAGTACCAATCCATGTGGGACATCAAGGCTATTTTAGATCTCTTCATCTTGGCCTGATAATGGTTTGCTTAATAGGAAATGTCTTTCTATTAAACTTGCAACTCTCTTATGTCTAATTTCGTGTCATAGGGTTTCCGATATTAAATGTCTTGATATATCTAATAGATCTTATTACATGTTTGGTGTTAAATTCGAATTGTTTAGAAGAACGAAAACCATGTCGGACTATCTTCTACCCTCGTTTCGACATGTGTAAAAAACTGTTGTAGACTACATGAAGGAGTATGACAACAGAATGAATGATGTTCGCCCAAGTGGCGCTAATCAACTCCTTATTTCCTTTGTCAAACCTTTCAAACCCATTTCCTCTGCCTCTATCGCAAGATGGATCAAGTGCGCTAAGAACCTAGCTGGCGTCGATTTATCTAAATTTCATGCCCACTCTCTCAGAGGTGCTATGGCAAGTAAGTTGTTCTTGTCTGGAGGTAAGATAGAGGATATCCTCAAAGCTGCGGACTGGTCCAACGCATCCACATTTGTTCGACATTACAGTAAACCTATTGAGCACATGTCTGATGTTGTACCACATAGCTACGAACATGCATAATGTTTTTCTGAAATTGTGATTCTCCTATTAACATGACCAGAGAATCTGGATTTCATTAACGACACAGAGGCTAACTTTATCCCACCCGTCCCTCCCTCGGACAGTTTTCTCTTCCTTAATATTTTTTGAATGTTTTATGACCAAATGTTATCGTAACATCTTTTTTGACTTTATTCTAACATGCTCTGATTTTTCAGTGTAATGATATCTCCATTCCTAACTTGGAAATTTTCCTTTCAGATACTTCAACTTAAAGAATTTAAAGGATTCTTCAAAGCATCTTCATTTATTCACCATTTCATCTCTTCTTTCCGGTTTCGATGGATTCTCCTTTCCCAGGAACTTGTTGATGCTGATCCTTTTGAAACTTTCCTTTTGGTCCACATTTGAAAGAGGCTGTTTCCTTACTGCTCATGCCTTTCATACCTCTTGTTCATTCCATTCTAGAACTGTTTGTTTATGATGTACTGCGGCTGCTTGTGACTGCATTAAAAAGATAATGCATAATGTTAGCCTCCGTGTCTTTAATGAAATCCAGATTCTCTGGTCATGTTAATAGGAGAATCACAATTTAATATAGCCTGAGCAAAACTGCTTAATACCCCTTTGTGCTTTCAGGCAATATATACAACACGTCTTTAATGCCTTAGCAGTGGGACACAGATTGAACATAACTTCTGAAAGACTTTGAGAAAGGTTTTGGTAGCATCTCATGTGACTACTTCTTCGCACTACTAGGATACATGGGCTTTCAATCACGCTTTCTGGCCTTCACTCACCTGCTTTACAGCACACTTAGGGCCAGAGTTCAGGAGGGACATTATGGCAATCCTTTTTACTGGAAAGAGGGGTGACACAGGGATACCCATTCTCCCAATTACTGTTTGCCATAGCAATTGAGCCTCTGACTAGAGGCAGACAAAACAAGCAGACTTCTAGTTTAGAAGGTATGTTGATCTAGAAGACAAATCAGATTATGTGCAGATGACTTACTCTTGTAAGTAAGCAACTGACTGATCTGGTCCAGTTGCAATGCGGAAGCTGGAGGACTTTGGCTACTACTTGGGTCTAAACTGCAACTAGTCTATAACTAGGCATTTTCCCTTATTTTCTGCCAAAAAAATATGTCGGAGGTCAAGGTCACTGGGATCTGGATAAGCACAGGTAGTATTAGATATCTTGACATCCAAATGTCACATGTAAAATAGATAGCATAAACTGATAATACATTTCCCGCTACTGGATAGCGTATGTAAAGACACAAAGTTTGATATGCCAGCCACCATCAATGTTGGGCAGAATTGCGTTAAGAGACAGTTACACACCAGAAAACTACATCTTTACTCTAACCTGTGAGCTTCTAGAAACGGAGGTACCTCTTGAAAACTTTCTTGTTGATTTGAAACCACCCCCAGGTCTCATTTGGCAAGTATTTTAAATCAAACATTTGATAGTGGCCTGGCTGTGATCGACCCTGAAATATACTACAAAGCCACAAACCTAATTGTCGAGACTAAGCAGGTCTATTCTCTTTAGATGGGGCCTGTTGCAGATTCAGCATACAGGGCTGAGTTGTGGGTAATGGGAGAGTTCTCCAAATCATTTCCTACACTGGAGAAACCTCCTATCTGTGGTCCCCCCTAAGGCGAGGGTGGTGGTAGAAACATACAGGGCCTTGAATAATCAAATTGGACAGGCTGGTAAAATGACGGGCGCAGCTCTTTTGTGGGTGGCACCCTCAAGAAAATAACTGCGTTGGAGGGCTTCAAGAAGTAAATTCATTGGACGGCTTCAGGGATGGGATTGTTTGAACATTTAATTACTGGGAGATGTAAGGACAGGGAGCACATTAAAATCCTTCTCCGATATTAAGGAACAATAGGTCTGCGCCACACAGAATTCTATAGATACCACCACCACGAGTGTACCCTTGTACCCTATATGGTGGGTCTAGATTACGTCCTCAACTTCAGTCCAAGGAGGCAAAACGGACTATTTCCAGTTCCCGCCAGGAGAGAAACGTTCCTGTATATACACTGAAGCCTGCTCATTAACTTTCCACACACCTTTAAAAAGCTTAGTGAAGCATGGGAAAAAAGCCACAAACCACATGGAAGATGAGAAATGGACCTTTGCGCTTATGGCCCCAGCTTAGAAACAATTACGAACAGACTTGGACTGATGCAACTCAAATATTCACACAGAATATATTTGACCCCTGAAAGAGACTGTTGCTTCCGGGAGGGCCCAGGCTCGGAGTGCCGTATATGTCGGGCGCAGGTGAGAGACTTTACCCATTCAATTTGCATTTGCAAAGTGATTTGGCACTTTAGAGATAGGGTATTTCAATTTTTCATGTGCTTCAGATGACACTGAAACGACAACTGGACTTGAGCCCAACATTAGCTTCACTAAACATACTAGAAGAAGTGAGCTTCATAAAGGCTAGAAAGATCCTGCTGAGACTTCGATTAACACTGGGGAAATGCGACATAGCTCAGAACGGGAGGAAAGCAACACCCTCCAGTCTAGCTCAATGGTGGCAAAGCATGGATAGATGCTGCATGTTGGGGCTGCTCAAATGTGTGGCCGGCATGGTTCGCCATAAACATTGCGTGATCTAGGGGAGCTGGGAAGGGTACCAGGGAGATAAGGGGAAATTATGATTGTCACTTAACTTACATTAGAAACCGTACAGATTGGAATGATGCCAAAAGCAATTTTAATTCCTATTATTCAGATACATTTTAGGAAAGACATTGAGCAGATATAAGAGATGCATGCTAATTGTTTGAGTAACCTCTATGCCTGTGCAACTTTGGTGCGCACGTTCATAGTTGATTTTATTCACTGGGGAAAAAAACCTCAAAGAGAATACCTTAAAAAAAAAAATAGTAATGAAGTAACTTACAACTCCGTTATGGACGCACAAATCTCGCCTCTGAATGAGATTTTCACACTTTCAGCAAACAGGGCTTAAGAGTTCCAGTATCCATCTGGACAATGACCTACATTGTCATCTCTATAAAATAGAATACTCACCAATTCAATTACGATTCTGCAGCTTCAAACAAGGTGTTAATCCCTACCTCTGCACTGAGGTTCAACATTTATTAGGAGTCTTTCCCAGATCCAATATTAGCAACGCACTAAAACCACTTCGCTACGGTCTGCAAGACCCTTTACGAAAAATACTCATACTACATAAAACAAAGCATTAAAACCCACCCACAAGCCTTAGATACATATAACCACATGAGGACCCTTTTCTTAAATGAAAAAAACATTTGGGTGTAGGGCAGGATATATAGTTTCAGAAATAGTGAGGAGTTACTGCTGGGCTCTGCCTTTATATCTATGCTCTTGTGCTGCAGTATGACGTGGCCGCTCCTTCGGCAAACACCACTTACCTGGCTGAGTGCAATGAAGAGGTCTTCTAAAGAACAACATCAAAAGTATTTCAACCACTCTCAAGCTAAAGCAGTTTAGGCGGACATAATGGGGACAACCATGGTGGGCAAACAGATCTTACTCCGTGTCAGTGAAGGAAAATAAATACATAAAATGTCCACACTGGTTGTGTGAGGGGGTAAATGAGATAAATTGGTGGTTTATCATAAAGACGCCATTAAGTTTTATAGCCTCGCTACTTTGCATGGGTCTCCGATCTATGCCTGCACAAAACACCTTTGTTACTTCTGGAATACAACCTTGAGAGGGTGTTATTTCACTTTAAGGCTTTGGCACTAGTTGTTTGCCTTTTGCAATTTGTAAAATATAGACAATAGGTCTCTCTTGTTGATTCTTCAGCTACTATTACATTACCCTCTCATGGGTCCTCCCCGTCACAGTCCTTACAAGTGCAGTCCTGCCTCCACCCAGCCAATCACAACACCAGTATTCAAAAGCTTACATAAGCCCCTCCCACCTACCACGATGCCTGTTTTTTTTCTGCTCCGACGGCGGTCGGAACGCTGGTGCTCCCGGTTCCGGTTTTGGATTTTCTTCATGACGGTGCAGTGAGTGTTTTGTTTGCAGTTGTATGCTTCTGCATTTTTTACTGTTTGAATTTCCGTGGAGTATTTCCTTTGCAGTTTTTTACTTCTGCATTGTTTCCTGTGTGTTTCTCTCTATGCAGCCGCTCCGGTCGGCGATACTCCTGTTCTGGGGTCAGGCACTCTCCCAGTTCATGTGCTGGGCTGGGGCGGAGAGTTTTTGTGGTGTCCTGGCCCCGGGTCGTTCCGGCGCTGTGGTTCTAGTGCAACGTCCGGCCCCCCGATGGCCATGGTCTTTTGACCTGGGCTGTGGGTGGAGAAGTCAGGGCTGCCCTTATATTTTTTCTTTCATTTCACCGGTCTCACGTTGCGTAATTTGGTGATTGGGGGCAGTTGTACTTGGAAGTTGCTGGGCAATTTCTTTGTTGTGTTGTGAGTTTCTGTTTGGTTCAATTGCTTGGGTTCGCTCACCATGTATGAAGGGGCGTCTTCACCTGTGCCTGCTTGAGCTGTTTCCATGCGGCACAGTTTCCTGGTTCTGCAGGTGGATGGCATTTTTGCAGATTCTGGGGCTGTGCTGGATACTGTGTAGGGGTTCGTAACCTGCTCATGCTGTCAAATTACCTGAGTTGGTAAAGTTTCAGACTGTGCTTTTACACAGTTGTTGATTTCTGCTGTCCAGTCTGCGCTGCCAGGGCCTGCGGTGCGTTGTCCTGAGGATAGGTCTTTATATGGGTGATGCTGGGTTGTGGCCCTAGATCCCTGGCTTTTGTGGGGTTTTTCCGCACAGTTTGTATCCTCTGTGGTTTTTGAGCTTCCCTTCCATGATGTCCTGTTGGATATCCTGACTGATGAATGGCTTACGGCAGATACGCAGGGTTTTCCGCGTTTTTTGGGATGGCGATTTCACCTGGCAGACTTAGTCTCTCACTTTCCTGCATTTCCACATGCTGCCGCTTCTTTTGGGGTGCGTGCTGGCTCTTGTTCGGCCTGCACTTCACTGGTCCTTCTCATGGGTTGTGTGGAGTTGTTACGGGCCCTCCTTGTCTTGGCTTGGTGGATTGAGTCTTTTCCTCGTCTGGCGTGGCACTGACGCCTTGGTCCACTGTCGGTTTACTGTGGCTCCTTGGCTAACTCTACTGACAGTCTGTGTGGTGGTGCTCTGTCTGCCTCTCGGCCCTTTCGTGGGTAAGGGGGCGGGCTGTGTTCTGTTTGGTTCCCAGCCTCTGTTGCGCCTGCAGTTGCCCCTGGGTGTTGGTCGTCTGGGGCTTAGGGTATTGTTGTGCCCTGGGGGTGGCGGGGGGTCTCTCCGTGACCTGTTGGATGCGGTTGCATCTCTTCTTCTTTTGGTCTGTGTCCCACTCCCGGTGTTCATCTGGTAGTGGGTTCCCTGTCTCCGTTGCGGTTGTGGTTTTGGGGCTCGGATCAGTTGTTCCTGGCTTGTTGGTCCTGTCTGCTTTCCGACTGGTGGGTCCTGTCTGTCTTCGCTCTTGGTTGCCGGATTCCTTTCCTGAGCTGTCCCCCCTTTTGGGCTGTTTACACGGTTGTCCTTTGGCCCGTGTTGCGTTTTTCATTCTTCTTGGGCGTCGGTCTGTTTTTGTCTCTGGGCACTGTTGTGCTGGTTTCGGTGGCGGAGCGGGGCCAGGGTTCCTCTTTCTCTTTGTTCATGGTCCTGGCGCCCGTTAGTTCTTTTCTGCACAGTTCTGTGTCCCAGGGCGTTCTACGGTTTGGTGCCACTGGGCGGTTGTTCCCCTTGCGGTCTGTCATTCCACTCTTCCTGGTGGGTGTTTTTTTTTGCTTTCCTGGATTTGGGAGTTGACCGTTTTTTCACGTTCCATCGGTCCGGCGGGTCGGCGGTTTGTGCGGATTGCTGCGGATGGGTTCCTTTCTCTGTTTCGTGTGATGCTTTTCGGCCTCTCTCCTGCTCCCCAGGTTTTTGGGCGGTGCTAGCTCCTGCTGTGCAGGTTTTTTGCTGTTTGGCAATTCCACCCTGCTTGCACCTGTTCTTCTAAGTTGTGCAGGGTTAGGCCTGGTCAATACCTGGATGGGTGACCGCCTGGGATGGCCAGGTGCTGTGGGCTTTTCCCGATGTGGCTTTTGCCCTGTTTCTGCTTCCACCCATCTTGTGGCTATTCTTGCGATGGTGGCATTGATAGCCTTGTTCCGGTTTCTGGGGTTTGTTTTGGTTCTGGCCATTTTTCATCTGGTTCCTGTTCTGGGCCTTCGTTTTCTCTGGTCCTGTTCGTCACTTTGCAGGGGGCTGTTTTCTCCCTCCGGCTCGGTTCTCTTCCCGGTTGACTCTTTTGCGGGTCCTGCTGGGTTGCCCTTCGAAGTTGGTTGCGAATCCAGGGAATGGTGGCTGCCTCCACAGCTATGGTTCCTTAGGCTTGCCTGCTCCTCCTGTCCTTAGTGTTTCTTCCGATTGACTCCTTGGGTCCTTTTCCATGCAGGTTACGTAGTTCTGGTTCCTCTCTCCCCTGTTCTGGTACCTACTTAGGCCTGGTGGCTTTGCTCTCCCAACCTGGTGTTTGGGGTACGTTTCAGCTCCCTTCTCTCCTCTTGTTGTCCTTGGACGTCTGTCCTTGAGGTTGGGGGCCACGTTGGGGTCCTTGGTGGCCGGCAAGTTTTTTGATTCGTGCTGGCCTTCCTGTGGCTCATTGTTGCTTGGGCCTTCTTGGGGGAGACCAGTTGCATGTCTCTGTTCCTGCTGGCTTTCATGTTTTGTTCCCACGACGCTATGGCTCCTTGGTGTGTCTTGTGTCTCTGGTGGCACAGGCTCCCACGGCTCGCAATGGGCAGTGTCTCCTCTGTTGGCTTTGAGTTCTTTTCGGGAACGTCTGCGTTTGCTAGTTGACGCAGCTTGGGCAGTTTCCTACTGTCCTCTGTTTTGTGCCATCTGGTGCTCGCTTCGGTGGCGCATTTTCTTTGTTTGGTTCGATTTGGTGTGGCCCCTGCACATTTCCTTGGCCTTCGGGCTTTGTGTGCCTTACCTCATATTTTAATTTTTCCTCCCGAATAGTCGGGGGATGTAAGGGGGGGGGTGTAGGTGTCTATCGTTGGCCTCGCTGTCTTTGGTTTCTGCTCCTGCTGCTGGCGGGGATCGGGTTTGGCTGGAATCCATTGACTTTGGCTCCGCTTTTGGGTCCACAGCTGGTTTTTGCCCTGTCTTCGTCGCTTGCTTCCGATAGCCTGGCTCTTGTGCGGCTGTCGTAGGGGTCTTTGGGCTGTTCCTCTATGGTGGCACGTGGCATCTCTTTGTCGTGTCAGCCATTGGGTAGTTCCTGTGCTGGGGGATCTTCCTTCTGTGTTGGATTTTCTCAGGAATGTTTTATTTACAGGGCCTTCCGCTTGGTCTTCTCAGTGGGCAGCGGTTTGTGAATGTCGGGGTCCTGGGGCTTCCTTGGTGGTTTTTGCACCTTTGGTGAGTCGGTTTCTTCTGAGCTTTTGGCTTCGTCGGCCGATCTCTCCTGTGCTCGTGCCTTCTTGAGTTTTGCCTGCTCTTTTTTTGAGGAGGGGGGGGGGGGGGGGGGTCTGATGATGCCCCCTTTTGAGCCCTTGCTGGTAGCGGACTTGTTTTGGTTGTCTACTACGGTGGCTTTTTTGCTGGCCATCACCTCAGCTCGTCGGTTGGGTGTGTGGGGTGCTTTGCTAGTTTCTTTTCCCCATTGGAAGTTCCTGCCGGATCGGGTTGTTTTGTGGCTTGTTCCGACCTTTCTGCCTGTGGCTTCTTCCAGTTTCCTTTGGCAGCTGGAGGTGATTCTTCCTGATTTGCCTGCCTTGTTCCCCCTTTCTTGGTTGATCGCTGGACTCTCCGGTTTTTCCCTCCATCGTTCCCTGGAGTTTTCGGTTTTCTCCTGCCTGGTTTGTCTACTGTGGGGGTGTGGCTTGGGGGGATGTGGTTTCCGATTCTACGGTTGGTCGGTGTGTGCGTTTGGTGGTCTGCCTGCCTTTTCAGTCCTTTGGATCTGCCTCCTCAGTCTCTGGCGCTGGGTCGTTTGACGCGTTCTGTGTCTGCTTCCTTGCCTGGGGCGGCAGGGGTTTCTATCCAGGGGTTTGTTGGGCAGCCACCTGGCTGTCCCGTCACGTATTTGTGCTACCTTATTGGCTTGATGTTTTACATGCCTCTGCTGGCTTTTTTTCTGTTGGTGTCTTGAACGTTGCTGTTCATTGATCTTTACAGATTTGTGCTTTGCATGGATCCTTGGTGTCCAGCATTTTTTGTTGGTTCTCTGCTTGTGAGTTCCTCACGTTGTAAGGACTGGGACGGGGAGGACCCATGAGGAGGCAATGTCTTGTTACTTAATGTTTATCTTCAATACCCCGATTAGGGTCCTCCCCATCCCAGTCCTCTACCCTCCGGCCCTCCCGCTTTGTGTCGGAGTCTTGTTGATAACAGGCATGGCGGTAGGTGGGAAGGGCTTATGTAAGCTTTTGACTACTGGCGTTGTGATTGGCTGGGTGGAGGCAGAACTGCCTCACGTTGTAAGGACTGGGACGGGGAGGACCCTAATCAGGGTAATGAAGATTACTGGTAAGTAACAAGACATTTCACATTAAATGCTTTTCTGGGGTTAGGAGGAGGATAAAAGTCTAATAGTATGAAAGTTGCCTCCCTACTAAAGAAACAATTTTGTGCAAAATTGGTTTCATAATTACAATAGTTTGCATTAGATAAGTGCACATATACGTAAATGTAAACTACTCATAAAATGTATGGCAAGTCTTTTATAACCACATAAGAATGGACTTGAAAATTGTACTTCTAACAGATTTTTTTTTATAAACAATTTTTTTGTATGCAACAGGTTATGTAACATATGAGAATTCTATTTTGTTTACGTACCTTTTCATGTTTTTTCAGGAAATTGGTCTTCTTAATTTTGCCGTGATGCTAAAGCATAAAAGAAAGAATGCAATGATAAACACAGATATAATAAAGTCATAATGATCAATATAATCAAACATCAGGCAAGACTAGAACGTAACATGCATGGTGGTACAACAGCATTCATTTTGTTTAATCAAGTGGACAAAGCATGCAGAACTTAGTAGATGGCGACCCGGGAAGACAAAGTAGTCATCAGAAACAAGTAGAAAGCAAAACTCTTAATATTTCACTTAGCTACTCTTTGTACTACCCGTGCAACAATGTCGCTTAGTTCTTCAGCAAAAAAATCACTGCCATTTACTGCAACTTCAGCCCACACCCTTACCATACAGACCTCCCAAAACACCTCACAATCTTAGCCAAAGAAGGAAGTTATTCATCTGTAATCCTAGTTCTCTTCCACAGGAACCCTCAAAAGTCATAAGCAATTGAATGGCCATGTCTATGGGTGGGGATCCCGGAGCACTTTTAATTTCAACATATACTTGTACCATAGAACATTACATAAATGTTTGCAGCCTGAAGTAAGGCTACAAAATGCCAGATTTCATTGAATTTTTCACTTTAAAAAGAGGCGAGTTACAAATGGGTCACAAATTAAAAGTTACCATAGAAAATCTTTCACAAAAGGTAAGGGAATATGAGGCATTGCTAGCCAAAAGGCCGAAATGCAAAGAAGAGAAAAACGGTCAATGGGCCTGTAAGAAACTCACAATACACCCTGTATCCCATCATACCTCACAGGTATGAGTTAGGTCAGGCTAGTTTGTTTTTGTATAACAAACCATATTAAACGTTTTGCAGCAGCAATGCAGACACCAGCACAAGAAAAGAAACCTGTGCATGAGATATTACAATGAGATGTAGCATCATCATGGCATGGTAACAGTAGTTCACATCGCTAGACCACAGTAGCTACACCATTTACCCCACACCCGTATATGTTTTTGGGGGCAACCACGTGCAATGAAAGGAAAATACTACTTACCCAGTATGTACCTCTTCGAACAAAAACAAAGTGCAAACATACAGACCCAACACTAGATGGAGGGCTATGAACAGCATGTGACTCTACAGCTCTACATGCTAAGAACAGATGCATACTGGGTAAGTAGCATTTTCCGTTCGAGATATGCGAGCTGTGGTTCACAGGCTATGCATAGACTACAAAGCAGTTTTCTCCCAAAGCAGTGGCTAACCTATAGCTGTTGCAGTGGTTTGAAATAGTGCAAGTAAAACTGCTAGGACCACACTAGCTTGCTGTCTTGCTAACACATCTACACAATAGTGTTTTATGAATGTGTGAGGTGTAGATCATGTTGCAGCTTTACAGATATCACCTATGGGTATGTTTCCTAGAAATGCCATAGACGTTCCTAGTTTGCGAGTAGAGTGTGCTCTAAGGTGAATTGTTAAAGTTCTTTTTGCTTTTGCATAACATATCTGAATGCATTTGACTATCCACCTTGCGATGCCCGACTTTGATATTGGATTGTCTTTATGTGGTGGAGCAAAAGCCACAAATAGTTGTTTTGTTTTGCTGAAAAGTTTTTTCCTTTCTATATCGTAAAGAATAGCCCTTTTCACATCTAAAGTGTGTAAAGCATGATCTGTCACAGAATCTGGTTGAGGGAAGAACACAAGCAACTCAACAGACTGGTGGATATGAAAGGCAGAAATGACTTTTGGTAGAAATTTAGGGTTGGTCCACAGAATCACTTTATTTTGATGTATTTGTAAGAATGGTTCTTTTATGGTTAGTACCTGAAGCCCAAGCACTCTCCTCAGAGATGTGATAGCTATGAGGAAAGCTACATTCCAAGTAAGAAATTGTATTTCACATTTATGCAATGGTTCAATGGTGGACTCATTAGCCTGGTGAGGAAAATGTAGAGATTCCACACTGGAGCAGGTGGAAGTCTTGGAGGAATGATTCTTTTAAGTCCCTCCATAAATTCTTTGATGATAGGCACTCCAAAAAGAGACAGATGATGTCTGTTCTCTAGGTATGCAGCTATTGCAGCAAGATATAAGCGTATGGAAGGGTAAGATAAATAGGAACGCTGCAGATGTAGAAAATAGCAAATGATGTTTCGAACTGAAGCATCCAGTGGATCTATTAGATTGTTATTGCAGTATATAACAAATTGCTTTCACTTTGCTGCATAGCATGCTCTTGTGGTAGGACCTCAAGCCTCTTTGATAATATTTATACAGTCTGGCCGAAGATTAAGGTAGCCAAACACTAAGATTTCAGGTGCCAGATCGCAAGGTTGAGATGACTGGGATCTGGATGTCTTATTTCTCCATGGCTCCGAGTTAGCATACGGAGAGTGAGGTGTAGTTTTTGGTGAGGAACTACTGAAAGCTCCAACAGGGTTGTGCACCAGGGTTGTCAAGCCCATGTGGGAGCAACTAGGATTAATATCAGGGACACCTGTCTGAGCTTCCGAACCACTCACGGAATGAGTGGGAGAGGCGGAAAAGCATAGGCAAATATCCCTGACCAATTCATTCATGGTGCATTGTCCTTGGACAATGGGTGTGGATGTCTGGATGCGAAGTTTGAGCATTTTGCATTTAGGTTTGTAGCAAACAGATCTATGTCTGGAAAGCACCACATTTGAAAGAATGGAAGGAGAACTTGAGGGTGGAGTTCCCATTTGTGGATATGTTGTCTCCTGGAAGGTGTTCTGCCACGAGAAACATTCTGTGAAGTATGGCCCATGTCCAGATGGTTTGTGCTAGTTGTGACAGCTTGAGTGTGTCCCCCCCTTGTTTTTGTATGTAGCTTATTGCGGTCATGATGTCTGTACAGATCAGGACAGCTTTGCCTACTAGATAAATTCGAAATGCTTTGAGCGCTACAAAAATTGCTAGCAGCTCTAGATGGTTTATCTGGAGCTGTTTTGCTGCAGGATCCACATGCCCTGAATTGTATTTGTTTGGAGAGGAGTTCCCCAGCCAGTGAGCGATGAGTCTGCTGTTCGCACTATCTGTGGAACGGGGTCGAAGAAAGACTGCCCTTTTGAAAGGTTTTGTGTATTCCACCACTGCAGAGAGGAATGGGTGCGGCCGTCCACCAATACTAGAGCTGATAACCGACCCTGAGGCTGGTTCCATTGACATGCTAAGTGCTCTTAAAGGGGACGCGTGTGAAGTCTTGCGTAAGAGACTATTAGTATGCAAGACGCCATAATTCCTAGTACCTGCATGAACACTCGAGCTGGTAATGAGCGACGAGGCTGAAACTGGCAGAGCAAAGCTTGCATGTTATGGATTCAGGCCAGATTGGGGTAGGCCAAAGCCTTTTGTCTATCTATTGTGGCTCCCAGATACACCTGTGTGTTGGATGGTTGCTGAGGAGACTTGAGCAGGTTTACTGTGAATCCAAGATTGTGGAGCAATGGCACAGTTTTGTGAGTGTGATGGAGACAGCTTTTTTATGAACTGGCTTTTATGAGCCAGTCGTCCAGATATGGGAAGATGTGAATGTGTTGTCTTCGAAGGTGAGCTGCGACTATTGCTAAGCACTTGGTGAAAACTCTGGGTGTGGCTGTTGCTCCAAATAGGAGCACCTTGAACTTATAATGCTGTCCAGCTACCACAAACCTTAGGTATTTGCGATGAGCAGGATGTATTGGGATATAGAAATAGGCGTCCTTTGAGTCCAGAGTGAACAGGAAGTCGCCTTGTTGAAGGAGTGGAAGTTCTTGTTGTAGAGGGACCATGTGAAAGTGGTCTAATTGAATGTATAGATTGAGTTCTCTGAAATGCAGTATAGGCCCGAGAGATCCGTCCTTCTTGGGAATTTTAGAAGTATAGGTAGTGGACTGCGGTTCCTTGATGTTCTAATGGGACTGACTATTGCTCCTTTTTCTAACCGAGATTGAACCTCTTTTTCAAGAAGGGTGAGATGTTTGTGACATTGCATGTGTTCTTGGAAGAATGTTTGGGGGAGTGTCTAAGTTCCAGGCAGTAACCATATTGGATAATGTGTAGAACCCATTTGTCTGAGGTGATGGTGTTCCAGACAGGGAGAAATTGAGAGAGAAGTCCCCTGACAGGAGTGGAATGATCGGAGGGTAGTGGAAGCAAGTCACTGTTTGTTATTAGCGGGGGGAAGTGCATGTGGCGTTACCTCTGCATTTTCCCTTACCATTGTTTCCTCTAAAACCTCCTCTAAAATATCCTCTTGATGAGGGCAATTGAGTGTTGCCCTTGTAAGAGGAGGGGGGACTTTCTGTGGTAACAGTTTTGGAACCACCCCTGTAAAAGGAGCAGCGAAAGGAACCGCTATTAGCAGGTTATTGTAAAGCCTCCATGGACTTTGCGACCTCAGTGTCCTTTTTAATTTTTTCCAGTGAGGTGTCAACTGTTGGGCCAACTAGGTGTTCTTTGTCAAAAGGTTGATTAAGTATAAAGGCCTGTATCTCAAGTTTGAAACCTGATATTCTTAACCATGCGTGTCTGCGTAGCTACAGGCTTGTGTTTACCTCATTTGATGAGGTGTTGGTAATGAGTTTTCCTTCTTGTATAAGATCATTTGCCTTCGCTTTATGCTCATCAGGCAGATATTGGATACGTTTTTCCAACTCATCATAATGATCTCCATCATATCTGGCTAGAAAAGCCTGAACATTGGCAATGCACCAATGATTAGCTACCTGAGAAGCTACTCTTTTAACCAGAGGCACCAATTAACTTGGACTCTTTATCAGAAGGCGGGGCCTCACCTGTTTGTTAATTTGCTCTTTTACGAGCATTTGAGACCACCAAAGAGTCCAAGGGCAGTTGACCTATAATGTAAGAAGGGTCAGTGTGTGCTGGTTTATATTTTTTCTCAACCATGGGCGTGATTATTCTTGCCAGACACGGTCTTTGAAAACCTCATCTGCATGCTTAAGCATCCCCTTAAGCATTGGTAAATTGTGTGTTTTTTGACTGGAGCGAAATATCTCTAATAAGAAGTCCTCCACTAAAATGTCTTCATGTAATTCCTCCCAATGATAGTGAGCTGCCCTATTACGAAGCTCAATATAACCTATAATATCATCAGGAGGTGATGGCCTAGATGGATACAAATCAGGATCAGTGTCTGTTATGTTATGTTATGTTATGTTAGGAGGTTCTTTTAGAGCGCACTGTCACCGTAAGTTTCCTGGCGCTGATTGGGATTCAGTGAGATAGCAGATTAGAGATTAACCAGATTGGGGGAAAAGCCAAGTTTTGAGAGACTTGCGGAAAAGGATGAGTGAGTTGACAGATTTGAGAGAAAGGGGGAAAGAGTTCCAAAGTGTAGGGGCAAGATGTGAGAAGCTCCGACCTCCAACCCTCGCAAGTTTGAAGGAGGGGGTGGCCAGGAGATGAAGATGGGAGGATCTGAGATTGCGCGGGGCAGTACGGGGTGATGAGGGATTTCAGAAACCTAGGGGAGGGACCAGTCAGGGACTTGAATACTAAGCAGCCGATCTTAAAGGCTGCCCTAAGATTGACTGGAAGCC
Organism: Lissotriton vulgaris; assembly: GCF_964263255.1. Classification (NCBI taxonomy): domain Eukaryota; kingdom Metazoa; phylum Chordata; class Amphibia; order Caudata; family Salamandridae; genus Lissotriton; species Lissotriton vulgaris. Next base: position 1,511,252,227 of record NC_141685.1, on the reverse strand, counting down.
AGTGCAGTTTGGCAAGGAGAGGCTTGGCCGACTGCCATTTTGGAATCCTGAAGACCAGTCGCGCCGCTTGGTTCTGGGCGATCTGCAGCCTATAGAGCAAGGTTTTGGGCAGACCATAATATAAGGAGTTCGAGAAGTCCAAGCGGGAGAGGACCAAGGCCAGGATGACTTGGAGCAAAAGTTTGGGGGACAGGAGATAGGCGACCTTCCTGATCCTGCGAAGCTGGTGCATACAGGAGGAGACCACCGCCCCCACCTGGGCCTTGAGTGAGAGTTCCGAGTCGATGATGACTCGGAAACTCTTTACGGATGCCACAGGGGCGGGGGGAGGGCCAAGCCTTGTGGGCCAGAAGTGTGGACCCCAATGGATGGAGCTCTTGCCTGGAAGAAGGAGCTCCGTCTTTCCAGGGTTCAATTTGAGCTGGTTTTGGCTCATCCAGAGGAGAATGTGAGACATGACAGCGTGAAAGTTAGAGACAGCGGAGGGGGTGGAGAGAGGGAAGAGGAGTTGTAGGTCGTCAGCGTAGTTGAAGACGGTGACGTCCCACTGCCTCAGAGAGAGAAGAAGGGGGCGAAGATAGAGGTTGAAAAGGAGGGGGGACAAAGAGGAACCCTGGGGGACACCACAGGGGGAAGGTACTTTGGGTCCGCGGAAGGTGCCCAGACTGACCGACTGAGACCTGACGGACAGGAAGGAATGGACCCAGGCCAGCGCCGGACCCTGGAGGCCGGCTTGTTCGACACGGCGGATAAGGATGTCGTGATCCACCGTGTCGAACGCAGCCGACAGATCTAACAATACCAGGGCCTGGGGGATGCCCTTGTCAGCATTGCCATGTGGATCGGTATTATAATTTTCCTAAGGATCAGCATCATGTGGCCTGCTATCATCCCCATCCCCCTCATCCTGAGGGTCAGGTGATAGTGGTGGTGGTGAATTAGTGAGGGTAATAAGTAGGTGAGGATTAGTAGATGAATGAGGTGAAATATCAGGTGGTGATGGGTTTGTACCCATATTCCTTTTCTTTAGAGGTATATGATGTTCATCCTGATGTGCCATATGCCTTTTTTCAGGTAATTTGGCTTGAATATGTCCAGTATCTGGGTTGATAACAAGTTTGTTTGTTTGTTTCGGATCCGGAGGTGGAACATCGGACTGAAAATCTTTAGTTGGGAGTCTTTTTCTCTTGTTGTAGTTTTTGGCGTCAAGAGTTTCGGCTTCGAACTCTTCGGCACCGAAGATTTAGTCTTGGACAAAGATGGAGAATAGATATGCTTGGTTTTAATGGCCGATGATATTGGTTCGGTGCCACTAGGGGGCCAGCTCAATCCTGAACCGGAAGGCTTTTCTTTGTGTTTTGGCGCCGGGCCCGCGGACGGGGTGCTTGAAACTTTCTTGACGCCGACCTTGGCCCGAAGGTAGAGGAAGGACCGGAACCTTTTTACTTTTTGGTAGTTGGGGCAAGGGGGCTCCTGTATTCACGGTACGCCAACCCAGTGTAACTTCCTCCTCTTCTTCTATGTCGGAGTCAACTTTGGACACGGAGACATGTTCTTCTTCTTCGGCTCCTTAAGCGTGTTCTTGGTTGGAATCTTCTCCGAAGATGTCCGGTACAGAGCCGCCTTGTTGCTGCATTTCGTGACGTCAAGCCAGACTGTCATAGAGCGCTTTCTTTGATTGAAACGATAGGTACGCGTCACAGTCTTTCTTGTCCTGTTCTGGGGACAAACAGAGATTGTACACTTCATGCAGGTCAGTGCGCGGAAACTTGGCGCAACACCCGGGGCGGAGTTTGAATGGAGTCTGTTCCGTCAAATGCTAGTGAGCCCAGCGCGGATAGGCCCAAAGGCACTCCACAAGTTTTCCGATCGAAGATTTTTGGTTGGAACGATATGCGGAGAATAGGAAAGAATCAAGAAACAATACCGTTGAGGGTAGTGAATTGCGCGTCGGAGGGAACCCAAGAAACCGTGCAGAACCGGAGCGCAGCAATTCACATTCGAACCCGATGGCGGAAAAAACGAATCGAACAATGGAGTTGATGCCCATGTGCACTATCACCGAAAGGAGGAGTCACCTACCTCATGACTGGTAAAGACTTCTTCTAACAAAAACCAAGTGCAAACATACAGACCCAACACTAGGTGTTGGGCTATGCACAGCATGTGATCTATAGCTCACATGCCTCGAACATAAGTTTCTCCTGATGTGCACACAAGTCCACCAACACCCAATTGTGGGTGGCCTCCGCTGCTTCCATGTGTGCGCTACATCTCTTGGCTACCAAACAGGCCACCCCAAGGAAGATATGTTCAGCTCGCAGGCCCCCAAACTCCTCCACCAGCCCCAACAGAACAGCACAGTGAGTTAGACCTAAAGGGTGTCCTAAGACGGCTCAAAATTCCTGACCCAGCCGGTCTCATAAGGGACGCAGCACCGAACAGTCCCGCGCTACATGAAAAGAAACTGCAGCTGACAGTGTACATCGTGTGTAGGTGGTCTGGGCAGTGGATGAAATGTGCTGCAAAGGGAGAAGTTGAGATAATTGAATTGAACCATTCACAGCCATAAGGAAATCACCAGTTCCCGGAGTGCCATACATGCCTCCCTCCACTCTTCCTCATACAGCTTCCCCACCCAAGAAAGTCATCTGCCTAGTAAACCCAATGCCGTCCAGGGCATGGATGACTAGTGAGCGGTAGAGCAATGAAATGGCACCCTTACCCAGGCATCCTAGGAATATTTTTGCCCCAACTGGGTTATATTCAGGTAGCGGGGTGTCTGCGATGTTATGGGCTTGCAAGGCGTGCCGTAACTGAAGGAAACTTAAAAACTGAGTTGGCCAGTGCATATCGATCCTTCAGATCCTGAAAAGACACTAGGGGCTGATTACGATGTCAGGCAGAGTTGCCTCCGCCCGGCATAGTCTTGGTCATGGGTCCGACCGACACCCGGTCGTTGGTCTCGACCAGCCCATCAGGATGCACCAGTTTGGTCGCATTCCTACATTTTACGATGGGAGCATGCATTCCGGTCGTAAACCGGACAGAATGCATGCTGCAATTGTAAAATAGGAGGTGCAGTTCATCCCTGCACTCTGTGGCAGGCCTCTCAAGGTGTCTGCCACGGGGTGCAGGCATCAACAGGGTGGCCGTGCACTCAAGGGAGACCTGCTGGGGGCCGAACAAAAGTTCAGACAGCCTTTGTGTAGGAAAGGCCTGCACAGAAAGGCTGCCAAAGCCAGACATCGTAATCCCAACGGCAGAGAGAGACATTCTTGGGGTTACAGGCCACATTACGACTGGCCGACGGATTCCTTTCCGACCACCTCCATTGTAATGAGGAATCCGACTGTCATATTACACTGGGGGTCATAAAGGCTTCGAACGAGGGGCGGAGCCTTTCACAAACACATCGTAATCGGTCCCTAGGTGTCTCCCTTTATGTACTTCTACGAGATAAGAGATCCCAATCCAATCCCCGGGGGCAAAGACTTCCAAGGTTCGGAGTTGATTGAGCCAAGTAGCCTGCACAGAGGCTCATCTCAGTGAGTCGGTGATCCCAGCAGGTAATAGACGTATGTGTACAAGAGGGAAGTGTTGAAGGCAGATGCCCCCCCATACAAGAGATCTGCAAGACCATCAAGACTCACTAGATAGATTTCTAGGCGACATGCTGGGTCACCCCAAACCCCAGTTAACCACTCATTAATAGGAACCAGATGTGCTGTCAAATAACAAAGATAAATGTTTGACAGACTAAGACCGCCATCAAAAGGGGATTGGCGTGCCAATTGGAAAGTTACCTTGAGTCTACCTCCCGCCTATACAAAGTTTGTGATTTTAGAGATCAAGGAACTGAACCATTTGCGAGTGATAGGATGGGGATAATTACCTAAGATGTATAGATAGCGTAGTAAAAACACCATCTTAAAGAAGGTGATTAGCAGCTCACCACCTCCCTCAGCCAGAACCCACCCGCCAGCACAACGGACCCCAACGAAGCAGCCCGCAACTTCACACAGTGGCTGACCGCCTGCGCCGACGACCTCGCTCCACTGAAGAACCCTCCCAGCAGACCCAGAAGCAAGAAAGCCTCCTGGTTCACCGACGAACTCAAGGACTCCAAGAAGAACTGCCGCACCCTCGAGAAAGCCTGGCTCCTCGACCAGACCACAGACAACTTGACCGCCCTCAAACACGCCACCCGCAAGCACCACCAGCTTATCCGCACCACCAAGAAGAAATCACTGAAGGAACGACTGGACAACAACGCCCACGACAGCAAGGAACTCTTCAGCATCGTCAAGGAGTTCTTCAACCCCAGCACCGGCAACAACAACATCACTCCTTCACAAGATTTCTGAGACTCTCTCGCCTCGTTCTTCCACTGCAAGATCGCCGACATCCACAACAGCTTTGGCGCACCATCCACGCACCCAACCGTCGAACCAACGCCCGCCACCCTCCGCACCTGGACCACGGTGACCACCGAAGACACAGCCCACACGATGAACACCATCCACTCCGGATCTCCAACTGACCCCTGCCCCCACCACGTCTTCAACAAGGCCGACTCCACCATCGCACCCCAACTCCGGAACATCAACACCACCTCCTTCAACACCGCCACCTTCCCGGAGAGCTGGAAGCATGCCGAGCTCAGCGCCCTACTGAAGAAACCTACAGCGGACCCAACCGACCTCAAGAACTTCCGACCCATCTCGCTCCTCCCTTATCCTGCCAAAGTCATCGAGAAGACCGTCAACAGACAGCTTGCCGCCTTCCTCGAGACGAGCGGATCCCTCGACCCCTCGCAGTCCGGCTTCCGAGCCAACCACAGCACCGAGACTGCCCTCATCGCAGCCACCGACGACATCAGAACCCTGCTCGACAACGGGGAAACAGCGGCCCTCATCCTCCTAAACCTCTCCGCAGCGTTCGACACTGTCTGCCACCGCACCCTAGTTCAACGCCTCAGCAACATCGGTATCCAAGAGTGTTAAAATCTAGTTTGCGACATCAACATTATCGGCGCCATCTTGTCCCTTTTCAGGCTCATATGTGCGCGTAAGTAGCAGCCATTTTGAAGGCCATGGCTTCTCTGCCCACTGCCGATAGCCAGCGCGTCTCTCTCTCTCTCCCTCGAACCTCGCAAGCATCCCCCCGCACGCTGACAGCCCCCGCTCTCACATGCTTGGGCCATAAACCTCCCCTTCAGCGCAACCCTGCCTCGGAGCCACATCCCGTTTCCAGCTAAACACCTCCCTCCATCCCCTTTTCATGATCTTGTATCCTTTGAAAAACCCCACTTTCCTCTGTGCCCGATTGTCCTGCTCGTTCCCAGGCCGCCACCTGGCCCTGCGGATGCAGTTTATTGCCCCCATACAGTAGGAAGCTTCTCTCAAAGGATCCACAACCGATCAAAGCCCCCACCCCATGAGATCCGATCAGCCGCACACATTCCGGGAATCGGCGGAATGTCCAGCTGCGCGACAGTCATCACCTGTTGAGACCGGGGTGGGGACTTCTACTGTAAATGTGTGTGGGAACGGGCATGAAGCGGGGATTCCGAGGATGTCTTTCCGTACATCAAAGTATTTGCAAGAATGTGCCACATGTAATAAACTGCAATAAAGACCATAAACCTGTGTATAAGAGGCCAGGCCTCAGAGATGCGGTTAGAGCACCTCGAGAAGATACCCTGTTGTCTGATTTGATGTGTTCTGCTCCGTCGGAATAAACTCCTGTTACCTGCCTTCTAGTCTCCAGCGCCTGCCTCTTTGTTTGATAGATTCGAATGGTATGAGAGGCGGTTAACGCCGGGCAATACTTAAAGGTTCTTGGTCGACATCGGCTCTACCTTTTTCCACTAGAGAAGGCACTGGAGTGGATCATCTCGTTCCTCGCCGGAAGAACACAGAGAGTCCGCCTCCCCCCGTTTTGGTCCGAAGCCACCGAAGTCATCTGCGGCGTACCGCAAGGATCATCACTCAGCCCCACCCTCTTCAACGTCTACATGAGACCTCTTGCAGCCATCGCACACCAACACAGCCTCAACATAATCTCCTACGCCGACGACACCCAACTGATCCTCTCCCTCACCAGAGACCCCGCCACCGCCAGAACTAGCCTACACGAAGGGATGAAAGACGTCGCCGAGTGGATGAAGAACAGCCGCCTGAAACTGAACTCAGACAAGACAGAAGTCCTCATCCTGGGACCATCGCCCTCCGCCTGGGACGACTCCTGGTGGCCCCCCGCCCTGGGCACCACTCCCAAGCCAACAGACCATGCACGCAACCTGGGCTTCATCCTGGACTCCTCCCTCTCGATGACCAGACAAGTCAACGTCGTCTCCTCATCATGCTTCAACACCCTACGCATGCTCCGCAAGATCTTCCGATGGATCCCGACCGAAACCAGGAAGACGGTCACCCAGGCACTCGTCACCAGCCGACTGGACTACGGAAACACCCACTACATGGGAACCACAGCCAAGCTACAGAAAAGACTCCAACGCATCCAGAACGCCTCCGCCCGACTCATCCTGGACATCCCCCGACGCAGCCACATCTCCGGCCACCTGAGGGAACTGCACTGGCTTCCCGTCAGCAAGAGGATCACGTGCAGGCTCCTCACCCACGCACACAAGTCTCTCCACGACCTGGACCCTAAGTAACTCAACGACCGCCTGATCTTCTATACGCCCACCCGCCAGCTACGCTCTACAAGCCTCGCCCTCGCCGCCGTACCACGCATCCGAAGAGCCACCACCGGAGGGAGATCCTTCTCCTACCTGGCGGCCAAGACATGGAACTCCCTCCCCATCCACCTTCGGCTGACCCAGGACCATCTCGCCTTCAGGAGACAACTCAAGACCTGGCTGTTCGAGCAATAGCGGACCCCTTCCCCCAAGCGCCTTGAGACCCGGCTGGGTGAGTAGCACGCTATACAAATGTTATGATTGATTGATGTGTCTCAGTGGATTTAGTAGGAGGGTGGCCCAGCTGCCAAAATCTCAATCGAGCAAGTCCTTAGAAATAGAGAGCCCAAGCGAGATCTGGAGGAGGGTGGGGTCAGGACATGTGAATCCCAGATATTTAGAAGAATTGCAGCGAGTGGGAAAATGTGTGCACCAAAGCTGCATCTTAGCATCTCCCTTTACCTTCACCAGACTGAATCTGCCTAAGTTAATCCAATGACCTGATAACTCAACATACAGACGAAGAAGTTGTAGACACCGGGATCCCAAGAGCCGGGATCCTTCAGACACAAAAGAATGTTGTCTGCATAAAGTGCAATCCGGACTTCAAAACCATTCCCACAATGCCAGGCCCATATCTGGGCATCACAGCTTATAAAACAAGCCTGGGGTTCTATCGGGTTTGCAAATAGCAATGGGGAAAGTGGAGAGCACTGGCGCGTACCCCTTGTGATGGGAAAGGAAGAGGATAGAACACCATTCACTAGGTCCTGGGCAGTAGGCTTGCAGTAAAGGTGGCAGACCATTCAAAGGAATGCATCTCCCAACCCTGCTCCCACCAGGACCCTGTCCAAGAAGTCCCAAGAGACCATATCAGAGACCTTGGTGAAATCTAAAAGCAAAAGGGCGAGATGTCCGTCGTGGTCCTGTATCCGGGATAAAGTGGAGGGTACCCTTTGAATGCAGTGGCTTGCGATTCGGCCAGGCATAAATCCACACTGATCTGGATAAAAGATAGGGTAGAACCAGAGCCAAGCGAGTAGCCTGGGCTTTCTCATAGATCTTAACATCAGCGTAAATGAGGGAAATGGGGTGTTAAGTCGAGCACTGGCTCAAGGAAGAACCTCCTTAGGAAGGATCACTATAGTGGCACCGTCCACCTCAGAGGTTAAGAAGCCCTGCTGGATCTTGGTTGTGTAGAAAGGTCTTAGATGGGGGTGTCAGGATATCTCAGAATTGTTTACATTATTCAATAGGATAGCCGTCCGGCCCTGCCATCTTCCCAGAACGCAGCAGTGAGCATGCCAGCATCTATTTCCCAGACAGTGGGGGCCCGGACCAACTCTTGAGTTAAGGAGTACGGAATGGACGGCTGCAGGATGCTATCTGAAAAGGGGTTAGTTACTTTCGGTGAAGGCGGGGAGGTGCCAAGAGTGCTAAGTTCAGTAAAAATCAGCAAAGGCAAAAGCAATATCAGAGAGTTCTCGCCGAAGGTGCCAGGTCGAATCTCGGACAGCGGGCACCACCCTATCAGAAATAACCCAGGTCGCCAACCAAGGTAACAATTTGAAGGACTTCTCGCCAGACTCATACGTTCTCTGTGTGGAGGCCCCCCAGCATGATTTCGCCTACTCGAGGGAATTCGGACATAATTCAGTACTGGCCACAGCCAGGAGCCTACGAGTTTCATCTGTGCCCCGATCACGTAAGTCACCCTCCAAGCACAGTATCTGACTCTCCAGGTCCGTAGTCTGTGTTAATGGTCTGCCTCACAGCAACGTACATAACCCTTGAGATGACCCCTCAAGGAGGGCTTACACGACACCCACAGAGTAACCGCCGATGACACAGAGACCACATTAATTCTAAAAGAGGTTTGCAGTTCTTCTTCCCCAAAGGCGATGCATGCAGGAGTTTTGAAGTGCCAGGCACTGAATCTCCAAGCTGGGCGGAAAGTGCCAGGTTGAGTCCCTCATTCCAGAAAGAGTGGGGAATGATCCGAGATGCCACACGGGAAGATGCGGATTGACTGAACAGCAAGAAGTTCTGCCGCCAGGAACCATAAAAAAATAAATGCACAATTTCGGATCATGATCCACTGAAAGATGGGTGTAGGCCCGGATAGCGGGATGCCAGGTGCAGAGGAAGGCAAGCAATTGGAGAGAGTGCACCGGCCAGGATAGGGGGTCTGTTGAGGCATCAAGTTGGGGGTGGGGGAACTGCATTAAAGTCCCCATCAACCACAGTGAACCCCCAAAGGGTCAAGATAAAGGATCATAGCTAGTGGAGAGTGGGTTGCAACAGCGGTGGAGGGACCTAGCAGGATACAAAAATGTATAGCCTGGCTTACAAACGGCCCTCGACTCCCACATAGCACCCCTGAGAATCTACAAGTCTAACAACTGTCAGTGGAAATGATTTATGCCGCTGTATGGCTACCCCTCTGGAGCCTCACGTAAACCTGGAGTGAAAAATCCTGTCATACTCAAATCGTCCAAGAAAGGCGCATTGTGTGCCCAGTCTCCTGTAATAAAACAACTGCTGGTTTGCACTGCTTAACGTACCGGAGTACTGTGGAGTGTTTGATCCAGTCTAGGAGGCTATTGATGTTCCAGGAGAGAACTTTTAGTTTAGGTGGGGGCCATGGCAGATTGTGAGGGATGAGTGGACCCTGCCAGAAACCATGAATAGTTAGTGGAGTTAAAGGAAGCACAGTTTGGAAACATATATAAACTTTTATAGTGTTTGCCGCGGACAACCTGAAAAGGAATAACATGGTTAGAACAACAATCCAAGCCTCTAGGTCCAACTGTCTCTCCCCCCCCCCCCCAGCCACCCCAAAACAACCCACCCCAGACTTTTTTGCTCGAAGCATCTGTCACCCTTAAACTACCCTAGAAACGGAGTAAAATGGTGGAAACATTTGTGGTCTCAAAGAGCACAATAAGAAGGATCTGATACCCAACACCATTCAAATAGTTATATCGAGGTGGGAAAATAACCAGTAAAACCAAGGTGGCCAAGACATCGAAACCCCCAAAGGCATGAAAGCGTAACTGGCAGTTACCAACAACTAACAAGCAGTATATGTTTCAGTTAATAGTAAGGGGGCAATAATTCCGCCCCCTATACCCTCAGCTGCCCCGGTCCATGACCAATGTGCGGGGAGAACAAATATCAAAGGACTCAGAGGGGAGTTGATCAAGGAGGTGGGAGAGTTGAGAGGAAGAAGAGGCCAAGACATCATCAAACGAGCGTAAGAACATTGGAGTATTTGACAAGTTTTTGTCCGAGGCTAGCGATCTTGCTGGCTATTCACCCTCTCCCGTAGCCGGGTCCGGCACTGCGGTCACCTCCTGCCATCCAGCCCTGGACTTCTTGAAGCAAGAGCAGCTTTTCTTCCGTTGACTGGGGAAAGCATTCAAGCACATTCCCCAGGATCACCAGAATGGTGCCATTCAGGTGATGTCCGTCTAAGCAGACGCCGCTCTGTGGCCCATTCCCAGGCCTGAAGTCTTCCCCACCTCAAAGGCACATTTGGGTATATGTACTGGGTTTCTGACCCCCACCAAATCAGACACTTCTGGATTTACAAGTGAACCTTGTAAAAAAAAAAAAAAAAAAAAAAAACCTATGTCAGAAGAACTGCTGTGCTGCTCAAAGGACTCAACTGGACTGGACTGCAGATCTGGAAGGCCTGTTTTTCTTTTTGTTGCCCTGCTGCTCTCGGACTCTGCTGAAGTAGAGCTGGGCTTGTTGGATGCCTCCTTTTGCTCGACACACAGGGATATCAAAGTCTCTACCCCTGCTCCTGTGCCTGGGGTCACTGGAAGTGACCCAGATACTTGCAACACGGATTTTGACGCATCTCCTGTCTGACCATAGCAGAACCGGCGTATCAACCATGGTGCAGGAGTACTTGGACACCTCTTCCGTGTTAGTTAGCCCTAGATAAATACAATTACAACACTTCCCATATAAATTTGACACAAACACAAAAGCCTCTAAACCACACACTCTACAAGATGTGGCTTACTAAACACGTGGGTAAGTGCTCCTGTGCTCCACCCAAGCTCAATAAGCACTATACAAGTGCTACAAGACCATAGAATACAATGAGTTGGTTCACCCATATGCTGGAGGAAGGGTTCCACCTGGTCACAGTGCATCAAAATATACAGAGTAACAAGACGAGGGTATGCAGGAAAATTTCTTTTAATGCACCTACAACGGCAAATTCATCATGCTTAATTAATCTGAAACTGTAGAAAACACATAAGTGACAGTTAAGAAAACAGGCACAGAGTTAAATTAGGGTCAAGCTGCGGTGAACGTAGAGTGGATCTTTCTATCACGTACTTATTTGAAGCGCAAAAATCTATTGTCTCTTCCCGTGTTGGGAGATGTTCCATCAATCTTGAGGAAGAGGCTGCGCAGACCCAGAAGTAAAACGAGTCTGATTATTATTGCATAAAACCAGGTGAGGAGTTTAAATCAGTAGCGATCTACATGTTCTCAATAATGGGTACAAAAACAGAACACAAAAATACAAGTAAAAACAAGACAAACAAAACTGTCTCACTGAAAAGAAAAGTCAAAACCACTGATGTGAGCAGAGTCCCAACTTTAAAAATGGAAATTACCTTCACAAAGAAACGCTTATCTGTCCGCGCCGGGTTATAAGACGCCAGGTATGCCGCAATCAAGAGAAACTTGGAATAATACGGAAGTTCAACATGAGCGTGAGCAGAAAGTCCTAAAACAAAATTTAGGTTTTACTATTCGATTAAAAACGGCACAATGTATATATCGCAAATATGATGGCGATTTTATATTGCTTCGGATTTAAAAGATGCACTGACATTTTTTAACCCTTTTACGGCAGGCCACATCCGACTTTACAAAGTAATTTATGACGTTGGCTCATACAGTAAATAAAGTAAACACACTGACCTGCTCTGAATTCAAAATACGAATCGCAGACAATATTTTCATCCTAACCCCAACCGCCCATAGATATCCAATGGTATAAAAATCCAGTGGTGCAAAAAACAAGGAGACGTTTTAAGGCATGGGCAAAGTGGGCCCTAGCGCAGAGCCTGATAGAGCTAACTCAGTTCTGCAGAGAGTCTTACCCTGACGACCTCGAATGTTTTGCTTTAAATACAATTTTCCTATATTTTTAACGTGGGTGATGTATGGGAGCCTATTACAAACCTTTTGCAGATAAATCTGTTTTTCAACAACTTGCAAGAGCAAAAAAAAAGTTTTTACATGAAAACAGGACCTCACATATGAGAAATCGGAGGGAATCACACAGATTATTAAGAATAATATTCATGAGCTGCTGCAGTATTATAATATTGAAAACACACATCACTACCCCTGAATATTAGATAAAAATACATTTAGAATTTGGACCAGTGTGCACTGTCAGTACCTGGCCAAAGACGGCATGAATTCAAAGCTGTTCTGAACAGGGGCCCTCAAATTTAATGTGGCCTAGGGCCCCGGGAATCCTGAACATGTCCTTGCCCAAAAGGCCCGGTTATGGGAGTGGGGGAGAGGGAGAGGGGGGGGGAGGGGGAGAGGGGGGGGGGGGGAAGGGGGGGGGGGGGTAATGAGGCTCGAGGGCCAGGCCCTCCCGAGGCAGTCAGTCCTCTGGCCCACTCATCGCCAAGAAGGATGTTCATTTATATTGTTATTAAAGTTGCACGTGCGCCTGCAGGCCGTGGGTTCTGCTGCCTGCACGTGTTTGCAAAATAACGAAAAATGAATGGGAATGCTCTGTTTGTGTGACAGGGCAGTCGGTCACAGAGTGTGTGCAGTCTAATCTATTATGCCAAGGCATGTGGATTCAAGGGGCTCCGCAGCTGAGAGCTCCATTCTAAAGGGAAAAACAAGCGTTCTCCGTTTTCTATGGAGGCGCTGAACAGCAGCTGCTCCAACTCCTTATTTAGGCGACCTGAGACATTTTGTTTGACCTATCAGTACTTATACCATGAATAAATAAAAACTGACTTTAAGAGCAAAAGCAATGATCGATTTCTCAACAATGACTATTAAAACCTGTTCCAGGCCAGCGATGCAGTCTCTGTTCACATTTCACCTATTTTAATGTGTTCTTGCCTTGCTTAAGTGTATTTGCTTTTTCCAGATGTAGTGTTTCCGCAGTTTTTTTCATGCAACGAGGCTTGTGCAGCACAAACTATGAACTGTGTCACTTCTAGGTGGCTTCGTGAGCTCAGGGCGAGTATGGCTGTTCATGACTAGGCACAGTTGGGAGCCCTGGAGTGGACTCAAAATGCAGTGCAGGTTTCTCACAGTGGTAGTAACAGGGTCATAAAGGTGCTCAGATTTCATGCTCATGCAATCCTTGGCCTCTGCAGAGTGCACAGACCAATGGTCACATATGTGCCAATTGCATTTTATATGCAAGGGTGCGTAGGCAGAATACACAGCTGTGAATTATTGATAGCACCAACGGGAAAAAATGTTTGTACAGCTAAGAATCGAGAGAGGAGTCATGGTGAATGGAAGGTGACACATTACTTAAAGAAGGAAAGACCAAAAAGGCAGCGGTGAAGAGAACAGTGATGTGCGAGACATGCAGATCTAAGATTACAGCAGGATGTGGGGAAGAAAAGGGTGTAAAAGTTTACCTGAGCGAAATATTACATAAGACAATAAGGGTTACAAGGTGTACAAGTTACACATTCATACTTGTGGCCTTATATGTGAAGAGTGCTTGATGCGGAGCAACACAAAGTAATGATTTAAAAAGTAATGCAGTATTTGGGGTATTTTAAGGAACCTTAGAATTTCCAAAGATGGAAAAAAAAGTTCTAAAGCTATGCCTTGTTGTTTGCTTGTAGCTCCTTGATGCCAGTTTATAGCAGACTCAGCTATATTTGATGGATTGTAACTTGTGAGCGCTACGAGGCCTCCGGGTAGTCTGCGCAGCGCTACGAGGCCTCCGGGTAGTCTGCGCTTAATAAAACCCATTTAATAATAATAATAATAATAATAATAAGTAAAAGAAGCATTTGCAATGCAATAGGTCTCGCATTAGGGAAGTTTGAGCTATTGGTATTGTAAATGATATATTTTATTTATGTGTTGGTTTTGAAAATAGCGAAATTAATAGCTTTGTCATTTACAATGCCAATAGTTTTAACTTTCGCATATGTGACACCTATAGCATTTGTAATGCAATATGTGTTGTATTTACGTGACTTAGATGTATTGATATTACAAATAACGATGGATTTTAATGGTTTAAAATAATTAATACTTAAATAAAAGTTATTGTAATTTATGATGGCAATAGTTTTAACTTTTGTAAATAACTTGTGTGAAGATTATGTTCAGTGTATTTTATTGTGAGGAAAATTCAAGAACAGAAGTGAAATATTAACATCTATTTGTGACATTTGTAATAAAGCTTGAAACATTGAGAAAACATATTTGAACCAGTTGTTGAATGGTGGGGCGACAGAGTGAGGGCGACAGAGTGAATGTGAAAGGCAGGAATGAATCTATTTTGAAGCGGCGAGTGAACATCCTAACAAGTGGCAGAGGCGTAGGAGTGGCCATTTCTCTAAAGGGAAAAAATACGTTTTAGTACAGAAACATTTATAAATACATGTTACATCAAATTTTAGCAGAAGTGTATACAAATACAGAGTGACACAAATGTGAGTATTTTCTGGGAACACCTGGCAGAAACCACTTCCATTGAATATGGCAGAAAATATTGTGAAATGCTGAAAAGTCAGCAATATATAAACTGTATGTGAATTTTATGAACTGGCCATTGTTAATATGAGCAACTTAACGTAGTGTGTTTTTCCAGCGAAATGACTTCCATAGGGTTTGTGCTGAAAAAACTGCAAACAAAGCAGAGCCTCATGTGGTGCCAGTGTTGATCTCTGCAACCTGAGATCTTTTTTGTTTCATCAGCGGGAACATCGGTGCTCTCAGCATTGGCATCTAATGATCAACACCATACTTAGAACAGTCTACTATTTGGCGGCACTGCTCATCTAATTTAGAGATGAGCAGAAGACTTGTTTAGAAATAATGTATACATTAAAATTGCTAATACCTGCTGCCCCAGCCATTCCTTTAGCTTTGGGGACCTGGAATATTCTGAGCTGTCGCATTTACATGCAAAAGATGGTTAGTAGTTTTGGCAGCGATGAAAGGGGCGATAGGTAGCCTCCTGGTCAGAGCCCTGGCGCTTAACATTTTACAAATAAAGCACTGGGGAAACATCTAAGGTATTGTGGACTAGTCACAACTCCACCCATCTGAAGAGCTTCCTCTTTATACAGTGGATGAAGTGACCTTCACGAAAATGCTGATCCCATCTATGCCTGTGATTTGGGGGGATGGAGGGGGGGTTGATCAGGCAGGACGGGGCAATGAAGAGGCTCTGGCATAATGGCTGGAGCGGGCAACTGATGCAGGGGAACTGGATTCGAGTCAGCATTCTGACAACTTTGAAGTGCTGGTACAAAAGTAAGGGGGAAAATTAAAACAAAGTGCATAAAACATGAAAGGCGACCAGCTTACAAGACGGGGTGCTGCCATGATTGAGTGTTAAAAAAACGACTTAGTTCAGCGGTGAACAAGAAGACTCCTGCAGCCATGATTGTATTGTACACGACGCGCTGGAAATAAAAACAAGTATATGTCAATAACCCGAGATGAAAGCAGCATCACTCGGGGGAGGTGGCTTCCTCACGGACCTCTCCGGCCGTCTTTCAAGGCCTGGGCAGGGGTGCTTGGCAGCGGAGAGGCCGCTGGGCACCGCTGCTGTGTCACACACGAATGAGACAGTGGGAGGTGCGCGCGCATGAGATGGGGCGCAGGGGTGAGGGACAGTGCGTGAGAGGCAAAGCGGCAGAAGGGACACGGGGAGAGTTGTGAGTGACAAAGGGTCTAGAGGTGAGACCCAGTGAGACAGTGAGAGAAGCGAGATGGGTCAGAAGGGTAGAGACAGAGGTGTGACAGACACGGAATGAGTAGTGAGTGACAGAGTGAGAAAGAGTGGCTAAAGAGACAGCAGCGAGAGAGCTTAGGTTAGTGACAAAGAAAGGGAGAGAGGTGAGAAACTAGTGGCTTGAATGAGACAGTGAGAGAAGCGGGAATAGAGTCAGTGGGTTAAGACACAGAGCGGCGAGAGAGACAGATGAGGGAGTCACAGAGATGCGAGGGCGACGGGGTGATTGAGAGGGGAGACAGTTGGTGGCAAGAGACCCTAGTTTAAGTGATTAAAAGTGGATAGAGGCCAAAAGGAGGGCGGACATCTTACAAAATATCCAAGTGAGCTCAAATATGAAGTACACGCTCCATTCCCACTCAAACAAGTCTGCAAGTGGGAGTAGGTAATGTTGGGAGAAGTGCTGCAGGTGAAAGTGGCAAGTACATGGTTTGGAGGTTTATAAACAGCATTAGACACAAGAAGCACACAAGACGTCAGCTCAAGGCTTTACATAAGGCACAAACAAGTTTCCACTCTGGTTCTCATTTGAAAAACGCAGTGAGTATCAAAATATTTGCTTCCTGCTCCGATTACGAGGGTCTGCTCACGTTTAATAAAGGTGGGGATGGGTCGATCAGTTAAACTACCAGCTGGGCATTTTATAACAAGCTCTCTGCATTGCTGTGGCGGGGGGAGCATTCCTTTGAAGTCTGATAGGGGGGAGCGGGGAGCGGCTTGGGAGCGGATTTCTTTGAAGTCTGATGCCAAGGCTCAGACAAATGATGGTGTGCAAGCGGCTTCCTTTGAAGTCTGATGCCGAGGCATGGTGTGGGATGTGGCTGGTGATTATGTGCACAAGCCTGCCTCACACGCCTGCCTCACATGAACTGTACGCGATCCGCAACTTGGTAGACTTTTTGAACCGCTTACTATAATCTCGCCTATTTAATCCCTAACGGGATAGAATAGGAGAGACCTAAAATTGATGCGTTACCTGTTAACCCAATTAGCTATCAACATT
Source organism: Lissotriton vulgaris (assembly GCF_964263255.1). Classification (NCBI taxonomy): domain Eukaryota; kingdom Metazoa; phylum Chordata; class Amphibia; order Caudata; family Salamandridae; genus Lissotriton; species Lissotriton vulgaris. The sequence goes on along the minus strand of NC_141685.1, from coordinate 1,511,235,511 downwards.
TAAGTACAAATCTGCAAACTGTATGTTGTGTTTTCCTGTGCAACAGGCACAATATACTACAACTGTGTGTAGACAAAACAAAGATCGTGAGCAAATGCATTACCCACCAGAGGTATCTTACCATTTTTATCCACTCAAAATTGTTGGGAACACAAAGATTTCTGCAGCAAAATGCCTTAACTCTGTAAGATGTTTTAAAGTGTAGCCTGCTTATTTGCAATTATGTAAGTCAGAACAAATTTACTGTCATAATTGTCCTAGCTGACATGATTGCACCATTTACAAGTCCACCCCCTTTTCAGCTGCCAAACCTTAACCGTATCCTCTAATTTATGGGATTCAGAGGTAAATTTATTCCATTTCCAGCACCGTCTGGATGCAGTAGTAGAGTGCACACCTCAAAGGTGAATTTCACTAGAGAATATAATTATCTTACCCGGGTCTAAATATGCCTCTATGGTCTTGGGACGTCTGCTACTCCTGGTTGCATTCTACAAACAGTTCTACTGGTGGTGCAAAAAGGGCCTCTAGTGGTCGAGCTTCTATCACAACTTGGTTGACATAAAGTGATTTACTGGTGGTCTAGCCGTGCATTCAGGGGTTGGGCTAATTTGGCGCCACAACAGACTCCAACCATTTCTCCTTCAGGGGAAACATTTTGTCTTGCCAGACAAATCTCTGATTTTGTCCCCATAAAGGATAATAAAAGAAAGACTTCAGCTCTCCGAAAAGCAACACAGTTGACATGTTATGTGCATGTTTACCTGCTTATGTAACGCATTTGAAGCAAATGTGGGGCACTCACACAAAACATGAAAACTCTACACATTCGATGACCCCCGCAACCTACACCCATGCCTTGTAAGATTAGGTCCTACTTGAAGCCTAAATGGACAGTGTTTTTTGGACTCGACAAGAGGTGCAGAATATACTACAGGAACGCTGAAATACTGATTATTAATGGTAAGGATTTATCAAGGTTGGCGTCACTGAAAAGCTGAAACTGCTGAGTCAGAGTAAATCATGTCAGCGAAGACGTGCATGTGGTTCAATCAGTCTGAGTTTATCCCCACTTTCATACCAACCGGTTACAATTTCACCCTCAGTCGGAGTACATTTTAAAATCACTCTGGATGGTGCCTTTTCCTCATACTCTATCTGGCCACAAGTGCTTTAAATGCACCATGCATTTTCTTTAAACATTTATCAAAGAAAACACAAGTCCCATTTAATATTCTGTTTATATCCTATTGTATTGTAACACATGTAATTGACCCAATATACATTACAATCCAACATTAACCAGTTTTTTCCAAAACTCATGAGGGAAATCTGTCTCCCGATTACTATAACATTTTATTTTGATCAGTGTTACTTGCCTACACTGTTCTAAAAAAAAAAACGACATGCCAATCATACATTCAAAAGCACCTAAAGACAAATCCTAACCCTCTGTACATTCTTTAAATACTCTTGACTTTTGATGAGTGACACTACAATATCCATTAACACGAGCCATTTGCTATGGATGCTCGAAAACATTTTGGGAGAGAACCAAGAATGGGATCCCTTCAGTAGTCGGTCCCCAGTGTTCTACATAACCTTATGAATGGACTTGTGTGCAACGATGCGAGTTCAGGGGGGAGAGCAGATGAAGTTATCACATCAACAAATGAACAGCCTGGCATGACACAGCTCTCCGTTTTAACTAAAGGCAGGGAATGCAAGCTTGGTTAAGAAGGTAGTTTAAAAGTCAAAGACATAAAAATGGGTGCTGGCACGGCCAGCAGCATGAACTCACTAGATCCGACATTATGAAAGATATGTTAATTTAATTTCATACACATTTTCATATTCAACAGATGTTGCCCGAGTCCAAACAGATGCCCAATATTCAGATTTTTTTATCCCTTCCCTCATGTATCTTCATAACCCTCTCAGATCCAGAGAGCTGGGCCTGGTGACCAATTTGGTTGTATAGGACTCAGGAGCGTAACGCAGGTCCATGCAGTGCAAGGGGGCCCCAACCCTCCAGGGGGAGTCCAGTTCAGTCCAAGGCCAAATAATATATATTTTTGAAATTTTATATAGCACAAACTCAACTCAAAGGTACTGAGAGCTTTACATTTGCACCAGTTACGTTACACAAGGACACATTAATTTTTCTATTCTTCACAGGACGGTTTCAGAGCAAATCATTGCACTGAATCTGCTTTGGTAGCAGCCGCAGATAAATTAAGAATGGCAAATCGACAAGGGGGGCCAATCTGCTTTGATTTTATTGGATTTATCTGCCGCTTTTGATACAGTTCACCACTCGCTCCTCAAAGTGGCTCCATTCTCTAGGATTCAGATACTCTGCACTGGCCTCGTTGAGTTCATTTGAAAGTAACAGACAACAGTGGAGGGAGATGGGGGAAGAGAGTTCCTAGTCTTTTCTCCTCCCCTGTGGTGTTGCCCAGGGGTCCTTCCTCAGCCCTCTTATTAACCTCATTTGCAGCTGTGGCTTAGCTGGGTTTTATTACACCAATGACAATCAGATAGCGGTGTCTATTTCATCGGACGTAAAAAAGGAGGTAAGGAACTTCTGCAACTACATGTTTCGTATTCATGATCCGGCAGTCGGAGCACGACTTGGGGTCATCGTCGTGCTCCAGGCACCAAAGGCACACGCGGTGTGGGTCCATAACAGACATCAACTTGTGATGGGTGTCTCAAGCCTTGAAGCCAGGCCGAGGATAACTGGACATCCCTGCGTGCACAAGAAGTCGATAGTCTTTAAAAACGGTGTCGACGAAAGTCGCAAAAAAGTCAGTCAAAAAGTGACTGGAGGTACCGCTCCCTCCAGATCTGCGCTGGCTGGCGCAGAAAAAGAAGGAATGGACGTCAGCGCAAAAGGGTGGTGTCTAAGTAGCTATCGCGACTTCATCCCGGCAACCACAACGCCAACGATGAGCGCGGAGCCGACCAACGCCACATTTTGACGCACAGGGGTACTGCTGACCAAAAAATTCTCCGTATCCAGTCAGACGCCTAGGGGCAATTCTAAAAGGTAAGTAATCTCTAACTAATTGTCTCTTTCAGATTTATCTTTTCCTGAGCAAATCAATTCGATCACTTCAGGTTTTTTCGTGTTGAAGGTTTAAAAAAAAAAAAACTTTCAGTTTATTCAATTTGACTGGCAAAAAACAGCGATGATGGCTCATGTTTTCGAAGGTGGATTACTGTAATGCTCTGTATTTGGGCGCTCACAAATTTGTGGTAAAGAAACTACAGTCTTTACAAAAAGTAGCGGCAAGACTGTTGTTGAAAATTCCCAAGTTTGCACCCATATCCCAATCACTGCAGGGTCTCCACTGGCTTCCAGTGATAAAAATTATTGTTTTTAAAGCAATGTGCCTGGTCCACAAGGCCCTTCATAGGACCGGTCCAAAGTATTTTCAAGAACAGTTCTCTTGGTACATGCAGAGCAGGAATCTCAGTTCCAGGTCCTCATGAACCGTTATTATTCCTAGAACAAACAAAGCAAGATGGGTAGGTAGAGCGTTTTCCATTTGTGCAGGAAAACTGTTGAACTCACTGCCTCCTACTCTGCCTCATTAACCTTACTTGTTGCAATTCAGGAAGCAGCTGAAGACTTGTCTGTTTACCGAAGCCGTGGAATAAGCTGTTGTCAGAGTTAGTTGCGCTTATAGCAACCGGTCGGCTCTGCTGTCCTTCCTTTAGCGCTAAGCAACCTAAGGGTAATTGCACACTTTATAAACCTATTTAATTAATTTATTAATTAATTTTTGGTAGGCACAAGGAGATTGAGTGATTTGCCCAGAATCACAGGGCACTGAGCCGACGTAGACTCAAACCTTGTCCCCAGCTCCAAAGTCGGCAACTCTGGATAGGATTCAACAGAATATATAAAGATTAAATTATGAAGCAGGCTGTGTAATGGCCCTGTATTGTGCTCATTTCTTTGAAAGAGTTGCCACTAATTATCAGCTGCCTTCAGGACTTTAAGGGGGCTGAAGAAACTGGGGGTGTCTAAAAGGGGTGCGGATTATGTAATTCAGGGATTGGTTTAAACATTTAAACTGAAAAACCTGTGCTTCTATAGTGTGCCGACTGACTAGTATTGTGCAGCGTCTATGCTTGTTTGTCAGTTGTGTTAAATATCTGGATGCAATAACAAACACCTATAAAAAACTCAGGACTGTTGACTGTCAATGGTTGTTAGCTGTGTAAGGTAGAAGAGTAATAATGATTTTGTTGTAAATATTGAAAATGTTTCAATCGTGAAATTATTAAACTGCGAATTAACCCACTGGCCGCTGGGCTAATTCACCCGCTGTGCTCAGGGGTGGAGGCGCGCACAGCGCCCCAGTGCTCATGACGAGTTCAGCTCATCATGAGCCACGGCGGCCGTGTGCTCATGACGAGCTGAGCTCGTCACGGCCACACCCGTTTTCATAGAACGTTCAGAACAGCGGGGGAATTAGCCCAGTGTGACAGCGTTCTGACGAGCTCAGCTCGTCATAAGCACACGAGCACCGTGGCTCATGACGAGCTCAGCTCATCATGAGCGTCTAACGGGTTAAGCATTACTGAGGTCTGTGTGAGGGGTAGGTCTTCAGAGTAGCTCGATCACCCCCTTTAAGTCACAACCCTTTATAGTCTAGGTTAGACACTCGTGCCGTTTTTCTCATCACATCTCCGTTCTTTCCTCTTTAGCACCATTTTTCACTCTTCCCTGTATGTACGACTTCACATCTCCTTCACTTACTTCCCTCAAGCGCTAAACGCACCCACTCACCGGAAAGTAATGCATTTCTTTAGCTTCTACATTGTCAATATGTCGAGCACTGTCTCCCCTTCACACACATCTGCATAGAATCAAAGTTGCCAATGGCATACATCCCCATTGCTGTGTGCGCTCTGCAGAGGCGCCAAGGAGTGGATAACCAGGTCTCAGTGACAATCACTTTGAGAAACACACACTGCTTTCAGACTCAACTCCGATGAGTAGCTCCTTAGAAACACAAGAAAGCTACTCCGTTCAAAGTATGCACTATAGAAGAGGGACACGGTTAAAAAAACCTACAAAAACTCAATATTCAAGAAATTAAACACTAAGGGAATTGAAGATTAAGCAAAACGTGAAATTTAAATAGAAACTAACGTTCTGACTTCGAATACCATAACTGCTTGACATTCACAGTTCGAAAATGAAGGAGTGTTTTTGTCTGTAAAGTTAAGGCTTTCACAGGGCCCTATAAGGGCGCTTCAATGTTTGCTTATAATAAGTACCAGCCGCGAGGCTGAGACTCGGAGGGACCTGGGCCACTTAAATCCTGTCTGCCTTGAACAATTTTTTGGTATTTTTTTTGGGTTGAGGTGGGGGAGTGGGAGGACGCAAACCAAAATAAGACATTCTAGGTTCTGACATCATGGTAGTCGACATTTGAAGGTAGACAAAGGTGCGATAAATCCCCAAATTACCTTTTTTCATGTGAACTAACCAATGATGCAATAACAGCCTCTATCCACTAGAGGCTTCTAGCCAGCCTAAGGGTTCTCCTTTGCATTTTATGCAATGTTACAAACAAAGGAATTTAAATTACACCGAAGTGTGACTACGCTAGTCTAGCCAGAGAGTAGAAAAACCAGCATTGGCATAGCCAATAGGTCTCGCCTTTGGGACCTTATAAGTGTTTAGCCATGCAGCGCATTATCACCCACTGGGCAGAATTCTGTAATGGAACTAGTTCTTATGTAAAGAGCTTTGATACCTTAATTTTCGCTACATCATGCAAAAAATAAAAAGGAATGAAAGGAGAGGGGCTTGCAGATTTCTGAGGTGGGGGAGCAAAAAGATCCACTCTGTAGAGTTACGCTGTGGCTACCTGCTGTAGATGTTTGGTTTTTCTCCGCAACAGTTAGGGTAAAATGCTGATTGCTAACGTTCTTCTGTTTTGTTTAACCACAAGCATGATCATCCGGTCAACAAATGGTTAAGCATCACAATTTAGCTATTTACTGAAAATCCACGAGGATATTTCCCTTCTTTGGCAAGACATGAGTGGCCTTTGAGGAGCTTTAACTACTGTAGCAGCTGATTGTTGCCTTCCAGGGTAGGCTTGTTGGCCAAGGCCCGCTCATTAGACTGTGCTAACGATTCTGCTAAAAGATGTCACCGTAATCGATGTAGTTTCTGTTCCTTTGTGTTTTAGAGAAAATGAAAACGCACTCTTGTGGGGGTGGGGGTTTTCTAATGAAAGCAGGAAGGCCTGGAAATGAAACCTGACCCAAAACATAAGGAAGCCTGCGCCCCGCCGCTGCTGGCTCCTATTATATAATGCCAGTACCAAACCAGAAAGCGAGCACGTAGAGAAAATCAGGAGCCAAATTGAAAGGAGGCGAAAGTGAGTTATCCTAGTGTGCAAGTGAAGGCGGGGTAGAGTAAGCTGCTTCTTGGTGCCGAGTAACAGATGTTTATTGCCAACCAAATGAATGTTAATTAGTTCATCTGCCTCTAGTGGGACGAAAGGCTGAGCAGAAGTGCTGGGGTTCGAACATGCGGTTGTGAGGTAACATAAGATTAATAGGGTGCTTGCCTTAAAGTTAAGACTGCATTAAATAATGCCAGTACCAAATCAGAAAGCGAGCACAGAGAAAATCAGGAGCAGAATTTAAAGGAGGCAAAAGTGAGTTATCCCAGTGTGCAAGTGAAGGCGGGGCTGGAGTCTACTGCATCTTGGTGCAGAGTAACAGATGTTGATTGTCAACCAAATGAATGTTAATTCGTTTGTCGGCCTCTAGTAGGATTAAAGGCTGAGCAGACGCGCTAGGGTTCGAACCTGCGGTTTTGAGGTCAAACATAGGATTAATAGGGTGCTTGCTTGAAAGTTAAGATTGCCTTCCTCCTTCTACAAGTCAACAGCAATGGGCCTAGCATGACAGCTAATGCACAAGTTTCTCATTGCAAACAGAGCATTGGCAGGGCTGTGCGTGTGCATGTGGCATGTGAAGGGAGGGTTGGTTAAAAAGAATGGCGCGAGAGAGAAGCGGGGGTGAGCGAGTACGGCAACGCGGCGAACGTTCCAATTAAAAACAGATGGGGACATGACCCCGAACAGATGGCACCCTTGCTCGTAACTGCAAGCCTTAGGCAGAGACATTTACTGGGAAAGGTGGGACATGCAGCCGCCTTTGCCCAATTGCGTGCTGTCTTTTTAGAAAGACACATGCAAAGACCAAAGGAAAAAAAAGCACGCACAAGCGTGTGGAAAGTCCAGAGTGATTCCAAGAGGTTGTTTTCCTAGCGGGGCGCATGCGCTAGGCTCGACCTAAAAAATCATTCTGACAAAGTTAGCGGTGTATTTTTTAAAATCTACTGGGGCAAGTCTCTACCCTACGATGAGTCTACTGTGCAGAGATTTCTGTGCTCACAAAAATGTCCAACATGCAATCTCCTCTTGAAGCCGTTATTTCGCTAACATTTACTACCCTATTCGCGTGTGTGGGGAGGAGGGTGGAGGGGTATTAAGAGGTGGGGATTGCAGCAGGCAAGGGACAGAAGGATGCACAAAAGGCAGAGCAATGCTTAGGAAGCCATACAGGCTTCATCACTAGTCACAGCCCCTGCCCTCGATTGTACCTGAACCTCTGGTATTTACAGAACTGGTAATCTTGAGTCCAGAAACACCAGGCCACGCGTTGCCCAGACCAGTATCCCCCTCAGAGATGTTGTTCCAGGCAAATCGTAACATAGGATGTGATTCTTAGGTATTTCCTGTGGCATTGCACGTGCTCTCACTTGCCGGAGATCGTGAATAAAACAAGGGGCTTGCAACCTGCCCAATGCATAACATTTATTGGCTTCATTGTCACTTATCTGCTGCCTTCTAATTGGCCAGCACATGCCGACATCACTTCCTCTTTTTTAGGGTGGAACATGGACCAAGTACCGATTGCTTTAGCTTGATTGCTGTCCTTCAGCTGATAGAGCTGTTTTTGAGGTACTACTTTTATTTTTTCTTCCCAGTCACCCTTGTTGGACCTCTTGCACTTTGAAGTTGTTTTAGAATGTCATACACACTTCGAAGAAGCCCTTTTCTCCTTTGAAATGGATGTTTATTGTGAAAACAGATGTGATCTGCTTACAGATGTATTTTCACTAAGACATGGATAGAATTTCTTTGTGTGACAGGAGTTTTAGCTAAATGTTATATTTCTTCACCTATTCACACACAGGGAGACAAACTAATTTGCTGAGAATCACGGGGGTATTGTGCCGAGACCCAACAATCATTGGGAAAGCCAAAAGGTCTCATCTCTGAATCTTCTGGCTCTGCCATTGCCTTTTGTACATGCTGTACAGCATGTACATTACAGACTTTGGCAATGATTTGAAGCCATGCTGGATAGCAGCGTGGCTGCTGTGCTCCATGGCTAAACATAATAATAAATAAAAAAGGACTATGATGCACCCAGAACTAATGCACTTTTAAAAATAAAAAGCGCATTAGCCTTGGCTACCTCAGTGTTTTTGTTAATTAGTTTTAACCACACGACAAAGCATCCACGCTGATGTACAGCATGGCCACAACACACAGCCAAAGTCAATAGATCTCATAGTCGCAAACTATTGGCTTATGCGTGTTCCGTATTAAAAATATTGAATCAAAACCACTTTACCAGGATATTTCTCAATTACTTATCCAACACAACACTCACTCTGACCATATAGTACATTGCTTAACAATTGATTTACACAGCAGCAAACACATGTACCACTGTCAATTCTACAGGCAAAAATATTCGTAGAATTATAAGAATGTATTAAACCTTTTTTCAGCTACATAAAGTTCATTACCTTTCAATATTCCAGTCTCTTCATTGCTTTGCTGTAGTTTTTCCCACTGCAAACTAAAACGTATGACAGTATTATTGTTTACCTATTTTCATGGCAAAGCTAAGCAATTTGAAAATGTCTACTACCAGTGGTATCTGAAGTGCATCCCTGAGAGTTTCTGTACTATTGTTACATTTAAGTATATAAACAGTGCTAGAACACAGGTCCCCTCCCACCCCATTTAGCCCAAGGTCAATAAACATCTATAACATATAAGAGACTGAATGGCCCTCTCATCACCTTCCGCGGGGCGAGCGGCGGCATCATTTTGAGTTACGCCACTTTACATAACTGACCCAAATAAATACGTTTAAACTTTTTGTCCATTGTCTGAATGGCACAACAAAACATCTTAAAAACTGTATTGATGTGTGTAAGGAATATTGTAACCTACAGTGACCGGAGGCGAAGACAAAATCTTCTCTAGTCCTTCAGAGCTATGAGACATTCCATAGCACTGACAAAGTTGACTCTTCAGTCTTGGAGGAAGATGACCAAAGCCTTTACATTGAGAGACTACCGGGAGAAGGGCCAGCCCTTAAAATGAATGAGTTGGGTCCAGGGCAGGGCGCCAACCTACAAGAGGGGCACACAGAGTGGTCTATATTGCAGACACGTAAACAAAAGCACCTCTCTTAATGAGCTCTGGTGTGGTTTAAAGTGTATGTATTTGTTTTGTATGCCTTTGTTGTATTACCCTTCCAGATTACACACCTGACAGTGGGAACCGTATGTACAGCTACACCTCTGCACTCACAGCACACCTTAGCGTGTGTGCTGATAATTTCATGTGGTCACCAAGTACTTGACACACTTCACTTTCCTGGCCCTGAAAAAAGCTTGCGCACCCTTGTTTAGGCTGAAACACGTCAACCATTTTATATGGAATTCACAGTATCCGTTCTGCATTTTTAACTGTGCCCTAGAACCTCAGCAATAAAGTCGCATTCGAGGATCCTAGAGGTACTTTTAAAACTGCACCTCAACTCACCCTCTTCACACAAACAAACTAGCTCCGCTGTAATTCAGGCGTCGCAGCACAGCTGGGTTGCATTCGGCAGCCCAGCTGGGAACCCAATGATTTATTTATTTTAGTGTTTTATAGAGAGTGAACTTGACCCTTGAGGGTATCAGAGCGCTTTACACGGTATATCGTGGTGAACAAACGAAACATCTAAAGTGCAGACATATACAAAATCAACAAAAAGGTTGGCATGGGGCAGGGGTGCTGAGAACATAGGGAAAAAGGGGATACAGGTGTATGGTTACAATCATAGTTAGAGTAAGAAAAAAAAAATGTCCCACATATTCTCGTCAGGGAGAATTGGTTACCTCGGAAAGAAGCGATAGTCTTCGATTCATCTGGCACAATGTGGTGGTTGAGGGCAGGCCTTAGATGAGGAATTTACCCATGAGGAAGGTTTTGGCCTCCTTCTTGAAACGTGCTGGAGAAGGGATTTTTCTGATGGCGGGTTGGAAAGAGTTCCAAATTCTTGGTGCTGCTCCAGTGAACGCCCTATTGTAGGTTCTTTTTACTGAAAGAAGGCAGGTTGGAGTAAAAGGTTTCTAGCGGAACCGGGAGTTCCTGCTTCCTCCAGATACCACTAGTTTCTGTGCCAGAGAAACAGGGGAGTTTGCATATAGAGCCTTGTGTGTAATGCATGCCAGTTTCAACTGAATTCTGGCCTCTAAAGGGAGCCAGTTCAGAGCTTTCATATGTGGGGAGATGTCTTTGATTTTCCTGGTGCCAGTGAGTAGTCTGGCGGCTGCGTTGAGGCAGGCTTTTAGAGGTGCTAAGGAGATCTTGGGTAATCCTGTAAGAGTGGTAAATCCATATTTCAGTCTAGAGAGGACTAGTGCTTGAACTGCCATTTTCAATTCAGGAGCATCGATGAGAGGTTTCATCTTCCATAGGTAGCTCAGGTGGAATCTGGCTGCTTTAGCCATCGAGTTAATGTGGTCTTGCATGTTCAGGTTACAGTCGAGGATTATGCCCAGAGATTTGGCAGAGTCCACAATGGTCGGTGGGCAGTTTAGGGCTGTGATGGCCTTGATCCACATCTGAATCTCTGGATTGGCTTTTGAAGGTTAGATTAGGAGAAAATCAGTTTTCTTTGAGTTGAGTTTGAGTTGGTTATCGGCTAGCTATTGGACAGTCAGTTTCAGGGTCTCATTCAGGAAGAGGATCTCCTCGAGTGAAGAAATATTGATGTATTTTTGGGTGTCGTCCACATACATATGGTAGGAGATGTTGGCGACGAACTTCAGTGAGTGGCTCCAAGTAAAGATTAAAGAGGGTGGGGGACAGGGTTGAAGCTTGGAGGACTCCAACCGTGACCAGGGTGGGAGCTGATAGGTCGCAGTTGATGAGGAATCGATGAGAACGGTTGTGGAGGAAGGACCTGAACCATTCTAGGATCACACCATCCAGACCCATCCTGAATTTGAGGAGTTCAAGTAGTTTTTCATGGTTGACCGTATTGAAGGCGGAGAATAGATCTAGGAGGATTAGAATGCAGGTTTTGGCTTGGTCTAGGGCTTGGAGGGCGTCCTCCACAATGTGAAGCATAGTAGTTTCAGTGCTGTGCCCTGGTCTGAATCCAGATTGGAAGTCATTAAGTAGGTAGAAGTTGTTGATATGCTGACTTAGTTGCTGTTGTACACACTTCTCCAATACTTTGGCTAATAGCAGGATGTTGGAGATAGGTCTGAAATTGTCGGGGGAAGCTGGATCCAGTGATGTTTTTTTTAAAATAGGGAGGACTTGTCCAGCTTTCAAGGGGTCCGGAATCGAACCCTGCTGGAGAGAGGCGTTGATTATTGCAGTCCAGCAAGGAACAATGGATTGGGAGGCGGCAGCGAGGCAGTTGGAAGGCAGCGGGCCATTAAAGTGGTTATTTGGGTTTAAGGTAGAGATGATTTTGAAGATGGAGGCTTGGTTATAGTACTTGAAGTCAGTCCAGGGGGGTTGGTTTTTAGGTGAGGCCAGAGGGGGTGGTGTGGAAAAAGGGGGCAGGTCAGAAAGGGGTTGAGAGTAGGTGGCGGTACTGAGTTCAATTCCTAATGCTGTGATTTTATCAGCGAAGAAAGAGAATTCCTCTGACGATATTAGAGATTTGGGGGATTCTTTCGGTGTTTTAGCAAATTTATTAGATTGGTGTTTATTCAAAGAGCTTCTTGGTGTTCCCCAATTCCGATCTGAAATATTATTTTTTGGAATGGAGGATGTGATTATTGTAGGCGTTTCTCGCCTGGCGGAGAAGTTTTAGATGAGTAGCAGAGGGGTGTTGTCTCCAGATTCTTTCAGATTGCTGTAGGGATCTCCTCTCCATGTTGAGGGAATCCGTGAACCAGAGGTTTCGGTCTTTGATTTGTGTTCTTTATAGTTTTAGAGGCGCAAGGTCGTCCAGAAGGTTGGATATAGACGAGTAATCTTCTTTGAGGTCGCTACCATGGTTATGTGCGAGGGGGTGGGGGAGGTCAGATTTGCAGCAAGCCTCCAGTTACATAAGGTTGAGGTTCTTAGTGTCTCTGGTCCAGTGTTTGGGAAACAAACCAGGCTTATGTAGGAGGATCAACAGCACTGATCTAAAACACAGACTGTTACCTGGATATTTCTCGAAGATAAACTGTCTGCATTGCCTTCTTTAAATGTGGTTCAATGTTCTTCCAAAGTCGCCGTGTGTCATTTTCCTTTGCTGCAAGAAACAAATGTAAATCCTGAATTACAAGCTAAACCAGGATTTACAAATATTTCTAATAATTTATGAGAACAATGCCTACCTTCTCCTTTAATCACTGGTTCACAGAATTTAGGAAATGTAAGTGCTGCCTGGATAAGGAAAATAAAAAGTAAATGGTCAGTTGTATTTGAGTATTAGATTGCAGTCTCAGATGCTTAACAAAGCATATTCTCAGGGTAACATGTTGCCTTTTTTCCCTGTGCCATCTCAATACAAAGCTCTCAAGGTAAAACACGCCCCTGGAAATACTTAACATTCTTAATGTCTTCAGTCATAAAATCATACTTCTAAATTCTGCTTGTCTGAGAAAAAAAAAATAGGCTGCCTGGCACAACATCAGCATTGCCAGCCATCCATTTTTGTAATTTACCGGTCTGGGTACCAAAAGGCATTTGCCACCTTTATGGCTCCACACTAGCACATAATGAAACAAGCTTCCATTAAACAGTGGCACTGTAGCTGAACCAAACACTTCCAGCATGTGCCCCTCTTGGGGATGGTTAGTAGTGGTTTCTAAAAACTGTGCCTTGCAATGCTAAAACGAAAATCCTCGGCATTCAACCAGCAAGAACAGAGACCCAGAGAAGATGGCTTATGGATGGAAGTTTAGACTATGCTAACCAATGAATCACAAAGTGAGGCACTCCAGAACAACCCTCTATCCTAGAATTGTGAAATAGTGCGCCCCCACAATATATTCCCGTTAGTCTAACATATCCACTTATAGCATCTTATGTCTGCTAACATGGCACCTGCTAATCTACCTGCATCTGATAAACGTCTATTTCCACGATGTTAACATACATATTCACCACAATCCTAATAAGTTATTTACGTGGCATGTGGACTCCAGAGTCATGCAAGTACAATGACTATTTCACGTAAACGATATAATTTCCGTAGAGATGGTAAATACAGCACAGTTAGAAAAGGACACTCTAAGACGAGCGCCTGTGGGTCTGGCGGCCTTGGTTCTCTAGTATTAACATATTGTGGACCGCCCCAATGCGACCAGCACATACTCCTGTCACCACTAGACTAGTCGAGACTACTAGAGATGGGCCCATAATTGCAACAGCATTGATCTTAGGGATCAAAATATAGGAATAGAATTATTGTGCCGTCAATGATTACACTACCCATGATAATGTTTTTGATGCACTCATGTGAGGTACACTCAAAGATGACTGTCAATGGGAGAGATGGGTCTCGCCGGTATGATGACATGCAGTCACATGACTTGTGATGCAGACACAGTCAGCTGCTTGAGAAGCCTCCATGCTGCTCGTCCCAGCTGTTTTTCAGGACCGGGAAGTGCAGATAGGTTTCCAGGACAGCCCACCATAACGAACAATGAGTGAAACAGAATATCCAAGGTGCCCCAGGGTCTGTTTAAAACAACATGGGATTAATACTTTCGATTATTTTCACCAGATTATTTGAGTGGCTTAGATGTTGGACTCCTCCATATTCCTATAGGGGCCCATACTTATGTTGTGAGGGTAAGCCTGCCCCATAAACCCGTTATGCTTATTACAATACATATAGTGTTCCGCACATGTGGACTCATTCCTGTACGCACTCTTACTTTGCATGTTGTTTGGACTTATTGTGCGAGTACATGAATGGTTCGCTATAACCGCATCGCCAGTATAAGTTACATATATTAATGTATATATGTGGTATCTGTTTTCTTCTTCTCACTGGTCCACTTTGCCTAAAGCAAGCGAGTCTCCAGACCAAAGGGAACTTATAGGAGTGTGCTGCACACTGTGGATAGCACAATAGAAGTATAGAAATTAACAAATAGGTGCCTCTCTATGTAGAAGGGTGAGAAGAACAGTCCCGAAGAAATACCACTTGACCTAGGCAGGCAGTCTGTGTCAAACATGTAGACCATAGTTGTTGAACCACAATCCCTCGGATGACAAACGTTTAACTCTGGGTGAAAAAGAGGCCGCAATAGGCAGAATAGTGCAGTCTAACGCAGCAGGGCCAGACGGCATTCCAGGAGACACATTTTTAGCCGATATTCCAAGCTGGGTATGCTATATTCTTTTGGCAAATGCAATACCCATCGGTGCCCCAGTCCCTGGGTCTTGGAAATGAGCAGAGGTGGTGCCGATCTACAAAAAAGGAGCTAGAGAGGACCTCTCAAACTATAGGCCCATAAGCCTTTTCAATGCACTGCAGAAGGTCTTCAGCAGAGTTCTGCTGCAGAGGATCCAGTCATGGACAGATGATAAAGCCATTCTATCGCAGTGTCAGGTTGGCTTTAGGGCAAGGACGGAGACCATCGCCCAGGCATTACGGCTCCTCATCTATTGGAAAGTTGTGGTGATTGGCAAGGGCAGTCTTTACCTAGCATTCAAGGAATGGAAGACTGCCTTTGCCTTAGTCCCCAGGAGCAAACTATGGTTGGCACCTAAAGACATGAGCATCCCCTCATTCATTCTCAATCAGGTAGTTTGGTTACACAAACAGAACTATGCACAGATTAGGTGGGGGTGGTGGCGCAAGGACAACTGACCGATCGTAATTCCTGTCAGCATTGGAGTTCGACAGGGTTGGTTTTGGCTCCCACTCTATTCTCCCTTTATATGAATGGAGTGGTCCGCTTCATACAAGAAGATCCAGCAGATGCACCAACCATGGGGGGCGATAATGTACCGACCCTTTTGTTCACAGATGACACCCTACTGGTTTCAAAGACCCCAGCGGGGTTGCAACAGGTACTGATTAGGTTTCAACTTTTCTGCGACAATAAGGGGCTGGTTATTAACACTGTAAAAAACAAATTCATGACTTTAACCCCCATAAGTCCTATAGGGGCAGCCCCTTGCTAGGTGGGACTCCCTTGGAAAGAGTTGGCACTTTCGACTACCTTGGTGTATGACTCTCCGATAAAATGTCATGGAAGCCCCACCTAACAGAGATGCTGATGGGTCACAAGCGGGTAGCGGGATCTCTTGGGAAGGAACATTGTTCCACACATAGTAGACTGGTAGCTCCAGCCCTCCAGGTCTACGACGCAAAAGCAGTCAGTACAGCACTGTACAGAGCAGAGCTGTGGGGATTCGACCAGGCCCACAACCTCTGCAGGTCTGAGCATAAATTCCTAAGGAATTTAGTGATGCTACTTTAAAACATTCCCCTCACTCCCCTTATGCTTGACATGGGTAGGCGATCCATTGGCGATATAGCAAGGCTTCGCCCGCCGCTCTTTTGGGCTCGTATTAGGCGGATCCCAGAGCTCCTACCTTATGGGGAAGCCCTACCTGAGGTTATTCGGATTGATACAAGCAGCAAAGTAGACTGGATCTCCAACCTTAGGAAACTGATGTCAGTAGTAGGGCTTTAAGTGCACTGGGATAAGGAAGACCCACCTAGGAAAGAAGAGCTTAAATGTCTCTACTGGGAATGGGTGAACAACAAGTATCCAGCAAACCAAATTTGGGGAGACTAACCGTGAAATTTTATCTTCATAAACAGACCAGACATTTAGAGCCCTTTTTAGATATAACACCGGTACCCCTGGACAGTATGTTATACATACATTTTATGTTTGGCACACTCCCTGTCTGTAAGACAACAGCTAATTTGCATTTGTACAACCCAACACCAAAGGACTGCCCATGCTGCAGGGCCCCCGGTAGAAAGTGTTGCCCATGTCATGTTTGTCTGCCATGCATATACCACGAAGAGGATGAAATGGTTAAACCCGATCTGCCGGCAGCTGGGTACACCGGACTACCAGGTTGCCCTGCGCATCCTTAGATAAGATCCAAGACCACTCTTTGCCTGCAGCGTGGCTAAGTTCCTAAGCCATGCATGGCTCATGAGACGAAAGATCCAGACAGGGATGATACAGCACTCAGTAGAATGAGGTTTAAATGTAGCTGTCATAGGGATCAGAGGCTAGCAATCGATGTTTTATATATACACGTTATGCACGTGCACTTTATTGCTTTTAGTCTCTCCATGATGTTGTCCGGAGGAGGGTTGGATATTTTAACTAGGTTTGCAGAGGAGTGTAAATCGGGTTCAACAGAAGATGCACTATATTAGGAACCATTGTAACGCTCCACCTCCTCATTTTTAATGTGCTTCAGGCACTCCCAAAGGCGTACTGACAGACCGCCTAAAACATAACACACTGAGGTTATTTTGAACAAAAAAAAACTATCTTATACATAGGACTTCAACTCCAGATGTACACTAAACAATCCCAATGGTCTACATTTAATTTGCCAATAGGCTTAAAAACTGCTTTAGAAGCTCACCAGATGCTTGAGCTCTTTAAGGTCCCTGCAGACGGTGTAGAAAACACCAAGTAGTATGTTAATGTAGGCAGCATAGAAATCCTCAGAGTACTCCGCTGGATGGTCGCGGGACAGGATCCTTTGGAGTTCCACTGAAAAAAAGAACATTTACACTTCAATATATGCACTTCTAAATTTTTGGGACTATAAACAGTTTCAAAATATGATTGTACAAGGCATTTAATTAAAAAAATATATATATATTATAATAAAATATTACTGAGACCAGTTCAGTTTCTGGTTTGAGGCAAGATACTGGAGAAAGGCAGAAGAGGCAGTGCTGATCCGACCACTGCTGCGCCTTTGTTTCAGACATTACATTTGCAGCCTACAATCGTGCCTGTTATTGCAGAAAACAGACTACCTTTTTCTTCTCTTTTCACCTTTGCAGAAAGGCTAAAATGTACCTTCATAACTTAATTGTAAGTTTTGAAATACCAACACGAGAAGACAATCTTGGGAACTGTGCAAACATGTTCTGGAGGACAAAGGCCTTTATTACAAATGGGGCATTGATCCGGATTCGTCTGGTAACCCGAGTTATCAAACATGTCTGAATTACAACCGGACAAAGCATGGGGTCCCGGTGTTTTGAACCCCAGATGCCTCAGGCTGCCCAAAAACTTGCGCCCAACTTTTGCCCACATACTGTGCTCAAAAGATGAGCGATTCGGTGTGGTAGCACATATTTCCGCAATAGTAAGAAAAAACAACCTTTTAATGGCAAATAAAATCACCCCCAGTCTGATGTATTGAAAATTCAGTGCGAGGCAAAATAGCAGGTCGTTTTCCAGCTAACTCCTAATGGAGCCCAGTGTTTCAGGAAATAACCCTAAACTTCAATATCATGATGAAAGTTGAGGTAGACTGCAGCAGGATTGTCCACTGGGTTAAGAAATCTAGGTCAATGAGAAGTTTGTAAAAACTGGTTAAGGTGAAGGAGCAAACAAACGACAATACTGGGCATTCAACGACTACATCATTAGTGCTCCTCGTATCAGACCCCTTCCTTGGGGAGGGTTGAGATTTCTATTCCTCCAATTTGAAATTTCTAAATCCAGTCACACTCACTTTCCACCTATTGTAGGATAAGGCTAATTTACAATTCTAATTCAAATCAGTCCCAAGATATTTCACATTTAGGAGCATAAGCAATGTAGTACCAATATATTTACCTTTGCTGTAGTCTGTAAAATACAAAGTAAAAGGTTCAAGGCAACCTGTATTTGGTCGGAATTTTTCCCACACAAGCTCACTAAGGAAAACAACAGTTACGTTGCTGCTAGTCTGCAAAACAAGAAGAAAAAAAAAAACCATAATTAACCTGCCTTGCAAGCCAAACTCTAAAAAAGACGCATTCAAAGGAGAACCATAAAATGCATATATTGTTGCAATGAATTATTTTTTTAATGCTCATTACAGAAAAACATGCCAGGAATTAAAATGTTAATGTATTAAAATGCGTATACATTTTTAATTATATATATATATATATAGATATAAATAAAACAGGCAATCCGGTTTGCATTTAAATAAACTGGCGTACAAATACCCTCTCTCAACCAATACTTCGTGCTTGGTGTACTACACAAGACTACGAATTACCATTCTTTTCCTCGCAAGAAAGTTTTAGTTTGGTGATCTCGGAACTGCATTCGATGCATTTAGTCACAAACACCAAACTAAATATTGCATGCAAAGTGACATTAGTGAGGTTATTAGTACCAAAATAAAATCTTCCTGATGAAGCTTCAGTAACTGACTAGCAAAGGTTAGCAGATAAAAAAGACAAACCACAATCCAACCCGGTTTATTTATTGAGCAAACATCTACACGATTTAAACTGAACTATACACAGGGCTACCCTAGCAATAGGTTGCCGAAGTGCCAAAATAGTTGGTAAGTAGTTTTGACAAGTCAAAGACGAATAAAAACAAAGCATATTGATGGAGCGAGGCTGTAACAAAAATTTTTTATACCCCTCGTAAAGTTAGTTTCTCGAATATGTATTAATCGAGTGGATTCGGAACTAACCAACAGAAAAAGAAAATACACACAGAAAAGTACACGTTGGATACTAATTTGCTTGTGTTGCAAATCGTAATATATATATAAAAAAATTCTTTGCTCAAAACAAACACTCCAAGAAATCTACAAGAGACACCCAATCTTCTGCTATTGATGACAATCTTTCTATAGCCGACATGGATCTTTTACTTAACCTACGAGGCAATGCCACTCGAGTTAATGTTGAAACGGATACCCCAACACAAATCATAACTCCTGACCAGGAAGAATTTCACGAAGCTACAAGTAGCCAAGCAGCCATGATCGCTGAGGAACAAGACATTCATATCAATAAATCCGTGACCACAAACTTCCGTCCCAGTTCAAAGTTTACCCCGCTCAGTATCCGAGACACGGTGGACATTTTCCATGAACTGGTTGTAAATGACTTGAAAAATGCACAAGTGTAAAACAAAAATTTCAGCAAACAAGAAAAAGACTATTCGGCTTTAATCACTAAACTTAAAGCTGATCACAACTGTATAGTGAGAAACGCCGATAAAGGAGGGAATGTTGTTCTCTGGGACAGGGGATAATATTTAGCTGAGGCACACAAACAGCTTAACAATCGCTCGAACTATGTCAAGACAACAGAACTTGCTATGCAACAACAGTTCGAGCTCTATAATCAGCAGCTGCAAGGCTGGTACCAGCAAAGCCTCTTATCCTTAGAGGAATATAAGTTTTTGAAAATTATCAATCCGACTACCCCAGTGTTTTACCTTATACCTAAGGTGCATAAAACGTGGTCAACCCACCTGGCCGCCCAATTATTTCTGCAATAGGGGGGGCCTGGAAAACACTTCTAAATTTATTGATTCATTTCTATGTCCTCTGGTCAAGCAACTTCCCTCCTTTATCCAAGATTCAAGCGATTTTCTAAGAAAAATCTATGATATTCCTTGGGAACCTGATCTCTTACTGGTAACGATTGATGTCTCTACGCTTTATACAAGTATAAGGCATGAAGACGGCCTCCGGGCAGTCAAGCATTTCTAAAAGAACGCCCAATCAATCTTTGGCTCCACACACAAATGCTTCTGCCAATGATTATGACTTGCTTGAATAGCAACTATTTCCTATTTGATTTGATAACAACCTGTACAAACAGGTATGTGGGACCGCGATGGGCACCTGCTTCGCCCCCAGCTATGCTAATTTGCATATGGGCTGGTGGGAGGAGCAGGTGGTCCAAGCGGATTTCCACAAAGAGTGGGACGACAATATTCTCCATTGGAGCAGGTACATTGACGACCTGTTCCTCATATGTAAAGGTTCAGAAGTCAGTGCACAAAACTTTATTGACAAACTTCAGGATAACAACCTTAATCTAAAGTTTACAAGTAACATCAGTGCCACATCCCTGAACTTTCTAGATCTCACCATTTTCGTTAAAGATGGGAAATTGCAGTCTAATCTATACAGAAAACCTACAGCAGGGAATACGTTGCTTCACGCAACAAGCTTTCATCCAACCAATTTAATCAGAAGCATTCCGTATGGAGAAAGCCTAAGAGCCATCAGAAACTGTAGTGACCCAGAATGTCTAGAAAAAGAGCTGTTAACACTCAATACCCGATTTTCAGAGCGAGGGTACTCACAGGATAACATTAGTGGGTGCATCAAGAAAGCAAAAAAAACGCAGCAGGGAAGAAATTTTGTTTAACCAAAATAAACCAAAAGCTACTAAACAGAGTGAAACAAACCAGGTCAGAATGATAACATCGTATAGTAAAAAGCACGCAGATGTAAGAAAAATCTTAAACCGTCACTGGCATCTCGTTGCAAATGATCCTCTTTTACAAGATCTAGTCCCCAAAAAACCCGCTATTACCTTTAGAAAAGCAAGGTCCTTAGAACAAATGCTAGTGTCCAACATGCTGCCCCCTAAACCCAAAAGAAAAGGAGCAGGATCAGACTGGCTCAAGAGGAAACCTGGCTTTATTAAATGTACGAAATGCAAGGCTTGTAAGTTGGGAACTAACACCAACTCATATCAGGGGGGCCTTTCTAATAGAGTGAAACAAATTAGAGGTTTCTTTGACTGCAAGACGGACTATGCTGTCTACGTGCTCCAGTGCCCATGTGGCCTGAGGTACGTGGGCAGCACTATCCATCCAGTGCATATTCGCATATTACAACACATGCGAGCTATCTGAAACACAGATCCATCCTACCCAGTGGCACGCCATTTTGAAGAGAAGCACAACAAAGATGAAGCAGGGCTCAGCTACTTTGTTATTGATCAAATCCCCAAAAGTGTAAAAGGCGGAGATCGATTGAAAAAATTGAGGCGCCTCGAATCAAGGTATATTCTAGAACTCAATTCTAAGGCCCCGGGAGGGTTGAACCTTGAAGAAGATTTAAGCACACACTTATGATAGGCAGTATGAGTCTAGCCTTCTGAATATTTGGTTACTGTCTTGAAGAAAATGTAGGTGTCATTTGAATGCTGGTTAATTCAAAGATAAAGAGCAACGGTGACCTCAATTTTTATGTTCCATGCTTGTACACAGAATCGTGTAAAAATATTATGGTTTTAAAACAAGGTCACTTTCCTTCCTCTTCTTTTTTATCCTCTTCCCTGCACTTTCCTTTTCTCCTACACCTTCACTTTCCACCTTCAAACTACCTCCCCCCCCCTTTTTTTCTCTCAGTCCCACTTACTCCTGACGACACCGATTAGTTTGCCCACTTGGGCAGTATTTCTCCAGAAATAATAACTAAAAAACAGACCAACTTCAATCACTACAATGCCCAACTATCATGTGTTAAGTATACGCCCACCACGGGCTTAATACAAAGCTTTCATGTAATGCACAGTTTCGGCGCAACTAAGCGGTTATTTAATCTGTAAAGCGTCCAAGCTTACCCGGATACGAAATGAAATGTTTAAAATGTATATATTGTAAAAATGATCTAACTATGCTATATTACAACTAAAGCTTTTTTACTTGGACATGGAGGCAAGTTTAATGAAAGTAGTGAGCAATTTGAAATGTGCAAATGGCATATATTGTAAAAACTACGAGTCTGTTTTCATTGTCAGTCAGTTTGTAGTCCTAATTACATGACTGGTTTGGGTGCACTTTCTTTCTTTAAAAATGGCGATTGTAATTCACTGAAGTATCGGTGAGCAAGCCTGCTGGTCAGACGAAACGCGTCCGAGGGCGACATAAAATAAACACTTTGGTCTGCACAAAGTCTCGTCACTGGTAGTTTGTCTACTTGGGAGGTGAAGTGTTGGCGGGACCTGACTTCAGAGGCCCCGTTTTGAGACGAGACGCCCGCTGTTCTGGAAGGTGGCAGTTTTCTTCTGAAGTAAAGAGAAGTAGTAGATATATATATATATATATATATATATATAAAACCTTCAAAATAAAAAGAAATATTAATCATGTAAATTCGTCATACTAACATAGTACAATAACGCCTCTAATTTAACAAAGCTATGCATGTATGCTTATTATAAGTATTCATTGTTGCAAAAACTAAGGAGATTGGTAAGAAAACAACGCCACTTTGTGGCTTAAGGCTAGGTAACCACTAACAGGGTAAACCTATAATGGTGGGAGGTAAACAGAAGGGCTTTACTTCGAAATCTAACGTTTAATTGTGTTGGTTTCTATAATAGTTCCTGTCATGGCTCATGAGGCTTAATAAAAAATGGAGGGTTTGTGAAACTCCAAGAAAGTGTAATTCTACGCATGCACGACTGTACTCGAGAGATGTACGAGCAGCCTGTGCCTGGGCTACTGATTTCAAGGTCAGCGTGGCCTGAGAAGCAGAATGGTGTCAAAAAGGA
The DNA here is from genome assembly GCF_964263255.1 of Lissotriton vulgaris. Lineage (NCBI taxonomy): Eukaryota > Metazoa > Chordata > Amphibia > Caudata > Salamandridae > Lissotriton > Lissotriton vulgaris. The sequence goes on along the minus strand of NC_141685.1, from coordinate 1,511,212,669 downwards.
ATGCACGAGTTGTGAGCCTGGAAAGGTTGACCGAAGTGTCGACAAAGGACAGAAATGAAATGTTGCAAACATGAACAATTATGACTGAATGAGAATTATGGAAGTGACTTTGCAAAATTCGGACAATGAGGAGATAAGGTGATCTTCACCACCCCTCTAATGGACCAATGAGGAAAGAGTGTGGACCCTAAAGTTTAAAATTTTAGTTAGATAGTTAGGGAAAAGGGTATAAAAGAGGCTGTTTGGAAGAGAGAAAAAAAGCTTGCTTTTGAATTATTTTCGCACCACGACACTCTGTGGGACTGATCGATTTTCTGGGTGCAAAGAGTATGACATTTTTCCTGACTTTAACTTTTGATGGGGACGGAGTCCTGATGGGAGGTGAACATCGAGGAAGATAGAGAGGCTGTTTTTGGGAACTTTGTCGTTTAATCCTGTTTTTTCTTCTATGACCAAGAAGATGGGTAATAGGTCTGTGAATTTTTTTCAATTCTGAATTATTTCGCTAATAAATGTAAACTAATTGAACTTATTTAATCCTTTTACTTGAAGCGATCAGAGAAATGCTTAACCTAATTTTTCTGAATAAAGATTAAAATTCTAAAAGTAAGGTCATGCTAGAAGACAAAGAGAAATAAAAGTTAAATAAATAGAGAATTAAGCTGGTCTTGTTGTCCATAACTAAACTTTTACTAGCTGATCCATTGGCCAAAACAGTGGGGTGCCTTAAATGTTGTTTGAGATTTATATACCATGGTGAAATCAAGGAAATGCATATGTACATAATGTATAGAACTTAAACTAATAGATTAAGTAGGGTACTCTGCTATCCAGCAGCTCGTCCTCTGGTTTATCACTGATCTCGGGAGCAGTGTGATGTGTGTGAATGAGTGACTCGCGGTGCTATGGGCCCCGACGACGAGTAAATTATGATAGCTCCTGAGTATTCTGTGAAGGTTTTGAGCATTGTTTGAAAGCAGAGCTGGATCAGTATCAATGAGAAGTACAAAGGCAGAAAAGATTCACAACCCTAAAAAGTAAAAGATGCTCATCCAAAAACCAAAACAGCAACTAAAAGCATCATACTTTTAAGGTCACGATCACATGCAAAGTTGGGGACTCCTATTTAATCTCCATGTCCGGGTGGTGACAAAGAGAGTAATTGAAGGGATGGAGAGGAGGTGGGGGGGACGGAGGCTTTACCGCTCTGATTAGTTTCGCAAAGTTACGAGATGTACAGAGCACCATTTTAATACAAAGCAAGGTTACTGGTTGTGGGAGACCCTACTTGAGCAGCAACAACAATCCTTGTCAGGGTGAGGCAAAAGCACATCCCCAAATTAACCTGTGCTCAACCCACTGGAAGCTTGGCACAGAGCCCTCAGGCTTAATTTAGAGGCAATGTGTAAAAGTATTTATGCAGCACTTCAAACAGTAACAAAGTGCAAACATAACAGAAGAAAAATTTCACACGAATTTTGAAAAATATAGCAAAATTTTATTAACACCAAAATGACAAAAATCCAATCAGTAGAAACGGGAATATGCAATTAAGGGAAAATAGCACCGAAAAGCCCAAAGAGCCACTCCGTTATTTATTTGTTCGTGAAAAACTGAGAGAAAGTCGTAAGTTCAGGCCAACTGCGATGGAGCGTGGATCAGATTCAGCAACCAGGTTAGTCTTCCAGAAAAGTTACCTTCTTAGTCTAGATCGAAGAGTTCAGTTCGCGGTGGAGGTGGGGTGGATGGGGACGGGAGGGACAACACGGGAAGCAGGGAGAGCAGACAGTTGTCAAAGTACCACAAATAATAGGCTTGGCATCGTAGGTGGTCGATGCTGTACCACACAAATCCTGTTATCATGAACGGTTGGGCTGGAGCTTTGCGGTGGTGCTCCCTGTGAGCAGTCAATTTAGCGCAATGGGTCAGTTGACAGAACTTTGCTTTGGCGGATCAGAGCGACCAATAAGGACTTGGTAACAACAAGCCCTTTCTCAGTCACAAAGATCTCAAAACGTTTGATTCAAGTCCACGGAGGCCACATCAAGGGTGCATGACTAGAGCAGCACCACTTGGTAGTCAGGGGCTTACTACTGCTAGATCTGGATCGTGGCTCAGGTGATTGGGAGTCTTATGTCCCTATGGCTCTGAACAGGAGACCAGCAGACTAGCTCTTAAAGTCCTGCGTTCAGGCGCAGGTCCAATCCCTCAGACTCAGGCAGGAGGGCAGCAATCCAACAAGGCAGCCTCATTTCAGCAGCACAGCTGTCCTTCCTGGCAAACTCTCCACTGATCCAGAAGTGCACTTAAGAGCTGGGGGTCTGAGGTAAGTATACCAGATGCCTCTTTTGAAGTGGGAGAAGCTTCTAAAGGTTTCTCTTTGAAGGGCACAGGTATCCGGCCTCCTCTGCCCTGGCTCCAGACTAACTACAGGGGGTATGCACTCCTTTGTGTGGAGGCAGGGCATATCCTATTCAAGTTTAAGTAGGGATGTACCCAGCCCTGCCCATCCTGCGAGTGATGGCCCATTCAGAAACACCTACACTCTCCCTTTTGTGCATCTGTCTAGGAGGAATACAGAAAGCCCAACTGTCAGCTACACCCAGTCATATGACCTAGAGAGAGACTGCGTGCACCATATGGCTAATGCAGGAAAACGCCAACTTTCTAAAAGTAGAATTTAAAAAATTGCAATTTAAAATCAGACTTCTACATCTGAGAGAATCTTTCATTACAATTCCAAAGACACCAAACATGAACTGATTGGCTGCTCCCATTTGGAAGTTACAGCTTATTAAATATAATAAGGCAACTCCAATGTTACCCTGTGAGAGACCGGCCTTGCAGTAGTGAAAAACGAATGCAAGAGTTTTTCACTAGCAGGACATGTAAAACTTAAAAGTACATGCCCATCTTTTTTTAATACAGTGCATCCCCACCGCTGTTCTATACAGGGACTACCCTAGGGGTAAAATATGTATTAAAAAAAAGTTTGGGGCTGCCAAAAGGGATATTGTGCCAGGTCGAAATGGCAGTTTAAAACTGCATACAGTCTGCAATGGCGGGCCTGAGACCGGCTTAAAGGGTTAGTTAAGTGGGTGGCAGAATCAGTGCTACTGCCACACTAGTAGCATTTAATGTACAGGCCCCGTTTAGAGGCAGTACCTCTATACCAAGGACTTACAAGTAAATTAAATATGTCAATTGGGTATAAATCAGTTTTACCATGTTTAGAGCAGAGAGCACAAGCACTTTAGCACCGAGTAATAGTGGTAAAGGGCACAGAGTCCTAAAGCCAGCAAAAACAATGTCAACAAAACAGGAAGGGCCAAGTAACACCCCCACCCACCCCTCCCAGCCAAAAGCCTGGGTAAGCTCATCAATAATGTGATGGGCTTCCCTGATTTAGTCCTAGAACATGGACGAGGATTCTGTTATACAGGCGCGCTTGTCAGTTCTATGGCTCTCTGAACTCAGTTGGATCCCTTGGTCCCCACTTTCCTGAGTCACATGACTGACTTATGGAGAATCTTTCTACTTACTTGTGGACTTTTTCTGTGAAGCACCTAACCTTAACTTGCTTACAGATGCATCATAGTAGGCAGACAGTACCACGATGACCAACAAAGTTATGTGGTCATTTCGGCCCCATTGGGCCAGACTTCTGTCCGCAACTCAAGGAATATTTTCATAAGGACATTAACCAACAGAGGCCACTGACAGTTGTCAGTGTCAAGAGCCAGGCTCCAGGCCATCCAGGGTTCTCTGATATCGGAGGGTCCTCAGAGTAGGGGCAGTAGCCTCGGGTGTTCTGCACCCTACTTTCACTCTCCTTCCCACCAGACAAGGAGTGGTAGCCTACAACCAGCCACTCGGCCTGGGTTTGAACCTGAAGAATGGACTCGCGCCTAGCGAACCAGGGCTTGCATGGCCTCCGGGGGTAATCGCCACCAGCTCAAGGGTTACACACACTGTCATGCAGGCATCAGCCTGGTGCAGGCTTCCAGCACTCGGTCTCTTTGACAGCACATGGAGAACCCCTAGGTCAGAAGTGGCCTCCCCAGGGGTAGTCTTGGGGTGCTCTGTTCTCAGAGGTCGCAACCCCTCATTCACTGGTCCACCCACTGTGGAGTGTTTCCACCTCATGCCCTTCCATCTGGGACTCCGTACCCTCCCCTTGGAAACAGTGTCTGCAGAAACCAGAGAGCAAAGGGTGCCTTGGGCAGCCATCCCTCGCAGGTCTCATGACACCTGTGGCAACTCATTCCCCAGGATGCAGTCTATGGGCATCTGGGGACAAACTATGACCCTTCTCTGGGTCACCTCCCCACCCAATTCCAGGGTTACCAGGGCCATGGGGCGGACAAGGACCCGCCCTTGGACCAGAGTTATTCTGCACACCTAGCCAGAGTACAGCTTGGGAGAAACCAACCTTTTTACTACCATTGTCTGGCTAGCCCTGGGGTCCCTCAGAGCAGTGACAGTGACCCCATTCACCTTCACAGGAGCTACTCCCACCCTCAGGAATCACCAGTCTACCATCAGAGTTCAACCTCCCAACTAAAGGAGATTATGGCATAATCTACCTCTAGCCCCTGGGGGACTATTTACCCCAAAGGGCATATTGGCCATCCCTGTAGAGGTACCACCAGTTGGTGGACTTTCAGGACAGAGTCCCCCTGCTTGTGTCCTAGCTGAGAATACTCAAAGCAGCTGGGCTGGAAATGGGGCACCCTGAGCCACTGTACACCAGACCATCCTCACCTGTATCTCAGAAGTGGCCTGAGAACCCTATCCTCCCCTTGCTAAGGAGGTCTGCCTCCTTAGCAAGCTCCCTGGGGCAAGTGAGCTTACTATCAATCATGTTTTGGAGCAGATCTGCAAAGCAAAGGCTGAACGTGTGCTCTCTTGCAATCAAGTTATATAGCCCTTAGTAATCCTGGACCTCACTGCACTTTACCCAACCATCCAGTACCTTCCGAAACAAATCCATGAAATCTACCCAAGACTGCTGGGGTAGCTTCTGGCTGTCAAATCTCTGCCTGTACATTTCAGGGGTGAGGCTATATTTACTGACACAGATTTCCTTCATAGGAATCTAACTCATCCTGTCCACCTTTTCTAGGGTCAGGAGGGTATCCCTACCATCACTGGGGATATGCTTCCAGAGGCTCGCCCCCCCCCCCCCACAAAAAAAAAAAACATCCTTAGGGATCTTATGCATCTGTAAAGCTACCTCATAAGCTTCAAACCAATGTCAATGCCGTCTCCAGAAAAGCTACACCATAAGCTTCAAACCAATGTCAATGTCCGCCCCCCACAACAAAGTTGCATATCAGACCCTTAGGGATGTGGACCCTTTTTGTCTCAAGAAGGCTCTGCAGGTACACTTCCACCATCACTGATGGACCCTGCCTGTCTGGCTTTGATACGGAGCTTCTTAAGACAGACTCAGTTCATGAGTCAACACATTTTTTCTATTCTCTAAGGAGCTCTCTGCCTCTGCTTTCTTTTGCTCTGCCTCCATGACCAGTTTCTATTACACCACTTTCAACTGGACCGTTCGTAGCTCAAACTTCAGTTCAGTTCAGTTTCCTGTCGGTCAGTTCCTCTGTGGGCAAGCCTTAATACACACTGCGCTCTGCTCTGATTTTCAGTGTAAAATAAAATCACTGTATGGCACTGCACAAACAAGGACTAAACCTCCCCGCTGATCACCAATGTAAAAACTGGGTTATTGGTTGGGGGCAGCGAGGACGACAGGGGGTAGTGAAACCATACTTAAGCAGCAACCAAAATCCTTATCAGGGTTATGCACAAGCAAAGCCCAAATTAATAGCTGGTTAAAGCTTACGTTAATTGATTCATTAATGAAACTCTGACCTGAAGACCAACATACACATACATAGAGGGAGCCAAAAATACCAGTACCCTTGCACATTAAACAGCATACATACAGACACCGGTGCACACAGGACAATGAGCATTTAGGCACACACGTGCACAGGTAAAAAGGCGACCAAAATGAATGCAGACACAAAGAAAGAAAAACAGAAATACTCATGTACACAGTCCACATGCAGGCACCCATGACAGACCAGGCACACAGATCAGTAGGCATACAGAAACCCTTGTTCACACACTCTTGAACATAGGCCTAGAGACACACACGTTCCAACACACACACAATAACGGACAGACACTGATGCACACAGATCGTGGTTACCCAAAGGCCTCCCAGCACTAGAACACTCTATATTATCAACGTTTCACCCGTTACATATACAGTCACCAAGCACAGAGAACAATAGACATACAGACACCAATGCACACAGACTAACACACAGGCATTCAAGCACAGAGAACAATAGACACACAGGCTTCAAATTCGCAGTAGCATAATGAAAGCAATAAAACAAACTGGCAAAACAAAGAGGCCCCGGAGGCCGCACAGGGCGTGCTTCCACGTTACAGGCTACGCTTGTAGATAAACGTGCACGGTCTCATTTAAAGTGCCTTCTGAGTGTAGGAAATGTATAAATAAACCCAGGCATTTGGAATAGAGTTAAATACACTATCCAGCTGCACCTCTCAAGATGTAGGGAAGGGAGAGATAGGAGGACATGGACGCCGGTCTGGCTCCAATAGGCTCACCAATGGTATGTGAGCTGTAGGCCTGGTGAGGCACACTACTCTTTGATCGGTTATGATAAGTGGTTGTTGTGTTCATTAGGACGGCTGGTCCACGTAGGCCCGTTGGTGCAAAATACTCTCATCCATATTAGACCTTCTATAAATTTCCCTTTCATTTCTCCTCGTTTTTTTCTCTTTCCATGTGTGCTGCATTCTGCAGCTCACATCGAAAGAGGAAAACGCCTCTCAGGATTGTTTTTTTGAAGGAAGGTGCTCATTCCTGTACAAAAACAATCCTGTCTATGTTGGTGGTAGGCAGCAATTTATGCACCAACGCAAAGGAAAAGGACAGGAATGCAACGTATTTCATAAATACTGCGCATTTCTGCCCTTTCACATTGGCGTAGGGCAGCGTCGCAAGAAGACTTGCGGTACTGCCTTACTCCAATTCCTCATAAATGAGGCCCTTTGTTTTTAGCTACACCTTTGACTACACCCCGACGCTCACTGACCTTTGCTTTGCTAAACACTTGCTTAATATTATTTTCCCACCGTAAAATGTATTTGCTATGGAAATTGGGGGCATTTATAGTTCTCGATAGTTATCTATGATGAGGAGCACCAGGTTCTATATATTTTAGTCAGAAGGAGGTCCTTCCGCCTGAAAACGTTTGACAAGGGGGTCTTGGCATCAAAAAGTTTGAAGACCTCTACTGTAGTCAAAGGGTCGGGTTGACAGAACTTTGCTTTGGTGAGCAACAAGGTTTTGATGCCAACTGATCCTTTTGCGGTTGTGAGGAGCCCTAGGGGGGAACCACTTGGGGAGGGGGCAGTGGGGGGGGAGGGGGATGGAGAAGAGGACTATACGTTGCGTTTTTAAATTGTGATTTCAGTGATGCCAAACTTGGATTACTTATATCTTTCCATTTGGGATTTATCAAATGTAATAAGGTAACTACAATGTTATCCTACGGGAAAGATCGACCTTGCAATGTGAAAACGAATTTAGGAGATATTTACTGCCAGAACTGGTCAAAATTAAAAGTACATTTCCAACTTTTCAAATACCATGCCTTCCGGGGCAGTCTAAGGTCTAGTATCCTTAGGTCCTTAGCACACGTTAAGTAATAAACTGGTTTCCCTATTGTATAAAAAGCAAAGGATTATATGCAATAAAATTCTTGAGACAATTGCGTCTGGTTCTTTTTTCGTTTATTCCCGTGTTCTAGTGTATCAGTTGAAACAGCCACAACCAACACCTGTTTCGTCGCTTTTGGGGGTGTAGTCCTGCGACTTCCTCAAGGCTATATGCTTCAAGTCTGTTACTTTTGAAATGTGGTGATACTTCCAACCCACATTGGGGTTCCGTAGTATGGGACGTGTCCACGATTGTTAATACTGAAGTAAAGTCTCCTTTCCAACTCTTATTCTGGGTTCTCAATGTTTTATCTCTTTCAGTCTGAAAAGCAGTCTGAAAAGCATCACGCCGCGCTGGCTCTCTACCGTGTTCGGTGAGTAGCTCACCGAACACGGTAGAGAGCCAGCGCGGCGTGATGTTTTTTAGACTGCTTTTAAGACTGGAAGAGATAAAACATTGACACATCGCATACTACGGAACCCCAATGTTGGTCAGAAGTATCATCACATTTCAAAAGTAACAGTAGTTGCAAACCCAAAACTCTGTGTGATTCTACCAAGTGGCGCTATAATCCTATTTATAATACCACGCTTCTATACTTTACCTGACTACCCTTTGGTGATTTCTATATATTAAAAAGGAAGGTTTGGGACTGGCAAAAGATTTCTTCTGCCTGGTTAAAATGGTAGTTTAAAACTGCACACATAGGCTTCAGTGGCAGGCCCAAGACTGGTTTAACGTAATACATATGTGGGTGGCACATTCAGTGCTAAAGGTCCACTGGTAGCATTTAATTTACAGGCCTGGGTACACATAGTACCACTTTACTCGTGGCATAAAAGTGAATTAACTGTGTCAAACTGGTATTAGCCAGTTTTACCATCTTTAGAGGAAAGAGCACAAGAACTTTAGCACTGAATAGCAGTGACACAGTATGGAGTCCAAAAGCCAGCAAAAAAGAAGTTAGCAAAATAGGAGGGTGAAAGCAAAAAGTCTTAGAATGATCCGGCAGAAATTGCCAAGTCCAACACAAGTTGATTTTCTGTGGTTTTTGTTAAATCACTAATGAAATTTGTATTAAAAAAATCCAGGGGATTACATACAACTAAAGCGCCAGTTCACAGATAAATATGTTCCCTAATTGAAAAAAGAAAACACTGGACACGCCAAATGATCCCAGGAAAATGTATTCATCTGCCATAAGTTTTATGATTTTAAAGTATCATACACAGCTGCAGTCCTAAAAGAAAAAAAACTAACCACAAATGTATCTGTGTTGTGGCCCAGAATATTACAATGGCTGGCCTGCCAAACAAGTCAAACTAAAAGCCAGAAAACCTCAACAAACCCACAGCATACATCAGTGATTAAACAGCAAAACCAACTGTAGAAAGCAGTGTCTGGATGTCAATCATTTGATAACCGACCATGTTGGACATGAAAAAGGGAAAGATTAATATTGCCAGTGTTGGAAATGGTTTGCTCTGTAGGGTCACCCCCAAACATTTTGCCTTCCTCCTCCCCTTTTTTTCTGAATTCATTTTTGTTGGTTTTAGGACTCCAGCACTAGTTAGCAGTGGTAAAGTGGACAAAGTGCTGGTGACCGTTTCTTAGAACACAGTAACATTGGATCAGACCAAATTGGCATATTTAGTTTCTGCTTAAGTCCCAAGTAAGATGGTACTACGTATGCCCATGGCCTGTAAAGTAAATGCTACTAGTGGGCCTGCAGCACAGATTGTCCCATCCACTTAAGTAGCCATTTAAACATTTTTTATGCCTACCTCTGAAGAGTATTTGCGTGCAGCTAACCTGCCAGGTCAACCTGGCAAGACAGACTTTTTGCTAGGCCCAAACCTTCTTTAACCCCTTCAATGCGTGTGACAAGGTCAACTCGTCATGGGCATTACCTGCGCTGTGCGCGTGACGAGTTGACCTGGTCACGTAACATGGGATCTTCGAAATCGCAGCGCTCAGCGGGAAAACTGCTAGCGCGCATGCGGTTAATACATATAAGTCACCCCTAAGGTTGTCCCTAGACAGCCTCAAGGGTAGAGGGCAGTGTGCTTCAAAAGGTGGACATGGACTATTAAGTTTTAATATGTCCTGGTAGTGAAAAACAACTAAATTCGTTTTTCACTACTACAAGGCCTATCTATATCTCCTATAGGATAACATTTGGATTACCTTATTACATTTTATAATTAGTTCGCAAGTGGGAAGACATAACTGATCCAAGTTTGCCATCTCTGAAATCACAATTTAAAATCACAATATATAGTGAAGTTGGATTTTAAATTGCAATTCGGAAAATGACACTTAAACTGGCATTTCTTTACTTTAGCCATTTGGTGCCTGCTGCCCGTCTCTGATCAAATGGCTGGGGTATATCACAGTTAGGCTTTGCGTATTCCTCAACAGTCACACACAATGGGAGCTTAGGTGCGACCTGATGGGCCATCCTGGAAGGGAGAAGCTGTGCACAGCCTCACTTACACCCGAATAGGCTGTGTCCTTTCCACACACAAAAGGCTGTGTAGCCCTCTGTAGGTAGTGGGATCCTTTCTGCCAGGGCAGTAAGGACAGGGACTCTGTGCACATCAAAGGCATGTCTTTAGAGTCTCCCCCCTTCAAAAGCACAACTGAGTATACATACTGGACCTCTGACACCACCACTTCAGTACACCTCTGGACCTGTGGATCCGCTGTCAGGAAGAACGACTGTTGTGCTGCTGAAAGGACCATCACTCTGCTGAACGGTCACTCTGAAGGGGCTGCTGCCTTGCAGTGCTGACCTGCTGACCTCTTGCCTAGAGAGGAAGAACTGGACTTGGAACCTATCTTGAACCCAGAACCCCAGAGGGACTCAAAGGTCTAGTGGCTGGCCTCTCGATCTGAGCCTCAGGGACTTAACAGACTTCCAACACCTCCTGGACCAGTCTTCAATTAGTCAAGGACTCCCTAGAGACCCCCGTCAGGTCTCTGGACCCTTGGTGTGGTTCTCAAGCTCTTCAAGTAAAGATTTTGGGCTCTCTGTGAATACAAACGGGGCCATTTGCTCTGAACCAAGCTCCTCGCACCGAGAATCCGCACTAGCCGCCGCAAGTTTGTCTCTTTGTCTAGCAAACATCGCTCGCCACCACGAGGCCCCAAGCTCATCCATCTGCTACGCCCAACCTGCTCTTCGTGCCCTGCCAACTATCATCTCCTCTTGCACCCGGAGAACCTCTCCTCTGCGAACGGGCACCTTGGCACAAAACTTAAGGTAAAACTTCAGCAGGACTAATCTGGCACTGTATTCAACCTGCGCTCCATCACGGTCAGTCTGAACTTTCGAATTTGACCCGGATCAGCGCTGCCATATATCCAGGTTGGCGCTTTAAGCTTTTAAGCACTATCTTACAGTTTATTCATAACGCCGGTTCTACTGATTGTAATTTTGCCATTTTGGTTTGGTTTTATTTATTAAAATTAAGCTCCATGCTCTAACCTGGTGTGGAATAATCTTTGTGTGGGGTTTTCACAGTTTTACTGTTTGAAATGGGGAGAGGAGTTGGCCTAACAGCTAGGGGGTTCGACCTTGAATCTGGTGAACTGGGTTCGAGTCTTGGCAATGATGCGGACATCCTGGGCAAATCCCTTAATCTCCTAAAATGAATATGGCCTCATGTAATGCAACTGGTGCTATGTAAAGTACTCTGATACCAGATTCAGGTCGAGTTTGCGCTATATAAAACTGTGTAAAATAAACAGAAAAAATATTCTACACATTGCCTCTAAAGTTAAGCCGGACTGCTCTGTCCAGAGTGTGAGCACGGTTAATTTAGTGTGTTGTTTGTGCCTTACCCAGACTAGGAATGTGGTTACTGCTTGACCAGGACTTATACCCCATTCAAACAAAACCTTTTCTAACAGCCAACCTTTAACACAGGCATGCCATTTTGGCTGGATTTATCTTTCCTAAATAATGAACGGCCAGAACAAGCTTTGGCACTGGCAGTAGACTGGGCTTTTAAATTGGAGTGCTTGTTCAGTCACGGATGAGTTGGGGCACTTCAAAACTTATCACGGTGCACCATTTTACTCATCCTTCACTTACGCATCCACCCTCTGACACTTTTTTTCATTTACTCACTTGTGCGAGTATTGACTTACACAAACTCACATAAGTACATGAAAGATTAATAATAATACAAAAAGAGAGAGAGACAACATGTAGACACCTACATTTGGCCCGCATAATCTTTCAATACAAAAATAAAATTAAACTTTGTAGGTGTCGACCATCTTGTAATGGAATTTTAAACAGTGAATCATTGTTTTAAAATCCCAACATAGCGGTCATGTTCAGAAGCAATACATTGGCCATCTAGGAGCAGTAAAAACAATGACACACTAACCATAACACCATTCCAAGATCGATCCTCATTAAATATTGTTTGGGTCACCATATTCAAATGGTAAAGTGCATCAGTGTAGTACCAAGCAAAGGTGGCCAAGATAATGCTTTTTACACATAGTGGCCTTTATAGCATAGTAGAACAATCATACAAAAAAGACAAAACCATTTAAAGGCAGCTGCTCAGTTTAGACACAGGCTGCAAAGGATGCAGAGCACTGCAGATGAAATGAGCAGCAAGCAAGCAGCCCAGTAGGACTGGCTGGAGAAACCTCATCAAAAAAAAAAAAAGAAAAGGGGGCTGGGGAGACACGAAAATGGCGCCTATAAATGGAAAACAAATGTAAAAAGTACTGGCCATCATATACTGGCCACGATATAGCCAAAACTAAATGCAACCCGCTCTCTATGATCCTCCATGACGCCGAGAAGGCCTTTGAGTGTCCTGGGGGTACCTCTGGGAGGTACTAAGGTTTAAGGAGTTTGGCCAGGGTCTATTGAAGGCCATTAAACGATGCATCACAGCCCCTATGCCCAACTGCAAATCATGGGCATGCAACTGGAAAAAATCAGATTAGAAGCGGTACAAGACAGGGCTGTCCCTGTTCCCCAATATTTTTTGCCCTCTGTATTGATCCCTTTTAAATTCAGCTGTTAAATAATCCAGTGATTATACCAATGACAGTAAATGGCTTTGATACAAAGGTTATAGCATACGCAGATGACATGGCATTGCTCACACCCAAACCCCAGATGGCTCTGGATGAAGTTGAAAGAACGGCAGAAGGGTTTGGCTTAGTATTAGGGTACTATTTGAATAAAGCGAAAACTCCGGTAGTTTGTATGAACAATGTTGCTCTGATAATTGTAGGGTGGAGAACGCTACATATTCGAGGATAGGGTTTCATTGACGGTACGTTCCATCTATAGGATAAATGTTGACCCAATTTTAGGGTAAGCCAGTCAAGAACTGAGGCAAATCAATGGTTTACATCTCACTCTGGCAGGTAGCTGTAATGTCCTCAAGATTAAATTTTTACTTTTATGTTTTTTTTGTTTAGGACGGTGCCGCTAGAACTCATGACGCAATGCTTTAAAAATATTAAGATGCTCAGAGTTCCAAATTTATTTGGCAATATGCAAGGGTGTGACAAGCTTTAAAATATATGTGACTCCCAAGATTTCATGGTGGGGGGGGCTATACTCAATTACAGATTGTATTACTGTACAGCATAGCTTTAGCATATCAGTGATTTTTTTTCAGCTAGGAGGTGAAGCAGCAGAGTTTCCCGGGATATACGCGTTAGCGATGGGTAGTACAGTTGGGGGATGCTTTCTAAGACCTATTGAAACTGGTTACTATAAAAAAAAAAAGTTAGATTCAAGACCCCAAGGGCAGCCTGGTAAGTTTGGAGTTTGGTAAAAAAAAAGAAAAAAAAAAGTAATGAGAATCAACAATTCTAATTCTTATACCCCACTATGGCACTCCCCTTTGCTCCAGTCGGTATTCGACGATGGGAGTTTGTAAGCAGCTGGAATCTGCAGGAAAAATCCATTTGGTGGATCTCTTTAGCCTGGACCATTTGTGCTCTTTTTCGGAATGCAAAAATAACAGTTGATGGACAGAATGCAGAACAATGTCATACATTCAGCCCAGTACAGAGATCTAGGCCTAAATCCATCGGTTTTTTTTTGCTCACCAAGCCACCCCAGTTCAGACATGGCCATATGCAAATCAGTCTTGACCCTGTGCCTCATGGGAACAGTCCAGCCCGAACTGCTAAGCAATGTCTTCCCTGGACCGGAATCAATCATCCTAGGACCGGTTCTGGCTATTTGTCTGAACTTGGTGAGCAAAAGAACGATGGATTAAACCCAGATCTGTGACTGGGGGTGAATGTTTTGCCATTGTGCAACATTCCGTCCATCATCTTGTTTGTTTTTCGGAATTGCAGCAGGATTTCGGATTGCTTGGCCAATTCTTTTTCAAATATTTACAGTTAAAGGAAGGTTGAGTAAACTGGATGACGTTTCAGTGGAACGAATTCCCCTTCTGGATTTAATTATGTATAACAGTGGTAGGATTAGACAGCTGCATGCGTAGCTGAATGACAGGGCAGTGGTATGGACTAACAATTAATATAAAAAAGACAAAAATAATGACTATGGGAAAAGGGAAACCGAGGATTAAAGAGTGGAATATCACTGGCTTGGTAATTGAAAATGTGAAATCATATAAATATCTTGGGATTACTTTTGATGATGGACTGATATTTGGACAGCATTTTAATAATCTTGAAGCCAGGGGTTGCGCTCTCGCATTTGCTTTTAGAAAATTGAGAAACAAATTATCATGCCCTAACTATGAACATCTAATGAAAGTGATGAGAGCAATGTTAATTCCATCTTTGGACTATTGCTCAATCATCTTTAGGGGCAAAGACGCGAAGTTGCTTGACGATATAGAAATGAGAACATATAAAACCATTTTTAGGATCCCTAAATATATCAGTCGTGCAAACATAAGACTGGAATTTGGACTGAAGAATCAATTTCTGGCGCGTCAATCAACATTTTTGAAGTCATTATTATCATTAGTCCGTTCGAATGAAGGATCTTTAGCAATGCTGTGTTGGCTCGAAATTTCAGAAGGTGAATATTCAAAAAATTGGCAACTGTACCTAAATGAATGCTTATGTAATTTTGGTTGCCCTAAATTAGAAGAGGAAATGAGGAGTAGAATAGTTTTTAAGAAAGAAATGAATCAAACGGCCGCATTACTAACGACTATAGCGGATAAGGAGGACTTAAGGAAAAAAAAATCATTTTTGGTGAATTGCTAATTCTTTTGGTAGGTTGTCGCCCCAACCCTATCTGTCATCATCTAAGACCTTTCCTTAAGAATACATTTATGTACTTGAAGTTGGGAAGATATCCGACAAAGGATGGTATTCCAAAATGGGAGAATCAATGGTCATCGAGTATTTGCAGGCTTTGTGGGCTAAGGGAGGAAACAATAATGCATATAGTAACTTTATGTCCAGCATTGGCAGACGCTCGGAAGTCTATCCTAAAACCGATTTTTAATGAACTAGGAGTTAGAACATGTAGGCAAGCAATTATTACCTGTTTGAGTGGGGTCAATATTAAACTTTATTTATCTTTTTGTTAAGTTCATCATTATCAGAAAAGAAATTCAAAAGAGTTGGAGTAAGTAAATTTATTTCGCGATAAAATATCTAAGGAATATAACTGAAGAATTGTCTGAAGCAAAGTGTTATTTCAGCTTAAGGGACTATTAGTACAATCTAATCTAGTAATGCACATTGCACTTTATTATCGCTTGTAAATGGAAAACAGCTAAACATTTGTATTTTTAATTCCCACTGCTAACACATGTCACTTTAGTTAAATGCTGCAATATTAGTATTTTCTGCTAGTATAAGGCATTTTAGCAAGTATAATGCATTTTAATTATTTTTTTTGTAATGTTTTATTATTTTTATGGAAATGTTATTTATCATCTCATTACTGGTGGATCATTTTAAGGATGTGAATAGTGTTGTGTATATTTGTTTGCTTGTTTTTTTATTGGCTCTTTTGTTTGTAATGTTTTTAACTAATCAACAAATAAATTATTGTACTACTACTGGTATTGAAAGATAGTAAACCACCCAATGTACAACAGTGGTTTGCCTGACTGCTATATGTGTAACTTGGAGAGTGCTCTATACGATTGTAAAGGAGGGAGGGGATGAGTAGGCGGGGAAGAGAGATTTGATCTTCTTTGAGTGCATAGACTGATGGCACACTCTCAGTAGCCTGGCCCATTGTTAAGGGTCAGAGTTCCTAAAAGTTATTGTAATGCCACTTATTAGAGGAAAATATGTTGAATGATTTTTGTTTCTCTTTCTTTTTCTGGCTCCCAAAAAAATGTATCGATGGAATGAGTTTGAAATGTATGCTGTGTTCCTTTTTGGCAATAAATATATATATATAAAAAATGTTTTAAAGCGAATTGCACATGTGCCAAATTAGATGGAGTAAGCAGCAAGTGAACGAAGGCTACTTGGGCATGGCTGCATCAGAATTCGTAATACAGAACAAGTAAGTGGATTCTTATTTCCCCACGTAGGCAACAATAAATAGCAATAACATTCTATAAGAGGAAGTCAAAGTATCAACACTCAAGTATTACTTATCTGGGTAATCATCAAACATGGTGCCAAGGACAGTGTTTGGGGATAGAGGAAGGAGCAACACTACCCAGGCAAGAAACATGTTAGTGAAGGAAGCCCGAAAATAAAAAATGTGAACTAGTGCAAGATGTACTTGCATTAAAATAAGCATGGACTGGTTTATGGAAAGAGAGCCCTCTATGGTGACTTTAGAGATTAATTTGGTGAGGGTTCTAAGGACTATCTGCAGTGACAGTGGGAATAAAAGTATTGAGTGCGCTTGGGAAGGTAGGGCCGAATCAAGGAAAAATGCTTCTGGGCACATCAAAAATTCAGGGATGGATGGGAAGTGCAAGAAACAAGAACTCGCTGAGGAACTGGTGCTTGCTGAATCCACAGTCAGATGTTTGTTCCAAAGAGTGGAATCAATTTCTCACTGGTGGAGAATTGCGACCAGTAGGGGCAGGTTTCATCAAAAGAGTTGGGGACGCCCAGTGTAGATACCAGTGAACAGAACACTTGTGAATGTAGAGTTTCATTGCAAAACCCAAAGCACTTTAGTGGTTCACTAAGAGGTTACTTTGTTAGTTGTGCCTGGTTTTTAAAGTGTGTGTTTTGAGCGTGATCCATGTAGAAAGAATGTTGGTGTTCAGCATGATTGTCAGAGGAGTTCTCCAATCTCAGTTGCAAAAAATCCACTCAGAAGCAGTGAAAATGTAACCCAGTACAACCATAAACCCCAACAGTAGACAGGTCAAGGGTATTCACCCTGGAGGATAACCTAAATAAAACCTTACCACCATCAGTAGATACTTTCATGGTAACATCCCAGAATCACTAAACTTGTGCCACAAATACAACAGCCAGCCATCAGTTGATGGATCGATGGGATCAAATGAGAAGGGTTTTCAAGTAAATTACAGGCACCATCAGTAGATGGATTTATGGGATTCACCTTTGGAAGGAAGCATTAACTGCAACCTTACTGTTGCTGTTAATGTGAACACGGCAGAAGCGGACCCTGAGAGGACAGTTAAAAGTTCGATAACACGGCCAAGGCTTTCTATGGACCCAATCCGGTTAAACCACAAAAGCTGCCACAGGGAGTTGCACTTAATCTTTCCATCTTTCACCTGCAGACCCTGGCAGGATACACTGGTAAGGACAGATATAAAGGATAAGACTCAATGTCACAGCGCCATGAAGCCTACGGGCGTACGTGCGCTTAATAAATTTAATTTAACATAACATAACATAACATGTTGGCTGTGGGTTTCGGGAGGGGTGGTTCTACATCAGATGACTGGCCTGGAAAATCTTTAGTTCATGCTGGAAAGGTGAAGCACAGCCTGAGGTGGAAGGCCTGCAGTTAACAATGAGGAGTAAAGACGGATAAATGCCTTGGTAAAAAGGAAATGCTTACACTCAAGTAACTTGTGGGTAGGCGGTAAAGCTCACCAAAAATACAGCACACTGTAATATAGTTTCATTAAATCAGCCGAGAAAGTTAAATCCGAAAGTGAGCACAGGCATCACCACACAGGCAGAAGGGCATCCAGATCAGCAACACATTTAGCAAAACTGCAGAAAAATACATGATACGTGGCACGGGAAATCTGGGGTCAGGGTGGTTGACAACACAGAGGTCTAGTCATTACAGTTCTTTCTTCAAGTATCAGGCAATAATGACTGCAATGTATTTTGATTTCAGAAGGGTATCCCTAAAAGGGAGAGGCCGCAAATCACATGATCAGCAATCAAAACCAATCAAATAAAGTAAAATCGGAGGCAGAAGGTAAAGAGTTACCTATGGGGAAGGAGGGCAAAAAAAATGTCCAAGCACAAAGTACATGCTCCACCCTAAAGTAAATAATAGATATGAGCAGGCAGTTAAGCTCTCTGTAAATGCATCACACAGTAATGCAATTTAATGATAGTGCCAATAGAGTAATAGAGTGAAAGAGAAAAGTGAGTACAGTCATCACGGGTACATCATTGCAATAGACAGCACTCAAATTGTTGCATATATACAGGTTACCACCCACACCCAGACCTTTTAAACAATACTGATTAAAGCCTTTAAAAGGAGAGTTCACGAACGAAAAATCATGCAGCAGTCCACAAGCATCAGTTGCTGAGGAAACAAGAGGGCAAGCACAGCAGATATTTGCATATCCTCACAAATTCTTTAGGGGGGGAATGCAGTTGTTTTCTTTCAAGGATGATGGGCTGCCAGTAAGCGCCTGCAGTCAATTTGGCTGCAGAAGCAAACCAACTGCTCCAGTTCGTTCTTCACACAGACTGGCTTGCCTGTTGCATTTACACCTACCAGAAACACCCCAGGGTCTCTGAAAACGTAGTTCTCATTCCCTTGTCCCTGGTCTAATCGAGCAGTTATGGATGCAGTTTTAACCCAGTCTTCAGGCTTAGGAGGCAAAGGGTTTCTCTACTTCATACAAATTTCCCTCTGTGCTATCAACACAAGATATAACAATAAGGCTCTGTGTAGAACTCATCTGATTACTTAATGTGCCATCATCCCCAAACAAAACCAGAGTCATATTTAGAAGGATTTTCCCTCTAAAGATATCACAGAGAGCTTCCTCTACTCTTCTTCAAAAAGCGAAGAGCCTAGGACACTCATAAAAAAATGTGGAGGTCGTTGGCTTTGATGAGATCACACCTTGGACATTTAGGTATGGAGAGTGGAGCAAACTTGGCTATCCTAGCAGGAGTGTAATTTAATTGATTAATGACAAAGAAATAAGTGTTCTTGAGATTCGCTGGCTTAACATAATTATATAGCAGCTTCAGAGATGGTTCATATAATTCTTCGAAGTCACATTCAAAAGGTACCCAGTTCCATATTAGATGTTGTGGGAGGTGTTCCTTCTTTGCCTCTAAAGACTTCTTATACCATTTGGAGATTTCCTTGCTATTAAGTTTAACGTCTTGAAAGGATTGGTCCACCTCCCAATCCACATGTATTTCTCTCTTTTCTGCTGCGAACCAAGAGATCAATTGCATGTATTTGAATCTGGAAAGGCCATTTCCAATCCTAGCTCTTGAAACCTCCCATGGATGGACCCCCTCTAACGATACCAGCTCTGACCATATAACAATACCTGCTCATTTAATTGGAATTGCAATTAAGGCATTCCGGGGTCCCAGGGGATTCCCAAATTGGGGCAAACTGAGTAATACCCCATCTACTTCTGATCTTGTACCACAGGCTAAGGGCAGACTCCAGTACTTTCAGTCGCACTTTTTTAAAGTACCTTGGTGCCCTAAATGTATACAAGAAGCCATCTCCATCATCCAGCCTTGTCATTTCAGCCAAATGTCTACCCCAAGATGACTCGTCTGGTTGCGTAAGTAACAATCAGATATTTTTTAATTGAAAGGCAATACAATACCACTTAATATCCGGAAGGGCCAACCCTCCTTTAATGAGCTTACGCCTACGTTTTTTCCCAGCCAATCTGGCACCTTTATAGGCCCAGATGAAACTCATAATTTTAGTCTGAATTTTACCGATGCCCAGTTTTAACAAGCATTTACAATGCAATGGTTTTGCCTTTGTTAAAGTTAGAGCTATTGGCATTGCTCTTGACATTATTTTTATTTATGTTTTTTTTTAACATAAATAAATGGCATTGTCATTTACAATGCCACTAGCTTTATCTCTCGCAAATGACACACACAAGCACACACAGAGCCCCCCCCCACACACACACACACAGAGCCCCCCCACACACACACACACAGAGCCCCCCCACACACACACCCACACAGAGCCCCCCCACACACACCCACACAGAGCCCCCCCCACACACACCCACACAGAGCCCGCCACACACACCCACACAGAGCCCCCCACACACACAGACACACACACAGCCTCACAAAGCCCCCCACACACTTAGCCACACAGCGCCCTCCACACACCCACACAGAGCCTTCCACACACACCCACACAGCACACGGAGGCACAAGCAGGCAACAGGGGCACACGGAGGCACAAGAAGGCAACAGGGGCACACAGAGGCACAAGAAGGCAACAGGGGCACACGGAGGCACAAGCAGGCAACAGGGGCACACAGAGGCACAAGCAGGCAACAGGGGCACGGAAACGGAGGCACAAGCAGGCAACAGGGGCACGGAAACGGAGGCACAAGCAGGCAACAGGGGCACGAAAACGGAGGCACAAGCAGGCAACAGGGGCACGAAAACGGAGGCACAAGCAGGCAACAGGGGCACGAAAACGGAGGCACAAGCAGGCGACAGGGGCACGAAAACGGAGGCACAAGCAGGCGACAGGGGCACACGGAGGCACAAGCAGGCGACAGGGGCACACGGAGGCACAAGCAGGCGACAGGGGCACACGGAGGCACAAGCAGGCGACAGGGGCACACGGAGGCACAAGCAGGCGACAGGGGCACACGGAGGCACAAGCAGGCGACAGGGGCACACGGAGGCACAAGCAGGCGACAGGGGCACACGGAGGCACAAGCAGGCGACAGGGGCACACGGAGGCACAAGCAGGCGACAGGGGCACACGGAGGCACAAGCAGGCGACAGGGGCACACAGAGGCACAAGCAGGCGACAGGGGCACACAGAGGCACAAGCAGGCAACAGGGGCACACAGAGGCACAAGCAGGCAACAGGGGCACACAGAGGCACAAGCAGGCAACAGGGGCACACGGAGGCACATGCAGGCGACAGGGGCACACAGAGGCACAAGCAGGCGACAGGGGCACACAGAGGCACAAGCAGGCAACAGGGGCACACAGAGGCACAAGCCGGCAACAGGGGCACACAGAGGCACAAGCAGGCAACAGGGGCACACGCAGGCAACAGGGGCACGAAAACGGAGGCACAAGCAGGCAACAGGGGCACGGAAACGGAGGCACAAGCAGGCAACAGGGGCACGAAAACGGAGGCACAAGCAGGCAACAGGGGCACGAAAACGGAGGCACAAGCAGGCGACAGGGGCACGAAAACGGAGGCACAAGCAGGCGACGGGCACGAAAACGGAGGCACAAGCAGGCGACAGGGGCACACGGAGGCACAAGCAGGCGACAGGGGCACACGGAGGCACAAGCAGGCGACAGGGGCACACAGAGGCACAAGCAGGCGACAGGGGCACACAGAGGCACAAGCAGGCGACAGGGGCACACAGAGGCACAAGCAGGCGACAGGGGCACACAGAGGCACAAGCAGGCGACAGGGGCACACAGAGGCACAAGCAGGCGACAGGGGCACACAGAGGCACAAGCAGGCGACAGGGGCACACAGAGGCACAAGCAGGCGACAGGGGCACACAAAGGCACAAGCAGGCAACAGGGGCACACAGAGGCACAAGCAGGCAACAGGGGCACACGCAGGCAACAGGGGCACGAAAACGGAGGCACAAGCAGGCGACAGGGGCACACGGAGGCACAAGCAGGCGACAGGGGCACACGGAGGCACAAGCAGGCGACAGGGGCACACGGAGGCACAAGCAGGCGACAGGGGCACGAAAACGGAGGCACAAGCAGGCAACAGGGGCACACGGAGGTACAAGCAGGCAACAGGGGCACACGGAGGCACAAGCAGGCAACAGGGTCAAGAAAACAAGCACAAGCAGGCAAAAGGGTCAGTAGGGAAGTAGTGCGGCTGGTGCAGTGGTACCAGGCCGAAAGGTGAGAGGGGCTGTCTGCACCCCAGTTTGGACAGTTTCCACTACCTAACAGGGATTGGTGGGAGGGGGGCGTACTTCTTGCTTGCTTTAGGGCTGTTACTTCGGGGACGCAGTGCACGCTCTTGCCTGCTGCCGGCGGGACACGACAACAGGCAGGGAGAGGACAGGCTGGGAGAGGGCAGGGAGGGGACAGGCTGGGAGAGGGCAGGTTGGGAGAGGGCAGGCTGGAAGTGGACAGGCTGGGAAAGGGCAGGGAGGGGACAGGTTGGGAGAGGGCAGGCTGGAAGAGGACAGGGAGGGGACAGGCTGGGAGAGGGCAGGCTGCGAGAGGGCAGGCTGCGAGAGGGCAGGCTGCGAGAGGGCAGGCTGCGAGAGGGCAGGCTGCGAGAGGGCAGGCTGCGAGAGGGCAGGCTGCGAGAGGGCAGGCTGCGAGAGGGCAGGCTGCGAGAGGGCAGGCTGCGAGAGGGCAGGCTGCGAGAGGGCAGGCTGCGAGAGGGCAGGCTGCGAGAGGGCAGGCTGCGAGAGGGCAGGCTGCGAGAGGGCAGGCTGCGAGAGGGCAGGCTGGGAGAGGACAGGCTGGGAGAGGACAGGCTGGGAGAGGACAGGCTGGGAGAGGACAGGCTGGGAGAGGACAGGCTGGGAAGCAGAGAGGGTCTTAACTGAGGAGTCTGCCAGCGCGGAGCTCTCCGGGGCGCAGAGCAGCAGCAGGGCCCAGCAGAGCAGGGCGGGGGGCGGCAGGGGCTCGCAGAGGTGTCTCCTGGGGCAGCCGCCCAGGTCCACCATGGTGCGGCTCCGAGCCCCAAACTCACATGGTGCCAGCGCTGCCCGCTGCCGAGCAGCGCAGAGTCTACGGGGCGCAGAGTAGCAGCAGGGCGGGGAGCGGCAGGGGCTCGCAGAGGTGTCTCCTGGGGCAGCCGCCCAGGTCCACCATGGTGCGGCTCCGAGCCCCAAGCCTCTGGTGGTGGTGCTGCTGCGCTCGGTAGGCCATTTAACTTACCAGGCACTCTGGCGGGGGCTCCTTGCGACGGCGGCAATCTCTTGGGCACTTCTCCGGTCTCCCTCTTCAGCATGGGAGACCGGCAACGTCCTCCGCTTCTCCCGGGGCTCCCTCCAGGCCACGGGAGTCCCGCGTGGGCCGCCATACTTCTTCTCCTGGGCCGCCGTCTTCCTACTTCCCCCGGGCTGCGGGGGGCGGGCACTTCCGGCCGGCCGCGCTAGGATTGGCCGGCCGGCTAGTCACTTCCGGTTCGCTGCGGGCAGCGCGGCGGCCCGTCTCTAGCTCAGGCAGGCGGGCGGCGAAGTTTCCCGAGGAGTGGGCTCCCTCAGCTCACGGGAGCCCGGCAGAGCGCCCGCCATGGTAGTGCTAGTGGCCGAGGCTGCTGCAGGGCCCCGCTGCGGCGGGACGGACGGAGGCGGCGGACGCAGGAAGAGGTGGCCTGAGCTGCAGCCTAGGACTCGTGGAAGGGGCGCCGAGTGCCGTCAATGCTAGAACAGATTCGGGGGCGTTCCCGAGGGCTTTTGGCTGACGTAGCGTGACGTCGCCAAAAGCCAAAAATTCTCGGGAACGCCCCCGAATCTGGTCCGGCATTGACGGACAGGCCCGTCTTCCAATGGCTAGCCTCCATTTATGGAGCTAGCCAATGGAAGACGGGGGCCGTTCCTGTCTCCCCTACTATAGTCATTAGGTTTTCGCCTGCGCGAAAAAGCTGCGCAGAGCGCAGCTTTCGCCAGGCAAAACCTAAAAAACAAAGGGGATTGGCATGAAAAAGGTACGTTAGTTTAGGGAGAATAACCATTTTAACTAGGTTGACCCTGCCGTAGATTGTTAAAGGTTTTTTTTTTCCACCTGGCTAGTAGACTATCAACTTTTTATAGTCCTATTTAGGTTGATCTGTGGGATTTTCTCAATATCCTTAATGATTATTATACCCATATATTTAAATTCTTGGCTTATTCTACCCCACCCAATTGTCGATGTCCCAGCGCATCACCTCAGTTTTAGTGGCTAGATAACATGACAGTCATCCAAATTCCTCTAGCAGGATTTCCACCCTTGGTAATGTCACAGCGGGATTATCGGTATATAGCAGCAGATCATCTGCGTATAGCGCGACCTTGCTGCTATATTGATGAGATTTAAAAGGTGTAATCAGATCATATGCCCCAATTGCTTGTGCCAGGGGTTCTATATAAATGTTGAATAGAAGGGGAGAAAGGGGGCAGCACCGTCTTGTTCCTCTGAGTATATTAAAGCTTGATGTTAAAATCCCCTTTAATAGGATTCTAGCGGAGGCCCCCGGATAACAATATACCAAAGTCTGAATAAAAATGGGCCCAAAGCCCATTAACCTTAACACTTCCCAAAGATATATCCAACAAACTCTATTGAAAGCCTTGGCCGCATCGAATGACACTACGGCCAAAGGTTCATATCGACCTGTGGCCAGATCTTTATTGCCGATTAATTGTTGAGTTTGTTCTTGGATATATCTTTTAGGAATACATCCTATCTGGTCTACATTAATCAGCTGTGGAGCGATTTTGACCAATCTCCCTGCTAGAATGCGCATGAAGATCTTATAATCGGCATTCAGCAAAGAGAATTCGGTTGTTTTCTTTTAAGGATGATGGGCTGCCAGTAAGTGCCTGCAGTCAATGTGGCTGCACAAGCAAACCAACTGCTCCAGTTCGTTCTTCACACAGACTAGCTTGCCTGTTGCATTTACACCTGCCAGAAACACGCCTGTGTCTCCGGGAACGTGTTTATCCCCCACACGGAGTTTAGAGAAGCATACACCGTGTCATTCTTCAGGAATGCTTAACCACTCTTTTAGAATCAAGAAAGCCTCTGCATTGAAAACCTTAACGGGGGAAACCCATCAACTAAGGACCACACAGATAATGCTAAAGTAGGGATTCCAGTACAACGTCTGTATACTTGGCACCGCAACACTTACACAATTTTGGACTGTGTGTGGAGGTCATTTCTATCTTGTTTTAGAATTCTAGACCCTAAGAAAATGTCATTCAGATTCTTATCTGAATAAAATGACATTTCTTTTTTGAATTCAGAAATTAGAGCCCCAAGCTATAGGAGTTGTGTAATAAGTATGGTTATCGTATAACGAGACAAATCAACAGCTTTAACTTAGTGTAAAAGGTGATAAATAAAAACTTTGAAAAAAAAAAATCACACAGAACAACCCTATCCTAAAGCACTAGGGCTTTGCATAGCAGGGAATGCTTGGCATCTCGCCTCCTCTTTGAGAGTCCAGCCTGGTGATGCCACTACTGCACAAACCAACAGTATGAACTCTACTTCTAAATGTTACGAAGTGAAAATTAAGACGTTAAAAAGAATATATTTACTTCGAGAATCATTTCTTTGGGACTTCTGAATCAATTTTTAAAGTATTCATTGATTTTCGATTTACTGTACTTAGAGCACAGTAATATATTAAAAGTGATGAATTGAGTAAAATGCGTGTCTGCACTTCATATATAGTTTTGATTCTCAAACTGAATATCAAAAAATTCATGATGTTTTAAATGTAGCTCTTGTCGATTGTTCACAGCACTGTAAGAAGTTATTGATCCATATTGTACCACTATTTGAAAATAAATGAATCTAATCCTTTAAATGAATCTAATCCTTTAACGGAAGACTATATACAGGGTACGGCGTGGCAACTTGGCAGTATCAACATAACATCACATACGGGATATAAAATGTTAGCTCACACACCCATGCACCGCCATGTAAATTATGAGCACTCGTTACTGTGACAGTAAGGCAGAGATAGAAGAAATTATTTGTTTTTGCGAGTCTGTCGTGGTGAACTCGTTCAATGAGTTAATCTGCCAAGACGAATCACAGTGCCTAGAGAGTGTACAGCCTGTAACGTGCTATGCAAGCACTGTATAGTAAAATGTTACTCGCTCAAATTGCAATAGCGTCAGCACTAAGCCGGAGTATCATTGTTCAAGATGGCAGGCATCTTCACAAGTGAGGAAAGAAGACGTCAAAATGTGGTTATATTTTTACAGCAGCAGCAATGTTTTTGAACCACAGCAAAAATAATTTACTTACCAGCTCTTGCAATCTAAGAAACCCTGGAAGGAGGTTTGCCTCCATGTCCCTCAAATGCTCTGCTTTGTCCAGGACCTTCAAGAGAAACATTAAAAACAGCTAATTTAAAAGCAGTTTATTAAAAGATTCGTTTTAAAGCTCTAGTACAATTGGTATTGTAACATGATCAAACAGATTCACACCTTACCAACCATAAAAGGACAAACTACAAGGACAAAACCACTTTAAGCAACACAGAACAAGCATTGAAAATGCAATAGGTCTCGCATTTGTTGGAGTTGGAGCTTTTGGCATTGTACATGGCAATGGCTTTTTGCCAATGTGTTGTGGAATGTATGTATGTGCTGTGCAGTGGAATTGTGTGAGTTGGATTGGATTAGTTAGTGGTCTAATTGTGTGGCATGGAATTGTTGTGTAACATGGACTGGATTTGTGTAGTGGAATTATGTGGAATCAGTGCTTTAAATGGGCCGGCATGGAGTACTGGCACTTCTTAGTTCTATCCCTTCAAGTACCGGCACTTCAACCCCCGCCAAAGAGAGTACCGGTACTCATGTCTGATGTACTGTTTATTGCTAATTCTGCGGAGGCAGGGTGGAGCCTGACAGGTAAAGTGCCCCTGGAGCCCTGTGCTGAGCCCCTGCTGAACCCTTCAACAGCAGCTCAGTTGCGTGGGTGTTGAAAATGTCACCTTCACGCTGAGCTTGACAGAGCAGTGTCCGCACCATTCAGACACTGCTCTGTAATCACATTTACACTATGGAGTGCATTGGTGCACACCCTGGAATGCAGGCGACCCACTGAGAGCGACACTTACAGAAGCCACAGGAAGTAAGGAGTTGAAAGTGTCCTTTATCCTGCGTGAGCCTTTTGTGTGAGTGATTGTGAGTGTTTAACGACTTGTGCACATGTTTAGGTGTAAAGAAAGAGTAATAAAGAGAGAATGTGGATACTCGACAAAGTTTTTTGAAAGAAAGTGTGCGGACTGTTTTGTATGTGCAAGTGTGCTTGGGCCTGTGTGAGTGTGTGCGCACACGAGAATATGAGTATTGACTTGAGCCCAATGTAAATAAATGATAATCGGGGCCACTGTAATTATGTGGCAGGTTTGATAACATTATGCAGCAACAAAAGGCAACATATGCAGTGTAATGCAGAACATTTGCTGATTGTATTAATTATTTTGTCATTTTACACTTGTTAATACTGTCAGGGCATAGGTTGCATTTCAGTTTAACACCCAAACATAGCAAAAATACAACAGATGGAAGTTGTGTCATTGTATCATGTCCCACCTCTTGCCCCTCCCATAGCCCCGCCCACTAGCCACTCCTCCAAATCAATTTGATGAGTACCTGCACTTATTTTTTTCCATTTAAAGCACTTTGTGGAATGGTGTGCTGTGGAATTATATGGTTAGTAAATAGGAGGTATTGACTTTACTGGAATTATGTGGAGCGGGATAGGGTGTTACGGAGTGTAATTATGTGGAAGGTGTGACAGGGTGAGCGGACAGGACATGAACACCCCTACGGACTGGTACTCACCTTGCCGCTTTTCCCAACAGCTACCAGAATGCCCGTGGACCGAAGACCAGGAAACGAGCTGGCCGGCCGATTCCAAAACACACGGCCCCTTTAACAGTCCGGACCACGAGGAAGAGTCCCCGCCCCTCGGCAGCGTCGGAACGTCAAAAGCCGGAACTGGGAGTAAGAGGACGGACGGCGTTTCCCTGGAGGAGCTCGGAGAAGAGGACGGAGAACGAGAAAGGCGAGACCAGAAGGACCCCGAGGAGGAAGAAAAGACCGGGACCGCGAAGCCAGGAGGCCAACGTTTCCACTCTGCGCCCCGCCACGGTCCTACGGGAGGAGCGTGGCTCCAAGAGGTACGGGGTCGTATGACAGGTTGGGTGGGGCGGAAAAGCCAACCTAGAGTATTAACGTGTAAAGCCCTTGTACAGCTTCACCTTCCCTCCCCTCACGTGCACTCTACCGTTAGCTCACGGAACTTCAGTAAGGCTCGAGACGCACTATCACTGGTTTCCCTCACTCCCGGCCCTACTTAGTACTAGTGGTCATCACCGTTACCCGACCCCCTTTTCCTTTCTTTTCTGCACCGGAGAGGAGGAGACTTGTGGTGAGAGACGTCCCCCTCAGAAGCCCCGGTACCAGTCGCCATCCAAGGAAGAAGAAAGCCAAGCTGGAGCAAGCTACCTTTCCCTTGGATCCAGCGTCTCATTTCAGGGACCGAGTCGGACCTCTACTCAGAAAGACTTATATACCAATAAAGCCCTCTCTTAAACCCGTACTAAAGGCGCCAGTGTTTCTCTTTACCCCTAAACCTACTATCAGTCCAGGAATAGAACCGGAATCCCAGAGTATCCCAGCGCCTTTGGGACAACTGGTGTCAGAAGTGGGATCTCCTCCATCATCCATCCGCAATACAAAGATGGAGGCCTTGATTGAACACATTATCAAAGGCCAGGAAAAATTGGAGTGGGCCGTGGAGAGCCAACTAACCTCCGCTCAGGCAGACAGAGAACTTTTTACAACCACCATCACGGCCCAGCTCGAAAGCCTAAAGAATGTGCCGCCTCCCACGCAGGTCATCCCCGGAGAAGTGCGTCTCCATACACCCCATCCTTCGGGACTGGTCCTGCAAAAAGTATGTGCACGGTGAGGATCCGGACGCATTTCTCCTGAATTTTGAAAGAGCCGCCGTGCAATGGGGTGGCCCGAAGAGAAGTGGCCCTTCTTCCTAGCTCTGCTCCTTACCGGAGAAGCCCAATCGGCCTATCAAGCCGCTAACCCTCTGGGAACCACGACGTATGGGATCATCAAAGGGGGTAATCCTAGACCATCTTGGTCTAGACCAAGAAGCCTACCGCGTACGTTTCCGGAAGGAAAGAGGGGTGCAAGGCGAAAACCCAAAGACCCTATTCTTCAGACTAAGGATGGCCGCACATAAATGGCTACGACCAGATCTATGCAGCAAGGAAGAGATACTGAATAAAGTGTACTTGGAGCAGTTTATGGAAGCGCTGCCGTATGCCACTCAACGCTGGTTGCGCCAACACGCCGGGCTTAATGTTGAACAAGCCATAGAAATGGCGTCTCACTATGCTAGGGTTCAGCCCAAGACCAGCCATTGGGAACCTGAAAAGGCACACAAAACCATACCTCCCCAAAAAGTGGAAAAGAAACCCAAAACAGGAAACGAGATTCCCAGATTACTTAGACCGACTGGAATGATGTCCCCCATGACAAGAGGTCCACAGTGCTTCGAGTGTGGGGAGTGGGGCCACATAGCGAGAATGTGCACCCGAAGAAAAACCCAGGAGGAGCCTATGGAGGTCGGGTATCTTCCGAAAACAGTGATGTACTCCGCGGAAATGGGCAGCACGTTCTATGTGAGTAGGAGGATGAATGGTTTTAGGGTAAGGGCCTGACTGGATTCAGGGTGCCGACAATCGGTGATTCAGGCGCGCTTTGTCTCTCCTGACCAGATCACCCCTCAGACTCCCGTATACATCCGCTGTGTACACGGGGATGTGAAACCCTACCCTGTGGCCTCCATTACAATAGTCCTACCCGATAGAGATCCCTGTATGGTCAGGGTGGGGGTGGTGGATTCTCTGCCAGAGGACATGATTCTGGGGACGGACAACCCCGAATTCTTATCCCTCACTAGGGAGACCCTGTCCAAACATGTACGGGGAGGGGCCCTATCTACATACCTGTCCCCAGAACCTTGGGTAATTGATAGAAGTTTTCGCTTTGCTCAGGGAGAGGACAGGACCCTGTTCCATGCATGGGAAAGTGCCCATGCCTCAGATGGGACCAACCCCCAGACGTACCCCCGATTTATGGTGAAGAACGAATTGCTATACCGCCAAGGCCGGTAGGATGGAGAACTACAATTGCTCGTGCCCCGCTCATTCCGGGAGCAAGTACTCTTCTTTGCTCATACCCATTTGACCGCAGGACATGCAGGCAAAGAAAAAACCACTGAGAGTATCGTTCGTCAATTCTTTTGGCCCGGGATATATCGGGATGTGCAAGATTTGTGCCAAATGGGAGGTGTGCCAAAGAAGAAACACCCATCGACCTAGTGCTGCGCCTCTACAAAGGATGCCCATCATAGGAGCCCCCTTCGAAAGGGTCGGAATGGACATAATCGGACCCCTGCCGAAGACAGGGCGAGGACACCTGTATGCCCTCGTGATCGTCGACTACGCCACCCGGTTTGTGGAGGCCTTTCCGTTACGGACCACCACAACCTCTGCTATAGCCGAGAAGTTCGTGGAATTGTTTTCCCGCGTGGGGTTCCCCAAAGAGGTGCTCACCGATCAAGGGACCCCCTTCACCTCCAAGCTGATGAAGGAAGTATGTACCTCTCTAGACATCAAGCATCTGAAGACCTCGGTGTACCACCCGCAGACAGATGGCCTTGTTGAAAGGTACAACCAGACCCTCAAGTCAACCCTAAAGAAGATGCTGAGTGCGGAAGGGACCACCTGGGACCGGCTTCTACCCCTCGCCCTGTATGTCATAAGGGCCCAGAAACAGAGTAGTCTGGGGTGTTCGTCCTTCAAACTACTATATGGAAGGCTTCCCAGGTCACTCCTAGAGATGACGAAGGACATGTGGGAGAACGAAGAATCACAAGAACAGAAGAGCATGCTAGAGTATACCACCCAGTTAAGAGCCAAATTGGGGAAGCTACGAGAACTAGCCCATTCCACTCTGGAGCAACAACAAGTGAGAAACAAAAAGACATATGACAAGGGAAAGAGGCTGAGAAGGATCGACGTGGGGAAGTGGGCTCTGGTGTTGCTGCCATCCATAAGCAACAAAACCAAAAATGAATGGCAAGGTCCCTTCGAGGTTCTTGAAGCCATCGGTCAGACAACCTACAGGTTACGCCTGTCATCCATGAAAACTCAAACATACCA
Source organism: Lissotriton vulgaris (assembly GCF_964263255.1). Lineage (NCBI taxonomy): Eukaryota > Metazoa > Chordata > Amphibia > Caudata > Salamandridae > Lissotriton > Lissotriton vulgaris. The sequence goes on along the minus strand of NC_141685.1, from coordinate 1,511,181,593 downwards.
TATAAATATGTTGAGAGAATGGTTAGGGCCCTTACCGCTGGCCGGTCATTTGGTTACACTCTCCACATCCATCAGCACCTCAACTTTGGATCAGTTGGTGATAAACCAGGACTTGACATCACGGGAGAAGGATGAGTTGGCCCGTGTCCTGGAGCCCTTCTCCAACGTGTTTTCAGACCTACTCGGGAGAACGAGTCTAGTTGAACACCGCATCAAAACCCTTCCGGGTAAAGTGGTAAAACAATGGCCCTACCGGATACCAGCAGCCAGAAGAGCCATAGTGAGAAGGGAAGTCCAAGAGATGCTTCAGTTGGGAGTGATCCAGCCCTCCCAGAGCCACTGGTCTTCCCCAATCGTCATGATACCCAAACCAGACGGTACCAAACGGTTCTGTATGGACTTCAGGGCCTTGAATGCTGTGTCACACTTCGATACCTACCCTATCCCTCGGGTGGACGAATTGATCGAAAAAATAGGCGACGCCCGGTACATTACCACCATAGATCTCATGAAGGGGTATTGGCAGGTGCCTCTTCGTGAGGAAGACAGGAAGAAGACAGCCTTCATTACGGACGACGGTCTATATGAATTCACGGTCCTCCCCTTTGGACTCCATGGCGCCCCGGTGACTTTTCAGCGCCTGATGAACCAGGTGTTACGACCTTATGTCTCGTTCAGCTCGGCATACCTGGACGATATCGTCATTTACAGCCAGGATTGGGATGAACATCTGCGTCATCTGCAAGTCATACTCTCCGCTCTACGAAGGGCCGGTTACACATCAACGCCAAAAAGTCCAGAGCAGCATTCAACAGCGTGAACTACCTGGGTTACGTACTAGGGGAGGGCGCCATAGCTCCTCAAAGCGAGAAAGTGAGAGCGATAAATAAAGTTCCCTTTCCTGCTAACAAAAGAGATCTAAGGGCCTTCCTAGGACTGGTAGGTTACTACCGCCGGTTTATACCATGCTTTGCCAAGGTAGCTGCACCCCTAACTGACCTTCTAAAAAAGGACACAAAACTACGTGAATTTACGCAACCCTCCCAAGAGTCCCTGAATGCTTTTCACCTCCTAAAAAGTACAATGACCACAGCCCCAGTCCTGGTATCCCCGGACTATACCAAGCCATTTATACTAGCCACTGACGCCTCTAATGTGGGATTAGGCGCCGTGCTGTCCCAGGTTGATGAAGAAGGGATAGAACACCCAGTGTTGTATGTGAGCAGAAAGCTCTTTCCCAGGGAGTGTAGATATTCCACCATCGAGAGGGAGGCCCTGGCCATCAAATGGGCAATAGAGAAATTTAGGTACTACCTGGAGGGAAAACCATTCATCCTTCATACGGACCATGCCCCCCTGAAATGGATACATCAGAATAGCAGTCAAAATCCCTGAGTGTTAAGATGGTTCCTATCTTTACAGCCCTACTCCTTCTCGGTGCACCATCGAAAAGGGAAAGACAACGGGAATGCGGACTTCCTTTCCCGAGTTTTCCTCTCCCCGAACGGGAGAAGCCAGGGGGGGGAGGTATGCGACAGGGTGAGCGGACAGGACATGAACACCCCTACGGACTGGTGGTCCGCCACCCCCCTCTCACCTTGCCGCTTTTCCCCACAGCTACCAGAATGCCCGTGGACCGAAGACCAGGAAACAAGCTGGCCGGCCGATTCCAAAACACACTGCCCCTTTAACCACGAGGAAGAGTCCCCGCCCCTCGGCAGCGTCGGAACGTCAAAAGCCGGAACTGGGAGTAAGAGGACGGACTGCGTTTCCTGGAGGAGCTCGGAGAAAAGGACGGAGAACGAGAAAGGAGTGACCAGAAGGACCCCGAGGAGGAAGAAAAGATCGGGACCGCGAAGCCAGGAGGCCAACGTTTCCACTCTGCGCCCCGCCACGGTCCCACGGGAGGAGCGTGGCTCCACGAGGTACGGGGTCGTATGGCAGGTTGGGTGCGGCGGAAAAGCCAACCTAGAGTATAAACGTGTAAAGCCCTTGTACAGCTTCACCTTCCCTCCCCTCACGTGCACTCTACCCTTAGCTCACGGAACTTCAGTAAGGCTCGAGACGCACTATCACTGGTTTCCCTCACTCCCGGCCCTAAACCTACTATCAGTCCAGGGATAGTACCGGAATCCCTGAGTATCCCAGCGCCTTTGGGACAGAAGGGTATCTTTTTTTGTGGAGTGGTATGTAGTGGAGTTTATTTATATGGTGCGCTGTTGAATTTTGTGGTCCAAAGTGTAACTATGTGTTATGGATTAGATGTATGTGGTGTGTTGTGTAATTGTGTCGTTGAGTTGTTTGATGCAGTTTAACGTCAAATTATGTGGACTGGTTTGAAAATGTGTGTAGTTAAACTGCATGTTGTGGAACTTTGTGGATAGCTTCATCTGTTTGGGGATGAAAAAGAAGAAAAAGGTAGGAGCTAAGCTTCATATGTGTGTGTTTGGGTGTTAAAAAAGAAAAGAAAAAAAAAGTAAGAGATAGAACTATTGGCGTTGTAAATTTAAATGTCTTTGTTACCTATATGTTATGGATTTGAGTGGATGTATGTGTTTTGTAGTGGAATTATGTGGGTTTGATCAGAATGGTTAGTTGTAGCATTGAATAGTGTGGTGTAGAGTAGATTTGTGTAGTCTAAATATGTGGCATGGTGTGCTGTAGTATTTTGTGGATTGTAATTATGTGTTTTGGAAGAATATGGAGTGGGATTGTGTGCAATAGAGTGTAATTATGATAAATGGTATTTTGTGTTGTGTTAGGCAGAGGAGTTCAATTATGTGGTGTGCTGATAAATTTTTTGGTAGGATGTTGAATTATGTATTGTAAATTAAATATATGTTGGGTGTAGTGGAACTGTATTGTGGGGTGGAATACATTTTTTTAACGTGGTGTGGAATGAATTTCTGTGGAGTTGAATAGTGTGGCAATAAAGACTAGAATTGGCTGCCAATACAAAATTAAAAAATACAAATGTCATGTTTATTTGATGCAGAGATCAACCCCCTGCTGACGAAGCTCTCCGCCGGCTCAACAGATCTCAAGAACTTCAGACCCATCTCCCAGCGCCTTGAGACCCTTCCGGGTGAGTAGCGCGCTATACAAAATGTCCATGATTGATTCCCAGCCAAAGACATTGAGAAGGTCATCAACGCACAACTCTGAATTCATCAAAGCCAACCATGGCCTGGACATCTCCCAATGCAGCTTATGAAGCAACCACAGCACTGAGCCTCCCTCCTTGTCGTCCCAGATGATAGCCACTCCCTCCACGACTGGAGCAAAACAGCAGCCCTGATCCTCCTGAACCTCACAGCCACCTTTAACACTGTCTCCCACCGCACCCGAAGCATGAGACTCCACAATGCAGGCATTTGTGACAACGCCCTGGACTGGATCTGCTCCTTCTTCACCGGTTGAACACAGTAAGTCAGACTACCACCTTTCCTCTCAGAAAACAGAGATCTGAGGAGTGCCCCAGGGCTCATCCATGAGCCCAACCCTCTTCAAGGTCTACATGACCCCTCTTGCAGCCATCGCCAGGAACCAGGACTCAACATAGTCTCCTACGCCGATGACACCCAGCTGATCCTCTCCCACACCAATGAACCCACAGCTGCCAGAGACAACTTCCATGATGGGATGAAGGCTGTCGCCACCTGGATGAAAGACAAGTGCCTCAAACTCAACTCGGACAAGACCGAAGTACTCATCCTGGGACCCAACCCCTCTACTTGGGACAACTCCTGGTGACTAGCTGAACTAGGAACACCCCCCACAGACCATGCACAAAACATTAGCATCATACTGGAGCCCTCGCTCACAATGAACCGCTAGATCAACGCTGTCTTCTCATTTTGCTTCCAAACGCTTTGACTGCTTCAAAAGACCTTCAGATGGATCCCCACCAAATCCAGAAAGACTGTCACTCACGCGCTAATCAGCAGCAGACTCTACTACGGCAATGCACTCTACACCAGCATCACCCAGAAACTCTTCAGAAAACTACAGAACTTTCAAAACGCCGCAGTCAGACTGGTCCTCAACATACCCCACCACAACATCACCGAATACCTGCGAGAACTCCACTGGCTCCCATTCAACAAAAGAGTCACGTTCAAGCTCCTGACACGCCTACAAAGTCCTTCACAATTATGGACCAGCATACCTGAGCCACCGCATCACATTCCACGTACCCACCTGACACTTCCGCTCCGCACAACTGGCGCTGGCCACCGTCCCATGGATCCGCAAGACCAGGACTGGGAGGAAGATCCTTTCCCCATCTAGTCACCAAGACCTGGAATACCTTGCCTCCCCACCCCAGGTAAGCCCCGTTGCTGACCCAATTCAGGAACGATCTCAAGACCTGGCTCTTCAACTGAACCCCAGTGCTCAGATGGATCAGCAACAACCCCCCCCCCCCCCACCACACCTGGATACCCTCACCAGTGAGTAGGCACGCTATATAAACCATAATTGATTGATGCTCATTCTTCCAGAAGCCAACAAGGACACAGCCAAACAAATCCTAAAAACAAAACCCACAATGCATGTTATAAATTCGCTGAATTAGCCACAGCTGTATTATTTAACAAAAACATAGCCTAGCCAATTCACAAATAGGTGAGCAAAATAGCTAATACTGATAATCATTGGGGAAAAACCTTGTTTGGCAACAGTTCATTTTTTTTCACCTCTCGTAAGATCACTAGACATAAGAAATGGGAGGAGGGGGAATAAAAAAATAAGCCCAGTGAAATTGGCATGAATAAAATGGAATACTTACAATGTACACTGTTTCGTCCTGTATATTCTGGTTTATTACTTGCTTAAAAAACCGGACAAAGTCATTCATGGTGTCACAGCGCTCGTAAGCGGAGTACTCATTTTCTGGTATCGGACAATGGCCATGCAACTGATTCAAGATTTGCTCCAGAAGAAGTCTTGAAGTGAAGCATTCAACACAGTTCACTATGGCATGTGGAAGCTGGAGTGAGAAGGAGGAAAATTGAGGCATTTGAGGTTTTCCACTTTGCAAAGTTTATGCTAGATATATAGGTATAGGAATACACAAGTTTCACATCAACATACCTTCCATAAAATCAGAGATGCAAGGAATTAAAACTAATGACAAAGACAATTGAAAGGGCATTGCGCACAATTTGCAGATCATCCGAGAGTTGCATATTCGTTGAGTTTATATTTTGCAACGGATCTGTCGGGGAAGAACAGCAATAATATTTATCATTTTTGGTCTATGAATTGAAAGAAAATCAACAGTCAAACTGCTCACAACCAAAGTGAGCATTGGGGGACAAACAGTGTGGGCATCAGGACAGTCCATTGGGCAAAGACTTCTCCCTGGTGTCACAGTAGACATATACAGCTAACTGTGGAACAGGGCCTATTCCTAGAGCCCGTTGCACACAGTCGAAGGCTAGGTACTGCTGCATTGGGTAATAACAACAAAAGTGTAGAATCTGGCATTAAGCAAGGTCCTGCCCCTCGGGTGTCAAAGGCTGTGCCCTACTCCTTTGGATGGGATGAGGCTGATTGCAGTAACATTTAAACGCAAAAAAACAAACAAACAAACTATTACTTGTAATTAAGTGTGAGGTTTAATCATAGTAAAATGTGTTATTAAAACCCTCACACATCCCCATACAAAACGTAAGAGTGAATTTACAGTTGGTATGCAAAACCTAAAACAACTGAAATTCCCCAGTTACTGAAGGCAGCATAAACTATAAATCATGCCTCGCCATATGCTGCCATGACATTAGTGATGACTTTAATTATATTGATAACTGCATATGAACAGGAACCATGGGCGATGTTTAGTGTGTGCACAAACCACCGTATCGACATACAACACGTAACAGCCTTTCCCTGTACGCAGTGGGTACTGAGCCCAGGCCAGGCTTTAAATCTAGCCTCTGTGAAGGTATAGCCCATTGTGTATGGCCTTCAGCTGTTTGAAGCAAAGGTCGAAACCAGCGTCTGGCCTTTGGCCAGGCCATCCGCCCAGTCCCTGTATGGAGTTACCCGACTGTACACAGCCTTGGGCCATCCTCAAGAGCGGGTTAGAGGGCCAGGAATATGCCCTCTCCAAGACCTTGGGTTTGGACACAGGACCAGAACGGTGGATTGCTCCTGCACTCAGCCACCCTAAGAACATAACCGAATACACACTGCCTTCGACTATGTTCAGTTGTCCTATTTTTCTCATTAATCCCCCCAAAAACATTTTGCAGAACATACTCCAGCCCTGCACACGAGTGTGAGGGCTGTGGAGACTCTGTTCCTAGCCCCATTCCTCCAAAACTTTGGTCCGTGCTCTGATCATATGTGATCTCAGAGTAGTCATCGCCAGTGCCCTGTGAGATAACGAGCATCAGACGGAGACAGAGTTTGCACAGAATACTGAAATGCATTCATGTGTGTATACAAATTACATACTACTGCATTCAAAGTCTTAAGCGAAATAGAACACTAAGCAAAGCCTTTTTTTTCATTAAATGAAAGTGGAAACAAATAAGATTTTTTTTTAAGTGAAAACGATTTTTCCAGAATTATGATAAAAAAGCAGGAATGCTGGCGTCTTTTTAGGTCTCGTCTACATTGTCAAAAGACCTCTTGTGGATAATACCAAGCAGGAGAGCAACACCCATAGGGCTTCAGCTCCCCCTGTCGTGTGAGTCAGCCCGGGCTGAGACAGCTTCCCGGGCACACAGACAGACAGTTTGAGCTCTTCGCAGCCGCACCCGAGAACTTCTTAAAAAGACCTCTTCATCTCCATCCTGTCTACTGCTGGAAGAATTAGCCCCTGTAGCGCGGCGGGGCTTCGCGCAGGAAGGCCGCAGTAGCGCTCTGCAAATAAGGTACCACACACTCTTAGACAGGTGTTGGCTGGAAGACCACGAGTGGTCTCCAGTCGTTTATTTATCCCCTCGGATCGGGCCGGCCCGAGGGGTGTGTAGATGCATGTAGTGTGAAACAAAGTAGGGGAGAGCTTGGGTGGCTCTCTACATCCCTCCTTTTTTAGTGAAGAAGACTTGGGCACTTCATGCTCAGGGGGAAGTACACACAAAGTCCTTCAGTCTTTGGCTCGGCGCAGGGTTCGGCCGGAGACCATAGCTCTGGCCACGGGAGCGGGAACTAACCCCTGCGCCAGCTGACAAGATGTGTTGACTCAGTCGTTACATCTTGATTGCGCCAATCGGTTCCGGCGCTAACCTCCTCCCAGTCTCTTTGCAAGTTTTCCAGTGATGGACTCAGCAAAGTGGGCGAGCCAGGCGGGGTAAGACTTGGAGTGTCTTCCGGATCTTCGGTCTCTTCTTGGCCCAAACTTTGACGGTCAATCCTCTTGAAATGAGACACATTCCTCATGACCAACTGCTGGCCACGTTGGGCAGTGACCATGGTTCCTTGGACGTTTACCACAGTCAACTCTTCCGGCTCATATGATGTCCTGAACTTCCAACCGGGGTGCCTGTCCTTGACCACTACTCGATCTCCTACTCTCAAGCTGGGACTCTTTGGCTCAATGGGTTTCGCTCGCCTTTTGCTTGGTCATGGCTCTTCATGCTTGGACAGCATAGTTAACCCGTCCCAGGGGCACCCACGAGGTATCTGTTGGGATGCTTTCACGAGGTGGTCTCTTGAAGAGCAGATGCGAAGGAGCACACTTAGTCGTGCTGTGGGGCATCTGACGGTAGGCGTCTAGGAACTGATCTAGGGAGACTTCCGCATCTTCACCTTGATCCACTGCGATGCGTGGGGCTCGATTGAGTGTCCGCATTAGGCGCTCCACCTCCCCATTGGCTTGAGGCCACAGCGGGGTGATCTTGCAGTGACGGATTGCCTTCTGGTCCAGGTATTCTTGAAATTACCTACCTTGGAATGGTGGCTGATTGTCCGTCCGAACCACTTCAGGTAGTCCCATGAGTGCAAATGTCTTGTTCAAGACTCTTTGGAAATGCGTAAATGCCGTTGATGCCACTACCTGGACTATGGGGAACTTTGAGAACGAGTCAACCATCACCAACATGGTGCGCCCATCCAGGAAACTTCCTAAATCTAGACTGACTTTGGTCCACTTGGTGGTGCAGGGTTCTTCAGTGATCACCGGTGCCGGATCTCCTCCCGTGATAGTGCAGGCATGGCACTGCCTCACCTTTTCCTCCACCATAGAATCCATTGCAGGAAACCAGGCCTTGCTACTCAACCGGGCCTTTGTCTTGGCCATTCCCTGGAGCCAAACACGCCCCAGCTGGAGTATATGAATCTGCAGCCTTTCCGGGATCACATGTCCTCGCAGAATGACGCCCGGTTCTCCCATGCTGAGTTCATGACGCACTTGCCAAATAGGTTGGCGAGAATGGCTCAGTTCCGCCCTGAGAGCTCGGGCTCTGTCCATAAAACGCATCCAGCCATTATCCACCAGCGCCCTCTTTACTCTAGACAGTGTTTCATCTTCGGTGATGGCACAGCTGATTTCTTCCAGGGTCATGGCGGTGAGGCACGCTCCTTGCAAGACCATCTTCACGAAAGCTTTAGACTGAGATGAATCCATCGATGATTGCTGAGCCAACGTGGACTCTGGGTGGCGTGAGATAAAAATCAAGTAGGGGGGGGAATGAACCATTTGTTCTGTGTTCCCAGGGTCTATGATAACGTGCATGGGGTAATGTTAGTAAAAAACCCTCATATGCGAACACTAGCGTCAAGCGGTATATCTTGGTTCTCCGCTATTCAGTGCCGCAACAGCATTATCATTGGGTCTTTTCCTTTGTATGTTATGCTGACCTCCACATGGAGGAAGACCAACTGGAATGACAGTAGTGACTGCAGCAGAGCGTGGACGCAGGCCCAGACCGTCCCCAGCAACGCAGGAAGACTGTGGCGGAGGCGTCGTCGGCAGCAGTGGCAGTGCCTCGGGTGGGCTCCGGTGGGACTCTGCCGATCGGTGACCTGGAGGCAGGCACGCATGAAGCGCGAACGGCCTCGTCGTCAATGTAGCACAGCGGGTCCTCGTTCAAGAAGGCCGCAGCAGCGCTCTGCAAATAAGGTACCACGCACTCCTAGTTAGGTGATGGCTGGAAGACCATAAGCGGTCTCCGGCCGTTTATTTATCCCCTCGGGTCGAGACCCCCAAGGGGTGTGTGGATGCATGCATGTGAAACAAAGTAGGGGAGAGCCCGGGAGGCTCTCTACAGCCCCCTCCCCCTGAAATATTTAGTAGGGCCCCCCCTGAAACTTGGCTCTAGTTCCTCCCCCGATACCAAGCCCACTGTTTACCACAGCTTCACTTTCACTCTCATTGCTGGCTTCTTATTCCATTTCTTTCCTCCCTCTCATGTTCCTAGCTTCTTATCCAACCTTTTGACCAGAGGGTTTGAATCCTTTCACTGCTTACCTTCAGGAAACTACTTTCTTTTTATTTCTTAACTACAAGGGAGTGCACATGTTTCCTTCCCCTCTCTCCTCGTGTGCTGCTTCCCCCTCAAATGCTTGTCAATCCTACACTTGCGGTGTTTCTACAGCACTGGCTCATCCATTGCCCCCCCATTCCTCCCCTTCCTATTTTTCTTTGAACCCCTACCCAAGTTTCTTGTTGCTCTTCCACTTCCCGCTGCTCCTCTGTGAGACTGCACTTCTCCCCAAAGCCCCTGCCTCCACCCTTGTCGGCTGCCTCGGTTTACAGCATTAATTTTTTACTCTGCCTCCACCCTTCTCGGCTGCCTCGGTTTACAGCATTAATTTTTTACTCTGCCTCCACCCTTGTCGGCTGCCTCGGTTTACAGCATTAATTTTTTACTCTGCCTCCACCCTTGTCGGCTGCCTCGGTTTACAGCATTAATTTTTTACCTGCACCTCCACCCAGCCCGCTGTTGATATCCCACCGTACCCAGCTCCTCTGTTTATTTATTGATATTTTCTCTCTTTTTTTTGCCGGAGGGCCCAGAACGACTATCTATGCTGCTCGTTTTTGAAAAAGCACTTGTGCATATGCATATGCATTCTATTTTTCTTTGAAACCCACTACCTTGGACTGGTAAATTATGTGGATTTTGTTTTTGCTGAGACTGCAGATCATTGTCAAAAAGGATAGGTAAAGCCAGTAAGTCCACATTAGCAACCACTAGGTGAGAGCTATTGGCTTTGCCATTGCTTGGTGACCAATCTCAACTGCAACTCAACCAGACGTCTTTTTTTGCCCTAGGGAGCAGAAATAATATGTTGTATCCTGGATATGTCCTGCGAGGGATTGACCAGTGGTGGCTGGCATCTCCGGAAGTAGGGGGGCACGTAGGCGCGAGCAAAATAAAATAAATAGTAACTTAACGCACCTAAACAAGACGTCCTCCTCTGGTCCTCTTCTCTCCCTCGGAACTGGCAACAGAAACTACCTTGACCAATCAGCGCGCTGCTCTCATGCAGCATGAGAGCAGCGCCCTGATAGGAGGTAGCAAACTCACTTGGTGCCCCACAGCGTTGTTGAGGCTATGGCTTGCTTTAACTCAACTGTCTTAAGACAGCTGGGTTAGAGCGGTTTAAAGTATGCATGTGTGGCTAGCCATCTTAAGATGGCCGGCCAAAAAGACATGCACACTGTAAATAGTGTCATACATGCCCACCCTCCTCCCTACTGAGTGACATGCTGCTGTCACTCAGCGGCGGCCACCCTCGTCCTGACACTGTTCAGGACAGGGAAGAAAAATAAAATGGTAATAAATTTCACGGTGGGGGTGGGGTGGGGTTTCAGTGGGACAATGCTCCTTCGCTCCAACGTAGGAGCCGCCCCTGGGATTGATAGAGGAGGATCCATTAACACCCCCCACCTCGTTTGAATTGGCCCTTTTTGCAGGGTCATCTCTAAACTTTCTGCCTTTCTCCTAGCCTTTTTTAGGTTTCGCTGGGGGGCTCCTCCTCCAGAGAAATCTGTAGTTTCTAGTATGGGTGACTTGAACACGCCTCTCTGCTTCATTGGCTAGCTCCATAAATGGAGGCTAGCCATTGGAACAGAGAGACGTCCGTCAATGCCGGACCAGACACGGGGGCGTTCCCGAGATTCTTTGGCTTTTGCCGACGTCACGCGACGCCGGGAACGCCCCCGTGTCTGGTCCGGCCGTGTTTGCTGCTGTCCTGCCTTGTGTCCCTCCTCCCGCCGTTTCCCGCCTCCCTCCCGCCGTCCGTTCCTCTCGTGTCCTTTCCCGCCCCCCTCCCGCCCCCTGTGTCTTCTCCCGCCCCCTCCCGCCGTCCGTTCCTCTCCCGCCCCCCCCCCCCCGTGTCCTCGTAGGTGCTGCCGCCATTTTTTTTTATTTTTTTTTAATCCGCGGCTGCCCACGCCGCACTTGTGCCAATTTTCGTGCCTCACACCCCCTGTGTCCTCTCCCGCCCCCTCCCGCCGTCCGTTCCTCTCCCGCCCCCCCCCCCGTGTCCTCGTAGGTGCTGCCGCCCGTCAGCTGCTCGGCACCTTGGCCGAGGCACGAAGGGGCTGCGACCGCATTGGTGGCTCGTCGACAGAGGCGCGCTCTGATTGGCCGCTGCAGTGGGCCTGTCCCCGTGAGCTGCGCCGCCGTTGGTTGGAGCCTCGCCGCGTCATCAGGATCTGCCCCGGGAGCCGCGCTGTGAGTGGCTGACTCCGGGGGAACCCTCGACGTCAGCGGAGGCCAGTGGGAGCTGCGACGGGGGCCGTGCCTGCGAGGTATTATTGTTCAGGTCTTCTGCCACGACCCGCTTTGCACCACCCAGGGAGTCACCTCAAATTCCCAGCTGCCCTTTGGTTTTAGCCTACCAGGTTCTACCCCCTAGAGCAGCTTGAGTGTTATGGCCTAATTCTCTGTCTCAGTAGGCTTCTGCTTCATAGTCGTTTCACCTCCCCTGCTGCCAGAATTCCGCCTCTGCCTCATCCCTGCTTTCAACCCCCACTTTGCTGTGGGACCTCGCCCCCACTTCAGGTAAGTGTCCCTCCTGCGCTCTTCTCCACTCTTCCTTGCTGCAGAGTCTGCATGCTTCACCGCAGCTCACTCGAGGACGTTCTCAATACTTGCGGCCTTCTCCCCGTTGTCATCCGCCTCCGCACTGTCTCCGCCTCCTCACCCTCCGCTCCTGCTCCATTGCGGTGTGCTCCGCTCTCCGACATCAGTTGAGCACCCCTCTTTTTGCCGCAGTGCTTCTCATCACCTCTGGGGTTTATTGATTTGTCCTGGGGCCTCCCAACTCCGTCGTCAGGCCGCCTTTGGTTACCTCTGCCTGACAGCAGCGTCTACCACAACAGACTACCCCTGCCCCGAGTTGCTTTAGAGGGGGCCTTGAGTCGTCGGTCTCGGCATCCTCAGGGCTAACGACACTCTTTGTCGGCCGCAGCCTCCATGGATCACACGGCAGCGGCACAGTCCCGCCATAGTTGCCTCTTCGCAGGTCTCCAATACGAGCCTTCGGGGTCGGAATGCCGCCTGGTTCCTGCCGCAGCTTGCCTGCCGCGGGGCTCCATTCATTGGAGCTGATCCTAGATGTACTGCATCGGACTTGGCTAGGGGACAGATCACCTCTCTCCTACCTCTGTATCTGCATCCGGACTCTTCACTCCTCAGCTAGCGGCCACTGTTCTTGGCTACCATGAGACTGTCTCTTCATTTCCCTTGTGTGTAGAGCCCCCCTCTCACTTCATTGCTATTTCTCCTTCTTTCTTTTTCTTACTCTCTCTCCATCCCTTCCTCTCCCTCCCTAACTTTTCTTCCCTCCCTTCGTCTCCCCCTCTCTCTCCCTCCCTCCCAGCCTCCCTCCCTGCCTCTCTTTGTCCCTCCTACTCATCATCCCTCCCTCCTTTCCTCTCTCGCTCCCTTTCTTCCTCCCTCCCTTTCTTCCTCCCTCCCTCTCCCTCCCCTCCCTCCCTCCTTTCCTCCCTCCGTCCCTCTTTTCTTCCATTCCTCTCTCCAGTCCCCCTCTCTCAACACCTCCCTCCCTCTCCACCTCCCACCCCACCTCACTCCCTCTCTCCCTCACTACCTCTCTCCATCCCTCCCTCTCTCCGTCCGTCCCTCTCTCTACCACCCTTCGTCTCTCTACCTTCCTCCGTCCATCCCTCTCTCCCTCCCTGCCTTCCTCTCTCCCTCCCTCTCTGTCCCGCCCCCTCCCTCTGTCCCTCCCTCTCTCTCCCTCGCTGCCTCCCTCTCTCCCCCTCGCTGCCTTCCTCTCTCCCCCGTCCCTCTCTCTCTCCCTCCCTCGTCTCTCTCTCCCTCCCTCCATCTCTCCCTCTACCTCCCCCCTTCCCTCTCTCCCTCCCTCTCTCCCTGCCTCTCTCCCCCCTGCCTCCCTTCCTCTCTTCCTCCCTCACACTCTCCGTACCCCCCTCTCTGTACCCCCTCTCTCCCTCTCGCTCTCCCTCTCTCCCTCCCTCTCTCTCTCCCCCTCTCCCCCTCTCTCCATCTCTCCCTCTCTCCCTCCGCCCCTCCCTCTCTCCACTGCCCCCCTCCCTTCCTCTCTTCTTCCCTCACACTCTCCGTACCCCCTCTCTCCCTACCTCTCTTCCTCACTCTTTTGCTCTCATTCGCTTTCACCCTCTGTGTCTCGGAGACTCCCTCATGCTATCGGTCCATAAGCCTGAAGACTACTTAAGGAAGCCTGGGACCCACAATTCCCTGGAGCTCGTGGGGGATCAGTACCACTGAACCCCCTGAGATGTGAAACCGAACCCACTGCACCCTCTTATGTGTGAGCTGCTGCTATGTTACGATATTCTAAATACACCTCACTGTCTCCGAATATTACATATAAACACACATTTTGAATTTGGACGAGTGCCCCTGTGCACTGTCAGTGATCTGGCCAAAGAGGGCACGAACTACCTGAAACTGGATCATAAATCCAAGATGTTCCAAACAGGGTCCCCAAAAATACGTTTGGCCCAGAGCCCCCAAAATCCTTAAAATGTCCCTGATGACAGCACTGTAGTGATGGACTTCCATTCCTGGAACGTGCCAAACCTGGACCATAGGGCATCCCGACTGACCATACATCCTCCTCCCGGTGACGGGATCAAGTTCCTTCATAGCTCATCCTGCAAAGTGGTTCACTTCAAGGCGTTCAGGTGCGTTCATTGTGTCTGGTGGTTTTGAAAAGCGCCAGATTAGGAATATTGGGGTTTTAAGCGTTGTACAATACAGCGCCCCTACACTCAAATCACACAAGGTCAGGTAGGTGAAAGGAGAGATGAGACTTCATGCCCATTCAATCCACAGGGTTTATTCTAATACTGGCAGCGGGAGGAGCTTGTGTACCAATTACATAGATGCCGCCAAAAGGGAACAAGCATTTACAATGCAATGGTCTCGGCATTCTTAAAGTTAGAGCTATTGGCATTGCTCATGACATTATTTTTATTTATGCTTTTGTTTTTAAAACATAAATAAATGGCATTGTCATTTACAATGCCTATAGCAGGTCATAAGCCTCCTTTTGTTGGAGTCTCCTGGCTGTCAGCAGTCAGGAGCCTCACACCTGATGCAAATGGAGCGGAGGGCTCTGTGCGTGTGTTTGGGGAGCTCTTTGCGTGTGTGTGGGGGGCTCTTGTGTGTGGGGGGCTCTTGTGTGTGGGGGGCTCTTGTGTGTGGGGGGCTCTTGTGTGTGGGGGGCTCTTGTGTGTGTGGGGGGCTCTTGTGTGTGTGGGGGGCTCTTGTGTGTGTGGGGGGCTCTTGTGTGTGTGGGGGGCTCTTGCGTGTGTGTGGGGGGCTCTTGCGTGTGGGGGAATCTTGCGTGTGCGTGGGGGGCTCTTGTGTCTGTGGGGGGCTCTTGCGTGTGTGGGGGCTTTTGCGTGTGTGGGGGTCTATTGCATGTGTGGGGGGCTCTTGCGTGTGTGGGGGGCTCTTGCGTGTGTGTGTGGGGGGGGGCTCTTGCGTGTGTGTGGGGGGGCTCTTGCGTGTGTGTGTGGGGGGGCTCTTGTGTGGTGTGTGGGGGGGCTCTTGTGTGGTCTGTGTAGGGGGCTCTTGTGTGGTGTGTGTGTGGGCCTCGTGTGTGTGTGGGGGGCTCTTGTGTGTGTGGGGGGCGCTTGTGTGGGTGTGTGTGTGTGCAAATGCAATACGTCTCGCATTTGCGACAGAGTAAGCTATTGGCATTGTAAATGACAATGCCATATATTTATCTGTTTTCAAAACCAACACATAAATAAAAAGTTTGTCATTTACAATGCCAATAGCTCTAACTTTTCCGAAGGCGAAACCGTTGCATTGTAAATGCTTGTTCTGACAGTGTTGCTGATTTTAGGACTTTGGGTACTTTGGCACTGCTGTGAGGTGTAAAGTGTGTGTGCTCTCTGTGATAAATGTGGTACGATTGGAATACACCTGTTTGGCCTATTTAATTTACCGGTCAGTCCCTTGTAAAGTGGTATCTCAGACACCCAGGGCTTGTAAATTCAATGCTACTGGTGGGCTTGCAGCGCTGATTGCACCACCCACCAAAGTAGCTTTGCAAACCTATTGCAGGCCTCTGCCATTGCAGGGCCTGTGCGTGCAGCGTTACTGCCGCTGTGACGTGGCACCTAAAGTGTGTGCCATGTCTGTGACCCCACTTTTACGGCATGTCAGTCACCCCTAAGGTAGGCCCTAGCTAGCCATATGGGCAGGGTGCATTGTAGATAAAAGATAGGAGATGTACCTTAAGTGTGCGACATGTCCTGGTAGTGGCAAAGCGCCATTTTGGTTTCTCACTACCTCCCATAGGAATGCATTGAGGATTCCCTGATAAGTGTTTCAGTGGAAATTCCTGATGTGAGAGGAGAAGCATGGTCAAGTTCGGTAGGTTTGGAATAGTGATAATAAATACTATGCAATGGTGTGCACAGATTTATTATAACTATTTTAGAAATGCCACTTTTAGAAGTTGGCATTTCTGTGTGCTATGTGTCTGCCTGCCTGATATGAACTGAATGTCTGGCTTTTGAGTGACAGGGGCTGGTGAGGTGTGTGTGTGGCTCCAGGAGGGGCAGAGTGAGTCAGCGCTAGGCTGAATAGGACATTAGTATTTGGAGTGGTGGGAGGAGAAGTCCCTAAATAGGATTACGCCTGCTCTAGTTAATGCTGGCTTCGCCCCCCTGTGTTGTGTCTGATGACGAGCCCCCACCTAACAATGGAGAAGAGGAGCCCTGTCAACAGAGGGCTCCAAATCCCCCTTGAACCAGTTGCATCTGGTTCCCCCAAAGCCCCGTCCTGCAGACAGAGAATATGTGTATACATACTGGGGCTGTGACCCCATGAAAGGGTGCTGTTCCTGTGCTACTGGGGTTTGCTGCTGCTGGGGGGCGACGAGGAACCGTCACAAGGGCTAGCCTCCCTGCTGGAGGTCCCAGTGTGCTGGCCTCCCTGGGCCTAACCATACCCCTTGAAACCTAATGGACTTAGCACCTTGTGAGTGCTTTATTTTTATCCAGGAGAGAGGAGCCGGTTTATCCACTTCTGCAGCGCAGAGCTGGACATTCTGGAGAGGGAATCCCCGGCGCAGGGATTCCCCCGTGCTGCTCTATGGAGCAGGTGCCCACTCCACAGTTTGTGCAGCCGAGCAGGTGCCCACATGCTTTATAATCTTAATTGGAAGCGGGTGCACACCCCAAGCGGGTGCCCACACCACGCTTGATGGTTACACGTGGGTGCCCACCCCACATTTTTGCCCATTTTTGCAGCAGGTGCCCACCCCGCATTTGCTTTTTATTCAAAGCGGGAGCCCACCACGCGTCTCACTGCCAAGGGAATTACTACCGCGGCCCGAGCCACCGCCGCAGAGAGCACTGAAGACCCAGAAGTCAGGCAGGACGAGCCCGACGGTGGGCGGTGCCCCGCGCCCTCTGGAGCGGAAGCTACAGCTGGTGAACCAGCAGAGATCCCCTGCGTGAGTGAGAGCCACGCGGTATCAGCAAAAATGAAGCAAGGGGCTCCAAGGTAGGCGGGACCCACCGAGGCACATTGTCGGTGCCTGGGGACCGCCGAGTGACCAGAGCAGACGCCAGAATGATCTAGAGAGCCGGTGAGTGGGGGCTCAGTTGTAACCCTGAAGGGGGATGAGGCGAAGAGGAGGAGCCCAGTCCAAGCCCCAGTGAGTGGGGCTGAGGCTGTTCTTTTGGCTGTGGGGGATCACGAGGCACCAGGGCAGTGTCTGACATCCTGAGCGGACCCACAGGAGAGCGGGACGCTCCAACGTGGCCACATTGGTTTTAGGACCCCAGTGGGGGTAGTGCCTCTTATGTGGGCTCATAGCTGCACTGCCGTGACAGCAGCTAAAACGCGTGGCCACATTGTTTTACAGAATCCCAGTGGGGTTCACAAGGCACAGTGGTGCCAGTGCCCTTCCCAGCTGCCCTGGGAGAGCACAGGTAGCTGCAACACTGGAGGCATTTTGTTTAGCATAAAGAGAAAGGAGTGAGATACACTCCTTGGCCCCAGAGCTTTGCACACTTTGGCTTTTGCTGCTGAGGCAGCCAGGGGGCACTTTGCGAGGTATTTCTTAGAGCCCTGACATTTCTGGACAAAGGGCATTTGAGCACAGAGGAAGGTCAGTTGGCCTGGGGTCAGTTTAGGGTGTTGGTAGGACACAAGGCCCTAATGTGATACCAATGCATAATGTGTTTATGCCCAGTTTTCAGGCCTACTATGTTTGCCTAACAGTTTCAGGCAAAATGCAATGTTACCAGTCATGACAGTTTTATTTTTACCGGAATGTGATGTGAAGTATGTCCAGTGTTTGGACATAATGTGTTTAGGCCTTATGTGATGTTGCATAATGTATCTATGGTGATGCCTATGACATAATTAGTTTATGTTTAGGATGCTTATGCATAATGCGTTTATGCTGGTGAGGCCTAATGTGTAATGTGTTTATGCTAATGAGGTGTGGGCCTAATGTGATTTATTGCCAAATGTCATGCTATGATATTTTAGGATGGTGTCCAATGCTAATGTGATGATGTTTAGGTAATTAAGGTACCAGTAGTTACTGGTTGTATTTTAGATTTACTTACCTGATCTAATGGTTCTAACAGTGGTCCGATTGGCCCGGTCATGGATATAATCCCCTGAGAATTTTGCTGATTGCCAGTTGGCGCAGTGTAAATGTGGGATTATGTTTCTAATGTGTATATGATCATACAAAGGCTATTTTTGATATAACCTTGTGTGGAGTTTCTTTTGTGGTGTGCCTAGTGTGTTGCTGCTATGTGTGTGATGCGCAAAAGCTTTACACATCGCCTCTGAGATAAGCCGGACTGCTCGTGCCAAGCTACCAAGGGGCTGAGAAGGGGTCATATTCAGCGTGTAACTCCCTTGCCCTGACTAGAGTGGTCATTTCTCCCTGGCTGTGGTGCAAGCCTAAGCCAACCAGAAATCCCATTTCTAACACCCCCCACCCTGCCTTCCTTCCTTGTAGAGCTGCAGGAACAGAATACCCAATGACAGCTTATGATGCCCACTCTTCATACATTAAAAGTATAGAAGACATGGGGAGGCAATGGCTTGAGGCCGGGGATATGTTAGTACCACCTGGGGCAGGAAGTCTAAATGACAATTTGCCTCCCCAGCACAAAAACAAATACACCAATACATAAACATCATGGAAGGTCCAGGGATAATTAGTTACCAACGTAAGATTCATTTTTAAAATGGGGATGGGGAAGCATCATTTTAATAAGAAGATGCCAAGATACTCAATGTATTATTGAAAGCTGCATTTAGTATTTTTCCCTTAACTGAAATTTCGACTTACGGGATTTATACTTATGAACCTACAGGGTGAGATTTTTTTTTAATGAGTACGATTTAAAACTGGATAGAATTTTGAGGTTCAGAACGTCAACGTGCTAGAAATTAATGTGATGCCTCTACTGACCACAACAAATGGTTTTCAGGTAGAAATTAACCAATAAATAAGACATGTATTTTACTTATTATTTACTCGTGAGTTAGCAGACATTCGTTACCATGCTTCTTTAACAAAGATATTTAGGGATCACAGGTTATGGGTAGGTCTACACGTCTTTTGCAAGTGTTGGAAGTATAACAACCTAAAACTTATGTTTTGCAGGGTAATCGAAGTTGCTCATTTGCAAAACTACAAAACAGTCCCTGAAGTTCTGAGGCATGCATGTTACCTTAAGAATCTGGAGAATGGTTTGCATCACGTAAGTTTTTCCTGTAGCCGTGTGCCCATAGATAAAAATGGATGGGAAGCTGTAATGTTGACGCTGAAAAAGAAAAACAAAAAAAATGTATACATCAGAATTAAACATTTCTTACTCTCACTTATTCCCATCAGTTCGTATCAAACATGTAAGTATGGTATCTGGTGTTCAGTGTTCATGCTGCCCAAGATGGCCTACAGGTGAGGAGCACCGGTCGGGAGCTCCTGTTAAGGGATTGCCTTTATGGCTCAAATCCATTAATTTCCACCCCCTCCTGGACCCTTTACCTTACCTGATGGTCGTTCTTAGACAGCGGTCTCCACCTCTCCTTTTTCTCCCATTTCGCGCATTTGAGTGGCGCACAGTAGGCGGCAGTGTCAGCTGATCCCTCAGCCGAGAGCAAGATCCTCAGAAAGGGCTAGGCAGCAGAGAGGGTCGCTAGTCTAACTCGCGACCCTCCCAAAAAAAAACTTACAGAGAGAGAACGTTTGGATACGTTTCCTGTGTTCGATGCAGCCCAATGGGCTCAACGATAGAATAGAATTTCTTTGTTATCTTCAATTGAGAACTGTTGACAGTACTTGCATTTTTTTTATATTATTGACATTAGTTTTGTCTTTTGAAGATATATACCATTCGTAATTGTGGATGTTTACACTGTTTATACATGACTATTTTTATATTTTCCATTTATACTTCGTTTATGCACTTTGTGATTGATCTGCACATTGCACATACGCGACCTTTTAAGATGGCGCTCACTTTTTGTTAAATTGTTTAGTCTTATGTCTATGTTTTTTGACCGGGAGGTGACCGGCCATTGGCAAGATTTACTTTATTGTACACAACGTTCACGCCGCGACTTCACTTTGTCCGACTTCACCCACGCACTAACCCGCTTGGACTAACCTCCCATGAGTTTTCGTCTCTTCACCCCAGTAAGTACCTCACGTATGACGACTAACTTATTTTTGGTGATCAAATTGCTGGCCCTAGCGTTTGTTCATACCGGCACCTTTGGTTTTTTGCAGATATACAGTGTTTCCGTCTGAATTGCTGTCACTGTAAGATTACATTTTTATTGGCTCACTTTCATAGGTTTACTTAGTGCACTGCGTTTTTCTATTAGTTTTATTTTTTAGCGGTAAGTTCCTTTAATTTGCATCCTACGTTATTTAACACACATGATTTACGGGCAACCTGTCATTCATGCTCATGCACTCCGGTCGATTATCATTGAGTTCTCAAGTTTGAATTGCACCATTCTCACCTTCTACGTTTATCTTAGGATACAGAATTACCGTTTCTGTATTCTGGAGCCACATTACGTTTTGCACCAACTGAGTCACTTTACCATTTGATCAATATTGAAAGAATGGGCACTAAGCATGAACACATCTGGACATCCACGTAGTGTTCGCGTATATATTTAATAATTCTTGGATGGAAGGCCTTCCTGTAAGGTTTGCATTAAAGTTTTCATTTTCAGAATATTCCCCTGACGAAGGGCACATCCAATGCCCGAAATGCATTGGGATGGATTTGAATATTGAATGGATGTCAACTTTAATCTCTGATATTTTGGTTGTCAAGCTATCAAAGACTACTATCATGAACTAGATTATGAATATATATTGACATGAAGAAATAATGTCAAAGTTCATGACATTTAATGGTCATTAAACAGATGCCAACACATTGTTGTTCAACATGAAGACTTTTAATCTGATACATTGGATTGAACCTTTCACTGGTCTTTCGTGCTGTGCACTGGTGGGCAGCTCCTCTATAGGAGCTGCATCATTATTGTATTTTCAACAACACTCAGTGGAACAGAGTGAAGCCCGGGTAGCACGCCACACCTTGCCTCACGTTGTAAACATTGGTTTAACCACGGTTGTGCGTGTCTCCTTCGCACTGTAAAAATACATGTTTGCCAGCGTTTATTCTTTTTGGCACCCTAAAGACGCAGAAGGCGGCTAGGCAGATTCTAGTATTCATGGCCAATTACTATCCTCATCGAATAGCAGGGATGCCGATCACATGGGAGAGATTTCCACCACCATTATACCAGGGACAGCATTAGTTCTATGAAGAACAGCGATCATGGCTCACGATTGGGGCCATAGTGCCAAGGAACACTATTATGCACCACATAACGACAATTACACTTGTGTCAACAACTCCCACAATAAGTCAAGGATCACAATCACTATGCCAGGGAAAGGCTGAATGCAGTGAAGAAGGGCCATAAAATATCATGGACTAGCCACTTTTATGCTGGGGATCACTAAAATCAGATTGCTAACAAAATCATAATATGTCAGGAAAAGGCCCATGTTTCATTCTCCTCAGTTTCATTCAAACCCAAATACGCCCCTCTTCTCCTATCTCAAATTTCCTTCTCTCTCAGACCATTGTCAGTCTGTCTCTCTTGGGTGAGTCTATCTCACTAAAGTCAGTGTTTCTCCCTCTCAAGTCGCACTTTTTCCACTCTTAAACGAGCCTCTCTTTTTTCCATGAGGCCAGCTGTGCTCTCTCTTTACATCTCCACCCTCTTCAGACCAGTTTGCCAGCTTCTCACATCTCTCTCTCCGCCACCCCCGCGAAAACACTTTAGTGAGGCCCATCAGGAATTGGTGTGGAAACCATTTTCATCCTCTTAACTGAAAGACTGTTAATCCTGTTCATCACTGCCACAATAATAGCTTCATCTCAAATTTCGTTTTCGAATTAGTGGCCCTCACGGTCAGGCTAATTTTTGGCAACAGGGTTTATTCCAGTGGGCTTTTCATAATGCAGCACAGCATCCATATTTATGATCTATATATAAACCTGAATTAAAAATTACTAGCACATTTTAAGTAAATGCGGCCCTTGCCCATCAAAGACTTGTGGGGGAGGCAACAAAGCTTGACAACAGTGTGCTTCCTGGTCAGTGAGTGCGGGGTTCATTTCATAAAGTATTTTGGTGGTCACAAGCCCTCAGATTTACCAAATCCTAAGGTTTTTCGGTTATTACAACAATGTACGTGAGGCCAGTGTGTGGTAAAGCATCACACTGCCTATTTTCTGAGATTGTTATTGAGTGACTAGAACCAGGGTGCTCAAAATGCTTTTAGCCATATAGCACCGCCACTGTCCCTATGAATACCTTGTTCTGTAAACTGCTACATGCGCCTAGTAGCTGGTCAGTTCGTCCAGTGGGGAACTGCCTTCAATAAAAGTTAGAGCAACATCAGCTGCTGTCTGCATCCAGCAACCTCCACAGAATCGGCAGCTGCTCTGCCTCAGCATCCCAAGGATAGCACAGCAACAGCTTCAAAGCACCAAAGTACTTACCTCCAGCCAGGCACGCAACACCCAATGGACTCAAAGGGCTTCTGCCCGCCATGTCGTGTGTGGCTGCCCGGGCTGAGACAGCTTCACAAGTCTTTTAAAGACCTTTTGCTTGTTAATGAGGCTTTGATGCCCCCCACGCCCGACTTGGAGCCCCTGCAGCTCCACTCTGCACTCTGCCTTTTCCTTGAAGAATCAGCC
This sequence comes from Lissotriton vulgaris, assembly GCF_964263255.1. Taxonomy (NCBI): domain Eukaryota; kingdom Metazoa; phylum Chordata; class Amphibia; order Caudata; family Salamandridae; genus Lissotriton; species Lissotriton vulgaris. The sequence continues at coordinate 1,511,158,882 of NC_141685.1, read as the reverse complement.
ACCCCCTGAATTTTTCTTACACACAGCCGCCCCCCACTGAGATTTGACTCTAGTTGCGCCTCTGCCGCCAGCCCTCAACGGCGCTTCACTGTGTTATGTGTAGCGGCACTGCCAATATCCAGGGACACGCAACCGCAATTTTTGACAGGAAAGTTCAAAAGTTGCTACAATTGCGGCATTAATGGAGCTCTGCTGCCATTTAGTGGCCAAATGCAGGTAGTTTCCTGTCTCAACAGAAAATTCATTTACCACTATGACAGATACACTTGAATTGACTGAGTCTAGTGTTCGAACAATAAATTGACAAGTATCTGATAAACCTGAAGCACTTTTATATTGCAAGAATATGCTAGAGATAAAAAGGAGGGAATAAAACACACAAACTATTTCATAAATGTGAGGGTCATGTGCATGCAATAAACATTTTGAATATCATATTAATTCAACTATAAAATGTAGTTTTAAGAGTACAGTTGCGTTCTAACAGGCAGGTGAACTTTGACCAGGTATAGAAACCCATTTTAGTTTTAATGCATAGATTAGAATATGTTTCTTGATTGTGCAAAAAAAAGTGTACTATTGGCTTTGAATTACTGTACCCTAAAGACAGTTTAAACATACTAGGATAACAAAAAAATGGAATGCAATGAAAAAAAAGCATTGGCGTCGTAATAATTGGGCTACCGGGCCTGGCACTGAAGCACACTTCTTTTATGTGGCTGTGCACATAGGGTGACAGAAACACAATCACCCAGACTGCAAGAGAGCCAATAGCTGAAGTGTGCTGACTCAGTGTCCCATCCTGTAAAGCTATAGTGGCCATATATGTGTGGAATTCCTCTGGCACAGGCATATTGTTTGCGGTAAAGGACATCATTTTTATTTTGAACAATGGGCAATTAGGCCCACTTCCAAGTCGCACCTACATTTGATTAGCAGTTTTCAATACCACCACACAGTTGTGGGATTAAGAATTGTTTGCTATTAAGGCTAGATAGGTTTTAAGGTGTTCAAAATTCTACGTGTTTCATTATCTCAGGCCCCCTAATTTATAAACTCTATAAAATTTGTGGCTATTTGCAAGGTTTCTTGATTATACTCATATACATGAAGAACGAAAGCAAGATCTGTGATTGTTTTCTAAATAAAATGTACCCGAATAGTATTTGTAATTAGCAACATTTCTGTGTTGAACTACTGAACAATTTTTCAGTAAAACTTTAATTACTATTTCAGTGTTTCTTAACCTGTGGTTGTCCACAGAACCGTATTCAACTATAATCAGTATTTTCGGACAATCTAACATTTTGAGGAAAATAATTGTTCAACAATGGTTCCTTCCACGAGGATAATAATAATATAATCAAGTAGCAATAATATTTACTTTGTCTATCGTATTGACTCCCTTATATACACTTGTACTATATAGTGAGCTCAGATGAGCACCTTTGAGACCACTACCTTTTAGCACAATCGTTTTCCTTGTAGGGGCTGTCTTACGCACTCGGCCCCGGTTTGGAGTTTCCTGGCTCCTTGATTCCAACGGAAGCCATCTTAAAAGGGTTCGTATTTAGCTCTTATTCATTTCATGGTTTTAATTTTCACACACTTTCCTTTGTTTAAGTTTCCAGTATCATTCCTTCACAGGGGAGCCTGTGAAGGTTTGTTTTTTTCGGGGGGGGGGGGGGGGGGGGGGAATGGTCTAGACCCCAGACTGGTCCCCATTTTATTTCCCCATGTATTTTTAATTCTCAAGGCTCGAACAATCTAAACATTCTCAATTTTTAAAACCTATTCGACCTGCACTTGACCTCTGTGAGCAAATGTGACAAGTTAACAAGATGTAAATGCATTTGTATTGCTTATTCATTTTGTGCGCAATAAAGATGCCTTTAAATCTTGCAATCTTATCACATTTGCTCTCCTTTCAGATACAGAGGTCAAATGTCAGTCTTCCTTCCTACTAGCCAGAAAGGGCGAGTAGGACCTAAAAACAACTCGCACTAAGTAAATCTGGCTCGCAAATGCCAGCGGGCAAGTGGATTTTTCGAACCAGAGTAGGATTGATTGATTGCGCTCTCAGCACTCGTGTGGTAGACACGCTACTCACATGGAGGGTTATCTAAACGCACCTACAGCATCCGTGCTGCTGGCGCTCCAAAGGCAAGCCCATCCGTGCTCGGACCGCACTCCGCACCAGCCACTATGTCAGTCCCCACTCCCAACATAGAGCACTAACAAAATACTCCAGAGTCCAGCTCCTCAATATGAACCTTCCAGGTAAGCGCTAATGTGGCCCTTCTCTCTGTCCAGGCAAGCACAGTGAAATAGCTACCTGTCCAGAGTGCAAGCTTACCCTTTTGAATATAAAAGTGGAAGAAGACATACCTAGAAAAGCTACTCCGTCAAAGACTGCACCCCCCATAAAGCCATAAAGCCAGTACTTTGTACGCAAATCTATGAGAGTTCCCGGACTAAACATGCTGTTGAGTTCGCAGACTTCATGGACACTCAAAATATTGACATTGCTTTTATTACGGAGTCCAGGGCAGACAAATTGTCTGGTCCAGAATTACTGATCGCTGTTCCCGTAGGCTTCTACATTTTCAGACAGGACCTATGAGGCAAAAGAGATGGTGGCCTGCCCGTCATCTACCATAGTACATTGAGAGGAGTCTTCGCAAACCACAATATCACTAAAGAAGTTGAGGTACTACCTTTCAAAATCCAAATTACCAACCAGCACTTGTTCAATGATATGCTTATATATCGTCCCCCAGTTCCAGGACAGCATCTATGCAGTCAATAGGACAGAAAATGGATATAGCTGCTCAGTTTTTTTAATATACCATCCTGGGCGGCTAAAATCTTCATTTAGAAAACACCCAAGACAAGGATGCAGCACATCTGAATGATTTATTGGATAGCCTAGGTTTCTCTCAGCGTGTTATAGGATCCACACACTTGACAGGACACCTGATGGAAGGGTGTCTTCTCAAATAAGGACTACCTTCAAATTCTAACTTCACTTCCACTGATCTGACAATATTGCCATCATATTTACCCTAAATTCTCTGTCTCTTCCAGCTCTTCACAGCTGAAAACACACAAGTTGATATGCCCTTGGCACTCCATCACATCAGAAGCCTTGGAAAGGTCCGTCACTCAGAATTATGCGCAGTCTAGTAAAGGCTTAAATGCAGCTGCAATCTCCTTCAACCAGTGGGTCAATGCTTCCAGGAATAGTAGAATACCAGAAAAACAAATATAAAAATCAGAGATCTAAGCCCTCAGAACCTTGGTCTTCTGAGAGTCTTAGGATCCAAAAGGAAACTTGCCGACGGCTGGAGAGGAAATGGAGACTCAGCTACAGCTCCACTGAAAGGGAAGCTTATAAAAAGTCATTGGCAGCCTATACAGCACTAATATTTAGCATAACATCCTGCTTCTTTACAATGGCATTTGAAGCCTCAAGCAATTCTTCTAACGAAGTGCTTCCCATTACCATGGTAAGAAAGCTCACTAAGCCTCCAAAAAATACAAATATATAAAATGTTAACCAAGAGCTTTGTGACTGGCAACTTTTTCAGGACAGAAGACAGTCTATAACAATTTCTCAAGCAATCACCTTTCTGGCCCACCTTGGTCGCTTAGTTTTAAGGGCTACAAATGCCTCTCCAGAGGGTATTCCTGACCCAGCAGGGTCATGTTTAAAAATGGCCACCCCCTCTTGCTCTTCTTTCACGCACTTCACCTTAGCTCAGGTCATAAATCTACTCCATCAAACAAAGTCTGATTCCCAGTTGGATTCTTGTCCTCCCAAGATACTTTTTCTATTGCCTGACTCCACCGGGAAGCATCTACAACCCTCTTCATCCAAATCTTTTCCTCTGGCATTTTTCCTACAAATGAAAAACACCATTAGTACTCCCACTGCAAAAAAAGAAAAATCCTAATTTGGATGATACTGAACAAAATAAGTACAGACCCATTTCTAGACTACCCTTGCATGTCAAAATGGTAGAAAAGGCTACGAACATAGAAATCTTTGACTTCGAGACCCATGGACATCTGGATCCCACTCAATTTGGGTTCAGAAGGCGCCACAACATCAAACCTGCTCTGTTCAGAGCAGGTCAGGCAGACAGTGGATGCAGCATTGGTGCGTCTAGACCTCTCTGCAGCATTCCATACTGTTATTCATAACAAGCTCCTGGATCGGCTGGTAACCATCTGTATCAAGGGGCATGCACTTGCATTGCTCAAATCTTTTCTTGTCAGTCGAGAACAATTAGTTGCCTACGCAGATTTTAACTCACCAACCTTCACACTTCCCTGAGGTGTCCCCCAGGGCTCCTCCCTAAGCCATACTTTTAACATTTAAGTTTCTCCGTTAGCAAAACGGATTCAGTCCTTTGGGTTCACGGTTGTATCTTATGCCAATGACTCGCAAACTGTAGTATCGGTGGCCAGTAACCCAGCGGACACGGCCACTCGTTTCCAAAATTATTTGCTTCAAGTCGGGCATTGGATGGCCGCAAATAGTCTAAAGCTTTACTCCAGCAAAACGGAGGTCCTACTTCTTGGGAACATTGTGTGCTTTTGGTTGCAAACTCTGTGGCCGCAAAAGCTCGACTCTCTCCCTACACCAGTAAGTGAGGTGAAAAACCTGGGAGAAACCTTTGATAGTAAACTGTAAAAGTATTTTGATAAAATTTAAGATTAACCAAAATGCAGCTGCCTCTGGGTTTCCCGAAGCACGAATCTGCTTCCCTTGCGCTCAGGCACCTGCATGGGATCCTTCCTGGTTAGGAAGCGTATAGACTTTAAGGCTTTGTGTATCACCTTTAAAGCGCTGCATGTTTTCAGAACCAAACCATACTCATTACAAACAGTTGTGAATTCCATTTTGGCATTAGCAATTCTACATGCTTACATCAAACAAAATCCGCACATCAAGTGCCAACTCCTTTGTTATAACTTTTCCCTCCAGAGAAAAAATATTTTGACCAACATGGACAAACACCTGTCCCTAAATCTCACTGTTCTTGGAGCAGAGAACCCGTCCCAGTCTGGAAAAAGTTTTTTCTCCCAAATAGTTAAACAGTGAGAATGGCATGCAAGAGGTTAAACATCAAGTGGTGGGTGCGAACAAACTTACAGGGTATCCCAGTTTTGAAATTACCATTTCCCGCCTAGTTTCAGCCCATGCGAGTAGATTTGCCAACATTAAAATCTTCATGTGTGTTCATCTATTCTATTCAGGAATGCAAAATCAGTTAACCTTCATTCATAAATAGCTTTGAAAGTCTGTTCCCTAACATTTTGACTCCGACAAAATCTTTTAGGGTTAATTTTGTTGTAAATTGTAAACCAGTCATTTATGGAGTACTTCGTATATGTCTACAGTTACGACACACAAAGGGACTTTGGCACAGTGAGAGGAAGAAATCTGTCCAAGAATTACGCAATGTGAAAAAAACATTGAGAGATTGGCATCATTGATCCTCAGTAGGCAACCTTGACACGGATCCATTAATCAAATTGGGTTTATTTACGGTAACCTTTAGTGAAATCAAGTGAATGCTTAAATGTAAATTTGCCAGAGCAATTCAAAGGATGCTTCCCCAAACTGAAGTCAGAGAGAGCAATGATACCATTAGAATAATTATATATCGGACATTGAGCAGTACTCCAACTTAACGAAAGAGACAATATATTCAGACCTCTACTGTGATCAAAAAGCGGTCTTAAACAGATTCCACCAATAAACAATCTGAACAATCAAAGATTTGACAAACAGAATGCTGGTATACTCAAGAGTCCGGGGAAATGTGGAAAAGCTGAACCTAGCTAGAACACAAGCCCCAACAGTAGGCCCCGTTATACTTAGAGGGTATTATCACTGTGCAGAAATAAAAAGAAAGCTGCAATAATTTGTCACCTTGCTACATAGTACCAAACGGGGCAAGCAGCCTTTTAACACATTGGCTGCTAGGGGGTTTTTCCCCTCCTGTGCTGATCCTTGATGAACCCCATTGTTCATGACAAGGTCAACTCGTCAAACGCACAGCGCAGGTAACGCCCATGATGAGCTGACCTTGTCAGGAGCATGGAAGGGGTTAAGCAGGACAAGTAGATATCTGAATCATACTGTCCCTTGTATAAATAGATATTTCATAAACATCCACGATCCTGTGAACGGAAGTAAAACAAATGACCGTTGAACACACCAATGAATGTAGGAGTGCTAACACAAAGCCCTTCTATGCATTGATACATGTATTTTTTTACCACCCCCCACAATTACACAAGAGTGGGGAAAACAGCAGAGCAGTCGGTCCAAACTCCCGATTCCATGTCATAATAAGACAAAAACTCACCTGAAAAATTACCACTTTGATTCAACCTAAATATTTTATCATGATATTAAAAAGGTTGCCCTTGCTTGGGTCACACCCATAAGCATATATACTACCAGTTAAAAAACTGGTAAATAAAATTCGAGCCCTTACCAGCTGCATTCACCTTCCTATACATACAGAAACTAACCAGGGTTTAAACAAACATATGTTCACCTACAAACTGCTATGCTTACTAACAGTGCCAAGTGCTGCACATTTCTCACAAATACGAGGCACTCTGCAATCCAGAAACCATTCATAAGCATGAGTGCACGATTGGTACGGTTTTAATTTCAATATAAATGGAAATTTTTTAAAAATTAATTCGAAAAAAGTTTGCTCAACTATTGTGGAACTTTAAATGCCATTTATCTCATCATTTAGTAAAACTGGTATTAGACTTGTCACCATTGGTGTTGGTCTCCTCTCCCTTCCATTTTTTTTGCTGTTGCCTCCTGTGTTTGTGTTGGTCTAGATGCTTTGGGCACTTTACCACTGCTGTTCAGTGCCAATGTGCAAGTATTTGTATCTGGGTTTTATATCGCGCCAACTCACCGACAGGTCTCAAAGCGCTTCTGACCAAGTACAGCAACAAGAAACAAGATGGAAGAGTGTGGAAATATCGACCTATCTTACGGGGATGTAAACGCGTCCTTGAAAAGTAAGGTCTTCAGGGATTTCCTAAAGCGGAGAAGATTGGGTTCTCTACGAAGCACCTCCGGCAGCTTGTTTCAGATGGTAGGAGCTTGGACTGAAAAGGATCTGCCTCCTTTAGTTGCGAGTTTAAAGCGTGGGCAGGATAGCAGGAAGGAGTCGGAGGATCGCAGGGCGCGCTTAGTTTCATACATTTCAAGCCTATCTTTTATATAGGCTGGCGCCTGTCCATGAATTGCTTTATGGCAGATGCACATGCTCTTAAATTCGACTCTCTGCTTCATAGGGAGTCAATGTAACCTATAAAGCAGGGGGGGAGGCGTGGGTCCGCCTGGGTAATCCGAATATTAAACGGGCTGCGTCGTTCAAGATGACCTGAAGACGATTGATGGAATTTTTTGGGAGACCTAGGTATAACGCGTTTCCGTAGTCGATTCTGGACACTATTGTGGCTGAAACAATGGTTCGAAGCATGTTCATTGAGAGTAGTGGGGACGAGTTTACGTAGCTGCCTGATCAGGTTGGTACAAGTGCTCCCTTTTTATCAATTGTTGTTATGGATTAGCGATTCTATGATTGGCTTATTTGATTTACTTGTCAGACCCTAGTACAGTGCACCATGTGTGACAAGGGCCTGTAAATCAAATGCTGCTGGTGGACTTGCAGCACTGATTGTGCCACCCACAGACCCAGCTTGTAAAATGTGGCTCAGGCCTGCCATTGCAAGGCCTGTGTGCAGTCTGGGACTGCCATGTCGACTTGGCAAGTGCACCCACTATCCAGTCCCCAAACATTCCCTTTTCTGCATGCTAGTCGCCCCTAAGGTACCCCGTGGGCAGGGTGCATTGTATGTGAAAGGTAGGGCATGCACCGATAGTGAAATACTGCCTATTTCGTTTTTCATTTTTGCAAGGCTATCTGTTCCCATATGCCAGAACGGGTAGTTTGTTTATAACATCTTATAAATATAACTGACCCTGGGCATAAGATTGAAACAAAAAGTTTAGTATGCCTGAACTCAGAGTGTTAAAGCACATCTTTTAGTAAGGGTGATTCTCTACATTCGGTGTTTGAAAAAAACACTTTTAGAAAGTGGGTATTTTCTTGCCTAACCATCTAGTGTGCCTTTGCTTGTTTTGTGTATTGCATGTCTAGCTTTTGGATGACCGGGCCGGAGAAGGTCTGTGGCTCCAGAAGTCTAATGGGTCAGGGCTGGGCGGAATGGACCTGGGTTGCATTTAGAATAGGGAGAGGAGATTTCCTTTCACCTGCCTGGGCCTGGTCTGCCTTCAACAATGCGGTCTCCATCTCCTGCGAGGAACCTGCACCAGTGAGGACAGAACTGGTTTTGGCTGGGTACAGACACTCTCTGCCTTCAGAGAACAAAGGATTTTTGTGAATAAAAAAAGAGGGGCCCAGACCCCAGACTTTTAGATTACTTCTGGGAAATCAAGAGGAAACCTTTGCCAAGGAGAAGAGCCGAAGAAGCGGAGGAGGAATACTGCCCCTTTGCTGTTTGCTGTCTGGGGTTTGTCTACAGTGGCTGCCTGCTGTCAAGGAAAGGAGAAAAATTACTTTGCTTTGTCACCTGCTTGAAACGGAGCTTGCCTCCTCTTCTGAAGTCTCAGGATCACAAAATCTTCACCCCTTTTGTCTCCCTGCATATGGAACTGCTGTTTCAGCGGCTACAAAAGAAAACTGCAGCGCTGCTCCGACTTGCGACGTAGGTTCGCCGCCTGCTGCAGTGCGGCATCGACCCTGAAGCCGACTTCATCATAGCGGAGACGATCCTCGATCTGGAGGAACCTCCAATCCATAGACTTCACGCCATCATAAGGAACAGTGGTTTCGGCGCCATTGTGTTGTCACCTCCCAGATGCAGTAAGGAACCGTTATCTCACCTCCCCAGCGCTGCAGTAAGCAACAGAGGCTGCACAGCGCCTACAAAGCCACACCTCCCTGATGCCGTAAACTGTCTTGGTTTTCATCAATTCCGAGGTATTGTTCTTTGTGGGTCTGCTGGACTCTGGGCCCGATGCTGCACACCTCCCGTTCTGCGCCGTACTTTGGGATTCTCACCGGTCACGACGTCGTTATAACTCCAATTGGAGTTATTTGTTGCTACAAGCTTTATTTTTGTGAATAACCTATTTTTGAGGATATCTTGATACCTGTATTGTAGATTTTTGTCATTTGGTCTGGTTTTGGTTTAGATAAAGATCATTTATTTTTCTAAACTGGTGTGGTGTCCATTTGTAGTGTTTTCACTGTATTACTGTAGGTGTTCACAAATGCGGTCTGCTTGTGCCAAGCTACCAAGGGTGTGAGCAGGGGTTATTTTAGGAGTATATCCTCCTTACCCTGACTAGAAGCAAGGGCCCTTATTTGGACAAATGTACCTACCTCTGCCAACTAGAGACCCCCATTTCTAACAACCGGGTTGGTGCATGCTGATATAACTAAAAATGATGAATAATGGACAATCAAGGATAAAACCGTTATTGGCAACATTATGGACAACACAAAATCAAATGAGGGGAAAGAGACTGGAGAGGAATTGGTGAATATCCTTAAAAATATTAGGTCTGTGTGTTTGCAGAGACTCCCAGGGTATTCCAACCCTGGAACTACAGCTTCTCGTCTATTTTCAACCCCTGCATATAAATCTGCATAAGGAGGAAAAAATCAGAGCGCAGCTAGAATCCAAAACCCAATAGGAGCCCTAACATAATTGTGGCTCGGATATGAATTTACCTAAAGTAAATGAAGACAAGAGTTGTTTAGGAAAACAGGAACAAGTTGGTTTAATTAAACACTGCATCTGGGAGAGCCTCTACAGAGTGTGTGTGCTCAAAGTCTCTCGGTGTACAAAGTGTTGCCCATTATTATTTACTGTTCACTGGGTACAATAAAGCAATTCCTACATAAAAAAAGGCATCTTAAGAAATCAAGTGCGGTCATCTGATACGGACACCAATTTCTCTCAACCACATGGAGAGCTAGTGTGGGCCAGCGTGTATGTGTCCAGATGTCCAGGATGAGGAGTGGATGATCACTATGTGTGGTGCGCATGTCATATCCTGATTGGTTGAGTGTTTTAAGCTGCATGGCCAAAATAAGGTAAGTCAGAAGCTGAGGTGCACTGTTCCACAGAAGGCCTAGAGAACGTGTGTTGGATTTTGCCAAACTGATCCAATTAATTACCGTTTCACTGGTTTGATCCTACTATTCGTCCCAAGTTGTGAATAAATTTAGCAAATCCCTTTACACCGACTACACTCTCCAGGCCCGGTACAAGTGTCACTTTGTTGATTTTTTTTAAGCCTTGTATCGAGGGCAGGTCGATCTGGTACCCTAATAAAGATAATTTCATCAGGTAGACATATGCAGCAAGGGCCTCACCTAGTTCTATCATTAAGCCATGCGGCAGCTTCCACTGCTTGACGGTGCTACACACAAACTCCTCGACAGAACACGTGAAAGGAGGGGGTCTCATTTGTCCAGTTTCCTGATGCGGTCAACCAGAATTCTTTTATCATAAAGATCCAAATTGTGCTTCAGTCCTCACTAAACTGAAAATCATCTTAATACATAGTGCCTCCACTTGTTCATAAGCACACAATACTGTGTTCATTTGATGGACAGTGACATCAAATTATTTTTGGATAGGGTCAGTTCTTAACAGTTGACTGGAATGTTCGACTGCACGTTACCAAGTGTGAAGTATTACATTTATTGATCAACTGTACTATACACACAATTAATTCTTCATGAGAGATTCTCCTAAATACTTTTAAAACAGCGAAACCCCTATGAGTGGATAGCTTATCTAGAGACACATTTGATATACAGAAGCATTAGCAAAGAGTAGCTTAAATCCGAAAGTCTGCAGAACAATGTAATAATTTCAGCTTCCAGAGATGAAAGGGAGCTCTTAATACTTTGGGTGAAAATACAGAACATGTCTTTTATTTATTCCCACTTACCCAGTCACCTACACGCATATACTTTACTAGGGCGATTACATGTAGTTTTAAACCAATTGCAGTAATTTAATTGAATATAAAATCACATAACTACTATTTAGCTAGAGTGACTTGACCAAGCTTATGTGGCATTCGTCAATAGGCAAAATCAAATCAATACTCCACTTTAACCTTTAATCTATCCTACTCAGTATAATATACCTGTGTAATTGAGGATCAAATCATGCAAGACCCTAGCCTGTAACATGGTTAAAGCGGACACAGCTTCATTATTTGGTTTCATTCTTGATTTTAAAAAAAAAAAAAGACTTACCCTCCAAGTCTAAATCAATGCCAAGGTCAGAGGCATCCACTTTCAATTGACAGTACTATGGGGGAATTAGACAGCTCTTTTATGAGCAAGACTAAATTTGTTAATTACCTCAAGATTTGATTATGACAACTCCCTCAGCTGGCCAATCATTGTACACCTTTCACCACAGACAGCAAAGTTAAGTATTTGTGTGGACCTAAAAACTGACTTCACTGCTGTGTTAGAAATGCACCAATGTCTGCCCGTTGAAGCTGTATCAACATATAAGAGAGCATGCACCACTCCAAATCTTACACACACATAGTCTCTCCTCTCAAGCAGACAAAAAAACAAGCATTTGCAATGCAATGGTCTCGGCATCATTAATGGTAGAGCTATTGGCATTGCTCATGACATTTATTTTTTATTTAAATCACAAATAAATGGCATTGTCATTAACATTGCCAATACACAGCACTCTGCACTCAACAGCACACAATGCTCTGCACACTCACTCTGCACACTCACTGCTCTGCACACTCACTCTGCACACTCACTCTGCACACTCACTGCTCTGCACTCACTGCTCTGCACACTCACTCTGCACTCACTCACTCTGCACTCACTCACTCTGCACTCACTCACTCTGCACTCACTCACTCTGCACTCACTCACTCTGCACTCACTCACTCTGCACTCACTCACTCTGCACTCACTCACTCTGCACTCACTCACTCTGCACACACTCACTCTGCACACACTCACTCTGCACACACTCACTCTGCACACTCACTCTGCACACTCACTCTGCACACTCACTCCTCTGCACTCACTCCTCTGCACTCACTCCTCTGCACTCACTCCTCTGCACTCACTCCTCTGCACTCACTCCTCTGCACTCACTCCTCTGCACTCACTCCTCTGCACTCACTCCTCTGCACTCACTCCTCTGCACTCACTCCTCTGCACTCACTCCTCTGCACTCACTCCTCTGCACTCACTCCTCTGCACTCACTCCTCTGCACTCACTCCTCTGCACTCACTCCTCTGCACTCACTCCTCTGCACTCACTCCTCTGCACTCACTCCTCTGCACTCACTCCTCTGCACTCACTCCTCTGCACTCACTCCTCTGCACTCACTCCTCTGCACTCACTCCTCTGCACTCACTCCTCTGCACTCACTCCTCTGCACTCACTCCTCTGCACTCACTACTCACTATTATGCAATTGCAATTTGCAATTGCAATTTTTTTTTTGCAATTTATAAGCTTTATTCGACATTTTGTCATAAAAGCATTCACCTAGCCCTATACAATAAATACTACTTATAAAAATACTTCTAAAAATACATATTAAACATTTGATGTCGAATAAGACATAATAAAAGGTCATAAAATTACAACACATTATTACAATTTAAGAGACACATTTCATAGGTTAAAAAACGTACAGTTTGTCGCAATAAAACAATTTATGGATATACATAATTTCATTATGATGCAGTAGCCAATAATGATCGGGTACGAATTAGCCACGACCATGCCAGATACTTTGCTACACCAACCACATATAATGTTGTACAATCTGATTCAAGTATCCTGAGGGCTTCAGCTTGGCTTCGGGTTCCCAACTTTAAGCACACCGGTTTTAACCACTTACGTCTAGGGGCCAAATACAGTGGGCAACAAAACAAAAAATGGGAGATGTGTTCAATTTCCTCATTACAATGGTGACAATGTTCATCCCATGTCTGGGACCAATGCTTCTTAAACGCATTTAAAGGTAATGTACCAATGCGAAATTGAAAATAAAGTGTTCTATCATACGGTTTTTCAATTAGGTCCCAAAAACATTCGTATGATGGATACATTTTTAAGTTTAAAAAGCGAGATGTTAGCTTTACACTTGTACTGTCACTAAACATTGCAAGATATATCATCTCCCAATAAAGATCTTTTAGCTTTTCCTTAGAGGGGAAGCAAGTTGGATCTTTGTTGTCCCATAGGTGGTCCAGTTTCAATTCCGTAAGTAGACCCCGCAACTCCCTTAGCCATGGGATAGTATGGAAACGATCGAATTTGATGACATCCATCAATGCTGCTGCATAGTGGCCTAACTCTGGGGTCACCATAATTCGCCTCCAATACAGGAGGGGCCGAAGCCTCGCTATATCCACAACTGATTTTCTGCCCAGGTCTAATTTTAACGGAATTATTGGGGTACTTTGGGGGACCATTGTGACCCCTCTTAGGAACCTATTTTCCGCTCGGCCCAGATCGCTCAAGTTTGAGAAACCCCATAATTCAGAACCATATAAACAAGCCCCCAGGACTTTCATAGAATAAATTTCCATGACACAATTCAAAGGCTTTGTCAGAGAGGTACGGTGTTTTAGCGAGATAGCACCTGATAACTGTCTAAATTTTAGAAGGGTTGTTGTTATGTGGTGATTCCAGCTCATGTTTTCTTGCAGAGTGATACCTAGGTATGAAAAAGAGTCCACTCTTTCTAGGGGTGTTCCTTTGTATTTTATTACACCCTTAAAGGAGGACTGTTGATTAAGGCACATGAATTTCGTTTTGGTAGTATTTAATTCTAGGCCCTTATCATCACAATATACACCAAAGGCATCAACTACTTTTTGTAACCCACTAGGGGTGCGGGAGAGTAATAATGTATCGTCCGCAAACATGAGAACTGGTACACGGGAGCCGGCTATTACAGGGGCGTCACTAGCAATCTTCTCTAGATGTTCAACAATACCATTTATATAAATGGAGAAGAGGGTTGGCGCTAGGACACACCCTTGCCGCACCCCACGTTCAACCGGGAAGGAATCAGTTACCTCTCCTTGTTTGCCCCATCGTATCTTTGCGAAATTGTTTTCATGTAGGCGAACAAGGAGTGTGAGCAGTTCCTGTTTTATGCCTGCATCCGCCAAGGTCTGCCAAAGTTTTTCCCTGGGGACTAAGTCAAAAGCGGCTTTTAGATCTACAAAAACTGCATACAATGTCCCCTTCTTCAAGGTGACATTTCTCCAATAAATTGTTAGAAAATGGAGAACTTGGTCGACGCTACTAGTTAGGGGCCTAAACCCAGCTTGATAGGGTGACAAGATGTTATTAGCGTCGATCCATTGCTGCAGTTTATTTTGGACTAGTCGACCCATTAACTTTTGAGCTGTGTCGATTAAACTAATGGGTCTATAGTTTTTAGCCAGGGAACGGTCACCTTTTTTATATATGGGAATTATTTCTGCTCCCTTCCATGAGGCAGGCACTTCCCCTCCCATAGCCACTGCATTGGCCAACATTGTAAAGTAGGTGCACCAGGACTTCCGGTCAGATAGAAAAATATCAGCCGGAATACCATCCATACCTGGTGCTTTCCCCCCTGCTATGCAGTCTAATACAACACTCACATCCCTCTCAACAAATAGTGGTGTTTTGTAGTAGACTTGTGGAGGAAGGCTGACATTATTAAACATAGGATTACGGGCATACTGTGGTTGAAAGTATTCTATCCAACTGTTCTTTGCGACATTATTAACAGGCTGGGGTGCTATGCCACCCTTTGCCCATTTTACTGAGGCCCAGAAGCGCTTTGAATCCTTGGAGGCACAAATCTCCTTAAGTTCTTGCCAACAATCCTCGTCCCAACGCTTCTTAGCCGATTTTTGAACCTGCCTATACTGATTTCTCGCCAGCCTTACTGC
This sequence comes from Lissotriton vulgaris, assembly GCF_964263255.1. NCBI lineage: Eukaryota > Metazoa > Chordata > Amphibia > Caudata > Salamandridae > Lissotriton > Lissotriton vulgaris. The sequence continues at coordinate 1,511,143,830 of NC_141685.1, read as the reverse complement.
TTCAGGCCTTCCTAGTCTTAATTCCTTCCCGAGGTTATCTCGAGCTGCCCTGCAATTCTTATCATACCACCCCCTGGTTTCTTGTTGTTTCTTCACTTTACTTGTGGAGGTTTTTTTACAGAAAAAACTTTGGATTGTAGTAAAAAATATCTCATGGGCAGACATCATGTAGTCGATAAAATTAGTCTGTCCAAAATGGGACTTAATCTTAGCAACTTCACCCACTACTACTTTCTTTAGAGTCTCTATTTTAGCGAGATCTTCTAGGAGCATACTCCACTTCAAGTAACGGGAGTTATTAGAACATACTAGGTCCTGTGTGACCATATGATCCTCTCTAGGATACTCAAATATGTCATGGTAGGTATGTAGTGTCAGACACAATGGATTGTGGTCGCTTTCAATCTTAACCTTCACTTCCATATCTTCCAATTTATCCCAGAGCCTTACATCTAGGAGTATATAATCTATCCTGCTGGCCGATCTACCATTATCAAAGGTGTTTTTCCCCATAGAATCTGACACTGTCCGGCCATTCGCTGCTCTAAGTCCTCTTGAGAGACAAAAGCTTTTCAGTTGAACTGCTACCGTGCTCCAAGTCTTGATTACAGGGATATCTAGTTGGGGTATACCCCACTTGGTGTCCTCATCTTCAGCCAGGACTTTATCCTCCTCACCCAAGGGCTCGAAGGTAGTATTAAAATCCCCGCCTATTATTATGTAAGAGGGGTCTGGTAGCTGTTCAATATTGTTCTCAAGGCACGATAGGGTCTCTGATGATTTACCCCTGGCTACTCCCCTTGAATACAAATTAAACAGGGCTAGTTGATGACCATTTTGCCAGGTAAAATCAAGTGCCAAAATATCGTTAGAGGGTATAGACCTTTGCTTAACCGAACAATTCAAAGTTTGGCGTAACCAAATTAACAGGCCCCCCGAGGGACGTCCCACTCTATTGCTAATTGCCGGGACAAAGAAATTTAAATACCCTTGCCTAAAAATTGGTATAGTCGACCAAGTTTCTTGGAACATGATGATATCGTGCTGATTCATAAAATCACCCCAATCGGGAATATTTAACTTATTAGCTATTCCGGCTATGTTCCATGAAATGATTGATAATTTTGGTTTAGCCTGCTGAGAGTACGTCTGGACAATGTCGAGAATAATTAATGTTTCTGCAGGATCTACTCCTAGTATTACATTTTTGTTCAATCTCGATAACAACTCAACTTCCTCCGATGATTTTTCCTGTTCCACCTGGGCTCTATTTTGTTCTTCCGAGCCGGAAGTACAAGAATCATCTGGGGCTGGTATAGATACATCTAATATAGAAATCTTAACACGGCCTTGGCCCGACCTCATATTCAGGGTAGCAGGAGAGATATATGCGAGTCAATCACACTCATTCAGATCCGTTAACACAGAATATTGATTATCCAAGCTTAGCCCCCACTCACATGCTGGATTGGTTCTAGCCCTTCTATTTCCCACTACTGTCCATTTAGTTCTTAGTATACTCGGCTTTGCTACTAGACCCCTTCTACTATAGAAGAAATCCAGTGTCAGTGGAACTATTTCAGCTGTCCTACGTTGTGGAGGGAGAATGTTCCGTAGGACATCGGGCAGAACATCAGGGCCCTTAAAGTTCAGGACCACACAATCCCCTTGAAATTTCTTTGGCTTAGTACCTATCCACCTAACTCTTCTTGCTGTAAGCAGATCCTCTGATAGTTTTTCCTTGCCCCAGGGGGATATATGCATGTTACTACTCAACCACTGGAGAGCCTTATTTCTTAGGGAATCAGGGGACTCAATCTGACCAGTTTTCAGCAAGGGTGTGTTAGCTAGTACTAAAATAAGGGGCGAGGCTTCAACAATTAATTCAACTGGGGCAGATTCTGGGTTTAGGGTCTCAGAAATGCTGTTGCCCATTAATTGGGCTGCCTCAGAAGGTAGATTCATGTCGGAGGTAATATCATTCCTAAGACTGGCGTGTTGGACATGGTCTAAAGAAGCTTGTAAACCAGCATTCATGGTCACCCCTGTTGATTTTCCCACAGTCTCCATTTGGTCAATTTTTGAAGCAACTAGATTTGGTATTTCACCCACCCCCTCGTTGGTTTTCCTTAACAGGGACTCTAGCTTGTTGACCTTGGTAACTAATTGGTCAACCTTTGATATGAGGGGTTTCATTAAACCTAGTAGTTTGGACTCTAGTGTGCCCATGAGCTTAATTAAAAGGGTGTCCTCCCCTTCTTCATTTTCATACTCCTCCTCCCTTATCCCATCCTCTTTCTTTCTTTTTGCTCGTCTAGGTGGGGTTACGGGTTTGTTTTTAGAAGAGCGTAAGCCAACTCTTCTAGGTGGCGCCTTGGTGATCCCTTTTTTTGCTCTTGGAGCGGGGACAGGTGTTGGGGAGGTATTGGTTTCTATAAGTGACTCCTCAATTGTCACAGATTTATCTTGGTCTTCTAAGTTGATCAGATCTGTAAAGGGGTCAGATTGATGGTCCGTAGAAGTCATTGAACCATTAATTTCTAAGTGCTCTATTAGGACTTCACTAGGGTCGGCGACAATAAGATCATCAGTTACAGGCTGTGACACCCCTGATTGATTGATTTGGGCACAAGGTGGCGAATCCCCCATACCTAGGGAGGTCCTCCGGTTATTATTAATTTTTGTCACTACCTGCACTAAGTAATTATGCATGGTATTAGCCGGAGTGACAGGCGTTTTTTGTTTAGACATGATGAACAAACAATGGTTGGCAACAAGGCCCTAGCAATGAATAACCAATAATAGGCCAGTCACACAGTAGATGTAGAATTGGTTTACCTTGCCACTAGTCAATTTAGAGGGTGGGAGTAAGAGGGATGGCCCAGTCCAGTCTCTCACAGTCTAGAACGGGCTAAAACGGGCCCGCCCTTGGCCCGGGCTTCGCCCGGCGTCCCGCTCGCGTCCCGCGTTGCGGGTGGACCCGACTTTTAAGGCGCCTCCTGGCGCTAGAGGATGACGCGCACAGCGTGCGCTGTTGCAGGTCCCCCTGGGGTACCGAGACCGCTCCGCTGCCGCTGGTGACTCCTGGCGCGGCGGTAGCTCGGTGTGGGGCGCGTTTCCCTCGTTCCAGGTGGCGGAGGTGGCGCAGTAACAACAGGCAAGTCAGGGGAAGCAGGAACACACAATGGCCGGGTGGACCCGACTTTTAAGGCGCCTCCTGGCGCTAGAAGATGACGCGCACAGCGTGCGCTGTTGCAGGTCCCCCTGGGGTACCGAGACCGCTCCGCTGCCGCTGGTGACTCCTGGCGCGGCGGTAGCTCGGTGTGGGGCGCGTTTCCCTCGTTCCAGATGGCGGAGGTGGCGCAGTAACAACAGGCAAGTCAGGGGAAGCAGGAACACACAATGGCCGGGTGGACCCGACTTTTAAGGCGCCTCCTGGCGCTAGAAGATGACGCGCACAGCGTGCGCTGTTGCAGGTCCCCCTGGGGTACCGAGACCGCTCCGCTGCCGCTGGTGACTCCTGGCGCGGCGGTAGCTCGGTGTGGGGCGCGTTTCCCTCGTTCCAGGTGGCGGAGGTGGCGCAGTAACAACAGGCAAGTCAGGGGAAGCAGGAACACACAATGGCCGGGTGGACCCGACTTTTAAGGCGCCTCCTGGCGCTAGAAGATGACGCGCACAGCGTGCGCTGTTGCAGGTCCCCCTGGGGTACCGAGACCGCTCCGCTGCCGCTGGTGACTCCTGGCGCGGCGGTAGCTCGGTGTGGGGCGCGTTTCCCTCGTTCCAGGTGGCGGAGTAACAACAGGCAAGTCAGGGGAAGCAGGAACACACAATGGCCGGGTGGACCCGACTTTTAAGGCGCCTCCTGGCGCTAGAAGATGACGCGCACAGCGTGCGCTGTTGCAGGTCCCCCTGGGGTACCGAGACCGCTCCGCTGCCGCTGGTGACTCCTGGCGCGGCGGTAGCTCGGTGTGGGGCGCGTTTCCCTCGTTCCAGGTGGCGGAGGTGGCGCAGTAACAACAGGCAAGTCAGGGGAAGCAGGAACACCACTATTATGCACTCACTACTCTGCACTCAGCACTCACTACTCTGCACTCAGCACTCACTACTTTGCACTCTGCACTCACTAATTTGCACTCTGCACTCACTACTCTGCACTCTGCACTCACTACTCTGCACTCTGCACTCACTACTCTGCACTCACTAGGAGGAAGGATACACAGTTATACGAGTAGCTTGTCCAGGTTTTTTGCTTTGGATTCTGCGACTTGCAATCCTCTGTACCCCTTTATAAATTCAGATCTGCAAATCTCAGAATTGAAAGGAAAACATCTGGACTTGATTAGATACTCCTACTCGGAACCAGAAAGCTTGAGAGGGTTGAATGAGCCTGCTTAACTCTGCAGTTCGGTAAGTGCTTCCTAGAATCAAGCGACAGGAAGTGTTGAGTTAAATATGAGGGCCAAGTCACAGGCACATCATGCTAGTCTCCCTCAAGTGCCAATGTGCATAGCTGCCAAGGTTTCAGATTGCTATGTGTGACATTTTCATAATTTCAGTGCAATTATGAGTGACATTTCAACAAATATGAGTGACACCTTCTCGCGAGCAAAATCAAGTAATAAGGACGAGGGAAGCATATAAATATCAGGAATTACAACCATCTGAGGAATGAGAAACTCGAAGATCTTAAAACTGTTAAAAAGCACCAGAAATGGAAGAGCACTTCAGTGTGAATGTGTGAGGCGCGCTGATTTTAAGCACCTCATGCCCATGACCCCCAGGATCTCCAGCCACGGCCTCCCTGAGTTCTGGGGCACTCTAATCGCCCTACTATGTCTCTCACATTCCATAGCGGACACCCAGCCTTGTACTACAGGTGTAAATGTGTGAGTCACTGTGCTTCTAAGCACCTAACACCAATGATCCACGTCCCCTCCTGTCCTCCCTAAGTTCTGAGGTGCTCCCTCTGCGCTACCATGCCTCTCACAACTCTAAGGGGTCACCCAGGCTGCTGACACACATGTAGGGTCATGATACATGTGTGAATGTGCTAGATGGGCAGCTTCTAACACACCACTACCACCCAGAACCTCCAGCCCTCCTTGAGTTCTGAGGCGCTTCTCTGCCCTACTGTGTCTCCCACGCTCATAAGGGGACATCCAGGCTGAAGGTATTGAAAGCACATTTAAAATTAAGAGTCAACCGCTGACTCGTGGACTCTGCTGCAGACAGGCACAGACATTGACTGGGCAACAAATAGCACTAAGCAGCTGAGGTACACAGCCAGCTGCAGTATTTCATAAACTACCCATCAATTTAGTGATACCAAAAATAATAATTATTGCCCCCGCCCCCTTCTTTGCACAGATCACAACACACCACAGCTTTCACAGAGACCTACACACCACTGAGCAGAGTCACCGGCGCGGCCCAATTAAAACGAATTAGTACATGACACTGCAGGCTCGCTCCGTTCCAGGACTCTAAAAGTACAGTGTAACTAACATTGCAGTTTTTAGAACGTACAAAGCGTGCTCCTGTTATTAGTGTTGGTTGAAGCATGGGGTTACGTGGGGACACAGGAGCGGCAAGGACTGCAGCGCTAAAAGTTCGAAACAGACCCCCGGGCGTGGCAGAAGAACCCGAGTGGGGGCCTTACCGTTGTGCCTGAGGAACCAGCATATTTTGTGCTCACAGTGAACCAAGGTGGTTGTCGGCACAAAGGTCAAGCACTGAGTCTTCTTAAGGCACAAGAGGCGGGAGGGGCAAGCTGCTGCGAGTACGTGAGCGAGAGAGAAATCATGTAAGTGCAGGGATGCATGCAGCCTGACTGGCCGGTTGGGGACTCTGCAGCACTGATGCCAGGCTCAGGCCTTGATACACTCCCCCCGTCCCCCTCTCCCTGATGCCAGGCTCAGACCATGATCCACTCCGCCCTCCCCCCCTTCGCGGTAATCATTTCATTTTAAGAGGTGGGTAGCCTTAGTTCCGGCTGACAGTCTGTCCCTGATTTAAGTTCTATCGGGCCTGGCACTGGCTGCTGCACCAATCTTACCGTTCAGTGGGTGTCACACGGAAGACTCCACGATGTCCGATCACTCCACTGCACTCTTCCTCAGCAGGGTATGGCAAAATCGCATTCACTTGTGGCGCCCATCATAAGCCCCACAGCATGGGGGCCCCTACGAGCAGACAGCAATGCTGAGAAAGCCGAGCGCGGCGCTACCTGTAAACCAATGAGCCCACACTGTGCTGGCTTTTTCGCTTGAACTTCCCGCTGCGCCAGATGGCAGCACGATGGCAGCAGGACGTGACGTTCTCCGCTGCGCCACTGTCCAATTGTATCAGTTGGGCCCAGCCCTGCGTCATGCTGTCTGACTCACAGCCGCGCGGCGCCATGGAATCACCACCTCGAGTCCTGAATAAGATACTTGTACCATTAAATGACGAGACGATGAGCCCGCCCCCCCCCCTAGCTACGCGGCTGGCCCCGTGTTTATTTCCTCTGAGGGGCTGTGGAGGAAGCACAAAGCACGCCCCCTTCTGCGTGACCCTCCTATGATGGGCTGGCTGAGAATGAAAGTCTTACCATTGTTCGCTACGGCGCGCGCACTCCTGAAAACGAAAGCCATGGTGGGGGCGGGACTTCCGCCTTGTGCGCGAAGCCCGCACCCACGAGTGTCTGGCCCGAGGAGCAGTGGTTGAGGCTGCAGATCTCCGGAGTGGCGGTAAGTGCCCTTACTTGTAGAGGGGGGGGGTGCGCTTGTGTGTGTATATGTATGTGTGCGATGGGGGGCCTTGGTGCACGTGTGTGTGTGCTTGTGCGCGCGTGTATGTGTGTATGTGTGTGTGTGTGTGTGTGTGTGTGTGTGTGTGTCCGGGGGTGTGTGTCTATGTATGTGCGTGCGTGGGCGCTGGGGGAATTGTCAGAAGAGGTGCGGCGTAGTGTGAGGCGAGGTGGGGGAGGGGTGGGTGCAGTATCGTGGGCAAAGGAGAGAGCGGACGAGGCACTGGGAGGCATGCGAAGGGGGGGCGAGAGTGCCGGGATAGTGGGCAATTGAGGAACATCAGCGATGTGAAGAGTGGGGTGGCATAGCGAGCGCTGAAAAATGGTTGATCACCGGAGTAGTAACGGCATAAGGGGCCCGTTGCTGGAGAGTTTTTAAAAGGTGCACATCTGTCGGCGGGGGTGGGCGGGGTGGGGGCGAGCGGGCGGCTCCCGTATTGGTGGGGATGTGTGTGTCTGTGTGCATGCGTGTGTGTATGCGTGTATGCGCAGGCGTGTTTGAAGCTTCTCAGGAGACAGTGGCTGAGCGCGCGGCCCGCGGCAATCGCCTCAACAGGAAATGCGCGCGGCCAGGACTGTCTCCTGGGAAGCACGCTCGGTGACATAAGATCTCGGCGGAGACGCGCGTCTTTAGCCGAGACCTAAAACGGAAACTCTCGAGGTAAACAATCTGTATCTACTGCACATTCCATTTTACAAGACCTCCAGCAATGAAAAAATAAATAGGACAATACATTTACAAGGTGTACAAACTAAGGGCCTCATCTACAAGAAAATGATGCAGCGCAGCACCGCAAGCCATTTAGCTGCACCGTGCTGCGTCATTTTAAAAACTAAGGGATGCATTGGAATAACAATAAGACGTGTCCCTGTGATATCCCCTGCGCTGGCGCACAATTGGCTGCCATGCGCCAGCGCAGGCATCCTTGCATCATTTTGCAAGGGTGCCTGCACTGCTGGGATGATTGGGTTTGCAATAGTTTTTGTGCAAAATTCGGCATGCATAGAAAGAGAAAGAAAAACTAGGAGAAATAAAAAGAATATCTCCTCGTTGTGCCATTCCTACGCCTTCCCTGTGGAGGCATAGGATTTTGACACATTCCAGTTTTACAAAATGTTGTAAATCTGAGAATACGTCAATTATGATTTTTATTATTCAACCCTCTGCATGCTTGATCCTTACTCACGTTTTACCTCAGTCTCTGCTTCCTCTACCTTGCTACCACTCCGTTTCAGACTTGTACATATCCTCAAAGTGCTACTTTTCTTGAACAGAGATAGCACTTATATCTTTCTATCATGGCATCATATGAGCTCTGCTATACACTGTGTGTGCAGACTACGTCCCCACCTGAACCATAACTGACATCACTGGTGCCCTGCAAAAACAGTCTTTAAGAGATCAAGACAAGCAGGAGGACTTAATTTCCCATTCTCCATCTGCACAAGAAGGGATTTCACTTTTTTCCCCGGCCACAGTACTCTGCGCTCCACCTTCCTCCCAGGACCTATTTAATGCCAGCTGCAGCGTGGACAAACCAGTCTGGTCCCCTCTATCAGGAACCCTGGTTCTCCCCTTACCCACCTATACCCTTCTGAAAATCTTCCCTACTCCCTTAACCCTGGCCGCCAGTTGCTGCACTGCTGCCATACCGCACAACACATTAGAAGTGTTCACATGCACCTCCTGCAAGTTCTCCTGCACTCCCTATATCACCACTCTGGCTCCAACAGCACCCCACTCACTCACACTTTCACAAACCAGACACCCGCTCAAACAGACCAAACAACGGCACAGTTTCATGCATGCTCAACACCTGTTTGCTCACCAAACACCCCACGGAGATATGGAACCCATAGCATGACCACACTCTGTAGCATCTCTCTCTCTCTCTCTCTCTCTCTCACTGAAACATGGGTAAACCAATCTCAGCAATGGACATAGCTACAGCCATCATACCAGCTACAGCCATCATACCAGCTGCAAGACTGTGAAGGAAGACCGTCAGCACAAGCTCAAAGGTATAGTCACTATTATATTCAAAGATACCATCAGCCACACCACCTACCCCAACACCCCATGAGCCAAATGGAACATCTCATGTTCGACATACAAATCACAGCCACCTTCTCCCTTAATGGAACCCTCGTATACAAACCCTGTTAGAACCGGCTGTCTCTTGTTGGCAGAGGTATGCACTTCTGACAAATAGGGACACACCTTTTCTAGTCAGGGCAAGGGGATCACACCCTTTGATAACCCCTGCTCACCCCCTTGGTAGCTTGGCAGAGCAGACAGGCTTATCTCAGAGGCTGTGTTAAGCATTTATGACCACATACAGTAATAAAGTGAATACACTACAAATGGACACGACACAGTAGTATTATAAAAAATAAGGATTTTTATATGAGGCTTAGCACAAGACCAAATAACGACAAAAATATACCACAATCTTAATAAATACTCTTGGAAGGAAAAATAATAGTTCAAGCGTAGTTTCTTCTTAGGACAAAAGTCTTTAGTCTCAAAAGCAACTCTTCTTCTTGGAAACACAGTTCTTAGCAACAATGTAAACCACACGGGAGTCACACGACGTCGAGGCAAAGTTAATCCAAAGGTTCGGCGTCGACCACGAGGAGCGCTACGTCGAGCCCGGAGTCACACGGACCCCCAGGAAGATGAAGCACACGATGATCAGCGGCGTTGAGCAATCCGGCGACCCGTCTTCGGTGTCGATCAGGCCTCAGTACTCGTCGATGTCGATGATGTTGTTGCAAGAGTGAGCAGCGCTCACGGCGTCGAGAGGGCACGCAGTCGATGCGATCAGCAGCGGTGCAGACACGAGGTCCCTTGGAGCTGGAGCCGAACTCACTACTCACTGGCGTTGCTGCTGGCGTCGATCAGGCCCGGCCTCCGGCATCGAGGAAGCGGGACACTGGAGCCGTTACTCACGATGTCTAGCTGGATTCAGCGACGTCGGTCGGCGTCGAGATTGCTGGTTTCTTTCAGAGGTGCTGGATTCACAGGTTCCAGCAAATAGCACTTTTAGCAGATGAAGTCCTTTAGCCCTGTGACTTCAACAGGAGACTGGCACTCTTCCAGTCCTTGGAGATTTTCTTAGCAAAGCTTGAGAGTACACACACAGTTCCTCTCTCCTGGTTCCTTGGCAAAAATAAAGAAGCACTGCAGGATTCCCCCCAGCAAACAGCACACTGGCAGAAGGGGTAGGCAAGTCCTTGGATCAGCAGGCTTCTTGTCCTTGGTTCAGGTTTCCTTGTCAGAAGTGATATAAATTCTTGGTTCGGGGGTCCTTCTCTTATACCCCCTTTTGGCTTTGATCCCTTTGTCCATGCAGGGGAATTTCCCAACATCCTGGGTCTGTTGTGGGTGGAGCCAGGCAGAGGCACCTGGCCTATTCACTGAGCAGGGCTGAGTCCTCAGACTCCCAGCAGGAGGTGGAGCCAGCATTGTCACGGGCAGGAGCAGAGCTATCGGCCTCCTGGTAGGAGGTGGGGCTAGGATCGTCCATGGCAGGCACGGAGCCATCAGCCGCTTGACAGGAAGTGGAGCGAGCATTGTATCAGGTAGGGCAGGCTATCAGCAACTACTCTCCCCCTACTCTCAACGCAAATGTCCCACTCATCCCACACTGACTCATTCAGACCTCTGGAGCCACCCAGCTCCTGTCACACACGCGGTATAAGGTATGTAAACTAGGGCGGTTAGTAAGTCTAAGCGAGTGCAAGTGTAACCCCAACCTTTGGAGCTAGAAAAAGCTAGTCTTCTAGTCTAAATTTGTAAAACAAGCGTTGGGGGCAATAAATAGAAACTGACTGCATGACTACCTCTAATGTTTTTTAAATTAAAATGTTCTTAAGGATGAGCACCCAGACTTAATGGAATGTAGGACGGGGGATATATTTTCTCAACCCCTTGACCATTCTAATTCGAATACCACCAACTAAGACTATAAAATCCTGGAATTGTACACCCTATGCTGACCTTAAATGAGGAATAAAATGTTAATAAGTCCATTTCATCAACCAAGATCCTTAAAATACACGCGCTTTTTTCAAACAGGTGACGAACCTCTGCTATTCAAACATACACACCGTTTGTAAGAAGGCGACATAAGTGCGGTAAGTGCATTATAGCTTGATGTCCCAATTAAAAAGGGTCTTAAAAAATGAAACCAAGAGCAGCCCCAGTACAGCAGTGACATTATATATGCACATATATATGCCCCTTTCTGCAGGGATCTCAAAGGCTCTGACAAGGACCCGACACTTCACCATATAGACTCCAATTTGAGAGAGAAGTCCGGTGGCTCCTCCGTGGTTTCTTTAATCTGTACCTTGAATTGACAAACAGGTATTCTCTAAAATTACATTTATTCAAAACAGTTTCAAAATCTAGATTGAATCCCACATCTTATTGAGTATTCTATCAATTTCGCCCATTAAGGTGACAGAGTAAATCGCAGTAATTGATGACGCAAACATACCCGATGATGTATATATAACTGGTTGACCATGAAGTCCTCTTAATGGCTAAAAGAGAATCTTCAAATAATATCAGGTACTATCCTTTTTTATAATTGAAACCCCGTTTTTTTGTATTCCCATTGATAAGACTTACATCTCATTGTCAAATAGTACACAAAACTACAGCTTGGTAATAGATGGCCAGTTGGACAGCCATAATATGCCCTCATAACAGCACGTTCCCCCCCCCCCCCCTCTTTTTCATAACAGGTATAATATGAAATACTATAAGTTATAATGCAGTTCAGCTAGGATGGTAAACACTGTATAGCAATGACTGATCATGTGTTGAAGGAATATATATCTAAAAATGTTTTCTCAATCCCTAGATTAATTGTGAATCGTCAAAGTGTCCTGAAGAAGGTGTAATCAATATAAACGAACACCGAAACGCAGCGTCGACCTTTGTACTTTGACCCCTTCTTTTTTAGATTAATTTCACCTATGTGAATATTTTATTGTATTTTATTTAGATTGTAACCCTCACAGGGAGGTATTTTAATAAATTGTGTTTATACCTTTTAAATCCTACTGTTGTGTATTGACCGGTTAGATTTTGTTTATTAAATATAATTTTGTGGGGAGCTATACAAATGGACAGTGCTTGAAATTCTAACTATTCCTACATAGTGTTGCAGTGACTGATCTGTATGAATCAGTTTCCACTTAGCATAGTCTAGTTTCAGTCAGCATTTGTGACTCTATTTAGTTTTATGCAAACCACAGGTCTCTCCTTTTCTCATAGTATTCTACCCCTACCTGTGTATATTTTCCAGGGGAACCTTCCACATATTTGGAAGTTGCAAGAGTGAGCAGCGCTCACGGCGTCGAGAGGGCACGCAGTCGATGCGATCAGCAGCGGTGCAGACACGAGGTCCCTTGGAGCTGGAGCCGAACTCACTACTCACTGGCGTTGCTGCTGGCGTCGATCAGGCCCGGCGTCGAGGAAGCGGGACACTGGAGCCGTTACTCACAATGTCTAGCTGGATTCGGCGACGTCGGTCGGCGTCAAGATTGCTGGTTTCTTTCAGAGGTGCTGGATTCACAGGTTCCAGCAAATAGCACTTTTAGCAGATGAAGTCCTTTAGCCCTGTGACTTCAACAAGAGACTGGCACTCTTCCAGTCCTTGGAGATTTTCTTAGCAAAGCTTGAGAGTACACACATAGTTCCTCTCTCCTGGTTCCTTGGCAAAAATAAAGAAGCACTGCAGGATTCCGCCCAGCAAACAGCACACTGGCAGAAGGGGTAGGCAAGTCCTTGTATCAGCAGGCTTCTTGTCCTTGGTTCAGGTTTCCTTGTCAGAAGTGATCTAAATTCTTGGTTCAGGGGTCCTTCTCTTATACCCCTTTTTGGCGTTGATGCCTTTGTCCATGCAGGGGAATTTCCCAACATCCTGGGTCTGTTGTGGGTGGAGCCAGGCAGAGGCACCTGGCCTATTCACTGAGCAGGGCTGAGTCCTCAGACGCCCAGCATGAGGTGGAGCCAGCATTGTCACGGGCAGGAGCAGAGCTATCGGCCTCCTGGTAGGAGGTGGGGCTAGGATCGTCCATGGCAGGCACGGAGCCATCAGCCGCTTGGCAGGAAGTGGAGCCAGCATTGTATCAGGCAGGGCAGGCTATCAGCAACTACTCTCCCCCTACTCTCAACGCAAATGTCCCACTCATCCCACACCGACTCATTCAGACCTCTGGAGCCACCCAGCTCCTGTCACACAGACGCAAAACCAGAAATGGTTAGACAAGAAAATAGACCCTTTCTAAAAGTGCTATTTTCAAACCCAGAGTCCAAAAACCATCAACACAAACGGATGCGTTATTAGACCCCGAGTTCAGGGATACCAAACTCGACATTGCACCATGCTCCCCGAGCCAGCTAGGATCATAGCATTAATAATCCTGGCGGCCCATTCTAACTAATGGAGAGCAGGTTACCTCGCAATAGTGAAACACGAACATGGCTGTGATTCACTAGTAGGACATGCCAACTTGGTCAGGCTTGTCCTACCTTATACTTACAAAGCACCCTGCCCGTGGGTCTACCATAGGGGTGACTAACATGAAGTTAAGGGAAGGTTTAGGGACTGGCAAGTAGGTGTACTTGCGCAGTCAGCGTGACAGTACCAGACTGCACGTAGGTCTAGCAATGGCAGACCCGTAGACATTCTTTTACGAGGCCTCTCTTGTGGGTGGCACAACATGTGCTGCAAGCCCACAAGCAGCATTTGTATTTACAAGCCCTGGCACTCCTGGTGCACTCGACTAGGGGCTGACAGTAAACCAAATAAGCCAAACATGGAATTCAATTGATACAGCAATTTTACATAGGGAGCACTTGCACCGTGGCATTGATCAGCAGTGGCACAGTGCCCATAGCATTATCCAGCAAAACATCGTAAAACAGTGGAGGCAAACAGAAAAAATGGAGGAGAGACTTGAGCCAATGATGCCAGGTCTAACAAACCCCCAGGACCCCAGCATCAATTTTCTCCCCAATCAGCAACATTACAGTGGACAAGCTAGCAACAATGCCCTAAACAGACCACGCTTTGTCAGTTTCAGCATATCCATCCCACACAATCATACCTACCACCACCGCCCGCCGCTGAAAAAGCATCTCAGAAGTGGAGTGGGCTGTGGCGCTCTCACACCACTGGCCCGCACACACCAACAACTTTCTGAAATCCATCGAAATCTCCAACAACTGGATGGAACACCACAAGCACCGCTACCCTCAAATGCAACCCAACACCAATGGCCTGATCACAGACCAGCTAGTACACAGAGAACACAGGTTGACGAAATACCACTGCAAGCAACTGGAGCGCAAATTAAGAATAAGTCAAGACATCGAAGAGAACAGCATCTTCGAGTCAGCACTAAGACGCTACCACCAGATGACTCAGATCAAGCGCACAGCTCTTGCAAATCGCAACAATGCCAGCACTAAGAGTTGCAAGGAAACCTTTGTTAAAGATTTCACAGTACCTCCTGCCTCATCACCCCCTCACAAGACCTTTGCAACAAGCTCTCTGAATTCTTCTGTAACAAAATTCATCTTCCTGTGCAGCAATTTCAACTCTCAACTAAACCTTGTCACAGTCGCAACTCAACTTCCCATCAGAGCCGATGAACGAACCCCGACCTTGTGGCCTGCCATCACCACCATCGAAATCACTCTTACCATGAAAAACATCCAATCAGGGGCTCCATCTGACCATTGCCCTCACCATGACTTCACCAAAGGCGTCCTATCATCAGCAAAGGACTAAGATGCATCCTCAACGCATCCATCGACTCCAACACATTCCCAGACATAGTGATTTTAAAAAGGTGGTCTGACCTAAACCTGTCCCTGTGGGGTAGGGTCCCAGTAGTCAAGATGAATGACCTTCCCAAATGTGATTACATTTTTGGTATGTTGCCATTGGTTAAGCCAGTCTCCTACCTGCGGAGCATCCAGTGCTCCATCTCCAAATTCATTTGGCGTTCAGAAAGACAAATATTACAGGGTGCAAAGCTCTACTCCACATTGGACAAAGGAGGCTTACATCTTCCTCACTTGGAGGGTTATTGGTTGGCACAACAGTTGGCTCATACTGTGTATTGGTTACCAACATCTAGAGTCACACCATTATGGGCGGAGTTAATGTGCCATTTTTTTGTAATCTTCCAGAGATATGGCTGTTTACTACTCTTTAAGACCTCCAATTACTCTACTCGTGAATAGACCATACACACCTCCCAATACGCATGGCATCGGGGCCACAGGCTGTTACAAGTCCAGAGTCGCATTCACAATAAAGCCCTACTGTAGCGCAATGCAGCCATTACTGTTGGTGGGAAGGCAATTTAATGGTCCATCTTCATTAATCATGGTATTTACCACATTGATGACCTTTTCTCGAATGGCTTTATCAAATCGTTCTCCGACTTGAGACACGAAATTGCAAACCCACCCTCCCACTTATGGAGATATAATCAATTGTCGCATGCTCTATTGCATGTCTTGGGGAACATGCATACTGACCTCCTCAGATCACCTATTACTCATTATATACACACCTGGAAGAACATGGGGGTTGGGGGGGAGCGGCAATCTCAGGAATGTATGTCACACTGTTGGATCACTTTTTCTACTCTCACATTTCACTGCACTGAGAGCTAGTGGGAATATGGTCTTAACAATTCCTGGATGACGACTAGAATTCTATACTGGTTGAAAAGGATTACGGGACGCGTGTCTTAAGTTTAGTTCTTTTTAAGATTCTTCACTGATGGCCCTGGTCTCCAAATAAGTTAGACAATGCCCATCTTAGTGTGGACTCACATTGTTGGAGATGTGGCCTATCGGATTGCGACAGACCACATTTTACGGGAATGTGATCGACTGAAGGCCTTCTGGTCGCAGGTTTGGGATCATATGAGAAAAGGCCTTAGGGTAGATAGACCTTTGCCTGCCCGGACAGCACTCTCTCATGATATTTCTGACCTCCCTTCAGTGACCCAACATGTGAATAGATGGCATTCGAATGCCCTAGGGGTGGCTAGATTGGGGATTCTGCGTCTTTAGACATCGACCCCAATATCCACTTATCAGAACTGGTTGGATAACATGTATGATATGGCAAGTTTTGAATGCATCATTTATAAGCGAATGACAAACTACACATATTTCAAGAGGTTTTGGGCACTTTTCTTAAAGATTGACATGCTAAACTCATTTATATGCACCAGGTGCCTATGATGCATCACACGTTTTGCTTCTTGTTCCGGATCGACCACCATGTTCCGTCCCCAATCACCTTGCCATTGAGGTTCCCCAGTTTTCAACCCCTTACATTATTGACCCCCCATTATAAAAGGTTTTCAGTTTTACTTCCTTTTGTGTTAGTCTTCTATAATGAAATCCTCCCTCTTCATTACAGGTGCAAGTTTCCTTCTTCCTTTTCCTTCTTTGATGCTTGCGTTCTGTTCTTATTCCCCCCTCATTTGTATTTTTACTTATTAACTGCTTTACGGGGGATCCGGTTGACCACTTGATTATGGGATTGTATTTTACTTCGTTGATATTCTCACCCTACATGGAGGTTGTTTTTTTTAATCTTTAGTGCACCACTCTTTTTACTGTAATGAGAAAACTCATTAAAGAATTAAAGCACCACATTCCCAGACACCTTGAAACATGCCACGGTCATGCCCCTGCTCAAGAAATCACCCGCTTACCCAGCCATACTTTCCAACTACAGATCTCCCTTCTAGCATACCGGGAAAAGGTCTTAGAGAAACTAATCAACCAACGCCTCACTGCCCACCCCAGCAACTATCAGCTCCTCGACTCCACGCATTACAGATTCAGGCCCAACCACGGTACAGATTCAGGCCCAACCACGGTACAGATTCAGGCCCAACCACGGTACAGATTCAGGCCCAACCACGGTACAGATTCAGGCCCAACCACGGTACAGATTCAGGCCCAACCACGGTACAGAAACAGCACTCTTCACCAGACGACATGTGCATGATCCTTGAAAAAGGAAATGCAGCACCCTCTTATTCTCCTGGACTTTTCTGTATGATGACAGCTTCACAACCAATCCTCATCAGATGCCTGCACGAGACTGGCATCCAGAGACCAGCTCTCCACTGGATCTGCTCCTTCTTAACGGACAGAACACAAGCAGTCAGTCTGGCACCTTACCCCACAGAAGCCTGCACACTCATCTGTAGAGTGTCCCAAGGTTCATCATTCAATCCCACCGACTTCAACACAGGAAACAGCCTTTACAACGAGGTAAATACATCGTATGCATTTGCCTCACATTTTTTAGTACACTTTTTTTACTGCGATTATGCATTTACATTGCATACCAATACCATGCGTTAAAGGTTAGTTTGGGGGGGGGGGGGGTCTCTCCACACAAACACATTGTTTTTAAATATAAAAATAGCGCATAGATTTGGCATGCGATGTAAATGCATAATCGCGGTAGAAACAGGCATGCTAAAAAATTCGAGGAAAGGGCATGCAATGCATTTACCAGCGCTGTACCGTCGTACAACCCTTCAACACATACATGATCCCTCTGGCCAATGTAATTCACATACACAACATCCTCTCCCACACACACACACAACACAGTCACTGCATCCTGCTTCCACGCCCTGAAGATGCTGAAGATCTTCAAATTACTCCAAATCAACACTAGAAAAGCTGTCATGCCCTAGTCACCAGCAAGTTGGACTAAGGGACCACCCTCTATGCCAGGATCGCCTAGCAGCTCACTAATAGACTACAAAACATGCAGAACTTTGCAGCCAGACTCATCCTCAACCTCTCACACAGAGCCCACATCAGTCCACACCCCAGGGATTTACAATGGCTCCTAAAACACAAACATGCTCAATTAAAAAATCCACACACATTCAAGGCACTACACAACTCACACACACCATTCCTGAATATTTGCATTTTTGCATTTTTCTTTTGACAAACCACCCAGGTTCTGCAGGACTCCTACTCTTGCACAAACACAAAGAACCAGATCAGGAGGACAAGCATTATCCTACATCGCTCCTAAAATGTGAAATGACCTCCAACTCCATATCAGATCCTCCTCCTCTCCTTGAACTCTGCAACAAGCTGAAGAACTAGCTTTTCAATTAACCAACCTTTCATAGGCAGGTTTAAGCACACACACCTGCTCAGCACCAGGATACCTTAGCGGGCGATGGTGCGCTTTACAAACGCACATAACGTTCCAATCCAGATATCCATGACCCGGTTAACTTTTTGTTCAGGATACCTCTGCTGCAGAGTAAATGTACTTGCTAGAGAGCCTTTATTTAGCAATTTAGAATTATTTCACCCATACACTTGTTTATATTTATCTAAGCTTCTGTATACATATGCATTACTGCTAATTAACCAATCTAGTATTGCTATTGTGAAATGCTCTAATGTCCCGGAACTAGGTGTGTGCTTTATAAAACACATTATTTAGCAATGTGTATGCAAAAGAATAAGCTAGATCTTTACTATACAAAAGAGTAACCCTACCATTCTCTGGAACATGCATTCTCCCATTTTATTTATTTTCTTCAATGCTAATGTGTTGCTACCCTTCATCCAGAAGAACCATAAATGGTAGGTAAATCCACCAGATGTACACATCTGCTTACACAAAGCTCAACTTTTCTCTTTGGCTTTATTAAGCTAAGATCAAAATTAAGAATCCGGCCTAACACCCTTCACTGTGAAACAGAGTATGATTAGCTCTCAATACAAAGACACGATCACCTCCACACACACACACTCATCAGGGCTTTAAGTGGGTCTCCAAAAGGGGCGTGGCCTATGTAATTAAGAGCAAGGCTTAAACACAAACCAGGGCTCAATCCATTGACCCCTGGCATTACTGACTTTTGAACTTAGTCTCTGAAAGCAGAGCAAATGTGACAAGATAAGATTTAAAGGCATCTTTATTGCTCACAAAGTGAAAGAGCAATAAAAATGCCATTAAATCAGGTTATCTGGTCACATTTGCTAGCTTTCAGAGACAGGTGAAAAGTCAGCTTATCTTATTACATTTATTTTCTTTCTGTGAATAAGAGGATTTTGTAAAGTGAACTGTGTGACAATTGAACTGTGCAAAGTATGTTAAATGAAAGGCAGTAAGAAGTCAGGCTTTTTTTCTAGCACAACACTGAAATAGCTAAGTGAACGGTTTAAATATATTTCACTAGTTACAAATACCCATTTTTGTAATTGTGATAAAAAAATATTTTTATAGGATCAAAACAAATTAGAACACTACTTGGTGATGTGCAAATCTATTTTTGCTGAAACCAAATTTCCCCAAAAATTGTATGCGCTATTATCAGTACAACTACAGGTTAGTGGGAAAGTTTTTGCGACCATTTCAATGTAAAGTATGCCATCTGAAAATGACAATGCAGTACCACATCATGCATTGGTAATATATTTATGAAAAGTGAGTTTTTAAGCTTGAAATGGGAATTATTACAGCTCCTGCCTAGATGACAATGCTATTAGTGAACTAAAAAGGAAGCCAGGAATCATGTGTATACTATATATGGGCTTGATTCTTCTTAAACATGGAGCAAACATTTAGTCTAGAAAATAAAATGAGTTTTTTTGTACAGCAGAAATAGTGAACTTGCATATTTGAAGGTGCTTTCTTATTTGATAACAAAGAAAAGGGCAGCTCCATAACACAAAATGTTTGCCCAGGATCACACAATTTGAGATCAGTTCACGGGTCAAGTACATCACAGTAGGGTCAAGTAGATTATTAAAGTTACTAGACCTGCAGGACTAGTAAAAAATAAAAAAATAAAAATTAAAAAAAAATTCGAGCACTGACTGACTAAATTCCTCTGTATTCCATTGTGTGCCACTCAACAGGCATTTGGTGCATCTCTGAACTTTTTGTTACTGCATCCAGATATACGACAACTGACCCGGTTTTTGCATGGGACAGATTTTAGGTGCACGACTATTGCCTTTGTAAACATTATTGTCGTAAATATTTAATATTGAAAATGTTTGAAATTATGAGACTGTGAATTAAACATTATTAAGGCCAGTGGGAGGGTTAACGGTCTTCAGAGTGTTTCAATCCCTCCCATTATGTACTCACAATGTTAGACACGTACGCCCTTTTCTTTCCACATTTCCTCATCTATGTGTTACACCTCATCTCTTTGCATTCCTTTTCCCCCCCCCACTCGCTCCTGAATGCAGATGCTCGCTTTTCCTTCACTTCACCCCCATTCCTCCCGCCCCCGAACAGCGTACCCCTCTCATCTGTTAGCACCATATTTTCTTTTACTTTTGCTTGATCAGTATTTTGACAACGGTATGCCTCCTTCACATACACATAATCAAAAGTTCAACTAGAATACATGATCACTGCGCCATGCTCTCTACAGAAGCACCAAGGTCTGGAATACCATCTATTCTGACCAGTGTTAGAAAAGGGTGGCAACGGAAGGGCACGTCGCGCCCCTACTTTTAAAAATCATATTAGTCCGTTCCCCTACTTCTAGGTTTTGAAAAAGCGTACCGGGACTGTAGGAATAGCCCTACTTTAAAATGACACCTTTATTTTTCTGCGTGTGTTGCAACGTGCATATTGAGAAGGCCTCGACAGTGCGACCGACCTCCTCCCATTCCCAGCTGTGTCTAGGGGTCTGCAAAGTGACACTGAAAGGGCCATCAGTAATAGGATAGGGCGTAAAACGGCCATCCCTGATGGCCCTGCTGTTGCCCTGAGTCCGCAATTCACACCTAATTTGCGAGGACTCTGCCTGCCTGCCCCCACTGTGATCTGTGACAATAGTCACATCAGGATACTTTGGTGTCAAGCAGACTGACGGACGGACGCCACCTAGGAGTCTTTGGGACTTGCTATAAATCTGCTGTCCAGCAAGCCAGAACTTGAAAGCTGACCCAGCCCCACCAGCCTCTCCTGGAAATTACTCTCCGTGCTTGCTCAGAGGTCCCCGGCCCCTCCTTTACAGCTCTGCCCTTTTCTCTATACCGGGGCCTGCAAGAGGAGCCTGGACTGCCTCTGAAGTTTAACTCCACAAACATCAAGTAAGTTTGGGGAATAAAATACCTGGTGCATTTTGTTTAATAAACGGAAAATGTTCTAATCTGTTTTTTTGTTGTTATTTTTTTTCAATGTGTAGTGCCCTGTTCAGAGGCCAGGGCAGTTGGCGGCACCACCCATGCCAGGCTCACTGCGGGCATTTAAAATTCATACATGTCAATAGGTCCCATTCGGACGGGAGACGCCCAACATTTAAAGCCAAAACTGGCTTTATTTCAGCTGCCTGCCGCCTCCGTTTCAACAAAAGTCAATGGGGGAAACTGATTCTTCCGGTTATTTTAAACAAATCTCCCTCTTCACTCTTCTAAAATGTTGGCATGTATGAAAATGTCACAAAGCTCCACCGAAGGGCCTCTATCCCGATCCGCCACTGCTCTCTGTGCTGCTAGTAGTAGGGGCCCGACACTGCTGTCCCTGCCTATCTCAACGTGCAGCTTAACCTGCAATTACAGTACCGAGGCTCTGCTGATGCGCCTCAAGTCTTTTTATTAAGTTATTTTCTCCCTGATGTACCGCAGTTCTGACCCCCAGTCAGCCTTGCTGCTCTCACATTTGGACCCTCCCGCCTCCTCCAGTCCACCCCAGTCGTGACCTGTTATTCCACTCCCAGGGCCCATACACCGCTCCACCCGTGTGATTCAGTCCTGGCTTGATGCGTCAATCTTGTGTTTCTGTACACTGCTCTGCCAATGCACCTCCGTCCTGAACCACAGTGCTGGGACCAACGGCAGCAAGGACAAGCATGCTCGGTGCGAGGCTACCCACAGCTCTACCAGTGCTCCTCAGTACTAGTCTGCTAGTTGCCAACATGTGCAACAACAAGGCCGAGTCTCATGTTCATTCAAGACATATGTGCAAACGCGATACTTTCACTTGCGCACGCACCACTTTCGAAGCCGGGCTTGTTTTAAATGCAGCTTATGTTAATATATATATAGAGTATGCCTGGTGAATTACACAAAGCGGCTTGGGAAACATAAGGTGCATTACGAATTTAGAAGTACCTAAATATGTCCATATGTGGGTGCACACAAGTAAAAACAACATTTACATGCATGAAGAAATACATGCATGAGTAATGAAATGAATGCACGACTACACAGATAGCGCTTTAAGTGCGTTGCTACTCATAATAGCGCTTTGAGGGCATCACTACTTAAGGGGACGTTGCCCATATACACCATAAATGCCCATTCTTAAGGTGGTGTGCCCTGTGGGTGCCCCTTTAAACCTAGGGCCTGAGACAAGGGGTACGCTGTCTCGAGCAGCGGGATCTATTTTATGTGACCTTTTCTTTCCTGTGGCTGGTTGTAAGCAGTGTCAGGTTTCTTAAAAGATCCTTTCTTTGAGATGTCCCTTAAATGACACTTTCCAAGTGTATATGACGATGCAGTCAGTGTGATGTCTCATAATTGACCCCTTTCTAGTAAATTGGGCTATCCTCAAAAGAAGAAGTCTGGGCACTAATTAAACATTTTAATACAAGTAATGTCTTCAAATCTGACCCGATTCAATTTTGTTCAAAGATGCTCAAGAGAAAATCACTTTTAAAGCTGACAAATGTTTGCAAATGTTTTTTTGTTTTGTAGTGCCTCGAATAATATCAACAAGCATTGGCATAGAAAATAGGTCTCGCTTTTGGGACCTTATAAGTATTTAGTTATGCAGCACACTACCCTTAGTGCAACAACATCAACTGTTGCATGGCTAAACACTTATAAGGTCCCAAAGGCGATACCTATTGGCTATGCCAATGCTTGTTGTATCTTGCATTCACTCTTCAACATTCTCACTTTTTCCTACTCTGATTACCTCATTCTAACTTACAGTTTCACTTACTCTACGTGACGTTACTCATTCTCACTCACTTCCTCTCACTTTCATCCACATCCACTCTTTCACTCATGCTCAAGTTACATTCAGGCACTCAATCATTCGAACCCACATTTACTTACTCGCACACATTCTTCTTTGCAGTACACTTGACCAGACTGTCCAGGAGTGATCCTGACACAGTGGTGGTGGCTGCACGTGGAGGGGCGGGTGACATGCTGTGTGCCGCTCGCAGTCTCTTTTTGCCGTCATTGAGGGAGTTCTTACATCGCCTCTCCTGTGGAGTGGTGTGGCTCACTGGTTAGAGGCGGCAGACCCGAGAGCAGAGAACAGCCTGGGACCAGGGTTCGATTCCCGACGCGGCAGGGTCTTGGACCAGGATCAGCGGACTTGATAATTCTCGCCTTGGTGCCTACTCTAATCAGGGATCACACTCGGCAACTCTGGGCATTAAGCTTGCCTCATCTCCACAACGGCCCCTCACAAACGCCGGGGATGCCTGGTTTCACCTTGGAGACTCCCAGGAGGGACTATCTCACAGGGAAAGCCAGGACGGGTTCCCCAGCGGTCTATAGCGCTACGAGGCCTGCGGTGCGGGTAGCAGTGCGCTTTACAAGACACACAATTTACAATTTATTTACATTCCTGCCATTGGGACCATCGTTGCTCCTGTTTGTTTGAATCACTGCTGACTCGGGGGTCCGGGACTGAGAGGCCCACAGGTCAGCGCGCAGGAAACATCACGCGCACCTGCTGCCTCTTCCCGTGACCCCTCCTCCCTTGTGTATTAAAGGCCGGCCCATCGCGCGGGATGGAGCCCTGGGCAAAGCCCGGGCAAAGGGCGGGCCCTCTGTGGCCCTCAGAGGCAGAGTGAGGCCGGGCAGGGCCTACGCTCTTCCACTGCACTTACTGTCATTATAAGTAGGTGTATTTGTCCGTCATGGCCCAAAGTCCAGATAAAGCGCTCTCAGAGAAGACGGGGGGTTTGAATAATGGCGCACTTGATAATTATTACACTAGGGCTCTTACTGACCTAGACAGGGAAAAGTCACTGGCAGAGCGTCGTCGCTCTATCGAATGTATGAAGAACAGGGCTTCCACAGATCCCCCGCTCCACGCCCTTTTCCCTAATGTAGGATGTACTGGTAGCAACGAAGACCTCCTATCCTTGGAGAGTGTCCCACTTTTGCTACGAGATTGCACTCCCACACCCCTGGTCCTTATCGACCAGCCTATAAGTGGTACTCCTCTTCCCAGTCCCATTTGCATAGATGTCGATCCGACTACCCGGACTCTGGTCCGGGTCAAACCCGCCAAAACCAAGCCGAAAAAAACATTGCCTGCCAAGGTCCATGGTCCACCACCTAGTAAAAGAAGACGGAAGGGGGGGACCCGCAAAAGCCCAAGATCAGTCATACCGACTATGGAAAATCCTCAAAGTTTAGCATCAGAGTTGCCCCGGCCCCAAAGGCCGTACTAGCTAATACGTTAAACTCGGTACCTCCCTCACCATTGGCATCAGTTATACAGGCTGAGATCTTCACTGTTCAAACTGACAGCCTTGTTGACCCCTTCCTAAAGGATGCACCTACTGCCGTCTCACTGGATAACATGGAACACCTAATAAGGTCTTTCATCTTACCCATAATAGAGAGACTGAAGAGGGTTGAGAAAAGGCTTGAGGACATTGAGTTTGCAATGAGCAACAACGAGGGACCAACTAAGGTACTGGTGAGTGAGGTTGTCCCACCTCCAGCCTTGGTGACATCGTGTACTCCCAATGCCCCCAAAGACTTAGTTCAATCTACTAATCAAACAAACTCCAAGCAGCAGAGGGCACCACCCCCCAAGAAGGGCAACAATCTAGTTTCAAAACCAGCTAGTGAAGTCCCGAGGGGACCTCAAAAAGTATCTGCAGGAAACACACGGGAGGACTGGGGTACCACTAGACGTATCAGGGCACCTACGCGCAAAAGGCCCCCAAGTAGAACTACCCCCTGAAGCTGTCCCTTACGTGGTTGTTCTGACAGGGGTCCCTACATTGCCAGATAACAAGAGAGAAGGGTTCCACCAGCTGAAAAATAAAAGTATGCATTGGCTCAGCCAATTTAGACCACTCACACACAACATCAACGGTGAGATTTTGCATGTCCGGCGACTCTCTTGGCTGGGTAGCAGGGTCAAGGGCAGCGAGGGTGACCTAGTTGTTGTAAACTTCAGAGACCCACGAGCGGTCAACTATATACTAAACTGGCCCCTAGGTAGTGACTGCAAAAACAACAAGTGATGGACTGAATGTGGATCAATGTCACACACTCCCCCAGTCAAAAGATCTGGGCCCAAATCCATCGTTTTTTTGCACTCCACACCACCCTGGGTTAGACAATGGCGATATGCAAATCAGCTCTGACCCTGTTGCCCCATGGGAACAGTCCAGTCCGAACTACAAAAGCCATGTCCTTCCCAGAACGGAATCAAGCATCCGAGGACCGGACCGGTTTCGAGGTAACACCTCTCATCAGCCCGGCTAGCTTGACTCCAAGTGGTGTGGAGTGCCTGGGACCCACGTCTGGGCATCCCCAGCGCACTTAGGGCGGCAATTGCAAAAACAACAAGTGATGGACTGAATGTGGATCAATGTCACACACTCCCCCAGTCAAAAGATCTGGGCCCAAATCCATCGTTTTTTTGCACTCCACACCACCCTGGGTTAGACAATGGCGATATGCAAATCAGCTCTGACCCTGTTGCCCCATGGGAACAGTCCAGTCCGAACTACAAAAGCCATGTCCTTCCCAGAACGGAATCAAGCATCCGAGGACCGGACCGGTTTCGAGGTAACACCTCTCATCAGCCCGGCTAGCTTGACTCCAAGTGGTGTGGAGTGCCTGGGACCCACGTCTGGGCATCCCCAGCGCACTTAGGGCGGCAATTGCAAAAACAACAAGTGATGGACTGAATGTGGATCAATGTCACACACTCCCCCAGTCAAAAGATCTGGGCCCAAATCCATCGTTTTTTTGCACTCCACACCACCCTGGGTTAGACAATGGCGATATGCAAATCAGCTCTGACCCTGTTGCCCCATGGGAACAGTCCAGTCCGAACTACAAAAGCCATGTCCTTCCCAGAACGGAATCAAGCATCCGAGGACCGGACCGGTTTCGAGGTAACACCTCTCATCAGCCCGGCTAGCTTGACTCCAAGTGGTGTGGAGTGCCTGGGACCCACGTCTGGGCATCCCCAGCGCACTTAGGGCGGCAATTGCAAAAACAACAAGTGATGGACTGAATGTGGATCAATGTCACACACTCCCCCAGTCAAAAGATCTGGGCCCAAATCCATCGTTTTTTTGCACTCCACACCACCCTGGGTTAGACAATGGCGATATGCAAATCAGCTCTGACCCTGT
Source organism: Lissotriton vulgaris (assembly GCF_964263255.1). Classification (NCBI taxonomy): domain Eukaryota; kingdom Metazoa; phylum Chordata; class Amphibia; order Caudata; family Salamandridae; genus Lissotriton; species Lissotriton vulgaris. Next base: position 1,511,117,618 of record NC_141685.1, on the reverse strand, counting down.
TGCCTCATGGGAACAGTCCAGTCCGAACTACAAAAGCCATGTCCTTCCCAGAACGGAATCAAGCATCCGAGGACCGGACCGGTTTCGAGGTAACACCTCTCATCAGCCCGGCTAGCTTGACTCAATTCCATCGTCCCTCGTCCCCTGACCTACTTCTACCCCAGATCTTTAGTGTTCCCCTCCATCTATAACGGTGGCCAGGCTCCTAATCAGACTTTCCCTTCACTACCCTATAACATCAGGTACCAGTCACAAGTACCACACCCCTCACCTGCTGTTGACCCCTTCGGGTGGAACATGGTACCTCCTAGGTTTAATAGAAACATCGATAGGAGAATGGATCATCTGAGACCCTTTACACCCCTGGAGACAGTAAATAGGTTTGATGTGTTTACAGGTATGGACGACTGGGATTGAAGATTACAGTCTGAACAGGGCATGGGTGGCCAATCAAACACCTTCGGCCCTGAAGGTACAGATTATGAGAGTTCCAGAGTAGTTTCAATACCAATTATGCCATCCTGGCCCGGGGGTCAAATATGGCAACTGGATCTACACGGGGAATCTCATATAGTCCCCCTTCCCCCCCCCCCCCCGATGAGAGTGGTACCGGTGCGGAACTCCAACCCACCGAACCCCCCCACTGAGCTGGTGGACACTACTGCGGCCACTATGCTTGATTCCCCTGCAACTTCTCCTGGCGAGCATATAACCTGTTTGTCTATTGTCTCCTGGAATTTAGCCGGACTCCAGGGCAAACTAGACTCCCCCGAGTGGGGGTCTTTTATTGACACTCAGGATGTTTGCCTGTTTCAGGAGACATGGGCAAGGGAGGATAAATGGCGATCTGGCTATGCAACCTTTTCAATTCCAGCTAAGTGGGAGGGGAAAGGACGGCCTTCGGGGGGTCTCTGCATATGGGTGGCATCCCGTTTGGGATGCAAGGCTAGGGTTTTGAAAACTAATTCATTGGATGTTCAGTGTGTCTTGTTGGAATGGCCTAACCATACTCAATTCACGCTGATAAACATATACTCCAGACCGATGGGAATAACAAAGCCCTCACCCACCTTTGATGAGCTTTCTCTATTTCTGCCCACAATACCCCAGGGTGCTAGGATTCTTTTGGGGGGAGATTTTAACTGTCAGTATGAGCACTTCTGGAGGAGGATGACCAGTGGGGAATTCCGCAATTAGATGGCCCCCCCCAGCTAAGCCATGGTCACCCTTAGCAACTCAAATTTTGGCACTCACCCTCAGTAATTCTGAGGGCTTGTAATGGCCGAACTAAGGGTGACATCCCTTCAAAACCTACCTTTAATAAGACAGGGCAGGAGTCTCATTTGGACTATATCCTTGTTCAGACATCTGACTGGAAAAATGTTTCTGACTTTGCAGTAGTGCAAAGAATAAACAGTGATCACAATGCGCTGATTCTTTCGCTGGTCTCGCCCGGTGGCCCCACAGGTGACCAGCCGGCAGAGGCATTTTTAGATCCAAATCTAATCCTAATTAATGACAGGCGCAGAGTGAGGTGGGTCAAGCTCTTGGACAACCCTGCCCACATTTCCGAGCTCTATGCACGAATCCTCCCCATATTCAAACGTGTCGGGCCCTTATTCTGGAGTAAACTATGGACGGTACTCGCCAAACTGGGTATCCCCCCCCGCTCATTTAGGCATTATCGTTCGTCTACATACACACAACTTTGCACAGGTTAGGTGTGGGAGGTTGGGCAGCCTCTCAAAAAGATTTCCCGTTGACAGAGGGGTAAGGCAAGGATGTGTCCTAGCACCGACCCCGTTTTGCCTCTTTGTCAACGGGGTAATAGATTACCTAAATAAGGTCCCCAACACAGATGCACCAAGGCTCGGCGGCAGCAGGGTGCCCGCAATTATGTTTGCGGACGACACCCTGCTGCTGTCGAAATCCCCAATGGGGATCCAGCGTATTCTGGAGGGCTTTGAGGCATTTTGTGGAGAGCATGGTCTCAAAATAAATGCCCTCAAGACCAAGTACATGATTTTTAATCCCCCACCAAAAAACACGCCCCAACCCCTCTATAGGCCTGAACAGGTTAGAAAGAGTCTTTACGTTTGAGTATCTGGGTGTGACCATGAATGATAAATTGGAATGGGGCGACCATCAAGTTAGGTCCCAGCTCAGACTAGATCAAATAGCAGGGGGAATAATCAGGCTAGTGAACTCTAATAAATCATCTGCTAGACCAATAGGCCCCCCGTTGGAGATCTACAGACTCCAGGCCAGAGGTGAGATTCTCTATGGCAGTGAACTCTGGGGTCATGTGTGCAAAAAAGAGCTAGTCATTGTCGAAAACAAGTTTATTAGACAACTCTTAAAGTTACCGGCTAGCACCCCCCTCTTTCCCCTTAGGTTGGATCTGGGTCTGAAAACTTTGGACGAAGTACTGGGTTTAAAGCCCTTGACTTTTAGGAGAAGATTATGGTCCACTCCTGAGTTAGCCAACTATAGGCAGGAACTGCAGGAAATTCTTGCTCTTCCTACTATAGAGAACATCCCATGGTTTAAATATCTAAAAACTAAGTTTGCCCGGCTGGGTCTCCCGACCCTTTGGAGTGATCCTGAAGTGGCTCGTCAAGGACTGTCCCGCAAACATCTGGTGGCAACTTTTCATGCATGCAATCTTGCATCGCATATACAGGGTACACGCCCAGATTCCCTAGCTAACACTTTTATAGGGGTTAAGGAATCCTACAAGTTCGAGACCGTACTTTATGACATTTTCCCGAATCTGGCCAGGAAATTATATATGCAATGGCGGTATGGCACTCTTCCGCTAAGAGCATTTACCAGTAAATAGAAGCAGCACTCCCTGGAAAACTGCCCCGGCTGCAATTGCAGGCTTGAAGATGAATTGCATTTAGTTTTCTTTTGCCCTGCCTACATTGCGACTAGAAGGTTTTGGATAATCCCACTTTGCAAAAATCTAGGGTTTGCTAAATGCTCTGAGGCCTTTAGAATTCTTAAGACTGACCTCTCAAGCGTAACGGTTTTCGCAATGGCCAAATTTCTCGAAGCAGCATGGCACAAGAGATTGCGTTTTAATTCCCAGGGTACTCTTATCTTCGATTCAGACTATGCATTAGTTAGTGAACACATTTTTATACACCAGGTTATTTTATGTAAAATTTTCAGCTGTATTGTTAAATTGCTTATATTTTTAATTGTAATATGATAGACTGTTTTTAAATAATTAGTTTTGATTCATTCGTCTGTTTTTACAGTATAGATTATTGTGTATTGGGGTATCTTCTTTCTTTGTACTAGTGTGCTATCCTGCTATTGATGCAACACCGATGTCTGATTCTTGTTCTGTATGAATTTTAGGTTTTATCTTTTATGGCAAAATTGCCGAAATAAAGATTAACGAAGCAAAGCCAACTTGAATACATATTTGCTATACTATGTTTGAGCAGCTAGTTGGCTGACATGAATATGAAGGAGCCCTTGTGGGTTTCCGTGAGTCCAATCAGATTCTCTTGAAGAGTTCATTGGTCTTCTGAGCCCTGCTTAACACATATTCACAGGAGAAGCCCTATATTCATGTCCTCAATGCTTGAGACACAAAAATACTCATTGATTTCTGAACAATGAGAGTAAAAGCGTTAAGGTAACATGTTGTTCTAGCTTATATTTTGCATGCTTTACATAATTCTGCATTCTCTATGAGTGTTTGCTTTTTCCAGAATGTCGTTACTTTTTTTCAGGCAGTGCATAATTTGAAATGAGTCACAATCAGGTGTTTTTATAATGGGGCAGAATTGGGTTCTAGCTGAAGACAGTGAGTTTCATTCAGTGGGGCAGAAGGGTGTTCGGTGGGGTTAGGATGTGGCACTATGGCCAGAGCTACCGAATTTGGAACTGGGGAACCTGGTTCAGCCTTCATGCCTAGTCCATCAGACCATTCCCAAGATAGACCTTAGAAGGCCTCACTAGACCTTAGAAGTCCTGGTCTTTCAGCACCAGCAGGTGAACCCTACAGTGGCCAGTGTTGGTTAACCTTGAAGCCCTGTCCACCACAATCCATACTGAAGTTCACCTCCAGTCTGTGGACAGGCCTACAAAGCAGCACACCCTAGAGCAGCAGTGACTTTGTCACAGAGTTCACAGGACCCTTGCGGCCAGTCCACCTCACCCACTAGTGCCGCCACTGGCCTTGTTCCAGTGGTACTAATGCAACTCACCAGGGATTTGCAATGCAGGATTTGCATGCACACCAGACAAAGGAGCATGCTTTCAAGGGCCTTGCGTCATGCTTGCACCTTGCAATGTGGTACATGCACAATGCAAAGCTCCAAGTCATGTTTTAACAAGCATTTGCAATGCAATGGTCTCGGCATCATTAAAGGTAGAGCTATTGGCATTGCTCATGACATTTCTTTTTTTTTCTTTAAATCATAAATAAATGGCATTGTCATTTACATTGCCAATACACACCACTCTGCACCTGCACTCACTGCTCTGCACTCACTACTCTGCACTCACTACTCTGCACTCACTACTCTGCACTCACTACTCTGCACTCACTACTCTGCACTCACTACTCTGCACTCACTACTCTGCACTCACTACTCTGCACTCACTACTCTGCACTCACTACTCTGCACTCACTACTCTGCACTCACTACTCTGCACTCACTACTCTGCACTCACTACTCTGCACTCACTACTCTGCACTCACTACTCTGCACTCACTACTCTGCACTCACTACTCTGCACTCACTACTCTGCACTCACTACTCTGCACTCACTACTCTGCACTCACTACTCTGCACTCACTACTCTGCACTCACTACTCTGCACTCACTACTCTGCACTCACTACTCTGCACTCACTACTCACTACTCTGCACTCACTAAGTGGTGGTCGTGTATTACATTTATTTAAGAAGTGCATATATGTACATGCATTTGCATTTTTGTGGTCTGTGTGTATGTGCACAAGGGAGATGGCCTGAAAACTCAAGTACTCATATGGAGTGCTTGAAAACAAAGAAAAAATAACCCCACAAACTGGGAGCAGTGTAGGGTGACATGTACTTGGGACATGCGCTAAGAGAAGGCAAACACAAGAAGAGGGCATGACACCTGCATGTCATGACAAATGGCATCAACAAAATGAGTGACGCTAAATGTTACCAATGTTAGGAGATGGGTGTCCTGTAAGCCCACAGGTGGATGCATGCTCTGTCTAGCCGAGACATAACACTGATCAAATACACCATTGCTTGCCAAGGAGATGTCCACATACTGGCCCCTTAACCAGCCAGCATTTTTCACAGGTGGCATCCCTTGTAATTTGTAGACACAGTCGCTGATTCCCTGTTGGTATATTTATTTTTAAATATTTTCCGATGCTTTTGGTCTGGGCTAGTGGCGGGCACCGCTGGTCGGCCTGCCCATCCCTTCCTGCTCGCCAGGGTCCGACTGTGAGAACTTTCCACTAGAGGAACTGGCAGAGCCAGACAGAATCCGAACAGGAAATCTGTGGAGGTCAGCTTTCCCGGCGCTGCCCATGCCCTGGGGCGTGCCCGCCTCGAGGCCACAACAGATGGACGTGATGGCATGACGGCTCACTGCAGTATACTATAGAATCACGCCTGCGGTGTTGAGGTAGTGGCCAGCTCCTGGTATATGCAGTGTACAGAAGGAGGGACAGCCATCTTGGGTCGCTGGTGGATGAGGGGGGGCAGGATTCCGGAGATAAGTGCAGGCACTACAAGGGAAGTGTCCGTCTGCGATGGGTGGAGATGCTCGATCTTCGGCTTTGTATGGGGCAGTTGGGGGCGTGGGGTGTTTACGCAGGTAAACAAAGGTGCATGTGATTGCGTCTGATCTTTGCCTATCCTAATCCCGGATTCACCAAACGTAATTTTTTTGCATTAATGGAAAGTTGTCACTGAACAATCATTCTTTTATTTAGGCCCCTAGTTTTCAAGTGTAGGGCATGGTCCTGTACAAGGCTTCGGCTTCTAGTCCAACTGAAGCGATTTCCACAGCGCCTCGTTTTTTAAAATCCCTGAACCCTGTGGTCCTGCTGTGCCCGTGGATGTAGGGCAGTATGCCGTCGAAAAAAAAGAGACGGTGGGCAGAGGTGTGAGCAGCGGTAAATTGGCCTTTTTCAAAAGTGAAAGTTTTGTTCACTGTCTGGTCCCTCGGAAGGCTGATACAGCTGGGGCGCGGTGCCTTATCAGCCGTGTCGAGTTTACCTAGTCAATTCACGTCTGCTGCTGATAAACGGTCTGCCTCAAGTTAGAATCTGCCCTTCGCCGCTCTAGAAAATGGTGTGGTCTTGGGCTAATCACGTACTCTCTCTTTTCTTCATTGCGCAATCTGCCAGTATGTAAATCCTTGGGAAGCATATTGGATTACTTTTCAGACTGCAATCTTGTAATCTTACAAATGTCTGTCCGCCCGGAATTTCGCGGCCGCCCCGGAAGTCAGGCACGGTCGCCTGTGACGGGGGCGGGGCCACGTTCACACCGGAAGAGGAGGCAGGCGGAGTCGTAGCGTCTCGCGGCCCGGGGCTCCTGTGAGCGGTGTAGAGCCCCGGGGCCGCGCCAGCAGGAGGTTGGGCGCCGCGTGCTGAGGTAAGGTAAGTTCTGGAGCGCGATTGGTGCACGTGTGTGTGTGTATGCTCGTGTGTGTGTGTGTATGTATGTATGTGCGCGACGGTGACGGCGGGGGAGGGGAGGGGGAGGGGGGGCCTCGGTGCACTTGTGTGTGTGCGCGCGTGTGTGTATGAGTCAGGGGTGGTGTCTCTGTATGTATGTATGTGCGTGCGTGCATGGGCGCGTGTGTGTGTGTATGCGCATGCGTGTGTGGTGCTTGCGCTTCCCAGGAGACAGCGCCTGGCCACAGCGCGCGTTCCAGTTACAAATCGCCTGGAAGGATGCGCGTGGCCAGGACTGTCTCCTGGGAATGATACTCGCTGACATAAGATCTCGGCGGAGACGCGCTTACGCGCGTCTTTTAGCCGAGACCTAAAAACCAAGTAAAGCCACTTTGCATGTCTTTAAACAACTTCATACATATTGAGTAGTGCAACGCAGCACAAATGCTGCAAAATCGGCCCCCAGTAACAAAACCAGCAGAACTGGGCAGCATAATGACTCATTCTTAATAACGCATATATCACGGCAGAGTTCCTTGTACTCCCACTAGTTTTCCTGCAACAATAAAAGTCTCCAACACAACTCCCACTGTTTTTGACGCATTCACAGATTTACAAGGACTTGTAATCCTGGGAATGCGTCAAAATCTTGTGCTGCCCCAGGGGGGGCATAACTAGGAGAAATATCTTGATATCTCCTAGTTTTTTCCTCCTTCAAAGTGTGCTTTATTCTGCAGCACACATAGAAAGATGAAAAAGCCTCTCAATATGGTCCTTGTACAGGAAGGTGCCCCTTCCTGCATAAAAACAATCCTGCATGTAAAGGAGGCCCCCTTGCAGTATGGGGCAAGTTTGCCTGCGTTGACACTAGGCTGTCGAAATGGCGCCAGCGCAGGGGGAAAAGACAGGAATGCACCATATTGGATAAATACCGTGCATTCTTGCCCTTTCCCTGTGATACAGGGCAGTGCAGCAAAGTAACTTGCTGTGCTGCCCTGCGCCACCATTCCCATAAATATGTCACTAAGCTCACAAACTTCATGGTATCTCTGCTTCATAAACAATCACTTTTAGCATGTGCTGCCTGCTTTGGGGGCACTGTAATTATGCAGCAATGGAGGACAACATTATGTTGCAGTGTGGACTATATTATGCAGCAAAAAAAGACTGCACGGTTATGTAGTACATTTTCTGATACTTTATTATTTTGACATTTTTACACATACTAACAGTCTCGGGAAAGCTTTCACCTCATTAACACCTTGGCTGTGTCGAACGTTCAGCTCCAGTGCTGAACGTTCGAAAAACGGGTGGGGCAGTGTCAGCCAACGGACGTTCGAAGCACTACCAAGTTAGTGCACGCGACGACCATTGGCCGACGGCAGCAGCCAAGGGGTTAATCCCAGTGTAACATGCAAATGCAGCGGTGAGAAAGGTGACCAGTCAACCTTTGCACACGGCCTTCCACTTCACAGCAACACAATTCACGTGGTTTAGTAACTTTTGATCCGTTTGCGCTACAAACAATTTTTTTGATAAAACCATCAGATTACGCGGCAGATGTATCATGTGCAAAAATACGGCAGAGGTATAATTATGTGGAAAACATCTGCAAACTAGGATATTTTACCATTCATGTTTAAACATCTAATGCTGACCTTGTGCATACTGCGTAAAGCACATGAAAAAAATATAGGACTACAACTTTGCTTTGCTTGAGTGTCACAGAATGACGTAGTCAACAGTGCTCCCAGCACAGAAAACACTGACAATGAGGTACAAGTGTTAATTAAATGTAACTAGTATGCACACACTGCCTCGGCTAACTAAAATGCTTTATGCCATAACTTATCAACTTATTATGTTCCATGTCTGGTTTACCAGCTGCTATAAGATGTGTACTGCAGTAAGACATCAAGGGGGTTTACTTGGCCATTCAAGTAGTCCCTACTTTATTAGAAGGTGCAGGAACGGGCAGCAGAGCTTAATAGTTAGAATAGTGGTCTTTAAACCAGGATTTACTGGTGTCTTTCAGTTTTTTTTGTGCCTGAATTTAGTTATGGAACAATTTAATATTGAGGAGTTCCCATTCTGTAGATACCAGTGCAACATGATCAGTAGTTTCTAGCAAATTCATGTTAACTTTTATTTACCATTCCCTTCTTTATTTGAAAGGTTTCTCAGATCGTGCTGTTGCAGACACTCACCAGAAACCAGGAGGGTGTTTCTGTTCTCAAACCAGAAAGACGGGTCATCATCAAACCACGGCACTGCAAGGCTAGAGAGTGATCAGGTTTACTGCTAGATCGGAGGCAAATCAGTGTCACTGCATAGGCCGCAAAGCACAGTTGTCACAGAATCTCGGAAGTAGGGGTGCTTCCTAAATCTCTTCCGCCTGCCACATAAATTGCTGCTAACCCAGAAGCTTCGCAGTATTCGACTATCTTCAATTCAACATCAAGTTTTAAAGAGGTAAAGAGCCTCAGCCAGGTTCTGAGACTATCCAATGTACTCCCTCACATTTATTGGGACCTGCTTATTGATATAAACAATGTAGAATTTAATCGCCCCCATTATCCCATTGCATAAATGCATGTAAAAACAGGTTTCAAGTAAGCGCCTTAAGTGTGGGCTCACACATTTTAATTTACACTTTGGTTTTCATTGTCAAATGGCTAATATTCAATATAGTTCTTACCGTGGGATTAAAAAATGACATGGACTCTTACTTAAATTGTCTTGTGGGAAATCCCAATTTGTACCGACAGCCAGCATTTAAAATAAATCATGAGTTTTGGGTAAAATGTATGTATTTACACAATTATTTATGCAGATGCTTCAGTGGCTGCAGAAGAAAAATGCTCCAGCCACATCTCGCGAAACACAGAAGTCAACCGGCTCCAGATCGGAAGGACCAATGGCAAATGCAAATCAGGGTTTTGAAAGGCAAACAAGTGAAAGTGTCAGGATGCCCGAGAAGAGTCGCCTTCCTCACAGAAACATGGATAAACGCCTCCTCAGCCCACGACATCGCCATAGCCATCCCGGATGGCTACAAGATCACCCGGAGGGACCGCGTCAACCAAACCGGAGGAGGCATCGCCATCGTCCACAGAAACACCATCCGCACCTTCATTTCCAGATTCACACCGACCCCAAGACGACCCTCAGAGGCACCCTCATCTACAGACCCCCGGGACCAAGCACACAATTCAGCGAAGCCATCCCAGTCCGTCCGCACGCCCTCACCTCCACAGACTACATCCTCCTAGGGGACCTCAACTTCCACCTGGAGAACAACAAGGACTGCAACACCACCGCCCTGCTGGACAACCTCGCCAACCTCTGGCTCAAGCAACTGGTGAACACCCCCACCCACTACGCCCGCCACACACTCGACCCCATCTTCTCCAGCAAACACATCTCCTTCAGCCACTCAACCGGACTACACTGGACAGACCACAGCTGCGTCCACTTCAACTTCAGGAGAACCACGACGCACCACCACCCGCAACAGGTTCCCCGCAGAAGTTGGAGCAAGATCACCACCGACCAGCTCACCACCGCCCTCAGCCAGAACCCTCCCACCAACACGACAGACCCCAACGAAGCAGCCCTCAACCTCACACAGTGGCTTACCAACTGCGCCGACGAACTCGCACCACTGAAGAATCCTCCCAGCAGCCTGGCAGCAGGAAAGCCTCGTGGTTTACCAACGACCTCAAAAACGCCAAGAAAACCTGCTGCACCTTCGAGAAAGCCTGGCGGCACGACCAGACATCAGAACACATGACCGCCCTCAAGAACGCCACCCGCAAACACCACCAGCTAATCTGCACCACCAAGAAGACAACATTCAAAGAACGACTGGACAACAACACCCATAACAGCAAGAACTCTTCAGCATCGTTACAGAGCTCTCCAAACCCCAGCGCCTGTAACAACGACATCACACCCTCGCAAGACCTCTGCAACTCACTCGCCTCGTTCTTCCACCGAAAGATCGCCGACATACACAACAGCTTCGGCGAGCTGACCTCGCACCCAACCACCAATCCAGTGCCCCCACCACCACCCTTTGCACCTGGACCCCCGAGACCACCCAAGAACCACCCGCCTGATGACCACCATCCACACCGGCTCCCCTACCGACCCCTGCCCACACCAAATCTTCAACAAAGTCGACTCCATCATCCCACCCCAACTCCGGAACATCATCAACAGCTCCTTCGCATCCTCCACTTTTCCCGGAGAGTTGGAAACATGCCGAGCTGAGCGCCCTCCTGAAGAAACCCACAGCGGACCCCAAGGACCTGAAGAACTTACGCCCCATCTTGCTCCTCCCCTTTCCAGCCAAAGTCATCGAGAAGACCGTCAACAGACAACTCTCGGCCTTCCTCGAGACCAACGGATCCCTCGACCCCTCACAGTCGAGTTTCCGAGCAAACCACAGCACAGAGACCGCCCTCATCGCAGCCACCGACGACATCAGGTCCCTGCTAGACAACGGGGAAACTGCTGCCCTCATCCTCCTGGACCTCAGCAGCCTTCGACACCGTATGCCACCGCATCCTGATACAGCGCCTCAGCAACACCGGAATCCAAGGAGAGGCCCTGGAGTGGATCATCTCGTTCCTCGACGGAAGAACCCAGAGAGTCCGCCTCCCCCCGTTCCGATCCGCGGCCACCAAAGTCATCTGCGGCGTTCCGCAAGGATCCTCACTCAGCCCCACCCTCAACATCTACATGAGCCCTCTCGCAGCCACCGCACGACAACACAACCTCAACATCTCCTACGCCGACGGCACCCAGCTGATCCTCTCCCTCACCAACGACCCCGCCACCGCCAAAGCCAACCTCCAGGAAGGAATGAAAGACGTCACGGAATGGATGAAGATCAGCCGTCTGAAACTGAACTCAGACAAGACGGAAGTCCTCATCCTCGGACCATCTCCCTCCGCCTAGGACGACTCCTGGTGGCCCCCTGCCCTGGGCACCGCACCCAAGCCAACGGACCTCGCACGCAACCTGGGCTTCATCCTGGACTCCTCCCTCACGATGACCAAGCAAGTCAACGCCGTCTTGTCATCCTGCTTCAACACCCTGCACATCGCATGCTCTGAAAGATCTTCCGATGGATCCCCACCGAAACGAGGAAGACGGTCACCCAGGTCCTCGTCTCCAGCCGTCTGGACTACGGGAACACCCTCTACGCTGGAACCACAGCCAAACTCCAGAAAAGACTCCAACGCATTCAGAACGCTTCAGCACGACTCATCTTGGGACATCCCTCACCACAGCCACATCTCTGCCCACCTGAAAGACCTGCACTGGCTCCCCGCCAACAAGAGGATCATGTTCAGACTCCTCACCCACACACACAAGGCTCTCCACGACACGGGCCCGAAGTACCTCAACAGCCGCCTCACATTCTACACACCCACCCGCCGGCTCTGATCCACCAGCCTCGCCCTCGCCTCCGTCCCACGAATCCGCAAATACACCGTCAGAGGAAGATCCTTCTCCTACCTGGAAGCCAAGACATGGAACTCCCTCCCCACTCACCTACGGCTGACCCTGGACCATCTCTCCTTCATGAAACAACTCAAGACCTGGCTGTTTGAGCAGTAGCGACCCCCCCCTCCTCAGCGCCTTGAAGCCCTACAGGTGAGTAGCGCGCTATACAAATTCTGTTGATTGATTGAAGACAAAGTATTGATAGATGGCTGTGGCACCAACGACAGTCACATACTCCAAGGAAATGTGGTGGATAGTGTGGATCAAATTGATCACCCAGCCTGCTGGTCTACGGAACTGAATCGACTTTTACCGGTAAGGCGATGGCGACATGATAGTTTAAAACTTGCAGAGTATTTTAGGGATACAATTACCTCTGCTCACCACGCGCACTAAGACGTGTCAGCTCTTGGCCCCCACAGTCGCCCCGTGGTCATCGTTTTGATCAAATCAAAGCCAGTATTTTCGGCGACTACATCGAATTACCTGGTAAGAAACGCTGAGTTTTAAATGGTGATTTCCAGATCCAACTAAAACATTAAGCACTGACAAAATCCTTGTCCTTTACTCATTTTAGAATCAAGGATAAACAACCCCTTACATTCAGTAAGTATGAGATTGAGTATGACTGTAATGAAATCGTGTCATGAGTAAGCCACTTCAGTAAATTTATTTAATTGCTATACAGGTGGTCCCGCTCCGTGACTAATGTGGAATATATGAGGCACATCTTGCTACATTTAGAGAGGTAAGAGGCAGAGATGTGGGTGTTGAACCCATGCAGGTTTATGCACTAAGAGGTCACTCACTAATACAGGTCCCCATGTTTTTGTCATTCGCAGCTATTGGTCCTGACGAGAACTCCTTAAACCTGGAGTTCGAAACGCGTAGACCCCTTGATAACACGTTTCTCTCGTGGAAACTATTAGAGAATCGAACAAATCTGTACATTAAAGTGATTCATATGAAATTGTAGATCTATGGTTTCTCTTCCATATACGGTTTATAATTGTACAAAAAGTATGTTGTTTTGCCTTTTAGAGTGTTAGGAGTTTGAATGAGTTCACAGTATGATTGCAATGTCTTATTTGTATGAATGGTGTATATAGGTGATTTATGACATAATTATCTCTTGTATTGTGTATTTGTAATGTGCTTCAAAAAGCTTTTCTGAAAAGATAAAATATTTTGAAAAAATAACAAAATTGATGAATTGTGCAAATAAAATGCAGAGTTAAATTGATTGAGTCCAATCAGATAAATTCCTTCTTGCATACAGTCTTGTCCATATGCACGGTACAAAATAAGTGTATTTGAAATCACTTGGCAGTATTGGCATTTTCTTATTTTCCAAAGGCAAGCTTGGATGTAAAGTGTGCAGGAAGGTAAATCTTACAACAGAAACAAGTCAAGGTGTGCATTTTCCCAGGGAATGGGTAGATTGCTTGGTCATCCCATATGGCCCTTCTAAAGACAAGCAGCAAATTTCTCTGCGGAAAAAAATATTTCGTCATAAGAATAGCTCCTGTCATCTTAAGGCACTAGCTATTTTAGAACATAGGACCCGTGAAAGTATTCCACAGTACAATTTGAAAATGCAAATTAAAGTACATGAAGAGACATGACGTGTATTCAGAACTGCATACAAAATAGGCAAACATGAGCGCCCTTTTTTAGGTCTCGCTGAGCAATGCGTAAGTATTGCGGCGAGATTCTAGTAACCCGTCCGAAAACTCTACCAAAACTGCGGATTAGACACAGTTCATGTGAGACAGCCGGGTGCACAAGCCAGCCACGTCACACACCACCATTTGTCTGTGCCTCAGCATCAGACTTCAAAGGCTGCCGCTCCCCCCCCCCCAATCAGACTTCAAAGGCTGTCGCTCCCGCGCATCAGACTTCAAAGGAATGCACTCCCGCTCCCCTTGCCAAAGCAATGCCGAGAGCTTGTTTCTGGACGAAAGTGAGAGCTTACCGTGCTGGTTTACAGTAGCCTTGCTTCTCAAATGAGGTTGCTGTATTGCCATCTCTCTAGGGACACTCAGCTTGAAAACACTCGACTAGGTAGCTGCAATGCTACATCTGCTATGCTTTGCCTTTTATCACGTTGATCCCTCGCAGACTGTTCTGATTCTGCCCCTCCCGATTCTGAAACTGACCAACGCAGTGACCACGCAGTCTCTTCTCTCTGATGATGTCTGCCCTGCCACCATTTACTCGGACCCTCGCACTCACTCTCACACACTCACCCCCACACCCTCACTCACCCCCACACAACCCCCGCACTCTCCCTCCCCCTCCCTCACCCTCCCCCTCACCCTCCCCCTCACACCCACTCACACCCCTTCACCCTCACACCCCCTCACACCCCTTCACCCTCACACCCCCTCACACCCCTTCACCCTCACACCCCCTCACACCCCTTCACCCTCACACCCCCTCACACCCCTTCACCCTCACACCCCCTCACACCGTCACTCTCCCTCACACACCGTCACTCTCCCTCACACACCGTCACTCTCCCTCACACACCGTCACTCTCCCTCACACACCGTCACTCTCCCTCACACACCGTCACTCTCCCTCACACACCGTCACTCTCCCTCACACACCGTCACTCTCCCTCACACACCGTCACTCTCCCTCACACACCCACACCCTCACACACCCACCCACACCCCGTCACCCTCACATACCATCATACCCTCACCCCCCTCACAACCCCTCACACACCCTCTCACCCTCACCCAGCCTCATACACCCTCCCTCACCCTCACAACCCTCTCACCCTCAAAACCCCTCACATCCCCTCAACCTCACATCCACTCACCTCACCCACCCTCACTACCCCACATCCTCAACCCCACATCCTCACAACCCTCCACCCCCTCATACACCCCCACACCCTCACACACCATCACCCTCACAACTCCTCCCTCAACCGCACACCCTCACCCACCCCCCCACCCACCCCCTCACCCTCACCCTCAGACACCCTCACACACCACACCCACACCCCCCACAAACCCCCACACCGTCACCCTCACAACTCCTCACAACCCCTCACTCAACCGCACACCCTCACACACCTCCTCACCCTCACAACCCTTCACTCTCACACCCTCACACACCCCCACACCCTCCCACCCTCACTCACCCTCAACCTCACACCCCCACACCCTCACACCCCCCCTCACCCTCAGACCCCCCCTCACCTTCAGACCCCCCTCACCCTCAGACCCCTCACTCACACACTGTCACCCACCCTCACACCTCCTCACCCCTCACCCTCACAACCCCCACACCCCCTCTCTCACCCTCACACCCCCTCTCTCACCCTCACACCCCCTCTCTCACCCTCACACCCCCTCTCACCCTCACTCACCCTCACACCCCCTCACTCACACACTGTCACCCACCCTGTCGCACACCCTCACAACCCTCACTCATCCCCTCACCCTCACTCATCCCCTCACCCATCCCCTCACCCTCACAACCCCTCACTCACACCCCCACACAACACTCACACACCACTCATCCTCACACCCCCCCCACACACTCACACCCCACCCTCACTCACCCTCACTCACTCACCCTCACACACCCACCCTCACTCACCCTCACCCTCTCACCCTCACCCTCTCACCCTCACACCCCCACCTTCACATCCCCCTTTCTCACCCTCACACCCCCTCTCTCACCCTCACACCCCCCCTCTCACCCTCACACCCCCCCTCTCACCCTCACACCCCCCCTCTCACCCTCACACCCCCCCTCTCACCCTCACACCCCTCCTCTCACCCTCACACCCCTCCCTCACACCCCCCCCTCACCCTCAACCCCCCCTCTCACCCTCACACCCCCCCTCTCACCCTCACATCCCCCTCACCCTCACACACCCCTCACCCTCACACACCCCTCACCCTCACACACCCCCCCCTCACCCACCCCCCCCTCACCCTCACACCCCCCCTCTCACCCTCACACCCCCCTCTCACCCTCACACCCCCCTCTCACCCTCACACCCCCCCTCTCACCCTCACACCCCCCCTCTCACCCTCACACCCCCCCCTCTCACCCTCACACCCCCTCACTCACACACTGTCACCCACCCTGTCGCACACCCTCACTCACCCTCACAACCCTCACAACCCCTCACCCATCCCCTCACCCTCACTCATCCCCTCACTCATCCTCTCACACACCTCCTCACCCCCTCACACTCACAACCCCCCACCCTCACACCCTCACTCACCCTCACACCCCCACCCTCACACCCCTCACCCACCCTCACACCCCCTCACTCACACACACACACACCCTCCCCCTCACATCCCCTCCCCCTCACCAGCATAGCATAACACAACAAAACACAACATACCACAACAAAACACAACATACCACAACAAAACACAACATACCACAACAAAACACAACATACCACAACAAAAAAAAGCATAGGATAGCAAAATATAACACAGCACAGCATACCAAAAAACACAGCATACCAAAAAACACAGCATACCAAAAAACCAAAACACAGCATACCAAAAAACACAGCATACCAAAAAACCAAAACACAGCATACCAAAAAACACAGCATACCAAAAAACACAGCATACCAAAAAACACAGCATACCAAAAAACACAGCATACCAAAAAACACAGCATACCAAAAAACACAGCATACCAAAAAACACAGCATACCAAAAAACACAGCATACCAAAAAACACAGCATAACACAACTAAACACAGCATAACACAACTAAACATAGCATAACAAAACATAGCATAACAAAACAGCATAAAAAAACATAGCATAGCATAACAAAACAAAGCAAAGGATAGCAAAATTAACCCCTTCGCTGCGGGGCTAATTTCCCCACAGCGCGGGGGGAGGGGGGCCGCGCACGGCACGGCTGTGCTCATGACGAGCCCAGGCTCGCCATGCAGCACGGTGCTCGTGTGCTGGTGACGAGCCTGGGCTCGTCATGACCACGCCCGCGCAATGTAACGCTCAGCACAGCGGGGAAATTAGCCCCGCGTGTGAGCGTTCCACGGCTCATGACGAGCCTAGGCTAGTCACCAGCACACGAGCACCGTGCTGCATGACGAGCCTAGGCTCGTCATCAGCAGAGAAGGGGTTAAACATAGCATAACAAAACATAACAACACGTAACATAACAACACGTAGCATAACACAACATAGCATAACACAACATAGCATAACACAACATAGCATAACACAACATAGCATAACACAACATAGCATAACACAACATAGCATAACACAACATAGCATAACACAACATAGCATAACACAACATAGCATAACACAACATAGCATAACACAACATAGCATAACACAACATAGCATAACACACCATAGCATAACACACCATAGCATAACACACCATAGCATAACACACCATAGCATAACACACCATAGCATAACACACCATAGCATAACACAACATAGCATAACACAACATAGCATAACACAACATAGCATAACACAACATAGCATAACACAACATAGCATAACAACATAGCAACACAACATAGCAACACAACATAGCATAACACAACATAGCATAACACAACATAGCATAACAACATAGCATAACAACATAGCATAACAACATAGCATAACAACATAGCATAACAACATAGCATAACAACATAGCATAACAACATAGCATAACATAGCATAACAACATAGCATAACAACATAGCATAGCATAATATAGCATAACACAACATAGCATAACAACATAGCATAATAACATAGCATAATATAGCATAACACAACATAGCATAACACAACATAGCATAACACAACATAGCATAACACAACATAGCATAACACAACATAGCATAACACAACATAGCATAACAACATAGCATAACAACATAGCATAACAACATAGCATAACAACATAGCATAACACAACATAGCATAACACAACATAGCATAACACAACATAGCATAACACAACATAGCATAACACAACATAGCATAACACAACATAGCATAACACAACATAGCATAACACAACATAGCATAACACAACATAGCATAACACAACATAGCATAACACAACATAGCATAACACAACATAGCATAACACAACATAGCATAACACAACATAGCATAACACAACATAGCATAACACAACATAGCATAACACAACATAGCATAACACAACATAGCATAACACAACATAGCATAGCAAAACATAGCATAGCAAAACATAGCATAGCAAAACAAAACACAACGTAGCAAAACACAACATAGCAAAACACAACATAGCAAAACACAACAAAACATAGCAAAACACAACAAAACATAGCAAAACACAACAAAACACAACAACACAGCAAAACACAACTAAACATAGCAAAACACAACTAAACATAGCAAAACACAACTAAACATAGCAAAACACAACTAAACATAGCAAAACACAACTAAACATACCCTCACTCATACCCTCACCCTCACTCATACCCTCACCCTCACTCATACCCTCACCCTCACTCATACCCTCACCCTCACTCATACCCTCACCCTCACTCGTACCCTCACCCTCACTCGTACCCTCACCCTCACTCGTACCCTCACCCTCACTCATCCCCTCACCCTCACTCATCCCCTCACCCTCACTCATCCCCTCACCCTCACTTATCCCCTCACCCATCCCCTCACCCTCACAACCCCTCACTCTCACACCCCCACACACTCACACCCCACCCTTACTCACCCTCACACACCCACCCTCACACACCCACCCTCACCCTCACACCCCCACCTTCACACCCCCACCTTCACACCCCCTCCCTCACACCCCCTCTCTCACCCTCACACCCCCATCACCCCCCCACCCTCACACACCCTCACACCCCCCTCACCCTCGCACCCCTCCTCTCACCCTCACACCCCCCTCTCACCCTCACACTCCCCCTCTCACCCTCACACTCCCCCTCTCACCCTCACACCCCCTCTCACCCTCCCTCTCACCCTCACACCACCCCGCTCACCCTCACCCTCTCACCCTCACACACCCTCACACCCCCTCACCCACCCTCAACCTCACCCACCCTCACACACCCACACTCCCCCTCCCCCTCACCAGCATAGCATAACACAACATACCACAACAAAACACAACATACCACAACAAAACACAACATACCACAACAAAACACAACACACCACAACAAAACACAACAAAACAACATACCATATCAAAAAAAGCATAGGATAGCAAAATATAACCGCACAGCATACCAAAAAACACAGCATAACACAACTAAACATAGCATAACAAAACACAAAACATAGCATAACAAAACACAAAACATAGCATAACAAAACACAAAACATAGCATAACAAAACAGCATAACAAAACACAAAACATAGCATAACAAAACAGCATAAAAAAACATAGCATAGCATAACAAAACAAAGCACAGGATAGCAAAATTAAACATAGCATAACAAAACATAACAACACGTAGCATAACACAACATAGCATAACACAACATAGCATAACACAACATAGCATAACACAACATAGCATAACACAACATAGCATAACAACATAGCATAACAACATAGCATAATATAGCATAACACAACATAGCATAACACAACATAGCATAACACAACATAGCATAACACAACATAGCATAACACAACATAGCATAGCATAACATAGCAAAACACAACATAGCAAAACACAGCAAAACACAACATAGCAAAACATAGCAAAACACAACATAGCAAAACACAACATAGCAAAACACAACATAGCAAAACACAACATAGCAAAACACAACATAGCATAACACAACATAGCAAAACACAACATAGCATAGCATAACATAGCAAAACACAACATAGCAAAACACAGCAAAACACAACATAGCAAAACATAGCAAAACACAACATAGCAAAACATAGCAAAACACAACATAGCAAAACACAACATAGCAAAACACAACATAGCAAAACACAACATAGCAAAACACAACATAGCAAAACACAACATAGCAAAACACAACATAGCAAAACACAACATGGCAAAACACAACATGGCAAAACACAACATAGCAAAACACAACATAGCAAAACACAACATAGCAAAACACAACATAGCAAAACACAGCAAAACACAACAAAACACAACAAAACACAACAAAGCATAGCAAAACACAACAAAACATAGCAAAACACAGCAAAACACAACAAAACACAACTAAACATAGCAAAACACAACTAAACATACCCATACCCTCACTCATACCCTCACCCTCACTCATCCACTCACCCATCCCCCTCACCCTCACTCATCCCCTCACCCACCCCCTCACCCTCACAACCCCTAACTCTCACACCTCCACACAACACACACACCACTCATCCTCACACACCCCCCACACACTCACACCCCACCCTCACTCACCCTCACACCCCCACCTTCACACCCCCTCTCTCACCCTCACACCCCCTCTCTCACCCTCACACCCCCACCCTCACACCCCCTCTCACCCTCACACCCCCCTCACCCCCCACCCTCACACCCCCCCTCACCCTCGCACCCCCCCTCACCCTCGCACCCCCCCTCTCACCCTCACACTCCCCCTCACACTCCCCCTCTCACCCTCACACTCCCCCTCTCACCCTCACACTCCCCCTCTCACCCTCACACTCCCCCTCTCACCCTCACACTCCCCCTCTCACCCTCACACTCCCCCTCACACCCCCCCTCTCACCCTCACACCCCCCTCTCACCCTCACACCCCCCTCTCACCCTCACACCCCCACCTTCACACCCCCACACCCCCACCCTCACCCTCACACCCCCACCCTCACACCCCCTCTCACCCTCACACCCCCCTCACCCCCCACCCTCACACCCCCCCTCACCCTCGCACCCCCCCCTCACCCTCGCACCCCCCCTCTCACCCTCGCACCCCCCCTCACACTCCCCCTCTCACCCTCACACTCCCCCTCTCACCCTCACACTCCCCCTCTCACCCTCACACTCCCCCTCACACTCCCCCTCTCCCCCTCACACCCCCCTCTCATCCTCACACCCCCCTCTCACCCTCACACCCCCCTCACACCACCCCTCTCACCCTCACACCCCCTCACTCACACACTGTCACACACTGTCACCCACCCTGTCGCACACCCTCACTCACCCTCACAACCCTCACATCCCCTCACCCATCCCCTCACCCTTACTCATCCCCTCACCCTCACTCATCCCCTCACTCATCCTCTCACCCTCACAACCCCTCACTCTCACACCCTCACACACCCAACACTCATCCTCACACACCCTCACAACCCCACCCTCACACCCCCACTCACCCTCACACCCCCACCCTCACACACCCTCAACCTCACCCACCCTCACTCACACACACTCCCCCTCACATCCCCTCCCCCTCACCAGCATAGCATAACACAACATACCATAACAAAACACAACATACCATAACAAAACACAACATACCATAACAAAACACAACATACCATAACAAAACACAACATACCATAACAAAACACAACATACCATAACAAAACACAACATACCATAACAAAACACAACATACCACAACAAAACACAACATACCATAACAAAACACAACATACCACAACAAAACACAACAAAACACAACAAAACACAACAAAACACAACAAAACACAACAAAACACAACAAAACACAACAAAACACAACAAAACACAACATACCACAACAAAACACAACAAAACACAACATACCATATCAAAAAAAGCATAGGATAGCAAAATATAACAGCACAGCATACCAAAAAACACAGCATACCAAAAAACACAGCATAACACAACTAAACATAGCATAACAAAACACAAAACATAGCATAACAAAACATAGCATAACAAAACATAGCATAACAAAACATAGCATAACAAAACATAGCATAACAAAACAGCATAAAAAAACATAGCATAGCATAACAAAACAATGCAAAGGATAGCAAAATTAAACATAGCATAACAAAACACAACAACACGTAGCATAACACAACACGTAGCATAACACAACATAGCATAACACAACATAGCATAACACAACATAGCATAACACAACATAGCATAACACAACATAGCATAACACAACATAGCATAACAACATAGCATAACAACATAGCATAACAACATAGCATAACAACATAGCATAACAACATAGCATAACAACATAGCATAACAACATAGCATAACAACATAGCATAACAACATAGCATAACACAACATAGCATAACACAACATAGCATAACACAACATAGCATAACACAACATAGCATAACACAACATAGCATACCACAACAAAACACAACATACCACAACAAAACACAACATACCACAACAAAACAACAACACAACATACCACAACAAAACACAACATACCACAATAAAACACAACATACCACAATAAAACAACAACACAACATACCACAACAAAACACAACATACCACAATAAAACACAACATACCACAATAAAACACAACATACAACAAAACAACAACACAACATACCACAACAAAACACAACATACCACAACAAAACACAACATACCACAACAAAACAACAACACAACATACCACAACAAAACACAACATACCACAACAAAACACAACATACCACAACAAAACAACAACACAACATACCACAACAAAACACAACATACCACAATAAAACACAACATACCACAATAAAACACAACATACCACAAAAAAACACAACATACCACAACAAAACACAACATACCACAACAAAACACAACATACCACAACAAAACACAACATACCACAACAAAACAACAAAACACAACATACCACAACAAAACACAACATACCATATCAAAAAAAGCATAGGATAGCAAAATATAACAGCACAGCATACCAAAAAACACAGCATACCAAAAAACATAGCAAAACACAACTAAACATAGCAAAACACAACTAAACATACCCTCACTCATACCCTCACCCTCACTCATACCCTCACCCTCACTCATACCCTCACCCTCACTCATACCCTCACCCTCACTCATACCCTCACCCTCACTCGTACCCTCACCCTCACTCGTACCCTCACCCTCACTCGTACCCTCACCCTCACTCATCCCCTCACCCTCACTCATCCCCTCACCCTCACTCATCCCCTCACCCTCACTCATCCCCTCACCCTCACTTATCCCCTCACCCATCCCCTCACCCTCACAACCCCTCACTCTCACACCCCCACACACTCACACCCCACCCTTACTCACCCTCACACACCCACCCTCACACACCCACCCTCACCCTCACACCCCCACCTTCACACCCCCACCTTCACACCCCCTCCCTCACACCCCCTCTCTCACCCTCACACCCCCATCACCCCCCCACCCTCACACACCCTCACACCCCCCTCACCCTCGCACCCCTCCTCTCACCCTCACACCCCCCTCTCACCCTCACACTCCCCCTCTCACCCTCACACTCCCCCTCTCACCCTCACACTCCCCCTCTCACCCTCACACCCCCTCTCACCCTCCCTCTCACCCTCACACCACCCCACTCACCCTCACCCTCTCACCCTCACACACCCTCACACCCCCTCACCCACCCTCAACCTCACCCACCCTCACACACCCACACTCCCCCTCCCCCTCACCAGCATAGCATAACACAACATACCACAACAAAACACAACATACCACAACAAAACACAACATACCACAACAAAACACAACACACCACAACAAAACACAACAAAACAACATACCATATCAAAAAAAGCATAGGATAGCAAAATATAACCGCACAGCATACCAAAAAACACAGCATAAAACAACTAAACATAGCATAACAAAACACAAAACATAGCATAACAAAACACAAAACATAGCATAACAAAACACAAAACATAGCATAACAAAACAGCATAACAAAACACAAAACATAGCATAACAAAACAGCATAAAAAAACATAGCATAGCATAACAAAACAAAGCACAGGATAGCAAAATTAAACATAGCATAACAAAACATAACAACACGTAGCATAACACAACATAGCATAACACAACATAGCATAACACAACATAGCATAACACAACATAGCATAACACAACATAGCA
Organism: Lissotriton vulgaris; assembly: GCF_964263255.1. NCBI lineage: Eukaryota > Metazoa > Chordata > Amphibia > Caudata > Salamandridae > Lissotriton > Lissotriton vulgaris. The sequence continues at coordinate 1,511,093,260 of NC_141685.1, read as the reverse complement.
TAACAACATAGCATAATATAGCATAACACAACATAGCATAACACAACATAGCATAACACAACATAGCATAACACAACATAGCATAACACAACATAGCATAACACAACATAGCAAAACACAACATAGCATAGCATAACATAGCAAAACACAACATAGCAAAACACAGCAAAACACAACATAGCAAAACATAGCAAAACACAACATAGCAAAACATAGCAAAACACAACATAGCAAAACACAACATAGCAAAACACAACATAGCAAAACACAACATAGCAAAACACAACATAGCAAAACACAACATAGCAAAACACAACATGGCAAAACACAACATGGCAAAACACAACATAGCAAAACACAACATAGCAAAACACAACATAGCAAAACACAACATAGCAAAACACAACATAGCAAAACACAGCAAAACACAACAAAACACAACAAAACACAACAAAGCATAGCAAAACACAACAAAACATAGCAAAACACAGCAAAACACAACAAAACACAACTAAACATAGCAAAACACAACTAAACATACCCATACCCTCACTCATACCCTCACCCTCACTCATCCACTCACCCATCCCCCTCACCCTCACTCATCCCCCCCCACCCTCACTCATCCCCTCACCCACCCCCACACCCACACATCCCACCCACCCTCACCCTCACAACCCCCACACCCCCACCACCTCCACCCTCACACCCCCCTCACACCCCCTCACACCCCCTCCTCACCCTCACACCCCCTCCCACACCCACCTCACCCCCACTCCTCACCCTCACACCCCACCCTCACCCTCGCACCCCCCCTCACCCCCCCACCCCCCCTCACACCCATCCTCACACCCCTCACCCCCCCTCCTCCTCACACCCCCTACACCCCCCTCTCACCCCCTCACACCCCCTCTCACCCTCACACCTCACCCTCACACTCCCCCTCACTCCCCCTCTCACCCTCACACTCCCCCCTCTACCCCCCTCTCACCCTCACACCCCCCTCTCACCCTCACACCCCCCTCTCACCCTCACACCCCCACCTTCACACCCCCTCTCTCACCCTCACACCCCCTCTCTCACCCTCACACCCCCACCCTCACCCTCACACCCCCACCCTCACACCCCCTCTCACCCTCACACCCCCCTCACCCCCCACCCTCACACCCCCCCTCACCCTCGCACCCCCCCCTCACCCTCGCACCCCCCCTCTCACCCTCACACTCCCCCTCACACTCCCCCTCACACTCCCCCTCTCACCCTCACACTCCCCCTCTCACCCTCACACTCCCCCTCACACTCCCCCTCTCCCCCTCACACCCCCCTCTCATCCTCACACCCCCCTCTCACCCTCACACCCCCCTCACACCACCCCTCTCACCCTCACACCCCCTCACTCACACACTGTCACACACTGTCACCCACCCTGTCGCACACCCTCACTCACCCTCACAACCCTCACATCCCCTCACCCATCCCCTCACCCTTACTCATCCCCTCACCCTCACTCATCCCCTCACTCATCCTCTCACCCTCACAACCCCTCACTCTCACACCCTCACACACCCAACACTCATCCTCACACACCCTCACAACCCCACCCTCACACCCCCACTCACCCTCACACCCCCACCCTCACACACCCTCAACCTCACCCACCCTCACTCACACACACTCCCCCTCACATCCCCTCCCCCTCACCAGCATAGCATAACACAACATACCATAACAAAACACAACATACCATAACAAAACACAACATACCATAACAAAACACAACATACCATAACAAAACACAACATACCATAACAAAACACAACATACCACAACAAAACACAACATACCACAACAAAACACAACATACCACAACAAAACACAACAAAACACAACAAAACACAACAAAACACAACAAAACACAACAAAACACAACAAAACACAACATACCACAACAAAACACAACAAAACACAACATACCATATCAAAGAAAGCATAGGATAGCAAAATATAACAGCACAGCATACCAAAAAACACAGCATACCAAAAAACACAGCATAACACAACTAAACATAGCATAACAAAACACAAAACATAGCATAACAAAACATAGCATAACAAAACATAGCATAACAAAACATAGCATAACAAAACATAGCATAACAAAACAGCATAAAAAAACATAGCATAGCATAACAAAACAATGCAAAGGATAGCAAAATTAAACATAGCATAACAAAACACAACAACACGTAGCATAACACAACACGTAGCATAACACAACATAGCATAACACAACATAGCATAACACAACATAGCATAACACAACATAGCATAACACAACATAGCATAACACAACATAGCATAACAACATAGCATAACAACATAGCATAACAACATAGCATAACAACATAGCATAACAACATAGCATAACAACATAGCATAACACAACATAGCATAACACAACATAGCATAACACAACATAGCATAACACAACATAGCATAACACAACATAGCATAACACAACATAGCATAACACAACATAGCATACCACAACAAAACACAACATACCACAACAAAACACAACATACCACAACAAAACAACAACACAACATACCACAACAAAACACAACATACCACAATAAAACACAACATACCACAATAAAACAACAACACAACATACCACAACAAAACACAACATACCACAATAAAACACAACATACCACAATAAAACACAACATACAACAAAACAACAACACAACATACCACAACAAAACACAACATACCACAACAAAACACAACATACCACAACAAAACAACAACACAACATACCACAACAAAACACAACATACCACAACAAAACACAACATACCACAACAAAACAACAACACAACATACCACAACAAAACACAACATACCACAATAAAACACAACATACCACAATAAAACACAACATACCACAAAAAAACACAACATACCACAACAAAACACAACATACCACAACAAAACAACAAAACACAACATACCACAACAAAACACAACATACCATATCAAAAAAAGCATAGGATAGCAAAATATAACAGCACAGCATACCAAAAAACACAGCATACCAAAAAACACAGCATAACACAACTAAACACAGCATAACACAACTAAACATATCATAACAAAACACAAAACATAGCATAACAAAACAGCATAAAAAAACATAGCATAACAAAACAAAGCAAAGGATAGCAAAATTAAACATAGCATAACAAAACACAACAACACAACATGCAGCATAACACAACATGCAGCATAACAACATAGCATAACAACATAGCATAACAACATAGCATAACACAACATAGCATAACACAACATAGCATAACACAACATAGCATAACACAACATAGCATAACACAACATAGCATAACACAACATAGCATAACACAACATAGCATAACACAACATAGCATAACACAACATAGCATAACAACATAGCATAACACAACATAGCATAACACAACATAGCATAACAACATAGCATAACAACATAGCATAACATAGCATAACAACATAGCATAACACAACATAGCATAACACAACATAGCATAACACAACATAGCATAACACAACATAGCATAACACAACATAGCATAACACAACATAGCATAACACAACATAGCATAACACAACATAGCATAACACAACACAACATAGCAAAACACAACACAACACAGCAAAACACAACACAACACAGCAAAACACAACACAACATAGCAAAACACAACACAACACAGCAAAACACAACATAGCAAAACACAACATAGCAAAACACAACATAGCAAAACACAACATAGCAAAACACAACATAGCAAAACACAACATAGCAAAACACAACATAGCAAAACAACATAGCATAACACAACATAGCATAACACAACATAGCATAACACAACATAGCATAACAACATAGCATAACACAACATAGCATAACACAACATAGCATAACAACATAGCATAACAACATAGCATAACAACATAGCATAACATAGCATAACAACATAGCATAACACAACATAGCATAACACAACATAGCATAACACAACATAGCATAACACAACATAGCATAACACAACATAGCATAACACAACATAGCATAACACAACATAGCATAACACAACATAGCATAACACAACACAACATAGCAAAACACAACACAACACAGCAAAACACAACACAACACAGCAAAACACAACACAACATAGCAAAACACAACACAACACAGCAAAACACAACATAGCAAAACACAACATAGCAAAACACAACATAGCAAAACACAACATAGCAAAACACAACATAGCAAAACACAACATAGCAAAACACAACATAGCAAAACACAACATAGCAAAACACAACATAGCAAAACACAACATAGCAAAACACAACATAGCAAAACACAACATAGCAAAACACAACACAGCAAAACACAACAAAACACAACAAAACACAACAAAACACAACAAAACACAACAAAACACAACAAAACACAACAAAACACAACAAAACACAGCAAAACACAACAAAACATAGCAAAACACAACAAAACATAGCAAAACACAACTAGACATAGCACAACACAACTAAACATAGCACAACACAACTAAACATAACACAACTAAACATAGCACAACACAACATAGCACAACACAACATAGCAAAACACAACATAGCAAAACACAACATAGCAAAACACAACATAGCAAAACACAACATAGCAAACAAAACATAGCAAAACAACTAAACATAGCACAACACAACTAAACATAGCACAACACAACTAAACATAGCATAGCTTAAACAAACATTATAGCATAGCAAAACATAGCATACCAAACAAAGCATAGCATAACAAAGCATAGCATAACAAAGCATAGCATAACAAAGCATAGCATAACAAAGCATAGCATAACAAAGCATAGCATAACAAAGCATAGCATAACAAAGCATAGCATAACAAAGCATAGCATAACAAAGCGTAGCATAACAAAGCGTAGCATAACAAAGCGTAGCATAACAAAGCATAGCATAACAAAGCATAGCATAACAAAGCATAGCATAGCATAGCATAACAAATCAAAGCATAGGATAGCAAAACATAGCATAGCATACAGCATCACTCCGCACCACCACAGTATCACTCAGGGGCACTACAACATCACTATGCCCTACCAGAGCATCACTGAAGGCCACAGCATCACTCGTTCGCCATCAAAACATCACTCAGCGCCACCACAGCACCAATCTGTGCAACCATTCAATACCAGGTTCACATATGTTCTCAATGTTTCAAGCTTTATTACAAATGTAACAAAAAGATGTTAATATTTCACTTCTGTACTTGGATTTTGTCCCAATAAAACAGACTGAACATAATCTTCACAAAAGTTATTCACAAAACTTTAAGCTAGTGCCATTATAAATTACAATAACTTTCATTTAAGTATTAATTATTGAAAAAAAAATGTAAAGCCATTGTTATTTGTAATATCAAATACATGTAAGTCACGTAAATACAATACATATTGCATTACAAATGCTATAGGTGTCACATTTGTGAAATTTATAACTATTGGCATCGTAAATGACAAAGCTATTAATTTCACTATTTTCAAAAACAAAACATGAATAAAAGAAATTGTCATTTACAATACCAATAGCTCAAACTTTCCTAATGCGAGACCTATTGCATTGCATATGCTTGTCTGATATGCCGTTGGATATTGAGGTTCAAAGATGAATGGTGCAGACTTGGGCAGAGTCTTGCATTCAGATCACAGCTGTGCTGACATAATAGACCATATTGCTGCTACAATTAGGTCAAGGCTGATTGATTTTATCTTGCAGAATGAATAAAAAATAAGCCTCATGATAGATGAATCTACCACAGTTAGTAAGTTGACCACACTAATTATCTGTGTAAGAGCATGTATTGATAAAGCAGATGAGGCACAGACCTTTTTCTTAGACCTTGTTGAGCTGCCAAGCATAGCAGCAGATATAATCTTAGATACCTTACTTGCATGCTTGCAGAGACATGGTTTTACTGATAAGTATTTAAAAATGCATTTGGTTCAGCTTGTAACAGATGGGGCTTCCAACAGGATAGGTAGGAAATACGGTGTGGCAACTCTTCAGAAACTGAAATATCCACCAGTTGAGTGTATGGCACTGTGCTAACCATAAGCTGGAGCTTGCCATGGGTGATGTTTGTAAAGAAGTCACAGGCATTAATCAGCTTAAAAGGTTTTTTTTGGATAAACTTTATACCACCTACCATGCCTCTCCGGAAAATCAGAGAGAGCTTGGGGAATGTGCTCTGGAGATAGAAGTAAGACTTCTGGCAATTGGAAAGGTGCTAGATGTATGTTGGGTGTCCTCAAGTGAAATATCTGTGAGAGCTGTTTGGAATAACTACAAAGCACTTAGTAAACATTTCATGGAATCTTCCAAAGACTCAACGAGGAGTAGCATTGATCAGAGGAAATATGCTGGTTTAAACCATTTATTAACCTCCCTGGTGTTTGTTGAAAATATGGGCATATTATATGATGCTCTCACAGAATTGGGTGACCTATCCAGAAGGCTGCAGCGGCGTGATATGACCATATATGAGGCCGATCGTTCAATACTGGTGCAGATTTTAGTGTTTGAATCAATGGCTGATTCACCTGGGCCCTTTGCCACAACTGCATTAAATGCTGCTGAACGGATGCAGTTTGGTGTTGTAGGACTGCAACAGAACACAGGCTGTGTTAGAGTTTCAGTGAGATTGGTAGACTGTGCACATCAAGACTTTCAAGGTAAACAGGCCATTAGTATAATTATGAGAATTCAAAAGATGTAAAGTTCTTGGTGTTGTCCACCAGTTTAATGTTCCTCTGTACTGGCCAACACGTGTTTCATCGCATTCTTGGAGTCCGGAAAAATTAAATATGTGCCCCTTTTCGAACACCAGCTAATCCGTCCATTAGAATATTTACCAAATTCCCCTCACCAATCCTCGCTTAACTCTATACAGCGGTGTAGTCTAGTATTTCTTCTAGATACAGACATGCTTTGTACTAGGAGAAAATATACCGCCGAAACTCAAAATCACCCGGACATTACTGTGTTGTCTAGTGCAGGGGCTTCGCTGTTATTGTGCAATTTGTGTGGATCTCCTTGGTCCAACCTTGAGCGGTTGTGAGGGATTACCGCCCGCCCTTTTGCCTAGACTTTTGTACTTAATATTAGTAGACACATTGCGGTTACTCAGGTGTGCGCCTTGTCAGTTCTGGAAAACCCCCCCAATACCCTCCCAGCTGTATAACTAGAACACAGGCTGTGTTAGCATGAATAGGGCACAGTTCTTTCGGAGCTTAGCAAATAACCTGCGGAAAAGGATGACAATGTCTAATGCATCAAATGTTTCTAGATGCACAACCAATGACCAAATTGAATACAAAGAGTTAGAACACAGAATGAAACTCCTACAACCAGTTTATTGGCCAGATCCAGTAGACATTTTATACGGTGAGGGAGAATTACAAAACTTTGTAGCAAGTTGCATGTATTTGATACTAGGCAGTACATCTTGGTTTCAGAGAGTACAAACAAAATAAAAATTGCATCCCTGAAAGCCTGAAACCATTAGTGCACATTCTAAATACCTTTTGTACCTCAACTGGGCTTTAGTGTAATGAATGATGTGCTCATACCACTGCGGGAAAGAATATCAATCAATCGTCTGTCTTCTATAATGTTCATAAAAATCGTGGGGCCTCCTGTCATAGTATTTGAACCTGAATTTTATGTTCAGAAATGGTTAGAAAAGGGGGGAGAAGTGCAAATGAAAGAAACTGCAAGGCTCGGAGACAAATGGCTTATGATTCCACTTATAAGCGTATTTGGAATATTCTGTGATTCGAAATATGTCCCACATTGTAAATGAACTCAATATAAACAACTTATATATTGAACCTCAAATAAACATGTTTATCGATTGTTTGAATTAAATAACGTTATAAGCTGTAACTGGTCAGTGAAATGCCAAGTGCACTAAAAATTGGTTTGTTTGCTATATCTAGCCACTGACTCCTTTAACTTCAACTCCAGATTCTCAATTGTGGCCCGCTGTAAACACATACAGGCGACTCAATAAACGTATGCATTACACATGAGCAATAGGCTACACCCCAAAAAAAAGAAAACGTCAAAACTTGAAATAGCAAACATGCGTAGGGAATGCAAAATCAAGTAAGAAATGGAAAAAACTGGAATTACATCGCTGGCACGGATTACTTTAACTTCTTTTACTTTCATTGTTCAAAAATCGCTCGGTGTTTTGCATGACCTGTGACACTGGGGAGCGAGTAGGTGAATGGGAAAGGTCTGCACCATGCAAGGCAAAAACGGACCAAGTGGCCATAGTGGGGTGCTCAGGAACACGGTCTGAAAAGCAAAAGGATGACAGCGGCTGACATTGATTTAAGGTTATGTTCAGTACCTCCCCGAAGATGCTGAGCAAGGAGGACACCTGTGCCTCGCGACATACGACCGCCTCCTCCAGTGTTCGGAGCTCGGCCTCGGAGTAGCCCTGATGTTGAAATGCCATGGCTCTTATGTCTTGCGCAGGGCAGGTTCAGGCACCTGAAGCATACCGCATCAACACACATGAAATAAACAACGCGACTGCGTCCTTTCAAAGCCAGGCGGGCTGTCAGGTCCGTAAACCACGCGAGACTTCAAGACCAATCTACCCCGACCTCCTATCCTACTTCCTCGCATCACGTGCCATGCATGGGCGGGGCGAGTCTCCGTGCGATTAAAATTACGGAGTGACTGTTAGTGTTTGAGCAAGTAGTCGTGCCTTTTTTACGGTAGTACCAACATCAAACGTGGCTTACGCAAGAGGTGACCAACGCCGAGTCACGTCATTCCTGCTCGTTAGAAGTATGCTGACGAAGGAAAGCTCTTAAATTTCACAGGAGAATAATCCGAAATAGACACAGAATTGAGACCGAGCTTCACATGATCAGTTCAAAGATGGAAAGGGAAAAGGGACGAATTACGCAACTTTTGTCTGGTCGTAACAGCCATCTTGAAGTGGTCAGTAAAGAAGTCTTTCTTGGGTAGCGCCGAGGAGAGGAACAACAAACATTGCCAACGTTGCAGATTGCTTATGTGTGACATTTTCATTGTAATTATGAGTGTCATTCAATTACTATCAGTGGCATTTTCTCGAGAGCTCAAACAGCGAAGACAAGAAAAACATACATTTCAGAAATTACACCCATTTGAGCAACGAGAAGTAGTAAGACGATCTTGAAACTGATGTACAGCACCTGAAATGGAAGGGCACTAACCGAGTCTCTTTGTAAACTGATCATGCAGTAAAACAATTGTGTAACTGTGATATTATACAGTAAACATATCTTTCAGCGGCAGTACTTTTTAACTTTGTTTGCACATATGCAAACACGCAGTTAAATACAAAAAATAATTGTCACTTGCATTATGCAACAAGCAATGTGCTTTTGAAGTCCGTACATACAGTGAAGACCTTTTCAACTGGAGTAAACTATCAATCTCAAACAACAGTGACAGATTACTGCCTCACTTTGTCAGGACCGGCAGGTGGCGCCCTGTCCCACAATCTTTTTTGGTGCCCCTTGACCTCCTCCACTTATTCCCTCTCAACCTCCACTGTCCATCAGTGCTACTCATCTCTCCATAGTCCCTCTTATAAACATTTAATTTGTTTTATAGTACTGCTCGAACCATTGCAGGGTGTCCGACCACTACATCACATACACATTACCCAGAGGCAATCAATCATACCTGTTTAAATCAGTTTATCAGTCCTGCCAAGTATCACGCATCAGGCGTTACTCTTATGCATTTCAGTGTGGCGTTCCGCAACACCGCACTGAAATGCATTGTCACACATTTTTAATGCAATTCTGAAACTCGCGTATGGCAGAGTGCTACGTGCGCGCTGACGCCTGTGACACCTGTATGCCGACAGTGGCTTGCTGCTCATTACGTCACTCACGACGTCCTGTATTGCTCACTTGACTAAGGAGTAGTTGGAGGCTGGCTGGTTTTGGGTAAATCTGGGCACCGCGCTGCCTGTAAGGCGTGGTAGCGTGCGCTGCTCCCATTGGCTTGCGTCTCGTTACGTCACGTGGCGACGTCCTGTATTGCTCACTTGACTTAGGAGTTAGTTGCAGGCTGGCTGGTTTTGCGTAAATCTGGGCGCAGCGCTGCCTGCAGTGTTCATAGGGAGATGCCGAGCTCATCTGCAGTGCGTTTAAGATCATTCACTGACCTCGGTTCGAGGGACCATGGAGACGGAGTCGGCAGCGGGGACTTCAATAGACTTGTCACGGGGGCATGGCCAGACAATGCAGAGGGGAGGACTTTAATGAGTGTTCCTTTCCACTCCGTTCACAGGATCAGTACGGCCCCTTTAACTCAGCCTGGGCTTCCCTGAGGGCTGAGGTATCCCCTGTGACATCATCAGCCTATGGCCAATCGGGTACGAAGGAGGCGGACGTATGCCCTCTGACATCAGCAGCCTGTAGCCAATCGGGAACGAGGGAGGCGGACAAGAGACCAAAGCAGGAAGACAGCGCGTTGGCTACCGGTGGAAAAACTGGCGTTTGGACGTGGGAGCCAAGAGAAGAAACGACGAAGAAGACGGAGAAAGAATCCGAAGACCCAGGAACCCGGAGGACCGAGAAGCCAGGAGGCCAACGACACCATGATTCGCCCCGCCACACCTCAGGAGAAGTGTGGCTGGACAAGGTATGGGACCGCATACTGAGGTTCGCATTTTCACGGGGAGGGACCGGGTAGGAGCCGTTGTGGGAGGTCACGGGACTGTGTTTGTGCGTTGTTCCACTGCTGATCTTTACACTCCCAATACGTTATTTTTGAAGTAGTGTTCATATTCGCATAAACATGGTGGTAGTCACCGGTGAACCCTCACACCCCGACCCCCCCTCTCCATACCTATCTACAGGACCCCGGAAGTAACTCTGTGGCACCTGTTCTTTTGTTTTATTTCCGTTTGGTTTGGCCGGAGAAAACATCAGGGAGACTCCTTGACCTGAGACGCCGAAGCTGTGTGTGTCATACCAGGACCTCGATACCGGATCCACAGACTTTCCACCCCTGATACATCCGACAGATGTTTTTCGCCTGTTGTTTGGTCTGGTTTGAAAATAAAGCGTACTGATACCATCGGTATTGGTCCGGAACTCGTTCCCTCATCACCCCCCCTTCCTATTTACAGGACTCTCAGGTGGCAGGCGGCAAACCTGATGAATTCCCCAGGCTCAAGTCTTGAGCCTGCCGCAAGTTGAAGTAAGTGACTTGTAGAGAGCCACCCGGCCTCACCTATAATTTGTATCAATGTGCACACGCATCCCCACACCCCCGGGGCGGGCTCGCTCCGGGGTATATAATAAAGAAGCGGAAGACCGCTCGGGGTCTTTCCGGCATACCACCAATCTGCCTACCTGTGGTTATTTAGTCTGCCGACCTTCCACGTGCGAGGCCCTGCCCCCGCACTCCACATTGACGACGAGGTTGGTACCGACCTCGTGCGTGCCCTGCCTCCTGCCGAGAGCGTCGGCCTTCCTCATCTGACGCCTACTCATCAGCGCGCAGCCTGCGCCAGGCAGATCTTGCCACGGAGCCCACACGCTTTGGCCGACGACCTGCCTGCAACCTGCCTGCACCGCGACACAGCCTATGCGACGGCTCGAGGCCCGCCCACGCGTCTCCTCCGAAGGAGCGCTTTCGGCTGGCGGGACTCGCCGCGCGTGATGAAGGGTGAGTGTCCCATTGGCGGCCCCGCCCGCGCGGCGCATCAACGGCCTGATCGCCCCCCCCACACAACAGGCTCACCTCGTGTCTCACGGCCCCCCAGGCGCGCAGTAAACGCGCGCAGCCCCGGTGGGGGAGGGGTGAAGAGGAGCGACGGTGCACGTCGGCTCCAGTCGCCTTCCTGCTGACCCGGCTGTCCCGATCTGCGAGGGACACAACTTCTCAGCCCTGCCTGCCTCCCCCATCAGCATACAAGCATTGGCTAACCCAAGCGCTGGCGCATGATCTCACAACAGTGGCCCTGGAAACTCGGTGCAACATTTTGGAGGGGAACAGCAGCACTACGCCACACTACAGTAACCCAGCCCTACCTGCTCAAACTGTCTGGTGCCACATGCGCCCGCGGGACGCCACCCAGAATATCGGGGACCACATCTCAAAGGGGGGTGCAAGACTGGGCCCACTGCTTCCCAGGAGGCCGCAACACACCACGGACTCTAGAGCATGATGACAGACACGACGCAAGGAGCCGCAGAGGCCGCTCCACCACCGCCTGGCCCTGTAGGACCCGCACAAAACCTCGCCACTGGCCCTCAAGTAATCAGCCACGCTCACACAGGAGTTGCACCTCTTCCCCCATTCAGCGAATTGGCTGACCCTGCGGCGGCGGCGCCGCGGTGGAAAGCGTGGCTCGGTCGCCTTAACCTGTACTTCAAGGGAACTCGCAAAACAGACGGAACAGTCAATAGGTCCCTCCTCATCTTGTATGGAGGCCCTGAGATATATGACCTGTTTGAGACACTCCCTGACACCGGACAAGAAGACGACTACGACGCGGCGGTCGACGCCCTCAACGCCCACTTTGACCCCCAACTAAATAATGATTTCGAGAAGTTCAAGTTCAAGAGAGCATGGCAGACGGAAGCTGAGTCGGTGGACATGTACTATGCCAGGCTACGCCGGTTGGCCAGCAGCTGCCCGTTCCACAATCCGAGAGAAGAGATAAGAGACCAAATTATTGTGGGGTGTTGATCGAAACTCCTGAGGAAGCTCATTCTCAGACAACCTGGGATCACACTGGATGAAATACTCGTCCTTTCCCGCTCACACGAACTGTCAGATGCGCAGGCTGAAGAAATGGAAGCGGCATTACGTTCCCCAATGGCAACATTGGCCACGCCCAGAATGGCGCCAATCAAAGAAGAAAGAGTGGATGCGATACAAAAAAGACCGCAGGCCAACCGTCCGCGACAATGGCAATCCCGAACTGCGCAGTGCGCTTACTGCGGGGAAGACCACCCTACGACAGCAACGTGCAGCGCAAAAGGGAAGACTTGCCTAAAGTGTGGCCGACTGAACCACTTTGCAGCAGTGTGCCAAGGAGGAAGGTACAGGCCAAACGCTCCAAGACCACGGGGAGGGTATGGCCCCAAGTCACTGACACAGCGAGTCAGGCAACTATCTATGGAACCCGAATATCCACCCCCAGACAGCCAAGCTCAGGAAAGAAGACCACGGTATGAGGACGACGATGACGACGAAGTGTACGTGATATCATACGTCAGCCGAGTGTCCACGAAGAGAAGACCACCACCCATGTGCACCGTTTCTGTGGAAGGCACTGAAATGCGAGCACTCATAGACACAGGGGCGTCGGTAAACGTTATGGACTCCGAACAGTATGAACAAATGTCACCCAAGCCCACACTAGCACCCTCAAGTGCACGCATATACACCTACGGAGGCACAGACCCACTGCCACTGAGAGGGGTCATCAGCACCACCATCGTTAATGGCGAGTACTCGACTGAGGCTCGTTTCCATATCACGGAAGGAAAGAAAGGCACCCTCCTGAGCTGTCACACCGCCGAAGACCTGGGATTAGTATTCTTCGCAAATCAAGTCCATCAATCACACGCGGACAGCATGCTGCAAGAATTCCCCGCGCTATTCAGCGGCTTAGGGAAACTAAAAGGGAAGAAAGTTCGGTTGCACATCGACACCTCCGTGCGCCCAGTCGCTCTCAGGTACCGTCGAGTGCCGTTCAACCTCCGGCCACAGGTGGAGGCCGAGCTCAAAAGACTAGAAGATCTCGGGGTCATAGAAAAGGTGTCAGGCCCGACCCTGTGGGTGTCACCGCTGGTGGTGGCTCCTAAACCCAAACAGCCAGGCGCCAACCGGCTGTGCGTCGACATGAGGCTCCCCAACGCCGCCGTGAAGAGAGAACGCCACACCACGCCGACGATGGACGACATCGTTGCTGACCTCAACGGGGCAAAGTGGTTCTCCAAGCTGGACTTCAACGCGGGGTACCACCAACTAGAGCTGGAACCCGAGAGCCGATATATAACGAACTTTTCGACCCATGTCGGACTCAGACGATACAAGAGGCTAAGCTTCGGCGTATCCTCCGCCGCAGAAGTATTCCAGAACGCAATAAGGGAGGTGTTGTCAGGTTTGAGTGGGGTAATCAACATGAGCGACGACATACTCATATACTCCAACACTCTCGAGGAACATCACACCCATCTGAGAGCCACACTGCGGAGGCTGGTGAAACAGGGGTTAACCCTGCATCGGTCCAAGTGTTCGTTTTACCAAGAATCCATCGACTTCTTTGGATACACGTTCACCCTAGAAGGACTAAAGGTGGACCCGAGGAAAGCGAAGCAATCCGGACCGCGAGCACCCCGCGAAATCCCTCCGAGGTGCAGAGTTTCCTCGGCATGGCCACTTACTGTGGCCGATTCATTCCCAACTTAGCGGCGCTGGCAGAACCATTGAGGACCCTCACTCGACAAGACCATGAGTGGGAATGGACCTGCTCAGCCAACCTGGCATTCCAGGACATCAAGGCAAGTCTTCTCGACAAGGCCACAATAGCCTCTTTCCAGCCACGCCGGAAGACAGAACTGATCGTGGACGCCAGCCCGGTGGGCCTGGGGGAGGTGCTATTGCAAGAATACGGTGGAGATGAATGGAAACCAGTTGCATACGCGAGCAAGGCCCTAACTGACACTGAAACTCTATATGCTCAGATCGAGCGAGAAGCCCTCGCTATAAAATGGGCGTGCCAGCACTTTCATCTATACCTATGTGGACAGGATTTCACTGTCGTAACAGACCACAAGCCGTTGCTACCCCTATTCACCGGATCGTCCAGACTTGCGCCCCCACGAATAGAGAGGTGGGCCGTCCAACTGCACGGATACAACATCAAATTAGTGTTTAGACCAGGGGCTCACAACCCGGCAGATTACCTTTCCAGACATCCAGACGTGACCAGGCAGGTGCTCCCGCTCGCCGACGGACAGGGGGCGGAAGAGTTTGTCCATATGATATCCCAAGCAGCCTGCCCGGACACAATGACACTGCAGGAGATAGGCGAGGCCACCGCCACAAATGAAACACTAGCACGGGTAAAGCGTGCCCTCGAAGAGAACCGCTGGACTCGCTTCCTAGACTAGATCCAGGGCCTAAGGCCGGAAGTGAGCCATGCCAGGCAGCAAATCTGGCAAATCCGAAATGAGCTGAGCGTAGGAGATGAAGGGGTGGTGCTCAGAGGACATCTAATTGTCGTGCCCGAGGGTCTCCAACGACACATGTTGACAATCGCCCACACGGGCCACCAGGGAATGGCCAAGACCAAAGCCAGGTTGAGGAACAAAGTATGGTTCCCTGCCATGGACACCATGGTAGATGAGATGGTACGCTCCTGCCATGCCTGCACCATCACCGGAGGAGATCCGGCCCCCGCACCGATCATCACGGAAGACGCCCCTCAAACCCCGTGGACTCATCTGAGCGTCGACTTTGGGAGTTTCCCCAATGGCAGACACACGCTCGTAGTGGTGGATTCCTTTTCCAAGTTCCCAGTGGTGGAGGTCATCCAATCAGTGGCGTTTCCTCAAGTTAAAAGGGCCCTCGACCACATCTTCGCGACGATGGGGCTCCCCGAAGAGATAAAATCTGACAACGGACCGCCATTTCAGGGGAGAAAATTCCAAAACTATCTGGACAATCTCCGAATTAGACACCGAAAGGTCACACCATTATGGCCCCAGGCGAATGGGAAAGTAGAGAGCCTCATAAGAACCCTCAACTGAACCCTCAGAATCGCCTCGGACGGCGGAAGTGACCCGGAGGCTGCCCTGAACCAGTTCTTAAGTGCATACTACAGACTCCACACAGCACGACGAAATGTGTCCCAGCACACGTGCTGTTCAAAAAGGCACCCCGAGGAAACATACCGACCGCGGATAACTGGACACCTGAGGTGAGAGACAACGAGGCCATTCAATCCCGAAGAATAACCACCAACCAGAAGGCGAGCGAAGCTCGGCATGCCCAACAACAGAGCATAAAGAGAAGGAGACACTGTAGTAGTCCAAGATCGTCACCCGGGGTGGAAGTTCCGGACACCCTATGAGCCCGAGAGGTGGACTGTGGAGAAAATTCAAGGAACCATGGTGACTGCTCGTCGAGGCCATCAGACAGTGACCCGGAACGTATCCTTATTCAAGAAGGCGGGGAGGCCGGCCGGCCTTCCCATAAGTGCCACCGACAGAGTGCCCGAAGAGGACTACACTCAGAATGAAGAAGGACCGTGGGCTGATGCCCCAGCCTCACAACCAGGCCGAGAAGGGTCGGCCAGAGAGACCAGTCAAGTCGCAGCACCACCTAACACCGCGGCGGATCCAACATCTCCAGCCGGAGCAGCGAGACAACCTCGGCCAGGGTCGCAGACTCCCCAGCATGCCGAAACCGCCGATAGCACCTGAGGCCCAACCCAGGCCCGAGCCAAAGGCTAAGAGACTTTGCCTGGACTTCACCCTAATGAGCCATCGGCCATAAGGACGAACTAAATTGAAGGAGGGATGTAGAGAGCCACCCGGCCTCACCTATAATTTGTATCAATGTGCACAGGCATCCCCACACCCCCGGGGCGGGCTCGCTCCGGGGTATATAATAAAGAAGCGGAAGACCGCTCTGGGTCTTTCCAGCATACCACCAATCTGCCTACCTGTGGTTATTTAGTCTGCTGACCTTCCACGTGCGAGGCCCTGCCCCCACACTCCACATGACTGTACGTGCTTCAGTGCAGCACTGTGCGTGTGAATTAAAAGTTTCTCATGAATGATTTTATTTTCAGCAGCGCAAGATCAGGCAGTTCTGCCTCCAGTCAGCCGCTGCCGCCCGGTCGTGTTAAAGAGGAGAGCTAACTGTTAGTAGCTCAGAATCCCCGGGCTGGCATGAGTACAGGCGAGGCTGCCTGGCGGCCGCAGGCTGTAACCAAAGTGAGACTGCATGTCCCACGACGTGACGTTGATCATGGCAAGTTTACATGTAGTGTCCTGTTATGCAGGAAAGGTTTCAATTGACCACGACCAAACATACCTATGCTAGTACGGAGACTGTCGTCTTTCTGCCCTGTAAGACATACTTTGCAGTGATTGCTATGGGGAAGGGCATTTCATCAGTGGCGTAACGAAACTTGAGGGGGCCCCCCCTGCAAAACACATGGAGGGGGCCCCCCTCCCCCGGTGGCCTGGCCCACCACCTACCACTTTGCCCCACTTTTGATGGATGGACAGATGGGTCGGTGGACGGTGGTACGGATGGATAGATGGGTGTGGATGGATGGATGTGTGGCTGGGGATAGATGGTTGGATGGATGGATAGATGGATGGATGGATGAGCGGAGGGAGGTACGGATGGATGGATGGATGTAGATGGATAGGTGGAGGGATTGATAGATAGGTGGATGGACAGATGGGTGTGTGGTGGCGGGGCGGATGTATAGATGGATGGATGAACGAATGTGTGTGTGGCTAGGGATGGATATGTGGCTGGAGATGGATGGACGGGTGGACTGAGGTACGGATGGATGGATGGATGAAAGGATGGGTGTGTGGCTGGGGATGGATGGATGGACGGAAGGATGTATGGATGAAAGGATAGGTGTGCGCTTGGGGATGGTTGCATGGGCAGACGGATGGATGGGTGGGTGGGTGGGTGTTTGGATGGATGGATGGATGGATGGATGGATGGGTGTGTGACTGGGGGGATGGGCGGACAGACAGATGGATGGATGAACGGATGTGTGTGTGGTAAGGGATGGGCAAATGGATATATCTGGCTGGGGAGGGACGAATGGATGGATGGACAGAGGTAGAGCTGGATGGATGAAAAAATGGGTGTATGGCTGGGAATGGATGGCTGAATGGATGGACGGACGGACGGATGGATGCAGCAGCGGCGGGTGATGCAGTTAAGCTCGGCGTGCGGGTGTTGTTGACTGATGTAATAGGATTTATTTATTTAATGGTCTATAGATCCCCCCCCCCTCCGGTGCTTAACTGTACAGGCCGCTGCTGGATGGATGGATGAATGGATAGTTGAATGGATGGACGGGTGGATGGAATGATGGGTGTGTGGCTGGGGATGGGTGGATGATTGGTTGGATGGATGGATATTTTGGTGAGTGGAATGGGTGGGCTGGATTTGAAGGTTAGAATGCACATGACTTAGTAGGCAGTGGGAGGCGATGGGACACTAGGGCCAGCTGGGGTCTGATTTCAGAAATACGCATGCAGCACTAGTGGCTGGGAGGCAAAGAGGCGCCAGTCACAGACCCTCCTCTCCCCAGGCCTGTAAGGGGTGCCACAGTAAGCAGACCCTTCCTTAAGCTTCTCTTGAGAGTCTTGACACCCCAAAGGGACCACGGGCCTTTGCCAGACTATACCTGACTCATCAGTGAGTGGGGGCTCCATGCCACCCAGACTCGGCCTGTGATTCTCTGCCCCTAACGGCCTCTCCACAGCCTCTCTCCAGCGCTCATGTATGTGCGTGCGTGTACATGTATGTGGATGCTTGTCTATGTATGTGCGCGTATGTGCCCGCATGTACATGTGCGCTTGCATACCTGCATGTGTGTGTCTGAATGTGCATATTTGTTTGGGTATGTCGAAGTGCCTGCATGTGTTTGTGCTTGTAAACGTGCATGCGTTTGTGTGTGTGTGTATGTATTTCCCCTCGGTGATGCTGTATGGGTATGTGCGTGCTTATCTGCGTGCAAATCTATGTAAACCTGTCTGTGTTTGTGTGTATCTCAGCATGCCTGCGTGCCTGTGCATGAGTATGTATATATAGTTTGTGTGTGTTTGCGGCTGCACGTGTCTGTGTTTGTGAATTTGTGCGTGCTTGCCTATGTCTCTGTGTGTCTGCGTGTGTGTGCTTCAGTGTTTGTGTGTGTGCATGTTTATTCTGGTCTGTCTGTGTTTATTCTGAAGTTATTTTATAGCACATAGAAGGCCCGGGTGGTGAGAGTGCTTTATTGAGAACAATATATGTGACAATAAGTAATAAGCATAGCACACATTGAGGTGCAGGAAACACAACATTAGAAGCCCAACAGGACACAAGATGGGACAGTTAGACACCTGTACTGTTGTGATGCACAGGTGTCCTGCTCTGTGTTGTGTGCTTTGGCTAGCGTGTATTTATTTGCTGTCTTCCTTGTGCGTGCTTCGAAGCTGATCTCATGGCATGTCAGCGCTATATACACTGGATATGCATATTCTAGTATGAATAACAAAATCATAGTCAATAAGCAAAACACTACACCAGCGCTTTCTGTACAACACGGACATACACACAATGCAGCAAGAGTAACACAGCTGATCCTAGTGACAGGGAAGGACTAACAGAGGTTTGGAGAAAGAGACATTCAATCCTCAGACCACACAGAGCAGAAAAACCAAGGGCAGGACACCAGGTATGTGTCTGTGCTCCTGTGGGCCTGTGTATCGGTGTGTGTGAGAGTGTGTACCATTCCGTGTGTCTGTGTGTTTCTGTTGCTTTTATCAATGTCTGTGTATAACTGAGTGTGTGTGTGTGTGTGTCTATCTGCACTTGTGAGTCTTAGTGAGTGTGCATATGAGAGTGGAGGGTGTATATATAAGTATATGTGTATCTTTGGTGAGTGCCCGGCTGAGTGTATCACAGTGAGTGTGAGTGCTTAGTTGTGCGTGTTTGTGTGTGTACGTGCGTGTGTGACCCTATCTGCAGCGGTGGGTCCTTGTGCCTGTGCATATGAGAGTGGTCTGTGTACAGAACATATCTGCGCATCTGTGCTGATTGCACAGCTGAGAGTATCACAGTTCGTGTGTTTAGTTGTGTGTGATTGTTGGTGTGTTACTGGGAGTGTGAATGTGAGCCTTTGGTTGAGTGTATCCATCAGTATATCAGTGTGTGTATATCACAATGTTATATGTCTAAGTTGTGTGCATGAGAGTGGGTGTACACTGAAAGTGTGTTCGTGTGCATGAGTGTGACAGCACACTGTGAATGTGTTGTGTGCATGAGTGTGACAGCACACTGTGAGCGTGTTCGTGTGCATGAGTGTGACTTGTGTTCATGTGCATGAGTGTGACAGCACACTGTGAGTGTGTTCGTGTGCATGAGTGTGACATGTGTTCGTGTGCACGAGTATGACTGCACAGTGTGAGTGTGTTCTTGTACATGAGTGTGACAGCACACTTTGAGTGTGTTCGTGTGCATGAGTGTGACGTGTGTTCGTCTGCATGAGTGTGACAGCACACTGTGAGTGTGTTTGTGTGCATGAGTATGACAGCACACTGTGAGTGTGTTCGTGTGCATGAGTGTGACATGTGTTTGTGTGCACGAGTATGACTGCACACTGTGAGTGTGTTCCTGTGCATGAGAGTGACAGCACACTTTGAGTGTGTTTATGTGCATGAGTGTGATGTGTGTTTGTGTGCATGAGTGTGACAGCGCACTGTGAGTGTGTTCGTGTGCATGAGTGTGACGTGTGTTCGTGCGCATGAGTGTGACAGCACACTGTGAGTGTGTTCGTGTGCATGAGTGTGACTTGTGTTCGTGTGCATGAGTGTGACAGTACACTGTGAGTGTGTTCGAGTGGATTAGTGTGACAGCACACTTTGAGTATGTTTGTGTGCATGAGTGTGACGTGTGTTCGTGTGCACGAGTATGACTGCACACTGTGAGTGTGTTCGAGTGGATTAGTGTGACAGCACACTGTGAGTATGTTTGTGTGCATGAGTGTGACTTGTGTTCGTGTGCATGAGTGTGACAGCACACTGTGAGTGTGTTCGTGTGCATGAGTGTGACGTGTGTTCGTGTGCACGAGTATGACTGCACACTGTGAGTGTGTTTGTGTGCATGAGTGTGACAGCACACATTTTATGTGTTTTCTTGTGCATGAGTGTGACAGTGGATTAGTGTGACAGCACACTGTGAGTATGTTTGTGTGCATGAGTGTGACTTGTGTTCGTGTGCATGAGTGTGACAGCACACTGTGAGTGTGTTCGTGTGCATGAGTGTGACGTGTGTTCGTGTGCACGAGTATGACTGCACACTGTGAGTGTGTTTGTGTGCATGAGTGTGACAGCACACATTTTATGTGTTTTCTTGTGCATGAGTGTGACAGCACACTTTGAGTGTGTTCGTGTGTGAGAAGTCTGTGCTTGAGGGTGGTTTTATCACCGTGTGTACGCGACCGTGTGTACCTATGAGCCTGTATATTTGAGTGTATAACACTTTGTGCATATCACGTATTTGTGTATGTATGTGTTTGTGTTGTGGTGGTATCACTGTGGGTTTTTGTGTGTGACTTGTGCTTATGGGTTTATGTGCCTGTGAGAGTGTGTGTATATCTGTGTGTGTGTCTATGCTGTGTGCAATGTGCAGGCCTGTGTGTCCTCTGAGATGTTATTTCAGGCACTGGAGTGACTTCACAAGAAGGGGAGCTTGAAGTGTCCTGTCTTTGAAAACATCCATCTCCGTGCTCTTCACTAGTGAATGTGCCGCTGTATTTGTCACTAGTAAGTGCGTGTGTGCCTGTCACCTGCCACTGTTATTAGCATGCTGCCGCTGCCAGGGTGCAGTAAAGAATGATAAATACTTCTGTGACGTCATCGGGTTAAAGGACGTTTTATCACATCTGAAGAACTGATGCTGATTGTATTGCAGCTGTTCTATAGCGCCTACTACACCGACGTGGGGGACTGAAGCGCTTGTCTACTTGGGCAGTATCTATACTATGTCCATTGGCCAAGCAACGTCACTTCCGGACATTGTGGTGTTCACGATGGACGGTTCTCAGTGACACATTGACCAATCCGGGTGCAGCGCTGTGGCCCCAAACATACTGTGGTTCTGCCCACAATGTTGCTTCCATCGGCGGCCTCTTTGTTAAGCACTCAACGTGTTTACTTTCTACCCAGTATCCTTCAGTCAGTCACACGGACGAAGCAGGCTAAAATGAACACATTTCAGTGCCCCATCTGAGGACTGCGTCAGATCCGGTCCGGTACTCACTCTGAACCACTCCAATGATGGATTTGCTGTTCTGCAACAGTAAATGCCTTCTACAAACTTGACTTCATTTGTTCGTCCTCTGTAGCGGTTAAATAGTTTCCAAAGGGTGCCCTGTCTGTCTGTCTTTCTGTCTCTCGCTTCACTTCCATTGACTTGTAAAAGCAAAGCTGACAGTAGCTGGAGTGAAGGTAGCCCCTTTCTGTGCAGTGCCCTCTCTGGGGCCCCCACCCCCATCCTTGTCCTGGGCCTGCTCGTGGCTCTGACTGAAGAGGAACAATGTTGCTACTTTATTTCTCTTCTGTCCCCCGTGCAGGCTGCTTTACAGGCTGCTTTAGGGAGAGAGTCACAGATCTCTACCCAGTTGTCTACAAGTGCTAAGGGGGCCCCCTTCACTTACTGAAGACTGTCCCCCCCCCCCGCACAGTGTTGGCTGCTGGGGTGTTTGTTACGCCCCTGATGACAATGATATGGCTGAAGCACTATTTACAATGTTTTTCGCCCAGTGCCAGAAAGCCATGTAATGCTCTCTCACAGCAGCTGCTATTTAACCATTTTCTGGGTGCAGTTGATCACAGAACTTGCAGCCCGCTCGAGGATGGATGCCAATTTTAAGAACTGAAGTAGGCCCAGGCCACTCAAAGTGCCTCCTATTACCCTTCACCCCCCTTAGACGATGTCATGTACTCTCCAGGCCAGGCTGTTTTCCAGACACCTCGACAAGAGACTGCATCACCTGCATGCTTTTTTTTTTTCAAGGGCTGTCACATTTAGATAACGTTCTATGGAGCGTACGAATGTATTTCTGAAAGGAAAGGGGCGCACAGCTTTTATCGCGCTGTCTGTCCTTGGAAACTGCACATCACGTTGCACAAAAAATGTCAGCTTTGTTAATACCAGTGAAGTTTTCAACCGGAGGTACCGACGGAGAGAGCGGGGCCTCGTTAACAAAACTTGAGCTGGTGCCGAGTGAGGTGAGGTCCAGTCCTTGATAAGCAATGATATCACAAAGCATCATGCTTGTATGAAGGATTTGAAAATCATTAAAACAGGATATACACTGTATGTATGAATCTTTTCAATGTTGCAGTGACATAAGGTGTGTATGTTTAGGTCCAGACGAAAGCCTGGGAGATTTATCCTAGTGACTGAAACATATTGACCATCGAGACAGTTATTTACTTCTAACTGTTTCTTTTTCACTTGCACTTTGGTTTTAAATTGGAAGACTTATCAGCGTAAGCTCCAAAGGAGTATTTTCATTGCATATCTCTGTAGTTTATCTATTTTAATTCACGTCTTTCATTTTTTTGCACAGCACTTACTAAAACACTTCACAAATAAAAGAAAAAAATCCCTCTGCATTTGTTTTCTCTTGTGAGAATCCACAACAGGATACAACTCACTCTCTCTGTCCCTCCCTAATGATCAAGTGAAGGCGAGAGAGAGTTGCTTGGAATCCCAGATGATGACACTAGGCACATGAATGTGTAATGATGGGATACCAAATATCCTGAGGTGGTTCTTGCCCGACTTTTCACTCTAATTCTTTTTTCTGCATTGTTTTGTTTTCTCCCACTAATTCTAGACAGCACATAACAGTGGTAGGCGTTCTTTGACTTAATTTCCAAGGTACACTGGTTATTAGACCACAGATTCTATTTGTTTTTGACACAATACTTATAAAGTCCCAAATGTGGAACCGATTGCATTGCAAGTGCTTGTTTCAGCTTGGTGGCTGTGGAGGGAGCCCCAGGGCCCTTGCAACCCTGCTAGCTCCCTGCAAATGGCCCCATTACTGGGGCCAATGCAGGAGCTGGCATTTTTTTAATGTAAGGGAATCCCGGAGCCCAAAGGGGGACCCCGTACAATTAATGGTCTTTGGGGCCAAGGGGGGAGCACCAGGGACCTTACAGCTCCGCCCGCTCCCTGAAGAACCCGGCCAAATATTTGATTTATTGTTTTTCAAATTAAGTGTCCCACCCACTGCACGCCATATCTACTCTGCTGCTTCCACCCATTTCAGGTGCAGTGGGAGCCGACATTGCTCACAACTGGTAGGAACAGCTTTTCTTTTGCTCCAACAGGGTGGAAGCAATTCACAGGATTTCCCTGCATGAGGGCATGGAAAGGTAATGTTTTGTTATCCCACACAAAGCTGATCCCGCTCGGTGGGAGAACATTGCACTTTCCTTGCCCATGCGCAATGAAATAGATGGTGTCTCGGGGTTAGCGACCCTGGAACACCGTCACTGAGCCAGCTCCGGGGGATGGGATCCTCTGGACCATTGGATGGGTTGGGAGGTGCCCCATTCCCATCTAATTGATTTGCAGCCCTGGGGGCTGGGGTCCCCAGGGCCTCTTCTGACCACAAGGGTCCTGCCTCTTTATTAAAAACACAGTCCAGGGGAATGTGGTTCATTAAAATATCAGCTGTAGTGTATAGGGTCCCTCGGGCCTCTTAGAGGCTTGGGAAGGAGGGCCATGCGCCATTCTTACCATAAATTACAAATGTACCTACTTCCCTGGGCCCTCACCCATTCCAGGGGTATTCTTTTTGTTGTGTGGAAGCCCGCTCTTTTTTTTTTTTTTACCTCAGATTAGCGGATCCTCGGCAAAGTAGTGGCAAAAAAAGGTTTTGGTCTAAGGCGTGTTCCCTGTGGGATCCCCCCTCTAGGCCTTGGGGGGGTCAGGGGATCCCTACCCTGTAAAAAAAGTTTTACTCAGACTCAGGATTGAGTCCCCAGTACTAAAATGGCTGCTGCGACATCATTGTTGATGTGGTGACAGCCAATCAGATCTCAGCATGAGATATGTCAGCTCCGCATATCCCCCATGGCATGAAATATACAATGCTTTTAGCATTAAATGCTCAAAAACTACCACACAGATTTACACCAAATAACAAAAAACACTCTTTCTAGACCAAGGTCTAGCTTTCTGACATATTTGGTGTAAATCCGTTCAGCGGGTTGGGCTGTAGCTGTGTCTGATTTTCCTATGGAAACATTATTGGGGAAAACATGTTTTGGGAACCCTCCCCTTTTTGTTGGTCCCTGCTTCATGGATCATCCCAAAACTTTCCAGGAAGGATTTGAGATGAAAAAAAACTGGGGAGGATGGGAAGTTTTGTGAAAATTCATCAAACGGCGCCAAAGACATAAGCAAACCAAATAATGCACTTCCTATAAAAATACGATCTTGACTATAACTACCCAGTAGTATCAGGTCTGGGTAATATATATATTTATATATATTCACCAGTTATAGTTAGAATTATCTTGAGTAACTATCATTTGTGCCCTGAGGTAACTATAACTCGTGCCTCCGCCATGCACAGTTTTCTTATCAATAATGTTTTGCAAATGTTGAGGTGATATTATCAATGATCTCATGAGTGATATAATATGTGGGGTAATTAGCAGTCCATGGCGAGGGTGCAAGCGAGGCCCCCCTCCCTTTAATTGCACATTGTGGGATGGGTTCCACTGGGTCTTTAATAGGTCGGAGAGTGGGGCCATGTGACCCCCTCCTCTAAATTAAAAAATGCAGCCATGGGTGTTGGGATCCCCAGGGTCGGAGAGTGGGGCCATGTGACCCCTTCCTCTTAATTAAAAAATGCAGCCATGGGTGTTGGGATCCCCAGGGACTTTGAAGGCTTAGGGAGGCACCATGTGCCCCCCTCCACTTTTTTGTACATTTAGGCCCTGGGGGGATGGGCTTCCCAGGGTCTATAATGACTCGAGTAGAGGGCCTGCTTACCCGGTCCATTAATTAAAGAATGCAGTGATGCTGCAGAAGTCCTACTGGATGGCTGCATACATTGCCAATTATTTTTCAATTTTGGCCCCAGAGTGTTTATTTGGGTCCCTCTGATGGGGCCTAGAGAGAAGGGTATCCCTACACTGCCCCTTATACTTTTTTTTAGAAAACACTTCAGGACAGGGGACTAAGTCCCCAGGTCCTGTAATGGCTGCCAGAAACATTTTTCTCATGTTGCTGGCAGCCACTCAGATGCTCACTCCAGTAGGAGTCTAAATTCTGCTGTAGAGAAATGGCCCAAGGGGAAAAAAGCTCCCAGGGCCAACCAGAACACTCAAGGGACCCATGCGAGGGAACTTCCGACCCAATATTCCAGATATACAATTCTTTTTTAATCTTAATTTAATCTTCATTTCCCAAACAATACTAAATTTTCTTACACCACGTCGCAGAAAGCACAATCTGCGGACCATGATCTAGCTTCATGCCAAATTTGATATCATTCCGTTCAACAGTTTTTGTGGTAGTGCTTCTTAAAGAAGTATATGGAAAATGCATGGGGATTTTGAGTTCCGGGACCCCCCCTGTTTCTTACCACCCCTGCTTGACGGATCACCCCAAAGGTTTCTATGCACAAACTAGGCAAAAAAGAGCATTTTTTGAGAAAGTTTTGTGAAGGTTTGTCAAATTATGCCCAAGTTCTTAGCAACACAAAAAATGCACCTTCTATAAGAGCACTCACCTAACCATAATGACACAGTGGCGACTGCCTCTGGTATATATATATATATATATATGCACAAAAACCTCCTTCCCAAGAAAAGAAGAGACAGATTCCCAGGAGGACCAGGTAGGAGACGCCTGTTTATTGGTAACTTTGCGAATGCATTTCGGCAGCTAAACTGCCTTCCTCAGCGCCCAAAGCGTCCCGTAGATGAAGCACCACGCTGTGTGTGAGTTCCTCTCAGATAAGCTAGTTGGTGCATGTCAGCTCCGCCCTTCTGCTGAAGTCCCCGCACCTGTAAGCAGTTCCAAGTGTGGCGCGGAACTGCAGGTCCCAGAATGCAGCAGGATAGATGTTTGGAACCACGGTGCAGGGCAATGACTGGAATATACAAAGTCATTGCGGGCTGGCAGGTGAGGAGCAAGATGTCTTTAGGAAACTGAATGTTCGTCTTGCTTTGGAGTTTCCAACTAGTAGGTGCCTCCTCCGGTCCCCCTTGACCACCGCAACCACATCGACCTGAGAGTCCGTAAAGCAGGGGACGAGCCACAGTGAGCCCTACCCAGCGTGGGATTAATAATCCCAAAACTGCTCACACTCCTCCTTGGTTTCAATGGCGGGTTCCCAGCCTGTCCAGCAAACGCTGGCAACATACACGAACTGCAAGAGTCCAAAGTCCCAGTGAGGCTGGTTTCCCCATAGCGCGATGGGGGTCTCTGAAAAGCGCCCCTGGGTGGCGCTGAATTGATGCACAAAAACCTCCTTCCCAAGAAAAGAAGAGACAGATTCCCAGGAGGACCAGGTAGGAGACGCCTGTTTATTGGTAACTTTGCAAATGCATTTCGGCAGCTAAACTGCCTTCCTCAGCGCCCAAGGCGTCCCGTAGATGAAGCACCACGCTGTGTGTGAGTTCCTCTCAGATAAGCTAGGTGGTGCATGTCAGCTCCGCCCTTCTGCTGAAGTCCCCGCACCTGTAAGCAGTTCCAAGTGTGGCGCGGAACTGCAGGTCCCAGAATGCAGCAGGATAGATGTTTGGAACCACGGTGCAGGGGAATGACTGGAATATACAAAGTCATTGCGGGCTGGCAGGAGAGGAGCGTGATGTCTTTAGGAAACTGAATGTTCGTCTTGCTTTGGAGTTTCCAACTAGTAGGTGCCTCCTCCGGTCCCCCTTGACCACCGCAACCACATCGACCTGAGAGTCCGTAAAGCAGGGGACGAGCCACAGTGAGCCCTACCCAGCGTGGGATTAATAATCCCAAAACTGCTCACACTCCTCCTTGGTTTCAATGGCGGGTTCCCAGCCTGTCCAGCAAACGCTGGCAACATACACGAACTGCAAGAGTCCAAAGTCCCAGTGAGGCTGGTTTCCCCATAGCGCGATGGGGGTCTCTGAAAAGCGCCTCTGGGTGGCGCTGAATTGATGCACAAAAACCTCCTTCCCAAGAAAAGAAGAGACAGATTCCCAGGAGGACCAGGTAGGAGACGCCTGTTTATTGGTAACTTTGCGAATGCATTTCGGCAGCTAAACTGCCTTCCTCAGCGCCCAAAGCGTCCCGTAGATGAAGCACCACGCTGTGTGTGAGTTCCTCTCAGATAAGCTAGTTGGTGCATGTCAGCTCCGCCCTTCTGCTGAAGTCCCCGCACCTGTAAGCAGTTCCAAGTGTGGCGCGGAACTGCAGGTCCCAGAATGCAGCAGGATAGATGTTTGGAACCACGGTGCAGGGGAATGACTGGAATATACAAAGTCATTGCGGGCTGGCAGGAGAGGAGCGTGATGTCTTTAGGAAACTGAATGTTCGTCTTGCTTTGGAGTTTCCAACTAGTAGGTGCCTCCTCCGGTCCCCCTTGACCACCGCAACCACATCGACCTGAGAGTCCGTAAAGCAGGGGACGAGCCACAGTGAGCCCTACCCAGCGTGGGATTAATAATCCCAAAACTGCTCACACTCCTCCTTGGTTTCAATGGCGGGTTCCCAGCCTGTCCAGCAAACGCTGGCAACATACACTAACTGCAAGAGTCCAAAGTCCCAGTGAGGCTGGTTTCCCCATAGCGCGATGGGGGTCTCTGAAAAGCGCTATAGCAGTCGCCTGTAGGCTGGTATAGTAAGGACCATGTTTCCATAGGAAAAGGGTTTTTGATTTGAGTATATCTTTGGTGCAGTTTGATGAATCTTAATGGAATTTTCAACAAAAAAATTGCCCCAGTGATTCTCGTTGCACGTGAAATGTTTTGGGGTAATCCATCAAGCAGGGGCTGAGAAAAAGGGGAGGGACAAAAAAAGTGTTTTTCCTTTGTTAACTTCTATAGAGATTTTAGACATGACTTTAGCCCGAACCTCTGGATGGAATTACACCAAATTTGGCAGAAAGGTAGCTCTTGGTCCAGAAAGAACCCTTTTTATTATTTGGTGTGAATACTTTCACTAGTTTTTCACTTATTAATAAAAAAAATCCAAATTTGTATATATGGGGACACGGATGCTCCGACTCTCCGCAGTCCGCGTGCTGAAATGTGATAGGTTGCCACCACTTCAGCCATGAAGTGTTGGCAGTCATCTTAAAAAATGTTTAAAATATCCTGACCACTTAGCTCTGGTCATGGGATCCCAGAAGGCACAACAGCCTGTGGAAACACTACAGAGCTGCAAATCCGTGACAAAAAAAAACAAGCTTGTGCTTACATGCTTGTTTTGAATAGAGCCCCGGGTGTGCCAGATCCCTGGGACGTTTTGTAAAAAAAGGAAGGGGCACATGGGGCTCTCTCCTGAGACTCATTGAGCCCCGACGACTACCACCTCCCTGGGGCTTTACTTAAACAAAAGGAGGTGGATCCACAGGCTGCCCTCCTGAGGTTTTAAAAGCCCCAGGGAGCACCACCTTCCTGGGGCTACAGAAACATTGATGGTGGGATGCACGGACCACCACCTACCAGGGGCTCAATAAGACCTAATGGGGGGCTTTTTGGAGCCCCCGGCCCTGGAGTCCACCACCTCCCTGGGGCAAATTTTTTGAAAGAATGGGAGAAGGGCCACAATCCCCTCTTCTGAGGCCACAGGTGGTTCAGGGACAAGACAGGAGGGGTGCCACGTGGCTCCCCTCCTGGAGCCATACATGTCCGTGGGGACCACCTCCCCAAAGGGCCGGCTCCTGCTATGTTGCTGGGTGCCCACCCTTGAATGTAACTGTTTGCTTTTGCTCCAGCCAGTGGGAACTGTCAAAGTGCTCCTGCCTGCTGGAAACAGAAGTTTCATCTCTACCCTGCCTGCAGGCATGCACATGCACCCACAGACCCACTCAGAGACTCATGCACCCGCTCACCAACCCACTTAGAAACTCATACACCAACTCACAGACACACTCAGATAATCATGTACCCACTCATAGACCCACTCGAACTCACACACCCACTCATAGAGCCACTAAGATATTCACACATCCACTCATAGACCCATTTAAACACTCATGAACCCACTCACAGACCCACTCAGAGACTCATGCACCCACTCACATACCCACTCAGACTCATGTACCCACTCAGAGACCCACTCAGAAACCCATGTATCCACTCACATTTCCACTGAGAGACTCACACACCCACTCACTGACCCACTGAGACATTCATACACCCACTTACAGACCCACTCAGACACTCACTTACCCACTCACAGACCCACTCTGACACTCACGCACCCACTCACAGACCCACACAGACACTCAGACACCCACTCACAGACCTACTCAGACACACACCCACTCACATTCCTGCTCAGGCACTCATGCACCCACTCACAGATCCACTTATACACTCATGCACCCACTCAGAGACCCACACAGAGACTCATGCACCCAGCCACAGACCCACTCAGACCCTCTCACACCCACTCAAAGACCCACTCAGAGACTCATGCAGCAACTCATCAACCCACTGAGACATTCATACACCTACATACAGACCCACTCACTCATGCACCCACTCACAGACCCACTTAGACACTCATGCATCCACTCATAGACACACTCAAAGATGCATGTAGCACTCAGAGACCCACTCAGACTCAAACACCCACTCACAGATCCACTCAGAGACTCATACACTCACTCACAGACCCACTGAGAGACTCATGCACTTACTCAAAGACCCACTCGGTGACTTGTGCACCCACACAGACACCTACTCAGAGGCTCAGGTACCCACTCATCAACCCACTCAGAGACTCATGCACCCACGCAGAGACTCACTCAGACTCACGTGCACACTCAAAGGCCACTCAGAGACTCATGAATCATCTCACATATCTACTAAGAAAGTCGCACAGCCACTCACAGACCCACTCGGAGACACATGAATCCACTCACAGACACAGGACACTCATACACCCACTCACAAACCCACTCAGAAAGTCATGTACCCACTCACAGACCCATTCAGACTCACACACCCACTCACAGACCTACTTAGACACTCACTCATAGACCCACTCAAAGACTCACACACCAGTTCAGACTTACACACCCACTCACATACCTACTCAGAGACTTGCACACCCTCTCACAGACCCACACATCCAGTTAGAGACATAATAAGACACTCAGAAACTCACAGAATGACTCACACATTCACACATCCACTCACACATCCACTTAGACTCATGTACCCACACACAGACCCACCCAGAGATTCACACACCAACTCACACACCCAGTGAGACACACTCTCCCAGACCCATTGAGACACTCACACACCCATTGACAGACCCACTCAGACGCTCTCACACCCACTGAGAGACTCGTGCACTCACTCACACACTCACTGTCAAAGGTTTCTGGTTACAGTTAAGAAATACACATTTTTAAAAACCTTACAAATTCACTTAAAAACAAAAGGTTACAGTGATGTTACAGTTAGAAAATAACATTTAAAAAAACCAAAGACCTTGACTAAAACACCAAAGGTTACAGGGACGTTATAGTTAGGAAATAGAATTAAACAAAACCTTAGAAATTCACTGAAAAAACAAGGTTTACAGGTATGTTATAGTCATGATCAGATTTCATTCAAACAGAACAAGTGAAATTCAGCAGTTTTAGTTACCTGACCTAACTATAACATATGCCACTGCAATCTACTGCTTATGACCTCACATATTCCATCACTTATGACATGGTCAGTGACAACACTGATGACATCTCAAATTACATCACTGATGACATCATCCACAGAACCACTCACACACCCTCTCACATCCACATAAAACCTCTCATACATCCATCCCACACAACCCCTCAGATACACATTTACAGACCCATATGGGTACTCACACAACCAATCACTTATCCAGAGACCCACTCACATATCCATTCACTCATACTGTCACTCACATACCCACTAATACACCCATACTGCCACTCAAGCATCCACTCACCCCCTAAAATAGCCATTCACACATCCAGTCATACGGACATAAAGATACTTACACACCCATTCACACACCCTTACAGCCACTCACATACCGACTTAATCACCCATACAGAAACTCACACCACCACTCACTCACCCATACAGGTAATTAAACACTCATACACTCATCAATACTGCCACTGACACAGCCACTCACTCACCCATACAACCACTCACACACCCACAGAAACACTCCAATACAGGCACTCACACCCACTCACTTACCTATACGCAAACTCGAACAGCTACTCATTCACCCATACTGCCTCTCACTCAGTCTCTCTCACCCATACAGCTACTCTCACAGCCACACAGTCACCCATACAGCCTCTCACACATCTATGCCTTCACTCACACAGCCACTAACTCACCCATACAGCCACTCACACACCTACTCGCTCTCCAGTACAACCACTCACTCACCCATTAAGGGACCATCTCTCAGGGAAGCCAGGAAGGGTTTCGCAGCGGTCGAAGCACCTTGGGACCCTCCGGGTAAGTAGTGCGCTATATAAATGCCTATACATTTACATTACATTTACATTTAATCATACAGCTATTCCTATACCTACTAATACAACCATACACTCACTCACACACCCAAACAGCCACTCAGTCATCTACTCACACATTGATACAGACAGTCACGCAGCCACTCAGAGAAGATAGGTTAGAAATAGTATGACTATTTACTAGTACAGAAAGAATAGAAATGTAACTTATGCTGCAGCTTAGTATAAATCTTTAAGTCTCAGAAACGTTTATAAAACGCTTAATCTCATGAGATGATGTGCATAATGATGTCATCAGTGATGCCATTTGAGATGTCATCAGTGAGGTCATCAGTGATGTCACTGACCAAGACTTTCACAGGGTTTGTACGAGTGAAATCTGAGTCTAACTATAACATCCTTGTAACATTTGTTTTTTTGAGTGAATATTTATAGTATCATTTATACATACACACATCAAATTATGAAATAAAAATATTCTATAAGGAAAGTAGAATCCCTGACTGAATTAGTATGACATGTCACTGTATTAATAACGGGTTTTATTTCAAATAATAATTTTAACGATTGCTTCTATTCAATCCCCGAGTCAATGTATAAAGCCTCCAGGTGTAAGTGGAAAAAGACCATCAGCACATTGCTTTTTGATTTAGGATTTCGGACATGGAATGGTAAGCGAGATACTGACTGCTATACTCAACTGACCTTGAAAACTATGGGCCTGAAATTACTCACAGATTACATCTTTGTCCATGTTTCGGATTCTTCTAAATGCATGAACTATAAAATAAATATTAGCACTAAAAGTGACCATCTACCACAGCATAGACCCTGAAACTGAACAATTCACAGGTTGAACACTGCTAATTTGCTTGTGTCATAGGAAACTATATGTAAATGCTATAAAAAGAATTGTCTGGTATTGTACTATTCATTCAGAAATATTTTGAAACTATGGGAACTATGGGAACAAAGATTCATCAACAAGTTGAAAAACGGAATAAAAGGTCAGATTTACTATACAAGTATAAAGATAAGTAAACAGATGAAACTCTTTGATAATATATTTATAAATATTTCCATCACAACTTATAAAGTCAATGAACTATCTCTATCCGGCTATTGTTTAGGAAGAAATAGTTTAAACTGGTACCAATGACATTAAGGCAATAAAAATTAAACAATTATAAAGTTATCTAACAATGAAATCCTTATAACTAGAATACATGTCCAATAGACCAATATTCACAGTCCCCTATATTGTCTAAAAACACTCGAAAATATTGGTCCTTAGTCAGTTTTGGTTCACACAATTACACAACTAGAGGTGACTATCATATTTCCTGTGGGGTTTGCAAAGAATTTGTATTAAACGTATATGGAACAGATAAAATGTAAACAACTAAACAAAAATATAACTGGTTCTCAATTTGATATAAAATTACAAAAGATGACACTGTCCGGATAGTAAGAATGCAGCAACGCAACACGTTCATCATGCCCTAAGAGCCTCAATTGCTATTATGAAACTAAATCTGAAAAACTGGAGTTGGTTTTTGACGTCTCTTTCTAATTCTGTAATAAACATTGGTCAAATAATCCCTTAATGGAAATGTTTGATAGTCCAAAAGCAAGAGGACAGAAAAATACTCTTAATAGCTATATTCTCATAGCATTATTAGACGCTGAAGGAAACATTTTTGCAAACCACTTATCTTTTCTGCCAAAATGAATAGAAGATTAAAAGATAATAACATTTTATCGGAAGGAATTAAGGTCCAAATGTTCCACAGTAGATCATATTTCTGCATTAGCCAATCTGGCATGCACCTCTAAAATAAAACAAAAAACGTTTCTATGTTATATGGACTATTGTACTACACTCAACAAAGCGAAAAGGCAAAGAGACTGGTCAAACTATCATCATGGGGCATTGCTACTATTTAAGTAGGCTTAAAAGTTGAGCTACATTGCTACACACAGGTTCAGATATAGCTATCAGACGGGAGAGGGTTTTACGCCTAAAAGTAAAATTCATGATGGGTTGAAATAAAGTTGTATATTAGCCCCTCTGCTCTTCCATCTTTACTTAGCTGACTTATCAGAATAGTTGGACCACAGCGGCAGAGATGCATTCAAGTTACCTAATTCACCAATATCTTATTTACAATATGCTGACGATTTAGTTATTCTAGCGTCAACACTGAATGGTCTACAATGTCAACTGAATCAATTGCATTTTAATAACACTCAAAATAAATTGCAGATAAACCATCCAAAAACGAAAATAATGTACATTGAGTACACCAAACCTAAGTTCATTTTGGTCATGGGCAATAAAAGAATTAATCATATGTCATATTATACATATCTTTGAGCAGTATTAGGAATTTAAATTGAAATATGCACTTCAAACAATTTGTTAGCAAAATATTCTAAAGCTGCTGGGCCATCTCTAACAGCAGCAAAAACAAAATGAATTCACATAAGCTCGTATAGTGTAGTAAGGTTTTATCTTCCATTTTCTCATGTTGATGGTTCTTGGATACAGGCAGATAAGAAGGATACTCTTTGTTGGTTTTGTAGTTTACGGGACGAGATTACTGAGCACAAACTTTATTTATTTCTAAGACTGATTGACCTGAGAAAATACTCGAAACCAATTTTTTGATTAGGAGATATAAGAACTGTTAATGAGTCATGCCTATTCTGTTTTATTTGTCCTTCCCTGAAAATAATTGGTCACACTATGAGATTTCTTGAATTACCTTGAATAGTGTGCCTGCGAATACATGTTGAGAAAAATTGATTCTACACTCACTGAGAGGGAATAATTGTATTTAAGCATTTTTCTAGCACATTAGGATGTTTTATTGTACGTTGTTTTATGAAACATATACAATAAGGAAATTGATTTCCTCCCTGTAGATATTGGAGAACACCATAGTCATTGTGATTGATCACAATAGAGAATGTCAGGAATGTTGTCGTCGGTTATATCCCCGTAGCTCCATTGATATAAAAGAAGAACCCTATAGGGAATTCCGATGACTCTGTAGAATTTCATTTTGACGTCATATTAAAATATTGCTCTTTTTTAAGACAAGCAATGGGATGGATAGTAAATGTATGTGTCTGTTTTTGAATGTTTGAGTTCTGAGTCTCTGCCCCCACTTGAATTCCCTGAGAAGCCTTTGACTGCTTGCTTCAATACCCTGAGGGTCAAGTGCAGAAATGGTATTCTTGGCTGAGTTTGCACAGCCAAGGATGGACCACAGGACCAGAGGTAAAGGAGCCAGCCACCACGGTTGTAGCTCAATATCCACTTCCTGCTCTCTGCCCCCTCTGATTGATCTGGCAGGGCCCATTCTGTTAGAGAGGCATTGGCCTCGAAATCAGTGTTAGAAGGTGACATCATGGATATAATTCTGAAAACAGCAGACTGGCAGAATGAATAAACCTTGAAGAATTTCTATTTCAAGCTGGTTTCAGTCCATGCATTACAATTTGGAACTAAGCTTTGAACTGGTAAAAGTGGAGAAGCGTGGCTCAATGGTTAGAGCGGCAGACCCTGATGCAGAGGTCTGGCCCGGGACAAGGGTTCAATTCCCGCCTTGGCGGCTCTTGGACTCAATTTCCCCGGACCTGATAATTCTCGCCTCGGTGCCTAGTCTAATCATGGGTGTGACTCTGGGCAATAGCTTGCTTAATCTCCACAACGGCCCCAGCAGCGCTGTGGATGCCTGGCTTCACCTTGGGGGTGCCCAGGAGTGGACATTTCACAGGAAAGCCAGGATGGGTTCCACAGCGGTATGAATACAGCGCTACGAGGCCTCCGGGTAGAAGTGCGCTATATAAAATACACTACATTTACATTTACATAAAAGCCTCACCTGCGGGACTGCCATAGCATACACATTTCCTATTTTTTACATCTGAAAGTTTTAACTCTATTAAGGACAAGCACATTAGGATTATACTGCCCACAGTTTCAGTCACTGTTATGTATAATATGGTTACAATATATAGGTATACTTTTAGATATTATTCCCAACCTTCTTAAGTATATTGTGATTTATGATTATCGAAATGGGATGGTATGTTGATAACATGGGTATTTTACATTGTGGTATTTCCCCTGTAGGCAATGATGAAAATGAGACCAAGCGTGGACCAGGATCGCATCATCTTCGCTCATCGCAGCACGAAAGGGGGCCGTTTTGCGGTGCATTGTGGTGTAATGGACTTTGATACTGATGATTGGTTACAGTACATCATATGATTTGTAGGTTTTTCTCTTATTGTTCACGGTTATTGCAGTTTGTTTGGTCAGGAGCTCCTAATAAAAGGCAATACAAAGAAAAATGTATCATCATCACCTTCTGTGTCCTGAATATTTAAATTTAAACGTTCAGACCGGAAAACTAGGACATTTTGCATTTTACCATTAGATACAACAGAAGCAGAGGAGTTTTGAACTAGCAGATAGGTAAAACAAAAAAATGTTTTGGCTTTAAATATCCAGTCTCGTAACTAAATCGGAAGTGCTGGCATTACAAGACCAAGTTTCCAAACACAGCAAGCATTTGCACAGCGGTATAGGTCCAGTTTAAATGTGCCAACACATGCAAACACATTCCTGTACAAGCAGGGTCAGATTAACAATGTTAAGTGATCTGGAAAATAGCAGAGAGACTGCTATCTAAAAATAGCTGCACAGCTGCTTTAAAATTGCAGTGCTCTTTTTCATCTGCGTGAGCCTTTTTGAGTTGTTGGTCTCTGTGAACGGGGCTGCCGGCAGACTTTGTTGTGACTGTAATTTGCATGAAGTGTGCCAGGCTGAGAACTCGCGGCTGCCCTGAGGGCAGCACAATAGTGAAAGGTGGACGAGCTCTATGAAGCAGCCGCTCTGTCTTTCACACTGAAGGGGGCACATGTCTGCTTTACAAAGGGGGACAGAGATCCCCCTGCAGGCATGTGTAGTTAGTGACTCCACCAATCTGCAGCTGGATGTCCAGGTGATCCCTGGGACCCCTTCTTCCCTCTTTCAGAAGGTGCCCTGGCTCCGTTGATCATGTGGCTCCTCCACAGGGCGCACAGTAAGTAGTAGGAGTAAGTACCTCCTCTACAGCAGCAACCCTCTTAATACGACGCGGGCGCCGAGGCAAAGTGCGTCCCTCATTAGCATGGTGCCATGCGCCCTTCCTAAATAGGATCGACCCCTTAGGATTGTGTCAGTGCTATATGTGTACATGCACGATTTATTTACAGAAGGAGCAACACAAGTGGCTGCTTTCCCTTCTGTAATACCAAAGAAGTGTCCTGGGGCTCAGAGAATGGGCACACACGACCGCTGCGTCCGGAGGGTACTTTAGACATACGGCCAGAGGTGTCTCTGTGCATGCCTCCTGCAGATGAAATGGCTCACCTTGTCATGTTTTTGTTTTGGTGCTGGGGCCTATTTTCGGGCCTAGTCTGACCCTGCATAGGAAACAGTTGATAGCCAAAGGTTGGGCCTGTCAACCGTGAGATGTACTCTGGGGTCAAAAGGTGTGCAATGCTATTTTCACTACCCCTAGCAATATGCTTAAAGACATCCACGGAGCTGGACTGTCCAGACCTAAATCACTACGCATTATTACAGAACGGAAATCATACCCGCGCCAGTCAGTGCACTGTAGCTCCAGCCTGAAGTGCAGTGGTGCAGAACTCAAACTCAGTTCACTGTTCTTTCTGTGCCCCTCAGTCAAGTCATCCGCAAACTGGACTAGAACAGAAGACACACCCCACACCTACAGCTCTTCGAGTGCACCTCAGTTTCTTTTGCAGCACAGCGGGGTAGTATTGAGCACAATGCACACACCGACAGCTTTGCCAGAACAGCTGCAACGCATCCTGCAGTGCACTGGTCTATAACAGGCCACACAACCAGGGCATGCCGATAATGTTCTGCCATTTAGATGGATTGTACACACGATTTCAAATTGGGGGTAGCAGCTCCTATACCTTGCTTGCCCTGTCGTACCCTTGGCCCTCCTTTGCTGCCCTTGATCGCAGGGATAATGAAAGAAACCGAATAAATAGTAAGTATACAGAGCTCTGTGAGCCCTTATTTTTTCCCATAGCTTTCACTCCTTACCTACCGTCAGAAATAAATAGAGGCTGGTAGAGGTTTTAGCACATGGGTACTCACAAACATTGTTCCAGGGGCCACAAAGTATGGTCTGTAGTGTGACTGAGGGCCGCACTGATGCCAGCAGGGTGGCGAATGTGGGTCTGGGTGGGTCAGGGTTTGTGTAAGGAGGTCTAAAATCATGTTAAATAAACAGGCAAGCATTTATTTGCAGGTAAATAAATGCCTGCCCATTTCTTTAACATTTTTTGCTAAATATTAGTGCTCAGCAACTAAACAGCAGCTCGTGCTGATGTTCACCTGGGAGCCGCATGTGAAGGTCAAGAGGGCAGCAAGCGGCCCCCGGGCCGTACTTTGAGTATCACTGCTATAGAGCACGGGCTGTGGTTACCTTGAGGTGGTGGCTTCCTGTGCTCCACACCAACACTTAATTGTCAACACCCCACTAATGCCAGTCTGCCATATGGTGGCGATGCTCGTCTAAATTTGAGATGAGCACAGCAGTTGTTTATACAATAGAAAAGCCTAATATCTGCCGCTCGAGCCAGGGTTCCCCAAAGGCGGTCCTAGAGGGCTGGATCCATGCCAGAATTTTAAGATAACTACATTTATTTAAATGAGTAGAGGCTAAACATCTGGCATGGATCCGGCCTTCCAGGACCGACTTTGGAGAATCCTGGCCTAGGCCATTCCTATAGCTTTGAGCCTAGAATAGTCTTAATTGTCAGACTTGTATGAGCATTATGTTTAGTATCTGCATTGGTACTGTCATTGAGAGGGATAGATGAGTCAATGTGTGGTGCAAGCCTCCTGAAGAGGGCCCTGTTGCTTATTATAATTAAAATTATTTTGTTTACTAATTAAGCACTGACAAGACAATTGGCTAACCCTGTGATGCTGCATAGTCAAAGGGTGTGCAACGTCACATGTACTTCCCTGACATTTAGGCATCCGTGTTAATTAATGAAGATAGGACGTTGCTACACAAGATGCTGAAGTCATATGAAAAATAAGCATACTGCATATCAAAAAACGAAAGTTCCAATAGATACCTCTCCTTAGCTTAATCCCAGCTCATTCTCTGCCATGTGTCAATACCTCACACCAATAGGGAAATGGCAGATGACTTCAGATACTGTGTTTTCACACACAAACACCAATTGACACCAACAACTTTGAATGTCACTAATTGTTTACCCTTAAAGTATACGTGTATATACCTTTAAGTGCGCAATCTGTCTTTCTTCCGAAAGATAGGTGTCGTCCAAAAGGGCTTTCATTCTCCAATGGGAACAAGGAAGCCAAAAATTTTATGTTGAATAATAATGGAACCTGTACTTGCAGGTTGGGTACCCACTGCGATATTGTACACATTTTACTAGATTGTATGATGTTTTTAGATTTACGGAAAGAAATTTTATGTCCGATTTTAAAAAAATACAGGATCAGAAATAGGATGCAAGCTGCTAGCCTTATAGCTGAAATGAGGTATCTAGATATTGCTTGTGCTATGGGGAAATTTTTGTGTAAAGTCAAGTTGTTTCTAAAGTGTTCAGAGTAAATACCTTAGGCGGCGCTCATGGGGGGAGGATGAGCCTGTACATGTAAAGGTTAACGTTGTGATTTGGATCCTTTGGAATTGATTTGATGCTGATGGAAATTACCTGACTTAATTACCCCTAGGGGTATTTTTGTATTTAGTACGAAGGAATGTACTATTTTACGGGAAGTACAAATGCCATGTTTTTAATATGATCTTGTTCAAGTTTTAACAGTAATTTTATGTATAGGGTATACTTTTAAGGTTGTAATTAACCAAATAAAGTTTTCTTACTGACTGACTACACAAGATGCTGAAGTCATATGAAAAATAAGCATACTGCATATCAAAAAACGAAAGTTCCAATAGATACCTCTCCTTAGCTTAATCCCAGCTCATTCTCTGCCATGTGTCAATACCTCACACCAATAGGGAAATGGCAGATGACTTCAGATACTGTGTTTTCACACACAAACACCAATTGACACCAACAACTTTGAATGTCACTAATTGTTTACCCTTAAATTATACGTGTATATACCTTTAAGTGCGCAATCTGTCTTTCTTCCGAAAGATAGGTGTCGTCCAAAAGGGCTTTCATTCTCCAAACATCACAGTGCATTGTAAACTGCTGTTCTTGCCAGATAAGACTCCGTTAATTTAGGCCCTTATCATCTGGTCAGCTTACCTTCTATCTACCTGGAGTGTCTCTCAACTAGATAAAAATAGAAAAGATGACTTCAGTTCATAGACATTCTTTCTCTACGTAGCTTTTGTCACTCCAGGGCAGACATTGTTTATCTATTACAGCATACTATGGGTTGCCATCAGCATTTCTGCTTCGATCTATTTTGATCAGACATCCTTTCTACAGGCAGCTCTCATCAGTCCAGAGCAGATATTTTGTACCTATTCTA
Source organism: Lissotriton vulgaris (assembly GCF_964263255.1). Lineage (NCBI taxonomy): Eukaryota > Metazoa > Chordata > Amphibia > Caudata > Salamandridae > Lissotriton > Lissotriton vulgaris. Next base: position 1,511,051,996 of record NC_141685.1, on the reverse strand, counting down.
TTTAACCTATTATAACATTTTCCGGGTTGCAATAATCGTTTTCGTTTTTAATAATCTGGGTCACTAATTTGATGTTAAGTGTGTACATGCTGGGACTACATTTTCACACATTTCTACCTGGAAACAACTTGAGTGCTTTGCCAATAAAATCATAGTGATTGTCCTGTTAACTTATCAGCCATCTTCATTTCCATTAGTCTAACTCATCTTTGTCACAGTCATTATTATCTTTGAGGGGAATCCGCCTCCAAGATAGGAACAACCCAGGAGATTCTGAAAACAACAGCCCCCCTCACCCTAACTGGTGCCTTTTAAACGGGCTGTCCTTCCCAGAATCCTCCCATAAATTCACAAACTATGTCAAAGGCCTAAGGATTGTAATGGCTGTGACGACAATTAGTAGGTTCAAGAGTAATGAAGATTACCGGGAATTAATCAGGGAATTACCTCCACGTCCCATGTCCTTGTTATTATTTTTTAGGTATATGAAAGTAGTGAAGGCCTTTGACAAATAATGCTCCTTATTACTTACCATTTAAATTATGAGTTTTTAATGCATTCTAAGAAACAGTAAAGTAGCACTCCACAACATTAGAAATGTGTCTGAAATTGAATCATGTAAGTCATAATTGATTTCAGAACTCCAACACCAAAAAGAGTTTCTGAGTCAATTACATGGTTCAATCGGTAATGTTTTGCAAACGAAATTGGCTGGAGTCCAAGTTGCAGCTATGCGGAAACATCCTGCACTGCAGCCAAAAAGGAAGCCATTTCTCTTGTGTGTCTGTCCTGGACCAACCTCTGATCAGAATCAACCTGGTTCACCTGGATGATTGTAGCCTTTAGCCATCTGCTCAAAGACGTCTTTGTCGCCAGCTTACTATTCCCTGTGCTCAGATTTCCTGCACTAACAAGAGCTGCGAAGATAAAAAAATAATGCTCTTTAATCATCCAAGGTATTTGACAGAAGTTCTTACTCTGTAGAAGGAGAGGCACAGAAAGAAGGGGGAAGCACTTCTTGTGACAAATAAAAAGAAGAGTTAAACTCAGGTATGAAAGATGGGTCAGGTTTAAAAATTCCTCCTCATCAAAAAAAGGACAACACATAAGGTAGAAATCTCCTCAATCCTATGGGCAGACGTTATTGCAACCAAAAATACACCTTGTAAATATAGGAATTTAAGAGCCAATCCATATAAAGGCTCAAAGGGAGGAACTTGTAAACATCTTGACGCTGAAGGAAAGTCCCAAGAAGGAGAAGAAGACACTCATGAAATAGGTTTCATGACTGAAAAACTTGTGAACACCCTTGACACCAATGGATAGATTTGGTTCTGTATGCCCTGGTAGCAAACCATTATGATTTCATAGTGAATAGTGAAAAATGTAAGTTAAATACATCTAATAAAAAATTTAAAAACTGAAGAAAACGGACAGGATGTAGATCAAATGAATGAGAAAAACACCACCTATTAATAAAACACTCAGTGTTTCAAAATATTATTTTCAGGTAGAAGGTCTCCTTAAATTCTGAATAGTTTCAGCCAATTGAATTGGAAGATCTTTGCTTAACAATCGCATCCTTTCAACATCCAGTCCGAGAGATTTAGTTTGAGAGGAAGAGGTAGAGTTGATTGTTTTAGAGGAGTAGAGAAGAGAGGCAGTGCCCTGTAAGCGTGAAGGGAACCAGAATCATCATGGCCCATAAGGAACCAAGATTACTTCTGTATTCTCCTGCTGTATTTTGAGTATAACATTTGGCATAAAAGGAAATGAGGACATGCATAAACTAAACCCCTGGGCACCCTCAACAGGAATGCATCAACTCACAACTCCCCCTTCTCCGTGAACCTGGAGCCGAATCTGCAAATCAGGGTACTGTTCCTTGAAGTAAAAAGGTCTCGATAAGAAGTCCTGAACCTCTTGCAGGATTAATTACAGGTTTCTTGAAGATGGGATGCTCTGCTCAATATTGGTTGTTGATTTGACCCTTGCTGTGGATCGCTGACAAGCTTAACGGGTTCTTTTCTTCCCATGAACCTAGGAGAGTCACTACTTGATTCAGAGTCTTGGATCAAGTGGTTTCCTCATGGTTGATGTCGGCCACTGATACTGGTACTGTCCATCCTGACCAGAATATTTTTCTGCTACACAACGGTTTTGGAATTTTTTAAGGGTCCCGAAGATCACTGTGACTTCCCACAACTTTGATGATATTCTTTTCTCCACTGTAGATCATTTGAACCCACATGAATTCTGATTGACAGTGGCTCCCCAAACAGGTTGACTGTCATCCCTCATTGCGATCAAAGGTTGCTAAGGATGCATTATCAACCCTTTGGTTAAGTTCTTTAAATCCAAAATTGATAGCAGAGGTATGGTTATTATTGACTAGTTTTGTGATAACTATTGATTATTGATTCATGTTTAATAAAAGAGTTAGCGTCTTGTTTCATGTTGTCCAGAAAATCCCGGGGAAATGAATAGTGGGTGGTGACAGAAGCCACACTGCAGTGAGGTTACTCGTCTGTTGGAATAATACTGAGAAGCTATGTAGGGCTGGCAGTATTAAACTAGGGACTATTTCGTATAAAAGCAGAGTGTGAGTGATTGCAAAGGGTTCGCTGGTGAAACTTTGGTCTCATTTCTCAGTAGAGGAAACACTGATGGAGTAACAGGTTCTCCTGAGCCTGAATGAAAAGTAAACAGGGGTTTTACTCGCAGCAGAAGAGGAGGAATTCTGAGACTCCAGAAAAAGTTGAAAATCTATCCTTTGTTTAGTGGAACAGGCAGAGTAACAAATGTTTTTATGTTGTTACTAACAGATTTTATTTTAAGAAAGTAAAGCGATATGTTTTCTTGTTACCTTGTGAAGGGAGGGTCAGTCGCCGGAGATGTACTGACATCACATATAGCTGTGCAGGGATTGGTTGAAACAGCAGGCGTGAGACAGGAGCAGATTGTGGAGGAGGGGTCAGTAGTAAGGAGCAATACTGACATCACAAAAGGCCTCACTGGCAGTGGTCAGACCACGAGTGTGAGCCTGAGTCTGATTGGTTTATAAATAGAAGCTGTGTTAGAATTAGTCCAAAAAAAATTGTATCTCGGATTCTGATTTGACTGGCGGTGTGAGTGGCACTGATAACAGATTTCAAGGGTTTGCGGAATATTCTTTCATATATCTTTCATCCAGAATGTATGAAGAAAAGAGAAAAATGTCATTGATAAAGAAAATTAAGAATTTCTTTAAGAAAGATAAGCTTGTGTTGACTAGGGAGGGAATTCCTATGCTGGAGCAAGGTTTCACTTGCTTGTATTCAGCCCTCTCTAAATAACTTGCAATATATTAACCAACATGTTTTGTTTACTAATATTTGCATTACATGACATTTCTAGAATCTAGGGGAAGCTTGCCTATTTGCTTTTACTAACAGTAACTCTAATGCATTAAAATGGCCACTGAAAACGCGGGAAACCTTTTGCGCATGCGTCTGTTGCTTCTGCGCACTAGTGCCAGAAATGGCTGCTTTAAATCTCACATGCTAATGCTTTTGCTGCAGCTTGTACTAATCTTGTTCGTTCTACTTAATCATTCACTCTCAAGTTAAAATAAAGTAATGGGGATAGAGTAGAGATAAGTGGTATACAGTGCATTCATTTCATTCTGTATTCTAATATGTTTCTTTTTTAATTTGCTACTAGTTCGTACTTTGGGTCTGACCACTGACACATCTTTCATCTTGGACGATTCTGCACACGCGCACTCTAACTCTGAAATTGCTGAAGCATTGTCATTGAATATCAGCCAACACCCTTCTTACCCACGATGTCCCTGGGAACCTGATCATCTGACCTCTAGAAAGGAACCTACCAAATACAATGTATTCAAAATGTGTACCAATATAGTTGGGCGGAATAAAGTCATGGGAAAGTAAATTGTGGGTGGGGATTCCATCAATATCATTCGAATTGAAATTACATCATTTTAGTATGGTGTGATGACCTCTCATCGTATTTCCAACCAATCACTGAAGGGGAACACATAGATTTGCAACATTTAGGGATGGTACATTGCCCTCGAAATGGTATAACTAAGGTAGGCTTAGATAGAGAAATTGTCTGACTTGTCAGACTAGCTGACCTGTCACCGACCCAACACATTCAATAGGCGATCAAGAGCAAAGGTACTGGCGGAGCACTCAGTCAAAAGAATCGATTACCCAATCGGGGTATTAATTGGTTTTCCAAGATAGAGGGGTGTGACGCTGGCATTGCACCTAGCGGAGGGCACCTGTCCTGATCTGCACCTATCTTGTCCCGTGGGCACCTGATTAGTCGCGAACCTGGTCCTGGTCTGTATTTTTCCCCAGCACGTGGCCAGGATTGGTCATTGCACCATTTTAGGTAAATATAACCCATGTGGTATGTCCTTGTGCTATTTCCCTTTCTCACCCTTCCCAGGTACCAATGTCTAAAGGGGTTACTGTGATTTCTTACAAACTTTATGTCTTACTGGTTATATTCTTGCTTTTAAAATTTATGGTTACGAGATTGTGGCCCTTTTCATTTGACTCAGAAAATCTATCATAGATAAAGGTTTTAAAACTTTCCCTGAGTCTGTGGTTATTATAAAACAAAAGTTAATGTGTTTAAATATTGCCTGTTTATGCTAACTCCCTCTGATTCACAGACTTATAGTAAGGTGACGAGGATTGGTAAGTCATGGTTTACAGGTATAAGTCCTAAACGGACCTTTGGGTAAACTGATAGAGTGATTTAAATTAGTAAACTGGTTAGGCAGGACTTCTAGTTCAAAGTGTGAATGTTATATGGGCCCAAGGTTAGTATGGTAAAACTGAGCTAGTTGGTCCTTGCGCGCTCTATCAGTATACTTTTCTTGGTAGCAGTAGTATGTTTAGGGATTAGTTAATAATAGGTAGTTAGTTGTGTATTGATTGTTAAATTATCGATTATTGACTGCTTATTGATTTTATGCACTAACCGAAACTGTTTTCGTGTTGTTAAATGTTGTTTGGAATGTCCCGGGATAAAGAAAACAGTTGATAAATAGAAGCCATACTGTTGTGAGGTTACTTGCCTTGAGGAATAGGTGCGTTAAGTTAGGTAAAACTTGAAGTACTAGTTAGGGTTTATTTTTCTAAGTAAAATAGTTAGAGTCATTGGTAGCAAGGAGTTCGCTGGTGAAACTTTAGTCTTATATCACCTAGAAAGGGTAATTCTGAAGAAGTAGCAGGTTCTTTTTGCTTAAGTGAAGAGTAAAAGGAAGGTTGGTTTACTCGCAGAGTATAAAGAGTAGGCAGAATTAGGTTTACTCGTTGTGAAAGAAATTGTCTTTTCTTTTTAGTCAATCTGGCACAGTAGCAAATGTTTTCATGTTGTCAATTAATGAAATGTATAATTGAATTTTGAAAGAAAATTGAATTGTTGTATTACCTTGCAAAGGAGGGAGTCAGTCGCAGTGCTGCACTGACGTCATAGAGAGCGGCGCTGGATTGGTAGAAACAGTGGGTGTGTAGCCATGAGAAAATTGTAAAGGAGGGGTGAGTGCAGAGAGTGAGATTCACATCAGAAAAGAACCCTGAAATTATTGGTTAATACTGTTTGCAAATCTAAACCTAGTTGGGCATTTAAAATAAGAGACACACTTGTATTGAAGAACTATTTCTGCAATGTAAACAAAATGAATTCATTGACATTCATACAAACATTAATTAGCGGTATCTGTGGAATTTAGATCCAGCAGTTATAGGAAACCGCCCTGAAAGAAAATATTTAGGATTTGCGAGAGAACAACAAATTAGAGGGATATCTTATATTATGTACGGAGAAAAAAGAAAGATGCCGCTTTTTGAGAGAATAAAGAATTATTTCAAAAAAGATAAAGTTATTAAAACTAGAGAAGGGATTATTATTCCACCACCAAATACGCCCGCATCATACATGATGGTAGAAAGGGGCATTCACACATGTGTCTGGTTATAGAACTGGATAGAATACACCAAGGAAGATGGCAATTTGGCATTTCCAGAACATGGTACCTTTAATGGTTGAATATTATTCAACTTAAGAAATAGTATGAATAAGTTAGATCCCAGACCAAGATTAATGCAATATGAAGCTCTAGAATAGTGGGAGACAGAGGTGTTTGAGTGAGACAGGTCCAGAAGAGACATTAATTGGAGTAAGTTTTATCCGAGATTCCCAAAAGAGACCCGAGATAAGAAAATGAAAAGATGGAGACAGTCCATGCTAATGGAAGGATTATACCCTGTTTTTACCAAAGTAGAGCCATCAGGAAACAAAAGTACAGGGAAAAATGTAATGGCTAGTGGTGATTCGGATGACAAATTATTAGATTGACTTATTAATGAAAAATCCACCACCTTATCAAGAAGAAACTCAGAGAGTTACTCCTAGTGCTCCGTTTTTACAACCACCTCTAGTTCCACAGGTTATACATGAAACCTAATTAGAAAAGGTACTTCAGGAAAAAGAAAAAGAAGCTTTAAAAAAACAGCGTAGTGAATTAATTCAGAAAATCTCCCAATTAAATACAAGTCCTGAAGCCCTGACAATACCTGTAACAATAGGTCCCGTAGTTCCTTTGTATGGAGATAAGCAAGTTAATCCTAAAACTCCTGTTCTGACTACACCCATAATTCAGCCAAGAAAATAAACCCTAATAGTTGATGATCAAGCAAGTGAATTTGAGTATGTAATTTCTTTAATGGATTTACTTATACAAGAACCAGTAAGTGACTTCAACAGGAAAATTACACCCCCATGTTCAAAAGAGGTACAGATTGAAACATCCTCAGGAACGAGGCATGCAACTGTATTAAGTCCAGAAGAATTAGATAGATGGACTCAAAACATAGAGAAGCCTAGAACGCAACCAAAGGTGTTGGACATTTTTAAATTAAGGGTGGAATTAGAGGAAATGGTAGCGGGAAATGTGGGATTGGACAGACTGAACTCATTTGATGAAGATGAATAATTGTTTATATGCAGAAGTAGTACTCGCAATACAAAAATATATCATGAAAAAATAATGAATTTGGCTTTGGAAATGGGAATTGACATTGGCAAATCAAAGCTATTGCAGAAACGATATAGAGCTGAATTTTCTGACAAAGATTTGGTAAACATGAATGGGTCGTAAATTGCAGATAAAGGAATTGGCAAATAAAACATCTTCTGAATACTTATTAAAAGAAGCAGAAAAGGTCGAAAGGTTGTGTCCAATGAGAGATGTGCCAGGAGGAGGTTATGTACATGTCCCATGGTCCCGACAGGATATCTTATCATTTACTAATGATTTCCCAAAGCTCAGAGAAAAACCTGTAGAATGGTCCCGACAAGTCGAAAGGTTCATGAAAGTCTTGAAAGTATTGTTAAAGGATTTAGATGGTTTATTTGACATTGTTGTTCCAACTGATTTGTGGTCCGAGTGCAAGATCACTGTAGATTGGCCTAGTGAAGAATACCCTAAGGTGATAACTTACTTAAAGGGAAAAATTCCCCCTAAAGAAACTGATTAGACTAAAATAGATAGAACTACTCAAAATAAAGAATAATCTGTGCTTGCATATTATGAACGCCTCTTGCAGGTATTTGAACAGTACAGTGGTTTAGAAAACATTGATATTAAGGACATGACACATTTTATTTATCGTTTTGTGTCTGGACTAAAACCTGAAATTTCCCAAACGATTAGAGAGCATAAATTGTGTTGGCAAGCAAAGCCTGTCGATGAAATTCTCAAGTATGCAAAATACTGTGAGGATGAAATTGACAATAAACTAAAGGGATTAGAAGAAAAAGTAATGTGGGCTCAAGTTAAAATGGCAGAGCAACAGGAACTGCAGTTAAGTCAGCAGGCAAATAATCAGAAAAGAGGGAAGACCAAAGTGGAGGAAGTAGGGGCAAACCTAGAGGATAAATGATTAAAGAAGAGGCAAAGAAAAAATGTCCTTGTCATGGGTGCGGAAAATTAGGGCATTGGAGAAACAAGTGTAAATTAATACAGAATAATAATGTCCAAACTCAAAATTTAAATCCACAGACGCACAATGAGGTGTCAATGAGACAGCCGCAACAGGTAGTACAGAATCAATTGCCTCAAGCCCCTATGCCAGATTTTGTGAGTCAACCAAAATACAGTGTGGACACCGGCTTTCGGGAGAGAAGTGGTAAGAAAAATACAGTAACACCACAGCTTCTTTTGCGAGACACATTTTTTTGAGTCTGAAGATTACTGACGGTGCCTGAGAGGGGGGGAAGAGGATTGCGTACTTGGCATATCCTTACTGGTAGATCAGCCAGGTCCTTATATAGAAGGGAAAGTGGAGGGAAAGGATGTTACCTTTCTGTTGGACACTGGTGTTACCCATTCTACTGTGAGAACAGCAGACATCTCAAACCTACCCCTCTCGGGAGAAGCAATTCAAGTAGTGGGCGTTTCTAATAAACAAATTAGGACCCCTGTCACAGAACCTATGGAAGTTTGTATTGGCAACTTCCGAGAAATGCAAACATTTATAGTCTGCGATTCTAGCCCTGTAAACTTGCTTGTAAGAGATCTACTGTGCAAAATGAACTGCACAATCTTTTGTACACCAAATGATGTTGAAATTCAAACTCCAGATGAAGACGGAGTGTATAAAATTATGCTGGCCAGACAAGAAACAGAAGCTAAAAAGATGTCTCTAGAAGATTTACCTGGAGAACTAAAGACTTTTGTAAATCCTGATGTGTGGGATATTACTGGGAAAGAGGTAGGCCTAATGGCAGATGTGGATCCCATAAAAGTAACAGTGAAAGAAGGTGCAGTTTACCCAAACATTCAACAGTACAAAATGAGTCCCGAAATAAAAGCAGGAGTTGCACAGGAAATAGGGTGTTTGGTTGAACAAGGCATTCTGGAAGTAATAATGAGCAGTCCATGTAATTCACTTATAATTGGCATAAAGAAACCAAACGGGAAGTACAGGGTGGTCCAAGACCTCATTAAAATAATAAAATTGTTGTCCCATGTTGTCCAGTAGTACCAAATCCGCCTGTGATTCTGTATCAAATACCATGTGATGCTGGGTGGTTCACTCTGATTGATTTATGCCATGCTTTCTTTTCCATCCCGCTGCATCCAGATAACAATTTTTTATTTTTGTTCAAATTTGACGACCATGTTTACGTTTGGAATCGTGTCCCCCAGGGGTACACGGAAAGCCCATCCATCTTTAATCAGATTCTGAAAAAGTGCCTTGAATCACTGGAGCTGCCTGGAAAATCTGTGCTGGTGCAGTAGATCTATTGTTGGCATCAAGAACAATAAATGACTGTGTGATACATTCTATTGCATTGCTGAACCATTTAGCAAAAGGTGGACATACAGTATCCCCAGAAAAATTGCAATACAGTACAACCTCAGTAAAGTATCTGGAGCAAATATTTCCAGCGATTCGGCGTACCCGGTGCGGCGGACACTCTTTCAAACTCCTGGCTCCTCAGTTATGGAACGCTTTGCCTCTGTCTCTTAGGACCAATGGTAATCTTTTAGCTTTTAGGAAGGATCTCAAAACTCTGCTCTTTGTTCAGTAGGTGCTCTTTTGCTCCCGTCTCCTGTACCGCCGAGGGTCTCCACGGAGTAGCTGAGCGCTACATAAATCTCTCCTTAACATTAACATTAACATAACATAACAAAAGATAGAAAGAGGGGTCAGGAGAGTTACTTCTGAAAGAATTAAAATAATTCAGAACATGAAATTACCCCAAACACAGAAATAAATCAGAATGTTTCTCGGAGCTGTAGGTTACTGCAGGCGGTGGATTGTGGGATTTGCGGTACTTGGAAAGCCATTGATTCAAATGACAGAGAAACGAGCAACAGACCCAGTCGAGTGGAATGATGAAAGCATGACTGCCTTTTTAAAATTGTGTAACTGCCTGTGTGAAGCTCCAGCATTAGGAATGCCAGGATATTCAAAAGAGTTTGCACTATTTTGTGACACGGGGATAATTTTGCACTTTCAGTTCTAACCCAGACCCATGGGTTAATGCAACGACCTGTGGCATATTTTTCTGCAACATTGGACCCAGTGGCATCTGCACTGCCAGGTTGTCTGAAAGCAGTAGCTGCAACATACATGAGTCTTGAGCAAAGTGAATCCATTGTCACGGGACACCCTGTAACAGTGTATGTTCCACATTCAGTTGTGATTTTGTTAACCAGAACATGCACTCTGCACCTAACACCTAGTCGGATGACTAAGTATGAAAGAATTATCCTTGGCTCAGAGAATGTGACAATAGTGAGATGCACTATTCTGAATCTAGCAACCTTGTTTCCCAATTCTCACTTTGTAAAAGTCAGAGAGGAAGTCGAACATGATTGTATCGATTTAACTGAATTCAGTACCTTCGCGCAGACATACAGGAAGATCCTTTAAAAGACCCAGATCATGAGTTATTTGTAGATGGCTTGTGTATGCGCCATGAGGAAGGCGCACTAAGCGCTGCTTTTGCTGTATGCACCATATCAAACATAGTTGAAGCAATTCAATTTCATAAGACTTTATTTCGATTTAGAAATCATAAAAGACAGCAAAAAAGACTAGACATTTACATATTTAAAAGGTAATTCGATAACATATCAAGCAGCAGATTATCATAATGCCATGTATTGTTAGAAAGTTAAATCAAATTATAAGCCGTCCAACTAGTAAATAAAACAATAAGTTAAGTGCATTGAATAAGTAGTGTCATATGTTTTAACATCCGTTTAAAACACATACAATTCTTTGTACAAATTTTAAAAGTTTTAAGAATGGAAGTTAAAATTTCAAAAGATTACACTTACAACATATATCTATATATACATTTAGGTGGCATGATCACAATAAATAACTTTAAAAAGAGACACAAATTATTACTGTAAACATAATTTACGAGCTCGGATTATCCACATCCAGTGGAGAAACTTCGCGACAGCTATAACCACAGGCTGAGAGTTATTAGTACGAAGAATCCTTATGGACTCACAGCCTGTTTTAAGACCTAGCTGCAAGCAGATAGGTTTTAACCATGTTAGCCTAGGGACTTTATATTCGGGATAGATAAAAAGTATATGTCCAATGCTTTCCCGTTGAGTGGGGCAAAAAGGACAACTGGGACTGTATCCCCCGCTCCATTTCGCAGTAAAGGTATTAATGGGTAGTGTTCCGACCTTGAACTGGTGGTATTTCTTCCTGTCCCCGCGGACGCTAATCCAGTCCCAGTAACCTTCAAGAGCGTTAGAATGTTTTAATTCAAGGAACTTCACAGTTAGAGATGGGCTGGTACAACGACCAAATCTTTTCAATGAAACCAAGTTCCAATACAATTCTCTAAAGGTTTTTCTAGGTGGAAATGTATTGGCTATTGGATCTTCCCACAGAATGGATAAACCCATAGCATTGTATGCTGCCCTTGCCTCCCTCATCCAAGGGATTTTATGTGCCCTAACTGCATCTCTAACTTTAAGGAATGCCCGTGCATACTGGGAGAGTTCTGGAGTAACCCACAATCTCCTCCAGTATGCTACCGGTCTGTAACAGGCCATATCCTCCAAGCGTTGAAATCCTAAATCATAGAATAGGGGAGTCAACGGGGTTGATGCGGGAAAACCTGTGATTCCACGCAAGAATTTGTTTTGCGCACCAGTCAATCTGGTAAGGTTACTAAATCACACAGAAGGATACAAAGTTCCCCGGGGAGAGTACAACAGTGTGGAGAAGGAGAAGAAGTGCAGAGTCAGGGAACTAGAGAGGTTCCCTTGTCAGAACTAGAGAGCCTCACACACCCAGAGCGCTAGGTGTAAAACACCCTGACTGTAGGATGTCCAGCTTCATCATTGGCTCACTGCTCTTCGTCAGACCGGCACTGCAATGTCTGACGGAATGCCAGGAGGCACTCTTTTGGCGGAGTTCTTTTGTTCCTTGCTGATGGTGTGTGTGAGTGAGAACAAGAAGTGTAGTCGGTGAAAAGTGAGTGAATGTTAAAACAGGGTAAGCAATCCACAATGTATTTTATTGGCGTGGCTGATTCCCTGATTAAAAGGGGTGAGAGGAGAGATAGAGACTGTAAGGTGTGCAGAAAAGTAACTCAACCCCCTATTGTGGTCAACATGTTTCTCGCCAACCGGCGATTCGTCAGGACCTTAACAAGGTACTACACAGGAAAACGGTGATACACTGCTCATTCAAAAAGTAAAAAGCAAATGCAAATACAACCTCACTGGGTCGGGTACAAAGCGGGCCAGGGGTCCTGCTCTAATTAGGCGACCCTAAGGGAGAGTAACACAGGCCTCGCAACATGCTCCCGTGAGGCCAGCGCTGTCTGGTAAGAGTACCTGAGCGAGACGCTGGGACGGCGGCGACACCTACCCCTCAAGCTCGCGGCACCTGGTCAAGGTTAAGGTCCTGACGAATCGCCGGTTGGCGAGAAACATGTTGACCACAATAGGGGGTTGAGTTCGTTTTCTGCACACCTTACAGTCTCTAGCTCCCCTCTCACCCCTTTTAATCAGGGAATCAGCCACTCCAATAAAATACATTGTGGATTGCTTACCCTGTTTTAACATTCACTCACTTTTCACCGACTACACTTCTTGTTCTCACTCACACACACCATCGGCAAGGAACAAAAGAACTCTGCCAAAAGAGTGCCTCCTGGCATTCCGTCAGACATTGCAGTGCCGGTCTGACGAGGAGCAGTTAGCCGATGATGAAGCTGGATATCCTACAGTCAGGGTGTTTTACACCTAGCGCTCTGGGTGTGTGAGGCTCTCTAGTTCCGACAAGGGAACCTCTCTAGTTCCCTGACTCTGCACTTCTTCTCCTTCTCCACACTGTTGTACTCTCCCCGGGGAACTTTGTATCCTTCTGTGTGCTCTATACTTGGACATGTACACTGGACCCCATTAAATATCGTCCTATCCCCGTTCCTCTTGTTGTTTCAAAGGTTACTAAATCCCCACAATTCTGCCCATAAAGAACAGCTGCTCCAATCTTAGCATCATACATTTTGAGAACTGGGGTGATAGGCCTGGTATGGGAGAGGTAAAACTCTTTAGTTAGGGCTCCTGCTAATTGGGCGTGTTTTGTGACTAACTGGTTGGTGTGATGTTTCCAATCTAATTTGGAGGCTAGGGTAATCCCCAGATAAGAAAAAACCTGAGTCTGTTCAAGTTGTACCCCATTCATAGCCACCTTCCCCCTAACATACTTGGACTTATGTTGAACCATAAACTTGGTCTTACTTACATTTATGACTAGTCCATAATCTTTGCAGAATACCTCAAAAACATCTATGGCTTTTTGCAGGTCTTGTGTGTCTTTGACATTAGTAAGGTATCATCTGCAAACATCAGCAGGGGGATCAACTTACCATCTAGCTTAGGGGCATCAGTTGGTTGTTGTTCATAATAGTTGATCACCCTGTTGATGTATAATGAAAAGAGGGTCGGTGCCAGTACGCACCCTTGACGTACTCTCCTAGCAATTGGAAATTTGTCAGTTACACTCCCCTGTTGGTTCCGACGGACGTGGGCAAAATTGTCCTCATGTAATTTGATTAAAAAGGACAAAATACGGGGAGGAGCCAAGATGGCGACTGGTGAAGACGCGTAGGCTCCCGGCTCCGGTAGCTCCCTGTCCTCCGCACTGATATCCTGCTTCGTATCCTGATTTCTCCGACGGCGGACGGTGCGCCCAGCTGTGCTGACTTCATTCCTTTTCCCCGGACCTCCCAACTCGCCCGGCGGCCGGAGCTACGCGATAATCCTAATCGAGCCCTGACCCCAGAACCACGCCACTGGCCGTCCCCGTGCCTGCCCTGGAGGGCTGTGGGGCGGCCGTCCTGCTCGCGACTCGCTGACTCTGTGGAGGTGGCCATCTCCCCCCGGATCGAGCGCCCGATTGGGAGGCCTGCAGAGGATTGCCGCACACTGAGCTCTGTGGTCTAACGGCCCTCAAGATGCCTCGGGAGTAACGCGCCTTTGTCTGTGTTCGGCGGTGGAGGACAAAGAAGGCACGGCCATTTTGGGGCACCGGCGGATGCTTGCTATTCTGTCCCGGTGTGACGGCCGGTAGTATTACAGCCCCCAGCCTCGGCAGTCCGACCTTCCCCGACTCTACTGGCTTGAAGCCCTGTGCTGTGGACCGCTTGCGCTACACTCGCTTTATAACTGGCTTTGTGTTCCGCACACCGGAATGGGATCGGTTGCCTCAGAGTACGGGGGGGCGCGCATATCCCTGTCTGCGGGATGTGTCGCCCGACGGACACTGGAAGCCGGTATGCTCACTCCCCCCCGGGACCACGACTGTGAGAAACTCCGACCACCGCTCTCCTACAGGGATATTCTGACCGCCCTGACTAGCCTCCGTGTGGAAATGTGCTTGAGTTTTAGAGCACTGGGTGAATGCTTCGATGAGATGGCATCCGATCTACGAGGCGATCGTAGTGTGGAGGGCAAGTCCAATCTGGCCTCATTTTCAACCGAACCGACGAGGGATACCGGGCCTTTCATTTCTGACAGTGCACTCGTGACTGACTCTGCCTCTAAGGACGCCTGCCATGAGCCGACCGGAGCATTTGCCTGTGCTACGTTGTATCCCTTGTCTCCAGAATTGGTTGCTATGCCGCCTGCAACAGTGTTACGGCCTCGTGCCCGAGTCTTGCCACTGTTGCCTTTGCCCTGTGACTCGGAGGCCCTGTGTTTTCCCGATGGCCAGTGGGACTGGATTGCGACGAGGACAGGATTTGTTGGTGACGTTCATTGGCCATTTTGTGTTGTTGGGTTACTTTCCTTTGATGTGCGGCCATGTTGGTTCTTTGTCCTGGTGGGGGCGGGCCTTCTTCATGTGCTTCTTTCCTGGGAACGTCCGAGGTCGGGTCAGGGCTAGATTCTACTTTTACTGCCGATCGCTGGGCGGGTGGGACCGGGACTGGAAGTTGTACAACCTTGTTTAAGTCACACAAGTTACACTGTTTTTCCCTAGCTGCTTTTATATTGATAATTGGGTTTCACTGACTGCAAATTGTATGGGGACTTTGTTGCTGGCTGGGGTAATGGGACTGACTCGTTTGGCTCCTCCTCCCGCTTCACTTTGGGGGGGTTTTTGGAGGGCTGTAGATTAGGGTGGCCTTTTCTCGCTCTCTGTATTTCATGGTGACGTTTCTATTAATTTTTTCTTTTTCTCCTTTCTACCTTCGCTTGATCTATATTTCGGGTTCTTTATGGGGCGACAGGCACATTGTCGGGGGGGGTAGGCCGTAGCCTCCGCGTTGGTGCAGGGTGGGGGGGGTAGATTTTAGTTTTCCTGTTTTAGTTACTATGGGCCTTTTTTTCTTCTTTTTCTGCGCTTTCTATTACTGTTTTCCTTTCTGGGTCTGCGATGGAGGATGGCTGGGAGTGGGTGGCACTGGGTGCGGCACGAGATTCACTATTGCTATCCGCTTTGTCTTTCCTATTGTTTGTCGCCTTGATGTAAAGTTTTACGTAAATTGATATTATTCTATTGTTGCCTACTCATGTGGACTTACAGTGTGGACTCGGATATTCTTTGTACCAATCCTTTATTGTTTTTATTTCATCAAAAACTTTCAAATTTGACCTCACTGATCCTTCTCCCAGGCGGCCAGTCCCTTCCAGTGTAACTGCTCTTACTTGTTGTTGTATAATATGATGCCGTCGGGAGGCCGTAAAGTTGCCATCTGTGCTCCCTTATGTTGTGGCCGGCCGGATGGTTGTAGGCCCGTATTTGTATTTCTGAAACATGCACAATAAAGGTCTCCAAAAATTGAAAAAAAAAAAAAAAAGGACAAAATATCCAGAGGCATGCCCTGATCTACAAAAGCTGCCTACATTTTGGCTCGTGGCACCAAGTCGAACGCAGATTTAAGATCGACAAAATCCGCAAAGAGTGTACCCCCCTAGCACTACCACCCGACAATATATTAAAACACATCTAAAAACTTGATCAATCGTACTTGTATGGCTGCGGAACCCGGCCTGGAGAGGTGACAAGACTTCTTCCTCCTCAATCCACCCTTGGATTCTCTGCAGTACAAGCCTGGCTACCACCTTCTGTACGCAGTCGATTAAGCTGATCGGTCTGTAATTTGCCGGATCTGAGCGCTCCCCCTTCTTAAAGATTGGAATGATCTTGGCACCCTTCCAGGAATCAGGTATGGGTGAGCCCATAGCAATGCCATTTGCAAGAGATTGAATATATGGTGCCCAAACCTCCTTGTCATGCATAAATAGATCGGCAGGGACTAAGTCCAGACCTGGGGCTCTACCCTTGGGAATGTTGTTCAGTATCTTACTAACCTCAATTCTATCAAAACATAGTGGGATAATATCCTGTTCATAACTGATAGGATCTTCACTCACGTCATCAGCCAATTCTGTGAATGCAAACTGGGACACTTGAATGATAATATTAAAGGGTCGTGATCACTCTCGACCCGTTCCACTTTCACCATATCCTTAATATTGGACCAATTATCTTTATTAGTAAGGATATAATCAATACGACTCTTACATAATCCATTATTGAAAGTAAATGCGCCTTGTTTATCAGAAACCATTCTTCCATTTGTTGCACGTAGCCCGTGTCTTACACATAGGACTTTGAGCTAGAGTGCGGCCTCTGTCCATTTTTTAATAGGCGCTACTGTCAACTGAGGGATATTCCATATAAAATCTTCTTCCAGAGTAAGATCTATATCATTTTTGTCCAGTGGTTCGAAACAACAATTAGGATCCCCTGCTTCTATAATGTTACCTTTATTACAATAATTTTCAAGGAGTTCATCTAATTGTTCAATAGTGTGAGAGGATTTACCCCCCTGCAATCCGATTGAGTAAATATTAAAAACATAAAGATCCTTACAATCTGGGCATTTAACTTGGATTAACAAGATATCTTTACTTTTAGTATCCAATTGATGGATTGAATATCTACTATCCTGTTTAACCCGGGTAATTTATCCCCCCTTTGGTCTCCCTCGCAGACTCGAGGCAACATTGTTGAAGCATCCTATTTACCAGGAGTCTAGTCTGCACAAGTAGCCAAATTAATAGCTTTAATAAAAGCATGCAAAATTGGGAAAAATTGGAGAGTAACCATTTACACTGATAGACGGTATGGTTACGGGGTTGTCCAAGACTTTGGCCAGCTCTGGATGCAAAGGGAGTTCATGACTTCTTCAGGAACTCCTGTCAAAAATGGACAATATGTGAAGGAATTACTTAAAGCAATTTAATTACCCAAAGAATTGGCCGTGGTCAAATGTGCTGCTCACCAATCTGGAACTGACAGAGTGACAGCCGGTAATCATTATGCTGACCAAGTGGCTCAACATTGTGCCAAATATAAAATGGCAATAAACAAGAAAATTAAAGCATGTGGAAACAGCTGCCAACTTATGCTATTGTGTCCAGCACATGACTTGAACCCTGGAGATTGGGTTGTGATAAAGAATCACACTCGGGAATCTTGCCTAGCAACAAGGTGGGGAAAACCAGAATAAGTAATATTGGTCACCACCACAGTTGTCAAGTGCAAGGGAATCCCAAACTGGATCCATGCCAGCCATACCAAACGGGTACCAGAACCTTATTACGTTGAGGCTGAAGGTTGGGCAGCTGAAGGGTCTCAAGAAGCTGATCCTGAAGTAGATGACGAAGAGCAACCAAGCATCAGTCAGGATGAATGGATCCCAGTGGTTTGTATCCAGCTATCAGTCACGCACCACGCCGGATCCGCCGCGATGTGGCTCTGAAAGCCGAATACTGAGAGGCTCTCGACCAGATCTTACAATTACAAAACGTTCAAGTAACCGATCTTTTATTAAGGAATCGAGCCTCTCGGCCGACTCAAAAATAGACCGCCTAGAGCACCTCCATCATAAGAAAAGATTACAACGAGTATAATATAAACATATAGATGCCATCAGTGAAAAAAGACGATATCCTAAGAATTACATGCTACAAAGACAGAGCGATATCGGGACACCAATTTCAACATCGGGACGGCTACTTACAAACATTTCGGCAGATTCTCCACCACGGTTGCGAAATTTTGACATAAACCTAGAAAACGCGACTATTAGAAAATCATAGCTATTTGAAGACCACTTGTGTTACATCCAATGTTATAATCAAGAGCTGGCGAATAAAATAAATACCTTTTCTAGTTTGCATATCAAGGTCTGGATACCTTTGGTTACAGCAATACACGGCCACCTGAGGAAGGCTACATTGGCCGAAACGCGCGTTGTGAACCATCTTGCCGTATTGCTAACACTACTTGTTCTATTTTCATTCACTGTTTGTTAATAACTGTTTTAATAATTCATGTATGGGATTTATCAACTATTAACTGCTATGTAATAATATGAAAAAAAGAATTTTATAAATAATAAGAACACTAACAAAAGATATAAAAAAATCTTTTTGAAAAAGCTTTATAATAAATAAATGAAATAATCTTTTTTCTAAATTGGTTTGTTGGGTGACTTTTTCACTTAAACACTGGGTACTGACAAATATACATATCATAATGAATATCATACAGTTTTTTATGAGTTTTGAATTTACTTGGCTATAGACCGTTTCCAATCTGGATCCCAGTGGTTGACATACCTGAAATCAGAGTGAGAACAAGAAGCTAAACATATTCAGATAGTCAGACTGATAATGAGGACAAGATAGGAATAGAAGAAGGTACTCAGATTACAGAAATCTAAGCCAATGGTAATCGTGAGGAGGACCAGATAAGGAAAGAGCAATATACTCAGACCAACGACACACCTACCAGAAATCAATTGTCTGAGAAGAGACAGATAGGTCCTAGTCAAAACGCACAGGCGGAAGACAATCAAGAATCTTCAAGACCTGTACAGGACCAGAAAGGATTAGTAAAACGGGCTCAGGATGAAGAAAAAATTCCAGGCCCAACAAAGACATATCCTGAATCAGGTTACATTAGGATAGAAGGATCAGTACAGGCAGAAGAGTCAACTGCAATGAGCTCTGAGGTAGGTGAGTTAGAAAAGGAACCTGAAGTTGACAAAAATCAAGTTGTGCCACAACTTTAAGAAAACAAAAGAACACTTGAAGAATCAGAAAGCACAGAGCCAGCCAAAAGACTCAGAAAAGGTGATAAATGGCCTGGTTTTGTTAATAGACTGAAATATTGCCTAGTGACAATAGATGAAGAGCCTGAACAGGTGAACAAAGGGACAAGTCAAACGGAACCATCCACCAGCAATCAAAGAAGGAGAAGTCCACGCCTGAAAAAGCTGAACAATAAATTCAAAGGCCCTGAATGGACATACATCATCCTTGAAGATTTTGAAAATCTATAAATCAGTGATGAAGATTTGATTGCTGACCAAGATATTGAAGAAGTGAGGCCAACTTGAGGTAGATCACAGGTGTATTCTGTGAAAATTCTCAAAGAGGGGTTACGCCTCCTTAGTCAAAAATGGCTGATAAAAGAGTTATTGGAAACTCGAAAATAAGTTGTATAAAGATATGCTGTAGGATATGCATATGTAGTGTGTTGATAGTACTTATAGTATGGCTAGGGCTGGCAATAGCAATACCGTACTTGATGGCTGCTAAGCAAAATGACACCAGTATACATGGAAAGTTAGCACACCACAAACAAGATAGAGTAGATTTGGAAGCACCAGATGAGATAGAATGACATCACATTAGAAATAGAAATGAAACTGAAATGAATGTTTTTGCTAGTCTATTAGTACAATATGTAGAGACTATGCAAATTAGTGATTGTTATGTTTGTATGAAACTGCCTACTTCTGTAGCTGAAGGTGTTACCAACCATCATTTACCCCTGACTTATGGAATTTCCTGTAGCATATTAACCAGTTTGTTTTTATAAAACTGGAAGTTTGAAGTATTATTATTCTAACATAGATGTTATTTTTCCTTAGATTCCTGTTCGTGAAATAATTAATCCTGTCCTTAGTGCTAAAGATGCCCAATTCTTTGGTGAACTTTTCCTAACAATGAAAGAAATAGATATAGCTAATGCAAACAAAGACAATCTAACATGCAGTTTACACAAGGAAGAAAAGGTATTTTTAAACTTAGTAGAGAACAGGGGACAGGATTTCCATAGAAAAGCCACTGTAACGAAACCCCAGATACCCAAATGGGCCGAAAGGGAACTGGCAAACCTCATGCTGCTATGACTTTGGATTTTGAAAAGATGGGGAAAATCTGTCTCCATAGAAAGAAAACTGAGTCTAACAATGTATTCATCGGTTCCAGTGAATGGATTGTGAACACAATTTTCTCAAAATTGGGGGATGGGGTCTAAAAGGGGGAACTGTTACAGTATTTCCTGGAGTTTGTAGGAATATTTGTGGGAATAAAGCTTACTTTACTCTGCCTGATCATTGGTATGGGAGTTGCTATTTCAGAATTGTATTCCCAAAAGTATATCATGTAAAAAGAATCACTGGAAGCAATGAACACAAAAATGAACTAACACATTATAAAAGAGCTAGTTTTGCAGACATTGTATGTGATATATTTAATGCATTGATACCTTCAGTCGGAGTGGTTCTGAATACTCAAAGAATTTGTAAATTATCTACAGCGTTGGATCGCTTATCGAATGACAATGCTGGAGGAGTTTTATTGATCAATACCAAATTGGTTGCGATCAGATCAATGGTTTTACAAAATCGACTTGCTCTTGACATATTATTAGCAAAAGAGGGCGGAGTCTGTAGAATGTTGAAAGTACAACATTGTTGCACTGACATACTAGATAAAAGTGTCGAAATTGGAAGGTATGTAAGAAACATTACTCATTTAGAAGAAGAACTGAAACCACTGGAAGTTGATAGTGCATGGAAGAGACTTACTGAGGGTCTCTCTTCTATTGGTAGTTGGATAGCTAATGTAAGTAGAAGTATTGTAGGTAAAGTACTGATGCCAATACTGGGAATATCACTAATAATATTGGTGATAATGATTTGGTGCAAATGCTGCAGAAATAGAAAAAGGTACACTATTAATGAGAAAATTAAGAAAAGGAAATTTGACGAGATTCAAATGGAAGTGTTAAAGGGAGACATATATAAGCAAATTAAAGTTTATCAGAATAATGGTAAAAAGAAAACTCCCCAATTAATTGAAGAAATTGAGTTGGAAGAGTGTTGAAGTTGGCATCTGGTCTCTTAATTTGTGATAATATAAAATATCATCAAAGAGGGGATTGATGGAGCAAGGTTTCACATATTCCGAAACTTGCTTGTATTCTGCCCTCTCTAAATAACTTGTAATATAATAACCAACATGTTTTGTTTACTAATATTTGCATTGCACAACATTTCTAGCACCTAGCGGAAGCTTGCCTATGTGCTTTTACTAACAGTAACTCTAATGCATTAAAATGGCCTCCGAAAACGCGGGAAACCTTCTGCGCATGCGTCTGTCACATCTACGTGGCATGACGTAACTCTCTGCTTGGTGGGAAATCTTTGCTTCTGCGCACTAGTGCCAGAAATGGCTGCTTTAAATCTCTCATGCTAATGCGTTTGCTGCAGCTTGTACTAAACTTTCTTTCTGCTTAATCATTAACTCACAAGTTAAAATAAAGTAATGGGGATAGAGTAGAGATAAGTGGTATACAGTGCATTCATTTCTTTCTGTATTCTAATATGTTTCTTTTTGAATTTGCTACTAGTTCATACTTTAGGCCTGACCACTGACACATCTTCCATCTTGGACGATTCTGCACATGCGCACTCTGACTCTAAAATTGCTGAAGCATTGGCATTGAATATCTGCCAATACCGTTCTTACCCACGATGTGCCTGGGAACCTGATCATCTGATCTCTAGAAAGGAAGCTACCAAATACAATGTATTCAAAATGTGTACCAAAATAGTTGGGTGGAATAAAGTCACGGGAAAGTAAATTGTCTGTGGGGATTCAATCAATATGATTCAAATTGAAATTACATCATCTTAGCATGGTGTGATGACCTCTCCTCGTCTTTCCAACCAATCACTGAAGGGGAACACATAGATTTGCAACATTTAGGGGTGGTACATTGCCCTTGAAATGGTATAACTAAGGTAGGGTTAGATAGAGAAAGTGACCGACTTGTCCGAATAGCTGCCCTGTCACTGACCCACCGCACTCAATATGAAATCGAGAGCAGAGTTGCTGGCGGAGCACTCTGTCAGAAGAATCGATTACCCAATTGGGGTATTAATTGGCTTTCCTAGAGAGAGGGGTGTGACGCTGGCGTTGCACTTAGCGGAGGTCACCTGTCCTGATCTGCACCTGTCTTGTCCCGTGGGCACCTGATTAGTCGGGAGCCTGGTCCTGGTCCGTATTTTTCCCCAGCCCGTGGCTAGGATTGGTTATTGCACCATTATGGGTCAATATAATCCATGTGGTATGTCCTTGAGCTATTTCCCTTTCTCACCCTTCCCAGGTACCAATGTCTAAAGGGGTTACTGTGATTTCTTACAAACTTTATGTCCTACTGGTTATATTCTTGCTTCTAACATTTATGGTCACAAGATTGTGGCCTTTTTCATTTGACTCAGAAAATCTATCATAGATAAGGGTTTTAAAACTTTCCCCAAGTCTGTGGTTATTATAAGAAAAGTAAATATGTTTAAATATTGCCTGTTTATGCTAACTCCCTCTGATTCACAGGACTTATAGTAAGGTAACGAGGATTGGTAAGTCATGGTTTACAGGTGTAAGTCCTAAACGGACCTCTGGGTAAACTGATAGAGTGATTTAAATTAGTAAACTGGTTAGGCAGGACTGCTAGTTCAAAGTGTGAATGTTATATTGGCCCAAGGTGAGTATGGTAAAACTGAGCTAGTTGGTCCCTGCGTGCTCTATCAGTATACTTTTCTTGGTAGCAATAGTATGGTTAGGGATTAATTAATAATAGGTAGTTAGTTGTGTATTGATAGTTAAATTATTGATTATTGACTGTATATTGATTTTATGTGCTAACTAAAACTGTTTTCGTGTTGTTAAATGTTGTTTGGAATATCCCGGGATAAAGAAAACAGTTGGTAAATAGAAGCCATACTGTTGTGAGGTTACTTGCCTTGAGTAATAGGTGCGTAAAGTTAGGTAAAACTGGAAGCACTGGTTAGGCTTTATTTTTTTACAGGTATAAGTCCTAAACGGACGTCTGGGTAAACTGATAGAGGGATTTAAATTAGTAAACTGGTTAGGCAGGACTGCTAGTTCAAAGTGTGAATGTTATATGGGCCCAAGGTGAGTATGGTAAAACTGAGCTAGTTAGTCACTGCACGCTCTATCACCTATTCCGCCACCAAAAACCCCTGCTTCCTTTATGATGATAGAAAGAGGATATCATACTTGTGTATGATTAGAGAATTGGATGGACTGTACAAAAGATGATGGGATTCTAGCTTTTCCATAATGTGGTATGTTTAATGGGAGAATTCTTCAGAATTTGAGGATGAGAATGAATGATTTGGAACCAAGACCTAGGTTAACTCAGTATGAGCCTTTGGAGGAATGGGAGACTGAGTCATTTGAATGAGAGAAATGCAGAGGTGGTAAGAGCTATAGAGGATTTTTTTCCAAATATTACAAAATATAACACGAAGGTCTGATAAAGCAATGGAGAAGAGCTATGGTATCAGAAGGTTTATACCCAGTGTTAATGGCTGAGGAACAGTCAGGAAGCAAGTGTAAGGAGAAAACAAATCACATGAATGTGACAGGATATGGTGAATCAGATGACAAATTATTGGAGGATATCTTAACTAAAAACCCTCCACCGTACCAAGAAGGACCCAGTATCACCCCAAGTGGGAACACCTTTAACTCCGCAAATTTTACATGATACATAAGTTAATAGGGTACTTCAAGATAATTCAGAGAAGCTTCAAATAAAACTAGGGAGGAAATAGTACAGAAAATAAATCAATTGAATTTAAATATTGAAGCTTTGACAGTACCAGTGACTATAGGTCCTGTTATCCCGTTATATGGAGATAAAATGAGTTGCCCAAAACCCCAAGTAGTAACAATTCCTTTGAGTAATCCCAGAAAAGAGGTAATAATATCTGATGATCAGCCAGTGAGTGTGATTCAGTCATTTCATTAATGGACCTTCCAATAAGGGAAACTTTAACTGAAACTCCGAAAGAGTTACACCTGGAAATCAGAAAGAAAAAGGGCCTATGGTACCTTTAGGAACTAGAGGCTTGACAGCAGTCATTCCAGAATATTTAGAAAGATGGGCACAGGAAATAGGAAAACGAAGCTCAATACCAAAGATCTTGGATATTTACAGATTGAAAGTAGAGTTGGAAGAGATGATAGCTGGAAATGTGGGAATAGAAAGGTTGAGCCTTTACAATGATGAAGAGTTGTTATGTATATGTTGGAGTATAACCAGAAATGCAAAATTGTTTCATGAGAGATTGACAGAGCTTGCTTCAGAGATTGGAGTAGATATAGGGAGAACAAAATGATTACAGATACCATATTGAGTGGAGTTTACTGACAAGGATTTGGAGAATATGAATGTGTCTGGTAAAAGATTACAGATAGAGTTAATGAACATTTTGCAGAAATGGGGAGACATGACAAGTGGAGGACTAGGTGGACAAGGAAGAAGGAGGAAGCACAAGCAAAGGGAGCATCATTAGCATTCTTTCTAAAGAATCAGAAAAAGCAGAGAGATTGTATCCTATGAGAGAGGTTCCTGGTGGTGGATATGTTCATGTTCCATGGAGCAGACAGGATATTTTGTCATTTACAAACGATTTACCTAGGTTATGGGAGAAACCCATTGAATAGTACAAACAGGTTGAAAGGTTTGTGAAAGTTTTGAAGGTTCTACTGAAGGATCTGGATGGTTTATTTGATATTGTGGTACCTGCTAACTTATAGACAGAGTGTAAGATCATGGTTGATTGGCCAAGTGAAGAGAATGCTAGAGACTCGAAAACAGGAGCACCCTCAGAGGAGGTGATAAAGAAATATCACCAAGTAATTACTTTTCTGAAGGGTAAATCCCAAATCCCTCCTAAAGAAACAGATTGGGTAACGATAGATAGAACAGCTCAAGAGCCAAATGAGTGTGTACATGCATATTATGAGTGGTTATTGCAAGTGTTTAAGCAGTATAGTGGCTTTGAGAACATTGGTTATAAGGATATGAGACATTTTGTGTATCGGTTTGTGTATGGTTTGAAACCGGAGATTAGTCCGATGATTCAGCAGCACATGTTGTGCTGGTGGAGTAAAATGATCGATGGAATTTTGAAGTATGCCAAGTATTGTGGAAATAACATTGAGGCAAGGCATAGAAAGCTAAAAGAGAAAATGATGTGGGCACAAATGAAATTGGCAGAACAGCAAGAAAATAAATTAAACACCCAGACTGATAATCAGGTGAAAGAGCAGAATCAGAATGATCAAGAGGCGAATGGTGGTAGAAAAAGAGGGCGAATGAATAGAGAGGAAGCAAAGAACACGTTTCCTTGTCATGCATGCATAAAGCTTGGATATTGGAAGAACAAGTGGAAGAACATTCAGAATAATAATGGGCCAAATCAAAATTTAAAACCACAGATACAGAATGAAGTGGTTTTGACTCAGCCGCAGCAGGTAGTTTCTCCACAGTATTAGGTGCCACCTTTGTGAACACTCAAAAATACAGTACAACCGCTGGATTTCAAGGAGAAAGTGGTAAGAAAAAGTTTGTGGTTACACAATACTTTTTACAGAATGATGATGACAGGATGGACTTTGTGCAATGATGGTGCCGAGGGGGAAGGAAGTGTATGCATGGCGCATCCTTGCCGGTAGATCAGTCAGGTCCATTTACTGATGGGAAAGTGGAAGGTAGTGATATCACTTTTCTATTGGATATGGTGCTACCCCGTCTACTGTGAGAACAACAGACATCCCAAAGCCACCCCTCTCGGGAGAATCCATCCAAGTTGTAGGATTATCGAATCAACAGATTACAACCCCGATCACAAAACCAATGGAAGTACATATTGGAAATTTGAAAGATATGCATTGGTTTGTACTTTGCGATTCTAGTCCAGTAAATCTGTTGAGAAGAGATCTATTGTGCAAAATGAATTGCATGATCTACTGTACACCAGATGGTGTCGCTTTCCAAACCCCTGATGTAGATGTTATATATAAAATGATGCTAGCTAAGCAAGGTACAGAAGTAGATGAGATGTTTTCATTGATAACTTAAAATGAATTGCCTGAAGAGTTGAGAACCACAGTGAACCCAGAAGTGTGGGATTTTACAGGAAAAGATATTGGGCTGATGTCAAATGTAGATCCAATAAAAATAACAGTGAAAGAAGGTGCAGTTTATCCAAACACATGACAGTACAAAATGAGTCTGGAAGTGAAAGCAGGAGTTGCTCCAGAAATGGACCGAATGATTAAACAAGGCATTTTAAAGGAAATAATGGGTAGTCCTTGTAATTCGCCAATAATGGGACTTAAAAAGCCTAGCAGAAAATACAGGATAGTGCAGGATTTGAGAAAGATCAACAAAATTGTAGTGCCTTGTTGCCCAGTAGTGCCAAATCCAGCAGTGATTCTTTATCAAATACACTGGAACACAGGCTGGTTTATAGTAATTGATTTATGGCAAGCTTTTATCTCTATTCCTTTATACCCAGACAGCCAATATTTATTCGCCTTTAGGTTCGAAGTCTTGGCATGGTGCCGAGTTCCTCAAGGGTATACAGAGAGCCCCTCGGTTTTTAATCAAATCCTGAAAAAGTGTCTAGAAACATTGGTCATGCCCAGAAATTCAGTCCTGGTTCAGTACATTGATGACCTACTAGTGGCATCAAAATCACAAGAAGATTGTGTCACTGACACAATAGCATTACTGAACCATTTAGCCGAAGGAGGATACAAAGTGTCACCAGAAAAATTGCAATTTTGTCACCAAGAAGGTAAATATTTAGGCCACAAAATAGAAAGAGGAGGTAGAAAATTGACCCCAGAGAGAATAAAGATAATCAAGCAAACGTAACTACCTCAGACACAAAGGGAGATGAGAATGTTACTCGGAGTAGTAGGGTACTGTAGGCAGTGGATAGTTGGGTTTTCCCTTCTGGCAAAACTATTGATTCAATTTACCCAGAAAAAAGCAAATGATCAAGTTGTATGGAACGATGCGTGCATGGAAGCGTTTGTGAAATTACAAATTTGTCTATGTGAGGACCCTGCTTTAGGCATGCCTGATTACACAAAATAATTTGCACTGTTCTGGGAGAGAAGGTTTTGACTAAAAGGCATGGATTAAGCTGACGTCCATTAGCATATTTCTCTGCTACTTTGGATCTTGTGGCTTCAGCATTACCTGTTTGCTTAAAAGCAGTAGATGCTACTTGTATGAGTCTGAAACAAAGTGAATCGATTGTGATGGGCCATCCAGTCAAAGTTTACATGCCACATTCAGTAGAGTTTCTTTTAACAAGAACTCGAACACAGCATCTTACCCCTAGTCAGATGACTAAGTATGAAAGAGTGATTCTGGGAGAGGAAAATGTGATTGTAATAAAATGTACAATGATGAATCCTGCCACATTATTGCCAGACCCATGTTGTGAAGAAGTGAAAGATGAAGTGGATCATGATTGTCTGGATGTGACTGAATTGTGTACTAAGCCCCGCCCAGAAAAAGGAAGTACCCTTGAAGGAATCTGATCATGAACTATTTGTAGATGGTCCATGCATGAGGACAGCGAAAGGAGCACTCAGTGCAGCCTACGCTGTATGTAAAATATCGGGGGTCATTGAAGCGTCCACTTTACAGGGTGGCAAGTCTGCATGAGTAGCCGAATTGGTGGCCCTAACAAAGGCATGGAAAATTGGGAAAAATTGGAGAATTGCCATATTTACGGATATTCAATATGGTTTTGGGGTTGTGCATGACTTTGGCCAGCTCTGGGTGCAGAGGGGATTTCTGACTTCTTCAGGATCTCCTATAAGAAATGTCAAAAATGTGAAAGAATTGTTAGAAGCAATACAATTGCTAAAGGAAATAGCAGTGGTCAAGTGTGTTGCTCACCAATCAGGAAATGACTATGTGGCGGCAGGTAACAGATATGCTGACCAAATTGCTCAATATTGTGCTGGAAATAACATGGCACTTAACAGACAAATTGAAACAAATGAAATCAGCTGCCAACCTATGTTTATCTCAGCTCTAGAAACATGGGATGAGGTTAGACAGTTGCAGGATGAGTTTGAACCATATGAAAAGGAAGTCTGGATAAAGTCAGGATGTGAAAGAAGGACCGAAGATGATGTATGGTTATACACCGATGGCAGACCGGTCATGCCAGACTGTTCACTCTCTCAAATGCCAAGGATGTATCATGGGGACACACATGTTGGTAGGGACGCAACGATTAGACTATTCAGACACACTTGGTACAATTCAAAGTTCCGGGAAAGTCTTTGCCAAAGATATTTGATCTGTCAGCAGAGAAATCCAGGCAGAAAGACAGTGGTCAGTTGGGGAAACATTGGAAAGGCAGAAGGACTATTCGCAAGACTACAGATTGACTTCATAGAGATGCCTCCAAGCAATGGAACGAAGTATGCCTTTGTCATACTGTGTTTGTTTTCATGATGGTTGGAGGCATAACCCACTGGGAGAAATTACAGTTTAACAGTTGCTAAATTGCTGTTAAGAGAGTTGATTCCTCGTTTGGGTTTACCAGTCTCTTTGGAATCAGATAGATTTTAATAATGAAATAATTTGATTAATCTGTGAAGGATTCACTATTGAACAGAAATTGCACTGTGCATACTGTCCAAAGGCTTCTGGAGTGGTTGAGCAACTAAATGGTACAATCAAGTCAAGATTAGGGAAAGTGTATACATCAACATCACTGAATTGTCCAGATGCATTGCCTCTTGTGTTGATGAGGCTCCGAAGTATTCCTGACAGGAAAACAAGATTGAGTCCACATGAGATACTCATGAGAAGGGCAATGAGACAAGCATTTATCCCTGGACATAAATTGATGAATATAACTGATGATCTGGTATTGGACTATAGCGAAGAATTGGCTGACCTAGTGCGTTATGTCTCTCACCAGGTTGGAGAAGACACAGTTGCCAGGCAGCCAACACAGGCGCATGATTTGAATCGTAGCGACTGGGTGGTAGTGGAGAAACATGCCAGAAAGTCATGCCTAGCACCCAGGTGGGATAAACCAGGTCAAGTCATACTGGCCACTACCACAACTGAGAAGTGTGCAGGTTTACCCAATTGGATTCATGCCAGTCATACCAAAAGAGTTCCAGGCCCTACTGAAGAACAGCAACTGAGTAAACCAGTTGAAATGGCTGAAGGCTGGGGAGTCGAAGAATCTAGAGTGGTAGATTCTGATGTATTAGACGAGGAACAACCGAGCACAAGTCAGTAGGGATGGATACCAGTGATTGACATACCTGAAGTTGTTATTCAGACAAGAAGAAGAACCACATTAGAGAGACAGGAAAGTAGTGAGGATCAGACAGATGTAGAAGAACACACTCAGGAAGAAGTGAACAAAGCTACTTGAGACCCTGAGCAGGACCAAACAGGGAAAGAAGGATATACTTAGGCAAAGGCAAACAGAACTATTCAAAGACCTGAGCAGGGAGACACAGGAAAATAAGAACATGTTCAGGCAGCAGAAGAGCAAATTGTAGAAAGACCTGAACAGGACCGGTTAAGAGAAGAAGAACAAGTTCAGGCGGATGAAATAACAATAATAAGACCCGAACAGGAACAGGTAGAGAGTGGTTCAGAACAAGAACAGGTTGTGCCTAGACATACTGAAAATGAACTTTAGAAAACGACAGAGAGGGTGAAAGTGCAGTTCAAGTTAAACAGGTCAGAAAGGGTAATAGCTGGCCAGGGGGAGTGAAAAGGCTGAGATAATATCTGGAGAAAAAAATGAAAGCCCAGAACAAGTGAATGAGATTATGAGTCAAACTCAGTCTAAACAGTCAACCATGAAAAACATATGAAGCAACCCAAAACTGGGAATTTTGAACAATAAATATAAGGCCCCTGAGTGGACCTATGTAATATTAGAAGAATTTGAGACTTTAGATTTAAGTAAGGAATCAGTAGATGTAAATGCTACACAGATTGATGAAAGAACATTGAGACCACCTTAAAAAAACAAGAGCTTGAATTTCCAAGTGAAGAAAGAAAGAGGAGAAAAAATGTTCTCAGATTAAAATGGCGAGAAATAAAGTCACTAAGCAACCGAAACGAAGTTTAACACAAAGATGTTGTAGAGCTTGCATATGTAGTATTTTATTAGTAATCTCAGTATGGTTATGTCTAATAGTGGCAGTGCCTTTACTGATGATAACAAGTAAAAAGAATTATACAGTTACTTATGAAAAGACAGCTACAATAAAAGGAGACAGAGTAGAATTAGAAGCAGCAGATGAGACAGATTTTCATCATACAGTATTAGATAATGACACGTCTTTAAATGTTTTTACAAAATTGTTATTTCAAGATGTAGATACAATGGAGATTAGTAATTGTCATGTCTGCATGAGATTACCAGCGTAAGTATCAAAGGGTGTTACATATCACCATTAACCCTTAACATATGGTATATCATGTAGTGTTCTAGCAAGTCTGTTTTATGCGACAGGAAAACTTCAGTATTATTATTCAAACTTAGATGTAGTATTTTCAGAGCTTCCTATTCAAAAGAATATGAATCCAGTACATAGTAGTCAAGATGCACAGTTCATGGGTGAGTTTTTCTCAACAATAAAATCAATAGATATAGTCAAGGCACACAAGAATAATTTAACATGTATATTACGTGAAGAATAGAAAGTGTTTTTGAATTTAGTTGAGGGAAGGAGACAGGATTTCTAAAAGAAAGCTGCTTAACAGAAAACCAATGTAACACCATGGGTTAGGAAAGAGGGAATTTATGCAACAGGCAAGGCTCATGCTGCAATGTCCCTGGACTTTGTGAAGAAAGGGAAAACCTGCCTCCATAGATTGAAGACTGATTATAATAACGTATTTATTGGTTCCAGTGAATGTGAACATAACTTCCTAATTTTGGGAGTTTGGGGACTAAAAGGGGGAGCTGAGCCAGTATTCCCTGGGGTTTACTACATGTGTGGGAATAATGCTTATTATAAGTTGCCTGCATGGTGTACAGAAACTGCTACTTTGGGATAGTATTTCTGAAAATGTATCATGTAAAAAGAATCACTGGGAACAATGAAAACACTAATGGACTAACCCAGAGAAAGACAGCTCGTTTTTCAGAAATAGTAGGTGATGTATTTGGTGCATTGATACCTTCAGTGGGAGTCATTCCGAATTCACATAGATTTTGTAAATTGTCAACATTAGTTGATCGTCTGTCGACTGATACTGCTGGGGGTTTCTTGATGATAAACACAGAAATGGTTGCAATTAGGTCTATGGTTTTACAAAATCGACTTGCGTTTGATATTTTATTGACAAAAGAGGGCGGAGTCAGTAGAATGATTAAAGTTCAACATTGTTGCACTTACATTCCTGACAAAAGCAAGGAAGTTAAAGGCTATATTAAGAATGTTACAAAACTTCAAGAAGATTTGAAACCACTGGTGATTGACAGTGTATGGGAGAACCTACCAAAGAGTATTTCTTCAATAGGGACTTAGTTTTCTGACTCAGGGAAAAGTATTGTAGGTCAAATAATTCTTCCAATAGTAGTATAACAATAATAGTTTTAGCAATATTGATTTGGTGCAAATGTTGCAGAAATAAAGGAAAGGGAAGAAGATATGAAGTGAAAGGGAAAGGAAAGAAAAGAAAAAGGGAATACGAGGCGATACAAATGGAGGAAATGAAAGGGAGGATATACAAAATGATGAAAGATTCAGAAAACAAAGATAAAAATAAGAAAGGAGAATGAAAATGAGAATTGCTGAAAGTTGGCATCTGAGAAGGGATGGGTAATTTTGAGATGGCTTAAAATGCCATCAGAGAGGGGATTGATGGAGCAAGGACTCGTAGAAAAGAGACTTGCTTGGAGCAATCATCTTCTTTAACTAACAAGTTATTAAAATTGTTTTGTGTAAAACGAATGCGCACCACATGAATATGCAGGGTAGTGAAGCTTGCTTATGTGTTTACTAACGAGAATAACATGGATGAAGGACTAATATGGCTCTAAATGGGGAAATCTTTACTGTGCATGCGTCAACTGCATCTACGCAGTATGACGAGCTATCGCTTGGACGGAAATTCTTGCACATGAGCAGAAGACACTAAAATGGAGTCTTGAAGACTCGCATGCATGGCATCTGCTTGCTGAAAACTAAATCAAGTGGTTTTTACTAAAGCTAAAGCGGTATACGTCTAATCAATAAACTGGGTTAGAATAGAGGTGAGTGGTATACAATGCGACCATTTTATTTGTGAAAGTAACACCTGTTTTTTTACTTTATCATTAGTGCGTATTCAGGCCTCTCATATATGAATGAAGTAAGCTGAGTAAAATGGAAGACTGCGCATGTCCACTGGAAGTTAACCCGCAATTATGACATAGATGTTGAATGGGAGCCAAGGTCGCAAAGTATTATACCCTAGAAACGGATCGTGAAAAGTTCAACGATGTGGACTTGTATTCAGACTGTTAAAATAATGTTGCAAATAAAATGTGAATGCGGGTGTGAAATAAAGTTATGAATACAAATTAAGGGGTTGGGGTTGTGAACCATGGTCAAACTGATTTAGAAGACATGTAAGCATGGTGTGATGATCTCCTCCCCTTGCCTAACCAATCAGATTTCGTATTTTCATGATATTGACACATTAATTGGTGGAACATGAAGAACGAAAGGTATAAATCAGATAGCTTTACTTAGTTAGTCAGATGGGGTCTTACCGAATGCAGAGCTTGACTTGGGATGCTGTAGCTGGGAGAGATGCTGTGAGATGCTGAGGAAGAATTGAATGCAGAACTTGAGCAGAACTTTCTCTCCTAATTAATTGGGTTAGATCAGAAGATTGCAGAAGATTCTTGAGGAGGAAGAGAGTGTCAGGAAGGGGTGCAATGCAGTCATCAGTATTTTAGAGAGGTCATCTATCCTATCCTGATTCCTGTCCTGAAGTCTTTGTCTCCTGCTCTGTCCTGGGGGACCCTCACCAGCCCTTTGGCCAGGGGGTTGGTCTTTCACACCATTCTTGGAAATTACATTTTTAGTATTATTTACATATGTTCTTTTCCCTCTGTTCTCTCCCTTTCTGAGCATTAATCATTGCATGAGTCTAAAGTATGTGTTTTGATGATTAAATATTAGAATTTTCTCTCCTAAGAATTATGTTGACTGCACTGTGTATTTGAGATGGTTCACATGCGTTTGAAATTTAGATAAAGATTTAAAACCATCCAGAGTCTCTGGGTATTTAGATTGAATAAAGAATAGTTATGTTTTATATTAATTTTCACCATCAACTAGTTCAGCTAATGGTCCATCGACCAGAGAAAAGAACTTTTTGATCAGTGAAAGGTTAGTTAGAAGTATTAAATAACTAATCTTGAAAAGTGTGAAAATTATAAATTTTGACTCCAGCGATTTACTCGACTGTGTGTGTGTTTATGGGCCCAGGTGAATATATGACAGTGGAGTATCTGTTGTTGTTGGTACGCCGCTTGATCACAACCATCAGTTCAACTCCTGAATGATTTCAACTGAAAGGGAAACAAGCTTTTCCAGTGACTAAAGAGCCAACGATTAAAACCTGTGTAGGTGCCACAAGAATGGACTGATATGTGATTTGCCCCACTGTTAATACTTAGGGTGCTATATGACCTTGAATCTCCATCCAGGATATTTCTGTGACTTCTTGTTTGCTCAATACCTTTCTAATTAGATTCTGAAGTCAAGCAATCTGTTCTTATGGAAAAAAGACCTTCCCCAAGTCGGTTCAGAATCTTGGTTCAATACATTTGAGGACTCTTGAAGGTTGAAATTGGCACTTGGGTACGTTTTGCAGTTACCCCATTTGGTTGATCACAGCCATTGTCTGATGTAAAACTCAAAGAGCCTGTTATCTAGATGGTCCATAAATTAACCATTCGTCCAGGTGAGGAAACACTGAAATTAGCTGGAGATGGAGATGAGCAATGGTCAGGGCTATGACCTTTGTACACACAGACTATTGAGCAGATTTTAGGAAAAAGGGAAGAACCACAAACTGCCAGTTTTGATTCCCCATACAAAACCCTCCAGATATTTGCAATGCCTCCTCACAATCAGAATGTGCAGGAAGGCATCCATAAGGTCTACAATAATCATGAATGGTTTGAAGGAATCAAACTAATGATCCTTAGAAGGGTCTCCATCTTGAATTGAATGTCTGAACAAAAGTAGATTCCTATGCCTCTCTCTTTCTTCATAACAGGAGTAATTCTTCCTTTTTCTATTAGGGATGTTGTTCCATCTAAAAGTGCTTACTCATTTTCACAATTTCTGGGTAGGAACATAGGAATGGTCCCTGAATATTAAGGCTATACCCAAAGAACAAGTTACTTACCTTTGGTAAAGCTTTATCTGGTAGAGACTCTATCTTGCAGCAAATTCCTTACCATAGAATATTCCTAGACAATTCCCCTTGCGCGCCGGTAGGTGGCGTCATTAAGGGTCCACGTGGCATCAGTTGTGTCATCTGCGCTGGAAATTAAATGCTCAGTGCCTATATAGGTGCCACCCTAGCATATTGACCTCAGTTCTTGACTTTTTTTTCTGCACCAGAAGCACAGAGCTAAGTTGAAGAAGAGTGACTGGTGGGCCAAAAGAGAGGTCTGAAAGGATCTCCTAAGTTGGAGACGACAGTCCTCTGAATGGGAAGGATGCAAGGGTCAGTATGGAATTCGCGGCTGGATAGAGTCTCTACCAGATAAAGCATTACCGAAGGTAAGTAATTTGTTCATCTGATAGAGACTTCTAGATGCAGATACCTCACTTTAGAATAGATACCAAAGCAATATCTGACCCTGGTTGTGGGTCTGCAGATTGTTTCAGACTAAGAAGTCCTGGAGGATCGAATGGGCAAAGTGCCAATCTCGCCGGACCTGACTGTCAAGGCACTAGTGTTTGGCAAACATGTGCAGTGGTGCTCACGTAACTGCATGACAGATGTCCAAGAGTGGGATTTGTCATGCTAATTCAGTTGCCTCTCCTGTATCTCCTGGCCATTGCCTAGCAGATCTTAATGCTGAGAATGATCCATCTGGAGATGGGTCTCTTTTGAATTACCTTCCCTTTCTTTGGCCCTGGAACTTCAACTAAGAGTTGATTGTCCACCTGGAAATCTTTGGTACAGTCTATAGAGAATGATAAGGCTCATTTTGGATTCAGGCCGAGGAGTCTTTCCTCTTCTTCAGAAGGAGAGAAGGGGGGGGGGTGGGGGAAAGTAAGCACAGTGATGTTCTGCCCGATGTGAAAAGGTGTCACTACCCATGGTAAAAAAGATGTCCTAGTCATTAAAACCAGCTTATCTGGAGAAAAAGAAATGTGGTGAGGGTTAACAATCATGCTTGTAACTCACTCCAGATGTTATTTCTAGAAGAAAAACAGATTTTAAAGTAAAGAGGCGCAGTGGGACCATTGGAGCATAATGAAGGGCCTTTAAGGAATCTAGTCACAATTCATGACTTAAACAGGGAAAGTTGATCCAGCAGCCATTGAAAATTGGAAATGGCGGACAGATATCATTTCACTTTGCCCAGAACAAAGCCTTGCCGGGCCAGAGATGAAACGAAAAGGACTTGAGACAAGGATGCAGACAGCAGATCAACAGATCAACAGACATAAATGCACACCACAACACAAATCTGTCCCATCGGCAGGTGTACATGTTTTTTGTAGAAGAATGTCCGGCTGCCAGAATGACATCACATACTTTGGGAGAGAGATCAAACACCCTCAACTGTCAGAGATTAATCTCCACTCATGAAGCAGAGAGTGGGCAGGTTTGGATTCAGTACCCTGTTCTGTTGCTGCGACAGACAATCCTCCCGAAGGGGAGCCTGAGTAGAGTACAGATGCTCGTGATGAGGAGTTTGGGATACCATACTCTCAGTGCCCAGTCCAGAGCCACTAAGATACCTTGGGCCTGGTCATTCTTGATCTTCTTGAGAACTTTGAACAGGCGTGGAGTTGGCAGAAATTAGTATAGGAGTTCTTAGCTCCCCTCGAGACGGAATGTGTCTTCGAGCGAGAGGTGCTTTGGAAACTCCAGCATGCAGAAGTGCTGACATTGGGTGTTCTTGGCAGTGCCGAACAGATCTAACCAAGGTTCATGTACTGGATAAAAGCACTGCTCCAGACCACGTAGATAGGGTTATTTCAAAGAGCTTTATTGGCAACACATCCTGACCTAGTTTCTCTTTAAGGGACAGGCAACAACTGCCAACCCTGGAACTTCCTTAGCCTCACAAAATATCCTATATGAAACATATGCAAATCAATAGAAAGTCAGGATATGTATTCACATCATAACACATCTCTTTCCCTTCATTATGAGCAATATGAAGAAATGAAGGGAAATATAGAAGAATAGAAACCCCACATCAATGGGAAAACAAGGAGAAAGGTAAAAAGTAACAACATCCTAAGAAGAAATGATAAGAATTCTAAGCTGTAACAAACACTCCAAGATAGGACAGTGGTCTCCGAATTCTAGTGACACCCCCGGACGTAGGTAGATTTCCCAAGGGTATGGTACTTCAGAGAAATTCACATCAGAATCAGAACTCCGTGCACTACTAACATCCTCATCCTTTTTCTGTGTCACCCTCTGTCCTCCTCTTATGTATAAACATCACGTTTTTGGTAAAGTGCCACATTTCTAAAATTCCACCTCTCACCATTGTCCAAAATTACAAAATAAATTCCCACCTTGTCACCACGGAAAGGACCTCTAAACTTAGACAGTCCCCTTGCAACTCTCCCTAACCTAACTTTCACCCAATTACCACTAACTATCCTTCTTTACCTTTTTCCACCAGAGACATTCACTCCTTGACCCCCACTCTTCATTCCATTCTTCAACCATGTAGGTACCAACGTAGTTCCTGGCATTCACCCACACATTTCTTGAAAAGGAATTATACCTGTAACACTATGTGCTGTGCTGCAATAAGCCCACACCAAGTTGGTGACCATTCTTCTAACATCACAGCGATTTGTAATAGCCAGTTGTATGGTACCCATCACAAATCTGTTGATTCTTTCTACCATACCATTTCCCTGTGGATTGTATAATGAGGTGCAAGAGTGTCACACACCAGACATTTTGGGAAAAGTTTTCATATCATGTGAGGTCAACTGAGTGCCATTGTCTGTTATAAGCACTGAAGGGACACCTTCATCCTCAAAAACCAACCTCCTCCAAAGCTGAGATGCTACTTCTAGTCGTCACATCCTTCATGAACCTTACAATTATCCATCTGGAATAAACATCCACAATGACCATTGTGAACCTTAACTCACCCGATAATTCTGCCAAAGGTCCAATGAAGTCCAAGCAAACAGTGTGTTGGGGCTTTCTCGGATCTTCAATATGCCCTGCTTCACTCCTGCATCCTACCCTCAACCTTTTCCCGTTCTCCTTGCAAATACAACAGGACTCAACACAACTTCTGACCTGCTGACAACATACTCTCCCTTGATGCACCCTGCTGAATCAAATTGCTTACTTCTCTGAGAACCCCATCCACTATCATATCTTCCTCCCATTCCACAGAAGTAAATGCTCCATATCTACATTGTACTGCATCATATACAGAAGCTACAGCACCTTCAGTGTCCGACTCCCTTAATGCCACACAATCAACACTCCCAATCCAATGGCAGTCTAGACAAACGGTCTGCCTGTACATTCTTCCAGCCTTGCACAAATTGCTTCACATACGAGAACTCTTGAAGTCTTGCTGTTAGTCTGGCCAGCCAAGCAGAGCCTTTCCCTGCTCCACCGGATGATAGTATTTTTAATAGTGGCTTGTGGTCAGTGCACATGGTAAAAGTAACTCCCCACAGATATACATGAAAATATTCAGCATCCCAGGCATCTGCTAACAACTTCCTTTCTATAACTGAGTAATTTCTCTCAACTTGCGTAAGGGTGTGTGATGCAAATGCAACAGGTTTTTCATTCTTAGCATGTAATTGGGACAGTACCACCCCTAAACCGGTTGCACCCGCATCCACGGGCAATATGGATCTCAATGTATTGTCAAACAATGATAAAATCCCAGCATCACAAACTTCAGCCTTTATCTTGTCGAAACATATGTTCTGTTCTTTCCCCCATACAAACTTCTCTCCTTTATGCAAACATTCCCTTAGGCTTTCAGTTTTATCAGCAACTCTATTTACAAATTTGGAATAATATTCAATGAACCCTATAAATTATCTCAGTTGATCTTTGTCCTCTGGAGCAAGAGCCAACCTTATGGAATCCACTAATGAGTATTTGGGCTTGACCCCACCATTAGATATGATGTAGCCCAGGTACTCTATTTGTTCACTCAAAAAAGTACTCTTCTCCTTATTGAGTGAAAGCCAAATTCCACCAATCTCCTCAAAACAATCCTTAATGTTACATTGTGCTGTTCCACTGTCTCACCCATGTTCAAAATATCATCTTGGAAGTATACAACATCTTTCACTCCCTCCAAGACTTTTGTCATCATTCTTTGGAAACTACTCGCAGCCGACGCTAGACCGAATGGCATATCGGTGAACCGGTAAGTACCTTCAGAAGTGATAAATGCTGTCAAAGTCTTGGAGTCTTCGTGCAGTCTGATCTGATGGTAAGCACTACTCAGATCTAATTTGGAGAATTACTTACCACCCCTTACCAAGACCAACAGCTCATTGATGTTTGGAAGAGGAAATGTGTCTGTCATTACCTCTAGAATAAGAGCTCTGAGATCCACACAAAATCTCAAACAGTCATCGGACTTCTGGGTAATGACCACTGGAGATATCCATTGAGAGTCTTTTACAGCTCAATCACGCCCTCTTTCAACATGTCACTCAATAACTCCTTTACTCCCTCCCTCATGGAAAGTGGTACTCTCCTCCACAGTTTGTGTTGTTACAGCATTTTCCTTCAACAACATCTTGTGACTTTAAATGAACATTGTCCACAACCATTATCTGGTTGTTTGCGCTCAGGTTTCTGACAATGTTAAGATCAAATTGGAGCATCCAACCCAATATTGGTGGTCCTCCCACAGAAACGTACACTATATCCCTTATGCATCATGTCTCAAATTGAATTTCTCCCTACATGGAACCCACAACATCAATGGGTTCACCTTGAAACCCGCTGGGACTAATGTCCTTCGGCTTAAATTGCATTCCACCCCATCATGCCTCAAACAACTCTTTAGGAATAATGGTCTACATACATTGTCACATTTAGTGTCCACATCCACTACAAGTATCCTATCACAATAGTGATAGTCAGATGTTTCACTAACTACTCCTACCCTGGGTCTGCATTCTTTGTTGCCCGCACAACTTTCTTTACACATCCTTGCATAAGGTCCCCTGCATCCACATCTCCTGCAACCTTTATTGATAGCAAAACATCGCTTGAAGTCACTGGAATGAAATGTGCTACCAAAGCATGCACACTCTTTCACCTTCCCTATGGACATGGTTGCTCCTTTCCAATCTTTTTTTTTAACAACACAAACTTCCCCCTAAGCTTCATGCCCACAGTTGTCTAGTGCTGAGACTTCTCCAGCTATGGGATTCCTCAATAACCTTTGCCATCTCAATCGCCTCTTTAAGAGAGGGATCCTTCGCTGCACAAAGTCTTTCCTGTATTTTTATGTCTTTATATTGGACAATGAGCTGATCACGAATAAGTTCTTCAGTCATTGCGCCAAATCGACACTTAACAGAAAGTTCCCTAAGTCTTGCCACAAACTCATGAATAGACTCATGTTCTGCTTGAGGATGGGTGTAAAATTTATATTGCACCATAACCAGATTTAATTCTTTGGTCAACCTAGTTTCCAGGCTCTTGATTCCTTCTTTACATACATTTGAAATGGGCTGACTATTTGGTCCCACAGCTACTGGCAAATATTAAAAAACATGTTGCCCTTCAGTGCCCAGAACACTTAATACTAATGCTTTTTTCTTGGTGCAGAAAGTTCTTGCCCATCTAATACTACTACATATTTTCCAGCATCCCCACCCAATCTTCCCAAGGAATAGCCGGTGGGCCAGGTACATTAAAAACAAATGGAGGCACTTTTATGTTGCTTAGAGCAGCCATGTCCAATGAATACAAGAAACTTAAATAATTAAAGCTACTCAGTGTTAAAAAAAAATCAAAATAACAAAAGATGTATGCACTCAGGTGGGCAAATCACCAAAGACATATGTTTTCAGTCAGGCATGTAAAAGTAGTATGCTCAGATCAAGACTTTGCCCGCACACATAAATAGTGTGCAAATCACTGAAAACACAGGCTCCTCAATAGCCTTTGCCTGCACGCATTATGGGAGTGAAAATCAACGAACCAGAGACTTGCCTGTACCAGCTGAACTGGATATGCATGAAGAAAGATTTCTGGTGTTTGCAGGACCCACCGTCACTTTGCAAATGGTTCCTTTTCCGATGTCGACGGCAAACAATAAACAGTGATTTCTCCCTCCCCCAAAAAATGACCAAACACAATGCTGATACACTGCATTTCATGAGAAACAGCTCCTAACTTCCATTCACATGCACAATGACTCAGACGGCAACTAAGATGGCCACACGCAGAGTGGCTTTGCTGCGATTCAGTGACGCATAGCGTCAGACTTGGCCAACTCATGATGAGACAGATGAAGCTGAAGGTTCTTCATGCATAGAACCGCATGGCCTGACAGGATTCCAAGTCTTCGTGTAGGCACGTGTACAACTGTAAACTTCGGCCAAACAAATGAAGTAAGTAAAAAGACAGTACTTTGGGCTAAGGAGTCTCTCACACCAGGCCTCACTCCACCCCTAAAAGTAGCCGAACAGACTTCAAAATCCACCGTTTGTTTCACTAATCCAATAACCGCCGTAGTAATATCATCATGTCACACATTTTGGACCACCCGGGTTGTGTCTACTATCCTCCACAGTAAGCCAACTTATTGCCAAAATGGGCAGGATGAAAGCACTGCTCCACACCACGTGGATAGGGTTATTCAAAGAGCTTTATTGGCAAAACAACTTGATGTAGGTCCTCTTCAAGGTACAGGAAACAACTGCCGACCCTGGAACTTCTTCAGCCTCACAACCTAACATGGAATGTTATACATGGAACATATGCAAATGAATAGAAAGTCAGGATTATTTATTCACATCATAGCAGTTCTCCCTAATCTTAGAATAGGACTAGCACCTGCTCTGGATGAAGATGCAATTCATGACCTGCTAGGCATCGATTGCTGTTTTTGCCTGCTCTGGCATTCAAGGAGCCCGCCAGATGCTGAACCAC
This sequence comes from Lissotriton vulgaris, assembly GCF_964263255.1. Lineage (NCBI taxonomy): Eukaryota > Metazoa > Chordata > Amphibia > Caudata > Salamandridae > Lissotriton > Lissotriton vulgaris. Next base: position 1,511,010,336 of record NC_141685.1, on the reverse strand, counting down.
CATGAATATGTCCTGACTTTCCAGCCACGTCCAGATACAAAGAGTTTCTTGACATAGGGTCCATGACCCCATCCTACCCTGTTTGTTGCAAAATCACATGGTGGTAGTGTTGTCCATGAACAGCTGGACTAGCCTTCCCTTGATGGAAGGAGAAAAGCTTTCAATACCAGCAGTATTGCTCTTAGTTCCAACAGATTGCTGTGAGCTGAAACTCAGCTGGAGACTAGAGGCCTCTGACCTCCATCTCACCCAGATGGCCACCCTAAACCAGAAGTGACGCTTCTGTACTACTGCAAACTCTGGGTGGGGAACCAAGAGAGGTCTGCCGCTGACCCAATTGCTGTCCTTGATCCACCACTACAGGTCTTTTACAGTTCCCTATGATATCTGGACCAGGTCGGAGTGAGTTCCATGATGATGTACTCAGTGAGTCTTCAAGTTCCATTGAAAAGCTGATGTGTGCCAACAAGCATTTTTCAAAAACAGGATGCAGGAGGTGAGGATAACCATTAGCCGCAGAAGCAGTCTCACCGAAATCCAGGATAGAGGCTGAAACATAGGAATCATAGCGTGAATATTCAGGACTGGCTGTTCCGGAATACAAGCCTGAAACTGAACTGTATCTAGAACAGCTCAAATGAAAGTGAGTATCTGGGTGGAAGTCAGATATAACTTCGGCATGTTAATAGTGAACCCTGGCAAATGCAGGAGGTTGTCTGTAGTCTGTAGGTGGGAAATGACTACCGGAGACGAGCTGCTTTCAACAGCCAATCATCGACGTAGGGGAAAACTGGAAACCCCAACCTCTGCAGATGCGCTTCAAACACTGCCATCATCTTGGCGAACACCCCGAGGGGCACTGGTAAGGCTGAAGGGGAGCACAACAAACTGATAATGCACCTGGTCCACCCTGAACTGCAAATAATGTCTGTGTTCAGGCAGTGCAGGGATGTGAAAATAAGTGTCCTGCAAGTCCAAAGCTACCACCGGTCATCAGGGTCAAGGACAGATAAGACCTGAGCAAAGGTGAGCATTTTGAATGCTTCCTTTTCAAGAAGTACCTGAGAGAGCGCAGATCTAGGATTGTATCGAAGCTCCCATCCTTCTTTGGCACCATAAAGTAGCGGGAATAGCAACTGCAACCTACTTCTGATGCTAGCACCCTCTCAATGGCTCTTTTGGCCACAAGGGCCATTAATTCCTGCTGGAAGGGTGCATGGTGGTCTTCCATCAGCCGATCTTGGGATGATGGAATGGCGGCAGGGTTTGTTGGAATGGGAGGTCGTAACCCTGTTAGAGAATATGAAGCACCCATTTGAGTGATGTAATGTTCCTCCAGCGATGCAGATGCTGCCGGATTCTGCTGCCAACTGGGTGCCCATGTTGGATAGAGAGAAAACTTAAGAGGCTTTGACTGTGCAGCTGCCGGGAGTGGATTCGGTGAACCTCTGGCTGTGTTATATTTCCAAGGTTAGGCCCATGTAGCGAAGCAGCCTATTTCTTACATTATCCTCACAATAACAGTTCAGCTGTGACCTTTTGTACATATTTGCTTGCACAACAATGTTGGATTGGTTTCCTGAAACAAAACTTGTTTACACATGTAGCTTCACACAACATTATCCCAATGCCCTGAACATCATGTACAAGGTCTCTTTTCGCACCATATACAAATTCCATCTCTATCTTCACCCAAGGGTGACAGGGCTATCTACATATCCATAACACAACTAATCTACATGCACATCACAAGGCTGCTTTTTATTATAAAGGATGAGCATCTCAATAAATTATTAGAGGATGCAGTCCAGCTGACACTAGAGGTCCGTGCATGCTGAGAATTCACCACGCAGCAGACTGACATCTTGTGGGGGTGTCCAGTTTGTGACCAAGATGGGCTCCTTCATTCTCTCCCACCATGTAATGGGGTTGGAATGTCCCTTGGGGGATTCTTGGCTCTACATGTACAAACACTGTAGGTACACCTATAGAAAGGTTTCATAGTAGGAGTACTTTCAATTACTGCTTTGTTTTATATGCCAGCTTATAAACATTGTTTTAAGATCATGGTAAAGCAATATCTACCATTCATGCTTTTGATGCTAGTAATCACTTTTATCTGCTTCCAGGTAAGGTTAGGGGAGGCTTATGATGGCACTTTGAGCTAGCTGGTCTATAGCCCAACATATCCTGCTGGAGGTGTCCAGAATCAGTCTTGGCACCAAGCCCCTAGTTCATGTTGTCCCAAAAATGCCCAGGTCCTACGGATTAGTAGGAACTACAAGATAGCTGTGGGCCACACAAGGTTTGTTGGAGCCTCAACAGCTGCCTGAAAAGGACTGAACTTGTTGGCCATGGTAGCTTGGTGGGAAAGGATGTGGCAATTAGACCCTACTATAGCCACAGAAGGGGCACAAGGTGAAATGAGGCGATCTGGAGGCTACAGTGAGCCTCAACGACCTAGCAGTGGACCTACTATCCGTGAAGCTTTCCAATGCTGAATCCACCTTGTCTCCTGTGATGGCTTTCACCAAAGGGCATATCCATGAGCAAGACTTGGACATCCCCTGAAAAGCTAAAATTCCTCAAACTGGCCTGACATCTCAGTGCCACCAAAGAAGAAATGGCTCTACCTAGTGAGTTGGTCATATCCAATTTGCATCTTATCGTGAATATTGCTGCATCTCGCACATCAGCAATAGCTTGGGAAAGTATGGCCTGGGCCTCTTCTGGAACCATAGACAACAGTTGTGCAACCAAATCCTATATTTATTTATTTATTTGTAAAGCGCAACAATCCTCCAGAAGGATATCAATGTGCTGTGCTAAGACTCCTGGTGTATGAGTGTAGTCAGTATTATTTTCTAGAGAACAGGTGGGTCTTAAGTTTTTTTCCTGAAGACAAGATAGTCCTCCGTAAGGTGGACGTCTTGTGGTAGATCATTCCAATGTTTTGCTGCCAAGTATGAAAAGCCATGACCCCCTACCCTTGCTTTCTTAATGTGTTTTGTTCTGGCTTGAGCTAAAGACCGTGATCTTAAGCACCTAGTAGGTACATAAAATTCAACTTTACTCTGTAGGATAAGAGGTCCTTGTTGGTGCAGAGCCTTGTGTGTGTAGCTGAGCAGCTTGAATTTTGATCTTTGGCGCATTGGCAGCCAATGAAGTAGTTTCAGGCACTCAGACGCTGAGCTGAGTCTGTCTTTGTTACATACGAGTTTGGCGACTGCATGTGGCTCCACTTGTAGTCGTGTGAAAAAGTAGTCTGCCATGCCCATAAACAATGCATTACCATAATCCAATCTACTGGTAAGTAATGCCTGTGTGACAGTTCTCCTACAATGTGGCGGGATCCAAGGAAATAGCCTTCTTATTAAGAGCTTCAGCTTTGCGAAGCTTCTTCCACATAGAACACGCACAATGTCTTGCATGGATAGAGTATTATCCATAAGGATCCCCAGATTGTTTGCGCATTGCTTTGGAGCTGGCACATCCCCCAGTGTCTGGGGCCAGTAGGTGGTATTCCAGACAAGTTTAGCTCCTACAAAAAGTAAAATCTTTCAGATTTCCCTGCATTTAATTTAAGATAGTGTTCTGCCATCCAGGTTGCCATCTCCGAAAGACAGTTATTCAGTTTTAATCTTGTGTTCTCATGCCGTTCTTCAATGGTTATCAGAAGTCAGGTATCACCTGCATAGGAGAAAATGCCAAAGCCCCACTTCTCACTGATTTTTGCCTGAAAAGACACAAAGACATTAAAGAGTATGGGGCTCAGGGATGCCCCCAGTGGAACACCATAGCAGATGGGTTTTGGTTTAGATGAAAACTCTCCCATTTGTACGCTCTGTGTTCTGTTAATTAGGAAAAAGCTCAGCCATTGAAGGGCTTTAGCATAAACTCTTTTTCCATGAAGAATCTCCAATAGGCGATTGTGTGAGACAGAATCGAACGTCGCCGATAGATCTAATAAAATCAGAGCGGCGGCTTTCCCTTGGTCAACCAGGGATCTTATGTTGTCTGACACGACTAGGAGAGTTGATTCCATACTGTTAGTGACTCTGAAGCCAGTTTGGGAGGGGTCCAGTAGGTCATTTGACTCAAGATAGTTTGACAGCTGCCTGTTAACCAATGTTTCCATGACTTTGGAGAGGTACAGGAGTTGGGAAATAGATAGGTAGTTTGCAGGATTACGCACATCTGTTCCTGTTTTCTTCAGAAGGATGGTCACTATGGCCTGTTACCATGTTTCTGGAAATACTGCGGTATCCAGCAAGTTATTAAATAGCTGGGTGACGTATGGGCAGATTATAGGTATGATCCGGGCAAAAACAAAATGAGGACAGGGATCAAGGGGAGATCACGACTTAACTTCCCCAATTGGTGTAGCAACTTCTACCTCAGTGAATGGGGAGAAGCTGAACATGCAGGCAGATGTATATAGTATGGGAATATTGGCCCAATAAGCATGTGGAGTTCACGGACTGCAGGGCTGAGCTGGCAGAAGAAAAAACCTCTTTCCACAGGTATCCAGCCTCTATCTGGTGGTGTGGTAGGAAACACACTAGGGTTGCCTGAGAAAGTTTAGGGCTGGATTAGGGGTTAAGGTGATGACAGTGAAAGGCTGGTTATCCTGGAGTGAGGCATTAGCAGTGAACAGTGATCCTGTGCACAAGAGGGCCTGTGCAGTGCTTGCCCCAGGCTCTGAACAGGACATCAATGATGGCGTCATTGAAGAGTAGTAAGGGTTCTGATGGTGATACCCCTGGTTGAAGCACCTCCAGCAAATCATTTATTTTGACTTGTAACATGGCCATCTGTAGGCCCACGACCTCAGCTGCCCTCCAAACCACTATTGTGAAGGAAGCCTTTCCTCCATAGCCATTGTAGGAGAAGAGAGGAGGCCAGTGTCTGGTGAGGCATCCAGACCACTGGAATCAGCCAGGTCCTCATACCAGTTGTCATCGGTCAGGGACATTTCTAGGGAATCAGAATAAGAATCCAGATCCCCTCCATTTGTGTTCCTCAGTGAGTCATTCACTTTAATATGATTCTGTCTCCAATTCAGCCATGTGGGCCTGGTCAGTACTGGAGTTGACGTGATGCAATGCCAGTCTGGATCTGTATCAGATTTGGGAATCACGATGGGTGTGGCACCACTGGTGGCCATTGACCGTGCTGAAACGAAGCCACTGGAATGGTCCTCAGAGGAGGTTAAAAGGCTGTGGCTGGGCCTGATCCACAAACACTAACAGATCCTAATGGATCAACTGGCATTGAAGGTGGACTCACCAGCGGAGCTTCAGTTGAAGATCCTCCCAAACCTGTAGGACCCGAAGGTGCTCCTGAACCATTCAACCACCCAAAAATCAGGCTCATTGCCTCATTAAATCAAGTAGTTGGACGGTTTATTGGGGGAAGCATGGAGCGAACCTATTATCCCCTGCCGGCTGCACAGAAACCACCTGCGAGTGGGGTTGTCATTGTTCCTGCCTGTCATCAGAAGAGTGGGAGTGATGCAGAGAAGTTGAAGAGAGCTTCGACTTCTAGGACTTCCTGTAGTAGGACTTACCAGAAGAAGTCCTAGACCTACATGAGGAGTGACGCAAGCGATTCAAATAGCGATACCAAGATCTCCCACATGAATGGAACCTGGAGTGGTGTGGAGTTGCATGACAAGAGCCAAAAAGCATTAGTGCCCGTTCTCGGAAGTACTTTGGGTCATGCTTCTGCACTCTGCACACAATGCCGAGTCATGGCCCTTTTCAAGGCACCACAAACAGACCAAGTGGGGGTCGGCCACTGACATCTGTTGATGACAGACTCCACAAGGTTTGAACTTGGTGGGTTTTTTCTGAGACATTTTCAAAAACCCAAAGATAGCACACCAGTCATTGACAAAAATGTTAAAGTCTGTCAAAACAAGAATGAGGTGAGCTTCATTCGGATCCACGCTGAGGTGCGGAAAAGAAGTAACTGAGCGCAGCACACTGGGGTGGCGCCTGTATAGGCACCACGCACATCATTCTTAGAGGGGACTATAGCATCTACGTCACATAGAGCTGAACAACAACATCTACTGGCGTGTAAGGGGAACTGAATAAATGTATAGATCCTGTCTGATGCCTCAGAATATTTTAAGGTAAGGAATTTGCAGCTAGAATTCTCTACATTATTTTATACCCTTGTTGGATCACTTGAACAGAATACTTCCCCATGGTAATTGCCTGCCACCCTCAGAAGAATTCTTTTTTCCATCTTTCAAGCCTTAATGATTGGCATTTGTTTCTTCCCACTGTGGCATAGGAAGAAACACTGTTTCTTCATGATCATATCCTGCCTCTGCTTCTTGAAGGAATGAAAAGATGAGGATTTTCCCAGGTTCCAGGAGTGTTTGTCATAACCTAGTTGTCGTCTGAAAGACTACCTCAAAAAAGATTTCCATTTAGAAGATGTTGATGATTTTCAAGACTTGCCTCCAGAGGATGAAGAATGTCGGGACAGAAATGTCTCTCACATAGTAATGAATATGTACCCCTGTCCTGGGTGCCTTAATTTGCAAAGATGTCTGGATCCCTGGTGCTGATTTTTGTAATGGGCGAACAGGGATCATGCATGTACACCATGACATAGGCCTGTCTCACGGATTGAGGTCTTTTTGGACTAGGGAGGGACATCCAAAATGCTACCTTCACAGTGGTGAAAGGCATTGGTAGCAGCATACCTTGAAGTGATCAATAGAAGTGAATAGGTCTTTTTGCCTGTATTACTTTGGTGAGGCCTACATGCTCACTCATGTAATGTTCTTCTGCTTTGAGCTTAACTCATCCTTGGCTACATAAGGTTAGTATGTAGTGCGGTGCATGTGTGGGTGTTATATGCATCTTCTGGGTGTTTGTGTACCTATGAATGGTACAATACATGGAAGATGCAGTAGTCTGCAGTGAATGCATGTTATATGCATGTGCTGGGTGTAGGTGTGCCTGTGAATGGTACAATATATGGATTATTCTGGGTTTCATTTTGGAAGATCCAGGGCTGACTTGAGGAGAATAAGGCGGTACAGACAGATTTGTGGATTGCTGCATTCCTGTGAGCTGGGTGGGACACACTGGAGGAAGTGAGAGCCATGCTCTTTAGTATACTTCAAAGGGTGCTCATGATTCAGAAAGAGATCACTGAAAAGAAAGGGGCCTAGGCACATCTCAGGAAGGAGACAGGGCTGATAAGAGACTCATAAAGAGTACAGCTGAGGTCCTGGGTTAACCTTTTGATACAAATATCCCTGTGGCTGACATCCAGGTGTGAACATCTAGCCACTCCAATGGCCTGTGCTGTAGGACGATGATATTTGGAGGCGCTCCATGTTGGTCATGGCCCTTCTTAAGGGATTTCCCAAAAACCTTTAGCTTTTGTTCTGGTTTTTGCTGATTCTCTTTTCGTGGCCTTAGGGTTCTGTTCCACTTTCCCACTGTAATACAGTGTAAAAGCATTTGTGCCCTTCCTACACATGCTAGAATGTGGTGCTTCCTGGAATGGTTTAGGTGCTCTTCCTGTGAGTACCCTGGTGAGAAGTATACCACATACTCAGGGTAGCTACTGTGCTGCTTACTGGTGGGTCACAGCACTGATTGTGCCACCCACAATAATAGCCTTTCAATCATGTCTCAAGCTTGCCATTGCAGGTCTGGGTGTGTGCATTTGCACCTTTTCTCAGGTTGGCATTTTTAATACATTGACCAATGCTGAGTAGGCTGTTCACTACCACTGGGACACGCCTAGAGTAAGCCCTGAGGGGTGAGGCAAGTGATAGGGGAAAGGCAGGGCAGGTACATGTGTGTTACCTGCCAAGGTACTGAATAATCCCTGTGTGGGTATTCCCTACCTAGGAGGTCAGCTCTTCCAATTGGTCATCATGGGGGAGTTGCTGATTGACTTCTAAACTACTGTTCTGACTAACAGCATTGAGTAGCCTCATGGTGTTTTCAAACATGTCTCAAGGTGTGTACATTTCAACTTATGTTCATGTTGGCCTTTTAAAATACTTGTCCAATGCTGAGGGTACCTTTCACTAACACTAGAGCACCACTAGGGTGATCGTTAAAAGGCAGGACAGGTGCACATGTGTGTTTCCTGCCCAAGTAGTGAAGAAACCCAGTGTGTGTTTTCACTACCTGTGAGGTTTTCTCTCCCTATAGGCTAACATGCGAGAATGGCTGAGATTACTTTAAGATAGAGTGTTGGCTTACCATGGAGCAGCCTCATTTTTTTTTTTTTTAACATCGTTTTTATTGCATCACCAATATAAATGTACAGACATTAAAGTCAAAGTGCAATCAGAGACATAGCAAGAAAACACAGTGATTGTCGGCCCCCGTACTGAGTGGCACGTCCCCATACCGAAGACAGTTCAGCCTCCATCCGTAGAACAGTCCTTGCTGTGCCTTACATTGTCTGATGTCATTACTGCAAAAAAAGAGTGGGTTGCTTTTGTGGTTTTCGCCCCTCCCCCACCCCAACAAACAACGGCCCCCAACAACCCAACAATTCCAACATCCCCCCCCGTGGTCGCGCTGTACAAAATCACTACTGAAAAGAGAGTCTGGTGTGGTGTAGGAAGTTCATACATTCACTAAGGTGTGTCCCCCGGTAAGGTGACGGGGTTGGCTGTACCCAATTCCTCCAATTCCTCATGCTCCTCGTCGGCAGCCTCTCGGAGCGCCTGTACCATCAATTCCCATGCAGTCGCCCTCTCCATAGCCTTCTCATCATTCGTTCTCCAAGCCACCTGGTACCTCAAGGTGCTTTCACACGCCGCCCACCGCAAACATTCACCATACCATCTTTTAAATGTGGGTCCCGTCCTCGATTTCCAATTTCTCGTTATCTCCCGCTTAGCAAGGATTAGTCCCAAATCTATGAATTTGCTGGTATTTTTATTCTTAGGCGTGTGTGGAAACCAATGGAGGACCCCTACTGCTTTGGTGTACTGAATGTCTCTATCCGTTGCATTGTTGAGGGCCCTCCCAATCTCCTGCCAGTAATCTCCCAAGGCAGGGCAATCCCACAACATGTGACCCAAGTCTGCTCCAACTGTGTTGCATCTGGGGCAGGCAGCCTGTTCCACCCCAAAGTATTGTCGTATTTTCCCCGGTGTGAGGTACGCCCTATGAATAACATAGAAATGGATTAGCTGAAACCTGGCATTTCTCGAACTTTTCCGCGCCCGTCGCAGCAGCTGGCCCCAAGTCGTATCAGGGATCTCCAGTTGAAGGTCCAACTCCCACTTGGCCTTCAGAGCCGCGAGAGGCTGCAGAGACTCTCGCAACATTCTGGAGTATAAACAGGTGACAGCCTTAAATGTCCCGGCTGCCATCATCGTGTACTGACATGCCATAGAGGTACCCGGTTCCTGCAAACCTTCTCCCCAATGACCCTGCATGGCGCCCGTGACCGCCGCATGCAACAGGTAGTCGCCTCGCGGTAGGTCGAACCGCTCTTGCAGTTCCTGAAACGGAAGCAGCACCCCATCCTCGTACAAGTCGCCCAGCATCTGGATCCCAGCCTTTTCCCACCCTAACAGCCGCGACCAGTACCCTCCATGAGGGAGGGCCGTAACCATCCCCAACGGGATTTCAGGAGCATACATAAGGCGGACCCCCGCTCGTTTGCGCGCCCGATTCCAGCAGAGTCGGAATGTCTGTTCCTCCGCCGTCAGGTCCCTGACTAAGAGCTTCTGGTGCAGTGTAATGTACGCCAGCACATGCCGCGGTGTACCCTCTTCTCTAGCATGCTCTGGGCCTCTATATACCCTCGCGACCTCCTGGGTGAAAACCTGCAACTGTGCCGCTAGATAATACCCTTCAAAATCAGGCACCGCTAAGCCTCCCTCGTCCTTGGGACGCAGAAGGGTGTCCAGCGCTATGCGCCTCCTCCCTGTGCCCCATAGGAATGCTATGACCAGAGACCTTAGGCGCCGAAAAACAGAGCCTGGGATCCATACCGGGAGCGTCCTGAAGTAATACAGCAGCCTGGGCAGAGCCACCATCTTAAGTAGGGAGATCCGACCAGCCAGGGACAGCGGAAGAGTGGACCAGAAATCCATACTCCCTCTCAGGGCAGTGATACAACGGGTGATGTTGCCATCCAGCATATCCGCCGGGGTGTGGTAGACGTAGACTCCTAGATAATGCAAACAATGTGGTTCCCACCGGAGTTCCTGCGCCGTGAGAGGGCACGGTTCTCCCAATCTTAAGGGGAATAAACAGGATTTAGGCCAATTGACCTTCAGGCCCGATAGTTGCCCAAACCGTCCTAGCAGCCGTCTCGCCCCTAGAAGCTCTGCGCCCGCGTCTGCCAGGAACATCAGCAGGTCATTGTTACACTAGGAGCGGGTGGTGGCGCAGAAGAGATGTGTAATAGGCGTGCTCTTGGTAACTTAGGTTTTATTGCGGCAAACAGTTGATCAGTACAGCTTTTACGGGCAGGATATTTCCTCGGTGACCGGCTTCGACTCCGACGCCGGTGGACGGTCTTTTCCTTCTTCCGGGTTCCTTCCGGTCTTCGGATAGGGGGCTCTTCCTCCTCGGAGTCCGTCCCGACTGTTGGAGTGGCTCTCCAGCGATCACCCAGCCAGAGGAAAGGAAAAAGAAAGAATCAGTGTCAGGGGGCTGTACAACTTCACAAACGGTGCAGGGTAGGGGAAGTGAGGGGACTCCCAGTGCTCCGGTTAACGAGTGAACGGCGGTGGAGGGTGATTGAAGAATCCCGTTAAACTACACGTCCCTCGGGGTTGTACCTAACGTACGCTGACCTCCTACCCAGCCCCTGAAACGGTCACGTACCTGGAGAAGCCACGCACCTCCCCTGGGTGAGTGGCTGGGCGGCTCGTGGAAACGGTGGCCTCCTGGCTTTCCTCCGTCCTGGGCAGGCGCTGACTCTGCTCGCTTTTCCACTCCAGTCGTCCGACTCTCCACCTCCTCTCCTGCTCCTCGACTAACAAGGTCTTCCGAGTCGTCTCTCGCTCTCTCCTTCTGGTCGTCGATCTTCCTCTGTTCTGAACCTTCCTCCTCCCGAATCCTCGTCCTCCGTCCTCTCTCGCCTTCCGTCCTCCAGGTGAACAAGCACACCTGAGATGCGTCGGGTTCTCCTTTTGAGGGGCAGGGCTGGAATGTTGACTCCTCCCACTCGGTGTTGTCCTCGTAGTTAAAGGGCCAGTCCATAGCGTTCGTCTCAGTCCATGTTGTCGCTGGGTCCTGTGATAGAGACATAGAGAGGGGAGGGGAGGGAACAAGAGTTAAGTCGGACCTCCCCTGGGTCGTTCCCTTTTCGAGGGGTAGACTAGCACCTGGAGGTACAGGGATATTCCGGTCCTGCTGGCCCCGACCGTACACCCCGTTACACACCTCCCCCCTAGGACGCTCCCGATCGGGGAGCGGATGGCGAGACAGGAAGTCCGCATTGATGTTCTCAGTTCCCTTTTTATGGTGCACCGTAAACGAATACGGTTGGAGCGCCAGGAACCAGCGCATGACCCTGGCATTGTTGGACTTGTTTCTAGACATCCATAAGAGGGGAGCGTGGTCAGTGTACAGGTGGAACGGTCGGCCCTCGAGGTAGTAGGCAAGTTTATCTATAGCCCATCGTACAGCTAAACATTCCTTTTCGATTGTGGCATATTTCAACTCCCTGGGGAAGAGCTTTCGGCTGACGTATACTACAGGGTGCTCCAGCCCGTCCTTGCCTATCTGTGACAGAACGGCGCCTATGCCGTATTCCGAGGCATCGGTATGGAGTAGAAACGGGACAGAAAAATCTGGGGAGGTGAGGACAGGGGTCGTGGTTATGATGCGTTTCAGGTGGTTGAAGGCATCGGCCATGCACTCCGTGGGCTTAATGGGAGCGTTGGATTTCCCTGTCTGGCGTAGGGCATCTGTAAGGGGGGCGGCAATGTCCGCAAAGAGTGGGATGAACCTTCGGTAATACCCCACCAACCCTAGGAAGGCCCTCATCTCTTTCCGGGTGGAGGGGAAAGGGGTGTCCACTATCGCCCGGACTTTCTCAATCTGCGGCTCTATCATGCCATGTCCCAAGACATAACCGAGGTACTTCACCTTCTGGTAGGCCAGCCGCGATTTCTTGGAGTTTACTCTTAGTCCGGCTTTTTCTAGTTCCTGAAACACCTGATGGATGTGTAGTAAATGGTCCTCCCAGGTCCTGCTGTGGATGACTATGTCGTCTAAATAGGCTGATGCCATGGAAGCTACAGGGGCTAGAACGGAGTTCATCAGTCTCTGAAAGGTGGCGGGAGCCCCGTGGAGCCCGAACGGGAGGACGGTAAACTCGTAATGCCCTTCGTGAGTGCTGAAGGCGGTCTTCTTCTTGTCCTCCTCCCGTAAGGGCACCTGCCAATAGCCTTTGGTAAGGTCGAGTGTCGTGATATACCGGGCTTCTCCAAGGCGTTCTATGAGTTCATCCACTCGGGGGATCGGGTAGGCGTCAAATTCCGATATCTCATTGAGGGCTCGGAAGTCCATACAAAAACGCCGACTACCGTCCGGCTTCGGAATCATGACGATCGGACTGGACCATTGGCTGGTGGACGGCCTTATTACCCCTAGTTCCAACATGTCCTGTACTTCTTTCTTTATGGCATGTCTTCGAGCTTCGGGAACTCTGTAGGGTTTGATGTTAATGACCTTTCCGGGAGGAGTGTTTATTCGATGTTCGGCCAGGTTGGTCAGTCCGGGCTGGTCTGAGAACAGTCCCTCATGCTGGTGGAGTACTGTTTGAATATCCCTCCTTTGGGCTTGGGTTAACTCATCATTGATGTTCAGTTGGTCTAGAGTGGAAGGAGACGTCTTACTGTTCGTCAGGAGTCGTACGTCGGAGGCGGGCGGAGCTCCCAACCATTTTTTTAGCGAGTTGATATGGTAGGTTTGCGTTTTTCGGGGTCCGATTTGTAGCCCATAGGTGGTTTTTCCAATGGTACGTACGACTTGAAAAGGTCCTGTCCAACTGGCACGGAACTTCTGAGTGGAGGAGGGTAACAATACGAGGGCCCATTCCCCTATCTTCAACTGTCTCCACTTCTTGCCTTTATCGTAGCATAGTTTTTGTTTTTGCTGACTGTTCCCCATGTTGGCATAGGCCAGGTCGCGGAGCTTTCCCAGTTTGGATTTAAGGCTCCGGGCATAATCCAGAGTGGCTGAGGTTTCTTCGGGAACCTCGTTCTCCCACGCTTCTCTTGTCATCTCCATCAGGGAGCGGGGTTGTCGACCATATAAAAGCTCAAACGAGGACACTCCGAGAATACTTTGACGTTGCCCTCTTATAACGTATAGAGCCAGGGGAAGTATCTGGTCCCATTCACTCCCTTTCACTTCCATCATTTTCCTCAATGTTGTCTTTAAGGTGCGGTTATAGCGCTCTACGAGGCCATCCGTCTGCGGATGGTAGGCGGAAGTCCTAATCTGGTGTACGTCTAGACACTTGCATACCTCTTTCATCAGCCGTGATACGAATGGGGTCCCCTGATCTGTCAGTAGTTCCTTTGGGAATCCCACACGGCTAAATAGCTCGATCATTCTGTCGGCAACTTGCTTCGTTGTGGTAGCCGTGAGGGAGAAAGCCTCAGGGAACCGCGTGGCGTAATCCACCAGAACCAGCACATACTGGTGTCCTTTTCGGGTTTTTGGTAATGGTCCGATGATGTCCATACCGACTCGCTCAAACGGTTTCCCGATAATGGGGAGGGGTTGGAGAGGCACTGCCGGTGGTCTAGTCATGTTCATGGTTTGGCATATGGTGCACTCCTGGCAATAGCGTTGGGCGTCCTTATATATACCGGGCCAGTAAAAAAAACGTAAGATCAGCTGAGTGGTCTTTTCGCTCCCGGTGTGCCCAGCTACTAGATGGGTGTGGGCGAAAAAGAGAATTTGTTCTCGGTAAGATACAGGCACCAGAAGTTGTTCGGGTTCGCCCTCCTTAGCCTGACGGTACAGTAGCTCTTTGGAGATGAGAAAACGGGGGTATCTGGGGTGAGGGTCGTCCATCTCCCGGTGGGCCTGCTCCCAGGCATTAAGGAGGGTGGTGTCGTTGATCTGTGCGAATTTGAAGCTCCGGTCCATTACCCAGGGTTCAGGAGTTAAAAGGGCCGGCTTTGCTGACTGCATGCGGTGCTCCCCTGTTCCCAGACTCTGCCTGAACCAGTGAAGGAATCGTGGATTGTCAGTGCCTATTATCAATGGTTCCGGGAGGGTATGGAGGACACCTACCCTCACTAGCTGTTGGGGCCCTCCCTTGGGGACTATGGGAACTTGGGCAAGGGGGTATGTCCTAACATCCCCATGTACACATCTTATTGCCACGTTCTGGTTATCGAGGTATTGAGACCTTAGAACATGTGGGGCCTGAATAACAGACTGCCTGCACCCTGAGTCTAAGAGAGCCTGGATGACCACTCCGTTCACCTGCACACTCACCCGATAAGTGCTCCCCATCTCCGCGGAGTAAAGCACGGTCCGGGGCAGGTATCCCACCTCCATCGGTTCCTCTTGGGTTTTCTTCGTGGGGCAGAACCGGGCGATGTGGCCCCAGTTCCCACAATCAAAGCATTGGGGTCCCGAGCTAGATGGACCCTCAGGTTTCCAGCTACGGGTCTTCGGAGGGTCGATGGGTCGTTGGACGGAGCGTCTCTCGGGTTTCGTGGGCGGCTTTGGGGGGCGCTCACTTTCCCACCCTGTGGAGCGGGGTTGGGCTCTGGAGAAGGTGGTGGCCATCTCCACGGCTTCCGCAGTCGTCAAATTGTGGTGTTGGCGGAGCCAACGCTGCGTCGCATAGGGAAGGGCTTCCAGGAATTGTTCGAGATAGATACAGTCCATTATCTCGGTCTTGGTGCTAGTGTTAGGGGTCAGCCATTTATCTGCGGCCATCTTCAGCCTCACGAATAGGGTTTTAGGGGTCTCTCCTGGGGTGCCCCGTTCTTTCCGAAACCGTATTCGGTAGGCCTCAGTGTCCAGTCCGAGGTGATCGAGAATTATCTTCTTTATATCTTGGTAGGAGGTATCCCCGTTAGGGTTAGCGACCTGGTAGGCGGCTTGGGCCTCCCCTGAAAGGAGGGGCGCCAAGAAGAAGGGCCATTTGCTGATGGGCCAGCCACAGGCCCTTGCGGCCCTTTCAAAGTTTAGCAAGAACGCATCTGGGTCGTCTCCGGCATGGTATTTCTGTAGAGCCACTGCAGAGGAGCCATGGGGGATGGTTCCTTCTCCTCTAGTACCCCCTGTGGCGACGGGATCTACCCAGGGCTGTTGAGACTCCTCTCGGGCTGCTAGGGCTTTCTTTAGGATCTCCCGGTCAGCCTGGGCCGAGGTCAGTTGCTGTTCCGCCACCCAGCCGAGCTTCTCCTGTCCTTTCACGAGCTCTTGCAGAATGGTTTCCATCCCTGTGTCGAGATTTAAACTGCCCGCATTCTCCACCACTGTTACACTAGGAGCGGGTGGTGGCGCAGAAGAGATGGGTAATAGGCGAGCTCTTGGTAACTTAGGTTTTATTGCGGCAAACAGTTGATCAGTACAGCTTTTACGGGCAGGATATTTCCTCGGTGACCGGCTTCGACTCCGACGCCGGTGGACGGTCTTTTCCTTCTTCCGGGTTCCTTCCGGTCTTCGGATAGGGGGCTCTTCCTCCTCGGAGTCCGTCCCGACTGTTGGAGTGGCTCTCCAGCGATCACCCAGCCAGAGGAAAGGAAAAAGAAAGAATCAGTGTCAGGGGGCTGTACAACTTCACAAACGGTGCAGGGTAGGGGAAGTGAGGGGACTCCCAGTGCTCCGGTTAACGAGTGAACGGCGGTGGAGGGTGATTGAAGAATCCCGTTAAACTACACGTCCCTCGGGGTTGTACCTAACGTACGCTGACCTCCTACCCAGCCCCTGAAACGGTCACGTACCTGGAGAAGCCACGCACCTCCCCTGGGTGAGTGGCTGGGCGGCTCGTGGAAACGGTGGCCTCCTGGCTTTCCTCCGTCCTGGGCAGGCGCCGACTCTGCTCGCTTTTCCACTCCAGTCGTCCGACTCTCCACCTCCTCTCCTGCTCCTCGACTAACAAGGTCTTCCGAGTCGTCTCTCGCTCTCTCCTTCTGGTCGTCGATCTTCCTCTGTTCTGAACCTTCCTCCTCCCGAATCCTCGTCCTCCGTCCTCTCTCGCCTTCCGTCCTCCAGGTGAACAAGCACACCTGAGATGCATCGGGTTCTCCTTTTGAGGGGCAGGGCTGGAATGTTGACTCCTCCCACTCGGTGTTGTCTTCGTAGTTAAAGGGCCAGTCCATAGCGTTCGTCTCAGTCCATGTTGTCGCTGGGTCCTGTGATAGAGACATAGAGAGGGGAGGGGAGGGAACAAGAGTTAAGTCGGACCTCCCCTGGGTCGTTCCCTTTTCGAGGGGTAGACTAGCACCTGGAGGTACAGGGATATTCCGGTCCTGCTGGCCCCGGCCGTACACCCCGTTACAGTCATCCACGTACAATGAGATGAGATGCGTCCTGTCCCTATATAGCAATCCGGCGTAGTGGTGGCCCGATCTGGCCTCTACAGCAAAGGGTTCCATCGCCAGGGCAAACAGGAGAGGGGAGAGGGAGCACCCCTGCCTAGTGCCTCGCTGCACGGGGTACTGCTTCGAGATCAATGTGCCAACCCGGACTCTAGCTACTGCATCGGTATACAGGACTTTGGTCCAGTTTATGTATCCATCCCCCAGCCCGAAGCGCCGCATCACCTCATATAAGTATCCCCATTCAAGACTGTCGAAGGCCTTCTCGATGTCAATAGAGAGTACAAATGGAGTGATGGCGTCCGGCCAGTGGGCCCCCATCAATCTTGTAAGCCTGCGGATATTATGAGTGGTGTTACGTGTAGGGATAAAGCCGCACTGGTCCTTATGAACAAGGCCAGTCATTTGGACCAGTAGTCTGTTCGCAAGGATTTTACTTAGGATCTTATAGTCCGTCGTGAGCATGGACAACGGACGGTAGGAGGATAAAGCCGCTCCCTCCCTGCCCGGTTTTAACAGCGGGATCATGAGGGCTTCACACATGGAGCCCGGGAGCCGACCTCGCAATTGTGCTTCGTTGTAAACTGATTGCAGCTGAGGGGCAAGGTACTCCATTTATTTACTATAGAACTCAATCGGGAGACCGTCAAGACCCGGAGTTTTATTTCTGGCCATCTGCTTTACTGCACACCCTATCTCCCCGACCGTGATGGGCCGACCCAACTCCTCAGCCTCCAATTCCTCCAATCGCGGTAGCTGTAACCCGTCCAGGAAGACGTCCAGCTCGTCCGCCCCGCCCGTCTCCCCGCTCTCGTATAGACCTTCATAGTACGCCCGGAACCTGTCCAGTATCCCGGCTTGGGTATGGCAAGGCTCCTCCCCACTTCCTGGATCATCATAATCGGCATGCCCCGCCTGACTGGGTTGGCAAGCCACGCCAGCATTGACCCCGCCTTGTCACCTTCCGCATGCGCCTTCGTCATGTACGTTTTATGGTCAAAGCTACGTAGCCGTTCCAGCACCACCGCTAGCGCCTCCCTGGCACCACTAAGCTCCTCCTGTAGCTCAGGATGATTCGGGCGACCCCTCTCCATCTCCCTCAACCGTTTTTCTGCCTTCTCCAGATCATCCATCAAAGTCTTGCGGGCCCGGCCACGTTCCCAATACAGTGCCCCCGTACCACCACTTTAAACGCATCCCACTCCACCGCCCTAGTGGAGGCGGAGCCACTGTTCTCCTCAAAGTAACGCTCTATACGCTCCCCAAGGGCCTCCCTAAAAAGCAAGTCATCCAAGGTGTCAGGTTGCAGTCGCCATGTTGGCACGCAGTTAACTTCCACCATCCAGTTCAGGGACAACAACAAAGGATTGTGGTCCGACATCGTCCGAGCCAAATACTCCGCCCCACCCACCGTGGAAAGCACATGCGATGAGCACAGAAAAGCATCCAACCTAACATGCAGATCATGCAAATGCGAGTGAAAGGAGTAGTCCCTAGTGGTGGGGTGCAGTGTCCTCCAAGCATCTCTAAGAGCCCAACTCTCCTGCCACTCCAGCCTGCGCTTGGCCATCCTATGTGCTGGGGACGCGCGCAGCGGGGGATGGGACCTGTCCAAAACCACATCTGCCACCGAATTAAAATCCCCCCCTAGGAGCATCGGCCCTGCCAGATAACTCGCCAGTTTGCCCGAGAGTGTGGACAAAAATGCGGGTAAATCCACATTGGGAGCGTACACGCTACAGAGGGATACCACCCTGCCCCTCAGCCTCCCCTCCACCGCTACATATCTACCCGCAGGGTCCACCAATGTTTTAGTGACTTGGAAGGGGACCCCCGCACGTATCCAAATCAGCGTCCCCCTTGCAAAGGCTGAATACGTTGTGTTGAACAACTGCCCCCTCCACCGCCTCTGCAGCGCAATCCCTTCTTGCTTGTTAAGATGTGTCTCTTGCAAGAACGCTATGTGCACCCCCTACGCTTGAGGTACGCCTGAACCTTGTGCCTACGTGTCATGGTCTGCATACCCCGCACGTTCCAGGTCACACATTTCAAAGCCCCAGTACTAGCCATTCCCCTTCGCACACACAGACAGAACAATAGAAATCATCGACCATGCGCGCTTACCGACCACGGACTGTCCCCCCCCTCCCTCTCCAAACAGAAAAATTCCCCCCCCATCCAGAAACAACATCCAGAGCAACCCCAACTACTCTCGATTCCCACCCCCCCAGGACAGGCCCCCCCACAATTGGAAGTACCCCCATCCAAACTGTCACGCCCAACCACCCCTCAAAGAAAGGCACTAGTGTTCGCAGTCTCCACTGCGATGACCGTAAGGGCCAGTAGGGCGCGGATCGATGCGAAAGGTTCGTGAAAGCAAATCAATCCTGCACATTCCGCCCCACAATCCCCACATTACAGCATCTCGAAACCCCAAATAACAGTGTTCTGCACCCACGGACACAGCGCCCCAGTGTCTAACCAGCAGGCCGCTCCTTCTGTCCAGCGTATCATGCCTCAAGGATCTCCTCCGAAGTTTGAGGCGTCACTATAGGGCCTTTGGCTCCACCAAATTCCGAGAGACCCGTCTCCGACCCCGTGCCTGGTTCCTCCGAGTCTGTGCCCTTCCCGGACTGGCTCCTGGTTGCGCTAGATAAGTTCACCACTGCCTGCAGGGCCGCCTGCCTCTCCGTCTCTGTTTGTGATATTGAAGGTCTGCCAGTCCGCCGACGATTCTTCCGGATCCGTTGGGATTTCCTGATTGGCTGTGCCACTCTAGCCTCCTCCGCCCTGGCCTTGGCGCCATCCGTCCCCGCTTTGTAAGTGTCCCACCAGGCCCAGGCGTCCGCCGAGGTTGTAAAGAAAAGTGCGTTTTCATCCACCACCACTCTCAACTTCGCTGGGAAGAGCAGGGAATATTTAATGCCCTCATCACGGAGCTCACGCTTAAGGGACAGGAAATTGGCCCTGAGCTTCTGAGTCTCAAACGTATAATCTGGGAACATGGTGACCCTGTTGTTATTCACCTGAAAAGGTCCTGCTTCCCTCGCCCTCTGCAACAGCCAGTCTCTGTCTCTGTAGTGGAGCAACTTGAACACAACCGGGCGAGGTGGGAGGCCCGGGGCCGGCGGCCGAGCTGGCACCCTATGGGCCCGTTTGAGGGAGAAGAAAGGGGACAATCCCTCCGGTGCCACCTCAGTTCGTAACCAGTTGTCGAGATAGCCCACCGTATCGTCGCCTTCAATTTTTTCCGGCAGGCCTACGAGGCGCACGTTATTGCGTCTATTTCGGTTTTCCGCATCCTCAGCCCTTCGCTCCAGCACTTTCAACCGATCCGTCACATCCGCCATCTGTGCCTTTACCGCTGCATGGTCCGGGGCCAACTCTTGAACTGTAATTTCCACAGATTTCACTCTGTCCTTAAGCTTATCGTGATCTGCTTTCAGGAGGCCCAGGCCCGTCACCACCTGAGCTATGTCCTGCTGCAGGGCGTCTTTTGTGGTGGAGATGGCCTCCAATATACGGTCTTGCATACGTTGGAGAGCAGACGGGTCCCAAACCGCTCCTTCCGCAGCCTCAGTGTCGGTCGCGCGATCCCCCTTCCCTTTCGGCTTCCCCATCTGGGTTGGAAAGAGTTACGGCCTCCGGTGTCACCTCTTCACCCTCTCTTCACTCCGTAGGGCGTCGCCCCTAGGAAAGTCCCCGTTCAGTAGTAGCAAATAGGCCCTCTGTGCTCCGCACCTTGAGCCTGCTCCAAACACTCAGGCCAAAGCCGCCTCCTGGGGCTAGGGTCCCCGATGAGCCGTTGAGCCGTCCGATGCCAGTTGTGTTCAAAGGGCCGGGGCCATCGTCACAGGGCTGTCGCCATGTTGTCGCCTCCGCCGCTCACACATCCAAAGTCTCGACTCCCAGCTGCTCGTGTTAGTGCGAGAAAGGTCCGCTCAAAACCCCCGAATGAGTCAAGGAGTACCCGCCAACTCCTCCAACACCATTAGCAGTAGGCTAGCAAGGGAGTCCGGCCTCGTTTTCCCGTCGTACCTTTGTCTCAGGCCGTAGACGCCATCTTGGCTCGATGACTTCACGCCTGATACAAACTTTCAAACCCAAAATTCTGGGCCGGGAACAGCCTTAGGTCGACCGCTGTAAGCGCCGCACCCTCCGTGATGTCTTTAGATACCGGATTTTATCAGTTTTGCTGGGGTCCGATCAGGTATTCAGGATGATTTTCAGGATCGGGCGCGGAGCTCCGGGCTCACGCTGCCTACCTCCTCGGCATCCAAGCCACGCCCCATGGAGCAGCCTCATGTTGTTTACTATAATTGGATTCACAATGACAAATAATCTCCTGTGGTAAAGGTGGATTTTTCATTTATAGCTGAGAAATGCAACTTCTAGAAAGTGGGCATTTGTCTGTGCTAAACTCTTTTGTGTGCTCTTTTGTTTCACCCCAGTCCACACTGGAGGCTGGGGGAACACATATGTGCTTTTTCCGGAGATAGCCGTAAACACTGGACATGTAGCTGGAATGACAGACCTCTGCCATTCGACGACTTGGCTAGATAGATTGGGGGTAGAGGTTTTGACACTTGGCCTCTGGGAAGCCAGTTCACTAAAGATTAAGATTTGCATTCCATGGCCTCATGACAGACTGGACTGAAATGTATGTGAGACATCTGTGGTTCAAAGTGGAAACCTCTGAAGCACCCACACTGCAGTAAACTTCAGGTGCCATACTTCAGTAGGGCAGAGATACACTTGTGGGAACGTGGGACCAGACATCCTGGACTGTGTGGTGCACACTGCCAGAGTAATCTGTTGTACACAAAGAGGAAACTGTCAATGGAAGGGACCGTGCAATCTGCCTAAATAGTGTCTGGTCTGGGCTGACTAACTTCAGCTGTGTGGCGCCCTGAAGTTTGCTTTCAAAGGACTTGTGGCCTTCCTCCTTTTCTTTGTGGAGGTCTCAGGGACAACAAAGGCCTGCCTTGAAGGACCTACACCATCTACTTGCTTCACCTGGAGAGCGGTGAAAGTAGGAGCTGATGAGGGGTGATGCCCCGAAACTGGTCCCAGGATGTTTGTTTCCGGTCCATGGAGGACCTGGCTTGGCATTTTAGTCTGGATTGTTCCCATGAGGCACAGGTCAAGACTGATTTGCATATGACTGGGTCTAAACTGGGGTGGCATGGTGAGCAAAAGAATGATGGATTTAACCCCGATCTATTGACTGGGGGTGAATGTTTGATTTGCTCTGCATTCCATCCATCATCTGTGTGTCTTTTGCTTTTTCACCCTAAGTGCGCCGGGAATGCTCAGATGTGGGCCCCGGGCTCACTGTACCACTGGATTCAAGCTAGCCTGGCTGAGGAGGGGTACTGCCCTGTAACCGGTCCCAGGATGCTGTTTCCAGTCTAGGGAGGACCTGGCTCGGCAGTTCGGTCTGGGCTGGTCGTGGGGTGGCATGGTGAACAAAAGAATGATGGATTTAACCCAGATCTATTGACTGGGGGTGAATGTTTGATTTGCTCTGCATTCCATACATCATCTGTGTGTCGTCATTTCCAGGGAGGTACAGAGTGCCTGACTCGTGGTTCATTGTGGCCAGACTGTCTGGTGCGACTCGGATCAACGAGAACCAGACAGTGTGTATTGCTTCCAGTGGGGTGTGGGGATAGCTCTACCTCCCATTCACAGAGTGTTCTATCATGCCCTCTGTGCGGCAAATCACCTTTCATCGACAACTTTATGATGCCAGGTAATATTGACCAGATTGGGAATGGTTGGTGAGAGTAAGTGATTGGATTGAGGAACACTTCCGGGAGCAATCGGAAGCGGATCAAGAGACTGCGTGACCCCCCTCTGCTTTGCAGAACTGGGCTGGTGCCAGAAGGTGAATTGAGGGTACTCTTGATTGAACTGGGACAGCCTCTAGCCATTTCTGTTCGGCATAAAGTGGGTGAACTTATTGAGTGGTGGCCAACTACTCATTTGTCGACTGTTGCCTGGTTAGCCTCATAGTTACTCTAGCCTTCTCCTCTGGACAACTGACAAAGTGTGACTCCCGCCTTAAACTGGTATAGTAAGGGGTGGGCATTTTTTACTCAAACCTGCGGGCAGGGTAGTGGGGGGATAACTGATAAGTGTGGGAGGGATTGTGCCAAGGGCCCAGCATTCATATTATCAATTAACTTGCTGGATATCATTTGCATCACGTTACGTGCAGAGCATGTGTGCTTCATATGGACTTGCCGATAACCTTCGCACCGCGTTACAGTGCTGTGTGAGTGTGGGAGAGTGTGCTGCATATACTTGCACCGTGCAGCAGTGTTGTTTTACTTGTTTGTTTAATTACCTTACAAATATCCATTTTGACATTGGTTTTATCAGTATGGCCTTGACCCACGGTGCTGCGGAAAAGTGTTATAAATTCCGGTGTGTACACATTCTTGATATTGTTGTGACCTGGGGTGCACCCTGAAAATGTGTGGACTGTTATCTACCAGGCTGAACCCAGTTCTGACAACTGATACTTCTCTGGAATGGCCACAAATATTTGGAACTCTCCCCCTTCTGAGGTCAGATGCAACTCTTTTAACATCCCTCATCAGGAAAGAAGTAAAAACACTTCTATCCAATAAATTCCTTTCTTACTTAGGACTCAGCCACGCCCCGTTCTAGACCTCAACCTCCATTTGCCTGCTCCCTCTTGTAAATCCGTAACATGCCTGAGTCTTGGGCCATGTTACACTACACTCTTCACATAAATATATGCAGTACTACCTTGGGGAAAACTGTGCATCTACTCTCCCCACCCGAGCTCCTCCCCACCACAAATACCGCAGAACCTGTGTACGCTGTCTATTGTATTCTTCTTTGATTTACTATTGCTATGTATTTTTATTTACACTGTATGTTACTTAGGTACCTGCTGTTATTCTGTTTACATATCCCAGTGTATTTCATTTACTCTTTTTTGCCCTTACTATATATTTTTATCTACTCTCTATTTACCTCATGCTATTGCTGATGTGCTTACTCTGTATAGCACTATGTTGTCTTGAACGTAAGCACTTAGATGCCATGTTTCTTCTCTACCTTGGTGGATATCTATGCAATTACTCTCCCCTCCCTCACCTCTCCCTACCTCAAATACTTCAGAACAGATGCATTCACATGTCCCACTGTCTACTGGATGTTTCATTTTTATAATGTTGCTATGTATTTTTGCTTACATATTATGTAACTCGGATACTTTTTCCTATTCTGTTTACATATACCACTTTATAGTGGCTACTCCTTTTACTGTTACTATATAGTTTTTTATCCAATCTCTAGTTACCTCTTGTTATTGTTCTTGTGCTTACTTTAAAAAAGTGCTCAAAAACCTTTGGGTCATCTTTGTGCTATGTAAAACTCATAAATAAATAAACACATTTGGGCCTAGTACAACTAGTAATATTTCCAAGTGTGATTTATGCCCAGAAATACATGATGGTCATGTTGTGTTAATTAATGTATGTGTTGAATACAATTTCTACACAGGCCATGTGTGAAGTCTCTTTTGTGACATTCAGTGTATTTATTGTGTGAGAGTAATGTGCCACTGCTTTACACATTGCCTCTGTGATAAGCCTGACTGCTCAGTGCCAAGCTACCCAAGGGTGAGTGCAGGTTATACAGTGAGTGTAATCACGTAACCCTGACAGGAGTGGTACATTTTGCCTGGCTTGGGCACTGCCTCAGCCAACTACAAAGTGGCAGTTCCAAAACTCCTGCTATGACAGGCTGCTTTCTGGAGTAAGGGCAGGGCAGAACAGAGGGTACTTCAAACGGAAGAAAACCCAGAGACCAGATGGTCATGTCCTTTAGGCTAGTACTGTCATGTATGCACCCTTTTTACATACATTGTCCCATCAACACAGCAATAATGGTTCTGAATAGGTGACCTTTTACCTAGTAGTTTGCTCCTGTATCTTCGACACCAGGCTCTTAGTATTTTATCATAATCCCTGTACCTGACGTACATAGGCATGTTCCCAGGCACTGAATAATTATTCTGTATAAGGATCACCACTTTTTTCATCCTTTGCCAACAGGCCAGCAGTGCATGCTCACATTGTTTAGAAAAACATTTATGATTGTTTTCAAAACATATCGATTCTAGAAGAAATCCTGGAGTGACCACTCTAGTATATAAGACCCTTATATTCCCCTGCAAATGAGAGGAGAATTCTTTCCACCCTGACACAGAGTCCTGCATGCTGAATCTTCGACGCCGCGGTCTCACATCCCTTGCAGGCGGATGTATGTCGTTACTACGCATGCTTTTACAAGGCATGCCTTTACCACGCAACTTTTACAACGCAAGTCGTTACAACGACTTGCGTTGTGGGGCGCTGGATAGTGAATAGTTTAATTTACTATTCCAACTCCAGTCCCCGTGGATAGTAGGGAAGGTTTTGGATAGTAAATTAAGCCATTCCCTATCCTACAGCGCCCCCCAGCGCAAGTCGTTGTAAAGGTAGTGCGTGGTAAAAGTTGCGTTGTAAACGCTGTTCCCCCTTGCAGGCGGTCGTCCTCTGAGAAGACAGGGTCCCTTCATTCTCTACCATCAGGTGAGGGAGTTAGTTCTTCCCTAGGGTATTCTTGGCTATATACATATATATCTATACACATATACATGCTATACCTAGTGAAGTAGTGTGGCTCACTGGTTAGAGGCGGCAGACCCGAGAGCAGAGGACGGCCCGGGACCAGGGTTCGATTCCCGGCGCAGCAGGTTTCTGGACCAGGGTCAGCGGACTCGATAATTCTCTCGCCTCGGTGCCCACTCTGATCAGCGATCACACTCGGCAACTCTGGGCATTAGTTTGCCTCATCTTCACTAACGGCCCCACCAGACCGCTGGGGATGCCTCGTCTCACCCTGGAGATACCCATTAAGGGACCATCTCTCAGGGAAGCCAGGAAGTAGTGCGCTATATAAATGCCAATACATTTACATTTGCATACATTTACATACCTACATATCGAGGCTAGGTACATTTAGGCAAATTTCATAAGGCACGCATTATAGGAGTAGGCAAGTGCTACTGTTGTATCTAAACTGTATCTGTTCATCTTCTTAGCACTATGGTAGAAATGTATGCTGTTTACTATATAAGTACTTGAGACTTCTTTCTTATGTTCTTGTATCCTGTTTGTCACAGCAAATATGTTTTACCAAAGATTGGCGCTGGACCAATCAATACTTATTGAAAATGCCCTATTCGCCATCCTGTGTATTTTCTGAGAATAAGTAAGCACGAGTGACTGAGTGAAAAGTACTGTACTATTTTCCACGATCCCCTAAGGAATCAGGGTTGTCATGTTTAGTGGTTGCCAGAAACTACCTATACCACTATAAGATACAGGGGGTGGCAGTGGCACCGTAGAGCTAGCAGGCCTAACTGCTGATGTATGTCCGGAGTCTGTTTAGCCTCTTGGCTGCTAATGACAAGGGTAACTCGTCATGGACTTTCCATTGATTTCAATGGAAAGTATATGGCAATAGTAATAATGCCTTAGCAGTAAAGTGGTTTGACACCAAGCCCTCAGTTTAGGTCATCCAAACGCGCAGGTCCTGGGAATTCCCAAGAACTACACGACAAGATGGGTGGGAGAACATCATCCAGTGACTCCAAGACCACCTGCCCCTGAAGCCGGGAGCACCCATGCCTGCCAGCTTGCCAAGACCAGTGGGAGGAGGGTGCGCAAGAAAAGTTTGCAAAAAATGGATTCAAATGGTGGTTTTTACACCATATATTTACTGCAAATTGTTGTGAAAACAGGATCTAAACATAGCATTTTAAAGCACAAGTGTGAAGAAAATATTAGAAACATATAAAAAAATGTGCCCAATACGCTAACAGGTCTGCTTGCAAAATGACCACCAATCCAAGCACATACAACCAATGGAACCAGGACCTCTAAATGTTTTCTACCTGTAACACATCTCTGCCTCTTTACTGTATTGGTTGATGAAGTCATCAAGGCTCACACGAGAGACAAGGCCAGTGCAACCCAGTGGACTCTGCACACACATCTTATCTGCCGCTTCCCCTCTGCTGATGCCACTGGTACCCCACTCTGCCCACCTGTCATTAGTGTTGCCCAAAGTGCGAAGTGCATATCCTGAAGGCAATAGTGGTACGGAAAGCACGTCTGCTCAAGAAAATGCACAACACACCTGTCTTTTTTTAATAGAACCAGCAGGGTATGTGTAGTGCTTTTTCTACTAACATGGCCCACTACCTCTCTAATTACTCAACCATGGTACTCGTATTGAAGCTGCAAACTTGAGTCGGCACCTCTTTATTGGTGTATATAGTAAGCTGACTTGCACTTAGCAGCGCATCCCGAACAAGTGTGTGGAGATATTTTGGACCGAGTGAAGGTGAAATTGGCCCAGTACCAATACTACCTCCACTAAGCAGTCCACCACACCAGTTTCCAAGGTTACCACATAACCCTCGTGGTGAATGATGAATTTGTGTCAGCGATGTGGCAGCTGGTCCAAGTTGGTGGCTGGAGGCCATTTGTGCAAGCTGTAGGTAAGGGAGAGAGGTGCCCCCCTCTGGGGTTGGTGGGCCAGGCCTGTTGATCTTTGTCCAACTATTCCTTTCTTTACCATTCCGGACCAGCCACGTGCATGCCTGGCAGTCCTGCAATGCACATGAAATCCTGTGAGACCGTCCATCTGCCGGTGTCAGGGAGCTGTTTGTGCACCTCTTGCCGCCTCATCAGGGGTGCTGCTCGTGAAGACAAGGAAATACGCCCAAAGATTTACAATTAAGGGCCGAAGAGCTGTGCATCCATGGAGCCTTCCATGTGTCAGGCTCTTGCTGTGGAATTCCAAATACACTGAGTGGAGAGGGGAGGTGGCAGTACCCCGCCTACGGAATTGGAAATAAAAGTGCCATCCATGAAGCTCAGTACCTTCTCTCTCATTACTACAGTCCAGGGCAGTAGCAGGTCTATACAGTGTATGGTAATCAGGCAGTGCCAGAAGATTTGATATTTCAGGTCAGTGTGTGGACCATCTTTTCCTCTTTTTGTGGGCCTGCTTTAGAGTCGGGTGACCCATTTTTTACTGTTGATTTCTCTGGTATCAAACAATGCCTGCAGCAAGCAACAATGCATGAAGTCCACTATACCTTGCAAAACACCTACACTACACTGCTTGTCTTAACAAGTTAAAAACTGCCCCAATTTGAAAGGGTAGGACATTTTCTTAGCTACCTAATTCAGTGAAAGGGACCACCTTTATTTTGGTTCCCGGGCCTATTTTCTATAACAGTCTGTAAAGTCTATTGTGGTGTCCATTTCCCACCTGCATTACCTTTTCAAAAGGCCTGACGGTTCTTGTCCTGTAATGTATGTAAATGCCACTATTTTCTTGGGAGAGGAAAGGTAGTTAAGACAGGGCAACAGATGAGCGCTGCTAGGCAGAAAGGAAAAGGAGGGGGCAAGCGTTGGGGTTATTAAAATGAAGGATAGAGAGACACAGAGATGGAAAAAGGTATCTACAGGAAGAAAAGAAAGGGAATTGGAAGTCTAAGGTGTAAGGAACAAAAACAGGAGGGGAGAAGGGTACATGAAGACGAGAGAAACAGGTAGGGAAAAAAGCGGATAAAGAAAATAGAGCAGAGTAGATACAAGGGAAAAGAAAAGAAAGAAGGCCAAAAAAACAGAGAAATGGAAAAGAGACCGGAGCGAGAGAAAGGGAAAGAAAAAGTGGCACAAGAGAAAAAGGTAAAATAACTGGTGGAGGAATTAGTGGAAAAATTAAAAGACCAAAAAGGAACAGGAATAAAATAGACTTTGGAGAAAAAGGAGCAGAAGAAGGAACATGCCAAATACATTTCTGTGATTCCCATATGTGCCATAAGACCGGTATTTTGGTTTCTCTCCAAGATGTAATTTAATTAAGATAAATGGCACAGCAACTGACATACACCAAAAGCCTGTCAATTTGATTGGCTTTGTCACTGGGTGCTAGCTGTTTAAGATAAATGAGTAACAACAATGATTTCTTATAAATAATTAACATTGGAAATGTTTAAATTCTGAAATAGTGAGTCTGTGAAATAAATAGCATTGAGGTCTGTGGAAGGAGTTTTGGCCTTCAATTATGTGTGCTTTATGTTAGATATGTATCCTCTTTTTCTCTGCATATCTTGTCCATCTGCACATCTTCAACCTCCTCTCTTTCCTCTCCAGCATCCTCTTTTCACTCTTCCCCAAATGTCCTTCCTCGCGCCTCTGTCACTTCACCGCCCAACATGCACTGCACTCCCTCAAATATAAGCACTTTCATTTCTCTTACTTTTGCATTGCATATATTTTTACTTCAGTGTACCACTTCACACATCTATCCACAGAATTTTAGTTGAAAATGGAATACACAAACATTGTTCTGTGTGCCCTGCAGAGAGGCCAACCCAATGACAGGCACTTTGTCTGGCTTCAGCCTTAGGGCCTCATTTATGAGGCTGTGCGTCACTTTTACGCCACTGGTGTGTCACTTTTTGTGACGCACCAGCAGCGTAAAAAATGTACCTTGTTGCACCATATTTACAAAGTGACGCATCTAGGTAGATGCATCACTTTGTAAATCCCTGCGCTACATTATACCTACGCCAGGTATAATGTATGCAGTGGGGCGTTCTGACGCAAGAAAGGGTGAAAGAAGTGACGCAGTGAAATCTATAAGATTTCACTGCGCCACTTCTAGGACACAAATGCGTCAGTTTCGTACGCCTGCCTCACAGCAGGCGTAAGACTGATGCAGGCCCTTTCACATGTGGCTTGCCCCATGTGAAAGGACACATTACTGGAGTTGCGTCACTTTTGTGACACACTCCAGCAATGCGTCATTTTTGCGCCTTACAGATACATCAGAAATACTGACGTATCTGTAACTCCTTACGCCATGGTGCGTCATACTGTAAATATAACGCATCATTAATGTCGCAAGGAGGGCGCAGTGAAAAGTGACGCATCGCTGTTTTCACGCAGCGATGCGTCATTTTTCATAAATGAGGCCCTCAGCGCCTGAGCGCTCAATCAAAGCCTCTCATAATTACCAGAAACCGGTCCCCGGGAGCTTGTTTCCTTCCCAGTGTAAGAATTGGCTTCTGTAGTTTGGTTTGTCCTGTTCCCATCATGCACTGGGACAGGAACAGACTAATTTGCATACAGCCAGGTTCTGAAACTGGGATGGTGCAGTGAGCTAAAAAACGGTGTTGGATCTAGCCCTGATCTTTCGACTGGGTGAGAGCTTTCTGCTTAATTCAGAGACTCTGTCCCTCACCACCCCTTTTTGTAAATATTTTTGTCCACCCTAAGCGTGGAAGGGTATTCTCAGATGTGAGACCCTTGCTCATTGCACCATCAGGATTCAAGCAAACCGGGCCGAAGACGGCTGTAATGCCAGAAACCGGTCCCCGGGAGCTTGTTTCCTTCCCAGTGTAAGAATTGGCTTCTGTAGTTTGGTTTGTCCTGTTCCCATCATGCACTGGGACAGGAACAGACTAATTTGCATACAGCCAGGTTCTGAAACTGGGATGGTGCAGTGAGCTAAAAAACGGTGTTGGATCTAGCCCTGATCTTTCGACTGGGTGAGAGCTTTCTGCTTAATTCAGAGACTCTGTCCCTCACCACCCCTTTTTGTAAATATTTTTGTCCACCCTAAGCGTGGAAGGGTATTCTCAGATGTGAGACCCTTGCTCATTGCACCATCAGGATTCAAGCAAACCGGGCCGAAGACGGCTGTAATGCCAGAAACCGGTCCCCGGGAGCTTGTTTCCTTCCCAGTGTAAGAATTGGCTTCTGTAGTTTGGTTTGTCCTGTTCCCATCATGCACTGGGACAGGAACAGACTAATTTGCATACAGCCAGGTTCTGAAACTGGGATGGTGCAGTGAGCTAAAAAACGGTGTTGGATCTAGCCCTGATCTTTCGACTGGGTGAGAGCTTTCTGCTTAATTCAGAGACTCTGTCCCTCACCACCCCTTTTTGTAAATATTTTTGTCCACCCTAAGCGTGGAAGGGTATTCTCAGATGTGAGACCCTTGCTCATTGCACCATCAGGATTCAAGCAAACCGGGCCGAAGACGGCTGTATTGCCAGAAACCGGTCCCCGGGAGCTTGTTTCCTTCCCAGTGTAAGAATTGGCTTCTGTAGTTTGGTTTGTCCTGTTCCCATCATGCACTGGGACAGGAACAGACTAATTTGCATACAGCCAGGTTCTGAAACTGGGATGGTGCAGTGAGCTAAAAAACGGTGTTGGATCTAGCCCTGATCTTTCGACTGGGTGAGAGCTTTCTGCTTAATTCAGAGACTCTGTCCCTCACCACCCCTTTTTGTAAATATTTTTGTCCACCCTAAGCGTGGAAGGGTATTCTCAGATGTGAGACCCTTGCTCATTGCACCATCAGGATTCAAGCAAACCGGGCCGAAGACGGCTGTAATGCCAGAAACCGGTCCCCGGGAGCTTGTTTCCTTCCCAGTGTAAGAATTGGCTTCTGTAGTTTGGTTTGTCCTGTTCCCATCATGCACTGGGACAGGAACAGACTAATTTGCATACAGCCAGGTTCTGAAACTGGGATGGTGCAGTGAGCTAAAAAACGGTGTTGGATCTAGCCCTGATCTTTCGACTGGGTGAGAGCTTTCTGCTTAATTCAGAGACTCTGTCCCTCACCACCCCTTTTTGTAAATATTTTTGTCCACCCTAAGCGTGGAAGGGTATTCTCAGATGTGAGACCCTTGCTCATTGCACCATCAGGATTCAAGCAAACCGGGCCGAAGACGGCTGTAATGCCAGAAACCGGTCCCCGGGAGCTTGTTTCCTTCCCAGTGTAAGAATTGGCTTCTGTAGTTTGGTTTGTCCTGTTCCCATCATGCACTGGGACAGGAACAGACTAATTTGCATACAGCCAGGTTCTGAAACTGGGATGGTGCAGTGAGCTAAAAAACGGTGTTGGATCTAGCCCTGATCTTTCGACTAGGTGAGAGCTTTCTGCTTAATTCAGAGACTCTGTCCCTCACCACCCCTTTTTGTAAATATTTTTGTCCACCCTAAGCGTGGAAGGGTATTCTCAGATGTGAGACCCTTGCTCATTGCACCATCAGGATTCAAGCAAACCGGGCCGAAGACGGCTGTAATGCCAGAAACCGGTCCCCGGGAGCTTGTTTCCTTCCCAGTGTAAGAATTGGCTTCTGTAGTTTGGTTTGTCCTGTTCCCATCATGCACTGGGACAGGAACAGACTAATTTGCATACAGCCAGGTTCTGAAACTGGGATGGTGCAGTGAGCTAAAAAACGGTGTTGGATCTAGCCCTGATCTTTCGACTGGGTGAGAGCTTTCTGCTTAATTCAGAGACTCTGTCCCTCACCACCCCTTTTTGTAAATATTTTTGTCCACCCTAAGCGTGGAAGGGTATTCTCAGATGTGAGACCCTTGCTCATTGCACCATCAGGATTCAAGCAAACCGGGCCGAAGACGGCTGTAATGCCAGAAACCGGTCCCCGGGAGCTTGTTTCCTTCCCAGTGTAAGAATTGGCTTCTGTAGTTTGGTTTGTCCTGTTCCCATCATGCACTGGGACAGGAACAGACTAATTTGCATACAGCCAGGTTCTGAAACTGGGATGGTGCAGTGAGCTAAAAAACGGTGTTGGATCTAGCCCTGATCTTTCGACTGGGTGAGAGCTTTCTGCTTAATTCAGAGACTCTGTCCCTCACCACCCCTTTTTGTAAATATTTTTGTCCACCCTAAGCGTGGAAGGGTATTCTCAGATGTGAGACCCTTGCTCATTGCACCATCAGGATTCAAGCAAACCGGGCCGAAGACGGCTGTAATGCCAGAAACCGGTCCCCGGGAGCTTGTTTCCTTCCCAGTGTAAGAATTGGCTTCTGTAGTTTGGTTTGTCCTGTTCCCATCATGCACTGGGACAGGAACAGACTAATTTGCATACAGCCAGGTTCTGAAACTGGGATGGTGCAGTGAGCTAAAAAACGGTGTTGGATCTAGCCCTGATCTTTCGACTGGGTGAGAGCTTTCTGCTTAATTCAGAGACTCTGTCCCTCACCACCCCTTTTTGTAAATATCTCATAATTACCTGGCATGGCTCAAGCTTCAAAGTGTGCAGAGAAAAAAATACAGATAAACAACAACATTATAAAATAGCTAACTCATGGGGAATGCAAGATTAAGTAAAGCATGTAAAATAAGAGAGGAACAAAATCGCTGAAATGCATTCCCTTGACGTTTTTAACATTCATGGTTTGCAAGTCAATCAGTGTTTTTGACATCAGTGTTAACTTAGGGGCATGCTAAGTTCACTAAGTGAGCTTATTAAAATATAAGAAATAATCAGTATGCTTTAAACCTTAAGTGCACAACAGATGGTAAGTATTACCATAAACATTTCTTAATGTGTTTTTCATGTCCCTGCTGCCCTCTAGTTTATTTGGCATTGCATATGTTTTGGTTGTTTGGGCATGCACTGTTAGTTGTAATACAAGGGTGTGCACTGGTGGTTGTAACATCAGGGTGTCCAATGGAGGGTGTAATACAACTGTATGCACTGGTGGGTGTGATACAAGGGCGTGCACTTGTGGGTGTAATATAAGGGTGTGCATTTGTGGGTGTAATACAAGGCATACACTAGTGGGTGTAAAACAAGGGGGTGCACAGGTGGGTGTAATGCAAGGACGTACACTGGATGGGTGAATGCAAAGGTATGCACTGGTGAGTGTAATGAAAGGGTGTGCACTGGTAGGTGTAATACAAAGGTGTGCGCTGGTAGGTGTAATACAAGGGTCTCTTGTGCCTCTGGATGTTGTGATTTTGAGTTAATACTGGGGGACACTGGCATATTGTATTTATCTGGAACATCAGACAGCTGTCTGACGCAGTCTAGACAGCTCAGTCTTTTTTCATGCAAGCTCTGGGGAGCTCACATATGGTGTTGGGTGATTCAATTTACACTTGATGAATATCCCACAATTAAGATATATGAATTTGTCTTTAAACTATTGCCTGTAATTGACAGCACATCAATGATTAACTCACACCGTACTTTATGTACAAGAGCAAGATAAACAACTATTTTCGAACTTGACTCAAAAATATTGGAGTGCTCTATGTGAGCACCAGTTACATTACCTACTTTGAAGCAGAAGGAATGTACCTTCACAATTGCAATATGAAAGTGTTTAATTACGCTTCACTTAGGAACTATTCACAGTTAAACAACACATCAGCCGCCATACACACTTAGATAGGTGGACTTACACACAAAAACACACTCTCAAACCATTACACACATCAGCACTATTTACACAGCCAGCACTTATTTAGTCTACTGCATGGCTGGCTTGCTTCTCTCTCAACTGACTGCAGCATGGAGCGCCATACCAGGTATGACAATGATCTTCTAACCACTACAAATCACCTAGCTTTGTGACCCCCGGTGTTATAATCCCTGCTGTAGCCACTTAAAGACCCTGCCGTGCCTTACAAAAATCCCAAGAGCCCATATGCACAGTGACTTCACCCAAGCCCCTTACAAATCCAACTAGTAATAAAAAGATAATAATCAATCAATCAATCAATCAATCAATCATGACACTTGTAAAGCGCGCTACATACCCGTAGGGTCTCAAGGCGCTGGGGGGGGGGGGGGGGGGGGGGCGCTACTGCTCGAACAGCCAGGTCTTCAGCTTCTTCCTGAAGGAGAGGTGGTCTTGGGTCAGGCGCAGGTCGGTCGGGAGGGAGTTCCAGGTCTTGGCGGCCAGGTAGGAGAAGGACCTTCCTCCTGTAGTCGCTCTTCGGATGCGGGGGACGGCGGCGAGGGCGTGGTTGGCTGATCGGAGGTGGCGTTTGGGAGCGTAGAAGTTGACTCGGCTGTTGAGGTAGCTCGGGCCTTGGTCGTGTAGGGCTTTGTGTGCGTGGGTGAGGAGGCGGAAGGTGATTCTTTTGTTGACGGGGAGCCAGTGAAGGTCTCTCAGATGTTCGGAGATGTGGCTGGTTCGTGGGATGTCGAGGATGAGTCTGGCTGAGGCGTTCTGGATCCGCTGGAGTCTCTTCTGGAGCTTGGCGGTGGTACCGGCGTAGAGTGCGTTGCCGTAGTCCAGTCGGCTGGTGACGAGGGCCTGAGTGACGGTCTTCCTGGTCTCGGTGGGGATCCACCAGAAGATCTTCCTTAGCATGCGTAGGATGTTGAAGCACGCCGAGGAGACGTTGTTGACCTGCCTGGTCATGGAGAGGGAGGAGTCCAGGATGACGCCCAGGTTTCGTGCATGGTCTGTCGGTTTGGGTGCGGTGCCCAGGGCGGGAGGCCACCAGGAGTCGTCCCAGGCGGAGGGTGAGGAGCCCAGGATGAGGACCTCCGTCTTGTCCGAGTTCAGTTTCAGGCGGCTGGTCGTCATCCACTCGGCTACCTCTTTCATCCCTTCGTGCAGGTTGGCTCTGGCGGCGGCGGGGTCGTTGGTCAGGGAGAGGATCAGCTGGGTGTCGTCGGCGTAGGAGATTATGCTGAGGTTGTGTTTGCGTACGATGGCCGCGAGGGGGCTCATGTAGACGTTGAAGAGGGTGGGGCTCAGAGATGATCCTTGGGGGACGCCGCAGATGACTTCGGAGGCCTCTGACTTGTACGGTGGAAGGCGGACTCTCTGTGTTCTTCCGTCGAGGAAGGAGACGATCCATTCCAGCGCCTTGTCCTGGATGCCGATGTTGCTGAGGCGCCGTACTAGGGTGCGGTGGCAGACCGTGTCGAATGCCGCGGAGAGGTCTAGGAGGATGAGGGCCGCTGTTTCTCCATTGTCCATCAGGGCTCGGATGTCATCGGTGGCGGCGATGAGGGCGGTTTCTGTGCTGTGGTTGGCTCGGAAGCCGGACTGTGAGGGGTCGAGGGATCCGTTCGTCTCGAGGAAGGCGGCCATCTGCTTGTTGACGGTCTTCTCGATGACTTTGGCTGGAAACGGGAGGAGCGAGATGGGGCGGTAATTCTTGAGTTCGGTGGGGTCCGCTGTGGGTTTTTTGAGAAGAGCGCTGAGTTCGGCGTGCTTCCAGCTCTCGGGGAAGGTGGCGGTGTCGAAGGATGTGTTGATGATGTCTCGCAGGTGGGGTGCGATGACAGTGTCGGCCTTGTTGAAGACGTGGTGAGGGCAGGGGTCGGTCGGTGATCCGGAGTGGATGGAGTTCATCGTGCGGATGGTGTCTTCGGTGCTGATCGGGGTCCAGGCGTGGAGGGTGGTGGTGGGGGGTGGTTGTTCGGTCATGGTGTGCGTTGGTTGGTTGTTGAAGCTGTTGTGTATGTCCGCGATCTTGTTGTGGAAGTATGAAGCGAGGGAGTTGCAGAGGTCTTGCGATGGGGTGATGTCGTTGTTTCCTGCGCTGGGGTTGGAAAGCTCTTTCACGATGTTGAAGAGTTCCTTGCAGTTGTGTGCGTTGTTGTCCAACCGGTCCTTGAAAGCTGTTTTCTTGGCGGCGCGGATCAGCTGGTGGTGCTTCCGGGTGGCAAGTTTGAAGGAGGTCCTGTTGTCCGGTGTCGGTTCCCTTTTCCAGACTTTCTCGAGGGCTCGGCAGTTCTTCTTGGAGCTCTTGAGTTCGTCGGTGAACCATGGGGCCTTCTTGCTGCCGGGTCTGCTGGGCGGGGTCCTCAGTGGGGCGAGTTCGTCCGCGCAGTTGTTGATCCACTTCGTGAGGTTGTCTGCGGCCTGGCTGGGGTTTGCTGAGCTGGCAGGAGGGTGCTGGCTCAGGGAGGTGGCGAGCTGGTCTGCTGTGATCTTGTTCCAGCTTCTGCGGGCGGTCTGTTTCTGGTGGTGGTGGGTCGTCGTTCTCTTGAAGGTGAAGTGGACGCAGCTGTGGTCCGTCCATTGAAGCTCTGTGGCGTGGCTGAAGTCGATGTCTGTGCTGGAAGAGAAGACTGCGTCGAGTGTGTGTCCGGCGAGGTGGGTGGGGGTGGACACCAGTTGCTTGAGTCCCAGGTTGGCGAGGTTGTCGAGCAGGGTGCTGGTGTTGTGGTCGTTGTTGTTCTCCAGGTGAAAGTTGAGGTCTCCCAGGAGGATGTAGTCAGCAGAGGGGAGGGCGTGCGGGCTGACGAAGTCGGCGATGTCCTCGCTGAATTGCGTGCGTGGTCCAGGGGGTCGGTAGATCAGGGTTCCTCTGAGGGTGGTGTTCGGGTTGGTGTGGATCTGGAAGTGCAGGTGTTCGGCGCTGGTCAGGGTGTTGTCGGTGCTTGTCGTGAGACGGATGGTGCTCCTGTGGATGATGGCGATGCCTCCTCCCATCTGGTTGGCGTTTCGGTCCCTCCGGACGATCTTGTAGCCCTCTGGGATAGCGATGGCGATGTCGGGAGCTGAAGAGGCGTTCATCCAGGTCTCCGTGAGGAAGGCAACGTCAGGGGCTGTGGCGTCTAGGAGGTTCCAGAGTTCGATGGCGTGTCTGTGGACGGAGCGGGTGTTGAGCAGGATGCACTTGAGGTGGGTGCTGCTGGTGTTCGACTTGGCGGGCGCTGGTGCGAGGCTGGTCCGGGTGCAGGAGAACTTGCAGGTGTGGCAGCTGAAAGGTCCGTGTGTGCCTCGTGGAGCGGCTAGGTGGCATTCTGGGAGTCGGCCGGTGTTGAGTGCGTTGAGGGTGGCGGCGGAGTACGTCAGGCGGGTAGGTCGGGGTCTTCGGGGGCCAGGGGTCCTGGCGCTGGTCGCGATCCGGTCGCGGACGGGCGCAGACGGGCTTACCTTTGGCGCGCCTTCGGCGCACAAACGGCGCGCCCGCTGCGCGTGACCGCTGCGCGTGACCGCTGCGCGTTCGCACGGTCGCCATTTAAGGCGAAGTGCGCGGGTGGGCGGAGCAGCTGGGAGGCGGGAGCGGGGAGGGTACAGAAGAGAAAGGGGCGGGGCTGATGGCGGTGGCGGGAAGCGGGAGCGGGGAGGGAGAGCGGCGAGGTAGGCGGGCAGGCACAAAGGAGGTAAAAAAAAACACGGAGAAAAAAACGTCACACAAAAACAGGCATTAATACAGGACAAAAACGGGGAAAAAACAGTGGAAACACGATCTCGGGCACAGAAAGAAAAACAAGCACAAATAATTGACAAAACGGGCAAAAACAGTGGAAACACGATCTCGGGCACAGAAAGAAAAAAACAAGCACAAATTATTGACAAAACGGGCAAAAACCAACGGGGAGCGCACAGGCGGCAGCGAGGACGGCGCTGGGGCAGAGGCAGGCACTGGGGGCACACGCAGCAGCTGGTGGCCGTGCGGCGCGGGGGTGTCCCACAAGTGGGTGTTTCGAGCATGCATACCCAGCCTACAGAGTTCACTCACCCCAACAAAGCCTCTGGTCCACCTCCTGCCTTTCCCAGCTCTCTATGGTCATGAGATCTGTTGACTCTGCCCTGAACCACAGCCGTTAGCACCCAATGTTGGCCTCGGATGACAACCTATTAATTACTAACAAGTAACAACATGCGCCTTTCAAAAAGGATTTCACACGTGCTTTCAATTTGGCAACTAAATGCTAGCTACAGTTTATGGCCCCTTAAATACCTGACACGAGGGCATGAACATAGTTCAGCACTACTAATAACTTTTAAGGCTTGGTCATTTCTAACACTTTATAAATATGTACATTTTAATTTTCACTCACCGGAGGTGCAAGTAATCATGACACAGCTTCTTTCTTTTCACTTTAACCCATTCTTGGGAGGGAAGAAGGGGGGCAAGCAAGACCTACTACCATTTTGTGTGTGTAAAAGGCCGCTTTATTGAAACAGGTGCACATCACATTTATTAAACTGGCAACCGCCTCACAAAACTAAAACCTCTCTAAACAGCGAGTTACCTGACCCCTTAGGTTTTTCTCTCCCCCACCCCTACGATCCCCACATGATAAAATCCCCCCACCCTGCAATATACAAATATACAATTCAATTACATCCTAATAGTATCCAATGTTCTCCCCTACATCCTAACTCAAAAACCTGGCAAGACCTACAGACCTATCTGCCTCTTGCAACTGTAACTAAGTACCCTCTAATGTAACTCCAAAACTGTTTCCCCTTTCCCCGCTCCCGTTCCCCAACTCCCCAAACATAACGACAAAGAACTGAACTCCAGCCAAACTTGGCCAACATCACAAACAACTCCGACCGCACCTGTTCCAAGCGACAAACTACATCAATACCCCCCTGTGCACCTGTCCCAAACACGGCCTCTCCAACAAAATTATACTCGACTAAAAATCTCCCTCAAAAAACCCAAAGCCCAGGGAGGGTGGGCGGGACAAAAACTAAGCTGCCGCTCCCAGCCACCAGGTTTCAATACCTAAAATGGTGGCTGGGAAACGCGGACCCCACCTATAAACCCCTTGGGCTGCCTAACTCACGATTGGGCTGCCTTTGGGCTATCCCCAGGCAGCCCAAAAGCGGCAAGTGCCCATACTTGCCGCAATCGGAGCACTCATGGCGGAAATGACAATGCCCTCTGGCGCATGCCCCCTTATTAAAGTCCCAGCATGGGCCCACGGTTCTGGGCTGGCTCTTAGCCCCGGCGCCCAACCCCCCTCGGGTGGGGCGACCTTGAGAGGGCTGATATATTATTGGGAGGCCGCTGGCGGTAAAAATGGTCTTGCCCGACCCGCCAGCCCCATTGTGTGCTGCCAGAGATCGCAGTCCAACCCGCCCCACTTCGCCTCGGAGTCCCACGCCAATCTCGCCCTGAACTCCTCGTCGTACTGCGCCTACGCATAACCCCCCCCCCGTGATCTTTGCCTTCTGGATGACGTCCATGTATTTAAAAAGGGACACCGATCTATCCGGAAACTTTTCACAATACACACTCGCGAATATCAAAAAGGCCGCCGTCCAGTTTTCGATTGTCAGCAGCACCCTCGGGCGCTTCTGCAGCTCATATTCCTCTTCCTTTGACCCTTCCTTCGATAGAACCTCGCGGTGCAACAACTTCAACAACTCCACATATTCTCCCTTCCAAATCTTCTCCTTACTAACCACCATTAAATGCGCCCCCAGCGGCTTTGTGACCCCCATGTACGGGAGCCGCTTAAACCTCAGCTCCTTGCTTCTGGCTTTGCCGCGCCACTCTCCTCTGCGGCCACGCTGCCTGCCCCTCCCTCGACCTCGGGTTTCGCTACCTTGCCTGCAGCCTGACCGCCTGACCGCCCTCAGAGCCCACGTCCCCAGCGCCCTCTGCAGCCTTCCCTCCAGGCGCCAGCGCGTTCTCATCCGGCCCCACACCTAGATCCACCACATACCTTCCTTTGCATAGCCGGTCCCCCCCACCTCCCCTTCCCCCCACTCCCACCAACACCATAGGCGCCGCAGCCTTGCCTTTACCTGTGACCAAAGTATCCCCTCGCCGATCCTCTCCTCTCCGCTCCGGCGCCAACCTGTCCCCTGACCGTGTCCAGGCCGCCGCAGCACCCAGGCCCCGTGACACCTGCAAAAAAGAACTTACACCATTACCGGAACCCCGTCCACCCATTCCATCCCTCAACTCCACTTCCTCCAGACTGTCCTCATCTCCTTCCGTCAACTCCACCCCCCCCCCCACATATATCTCCGGCGAGCCGGCGCCGGCGCCGACTGAACCCTGCCAGAGGCCTATATTCCACCTCTCTCCCCACTCAAAATATAACAGTCCTCTGTACCGGTGCTCCAGGATCTCCGCTGTTCCCCAAGCCGCTGGGGCCCTGTGGGTGGGGGGGCCGGCGAGCCCGCCAGGGGCCTTTGTGAGCCAGTCGCGCCGTGAGCCCTTGTGGACTCCAGGCTCGCCGCAGGAGGCTCCACCCTCCCTTCTCCTTGTTGTCGCTGGGCCGCCCCAAGCCTTACCAAATCCGCTCCCCCGCGCTGACCTTCCTCCTGCAGGAAAAAAGGTACCGCTGGTGTGCCGGGTCCCTGATGCTGCGTGCCCCCGCCCAACCGACCGCCTTTCCCCCAACTGCCCCCGCCCCACCCTCGTCCTCATCCTATCTCCAATTAAGTCCCCCTACCCCCGCACCCCTTCAACTGACAATCCCACTCCCAACCCCCAACCCGACCCTCCCACATCCCCGCGGCCACCCCGACCGTCTCCATCCCCCCGCCCCGACGGACCCGCCTCATCCTCCCCCCTCTCTGCCACAACCCCGGCCGCTGTCCGCGCCTCTCGCAACCCCTCCTCCCATGGCGCGAACACATCCAAACCCTCCCACTCCCTGTCACTGTCCTCCGACTCAAACAATACCGGGGAGACCACCCCGCATGTCCCCGGTTGTCCCCCGTCCCTGCAACCCCCCAGCCCACTCTCCCAGGGCCGACCCCCCCCCTCCCCCAGCCCCCTGCCAACCGAGCCCACCCCTCCCCGCGCCCCCCTTGCAACCCTCTTGCCTGTGCTCCTGCCCCTCCCTGTTGCCTCTTTAGCCCCCTGTCGAGCAAGTGAGGGGCTCTCCAACTGCCTCCTCTGGGCCTGTCCCCTTCCTGTGCTCACTTCCCCTCCCCTCCACATCTTGAGCGCCCCTCCCCAACCAGACCCCGCTCCCACAGTGTTCTCCCCCGCCCGACCCTCCCCTGCTCCTTCGCTCCGTTTCCCCCTGCCCCGCACACGCGCCCGATGCCCCGCTCCCCAGCCTGGCCCCCCCACCAACACTGTCATCGCCAGAACGGCCACGCGGCTCCGCAAAGGGTCGCTCTGCTCCCGCACGTGACCGCCCGCCAGCCTCCCCGCCCTCCGCCCGGCCCCCAGACATTACAAAGGGTCGCGGCGAGGCGCCCCTGGTAACGTGCCTCGCCCGCTCTACCCCAGCCCTCCCTTCCTCGTCAACCAGGGTGCGCTCCTGGCATGGGCGCGACCCTGGGAACTCACCTGCAGCCGCGCTGCCTTTCGCGGTGGCCGCAAGCCAACACCGCCGCCACTACGCCGTAGGAATTCAAAAGAAGGGTTCCCAGCATGGGTAGGAAAAAATTTTTTCTTAGATAATAATAAAAATTATAATCACAGAGACACTGAATCCATCCGCATTGTTTTAATCACAATGGGAATGGATATTGAATATGCTAAACATTTGAACAATAAACAAGTGGTTGAACAGTGCCCCAGGGAGGGAGAGGGGGTGCGTGATCATGTGAGGATAATGTGATGGGGAGGAGATTTAGTGACAGTACAATCAACCAATTGAAACCATTTGGTTGGCAGAGTTACAAATTATGTACAAAACAAAGGACCATAAGTTCAAATAATATGTCAAAACATGTCATACTCCACATAGTTCAATCAATGAAAAATTAGGGCGTGAAGTTGAAAAAAGGAAGCGGTTGTCGACGTTTCGACCTTCAAAAGTACGCAGGTAATAGTGCTATCCTTGCAGTGGGGTCTTTATCAGGACAGGAAACGGGGCAGGCAACCTATTTAGTAGGAGGCCGCCGCACCGAACGCGCCGCCTGTGGCCCCACTAAGAGGTCCATCCGCCCCGCCTCGCTCAGCAGGCGGCTGGCCTCCAACACCCTGACATCTTCAACAACCGCCATTAAGTAAGCAACAAAACCCGCTCTACCAGCAACCTGCCAACCGCCACAACAACCCGTCACAAAAACTAAGATGCCGCTCCCAGCCACCAGGTTTCAATACCTAAAACGGTGGCTGGGAAACGCGGATCCCACCTATAAACCCCTTGGGCTGCCTACCTCACGATTGGGCTGCCTTTGGGCTATCCCCAGGCATCCCAAAAGCGGCAAAATGGCCGCTCCCTGGTTCGCCCCCCTTCCCCCTCTCAATTCTGCCCGGGAGGCAGACCTCGCGGCTCGGCTGCCCCCCAAATCCCCCTTGTTTCATTGGTCGCAGGGAAGGGTGGGGCATTACAGTGAGGCTTCATGAACTATGATTGACGTGATGTGTAGCCCTGGCCTCTGCAGAGCTGAAGCAGACATCGCCCAGGGCTAACTCTATTGGCGTGAAAGAGCTTTCCAACCCCAGCGCAGGAAACAACGACATCACCCCATCGCAAGACCTCTGCAACTCCCTCGCTTCATACTTCCACAACAAGATCACAGACATACACAGCAGCTTCGACAACCAACCAACGCACTCCATGACCGAACAACCACCCCTCACCACCACCCTCCACGCCTGGACCCCGATCAGCACCGAAGACACCATCCGCACGATGAACTCCATCCACTCTGGATCACCGACCGACCCCTGCCCTCACCACGTCTTCAACAAGGCCGACGCTGTCATCGCACCCCACCTGCGAGACATCATCAACACATCCTTCAACACCGCCACCTTCCCGGAGAGCTGGAAGCACGCCGAACTCAGCGCTCTACTCAAGAAACCAACAGCGGACCCCACCGACCTCAAGAATTACCGCCCCATCTCGCTTCTCCCGTTTCCAGCCAAAGTCATCGAGAAGACCGTCAACAAGCAGATGGCCGCCTTCCTCGAGACGAACGGATCCCTCGACCCCTCACAGTCCGGCTTCCGAGCCAATCACAGCACCGAGACCGCCCTCATCGCCGCCACCGATGACATCCGGGCCCTGATGGACAATGGAGAAACAGCGGCCCTCATCCTCCTAGACCTCTCCGCGGCATTCGACACGGTCTGCCACCGCACCCTAGTACGGCGCCTCAGCAACGTCGGAATCCAGGACAAGGCGCTGGAATGGATCATCTCCTTCCTCGACGGAAGAACACAGAGAGTCCGCCTACCACCATACAAGTCAGAGGCCTCCGAAGTCATCTGCGGCGTCCCCCAAGGATCTTCTCTGAGCCCCACCCTCTTCAACGTCTACATGAGCCCCCTCGCGGCCATCGTACGCAAACACAACCTCAGCATAATCTCCTACGCCGACGACACCCAGCTGATCCTCTCCCTGACCAACGACCCCGCCGCCGCCAGAGCCAACCTACACGAAGGGATGAAAGAGGTAGCCGAGTGGATGACGACCAGCCACCTGAAGCTGAACTCGGACAAGACGGAGGTCCTCATCCTGGGCTCCTCACCCTCCGCCTGGGACGACTCCTGGTGGCCTCCCGCCCTGGGCACCGCACCCAAACCGACAGACCATGCACGCAACCTGGGCTTCATCCTGGACTCCTCCCTCTCCATGTCCAGGCAAGTCAACGCCGTCTCCTCGTCGTGCTTCAACATCCTACGCATGCTACGGAAGATCTTCTGGTGGATCCCCACAGAGACCAGGAAGACCGTCACCCAGGCCCTCGTCACCAGCCGACTGGACTACGGCAACGCCCTCTACGCCGGCACCACCGCCAAGCTCCAGAAGAGACTCCAGCGGATCCAAAACGCCTCAGCCAGACTCATCCTCGACATCCCACGAACCAGCCACATCTCCGGACATCTGAGAGACCTCCACTGGCTCCCCGTCAGCAAGAGAGTCACCTTCCGCCTCCTCACCCACGCACACAAAGCCCTACACGACTAAGGCCCGAGCTACCTCAACAGCCGAGTCAACTTCTACGC
Source organism: Lissotriton vulgaris (assembly GCF_964263255.1). Classification (NCBI taxonomy): domain Eukaryota; kingdom Metazoa; phylum Chordata; class Amphibia; order Caudata; family Salamandridae; genus Lissotriton; species Lissotriton vulgaris. The sequence goes on along the minus strand of NC_141685.1, from coordinate 1,510,966,274 downwards.
TCCCAAACGCCACCTCCGATCAGCCAACCACGCCCTCGCCGCCGTCCCCCGCATCCGAAGAGCGACTACAGGAGGAAGGTCCTTCTCCTACCTGGCCGCCAAGACCTGGAACTCCCTCCCGACCGACCTGCGCCTGACCCAAGACCACCTCTCCTTCAGGAAGAAGCTGAAGACCTGGCTGTTCGAGCAGTAGCGGCACCCCCCCCCCACCCCCCCCAGCGCCTTGAGACCCTACGGGTATGTAGCGCACTCTATAAATGTCACTGATTGATTGATTGATTGGCGGGGGAGGTCCTTCAGCAAGGACTTCAATGGCTTTGCCGAGGTGCTGACATCACACGCCTCAGGGCTGTGAGCTTGTCAGCCGAGCAAATCTAGGATTGGTGACGCATGCTCAGAGTGCATGATTTGTGCCTGCCAGGTTTATGGCAGGCACAAATCATGCACTCTGAGCATGCACCACCAATCCTAGATTTGCCCGGCTGACGAGCTCACAGCCCTGAAGCAGGTTACTTGCAGGAATATATTTACTCTTAATTGTAAAGTAAAAAGCAAAACTATGGGGCAGAAAAAGGACGAGGGTGTAGCCCCTCCGCCCATATAAAAGAACTGCCACTGCTGAAGTGAGGTGTGAGTGCACGGCTTCTGCACCGATTGGGTTATAACCTGTGGCAGAGGGAAGTGGGTGACCATGTATGTCAGATGTGGCAGTCGTGAAGATTATTGCTATGCCAATTGGGCAGTAACCCATGTGCGGTGTGAAGTCAGTGACCCTGTATGCGAGGTCGGGTTGCTGTACTGAACCTGCTGTAGCCCGTGTACAGAGAGAAGTTGGTGACCCCATATGCCAGGTGGGGCTGCCATGAAGATTGGTGCGATGCCAACTGGGCCATTGCCCATATGCAGAATGAGGTCCATGACCCCCTATGGGGCAGCTGGGCCTACCGGAAAAAAGGCAAGGAACATAGTCTGATCGAGACCATTGTTGAGAGGAAGAGGGCACTGGGGTAGCCTGTGCTGGCCTGAGCACCGATTGAGGATCTGTACCAGGGGTGTTGAATTCTCCTCACCTGTGGGGAGGATACAAGGAAACTTACCAGAATTGGAGGAGTGTTGAGATCTTCCGGCCTCTTTCCCATCAGGACCACATTTAAGGAACTTGAGGACACCCAACCGCTGCCCCTGCAGAGCCGCCTATGCGATACTCAATGGAAACAGCTACTACAGTCTCAACACCCGCGAAGGTGGGGCACTCAGAGATTCCAGTCAAGCAGATCGTGCTAGTGGCTAAGAACGATTGACAGGCTGGTAGGTCCCAGTGAAACTTGCCTGCCATTTAGCGCTTTGGCGATTGAACATTTTTTACTTTAATTGGAGTCAGAGTGGCAATCCAGAGACTTAAACTACTGGTGGGGTTTAACCTGAATGTCACCTCTAGTGAATGGGCAATAACCACCAGCAAGAGGGGAGTTGGACTCAGGTGTCCTCCTATTGAAACACTAAAGCCCTGACCTTGGGGCACTGTGGGTATTTTTGTGAAAGCTGTAGTTAACTTTGTGTTGGTATATGAATACTCCTATTTTCATAAGAGTATCATTTATTGCTGCTATTGAATGTATTTTGAGTTGTCTTTTTTTACTCCTGTGTTTACGTCCCCCACTCTCGAGAAGCCTTGGACTGCTAGACACATGCTACCACAGAGAGTATAGTGCTCAAGGGATACTTGGTCCAGTTGCTCAGAATCCATAGTCGGATGGGCCCAGTGTACAGACATCCACAGCGAAAGGCCTCAACTCCCATGGTTGGGCCCAGTGGCTCCCATTTGCCCAGAAGCCTTCTAAACGGAGTTCTGACAAACATTTAAAGGGTGTCCTTATGTCTGTCGTTCTCTGCACTGAGTCTGTGTTGCTGTCTTTTAAGTAAAGGTTACGCCTGGCCAGGGCCGTAACACAGGCCCCCGCAGCCCGCGCGGTGCGGGGGGGGACCTAGCTCCAAGAGTCCCCCTTGGAACTGAACTCTGGCTGGGACAGTTCCTGATTCAGCCCAGAGGAAGCCCCCCTAAGTACCGTGCAGGGAGGCCCCCTCACTTTTCGTTACGCCAGTGCGCCTGGCTGCATTATAAGCCCCACTTGCGAGCGCCACTGATCTGAATACACTGAAAGATCTTTCTAACAACAGCTCGACCTGTCATTCCATGACTTTCAATGACTCTCATTAATATTTACGCTCCTGTTTAACGTCAAAAAGGGATTTTAATTCCAAAATCAAAGACTGATCTGTGTAGGTACCATAAACTTCGGCTCTCATAACTACAACTACATACCTAAGAAAACTTGTTGAGGGAGAAATTGGTTTTCTTGTTCGCAGGATCCTATAAAATATTCTCCTCAGCCATACAGGATCTGCCTACAAGGCTTGGCAACCGCAGAAACATGTCAGGAAACACAGAGTCTATATCATCCAAAGAATATAGCTTTGACATAAATCTTGGAAGTGATATCCTGTCAGGATCCTTTGATCTATGCTTCCAGCACAAATTGATGAATAGGCAGGCTTTCATTTTAAGGTCTCTTAAATTCCATTAACACGGAGTGTTGTGAGGTACTAGGCTTGTCTGAAGGTTGAAAGCTTGTATTCTCATTTGCATGGGATAACATATCCTGCAACATAACTTTATAAATATATTTTCATGTTCGGACTCTGACAGGATAAGGATTCTTCACTATCAGAAGAATCATCAGTACCTCTAATGCTGATTTCATGCCCATATCAGCTTTGCCATTGTCATTTTTGAAAGATGCAAATGTCTCCGTTGCAATTCTTCTGATCTCATCATCCTCCCATTTCTCACTCGTACGGTTTTTGGATGATGTGGAAGACAAACCAGACGACAAAGAGGAATGTAGTAACGAGAAACAAGGTTGGGGAGATATGCCTCTTCTTTTGGAAATGTTTTCAATTACCTCTGCTGCCATCAAGAAAGAAAAATAGCAATGGCAAACCAGGTAGACTTTAAATTTTAAAAAAAAGTCTACCAGAAGTACAGCAAGCGTAAATATTGAAGGAAAAGCGTGTGCTCTCATTCTCGAAAATGAAAGGAAGCGCATGTGCAGACCCCCCAGGGTTCTTCCACGCATGCATGACCTGATACCCTCATCCCACTGGCCTGCACAGAGCAGGAAGGATGGGGCGAGCATGCATAGCATAAACTGAGCCCCAATGTAGTAAATGCACAGGGCTGATGATGTTGAGAATAAGAAATCTGATTTCTCCATGATTAATTTTGCTCCCACTATGCTGTAAAGATCATTGCGAACACAAAAGACAAAGAAACCATCCCCGAACATGATCTTCAGCCCAGCAGAAGACCTGCCTCAATCTCCTTGCCTGAGACACAGGAAACAAAACAGGAGGATTCTGGGAATTCCAGACCATTTTTGGCACCCAGTGGAGTGTTTGGGGCTTTCATTTTCAGAATCTCCTGTGTTGTTCCTGGCCTGGAGGTGGATTCTCCACAAAAGTAGTGACTGGGACGATGACACACCATATGAAATGAACTATCACTTGTGATAGTGATGCTAAATGGGGGGAGAATATGGAATAATTGTAATAATTAAGTGAACATTTAGAGAAGATGTACCTATTTCAGAAACGGCATTTATGTGAAGTTCTGTTTATTTGTAATTGATGTTAATGGTGAGCATTTGTAGTAGCTTTCTGTGATGTCTTTCATTATCCTTATCTTTGTCTCGTTAACCCCTTCTTTCTTTAAAGTCTTATATAACAAAAAAGTCTACTTTCTCAGGGCGTATACATCTAGAAACATGGATTCATGTCATGTATTAACATTAGCTGGTTGAGCTCAATATGGGTTATCCTGTGAAAAAGCTCATAACAAGCACAGGGGCCCTCACCTGCTCAGAACTGGAGAATACAAGCATGACTAACAGCTGCAAGATTGCAGATATTTGTGAGACCGAGGGTCTGATGCTGCCTATGGGCACACTACAATGCATATTCTCAAAGAAAATTACCCTACGCCTTTGGCCACATATGTGTGTGTTTTAACAGTAAAATGTTGACTACATGGAAGATACCAAACAAAAACTTGAAGACAGAGCAGTCTTCAGCACACTGAAGGCATGAGTTGATCCGCAATGTATGACGTTCGGCACATTTATTGCATCTTTCTCTTACAATGTATTGGGGTTTGCCAGCCAGACCGTTTTTTTTTGTTTCTTGTTTCTTTATTTTATTTATTTGAGAATTTTATATAACGCTAGCTAGATCCGAGGGTATCAGAGTGCTTTACAGGACATTTGCATCCATACGACTAGTAGCAAGGAGGAGGTGTAAGATGAGACACGGCAGAGCAGTGGTTCTGGAATTGTTATTCAGAGGGTTGTGCTGCCATCGGTGTTATGTCCACAAGTGCAGCCAATGAGCCATGCCCATTCAGCAGGAGAGTGGCATGGGTGTAGTATGTGGCTGTTGTTGCATTTAGGAGCACACTGTCACAAATATATTACTAAAGCATGGTGTGGTAGCAAACTGTCACTTACACATTTACACACACATTTTCCATTGAAATGTACACTACATTTGCACCTAATACCATACAGTGCACTAATGATAATGCGGGCAAATGGGGTTTCAGTGAATTTTCATCATTTACGCATCACAAAGTAAAGTGTGTTGATTCTGTTAAAATATTTGTATCGATCCCACTGCAGAATTACAAAAGAAAGTGATTCAATTGCTATTTCTTAACTGCTGATGTATTTTGAAATATTTGTACGATTCAAGTTTTGCGCTGTCTCAGAATAAAATATCCTACAGTCTATCCTTTCATACTCAGTAAGATTGCCAAGTAGTTCACATTACAAATTCCTATCACTTGGAGTCAGACAAATAAAGCTAAACACCAATCTCCCTGTTAAAATAAATTAGCTGCAATATTTCAGAAATCAAAATGTTTTATTTAGTTAATCTCAGCCACTGGTAATTACTTTAAGACACATTCCAGTCCATCATTTGTGTTGCCCATTGCGCCACCCCAAAGACTACCTTCGTGCAAATTTGGTTTGCTCGTAATCCCAACAGGAATAGTCCAGCCTGAACTCGCAGGCCATGTCTTCTATAAACAGGTAAGAAGCAACGTTAGACCTGTTTTAGCCTATTTGGGCCTTGCCTGTGAGCTGCCGCTTGAATTCCTATGGCATATGTTTGATCGTTGCTTGACCGTATGCAGTTCTCTAATTAGTGGTGGAATGCATCTCTTACCAGCAAGGTAAACAGTGCACAAACACAGTTACAAGCTCATCGGGGAATGCTTGTTCCATCTACCTAGTGAAGTCAGGGAAATATATAGCATAATAATAGAATCCCCGACTGTAGCATTGGGATGGCTGAAAGAAGAACTTAAGAAACCTGAGTGTAAGACTCACACAGGTAGTCTCAAGAGCCTGGTGTGGGTTCATTTATTTGGAAATCTCTCCAAAGAATGCTTACCTACACACAGACAACAAAGAGTCTATACAAAGACAACAAAGAGTCTATACACAAACAACAAAGAGTTGATGATACTATGGTCTGTACCTATAGTAGTTACAGAAAATGCAGGAACAGAACTGGGGATCATAAAGGGGGCGTTACTAGATTGCAAGGGAATGCTGTTATTGCTAACAACCTTGATAGGCCTGTTCATTTAACACTTATGCAACATAACAGAACTATAGTGCATTACGACAAACTCATGCTTATTGACTAATTTTTTGCTAACAAAAGGAAAGCAAGAACTTAGGCAAAGCTTTCTTTGTTCATTATTACCAATCACTCTCAAGCTGCAAGCAGCAAACGCCGATTTTTACAGATATAACCAGGTCTACGGTTGGAAGTTGTGCTTCTATGCTTGTCTGATGAAAGGGTGCGCTTGTGGGCACTTAAGCCACAAATGCAAAATCAAAACTGACTCCCTCTTTCTTGTGCCAAGTGAATGGATTGGTATTGCACTAATAAACGTATGAGCTTCAGCAAGTAACAAATAATGTTATTTTGTAGAGCTTAGCTCCAGGTGACATGGGAGGGCTGAGGAGTGAGATATGATGCTCTTATTCTGTCTGGCATTTGCAAGTAACTATCAAGCTTGCAGCTGCGATGGGAAGAGCATACTGTTTAACAAAATGTTATCAATGTATCAGGTATAAGTTGTAATACATATCATAAATGCACATCTGTTTGATATGCCTGAGAGCTGAAACTTTGAGTAAAGTTCCATTGATGGGCAGGTTCTAGGGTCCTGTGCTTAGAGATTTTTGTATCAGACATTCTGCTGGACCTCCAGAAGCTCCCATGTGATCCAGCTGAATAAAACTCACTCTCAAAGAACTATCCTGCTTATGAATGTAAGTTTCTTGCGTTCACACAATCCCTTAAACCAGTTTGTTGGGACCCATGAAGAGAGGTTCACTTGACAATGATGCTTTTAATGATGGCCTACTCTGGGCAATGATTGTTCGTGCATGCTAACCTCTGCGTTTGAGAGAGCAAAAAGTGGTGCCACACGTCTAAATGGCTACACATATGCCCACTGTTTATGATGCACAGTTGTAAATGTGTTTAATAATATTTATTTTTTATTAAGGAGTTATATATAACAATAGCAACAAAGGTGGGAGGATTGTAGGTGGATGAAACATGAGCTTTATTAATCGCACCCCATCTACAGGCTGCCAAGAGTCAATATCTTCAATCAGAACAGTCAGCAACATTCTCATCAGCCAATTCTTAAGTGAAACCAACAAGTGCATCACTGGATTTCCCACATCTTCCTTTTTTCTACAACTCAAAAAGACATTTTAAATGAAAGTAATATTAGAACAACAAAGCTACAGGTAGTCCCATCAAACAAAAGGGAAGATACCCGACTTAAACGCAGGTGGAAAGGTAAAAATAAATACACACGGAAGGATTTCTAAATAAATAGGACAATTTTAAAGTCCTGTTAGTATTGACTAAAGTCTGAAAGACACTTTATATAACAGTGGAAAAGTTAAATATTCAATTTTACATATAGTCTTTAAGATAAGCAGGTTTTCAGTAATATTTGGTTGTTTGACAGAATATTGTGAACAAAAATATCGAGAGAAACAAATATTGAGCAACCAATATAATCTACCATAGTATTTTAATTTCTACACTTATAATGGAAACAACCAAAATATTGTGTCAAAAATGTTGTGGAAGAGTAAATCAGTAAAAAAACAGATAAGTAAATAACCTTTACAGTAATCTATTTAAAACATTTAATTACTTAAAAAAATAATATAATGTGAAACACATAGTTTAAATAATTGCATTAAATTAAACAAATGTGTATACATACATTTAAAGTATATATAGACAGATATAGATATGTACAAATACCTAAAAATATAACAAAAATAAATTAACACTGTTTTAAATATATGTAGGATTAAATAGTCACAGGAAATATAAAGTAAACATAAAACATATATACAACCAACAAAAATGCATAATCTAATTTAAATATGAACACACAAATGAAAAATATAAAACAATAGTTTTATTTAATGCTGCACATTAAACATAGAAACAATACATACATATATATTTTTTTAAATATAATGTTTTAACTATTTAAAGGAATGTACAAAAATAATATTACTAGAAACACAAAATACATTTAAAACGTTTTGTTTCAACAGAACTATTAATTAAAATAATATAAAAAATATTTAAACAGCAATTTTGTACAATGATATGAACTTTTTTAAAAAACGAAATACTAGAAAACACCAAGTAAAATGTTACAACAATATGAAACAATATGAAAATTATATAAATCCACGTTAACCAATATTAGGGAAAGTGAGGGGTTACATTTACTATTCCCACTCCAATGTATGCAACAGTAAGGAAAGTATTAAACTTCATAGTGATTACATATACAATTCCAACTCATAATTATTTTCTAGAAAACATTGAAATACATAACAATACATTTTTTAATCATATTTTATTAAAAAAATGGACACAATATAAACTAACTAAATATAAATTATTTAAAATTAAATTCACTTCCCTTCCTACAATTCAAAAAATAAATCGCCGGGGAAAAAATTAAGAAATATTTAAATTAGAATATCACTTAAATTGAACACTCTTAAAAAATACATATATTTCACAAATAGTAATTCAAAAACATGTAGCAACAAATTAATACATCAAATTAAACAAATTGTTAAAATAAAAATAATAAATATAAAAATATACATAAATATCAATAAAAAATTATTTAGATTAGCAATTAATTAAAAGTATATATTTTGTCTTCTATTTTTCCCTCTCGTATTATCCTTCTACAATGGTAACTCTCTGAAATAGAACTTACACAATGTTAGTACTGAATGTCCATTTTTTAACAAATGTAATATTCATTAAGACCTCTAGCTGCCTCCTGGTCCAATCTAAATCTAGTAATGTTTCTAATACTTCCTGCACTTCAAGAGTTTCCTTAAAGTCTGTGGTGTACTCAATATAGAATGGGAAAGGTGAGTCCATAACCAAAAATCAAAACACACCAAAGGCAAAAAAAAAAACTTCTGCTCTTCTGGTGGGTAGACCAGAACTACAGTTATCATAACCCCTTGTCACAATGCTAGAACATCCGCAGCTTAAGAGCTACATTCAATGATCTTTTCAGCTTCACAATCACTCCATACACAATGCTCTGTATGAGTGATAAGTACCTTAGCCAATAGCTTGAGAGTGCAATGGCCAGGCACAGAGATTTGCACCCTAGTGTACCACCATTGTGACATCGTCCTGCTCCCGCAAGACATTGCGTCCCCAGCAGGTAGTTACATCATTTCGGATTAAAATGCAAAGACCTTGCATGATTATGCGATTGTCCGGTTAATGATGTTGACATGCTCCAATATATACTTTCTTCTCCGCAGAGGAGAGTGACACGTCAGACCATAAGGGGGCTCATAAATTCTGCATTCCTTTTGCTAGGCCTTCGCTTCTCTCTGATATAACACAACTCACTTGACAACGGTTTAAAGTTCAATTATGCCTCCTCTTGTCTCCTCCTGACAGGCGACAGATTATGAGTTATATCCATGGTACCCACAAGACCAAGTGGAGTTTTCCACCACAATGAAAATACATTGACACTATCTGCAAACACACTCTCATATCTAGGTGTAAATGTTCCAGACATTTTAAGGTGCCCCAAACGTGTCACCAGTATAAAAAATGAATGCATGAGTACTGTATGTATAAGAAACAATACGTTTATGCAGGTACACACAATCCACTGCCTGCCAACAGCAAACTGTCTAAATTAGAACAGTCTGCAACATTCTAAGCAGCATATTCTAAAATAGGATTAACAAGTGCTTCACTGAGATGACACAATAACCAATCATAGAAAATCTAAATCCCTGACTAGATGCCTAAGGCAGGTCTCAACAGGCAACCCCGGTGGGAAGCAGTGGTTGCATTGAACAGAGGGTCGGGCACAAGGCCTGGTCATATTTCAGGCGCCTGCTGAGGGAGGGTGCAACCCTGACTCTACGCCGCTTCACACAGTGAATGGCTGTGTGCAGCTGGCTTTATCACCAACTGGAGTTTGAGTGGAGGGCCTGGCTCTAGGTCTGTGCTGGGGGTTGGGAGAATGGCACACCCGTTGCATTCAGCCTTTTGGCATGCACAGCAGGTATTGGCTGATGAGGAAGGGATGGGGGCAGGGCCTGGTCAGAGGCAAATCCTGCCACCAACTCATGCTGCCTTTTTTGGTATGCAGCTTGGGTTGATAGGCGGTAGTATATTGGACTCAGGGCCTGGTCAGGGGCAAGGCCAGGCCATGCAGCGAATCGCCACTGCATACAGTATTTCTGAGGGACCTGTGAAATATGAAAAATATTGCACTGGTTCCTATGGAAAATGGGTTTTACCCTCGGGATGGCAGCCTCAAACTGCTTTCCACAGCTCTATTACTGTCTAATGTTTAATCAACATTCTGTCAGTGAGAGGTAAATGCAAGCTGAGCAATCTACTAGTATGGTTTGTGGTACAATTTCAAAACCTGACAAACCATTCACCACAATCCTTAAATACACTTCAGAAGACTATTTGACAATCCTGTTCTTAGACCATCATTTGTTATTGGCTGCATCAGCAGCACCTTAAGCCTTTTCCTTCACCTTTCATGTCTGATAATACTTAGTTCACTCTGGCATATACATTCTTGTTTCGTAATTGTGAGAAATTGAGTTCCTGGTTTAGGAAGGTTAAACCCTACTCAAGCAGCAACCACATTCTTGTTAGGGTGAAACACAAGCAAATCCCAAATTAACATGTGCTCAACCCTCTGGATGCTTGGCACAAAAGCAATCAGGTTTAAGTTAGAGGCAGCGTGTAAAGTATTTATGCAGCACACAACCAGCAATAACATGAAAACACAACATAAGAAAAATCCTTCACCAATTTAGAAAGATAGAGTCAAACGTAATACATTATTAGATATCAACATCACAAAGATCCAATCAGTAGAACCAGAGATGTGGAAAATAACGTGTTGGGTAAAATAGTGCCTAAAAGCACAAAACGCCAACTAGTTGTGCTTGACCAGGACAAAGGCACAAGTTCAGGCGGAACTCAATGGAGTGTGGGCTAGATACAAGGGATCATGTTAGTTCCACTGAACAAAGGGCCTTTAATCCTGGTTGTGGAGCCTTGCAAAGTCCCTCGTTAAGGATGAGTCACACAGCAGCAGTTCGGATGAGCTGTGACTGCGATGCAACGGCTTGCATCCAGGATGTGTCATGAAACTTTGGTTCTGAGAAGCTGCAGCGCTGGGATGCAAGGTCCTGCATTCAGGATGAGTCGCAAAGCAGCATTTCTGATACAGAGTTGTAAGGAGATGAGGAGCACTGTGTTAGTTCTGCCAAAAGACCACAGCTGGGCTGAAAGAGCACCTTCAGGCCCACTTCCAAGGGTCCAGGACTGGAGTGGCACCAGGTTTTTAAGTGGGCCGGGCCCTGCCTGTGCTGTGCACCAGCAATTCTAAAAAGCAGGTGCTGAGACGGATCCCTATCGTTATAGTTCTTTCAATCTCATAATTTCAGAACTGAAGCATTTAATAAGCTATACAACAAAGCCATAGATGTTGCTTATATGTCTTTTGCAGCTAACAACCATTGGCAAAGGCAGTAGCACTTGCTTGTTGTATGTGTAATGTTACTTTCATTATCTGTCTGGATGCAGTGACAGAAGCAGCAAAATACCTGTCAGAAGGCACACTACACTAAGCACAGAGTTTCAATTGACATGTTTTGAAGCCATTCCCTTATTTATATCGGCCATGCCCCTTTGAGAGACTCCCCAGTTTTTTTACCCCACTTAAAGACCTGGATGGCACCACTTGGGGGGCAAGATTCACAGCAGAAAAGTCCAGTTGCAGAGTTCACTGTGATTGGAGCCTTTTCTGTCCCTAAGACTCTGATCAGGAAGCACAGCATTTTTTTTTTGTTTGGAGTTTTATATAGCGTGAACTTGACCCAAAGGTATCAGAGCGATTTACATGAGCACCAGTTTCATTACAGTCGGACACATTAATATTGTTAGGCACGCAGAGATTAAGTGATTTACCCAGAATCACAGGATGTTGAGCGCCCTGCCAAGACTCGAACCTGGTTCCCCAGCTTTGAGGTCGACCGCTCTAACCATTAGGCCTCATCCTTTCCCCCATGGAGTCACTCTGGTGGTCCTGGTTATAAGATGAAATTCCAGTCCTTTTCACTTAGGCAGCAGAGTGGCAGCCCTCCTTGCAGCAGAGCTGCACTACATTCCTCCTGAGTCTTCTACAGGTCTAGAGGTGTATTAAAGAGTTGGGTCTGAGGGTCTGCTAGTAATACTTGTTTTCAGCTTTGAAATAATAGACGTTTCTAGAGGGTACCACCCCAGAGGTGTTCGGAATTTTACTCCTCCCTGCCCTATCCTGGCCCCAGCTTGCCTGAGGGCAAAAAAGACTAGTGTGAAACACCTAGTGAGTGTGCTGAGGAAAAGCCTTTGTGATGTGTAAGTGTGGTAGGTGACAGGTCCTCCCCCCTTTCAAATCAGAGATGGCCCTTCCTGACAACACATATTCCCCCTTTGTCTCCCTGTGTGGTAGTAATACAAAAAAACAACTGCCAGATACCCCTAGTCATATGACCCAGTATACAGGCTGCAGGCACGGAATGGTTGAGACAAAAAATTGGCAACTTTCCAAAAGGGGCATTTTCAAAATTGTGACTTAAAATCCAACTTTACCATTTAGATTACAATTCTTTACTGACCAAACTTGACATTCCTACCTTCTCTCAATTTAAAGTTATGACTTATTAAATGCTATAAGGCAATCCAATGTTATCCTAAGGGAGAAGTAGGCCTTTTGGTAGTTTACAAGAATGTAAGAGTTTTTCACTATCAGGACATGTAAAACTGAAAAGAACATGAAAGAGATACCCTGTGCACCCTTTGATTGGAACAACACCTGTCCCCTCTGACCACATGTTTGTCACCCTGGCTCCTCACAAAGGTGAACACAGAAAGACATATGTAGATAATGTGTTCCTCCAAATGTTGCATCAGGCCCATTGTACGTCCAATGTCACAAATTGCTAGATCTGCGGTCTGCTCCCTTCTGTAACACAGAAGAATGACGTGTTAGAGGCCATGCTCTTTTCTTACCTCGGGAGCGGTGAAGGCTGGTTTCAGCTCTTCACTATGCTATACACTCATTATCACTCTGATACTATGAATATGACGTTAGCTGACTATGAAACTGTTTTAGAGTATATACATGTACATCAAGGGTTTACCCCAGGGGAACAAGGGACCCCGGATACATTGTCCCCAACCGCCTGCATGAATGTGTACGAAAGGGAACAAAATGTAATGACTTCAAAATTATATGTTGGATTTTTGGGTTTTAATGTCACTGAATATTTCAAGTCCTTTCAACTGCCTTATATTACTCATGATGTGGCAATGCCAGTGCTGGTGGTTAACACGAGAGCGAGTTTCTGTGTTAAAGAGAAAGGAAGGGTTGGGGTGGGGGTGAGTAATTGAAATTACACCTATGTACTGAGCACGGTATATAATCCACCTCTGCTGCCCCCTCACAATGTTTACTTTCTTTGCAGGTCCCAGGCCTGTGCTTGGCTTCCTCAGGGATGGTCTGGAATATGCTATCTCTCCTTTCTCCTTCCCCCAGTGTATATAGCGCCATCCAAAAATAACATGGTGTTCACTGACTACAGCACAGGAGTGCTGGTTTGTTCCGTGTTAGATGAGTTATTGACACCCTAGGCATAGACCAGGCAGACCCCACATTGCAGCAGTTCACTGATGCTCTGAAAGGCATTATTCCCTTTTGGGGCCCCATGTCCAATAGTCTCCATATTCGTCGACTCACTAGGGTGCTGGAAGGAGTAATTAATGCAACTGCTGGTATTCTGACTAATATTACAGGTGAGCTCCAGGCTGCGAGACTCGTTGCACTTCAAAACCGGATTGTGTTAGACGTCATCCTTGCTGATTGGGGTGGGGCCTGCTGCATCATAGGCAGTAGCTGCTGTGTATACATCCCAGACCAAGCTCCGAATGTATATGCTGCCAGATAGCAGCTCGATAGGCTTGCATCTGACATACACCAAGAGAATGGTACATCGACTCCCACTGGGTGGTTTTGGGACCTATTCACATCTGGTGTTGGAAGATTCTCATCTTTCTGGCCGCCACAGCTGGTATCATTTTAACATGTTGTCTGTGTATCCACTGCCTTCCTGCCTGTTGTACTTCCTGTGCACAAACCTTGGAGCCCCACCCCAAACACAGAATGGTATTTGTTTCCAAATACTCAACTGAAAGTGCAAAAATCAAGAGAATCATATTGAGAAACTGGTCATTATTGACCCTAAGAATAAGGCCATGATGATGCAGAGTATCCAGGGCCTGATGTGCATTGACAAGGGCCTTTTTGAGTATGGATGGTGTATGTCTAGATTTTTAATATGTAAGGTTATAAGACTGAACCTTGTCGCACTCGTAGTTACTTGTAATGGTAAAACGGTACTGGAAGTGGTTAGGTGCTAAATGAGTTCCTCCTTCTGAGTCTTGGAGGCTGAAATAATGCTCATGGTCGCATCATTCCAGTCGGGAATGACGTCCTCAGATGCACACAGCGTTGAAAAATTTCCTTTATAGCTTTATACTTTCAAAATAAAGTTTTATTGAAATATACAATTTCATTGGTTGTAATCCTAAATTTTTCAGAGTTCAAAAATCAAAATTATGCTTGGCCCAATGCATTTCGGGCATTATGCCCTTCGTCAGGGGCATTGATTTTCTGTTGAGGAAAATAAAACACAACTGTCATCTATTTGTGACCATATACATAGAGATTTTCATAAATTCATAACACTCTTCACACTTATCAAGTCTGTGCATTGTTTAGTACAAGAACCTTACATGAAGATACAAAAAGTTTCCTGACATTTGCTATATTATACCTTACAGTGAATTCATCAAATTCATAAAATTAAACAACCCGTACACTTTTACTGTCGGTATTATTTGACTACTGTTATTTAGGAAGCACCTTAGTTCCGCATAGAGTAAACAAAAGATGAACGGACCTCGAGTAAACAAAAAATCGTACCTTCTAAAACTGTCGAAAGTTTGAGAAATGTATTTGAATAGGTCAATTCAGTATATGTGAGCCCACGGAAATTAACCTGAAACACATAGAAGATGGTTGTGCTCTTAATTTATTACGTTATGGTAACGTGTTGTGTTAAAAATGGTCAATATCTTATTTGCAACCGTACCTGAGATTGTAATATGCCTGCATCAGGCCAGAAACGTAGACGGCGTCGTCCGGGTTCACAGACCGCTTTCTGAAAGAAGAAGCCGATCCGTTCAGTTTGTATTAAATCACGTAGAAATTCAAAGTAACCTGACGGCGTTTTTAGATGGTGACATTGTGACGATTGTAGCACTTACCTAGTTCATAGTATTTCATCGGGCAGTTAAGTGATTCTGCCACGGGTTCGAAAGAGTGATTTGGCGGTGTTTTCACCAGTGGCAGATGTTATTCATCCCGGCCCGGAAGTGATACGCGTGGGTTGCAAATAAAAATGAAAATATAAAGCGGACGATGTGTAGTTTCTTAACGTGGAAATGAAAATGATAATCAAAAAAGGTGCGATCTACCGGGTTATCAGTGAAGTTGACTAAGTGTACTAGAAAACGATCGGAAAGCAATGCGGTTCAGGTCGTAAAAATTATTATATGAACAGACGAATCTGAGCACTGTGAATGGTGCCAGAAGTTTGTGCATAGTGCATACCTATACTTTACATGTCAAATACTCATAGTCAATTCATACACAGTTCGTGTTAGACTGGACAAATAATTAAAATAAAATCATAATCAAATACGTAACCGGTTCATGATGATGATACGTCTTTCATGCAGTTCATGCGCAATACTAATAAATAATTCGGTTTGTATAATCTACTGTCTGACCGACTCTTCATTTGTATGGAAGGCTGAAAGGTAGTTGCGAGTTACCCTAATTGGGTCACTTTCTTCAAGTGAGGGACCAGGGAGGGCTGCCCTCTCTCGCCACTAATTTTTGCTTTAATCTTGGAGCCTTTAGCGACATGGGTTCGGAGAGACCCGTTGATTTGGGGATTACGTTGTACAAAGGATTGGGAGGATAGAATATCCCTTCACACCGACAATGTGCTACTGTACGTCGCAACACAACGATCCTCCATTGATAGAATATTGCATATAGTCACCAATTATGGCAAACACAACAGTGAAGATGGGTGGTTTTCGGTATCTCAGTATCTATGTCACTCCCAACCCAGACCTCTTTCATGCTCATAACCTACAGACCCCACTGACGGAACTTCAGGGGGACTCCCACCATTGGAGGTTGCTGCCACTATCCTTGCTTGGAACGGCGGCTTTGTTTAAAATTATGGTGCTCCCGCGTATTCTCTACGCAATGCAAAATACACCGTACCCGGTTACAGAAACATACTTTAAGACCATAGAGAGCAAGGTCAGGGACATGCTATGGGATGAAAAGCCCCCACAAATAGCCTTACTATAACTGATGTGTGGGTGGTATGACAGAGGGATAGCCTTGCCTGATATCAAGAAATATTATTGGGCTTTCCAACTAGTGGTCATATAATCAATGGGTTCCCCCACCTCCAGACGAACCTGTATATTGCATGGACTGGGAATTCTAAGGGTCCTTAGGGGCCAACTAGCCCACCAGGCACCTCCAGTAAGCCCCACACAGTGGGATTGCTGAGGAGTGTTCCGGGGGCCATGCCCCTTTTTACAATACTGTGCAAACGCGTCACTTGGGGCACTCCTGGTGGGGCGATGATGTCCTCTTGTGTCCTGAGGTACTCAGGACTAAAGTGGAATTCATTCCCCAAGCGGCCGGCCTTTCAACTTAAAATGGTCTAAACATGCCTTTGTTTTAACTAGGTGTGAACACTAGACAAATATTAAATACATATGATAGGTGTTCACAACCTATTTTAATGGGGAGTTTAGGTGACTCTTTGTTATACATTACGGGGAGAGATGGTAGTTAGCCCCATTATTTTCTACACCTTTCTCATTTTTCACATTTATTTGAGTTAGGTCACTTTTTATATATTTTTTTGTCATGACGGTGCCGATAATGACAAAGTTAGCAAAATGGTGAGTACCTACCAGCAGCTCTGTGGTGGTTGCTTATGTGAGGCACTTTCTGACCCACCTCACATTTTTTCATATTCCGTATGACTAGTGTGCTAGTATCATCCTTAATTTTTAGGAATATTGGGACATGGCTGTGGTTGAATGTTTTATTCAAATAAATATAAACATATGAGGGTATGATTGAAATAATGTAAGCATAGCTTTACCCAGGAGGCATAGTTGATACCCAGTGAACTAAGAATATAATTTTTTTGTGTGTATTAATCGCAATCAGGCCTTTTTGTTGAGTAGCTGTGTTAGGGGATGGTTGCCTGGTTTTGTATCCCTCTAATGCTCCTTATTTAAGAGTTGATCTCCCGAACCTACCAAAAATAAATTAATAACTCCTCAGATACCCTCCTGTGTCTCCGAGACCAATGGAACACAGATTTGGGTGACATGGTAGATGAGGATTGCCCGGAAGCCCTATCATCTTTCAAGGAGGTGGCCATTTTGTTACCATTTAGATTGATACAACTCAAGATACTCCATAGATCTTATCTCTCTTGTAATACCTTAGTTAAGATAGGTAGGAGCTTAGATTCCACCTGTCGCAGGCTGTGAGGTCGGGAGGCTACCTTTTCATATATCGTTTGGGAATGTCCGGCAGTGCAGGTCTTTTGGGAGTATGTAATCAACTGCATGCACGAGGTGTGTGGTGGTGACTTGCTGCTCTCACCCAAGTGGTGTTTCCTTAATATATGGTATGCTACTGGTTTCAGTCGCAAGGAACAGATCTGGGTGACCTTGGGGATGATTATTGTCAAACGTAACATCACCTGTTTGTGGGAAGCACTGTGTGCACCAACTCTCAAAGACTGGAAAAAGACATGGACTGGTGCATGGTGGCCTTGAAAGTTGTTTATAACAGCAGGGGTACCTCAGAAAGTGGGAACAGTTTTGGGGTAAGTGGAAAATCTATAGGGGAAGTCTGTGCACAGCCCCCGCCCCCACGCTATCTGTTTGCTGCCTCCATCTTGGAGTTCGATGTCTTTAATCTATACAGAGGTGGGACCAGACCGGAGAGCCTGGAGTACCAGTGAAAAAACGTAAACCTGCATGTTATATGACCTATTTGTGCACATGACGACAGTGGTGTATTTGTTGCCATATGATTTGTTGTGTGATCAATAAAAATAAGTTTTAAAAATAATAGTGTTTATATGTTCCTTCAGTTCAGTTCCACCTTAAAGAATTAGTGATGTTAGTTCTGAATCATTGGGAACCTCCGTCCATGGAGTTCAATGTGACCCTGAGTTTGAACAACTTATTAGGGGAAGCTTAAGTATGGTGGTGCACCTAATGTCACACGCATCTATTGATACAAAGTCTCAACCACCTGAATAAAGAATCCTTACAAATAATCCAGCCTGTGACTCAAAAGTAGTGTCTACTGTTTATGTTGTAACAGATTTAAATCATCCATCAATATTTGCATATGTAGTAGATCGAGGCTGTCAAAGAACGATACAGTATATGCAAAAATGGAAACAATGTGACATCTGTGCTCAGTGCTCAGCAAGTGTACAATATATACAGAGTGAAAAGGACTTATATACATGTTCAAATCAAATCAAAACAGCTTTATTCAGTGACAACAAGGCAAACACCATAAAAGCATACTAATACACATATATCTAAAAAAAGTACATTCTGACTATATTTCATGGGGGAACATTGTTTATGATACAATATGTGCAAATTTGAAGTACACTGGAAAAATATAACACCATAAAATAGAAGGTCCAGTTTTCAAAATCCTTAAAATACAATCTACTACTAATTCAAACGATAAAGTGCAAGTGCAATCAGTGCAAAAGAATGCAATTAAAAATGATATTACTCATCATCTTTTTCATACAGCAGAACATCCAAAAGTGCATAATCTTTTCTTTTTCTAATTGATTTTTGTATAAAGCATATTACAGCGCTTATAATTTTCATACTGCCCAAGCTGCATATGAAATTAAATGCATCCTTATCATTAAAAAGCATGTTTTTTAAAAATAGTGGTTTCAATACAGTTTTTTGTATATCGAATATATATATATAAAAAGGGCCAAATAGAATAAAATGCAGGGTGAACTGAGAAGTTTTACCATCACATGGGCAGGGGGGCAAGATTCTGTGTCATTTCTCAGTTTTTGGGAAAGCAATTAAATAATGTAAAGTGCTCATCCTTAGCCTGGTCAGATAAAATCTGTGCTGGACATATGAACCAAGATAAGATATAACTGAGTGCCCCTCATGTATGGACGTTCACAGTAAGCTGCCACTGTATGTTTTTGCTCAATCGTCCTATCCCTGTCATGTTCTATAGCAGCAAGATATCTCTATTTCAGGTCTCTTTTACTTTAATCTTGTATGCGAATAGGATCATCTGTCCATATTTCACATTTTGTCAAAGCTTAAAAATGTGACACAACCATGGCATTTTCATACCATGGTCTAGTTCTAGGCATCTATAACTAAATCCTTAGAGAATTTAGCTTCCTCCTTTGTCCATAAGCCATGCCAGAGTGTAAGGGCAGCTATATTGAGGGTATCACTTAAATATGGGACAGACAATTCTTTGTGTACGATGATGTTTGCGGCTGCACTATGGACTGCCAACAGTCTTTTAGGAACTTATTTTCATTGGTTTGAAGGATTGTCGTGTTTGCTCTCCCCCATATGGCGGCTCCATAATTAACTGCTGGAACACAATTGGTCCTATACAAATTTAGAATTTCTCGTAGAGGTTTATTCCCAAGTTTTGCTGCAAACCTCAAAATTCCCTCAGTCGTTTTAAAAAATTTCATTTTACATAATTCGATATGCGGATTCCATCTGCCATTAGTGCAAAATAGTAACCCCAAATATGAAAAAGTCGGGGCTCTACTTTTAGGAACCCCGCCCACATGATGCTGTCTACACTTTTGTCTCTTGCCTCCACATGACATTACAAATGTTTTTTTCAAGTTCAGCTGTAGATCTATGTTAGTCATGTATTGGAAAAAATGTTCTATTAGGCATTGTAAGCCGTTAGCGGTTCTGGACATTAGGACAGCATCATCTGCATATAATAACAAGGGGGTGGGGCGTGTTCCAACTTTTGGGGCATCTACGGCCAATTCTTGTAAAAACTGATTCACATTATTTATGTATAGGGAAAATAAAAGGGGGGTCAAAGTCTAGCGTGCATTCCCCTGATTGTCCATACCGTACCCTTGAACTTAAATAATAATAAATTCATGTTAAACTAATGGCTCTGTTGGCTGATCCTGCTCCTTCGGGTGTGCAGAGCCTTTGTCAAACTGGGCCTTATGTAATTGTCGTCGACGTTTCAACCCGAGGTGTGCTCCATTAGGTAGTCATGTTGGGTCTTCATCAGGACAGGGCGGGAATGACAGCCCTTGGTAGGCCAGATGGAGTTCTGGCTACATGAGCCTCAATGGGCTGGCGTCTCTTGGAGGAATCTGGGGGCGCCTGGGCGTTGGATTTCTTTAGATGTTTCGTACTGTGTGGAACAAGCAGGCATCCGTCCTGCGTTGTGGCAGCATACAGTCAGTGACAGCCTCGATCTACTACATATGTGAATATTGATTGATGATTTAAATCTGTTACAACATAAACAGTAGACACTCCTTTTGAGTCAAGGCCTGGATTATTTGTAAGGATTCTTTATTCAGGTGGTTGAGACTTTGTATCAATAGATGCATGTGACAGTAGGTGCAGTGAAAAGAAATTGACTCATACCCGACAGAACCACTCTTACTTACTAATTTATACCCAGGTTCTGAGGGACACAGGGTCACCCTATTTTTGTTTAATTATTCATGGGTTAATAGGCAGCATGAATTGTCTGACACCGCAGAGATTTATTTTGGCTGTAGATTTAATCTTCCTTCTATGGCAGCAGTCTATCTTCTGGGGAGGGAAATGGCCCTGCAATCTCCCTCAGTCTTCATTTCCAAACATTAGTGCAATTATGACTGCATCACAGAATATTTTAAATGATTTTGCAGGAGGAGGGGAAAACCAGCAATAAATATGTTCACCTCTCCAGAGGACAGGCTTCTCCCTGCTTTTTGTTCAGCAGTTCCATCTTCAAGGCTTGGGCTGTGGGTGCTTTATCAATACAGAAGCCACAAGCCCATATTAATGCATTTCCTTCGTTTCAGATCATAAAACAGGTCCTGACAAAAGATTTGAAGGAGAAAGATGAAATGACTCTAGTAGCCTCAATTTGGTCCAGGACAGTGGGGAATTCCCTTCTCTATCTCTGTTGATAGAGCCTTGTTGGGAATGCACAATAGTTCCATTCCCACTTGAATTCCTTTATCTAGCAATAGAAACACTCCAGAGATTAGGGTTGGAGGTTGAGTGGGACAATAGGCTAGGTTTAGGCTGCTCCGAAGAAGTGGTGGTAGATATACAGTAGGATAAACGCCCTACTACATTAAAATGTTAACATTAAGTCTGGAACACATTGATTGATGATATTCAGAAAGAGGTATGAAACCAGAGGCAAGTGGGCCTTTTAAAATATTGGAAATATTGGGAGATGGATTACTTAAAAATGTATCAGTGTCTACATTAAGAGTATAGTGAGCAGCTATAATGAGGTTCAGATGGGCTTCAGATCTAGAAAAAAGGAGACTGTTATTTTGTTTAATGAAACCAATTGTTCAAGCAAGGATTGCACCTTGAGATCTTCCTTTTGTGTTAAATGTATTGCAGTGAGAACCATTTGAGTCTTTGATATCTATACCTCTAGATGTATATATTAGTGAAGGTATTGTTCTTAGTAGCAATCATATTAGGAAGGATAGGGAAGGAGTTAGTAGCTTTACTGTACCATGAACCATATCTTCTGTTTTTTGCTGATAGAGTAGTTCTGAGAGCCAACCCATCTTAAGGTTCCAAAGTATTGCTAGAACTTCAATCCACTCAGGAATTGGTTCTTCCTTTTCTTGAAGTAATGAATCAAAATTGGGATAGGTGTACAAAGAGCTTCACAAACTTATATACAAAGTATCATAGAATTTAGAACAAATTATGTACTTTTTGTTAAATTTGGCTCCCCAGGTAAAGGTGTAAAGACAACTACAAGTACACTGAGTAGATGGATTGAAATAGCTGTATTTAAGTTTATTCAATAGCAGACTACCTCTCCTGGGAGAGGGGGAGGTGAGATCTACTAGGTGAGAATCTGCTTCTTGGATGGAGTTTAAAGGGGTGTCGCTGTATGATATCTGTTGTGCAGCCCCATACGTAGTTCCTTTCACTTTTGATAAACATTTTAAGTTAATTCTTGAAGTTTCGCATTCATTTGATTTTGACCTTGGTGTAATAAAAGCAGCTCTTTATTAAATCCCAATATTATTGAAATTTGTGAAATATAAATATCAGCAAGGACTAATTTTTTTATAATTAAGAATTGGCTTGTTATTTGCTCAAAGGTATGGGCTGGTGATGAAGAAGTCTCATGAGAGTGTAATGGCAAGTTTTGTACTGGTAATCTCCATTACTCCAAGCCCAAGACTTCCCTGTCACAGTGATTACATCATGAGCGATGACTACTTTCACAAGAATAATCATCAAGCTAAATTAAAAAAAAAAAAGGTTTCCCATCCCTCCAATATTCCAATCTATTACTTCCTCTCGCCTGGTATAAACAGTAAGCACAATGACTTCACATTCTGTATTCCCGAAGCGAAATGTTTAAAGCTGATAGCCCCTCGGGATCGGGCAGCCAGACTGTGATGGGGACATCTGGCCTCGGAGTAATAAAGATTACTAGTAAGTAACTGGTCATTACCTCCTCATCTGACTTCCCAGACACAGACATTACATCATGAGCATAATACTCAAGCATGTAATTAGCCCCCAATAAAACATCTTAACCTAAGAGTGATGCATCAAAATGTAATCTGCTCACAAAATGAACAATTATGATTCACTTCATCAATGATTTTTTACTGAACTGAATACTGACATGCCACAAGCAGACCACTAACCTATAATTATTACTAAAATCCTGGGAAGGTTCCGTAGTTGTGGATTTACACATTTCTGTCATTGAAGCACCTTTAAATACCAACCAGGAAGCTGCCGTAACTCTTGTTAACTTCCCCTGGACTATACTGGCTAGTCCTTCCCCTTTGGCTTCATAAGATAAAATGAGGCTAACATTAACCACCTACTTAGTGTAGCATTGGAAGGTTTAACAGCCTGACCTACTGTGCACCAAATGTAACAAAAGACCCACAAATGATGGATCCACTTTTTTGAATGTGCAGTTTGAGCCAGGTAGATTGATATGGCCCGCTTGACGTTCAAGATATGGAGGATGGATGGCTTGCTCTTCATCAGATTCTGGTGATGAACAAAGAACTGGCAAAATCAAATCTTTGGAACTATAACAGGATGAAGGGACTTTAGGAAAGAATTGAGGCTGTAGGGAAATGTACAGTCATCCACATTTTTTCTGGACTAATATTGCTCGTTTTTTTATTGTGTGCACTAGGGGACTGCTAACCAGGTCCCAATTCACGTGCTCTGACCCCCTAAGACATGTCAAAATTGCCTACAGTGCTGATTGGCATATTTAACTTACCTATAGGTCCCTAGTATATGCTATAAAAGTGTACTTAGGACCTGTAAGTTAAATGTGGACTGCAGCAGATAATGCGCCACCACTAAAGTGACAATGAATGAATGAAAGAAGGATTTGTAGGGCGCCGGAATCGTCCCCGGAGGGGTATCTCTGCACTGACAGCAGAGGAAATAGAAGAAAGATGAATGCTCAGTTATTAAAAAAAGCAATTTTCAATAGTTTCCTGAATTTAAGAAGATTAGGGCACTTGCGTAAGGTGTTGGGGAGCGAGATCCAAAGACGCGCGGCTAGATAGGCAAAAGATTTGCCCCCGGTTTGAAGTTTATTAATACAAAGCATATCTCCAGGGCTGCCCCTATAGCCACGGTAGGCAATGTTAAAACTGCTAATTTGACATAGCAAAATACATCTTTTGCCAGGTCTAAATCTTCCTTTTAGTACTTGTAATTCACCCCTAAAGAAAGCCCTGCATGCCCATAGGGCAGGGTGCATGGTATATAAAACGTCGGGCATGTATACTTATGTTTTACATGCCCTCGCACTGAAAAATACCCACAGTAATTTTTTCACTCGAGTAAGGCTGTCAATTCCATAGAAAAGCACTGGATTAAATGATAACACCTTATAGTGCATGACTTCAGTTTGGAAATATCTAGAGAAATGGTTCAAGGACTGATTTTAATGGTAATGTAAAATCCAAACTTAATAATCAAGTCAGATTTTAGATTACAATTGTGCACATACTATTTTTACAAAGTTGGGATTTTCCTGTCTGAGCCAAAGGTTTATTTTTACCAGTGTTCAGAGTCACCAGATGGTTGATGGCTCCCCTGTGGTGAAATGCATATTGCTCCCGGACAGTGAACAAAGAGCATGGGTGTGAGCATGGGTGTGAGGAGATGTTTTCTCCTTTACAGGATAACCATCTTCCTGTGCCTAGGAACTTAACAGTCTTCATAGGAGGCCTAATATGTCATAAGCAGATGCAGTTTTCACCTGGGCCTTCCCCCTTTATGGCCCTGCTAGCCAGCAAGGCCCCAATCACAGTGGGAGAGGGGCTGTTTCCAGAGCTGGGTTTGAGAGATCAGAAGGGTAGGCTTGCCCATCTCTGGAAACAGGGAGCTCTGTACAGGAGAAGAAAGGTTCTGCCATGTTGGTTTTAGGTAGAGAGGGGCACTATGGCATAGTTTAAAGTAAAACATGCAGGACATGCTTCAAATGTGTATAGGATCACCCCAGGGAACTTTTGCCTCTTTGGTTGCGACTGGCAAGGAATTCCCCCTCCCACAGGCTGGCACTGGGTACCCCCAGTAACTTCTTCAGAACACTTCTGGACCTGTGAAAGACAGAAGGAGGACTGCACCTGTTGTGACCTGTGAGAAGACCCCAAAGGCTGAACTGGCTTCCATTTACTCTACTGGACCTAACAAGAAGGTTCAATTATTTGTGGTGTGCTACCATCTAACCCAACTAAAAATCAATTTTCTCATAGGGGTCCTGAATGAAGCATCACCTTATCAGGCAGAAATCTCAACAAAGGTTTTAAACATAAATGTGCCCCAGTTATCCCACCCTTTTAGCTGAGGTTTTAACCATTTTAAAATGACCTTAATCGTTAGGAATCTTAACACAGGCGTATATTAAAATGCCTATACAAACAAAGGAAAGCCCCTGTAAGGAAGAGAACTACAAAAAGAGGCTACTTCAGAAAAAAATATCTTCTTAACAGCCTTGAGACCAGAGGCATCACAGATTCAAACTTAGGGTTTCTAAATGCCCTAACTGCAGCCCATCTGGAACATAAGGAAGAAATAGCTATTCCCAAGTCAAAAACTTCAAGTAAGAAAACTGAAAAGCTTGATGTTTTCAATCAGCAATTCATATAACCCCTCGTTCAAGCAGCATTTATCAAATGATTGCCAGTGACAAAAGTAGCATCTAAATGTAGCCGATCACCCGGATTGCTGAATGAACAAAGCAATTTCTGTAGAACACACTCTAGCCTCCAGATATAAACTTTTAAAGACTATGTGCCAAGCTGGACAAGACCCAGGCCCATCAGCAACTATATGGGAAAGACCAAAGGATGAGGCTCCTGAGGAATCATCCAATGAGCCAATATTGGAGGAATGAAAACAATTTTTGATTTCGCTTGCTGATTATTCTGGTGAGAGAGGCCTTCGTACACAATGTAATGAGTGTGACTGGGAAGTCAGTCAAAGAGGTAATAGCTTGTTAGTTACCGATAATTCCCATTGCTTCAATGCTAGACTTTTCATCTCAGTTATTACCTTTTAGTGAGGTTGCTCCCTCTCGGACAACCCTTCCACACTGCTCACGCTAGTCATTTTATTTTTATCTTTAATGCCACCCTCCTCGAGGCTAAGACTGTCCCTGTCTCTTCAATCTTCAGGCTATCTCAAGCTTATTGGTAGTGTAGCCCTAAAAGGATAGATGCTAAGGACTGGGATGGAAAATTCTTGCTTCAGGGTAATGATGATAACTGGTAAGTAACAGGCCATTATTTGTTGCACTGTTTGCTGCACTTTTTGTATATCACTTGTGTTTCAAGGACTTCTCCTGGTACTGTTAGTGCACAGGTGCTGTCCCTCAGTGACACAGCCCAAAGACACTTGCTCTGGCAATTGCCCCTATTAGCAGATCGCTGGGTCTTACCCTGACACTATTTCATATGTGTTTTATGAACTGGCCCTGTTATGGTTGGCTGTGCTCAGAACTTACCCTGATGCTTTCACTCAGTGATAGGAGTCAGTGAAGCTGACTTATGGGTCTTGCCCTAGAACTCTAGGTTGCGCTCTCTATGTAACCTGTGTTTTATGGGCCTGCCCTGGTACAGTTGGCAGGGTTCAGAGGTTTGCCCCAACGTTGTGAATCAGTGGAAGGGTTGGTGGTCAGTGAAAGATACACTACTATCTTGCAATTGCACTAGCAGTTGCGCTCATGGTTTTGTCGGCGCATTCTCCTTCTTGCACTTCAGGGACATTCCCTAGAACAGTTAGTCATGCACTTAGGCTTTCCCTGACGGATATCCGAGAGCTGGTTATAGGAATAATGGCTTGAAGTATGCTTGATAAGTGCGAGGAAAGTTGGTCAAAGAAGAGTGTGAGAAAGGTGACAGGGGAAACACCACCTCCAGGAAAGGGGAACCCAAGCTGTCAAGGCATAACTGTTACTGGAGGTGCCTAGCATTGGGTATGTGCATGTCCCTTGGAGTGGAGTTGATCTAGCCGCATTTAGGAAGGATTTGCCCAGGTTGAGAGAGGAACCTGCTGAATGGTATAAACAAGTACATCGCTTTGTTAAGATCTAAAAAGGTGTTGTGGATTGACTTAAATACATTATTCTTAGTGATCTGTGGTCTGCTTGTAAAATAGCTATTGAGTGGCATGCTGCTGAGCAAGAGAGGGATTCAGAAACTCATGGTCCTTCACCTTTGGTTATAAAAAAGTATGACAGGTGATCCCGTAGCTGCAGTCCAAAATAGCCCCTCAAGACTTTGATTGGGTTAAGATAGATCGAACGACCCAGGAACCTAAAGAGTCAGTGCATGCTTATTATGAAAGGCAATTGCAAGCCTTCAAGCAGAACAGCAGGTTGGACACACTCGAGCCCAAGGCTATGGGACAATTCCATCAAATTTTGTGAAATGACTGAGTCCGGAAGTTAGCCTCATGATCCAGAAACACTTAATCTGCTGCCAAAATAAGCCAGTGGATGAAATTCTACGATACACCAGATACTGCAGAGTTGAGGTGGATTCCAAGCATAGGAGGATAAAGGAGAAGATGATGCTAATTCAAATGCAAAAGGCACAGAAGGGAGAGAAGGTACAGGCAACAAGGGAAAGAGTAGTTTGCTGTAAAGGGAATTTTCCAGGATATGTCCAAATTAATCAGTTGCAGGACCAATGGGTCAGGAAGAGGAAGAGGTGTTCCCTATAGGTCCTAAGACAGGGATAGATGTTGCAACCCTGCAAAAGACCACTGCTTGTCATTTTTGTCACAAGATCAGACATTGGAAACGCAACTGTTGTCTAAATCAGACTAATTTGAGTAGTTCAGCCAGCCCACATACAGATTAAGCCTACTGCAGAATTCCCGTGAACACCTCAGTACAACCTGACCCCAGAAACGGTGGCAGGTATTACACCTGTAATTGAGTCTGTGATTGCGCTGGGCATTCTAAAGGAGACTATGGGAAGTCCGTGCAATTCGCCCATCATGGCATTGCAGAAACCAAGCAGGAAATATTGCGTTGTTCAGGACCTTAGAAACGTCAATAACATTGTGATTCCATGTTGTCCCATGGTACCGAATCTATCTGTCAGCCTATTTCAGATTCCTAGTGAGGCTGAGTTGTTCACAGTGATTGACCTCTGTCAGGCAATTTTCTCCATTCCATTGCACGAGGAAAGCCAATTTTTATTGGCTTTCCGTCTGGAGAATTGTGTCTTAACGTGGTGTTGTATCCCTCAAAAGTATACTGAAAGTCCATCCATACTGAAAAAAGCACCTTGAGAGCTTAATTCCGCCCTGAAACTCCGTGCTAGTTCAGTACATAGTTGACCTCCTTATTGCATCTGAAACACCGGAGGCTTTTAAGGATGATACGATCGCCTTACTGAATCATCTTGCTGACAATGGGCATAAGGTGTCTCCAGGTAAACTTCAGTACTGTCTGAAAGAAGTACTGTATTTGGGTCATCAAATCAAAAAAGGCAAGAGGAAGGTGTCACCAGAATGAATGGGAGTGATTATGAGAATGAATCAGCCTAGTACCCAGAAAGAGGTCAGGATAATTTTGGGAATGGTTGGCTTCTGCCGACAATCGATTCCTAATTTCCCCTTGATAGCAAAGCCTTTGCAGATGCTGATCCACAAGGATGTATGTGATCCAGTACCTTGGTATAACAACTACTTTCTTGCTTTCCAGGAGTTGAGCGATTGCCTGTGGCGCCCTCCAGCTTTAAGAATGCCTAATTACAACAAAGCGTTATCATTATTCTGTCATGTATGGGAGGGTTGTGCTCTTTCTGTACTCGCCCAGACACATGGAGGTGCCTGTAGACCAATGGCCTATTTCTCAGCTACATTAGATCCTGTACCTTCAATGTTGCCTGTATGTCTCAAATCTGTTGCTGCAACAGCTGTCAGTATTGAATGATGTGAGAGCATTGTGATGGGTGATCCACTTACTGTATATGTACCGCATTCAGTTGAGCTCCTGATGACGAGGACCAAAATACAGCATTTGACAAATAACAGGTTGACAAGATATGAGCATGTTTTGCTCGCTGCCGAAAATGTGACTCTGAATCGTTGTTCTGTGTTGAATCCTGCTACCTTGTTACCTGTTACAAATGTTGATGGCGAAGATTGTGAAGACCATGACTGTCTGGATGTTACTGAGCTTTGCACCAAGCCGAAGACCTGACATTGTTGATGAACCATTGTCTGACCCTGATCAAGTCCTTTTTGTTGATGGTTCATGCCTAAGAGACAATGAAGGTAATTTGAGAGCAGCATTTACTGTCTATACCATCTCTGGAGTGGTGGAAGCTGCTTGATTGCAAGGAGTACTCTCCGCACAGGTAGCTGAAATCATTGCTCTGACCTGTGCATGTTGAGTTTCTAAACAGATCTGAGTTACCATCTAAACCGACAGCCAGTATGGTTTTGGTGTGGAATATTACTTCGGACAGCTATGGTTGCAGAGAGGGTTCCTAACATCATAAGGTTCCCCAGTTAGGAATGGAGAGTATGTGAGAGAACTGCTGGAAGCATTGTAATTACCAAGGGAATTGGCTGTTGTTAAGTGCAGAGCCCATGGAAGAGGAGATGACTTTGTAACCACCAGGTATAGGTATGCAGATGAAATTGCTCACTTTTGTGCTACACATGCATGTATTTTCAATGGGTTATATATTGGCAAAAATACAGAGGAGACCGAACTCAGCATGATGCTAGCTGTTGCAGACACATGGGATGAAGTCAGAAGTTTGCAAATGGAAACCACAGATCAGGAACAAGCTGGTTGTCTCAGAGCAGGTTGTGAGAAAGGAGAACATGACATATGGGTTTCAGCTGATGTTAGGGCAGTATTATCGGATTGTCTGTTAAGCCAATGGCAAGGCTAATTGATGGAGCAGCTCACATATGAAGGGATGCAATGGTGAGATTGTTCAGTCATACTTGGTTCAGTCCGAGGCTTTGCATGATTTCAGAAGCAGTGTGTCATCAGTGCATCACGTGCCAACAGATGAAGGCTGGGAAAAAGACTGTTGTTGCCTTGAGCCACAATGGCATGTCAGGGGGTCCCTTTAATAGGATCCAAATGGATTTCTAAGAGATGCCTGTGTGTAATGGATTGAGATTCATCTTGGTAGTTGTGTGCATCTCTTCCCGATGGGTGGAGGCATATTCAACTAGAAGGTGTGACAGTCTCACAGTAGCAAAGTTATTGGTGAGGGTACCTATTCCTAGAATCTGATTTGTACCTACATTGGAGTCGGATAAAGGAACGTACTTTCATAATGAAGTCATTAAATTGTTGTGTACCGAGTGCAGATCAAAGACTGCATTGTAGCTATAGGCAGAAGGCATCTGGAATGGTGGAGCAGATCAACGGGACCTTTAAAGGCGAGACTGGCTAAAGCGTGTGCATCAATATCTTTGAAGTGACACAACGAGTTTCGTTTGGTTATAATGAGTTTGCACAGCATTCCTGACAGGAGAACTGGGTAATAGCCACATGAAATCCTAATGGGAAGAGTGATACACTTGCCTGCTGTGCCTGCCACTGCATTGATAAATATCACAGAAGACTTGTTCCTCTACTATTGTAAAGAATTGGCTGATGTGGTTTTTTCTGTGTCTCATCATGTTGAAGCACCAACTTCACAAACTTCAAACTATCTCTGCCACGACCTGAGCCCAGGCGGTTGTGTGCTTGTCCAAAAGCACATGAGAAAAAACTGTCTTGACTCATGGTGGTGTGGACCATATCTATTGATACTTGTGACGAATACTGCTGTGAAGTGTGGAGGAGTACAGAACTGGTTTCATGCTTTCCATACCCGATGAGTCACAGTTCCCTCAGATGAAACAGCTCCTCTCCCAGACGTAGTTCCAGCCCTGACCGAGAGGTCACTGGAGAGGGCAAGCCAAGCTGTGGATGTTCCTGAAGAAGCTGGATACCCACCAGATCAGGGTGAGTGGGGGTCAAGCTATTGACTCTAAGAGAGACTGTAACATTGCAAGTGGTATAGAGTCTGGCTCAGCAGAAGAGACTGCCATGGAAAATGGTTGTGTGCAGTCAAGGAAGAATGATGCTGCTAATGAAACATGGCCTGTGAGACAAAGGACAACAAATCTGAGACTGACATCTGAAAGAGAACTTGCTTGGATAAGTGAATCTTCAGAGTCTGATCTAAGTGAGTCTGAGCAAGGCACAGGAAGTGCTAGGAGGTCCAGGAGGGCAAGAGTGCTGTGTTGGAGATATTCCTCTCCCAAGTGGACTTATCTGGTTACAAATGCCAGGGAGAGCGAGGTCCGAGATTTTGATACTGATTGTCGAGAACTTGTTGAAAATTCCTGGAATCCAGGCTAATGCATGTCTGTCACTGACTTTGCCTTTTTGACCAAGGTTGAGTGGTTTATGGAGTCTGATTCTCGAAGACATCGAATTCCAACGTTTCGGAGCTTCACAGTCTCAAGAGATTGCAGCGTTGCGAGCTGAACTGTTACAATAAGTCATTGAGGAGATTGGCTCTGATCTCTTAAGGGATGTAAATTAAACTTCTGAACTGTGAATAAGTTGCTTATAAGAAGATAACCTAGGACAGAGGGGAAGAAGAATAAAAATAGGGACCTTTCCATCCAGAAGAAGAAAGAGGGCTAAGGAAGTCTTCCAAGCTGTGTAAATATTCTGAAAAGGGCTGTTTAATGGATTTTCCAAGATTCAAAGAAAAGTGGCTCAAAGACTTTTGTTGCACGTGAATAGGAGGCCGAAAATAGCAACTCTGTGCGTTGATACTCTTACAGCTACAATCCAAGTGACTTTGAAAATGGAGTCTGGAAATTCGAATTGTAGGCACAAACATATTATAGGCACACTCATTGTAGGGGTAATCATATTAACAGCTCTAGTCATCCCCAAGTCCATTTTATGCTCACACAAGATTGAGGAACAGGAAGTGGGGGTACCTGGGACATCCACACCAGCCACTGCTGCCTCAAAGGAGTGTACATTAGGATCTGAAAAAGGCTTAATAGAACAAAATAGTTGCTTTCTTCATGTCTATCTATCTAAAGGTGAATATACGCTAAACGCTCATGCTAAGTTGCTTCATGAATACGTCAACACTATGGAAGTGAGAGATTGTTATGTGTTTATGCAATTGCCTGCTTCAGTTGAGGAGGGGATTAGATACCATAACTTACCCTTCATGTATGGCATTATTTGCAGTTTGTGTCGTAGCATGTTTTATGGAAAAGCTCATTACAAGTACCATTTCTCAAATGATGATATGATACTAAAAGAGATACCTGTTTATAAACATTTAAACAAATACTAATATTATAAGCAGGAAGAGAGAATGGGAAAATATTTCACAGTCACAGTAACACTAGACACTGCTTATGCGCATTGACATAATCTAACCTGTATATTAACAGACACAGAAAACAAATTTGTAGCTCAAGTAGAAGATAGACATAGGCGTTAGTTTTTAAGTTTTACAATCAGGATAGTAAGTTTGAATGGACCAAAGAGGAGTTATCTCACAGGGCTAAAGGAAGCTATGGTCCTATATCTTTAGATTGGGAACAACGAGGCAAGCTTTGCATACGTTAGGTTCAGAGTCGTTATGACACTGTATTTGTCGGACAGAGTGTGTGTGGCCATATCTTTCTAGTCAATGGTCCTTGGAAGACTTTTCTATAAGAATCAGTACAAGTGGTGCAAGGAGTACATTTTGTGTGTGGAAAGAATGCATATGTTCACCTTCCGAACAATTGGTATGGTATTTGTTATGTATCAGTTGTGTTTCCAAAGTTGTATCATGTGGAAAATTTGGAAAGTTTCGAGGGAAATCGAATGCTGGTGAAGTTGTGGGAAACACATTTGGATAGATGATACCTAATTTAGGAATGGTGCTGAACGACATCAAGTTCAGGAATGTGTCTACTATTGCGGATAAGTTGTTGATTAACACAGCTCAATCATTGTTACTCATAGATGGGGAAATTGTATCAATAAGGGCTATGGTGATGCAAAACCGTCTTGCATTAGATGTGTTACTGGCAACGAAAGGCAGAGACTGTCGGATGCTGAAGGTTCAACAGTGTTGTACTTATAACCCTGTAAAAAGTAAAGACCTTAGGAGACATATTAGTATCATCACTGAGATACATCATGAGATACATGATCTGGCAGCTGAAGGAGTTTTTCGAAAAAATTGGAAAGGGATTTGGTGCAGTTGAAAGTTGGTTTGCTAATCTAGGAAAGGGAATTCTTGGATATATCTTGAAGCCAATCATATTTGTTGTAATCTGTGTTATCATCTTCGTGGGTATGATAAGAACATACAAATAGCATAAGGCTTGGGTAGTGGAGAACTCCTTAAGGGAGAGAGAGAGAAGGGTGGGAAAACTGCAGGAAAGCCATTACAAGAATTTGAATCGGCCGGAGGAGTTCAGACAGGGAAGACTAGCTACGACACCTGTTTAGATCCGTCTACTCTACAGGGTTTTTAAGGGTGTTTTGTGATGATTCAACGTCATAAGAGGGTGGGAACTGATGTAGTGGAATTCACATTTTATTTGTAGGGGCACATTATAATCACACGTGTAGAGCGCACCCACATATAATCCTTTGTTGTATTAACATATGGTGTTAGAATTTTGGAATGTATTAATTTTAAACGTAATATGTTTAGGCCATTGAAGAGTAACCTGAAGATTAAAGTAGAAAGAAAACATAACTAGCAGAAAATATTATTGAGAGGAACTCATGTTGTGAAACTGACAATTATTCATGTATTAAATGTGCTTATTAATGTGTTGTTTTACATGTAGGTAAATGTGTTAATTGAAAGTGCCTTATTTTCCGTGCAAATTCGTAAAGCTTAATCTGAGAGAAAGCTCAGTATTGGTAGCTTTATGCTCCATGACCCATTGATTCTGGAGAGACTTCTTAGAAAGACTCCACATGCTGACACATTTTATTCTTTCTCCTGAAGATGCTTCAGTAGATGTCACTTTAGTGTTAGTGTAGGGATAGATTAATGCTTTTAACTCATCAACCCCCGATGTAGGGAAATTTGGACTCATGCTTTCTGATCCTCTGCATTCTGCTTCTTGAACTAATTGTATTATTTATGCTACATCATCTTAATTGGATATGCAGATTTGGCTTTATGCTGATTCCAATGTATTTCTACACTCTTGTATTGAGCTGTCTTTATGATCAGTTGTTTTTGGCTTTGTAATAAATCAAACTAACCTTACATAGTTGTCTGTGGTTATTTTGCATCCAAGAGGATTATTGATTGATTAATTGATTGGCTTCCAAACAAATTTGCTCCTGTCACCGCTTTCATGCTCCGAAAAAAAACCATTGAATTGAAAAAGAACAATCGAATTGTGTTTCTAAAATAGGTCCAGAAGTTATGGGCCCGGCCCTTTTACTTCTTTCATTCGAACGTAGGACCAGACAAAACACAGATCTCACCAGCAAATGCATGAGCCTCCAAAGTTATCTTACCATTATTATTGTTCCCTTGGAGTTACTGAGCACTCAAAGATCTCTGCAGCAGGTGCCTTGACCGTAGATATTTTACAAGGTACAGAGCAGGAATATCGTCGTAAAAATATCGACTAACCTAAATATCGCTGCAAAAATATCTACAGGAAGAAATATCGATGACAAAAATATCGTCTGACCAGAATATCGACAGACAGGTAAGTAATATCGTTAACATTAATATAGTTGTAATAAATATCGTTTACAAAAACATAGTTTACAATAATATCGTTTTTTAAATAATTATAAGTAATGTAGTGTTTTTAATGAATATTTGTAGTTAAAGTAGTATTTTTAGTAGTATATTATTATTTAATAATGTATTTTCAGTTGAATTTAGTATTAATAGTTCCGTAGCGGGTTGTGGGTTTATAGGGGAGTAGGGTGGGAAGTAATTTAAATATAATGAAATAATACATTAATTAATGTTTTAAATGAATATGAATAGTGTAATAAATAATAGTTAATTAATTTCAATTAGTTAATTGAATAATAATTATGTAATTAATTATGTTAATTTTTTTATTAATTTTAGGTGTGTGTACAGGATTTTTTTAGTGAAAATGTTTTTGGGTAAAGGGGTATTTTTAGCGTTCAGGGTCAGTTTTCAGTTTTTGGGTAAAGGGGTATTTTTTGGGTTCAGGGTCAGTTTTCCGTTTTTGGGTAAAGGGGTATTTTTAGGGTTCAGGGTCAGTTTTCAGTTTTTATGTAAAGGGGTATTTTTAGGGTTCAGGGTCAGTTTCAGTTTTTGGGTAAAGGGGTATTTTTAGGGTTCAGGGTCAGTTTTCAGTTTTTGGGTAAAGGGGTATTTTTAGGGTTCAGGGTCAGTTTTCAGTTTTTGGGTAAAGGGGTATTTTTAGGGTTCAGAGTCAGTTTTCAGTTTTTGGGTAAAGGGGTATTTTTAGGGTTCAGGGTCAGTTTTCAGTTCTTGGGTAAAGGGGTATTTTTTGGGTTCAGGGTCAGTTTTCAGTTTTTGGGTAAAGGGGTATTTAAATATAATTAAATAATAGATTAATTAATGTTTTAAATGAATATAAATAGTGTAATAAATAATAGTTAATTAATTTCAATTAGTTAATTGAATAATAATTATGTAATTAATGATGTTAATTTTTTTATTAATTTTAGGTGTGTGTACAGGATTTTTTTAGTGAAAATGTTTTTGAATAAAGGGGTATTTTTAGGGTTCAGGGTCAGTTTGGGGTTTTTGGGTAAAGGGGTATTTTAATTATATGTATGTATTATTGTTGTTATATAAAGTAATGTGTAAAATCAATTTATATGTCCACATTTATTAAGTTTATAATTAAAAAGTGTAGTAAAATTTTTTGAAATAGTTAAAAAATAAAAGTAATGTAATGTATTTTGTTAATAGTACATATATTTATTTAATATTTAATGTAATTTTAATTATTTTAAAAAGTCGATATTTTTTACATCTATATTAATTACAACGATATTTTGGAGTCGATATTAATGTACTTACCTGTTTAAGTATAGGGTGTCGATATTTTTGTAAACGATATTTTTCCAACGATATTTATGTCAGCTATATTTTTGTAATCGATATTTTAACACCCTACCATTTTACAATACAGACTTTGGTTTGAAAGAAAAATCAATCGGGTTGTGCAATGTCTCCAAGTCGAAAAAAAAACAAAAAACGTAGCTGTAACAAACCAACAAAAACTGCAGGTTAGGCAAATAAAATGGTTTTCAGCTGTATGTCAAGCAAAGAAGAGGGAAATAAGGAGAGAAGCACAGAACCTCAAAGCCAATTATAATTTGGCTGGATCGGAAACCGTATAAAACTGAAAAGGGAATATAAAAGGTTGATTACTGATTCAAAAAGAGCATATAAAGAAAAATTTTGGGCTAATCTGTTGGATTCTATCGAATCAAAGAATAGTCGCTAGTTTTGGCAACTAATAAAAGGAGCGGCTGGGCAGACGATGGGGGCAATGAATTGTGTAGTGGGAGAGGC
Source organism: Lissotriton vulgaris (assembly GCF_964263255.1). NCBI lineage: Eukaryota > Metazoa > Chordata > Amphibia > Caudata > Salamandridae > Lissotriton > Lissotriton vulgaris. The sequence continues at coordinate 1,510,930,017 of NC_141685.1, read as the reverse complement.
TGTATGGGTTAAATATTTAAGGGAATTATACAGCTCCAGAAGTGACGCAGATATAGATGAGCCTTTGAATTGGATAGATCTGGTAGGGGACTAAAAAACAGACTTTTCAATAACAAATGTTAGCAAAACAATAGGAAGTTTAAACCTGACAAGGGTGGCCGGCCCCGATAACCTGCCTGCAATAATATTGAAAACCCAGCTACAATGGTGGGCAAAATTTCTATCTCATATATTTTTATGGATTTTAGAGCTAGGAAAAATACTGAGAAACTGGAGGGGGGCAGTCAACCAACCGGTGCATAAGAAGGGTGACATGGATGCCCCTAAAAGTTACAGACTAATTAATCTCTTAACTATCGGGGAAAAAGTGTTCACAAAGATAATTTTAGCTAGATTAAAAGAGTGGGTTGAGGAGGGTGCAATCGTGCCTATAGAGCAAGGTGGGTTCAAAGACGGCCATTCGACAATTAATCACTGTGGGCCGTCGCACAGAAGTCAATCGAGAAAAATGGGAAGCTGTATTGCTTCTTTGTTGACTTGCAGGCTACATTTGACCTAGTGGATCGCAAATGCCCGTGGGAAACCCTTAGAAAGTATAATATTCCAGAAATGTTCTTTACTTTAATTAAAGAACTACATAGAGAGAACTGGGCACAGATTATCATGGATAAGGAAGGGTCCTTAACTTCAAAAATACAAATCAGAAATGGACTTAGGCAAGGCTGTGTGTTGGCCCCTCTGTTGTTTGCCATTTTTTCTCGCTGATCTACCAAAGGCCCTAGAGATTGATTGAAGTGCCAGCCCTAAAATGAATGGATTGAAATATCATGTCTGCTTTATGCAGATGATTTGGTGATTTTTGACAAGACAGCGATGGGCCTTCAAAGGAAATTAAATGTCTTCCAAGAATACTGTGTGTCAAAGTACCTAACTGTAAATGTGGATAAAACTAAAATCTTATGTTTTGGAAAACGAGATTTAGGTTTTAGCTGGTATCTAGGCCCCTTAAAATTGGAGGTAGTAAAAGAATATAGATACCTCGGGATCTGGTTTGAAAATTCCTTAAAGTGGCAAAATCATTAGACAGCCCAGAAAGCAAAAGCTTTTATTTCAGTGTGTGGGCTGAAAAAATGTTACAATGAATATGGTGACATGTCACATAGACCTGTGCTACAGGCGTTTAATGCAATGATCCCTCCTCAAGTCCTGTATGGATCAGAAGTACTTTGTCTTAGTGGCAAAGATAGCTGGGACTCTGAGAAGGGAAAATGCCTGAAAGCCCTACTTTCGCTTCCCAGTTCAGCAATGGTCCAGGCAATCAGATTAGAGTTAGGTACAACTTCATGGAGCGTACAGGCTCAAGTAAATTTATTAAGGCTGTGGAGACGACAGGACTCAGGGGGTACAGAAGGTCTCCCTCTGGTGTAGGAAGGAGATCAAATCAAGCAATTTAAAATGGGCCAAAGAGATAAGAAAGAAAATGATTATGGTTGCAGAGAACTTAAAGGTGAGATTTTGCCAACAGTCACTCCAGGCGGAATTCACCAAGAATGATCTCAGGACACAAGGCCTTGAGCTGTGTAGAACAATTGATCAAGGCTATTTGAGATTGAAACGATCAGTTCAATTTATGACTGCAGTCTGCCTACACGAGTCTTGGTACCCCTACTTGGACACCCTTCCGAATAAGTGGCTCAGATGTGAAATTTTAAGAGTTAGGATAGGCATTAACCCCTGGCTGAAAAATCAGAGGGAGAAGGTCAAAAAGCTCCATCCGGATGGGAATTGTAAATGCCTGCTGGGCAAAAAAGGTGATATGCTGCACATATTGTTAGACTGTATTGCGCTTATACCTCAGCATAAATTGCATCTGAGACCTGTTTTTGTAAAATATGAAAAGAGGTCCTATGCTCAGGCGGTTGACTTACTTACAGAAATGCCTAACCTCGAGATTGCTATTGCAATCGGAAATTATATGAAGTCTGTAAAAAGCTCCTAGCAAAATATTGTATAATATTGTTAGAATTATACTGGGTTTTAGTGATTTTATGATGATTATTCATTATAGTCATACACACATAGAGGGACTAAAAAAAAACACATATAACATCACAAAACAGAAAAAATATAACTGTTTTGAAAATACTTCCCTCAATCACACACCGAAGTGTGTGACATGCTTCATCATCGGGTCTGCTTACAATACGTCCAGGTGTAGCCACACTCTGGACGGAGCATAAGGGAGGGGTTGAACATAAAAGACCAAACGATACAAAACCAAACAACATATATACACAACAAATAGTGATTAGTGAATGTCACCCTGTGACTCGAACTGGTGTACAACACGTGCAGTTAATAGGGAAGTGTTTAAAACTGGTTTGGGGAGGATACCAAACAAAACTTTATTAATAGGTTCCACAACCAGGATTAAAAGGAAAAACAGGATGGGCAGTGTTTCCAAGAGAAAATAAAGTTTCTCAAAACAACCCTCCTGTTACCGCTAGTGTCAACATGTTTCGACTGACTTACTGCGCCAAGAAGGTCACCCCGGTCTTCTTCAAGACATATGTTACTCCCAGTCCTTTTTTTTTTATTGATTTTCACAAAACGGAGTCTTAACAAAGTTACAAAAGAAAGAGAAATCATGACCCCCCCCCCACCCACCTCCCGCCTTACACCTTCATTACAAGCCAATGGCACAGGTACATATAGACAAAGATAAAGAAAATAGGACAAAATTGGAAAGTGTGACAAGAGAATATGCCTAAAAAAAATTAAAAAAAATAAAATAAAAAAAAAGGTTTTGTAGAATTCTAGTGACCCTGCTATATCTCTAGATCCCCTTGCCCTTGTTGATCAATCCATTTGGAGAATACCCCCCAAACTTGAATACCCATCTTCCTTTTCCTTCGTCCTTTCTTAGCATATACAGATTTTTCAAGATGGCATGTGGCAACTAATCTAGCCAACCATTGTGCATAGGAGGGGGACTCTGAGTCTAACCAACCGGAAGAAATACATATCCTTCATACTGCCATTGCAACAAAAATCAACCCTTCTTCTTTTACTCTTAAGGAGTCAGATTGTGTTCCCCAAAAAATAGTTGTAGGGTTTAGGAGGATTGATTTATTTGTTATTTCACACAGTAAGTTCTGTATTCTGAGTAGGGTGGAATTGATAGTTGGGCATGTTGCAAATATGTGTATAGAATCCGCCCCTATCTCAGAGCAGCGTGGGCATAATGTTCCTCTCCCAGATCCCCATTTAATGATTTTGCTAGGTGTCATATACAAAAAAATATATAGTTTTAAAATGTTGTGCTTGTAATTTAGCAGAAATAAGGATTTGCTTTGATAGACACAGGGAGTTGAAAAATAGGAGAAAGCCGGTGGCAGTGGCTGACTCCATCCGCTGACGCTCGTGTACACAGCTTGCACTGATAACGCTGTATTAGTAGCGTTTTTAAAACTTAGCGCGTTTGGCTAATTTTAATCTTGTTCGGTGTATTACTGTGAAAATTGCTTTCTGTGCCTCACCTATTGGCTGATAGCAGCTGTTGGGATACTATTGACCGCCTACTCCCGCCCCGGTCCGCCGCGCCCATCTTGGACGTTTGTTGCGGAGGGTGGAGGAGGAGCCCAATTACTTCCGGGCTCAGGGCTGCAACATCCGCGCTCTAGTCGCGCTGTATTGTTTTCTATAAATTCCCTGCTTTAAAACACTCGCGCTGTGGAGAGGAGAAAGCCGGTGGCAGTGGCTGACTCCATCCGCTGACGCTCGTGTACACAGCTTGCACTGATAACGCTGTATTAGTAGCGTTTTTAAAACTTAGCGCGTTTGGCTAATTTTAATCTTGTTCGGTGTATTACTGTGAAAATTGCTTTCTGTGCCTCACCTATTGGCTGATAGCAGCTGTTGGGATACTATTGACCGCCTACTCCCGCCCCGGTCCGCCGCGCCCATCTTGGACGTTTGTTGCGGAGGGTGGAGGAGGAGCCCAATTACTTCCGGGCTCAGGGCTGCAACATCCGCGCTCTAGTCGCGCTGTATTGTTTTCTATAAATTCCCTGCTTTAAAACACTCGCGCTGTGGAGAGGAGAAAGCCGGTGGCAGTGGCTGACTCCATCCGCTGACGCTCGTGTACACAGCTTGCACTGATAACGCTGTATTAGTAGCGTTTTTAAAACTTAGCGCGTTTGGCTAATTTTAATCTTGTTCGGTGTATTACTGTGAAAATTGCTTTCTGTGCCTCACCTATCGGCTGATAGCAGCTGTTGGGATACTATTGACCGCCTACTCCCGCCCCGGTCCGCCGCGCCCATCTTGGACGTTTGTTGCGGAGGGTGGAGGAGGAGCCCAATTACTTCCGGGCTCAGGGCTGCAACATCCGCGCTCTAGTCGCGCTGTATTGTTTTCTATAAATTCCCTGCTTTAAAACACTCGCGCTGTGGAGAGGAGAAAGCCGGTGGCAGTGGCTGACTCCATCTGCTGACGCTCGTGTACACAGCTTGCACTGATAACGCTGTATTAGTAGCGTTTTTAAAACTTAGCGCGTTTGGCTAATTTTAATCTTGTTCGGTGTATTACTGTGAAAATTGCTTTCTGTGCCTCACCTATTGGCTGATAGCAGCTGTTGGGATACTATTGACCGCCTACTCCCGCCCCGGTCCGCCGCGCCCATCTTGGACGTTTGTTGCGGAGGGTGGAGGAGGAGCCCAATTACTTCCGGGCTCAGGGCTGCAACATCCGCGCTCTAGTCGCCCCTACCCCCTCCATAAATGTGCAGAGGTCCGCGGTCGCGCAGCGGACGCGTGCAGCGGGCGCGCCGGAAGCGCGCCGAAGTCGAGCCAAAGTCCAGCCCGTCTGCGCCCGTCCGCGGCCGGACGGGGCGCGGGGCGACGACCCCTGGCCATTCCACATCCCAGAGTATACGGTATGATAGACAGGCGCTATTAGATCTCCGCCCTGGAGTCACCTCATCCTGCTTTCACACCATGGAGGCGCTGCTTGTGCATTGTTGCCCTTCATGCTCTTTCACGCCTTACAAACCACCCAGCAGGGCAGGCTCATTAATACGAACTAAGGCGGGTTTGATTAACTGCCGCTCTCTGGGTAAACACGCTATACAAATTCATCAACTACTGGAGGATGATGGCTTTGATGTGATGTTTTTTACGGAGACTTGGCTTGGGGAACTTTCCGACCCGGACATCATTGAAGCCATGCCTTCTGGTTTCTCCTTGACCAGACTTGACAGGAAGGATGGCAGGGGAGGCGGAATTGCTATTGCCACTAAAACCCCTCTACAGTGCTCCCTATCGCCTCTGACCATAGATCACTGCGAAGCTGGTCTTTTTACTATTTTAGTTAACCCACAATTCTCCTTCTCTGGCATTCTTGTGTACAGACCTCCCGGGAGACTGTATGATTTCACATCCAGCCTTCTCGAAAACACTGCTCACCTTGCTATTAGGAAGAATAATTTCCTGGTGCTAGGCGACTTGAACGCTCACTTTGATGACCCCTTCGATTCTGGAGCCAAGGACATTAGGTCTGCTCTCCAGTCTCTGCAGCTAGATCTTATAAATTTTGATCCCACTCACAGACAAGGTCACCTTCTTGACCCCATCTTTGGGAACGTCTCCAGAGTACACGCTCTTTCTCCCATTCCGGTACCCTGGTCAGATCACTCCATTGTTCCTTTCTACCTGCAAAGATCTGAGCCCGATCCGAATAAAAATGACACGGATCTTCGGTACCAGCGCCGGAAATGGAAAAACTTCTCTCAGGACATGTTCAATAATTTGATTGGAATAGGAGACTCTCTTGAAAGCACTGACTGTGAAATAGCCTACAGTCAATTACAGGACAGAATTTTGAGGGCCCTAGACAAAACCGCTCCTACTCGCAACCTAAAAAATTTCATCAGCCCCAGAAAATCCACTCCCTGGTACACCGCAGAACTACAAGCATGCAAATCTGCATGCAAAAAATTAGAACGCGACTGGCGCACTAATTTTTGCCCAGTTATTAAACTTCAATATAAACAAGCGCAAAAGGAATACTATAAAAAAATCCGTATTTCTAAAGCCATGCATTACAAGACGCGCATTGGGGAGGCAGAGAACTCCTCTAAAGAGCTTTTTAAAATTTTTAAGGAAATTTCTGTGCTCACTAATGACAATGCGCCTTGCGACAACTCAGTGGAAACTTGCAATAAGATTGCTCGCTATTTTTCAGATAAGATCATCAACATCTATACCAGTTTCTCTGACAAGCTGCCATCCGGCCATGATTTTACAGAGAGCGCTGTTACTAATTCCACTGAGTCTTGCCTACAATGCTTCTCGGTTCCCACTCCCGATACGCTTATAAACATCTGCAAGAGCGTCAAATCGGGTTCGCCTCGGGACCCTGCTCCCCCGAAAGTACTCAGAGAGAGCCTACAGGTACTGGAACCCTACTTCAGGCAGATTATTCAGTTGTCCTTCTCCTCTGCGCACTTACCGACTGATTGGAAGAAGGCTATTGTATTACCTATCAAAAAGAAGCCGAATGTAAGTCAGGACACCTTGGAAAATCTAAGACCAATCTCTCTATTACCCTATCTTGCCAAAGTGACCGAAAAAATTGCAAACAAACAACTTATGGCTCACTTTGAAGCTAATAAATGCCTGCACAGCTCCCAGTCCGGCTTTCGGACTAATTACTCTACCGAGACAGCCCTCCTGAGAGCTACTGAAACGCTTAGGGCAGGAGCTGATGAGGGTCATACGATGGCGCTCATAATGCTGGACCTCAGTGCTGCGTTTGACACTGTAGCCCATTCCACCCTGCTACAGTGTCTAAACCAGGCTGGGGTCACAAAGGAGGCATTGGGATGGCTTAAATCTTTCCTTATAGACCGAAGCTTCCAGGTTCAGAGAGGCAATTCCCTTTCTGACAGCATTGCCCTAGAACAGGGGGTGCCTCAGGGCTCTGCCCTGAGCCCCACCCTGTTTAACCTGTATATGGCTCCACTGGCGGAGGTGGTTCAATCGTACGGCATAAAAATCGTATCTTATGCCGACGATACGCAACTCCTCATCTCCCTATCCCAGACACCCACCTTGGCTGCTGCTAATTTCAGAACATGCATGCAGGAGCTTGCAGGCTGGATGAACCAACACTGCCTCAAGCTCAATGGTTCTAAAACTGAGGTGCTGGTGATTGGGGGTAACTCGGCCAGTTGGACCCTGGACTGGTGGCCTTCCTGTCTAGGTCCCATGCCTTCCCCATGCAAGGAAGCTAAGAACCTGGGTGTCTGGGTTGATCCCAGACTCTCCTATGACAGCCACGTCCAGAAGCTAACAGGAAAGTGCTTTGGTGTACTGAAGACCTTAAATCGCACCCTAGACCTCCTTCCTTTAGAGGCCAGACGCACGATGACTCAAGCTCTGGTGACCTCCCGTATTGACTACGGTAATGTCCTTCTCTTAGGTACCACTGAGAAGAACATTAAAAAACTTCAGGTTCTCCAGAACACGGCGGCCCGTCTGGTCCTCAGGCTTCCCAGAAGAGCGGCCTCCAAGCCTACACTAGTTGCTCTTCACTGGCTCCCTATAAAAAAGAGAATCTTGTTTAAAGCGCTCCTCATGTGTTACAGGATTACCTCTCAGGTAGCCCCTGAATATCTGAAGGATCTCGCAATCCCCTATGTGCCCAACAGAGAACTGCGTTCCAAGGGTACCGGGCTTCTGTGTGCCCCCCGGATAAACAAAGCAAGAATGGGTGGGCGCTCCTTTAGGACGCTGGCGGCCAAGAATTGGAACCTTCTTCCTCTGCATATTAGACTGGCTGAGACAGAGACCGTATTCAGGAGACTCTTGAAGACTCACCTTTTCGCCCTTTAGGTCGCTCACTTTCCCCTGCTTCTCTCTCCACAGCGCGGGGACACGCCGAGATGGCGTCACCAGGCGCTTTATAAAATCCTTTATTATTATTATTATTATTATTATTATATACTTTGAGGGGAATCAAGTTTAGTATGCCATTTGGAAGCAATAGTTTCTAAATCATCAGGGGTTTCCTTATTTATTAATTGGTAAATACTTCCAATACGAGCAGAGGTGATATTCCGGAGAGTGTTCATAAACTCAACCTCAGCAAATCCGTTGGCTCCTCCCACTTTCCTGGCAAGGTAATCATAAATAGCTGTGTATTTAAATAGGTCTTGACTTTTTAATTTAAATCTAGTCTGCAAGGTTGAGAAGGTCTCAATCCCCGTAGTTGTTATAAGGTCCCCTAATTTTGTTATCCCTGCTCTATGCCATTCGGATAGATAAGATGAACTAAATATAGCAGGTAGGTTGTTGTTATTGATTATAGGGGAATGATAGTTATATCTACCCATTCCAAAAGTTTTCCGGACGTGGTGAAAAACTTTATAAGAATTCATTAGCGTCTTAAATTTAACGCGATTGTAATATCCATAGGCTGTTTCTCGGGCTAAACAGCCCCAGTGTTGTTTCCCCTAGCAAGGACCGGAACGGTGAGGGCAGAGACGGTTCAGCTCCAAAGGAGGATTCTCTTAATAGAACTGAACTGTATTGAAGGACTGCCGCCCAGTAGTATAGGGTAATGTTGGGAAAAGCCCATCCCCCTCTGTCTTTCGGTAACATAAGATGTTTTAATGCACGTCTGGGTTGAGCGTATGACCAAATGAACTGGGTAAAAATGTATTGGAATTTAAGTAAATCTTTTTTGCTAAACTCAAGAGGGATACAGCGGAAAAAATAAAGTAACTTAGGAAAGTAAGTCATTTTAATGACGTTGCACCTGCCAACCAGCGTTAGATGTAGATTATCTATTTGTTTTAATGCCTTCTTTGTCTCAACAGCAAGGGGAGCCAGATTAGCTGCAACTATTTCCCCCAGTCTAGGTGATACTAATACGCCCAGGTATTTGGCCTTTAGTACCACGCTGGCATCAGCCCAGATGATTTAATTATTTACTAGTATCTGTGTTTTGCTTTTATTTAGGGCATACCCAGATAATATCCCGAATTTGTGGGCCTCCCTTTCTAGTGCCTGTGTAGAGTTGGCAGGGTCTGGAGCGGTAATGGCGAGATCATCCGTATAGGCCAAGATTTTACAACTGTTTTGAAAATATGTTACTGGAGAAATGTTGTGATTTTTCTCTATTTGTTTGATAAGGGGGTCCAGGTAGAGAGCGAACAGTAATGGGGAGCAGGGGCAGCCCTGCCTGGTGCCTCGTGAGATTATAAAGGGCTCTGTCAGATGTCCATTTACGACGACGCTAGCGGTTGGGTTGTGATAAAGTGCCTGCGTCGCCTGCATGAACCTGCCCCCGAACCTCATGCTGTCCATTACTCTCCAAAGAAATCGCCATGAGACCCGGTCAAAAGCCTTTTCGGCGTCGAGTAATATTAATGACATCGGATCTCCAGCGACTTGAGCGGCGTCAAACAGAGTAATAACTCTCCGGATATGTTCAGTGGTCCCTTTCTTAGGTATAAAACCATGTTGCCATTTTGAAACAAGGGGTTCCATTACTCGAGATATTCTGGAGGCTAATACCTTAGAGAAAATTTTAGAGTCACAGTCGATGAGGGTTATTGGTCTGTAGGAGCTCATATCTAATGGAGATTTATCCTTTTTTGGAAAGATAGATATTCTAGCACTAGACCAGGAGACTGGAGGTGAGGCGCCGCTGAAGATGGAGGTAATTACCTCTGAGAATATGGCCTTAATTTGGCTGGCAAAGATTTTTTAAAATTCGACGAGAATGCCATCAGGGCCGGAAGCTTTTCTGTCAAGGAGGCTTTTGAGGGCATCCAGGATTTCTTCCCATGTGGGGGTGAGGTCTAGCAGTTTGCTTTCTTCTAGGCTAAGCTTGTTTAATTCGATCTCGCTAAGATATTCAAGGATCTCCCTATCTAGAACATCGGTCATGCAGCAGTTTTCTTCCTTATATAGCTTAGCATAAAACTCCTGGAACTCCTGCCGAATACAGCTAGGATCAGTGACCTCAGTGCCTGAAGAGAGTCTAATTTTGTGGATTTCATTAGAGGTAGTTTGTTGTCTCGTCCTAACAGCTAAGTGATGTCCAATACTGTCACTGCACTCATATGTCTTCTCTCTTGCTGCTGCCCACTTAGCCGCGATTTTACCCATAAACACCACCCCTATTTCCGCCCTAGCCAGGATCGCTTCTTGTTGGGCTGGCTGACAATCTAGTCCTGCATGGATTGTTTGAGTTAACTTCATTTCTATTTTTCTTAGTTTTTCTTGGAGATCTTTGACCTGGGCTTTTTCTGCTCTATTTTTTTGAACAGAGAACCTAAGAGTCTCACCTCTAATCCCTGCCTTTAAGGTGTCCCAGACTATCATTTGGGAGGCGGAGCCAATATTAATCCCCAGGAACTCTTGGATCCATCCTCGCATGTGATTGATATAGCTAGGATCGTATAATAACGCTTTCTCAAAGCTCCATCTAGAAGCCTCTCTCGGTTGCCCAAACTCCCTTATGGTAAGAATGGTACTCCCAGTCCTACTATTGGTCAAACCGTAGTTCGGTCAAAGTACCAAATAACTGATCACACGGGATTCCAGTTGAATCAACATGTGTGGAGGGGATCCCAACAATGCGGGAGACACAATTATGTGCAATGCTAAAACAAACAAACATCTACATATGTAGATGCTTTTTGTTTTAGCATTGCACATAATTGTTTCTTGGACTTAAATTGATAGGTGATGAATTCATTATCCACTGAGGCTACAGTTAACAGACCAATTCTAAGATTTTTTCTTGTCAAAATCAAAGGGGTGGCTGAATTAATTTGGGCACATTCCCTTTTTACAACATACTTACATAGGATTATTATCATTCCAGTTTGTGTCTCCCGCATTGTTGGGATCCCCTCCACACATGTTGATTCAACTGGAATCCTGTGTGATCAGTTATTTGGTACTTTGACCGAACTACGGTTTGACCAATAGTAGGACTGGGAGCAACATACGTCCTGAAGAAGACCGGGGTGACCTTCTTAGCGCAGTAAGTCAGTCGAAACATGTTGACACTAGCGGTAACAGGAGGGTTGTTTTGAGAAACTTTATTTTCTCTTGGAAACACTACCCATCCTTTTTTTCCTTTTAATCCTGGTTGTGGACCTGTTAATAAAGTTTTGTTTGGTATCCCCAAACCAGTTTTAAACACTTCCCTATTAACTGCACGTGTTGTACACCAGTTCGAGTCACAGGGTGACATTCACTGATCACTATTTGTTGTGTATATATGTTGTTTGGTTTTGTATCGTTTGGTCTTTTATGTTCAACCCCTCCCTTTTGCTCCGTCCAGAGTGTGGCTACACCTGGACGTACTGTAAGCAGACCCGATGATGAAGCATGTCACACACTTTGGTGTGTGAGTGAGGGCAGTATTTTCAAAACAGTTATATTTGTTCTGTTTTGTGGTGTTATATGTGTTTTTTTTGTCTCTCCATCCCTCTATGAGTGTATGACTGTGGTTCAGGGGGTTCGGGGTGGTAGAGTTGTAGATACGGTTGACCCTCTCCCCTTACTTGTGTTGAATGATTATTTATTATATAACTTTTAACCTATTGTGAACTAAAAAAAATTCTGGTGCCATACAGGTAGAATTTTAATGAGTAATTACGTTTTTGCATTTAGTATTGTGGCCCCTAGACTGAATACGGTCATCAAAAAGCACATCTAGGAATATGAATTTATTGACAAATATGTTTTTATTGTTTGTTATTGAATACGTATTTATCCTTGTTTTAATGTTTTATATTGTTGGGTATTGCAGTTTAAAGACTAAGGTCTAAATAAACATTGCTTTTGAGCGACTGACTGACTTTACAACCAATTATGTAGAGTAGATTTACTGCCACGTTTCTGCTTGTTGCTAATTTCTTGTGCCAGAGCTTTTAAAAAATAAACCTATAAGTTGAGCCCCCGGTTTTGAGTCAGGGTTGCATCATTTTTTGGGCACAACCCCGACACAAAATCTAATTTATTGAATCTTGTAATACATTAAAATGTACTCATAATAGACCTGTGAAACATATGTGTGAGGCGTTCAGATCTGATGTCACTTCCTGTGAGGACATGAGTGGTGATGCCAGCTCCTGTGGTCACTTCCTGTGATGCCAGACCATGATGTTGCACTGTGATGTTACGCACCATGATATCACTTGCATACTGCCTTACTTGTTTAGTCCCTTACTTAATTTGTTAGGACTTGTGCCCTGGCACTATTCCATGATTTCCTATTGTATTATTTAAGGATAAATGTTTGCCTTTATTGTCCTATGCCCCTTTTTTTCCCTTCCCATCCATCCCTGCTCGTTGTGTGGTTGGTACGTCCTATGGCATGTTGAGAGGATTATGATGGTTAGCAGCGGCCTGGAGGCGTTTTTGTAGATGTGCTCTACTTGTTGTGAAGGCTGAATAAAGTTACCTAATGCAGGCAGGGGCGGCTTTAGGCATGTGCAAGCTGTGCACCTGCAGAGGGCCGCCAAACCCCAGGGCCGCCACGCCAATATATATCCTTGATATAAGAATCCTATGAGGATGGATACATATGTGCGTGGCGGCCCCTGGCAGGGATGTGGCGGCCTCTGGCTCTATTCCACTTCCAAACACCATGGCCCCCCCCCCCCCCTTCCCCGCCCAGACCCTCTCTTCCGGGGCCCCCTACCCACGCTCCCTGTCCAGAGCCGCCATGAGCCTAGAGCCACCCCTGATGCAGGAGTGCAACACTCATCCCCCCCTCAGCCCTTTAAGAGGAAACCTCAGCCCTTCAGGAGGCTTCAGTCCATTAGAGATGCCACAGTCAGCCCAATGCCAATGAATAGCTGTGATATATGAGACTCTGGGGGCCCTGGGCTCACTGCAGGGGGAGGGCAACATGTTGCACTACGCCACTGTCCTCGTGACAGGACTCCTTGCGTTATTAAGCTGACTACATTTCCAGGACCTTCTCTAGTGCAGTTAGCTGTGCAGCGTCTTTCTCTTGCGCTCCCACTTCGGGACAGACGCGAGTGACAACTCCTCTCTGGTTCTGCCTTGGCACTATGTGACTTGCATTTCCAGGACGTGCTTTAGTTCTGCTGAAGAGTGTTCAGACACTTACCCTGGTTCTGTCACTGGGGGGATTGGTCAATAAATGACAGCCTCCCGGAGCCCCTGCGAGCAGCCGTACCAGTCTAGCCCCCTTCGCCCACTCTCCCCTCTGCCTGGCCGCGGGGCCGCGCTTGCTCCCTGGTGACGTGCGCACGCCGCACCGTGCGTGAGGCTGGCTGAGCGCGGCTGCTGCTGCTGATGAGAGCGGCGCGAGCTCCAGTGGCTGCAGCTGACTGCCCTCGCGCGCCGGGGCTGCACGCGGGCTCCAGGGAGCGGATGGAGGGAGCCGGGGACGGCTCGGCGGAGGCCCGCAGATAAAGCGCGCTGCTGCTGCGCAGGTGAAAGCCAAGAGCGGGGCGCTCCGCTCGCGGCCCGCTGAAGCTACAGGGCCCCGCCTCGGCCGCCAATATGCCGGGGGGCCCGCCGGCCCTGTCCCCCGCTCAGGAGGCGGCCAAGATCTATCACACCAACTACGTGCGGAACTCGCGGGCCATCGGCGTGCTGTGGGCCATCTTCACCATCCTGTTCGCCATCGTGAACGTGGTGTGCTTCATCGAGCCCTACTGGATCGGCGACGGCGTGGACACCCCCCAGGCCGGCTACTTCGGCCTCTTCCACTACTGCATCCGCAGCGGCCTGCTCGGCGAGCTGAGCTGCACGGGCAGCTTCACCGACTTCGCCAGCATCCCGTCGGCTGCCTTCAAAGCCGCCTCCTTCTTCATCGGCCTCTCGATGATGCTCATCATCTCCTGCATCGTCTCCTTCATCCTCTTCTTCTTCTGCAACACGGCCACCGTGTACAAGATCTGCGCCTGGATGCAGCTCACCTCCGGTGAGTGCGGGGCTGCCGGCCCGGGCCCTCCTTTCTCCCCCTCCTCTCTATCCCAGTCATCTGTAGGGCGCGTGATATGTGTACACCCGCGCACCGGGGGCTGCCGGCGTCCCTGGGTCTTATGTCCATACCATCCCCATCACCCACGCTGCGCAGGTTGCTGCAAACCTGGGGCTGTCAACCTTGTTTCCACACAATCCCCATCACCCAGCCACCCACGGGGCGCGCGCTGCTGTGTGCACCTACATCACCATTCTCATCAACTCAGTCCTTCATAGCGCTCACGCTGCAGCCTGCACTGCATACCTGAGGCTGATCGGCGAACCCGGACCAGCCATCTGCACTACCCTCATCTGCCTAGTCATCTATAGAGTGTATGCTGCCTGTACCGCACATTCGGGGATGTTCAGCCACTAACTTCATCTCTCCAGTCCACCATAGACCGTAGCCTTCGTTCTGCCTGCATTGCACACCTAGCGCTGCTCGGCCAGGTAGGCTGTGTAGTGGCCTCGCCACAGGCACCCCTACACCCAGAACACTTAAACCTCCTCTAACCCACCTAATACACCCATCAGAGCTAGACTCTGATTCCTACGCCTGCCCTTCCTGAACCCTCCCTGTCTCAGCCATGTGACGCTGCCTGTGCCCTCCACCGTCACCTGGCCATCGTTCAGTGACTAAGACGACTTCGTTCGCACTCCTCCCCAGCCCAGTGATGCACTCTCCTTCCACGCTTCTCTCATGACTTCAATGTCGTCTCGTCTTCTACTTGCACCACAATTCGCCCTTCCTAGCTCGGCTCGGCCAACTCAGCAGCAGCCGCAGCAGCTCCCTCACCCACTGGTACTCTTGGCAGCCTCCTGCTGCTGTCCAGCACGCCTGCTCCTGAAACGCGCCCCCGCCCTGCACGTGCTTTCTGTCCTGCCGATCCTACGCCTCTCGCCTGGTGCTATCCAGTGTCCCGCACCCCCTCCTGTCCCGCTGACTGTCCCAGGCCGCTGCTCGTGTTCAGTGTGTTCAGACTGGCCTTACCACTGTCCCACGATCGTCTGTGTTCCAGTAGGCGAGGTGGTGTCAGTGTCGGACTGTGACTTAAAATGAGTCCGGGCACCAAAATAAAAGTGACCCATTAATGAAATAAATTAGTCTAAATAGTTTTTTTTTAAAAAAGAGGCCCACGTTTGCAAATCAAGCGACTTTTGAAAGGTTAAAGAGTGTCTCGTTTATTTTGGTGCCTGGGTCCATTTTTTTGTCACAGTCCGACACTGACACCACCTCCCCTACGGGAACACAGCAGATCGTGGGGCGGCGGTTAGGCAAGCCTGAACACATGGGTGTTTAGCAAGGGATGGTAGACTACACATATTTGCGTTTGCTGCAGGTAATGCTTGTGGTTAGAGAAATCAACAACAAAAGCCTGCCCACTGGGCCATAAAACAGGCCAACAAACGACTAAAAAACTAACTGTCTCACACACTACTCTGCCAGCCCAGCCCATCATGCACTACATGATCAAGGCCAGTCCGACCCTGGGTGTGTCCATACATCGATGTTTTTTTCTCTGCAGTGAAGAGTGTTTATAGTACAGGTCTCTTTGACAGGAGTTTACCCTCTGCCCTTACTGTAAACTTTTCCCGCCGAGCTCCGATTCGCACTTAAGACCAATCTCCTACAGCAATGAGCGTATCCAAAGGGACGCCTCACATCCATCCGCTGATGTGCTTGGAAGCCATAGCGCCAGGCTGTGTTGCCGGGGCAGCGCTCCAGGTAGGACCCTAACTATGGCCCCGGATTGAGTTTCCATGCAGTGCCTCAGGGCAAACGCCTCTAAAATGTGCCTGAGGACAAGGGCCTCCAAGTGTGCCCCGGGGCATGGGGCCTCGGGCCTCAGGTTGTGCGGCAGGGCCTTGCCTCGATGCTGTGCTGTTTTGCCAGGGTTCGGGCTGTGTTGCAAGACCAGGCTACTAACAGGGCGAGGTCTTCAGGCTGCACAGCAGCATCAGGGCTGCAGGGCGTGCTGCAGGGCAGTGGTTTCAGGCTTGGCTGCATCACCAGGCTTCATGTTGTGCTACAGGCTAAACATGTCAGGCTGCGATACACGCCAAGGTTCCACCGTGGGTCGAAGTCTTGCTGCTCTGCCGGACCACAGGCCTACGGGTTCGCAGGTTCCAGGGCTCGCAAAGTAGAAAGAGGCGGCGACCGGGGCTGCACGGCTTTGAGGCTGTGCTGCACGGCAGAGGTAGAAAGAAGGGAGGGATCCAGGAAGTGCCGCAGGGCCCGGGCAGGCGAGTGCCAGGTTGTGATGCAAGACAGACAGTGGAGAGCTTCAGGCTGTCGCACGTGGCTGGGACGCGCGGGCAGGAATACATTTGGGGGCTCCAGTCTGTGCTGCATGGTAGGGCTTGGAACTCTGCAGTCTGTACTCCGGAAGGGCCCCAGGCTGTGCTGCATTACAGCGCTCCACGGACAGGGCAGACATGCAGGCTCTGGGCTTTGCTGCGCCGCAGGTGATACACTGAAGGGTTCATGCTGTGCTGCAGGGCAAAAGAGGAGGGCTGAGGTTGTGCTGCTGGAGGGCCAACGCTGTGCTGCAGGGCAGGGGACGGAGGCCCTAGACTCTCGTGCATGGCAGGGTTGGCGAGCTCCAGGTGTTGCTGCAGGAATTGGAGGGCTCTGCCTTTTGGTTGGTGCAGAGCAGGACTTCAGGGTATGCTCGAGAGGCGTGCAGGACAGGGGGTGAAGGGCTCGAGGCCTTGGACAGGTCGGGTCAGGCAAGCCTGGCTGGGAGGTTCAGGCCAGCCTGGCTGTCTCAGCCTCAGAGTAATCTGTCTGCTGCAGCCTGTTGCGTCATTGCTATAGGCTGGGAGCTGCGACGGGTTAACGTAGAAGCATCACCAGCCTCTGTATTGTGATACAAAACCAGCATGGCCCTCTTTGCTTAGTTTTCAGCACAACACTCTTTATGTTTTCATTTGCTCGTCTTGTATTTGGTAACAGTTTATGAACACGTTTTTTTCCTGCTTCATTGAAACATCGTGTGTGTTTCACAAAGGATTTGAGGCATTTGTTGCTTAGGCTCTGAAATAGATGTGATAGTGGTTATGTGCTTCAGATGAAAGTTAGTTAGTTTGTGCACAAGCTTTCTTTATAATTATTATGTATATATTTTGTAAGTGTTATGTCATTACCAGTTTTAAAAGACCCATATTGAATTCTCCAAGGCTACAAATTAGAAACCTGTTGATCTTCATTAGGTATATATTTTTATATTGATGACAGTTACTATATGCTCGATCAATGGATGTGATTAATATATGTTCCTGCACTAATTACAATGAATATATGCTCATATATTAGTTTGTCACAGGTGTATGTCCACACATGGGTGGCGGTCAGTATTTGCTCGCAGATGCATTGGTTGCAATCAGTATTCCTTCATGCAGTGATGGCAATGTGTCCATGTCCTTGAATTGGTTGCAGTCGCTGCATGATGGCACATTGGCTGTGATCCGTGGCTGTTCATGCATTGATGGTGATCGCTATAGATGTATGCGCTGGAGGGAATCCATATGTGTTTGTGCGCTTGTGGCGATCAGTGTATGATCATGCATTGGCTGCGATAAGTATATGCGGATGCTTTATTAGAAATGAGTATTTCTGAAGTGATGGCCACTGCTCTGCGGTGGTCTCCCATGTTTTTGCTGGATGCTTTGTAGTTCATTGCACTCTAACTTAGTGCACTGCTCACGTGCCTAATGCAACGGTGTTACTTTGTAGTGAGTGGCCACAGAAGACTCCATAGAAAACGAGTGTGCTAGAGGTATAACCTTACACTTCCCTTTTGCAAACCATTGATAAATGGGCCAAACTGAAGCAAACCCCCATTCTAAGTGGCATGTAGTCATGTGGCACCCTCACAATGCGCGCTTCTGTAGCAGCGTCTTGCTGTGGAGTGCAACTTAGAAACCAAGCAGTCACCACGGTTGGGATTATCTAGTAGCAAAGAGAGTATCGCCTCGTGTCCCTGCAAAGGACCAAATGACTGTTGGTGCCTCTCGAGCTTGCAGCAGCATGGGGGCCTTTCTCACTCTCATAAGGGAAATCACCGCCGTTTCTGGGTATCAAGCAAAAGCCTGGGGATGCTGGACATCTAGGCCCACAATTGGAACTGGAGACGTGAAATGACAACTTCCTGCTCTCCTAGTGGTGGTGTTGTCAGAGCGGCTGTAGATATTAATGACAGAAGGAAACTGTCATTGTGGAGTGATTCATTCTCCACACTATCACTCTGTGCTCATTATTTCCAAGACTATCCCCTTATGGTCATGTGATGGCTGTGCAAGGGGTCCTCGCACGATGCAAGTGGAGCTTGTTTGAGAACATTTGACCATCACCTCTGAAAGGATGCAAGCTGTTCTCATGTGTGGCCAGTGTCAGTTTAGGAAAAGTATAACATTAGAGAATTCCACGTCCTAAGTCTTCAATAGGAGGGGTGGGGGGAAAAGGCAGGTGCTGAGATTTGGATTTTTTCTTGTATACATATTTCACATCTATACAATCACGTCGGATAGCACGTAATGAAGTTTTTTAAATCGCAATCAACCAGAAATATGTTATTTCACAGCTAATACTATCTGCGCGAATCACGAGAACTATGCGATCGATTATCCATATTGTCTACATTTTACACTGGTGCAAAAGAGAGCAATTGTTCTTTGTGTCAGTGTGCTATACATATTCCCAGGGGTTGTTCCGGTATATATCACATAAAATATTTGCACATGGATAAAAATGGGGTACACTGAATCTATTGATGTATTTTTGTTGTGTCCACCTCAAAAACAGTTTAACAGATATATGTTCATATTTTTGTTTCCCTTTGAAGTGAAAAAGTTTAAACTACGTTTAGGTCAAATCATTTTGCTTAATTTCTTATAAAAAGAACAAGCATCCACTAGCATTTGCGTATTTTATCTAAGCAAAGAATATGCACAAAACAGTTTTTTCTTTGTTATGCTTTTTCAGAATTATTTGTAATCAAAATACGTATCACATTCTTTTTATATGAGTTTCCCAGTCTGGTTTCTCCTTTAATGCCGTGGTGCAAAAATATGAATGCAACGTGGGTTGTTTGTTCCGCTCCTTTCCAAGTAAGCAACAACATTGGAGCAAAGTAGCATTTGCAGCGTTTTACGGTGTAGTGTGAATGTAATCTCCCCATCGAAAATTACAAATGTGCAGTGGGGTAGCAAGGTCAGGTGGTACCCAGTGCAGAAAGTTTCTTGTCACCCCCGCCTCGAGTTCAGACGCGTTTTGTTGGGTTTGTTGACTGAACGAAAAAGTTTCAATACATACATATTGTTGCCATTTTGTCACCCCCCTCAGTGATGACACCCGGGGTGGCCTGCCCCCACCACAACCTCCTTCCTATGCTGCTGTAAATGTGTACTACACGGACTAGTGGTGAATTGGAGTAAGAACACAAGACACTTAGTGCTTAATTTGTGCCGGTGATTGTAGGTGGTACAGAAAAGGCGGTGGTGATGAACAGAGTGTCTGAATTAAGCAGACCACTCTTACCCAGTCCAAAGATCAGGGCTTGATCCATCACCGTTTTTTAGCTCACTGCACCATCCCAGCTCAGAACCTGACTACATGCAAATTAGTCTGTTCCTGTCCCAGTGCATGATGGGAACAGGGCAAACCAAACTACCAAGCCAATTCTTATACTGGGAAGGAAACAAGCTTCCGGGGACTGGTTTCTGGCATTTCAGCCGTCGTCGGCCCGGCTTGCTTGAATCCTGATGGTGCAATGAGCAAGGGACTCACATCTGAGTATACCCTTCCACGCTTATGGTGGACAAAATGATTCAGAAAAGGGGGTGGTGATGAACAGAGTGTCTGAATTAAGCAAACCACTCTTACCCAGTCCAAAGATCAGGGCTTGATCCATCACCGTTTTTTAGCTCACTGCACCATCCCAGCTCAGAACCTGGCTACATGCAAATTAGTCTGTTCCTGTCCCAGTGCATGATGGGAACAGGGCAAACCAAACTACCAAGCCAATTCTTATACTGGGAAGGAAACAAGTTTCCAGGGACCGGTTTCTGGCATTTCAGCCGTCGTCGGCCCGGCTTGCTTGAATCCGGTGATGGATCAAGCCCTGATCTTTGGACTGGGTAAGAGTGGTCTGCTTAATTCAGACACTCTGTTTATCACCACCCCCTTTTCTGAATCGGTGATTGTAGGTGGTAGGCACTAACATTCATATTTTAGACACATGTTTTTTTTCTATCACATTTTGACCCGGAACAATTGAGTAAAGGGCAGATTAGAGAGAAGGAGGAGGCAAAAGTTGGGAAAACAGTGCCAAAGAGATGAAAACGAACTTGTAAGAATGAGATAAAGAGTCAGAAGATGCAGGGTTGAAGAACAGAGAGGTATGAGATGTAATCAAAACCATGCAGCTATGATTTGATAGTCCCAGCGGTGGGCTTCTAAGAAAAACATTGGGCGCCTGTACTTACTAACGTATTTGACAAATTAAGCACTGACGGCATGGCCAGGAACAAGGTCCCCCATAAGTAAAGTAACAGATGCGTTAGGGAGCTCTCGTAATAAGGAGAGAAGTAGCAAAAGTTAGCTGTCTCTTTAAGATGAGTTTTGCTACAAACATTTAGCATACTCTGTTACACAAGGTCGTTGTAGTCCATGATAGTAAGGGCTGCCTTGATACTAGCTTACATAGTGCTCCTCAGAGTATTGTGAGGGATGGAGGAATTGAGGACTAATGAATGATTGTCCAATAATAATCCCACACTGTTAACACTTTCTTAGAGGATATGCTATGTGAACAAGTGGAAGTGCGCATGTTTGCATGCACTATCTTATCACATTTTTTCAAAGAAAAAGGTGAGCGGCAAACAGAATAATAAACAGAAGAGAGGGAAAGATATGGAACCAAGTGAGAAGAGGTCTGCCCTTCACTCGGAGGCAGTACACTAACTGTGCCGCGGACGATTAGTTCCAGTAATAGTGATTTAATCACCCTACATACGAAGATTTATTCTGATTGGGAATGTAACCACCGGACACCCCCTTTTCCTAGTACTTGGACGAAATTGAGCCTTTAATCTCGATTAATGGACTACAAACCTGAGTAGCCAGGCTTGGTACCAGAAATAAGTTGCCCTTCCCGTCCTGATGAAGACTCGCAGCTGAGGCCCAAACTTCCCTCCATGCACCAGTCGAGTCGAAACGTCGACGCCCTCCATTACACAAGACCTGTACCTTTTTTTCCCTCTCAATCTTATACTTTAATTTGCATTTGGTGCTCGAGTTATTTACAGATGACATGTAAATAAGAGTTTTTCTATCGGACAGGTCTTCCTTCTACTGGTTTTGATTACCAGGAATGTTTGAAAAAATCGAAATTTTACTTATCTGTATCTTTATGATTTATCCTTTTCACTACCCAGCACTACCACTTCCCTTCAACCATTCCTCTCTCCTCTTTGCAACCTATTTATTATTGACAATAGCTACTTGCTTTGAATTCAATAAATATCTTGCAAATATTGGCTTTATTGGCGCTTTTCTACGTGTGTTCTTTGCATTTTATGCATGGTTGTAATCACAGCATGGGTTACATAAATAAGAATTATTCATGAGGTATATAGAACCAGTGTTGTAGTGTTCCGCACAACACAAAACGATCTCATATTGGAATTGGTTTCAACTAATTTAGTCACAGACTACCTTTGTATTCCCGTACTATACCCAGGTCCGGTTGACTTTTTGGGTTATCCCATTATCTATAATGAGAAGAGGTGAGAAGCAGCTTGACGTGCTAGAATAGAAAATGGTTGTGGACTTCCAAGCAAACACGTCATTTCCTGAAAGGAAAACCTGTACAAAAAGCGTCAGAATTGAATGCCTGCAAAACACACACCTAATAACAGAAAACCCTGCTTGTACTGATCAAATACACAGAACAAGATCGAAACATTAAAAAATTTTCTTTTCCTAATTCTTAAAAATGATTTTCAAATCTAATGTACATTTGTTTGTTTAGGTGTTTTTGAAGGGTTTCTGGAGCTTAACTTCACTCTAAAGAAGGAATGCACGCCACAAATCACCAATGGAATCCCATTCACGAGCCTGCAGAGCTAGTGGGTAGGGAGGACTGGAGACAAGAGTTGTTGTTGATCTTCTAGCAGGGATTCCCTGAACAAGGTTGTGGTGGTGCCTTGATGAAGATAAGGAACCCTGAATAATGGATTTGTCAGGTGGAGAAATCCATACCTGGATTTGTTTTTGTGGGTCTTAAGGAATTTGGGATCTAAAGAAAATAATACTGACTGTACAAACACAACAGTGACTGTCTCTCGAGAGCGTACACATATTTTAAGATGACTAGTAGGGCAAGAAAAAGGCAAGATTAAACCCTCAATTAGTATTCCAGTATCCACCACTGGTGCTCTTCTGTATCGTCTTTATTTCTTTTGACCTGTCAGAAATTCTGGACCAGCCTTCTTTTCAAATAGACTGGGCTCTCTCTCTCCTGCTCAAGAATCATATTGCAAACAAGAGGGGACAGTAAATGATAATTATTTAAATGCAGGATAGGCCAAAAGGCTACCATTGTTCTTTTGCGACAATTAATGCCTTTGCAGCAGTCTTGTAAGATTGGGTCTAATCACGATTGCTCCATGAGGCCTGGTGAATTCATAAGTATAACCAACATTGCGATAATGCTGTAAAATGAATAGTTATGTCCTTAGTGGTTTCACCACTCGATTAGTGTCCCTCGCTTCAGCAAAGATAATATAAAACCACTTAAATATATAAAGTGCTGGAAATACATTCTTCTTGTTTTATGAATGCTTCATGCGTTGGTTGTTTTTTTCATCACTTCTATTCCCCGTCCACTCAACTTTTAACAGTTTTAAGCCATTTGATGGGTACTGAAGAGGTCCTCCTGGATATATTTGGTGGGTGTGGTCCTAGTCTCTGTTGTGACTGTTGTCCTTGTCATTGTTTGATTACTGTGGGATGGGCTCCACATACGCCTCTAATGGTGTTGCATTTTATTGCCCCTCTTAATTTTTCTCAAGAAATGGCGTTGTGATGTTAGTGGGAAAGATGTCAGTGGAAGTGTGTCTGACCTCAGTCCCTTCACATATTGCAAGTTAACATTAGCACCCACAGTGGAATGTTATGAACAGGAAGATCCATAACGCTTATTTTTAAGGTAATAATCTCTTGTATTTGTTAGACCTCTAAGCGTTCTATGGTGGCCTGTGTTTCTAGAGATGGCTAGCTGTGGCCCGACTTCTTTAGGATGCCTTGGTGCTCTGTTCTTGGGTTGATTTTGGTTGGCCATAGGGCTATGGGACACATGGGAAGAGGGTGATCAGGAGCACCGCGCAGCAGACAGGGAGCAGGGGTTGGCTCATGGGTGGCCCTTTAGACACTGTGCCATTTCTTCGGGAGAAGGGTCAGAAGTAGAGCATCTTGGTGTAGCTAGGGGCAGAGGTGAGTCAGGACACTCCAGCGTATTACTTTTTCCATAGCTTCATGTTTAATATTTATCTCAGATGTAGTCTTTGTGAAGCGCACACACCATGTGTAATGCTAAGCGTGACCTGATTTTCATCTCTGTAATCTTCACATGTTTTTCCTAGACCACTACTATCAGCACAAATGCCCAGTGAGCAAAGCTTATTCGGAGGGAAATGCATCAGTGTCTTTTAGTGTTGCTGCAATTTACCTTAAAGTAGGCCGTATAATATATTTTATTGGAATGGATGAGACCACGTCTTGTTTGATAGGCCCGCCGTGATCATGTCATGGCTCATCTTCCTATTAATTCAGGCCAGTCATGGCTCATCTTCCTCTTCATTAATTCAGGCCATTAGAGGAGGATTCTACTTTTCCTGCCTTTAAGTGATTGATTTGTCTTTAAGTGATTTATTTACACTCTGCAATAAGGATATTTCATCTTGAGACCATTGCCCATTCTGTGCATGGTTGTAATAACATTCTCATGTGGAAGCTTTTCGAGTTTTCTTACCATTATGGCTTTGCTAAAATAGAGGAGGATGTGTTAAAAACATTATATTTCATTATGCCCTTGATTGTCGAACAAACCTGATGAAAGAATCTTCTAATTACCACAAGCATTATTGCTTCAGTGCTTTTAACCCTGAATGGTCGTTCAGCTAATAGGTGAGGCTAGAGGGCTAGGGTTCCATAAAGTTCACCGGTTCTTGATCAGTTGTGTGTTCTTTGGGTGCATGCAGCAGTGCCTGTTGTGTGTGAATTATGCCCTGACAGACCTGGGAGCACCAGTGGTCATCTGTGTGATGCCTAAGGGGGTTCACGACCAAATGAATGAATTTAAAGAGGTAATGAGTTAGATATGTGTTACCTTTAAAGTATATTCTCACTATGCTAATGTGTAACTGTTGCTTTTCTTTTTTTTTACCAACGCTGGTGTCATTTTTTGCTGTTATGAATGTATTAGCAAATGTAGTAAGCACATCCATTCTTATCAACTATGTTTGCATCTACAACAGCGAGAACGTTATGCAGTAAATGTAACTGGTTAGAGGGGTTGAGTCTAAAGTTGTTGTTGACATTAGGTATTTGAGCCATACATTAGAAGCGCTTCATCAGTAATTGTTTCTGAATAGTGTCTGGTCTATATGTCAACACTGCATACATGGGTCAAAGGGTATCAGATGTAATCTAGTGCCTTTGTTGTCAATTTCGAATCCAGATCTTGATTCTAATCTTGGCTTCTCTTTCACCCAATCGTGAGATTCGGATGACCCAATTTATACCCTTGTGCGTCTGTTATCTAATCTGTCCAAATTGAGAGTACTTAAAATGCCTAGCAGTCAATGTAAAAGGATTATGAGATTACAGTGAAAGCTGAAGAGAAACACTCTTAGAGCAAAACCACAGCTGAGTAAAGTTCTCACAAAGTACAGTAATTTTAAATTGCTGCAACCGAAGGAAAAAAGCATGACAAATATTTACTTTGGGAAGCTTTAACAAATAAACATTTATTTATGGGATTAGAGAGGTAACAAATGTATAGGGCAAGGGTTAGAATATGGATTACAGCTAAGATTGTGGCCCAGGGTAATGGCAAAGTTTAGATAAGAGTTTGGATTAATGTTAAGGCTTTTAGGGTTAGGTTATTAGGGTACAGATTATAGCTGGTTTAGTGTTAATGTTAAGGCAAGTTTACCAGAAGATGGACAACCCACGTTTTCGTTGCAAAACAACTCTTGTAGCAGTTTTGTTTTAGGGCCCTTTTAACGTTAGATACCAAAATTGTTGAGAATTCCCCATAGTGATTTTTGTAATAATGTTTTTCTCAGTAAAAACTTGTATCTCTAATGGTTTCTCTCTAAAGGTGTTCTTGGTAATGACATGGAGTCATGATAAATCAATATATATATATAAAAATGAGGCATTTTGCTCAGCATGGAGTTGCTGAAAGGCAGTTGATGCATTCTACATAGCTCCCAGCTTATAAT
This sequence comes from Lissotriton vulgaris, assembly GCF_964263255.1. Taxonomy (NCBI): domain Eukaryota; kingdom Metazoa; phylum Chordata; class Amphibia; order Caudata; family Salamandridae; genus Lissotriton; species Lissotriton vulgaris. Next base: position 1,510,904,479 of record NC_141685.1, on the reverse strand, counting down.
AAACCAGCCATAACCAAATTACGTTTCTTAACGAGTAGCAGGGTTCAGCTCCCTCTTAGTGTATGTGCAGGAGTACATTTTGAAAGATCAGATATTTATGAGAACATGGTTCAATTATAGGAATTCTCAGAGAGAGACCGCTACCTGCCACCTGGATGATTTTCTAGCTGTAAACCCTTTAAAACTGGAAAGCTACATATAGACATTCAGTAAAGATTCCTCCTAAAAGAGTGGAGTGACTTTTTTATGATATACCCTGCAACATTTCAAATGGCTGAACAAATTAAAATGATCACCACCAACGAATTATTAATATACCCTACTTATTTCCTGCAAACTCAACTTTAGTTAATGTATATCCTCTCGTCCTCACACCACTCAGGATTCTGATTGCAGTGAATGCTTTGCCATAAAACTGGGGTTAATGGCACCGAACAACAAGCATTTGCAATGCAATAGGTCTTGCATTTACCTGAGAGCTATTGCATTGCAAATGGTAGTCCTGACAGACAATGGGAGGCAGGGTGGGGGAGGGAGAAGGCACAACGGGAGGGCGTGAGGGGAGAAGCCCCAGACAACCAGAGGGAGGAAGGGCGGGGGGAGAAGGCATGACAACAGGAAGGAGGGGGGAGTAAAGAAGGCACCAAAGCATGTTGTGCCTGCAGTAGGAGAACCTTATTAAAGAAAGTAGTGCTCACTGTCTAAAATACACGTACCATGTAACCCTTCGAAGTAAGGGGCCAGTCACCATGAGAGCTGACAAATGAAGAGGAGGGTACTAAGGAGGGACTAACAAGCGTTTTGATGAATCAAAGGCCAGCATTTAGGGAAGACAATGACACAGCCAATGGCAAATATGGGCGGAAAGTGGGCGGGGCTTCTATTCGCTACTCTACCACAACAAGTCTCGCAGAGCAGCGCATGCGTGCTGGCTCAGGCTTGACCTAAAAATGCATAGTAATAGAAGATACACATTGGAGAAGATAAACTTCACGTCACAAATAACAGTAACACTGTCTATTTTCAGTAGAATTCGAAAAGTCTCTCAGTTTAAAATCATTCTGTAGTGCTGCTTGTGTTTGATTATTTATTTAGGCAGAATTAATATATATTTAAAAGTTCATAGTTCTTTTTGTTTATGTTGCAGTAGATGAGGGAAAAAGGATATTTGTGAAAATGATCCATTTATCATCCGTTTCGTTAAATTATCCTTTTGTGAACTTATTTTTATTAGTATTTCAGACATAGTGCGCTCCTTCGCGTGTTTCATAACAGTTCTTAATATTGCTTTTCCTAGAATTTTACATACACTGCATTATAAAGAAACAACCAAACAGTGCTAAAGCTTTCCCAGGTTCCCAAACTTACCAGAATGACCCCAGGTGCACGAAATTAACAATTCACTAGCAAAGTTAGGCACATTTTTGAACTTTTTCGCTTTAAGAATGTTTTTGTACTTTGAACTATTTTGCCTCTGCATGCTCTTTGCCACAAAAGACTGCGTTCTGTATTTTTTAGCAGGTTTTTCTCAATGAAAGTAGCTGTTTACAGTCTTTTTTTAAAACCTTTTTTTAGAAGTTTTTTCCGCTCCACTCCTTTAAAATGGTGTCACCCTCACGAGGATTGTAAATTTGACAAAGTTTCTTCTGAAGAAAACTACACAAAGTAGGAAATGGGACTTCCACAAATATCCAGTAGCAGATAGAAGTTTGCGAGAGGCATGACTCACCATTTCCCTCATCTATGATGCAACAGGAAGTTTTTGAGTGAGTGGAGCATGTGTTTCTGTGGATAAACTGCAGGGTCAAGTGCTCCACAAAAATAGTTCTAATGTTGCTGCGTATACAAGACTCCTACCCTCTTTCCCTTAGGATTATTCTTAGATTATCACATTTCTACAAAAGTTTCTGCTCATTGTTTATGTCAGTGGTTCTTAACGTTTTTGACCTCTGTGGACCCCCAAAACTAGAAGCCACCACTGAAGCCCGATCCCATCCCTGGTACTTGTAGGCAAATAAAAGGCATGGTAATAAATTGTCCTGCTTCCACCTGATTGTTTTTCGTTCAATCCATGATTGTGTCTTTTATGGTCTTATTGAATCTTTCAACAGGCCCATTTATTTGGGGGTGATAAGCAGTGTACTGACATGAAGTTTGTCTCCCTGTCTGAAATGACCTCCTTGGCGAACCCCATTCTTTTAAAGATACCAAAGAGTGCTAGCTTGGGTGCAGTTTCCATCCTCAGAGACATGGCCTCAGATTACCTAGAGACACGGTCCATTCCCTCAAGGATAAACTGGTTCCCTGGGGCTGTTAGGGGAACAGAAACAGAGGTCTGATAGTGTCAGTTTCCACCCCCTCAAAATGTGTCCTCACCACTGGTTGTGGCAAATGGGGAGCTTTGGGCTGTCTTCCTTCTTGCCACTTGCTTGGTACTTTACCTTCTTGTAAATCTGGGGTCAACCAAGCTCTCACAAGGCTTGGTCTGCCCCAGAGGCCCAGCTAAAGGGATATCATGGCACAGTTCCAGTAAGAAGACCATATAGCACTGACAAACTATCAGCCTCCTCGCTGTCCCGATTTAGGGTCCCTAGCCTCACTGTACAATCCACTATCCTCCCAGTATAATGGGTGTCCCCCACTGATATCCCCTTGTTTTGGGCCACAGCCTGGCTCCAAAGGCATTCAGAGTAGGGTCCTGCCTGTGCTATGCAGAACTCTTCTTGAGAAGGTCATCCTGTCCCTTGAAACTCTGAGCATTCAGACTGGGGTCCCAGAAAAGTTTCTTATTCCTCTTTGTGTTCCAGGTGCTCATCCTGTGGGTCAGACTCCTAGTGGGCCATGGAGAGCTTGAAGGCTAGTTTTCAAAATCCATTGCTCTTCCTAATAACTGCTGGAAATAGGTCCAATGTCCTAGACTCCAGGATTTCCTGACTTCCCTTGCAGAATGTGTGGGCCCTTGTGGCTACACACACACTTTTAGGCAGACCCTACATTTCAGCATGGGTCTTTTGCTCCACTTCTGCCCTAGCTGAGGTTGGAGATCATTGCCCAAAATACTATACTGGTATGGCACTGCTTTCAGCTACATATTTTGGGCCAGTAACCTCTCCCCTCTCCAAGGTGATTATCACCATGCAATGGAAGTTCACCTCATTGTCAGTGCTATCTACCTCATGTAGGATATCTGGGATGATCTGCTCTAGGGACACCAGCTTTTCCACAACTGTGGTCATGTCAGGGCCGGACTGGCCGCAGCGGGCATTGGGCATTTCCCTGGAAGGCTGGAAGGGTAGGGGCCGTTTTAGCAGCGATGGGGGCTGATTTTGTTACGGGGGGGGTGGTTTGCAGCAATGCTGCAATATCGGCCCCATTTACAAAAGCAGCAGTGCTTTACTCTTGCATCCTCCCCTCCCCCTTGGGTGCTGCTCTGACCATATTGCCAGGCCTGCTTTAGGTTCCCAGTCCGGCCCTGGTCATACTGGCTTCAGTGTCTTTTAAAGCTTATGCTTGGTTCCCGTTGATGGTTGGCCACTGTATATACTTCACCATGCTTAGAGGTAAAGCTGGCATTTTTTTGTACCTTTTCAGCCTTTGTTTATCGATTTCCAAAGTAGTAAAACATTACAACAAACAACATATATTGATCTGAGCTGCAGGCAAGAGAAGAAAATTCCAGTTTTGGGAGCATGAACCTAACCAGGGGTGAAATGCAGTCTGAACCTCAAGGGCGAGGGGCACTGCATAAGTATGATCATCAGGGGCATTGGGTGTGGAAGGCACAGGCTCAAGGGGAACCTTCTTATGATGTACAGAGGGGTAGGGGCAGAAGTAGGAACAGTAGTCATGGGAAGCTGTAAGAGGTATGTGGGTGAGGTTATAGAGGAAGAGAGGTACGGGTCAGAGCGAGGAAGGAGTGGGTGAGGAAGGGTCAGTGAGTTGAGTAAACCACTACATCTGTTGATTGATACACAGATCAGTAGATATATGGCCAGATGCACAAAGATTGTTTGAGGTTACAAACTGCAGGATTCGCAGAATAGGGTTTGTGACTGCAAAAAAGCATTTTGAATGTACAAAGGACCAATTTGTGATTTGGTAACCGATTACCGAATCGCAAAATTGGTTTGTGAATTGGTACTAGGAATGGGCATGTTTAGGTTGTCCTTTCATAATACCGAATCGTAATGGTATGTGTGAATGTTATGCTACCAAAATGCTGGCGCAAACATTGTAGTAACCAATTAGCAAATGGAAAGGGATCCCAAGGGACCCCATACCCTTTGTGAATCCTCGTAAAAGCATTAGTGCCTGCGCATATGGGCCATACAGTTGTCCAGTAAGGTCGGTGGTTGTGGCAGCTCCACAGTATACAGTGCAGTTCACAGAGCTGCTCAGGACAGCTTCAGTAATGGCTATGGGGCAGTAGCCGTGCCTGATTTTGTCTCCGCTGAGTGGCAAGATTTTCAACATCCATCCACCTCTGGAGACTAAAGTGACTTTATTCCAATGCTTGGTTGCTCCTGAGCCAACTTCCACCACAATCCCAATACATGCAATCCCTGTGGACTGCCCCACAAAAGAGGGCTTCTTGGAGCAAGCAGCCTTTCTTGTGCATAGGCCGATGACAGTCCACACACTCCTTGGCTTTTGTGGGGTCAAAGGGCTTTTTCCACATACCCCCACCTCAATTCTTTTTGGGAGTGATTAGTGACTTCCCTTCTTTCTCAGACTTTTGGGGCCCTGGAGAGACCTGCTTCTTTTATCCTTGCTGCTCCCATCTGTTCCTGGTAAGGGCTTGACCCCTCTTTCTTCAATTCTCGTCATGGGACTTTCTAGGCACCCTAGAGCTTACCCACACATAAGCTGCCTACCAAGCTGTCTGGAGAAAGTCAGCCTGGAATCAACTAAATGCTGGTGAAACTCTAAAGAAACATTACTCAAGAATGCCCTTTCATTATCTTATTGTATAGCTAATCATGAGTTTTCAATGTATTTCCCCTCACCCGGCGTTTCAGTGCTTTTAGTGAGATGTCCACAAAATCAACCCATGATTTATGTGACTCTGGTGTGTATCTCTGCTCTTCAGAGGTGCGACCAAACATCTGCACTAACGCATCCTTCATGTGGGTGTTGAATCTGCTACCTCCTCTTCTAGAGATAGGGGTGTATCTATGTGTATGCACCACATCCCACCCCACCCCATAACAAGGCTCCCTAGTGCTGTTTTTCTAAAGTGCACTTCCTTAATGCACTCTCATAAGACATCTGTGTCCCCCCGCCTCCACAAAGTTAGGCAGCATAACTTTAGACAAGTGCGTGTGGGGAGGGGGGGGGGGGGGGTGAAACCTTGCCCTCTCATGTAGACACCTCCCCTCTGCTACCACATCTTCATTGGACTGCACAAGTCCCAATCTGGCCCTCTTTCCCACCAAGACAAGAGTATTCTCTTCCTGGGCTGTGCAACTAAGCGTATCGTTGGATATCATCTTGTGGACTTCCAACTCAGCTAAGCTTCGGCTATTGTAGCCTGCATCACTCTCAGTCCTGAAATGTGCAGCAGTGAGTCACTTTTTGGGACAGGTTAGCCTCTGCTTCCTCTTCATCTTCAGGTTCCTCATTCTTCTTGCAGGTTGTCTGTAGCTGACAGAGTTCTTCCCAGACCATGAGCTGGCTGTGGAAATTCTCTTTCTTGAATTTCATGCTCAACTTGCACATGCTCCTCAGCTCTGCCATGCAAACGCTTTCCATGGTAAACAGATCCACCTCAGTGTTCCTAAAAAGTTAAGATGCCAACATTGGAATGATAAATATAAAAAATGACCCAAACAAAGACCTTATACTAATGAAAAATCCCAAATCAATATTTACTGTTAGTTTAGTGTAGGGAGTTTTAAATTTGATCTTCAAAACTGCGTGATGCTGTAAAATATAAATTCTGGATCCCACTGTGGAACACCAGTGTAAAAGAATGGATTATCAATTGGGGTGGATGGGAGCCCACCACAAGGAATAAGGCTCAAACTTGTTAAAGTTAAACACTGTTTCAATAGTTTAAACTTAGGCTCAATCCCCTGGTAGCTATGGCACAGAGCAGGCAGGTTAAACTTAGAAAAATGCGTAAAATATTTAGCACTAAAGAAACTGTTAGAAAGTTTCAAAAACACAACGCAATAAAAATTCTACAACAAATTTAGAACTATAGAGGACAAAGTCCAGTGAAGGGAGCCAGATATATGAATTTTGAAGCTTTACAGTAAAAAGTGCCAAGAAATGTGTAGCACCATTCTTAAGTCATTTTTTGCCGTTTACCAGGACCTAGGTGAAATTTCAGCCCAACCACAATTGAGCATGGGTTGGATACACCACACAAGTGTGTCCCGGTCAAAGATTTTAACTTAAACTTAGTATCTAAAATCAAAGTTGAAATCCTCCAGTGGGGCAACGTTGCTGGCTCTATCCACTGAAGTCCTCTCGAAGCTGGCTAGGTGTTGGAAGCGGTTGTGGTGAAGCTGTTTTGGTGAGCAAAGCTCTAAAAGTGAAAAATTAAATATTTGCTCAACATCAACGGAGTACCCTGCCGGCCAAACTCTCGGTCCACCCATCCAATTTTGAGTTAGACGGACCACAAGCTCTACAAAGTAAAGTGTACTACATTTGTGTAAACCTTCCTCCAATGGCCCATGGGAATATGGGCTGTCAGAGGTAAGCTACCCGACTGTCCATTCTATTTAGAGTGGGGGGGGTCTGATATATATTTATTTTTTTACTGTCTGTCACAGCCAGGAATTTTCTGACAGTGAGGGACAGTAAAAAAAAATGAAACCCCCCTCCCTCCCCCCAACACCATGGTAGAACACTTCCTTGGTCTTTGGGTAGTTAGTTTTTACTTTTCCAGTAACAAACTCCTCCTTTGGGAGTTTCTTTTTCGAAAAGTAAATGCCTTAAATAATTTGGTGTAAGCGTCATTTACTTATGATGGATGCACACCAAATTTATAGGTGGTTTGTAAAAACCTCTGTGATAGCAGTCAATACAAAGTCATAGAGTTCACTGCAAGGCCAGCGGTGATTTGTAAAGTTGGCAAGAAAGTAAAGGCATGCTGTCAAGTTTGAAGTCGCCCACCACCTTGATAGCCTTCACTCCATCCACCAAACAATAAATTAGGGTTTAACCTTTTTTGTAGAGTTCAAACTCCTATTCCAGGGCAAGCATTGAGCTGTGTGTGACAAAGTTCTCCAGAAATCAACCTCTGTTGCAGTGAGGTCCTACTGACACTCCAGAAGTCTTGAAGTCAAAACAGTATATAAGTACCAACTTTTAAGAGTTTCTCAAGCAGCTCCTCTTGGTCATTTTCAAGGCCTGCCTTCAAGGACCTCAGTAACAGCACTTAGGGGCTGGAACTCACACCAGTTCAGGTCCAGTTGCTACTAGTCATCTGAGTACTTCAGTAAAAAGGCCTCTTGCAGCTTGGTGTGTCCCTGTAGACACACAAGAGGTCAGCAATTTGACCATTAGACTCCACTTCTTAGTACTGGGTACACGTGGGAGCAGGCCCAGACTTTCCACATAAGCCTCAAACAGCAGGGTTGTTCCTTTACTGTTTTTCCACAGGTCCAGAAAGTGTTCTGATGAGCTGTGGATGAGGTGCCACTTTGGGAGAATTCATAAGTCAGCGGGAGTGACTCCTGGATACTCCTTAACCAATGAGGAAATGTTTCCAAGGGTAGACCCTCCCACATTTGCAGTCCATCATTTTTGCCTTACTGCAGACTATCCCACAGCTGCCACCCTTGTACGAAAGTAGATAATACCTTGTAGTGGACTCCCATACATTCCAATTAATAATCCACATTTTTATACATGTATGTACATGCATATTGTTACAAACATTTTAATGAATCCTGCTTTGTAATGACTCGATCTCCTGATGTACATGTTAATAATACTTACCTGCAATGTAGTGTGTCTGAAGTATTGAAGTATTGACTCCTGGTGTAGTGGATATAGTGCAATGGTGGCGCAGCAATGCAAGAAGCGTATTGCATGCAGTATTTGTTCCTAACTGTTTTAATTCCTTTTTCTCAAGGAGAGCAGAGTAACTGACTGGAAAATGCTCCTGTTCAATTTACAATTGTTTAGAGGAATCCTATTTGACCACACCCATTCATAATTTATGTTTGCAAACGTTGTGTGTATCAGCGTTCATTACAGACAAACAGTCTACATGTATACATTTATTCCCTAATTCCTAAATGAATGTCTGCACTTTGCCTCGGCAAAGTGCCCCTCACGAATGTGCAGCTGCTTCTTCTTAGGCCAAAGTAGCAGCGGGCATTTAGCGTGGATAATCTGGGCCTACCTCTTCAGGCGTGACAAAGTGGCAGGCACTCACTGGCTCCTCTGGTATACTTTTGTACATGAATAGGTGGCAGGGGAATGCCTATGCCAGCAAACCCTCCCGCCCCCCATACATTCGTTGCTCATGGGAGCAGAATTGCTTTCAAAAGCACATACAGGTTAATGCTTCCTTTGAAATTTCTACTCTGTGTAAGAGGTGGAAATGGCAATCTGTATTTTATGAGTGCTGAGTACAGGGTCTAAACTGTAAATAGATCATTTCTGTCTCTTGCCTGTATTGACCTTCTGCAGCAGCCTTGACCTGTGCACAGATTAGCAAAAAAACGGAATGGATGAAACTTCCAACACACCTTTCTGTGAATGAGGGAAGTGATATAATCCATGCCACTCACACACCTTGGCACACTCCTGAATGCAGCATTTTCTCTGGGAGCCATGAGAGTGAAAAACGCAAGTAGCACATGCAGCAAATTTTTCACCATTGCATATTATTTTACTGCGATTCATATTTTTCCCTTATAATGTTATTTTCTCTTGATATTTGGGCATATTATATGTCTGGCTGAATTACCTTTCTATTGTGGGTGTGTATCCACTTTGGATCGATATCCCATATGTTTGCAGAGTACTTTGTGTCATGTGTAAAGTCAAACATGGTTCAAGCTAATTATTTGTACAGTCCCCCTAACTTCAAGTCCCGAGGAAAAAACCTTGCTTATTGTTGGGGTGCTAAGTGCAGTGAAGCTGCCATGGCCATGGCTCATTATTTATATAATCTTGCAGGGACTAGGCTCCTGGAAATGAATCAGTTTGCCAACTCAATGCAAACTGGACGATAACGTACAAGACTTGAAAGATTTGTTGTTTTCTGTTGTACAATAACCTTTTTCAACTGTGAGCTCTAAAGTCGAAGCAAAGCAAAGGAAGCAAAGCCATAGCTAATAGGCCTGGTTTTAACGTGCTGGTGGTTGCATGCGTTAACACATTAAAACCGGACCCATTTGCTTTAGTAATACTATGCGTGTCACATGCACAGCTGCTTTCATATATACAGAGTCACTTGGAAGATGTGATTTGTTGTCCGCGCCGATTTCCGCATAATTATAGATTTCCTGCATTTGCCGCACAATCCATCTGCTGCACAATTTGCAAATTTTTAACAAAAAAATAATTTTGTTTCTGACTCGAACATTTCAAAAGTTACTAAAAACGTGGCAACATGTTGCCGTGCAGTGGAAGTAAATCTGCAAACTTTGGCTAGACAACTATCTGTAGCGTATTGCTATACGTGTATGTTAAACTGGTACTAAAGAGGGGCAACTAATACCCTGACAGTGTCAACAAGTTTTAAAATTACAAAATGGTAGAGTAATACTATCACATAATGTGCGCATAATGCCACATAGTGTGTCTTTTCTTGCCAGATAATTTACCTAACTCTGCCGCCTAATCTGGCCCTCTCCTGTCTCATAATTCCAGTGGTCCTGCATATATATAAGTAGCTCCAAGGCAGCAAGAAAGCTTCAGCATTGCTATTTGGTGGAATGTTATGTGTTCATAAGTTTATGTTTGATATATTCAGAAGCCTCCATTTCATATGCTGCTATATAAAAAAGAATGGTTTGTGTTTAGAATCCACGTGTGACTCAAAGGATTTCATATGAGAAAAAGTGTGAGGATTTATTCTAGATTTGAGATGTACAAAGGTCCGTCATGCGCGGTAACAAAAGCACTTCATACAAGGCAGAATGATACACGAAAAAAGCAAAAACATGGAGTGATAGATAAAGCTCCCTGTATGTATATTTTGATGAAGAGTAGTGACAACAGTTCTTGCAGATAGGTGCGCTGTCAAGCGAGACTTAATGAATAATGAGTAGGTCATTTCTTTGTAACTCCGTGAATATTGAGGGAAATGTTTCCACTATGTTGGGAGCACATTTTTCACTACACACGTTTCTTGTGTTTGTTGTAAATCGGAACGTGTCAAGTCACGTATTGTCTGATATAAATAGTATTGTCCTTAATCTCTTTTAGAAAACAATATTCACATTGAATGTAGTTTTGATTTGTATCTCCAATGGGGTTATATTTTGGTAACAAAATTTAGGACACAATAGTTAAGTGAGTTTGTATTATATCTGTACTCTCAACAACTCAGGCACGACTGGCTTTTGTAAGCTTCGTAATTGGGAACTCGTTGTCCCATTTGCTGTTTTCCACCTAAAGTGAAATTTCTTTAACATTAAGGGTCCCATTGACTTAGGAGTGTATGACTCCACATTTACAAAGTCATAAAAACCTGTGTAGTAGGTCTGTAAAATGCAAGTGGTTAATGGACATTTGAGTGCATAACTTTAGCATGTGTACTTTTCTCCTGGACATTCTGAGGAGTCTGTCACAGCTGTGGTCAGAGAAATCCTAAGCAATCGTGACAAGCAACTACTCAGGTGTGAAATAGAAGATATGAGGGAGCATATGTGAATACACTTGCAACACTTGCCTACATCTGAAAGGCTCAGGTGTGAATGCTGCAGAAAGTGTGGAAAGAAGCACAAATAATGGCAGCTGGAGCAAGAAAGAGCATAATAGAGAAACATGTCCAAGAGGTGAAAACATTTCTGAAGTTAAGTAAAAGGTAAGTCTCGTTTCCAACCTCACAACAACGTCATTTACACAATATATAAAATACACAAGTATAGGGCTAGGAACACGAATATATATATATATATATATATATATATATATATATATATATATATATATATATATATATATATATATATATATATATATATATATATATATATATATATATATATATATATATATATATCTTAGTAAATACCTAAAATAGATAACACATAGGAAGATACATTTGCAACTTATGACTGGTGTCAATTCCGACTATTATTACAAATCATGCACAACCTCTTACTAATGCTGTGATGTACTCATTGTTTTATTGTTTGTGGTGGAAGGGAACCTTTTTAGAGTTCAATAATTTAGTCGCATGTTAATCCCCCAAGTGACTCCAGCCCCCAGAGTTAACGATACTGAGGATCCAGTAATTGTAGAGGGCCTTTAAGTGGGCTGAAAAAACTGGGGGGGTCTTTCAAAAGGGCGTGGCCGATATAATTAAGGGCGTGGCTTAAAACACGTAAGCTAAAAATCTGTGCTTAGCGTAGTGTGCCGCCGAACCTGTATTTTGTTATTTCAGTAATTGCATCCAGATATATGATACAACAAGTAACATCATACCTACAACAAGTCGAGACTATTGGCTTTGTCAATCGTCGTTAGTTGCATAAGATGAATAAGCAGCAACTATGACTTGTATATAATATTGAAAAAACTTTGACTTAAAACCCTGGTGACACCAAGACAATGTTGCTGATCCTGAGTTGCAACATCATCGGATTGATATTCAATGAGGCCCTGGTCGAAATCTGGAAGTCTGGATGTTGGAAGCGGGAGTCCCAGTCCCGCACTACTGTCACCAAGTGCGAGACCCAGGGCTCCCCACTCAATGTTAGGCTAAGTAAGGACACCATTTGAGATAGCCCTGCTCACCCCTTTAGTAGCTTGGCACGAGCAGCCAGGCCTATCTCCAAGGCACAAGTGTTCTGTATGACAACCACGCCCACAGCAACCTCCTGGTGACACCACAAATGGACTCCATACGAGTTTGATAAAACAAGTATAAACTTTATACAGAAAAATATACGATCAGACCATACGACACGCACCAAGCGCGTCGGAGTCTCCCTACAGCTTCGGTGCACACGCGGACCAGGCGCTCTTCACTAACGCCTGCGGTGAACCACAACACGCACAAAGCGCGTCTGAGTGTCACATCTCCGTGTGTCCAAGATCACATGGAGCACCTTCTGAGGGTCTCAAGCTGCCACAACACTTTCCCAAAGCGTCACTTGAAACTTCTCCGGAAACTTTTATGTTCCTGTGTATCCAAACAGGGAGCCAGCTCACCTCGGGCCGTTGGGGTTACAAGACACAGCACAAAGCACAGTATTCGTCAAGCAGGGAGACCCAGTGCCTCCAAGCACAGTCCCAACAGCCTCTTCCTTGGTTAGAACAGCAAACTGCAGACCAGCCCCAGATTATGAAGAAAGGATTGGTCTTTCCCCAGCAGTCTCTTCAGTTGCTGCTTCCTTAGCAGAGGTTCCTCTCGACCACAGAATGGGTCCAAGCCTTTTCAGTCTCAATCCATTTCTGTTTCATTCCCACGTTCAGGGGTTTCAGCTCTCATAGTTATACCCCTTAATGTCATTGAAGTTTGTTGTGCTCAGGGGTCCCTGGCCCATCCCTAAATCAGTTCTGGGTGTCTCCCTCCCAGTGTCACCTTTTTCCCTTTGATACTGGGGTCTGTATCCTTAATCACTCTCCAAGCGACGGGTCAATTGTTTTATAGCAGCAGCCCAGGCCTCTTCACCTCCGGGGGCTTCTCCTCGCCTACTCTCCAGATGCAGGGCAGCCTGGTGTCATCTCAACCCCTCCCTTGGATCAAGACCTCCTCCAGCTCCTCTCACCTCTCAGATCCAGACAGAGAATTCACATTCAGCAGAGACCCACAGAAATGCTTAAAGCACAAAACTCAGCCACTTTCTAAAAGAGCAGTTTCTGAGCACACAGTGACAAAACCACTTTCATAGAAAGATGTGTTATGACACTGTGAGTTCCTGCATACTAAACTTCACCTCTCCATTATAAACTCATAGGAAACTAGGATACCAAAACACAATACCCAGACTTCCCCATTCTTTCCTTCGGGCACAATGGCCTTGCACCAGTGAAAACGAAATGGAGTGTTTTTCCATGTCAGGACATAGCACACACCTCAGTATATGTCCTGCCTTTTACCTACACTGCACCCTGCCCAGGGGTTACCCAGGATCTACCACAGGGGTGCCCAATGTGTATGCAAAAGGGAAAGTAAGGCCTGACAGGTGGTTGCACTTGTCGGAACAACATGTTAACTTAGCAAACTGCGCGCAGGCCCTACACTACAGGCCTGAGTTCCCTTCTCCGCGCACCTTTGCATTACTAGCCATGGCATACACAGTGCACATCACTAGGGACTTTAATTTTAAGGCAAAAATACCAATCATGGCCAACCAATTACTATTACACTTTACATAGGGAACACTTGTACTTTGACATTGATCAGCAGTGGGAAAGTACCCAAAGCGTCTAAATTGGCAACTCTATGTCCGGAAAACGGTCTAGTGGAAAAGCAAAAAGTTTAGGGAACTTTTAGTCAAAAAGGCCAAGTCCTACACCGGAGCTCCAGAGCTTTCAGCGGGACGAAGGCTGGGTCACAGTTGAAGGTAGTCAGCTTGACTATTAATGTCGTGCCAGTCCACATATGAAGCTTTTTCGAAAAGATCCTCTAAACTTCTCCAAACTTCTGGAACTTCTTCCTGAAGTTCTTCTTGAGGGTTCAAAGTGTCCAAAACACAAATCCAAGTGTGTAGAAGCTTTGAGAAGGTCATTGGAAGTCTGGTCTACAGTTCCCACAATGCACCTGCCCGAATCATTAAAAATTCACTGGGCGCAATCCTAGCTGGAGACTTCTTGAGGGAGATGCTGCAAGGAAGCTCTGTTAACATGTTGCTTTCAGGGAGTCAACTTCTTAACCCATTTCAAAGCAATGCAAAGTCCTCAGAGCTATAGTTCCAAGGGTGCAAGAGGAGCAGTCCTTCAGGGAGCAAGCATTCCAGCAGGGTAGTCCTTCTTGTAGTTTCAGGCAGCAAATTCTAATCCAAATACTGAGTTGCCCGTCAGCTCTCAGGTATTTATTTAATGATATAGGGCGTCAATCAAGGGGGCACCACTGTCCAATGAGGTTGTGGGTGCCACCCAAAAGCATGACAGCTACCTCCAAGGTGTTGTATAATCTTGTCCCACAAAACACTGCACTTTATTCAAGATGGAGGGGTTCTCTTCTTTTGAGTAAGGACTGACTAAACTAACACACTGGGGTAGCTCATTTCCATTACCACTCCCCCTTCACCTCCTGTAAATACCATTCCCATGCCTGCCTTCTGACCCATCCTCTGCAGCTGCAGAACTCTCCCCAGCAGATGAGCTCTGCTCTACGCAGCCACATGTCGCCTCATCAAAGTAGCCTGGCTAAGCCTGTTAAGGCTAACCGATCAGGTGCGACTACTTGAAGGCTGTATTTTTGCTCACAGAAAAGACATTTCTATAACTTCTTTTCTGTGTTAGTTATGATGAATTCAACTGTAAAAAGTTGTTGGACTTATCATTGCCGATCTTTTAAGTCTTTGAATGATATTTGAGCTCCTTCCTAGCAATATTTATACTTAAATATCATATTCCAATGTTAGCGTATGGAGCTAATAAACTACAATGGGGGGTGGTTATATTGGCAGGTTCCCCTCACCAGGGCTTATAAAATATATTTTATAATGACCCTGCTATACATGACACTCCAGCCCTGGGGCATCAAGGGGAGAACTTGGGGTGACCTATATGTAAAAATAAGCTAAATTACCACTTTGGTAATACCTGTACCACACATTTGCATGTAGTTTACTTTTAACGACAGTCAGCAAAGCAGGGCTACCTTTAAAAATGACAATAGGCCCACAGCAGTGCACACTCCAGTGCAGGAAATCTACTGAGCCTCTAAACCCTCTATCCAATTATATACCAAGGGCTTATAGGTAGTTTGAATCTCCCTTGCCCTATTATATACTAGGGACTTGCAGGGTCTGTCTTTGCCAATTGTAATTATATCTAATTACCATATACCTTTTTTCATCAGAGCACTGGCCCTGGGTCCGGTTAGCAGAGACCAGGACACAGTCAGAGTCAGTTACCGCTAGTACCAGTCAAAAAAATGGGGGTTGTCGGGGCTTCGTTCCCTACTTCAGTATGCTGTCTGAAGCACGAATGTTACATTACAAATTCTTGACCTGTTCTTCCAAGACTCAGTGATCAACATCATCATGATTACTGATGTTCATTAGTCACCACAAAGCAGGTGAGTCAGTGGGACTGCTGCAGAAATATGCAGAGTATTAAGCTTGTAATTTTTCTAAAAGTCTTTTTAGATTGTACCTCACTTTTGGTGCAAATCTAGATGGATTTAACATTGGCTGCTGGAATTTTTTCCTTTGTAGGAAACAACATCTTTTTACACCCAACAAAGTTTAGCAAGAAACGCATAGTACATGAACATATTGTTTGAGAAATTACTTGAATAGACTAGGTTTTGGAGATATTGTGCCTTTATGATTAGTGTGTAACAAAAGACTTATGATGCGATTTACTGAGCAGCCAAGAAATTAGCACCTACGTTGAAACATTATTTGAAGGTTGTGGTCCAGCTCACATCAAGAGTCCTTGTCAAGCACTCGATGGGATGGTGCAGGGATCTGCTGATCCGCGTCCGGCCTCATACTCGGCTGATTCTGCTGCACTGTTCGCCTCCTCTCTGTCCCTAGGTATCCCATTAATGCTTCCAAGGACGATTGCTCTGAAAGTTTCTGCTGAGCACATCGGGAGGAATGTAGCATTAAAAATAAAGAGCTTTGCCACCGCTTGGTTAATTCAAGTTACCAAAGGATGTTATTATCCATTCTTGTGTGTAAAAGAAATATTGTATTAAGCAGTAACATACTAGATGCCAACTGTTTCGATAAACTCAGGCCCTCATTTACGGAGAATTGGCATAGGGCAGCACTTCAAGGCTTCTTGCTGCGATGCCCTACTCCAATGCCCTACTCCAATGTGTAAGGGAAGTAATACACCATATTTATAAAATGCAGTGCTTTCTTGTCCCTTCCTCCTGTGTTGGAACACAATTTGCTACCTAGCAACAAAGCAGGCACCTTTACTCCGTGGTGCAAGGGTGTCTGTGTTGCATGCAGAATTGTCTTAGTGCATGAAGGGGCACCTTCCTGCACAAAAACAATCCCAAGAGGTGTTTCCTCTTTCTATGTGTGCTGCAAAATGCAGCATACAAAGATAGAAGAAAAACTGAGGAGAATGTAAAATATTTCTCCTCATTACTCCTGCTCTGGGTAGGCGTAAGGTTTTGGGGCTGCCTCAGGCTTACTTGATTAAGTGAATCTGGATTAGCATCAAAATCCATGGGTGTTGCATGGGTAAACCCATTGCAGCGCCCATGGAACGCCTCCTGGCACAGAGTAAGGCAACGCAGCAACTTGCGCTGCTTTGTCTTATTCCATATCCACGAGGCCATGCAGTCACACAAAGTGGCTATGTGTGGTCTCATAGATATGGTCCAAAAACTGATGCTCTTGCTGCTCATGCCTCTCATAAATAAGCACTTTAGAGAGCAGATGTTTTTTCTTGAGCAAAACCAGTGGTGTGTTTTATTTATGTGTCTATTTTGTTTAGGTAGTGGTGCAGACCAATGCAAGTTAACAAAGGTTAGACAGGATGCCAGTAAAAATGTCCTTGCAAGAAACAGTTAGCAAAGAAAAAAGCTGGGGTTGTGGGGAGCTCGGCAAATGGGTCATCGATTGAGGTGTTTGCAAAAGTGCAAGGTTTTGAGACTTCAGCAGCCTTCTGCTTTTCATCATAAGGTTCAGTGTTACAGAGCATTAGAATTCTGCATGCAATTTTGATGGAAACAGAAGACGCTATGTGGTGTGTGAGAGATGGGTGGTCTAATCAGTGCTTTAGGTGGAGTGATAAAGGTGGGGAGTCGCTAAAATAGCATGGCCACAAAGCCGTAACAAGCAATGTTTTTCGGGAGGAATGGACTGTGTAATTATGTGCATGCCTGACATGTGAACTGGAATCATGTGCTTGACACAGCGTGTCAACTGACCAGTGTTTAGGTGCCTCTCTGTGTGTTTTCTGTTAGTGCACCCAGATACATCACAGAAAATATGGCCATTATGACACAGAGCACTACACCTATAATATATATTTTTTCCTTAGATGCTGTTTATCTTTCGAGAGCTGGGTATCTCTTTCACCCTCATCCCCAAGGAATCGTAATTAGAATTGGTACATATGTGATCATTGCACTGTGTTCTCCGCAGAGAGTCAAGGGATGGATGAACATGAAATAAGACCTAGTGACATGCATTGTGAGAAACTCTCACTGGTTTCATCCTCCAATTAAGAGCAATTGTGACCATCATGAACCCCCATCCGCACCATGAAGTCACGCAAACACCAAGGTGACTTGGGTTGTACTATACTACACAAGACTTATGTTCCACGGAAATCAAAATGCAGAAACACACCTTGAAAAAATGAAAAAAGAATAGGGACTGGTACAGTATATCACGCAACATGAGGTAAAAGGTGAAAGCTAAACAGGGAGTGTAACACTGACTTAGGTTGTTACACTCATTTTTTGGGTTTGGAGTTTTATATAGCGCGAACAGGATCCGAAGCTATCATAATGCTTTACATGAGCACCAGTTGCTTTACAGATGGACACATTCATTTTTGTTAGGCATGGGAAGATTAATTGATTTGCCCAGAATCACAGGATGTTAGGCGTCCCTGCCGAGACCTGAACCCAGCTTCGAGGTCGACTGCCCTTTATTGTTTCGGATAGGTATCCTGAAAAACGCCACTTTCCATTGTTTACAGTTCTACTTATTTCAAAAAGGCAAAGCATTTGAAGTGCCTAATGAAATTCTATTCTCAAATATAATAAAGCAAGATTATTGCAGTTCTTTTGTGAAACCTCCACTTATTGGTGAGGTGGAAGGGCAACATTAACGGAAAGTGTATTCAGCACTCTTTCCATCATCTTGTGTTTGCTTTGTTCTCCGTAAGTTGGCATGGTATTCCCAGATGTGGGTCCCTTGCTCACTTTGCCACTGGATTCAAGCTAGCCTGGCTGATAAGGGGCATTGCCCCGAAACTGGTCCCAGGATGCTTGTTTCTGGTTCAGGGAATTCCTGGCTTGGCAGTTCGAGCTGGACTGTTCCCATGAGGCACAGGGTCAAGACTGATTGCATAAAGCTGGGTCTGAACTGAGGTGGTGAAGTAAGCTAAAGAACGATGATGGATTCAAACCAGATCTGTGACTGGGGGTGCGTGTCTGTAAAGTTTCAGCACTTCGTCTATCATCTCCTTGTGTTTGCTTTGTTCACCTCAAGTTGACAGGGTATGCCCAGACATGGGTCCCTTGCTTACTTTGCCACTGGATTCAAGCTAGCCTGGCTGATATGGGGTGTTACCCTGAAAATGGTCCCAGGATGCTTGTTTACCGGTAAAGGGAACACCTTGCTTGGCAGTTCGGTCTGGACTGTTCCCATGAGGCACAGGGTCAAGACTGATTTGCATATAGCTGGGTCTGAACAGAGGTGGCAAAGTGGGCTAAAGAAGGATGATGGATTCAATCCAGATCTGTGACAGGGGGTGAGTGTCTGAAAAGTTACAGAGTTCCGTCCATCATCTCCTTGTTTGCTTTGAAGGATAGACACATACACCAGTTGCTGAGGGAAGACCTGCAGAGATTAATTCCGATTGCTGAGCAGATGACAGAATAAAGTATGCAGGAATACACTACATAGCATGGCATATTTATTGTCTAGAAAACAAACTCATATGACCATAACAGCAGGGTGACTGACAACACTAGGCAATATTAATTAATTAAGGGGATAGAATTAACAGATGATGGAATATGATTGAGCCTAGTTAAACATTTGCCCTGATCTGCATATAAAAAGCTTAGTTGTTTGCAATAAGTATACTGTTTGCAACTTAATAAAGGAGAGTTTAAAGGTACCTTTGTCCAAGTAGGGATCCTTGCTTCTAGTCAAGGTAAGGGAAATACACACTCTAGATAACCTCTGCTCACCCCCTTGGTTGTTTGGCATGAGCGAACAGGTGTATCCCAAAGGCAATGTGTAAAGTATTTGTACTCAAAACACACAGTTATATAGTGAAAACTTCACAAATGTACACCACACCAGTTTAGGAAAATAAAGTATATTTACCTAAGCCAAACAAGAGCTAAACTACAAAAATCCAACATACAGGTAGTAAAAGGCAATTTAAAAACAGTTATCTCAAAGATGGCACTTCTAGAAAACAGATTGCTCCATCTGGGGCTATTATAAGGAGTGACAGCAATAAATCCAAAGTACGGCATCGATCAGGAGGTGTGCGATGCCGGACACAGAGTCACATGGACCCCCAAGCAAACAGTACCTTGGAAAAAGAAGTCTGTGATGATGCACAGTGTCGTGGAGGTGAGGCTTTGATGCCGAGGTCGAGCACGGCTCCCTCGCTGCCATGGGGCGTCAAGGCATTGTGTCTGCGAGGAGGTGACGTGTCGAATCATGGACAGGAAAAGTCGGGTGTGTCAGTAGTGGGGCCTCTGTTCCGGTGAGGGGATGCGATGTCAGCGAGTTTGTAGAGTCACCCTTGATTACGAGATGCAGGTGCTGGCGGTGATGGAGTCGGTCCAAGTGCTGGCATCAGGAAGGCTGATAACTGCAGGCATCCACAGGCAGGACAGTGAGTCATCCACTTCGCAAGAGGGGCCCCTGGCCTTGGTGCAAGTCATGGCATCACGGCGGCATTGCTGACAGCACCCTAGATTGTTTTTCTTGCTTCTCCTAGGTATATTCTAGCTCCCAACAGCAGGAACAACCTCCAGAGATCCAAAAGTGGAACAGGCACCTCCTGGCAGGTCAGAACTCTCAGCAGAAGTGTTCAGGGGAGATGGGGTGAAGCATTTGTGTCCATGAGACTTCAGAATAGGAGGCCAGCACACACAAGCCCTTTGATATTCTTCTTCAAGTAGGTTTCTCAGCAAAGTTACAGTCTTTGCCCTGGCAGAAGCAGCAACTGCAGGTCAACCCCACACAGCATACAGCAAAGGGACAGTACTCCTTCTCACAGCTCTCCAGCGCTTCTCCTTGGCAAGGGTTCCTCTTGAGTCCAGAAGTGATCTAAAGAGCTGGGTTTAAGGTCCACTACTTATACCCCATTTTGCCTTTTTTCTTCTTTGTGTCAGGGTCTATGAGCCTAGTCCAAGCCAGTTATGTCCTCACTTGTGTAATATGACCACAGGGGGTCAAGGCAGCACTGTTAAAAAGAGGCAGGCCCTATTCAGGTGCAAGGAAAACTCCTCCCACTACTCTATATGCATCCAAGGTCTATACAGCTCAGCTCTGAGTCATACAGGAAGGGCCAGGCATGGCTCAACCCCCCCAGTGGCTGTCTACAGTGAATTCACACCCCGAGCTCCTGTCACTCCAAAGCCAGACAGCCAATCCACAAACAGGCAGAGGCACACAGAATGGTTAGACAAGAAAATGCCTGCTTTCTAAAAGTCAGACAAATTGGAATGTGAGTGCTCTCCTCCCCTTAACTTTTAACCATTTCTTGAAAATTTCTTAAGTAGGTGCGTGCGATCAGAAGCCTAGGGTCACGCCTTACTACAGCCAATACTACAGTATAGAACAATATAGAGCACACCTCTCGTGCTTATCACTGTCACACTGCGATAAGTGGGATTCATCTCCCAGAGTAACCAATTTATCCCAGTACTCTTCTGTCAAACTTTGATTCCATTCATTAATCCGATTCCTTTTAAACTTGACCTTGTTCATTTCATCATATCACAGACGGTAGTTACACCTGCATATTTTATTCAACTTTCATTCTCCAGCTGTATGACTTTTAGGGCTTTGTACAACAGTGCGTTTTATACAGGTGAATCAATGGAGTTAATACGATGTAAGCAGATCCAATGCATTTCGAGCCATTGAGGTTCTTCGTCAGGGGTTTCTATAACAGAATAAAAGAAACAGCTCAACTGACCAATCCATGTGAACATAATATAAAATAAGCTGTTTCTTTTTTCTGTTCAACTGCCTCTATTTAACTGTCTTGTTAGAAAACGACCAGTAGTGGTCAGTAAAATACCAGAATTGCTTTCTGCTTGTTCATCTGCCTCTAATTAACTGTCTTGATAGAGCACGACCAGTAGAGGTCAGTAAAATACCAGAATTGCATTCCACTTAGGGTCTTTCTTTTTTTTCTGGCAACTACCTCTATTTAACTTTCTTGATAGAAAACGACCAGCAGAGGTCATTAAAATACCAGAATCACTTTGGCATTCCATAGATTTCATGCCATAGAAACCTGTATTCAACTTTCATCTGTAGACAATATTTTTTTCATCTCAGGGATATGACCACCAAAGGGGCTGATTTTATATTAAAAACAGATCTTTGGACAATACAATTTCCCGCTGATAGGCAGTATTTCTCTCCATGTGTTCCCATACCTGGCGTGTTCCGCAGTTTGGTGCTTACTTTCCCTCCATGTTAAGGAACAGTGGATGTTTCAGCAACCAGGCTAATGTGCTGCATAGCTAAATACCTATAAGGTCCCAAAGGCGAGACCGGTTGCATTGCAAATGCTTGTTTTTTTTAGAAATGCTATGAGGTGCAAGGCGGCTGACTGCAGCTAGTTGGAATGCCCTGCACACTGGTCTACTTTCAGCCACCCCTTTTGAATGAAAGCTGGCATTTGATGCACTGTGCTTAGCTTTACTGTAATTGACAGCTGCAACACATGTTGGTGAATTTTGGGCATTGTTACGGGTACTTAAAACTATTGCTTTGTGAAATGACCAACATGTTTTAAGATCTGCAAAACAGAGACAAGACTTTTGTCTAGGTGTATGTAAAACTCCCAAGTGAAATCCGACAGACACCTTACCATTCATGACTGAGAGCACCTGCACCCAACTATTTATTAGAGAATACAAACACCACCCCCGAATCTACGCCCCTGGTTGGACTAGAACATTCAAGCCAGACTTTGTCAGCACTTGCTATGATTTGCCAGAAAATAAAAGTTTAGAGTTGAAAGAGTTCTGTGCTAAAGATGTCTTTGTGACACATGTTGGCTTTTCAAGTGAATACATTCTATAGGATGAGTTATATGTCTCTTCTAGCCTCCCAAAATACTGTTTGAGCGGTTCCAAAACTCGTGGTCCTCTAAAATCAAAGACGTGTAGCCGTGCGAATGGATTGCACTTAGAATTGATGTATCTTGGATAATGCCCTTATATTGAACGTGTTCCTAATCATATCTCTATAGACAGTGTCTCCTCCACTCTCCACATTAAGGGGTCAGATGGGATTGCTGCTTAAATACGGCCATTAAGGCTCTTAATGGTAGCCCATTACTAAAATGGGAAAGATGTAAAATCTATAATGGTCTGCCATACATTGTTTTAATGCACATTATAATATATAAATCCATTAAAAGAAGTGCTTCAAAGCATTCTTATGCCTTTCTTTTTTTTAAATGTCAATGTGGTATTTTGGCTAAAATCGGTTTCTTGTGGTTAACATGTTTCTGGGTTAGTTTTCACTACACATTACAAGAGGATAGACCTGCGGTAATGTACAGTGTGATAGATCAATTTAAGTGTTCAGATGCTTCTTTTTTGCAACGGGTACTTATTTTTTTATTGACTCTCATACTAAACGCTATTGTGTTTCTCATAAAGAGTTGCAGCTTTTCGATGTGGACCATTTCATTATGAGAATATTATTTTTTACTAGCTTAGCAGCGTTTTTATTTGAAAAATGAAGCTCGCTCCCCGAAACCCATCAGCCACATATCTGCCCTCCCAGGGCTCCTCATTAATCCCCCTTATCTCGCCACTGGCCAATCATCAGTAACTCCACATAAGTCTCTCATCTGCCACAAAAAGTCACTCCTTTTTCCTCAGATTCACCAAAGCGAGGTAAGATGTGCAATTAGGTGGACCTGTGAGGCCAAAACCAATCTAAAATAAAACCTTGATAATGGGCAACCAATACTATTTATACAAAGAAGCAGCAATTCTACAGAAAAAGTGCACTTCAGCTGTGAAAATCGACCTGAATATAAAAAAAACACAAAGTAAATAGCACTAGTTTTAGTATTAATCTGACTTCTGCATAAAAGGGTCCCTAGTAGTGGCATGCACAATTCTTGTTTCATCCCTGATGCATGTGGTTGAAGGAGTACGGCATTTTGTTGTATGCACAATCTTACTTTTTATGGGCATTCTCCTAATGGTTGGAAATACAACAGCCTCGATGTCACACTGAGCACCTGCTATCTGCAGAATCCTATCGTTCGGATCATGTGTACCCCCAACTGGCACTAGAACTAAAGCACCTCCCACAGTGACAGCCAAGTCACCAGCTACCATGACCAGAACAGCGGTTTACATGTAAAGTATCTCTGAGGATGGACATTCCATCCATCATGTTCTACGCACCCTGTAAGTATCAATAGGTACACGGAGCACAAATGCATTCTGTCATATACTCCAATTTTGTTGCTTTCTTAATTCTTTCTGATTAAAATTCTCTGTATGCTTTTACTAAACCTACATCACAATTATGTGTTTCTTAAAATTCGCTTGTACACACTCAGCCTTCCAGATTCTCTCTTATTCTTGATCTTTTGGGTCTTTCTTGTGATTTGTCCACTGTTGATAGTCCTACACTTTTTGATTGACTTGAGTTTGTCTATTAAGGTTCTCTGTGACTTCAATCTTACATCTCATTTTAATTTTGTACTCCTGCCAGACTAAGTTATTTTCTCACCTCAATCATTTTGAATTCTTTAGAGGTGTCAGATTGATCCTTTTCTCGTCTTGTTGTGCATCATTCTGAACAAAGGTATGCTTCATTTTCCATTCTTAGTAGATTTATATGGCATTGTCTTACAAATATTTTTCTTTTCATCAGACTTCACAAGATTACCCGCCTCCTTGTAGTCAGTGCACAGATGAGATCAGACTAACTTCACCTCAACTTTTCTACAAAATGTTCATTGTGGATAGTTCTGCTATCTTCTCTCTTTCCCTGATTCACTTTCAGATGTATTTTCTTCCTTCCATTCCATTTACTTCAACTACAAAGTAAATGGATCTTTCTCTTTGACCTTACACTTTTCACCCCTACGTCACATTCAGTTTTGTCTTTTCTATTTTTTAACAGACTTTTTCCAGTTAACTGTTGCTAAAGTGTCCTCTTCTTTCTTTCTGATCCTCTAATAACTGTATAGAAACCCTAATTTATTTTCCATTTGCTTGATGATTTTCTTACGACTTTGTTGATCATCTATCATATTCTCTCACATTTCAAATAATATCAAATTCCGTAGTTTGAATTCTCCAATGTGCGTGCTCCCTTACTTTTCTGATATGCCCCTGTTTCTTTATTTTCACTGTTTCCTCTCAAATTGTCAAACTTCTGGATCTTCATGCCGTCTTCCACATATGATACCTTTATCTTCCAAGGCCTCAGCTCATTTTTCTGTCACCTCGAACCTCAACAATGAAATGTATTCTTCCACTTTTAAAATTTGTTTAAAGCTCTATCTTCTGTGACTTACTTTCACTTCTTATTACTTTTAAAATCAATTTTACATTTTCAATTCTCTCCCTTCGTATTATGATTTATTTTAAATACAGGCAAATATTAATTATCAAGATTCACTGTATGAGACAACTTATTTTATTCTCTCATTTCAGTATCTTCCTCAGACTTGCCCAGGAATTTGTAGCATAAAAAGGTACATTTTAGCGCTCACAATCGTAATTATTTGCACTTCAATTAACTCAATCAAATGACTTTTTCATTTACTAGTTCCAGAACCACTGAATGCATCCACGTTTTAAAAGTACTGGTACTGTGGCATGCGCCGCTTCTCTCGCTTTCCAAGTCACACCACAATATTCACTTTGAGAACCACTGCACCCCTGTTAGACCTGTCAGCCTTAGAGTGGCCTTTTCACAAACCTTTTGCCTTCCTACTCCAATTTTCATGATCTTGTTTTTGCTGGCATTAGGAATCTGCACACTTTACCTCTGCTAACCAGTGCTAAAGTGCAAGTAGTCACTCCTATAAACATGGTCATATTGGCTTATGCCCAATTCGTACATTTAATCTACTTATACATCCCTAGTAAATTTGTACTACAGGCGACTAGCGGGGCTGCAACACTGATTGTACCAACTACATAAGAAGCCCTTTAAACAGTACTCAGGCCTGCCATTGCAGAGCCTGTGTGTGCAGTTTTAAACTGCTGTTTCGACCTGGCAAAATGAACCTTTTGCCAGGCCCAAACCTTTCTTTTTGCTACATATAAGTTGCCTCTAGGGTGGGTCCTGGACAGCCCAAAGGGTAGGGTGCAATGTATTTAAAAAGTAGGACATGTACATTTAGGTTTTACATGTCTTGGTAGTAAAAAGCTCTCAAATTCGTTTTTCACTACTGAAAGGCCTATCTCTCCCATAGGATAACACTGGGGTTGCCTTACTACAATTTATAAGTGTCATTTCCAAAAGGGAAGATATGTTCAGATCATTTTTGGTGTCTCTGGATTCTCAATTTAAAATCCTAACTTATGGTGAACTCGTATTTTAAATTGCAATTTTGAAAATACCATATTTAGAAAATAAACCAAACACAAGGAGATGATGGAAGGAGCGCTGAAACTCTTCATACACTCACCCCCAGTTACAGATCTGGGTTGAATCCACCATTGTTCAGACCCCAGTTCAGACATATGCATATCAGTCTTGAACGTGTTCCTTATGGGAACAGTCCAGCCCGAACTGCCAAGCCAGGTCTTCCCTGGACCGGAAACCGGTTTCGGGGTAGCACCTCTCAGGAAAAACTTCCTAACCAATTTGGAAAAATAGAGAATATTTTAATAAATGAAATGACACCAAGCATTTGTAAAGTTTAAAAGTGAAAATAGCGCAAACAATAGCTAAAAAAAAACCAATAAGCGTGAACCTCAGTCATCTGGGTGCTGTTGCCATTTAACTAGACACAAGTTAGTGCCAACCGTGATGGAGCATGGTATGGGTCAGCTACAGAAAATAGGTTCGACCAAGTTGTAAATTTTACCTTCAGGCTTAGTCTCTGAAATGAAAGTCAAAAATCCTCAGCGGGGCAATTCAACAGACTGTGGCCAATGAGGCATCTATGTCATCGATTAGCTGCAAGACGAGGTCTCGCCAAGTTGTTGACTTTTGGTGGGAAAGCTATGAGGTTGAGAAGATTATGTGACATAATGCCGAGGTATTTCTCCCCGCAGGGAATTACAACGTGGTCATTACAACGACCGCGTTGTGATTCCACATACCATTACTCCGCAAGTCGGAAGAACGACTTGCGGAGGGGGGGTGCTGGATGTTGGAATAGTATAATTTACTATTCTAACTCCAGTCAGTGTGGACACTAGGGAAGGTGTTGGATTTTAAATCCAACACCTTCCCCCTCCTATCCGCAAGTCGTTGTTCCGACTTGCGGAGTAATGGTATGCGGAATCACAACGGGGTCGTTGTAACAACCGTATTGTAATTCCCTGCGAGGAGAGAAATTCACGGTAAACGTTGTTGAGAAATTTGAATTTCATGCCCAAGGAAGCTCCTTCGCCAGCTGCACACATTGGCACTGTCTCCCTGTGAAGATTTCTACCTTTGGACGTAGTCACTTTTTTGAAGATCAGATTCGTCCAGTGGGATAAGGTCGCAGGCTGTAGGCCAGGAGGGCTCTATTAGGCTGGGTACCTTCTCCATGAGGTCAGCGAAATTTGATTTGCTGCTGTAGAAAAGCCCAGAGGGGGAGAAACTTGAATCTTAGGCCCATCGGCAATGCACTTTCATCAGATAGGCTTGGTAGGTTGGCCCAGGTCCTCCAGAGGTCTTTGGAGACAAAAGACTTCTATGTCCTAGGTCTCATGAAAAGTTATGAGTAAACTTTGATACCAGCCAAGGGTCCAGGACTTTGAGGATAGCGCTTGGGGAGGGTCAAGACACCAGCAAAGTCCAACAGCAGGGACCATGGTGGGTCCATTTGGAAATGGTCAGCTGGGAGGTTGGAGAAAAGGCCTCTTGTAGCTTATTCTGGTCATCAGTTTCTTGACCCTTGGAGTTCACTTCATCATCCTTGAGACAAGGAGAGCTGGTCCAGTCTTCAAGGCTTATCTCAGGTCCAATTCTCGTCTGTTCATCTACAGGTTCAGAAAGTGTTTTAAGAAGGGTAGTGGGGATATCCCATTTATTCCAGGTGTGGGGGAACTCCTGAACCCTTCATAACAAAGGGGGTAAACATTTCCAGGGGTCCTCTCGTTTAAAGCATTTCTTGTGTGCCTGTTAGACCTGACATCTTTGGTGTTTGATTCCCTTCTCTTTTTTGCTACAGACCTCCTGTTTTTGACTGTGTTCTGCATTTCATTTTTGCTGGTTTTAGGAGTCTGGGCACTTTATCCACTGCTGACCAGTGCTAAGGTGCAAGTGTTCCTTATGTAAAATATATTTGTCATTGGTTTATCCATGATTGGCCTATTTGATTTACTAGCAAGTCCCATGTAAAGTATACCAGGTGTTCCCACAAACTGCAAATCAAATGCTACTAATGGGCCTGCAGCGCTGATTGTGCTACCCACTTGAGTAGCCCTCCAAACATGTCTCAGACCTGACACTGAAGTGCCTGTGGGTGCAGTTTTAAATTAAACAAAAAGGTCTCCGTTTCCAGATTCCTAAGAGCCTTGCTAGATCGCAGTCAGCACACACTGGGGTTGACTGTGGAAATATGTTTTTGTGTATAAAAAACCGGAGGGACACAAGTAGGTGCCTAAATGTAGGAGGTATCCGGTGCACAAAGTTGCTAGGATATCGATCCCCTCCGACTCCATGGGGCCCAGTTAGGTCTCTTGAAATGAACCACGTGTTTTTTGGAACAAAATACGTAGGTATCATTGCATGCACTTAATAGAGTTTGCTGCAGTTAAGAGTTTATAAAATTGTTTATAATATCTCATTGAAGAGTTAAGGAGTGGCGAACACAGGGCTGGTCCCTGTGTAGTCCCGAAGAAGTGCTTGGGGTATGCACGAAACATGTCGACTATAGGAGTTGATAGGTACATCTGGACACATTAAGTTTAGGGCAGCCTATCTTTCCACCCCGTTTTTAATGTTACCACCTAGAGGCAAGAATAAAGTTTATTGAAAACCTACTGGGCAGGTATTTTTAACACATATCACATAGTCCACTCCCCACAATTACACATGCACCACACATAGTCTTAAAAAGTGCTCCTACGTAACTTCGCAAGTCGCAGCACGCCCCAGCCCGTAGAGGACTGGGATGGCCCCAATGATGAAGCATGTCACCGTGGGGCAACCCCGGTGAGTGAGGGGACACCTAAAAAAGGAGCAATTCTCCTTTTTTTACACACAAAAACATATTTCCACAGTCAACCCCAGTGTGTGCTGACTGCGATCTAGCAAGGCTCTTAGGAATCTGGAAACGGAGACCTTTTTGTTTGACTTAATTTTTGGAGGGCGAGCCTAGCTAAAGTTCCTCTAACTCCCTTTCTTATGTGTTTGCAGTTTTAAATTGCCATGTTGCACTTGCCAGGTCCAAACCTTCCCTTCGACTACATGTAGATCACCCCTAAGGTAGGCTCAAGGTAACCCCATGGGCAGGGTGCAGTGTATTTAACCCCTTGGGCGCGGCTGCAATTCTGCGCCTGTGCGGCACATTCCGATCGCGGGTGCGGTCATGACAGCCGGGAGCCGTCATCAGCACACGAGCACTGTGTGCCAAGACGGCTCCGGGCTGTCATCAGCATGGAAGCGGTTAAAAGGGAGGACATGTGCTGTTGTGCTTTACATGTCCCGATAGTGAAATACTGCTAATCTATTGCAAACACTATCCCATAAGTTATCATTGGAGCTTCCTTGTAATGTCTTACAAGTGTACCTTCCAGTAGGGAAGTGATAGAGATTTGGAGTTTGGCGTACCTGGACTCACAATTTTAAAAAACATCTTTTAGTGGAGTTGTTTTGTTCAATTACGTGTTTGAAAATGACACTTTAGGAAACTGGTATATTCTTGCTTTACCATTTTTTACCATTCTGTGTTTCTACCTTCCTGTGGAATCCACTTTTGAGGGAGGGTGACAGTTGGGTAGTTGTTCATTCACTCTAGACAGTCACACAAAGGAAACGGAGATGTGCCCTGCATATCCTGATGGCCCATTACCAGGCTGACAGGTCTTCCTGAGCTAGAGTGGTGGGAGGAGTAATCACTGAATCCTGAATAGGACTGTGACTGTCCTCACACAAAGCTGTCTCCACCCCCCTGTTTTGTGCCTGGAGCCAGGTCAGGGAAAGACAAAGTCTTGTGCACTACAGAGACTTTCCTTTGAAGTTTGCCCACTTCAAAGGCTGAAACTGATATAAGTATTGGAGCTATGAGACCATAACTTCAGAATACCTCTAGACTAAGAGGCCATTCTGCCAAGAAGAAGAGCTGGATGCTGTAGGAGGAACTGACACTGTGCTTGATGCTTTGTTGTGCTGGCCTGCTGCATGCTGCTTCTGTCCTGGGAGTGAAAGGACTGGACTTTGCTTTCTACATCCTGTTTTCCAAAATCCTCCATGGTCTTGTGCTTGCTTGTCTCCTGTTAAAAAGACTTCACCTACTGACTTGCCAAGTTTTGCCAAATTGAGATCCTGGGCCCTTCGAAGTCGAGTCTGGTAAATCTGAGAAGAAAATCCATGCATCAACTCTTAGTGCCCATTTTTCCCAACACATCACCACCGTGTAGTTGAAAAACCCACGCATTGCCACTGTATGGCCGAAGAATCATCGCAACACCTGCAGTGAGGTGGAAAGATCACCTCAAACCGAGTCCCAAGCACTGTGTCCTCAATGTCCATGGTGCATGTTCCAACTCCAACAAAGTAATAAAGTACACACCTGTTTTAGTATGAGTTCGACAATTTTATGACATGCTCAAAGGCTTAGTTCCTGGTGTGCAGGTTTGATTCATGCTCTGTCCCAAAGCATGGACATAGAATTTCCACATTTAATTGCAACGTGGTGCTCAGTTTCAAGCCGCACCGCCAAAAAAACATTTGCTATAGCATCAAAGCAGTGTAAATGAAAGTGTACCATCGTAATCCAATGTAATCCATATGTAGGGATATTTATGCAACAGTAATATTCATGTTCACAGTGGAGGCAATGTGATTTCAAACTTAAAATGCAGCATAAATGCCCATCCAGGCCTTTTATAACAGCACGTTGGAATCCACTTTTCATCCCAGGTAGCCATAAACATTTTCACCCAATGCATTTCGGGCAATTCGCCCTTCATCAGGGATAGCTGTGATATAAAAACAAACCCACCGTGTTTCTGTAAACTTTCATGGCATTTGATTATATATGAATGTAAATGTCCAAAAGCAATCATAAAATCCACATAACTGAAGTTACTGAACTACACTATTAAATAATACCATCTTTCCCATGTTTTGGCTTAAAAAATTAACCATAACCAAAGTATTATGTAGTTTGCGAGAGAATTGTGACTTTCGAGCAGAGTCTCCCATGCTAAGCTGTGTACTTAAAAACCCAAAACAAGTGTAAAAAAACTGCACTTACAATATAATAAATGCAATGTTTCTCCAACATCTCTGTGCCATAATCAGCTCTGTAACTCCTTCAACTGATACTCTCAATTGCGTATGCAGAAAACTGCTTCTCTTTAAACTCCCAATTTGCTCCTGGTGCAACCAATCCATTCAAAACATGCTGTAAACTAAACATTTGACCACCAACCCTACCTTAATTAAACCTGAAAGAAACACTATATTCTGATCCATAGTGCCTACCATCCCTTCTAAATTCCGAAACTAAATTGTTAGATTATTACAACAAATCCATTTTTAAATACAATCATAAAAAAGTACATGGGGTGATAATTGTGAAAAATACTCCGACATGGGCCCTGCTTCACGGCTGTGAAATTGACACAGCTCCTGTTTCGCTACATCAACACAGTGCGTCTGGATTTTCAATGCATTGTCCCTGTTTGCCAAGCTCTTCGTCGAAGATGCCCAGCAGTAAGGAACCGAGGCGGCACACCAGAGATCATTGCATCACCTCCCCTCACAGTAAGGAACTGACAAATCACCTCCCCTGACAGTAAGGAACTGACACATCCCCCTCCCATGTGCTGCAGTAAGGAGCCAACACATAGCCTCTTCTGGCAGTAAGGAACCAAAGCATCACCTCTCCTGGGAGTAAAGAACTGACGCATCGCTTTGCTTTTCCGGTGCCTCACCTCCACTGTGCCTATTTTCGTTTATGATTTTGACGCATCCACAAGTACTTTGTGCCAAAGTGGCGCATCCAAAGATTCCTATGAACTTAACTGTTTTAACCTTTTTAAAGTGATATCTTGACTTTTGTATGTTGGATTTTTGTCACGTTGGTCTTGTTTTACTCAGATAAATATTGGTTACGTTTCACAACTGGTGTGGTGTCCATTTGTAGTGTTTTCACTGTGTTATTGGGTGTGTATGTATAAATGCTTTACACATTGCCTCTGAGATAAGCCTGACTGCTTGTGCCAAGCTACCAAGGGAGTAAGCAGGGGTTATCTTAGCTGTGCGACTCCCTTACCCTGACTAAAGTGAGGGTCCCTACTTGACAGGGTGTAAACCCTGGCCAACTAAAGACCCCATTTCTAACAGTGCCCTACTGCAAACAATCCCACAGTGTCCCTCACTACCTAAAAGCAAAGTGGCAGAATCTTCCTTCCCCTTTGCAGAGCACCTGTGCTTACCCCAGAGGTGTGGCCAGGGAAATGAGCAGCCCCTCCTTTGTGGTCACTCTTAACGAGTTCTTGGAAAAGCTCCTTTCCCTCTGGGATTGATGCCTGCCTGACCGGCGGGACAAGTAAGGGCCTTGCACAGGTCTCAACTAATATTTGCCTGTGATAGGGTAGGCCTCCTTGAGGTTAATCAAGTTCGTGGGCACAGCCAGAAGAACAGATAACACCTCCCCACACTAAAGCCTTTGTCCTGCTCTGGGAACAGTTTTCACACCTTATCAGGGGGCGTATTCATCTACCAGTTGACAGTTGAAGCTCATGCAAATGGGCCTCCAGAGGCTGTACGCAGAGAAAAGGTAACTTTCTCAAAAGTACCTTTTCCAACATATTTATTATAAATCCAACTTCACCAGTTAATAGAGCTTATGATAAATATTTTTTTAAGTCCAAGAATTACATGTATAGCTGTTTCCTAGCCATAGATAAGCTTATTACAGTTAATATTGTATCCCATTGCTTTCCTATGGAACAGCCAACCTGCTGCAGAGAAAATAGCCTTTGCACTATTTTCACTGTAAGGCCATGTTTTACATTAACTTTTAACATATCATATTTTTAAATACCATGCACCTTGACTTGTGAGCAGTAAAAACTACTTAAACTGACTTATTAGTATTTAAAAGAAAGATTTAGACATGTCAAAAGGGGTTATTGTGATAGGCTGAATTTGCATTTTTAAAACTGTTTAGCTGGGTTTCAAATGGTAGGCCTGTAGTCATGATTGCACTGTCACTATGGTAGGTGGCTCAATGGGTGCTGCAGCTTAGTGGTGACATTTATCTTACAGGACCTGGGTACACTTTTTGCCATAAGCTAGGGACTTATAGGTATGTTAAATATGCCAATGAGGGATATACCAATTTCATAGTGTTAAAAGGAAGAGCACAGGCACTTAACCACTGGTTAGAGGGAGTTCTACAGCCAGGAAAAACAGTCAAAGCAAACATCTCAGGGTACACCATTCAAAGATAGTCAAACCCAACAACCTTATACCTCACACATCAGCTTGACCACCCCTCAAACTGACCTACAATTTCTTCCAGACCCAAAATATACATCCCATATATGTCATATTACCGGCTCTCCAGTCCTAAAAACACACACCCCCAGTGCCTGCTGTCTTGTTTCTGCACACCCTCACTGATAGTCCCAGGGCCTGAAACCTTGACTCGACCATCTCCCTCAAATACATACACATACATCACATTTGACTACTTGTTATCACTGGATGAGGGAGGTACATACCTGGATGGCCTCCGCTGTTCAAGCTGCACTTATGTGCTGCCTTTGGGAATCAGAAGATGAATGGTGCAGTTCTCTTTCCTGGTGCAACCCTCCTGCCAGCAGTAGTGATTATTTCAGCTACACACACACACACAGAGGTTGTGAGTGTGCTGAGCCAGTCTCTTCGCAAAACAACAGGTGATGGACCGAGCCAGTCTCTTCAGAAAGCTCAAAGCACCTTGTACTAAACAAAATCAGACAATTTACATCAGCTGCATTGGAAGTGGGGATTGGAGCATACACATTTTGTGGGGCATGTTTTGTAAAGTGCAGGTTTTTTGTAAATCTGATTTTGCAATACGTTGAGAATCATGAATGATGAGGTGGGGGTTTTGAATAAAGCCTTCTCTGAACTGTTTCTAAAGCTATATAAGCAACACTTCTCCTGGTAGTGTGTTCCTCCTCAGTATTTCATAGAGGTGTTTTCTAGTTAGTTGTGAACACCCCTTGCTTGGAATCTCTCAGGTGGCCTATTGAGGCTCCTTGGAGAAAGTTACATTAAAATGTTCAGTATCCCTTTTTATATAGATTACAGGTACATGTTTGTATCATCTGCACTCCATTATCCTTAACCTTAAAGGTAACATGCTTCCCTAGTAACCAGAAGAATTCTCAGTTTTCTAAACTGCTAGGCACTTACAATACTGTATTTTGGGGCATTTACATTGCATGCCATGTTCACATTCTACTTATTTCTCTATTCCTAGCAGAATCCTAAATTAATTGTGAGAGTCATTTCTCTGGTTCTAAAAGCATCTACCTTTTCTCAGCATATTGGTCTAAAAAGGCTGCTTGAAGTAGGCATTCATGGGCAAGTCCTGGAATGGCTATGATCTATTGCAATGAACAATAACAGATAATATCAATTCCTTCGTTTCCAGCGACATCCCTGAAGATGATGTGGTGTCCCCAGACTTTAGCTTTAGCCCCCTCCTAATTATTTTGCAATTATGAAACATAGAAATAATAAGTTAGGACTGCTCTGCAGAAGATTCGCACATCTTGAAATAAAGTCAAATGAAAACCAAGCCATTTGAACCATGCCTCAGCCTTCATTTTGGAAACGGAACAATGGGTAATTAATATTGAATTAAAACTCAGTCCTATTAAAACTAAAATCTGGCTAGTAGGCATGACCCCAAAAATGGAGTAAAAGGATGCCAGCAAAATTCTCATAAGCTATTATTTTGCTTGTCATTCAGGTTGAATTTGGTTGATATTATTTATATTAGTCCATATTGCTCCCCTTTTCTTCTCTTTCTAATGACTGCATATTTGCTTTGAGTCTGTATGCTGAGACATTCTTGTCTGTTACATACAATATTAGACACTAAACAGACCTAGTTTTTTTAGGACCAAGTTTTGACATGTTTTTGGGTCAGGATCTCTTGGTAAGGTGGTTTGATATAGTTGTGTATTGAACTCCTGATTTATTTGTATTGACACGGTTACATTTGCTTAGGTCATAACTTATATAAACATTGTTTTTACTAGTGACAGTATTGCCATTTGTGCATGGAATATCACATGCATTGATAATGTCATTGCTGGTGTTGACACTACTGAGCAGGTACAGGTTATGACATACATTAATGACATACATTACTATTGCATTCACGTGTATTGGCATGGTCATGCAGGCAGAGGTTATGGCATATTTTGATATTGCATTTATTGGTATTTGCCGTTCTCGGGCCTGCTCATATCATGGTATTCATTGACATTGTACTCACCCATTCTAACACTTGCATTACAGGCTCTGTGGTTTATAATAACTTATGACATGGCACAACTAGACAGGGTTTAAACAGATTGCTGCAAAGCGTACCGTGTAGGTGTCTCCAAAACCAGAGGCAAAGAACTCAGTTAAAAAGAGAAAGAGTGAAGCATAGGTTTCCGCCCTGTTAATGTAGCTGAGCCTTGGTAATAAGCAGGTCCTTGGCATTTTCTGGGACTGCATTGGTGGCCACGGATAGGCAGGTTGAAGGGGGCATTCCAAATGGTACTTTACAAACTGTACACAGTAACCCATCCAGTAAGAGCAAACTGGGTTGGAAATGTTGGGATCAAGAAACGGCATGGCGGTTCCCAATGACTCCCAATTCACTTTGTGGCCTAGTTCTAAGAAATGCTTTATGACAACTGCATACCTACTGGAGGCATCTTTATAAACTAATGTTGGCCCACTTGCTTTTTGTCGCCAGCCGCCACCACTCCCACGTAATTCATCACGGTTTTGCTCATGATTGGGATTGATCAAATAGAGTGCTAGTCAGGACAACATTAATACTAAGGGGGTCATTAGGATGGTGGATGGACCTGCGTCCGTTCACCACCCCCGAGGTGGAGGGGAAACATCCTTTACGACGCAACTTTTACCACGCAGTGCCTTTACAACGCAGGTTTTTCAACGCAAGCTTTTGCGCTGGGGGTGCTGTAGGATAGGTAATAGTTTAATTTACTATCCAACACCTTCCCTACTATCCACAGGGACTGGAGTTAGAATAGTAAATTAAACTATTCACTATCCAGCACCCCCCAACGCAAGTCGTTGTAACGACTTGCGTTGAAAAACCTGCGTTGTAAAGGCATGCGTGGTAAAAGCATGCATTGTAACAACGTACATCCAGGTGGAGGGACCGTCCGCAGTGGCAGCGGCGGTCCCTCCAGTGCAATTGGGATGTGACCGCCACCCTGGCGGTCACATCCTGTATCTTTAACCTTGCGGCGGGTGCTGCTTGAAGCAGCACCCGCTGCAAGGTTAAAAATGCATGTTTTACATTTACATGCACGAAGCGGCAGGCACCGCGCGGTGCCTGCCGCTTTGTGCATGTAAATGCTGGGGGGGTACCATAGGTACCCCACATGTGCACCCCCTACCCCCGACACCCTGGGGGCCCGCAACGGGCCCCCAAACACAAAAGACCACATGCTTTTCCATGGCGGAAAAGCCTCCGTGGAAAAGCATGTTTAAATGCACATCGTAATTTGGCTGACGGTGTCTGCCACCCCAATTTATGTCTGAACTGGGGTGGCAGAGTGGGCTAAAGAACGGTGATGGATTAAACCCAGATCTTTTGACTGGGTGTCAGTGTTTGATTGATTCAGATGCTCCGTCCATCACCACCCCCTTTTGTAACGCTTTTGGCCGCCATAAGTGTGGCAGGGTATGCTCAGACGTGAGTCCCTTGCTCACTTTGCCACTGGATTCAAGCAAGCCGGGCTGAAAACGCCTGGAATGCCAGAAACCAGTCCTCGGAAGCTTGTTTCCGGTCCAGGGAAGACATGGCTTGGCAGTTCGGGCTGGACTGTTCCCATGAGGCACAGGGTCAGACTGATTTGCATATAGCCATGTCAGAACTGGGGTGGTAGAGTGGGCTAAAGAACGGTGATGGATTAAACCCAGATCTTTTGACTGGGTGTCAGTGTTTGATTGATTCAGATGCTCCGTCCATCACCACCCCCTTTTGTACCACTTTTGGCCGCCATAAGTGTGGCAGGGTATGCTCAGACGTGAGTCCCTTGCTCACTTTGCCACTGGATTCAAGCAAGCTGTACTGAAGACGGCTGGAATGCCAGAAACCGGTCCTCGGAAGCTTGTTTCCGGTCTAGAGAAGACATGGCTTGGCAGTTCAGGCTGGACTGTTCCCATGAGGCACAGGGTCAGACTGATTTGCATATAGCCATGTCTGAACTGGGGTGGCAGAGTGGGCTAAAGAACGGTGATGGATTAAACCCAGATCTTTTGACTGGGTGTGAGTGTTTGATTGATTCAGATGCTCCGCCCATCACCACCCCCTTTTGTACCGCTTTTTGCCGCAATAAGTGTGGCAGGGTATGCTCAGACGTGAGTCCCTTGCTCACTTTGCCACTGGATTCAAGCAAGCCAGGCTGAAGACAGCTGGAATGCCAGAAACCGGTCTTCGGAAGCTTGTTTCCGGTCCAGGGAAGACATGGCTTGGCAGTTCGGGCTGAACTGTTCCCATGAGGCACAGGGTCAGACTGATTTGCATATAGCCATGTTTGAACTGGGGTGGCAGAGTGGGCTAAAGAACGGTGATGGATTAAACCCAGATATTTTGACTGGGTGTGAGTGGTTGATTGATTCAAATGCTCCGTCCATCACCACCCCCTTTTGTACCGCTTTTGGCCGCCATAAGTGTGGCAGGGTATGCTCAGACGTGAGTCCCTTGCTCACTTTGCCACTGGATTCAAGCAAGCCGGGCTGAAGACGGCTGGAATGCCAGAAACCGGTCCTCGAAAGCTTGTTTCCGGTCCAGGGAAGACATGGCTTGGCAGTTCGGGCTGGACTGTTCCCATGAGGCACAGGGTCAGACTGATTTGCATATAGCCATGTTTGAACTGGGGTGGAAGAGTGGGCTAAAGAACGGTGATGGATTAAATCCAGATCTTTTGACTGGGTGTCAGTGTTTGATTGATTCAGATGCTCCGTCCATCACCACCCACTTTTGTACCGCTTTTAGCCGCCATAAGTGTGGCAGGGTATGCTCAGACGTGAGTCCCTTGCTCACTTTGCCACTGGATTCAAGCAAGCCGGGCTGAAGACCGGCTGGAATGCCAGAAACCGGTCCTCGGAAGCTTGTTTCCGGACCAGGGAAGACATGGCTTGGCAGTTCGGGCAGAACTGTTCCCATGAGGCACAGGGTCAGACTGATTTGCATATAGCCATGTCTGAACTGGGGTGGCAGAGTGGGCTAAAGAACGTTGATGGATTAAACCCAGATCTTTTGACTGGGTGTGAGTGATTGATTGATTCAGATGCTCCGTCCATCACCACCCCCTTTTGTACCGCTTTTGGCCGCCATAAGTGTGGCAGGGTATGCTCTGACGTGAGCCCCTTGCTCACTTTGCCACTGGATTCAAGCAAGCCGGACTGAAGACGGCTGGAATGCCAGAAACTGGTCCTCAGAAGCTTGTTTCCGGTCCAGGGAAGACATTGCTTGGCAGTTCGGGCTGGACTGTTCCCATGAGGCACAGGGTCAGACTGATTTGCATATAGCCATGTTTGAACTGGGGTGGCAGAGTGGGTTAAAGAACGGTGATGGATTAAACCCAGATCTTTTGACTGGGTGTGAGTGTTTGTTTGATTCAGATGCTCCGTCCATCACCACCCCCTTTTGGGCGGCTGCTGTAGAAACATGCTGAGTGGCAAGCAATTATCACTATCTACTTTCACTGATGTACAGTTAATTAAAATGCCATCGAATGATCGCTGACCTTCCCAGATAAGGTCACATTTTTGTGTTTATTTTTTGTTTGTATTGGGCATGTTTTTTTGGCGTGAAAAGCAACTTTCAGCTGTACAAGTTATTGTTGTGTGCGTATGAGGTTTATTCAGCTAAGTTTCAAGGAGGATGCCTTCAG
Source organism: Lissotriton vulgaris (assembly GCF_964263255.1). Classification (NCBI taxonomy): domain Eukaryota; kingdom Metazoa; phylum Chordata; class Amphibia; order Caudata; family Salamandridae; genus Lissotriton; species Lissotriton vulgaris. Next base: position 1,510,865,727 of record NC_141685.1, on the reverse strand, counting down.
AAATTCCTGAAAAGGCACAAACCAGGGCATATTAATCCGAGAAGAAAGGTTTTTCATTCTGTTTCAAATTTAGAACAGTGCGGGTCCATATCTCGTGCCCATTGGTAAAGAGTACCACGAACCAACTCATTTTGGTAAATAATCGCCCACCCCTTGTGATGAATAGACAGGAAGAAGAAGGATGCGAGTTGCAATTTTACAGCACGAGCGAGGCCGAGGCGGAGTGTGGACGTGGTAACCCCAGCACGGGTGATTTCCAGCGTACAACTTAGCCTTACTCACAGATAGCAAAAGTGGTTTACACCAAGCACGGGAGATTCAATTATCTTGGGGATTTTCAGTTAGCACAGGTGACTTACAGTTGGCAAGGGGTATTCACATGTATCATGACTCTGGAACTCTCTCCCTCTAGAAATAAAAAGAAATACCGGTCTTCCAATGCCCTTAAAGCCTGGATTTTCAACCAGTAGGTCGCATTTCTTCTCTTTGGCCAGCAGTTCTACCTTTTGAGGCGGCGCCCTGACACCACAGGGTAAAAGCGAGCTTAACAAATTCTATTTTCATTTTCTTTCATTTCATTTCACATGCACAGTTAGCCTGAGTGATTTACAGTTAACACGTGGTACTCACGGACTTTATTAGCGATTTACACTTGACTTGTCACTGGTGATTTATAGTTTATAATGAGAATTCACTTTTATAAGCGGTCATTTACAATTAGCATGGAGTACTTACAGTAATTGCTGCTGATTCGCAGCATTCTTTATTTACTGTTATCACAGTGTACTTGCAGATAGCAGAGTTGATTTGCAGTTAACTCACATTATTTACAGTTAGGATGGGTGATTTAAAGTTAGCTATGAGTATCCACATCTATCAATGGTGATTTACAGGTAGTGTTAGACCTGGCACCTTGGCGTGAGTCTCCCTTCCACTTTTTGCTGATGTGCCTCCGATGTTTTGCTGGTTTTCCGATACTCAGGGCACTGCGCCACGGCTGATCCGTGCCGCAGTGCAAGTGCTCCCTACTGTAACCTGTATATACGATTGGTATCCATGATTGGTGCATTGGATTTACTGTCAGTCCTTAGTAAAGCGCACTAGAGAGTGCCGGGGCTTGTAGATGCCAATACTGCTGGTGGGCCTGCAGCGCTGGTTGTGCCACCCACCGAAGCAGCCGTAAAGATGTGTCTGGGAACTGCGACCGCAGAACCCGCGTGCAGTCCCGTACTGTCACGCCAGCTGGGCAAGTGCACCCACTTCCCAGCCTCGACCCTTCCCTTGACTACATATTAGTCACCCCTATGGTAGGCCTGCGGGCAGGGTGCATTGTAGGTGTAAGGTAGGACAGGCCCTGATGTGTGTGGCATGTCCTAGTAGTGACTTACAACCGAGACCGTATTTCACTATTGAAGGCTACCTGCTCCATTAGGCCAGACTGAGCTGCGAGAATTATTACACCCTATAATTCCCGCAGGCTCAAGGAGCGTGGTAGCAAGTCATGTTTAGTATGCCTGAACTCAGGATGATAAAGTATTTCTTGTAGTCAAGTTTATTTTAGTATCCTGGGTTTGCAAATGCTACTTTTAGAAAGTTAGCATTTGCTTGCTTAACCATTTCAGCCCGCCTCTGCTGGTATGTATATCTGACTGTCTGGGATGTGTGAGTAACAGGGCTGGAGGGATGACAGGTGGTGAATGCGCAGATTACACCTTAGTGGGAGGTAGGAGTGCCTCTTGACTCGAACCGTAGCTGTGCTCGGCCACCACAATGCTGGCTCCACCCTCCTGGGGAGCGGCGGATGACTCTGCCGGCACCTGGCCCAGGAAGGGCGAAGCCCCCATCAACAAGGTACTCTGGCCGCCCCTGCCCGCACAATGCTGGCTCCACCCCCTGTGGGGCGTCTGATGCGCCTGCCCCTCACACTAAAAGCAGAAGCCGGAGTACACCCGCCGGGGTACTCAAGGACTGAGAGTGGCTATGCAAAGGCCCCCCTGGCCTGCAAGAACAAAAAAATTGGCCTATAAAAGAAGGAGCCCTGCTCCTTGAAGATTAGATCCTGTTTGGGCCACAGAAGGACTCTGCCCTACGAGAAGGACCGTGAGAGACAAGGAAGGGTGCTGACTCTTGCCTGTGTCTGGTGCCTTGCTGCTGAAGGAGAGGAAGAAGAAAAGACTACGAGAAGACTTTTGCTTTACTTTGTGCCAAACTCTGCTAAAGAGATCTCCAAGGGCTCGCTGTGAACTTGCCCCCTGACCAGCGTCCCAGGACCAGTGGACGCTACCCCCTGAAGGAAAGCGACTGCGGGTGCTGACCATCGCCGCAGCACCGACGGAGGAATCTCCTCCAAGGCAACAACATCCACCTGACCACCGTGACCGGGGCCCAAAGCAACAGCGAAAGCAAAGTGAGGACCAGCCGCCGCTGGCCCGAACACCGTGACCGCAACTGCACCGGGAGCCCGAGAGCAAAGCGAAGGAGGACCCGTCCGGTCCGAGCTCTCGAGGTGACTGCGCAACGAGCAGCCACTCACCTGCAAAGACGGACAGTTGCCCTGTGAGAATCCGCAAGGTCGGTAGCCTGCCCGACAGCCCAGCTGTGAGCCCACAGCTGCACCGGCACTTGGCTGGGTACGTCCTGCACTTGGGGACCGTACTGCCACTTGCCACCACCGCACAGCCGCCGCCGCCAGGGTCGGAGCGGACGACGAGAAGAGGGCCCTGCCGCCACAGAACACCGCTGCCCCGGATGACCAGTGACCTGCTCGGCTGAAGAGCCGCAACGAACAGCGACCCCAGGAAGGCAACGCGACGTGGGACAGATCCCCTGGAGGCCGCCGGCTCCACAAGAACTTTGGTTAACACCGGCCTACGGGCCCAAAGAGAACTGCTATAAGAACTGTGGTAATCTGAACTGAGCAACTTGCAACCGTTATCATAAAGGACGCTGACTGTATTCACAAGCCTGCTTAAAATCTATGTAAAGATATATATTTTTACAGAATACAGTCTGGTCTCGTTGTGTGGTGGGTTGGTTGTAAAGGTGTACTATTGCAAGTGTTTAACCTATATGCCCCAAAGATTAGCCTGCGACTGCTTAAGCCACACTACCTAGAGGGTAAGCAGAGGTTGTCTGGAAGGTAACCCTCAGCCCTGACGAGGAAGAGGAGAGTCCCTGCTTGTCGCTAGCGTTGCACTGCGCCAACTAGAGACTCCCCCTTCCTACATTGGACGCAGCGGTGAGGATTTTCGAATTTACACTTGCGATAGCTGTACCTGAGCTTCTGACCACTACACAAGGATTACGGTCCAGTTACTTAGCCACAGACTTTGCTTTTGAATTTTGCCGAAAAGAAGATTCCGAGTGCAGAAGCCATGCCGGGCGCGAAGAGCCTGGATGGAGCCGAGTCCACGACCTCGGAGGTGTTGGAGGTCGAGTGGGACGCCGCGAAGCTGGATACGTACTCCAGAACGGAACTTAAGTTTTTTTGCAAGAAACTCAAGGTTCCGCACACCGGTTGCAAGAACAAACCGCAACTCTACAAGGCCCTGAAAGCCTGGATAGAGTCCAGAAAGGCCCCAGAGGATCAAGACGCCCTCGCGGAGCAAGTTGCAACTGAGGAGCAGAATGCCCTTGGGGATCTGATCGATCTCGAGAGGCAAGACAGCGAGCACAGCTTTGGTAAAGGCCTGTCGCCAGAGGAGTTGGCGGACAGGAAGGAAACGAGGAATCACGAAAGAAAGTTGGCAGAATTGAAAATCCAGCTGGAGCTTGAAACGAAAAGAATGGCGCTGGAAGAGCGAAAGCACCAGATGGATTATGAAGTAAAAATGAGGGAGATAAGTCTCAAGGAGAGAGACTTGGATCGTCCTCCCTCTGGTGGCAGCACATCGCCAGTGCAGGTAGAGTCAAGAGTGCACATCCCGAAAGACGTAGTTAAAGAGTTCTTTAAGGGGGATGACATAGGACAGTGGTTTAGGGCATACGAGGTAGCCATGTCCTCCCACCGGGTCCCTGACAAGGATTGGGGAGCGGGGTTGTGGGGAAGGTTCCTTAGCGAAGGGAGAGATACCTTGCTAGATTTGCCCGTTGAGAATCAGAGATCCTATTCCCACATGAAAGAAGCTTTAATGAACAGGTACGGGCTTACCCCTGAAATGTATAGACAGAAGTTTAGGGGATGTACTAAGCGGCCTGGGAATACGTATGTGGAGTATGTGACTTACTTTTGCAGAGCACTGGATGGTTGGGTGAAAGGTAACAACGTTAATGATTTTCAAGGTCTCTTTGATTTAATTGCATGGGAGCACTTGTCTGATCACTGTTTTCCTGAGTTACGCCAACACCTGATCGATAGCAAGCTGTCCAGCCCGAGGAAGCTTGCTGAGGAGGCGGACCGCTGGCTCAGCACCAGGGTCCACAAGGGTCCCGTGGGAGACTCCGCCAAGAGTGGGCAGGGTCCCCAGCAGAAGAGTGGGGGGGACAAAGGGGGAAAACAGAAAGGGTTCCAAAAAGGCCCCCAAAGTAGTTCCCAAGGGAGCCCGCAGCAGGGTTCTCAGCCTCCCCCACCTCCGAAGCAGAATGGGGCCCCGACAGGTAGACCTGTTCCAAAGGGGCCCTTCAATTGTTTCAAATGTGGCGAGCCTGGGCACATATCCAGTGACCCCAAGTGTCGCCTGTTTGGAAAACCCGCACCCACTGGTGCTCCGCCCCGTCAAGTGACTAGCGTTCACCTGGGAGAAGAAATGATGGTCCCGGGGGGTGGAGATCCCGTTCACATGACCCTGGTCTCACTCGGAGACAGCGAGATGATCCCTACGAACTACCTGCCCTCTAACACTAAGAAATATGGGCAGGTGGTGATCATCAATGGTAAGGAAGCTGAGGCTCTTAGAGACACAGGAGCCAGTGTGACTGCAGTGAGGCAGCACCTGGTGTCTCAAGAGCAGGTTGTACCCCATGCCTACTGTAGGGTTATCAATGCTGATAATTCTGAGAGTCAGTGTCCGATGGCTCAAGTTCCCTTTGAGTGGGGGGGGTCTCTGGTACTCTGCAGGTCTGTGTGAGAAAAACCATGCCTGTTGACTGTTTGCTAGGGAACGACTTGGAGCACTCCCCTTGGGAAAAGGTGGAGAAGACGACTCACCTGCGGATGGTGGGTCTGCCTGACTGGGCGTGCGTGACCACCCGGTCAATGGCAGCCAGTAGGGGTGATCGAGAGGTCCTGGGGCCTGAAGGAGAGGCCCAGGAACCGGCCTTAGAGAGAAGGCGCAGGGGGCGCGGGAAACCGGCTCCTGAAGTTCCCACGGTCCAGGAGGAAGCAGACCTTGAGGGGGATGCCCTGGAGCCTACAGGGGAACAGATCGCCGAACTGGGGGACCTGCCTGAGCTGACCCATTGGCAGCAAGAAGGAGGACCCTCCAGGGAGGAATTCTGCAGGGAGCAGAAAGAATGCCCTTCTCTCGTGGGTATGCGGCAGCAGGCTGCAGACCAGGCCAATGGTGTTCAGGCCAAAACACATTACGTGTACTGGGAGAACGACCTCCTGTATTCGGAGCCTAAGGCTGCTGAACCTGGGTCAGCCCGTGTGCTGGTGGTACCCCAGAAGTTCAGAGCCTTCCTACTGGGTCTGGCTCATGATGTGCCTTTAGCAGGACATTTGGGGATGGACAAGACCTATGACAGGCTTGTCACCCACTTTTACTGGCCCCAAATGCATAAGAGTTCCGATGCCTATTGCAGAACCTGTCCGACTTGCCAGGCAAGTGGGAAGACGGGAGGGAAGAACAAGGCTCCCCTCCAACCCTTCCCTGTGGTCGGTACGCCATTCCAGCGAGTGGGTATTGACATCGTTGGGCCTCTGGACCCCAAGACAGCCATGGGCAACAGGTTCATCCTGGTCTTGGTGGACCATGCCACCCGGTACCCTGAAGCCATCCCTCTGAGGACAGTGACGGCTCCCGTGGTGGGGCGTGCACTGATGGGAATTTTCTCACGAGTAGGATTCCCTCTAGAGGTGGTGAGCGACAGGGGGACCAATTTCATATCGAAGTATATGAAGTCCCTTTGGCAGGAGTGTGGCGTGACGTATAAGTTCACCACGCCCTACCATCCCCAAGGTAACGGGTTGGTTGAAAGATTCAACCGCACCCTAAAAGGCATGATCATGGGCCTGGAAGGTCCGATGAGGCGTAAGTGGGACGTCCTCTTACCATGCCTGCTTTTTGCATATCGCGAGGTGCCACAGAAGTCCCTAGGGTTCAGCCCCTTTGAACTACTGTACGGTCACCCCGTGAGAGGACCGCTGAGTTTGGTAAAGGAAGGCTGGGAGCAATCTCCCAGGAAACCTCCCCAGAATGTATATAGCTACATGCTGGCCTTCAGAAACCAGACCAGACGCTTCAGACAACTTGCCGAGGCAAATCTGGAAGCGAGCCAGGAAGAAATGAAGCGGTGGTACGATCAGAATGCCACTCTGGTCGAGCTTCAGCCTGGACAAGAGGTGTATGTCCTAGCCCCAGTGGAGCCCTGTGCCCTTCAGGATAAGTGGACAGGACCATTTGAGGTTGTGGAGCGCAAGAGCCCCGTGACATACTTGGTGGACATGAAGACGCCCAGGAACCCTTTGCGGGTCCTACATGTCAACCGCCTCAAGCCCCACTTGCGAAGGTCCGAAGTGGGCATGTTGTTGGCAACCGATGACGGAATGGAGGAGGAGTCGGAGCCTCTTCCTGACCTCTTGGTGGCCTGTGAGAAAGATGGGTCAGTGGATGGAGTTAACCTCTCACCCACCCTGACCGCCGAACAACAGGAGGACTGCCGCCAGTTGCTGGGGCAGTTTCCAGACCTGTTCTCCCTGGTTCCGAGTGTCACAGATTGGTGCGTCCATGATGTGGACACTGGAGACAGCTTACCTGTGAAGCATAAGGCTTACAGGGTGACTGACAGGGTCCGGGCCTGCATCAAGGAGGAGGTCTCCAAGATGCTTGCCCTCGGGGTGGTTGAGTCTTCCAGCAGTCCTTGGTCCAGCCCCGTGGTCTTGGTTCCGAAGGCTGCTGTGCCGGGAGCCACACCCGAACTCCGGTTCTGTGTGGACTACAGAGGACTCAATTCAGTCACGAAGACTGACGCGCACCCCATCCCCAGAGCTGACGAGCTCATTGATCGGCTAGGGGCTGCCCGGTTCCTCAGCACGTTTGATTTAACGTCTGGGTACTGGCAGATCGCCTTGACCGATGGGGCAAAGGAGAGGTCGGCATTCTCTACACCAGATGGGCATTTCCAGTTCCGGGTTATGCCATTTGGAATGAAGAATGCCCCTGCCACCTTTCAGAGATTGGTCAACCAGGTGTTGGCTGGACTGGACGAGTTCAGTGCCGCCTACCTTGATGACATCGCAGTGTTCAGCGGTACCTGGCCCGAACACCTGCGACACCTCTGGGAAGTGTTGATGGCCCTGCGCAGAGCAGGCCTCACAATCAAGGCAAGCAAGTGCCAGATTGGGCAGGGTTCCGTGGTGTACTTGGGACACCAAGTTGGGAGTGGCAAGGTAGCCCCCTTGCAGCCCAAAATCGAGACCATCCTGGCTTGGGAACCCCCCAAGACCCAGACTGCAGTGAGAGCCTTCCTGGGGCTCACTGGGTATTACAGGAGGTTTGTCAAGGGCTATGGCACGATCGTGACCCCCTTGACAGAGCTGACTTCGAAGAAGCAGCCCAGGAATGTGATTTGGACTGACGCCTGTCAGAAGGCTTTCGACACCCTGAAGACTGCCATGTGCACGGCGCCCGTGCTCCTGGCCCCTGATTTCTCCAAGGAGTTCATTGTGCAAACAGACGCTTCAGAGCATGGTGTAGGGGCTGTTCTTTCACAGATGACTGAGGAGGGCTTTGACCAACCCGTAGCCTTCATAAGTAGGAGGTTACTTCCACGGGAAAGTAGGTGGAGTGCAATAGAGCGTGAAGCATTTGCTGTGGTCTGGGCGCTGAAGAAGCTAAGACCCTACTTATTTGGGTCTCACTTCCGAGTTCAGACGGACCACAGGCCCCTCAGATGGTTGATGCAAATGAGGGGTGAGAACCCGAAACTGTTGAGGTGGTCCATTTCTCTCCAGAGTATGGACTTTACGGTGGAACACCGCCCTGGCACCGATCATGCCAACGCTGACGGTCTGTCCAGATTTTTCCGCCTTAGTGATGTGGAACTCCCTGGGGAAGGGTAGTTCCCCCCACATTTCAGCTGGAGGGGACACATGTTAGACCTGGCACCTTGGCGTGAGTCTCCCTTCCACTTTTTGCTGATGTGCCTCCGATGTTTTGCTGGTTTTCCGATACTCAGGGCACTGCGCCACGGCTGATCCGTGCCGCAGTGCAAGTGCTCCCTACTGTAAACTGTATATACGATTGGTATCCATGATTGGTGCATTGGATTTACTGTCAGTCCTTAGTAAAGCGCACTAGAGAGTGCCGGGGCTTGTAGATGCCAATACTGCTGGTGGGCCTGCAGCGCTGGTTGCGCCACCCACCGAAGCAGCCGTAAAGATGTGTCTGGGAACTGCGACCGCAGAACCCGCGTGCAGTCCCGTACTGTCACGCCAGCTGGGCAAGTGCACCCACTTGCCAGCCTCGACCCTTCCCTTGACTACATATTAGTCACCCCTATGGTAGGCCTGCGGGCAGGGTGCATTGTAGGTGTAAGGTAGGACAGGCCCTGATGTGTGTGGCATGTCCTAGTAGTGACTTACAACCGAGACCGTATTTCACTATTGAAGGCTACCTGCTCCATTAGGCCAGACTGAGCTGCGAGAATTATTACACCCTATAATTCCCGCAGGCTCAAGGAGCGTGGTAGCAAGTCATGTTTAGTATGCCTGAACTCAGGATGATAAAGTATTTCTTGTAGTCAAGTTTATTTTAGTATCCTGGGTTTGCAAATGCTACTTTTAGAAAGTTAGCATTTGCTTGCTTAACCATTTCAGCCCGCCTCTGCTGGTATGTATATCTGACTGTCTGGGATGTGTGAGTAACAGGGCTGGAGGGATGACAGGTGGTGAATGCGCAGATTACACCTTAGTGGGAGGTAGGAGTGCCTCTTGACTCGAACCGTAGCTGTGCTCGGCCACCACAATGCTGGCTCCACCCTCCTGGGGAGCGGCGGATGACTCTGCCGGCACCTGGCCCAGGAAGGGCGAAGCCCCCATCAACAAGGTACTCTGGCCGCCCCTGCCCGCACAATGCTGGCTCCACCCCCTGTGGGGCGTCTGATGCGCCTGCCCCTCACACTAAAAGCAGAAGCCGGAGTACACCCGCCGGGGTACTCAAGGACTGAGAGTGGCTATGCAAAGGCCCCCCTGTCTGCAAGAACAAAAGAATCGGCCTATAAAAGAAGGAGCCCTGCTCCTTGAAGATTAGATCCTGTTTGGGCCACAGAAGGACTCTGCCCTACGAGAAGGACCGTGAGAGACAAGGAAGGGTGCTGACTCTTGCCTGTGTCTGGTGCCTTGCTGCTGAAGGAGAGGAAGAAGAAAAGACTACGAGAAGACTTTTGCTTTACTTTGTGCCAAACTCTGCTAAAGAGATCTCCAAGGGCTTGCTGTGAACTTGCCCCCTGACCAGCGTCCCAGGACCAGTGGACGCTACCCCCTGAAGGAAAGCGACTGCGGGTGCTGACCATCGCCGCAGCACCGACGGAGGAATCTCCTCCAAGGCAACGACATCCACCTGACCACCGTGACCGGGGCCCAAAGCAACAGCGAAAGCAAAGTGAGGACCAGCCGCCGCTGGCCCGAACACCGTGACCGCAACTGCACCGGGAGCCCGAGAGCAAAGCGAAGGAGGACCCGTCCGGTCCGAGCTCTCGAGGTGACTGCGCAACGAGCAGCCACTCACCTGCAAAGACGGACAGTTGCCCTGTGAGAATCCGCAAGGTCGGTAGCCTGCCCGACAGCCCAGCTGTGAGCCCACAGCTGCACCGGCACTTGGCTGGGTACGTCCTGCACTTGGGGACCGTACTGCCACTTGCCACCACCGCACAGCCGCCGCCGCCAGGGTCGGAGCGGACGACGAGAAGAGGGCCCTGCCGCCACAGAACACCGCTGCCCCGGATGACCAGTGACCTGCTCGGCTGAAGAGCCGCAACGAACAGCGACCCCGGGAAGGCAACGCGACGTGGGACAGATCCCCTGGAGGCCGCCGGCTCCACAAGAACTTTGGTTAACACCGGCCTACGGGCCCAAAGAGAACTGCTATAAGAACTGTGGTAATCTGAACTGAGCAACTTGCAACCGTTATCATAAAGGACGCTGACTGTATTCACAAGCCTGCTTAAAATCTATATAAAGATATATATTTTTACAGAATACAGTCTGGTCTCGTTGTGTGGTGGCTTGGTTGTAAAGGTGTACTATTGCAAGTGTTTAACCTATATGCCCCAAAGATTAGCCTGCGACTGCTTAAGCCACACTACCTAGAGGGTAAGCAGAGGTTGTCTGGAAGGTAACCCTCAGCCCTGACGAGGAAGAGGAGAGTCCCTGCTTGTCGCTAGCGTTGCACTGCGCCAACTAGAGACTCCCCCTTCCTACAGGTAGCATGGAGTATTCACAGTGCTATAAATGGAAAAAGAGAAGTGCCGGTACTCACCAAATTTATTGGGAGGGGCGTGTCTGGGGGGTGTGGCTTCTAGGCAGCCTTGTAAACTATCATTATTTTCTTCTTCACTGTAAAGTGCCCCAGTGTTCTTGGTCATGTTCTGCTCATAGCTGCAGAGTGTAATTGGTGTTTGTTGTAATTACATAAGCGTGAACTTAGCATTAACGCGAGAAGCAGAAGTTTTGGGCGAAAGCAGACTTTTTTTATGGCACAAGAAGATTTAAGTAATTTGCCCATGATCACACGATGTTGAGCCCACGCTGGGATTTCACCTCTGCCATGAAAACAAAAAGTATGCGTTCATGTGAAACGTGTGCTTCTCATGTACAGCACTGCAATGCCCTCCTGCCAAAAATTAACCAATGTGCCCTGCACACACGAGCCGAACTTGGCTGAAGGGCGTTAGGCACTCTGACAGACAATAGCAAGTGTATTCCAATCTCCAGTGCTGCAACCTTTCCCTCTAAGTGACAACGTGACAGTTCTAAAGTCGAGAGCTCTAGCTGTCAAATCTTCCTGTCCTGTTGGTGGTCAGCGTGTGAGCAGGGTCGGCCTGTAGCGTGGGCGGGCTGGGCACAAGCCCAGGGCGCCAGTATTCCGAGGGGCACACCGAGCTGTGCACATTAAGGCAATTCCAGCAGCTTTGGTTAGGCTTTTGGGCAATGCTTTAACACCTCATTGCCACTTTCTTCTCGCTCCTTTCACCATCTCACCCATGCTGACACACACACCAACAACCCATCACTGTGAGGCAGCTAAGCTATTGGTGATTTAGGTGAGCTGGGGGAGGTCCCGAGGCGTTTGGGTTCAGGAGGCAGTCACTGCTCATCCAGTGACTGGCCATTCAACTCAACAAAAAGGACCCCCTGCTGCCTCATTTCAGGGCGTCATATTTCTCTCTGCCCAAGGCGCTAGCTTAACAAATGCGGCTCTGAGTGCAGGGCTGCAATCTCAACCTAGCGCCGGAATACACTCAGCGTTAACTGTCACACGCCCCCATAACCCAGAGACTGGGAGTACCGGTACTCTCTTAACACAAAGGAGAAGTCTCGGTACTCAATGGGAGAGCACGGTGAAGTGCCGGTACTCAGTACTGGTAAGTACCGGCCCATTTAAAGCACTGAGTATTCACAGTCTTCACAGATTATTTACAGTAATCACAGCTGGTTTACAGTTAGCCTTTGTTATTGAAGCAGACAGTGCTCATTACCCCTCAGATGGCCTCCTCGTTCCAGTTCTTACAATAGTGAGGCAATCCGGTCTTTCAACAGGCCATGTAGAATGTTAGTCTCTTTTTAATTTTTACTATTGAAACCCATCCCACCCTCCGCCATGCCTGTTTTTTTTCTTGCCCCTAGACAGGTTGTCGGAAAGCGACATGTGTTGCAAAAAAAGTGGATTTTTTTTGTTATGTGCTTTGTGCAGTAATTGTGCATTTTTTGGTATTTCCACGGTTGCGCTTGTATGACATCCACTGACCTTAACAGTAGATTTGGAAGGTAGCGTCCTTGCTCTGCTTGTGCTGCACTCCCTGCGCATGTGCTTGTCTTGGGGGTCGGTGTTCTATGCGGTCACGGGCAGGCCATTCGGGTGCTATAGTGGTCCCAGCAGCACCTGGCTCCCACAGACATGTCTTTAGTGTATGTGGCTGCGAGGGAGGTGGAAAATCTGTCTTGTGGCTTTCCAAGTCTTGTGGGATTAGAGACTTGGTTGCTCGGAGGCGGATATAAATAGAAATAGTTTTTGGTAACTTCATCATTGACTTTCCGATCCGGTTGTGAACATGGGGGATGAAGAGGCAGTGCCTCTGTCTGGCAAGTCCTTTCCGAGGGGAAACATGTGCAGGAGCTGCAGGAAGGTGACCTGTTGCAGATCTCCAGGGCAGACTTACAGGACTTAATTATTTCTGCAGTTGAGGCTGCATTGTATGAGCCTTCTGCAAAAAAGTTGAAAGGGATTGAGGACAATTCCCTAAAAGGCAAATTTGTCCAGGCTAAAGTTTTTTCGGACATGCTTGCCCATTTTCTGTAGGTGCTGGGGTTTATACCTAAATCTTTGGTAGATGATGGCTTCTATTCCCAGCATAGTGCCTCTTTGGTGGGTGATTTGCCCATGCATGATATAATTAAGGACATTCTTGCAAAGGAATGTAATGATCTCGACAAGCAGGGTATTCTTCACTTTCTGAGCAAGAGGTATCACTTTGCACAGTTTGAGGACCAGTTTCCACAAGTCTCTAATGTCTACTTAATGTTGTCCTCAATGGCTTCCACTTCTTCCTTGTCTCCTGAGGAGGCTTTCCTCTTTGATCCTATTGCGAGGAAGGTGGAGGCTGCATTTAAGGGGGCATACGCCGCATCTCATTTTGGGATCAGAGCAAGCACTTATAAGGCATATGCCTCCCAAGTCCGTATTAGGATTTTGAGAAGTTATTTGATTGTCTACAGGATCAAGGTGATCCCACTCCTATCTTGGCGCAGATGGAGGTGTTAGTGCTATTTCTGTTGGACGTCACATTTGATACCCTGTGGACCTTCTCCTCAGCGGCCGGGTCAGCGGTAGCTGGTAGACGGCCATTGTGGACAAAACTAGGGGACCTGGAAGCGGCCCAGAACGCCTTAATTCATAAGCTGCCTTTTGAGGATCCCAGACCTTCTGGGTACAAATTAAACATGATGGTGCAACGTTTGGTAGAGGAGAATAAATTGCTGAAACCAATCCAGGCTTTGCAGAAGAATACGTCTTTAAGGGAGTTCTCTCCTCTTCTCAGCCCTTTCATTGCTGGGCCATGGCCAGGGGACTGTGTTCACCAACAAGTCCTGACCACAGCATCAGCAGCCTCAGGGAGCTGGTTAGAATTGACCAAACCTGGGTAGTGGCTTGTTTGTTTCAGGATCAATGGTCCGGCCTAGTTTTTGACTAGTGGGTTCTATCAGTCATAAGTCAGGGTACCGGATTCTATTCCAGTGTCCTCCTCCCCAGTCTCACTTTATGGTTAGCCCATTGTTAAAAGGCACCGTGAAGAGGATTTCTACGTTTTCTGGAGTGGGAAGGTTGCTCACGAAGGGTGCTATTCTCAAGGTGCCAGAAGTGATACTGGGCATGGGCTTCTAATCAACACTCTTCTTGGTCCCAAAACAAGATGGTTCTTACCTCCCAATTCTGAATGTCAAGGCTCTGACCAGGATGGTAAAACTGGATCGATTTCAGATGACCACATTGCAGTCCTTCATTCCCCACATCCAAGTGGACGACTTTCTGGGTTCCCTGGACTTAGATGATGCCATATTTTCCCGTTCCTATGGGCTGAGGCGTCTGATGTCTCTATCCAAGAGCTTTGTAGGGCGGCTACCTGGCAGTCGCATCATACTTTTCTCAAACATTATTCCCTCAATGTTTTGCATACCTCTGGACAACTTTGCTGTTGGACTTGTGAACACGGCTTTGTTTTAAACTTTATTTTGAACTTTATATTCAGCATGGATCCTTGATGTTCTGTTTCCGCGTGGTGTTTTGGCTTGTGAGATCCTATGAGCGGGTAATCATAGTTAGCACGGCTGATTTACAGTTAGCACTGGTCTTTAAGTTAGCACAGCATATACACAGTTACTGCGAGGGATTAACAGCCCATGGTATTTATAGTTAGCATGGGGGATTTGCATTTCTGGGGTATTGTTAGCACGGTTGATAAGTTAGTGGTTGTATTCCCAGTCATTGGTGATTCTCATTTAGCACCGAGTATTCCCAGCAGGGGGGAGTTGAAGTCGGCACATGCTATTCAGAATTAGCACGGGAGATTTACATTTCGCACAGGACATTCGCAGTTAGCATGGGTGATTTACAGTCACAACAGATTACTGCGGTAGAAAGAGTACGTACAACACGGATAACTCATAATTTAATTAACTGAACGCAAACGTGCACGGCGTTTAGTGAGGTTTAACCTAATTAATTAGACACTTTATTTACACACTATAGGCACAGTCCTGCGTTGGCGGAGGTTTCCTTCCCTTAAAACAGGCACTGGTGTCGTTGCATGAACCAGCTTGAAACCTTGAAGTGTTGATTGGAGGCAAGGCGCGGTCGCAGAGGGTTATGAAGGTCAGTCACGTGATGATGACACACCTATGTTACAGTGGGATCTACTTGCATTCCTCATGGTCATGTTAGCCTCATCTGCTCATAAAAAATTGAGAGGTAGAAATACAGTCTTTAAACATGCTTTTGTGGTAAAATCGTATAAAAATATTCTCTTTTAGTGAACAACGTTTATGTTAAAAACGGACATTCCAGTATAGGCACATTTTCTGTAATTTGGAGAAAACATCAGACACACCCGCTTTTCATGTTTTCTGTATTTCATTCTAAAGGCTAAAGGAGCATTTGAGAGCTGGGCATGTTTTCTCCTTCCCAGTCAATCATTAGATATGCTAATTTGGTTAATCCATTTTTAGCTGTGCCATATTCCACCACCAAATGGGACATGCCATGCATGATATGTTATGTTATTTTATCTTTACAGCAGCAAGACAGAAACAAGAATGGATGCCATTTACAGCTTAGTTGTACGTCATTGAGAAGCGACTAGCCTAATTTGATATTATGATTACATTTTTCAAGAAGCAATAGCAGAAACGTGACTGTAATACTCACATTGCACCTGTGTTGCTAAACTGCACCGAGGTGCTATTCACCTTCAGATTACTTTTCTGTAAGATGCCACTCACAAAAAGGTGGAGGTAGCACAGTGCTTGGCAGGCCACACAATTGGATACACTGTGGTAAATGCAGTGCATGATAAGACTCACTGTTATTGACAATCTGTAGTATTCACCATTGTTGCTGCAGGTAGTACTGGGTGCATCTAGAAATGTTTCAGGATAATTGTCCTCTTTAAGTAGAGAGTCACAATTTATATTTGGTGTTGCTTGCAATGCCGCTCACAGTCTTCTCAGGCCTCTGTAGCACCCACGAGTGGAGGTGCATCTCAGGGACATTTTGGGAGTGTGTTGTATTTCGCAAGGTTGTTGCTCGTTGCCCACTGGTGATCCTTTTCATTGGCTCTAGGACTATAACCAGTGTTAAATTGCTTGTGCTCTCTCCTTCAAACATGTTAAAATTGGCCTACACCTAATTGGCGTATTTAATTTACTTCTAAGTCCTGAGAAGGAGGGCCCGTAAATTAAATTCTACTATTGGGCCCGCAACACTCGAAGTAGCCTTTTAAACGTGTCTAAGGCCTGCCATTTCCACCTGTAGCCCAGTTTTAAACTGCCATTTCAACTTGGCAACATACACCTTTTGCCAGGCTTAAGCCTTCCTTTTTAATATTTTTAAATCACCTCTAATGTAGGCCATAAAGAGTAATAGGGCAGGGTGCTTTGTTTTTAAAACTGTATTGTATTTGGAACTCTTCGCGCCAGAGTTAGAAAGTGACTTAGAAGGTAACCTTGTGCCTGTAGCCAACCCGCGCTCCATCATGGTTGGCCTAAACTGTGTCTTTCCCCCAATCTAGCACCACCAAATGACTGCCAACGGCACAATGTGCTTTTAGACACTATTTTCATTTAAAACTTTACAATCGAATAGCGCAGATTCTATTGGTTGGATTTTTGTCATTCTGGTATCGTTTTCTTTATTAAAATGTACTCTATGTTTTCTAAATTGGTTTGGGATTTTTCTTGTGTTGGAGTTTTCACTTTACTTTCTTTTGGTGTGCTAAACAAATACTTTAACATATATCCTTTAGTTTAAGCCCGACTGCTTTGTGCCAAGCTACTAGAGGGTTAAGCACAGGTTAACTTTAGTGACTTTTTGTGGTTCACCCTGTCTAGGATAGTGGTTATTGCCTAAGTGGGTCTTTCACCTCCCCCCAACCAATAACCCATTTTTTTTACAGGTGACATAATACTTGCCCTGAATTCCAGCAAGCGAATTTTACTTTTTATAGGAGAGTTGAAAGGGGTGTTCACCCACCTGCTCATGAACATTTGGGAAATAATGGGACTAAATAATGCAGTAGTAAACGAAATTTTCGCCTGAATTTGCAAAAACGATTAACTCGGAAAGTGTTCTTATTAAACATTCAAGCACTTTTATGGTTAGCCAGGCCATTTTTAAAAAAAATGTACAATGGGTGTCTCTCCCTCTCCATGTCACAAATTACCTCCATTGTGCCATGGCCAGCATTTTTTAATGGGAGTTAAACAATATGCCAGTGCCAGCATTTTCCATTTATGCTTGCCATATAACATGAAAAAATACCTTCAGTATGCCTGTACCAGTATTTTGCCATCAGTGTCCCCTTATGCCAAGAATTGCCTCCAAAATGGCAGTGCAAGAACTTTGTCACAGGTGTGTTATAAGCCATCAATTACGTGTAAAGTGCAAATGCGACTATTTTGCCGTGGGTGCCACTTATGCTACGAATGACCTCCAATATGCTCGTGCCCGCATTTTGCAAGAGATGCCCCATATGCCAATGATTACCTACAGTATGGCAAACACCAGCATTTCGCCCAGGTAGGCCATATTATTGTTTTTATTTTTGGAGTGCAGCATCCACCAAAGCATCTTGACGCTAGAAATGATAAGCAATGTAAATGTAAATGTACAGGAATTTATATAGCGCAAATCACCGAGCGGTTTCTAAGCGCTTGCTTAGGGAACCCATCCTGGTATTCCCCTGTGAGATAACCCCAGCAGGGTATCCGCAAGGTGAAAGCCAGGCATCCCACCGCGAGGGGCCGTTGTGGAGATTAAGCAAGCTATTGCCCAGAGTGGCAGAGTGTGAACCCGTGAATCGAGTAGGCACCGGAGCGAGAATTGTCGAGTCCATGGACATTTTAGGACTCAAGACGCCGCCGAGCCGGGAATTGAACCCTGGTCCCGGTCTGACCTCTGCTTCCAGGTCTGCCTCCTCTAACCAGTGAGCCACACTTCTCCACAGGCAATCAATCAAGGAAAGAACCAGGCAGAATGCACTGAATAAACAGCAGGAGAATTAAACTTGTGCAAAGAAGAAAACTTCCACAGAATGCTTAAAAGCTAAAATAAAAGTAGAAATGAACAGTTTTTTGTATGGAAGAGTGTTCCAAAGTTTGAATGCCAGAGTATATAAGTCTCCCCCTCCGCACTGTGTTCGTTTATATTGTGGCACACAAAGCAGATTAGTGATACTGCAATGCAGCCTTCGGGAGTGATGTTAGTGAGACATTAAATGAATTAGAAAAAATTATCCAGATTGGTGCAGTGCCTTGTGAATGGATCAGAGGGGTTTAAGAAGGATCCTATGTTTGAGTAAAAGATAATATAGTGCGTTCCGGGCCAGAGAGACATTGTCAAATATTTGAGATGCAAGACAAGTATAATGGCTATGTTTTGGAGCCTCTGGAGCATAGAGATGATACACTCAGGAAGGCCAAGGTAGAGTGAATTACAGTAGTCAGGGTGATGCAGAACACATAGTCCAAGCACTTGACCATTCTTGTCAGTAGAAATGAAGGAGCTTGAATTGGGCAAAGTCTGAAGGCCAGACTTAATGGATCTGGGGTACAATGGATAGCTGTTTATCAAAACTCCTTCCAAATTTCCCACCAACTGTACAGGGAGAGAGTCAAGCTTTAGGGGCTTAAATTCAATGCACCAGGTCTCAGAACCCTACCCTCCAGACCAATGATGAGTGCCTTGGTCTTGTAGCTTTTCATTTTAAGAGCGCTGTGCAACATCAATCCTTGAATCCCAACTGGTTAGTTCTGTAGTCGACCAATCAAGTTGGACTGGTCTAATGTCAATAAAAGTTGGGTGTCATCTGTGAGCCCCCAGAGTGGTGACCCTAAAAGGATCTAATCAGACCACATTGAGGTTTGATGTAGATATTAACCAGTATATCCAACAAACAGAAACTTGTGACAAACCACATGGCAGTGAAATATTATTATAGGGAATTTGGTCCTGTTGAAAAGAAAGAAGACAAACCAGTCTAGTGCCTGCTGGGTGATCCCAGTGGCTTTGAGGTGATGCAAGAATATCCTTTCCTATGCCCACACCAGCATTATATCATCGGTGCTTCTGCAACCGTGGCTCACCCGTAGGGGGCGCAAGAGCATCGACCCACCAACACCTGGCCCCGGTCTGTGTTAATTTCCAAGCAGCTGCTGAAACGGTGTTACACTTTTTCATGAAAACAATTGTTTCAAAATGAAAGGGCAGCATCCTGCCAGCAACAAAAAGAACTACACTTCTTCTGGAACTACACAGCTGTCAGGCGCTGGCTTCAGCCCACCACACACATTCATAGTAGATAGCCAACATGACACACTGACCTTGAGCAGTTCAGCATCTCTGCAAATGCAAATGAAGCTTTGGTGAGACCTGTCACTCTTCATACCCAAATTCTATTAGAAGCCAGGATAGAGAAGGGGGGCCTTCCTCCAACCCTATCCTGTCATCCGAATGGACAGTAACATGTTTTCCAGGCCAGAACATGAATATGCAAAATCGACTATTCATGATAACCTCTGGCCCTCCGCATGTTTATTGTGGCTTTCAGTTCATGGGCGGTGGAATTTCGGATCAAGGTAAACTTATATTAATGCTGTGTGGGTGTCTTCGAGTGTGTGTGACTGTAAGTGTGTATGTATATATATATATATATATATATATATATATATATATATATATATATATATATATATATATATATATATATATAGGATTCCACAATCCTGCAGTGCAGGCAACCAGGCAGCGGCTCCCACACGAACAAAGGTACAGACCACAACGAGGGTTTCGTAGTTAAAGTGAAGTGCTTTATTCCATCGATGGGAACGGCAACATGACGTGTTTCGTCCGGGGAACCCGGACTTGATCACATGACAGTCCCAGAGATACATGTGGTTATATACTGACGGTCACTTCCCTTGACTCCTCCCATTTAAACAAGGACATAGTAAAAATACTATTACATCAAGATCGGCTGGCTAAGTTATAAATCTTTTTAAAAATTCCCAAATTGTGTGTTCATAAAATCATTGTTTTTAAGAGAATTCATAGCATAGGAAAAGGTATAAAACCACGATATGTCCTTAACTGCCTCCATATATACAATGATGAAATCAATGAACATAATAGAAATACAGGGCAAGTGCCCAAACTCACAGCCAGCAAATACAATAGTAGAAAAATATTAATTACTACTTCCTGTCCAAGGAGGTCAAATGGGACACAATCCAGTAATATGTTAAAAACCACATAATGTAATAAAACGTGCAAAAACTAGTGCAACAATTATAGCCCATAAAATGGACCAGAGCATGATAATTTCTAAAAGTAACAAATTATCAACAGCCAGACAATTTCATTAGTGAAAAGTGCAAAGTGCAAAAAAGTGCAAAAAACCGGCTAATATGTCAACTTCAGCAGAAAGTGCATATAATATAAGAACATGTGCATAATTTCACAAATTTAAAAAAGAATTTATAATGGAAAAGAAATTTAGATTACATCTAATATGTTGATCAGGAAAAGGTAACCTTGCATCAAGAATATCCAGCATGATTTCATAAAGTCTATACAACTCACTAGAAAAATCCATAGACGAGCCCAATAAATTAGCAATAAATCATCCTCAGCACAATATAAAAATAGGTAAAACCATAAATATAGGTAAAACCATTAAGATACTGTGCAAATAATAAAACAAGCTAAAATATTTACAAAAAATTATGAAGATCTTCTCCCATATTCAAGCCGTTAGGAATCTTAGTGTTGAGGAGGACTATGTAATGACTTTCCAATTGTCTTAATTTCTTCTCTTTATCACCCCCTCTCTTGGACAGAGGAACAGCGTCAATTACAAAATATTGTAAATCATTCAAATTATTATTATGGACTAATTTAAAATGACGCGCCACCGGGTAATTAGGGTCAGAATTGACTATGGCCCGAAGATGCTGTAAAATACGGTTATACACTTGTAATTCAGTGCTACCAACATATAGCAGCTTGCAAGTGCATTTTAAAACATAAACCGCATGATCAGTTTTGCAGGTATAGAGACTGTTGATCTTAATAACAGTGTTAGTGAGTCCTTCATGATATTCAGTAGTATTGGCTCCAAATTTACAGGCCCTGCATGAACTACATTTACGGAACCCAGTTCTATTAGATAGCAAGTTAGGTTTAATACTGACCTCCGGACTAGTTTTTACCAGAGCATCCCTCATAGAGGGTGCTCTGCGAAAAGTAATACCCGGCATGTCCTCCAATAGGGGAGCTAATGTGATATTCGTTTTTAGAATAGGCCTATTGGATTTCAATATCTGTCTGATCTTCCTTTCTTGATTATTAAAAGTGGTGATTAACCAAATAGTAGTTTTATCAGTTTTAGTGGGCACCAACTCCAGTGTATCATTAATGGTAACCCCAGAATTGACTGTAGAATCAGTCTGATTAGACATCACTTTTTTAAGGGAACTAGTGAGTACATCTTTGTTGTATCCCATACGTAAAAATCTTTGAAAGGAACCATCAAGACATGTTACAAGGTCAATCTCATTATTGCATATACGCTTAATTATTAAAAATTCCCCATGAGGAATACTTTTGATAAGATGGCGAGGATGATTACTTTGAAAATGTAAAATAGAATTTCCAGCCGTGGATTTTCTATGCATCCTAGTCATGATTTTATTGTCCATAATGTAAACCTCTACATGCAAAAAGTCTACACTCACATTGTTTATATTGGCTGTGAATTCCAGATTCAATGAGTTGATGTTGATATTACGCACAAATTCTTCAGCAGAAGATTTACAGCCTTGCCAAATTATAAACACGTTGTCTATAAAACGCCACATGTTAACAATGCCAGTCTCAGAGTCCCCCAAACACTCACGGAGCCCACCAAGAACATGCCTCTCCCACCAGCCCATGTGTAAACACGCGTAACTGGGGGAGAAGCATGCCCCCATCGCCACACCCCGTAGTTGCTGGTAGACTTCATTGTTAAACAAAAATAAATTGTTTTTGAGACATAAATCAATCATAGTAATCAGCATTTTGCTGTCTTCAAAATACTTAATGTCCCTTTTAGACAGAAAATATTCAATAGCTGTTAAACCATCACTATGATTAATCGAGGTATAGAGAGAAGTAATATCCATTACCAAAAACATACCATTTGGTTTCCAAATGACATCTTTCAATTTAGTCAAAAAATCACCAGTGTCTCTTAAGTAAGTAGGAAGAGTCTCCATAAATTCATGAAGAAAATAATCCACATATTTAGATAAAGGTTCTAAAAGTCCATTTTGGGCCGAGATAATGGGACGCCCAGGTATAGGTGAAGTACCTTTGTGGATTTTAGGTAATAAGTATAGCGTAGGAGTGATAGGAAAATCCTTCTTCAAAAACTCAAACTCTTTTTTACTTAGCTTTGGTGAGACCTGTCACTCTTCATACCCAAATTCTATAAGAAGCCAGGATAGAGAAGGGGGGTCTTCCTCCAACACTATCCTGTCATCCGAATGGACAGTAACATGTTTTCCAGGCCAGAACATGAATATGCAAAATTGACTATTTATGATAACCTCTGACCCTCCGCATGTTTATTGTGGCTTGCAGTTCATGGGCAGTGGAATTTCGGATCAAGGTAAACTTTTATTAATGCCGTGTGGGTGTCTTCGAGTGTGTGTGACTATAAGTGTGTGTGTATGTGTGTATATATATATATATATATATATATATATATATATATATATATATATATATATATACCTCCAAAGCAGTTCCTTTGCGGGAGATTCTGCAGCGCTCACGCATGTGCGGTATCCTGCGGCAGAACCAAGCCGCTATTATCCTCAAAACTTTCTCCCTGCTGGGAAGAACGGGTCGCACAGCCAACTTCGGATTTTAAACAGCAATCCTTTTTATTTTGCTCATTTCAAAGGGCAACAGGCACAGAGATCTACGCGTTTCGGTGTCACTTCACCTTGCTCACGATCACTGGGTATGCCCAACCCACAAACATTTAACCACAACAATTTTTTCAAAAACCAGTGTTTCCTGTCACATGGTGTGCTAAGGATTGTGGTCCTTGTAGTTTTTACGAATTTTTGACAAAACCAATCTATGTAAAAGTTCATCCAAATTATAAATTATTTTAAACTTAACAAAATTAACTGCATTTTCGTCCTGTGCCTTCCAATAGGCTTCAATTATCAATGTTTGGTTTGCCTTCCAATAGGCTGACTCATACTTGATATAGAGACTTGTCTTTGCAAATTAGATTCATTTTTGTCTGTTCAAAGGTGCACATACAACTCCTCCGACTGATTCATCCCATTAGGGTGCAGGGTCCTCAGATTAATGATGAATTTCGACTCAGCTTGTCGCAGTCTTTTCGCTCGATCACCCCCCGCTCACCTTTCAGAATTGTTTGAATGCCATAAAATTTCAGTTTTTGCCAATCACCCTGGTGTGCTGATTCCATATGTTTGGCTATGGCATTAGAGCGGTCCTTATGTATTGTGGCCCTCATATGTTGCAAGATTCGGTTCTTCAATTCCACGGTTGTGCTTCCAACATATTGCATGGGGCAAGGGCACTCCACAACATATACAGTGAATGGTGTTTTGCACGTGATACATTGTCTTATTTTCCATTTCTTTTTGTTGGCCAAAGTAATTTCTTTAGTTGGCTTGGCTATCTGGCACATTTTGCACCCATGGCATTTCATGAACCCTTTAGTTTTTAGCCAATCATCCTGTCTTTTTTTCTGGAAGTGGCTGCGTATCAGATGGTCCTTAAGGTTTTTGGCACGCCTGTAGGTTATTATGGGATGTGTTCCAACGATTTCTTTGACAGTGTTGTCTAGTTGTAACAACTTCCAATTTCTTCGGAGAATTTTGCCAATCTTTTCACTTTCTTGTGAGTAGTCTGTTATTAGACGGATTTTGTTTGCCTCGGGATCAACTCCTTTGTTTTTTCTCTTCAAACACTCCTCGCGTGTTTTTGTACTGCTTTTTGCGAGGCTGTCTTTCACTGTTTGTTGTGGGTATTTCCTTTGGATGAATCTTTCCATTGTACGTTTACTGTTCCTCTTCCACTCATCTTCTTCACTACATATCCTCCGGATTCTTAAAAATTCACCGTAAGGGATACTGTTTAGTAGGGACTTTTGGTGGAAACTGGTAGCTTCTAACGTGGCATTTGTAGATGTTTCTTTTCGATGGAGAGTTGTGTGAATTTGCTGATTTTTTATGTAGATTTCTGTGTCCAAGAATATTATTCTCTCCTTGCTCATATTATATGTGAATTTCAAATTTTTCACGCTGGTGTTCATTGTCTGAAAGTATTCTTGGAATTCTGTTTCTGTTCCATCCCAGATTATGAATAGATCATCGATGAATCGCTTCCAACTCACCACTTTATTCACCAACCATTCATTTTTTGAGTTCCACGCTATTTCCTGTTCCCACCACCCCATTGTGAGGCATGCGTACGATGGACTAAAGGAAAAGCCCATGGCTGTCCCGCTCCGTTGTTTGTAGATATCACCAGCAAAGGTGAAAATATTTTGTTCCAGGCAAATTGTTAACATTTCTTCCAACATTTTATTATGGTTGTTGAACTCCAAAGTTCTTTCTTTTAAGAAGAAATTGCAAGCTTTCACACCCATGTCATTGTCAATATTGGTGTACAAACCAATCACATCCATTGAAATAAGCCAGTACGATTCCTGCCATGGTGTGTCTACCAGGCTCCTTAGTAGATCACTTGTATCCTGTATGTAGGAGTTTAATTTGAATACTGATGGTTTTAGGAAGTGATCGACATATTCCGCCATTGGCTCTAGTAGTGAGCCCTTCGCGGAAATTATTGGTCTTCCAGGTGGGTTTTTTTGGTCCTTGTGAATTTTTGGCAAGAAATAAATAGTTGCCAAAATAGGGTGAGCCACAGTTAGAAATTTCAATTCCATGTCATCAATTAATCCAGTGTCTTTCCAACAATTTAGTTTTGCATCAATTGACTTTTTTAGTTCCATTGTTGGATTGGTTTTCAATTTTTCATAATGCATAGGGTTTCTCAGTTGTCGATTTGCTTCCCTTTCATATGCACTCCGATCCTGAATTATCACGTTGCCGCCTTTGTTGGCAACTTTTATTTCTATTTTGTCATCCTCCGTTAGCTGTTTGAGAGCCAATCGTTCCTCTTTCGACAAATTATCTGGACCATAGTTCAGTTTCATTTTGTATAAGTCCTGTATCACTGCTTCTTGAAACAGGTCCACCTTGTTCCCAGGACTTAGTTGTGGATAGAACTTTGATTTCGGTTTTTTGCCGCTCAATCCTGCTCCACATTGGGCTATGGCCTGTGATATTGTCACTTCCTGCATTGGGTCTTGCGTGATGTTCATTAGGGTCAGAAAGCCTTCTGCATCCGTTAATGGTACATTTTCCTCATTGGATGTTACTGCGATGGTGTCTCTTTCCTTCAGTGTTTTTTCCCGAAATGCTTTAGCTAGTTTGATTTTTCTTATGTACAGGTATAAGTCAATTCTCACCTGTGCTAGGTTCATGTGGCTTTTGGGACAAAAATTTATTCCCCTCTTCAATAAAGATGTTTCAGTTGTGGTCAATGTTCTTTCCGATAGGTTGATTACTTGTAGTTCATCCATTATTTTCTCCTCTGCCTCATCGTTCGTGTCTCCACACCAGTCCTCTCTGTTCCGCCGCTTGCTCCTTTTTCCTCTTCTGTGGCATTTTTTCCAGGCCATTGTCTGCCTCTTCCCCTTCCTCGCCGTGACTGGAATTGAGGTGCAGGGCGGTTCCGTTCCCAATATCTTTGTTGCAATATGAGGCGCATGTCCCCTAAAAAAGGCATCCTTTTGGCGTTCTCATTTTCTTCTCTGGATAGTTGTTCATTGGAGACTGTGGAGGACGCTAAACTGGACATACTTGACCAAGCCATTTGTTCCTTCAAACCATCGAATTTCCTTGCAAACGAGAAAATGCGTCCATCTGCATAGTCATTAGTATCTCTAATGAATTTGGAATGTTTCCTTTCCATTACAATTTCCTCATGTTTTTCTATTTCTGATTCAAGATCCTCTTTAAATTTAGTCATTTCCGATGTTAATTTTAAGGTATTGATATCTTTCTCCACTTCCTGCAATTCTTCTTTAAGCTTCTCCAAAGCTATATTAATATGTTTGATTAGAATGGCAATTAGTCCCAAAGATGACCCAAGGATATGTTCGCCCCATTCTTCTAATAGTTCATTAGATGCGTCATTGTTGTTGGGCATCAATAATATTCTCAGACCCCTGGGTACCATTTTTGCTTCCAGATATTTCTCTAACGTGATAATTTCCCAGGATTTATTGATTTTCTTGCGGCTCAGTTTTTCCCAATTTTTCAATTTACTTCTCACATCCGTTTTCCCTGAGGTTGGCGCTGCACCCGTTTTTTCTCTTGGGGTGGTTTTGTCAAAAAGTTCGGTTACTTTCGTTGCGCGTTTAGCTTCGCGCTTTTCCATGTTTGTGCCTGTGTTAATGTCTCCCTGAGTAGTGATAATGCTTTCACAGACGGATTAAGCTGTTATTTCCCAATTGTTGGTCGGTACTTTCTGAATAACCACTAGTAGTATTTTGAACCCGCTGACTCACAGTGGAACAATTGCGGTTTTTAACTGGGTCACTCAATTTCCCGATGACAAGCCTGATGCTGGTATATTTCAAGCAGACGCTTTCACTCGCATCCATACAAATCACACGCTTACCGTTTCTTCAGCGCGTGTTCTTTTGTAGCGTTCTGCTCTGCTCCGGTCAGCGCTGTTTATATCCGTTTCAAAACAGGCTTCCTCTTTTTGTCTCTCAGCATCGGCGGTCGCTGCCTCCCTTTAAATATACCTCCAAAGCAGTTCCTTTGCGGGAGATTCTGCAGCGCTCACGCATGTGCGGTATCCTGCGGCAGAACCAAGCCGCTATTATCCTCAAAACTTTCTCCCTGCTGGGAAGAACGGGTCGCACAGCCAACTTCGGATTTTAAACAGCAATCCTTTTTATTTTGCTCATTTCAAAGGGCAACAGGCACAGAGATCTACGCGTTTCGGTGTCACTTCACCTTGCTCACGATCACTGGGTATGCCCAACCCACAAACATTTAACCACAACAATTTTTTCAAAAACCAGTGTTTCCTGTCACATGGTGTGCTAAGGATTGTGGTCCTTGTAGTTTTTACGAATTTTTGACAAAACCAATCTATGTAAAAGTTCATCCAAATTATAAATTATTTTAAACTTAACAAAATTAACTGCATTTTCGTCCTGTGCCTTCCAATAGGCTTCAATTATCAATGTTTGGTTTGCCTTCCAATAGGCTGACTCATACTTGATATAGAGACTTGTCTTTGCAAATTAGATTCATTTTTGTCTGTTCAAAGGTGCACATACAACTCCTCCGACTGATTCATCCCATTAGGGTGCAGGGTCCTCAGATTAATGATGAATTTCGACTCAGCTTGTCGCAGTCTTTTCGCTCGATCACCCCCCCGCTCACCTTTCAGAATTGTTTGAATGCCATAAAATTTCAGTTTTTGCCAATCACCCTGGTGTGCTGATTCCATATGTTTGGCTATGGCATTAGAGCGGTCCTTATGTATTGTGGCCCTCATATGTTGCAAGATTCGGTTCTTCAATTCCACGGTTGTGCTTCCAACATATTGCATGGGGCAAGGGCACTCCACAACATATACAGTGAATGGTGTTTTGCACATGATACATTGTCTTATTTTCCATTTCTTTTTGTTGGCCAAAGTAATTTCTTTAGTTGGCTTGGCTATCTGGCACATTTTGCACCCATGGCATTTCATGAACCCTTTAGTTTTTAGCCAATCATCCTGTCTTTTTTTCTGGAAGTGGCTGCGTATCAGATGGTCCTTAAGGTTTTTGGCACGCCTGTAGGTTATTATGGGATGTGTTCCAACGATTTCTTTGACAGTGTTGTCTAGTTGTAACAACTTCCAATTTCTTCGGAGAATTTTGCCAATCTTTTCACTTTCTTGTGAGTAGTCTGTTATTAGACGGATTTTGTTTGCCTCGGGATCAACTCCTTTGTTTTTTCTCTTCAAACACTCCTCGCGTGTTTTCCTTTAGTCCATCGTACGCATGCCTCACAATGGGGTGGTGGGAACAGGAAATAGCGTGGAACTCAAAAAATGAATGGTTGGTGAATAAAGTGGTGAGTTGGAAGCGATTCATCGATGATCTATTCATAATCTGGGATGGAACAGAAACAGAATTCCAAGAATACTTTCAGACAATGAACACCAGCGTGAAAAATTTGAAATTCACATATAATATGAGCAAGGAGAGAATAATATTCTTGGACACAGAAATCTACATAAAAAATCAGCAAATTCACACAACTCTCCATCGAAAAGAAACATCTACAAATGCCACGTTAGAAGCTACCAGTTTCCACCAAAAGTCCCTACTAAACAGTATCCCTTACGGTGAATTTTTAAGAATCCGGAGGATATGTAGTGAAGAAGATGAGTGGAAGAGGAACAGTAAACGTACAATGGAAAGATTCATCCAAAGGAAATACCCACAACAAACAGTGAAAGACAGCCTCGCAAAAAGCAGTACAAAAACACGCGAGGAGTGTTTGAAGAGAAAAAACAAAGGAGTTGATCCCGAGGCAAACAAAATCCGTCTAATAACAGACTACTCACAAGAAAGTGAAAAGATTGGCAAAATTCTCCGAAGAAATTGGAAGTTGTTACAACTAGACAACACTGTCAAAGAAATCGTTGGAACACATCCCATAATAACCTACAGGCGTGCCAAAAACCTTAAGGACCATCTGATACGCAGCCACTTCCAGAAAAAAAGACAGGATGATTGGCTAAAAACTAAAGGGTTCATGAAATGCCATGGGTGCAAAATGTGCCAGATAGCCAAGCCAACTAAAGAAATTACTTTGGCCAACAAAAAGAAATGGAAAATAAGACAATGTATCACGTGCAAAACACCATTCACTGTATATGTTGTGGAGTGCCCTTGCCCCATGCAATATGTTGGAAGCACAACCGTGGAATTGAAGAACCGAATCTTGCAACATATGAGGGCCACAATACATAAGGACCGCTCTAATGCCATAGCCAAACATATGGAATCAGCACACCAGGGTGATTGGCAAAAACTGAAATTTTATGGCATTCAAACAATTCTGAAAGGTGAGCGGGGGGGTGATCGAGCGAAAAGACTGCGACAAGCTGAGTCGAAATTCATCATTAATCTGAGGACCCTGCACCCTAATGGGATGAATCAGTCGGAGGAGTTGTATGTGCACCTTTGAACAGACAAAAATGAATCTAATTTGCAAAGACAAGTCTCTATATCAAGTATGAGTCAGCCTATTGGAAGGCAAACCAAACATTGATAATTGAAGCCTATTGGAAGGCACAGGACGAAAATGCAGTTAATTTTGTTAAGTTTAAAATAATTTATAATTTGGATGAACTTTTACATAGATTGGTTTTGTCAAAAATTCGTAAAAACTACAAGGACCACAATCCTTAGCACACCATGTGACAGGAAACACTGGTTTTTGAAAAAATTGTTGTGGTTAAATGTTTGTGGGTTGGGCATACCCAGTGATCGTGAGCAAGGTGAAGTGACACCGAAACGCGTAGATCTCTGTGCCTGTTGCCCTTTGAAATGAGCAAAATAAAAAGGATTGCTGTTTAAAATCCGAAGTTGGCTGTGCGACCCGTTCTTCCCAGCAGGGAGAAAGTTTTGAGGATATATATATATATATATATATATATATTCACTGAAAAAACCATAGGTTTCACACCAGTTATAGTTAGCTGGAAATTTTACTGACATAAAACCATTGAAATTCCCACGTTATAGATAGTTGGACTCACTATAACTTGCGCGCCTGCAATGCACTGCTGATGACGCCACATATTACATCACTCATGACATGGTCAGTGACATCACTCATGACATCACTGATGACACCATCCAGTGAATGTGTGTCTTTCTGAAAAATAAATATGTTTTATTTATGTATATGTAAAGGTCGATGGAAGAATAAATGTTTAAATAAGTGTCTAAATAGATTTTTCTTTTTAATTGATTGGTTAACTGGCTTATTAAGTGTATCTTAGTGAATACATATATTAGCGAGTAACTTTTAAATATTGAAATATGTGTATCAGTGTTTCACTTTGTGTATAAGTGGCTGGATGGGTTGGTGACTGACTCACTGTTTGTATGTGTTTTGAAGACACCATATGTGTAGGATTGTAAGGGTGGATGAGTGTGTATATGTGTGTGTTAGTGAGTGAATGACTGTCTCACTAGTGTCTTTTATTAGTAACGACATATGTTTTAATCTAGTATATGTGAATATTGATGTATATTAGTAAGTAAATGTGAGAGTAAGAGATTGTAAGAGTTCCTGTTTAAATAGGTATGTGTTTCTTTAAGTGATTGTTTATGAGAGTAAGTATGTGTAAGTTTCCTTAGAAGTAATGTGCTAGTCTGCGTATACTTGTATATGCAAAGAAATTGATGTTCAATAGTTTATTTGCATGTATGAGTATGTGTGTGAGTAACTTTTGGATGACTGTCGGTGTGTAACAGGATGTATATGTGTATCACTACATATGATGAGTGAGTATATGTATGAGTGACTATATAGAACTGTTGCTGAATGAGTGGATGTGTATATAGATGGTGGAATTACTGAATTGGTTGTTGTATCTGGTATGGGTATCTCCATTTTTTTGAAAATGTTAGTTTCTATTTTTGAATATGTGTTTCAAGGGTTACATTACACTGAAAGGAGGTCTGTCAGTCTGTCACAAGGATGGTGTCATCAGTGATGTCATGAGTGATGTCACTGACCATGTCATGAGTGATGTAATATGTGACGTCATCAGCAGTGCATTGCAGGCGCGCAAGTTATAGTGAGTCCAACTAACTATAACGTGGGAATTTCAATGGTTTTATGTCAGTAAAATTTCCAGCTAACTATAACTGGTGTGAAACCTATGGTTTTTTCAGTGAATTTAATAGGTTTTGTAAATGCTAATTCCTAACTATAACTGGTGTGAAACCTCTGGTTTTTTCAGTGAATTTCATAGGTTTTTGAAATGCTAATTCCTAACTATATATAGGGCCTCAAACCTATGAAATGTAATATTTTTTATAATGAATCCTATATTGTACATTTATATAATACTTTTTTTTTCTTTTTTTGCCCTGGTGTGCTCCCGGTGCGCGCCCCGGTGTGCGCACCGAAAAGCGCACTTTTCCAGCGCGCCCCTGGGCGCGCACCGGTGAGCGTCCCTTTAGCGCTATTGCCGCGAATGAAAACATCATTGTGACGTATCGCGTAGCCGCGTCCGCGTGATACGCACGGCGTAAGCGCACCCGGAAGCACTCGAGTGAATACGATCGCGCAACGTAAGCATCTGACGCGCTTACGCGACGCGCCCCTGGGCACGTAGCGTAAGCGCGTCGGGTCATGTGACCTAAAAATAACACTTTTTATTGGTTCAGGACAGTTTTGGTTTCCAAATGATGAAAGCCCTGGTCATGTGACCTTAAAATAACTCTTTTCATTGGTTGTTATCAGTTTTTTTTACAACTAATGGAAACCCCACCCATTTCCTTCATTTCTTCTTTCACTTTGGAGACAGCAAGACCTGTTTTTTTCTGCCCTACCATTTTGTGGAAAGAATGGCAGCTAGGCCATCCAGCAGTAGTGAGGACTCAGATGGCTTCATTCAGGAAGCGCCTCCTCAGCCCAAGATCAAGGAGCATTTTATTTGGAAAATGTTTTCAATACCTGAAGGATTAAAAAAGTGAATGCTCCCAAAGTAGAATGCAAAATCTGCCAAACTGTGCTTTCCCGAGGAGACCCAAAAAGGAAGTACAGTTTTGGCAATTCGACAATGATTCGCCACGTCCAACGCAGGCACCCCCAGAACTATGCCTGGGAGAGTGTCCGAGACCTGGCACGTAATCCCCCAAGGGATGGTGCCTCGACATCTACAGGAGGAGCCACAACATCAGGAAGAGGACGTGCAGCGGAATTGGAGATGATTCCGAACATTCAACCTGTTTTTAGTGACATTACTATTAAGTGCAAGCAATGCGATGAACTGCTTTGCTATGGTGAGCAGAGCATCAAGCTCATTGCACGCAAGAGGCAAGAACACCGCTGCCTTCCCCAGCCCTAATTTGTCCCCTTTATTTTGCTCCTGTTGAGCAGTTTTGCATTCCCTGTTTTTGTTTTTGTTCTGAAAAAAACATAAAAAAAGAAGAAAAAAAACAGTTCTTTTTAGAACTACCTCCAGTTCTCAAAAAAGAGCTATATTCTTATCAAATTCAAAATGAGTAACTGAAGTGGAGTGCAGTGAGAGAGGAGAGGAAATGAAAATGAGTGAGAAAGCAAAGAAAGGGACGAGAGGGGAAGGGAAGTGAAGTAGGAGGACAGAAAGAAGGTGAGTGTGGAGAACGAGAGTGAGGAGAAGTAGAGTGAACATGGGGAATGTGGATAAGTGAAGAAAATATAGTAAAAGAACGGTGGTGTGGAAGGGTAAGAAAAGACTGATGCAAGCCCTTTCACATTATACCTGCGCCAGGTGTAATGTATGCAAAGGGGGCGTATTGACGCAAGAAAGGGTCATAGAAGCGACGCAGTGAAATCTATGAGATTTCACTGCGTCACTTTTAGGACACCATTGCGTCAAAATCTTGCGCCTGCCTCACAGCAGGCGTAAGACTGACGCAGGCCCTTTCACATGGGGCTGGCCCCATGTGAAAGGATGCATTGCTGGAGTTGCATCACTTTTGTGACACACTCCAGCAATGCATCACTACCTCTAAGCACTTTAAATTATTATTTTACTGTTTCACTGGGTTTTTAACATGGTACGCTCCCCGGTCCGCTCCCCGGTGCGCGTACCGGGCGCTCCCCCCGCACAGATCGAAAAAAAAAAAATAATTTTGCCCCGCGGGGCCCTTTTATGGCCCCCACATCAAACCTAGGGGATCGGGGGGGGTCTACTCTGCCCCCTTATGGTCATTTCCCCCTTTGTTTTTGCCTCCTCTTGTGTCTCGATCTTACCGAGACACAAGATGGCAGCCGCTCCGGACTGTTCCGAATGTTTACAGACACCGGAGAGCCAATCAGCTTTCTGCGCGCAAGTCGCGTGTCGCGCCCGGTGCGCTCCCCGGTGCGCGTACCGGGGCGCTGCCATAGATATATATATTGTTTTTTAACCTAAATTACTCAAAAACCATTGGAGCACATATCTTGAGACATAGCAAAGGCACATCGGGCCACCAGTCCCTACAATTTTGCCAAGTTTGGTGGAAATCCATTCAGCCGTTCGAGCTAAAAGTGAGGTTGACCGCCCTATGGAAATTAACATGGGGAAAACACGTTTTGGGACCCCCCTTTTATCTCGGCCCCCGCTTGACGAATCCCCCCAAAACATTCAAGGAAGGACCGGAGCTCCGCGAGGCAAATTTGAGGAAATTTTCAGGCAGATACGTCAACCAGCGCCAAAGTTATTCCAAATAGAATTTTGAGATTTTACATTGAAAAAAATCCTAACTATAACTACCTACTGGCGACCGCCAGTAGGTAATATATATATATATATATATATATATATATATATATATATATATATATATAGGGATTGTGTGAACAAGGCAGGTGTGCCGAAACGTGTTAAAGCGGAGATTTGAATAAAGCGTAAGACGGAATGGCAACGCTACCCCTGATTCTTAAGTTGGATGCGGAAATGGTATATATATATATATATATATATTTACATATATATATATATATATATATATATATATATATATATATATATATATATATATATATATATATATATATATACGTGCTTGGGTGTCTATGCGTTTCTTTTCTAAGAGTGGATCTATTGCATGCTGATTTACTGCTGTTTGGTAATGACATGTTCGTCTTTGTTGCGGAGTCACCAGAGGAAAACAAGTTTGGCAGACGCAAACACATTTTTGAACCACGCAATCAGATAGTGCCCTATCATGCATCAAGGCTGAACACCAAATAGGAGTTCACAGCTACCAACTGAAATTCTAAGATAAGAACAAAGGAGAAAGTTATACACTGTGATAAATGAATCAAAAACAGTTTTACAGACATTAGATGTATGGTATTATTACTGAGATTGGAATGAGGTGATAAGTTGTTTTAGCCCGGAAACAGGTGTGAAATTTTGAGAACTACGTTTAAATTGTGATTTGTTTGGTATTGGGTTAATGATTCTAATTCATCACTTATGTATAGAGAAATCTTTTGTTAACTGCTAAACTGAATCAACGTCAACATATTTCATTGTAGTGGGGACTTAAAGAAGCCTTCAGGTCTAAGAATATGCTCACATCTACTGGGGGAGAGGATGTGTTGTCAGGGCCAGTAATCCCCACTTTGGAACTGGAGAGTCTAGTTCGTGTTAGGGTGTCGGCTCAACACCCTGTGTTTCTGGGCAAATTACTTAATTTTCCTGAGCATAAAAAATAAAAATGAATGTGTCCTTGTGTAATGTAAAACACTCCAATACCTTTGGGGCGAGTTTGCGCTACACAAATCTGCAAAAAATAAATAATTATCTACACAATTAGATTTCTTGCTGTCCTTTGGTTTATATGCCAAAAGAGACACATTGATGTAATTATTTTAGGAATTACTGTCACTGCAGGAGGGGTGATCTGCATTAGTAGAATGTATTTAATTAGTTGTTTCAAACATTCTTTAATTAATTGTTTCAAACATTTTTTTAAGTGTATTTATATAATTTAGCCAGCTAGCCTGCTGTGAGAACCTGCGCTTTTACCACAGTAATATAATGTAGGATGGATTTGTAGAGTGCTATTTGTCACCCAGAGACCGCATAATAAAGACATTTGGACCCCCAGAGCCAGTTTTAATCTAAAAGATTTTTTTTCACTCTGCCCCACACTTACTCCATCTTCAGTCCCTTCCCCATATATAACACCTCAGCTCCTCTTCTAGCCCAGAAGAGTTGTAGCCCACTCCAGGGATCTTTTGGCCCAGGTGTGAGGAGGGAACCCTATGATGAAGCATGTCACCCTTAGGTGAATGAGGGTTCTCGTCCTAAGAATGGTCTTTTCCCATCTTCCCCTACGATTAGGGCACACATCTTTCTGGCTCTAACGTTGGTAGTACCTTACAAGTGGGGACCCTTCCCCTTCTTGCATTAATGATTCTCTGAGAGAGTACTCTTAGTGTGTAGAATAAACATTTCAGAAGTAAAAAGAAGCACACATGACAAAACCCCTTACTGGTCATCATTTACGTTAGATGAATAAAAGTATTATGGTGCTTTAACAGTTTAGTTTGATTCTTTTCTAACCAAGGAATTTATGGCAACATTTTCTTTACTTCGAGTACTTGCTGAAGAGGTAGTCTAAGAAGCAAGGGTTTCCTCTCCACGCAAAACTCAGCCTTCGTCCGTGTTGAGACAACACTCACCCTAACTATGCCAGGATGGGTCAGGTCCTCCGAGGGGTCAGATAGTAGGCAAAATGTTTTTTCGCTGTTTGTAGCATACTCTTTGTAGCTCAGTGGGTTGCCTATTCGGTTTCTGCCTTTCCAAGAGTATCATAATGGGTATGTCCATGTCCGTATTAGCCAATCCACCGGAATTGTTGTTCTAGAATGCTGTTTTTTAAGGTAAACTCTTCTGCATTGCCTTCTCGAATGTACACATGGCACTCTCCAAAGGCATGTTGGTTTCTCAATTTTTATTTTTTAAACTCTACTTGGAGTTCACCAGTTTCAATCAGACATGAGGCCATCTTCATCCCCAAAGCCTGAGTAATTGGCCCACACACCAACATTCTACACAGACCACTCACACTGGTTGAGCAGCTAGGAACAAGACAACATAGAACATTATCTCACAACATAAAGATACTACAGTAATCTATTTACAGTCTGGGCTGCTAGATAATACTGGGGTGTGAGAATGTCAGTATGTGCTTAAAGGCTGTAGGGAAGTTTGAAAACAGATTAATTATTAAAGGGTTACCTTTCTGTTTATTTTCTTGTACATTCCCTTGAAGTTCTAACCGGAGCGCTTCCCCCACCCCACCTCACCCCTCCTTTTTAGTTTTGTCTATTCTAGCTCCTGCGCTACAACTCAGATCTTGACTTTCCACCACACCATTTTTCAAATCCTCCACCCGCCACTGATTTAGAGGACACTGAAAACTTCCTTAAATTGAAATGCTTCATAAAGTGCTTAAAAATGATCATTTCGCACTGGAAAGCTAACTGCTATTTCTGTGGTTTATTTTCTCAATTTCTTTGATTTTTTAGAAGGAATCTTCTTCCCTGGGGTGGGATGCTGGAAGAGCATTCTGGTAAATCCGGTCATTGCTGGAATTCATTCTTAAGTATTGATGTTTTAATAGGAATTTAATCCGTTGATAGACAAATAAATAGTTAGGTTTTCCCCAATTGACAGAGAGAGTATTGGAAAAAATCTGAAATTATAGGTATTAGAGAGACAAAAAACACAGTTTATTACAAGTGATGTCACATGAAGGGCAGCCGGACTTGTGTTTGAAAATGCTTCTCTGAATTATGTCGGCCGCTCTGCTCTCTTGTTCTTTTTATAGATTGCAAACCACTCTGTTCTTGGCACTGTGCAAGGTAGTCTGGCTACGAAGTAATAAATCGAGGTGAAACCTGCAATACGTTTTTGCGCTTCCTTTCGCAGACTCTATGTTCCTTTTAATCTGTCGCGCGTTTGAACTTTATCATTCGGAATTACTGCAGATTCTTTACTTATGCCCATGATATTAAGTTGGTTCCTTTTTTAAAACTTTTTTTTTCACGTTTTCCATGTTTTTTTGGATTGATTCTGTTCATTGAAACACGTCTAGCGACTAGCCCGTTACAAAGCATTATACATTGTGATTAAAAATAAAATCTTAAAGGCGAGGTTATATCCATACATTTCGGAGCCTTACCTCCCACCTTATGTCTAAACAAAAATGTTAATGGCATTTAAGTGGCTTCCTTCTGGATACGAGTGTGTTTGAGGGTACTTGCACACACACATAACATACTTTGAACATGAGCTTCAGCAATGCTCGCCTTGCCTATAGTTTAGCGAATATTGTTGGCAAATCTGAGACACCAAAGCAATAATCTACCTCTAGGTTTTATGACCAGTGCTTCTAAGCACACTCATAAAAAATGCTGTGCCGAAGTGATATATATATATATATATATATATATATATATATATATATATATATATATATATATATATATATATATATATATATATATATATATATATATATATATATATATATATATATATATATATATATATATATATATATATATATATATATATATATATATATATATATATATCACTTCGGCACAGCATTTTTTATATATATATATATATATATAGATGTAAATTTATATGTATTTACATTCTTATTTTGCTGTTAAGTGTCCCGGTATATCGTTCTTTTAACTTTTAAGCGCTTCAGTAGGTGTGAGGAACTTGGGCATGATCAGCTGTTTCCATAGACACTCATGAACTATGACACTTTACAATGCACGCGTTACAATTCCTGTCATTAGAACACATTGTTTACATTGCAAAATCCATTACAACGCATGCCTTTACAACGCATGTCATTACAACGCATAATCCATTACAACGCAATTACTATTCTAACTCCGGTGGGGCGTTATTTTGGGGAATGCGTTGTAATGGATTATGTGATGTAATGACATGCGTTGTTATGGATTTCATGTAGTAAAACATTCGTTGTAATGACACACGTTGTAAATGATGTTTCCTGCTTTCAATGTATTAAGGGATTACAGATGTGAAATCTGAACATCTGAAAAGTGTCAGTTATTCCAGCACGAAATCATGTAACAATCCTATCAGGGAATCGAGGGCCTGTAAAAGATTTTTAGAACACTTAAATGCATTTTTCATCCAATCCAGAAATTGTTAGTGATTCGAGCAGCATTCTTTCAATGGAGCAAAATGCAATAGCTCACAGTTGCTCATGGTACTTTGCATAAATATATTTGTTACTTTTGGTAAAAGGTGCCTGGTCCTAGTTGCAAAGCTTCTGACAACTAATAAGATCCTCAGAGATGAGACAGCATTTCTGGATACACAAACATCATTCATTAAGATCACATACACAGGTGACCCAGTGCTTCTGGTTATTGGATCTCTCGCCAGCATTACACATTTTTGATCCACACCACCCTTTTGGGCAGGGCCAGGAAGTGGTTGGGGGTGCCAGACGCTGCTATGGACTAGCTGAAATCTTTCCTCAGTGCAATAATGCCTAGAATGATGGCTGGATCTATAGATTCATGGGTTCTTGTAATGGAACATACGACCTACAAGGGTCTGGTTTAAATCCAGCATTATTCAGTTTATAAATCTAACCTCATAATCAGCATTTAAAGGATCTTAGACTAGAGCACCAAGACTATGCTGGCACATTGCCAATTATTTTCTACTTAGTCCAAGACCCAGTTGCAGATTCGACTAGACTGACAAAAGTGTTTAACAGAGTACATGTCTGGGTGGACTGCAGTTGGCTCATCCTTCATTTGCCTAGACTTGACTCCCTCTTTCTTTACTGACTACTGCTAAACTGTCTGTGTAAAGAAAAACATATTTAAGGACACATTCCCCATGTTTGGATGCTGAAATTTTTGTCAGTGACAAGCTTAAAACCTTAGAGGTCATTTTGAATCAAGAATGACAATGCATAGTCACACAAACAGCAATGTCTCATGATAATGACATCCGAAGAAGCTGAAAAGAGCATGATTATTTTCATCTGAAAAACATAGCACAAAATTGACAAGGGCTATGTAAATATGCTCAACAATTGCAATTCTCTAATGGCCAAAACATCAGCAGGTCATCATAAAAGACAAGCTCAACACGTACAAGACAGAAGTCGTCCTCTTTAGGAGTAACACCTCGCCATGCAACAACGCAAAGTGGGCTGCCAAACCCGGCCCATCCCACGCCCGACAGACCATGCCCGCAACCTCAGCATTATCTTAGACAGTAAGCTATCCATGAAGAAATAGGTACACACAGTTCTACCCGCCTGCTTCCACAACCTTAGCATGCTCTGCAAATTCTTCAGGTGGCTCCCAGTCAACACTAGGAGGACCCTCATGCAGGCCCTTGTCACCGGCAGGCTGGACTACGGGAACACACTCTACATAGAAATCACTG
Organism: Lissotriton vulgaris; assembly: GCF_964263255.1. Taxonomy (NCBI): domain Eukaryota; kingdom Metazoa; phylum Chordata; class Amphibia; order Caudata; family Salamandridae; genus Lissotriton; species Lissotriton vulgaris. Next base: position 1,510,826,716 of record NC_141685.1, on the reverse strand, counting down.
TATGCCTCCTTAAGAGACAACAGACAATACAAAACTCAGCGGCAAGACTCATTCTCGACCTCCCCACAAGGATCCACATCACACCCCACCCAAAAAAGCTACACTGGCTCCTGATCCAGACGAGATGCCAGTTCAAGTTGTTGATATTGGCTTCCACTGGACGGGGACAATATCACAAGTTCAGGCCTACCACGATGGAGCACAAGGTGGCTAAAGGGACCAAGTGAGGCCCACTAAACATAAATACCGTAAATCCTGGTTGCAGAGGAAGTGCGTGGATCCACATCAAAGATGCGTTGGATAGCCGAGGCAATGTGTCAGTTCTGAGATGTGGCGCAGCTGCGGTACAAGGTCCTGTTGCTTTGACATCAAGGATCCCAATAGAGCTTGTGATGCACAGCCTAGTGTCAGGGATGCAACACTCAGTCGGGGGATGTGTCAGTCTGAAGAGCTGTCGGGCTTTGATGCGGAGTCTGGGATCATCGCCGAGGCTGCCATTGAGAGATGTGAGGGCCTGCACTGAGGATGCGTCATGCAGTGGCGGTTCTGAAGGAGATGCAGTCTGCAGTGGCAATGCGAGTATTTGCGATGGGTCCAATCCATGCAGCAGTGGCGATGCACCAGTTCCTCTGAGATTTGCACCTCGCTACAGGGGAAATGCGTTCGTTCGCCGGATCCACAGGCTGGCAAACCACCTTAGGCCTACTTCCAAGGGCCCAGCACTGGGATGGTACCACTTGTCAGGGTAGACTCACAGATGACAATGTCCAAGTGCAGACAAAAGGTTGTTGGAAGCCCGTTGTGTCCCGGGCTTCGGATCAAGAGGCCAGCGAACTAGCCCTTGAAGTTATTCTGGGTTCACAAGATGCAGGTCCAATGTTTCTCCCCAGTCAGGAGGGCAGCAGACGGCAGTTCAGGAGCAGCACAGCAGTCATTCTTACTCGCAGAGTATCCCACAGGTCCAGAAGTGTACTGTAGTGGTGGTGTCTGAGGTCCATCTTTTTTACCATGGTGCCTTGGTTCTCTAAGGTGGGAGAAGCTTCTAGACAGTGGCTATGAAGTGCAAGGAATTCCCTGGCTCCCGTGCCCTGGCTCCGAACTGGCTGAAGTGGCAATGCTGAGGTGTTAGGTCCATTGTGTGGGGATGGGACACAGTCTATTCCAGTATAAGTGAGGCTGGGCTCAGCTCCTCTCTCCCATCCTGTAATTGATGGCCTATCCATTCACCCCTATGCTCCCATTGTGTGAGGCTGTCTTGAAAGAATGCACAAATCCCAGCTGCCAATTACACCCAGTCATGCGACCAGATACAGGCTACAGACCCCAAATGGCTAAGGCAAGAAAATGGCGACTTTCTAAAAGTGGAACTTTCAGACTTGAAATTTAAAATCCGACTTCCCCTTCAGTTAGAATTTAAAATTGTGAGTCCAGGGACAACAAACATGATTCGGTCATCGCTTCCCATTTGGAAATTACAATTATAAAAAAAGGCAACACACATTATCCTATGGGAGATAGGTCTGGCAGTAGTAAAAAACTAAATTAGGAGTATTTCACTACCACGACATGTAAACTTAAAACTACATGTACTACTTTTGAAATACATTCACCCTGCCCTCTGGGGTGTCTGGGGCCTTTCCTAGGGGTGACACATGTATTAAAAAGGAAGGTTTGAGCCTGGCAAAAGGTTTATTTTGCTTAGTCAAAATGGTAGTTTAAAATTACACACACAATATTCTGCAATGACAGCTGGAGACATGCTTAAAGGGCTACTTAAGTGGGTGGCACAATCACTGCTGGAGGCCCACTAGCAGCATTTAATATACAGGCCCAGAGCACACGTAGTGCCACCTTACTGGGGACTTATAAGTAAATTAAATATGCCAACTGGGGATAATCCAATATTACCATGTTTAGAAGGGAGAGTACAAACACTTTAGCACTGGTTAGCAGTGGTAAAATGCACAGAGTCCTAATACCAAGAAATACGAGGTCAGCAAAAGTGGAGGAGGAGGGCAAAAAGCTTGGCGAAAGACCACCCTAAGGCTCAAAGGTTTAACAATGGCCAATTCAAATATTCAAATAAGTTGAGGCAGTAAGTGTAACATTTCTAAAATCCATATATCCACATGTTTTATTAAAGGTTAAACTTGGGTGGTGAACATGCATTGACAAAAAGAAGTAAATCATGAATTTCTAAATTATAGTAAAATATGCTGAAAGACAGAGAACTGTGTTAAAAAAAGTAAAGCAATAATTATGAGGTCATTTTGAAAGGGCACATTTGATGTTTGTCTTTATGGGTAGGGTTTGGATGTCTTTTGATTTTTTGACACATTAATAAATGTGGCCACAGTCTAAGCGATTTTAAAGCCCTAAAGAGAGAGTCAGCACTGCAGGTATTCTGAGCAATCTATATACAAAAGCTGATATGTGCACCCTATGTGTTAGCACCTGTGAAGATCTTTGAGGTCATGTCGGCTGTGACAGAAAATAGACCCAGGCAACAAAATAAAAGTGACTTGTGACTTAGATAGCTAAAAACTGGCCCATGGTTTAAAATCGGGGCAGTTTTGAATTTGAAAAAGACACACTGTATAAGTCTTTTGCAAGCTATGGAAGACTGTGTGGATTTCAGCTTGTTGCAAGCAATGTTTGTTTTAATATCTGGGATATTAACAACAAACACCGGCCCAGCAGGTCATAAAAAGGCCCACAAACAGTCAAAAAAACTTCCCACTGTAGTTATACCACTGCAGACACTGTAGATCATAAATGATGTATATGTTTATTCGTTGGCAGACATCCTGTTACTTCACCAAGCCTGGCAAAAAGAGCAACTGCCAAACAGTTAAGCTGTCTTAGAAAACAACACCAGAACATAATGATGTCATAGTTACATTACATAGTGAACATTCCACTGGAACAGCATTGAGTATTATACAGCCCCCTTCCTTTCCAACTAACAAATATACCTAATACAAAAAACAAACTAACACTACCACATAAAACAAAACTAATAGTTGAATACTAACATAACAACAACACCTCAAACCAACACACCAACACAGATAAAAGACCAAAGTCAAAAAGATGTGAAAAACCGAAACCAATTACCCCAACACATAATCTCCCAAATATACTGGAAGTGTGTGAGATTTCACAACTCATTCAACAGCAGACCCTGACCGGAACTCCTAGCATCGTCAACATCATGCAAAGCAATACTTCTACCATCATCACACCTGCAAAATTCACAGTCTTTCATTAACAGCCAACCCGAACACTAATCCCAAATCATTAGCTACACTTCCCCTTACCTTCCTTTTGAAACAAAGCAACTCTTCTCAGATTCCAGGTTTGTACATTGTGTAACTTCACACAGTTACCTTCATCAGCCTTAACTTTGTAGAGAGCTTGAAACTTGGACAAACCACACCCCACACCAGGACTAGCCTTAACCCAATCACCCGCATTGATAACTCACCTATTGTGATCCACTTGCATCCCCTTACCTAACAGTTTGGAATAAACATCATGCATCCATGAAGGTATACGCTTTATTCCTGGTCATCTACCATGCATCATTTCAAAAGGTGTACTCCCAGGACAGCATTCACAGTGGTGCAACTAGCCCACAAAATAACCCTAATGGCATCCTGAACAACTAAACCCACACTGTCAGACAACTCCATAGTTCCCTTAACCAACATGTTAATCCTTTGCACAAGACCATTCCCTTGTGGATTGTAGAAGGAAGTACACACATGTTTTACACCAGTTTTTCTAAAACATTGCTTCCTCTCCACAAAATTAAGTTGTGTCCCATTATCCATTACCAACACTGAAGGATCCCTTTCCCTCTTGAAAACCTCTTCTTGAACTGATATGGTAGACCTGATGCTGATATGCTTCATGAAAACCACCTCCACCCACTTGGATTTTGCATCCATGAAAACAGCAGCCAACTTCTCCTCCAGTAGAAAACCAAACAGACCTATGAAGTCCAAACTTATATTTTCCCAAACCTCACTCACTACAGACAGATGCTGTCTTTCCTCAAAGACTCCTAAGCCGATACTCAAGCACTTCTCCAAATTGCTACACACCTCACTCTTCCACCTACTTTTTCACTTGCCCATTCATGAGATGCTACAAAAACCTTTATCCCAGCTTTCTGAGTGTCAACATTTGTCTCAAATGCCCCTCTTGCGCTAAATGTATCAACTTAGGTCTTACAACTATGGGCGGCACAAACTTACGCCCCCTCATTATAAGACAGCTACCATGCAAAGATAATTCAGCTGCCACTTTATGAAATGGTTTGACTGCCTCTGGCCGTGTACTCTTTCTTCTCACCCCGCCTTTAATCATATCAACCACTGCCTTGAGTGTGTTATCACTCACCATAGTGCTCTCCCAATCATCCTTCGGGACACAACTCTCCAAACCTTCCATGACATCTTTCACACTTGCCACCACCTCCTCAGTATGCAAATCACACACCTCTGCAGCTTTATTAGGAAGCCTCGACAAACAAATAACAACAACTTTGTTCTTCCATACTCAACAATACAGCCATAATCCTGTAATTTTACAGCCAACCTTGCCAATAGTCTGGAGCAATTCTTTGTACCGCAGGCCCAAAACATTCAGCAATGGTTTGTGGTCAGTCCTCAATACCACTCTACTCCTTCATATGAAAGTACAGAAGTAGTTGGTCGCCCACACAGAGGCCAACACTTAACACTTGACGACCGAGTAGTTTCTTTCTGCGCTCGACAACAAACAAGAAGTAGGGGGCAACAGTGTTTTCCATTCTCCCATGCATTTTTGAGAGTACATTCACAATACCAACCACACTGACATAAACTGTAAGAATTGTTTTCACCCCACCTGATATGGAACCAATATGCCATCACCAGCAATATCACTGTTAATCAGCACAAATGCAGAATGTTGCTCCTTTCCACAAGTAAACTTATTCCCTTTTCTCAACAACACCCTCAAAGTCTATGTTTTGTAAGGAAAGTTTTGTACACATTTCTAGTAGTATGCCACCAAACCCATAAAAGATCAAACCTAGTCCTTTTGGTTGGGCACCTCTGCATTGACTATAGTACTAACCAGGTTAAACTTTAATTTGACACCTTCCTCTGTGATAAGGTAGCCCAAATACTCAACCTTTTGCACCAGAAATGTACATTTCTCTTTTCGTAAAGTAAATCCAGCCTTGACAATGAAAGCTAACTCCTCTTACAAAGTTTCATTATGCACAGCAATGTTGTCTTCAAAGACCAATATATCGTCCTGAAAGAAAACAAGTATTTTGATAACTAACAATATATTAGATATTAGTCTTTGGAAAATGCTTAACGTGGATGACAAACCAAAAGGTAACCTGATAAATTGAAATATACCGTCAGTTGTAATAAAAGCTATTAAATGCTTAGAGTCTGCGTAAAGCTTCACCTAACGGTGTGCACTCCTTAAGTCACACTTTGAAAAATACCTCCCCAAAGCAATAACAAAATCAATTCATATAGATTTCGTAAAGGGAAACAATCTGTGACAGTGATCTCATTCAGGCTGTGAAGGTCAATACCAAACCTGACCGTTCCGTTTGTCTTCATTGTTATTACTACAGGTTGCAACCACTCTGGCCTCTTCCAGCTCTATGACTCCATCCTTAATCATTTTTTCAAGAATCATTTCTACTTCTGATGTTATAGCCACAGGAACTTTCTTCTTCTGAAACCACAACATTTTGCCCCAAAAAAAACATGCAGCCGTGCCTTCTCTGGAATCGCTCCTAGGATATGGAATGCTCTTCCCCCTGAAACCAGATGGAATTCCTCTTCTACCTCTTTTAAGAAAGAAGTAAACTCTCTACTCTTCAGGAAATTCACATAAATCAATGTATCTAATTTCCACAACGGCTGTTTGTACGACAAGACTTAATTATAATATTCCTTGTTCTTTTGTTTCTTACTTATACCCATGTAAAGCGCTCTGATACCCGCAAGGTTCATGTTTGCGCTATATAAAACCTTCAAAATAAAATAAATAAATATTTACAGCTACACTTTAGGAATTCCTTTCCCTCTGCAACCTTTTGGAAAATATGTGCAGTAAGAATGCAGGAATGTTTCCACCCATTTTCTGAGAGTGTGCAAAATGTAAATGCATGCCTTGATACGTTTGGTTAATATCCTAAACAAAATGTAACATTAGAAGTTGAATACTATGTACAGATTAGAACTTCAGCTTAGTTTCTTTTGCTTTGGTACAGCTTGTGGCCCTGTCTATTTTAAAACCTCAACATATGCCACCCTTAAAACTCTCCTCTGGCTCTAGTGGATGCCTGGATTAAAATGAGAGTCCTACGAACCATCTATTAAAGTTTTGAGGTAAATATCCTGAATACCTGCAGAAACTGACTCCTTCCTAGATCTCTAGCAGAAACCTTCACTCCTTACTTACCCACCTCAGCCACGGCCCATGCAGGTAGGAGCAGTGGGGCCCAGTGTGGAGATGTGGAGAGGGGGGTGGGGTGGTTGATTTTCGACAGCGGATGATGAAGGTAAATTAAAAAAGAATACATTTTCCCTCGTCATCGTCCTTCGAAACCGGTCCATCGGGCCCCCCAGCCCCACCTCTCTTAACTGCACGAGCCGCAACTGACCCACCTGATCAGTCAACAATCCTTCTGGAGGATGACACATGGGCAGATCACTAGCGATTCCAGGGACGGGATGCTGGAATGCCCTTAACCATAACATGAGTGCTTAGCCTAGCAATATGAAGCTCTGGAAAGTCTTGAAAACAGAACTCTTCAATTTTGCCTTCAACCAAACACAGCACCAAACTAGTCACTGCAGAGTATTGGTTCGGGTATGACCCTGCAACTGATAGTCTAATGATTCCAGCCTGCCACCAGAATGGGCGTCTTCCTATCAGCACTCTGAAATAACTGAAAGGAAATAAATTGTGCTTTATAAACTCTTTAATAAATAATGAACAAGTACATGAATACATGGCTAAATCATTACATTAATATCTATTACCCCCAACACTAACGAAATGTAGGTAAATGCAGTTCTAATTCCACCTTCCCCTCCCCCTCTGCTATATTTCTATGTGCATCCTGAATATAAATGTAGATAGTTCAGCTCTGTTTGCCGCAGACCTGTGATCGTTTCCTATCGCCAAAGGAAGAGTGCACCGTGCAGGTTATTCTAGGAGTATTTAATGTAAAGATGCAATATTGAGCTAATTCTGTGTTAGTCCCTCTGGAGATCCCAACCCCTATGTACATCTGTTCACATCTAGTGTTATTATAGCCTTGAACCCCAGAGGAATACATTCCTTGGTAGCTCTTCCTCATTAATAAATTCCCGTGTGAGGGAGGCAGAAAAGAACTGTCAGCTTTCGCAATTTTTTGTTAAAAAAGCACATGCTCTATTTTCCATTCAAAATGCATGCTCCTGCGTAGCTGTCATAATACTAGTAGACATACCAGGAGACCAAAGTAGACATAATCTATTGACATGGCATTGCATGAATAGGCTTCAAGTAAATTGTCAGCCTTTACAAAAGGCTTAAAGATCAGTTTTTCAGTGAGGTTGGACAACCAGGTAAGGGAGGCATTTCCCTTTTCGTAAAGGAATTCTTTATGATGTTCAGAATTGGAATGAATATGTTTTTTCTTTGAGTATAGTCTTAGAGGGTCATTTAAACTCTGTCAGGCCGCCTGCCTTCCGAACAAATCAGAAGAGGCCATGGCCTCCTCTCTCCTGGCAGAAGAATCCCTGAGATACCTAGAGACCCCCCTCCTGCTTAACAGGAATATTTGTGCCATCAGTCAAATCAATTGCTGTGGTGGATGCACTGAAGGCAAAGCAGAATGCCAACCTGGCACCGTGTTTTTCACCCTCTTGCCATTCTTTTTAATTTTTCCTGAAAAACTTCTGCAGCAGGTATATGTTTGGGAAAAAAACAAAATAAACTCAGAAAAAACGGACTGGTGAAGGCAAACAGGGGAAATACCGCGCCGAGGGTGCCAGGTTTAACAGTATTACTTTGTTAATTTGTAATTTTTACTCAAGCTATCACTGTCTGGGCAAAGGTTTTACCTCATTAGTTCCAATTTAACACCAAAATACAGCAGTAAACAACAGAAAGATGACCAATCAACCTTTGGAAAGCGCCTTCACTGCACTGCAACACGTGTTGCTGCATTTTTAGTAACCTTTGATCCATTTGAGCTAGAAACTATTTTTATGTTAAAGTATTCAGATTATACAGCAGATAAAGGATTATATGGCAACAGCGGCAAATCCGTTAATATTCAGAAAATGCCACAGTCGCAGCTTTGCATAATTCCAGTGGCCCTGACTTTGATCAATTGTGATATGAGTATGCTAATTGGTCTGTAGACACAGTTCACATGCACATTTTTATTAATATAAGCATTCCAGATCTTGCTTGACAGAAAGGTAGGGCTTCTGGAGGGCTACTTGGGTGATTATGGGATCAAATTGTAACGTCAAATGTAGACACACTCTCGGTAAAGTCCAACAGGTCGATTTGATTTTCCCTCATGGTTAACATTTGATTATTTCTAATGTGTATAATCGAGGTTTAACCACAAATTGAACAAAACGGTGCGTCTCTCAGTTTAGGTGTGCTGAAAAACTCTAACAGTTTGGGAAATGGGTGCTCCAAACAATAATTCAATATTGATAGTAGGGGGAGATTTCTGTACTGTTTTTGATCCCCTGATAAGTATCACTGACATAACTGTGGAACAAGATGCAATTTGGGATGCCCCCCTACTTACCTATAGTAAACCAATAATAAATTGGCCCTGCTGACAATAATACACAGCCAAAGAGCCACAAATGGGAGAACACCCTCTGACCTGCTTCCTAGGCCAGTCTTTGAGTCAGACAGGCACTGTGACTTTATTGATTACGTTTTTTTAACCAGCATAACTAGAACTCGTTACATTATATGGGTGTAGACATTAGGACAGCGTGTCACCACCACTTTTAACCCTAAATTCAAGAAAATCCTTCTTATGAGCGAGCAACCTAGGGAATGAATAGTCCTCCTCCACTTGAATGTAACAATAGGAAAAGATTAAAATAGGATATAGTGGCATTCGCCGGAGAGGAACACTGCCAGCTTACTTCCCTCTCACCCTTTACATTAAAGTAGACCACTTATGGTCGGAGTGTGCAAAATTAGGGATGTGATTGGATTCCTGTAGACTTGTTTAACACAAGAACTGACAATCTGGGTCCCCTATTTAACCACCTTAGCCAGTACAATTGTCCAAGGTGGTGTAGTTCCAGGTATGTGGGTGGGTGCCGTAAGTGTTCCAATTTATAAGAAGGAATTTAGGAATGACCCTGCAAATTGTAGACCGACCAATCTTATAGAGAACACTCAGAAAATATTTGGTCATATATAAAACCATATTGAGGAATGCATGGCCATCAACAACATACTTTCCCACTGCAAACAGGTTTTTGGAAGGGGATACGTGCCATGGACTGGGCATTTGGGTTCAACCTGCTGATTAAAAACTATTTGGAATTTAAAAAAATAACAATCTTTGTATATGGGCTTTGTGGACATAAAATCCTCTTAGATAGCACGCCCATCCTCTGAGAATGATTTTGGCCTGTCCTGGATAAACGTGGGACGCCAGCTGACCTACTTAAAAAGCTAACATGGCTGCATAAGGACAACTACGCTAGAAAATACAGGGGTCAGGGAGGGAAATGTACTAACTTGTTCCCAGCTAAGCAAGGTGCCAGGCAAGGGAGCGTCCTAACCCCAACATTATTTCTTTTATTTATCAATAGTTTTGTGGCTTGGCTCAATAAAGGTTGAAATGATGCTTCCTCTTTTGGAAGATCGAAGTTCACAATATTAGTATGTGCTGATGACACTTTGCTTGTTTCCTGTAACCTGATGGGAATGCAGAACCTATTAAACAGTTTCCAGATTAACTGTAATATGAATGGATTTATTTGTAATCAATCTAAAGCAAAGCTGATGGCATTTATCCCACATACGTCCTTTAGAAACAACCTAATTTTGAATAGTATTTGTCATGAATTTGTTAATGATTTTGACTATCTGGGCATCAGGTTTAAGCATAACACTAAGTGTGATTGCCAGTTTCAGAAGAGTAATGCCATTCTTTCGCAGAGGGAAGGTGTCACTGTTTGTTTTGCTAAAAGGTTTGGGGATGTTGAGGTGTTCTGTCACCTGCCCCCTGTATAGCTATTGATTTCAGATCTGGGGATACACAAACACTCATATATTTTCTGTTCATGTAAATAGACCTCAGAGTGCACCCGATGTTCCACTCCATTTTGAACCGGGATTAGTATCTTTAGAGTCAAGTATTTGCTTCATGCCCGCTCTGTACCCAGTCCATCTTTATTATTATTATTATTATTATTATATTCTTATATAGCGCCAGATTCGACCCCCGAAGGGGTATCTCCACGCTTGCCTTGGGAACCCGTCCTGGCTTTTCCCTGTGAGATAGCCCCTACAGGGCATCCCCAAGGTGAAAGCCAGGCATCCCGCCGCGGGGGGGCCGTTGTGGAGATTAAGCAAGCTTAATGCCCAGAGTTGCAGAGTGTGAACCCATGATTAGGTCAGGCACCGAAGCGAGAATTATCAAGTCGGGGGGGGCCGTTGTGGAGATTAAGCAAGCTTATTGCCCAGAGTTGCAGAGTGTGAACCCATGATTAGGTCAGGCACCGAAGCGAGAATTATCGAGTCCATGGACATTTGAGCTTAAGACCCTGTCGCCTCAGGAATTGAACCCTGGTCCCGGGTCTGACCTCTACTTCAGGGTCTGCCTGCTCTAACCAGTGAGCCACACTTCTCCACTGAGGAGTTGTGAATATTTCGATGCTCAGAGCATTTCCTCGAGGAAGTAATGTCTTTCAAGGGCGATGGTGACATTTTATGGCTTAAATAAATGTACGGTTACACTCGATAAGGATGATTCATTTCTGGAGTAATACAAATGAAATAAATAGGGGGGTAGCCAAAATAGTAAACTCTGCCTACAGTTCATGCTGTGAGCAGATAATCTTAACAAGCAGTAATGTGGATCGGTTTTCTGACCAATATCTTTTGTGTTCAGCTCAAGCCTCTTTAAGGGCAATGATTAGATTACTTAGAACCCCAAATCGCGAAGCGACTGGTCCTGAAATGCCAGTTGTGTACATTACCTGAGGCGGACCTAAACAAGTCCTGGACAGCAGAGGGTGCTTCAGTTGGACATTGCCCTTTGCTGTCCATTGTATAAAGACCTCAGGAAACATTTTAATACACTGGTTGAAGATCTTTGGTATTTAGCACTACATGGCAGCTTTAAGGCAGGAAAAATCAAATGCTCATGCCTAGCTATCTTTCCTGTCTCTAAATCTTTACTCTCTGCATGGCAACTGTTCTCCAAGTTTACCATAGGGGCCCAACTAAGCACCCAGTTATACATCAGCACTCAGACCAGGAGTTTTCCCGGTGTCAGTTGATAATTGCAATAATAATTGTCATCTTTGAAACAGCTTCCTGTACAGTGTGTTTAGAGTGACTGGTCCTGTTAGTTTGGAACAAGATAATTAATTTATTAATTAATCTATTTAATATTACTTGTAAAAGACATGTTTTAACATAGTTGTGTATGTTTTATGAATATTTGTACTTGCATTTATATATGTCGAATGGATTAGGAACTATCCGAAATAAACATTTATGAATTGAACTGAACTAAACTGGGGTGGAGGAACTGTAAGCTTGTCTGACTGAACATCCACTTGTTTTTTGACTGGTGCTCCGCCACCATAAATCTCCAAATGACCCCCTCAATTTCTTTCTTCACCTACAAAAGAGGGAGGGGGACTAATATTTTTTTGCTATAAGGCACTACGTTGTCTGATCCTGCTAAATGACCTTAGGCAATCACAGTCCTTAAGGAAAGCTATAGCTTTACTATTGGTATATTAGACATTTGAACAATGTAACCTTGATTGCGTTTCAGGGAGTATATAAGACGATCTGAGAAGCAAAAAATTGTGCTGTGCCGTTGAACAATTTAAAAAATATTCACATATTTCTGTAGATCAAAATGGTCTTATGCTATGTAGTGTAGCTTGGACGATTGGGATGTTCCTATGGTAATGGGCACATCAGCTGTTCTGTCTATACTGCAAGATAACTTATTTCAGAATAATTTTGACATACAAGTTGGCAGTTACATTTTATTTCGCCTCTAATTTCAGTTGGAAAGCATGCCATCGTCTTTAGCCGGCCCAAGGTGGATTGAGGGATATTACTAACCTTAATATGAATAAGGGTACTTCTTCGTGTTGATATCACGCTTTAACAAATGAATATCTCGTTTAAAATGTATCAATATAAAAAAAAGTAAGGTCAACTTATCACAGTCAGGAATAAACGAAAACTACGCAGATTACGCAATGAAATGAATTTTCTTTTGGTCTTTAGATATTTTTTCCTACCATGACAGGTATTGCAGAAGCTGCTTGACATGCTCTAAACGTCGGCTTATCTGTCCTTTTTTGACAAACATTAACCTTCATGGATCATAATTTCATCTGCTATTACCTGTCTGCTGCATCTAATTTCGGAAACGAAAATAAACTGGTGAAATATGGGCATTCTCTGTCATTGAGCGGTTGCATGCTATCAATCTGGATTCATAGTGCATGGCCATTATATTTTTCATGCAGTATACGAAGAATGATGGCTGCTTTTATTTGCTATTTCTTCCATTTTATTAAACACTAACTCTTTCAATCCTCGGCTAGAGTGTTTTTTTGTCAGGTATATCGCTGTAATACAAAATCCATGCAAAGTTTGCAGATTTTACAAGCTGACATCTTTGACTTCGTGTTCAATCTCTATATGCTTCAGGGGAACTGTTGAACATAAGCATTTACAATTTAAGAGTTGTACAACACACTGAATATAATTATTTGAATGTATCGTTTTTTGAATAATATATAGCCTGCTATATAATGGCAGATGCCACATTCGCAGCACTTTTGCCCGAGGCAAGTACATGAAAAAGCAATATATTGATTTTGGACAAAGAGGTAAAATCGCAAAGAAAAAACATTACATCACAAAAAAAACAGCGGAGCTGATGTGAAAATGGAAGGGGGTTGTTTACGCTTGCTATTTCTTGTCACATCATACAAAGCAAAATTGCTCGAGGCATTTCTAAAAACATAAACTATTTGGAGGTCGTCGGTTTTCTTGTAGCACTTTTTTCTTCAATTTGGTGCTGTTAAGAGACATTTTTATGCCCTCTAATCATTCTTTTTGAAGTCGAAAACCTTAGCTGAAATTCATTTACTGATTTCAAAGTGCAAGGTTTTACATACCTGTTCATTTCAGGTAACAGGACTCACGCAGGTCCTGCCAAAAAATATGTTGGATAGAGCAAGAGTCGTAATTGAAGACTCAATGCATCAGTTCTGATCCACGAGGTTGATGAAGACTTTGTAGACGAACCCCTTGACCGTGCAGGAAATGCATTGTAGTCGTTCCACGCTGTCCATTGCAGTCCAGCCGTGCAGTAGATCGAAGCAATGTTGTTGATTTGCTCCTGCGTTGCTGTTGAAGGGAAATGCGTAAGTGCTGAATTGCGCAAAAGTCGTCACTGTGGAGGTTTTGATGGATCTGGACAGCAGAATTCACCTTTCAAGGGCCAAGGACTGGATTGGTACCATTTGGCAGGGCAGGAAAGACAGATGGCAGAGTCCAGGTGCTGTCGCAGAGTTGAAGGAAGTCTTAGAAGGCCCAGAGACTTCAGAACATGGGGCAAGCCAGCAAGCCCTTGGAGTCACTCTGGGTTCAAGTGAGATGGGTCCGTCCTTGTCCTCAGCAGAGCAGACTTCAGGAGGCCAGCACAGCAAAGCAAAAAATCAGTTCTTCCAGAGCTGCAGTCAAGCAGAGTAGCAATCCTTGTAGCACAGCAGTCTACTCCTGGCACAGTTCCTCTCAGGTCAAATAGTGTACTGCCTTCGTAGGGTCAGAGGCCCAGTACTTATACCCAGTTGTGCCTTTGAAGTGGTGGTGACTTCAAAGCAGGTCCAAGAAGTGCATAAGTCCCCCTTTCATCCCAGACCTGGCTTCAGATTATCAGTAGGGGGTAATCAGACCTTTGTTTTGGAACAGGACACTGCCTAATCAGGTATAATTGTCAGCTCCCCCTCTCTCCTCCTGCCCAGGAAGAGCTAGCAGAATGCAGATAGCTGCAAATGAATTCTTTGTTACACATACCCTTCCTGTGTTTGTGGCTGTCATGAGGGAAAGCACAAAATGTAGCTGTCACCCACCAAAGATATGTATTGGAGACAGGCTTCAACACACAGACCAGTAAGAGCAGAGTAATGTCAAGTTTCGGAAAGTGGCATTTCTAAAATAATAATGTTAAATCCAGGTTTACCATTAAAAAGGAGTTGTCATCACCACTCCAAAGATATAAAACATGATGCAGCTACTCCTTACTGATCAGGAATTACAGTTTAAAAGTATATTAAGGATTTTCTATTGCTACCCTATGAGAGGAGCAGGCCTCAGTAGTGGAAAACGAATTTGGGTATGTTTCACTTCCAGGACATGTAAAAAAGAAAAGTACATTTCCTACCGTTAAGTTACACAGCACCCTGCCCATAGGGCTACCTAGGGCTTACCTTAGGGGTAACCTGGTGCTTACCTTAGGGGTAACTTAAATGGGTGTTTAAGGCTTGGCAAGTGATTTTAAATGCCATGTCAAAGTGGCTGTAAATTGCACACACAGACCTTGCAATGGCAGACCTTAGACAGGTTTGAAAATCGACATGTGTGGGTAGCACAGCCAGTGCTGCATCCCACCAGTACTATTTAGATTACAGGACCTGAATATATGGTATAGAACTATACAAGGGACTTAATAGTAAACTACATACGCCAATTGGGTATACACCAATGTCACCATGTTTAGGGGAAAAGCACATGCACAGAGTCCTAAGACCAACAAAAAGATACAGCAAAAAGAGGAGATACACAGGCAATTGGGTATACACCAATGTCACCATGTTTAGGGGAAAAACACATGCACAGAGTCCTAAGGCCAACAAAAAGATACAGCAAAAAGAGGAGATAAACAGGTAAAATGTTTGGGGGAAGACCACCTAATGGATGACAATTCTAACATGTATGGAATGTCAAAAGTAGCTGTATTTTCATGGATTCCCTATGCATGGAAGAACATTAAATGTGATAGTTTCTCCCCCCACAGACCCTAGAAAAATGATCCATCCTTTTACCATGGATGCCAACGCCTGGTCAATGTAAGTGTAAGTTTATCAGTACAGATATGTTTGGCAAAAATGTGTTAAAAAATAATATCCTCCTAACAAATAGTAAAGCACATCATCCTTTCTAAAATGTTTGCTGTATGAAATGTGTTGTTCCGTGTAAACAGTGTAATTTGGAGTTGGGGGTAAAGTTGAAACAGAAGGATCTTATGCTCGCCACATTTTCATATTTGGCTACTGAGGGGCTTAATGGGCTAGATCCAACTTGGGTGAAGAGTTATTCCGGTGGGGATACTTCTATGCCTGGTTTAGAGTGCAATGGGTATGGACATGCAAATGACGTGTCCTGCTATCTTACCACAAAAAAATCCTTCTGTTTTAAGCAGTATGAATTCCTGTACTGCGAAAGGCTCAGAATGGGAACTCCCCATACAGGAAAGAGACTGGCAATTCTCGTCTGGACATTTTAATTTCCATTCCGGGCACAGGCGCTTGGAAGAGTGCTCTTCTGAGGAGCTTTTACCGACCAGAAGTGGAGAATCTGACCTTGGAAATTGTGGCCACCCTCCACCCTTACTTGTAATCAGTCCCCAGACATCATTATATGTAAATTGACTTCGTATTGAGAACCTGAAAATCTCTTTAGATCTAGACTTCATGAACTACTGTTGGGCTTCTCTGGTATATTGTGCAGTAGAAAGGAGTAAACTGTCAGCATGGAGACTGGATGCTATACAGAATTAGAGCTTGCAGGACATATTCAGACAGTTTAGGTTTTTTCGTCCAAGCCGGTCATTAGACGATGCATTTCTTTATAGAAGGTTTTATGAATATGACACTGGAGTATACAGAATGTGGCAACATGAGATGACAGGTTATTGTAGTGAAGTTCAGAGTGTATGTTCTTAGCTGATCTGAGGGAGTTACAAATAAATGCATATTTGAAAATAGACCCCTGGGTGGCTTTCTGTCGGGAAGAAAGGCTGTGTCTCTGCTTACCCTAGTTAATAGGGTGCAAAAGATCAGAATTGATTTCATGGGCTGTATCAAAGACACTTTCCACTGGCTCAAAAACAGTTTAAATAGATTTACACCATATTTGCAGTTTGTGTATTACCAACTAGCCAAACTGTATTTGCCGCATGGCAAAAAATTGCTCTAACAGATGTCATGCTCTGTTCGCTATTTTTGTTATTTAAGAACTTAAACAATGCATTTTCTCCTCTTTTAAGATGTTAAACTTGTCACTAAGCTGTAGGGATTTTGATTATATCAGAAGCAACCACAAAGCAAATCAATTTCCTTTAAAAAATCTAATTTGTGGATTAGGATTGTTTTGGAAAAATCTCAACAATCTTCACACCATAAGTAACATGATCCCTAAGCAATAACATATGTTAGTTATAATTAGAAAACGCCTCACTATCCATGTTTCCATTCGTGCTTTGGAGCAACGTCCTTTCTGTCACGGGGACTGAAACAAAACGTGTTCTCTCCCTTCTACACCACACCAGCAGCAAAATAGATTTACCGTTTTTTCACCTGTGCAAAGTTTCTGGACTGCTGCCTGATTGTCATCATCTTATGACACCTTTCATTCGATGGTTTACAGACTCATTGTAACAAGCATTAGTTTGGTGTTGCAGAAAGACAAAACCACAGCAACAGGATTTAAGAAGTTTGGTGAGTAAAGGCCAACAGAGTCAAGCTTAAAGCTCTGACGGTATGAAAATCAATAGTTACTATGATAAACTTTATTTGAATTCTCAGTTCCAGTCTGGCCAATTTGTTTCTGCAGCGACCATGTTTCAACTGTCTTCGTAGAATAAAATGAAAATAGGCTTTATTTCCCATAAACACACAGTGGTACTAAGGGTTTGGACGTTTCTTGGAATTACAGTGGGATAAGGAGCAGTGCCGGGAAACCATACTTTTTACATCTCTGTTCCCATATCTATATTGTTAATAGTAAGAGTAAAGAGAAAAGGAACTAAATATGCTTAACATAACATAACTTTCGTTGGTCTTCTTCAGCGAGGCCAGCAAAAGAGAAATTGGACATTTCCTTGCTTCACCAGCCTTGTTCTAGATAAAAACTGTCTTGTAGTGTTCTGAATGGCATTTTACTTAGCAAGAACCTGGCAGGTGTGCATCTGCCAAAGATGATAAATTAGGTGGGTGTTGTACAGAGAGGAGTGGAGCTTGGGGTTCCTATCTATTGCCTGTGGCTCTGTGATCACTGTCTTTAATCAGAAGTGTAATGCGGCCTTTAAATGGTTATTCGTTCTAAAGGTGCTGACATTTCTAGATAGTGAGCTCGAGCTGGCAAACCGCATGGAAGAAACGTTATTGTCGACAGGATGCTGCTGCTATGGCCGAGTTGAATTTGGTCTTCGAGATGTGTAAGAAATGTGTGAGTGCAGTTTATATATATGCAATTTAGGATGCGAATACAGTGTGCAATGTGATGTTGTAGAGGAGCATTTTTTTTTCATTTGTGTGCTGGGTGAATACTATGGTGCTCGAATATGGCACTTTTCTGAACATAACAGAAAATAAGATGTTTCATTCTTTTATGTGTTATCCGTGAAAAATATTTTGAGGACATCATTTATTTGTATTGCATTTTAGAGAAAACGAGTGGAGAATAATGATTTGGTGCTTATGATTTTATTTCCTTAATTGCAAAATGGTGTTGCTGCAGCTGGTATGGTAAGGAGTATGTTCTGTTGTGTTGGGTTGTGCCAGAGTTGGATGACAAAGTGCACAAATATATAAATGCTGTAAAATTGTAAGGGGTGAGAGTATTTGGTGAGTGATTGCAGGTGTGCTGTTGTGCGTACGGTTTTCAAGAGGCCATGTTGGTATGGGATGAGTGAGGGGTCACTTGTAGCAAATGGTGGAAGAGGAGTACCTCAGTTTTGGTGCTGCGAAGATGGGTGAGGAAAAGATGTACGAAACTTGTTGCAAGAGACAAAAATGTAGTAAACTTGGGTATGAAGATGTGAAAGTGAGGAAGAGTAGTACACTGTTGCACGAGGAAGCATGGGGTAGAACCACATAGTGTGTCAAACTGTGGATGAGTGGTATTCTGTTGCGTGTGTTTTCTTAGAAGCGAGCCCCATGTTGTTTGAAAGTGGAAAAGAATAGTACCCGGTCATGACAGGGTACATGGGGAAGTGTGCAACCCCATGAGTTTGTGGCCATGTGAATATGTGTACTGGAGCCTAACTGGTGTTTGAATGTTGTGTTTTCAGAAGTTTTAGCCTGTGCATAATAAAGGCTGTTATCATTATAAGAAGGATACATTCCTTCTGACATTTGATCACTTTCCAGAAGGCTTGTTGCTGGGTGCACATTTCGGTGTGTTGTTCATTCTAGCATGTGGTCATGTTGGTTTGGCCGGCTTATGTTGAGTGTGGGTGTTTTGATGATGTGATGATGCATAGTACAGCTGCTAGTTTAAAAACACCTACACACCACCATCAAAAGAAAAAAGCAGAACAACTGTCATTAACAGTCTGTACAAAACAAAGATGACTGCTAGCACACCAGCAAATACAAGCTTTTATCATAGAAAAAGAGAACAACTAGCATGTCATCAACTCTAAGGCAAAAAAAATCAAGATCATACCAGCACTCTAACCCCAACCAAAAGCATAGGTTGGTCCATTATACCAGTGTCAGCTGCCAGGCTTGCTCCTAAACATATGACTACATTGAGAGCAACCACTGGGGTATGAGATAACTTTGAGTTGGCATTTAGCTGATGTCCCCTACTCATAGAAGTACATCTGTCCAGTTGTCAGCAAACACAAGCTGCAAACATTGAATGTAAAAGGCCGTCATAGTAGTAGTTCTAAGCTTTACTTGGACTGTCCTGGAAATAGGCTTCCACCCCTAGATTTGGAAACTTAACCTTTCATGAACTCCGTCATATTTTTTCAGACGAAAGTATCCGGACGTGGCATGTATGATAGTGCAAAAGCAATAAAATTAATACGTACAAAAGACCCTTGGCACTGAATTAAGGGATAGGTCACCAGAATCTACTGTTCTTGACTCCTAGGATCACTACTTTGGGGAGAACGAACAGTGACACAAGCAAACCTGCTGTATATTGCTAAATCATGGATATCACTTTGCGGTAGCTCGAGAGTGTAGCTGCTATCCCTGACTTTCTCCTTAGTATCCCTGACTCTGCTACAGTTTCCCTGAATCTCAGGGGACTAGAAGCCAACTGAGGAACAGAGGTAAAAGTGGGCTCTGAAATGCTTACTTCAGCAGGTAACATGCCTTGCCCTTCCCTACGTACAACAGCAAGTAAGAGGCTGTTGACAGGCTACGGATGGACAAAGAGTTAGTGTGGCATTGTCATTCGGACCAAAGGGTGTGTGACGTCACTTTCACTAGACCTAGCATTTTGGTGGATCAGTGTCTAAGCGCCAAAAACTAGGCTTTGGGGAGCTAACAGATATTGTCCTTAGGCCTCAATAAACCAGTGTAAAACCACACACACGTAGTACGTCAGAGGTGTAGTAGGTCATGAGTTGATAACAGTAAGCAAATGCTTTGTCAAACTAGATATGCTTTTTGGCTCTCCTCTGCCATGAAATAGATGTTCAATTCAGAGTTTCTGAGGTGGTAGTCTGCTATGTATCCTTGCGCGACATTGGACATGGTTAAATCAAAATGGCTTTGTATATTCATATTCTGAGGGATTTTTATTGAAGAGAACAACAATTTATCTTCATTAGAATTAAGCTGAATCTTTCACCTACTTAAGTGCGAGGAGCGTTGTAAATGCTAATAGCTAATTCCCGATTGTTCTGGAGACCAGGCTCGGTGAGACAGAAACATTGTGCCAGAGGCTTGCTTGGAATCCCTCGACTGGGAGCGTTGACTGGTGTTTATGTGCAGTTTGACAGGAGCAGTCAAATATGTGTATTGACTGCTCTACATTCAGACAGAGGCAACATCCAAAATCTGGTGTGACTCCGAAAGGTCCTTGATCCGTTTAATTCCTGGTTTTCGGTTGACGCGATTTTGCCTCGACCTATTTTGTTTTTCTCATGCTCCATCAGCCGGCACTTCTTTGCAATATAAACAGGAATAGTACGCCAGCTGCCTTTAGCCGTGTGTCACTGAGCTGGTTCTTCCAAGTGAAAATGTTGACCTATCTCAAAAATGTAGGGAGCAGTGGATATTGCAAAAAGAAAAAAGAACGAATAAATAATAATGCATGCCTATAAATTGTTGATGTGTTTAAAATTCTCAATCCCCGGCAAAAACACTTTTCTTTTGAAAATGAGTGTTAAAATACTATTTTGACTTCAGTCACTAAATGTTGGGACACAAATTATTGAGCAATTATACGGCGATCCCTTTCAAAAGTAAATAACATTGATAATCTTTTTTGCACTCTAGCATAGTTACTCTGTTCTACTGTAGTTTCGGTTTTTGAGGTTTCTGTTTTAATTTCACGCCAGGTTGGGAGCCCAGTAGGCACTATGGCTAAGCACAGAAAACACACTTTCCTCCCAAAGTACAATCCTAGATGTGATTAACACTCCACCAAATATTATTGTGGTAGTAATAGAAAATCATAACAGACCAACCTTGGTTATAGAAATAGAAATAAGACCAGAATGATAACAGGAACCGACACTAACCGCTCCAATTTGGAGAACCACAGAATAAACCACCTTTGATTTGCAGACTAACGCCATGGCATATGAACTTGCATAAACTGCTGTGGGATCAAATTCAAACCACAAAAAACAAAGAAAAAAGTATCACTACGAGGCTTAAGTAGAATGCAGTAACGTGAATAGTAATGAAAGCGATAATGCCTATCACTGTAACACAGGTTTGTTTTTTTTTTTTTCGAAAACTAAGCGCCAGTTTTACTATTACACTGTTCACAAAAAACTGTTTGCAATTCGTAACCAGTATTTATGGGAACTGTGTGGAATTTTGCAAACCTACCTATGTTCTAATAGGTCAGTTTGTAAAATTCTGAATCAGAGTGGGTTACACTGACCTTCCTCATTAATAACCCTGTGGTAAGTCACGAATTTGACTCACAATTATTGAACACAGTCACAGGGATTCTGGCCTCTAAGGCCTAGCAGACCACCATTTCTGTGATTATTTTTCATTGAATAAAAGTGTTTTTATAAAATGCAGCCACATTTTCTTAAAGGAAATGGAACCACTTTAAAAAAATGTTTTCTTCTTTAAAAAAAAGTTTGTTGAGAGTTGCCAATATTGTCCCCTTGACTCCTTAAAGGTTTACAAAAATACACAAAGGGGGTCAAACGGGGTTCTCTTCCCCTTTTGCAAATGTGTTACCACCTCAACTTGAGAGTCAGTAATCTTTCAATGGTTTACAACTGAAATGTTGGTCACAAACTATTGATACATTGGATACCGATTTGGTATTAGGAAGGAACACCCAAAACATGCCCCTTTCATATACTGAATCAGTATCCAATTGCAATGCCATGTCAAGAGTCAGTAAACCTTTACCGACTCTAAAATGGGATTTGTACATTGAATAAATATATTTTTACAGTTTTACACTTCAGTTTGAAGTGTATTCAGTTGAAGCACATTGATAGTATATTTGGCTCTATTTGCACAAAATACACTTTACGTATTATAACCAGGCTAACAGAATTGTGGAATGTGTAAATCTATGCATATATGCATATATTTCCTCTTGCTGGACTGAAAGAAGTACAGCCCTTATGTAGTCGGACTTCCACGTCCTTGGGCAATACCATTGTGGGCCCTTCAGAATCTTTCTGGCATAGAATAGTCCTGTCCAACATACAGCTGCAAGAAGGTGTTAACATAGTCTTTCACTGAATAAATACATTCTCAGTAGCCATTTTTTGTTTCTCAAGGTACGCATGGCAATATGGCATGAAAACTTTACACATATGAGACAGTGAGATTGTAGCTTGAGAATTACACACATGTTAGGCACAATACAGACCTACACATATATTATTGCTATAGAAAACACTAACAATAATAACTTCCATCATAATGTAAAGAAACAATAAAAAAACTCCCCAACCAAAGGACATAGATCAGAAACCTTAGGTCAACAGTACTATCTATAATAATCCATAACAGATGTATTTGACAATTTGCTGAAAATAGTGGAGCAATTAGACGAAGTTTTAAGTACTGTAAATAGTTCGAAGTTGCATCATGGTACTCTCATTATAGCAGCGCTGAAGCAACATAAGGTCCTTAGTTGCTAACTAAGCCAATGAGTATGTTGAAGGTTGTTTCAGAGCCTTACACATTCTAGCAGCAAAGTGTGACTTTGGGGTTCTCCCAACACTGATTTGTGCCTTCAGCCAGTTGTTTAGTGCGATGACAATAATGCGCAAAAGAGCTTGCCATGTTGCTGTAGTTTTTCCCTGGCACAACCAATGTCCATAGCAAACAGTATAGCAATCTTTGTTCTGCATTTCTTGTAATTAAGAATACATCTAGAAACACAGTTTGTATCAGAGGAAGCAAATGCTGTCATTAAAGTGCATGCAGAGAAGTCTGTATGTACCGCGTCTAGTAAAGGAAAAGACTAGATGTATGATACTACCGGGGGCCATCAGCTTAGAGATGTGGACAAGAGCATGTTTGACCACTTTGGCAGTGTTTTTAATGGCAGTGATTCCATCCTTGTTATTAGTACTCTAGAAGTAGAGCATCAAGCATTGGGGGGATTTGCTGCTGATGAAGCACAAGATCAGACAGGAACAAGGTGAACGAGTTCCTTATTGCATCATTCTGATTGATGGGCAGAGTGTTTTCGCTATAATCTATTCTAGAGCAGGGGTATGTTATGTGTATAGAACATGATGTAGTAGAAAACTATGATGTAGGTAGGATTGTGTGCTGCAGGGACAGAATGTAGAATGTACAGGTACTTGGGGCTCTGGAGGTGATGGTTGATGGAGAACCAATGAGACATTGTTGGTTATGTACCTGCCTGCTCTTTAACCTAATAAAGTAGACTTTAAATTAACCAGGGTGGAGATGTATGATGTAACAGGGCAATCATTGCCAAGAAGAGTCAATTTAAAAAATGGTGGAGGAATAGGAGCTTAGAATCTTTGGGCGTCACCACTTCCAATTCCAATAGTTGGAGCATTATTCAGCTAAATTATTCGGGGTGAGGGTTGAGCTTAAGTGGCAAAGAAAAGAAAGAGGGTAAAGTTGAAAAAGGGGTGTGGATTATTATTGGGTTGGCAGAATCAAGCCAAACTCATCTGTGTTCAGAAGTATGTTGCTGAGCTCTTTATGTCGGTGATCAAGGAGCAGGGAGTTGTTCTTCGTGTCTTAGCACAATATCAATGTGTTTGAAATGAAACTAAGAACATTATTTGGATTCTAACACAATAATACACTGAAGGATAACGATTTTCCAGTAAGGCAAAGTAAGAGGCAAACATATCTTTGTAACACATAGCTGCCAAGCTCCCCAGGTCCATGCGTGATGTGCTGCTCTAGTCCAGATTTTGATTCCTTTGAATTCTGGGACTTGCAGTCCTATTTTATAATGGATTAAACAACACTGCAAGTCACAGAACTTAAAGAAAAAACCTAGACTGGAGCAAATCATCATGCATGGTCCTAGGAAACTTGGCAGCCCTAATAACAGGAAGTTTCCATCGTTTTGAAGAGGATATATGAATTCAAGAGTTCTGTTATTGCCAAGAAGAAGAAAGTAGCAAACAAAGGCAGTGCCTTATTCTTTTCAGCTTAAAAAACAACACATAGGTTGATTGTCATCCCTTACCACAGATCAATGAGTTTGAATTTACAATCAGTGACTCTTTTTTCACTCTCAGCTACAAGATAATATCCCATAAGGTTAAGCTTCATAAGGTTTGTCTTGTAATTACAACATTAGTCACACCACAAGAAGTACTTTATTTATGGTACATGCCTTTTGGCCTTGTTTTCAGCTCTGTCATGTTCCATCACATCATGCATCAGTTATTTAGTTGTGTGGATGGCCTTATTACATTTTAAGATGATATCCTCATTAAAGTAAATTATAATTTTGAAGACAACATTCTAATGAGCAGTGTACTTTTGATCTGAGAGAATGTATAATGAACTTACTCAAGATAAAACTTTTTCACGTAGTGAGGCTCATTATTTAGTCATGTGGTATCAAAGGATGGGATCTAACCAATTAAGATGCCCTTCATCCTGCTGATCGGGACCAGGTGGTGTAATTTCTGAGCCTTTATAAGTTTCATACTAATTTTGTAGTTGATCTTCCTACATTAACTGGCCACTAAAAACCGGTGAAGAAAAGGGCTATGTTAAAAGTGTTACTATGAATACTCTTGCAGGATAGGCATCTGATCACACCATCCTGCATTTTGCAACATTTGATGCCACCACATATTGCAGAATTCTACTTTGCTGGAAGTAAAAGATGAGCACACTACTCTGCTTGCATTACAGCCATTTTTCGGGTAGAACATAAGCAATCTGTAATTGAAAAAACGTTAGCCTTTTCATGGTCTGTGGATTATTTTATTAAGTCAACATTTTACTATCCAGACTGACTATAAACCTTTTGTGTTTATGCTCATCAGCGAAGACACAATAAAAACAACTGTTCGCTTGGCTAGCCTGTCATTGAAATTGCAAGTGATTCAATTGGATTTCAATCACTTTTTAGGTGGGCATAATACTGGAGTTTATGGCTTCTTATTTTTTTCCTTTCTATGAACTAGGAGATAATGAAGCAGATGACTGCTTAATGGTTGTGGTGGGTTCAGCGTCATATGTGAAGGAAGGTATGTGTACCGAACGTGTCTTGATGGAGAGCACAGAATAGGAATGCTGTGGCATGTGTTCAAGTTCATTGAAGATGGTTGGCCAATGTGCTCATTATAGATTCAGTAATTCAAGAAGGTGTCTGGCAAATGTTTGTTGAATAAAGAGTGGGTTTCGGAAGCTCTAAATATATTCCCCCAATAGGGGTGAAAACTTTCTTGTACACATTGCATAGGATGGTCAGCTAGAAAAATACTGAAGGTTATGTGTGCCACATATAAATGAAGCACATATCACCCATGATGTGTGTTACTTTAGCATTTGCGTCTTGACAAAGAGCTGCCATAGATGTTATTGGCCTGTTTGAAGTTCCAGTACCCGGGCAGCATTTCCAGGTGGCCTTTGTAGACTATTTATTCTCAAGGAGTTGTATTCTGCTTTCTTCAGCATTACCCACTGACTATTGCAATCAATGCTTTTACAAACATTTTGACACAGAAGTATTCTCTATGTTTCTTGCTGATGATAGCAGTGTAAAATCTGCATCATCAAGACAGTACTCCCAACCGTACACACTGAGAATAATGCATGACTCCATGGAGCTCTACAATCTCATAGAAACACTCCATCTGAGGAACTAATTACTGACTCGCTATACACTTATTGTCCATCATTCGAGGTACGTCATCTCATATGAAGTATTCACTCTAAAGGAATTCTATTAATCTCTCAAAAGATATCCATAGCTATGAGAAACAAGTTGCAAGCTACACCATCAGGTGGTCTGATATACTTTAAGGAACTCAAGTTAACCCTCAGGTGTGAAATATGTATATAAGTGTTTTCATCCACAATATATATTTCGTAAACTGACAACTCCTACTGATTGGTACAAGTTAGGCCATGTCCGTTTGATAGATTTTTATTTGGTGTGTGTGTGTGTGTAAAAATCTAGTGGTCTCTAAGTTGGTTATATATATGTGGAAAAATTAGACTGAACATCGTTGAATACGGGTTGGACAATGTAGGTGCAGGAGAGCTAGATTCATAACCAGAGAAAGTGCAATCAACGTCAGTCAAGATTAATTGCAAATAAATGTATCTTGAGTGAATATACTGACATCTGACATGGATCCGCCCCTCATAGATCTATGATGGATGCCCCTATAGAATATGATTCACCAATTAGTTGCACCCTGATACCACTTGAAGCTTGACAGGTGGAAGTTAATGTTGTCAAACGCTTATCCACTAAGCAATCAGAAGGCTTGGTGGAGTCTAGAGCACAAGAATACAATATGAAACAAATAATTGGACAATTATAGGGTGACTCAATATGAATTTGATCCAATACCATATGACTATCACCACTAAATGTGGCTTGCACTTTTTTAGAATAAGTGGCTCTTTTCGACATAGAATATTCATTTAGATTTGGGGGCGTGGGAAGTGCACCACTCTGTAAAAATACTTCAGCGTGTGTCGTAACAAGCACCTACGCCACATGACATTCCTGTCAAAATATTTCTGGAGCTTAAATAACAGTTGGGCTCTCTGTCACAAACGCAGTCAGTGGGCAATTCACAGCATAAAATTAGCAGAGTCTTTGCTCAGTTAGCAGAACGCCAATTATTTACTTCCTGTTAAAAAATCAAGATGCTATAAAATGCACTTTTCTTGCATTACAAATATAGTTTCAGAGTGCTATATTTACGACCAGCAATGTAGCTTTTTTGTTCTCCCTTTGCCACTGCTCCGAGAAACTGTCTGTATTGCCTGTGACGATAACTATAGTGCCCTAATTGCTATGGGATGTGGTAAGGCCTCCTCTAGGCATCCATCGAGAACTCTTAAGCACAAGTCGAAAACTCTTGATGGTGTCAGGTTTCACCTACTTTGTCAATTAATCGAGGCAGCATCGGTCGAGGCCACTATCATTTGCAATGAGAAAGAAGAAAAGAGGGCAGAGATAAAATCTAATTGTATTTTGTCAAATGCAACAATGAGGTGTTTACTAATTAAGTAACTTGAAAAATATATATAATAATATAATAATCAATATAATAATAAATGAGTGAGTAGGACGGTGTTAGGTAAAATCTAGATCTGTTAATGCAAAAGTCTACAACAAAAACATTTGATTTAGCAGGCCACTTTACATTGTCCCAAAATCACTAAACATCCTTGACTGTGCCACAGCCTTAGACTATATTACCCTCAAGGCGCTAATGCACGTGAGACGCATTCGCTTGAAAAAATAACTAAGATAGATGATGGTCAAGAAACTGCATTGAGTTTTCACAGACATGTTTATAGATGAAGGTCTCGTGCATCCTCATAAAAATAGTTATAACTCAGTTTGTGGTGACATATGTTTCATGTACCAGATTGTTATTCATTACAAAAGCTCCCATAATCATGTATAGTTATAGAGTGTGGTAGAAATGTGACGCCTTGTTAATCAAATCCAACTTTCTCCCGATTTAGGGTACATCAACGATTTCGGATACCTTACAAAACATCTATAAAACCTAAATCTATTCTTATCCAGAGAAGCAAAACGTAAAAGCTTTTCTACCAATGAACTATCAATCATAACAAACCCGGAATCAATCTTTTCTGATATTATTTATCCAAGCTTAATATCTGGCAGCCATTATCAAACCTGTCAGCTTGTTTAAAGGAATGTTCACTGTGCCGCGAAGCACTGAAGCACTTTTTGCAACGAAGCATAAACAATAGATATATGGATTAGAGAAGTACTTCTTCCTAAGAGTTGGACTGAAGCTACTCACCATTTCTGCTTTTTTAGTCTCTCTAGGATTTTCAGTGAGGAACAAGCGATCTCCAAAATCAAGGAAGACCAGTTCACTATCTGCATAGGCTTTCCCCCAGCAAAAACGACACAAATTGGACAAATAGCCGTAACAATCCTAGTATGCTGTTCCTTTAATTCAATAAGTGCCTTTTTTGTCTCTTTCATTTTTTGTCTGTTTCACATAGAGGACACACAGTAGTACGTAATATTTGAAATGCGGTCTGACTGTGATTAGTCTAGTGATAAAATGCCTTTTCAATCACCTAGCCTGCCAGCCACACTTCCTCTACCTCACTCATCATGTGATATATCATCTACCATCAGTCAACACCTCTGTCAACTTTAGTTTTCACTCACTATCAAAAAAGTTGAATTACAGGGTCTAAAGAAACATTTTGTTTGACGAGGTACAGTGGCTGCCTTGAAAGTTTTGCCTGGATCTACTCTGCTGTTCATTGAAAAATGCTTTACTATACTGTTGAATGGGTGCTCTCTGCAAGATCACATAAAGAAGATCTTCCCTTGGCCCAGATCCATATCCCCTCCTTATCAATAATTAATGGCACCAAGATGACATCCTGCTGCCTTCAAAGCACTAAATTGGCTGCCTCCTAAAGAATGATTCCAGTTGAAGACACTGTGTTTGGTCCTTAAGGCATAGCTGCCAAGTTTCCCAGCTCCATGCATGACTTGGTAGTCCAGTAACATTTTTCGTAGAATTCTGGGAGTTGCAGTCCTGGTTGTGTACTGGGTTAATTAAGACTACAAGCACAGATTCCTAAGAAACAAAAACGGGACTGGTCTAACTAGTCACACATGGACCTGTAAAACAATATATATAATTATTATTATGGACCTGGAAAACTTGGTAGCTATAATAAGACACTGAATGGCAATGCCTCAGGTTATCTTCCAAGGATCCTCCAGTATGATGCTGTGCACAAAAACAAATAAAACATTATTATATTTCTTTTTTTTGCCAGCTAAACAAAATGTATGTTATTTAATCTACTCAAAATATATTCGAATGTCCAGCAAATGAACATGATTTAGAGTGCAATTACAATTTTGAGTTCTGAATATTGAGCATCAGAGGTTTGCAGATATAAGAATTACTGTATGTGTTCCAGAAATACTGGTATAGTTCAAATATCAATTGTTTTGTTTGACAAATGTTAATCTATATATTAACTTCAGTACACTGACTGACAAATGTTCCACCTAAGAATTACGTTTAAAAAGTATGTTTTAATGAAAGATTTACTTATAACCCTAGATAATGTAAAATAATGCCAAATTTTAAATTGAACTGCTTTTTAATAAAATAGTATGACACAATAAACAAACAAGTTACCCAACAAATGAAGTCAAAAGAAATCGTAACACATATTCAACTACTTTATTGTTAAAAATAATAAGCAAAACTAAACCAGAAAAATGTATCTCTTACCACAAACAGACCATAAACCTCAAGAGAGAAATAACATTAAAGATGGGAGGGGAAATGATAAATTACCTCAGCAGTTAAGGCTTTGCACACTACATTGATGAAGTGACTTCTATAGAAACCCTCATTTAATATTAATCAGTAAGCTGTGGCAAGGAAGTTTATATATATATGTATAGCTAGGGAGCAGCAGAGCGCTGACCACAATGAGGAAAATCTCTTAAGGGTTGTGAATGTTTGAGTACCTCATCCACTAGTCTAACTGAACTGTAAACATTGGAGGCCACCTTTCAATAGTTCACCAGCATTTATAGAATTTCTAGCAACATATATTGTTCCTAGCTATGATTTAGGAGTATGTTATCCTACCATTCTTCTAAAGTTAGGGGAAATTGATGTACTGATCTGTATGGTGATAATAATTAAGTTATGGAATAATTCCTAATTCATTTATTTGGAGCTTCTGCAAAACCCTAATTCTTAAAAACGCCTCTTTCCCAAATTACTGGTAAAGACAATGCAGTGATTTTAAGTCAAATTCTCTGCAGCCTTTTCCAGAAAAGAAGTATTAGACTTCTTAAAATTGTTCAGCAAAATTAATGGGAGAATTACTGAATGAATGTTACATGGAAAGGAGATACATTTGGCAATGTGAGAATCTGAAAACTCGTCTCATTGAGGATCCAGTCTGTTTTATTAGTGCTGATCCTATCATTGTCCAAATTAATTGATTGTCAGGCCAGTCAACATCTTTACCTTTGGCTGTCAAGAGTACCATGTGTTCTCAGCTGAATTTCTTTTGGAATGATCTGTTAAGTATCCAGTTCGCAGGGTAGCACAATGGGAGTCAACAGTATCAGAAAACACATAACTTACTTTGGCAGATCAGAAACACCTTTAATAAATTGATGGCAACATGAACAGTTTAGGGTGTTGAGATTTTGACTTTGAATAGTCATTAATATGAAGGCTAAATCACATCAAGGGTCGAAACATGACAAGAAGCTAATGCAATCTGACAGCAAGTGATATGTGAAATTGTACACTATAAGTCTATCTCAGTTATGTACAAATTTATGGAGCTTGGTGACTCAGACTTTTGCATGTTTTCATTTTGCAAACTTTGTGAAGTACAAAACATACAAAGTTTAACAAACATTGACAACACCAATAGTTCTGGTCTTGACAAATACTTTTTTTTAAACCAGTTTAGCTACCATATGCTTACGATGAAAATAAAATATATAAACTCATTGTAAATCAGTTTAATAGAACTATACATGTGCTTCTTTAGCAGGCAGGTGTACCTAGAACAGTTATAAGAATCTGTTTTTTTGTATTCATGCACATCACAGTAAAATATGATTTTTATTGCCACACAGAAACAATACTATTGGCTTTAAATTACTGTAACTGAAAGATATAATTTAAATACATAAGAATGATTAGAAACATTGATTGACAAAACCAGTGTGTCCGGCCTTGGCAGGCTGTGCAACAGTTAATCTATTTTTCATTGCATGCACATACTACAAAATAAAGGAAAAAGAAAACAAGTGGCCACCTAAATGTAGTAGCCATGTGTCTGCATTTAAACCTTTTAAAAAACATTCAGTGATGAGGCCATTTTAACAGTGATTTGAAAAAAAGTAAGTCTTATGTTGTGCAATCAATTTTATAAGGCATAAAGGACCCCCTGATGTACATTATAAGGATATTGCAAGTTACTGAGGAGATTACAAACATATAGGGGAATGAGGCCGACGGCTTAGTCCCTTTACAAGGTTATGGAACTCTGAGGTAGGAGATACTTTATCCCATATAATACTTGGTCACACCATCACCTTTCACACAAACCATTTAAAACCTTGGTGCTTAACTCTTTTGTATGAAAGAGAGAGCATGATTGCAAACATGAAGTATTAAAATTTGAACAACTAGTGCAAAATTAAACACATCACAAACCTTTGAATATTTCTTGCAAAAATATAAGAATTATTTCAATCAAGTCGGTTTTTAAAAATGAAAGATGCAGTCACTCAGAATGTGTAGAAACATGCAGAAAGATTCTGACTTTTCTATCATTATCAAAGGAGTGCAACCAATATATTCTTACTGCTTGTCACTGCAAGCTAGAAAAATAGAGCAGAAGAAGGAAAAGTAATGTTTTATTTTCATTGCTCTAAACAGGTACTCCAAGACCTCACCTGCCTTTCATTTCAGCTGCTGGCTTTGGCAGCAGGCATTCTGATGTCAGAACTCGACTGTAACAACTTATTACATTTGACTTCTGACATCTTTTCTTTAGAATCAGTGACGGAGTGCATTGCAAGTCACTGTACATAAAGAAATTAGAAACAGGGTTTATACAGGAATTGCGGAATCCATTTATTATAATATTATTAGTTGTGAAGGGGATACACTATACATTTTCACCTAACTAAGCACTGAAATAACATGCACCTTCAATGTTACTTGAGCACTTTACAACTTTAAAAAAGATCTGAAATATAAATCACCATCTAACAGGGTCCCAAAGTGCAGGCAAAATAGATAGCATGTATTTAATGTTATTATAAAAAAACAAATAAAATAAAAAATATATATACTTTAAGCCTGAAAAGAATGGAACTATTTTTAGGTGGATTTGTACAAGTGGTGCACAGTCTTTGTGGAGCCACTCAAAGTGAAGGGGACCAATGGATAAAGTGGGATCACCCATTTCTTCATGCAGTATCGTGTGTTGGAAATGTAAATGACTATTTCCAATATCAATGGATGAAGGCTTCAGATTCAAAGCCCGTCTTTGCATGTATATTATGTATGAATGTTTTGAATAAAAAAGCTAATGCTGTCTCAAAAACCAGACCTAAAAATAAAAGGAAAGGTAATTTTATTTTAGAAATGCTAAATTTGGTGAGTCTCTAGTTAAAAAGCTGCAGTATTTAGCTGGTTACTGGGTGTCACTTGTGTTCGATCGAACTGCTTTAAGGGTAAACAAAGTTGTAGTGTCTCACGTGGTTAGTAAGTGTTTGTCTCGTATCAGACATAACTGCTTCAAAGTTTAATAAAGCACCACCTCTGCTGTGGTATAGGCAACCAGAATCCTGACTCTAGCTTCAAGGCTGACGCTCTGCCACATTGGTCACACAGAATTGAAGGTCGGTGCTCTCCCTGTGGACAGTTAAGTGATGCTTGTGCTGGGTTTCATCAGTGACCTCACATCCTTCGGCCTGAACTGCCCCAGCAAAGCTCAGTTCAGTCAATCTAATTAGCTGAATTGGGTGGTCGCAGGCAAGCCCCCCAAAAAGGCCTGAAAATCTAGCAAAGAAAAAGATAGACTAAAAAAGAGAGCATATATACAACTGCTTAAGGATGTCACAGGATCTGCTGGATGGGTGGGGCGAAAACACAGATGAGATGGTAACATGAGAGAACATTAGTGAAAGGAATGTAAGAGGAGAAAGAATTGGTGGGAGCAGGTGCTCAGGTGTGCGACTTGCACAATTAAGTGCAGTCCTTTTTATGCAGCTGTGCACTTGTGACCAGGAAAAATGCTATCACTCTCAGCAAGACCGCCTGTGGCTGAAATGCACTGACCTATAGCCCCATGCTAAATGCTGTGGTGGGTAGAAGCTAAACGTGCATGACACTTGAACTGACCAATTGATCTACTGGACTGAGCGACAGCTCTTCTATGGGTATATGTATTCACTGAAAAGAGTCACAGGTTAAAGTTACACTTTAGTTAAAATACAAGTGCCAAGGTAACGATTTAAACTAAAAATAACACTGAACTCCACCAGTTATAGTCATCTCAAATAACTATAACTCATGCTTTAAAGTAACTATAGCTCATGGATCTGCCATGTGCAGTATTGTTATCAGTGATGTAATTTCGGGTCTCATAAAGGATGTTAGTCACTTAACATGCTATGAGTGATGTAATATATCCAGGTATAAAAAGTGCATAGCATGGGTGTGTTATAGTTACCTTTGGTTTTTAGTAATTTCCGTTTCTTTCTGTGAATTACAGTTTTTTTAAAGGCCCATCTCCTGGGGCTGGTGTATATTTCATTTGGAAAGGGGAGCTCAGGACCCCGTTCCCAGCCATGAGGCCCAGGTACCCTATTTGTTGGGGCTCAATGGCAGTAGTGTCCCGAGGACCCCCTTCCCTGGTACACTGAGTTTTTCCCTGCCTGGGAGACTGTGGACAGGGAGTTTTGATCCCACTTGGCTGGAGCAGAAAGTCAAGCTGCTCCCCCTGGGTGGGAGCAAACCAATGCAAGTGGCTCATGCTGCACCTGGGATACGGCGATCCTCCTCGGCCCATCTGTGGGGGATTACATTAAATAGGCCGCCATTTTTTAAAAATGTAGATCTGTGGCACTACAAAAATCAAAATTATGTTTTGGCCTCACTAGGTCAAGAGGGTCAGGGTATCCCACCTATGCCCCAGATATGCATTTTCAAATCTTTTTGAGGACAGGGGACTGAATCCCTGAGTTACATTTTGATCATGGAACATTACATCGTTGTTTTTACAACGCAAGTCATTTCCACGACTTGCACTGGAGGGCGCTCTAGACTAAAGAATAGTGTGATTTACTATTCAAACACCTTCCCTACTGTACATAGGCTGGAGTTGGAATAGTAAATCATACTATTCCTTAGTCTAGTGCCCTTGTAAAAACAACGATGTAATGTTCCATGTTCAAAATGATCGCGTTATAACATCATACATCCATGCATGTAGGTGAGATATAGCTATGTAATTGAAATTGTACATTCTATAAGAATGTAAGATTTATACATGCATACAAATAAAAAATAAAAAACAATAAACAAGCTATGTATGCAACAACAGATGTAAGTTTAGGCTTAATAGAGTTATGCATGGCAAAATAAGCAGATAACCAACACATATGTTCATAAGTCTCTGAATATGGGACTATGCTTTGTTGCATGATAATACATATATTTCAGATTATGTGTATACGATTATAGGGTAGGTACTTTTATCCATGGATACTGATTATTATGCTTTCTCTAAGGGTATAACAATATATTTGGATATAAAAAAAGGAAGAAATTGCAAAAACAAAATATCTGTATATTCTGGTTAGGTGGATGAGGATGCTCTATATACGTATAACAATGTATTTAGATATTAACCAATTAAAAATAATAAGATAATATAAAAAAAATCCATTTATATTCTAACATGACAAAGTATTTATGTTCAGTTTTGTAGATAAGGTATGGGGTTATACTTCAGTTTATAAGGATAAATATATAAGTAGAAAGTAATAACAATTAAAAAAACAATGCATATTTATGCACAAAATACATGTATATGTTTGACCTTTTTATTACATTTATGTATATGTGGATATATATGTGCTGTGGGCTGTACTTTGGACTCTAACCTCATTCCATCCAATTCATCCCACTAGAAGGCACACATTCCCAGCACGCCCAATAACATCTCACATCTTTCCTTTAATAATCAACTTCAGTTAATCTACCCTTAATCAGAACACTGGAGAAAATGCATGAGATCTTAATTGCACAGTTTTAACAACCTTAACACAACTAACATAACATAACACAATAATTCTACTAGGAGAAGGAAGCAAAGATTACTAACCTAATAACTAATTACCTCCAGCCTTGGGTTCCAGAGTAGGGTACTGTTTACAGCAAAGCACTTCAGTGCCTTGTCAGGGATAGAAAGTGCTATGTATATTATTATTTCGGGGATAAAACCCCATAAAATATGCCTAAGATCACAAATACCAATATCATTGTTTAAAATAAGCAAAAATTATACATCATTCCTCCATTTCTTTAAATAACAATAGAAACAATAAAATATACATTCTCTTTTGATCTACTATAAAAAGATACTAATGAGCTTTTCAAATTTTGCACCTTTCCCTCCAAGCATACAGTACATATCTGGACACTATAAACAGAACCCATTCTGTACTTTCATATTTTGGTGTTCAAAAAGCATCTGTACGATGTGCTATGGACTGGGTGTGACAAATAGGAATGATTCAAGTCTTCCTCAATTTAACCCTTTTAGTGCTGCCGTCGGCCAACAGTCATCGCAAGCACTACCTTGCCAGTGCTGCACACGTCCGTTGGCCGACGCGGCTGCACCCGTTTCTTCGAACGTTCCGCACTGGGGCAGAACGTTCGAAGCAACAAACGGGTTAATATAGCAGGGACAGCAGAACACAAAATGCTCTTTAGACTCAGTGCTTGCCTTGCATGTAGGACATGAGTCAAGACAGAGCCTTACCACCACCTGCATCTGTATTTGTTTACAGGTAGGAGTCCATACCTAGACTTTAAAAAAAGTAGATCTAGCTTGTTTAATTCTATCCAGGAACAATTTGAATGCTGAGTTATAGTTAAAATCAAGAAAAGAAACCTCCCTGTTAATACATCAATATCTGGTTTCGACCACCAGATTTCTTGGATATAGTTCCAGTACCTTGTCTGTTCCAGGCCTACTATTCCCTTTATGTATCCGCTCTGGTTCATCCAAAGCATCATGTAACCCCAACCTGTACGTCCAGGTCTTAATATGTCTAAGCCAGCGTATTAACCAACACTTATCATGAGTTTTCACCTTAGATAATACTTGTTTGAGGGGAATCAGGGATTTACCTTTCCAAACCCTAAACCAGTAGATCATGAGTTTTAGGGTTGCAACATGCGTTATGTTCTTTATATCAAGGTCTAAGCACATTCGTGTTAGAGGGGCACTTTGCTGCAACATAAGTATAGATCTTATGAATCTGTTTTCAGTCTTCTCTAACCTCCCGATTTGATCAGTACCCCAAATCTCTGCTCCATACAATGCCACACCAAGCCCTCTTGCACAATAAATTTCAAGGTTAGGTGATATAGGTCTGAAGTTAGAATTGCTTAATTTCCTCACAACTGTAGAACCATCATGCTTTAGAGTCAACTGCCTCTTAGCTATTTGGGGTGTCCATGGTACTGTGCTTCTAACTTCACTTTCCCTCTAAAAGTCCTGTGTGGGTGAAAAGTCCTGAATTTCATTGTGGAAACATTAATTTTAAGGCCATACTTATCACAGGAGGATGCAAACCGATTCAATATGTTCTGCAATCCCATAGGAGTTTTCGAAATTAGTAGTGTATCATCTGCAGAAAGTAAGGCAGGGATCCTATGCTCAGCTAGTTTTAGGGAGTCGCCTTTGCAGTCATATAGGGTCTCAAATAGCCCGTTAATGTGCTAATACACATCCTTGATATATCTATCTATCTATCTATATATATATATATATATCCACCTCACATTCTCCGATCTTGAGCCCCGACCTCTTACAGGGTGGCATCGGCACCCGGGGACCGGAGTTCCTCGCTTAACATCCACACACATCCTCCCTTTGAAGAACAAAAGAAGAGCGCCGTGCACCAAACTTGGAAAACAGGAGCTTTATTGCGAAAACACCAGCATGGCAGCAGATAGGTTCCTTACGCGTTTCAGCTAATGAAGCCTTGATCACAGGTGAGCCTCTGGATAATTTGCGGGCGTGGCCCTGATGCTGCGCCCTTTAACCAAGACTGCGACGTCACTTTGCAATCCTGGAATACTTCAATGTCCACAATGCACTGTGTACGTTTTTTCATATTGCGAGAAAGTAAGCAATTACATTTTCAAATAGTTCATTATTTCAGGCGAATTGCAGACTGTACACTCGTTTTGTATTTAGTTTCCACGTGCACCTTAACTGGCCCAAAGTTATCTTGCTGCCAAATTCACGCCATGCTTCAGCGCCTGCATTCGAAAATCTGTAATGAACAGAATGGAATAAAGACGCTTAAAATCAACTTACCAGGGTCCGTTTCATTATTTGGCATCCTGTTGGTTTGCGCTGAATTTCGAAGTTCCAGTCATATATATATATATATATATATATATATATCCTCAAAACTTTCTCCCTGCTGGGAAAAACGGGTCGCACAGCCAACTTTGGATTTTACACAGCAATCCTTTTTATTTTGCTCATTTCAAAGGGCAACAGGCACAGAGATCTACGCGTTTCGGTGTCACTTCACCTTGCTCACGATCATGATCGTGAGCAAGGTGAAGTGACACCGAAACGCGTAGATCTCTGTGCCTGTTGCCCTTTGAAATGAGCAAAATAAAAAGGATTGCTGTGTAAAATCCAAAGTTGGCTGTGCGACCCGTTTTTCCCAGCAGGGAGAAAGTTTTGAGGATAATAGCGGCTTGGTTCTGCCGCAGGATACCGCACATGCGTGAGCGCTGCATAATCTCCCGCAAAGGAACCGCTTTGGAGGTATATATATATATATATATATATATATATATATATATTCACAGCTCCTCTGCCTGACAATGTCAAACAAACCAGCACTCGCAGTAAGTTAAACCAGTGGGTTTATTGCACAAAAGAATATATATATATATATATATATATATATATATATATATATATATATATATATATATATATATATATATCCTGTGCACCGTCTGTCTCCCAGCTCGCACGCTCGCGCAAACACAGCAAGCAGACTCCGGACACGGACCTTGAGGTATATACAGCTTTATTCACGCAGAAAGAGTCACCAACGTTTCGGCTCTAACGGAGCCTTGATCACATGACAGCGTACATTTGACTGGGTACACCTTTTAAAGTGAAAGCGAGTGATTAACGTAAAACACCTGTGCAAACTTGCTAATAAACATGGAAAACATACTACATATTACACTCGGCAACATGTTTTCTTTGCGGTTTCTTAATAGATGTAAAATACAGTGAGATTTCTTTGGGATTTCTTAATAAATGTAAAATACAGTTAGATTCAAATCTCATAAGAATGATATTCAACAGATTAAATAACAGAAGTGACTGATAAAGTATTGAGGTAAAATACACAGATCTGTTACATCGACCCGTTTTAAAACCATGGTTACAGGATATAAAATACTAAAAACCCCGATCATTATATTTGCAAACTTGTAACAAAGATCAAAAAGTTTTGTTTTCCAATTCAGGAATCCCAGTATAAAGTACATATAAAGTGCTGCGTGCTAACTTTTTAAAGTGCATAAAGTGCTTGAAAAGTGCATCAATATGTGCAAAATTGGCAATGTGCAAATACTTATAATACAATATGCTGGGGTCCTGATTCATTCCACTCAAATACAGTGAACATTTGCCTATATATCGAATGTTGGTGAGGAGACAAGTTATTGTATCTCTACTCATACAGGGCTCTATATAGTGTGTTTTGCTGAAGCTTCTAATCCTAAACGGGTACGTCTTACTTTACAATCGTCAAACATTAGTCACACAAGTTCATGTTGAAAATCACTGCTAGAGTGCCAAGGTTTCCATGTTTATAAATGTATATGTGCTAGAACGAGTTAAGACAAATACACCAGGTCCACAAGGGGCCTGTAACCCAATACCAAATTAATCCAAAAAGTAAAAATAAATGAACAACCAAATGTTAAAAAACCTATACAATTCATCGTATATCAATGGTAATTAACCTGGTTTAGAAAAAAACGTGCACAGTGAAAAACAATAATAGCTAAACATGAATAGTTATCTTATAGCAGCATTATTATTTACAGTAAAGATTCTAATGGATTGTGTTAGCTCGCAGCCCCCACGGGATCTGTCCCAGCACTCTCCCAGCCGGGTATGTACCATGGACATTATCCACGTGGGGGAGAGTACACATTCCTAATACTCAAAGTCTTTCAGAGCAGGCAAGTGTGAAGATCCTCAGTCACATTCAACCCATGGGGCACCTTGGTATTGAGCAGGAGGATGTATTTTGTTTCCAGCTTTCTAAGCTTAGTCTCCCTATCCCCGCCTCTTTTGGTATTGATGACAGAACCTATAACCCAGTATTTGAGACCACTATTGTTGCTTTGATGGTGGTCCTTGAAATGGCGTGCAACAGGATATGTGCTGTCCATGTTTGTAATTGCTCGCAGATGTTGCAAAATGCGTTTATGGACAGCATTCCTGGTGCTGCCCACATACTGTAGGCCACAGGGACAGCGCAAAACATATATGGCGTATTCTGTCTTGCATGT
The DNA here is from genome assembly GCF_964263255.1 of Lissotriton vulgaris. Classification (NCBI taxonomy): domain Eukaryota; kingdom Metazoa; phylum Chordata; class Amphibia; order Caudata; family Salamandridae; genus Lissotriton; species Lissotriton vulgaris. Next base: position 1,510,787,145 of record NC_141685.1, on the reverse strand, counting down.
GAGTACTTGGGTTATAGGATGTTCCTTGCCTGTGAACCCATCCCTATAGGTTTTGGTGTTTTCACCATGGGTACACGCTTTACAGATTTTACAGTTATAGAAACCCTTATTACTTTGCCACCACTCTGTTCTAGTAAAAGGGTCCGGGTTGGTTTTGACTATGTGGTCCCTTAGGGAGGGGGCTTTGCTGTAGGTCACAGAGATAGACTTAGGTAGACTCTTGCCTATAACACTATCCCTCAGCACAATGGGCCAGTGTTTATTCACTATACTCTTTATTTGCTGGTGTTGTCTAGTGAATCCTGTAATTAATCTGAAGCATTCAGGCTCAACTATGTCCGGTTTAGAGGTGCCTCCGCTGGGGAGCTCCCTATCTGCTTTACTAATAAGGAGCTCATCTCTACTCTTTAATAGGGATTTCTGCACAGCTTTATCTATCACCTTTGCGGAGTAACCTCTTTCAAGGAACCTCTCCCTGCTTTCCATTTGTGCTTGTTCCAGTTCCACTGGGTTGCTGCATATGCGTCTTAACCGCAGCATTTCCCCATATGGAATACTGGAAATGAGATGGACCGGGTGCGCACTGGCAGCATGTAAAATGCTGTTACCTGCTGTCTTTTTTCTGTGAACCCTGGACTCCAAACGGCACCCATTAGCATAGAGCTCAGCATCCAAAAAGGTGACTGTTTCCTGACTGAGTGATGCAGTGAATCTGAGGTTAAGGGGGTTGTCATTGATATCTTCGATGAATTCAAGGGCCTCTTCCTGACTACCTCTCCATATGACGAACAGGTCGTCAATGAAGCGGAACCATGCTACTAGGTTGTTCTTAATGATATGCTGGAAACCAAGCCCCAGGACCAGTTCCTCCCAAGCCCCCATGTGCAGACATGCGTAGCTCGGTGAGAAACTGGCCCCCATAGCCACCCCCTGTTTCTGGCGATACAGCTGAGAGTTGAATAGAAACACATTATTTGAAAGACAGAAGTTCAACATGTCTAACAACATTTTGGTGTGTTTTTCATTGCCTGGTTTCCTTCTCGATAGGTAGTACCGTATTGCATCAAGACCATCAGTATGTGATATACTAGTATATAATAATGTTACATCAAGGGCTATCAGCCAATCCCCCTCCTGAATTTGTACATCCTTGATTTTCACTAGGAAGTCCCCAGTATCACGTATGTAAGACCCCAATTGCTGAACATAACCTTGTATAAAGTGGTCTATATAAATTGAGGTATGTTCTAGGAGGCTCCCCCTTGCTGATATTATTGGCCTTCCCGGTGGATGGATGGGGTCTTTATGTATTTTTGGCAAAAAATACAGAATCGGTGTTACTGGGTGTTCAACCTTTAAATATTCAAATTCATTGTCAGTAATGAGTTTGGCTGACCGCCACTTACTTAGTTTGCGATGATATTCTTCCTTGATGGTCAGGAGCTCACGGTTGTTGATTTTTTCATAACAATCGCTATCATTAAGTTGGCTGTAGGCTTCTTTATCATAGTTCATTTTAGTCATGAGGACCACATTGCCCCCCTTGTCGCTACTTCTGATTATCACATTCTTTTCCTTATTGAGTTTCTCAGTCAGTGCTTTGTATTGCTGGTGTTGGGCTGAGTATCTGCGTTTGGTGCTCCCCATCTTCATTTGCAACTTTTTCAAATCCGATACCACATTTTCATGGAAGATGTCTATATTGTCTCGTAGAAGGATGGGAAAGAAGGTGGATGGTGCTCTAAAATCTGTGACTGTGGTTGTTCTATTGCCACTCTCATCCCACCCTTTATTGGCTCCATTGGTACTGTGGGTTATATCATATCCCATTCCTTCTGTTTCCCAAAGCTCGCTTATAATGCGTGTTCCTTGCGAAGCCTCAGGTTGCTGAATTTCCATGTCTGGCGTTGTTTCACCTTTATTTTTTAAGGCGTAGAATTTGCGCAGTTTCAGTTTTCTAACTGCCTTGTAGACATTACATCTGGTATTGGCATAATCAAAGTCGCAAGGGGGAGCATATGATAAGCCAAGTTTGAGTATGTTCTCCTCTTTTTCTGTAAGTTTTAATTCAGTGAGGTTGACAATAGTGCGATTGGAAGGTGGCTTTATTCCTGTTGTGGAGCATTGCTCCGCCCAACTCCCCCGCCTCTCTTCTTTTGATTTCCTCTTTTTTGCCATCCGCGACCTCTGGCGGCGCCTGTAGTTTGCCCTGTGTTTCCTTGATTGCCCTTTGTGTAGGATCTCAGGGTATTCCGCCTGTCCTGGCCTAAAAAAACAATCTCCTGGCCTGGCGTGAGTTTTGGCAGTGATGCCGCTTCCGCCTGTCTATGGCGTTCTCCTTCCAAATCAGAGTCCGGATCCGAACTCACTGTGGTATTTGAGGAATCGCTTGCTCCACTTACATCTTTCCTTGCGGGGTTGAGGTGGCTCGGGGGGTTCCTTCGATTAGGTTGTTGTTGCTGTTTCGCGCCACCCCTGCGAAGAGTATCAAATTTTCGCGCAAAAGTAAAGATCTGGCCCAACTCGTAATCATTCCTGTCCCTTTGGAATTTGTACGATTTTCTTGCCACGATCTTTGCCTCCTCTTTTTTCAGACGTTCTTGCATTATCTTTAGGAGTCTGTTTTTCTCATCCTCCTCCCCTAGGCCATCAATTTCTTCATATAATTCCGATATTTCCGTAAGAAGTTTGGCTCTGTCAATGTCCGCATATTTAATGAGCACCTGCACCTGGCGTCGCGAAGCCTCCAAATTAATCTCTGCCCACTCTTTCATTAGGTCAGCGTTTGGGTTTTCATAAGTGGGGGCCGTTAATATTCTCAACCCCGTGGGATGCGGTTCACATATTTATATAGTCACTGAAAAAAACATAGGTTTCAGGGACGTTATAGTTTCTCTTGTAAAAACCATAGAAATTCCCTCATTATAGTTAGTTCAGCTAACTATAACTCGCGCACCCGCAATGCACTGCTGAATACGTCACATCTGTCTAGCATTTGACAGCCACTTCTCACATTTCAACCGAGCGCATCTGGTAGCTGCGGAGTTCAAGGGGACACAGCGAGGACACATTTTGTTTCAGTGGCTCTGTGACCCATCCGACTCACCTGAAGCCTGCACTGCACACATTGCTGTCCACTGCTCCACACCACCAGCTCGGGATGCCATGATGGGGTATGCTGGGATATGGAGTCCACTAACTATGCACACGGACTCTAACTGGTGCGCAGACCGCGTTAGGAGGAGGGACACAGGTGCCGGCAATTATTTAAAACAGGAGGAGAACATTGCAGTGGATCTTAACAGCCTAAGGCGCTGAAGAAGGCGCAATCGCCGAAATGCATTCGCCAGAGCTGAGACTGCATGAAATAAAGCTGTGTCTAACCTGATTCCCCTTGCGGCCTCTGTTCTTTTCTTCGAAAAGGATTTTCTTCATATATATATATATATATATATATATATATATATATATATATATATATATATATATATATATATATATATATATATATATATATATATATATATTCACAGCTCCTCTGCCTGACAATGTCAAACAAACCAGCACTCGCAGTAAGTTAAACCAGTGGGTTTATTGCACAAAAGAATATATATATATATATATATATATATATATATATATATATATATATATATATACACACATATATTTATATAGTCACTGAAAAAAACATAGGTTTCAGGGACGTTATAGTTTCTCTTGTAAAAACCATAGAAATTCCCTCATTATAGTTAGTTCAGCTAACTATAACTCGCGCACCCGCAATGCACTGCTGAATACGTCACATATTACATCAATAATTACATGGTCAATGACATCACTGATGACATTGTGAGAAGTTGGCCCGATATGCAGCGTTCGCTATTCTAGCGACCGCTATGTATCGTTCCAAACGACCCTTATGGTGATTGGTTGTAAGTCAACCTATAGACCAGCTATCCTAGTAGCGTGGATACGAGCAGTCTAAGGCTAACGACTCGAGGGGGCGTGTTAAGCCAGCTGTTTACCACACATGTACCCCTTGAACACCAAGTGAAAGGACACCACACAAGTGTTATGAAAATAAACAGGATATTTATTAAGATTCACAACAGCCCTGTACTCTTTATGAGGACAGGGTACTAAGCACAAACCAAATCTCTTAGGAAAATACTTCAAGTGCACAATTAAACAAGTGTCCGAGGACACGGAAAGTTTGGTGGTCTCGGGCGGACCCGATAAGGCAAGTCGGAAGCGAAGGGCTCGGGACCCTAGAGTAAAGAGGCTATGCAGGCACCGAAATGCCGAGTTACCTAGCCACGAGGGCTGCGGCTGCACAAGTCTTACAGGCGTCGGGGTCTTCGCTGACGAGCCAGGAGCCGGAAGAAAAGGAGTTGCTGGCCGGCGACCAGTGATGATTAGTTCGTAGAGATCCAAGCCTGGATCAGAGATCGATGATACCTGAAAGCAGAGGGGACCAAGTTCGTACTACTAGCCAGTAGTCAGAGGGTACCAGGAAGGCACCGGTTGGCCGTCACCTCGACCAGGTGAGTGGGCGACGCTAGGCTCTGCAGTCTCACGGACCAGGAGGCGTTGTCGACGACCAGGATGGAGGTGCGAGCTGTCCCACGAAGGATGATGCTGTCGGCGTCGCTGGGCCCAGGATTGGGGCAACAAGCCTTGGCAGATCTCAGGGCCACGTGGTAGGCCTAAGATGGCGTCTTGAATGGACCAGGAGGGTCCGGGGTGCTCCTTTCATCAAAGGGGAGCAAGGGCCGGTCTGGAGCAACCAGACCAGCGGCGTTGATTGTCGGATGTCGTCACAGGAGGGCACAAACCAGCGGCTAGTGACCAGACAACGTGCTGAGCAGCGAGCAGAAGGGCCCCACGCAGATCGTGGAGATGCTGGGAGACTGCACTTCGGTGCTGGAGCGGCTCAGGGTCGGGGCTTCTCGGACCCCAGAGCACTCACCAGAGAATTGCTTCGATGGTCGTGCTGGTTTAAGAAAGCGTGCAGGTTTTGATGATGGCCGGTCCCTCGAGGTCTCGTCGCACCCACAGATCACAGCTGAGCTGATGACGTGGGTAGAGGTCAGAGGTGCCAGGGAAGCCGGTTCTCGTCGAGCTGGGCCGTCGGATCCTTGAGGAAGGACTTGCAGCAAACCGCAGAGTTCTTAGATGGTGCCCGCTGATGCAGGGTGACTACTCCTTAGTCACAAGGGAGAAATCTTGAGATGAGTCTTGAATGTCCTTTCGTGGAAAGTAGTTCTTGATTCAAAGATGATCTAATTTGGAAGGGTCCCCGCTCCGGCTTTTATCCTAAAGAAAGGGGTGGGTACATGACTAGGTCCTGCCCTAAGGGTGGGACCAGGAAGGGGGGTAGTTACACCCCTCTCCCCTGCCGGACTTTCCCCAGGCCAGGGCTGGCGCCCCTGGAACTGGTTCTGACCGGCGGATGCGTAGTGAGCACCGGGGTGCCACTCCGCAGTCACCTTCTCGCAAAAGCCCTACCTACCCAGAATACACAAACCCTGTCTGGGACGGTGCGAACACCGCCCTCGACAGGAAACCCTTTGTCCAAGCGCTCCTCGCTGGAAGGACTCCCAGCAGCAGGAGGTCAGACTCGTGTCTGTGGTGGCAGCATCCATTTTGTGGAGCTGAGGCTTCAGTTAACTTTAACCGGGGTTCACAGTTACGTACATGTCGTGTCTCTCTAGAAGGGCGGAATGCTAACCTCGTCGCCAGAATTGGTGAGAGGGCCGCATCCCGATTCGTATGACACCTTACTCGACATGTCTTGATAACGCGATACCGAAGTTACCGATATGGTACGCGTTATCATGGAACAGCCATTGGGTCTTGATTCCGCAAGCTGCAACCGGGCTCGGCTCGGGCCAGAACACAGTTCACACGAGCCCACGCACTCTGCCTTCAGGATTGTCAAGGCCTGCCATAGGAGTGACTGATAGGAGCTCGGGTGCCCATTGTATGGTTAGATATAGAGCTACTATACCTAAAGCAAAGGGTGAGTACACGACTTTGCCCCAGCTGTCATGCAGCCAGTTGTGTCAAATTTAGGAGGCCAGCCAGGGGTGGCATAATACATGCTGCAGCCCCTGGCGGCCCTGGGTACACCTATGCCCTGAGTTACAGGGTCTGATAAGGTGGCCCAGCACCAATTGGTAAATGTACCTAGGGTACATATCGTAATTTAGACAGAGAACAGCCAGGCTGTGGGTCTGATTGGCAGGCCCACAGCCAGAGAAAGTCGTAAACCAGTGAAACAAAAGCAAAAAAATCTGGGTGATCATATGATTGCAGACCCTACTCTCCTACATGACCCCCCCCCAAACGTCGGAACAATAAGCTAACCTTGACCAGGTGAGTCTTCTTGTTCTAAGTGGAAATATCTGGAGAGCCCATCGGCATTGCCATGATCAGTACCAGGTCTATGTTCCACTGTAAAGTCCATCCCCTGTAGGGAAATGGACCACCTAAGCAGTTTGGGGTTTTCACCCTTCATCTGATTTAGCCACAAGAGGGGCTTATGGTCGGTCTGAATCTTGAAGTGAGTGCCAAACAAGTATGGCCTCAGCTTCTTCAGGGCCCAAACCACAGCAAAGGCCTCCCTCTCAATAGCTGACCAATTCTTCTCTCTAGGGGTCAGCCTTCTGCTTATAAAAGCAATGGGCTGGTCTTGACCATCAAAATTCAGTTGAGAAAGAACAGCTCCCACACCCAACTCCGAAGCGTCTGTTTGGACAATGAATGGTTTGGAGTAGTCTGGACTCTTAAGGATAGGCACCGTGCACATGGCCTGCTTTAGGTCATCGAATGCTTTTTGACAGCTCGCTGTCCACTGAACCTTTTTTGGCATTTTCTTACTTGTCAGTTCGTTTAATGGTGTCACGATGGAACCATAGTTCCTGACAAACTTTCGGTAGTATCCAGTCAGGCCCAAGAAAGCTCGAACCTGAGTCTGGGTGGTTGGAGGAGCCCAGTCCCTGATTGACTGTATTTTGCTCTCCAGTGGCTGAACCTGGCCTCCACCTACAAGGTGGCCCAGGTATACAACCTGTGTCTGCCCTATCTGGCACTTGGTGGCCTTGATAGTGAGGCCTGCTGCTTGCAGAGCCTCTAACACTTTCCGCAGGTGGACCAGGTGATCCTCCCAGGTGGAGCTAAAGACAGCGATATCGTCTAGATATGCCGCACAGAAGTCATCCAGCCCAGTAAGGACTTGATTCACCAACCTTTGGAAGGTGGCAGGTGCATTTTTCAGACCAAAGGGCATCACCACGAACTGATAATGCCCACCAGGGGTAGAAAATGCGGTCTTAGGCTTGGCGTCCTCAGCTAACCTGATTTGCCAATACCCAGCTGTCAGGTCAAACGTACTTAAGTAGTTGGCCGAAGCCAATCTATCGATAAGCTCGTCTGCCCTTGGTATTGGGTGGGCGTCAGTCTTAGTGACTGCATTGAGACCCCTGTAGTCTACGCAGAACCTCATCTCTTTCTTACCGCCCGGGGTGTGAGGTTTCGGCACTAGAACTACGGGACTAGCCCAAGGGCTATCCGAGGGTTCAATGACTCCCAGCTCCAACATTTTCTGTACTTCACTCTTGATGCAGTCTCTAACGTGATCAGGCTGCCGGTAGATTTTACTCTTGACGGGCAAGCTGTCACCAGTGTCAACCTCATGGGTGCACCAATCGGTCTGACTGGGGGTTAGAGAGAACATATGTCTGAAAGACTGAAGAACCTGTTTACAGTCTTTCTGCTGATGTTCGGAGAGGCTGCCACAAAAGACAACACCATCTACCGATCCATCGCCAGGGTTCTGAGTGAGCAGGTCGGGGAGAGGCTCACTCTCCTCCTCCTGTCCCTCATCTAGGGCCATGAGCAAACTCATGTCCTTCCTGTCGACATATGCCTTGAGCCTGTTGACATGAAGCACCCTGTGGGGGCTCCGGGGAGTTCCCAGGTCGACCAGGTAGGTGACCTCTCCCTTTTTCTCCAGGATGGTGTAGGGCCCGGACCATTTGTCCTTGAGTGCTGCTGGGGCCACTGGCTCCAACACCCACACCTTCTGTCCGGGCTGGTAAACAGTCAAGACAGCCTTTTGGTCATGCCAAGCTTTCTGGAGTTCTTGGCTGGCCTTAAGGTTTTCTGATGCCTTCTCCATGTATTCAGCCATCCGCGAGCGGAGGCCAAGCACATAGTCCACTATGTTGGCTGCAGGCTTTTTGAGAGGTCTCTCCCATCCTTCCTTCACCAAACACAGGGGTCCTCTTACAGGATGCCCGTACAAAAGTTCAAAAGGGCTGTAGCCAACCCCCTTCTGTGGGACTTCTCTGTAGGCGAACAAAAGGCAGGGGATCAGGACGTCCCATCTACGCCGAAGCTTTTCAGGTAGTCCATGAATCATCCCTTTCAGGGTCCTGTTGAATCTCTCAATAAGCCCATTGCATTGTGGATGATAGGGTGTAGTGAACTTGTAGTTGACACCACATTCCTTCCACATAGCAGTTAAGTAGCTCGACATAAAGTTTGCACCTCTGTCGGAGACGACCTCCTTAGGGAAGCCCACTCTGGAGAATACTCCAACTAGGGCTCTTGCCACAACAGGCGCTGTAGTGGTCCTAAGGGGAATAGCTTCAGGATACCTGGTGGCATGATCCACTACCACCAGTATAAACTTGTGCCCTGATGCTGTTGGTGGTTCCATGGGACCGACGATGTCAATCCCCACCCGTTCAAAGGGCACCCCCACCACAGGCATTGGTATAAGGGGGGCCTTTGTCGTGCCACCTGACTTACCACTGGCTTGGCAAGTGACACAGGAGCGGCAAAACTCCTTCGTATCTTCGTTCATATGAGGCCAGTGGAAGTGTGAGACGAGCATGTCTCACGTCTTCGTCTGGCCTAAGTGACCTGCTAAGGGAATCTCGTGGGCCAAGGTAAGTAGGAAACCTCGCTGAGACAAGGGTACAACCAGTCTCCTGGTCATGCCAGGCTTGGGGTCTCTTGACTCAGTGTACAGGAGTCCATCTTCCCAGTATACCTTGTGGGTACCTGTGGCGTTCCCAGCAGCCTCAGCAGCAGCCTGCTGTCTGAGGGGTTCAAGAGAAGGGCAGTCTAATTGGTCCTTCCCCAGGTCTTCCCTTGAGGGTCCCCCTGAACCCAAGAATTCAACTTGATCAAGTTCGAACTCTCTAGGCTCAGTTTCCCTCAATTCCTGTAGGTCAGCCTCCTCTGAGACTTGATCCACGACCTGGGGCAAGGGGGAAGGCGCAGCCTTAACCCTACCGCTCTTTTTCTTGGGAGGTGTCTGGTCCGTTGTTCCAGGATCCAGCACCTGTTCAGTGGGGCATTTCCTGACCTGTGACCTGGTCACAGCGAACACATGTGCTGGCAAGCCTAACATTTCCATGTGAGTCCGGTGCTCCACTTCTGACCATTGTGATGACTCCAAATCATTGCCCAACAAACAATCCACTGGGAGGTCTGAACTAACTACAACCTTCTTTTGGCCAGTTACCCCTCCCCAGGAGAAAGCTACAATTGCCATACTGTGATTGGTAGGGACATTGCTTGCATTGGTCACCAGGAATTCTGTACCTGGCATGATCTGTCCAGGGTCCACAAAGTTAGGTGTCACCATGGTGACACTGGCACAAGTGTCCCGATAGGCCTGAGCCATTTTTCCATTTATGAAAGGCGTCTGTCTGTATTTGCCCAAAGTATTGGGACTTACGTCAGGGGACACATTCACATCCCCTGTACTGACAAGGACAGCCTGAGTGAGTGTACCAACTAAGTTGTCACGCCCCTCAGAACCCAGGGTTAACCCTACTAAACCCTTGGGAGGTGCACTACCACTGCTGGCTGTACTAGGGGGCACAGGTGCCTTAGGGGCTGCAGTGGCAGGAGTCTGACCTCCTCCTTTCTTGGTGCACTCACTAAACCAGTGAGATTTACTTTTACAGTACTGGCACCATCTTTTGGATTGGCCTTCTTTCTTCTTTTGGGGAGCCTGACCCCCACCCTCTTTGGGTTGTTGGGGACCTGTCGAAGACTTCTGGTCATTTTGTTCCCCCTTAGAATCTTTACCCTTCTGGTCTGCTTTCTTCTGACCACCTTGATTCTGGCCCTGGTTCTGTTTAACTCTTGTACGAACCCATCTGTCTGCCTTCTTTCCCAATTCTTGGGGAGAGGTCAGATCCGAGTCGACAAGATGCTGATGCAACAACTGGTTCTGACAATTGTTTAAAATGTGTTCTCTCATCATCAAATTATACAATCCTTGGTAATCAGTAACCTTACTGCCCAGCAACCAGCCCTCAAAAGCCTTAGTGGCACAATCGACAAAGTCAGACCAATCTTGAGACTGTGTTTTCTGGGTATCCCTGAACAGCACCCTGTGCTGCTCAGTGGTTAGGCCGAACCCTTCAACCAGTGTATTCTTCAAGACGTGGTAATTATTAGCATCCTCTACCCTTGTGGTGAGGAGCTTGTCTCTTCCTTTACCTTCAAAGGAGAGCCACAAGATAGCTGCCCACTGACTCTGGGGAACACCTTGCACAGTGCAGGCCCTCTCCAAAGCAGTAATCCATTTGTGGATGTCGTCCCCTTGTTTAAAGGGGGGCACTATCTTACCAAGGTGTTTTGTATCAAAACTCTTTTCCCTATTGCTAGGTACAATGCTGCCACCAGTGGGGACTACCCCACTTAACTGTTGCTCTCTAGCAAAGGCAAGCCTTTCTTTGGCCAGGGCAAGTTCTTCCCTCTCAATCCTCAGATTAGCTGCCCTTTCCTTAGCTTCGTACACTCTCCTCTGAGGGGACGTCATCCCTCTTTGAGACGAGTTGTGAGAGCCATTGGTTTGAAGGGATCTGCCAGAGTCTCTTGACAGAGATCTGGCTCGTCCATTCCCAATGTTAAGCTGACCTGATAGTGGCCCCAGGGGTCCCCCAGTACCACTGTCATGTTTGCTTAAGTTGGACCTGCTTAGTCTAACGACTTCTACCTGTCCCTTATCTGCCTCATCCCCAGAGGGATCCTCATTCTCATCATCCTCTACATCTTCAGTCTCAGCTGAGAGGTGGATGAGGTCAGGATCGTCTCTGGTTCCCTCGAGGGGAGGCATGTCTCCTTCTGGATTAGAATGGCTAAGAAGCTTCTCAGCCTTTCTGGCATCATAAGTCTCTAGGAGACCAATCAGAAAGGAGGTAGTGGGGTTAGCCCCTTGCTTAATCTTCCTAGAGTTACATACTTGTCGCAACTCGCGGAAGCTAAGCACAGTATATCTTGAAGGGATGACCTGTGGAGGGTCAACTGACACAAGGGGAGACTCAGAGTTTCCTCCTTTGTCCGACATACTGTTTCTAGTGTGGTGTAAGTGATGCACCTACCTACACTATGTGTTTACCTACTGATCCCTTGCTAAGAGTTGCAGCCAAGGTGTGCTAAGCCTTGAGGAGCTGCAACAGCTGGTTCAGTTGAACTCAGAGTATTCTAAGCTTTAGTTATATGTACTAACAGTACTTATGTGATCTTTCAACAAGATATTCTTAGGATACGTGTGGCAAAACAACAGCAAGCTCAAATCCCAACCGCTGCTCACCAATGTGAGAAGTTGGCCCGATATGCAGCGTTCGCTATTCTAGCGACCGCTATGTATCGTTCCAAACGACCCTTATGGTGATTGGTTGTAAGTCAACCTATAGACCAGCTATCCTAATAGCGTGCATACGAGCAGTCTAAGGCTAAAGACTCGAGGGGGCGTGTTAAGCCAGCTGTTTACCACACATGTACCCCTTGAACACCAAGTGAAAGGACACCACACAAGTGTTATGAAAATAAACAGGATATTTATTAAGATTCACAACAGCCCTGTACTCTTTATGAGGACAGGGTACTAAGCACAAACCAAATCTCCTAGGAAAATACTTCAAGTGCACAATTAAACAAGTGTCCGAGGACACGGAAAGTTTAGTGGTCTCGGGCGGACCCGATAAGGCAAGTCGGAAGCGAAGGGCTCGGGACCCTAGAGTAAAGAGGCTATGCAGGCACCGAAATGCCGAGTTACCTAGCCACGAGGGCTGCGGCTGCACAAGTCTTACAGGCGTCGGGGTCTTCGCTGACGAGCCAGGAGCCGGAAGAAAAGGAGTTGCTGGCCGGCGACCAGTGATGATTAGTTCGTAGAGATCCAAGCCTGGATCAGAGATCGATGATACCTGAAAGCAGAGGGGACCAAGTTCGTACTACTAGCCAGTAGTCAGAGGGTACCAGGAAGGCACCGGTTGGCCGTCACCTCGACCAGGTGAGTGGGCGACGCTAGGCTCTGCAGTCTCACGGACCAGGAGGCGTTGTCGGCGACCAGGATGGAGGTGCGAGCTGTCCCACGAAGGATGATGCTGTCGGCGTCGCTGGGCCCAGGATTGGGGCAACAAGCCTTGGCAGATCTCAGGGCCACGTGGTAGGCCTAAGATGGCGTCTTGAATGGACCAGGAGGGTCCGGGGTGCTCCTTTCATCAAAGGGGAGCAAGGGCCGGTCTGGAGCAACCAGACCAGCGGCGTTGATTGTCGGATGTCGTCACAGGAGGGCACAAGCCAGCGGCTAGTGACCAGACAACGTGCTGAGCAGCGAGCAGAAGGGCCCCACGCAGATCGTGGAGATGCTGGGAGACTGCACTTCGGTGCTGGAGCGGCTCAGGGTCGGGGCTTCTCGGACCCCAGAGCACTCACCAGAGAATTGCTTCGATGGTCGTGCTGGTTTAAGAAAGCGTGCAGCTTTTGATGATGGCCGGTCCCTCGAGGTCTCGTCGCACCCACAGATCACAGCTGAGCTGATGACGTGGGTAGAGGTCAGAGGTGCCAGGGAAGCCGGTTCTCGTCGAGCTGGGCCGTCGGATCCTTGAGGAAGGACTTGCAGCAAACCGCAGAGTTCTTAGATGGTGCCCGCTGATGCAGGGTGACTACTCCTTAGTCACAAGGGAGAAATCTTGAGAAGAGTCTTGAATGTCCTTTCGTGGAAAGTAGTTCTTGATTCAAAGATGATCTAATTTGGAAGGGTCCCCGCTCCGGCCTTTATCCTAAAGAAAGGGGTGGGTACATGACTAGGTCCTGCCCTAAGGGTGGGACCAGGAAGGGGGGTAGTTACACCCCTCTCCCCTGCCGGACTTTCCCCAGGCCAGGGCTGGCGCCCCTGGAACTGGTTCTGACCGGCGGATGCGTAGTGAGCACCGGGGTGCCACTCCGCAGTCACCTTCTCGCAAAAGCCCTACCTACCCAGAATACACAAACCCTGTCTGGGACGGTGCGAACACCGCCCTCGACAGGAAACCCTTTGTCCAAGCGCTCCTCGCTGGAAGGACTCCCAGCAGCAGGAGGTCAGACTCGTGTCTGTGGTGGCAGCATCCATTTTGTGGAGCTGAGGCTTCAGTTAACTTTAACCGGGGTTCACAGTTACGTACATGTCGTGTCCCTCTAGAAGGGCGGAATGCTAACCTCGTCGCCAGAATTGGTGAGAGGGCCGCATCCCGATTCGTATGACACCTTACTCGACATGTCTTGATAACGCGATACCGAAGTTACCGATATGGTACGCGTTATCATGGAACAGCCATTGGGTCTTGATTCCGCAACCTGCAACCGGGCTCGGCTCGGGCCAGAACACAGTTCACACGAGCCCACGCACTCTGCCTTCAGGATTGTCAAGGCCTGCCATAGGAGTGACTGATAGGAGCTCGGGTGCCCATTGTATGGTTAGATATAGAGCTACTATACCTAAAGCAAAGGGTGAGTACACGACTTTGCCCCAGCTGTCATGCAGCCAGTTGTGTCAAATTTAGGAGGCCAGCCAGGGGTGGCATAATACATGCTGCAGCCCCTGGCGGCCCTGGGTACACCTATGCCCTGAGTTACAGGGTCTGATAAGGTGGCCCAGCACCAATTGGTAAATGTACCTAGGGTACATATCGTAATTTAGACAGAGAACAGCCAGGCTGTGGGTCTGATTGGCAGGCCCACAGCCAGAGAAAGTCGTAAACCAGTGAAACAAAAGCAAAAAAATCTGGGTGATCATAGGATTGCAGACCCTACTCTCCTACAGACATTATCCATTGACTGTGTTTTCTTTAAAGTTTATAATTGCATTATATATATGCAAAGGTGTATTGGAGAATGAGTGAGTGTATAAGTGTCTGTATGGAGGATTTAGTAAGTACGTGACTGTCTGTTTAAGTGAGGGATTACATGTTTCTTACTGAATGCATTGGTTAGTGACTAAACTGTGTGAATGTCTCTTTCAGTCTGTCTGTTGTTGTATAAGCTGCTGCATGGGTTGGTCAGTAGCTACGTGAGTGTCTATTTGGGTTATCAATAGGTTGCCTGAATATTTGCATGGGTGCCTGAATGTGTGTGTGGGTGGGTGGAAGGTGTGTGACTCTGTGCATAGATGTTTGAGTGGTTGATTCACTGTGTGTATGGGTTCATGAGTGCATGTGGAAACAGCTGTATGGGTGGGTGAGTATGTGTATGGGTGTGTTGGTGAGTGAATGGGTGTCTCAGTGGTACATGTCCAAATAACTACATATGTAAAAGGCAGTGCATGTGAGAGTTGAAGTATATAAATGACTATAAGTGAGAGTCAGTTATTGTGAGAGTGGCTGTATGGATGAGTGTGTACTTGTATCAGTGATTCTATAAGAAAGTAAGTATTTGTTTTCTTTCTGTTTGAATAAGTGATGTGGTGTGTGTATAACTGTATAGGTGAGTAAATGGGATTGTGATTGATGCTTTGCATGACTGACTATGTGTGTGAGTAACTCTGGATGAGTGGTGGTGTGTTAGTGGCTATATAGATGCATGAGTGCATATGATAGTGTTGTATTGATGAGTGACTGCATGTATGAGTGACTGTATGGGTGAATGTGTGGATGTGTGTGTAGACCTAGGAACCAGTGTGTGCATATGTAGTAACTGGTATTGTTGTGTCTATGCTTTCGAAAATGGTAGTCTGTATTTTACAGTGGGTGTATCAAAGGTTATACTAGAGTGTGAGGAGGTGTATCAGATTTTCACGTGTATGATGTCACCAGTCATGTCATCAGTGATGTCACTGACCATGTCATGATTGAAGTAATATGTGACGTCATCAGCAGTGCATTGCCGGTGTGCGATTTATAGTTAGCTGAACTAACCATAACGAGGGAATTTCAATGTTTTTTTTACAAGAGAAATGTCCAACTAATTTTAACGTCCCTGAAACCTATGGTTTTTTCAGTGAATTTCAAAGTTTTTTTTAATACAAATTTCTAACTTTAACGTCCCTGAAACCTATGGTTTTTTCAGTGAATTTCAAAGGTTTCTTAAGTGCCAATTTCTAACTATAACATACCAGTCACATTTCCAGAGTGGTGGAGAAAGGTAAGCATAGCCTCCGAAACACCTCTTAGCAATCGCACTGCGTGAAATTTACTAGAGGTAATAGGAGGAGTAATTAGCCTCAACGTAAACCTTGGGGGCCAACTATCCCTTTTATTACCACCAGTAAGTCCCACACAGCAGTATTGCTAACTTCTTAAATCATGCCCGCCCCCTCTCTGCACCACTGTGCAAACGTGCCACCTAGCATGTTGTAAGTTGGGGGATTAAGTCCCCTTGAATCCTGAGGGTCTCTGGGGGCCAACTAGCCCACCAGGTACCTCCAGGAAGCAGCACAGAGCTGCTTTGCAGAGAGTTGGTCCAAGGCCATGCCCCTTTTTATACCTCTCTGCAATGCTGCCATACCTTGCTCTACTGTGTCCCTCATGTCTACTTGAAATGGAGGAGACCTACCTTGTCATATGAAGCACGTTATCCAGCGGCACACAGTGGGACCCTTCCGTTAAGTGTCCTTGGCATCAGTGGCAACATTTGTGTATTTTTGATCCGAGGTATCGGAAGCGGAGGACCGCCACCAGACCCAAGAAGGCTGAGGCACTGCTGTAAAATACAGCCCATCACTGCATGGAGTGACGTGGCCACTGTTCCTGCATGAATTAGCGTAGTGTGGCAGAAAGTAGGGGCCCGGGAGGCAGCTAACATGAGATCTGAGCTGCGGATCTACCTTCATCATGCTCCCATTTAGACTTCTACTCACTGCAAGCAAAAAACATTGAAGCTGCATGAATTCCACTTTTCGGATGTTCATTATGCTACATTGTGGGAGTTGGAGTCTCTACCTTGAACCACAATGAGGTTCTGGGACACAATGAGAGACAGGTGAGTCCTTTCCATTGGTGTGAGAGGCGGGACTATTTTAAAGACTTTGCAGCAGTCAAACCAGAAACTAGCGGCATATGAAAAAGGAATTATCTGAAACATGTCATGCCATACAGTTCATTAAGGCTGCCATACCTTGCTCCGCTGTGTCCCTCGTGTCTACTTAAAATGGAGGAGACCCGTCTTGATATATATATATATATATATATATATATATATATATATATATATATATATATATATATATATATATATACACACACACACACACACACACACACACACACACACACACACACACACACACACACTGTGGCGCATGGACTCTGTGAGCTGAGTGACTATCTAGTTTATGTATTGCTCTTTGAGCCGTGCATGTAGCCACTCCTGAAAGATGTTGATTTTCATTGGTTTAGATGGTGAGGGCTTCATCACAACCACCAGGTGGAGAATTTCCGGCAGTGGATTTGTTTGTACCTCTTTGATCCTTGGTAGATCTTGACAGCGCCTCATTCTCCATAAACATTCACGTAAACATGTAGGATAGCATATCCCAAAGAAAAAACAGAGTTCAGGATAGTCTGCTAAATGGAAAAAAAACTTTGAGTTCTTCCACCTTAAGCAATCGCTTCACTTAAAGTTTTGTGTCTCTGTTGTTCAGTGTTCCAAAGCTCCTCGGTGACTTGCAAAACCGTGATTATTTATTGTTGACATTATCTTATATTATATGTAAGAACTCATCTATTGCATCATCATATATCTAGACACTTAGGAGAAACTCCTGACAAAGTCCATTATATGTACAGACAGACACAAAGTCAGTATTATACCTGTTCACTCGTTTGTGCTTTTTGTGGATCAACTGCTCTTATTCAGGGTTGGAAGTAGGCCTCATGCAAATGGACACTCTTCCTAGAGTGAATGTTTTTAATTCAAGGCATTCAGGTTTTATGTAACTGAACGTGACGGGTATTTTTTTTTTAAACTTGGCCTCAGTACTTTCAGAGGCGAACTCTTCACTCTTTTCCTGAAGGTGCAGGGGAGTTGTTTCATGTACATATTTGCCGTACAGAAATGACTCTCAAATTGTTCCAGACACCCACTCTTGAAGTCTGTCAAAAGGATTCAATGTGACTGTGTCCATCACTTAGTCCTTAGAACAAAATAGGCAGCAACATTGTGGTCCATCTGAACAAAAGTAAGATATTTTTGGAAGACGTGTAGGAACATAGAGGTGCCTTAGGTGCAAATATAATAATGCACACACCACCTATGTCCTTTTCACTGGATTCAGAATGGAAGTACAGTTCTCATGAGATGGCTGTGGAAGATGCACATTATATACAAGTTGTTAACTGAGCCTATCATTCAAAATTCTCGTGAAACAAACATTTTTCTCACAGGAGCCATATTTGTTGCGAACAAATGCAAATGAGTATTACAATGTAGGTAGTTTATCACAAATAAAGTTTTAAGACGTGGAGAAGGATGTGGCACACTAACTTCCTCGGCCGAACAGCAAGCAAAAGGGTGTCCTTTCCACCTCACAAGCTTGACTGTTTGTATGTATATTACACAAGGCATATAAAATAAATTACAGAAAACCTATGCACACTCTAATAAATAAGCAGTAATGTCAGTGTAGACACTTAAGACAATGGAGACAAAGCCTTTCATTTGCAACATAAATACTTGTTTTCTTAGAATCAGTCATTGGTAAATGGTCTACACTGGCATTACTGCTTATTTATTAGAGTGTGCTTAGGTTTTCTGTTATTTACTGTACGTAGTGTTAGCCTGGGCTGACACTACATGGAGGGGTTATAGGGCTCATCCTCACCCTATTTGCACCTCACATTCTACTGAGAATCGCCAAATATGATTGCGCTAACACTTAGCAGTGCGCCCTTTTCCTCGAACCTGACTAAAAACCCTTTTCTCAGACCCTTAGAACATATAAAATAAATTACCTGAAAAATGGTGGAACAAGAAGTTCTGATAGCTTTGAATGGTTGTATGGTATAAATAAAAAACCATCAGGATTTTTCCCAAACAAAAGATATTGTTTTTGTTCCAGAAAAACCTGCTGTATATTTTCTTTTACAATAGTTCTCAAGGGCAGGCAGCTACCCTTAAATACATTTTTAGTCTTGGGAGACAGAAAATGACTTTCTGTATACATACAAGGCCAGATCTATTCTCTTTGATTTGTAAGCAATGCTATTGTGCAAGGTCATATTACACATAGCTGCTTTGCTTAAAAAAGACAAACTAACTGACACAGTTTTTGCTGCTAGTGTGATGGAGAATGGACTGCATTGCATTTTATCCAAATCAATGTTTTGTAGCACGGATCTTAGAGCAAACTGTTTTAACCCTAGATGTGATGTATGCCATTTGTGGCCTGTCGTTAAGGGTGGAGGGACCCCGCCCCACATCTTTTTTTCAAAGCCCATCAGCCTTTGCTTAGCCTGCCTATCAGGCTAAGCAAAGATCAGCCTGACAGACAAATCTTCATGTTCGGGTCAGGAAGCCAGGCGCTGTACATGCAGTAAATGTGTAGGCACCTGGCTGCTTGAGCCGAACTTTGCCATGCTGAAGATTTCACAGCATGACCTCCTAAGCCCCTCAAAATGATGTTTGGTACTCCCGCTCATGATGAGGAGGCATGTCACCGATATACACGGACCCGGGGGCTTCTATTTTAAGCCCTGTAGTGTCCAGGGCCAACTGTCCATCAGTGACTCCTCGTCACAGAGTGGGGTGGGGTCAACAAGTTTTACTGACCCCATCCTACTCTGTGGCGAGTAAAGGAAGGTCCTCTTTTCAATGGCCAACCTTTGGCAAGATCAGCCAATGAGAGGAGGTGGTGGGATCTTCCAGCATTATCTTTCCTGACGCCTCCAGGACCACTGAGGCTTCCCTTCCACCACCCGATGTCACCACCATGGCCCAGTAGTTTTTTTTATATTGGGTGCATGTATGTGTTAATGAATGTATGTTTATTTGTGATTGCTGTGAATGGGTGTGCACATGTAGATCTACTTGTGAATGGTTGGTATGTATGTGCTATTTAGGGCTGGCAGCCTTTTTAGATGATCTTATTTTTGTGGCCTTAGGACTCTGGGTACATTACTACTGCTGACCAGCACTAAAATGCATGTGCTCACTCCTTGAAACATGGAAACATTGGTTTATCCCCTACTAGCATATGTAATGTACATGTAAGTCCCTATTAAAGTGGTATTACATGTATCCAGGGCCTGTAAATTACTGCTAGTGGGCCGGCAGCACTGATGGTGCCACCCACTGAAGTAGCCCATTAAACATGTCTCAGGTCTGCCATTGCAAGCTGTGTGTGCAGTCTTAAACTACCATTTCGACCTGTCAAAATAGCCCTTTTCCCAGGCCAAAACTTTGCTTTTTGATGTATATAAGTCACCCGTAAGTTAGGCCCTAGACAGCGCAGAGGGCAGGATGCAGTATATTTAAAAATGTGGACATGTATTTTAAGTTTTACAAGCCCTGGTAGTAAAAACAACTCCTAAAGCCATTTTCACTACTGCAAGGCCAACCATTTCCATAGGATAACACTGGAGTTACCTTATTACAATTAATAAGCTGTAACTTCCAAATAGGAGCAAGTATCAGTTAATGTTTGGTGTCTTTGGACGTGTAATGACAAGTCGTCTCTCATGGCGAAGTTAGATTTTAAATTACAAATTTGAAAATAGCACTTTTAGAAAGTTGTGAAGAAGAACAATTGACGGATGCAATGCTGAACAATGTCAAACACTCTGAGTCGAAATCCATTGTTTGTTTTCTCACCGCGCTATTCCAGTTTGAACCCAGCCATATGCAAATCCGCCGTGACCCTAATGCCCCTGGGAACAGTCCTGCCCGAACTGCCTGGCCAGGTCCTCCCTGGAGATAAAACAAGCATCCTAGGACTAGTTTCGGGGTATCACTCCTCATCAGCCAGGGTAGCATGACTCCGGTGGCACGGTGATCACGGGACCCACATCTGGACATACCTGTCCCCCTTAGAGTGACATGCAAAAACAACAAGTGATGGATGGAAAGCTGAACAATGTCCAGCACTCGCCCCAGTACAGAAATCTGGGAGTAAATCCATTGTTTTCTTTGCTCACCACACCATTCCTGTTTGGACCTAGCCATATAATACAAAACCAGTCTTGATCCTGCTCCCCGTGGGAGCAGTCCAGCCTGAAATAACAGGCCAGCTCCTTTCTGGACCGGAAACAAGCATCCTAGGTGTAGTTGTGGGGTATCACCCCTCATCAGCCAGGATAGCTTAACTCCAGTGGCACCATGAGCACGGGACTCACATCTGGATATACCGTCCCACGTAGGGAAAACAAATGTAAAAAGAACAAAGGATGGACTTAATGCTGCACAATGTCAAACACTCACTCCCAGTACAGGGAACAGTATAGCCTGAAATGCCACACTACGAAACCGGTTCCAGGATGCTTGTTTTTCTATTGGGGGAGGATCTGGCCTTGCATGTCAGGATGGACTGTTCCCATGGGTTGTAGGGTCAAGACTGATTTGCATATGGCTGAGTCCAAACCGGGGTGGCATGAAGAATGAGCAAAAAAAAGATGGATTTTACCCAGATCTGTGACTGGGGGTGAATGTTTGACAATGTTCAGCATTTCATCAATCATTTATTTTTGTTGCTGTAGTCGCCCTAAGTGGGAAAGGTATGCCCAGACGTGGGTCCTGTGCTCCCTATGCCACTGGATTCAAGCTAGCCTAGCTAATGATGAGTGATACCCCGAAATCGGTCCCAGGATGCTTGGTTTTAGGTCCAGGGAGGTCCTGGCCTGGCAGTTCAAGCTGGACTGTTCCAATGTGGAACAGGGTCAAGACTGCTTTGCATATGGGTGGGTTCAAACTGGGGTTGGCATGGTGAACAACAAAACAATGGATTTTACCCAGATCTTCTAAACTGCTGTCCTCCTGGACTACTGCCTTGTGGTGCTGACCTGCTTCCTGGCTGAACCTGCATCTTTTGAAAGCAGGACTCCAATGCAACTTCAAGGGCTAGTTGGCTGACCTCCAGACTAGAGCCTCAAAGACAGAAGGCGCCAACAACCTTGAGCCCAGCGCCAATGCTCTACCATCTGAGAGTCCTACCCTGTCAAGTGGTGACACACCATTCCTGGACCTTTGGAAATGGGCTGGAAGGTGTTCTGCCAGCCCTCTGAGGATCCAGCAGAACTGATACATCTCCTCTGCGGTGCAACTCCAAGCAGAACCAAAGCATAGCCTTTGCTGTGAGGGTTCTTTTGATGCAAGGATCCCGAATCAACCTAGCAGACCACATCAAAACAGCTGCCTGTTTGAAGCTTTCCCAAAGCAGGCCCTTGCATCGCAAATCTCTAGTTAATGGGAGCCTTGATGAGGATGCAGTGTCTTGCATCGCAGCCTAACAGCTCCATTGCTTTGACTGCGCAATGCGTCCTCAACGCTGGACTGTACAATGCAAGCCCGCATCAACGTGATCCTCAATGATGATGCAGGACTTCATATTCCAGCACCTCGGAACCGATGCACCACTTCAACTGCATGACACATTCTCTGCGCAGGACCTCGCAACCCTCCACAACCAGTACTTAGGCCTAACTGGGTCCCTGTAGCCGGCCCCTGCTCCATTGCCGTCTGCCTGAATTTGTGTCTTTATCTTGGTTTGTTGTGAGCAGATATCCACAGTTGGCACTTTGTGCTTTTTGGCTCTATGTTTACTGAAATATTAAAACCTGCATACCTCTGGTTCTAGTGGTTGATTTTTATTGTTTTGGTCTTGTTTTATTTATTAAAACCTACTCTATTTTTCTAAATTTTGTGTGTGATCATTTTGTGGTGTGTTTTCACTGTGTTATTGTTTAAAGTGTGGACAAACACTTTACATATTCCCTCTGAGTTAAGCATGACTGCTCTGTGCCAAGCTACCTGAGGATTGAGTGCAGTGTGACTTCCCCCTGACAAGTATTGTTGTTCCTACTTGCGTAGGGTGTCATTCTCCCTCAACAAGTACCCCAATTTCTTACAATGCTCGCTTGTGAATAAATATCTGTGAGTGCATTTAGATAAATGTATGTGCATGTGTGGCCCACTGGCACATTTCTGGCTGCCATTGTATGCACATGTCTAACAATATATGGAGAAAATAAACGTAATTCACTTTTCAAGTATTAAAGGTAGAACTGCACGTGAGGTGAAATGTGTTTATTCTATTCCTATCATATAAGTGGTAAGTAAAGTGAGGTTATGTCTAGTGTAGGATTTCTTTGTTTTTAATTTCTGTTGCACAAGTGAATAGATTTATAAGCAGAACACATATTGTGTATGGATAGCAGCAGTCCTACAATCCATTTTCTCATTTTTTGCCCTGGGACAAACACTTTTCTGTAATATGGACTGGAGCAAACTTGGTTAATTGTTTTCACTATTATAAAAGCAGCAAAAATAATATCAAATGTATTTTCCACATTTTGCACTGGTGCTTAATGTCTGTAGCATGCCCCACACCCTAGAATGCAATTCTAGAATGCAATTGCCTTATTGCAAAGAATCCCAGGTCTTCATGTTTTGATTCAAGTCGTTTTGGTTATTTAAACCTATACCTTAGCCTTAAAACAAGCACTTGGCCCTCTGAAGTGAGAATTATGCATTTCCTATTTTTACACTGTCAGTTACCAATGCCCAGTAAATGCACATAAAAAGAGTGTGTAGGACCTAATAATGCTTGGAAAAAGGAGGAAAACTCATTTGTATATGTTTTGAAACGTATGTTCTAGTAGATACTAACAAGCAGGGTTCCTATCCGTAAATGTAAAGGTACACATGTAGATTTACCTATCTGTAAATTTCCTTTTGCACTTTTTTACTTTTAGCTTTTTACCTTTGGCTCAGTGTAATGTTACTCTATAGTGTAGACTTACATGTCCTCACCCCCAGAAACCAGGGGGTGGAGACACATTTTCAAGTGTAAATAGTAAGTATAAAAAGTAAATAATATTTGTTTTTAAATTATATATAATATTTTAAAATTAAATCAATTTTATATTTATTTTTTAAAACTGAAATAAGTTAATAAGTGTTTTCATTATTTCCTAAGGAGTTCCATGTTTTGTCCCTCCACTTTGTTTATATGGAAGGTGTTGTAATTGCATTATTTGGACATGTGTGGTGCTAGACTTACCCCAAATCTGAGCTGGAGTACATTTATGATTGTTTGGGTACTTTCTTTGGGTGTAGTCATTTTAAAAGTACTGCTTATGATTAACAATGCTAAATAAAAAGGGGTAACCCTGTGCTCCTCAGAACCTGGGTAATTGATAGTTAAACAAAGAATGGTTCTGTCGGGTAGAACGCGGTTGATTTCATCATGCTATGAATGCAGTCTGAGAAAAATGCCCTCTAACAAACACAATTCTAAGGCCTATTAGCTAATAAACATAGGACCTGAGATCAATTGATAGTACTATGTATTTATCTGAATTAAGTTAATTCAGAGGATATTTCATACATATCATACAAAGACTGTCAAAGTCAATTTTGCGTGACAATTGTGAATAGTGATCAAGTGGTGAAGAAATATATACAGTGAAGAATAAGTTCAATACAATCAATATATACACATATATATACTAGTGTGTTTCAATGGCCAGGTACTAGTTATTGTCTACAGATTCCTATTATTTCTTTGGTTCTTCAGAATCCTAGAGGTACTGGGCTTTTGAAGAGCATCGACGTTTCGACCCTTCTGCGCCTGGGTGTGCGGTCGTGGCGGGTCTTTATCAAGACAGAAGTGTGGAATGGAGTGCACGCTCTTCAAAAACCCAGTACCTCTAGGATTCTGAAGAACCAAAGAAATAATAGGAATCTCTAGACATTAACTAGTACCAGGCCATTGAAACACACTTGTATATATATGTATATATTGATTGTATTGAACTTATTCTTCACTGTATATATTTCTTCACCACTTGATCACTATTCACGATTGTCCCGCAGTTGCACTTTAAAATTGACTTTGAAAGTCTTTATATGATATGTATGAAATATCCTATGAATTAACTTAATTCAGATAAATAAATAGTACTATCAATTGATCTCAGGTCCTATTTTTATTATCTACTAGGCCTTAGAATTGTGTTTGTTAGAGGGCATTTTTCTCAGACTGCATTTATAGCATGGTAAAAACACCGGCATTCTACCCGACAGAACCATTCTTTGTTTAACTATGATTAACAATGGGCTTACTCTTTTTGCGGATTGGTGTGTGCTTCTCCTTAAACCTCTTCTTAACTCTTCCGTAGCCTATACTCACCTCTCCCTAAATACCGCCCATTAATAGTAACTAATCCCCATTTCTAGCCACTCCTCTGTCCCAACAAAATTTGTTATGAAATTGTAGGCTTTCGTGTGCAGAGATCTCATTAATCGGCCAGAGATTTCCACCCACAAACAGTAAGAGAAGTAGAGGAATTTGGCTCCTTGTGTATAAAATGTTGTAGTCCCTGAGTCCTTTAGACAAATGTTACTAGGAAACAGGTGTTCTCCATTTGACACTTCGATGTGGTATGGGCCAGAATATCGAGTTTTAAATATTGTCATGCAAAACAAATTCGAGAAGAGGATTGACCACAAGAATCCAAGCTACAGTCTGGACAGAAACGCACTAGGACCATTGGTCTCTCAGTGCCACACTAAAAAACAGACTTAAAACATAAGAAAACATATTGTGATTGGAGATACCTATAGGGGTGGTAGAAAAAGATACCCTGTTCTTGTTTTTCCAGATCAAAGTGTTGAACAGAGTTGCTTTCCTAATTCCATGCATTTGGATAGTAAATGGTTTTATAACCACAGACTTCGCTAAGTCCCATATGTGATTTCCAAGACGTCTGTCACACGCGCAGTCTATAGCTAGCAAGATGGCTCAATGTGTTAAGCATCAAGCACTTACAGCCAACATCTGGTGTCACTTGAGGTCATCATTGGAATCCCAGCAGTGTGCAAATAGTATTACATTCGTCTGAGGCTGATAAATTAAGTATCATTATGTCAAATAATAGAAACACCTGTTTCTCACAGTACTTAAAAAGTGCAGATCCCTGATACAATGCATCATGTGAGCAACAAATTATTTTAGTGGGAGACGTACGCAGTAGCGGGTACTTAAGAAGCAAACACTATGATCTTCGCAAGGCCTATCACCTCAATGCAATGCATTTCAAGGACCAACACCTGCTATACCAGCTGCAACTGAATTGCCTCCACCAAGGGAATAGTATTGTGGAGGAAGTTTAGCTGGTCGATCCTACAACGTGTTCAAAGTTTATTCCTGAAATTGGATGATTTTCCTTACCACTTTGTCCCTCTTCCTCATCACAGTCCTCATCTATGAGGGTGACTCACATGCTGAGACCCTAACCACAGGTTTTTAGTGTGGCTTTTCCTCCCTCAGTGAAAGGAGTGTAGGATGCCAGACTCCTACAGAGAACCCTGTTCTCCCAGCCTCCTTGTTGAGCCAGGCCCTTTACATGGGCTCCTGTCTGGTGTCCCTTCTGTTGGGGGTTGTTATACACTTATGCTGTTTCCATCTCTCCCCCTATTCTTAGAGGACCCTGTTGTGTTGGGGTCTGTTTCCTTAGCCCTTCACTAGGCAGCGGGATACGGCTGTACAGTCCATCTCCTTGGGTTTGGCTAGTGAGTCCAAACTTGGCATAAGGCATTGCTGTGTGGATACCACCTCCTGTATGCTGCAGTCCTTTTGCCTCTTCATCCTTTCTTCCTCCTTTTGGTTGTCTTCCTTGGGTTTCTGTGCTATGTTGTCACTGTTGCAGTCTCTGCATCCCTCGGCTGAGGATAGACGAGTCAAGTACCTCTTTGTTGACGGGGCTTGACGATTCTTTTTCATTGCTTATCTGTCATCGTAGAGAGTTGCCCTGCCTTTATGTTTCATTTACATTCATGTTGGTGGGGTAATCCTTTTGATTTCTGGTCCATGAGGCTGAGACTGTTTGACAGGTTTCCTTGCTCTGACTACATTGCCTTTTTTGTGAGTTTCCTATCTAGGGCATTTGAACTAATGCTTTTCTTCTTGCTATAGCTTGATGGAATGGATATACACTGCGATGAGGAAGAGGGACGAAGTAGTAACTCGTGATTACTCACTGGTAATCTTCCTCGTACGAAGACCTACCTTCTTCATCGCGATCTTGCATATGGTGGTTGTGGTTGCATTGATGGAAATTAAAGCTGGAGTTACAAGATGGGCTATCACTGTAAATGAGGACTCTGAGGGGAAGAGTAGGACTCAATGTCTTGAAGGTTACCGGTGCGTGATCTGATCATTTTCCTCTAAACTCTGAATGAGGCCCTCTGGTTGGTGGAAAAGCCTTTTGGCTCAGGTTGCTCTTTTCTGAACCTGTCAGCCAGATCCCATTTCCAGAGAAGAGACCACCTTTGAATAAAGAGAGCAGATCTGGCTTCTCACTCAGTATGGTGGCTCTTGCTCACTCAGGTACCCATCAAAAACATAGGCAGAAAAATCACCTGACTGCAGGCTGTATGACATATGTCATGCACTTATTTGTACCCAATTTACAAAAATGGGGAATAATAGTTGTATATCGCATTTTCACCGGTTTTAATGGGATTTGTCTACATTTATCCCATTTTGCAGCCACAGTTTCACACAGGTAAAATTGTCCGGTAAGCATGAATGCAGAACCATAGGCACAATTCGCATTAAGCTCTAAATCTTTACTAGTGCTCACAAAAAACGGAAACATCTTTGGTGGCCATTCTAACTCTATCCCCTTGGTCTCCTATAGGCCCATACTTTCAATATAGCTCCAAGATCCATGCGGTAAAGCTGTGATCAACAAATGCATTAACATAATTGCCCTCATGAGGAGTTTGTTGATCCACGTCTGGCAATATCATGATTCCAGGCCTGCGTAACTGCAACCAGTTTTCATAATACTACCACAAATGCACATCTAAATGGGGAATAACATGTCTGGATGGGCTTTCTGCATACTTCCATCTTAAGGACGTGCGGAGGAAGCATCAGCTTTTTGCTGGTACCAACAGACACATATTTTACGTGCTGTGATGCACTAAAAATGGAACATGTATCATGCTGAGATTGGTATACACCCCAGGGTGCTTTTTATTGTACCTCACACCACATTTGAGTGTTTACGGTAAGTGCATCAATGGTGTCTGTTGCTCTCGACTACGAAACCCTGGTATTTTGTTGGCCTCTCTGAAAGATGTGCTTTCTTGATGCTGTTCCCCGCCGTTAATAGCCAAATGTAGTTTTGAGGCCTTTACTTCTGGCGGCGCTTGCTGAAAGTCTTCAGAATGGTAACCATAGGAACAGCAGGAAGGAGAAATGTGATTATAAAGCCCCCAAAATGCGCATTACCAGGTTTTATTATGATGAAAGCAGACCTATTCATTTCTCGGCCTTAGAAGGGAAGCGAGAGCCTATTTCCTATTCATTCTTTTAGCTTTCTTGACACTTTTAGTATTAGGACAAATGTGCCGGGTTTCAGCAGAAATACAATTTTTTACGTTCCAGCCACTGGAGGAGGAATCGCTTTTAAGGGCGCGCTACATCCCATTAGAGTGAGGTGCCAAAGTCTTACAAATGTGCTTGTGGTCAGAAATTCGCCTGCTAGATTGTTTGGTACGGGTCACGTCAGCTCGCAGTGGATAATTTCGAGATAAACGAACCTCCACAGCATTTCTTGTAAACATATCAGATGGGTTTGAAATTACTTCATCTACACCAAAAAGAGACTAATGGGGATGTAAGTTGCCCTACAAATGACCCACAAAGTGTATACATAAAAGGCTGAAGCGAGTACTGACCAGGCGACGTTTCTGAAAAGTTTCCTTGCTCTTTTTATGGATCATCTTTAAAGTTTTCCCCGCCACCTTGCTAAGTAACTCCTGCTTGCTAGCCTGCTGCCACCAGGCACACTAATATCTTTCCGACATACAATTCCCGCGATGCTTCGTCAGTTTCAAACTACTTGTCCATGTTGCTCAACAGCCTCATGTTTTACAAAAAAAATCATAATAACAATGTTTTAAAAAGGTAGTGTTTGGATAAAAATATATACTTACAGGGACTATCAGTCAGCTCACTTCATCCCTTGATCTGTACAGGTGTCGTTGATATTCTGCTTCTGTCCACGCAGTATACCGCATAGGGCAAAAGATATGCTGTTGGTTCTCTTTACTGTGACTGCTGGAATTGCATGCGGACATCCACCTAAAAAGTTGTCCACCTCAGTGCCAGAGCTAGAGGGCCTACTCTGCTTCTATTCTGCTTTAAACTTATTTATAAAATATATTTTAGGGATGTGTTATTATTTTTATTTTTTTTACAAACATATGCACACTACCTTTAGAGGGTAGCATTATAACTTGTAATACTTACAAATTTCTAATGCGTACTTCCATGTATGTATAAATACATAATACATTGAAGAAACGTAAGGTTTCCTAAGCCCAGACCTGTTGACTTTGCCAGTGTTTGTTTTAAAAGCAATGACAATGGTGATCGCCGACCGAATCGTAATATACACATTTTATTAAGCTTGCCACTTCCTTTCCTGTTATAGAATTTGATTCTTGTCTCTTTCTTTCTTTTTAGAGAATTTGATTCTGAGGTAAAGTTAAAGCTTCAGTAGAGAGACAATGCACACATTCAGTCATTTACCACTTTCTGTCCGCCTCTTCTCAAAAGGCCTGACCTATTCTTGGCCTTTTAGGGGGTATCCCACATCCTCTTTTCTTATCTGGAACAGGGTCGGCACTGAAGCAGCACAACAAACTTGAAAGTGGTTAGTAACTCAGGCTAGGCCTGTGTTTTTGAAGGACTACTTTGGAGGCAGAACATGAAAGAGCTCGGCTGTTTTCCAAGCAGAATCCATTGGGACAGAAAACGTGTTTCATTGGTGCATTGCAGAAGGGTGCAGAAATGTGCCTGCCGGCCAGACCCACATAGGCTACCTGTTGTCAGATGGTGAGTCTCAGGATAGCCCCAGTGGCGTCTCCTCCGCTAAGGAGGAGGAGCGACACGCCACTGTTTTGCAGCAGTGAAATGAAGGAAAAATAAAATGATATTAACTCAAGGTTATTATCATTTTACTTTTTCCCTGCTGCTGCAGTTTTGCGAGCAGGGCGAGGCTGCTCTGCTGCCTGAGCAGGGGAGGAGTGGTTTGCACTACCTAAGTCAGCATGAATGTTTGGCTGGCCGTCTCGGGCGGCCAAATATCCATGCACACTTTGCATGTTCTCCACTCCGGCTGCACTACAGCCTTTAGTGGAGTACATGCCCCGGCTCCCATTCCCTGGCAATCACAACGCTACATTGCAGTGTTGTGATTGGCTTTGGCGAACCTCTGCCTGGGTGCTTCCCGTTCCTGGAATACGGGCCGGGAGGGACGACAGCAGGATGACGGAGTAGAGGCTCAATGAGAAGGTACAATTTCTTTTCTTTTTTCTAACCCTTCTTCCCCCACCCCCGCCCCGCCACCACCTGCTCCTGGACAGCCCTATGGATTCTCCTAAACATCTCACTAGTTGAGGAGGACTAGAAGGTTTGCGCCATGCACCTGGTTGGCTAACCCATCTCTGGGTACAAACAGGGGCTTCCCCACTGAGCATAGCTGCTGGAAGTTGTGGTGGGGGTGGAGGGTGCTGCAGCACCACCAGAAAAAACCATGCTGGAGTTCAAAAGGTCAATGAGCATTAAAGATGCCTTAAAATGTTGTCTTTATCTTGTTATATTTTCTATTGTGTTCAAGTCCAGAGGTCAATGTTAGGCTATGTCTGCTAACAAATTGCTTCTTATTCGTTTACCATGGAGATTGGTGTCTACTTTTCATTTTCTGACTGCAATGTGAGATGATTTTGTTAAGTGCACTATGTGGAAATCTTGCTGAAGTGCAAGTAATGTGTGAAAGGAGACTGTAGTATGTCAAATTTTCCCTAACACAATCAAATCTAAATACATGTAAATACATTATACTGGTGAAAGTATATGTATGGTGTTTTAACTGAACGAGGGTTCCTCGTGACCAAGAGAACTTGTGCTCTCGAAACGCGTTGAGTGTTTCACTGCCAGCACATTCCAAATCTGGATGGTACTACGTTTTTCGAGCGCATGCAATTCTTTAGGATCTGCAAAGGACTGGACTACATATATATATAATTTTTTTTGTGTGTGTTTTACTTACCGTAATCATATTTGCTATTAGTAGTTAATGCATCTGCGTGATAAAGGTGTGCATGGTAGAGGCTGTCTGGCAAATGCCTGGTGAGGTAAAAATCGGTCCAGCCATGGTTCTGCCATGCTTAATCACTGGAAAGAAGTGATTGGGTAAGACACTCTGAATCCATAGTTATTTGCGTGTGAGGTCCAAGGGTTTTAGGATTGTGGGGGTGACTTTGTACCCTTAGGTGAAGGTTTTCTGGTACGTCATGGACATTTATTATTCTCTTAATTGTTTGCTTGTTACATTTTTAGAGTGCTCAAATCATCCTTTGTGTAAACGTCTCAGCATATACAGGACAACATGAGTTCATTCAGCTCATGGTCCTGGTATGTTGATTCAAGTTGTGCTGATCAAAATACACCATACGATAGTGTCAAAGACAACTGTGTTTTCAAATTGTCTTTTTTGATGTTAAAATCCATTTTGCTGGTTAAAAAGGAGATTGAAGGACCTATTTCCCTGGGAGTTCCGTTGTGGTGTCGGTTGTTGCTTTGATTCCGTTGAGTATCTGTTTGACACTGATATATAGGCTTAGAGAATTGAATTTAGCGTGGTAGGTATTAGGTTGGAGCGGAGCATGTCTTCTAAAAGTATTTCTGGAATCCTGGATATTATCCCTACACCAGCAGTGGCTCATTCTATTGAGCCAGTCTATTTTGGTTGAGGTGATCAGGCACTAGCTTGAAGTCAGGATTCAGATTATCATTATGAGGGATTATCTCCCAGCATAGCTTGTTTTCTTACTTGAGTGCCGGTTATGTTTAGTTCTCTACCTTGATGGGGAATCATCTATTTAGGTGCTGAGAAGTAGAGAGCGGGAATCCATGGATAGTTACATTGCAATGGTTTTAAGTGCAGGATGGACTCTGGTGGACAGTTTTCCTCTTTTGTTCTTAGCGATTGGGCATGGTGGTAGTGCTGCCATCTTTGGTCATTGAACAAATCTGCATTGTAATACTGACTCAATCGGACTGGTGCTTGTTGGAGGCTTGCTTCACTTTCCTGGGTACCTCCAAGACCTGGATGAGTTTTTGGATGTTTGTGTCTATATTCTTTGATACTTCCAATTTTGGAGTCAGGAAAAGAGGACACCCGATGCAATGAGGATTAGGTGCTTAATGAATTTAATCCGGTCACTACCTGATGTGGGGTACCGGCCACTGCTATGTAAGGAACTACGGCAAAGTGGGTTGCCATTCAAGGTGTATTGCATTGCAGTATTGTGATGCACACCACATAGCAAGTTTTGGATTAAAAGATTTTAGGACAGTAGTAATTGACAGCGCCAATGGACAGCAGCAGGAAATAGACTTGAATTCGGCTCTCAGCTGAAAAGATAGGGGAAAACAACTGTAACAAAATTTCACCTGCACTCCCATTATTTATCACCAACAATTTGGGATTTCGATATTAAAGAGGTTACACAGATGCAAACTGTTAAGATTTGTAAACTAAATGTAAATTGATACTTGTATAGCGCACTACTCACCCGCAAGGCTCTCAAGGCGCTTGCACGAATACCGCTGTGGAACCCATCCTGCCTTTCCCTGTGAGGAATCCGCTCCTGGGCACCCCTAAGGTGGAGGCCAGGCATCCTAAGCGTTGTGGGGGTTAAGCAAGCTATTGCCCAGAGTTGGACTCCACGATTGGAATAGGCACCGAGGCGAAAATTATCAGGTCCGTAGAATTTTTGAGCACAAGACCCGTCGAGGCGGGGAATTGAACCCTGGTCCCGGGCTAGACCTCTGCATCAGGGTCTGCCGCTCTAACCATTGAGCCACACTTCTCCACCTAAAGGTACTGAACCTAAAAGAAACTCTTATTTCCAACGCAAAAGAGCATTAAAAAAATATGACTCACATTTATTTGTTGGCTGCCAGTGATCTGAAATATAGCGGGAAAGCAAATCGCATTATACTTTCCTTGGCATAAACAGAATGCCAAAGTAACTGGATTTGCATTGATTCCCGTATCTGAAGCGGAAGAGGTAAGCAGTGCTGTCTTCTAAAAATGCATCTCTGAAAAATGAACCATGGGGATGCCATCGATCGTAATGAAACCTTTCGTTTAGAATTGTTTAATGTTTTGACAATAAGGCTGAATGGGAAACAGGCAGACCCAGCATGCTTCTGCTGCCAGACGTCTTTCACAGTCCTGCAGGCCTCTGAACTGTTTGATTGAACAACTGAAAAGGTAAGTACATATAGGGAAGTATAGATTTACTATTAATAACTCCTCATCTACGTTTCTTGAAGACCGGGTAGGTACATATCTGTGGAGTTGGGTATGGAAAATCTAGGCCTACTTACCTGTCAATGTTGGTTTACGATATTTTGTCCTGGGTATTGTGTCCCATTGGTATTCTGGGGTCGATATTCAGTGTGCCTGTAAACAGTTAAAATCTAACCATTTCAGCATGTTCTCAAGCAGAAAGTGATGGGAAATAAAAACTATGGAAAGGTGATTTGGGTGAATCTTGCCTAGGGCTGGTCAGTATAAATACATTGGTTTCAGTGCAGTGCTTTAACATTTCCATGTTGTTTGATTAAAAAATAGCTACGGGGATGGGGCGACCCAGTGAAAAAGAAATCAGCAAGCATCACGCATTGTGGCAACCTGGGCCAATCAGGATTAGCATGCGGGTTGACTGGTTCATCAGTAGATGGCTTTCACCTGTAGCCTTGAATTTTATGCTAATGGAACATAATCATGTGACCAGTACAAGATTAGTGGCTTTTGTTCTTAATGCCTAGCTTACAAGAGGAAATATGAACTTTTACCTGTGAGATAGCTGCATAAAAATGCACTACTCTTAGCATCTTTGTTGGGAAATTTGAGTGTCCACACTTGAAGAAGGTACTCGACAAATCTCATTTGCTGTTAGCCCTCCCTGGGTCTTGTTTTCACCATCTCACATGTCTGCTTGCTTGCTATTAGAGCAGCAGGGTAGGTCAGCGAGATTGGCGTTTTCAAATGATCATATTTTGATATTTTACCAAAGGGGTCATCATCTCTACAGTTCAGCGGATTTGGGATACTTTTAGTTTGAGTCCGCAAGGTGTATTCTTAAGTCCAGACATAATGATGCACAAAGTAAAGGTGAGAGAGAAGTTGTACATTTACCTGTAAGCAGTAGCGGCTCTTGGAGGGAGTACTGCGGGTTGGTAGGTCGGGGCGGGGGAGTGGCAGGGTGGGGGGGGGGTAGTAAACTCCGGCATACGGCCAATCGGAGTTAGGTAAAGGAATACATCAATAAAACAAATTAAATTGAGCATGCTGCAATGCATTTGGTGTTGCAGAGCGCACAATTTAATTTGTTTTATTTCTTTATTTCTTTACCTATCTCCGATCGGCCGCATGCCAGAGTTTACTAGAACCCACCCCGCCCCTCCCCCTCCCAGCACCACCACCCCGGAGCACTCCCTCCAGGAGACGCTACTGCCTGTAAGGAGTATGCATCTTTCATTTTTAACATTTTTGCACACTTGATACTGCTCATACAATTCACATTAAATAAGAGAGATCCATCATAAACATAACTAAGTAGAAAAAGAGCAAAAAAGATTCATAAATGAGCAAGCATATGTTGAGTGCATGGAAACCAGAATCAACCCTGGCTAAAAAAGTTCAAAGCATCCCCACACTGTGTAGGAGAACATGGCTAGAATTTGGCCAGTGGAGCATGACTGGTTCATGAATGCCCTTCTTTAACAAACATTGGCAAAGCCAATCGGTCTGGGATATTTGGTGTGCACATGCTGCAGTGACATTATGTTAGCTAAATCCTTATCCCACAGATTGTCAGATTATCCACTTATATTGCCAGAATCGAAATCTTTTAATTCCTTATCATAGCACACGTGGTCGGCATGGGTATTGTTTTTCCGCGGTGCTCACACTTCGGTGGAGGAGGGCCAATATACCCCTTTTATCTTGTTTGGTGTCTGGAGATCGCTTGATAAATACATCCATTTAGCCTCTCAGGGTCTGGTGGCTCAATATCCTTTTATCACTGCTGATTGATTTTCCCTTTTCTTTTAGTAAGGCTGGAGTACCTTTCTCTTTTTCTCTTTTGCTCTTCTTTCTGTCTCTCTCTTCTTATTCTTTTCTTTCCTTTTTCTCTTCTTCTTTCTCTCTTCGTTTTTCTTTTTTCTTGTGGGTCTTTTATATTTATTCTTTCTATGATCAATTATTCTTACTTAAATGTAATACAAATGAAATGACATGATTAGGTTCTTATCTATCTGTTTTTAAAGGATTTATCCATTATATATATTATTGCTCATATTTATTCTTTTTATTAATTATTTATTGTTAAAGATGGTTTTACTTTTATGTATTACATGTTGTAGTACCTTAAATATTTATACTCACTCTTTTAAATTAATAAAACATTTTGGACAAAAATCCTTATCCCACAAAGCTATGTAATTAGCTGTTGCTGTGGGTACACACCTCAGGGTGGTGCCGCATATTGAGATATTTGTGTTTGGCCATGTGGATCATCTACTGTTTCTGGATGTTTTTGGGCTCTGAACTATAAAGGATGTGAGAAGTTTTACAGTTTGTCTCTTATTTAAGTTAATTTACCTGTCACTTACACATCTGTCTGCAACTGGTGTTGTCTCGCAAACACTCTCCTTCTTACGGTTGGTTGGAGGATGGAGCCGGCCTACCTGCCTTGGCCAAGTGATTGCTACCTAGGGCCTTCATGCCATTCTGACAAGTTGACTTTGCCATGTGGGATGTTTTGTTGAAAAGACTAGGAGCAGATTCAGTTTTTAGGGTTGTTCTTCATTCATAGCATTGTGTAATAGTATACTTATTTATATGATTTTTTGTCAGGCACCTATAGATCCGGAACCATTTCAGAAAACTTTACTGCGAGTGAAATATGTGTAGTCGAGTTTTTCCAGCGTAGTGACTTTCATACGATGCTTCAAAGTGCGGTTAGTTTAGTCTGCATGCCACGCCCTTCTTGAGCTAGGTGCCATGACTTTTGTTTACTTGTTTTTCCCTCCAGGGTACTATTTCTTATCAAGAACTAAAAACAAATAGATAAGAGCTTGAGTCATGTAAACAGTGTAGCTGTATGACAGAGAAATCCTTGACCAAATCAAGAATGGCATTCTGTTCTCAGTTTGATGAAATTTGGGACTCATTTCTGCCTCCACTGGTGTGATAACAGTTGCTTTGTAGTGCCAGACTCTGACATGCTAGGCGTCAACTCAGTGTAAGATATATAGTAAGTTGCAACGAAAAGCCAGAAGTTGGGGTTAATAGTTCCATTCAAGGTGACATGGTACAGGCATGGTAAAAACAAGTTAGTACTTTCTAAGGAGGAGAGGCTTATGGATACTAGTCTTGTAAGTGACATCATAACACCTGAGCGCTTTTTGTGTTATTCTGCCAGTGGTGAACATCGAAGGCAAGATTGGTGCCTTTGGCTGTCTTTGACAACATCTCACAGGCTCACACTTGAGGAACTATTTAGTACCATACTACCATTGGAGCTCACTTTTGTATTCAAAGACCTATGATGCTCATCCACAAACACACTTATCCCTTTCAATTCATAAAACGTTACCCGTGCTTTCACCAAAGTTAAGCATCCAACTAGTGTTTTAGCATGAACAGTACACAATCATTTTAAATCACTAGAATGCATTGCAGATGTGCAACACTTTATTCTTACAATGCAATTTGAAAGACACTGGGCCAATATTTTATGTGACGGGTGTGCACTGAAAAAGTTTGGATCCACTTAAGAAATAAATACTTTTTGTAGGCAGTCTTCACCATGAAAGTAAACATTTTAACAAGTATTTTCTCAAAACATAAAGGCACATAAGTGACGGGGTTGCCAATGCACTCAATCAACAGTGGTACAATTGTTATGTAACATACAACGTTCAGTACAAAAATCAAAGTGACAAAAGATTTTCGGAAACTCCAGTGGAAGAGTGGTTCGTTGGAGTCTTTGAATAAGTCAAACAGCCAGCCGACACGTGTTTCATCTCTATTGCGAATCCTCAGGGCTAAAAGGCTGTGTCAAGATCAAAAGGTCGCACAGCTGGTGATAATTCCGACCCAGCCGGGCCCGTGACCGTCGATGTACAAGATGAAGAGACAGCAGGGTACTGGTCTCCGCACAGTGTGAAGAGGTATATGCATAGAAACTTCCGGAGATTGGAGAGTAGTCTATTGGATGGATGTTGGGGATGAGTAATGTTACGACGTATCGTTCTCAACGGGTATTGAGGTTGTAATAACCCATCCTGGAGTCGGGTACGACTTCAGTAGAAACAAGAGGACGCCAGAGTCTTAATGTAACCAAGAGCGGCGTGTAGCGCGTCCTCTCACCAGAGGACACGCCACACGCCACTCTTGGTTACATCAAGACTCTGGAGTCTTTCTTGTCACTTTGATTTTTGTACTGAACATTGTATGTTACATAACAATTGCTCCACTGTTGATTGAGTGCATTGGCAACCCCGTCATTTCTACAATTGGTAGCTTGTCTACTTAATTTGGAGTGGTTACAAGGACTTTCCACTCGCCTTTTTGCACCACCTGATAATTAGCATTTTATTCCTAGAACGCTTATACAGGCTGTGCACCCAGTTGCTTCTCTGACTAAAAGCCTTGAGGGATCCCCACAATAAAGGCGCATAAGGTTGCTGGAGTAAACACAGCACTGTCTTTGCCGGTGTTGCAGCTTTTTAATGTTGCCTCAAGAAAATGAGTTAATTTACTTTCTTCATGTAAGTTCTACTGTGTGCTTCACATGGCAGAACAAAATGGTTTAAATTGAGAAAAAACATCTAAGGAGGCCACAGAGACATCAGTCTCTCCATAACATAAAATGTATTTGTAAATTGGCACCGAATAACAAATGTTTAGTGCTTTCCAATTCAGTGGTACTCATTTTATCAACTTTAGAAGAATGAAAGGCAGAATGGACCCACTGGGATTTCAACCTGTGACCATGAGGTCAAACACAGGCCTTACAGTTGATGCAATAGTCCACTAAGTCGCAAGACCACTCGTGTTATTTGTCTACGACAGATTTTATGTCAGAATATCTGTACTTTTTTAAAGATGATATTGGTGCAATGGGCCAGGCCACTAAGAAACTGAGCCTAGCACATTCACCATTAAGCCATCTCCATCCTGTTGGTAAACGCCTATCTCGTATTCTGTAAGGTGCCTACATGGTGGAAGGTCATATGTGCTTATGTCCTGTATGACTAAGAATATGACAAGAACCTGACGGTGCCTGCTGATGTGACAGATGCATTCTCAGTGACTCCCTCGACCCCCTTTAGACGCAACACGTTCTAAGAGGAAACAAAGAAAAGAATGAAATGAACACCGAACATCAGCACGCCTTCCTGATATAGGCCACGTAATAGGTGCTTGTAACACCAGAACCAAGTGCTTTAAATGTACCAAAACAGTCAGTGCATAATTTGCTGAACAATAAGTGACAGGGCTGTCATCAGGAGGTCCTGCAGCTTGCACGACACTCCTAAAAGCCCCCAAAGCTATAAGAATTGCTTGGGCGGCAGGTAATAGTCATTTTTAATGTATATTAAATTAATAATTAGCTGTTGTGGTTATCTGTAAATTAGCCAGACAGCGCCACCGTGTGACAGACTATCACAAGCGCCGGTGTTGACAATTAAATGCCGGTGCTCAGCACCAGAAGCCACAGGCTCAAATTAAGCATTGAAAAGAGTACAGTACTGCTAGCCAACTCTGTACTCTCTTAGCTTGGAAGAGACTCCGCTTGAACCTGTGTAATCACACACTCTGAAGCGGCAGCTGCTAGAAAAATTGCCCAGGTAACGAGCTCCGCTGGCCCTATTTGGAGGATCGATTGTGCCCGCAGGTGGATCTGCAGGTTAAGAGAGCAGCGGAGCCTGATGCGTGCGGTCCCTCCATGCTGTGATTGGATGCACGTCTAGCCAGGAAGTGGTTTCCTACAAGTACTGCTCTATCTTGTGATCTCGGATTTCTCATGATATTATTTACAGCAGAGAACAGTCAGCGTTTAATAGAGCTGAGAATCCCAAGAAGAAGGGTGACAGCGCTGTAGAATCTGCCTCTGTATCACAGGCCGGATGGCACTCCTCCTGAGGAGCGCTTAAGATGCACCGTTAATTCATCTGAGGAACATCCTGCTGCTATGGTTGCCTACTGTAAAGTCAGTCTTTAAGTTGCGACCTCCACTGCTTCCAAGAGCACGAGCGGCACGCAGTAAGCAGAGTACAGTACTTTCATGGGGTACGTGAGAGAAAGGCGATTGCAGTGAGACTGGCGGCATTCTGTCAGGCAAGGGAGCAGACAGGTAGGAGTAGTGCAAATGACGGTCAGGTGACCTTTGCACTGCACTCGCAGCGGCACAGTACCAACCCCCCTGTGGACCTCATCTCTAATAACAGAGAATGTTCTGGGAGTAAAACGAGGAGAGGCTGCAGGACGTGGTGAGGCTACTTTGTCTTTTCCATGAACAAAAACTTGATAGGGAAAATACTGTCCCTCAAGATGCCTGACACTTTAGTCAACCAATCCCTGCCCTTTGGGCTGATCCACGAAGTGATTGACACAGCAAACAGAGCAATGATTGAAAGGGGATGATCCAGTTCTTCACTGTATCTATGCCGTCCATGGGCTGAATCTACACTTGATTGACACCCTAGCAGAGCAATGTCTGTAGAAGGCTGTTCCACAGCCCCTCTCTATGTGTATTATGTATTATATTAAATTATGTGTATTATATATTATATTAAATGCAAGAGCTCTGGGGAGTCAAAATAGCCCCGTAGCCTGCAGCCTACTAGGAAAGGCCAGTGTGGCACTCAAGCTTTGCAATAAGTCATAAATACATTCTTAAACAAGAACGTGAACAAGAAATAAAAGAGAAGATAGTCTGATCTTAAGTGCAAGAAGAAAACAGTTAAAATATGGAATCCCATTTTTCTACTAAAGGTATTTTCCCTAGTTTACTGGAAATATCACGTTTTATATGATATGAGTCTGTTGCCACTGACCACCATGAGTTCACAGAAGAGGTTGTGGTAGCCTCCATTGGTCTA
Source organism: Lissotriton vulgaris (assembly GCF_964263255.1). Lineage (NCBI taxonomy): Eukaryota > Metazoa > Chordata > Amphibia > Caudata > Salamandridae > Lissotriton > Lissotriton vulgaris. The sequence goes on along the minus strand of NC_141685.1, from coordinate 1,510,747,436 downwards.
CAATGGTAAATTGTGCACGCATCAACAAGTTGAACACCAGTTGAGTACCCTCTCTGACATGTTAGACTCTTGAACCGATACTTACAATGTAGACACTTTCACATTTCTTTTACTGACACATTTCCAAAAATTCAAAATTCAGAATATCTTCAGGAGGGCATCTCCAGTGCGCCATCGCTGTGTGCCTGCCAAATTTACCCTATTTGCAACGGGAGCGTATTTGTGGGTGCTCTGTGGTCAAGAAGTGAAGTGCACAAAGAATAATTGTTTAAGGAAGCTCCACTGCGAAACAAAAGGGGATGATGGACGGAGCGTTTGAGCAAATAAAACACTCAACTGATCTGGGTTTAATCCATCACCATTCTTTAGCTCACTCAGCCACCCCAGTTCAGACATGGCCTTATGCAAATCAGTCTGACCCTGTGCCTCATGGGAACAGTTCAGTCCGAACTGCCAAGCCATGTCTTCCCTGGACCGGAATCAAGCTTACTAGGACCGGTTTCTGGCATTCCAGCCGTCTTCAGCCCGGCTTGCTTGAATCCAGTGGCAAAGTGAGCAAGGGACTCACGTCTGAGCATACCCTGCCAACTTAGGGCGAACAAAGCGAAACAAAAGGGGATGATGGATGGAGCGTTTGAGCAAATCAAAGACTCACCCCCAGTCAACTGATCTGGGTTTAATCCATCACCATTCTTTAGCTCACTCAGCCACCCCAGTTCAGACATGGCCATATGCAAATCAGTCTGACCCTGTGCCTCATGGGAACAGTTCAGCCCGAACTGCCAAGCCATGTCTTCCCTGGACCGGAAACAAGCATCCTGGGACCAGTTTCGGATTCATAATCCTCATCAGCCAGGCTATCTTGAATCCAGTGGCCAAGTGAGCAAGGGACTCACGTCTGAGCATACCCTGCCACTGGCAGTATTTTTTCTATTTCTTTGATCACAATAGGTATATTCAACTTTGTTTGCTTTTTTTCTTTACTGTGGTTATTATGGACTCCTGTCCTGTGTAGGATGATTTCCAGGGATCTGTTCCAAGTATTCCACAGAACGACTGCCACTACTTTTAGTACATACTCCTTTTATTCTGCCAACACAAAAACAATAGGTAAATACTTGCATGGTCTTTCATTCTCCCAATTCTATGTTTAGGTCCCAGGAAGGTGAAGCTCGCTTAGTTCAGCAGATTTTGAATGCTGTGCTTTTTCATCTTGTCAGACATACCCTTAAATGACAGCATAAGATTGAACCTGACGCTCTGCCCTGCCACATCTTCGAAATGTCTTATATTTAATTATAATTGTGGATTGCGGGCACACTGTAACTCCATTAGCTAATGCCATAAAATTGAAATATGGATATATATCAAAATGGGTTTCCTAAGCAATTGATCAGACATTAACTTTTAGATCGGCAATAATAAATATGCCAGTATTGGGTATCGCAATGTCAACATTTGCATTGTGATTTTTTTTTTTTACCAGACCTTTGTATTTTATGGTATCAGTACAAGTAATTCAATAGCACAGCCACCAAATATGAGTAAGAAAACTGCAGTATGTCTTCTTAAGGAATAACCAAGTCATTCACCAATCCCATTACATACTAAGATTTATCAAAAAAATAGAAAATCATCACACCGCAGATGTTCCTGTTGTGATACTCCGTAGTGACATATGCATCATTGCAGCGTTAAACGTTTATTTCTAATCAATCCCTTAGAGCACACATTTTGATATATAAATGTCTACTAGCCCATGTTCCAGAGGTTTTTCAGGTCGTTACTTATAGTCTCTGGTCTATAAAATTGAATTAAAGCATGCCATTTTACAGCAGAAATGATAAATCAAAAACAAGGCTAGAGCAGTGGAATCCTATTAAAAATATAGACAGGTTAGGAACATGCCGTTCAGTTCATTTGAAATCTAAGCTAATGGAGATTTCTTAAAAAGTATAAAGAGTACTTTTGAGTAATTTATCTTGGAGAAGTGCCTACTTGTACCTGATTGCCCTCGTCCGGGTTCTTACTGATTGTCACACTGACCACTGATTAATAGTTTGAGTGTCTATTTCAGGAACGTTCATCAAACCTATTCTTGGATGTTGTATGGGGAACATCTGACCAAGATCCCAGGCACCAAACTTTAAACAAATGTTGTCCTTTTAGTAGAATTGTAGCACACAGTAGACCAGCGTGTGAAATTTGGTTTGTCCTGTGCATTTAGGGAAGTATAACTCCGTGGTTAGATATAGACTATCTATATATACTTATCTGTCACTGTTTTTCCCTTGATATTATGGCTACCACATTAAGGTACAACAATACCATTAATTTTTCAGGTCCCATACCATATTCCTTTATTATACCAATCCAGCATCTGTTTTTATGTGATTGATCACGTTGATTGTTTGCCACCAATTAAAGTATAAAGACTCCTTGTGTATCATATGAAATAACGCTTCCAATGTATTTTAATGAGAGAACGCAGAAGACATTTTGTATAATTTTGCTCCCTAAGCCACCCTATGGTCTTTCTGAAATCCTCCATGTCAGCTGGTGCCTGTAGTATCCTGCGAGACACGTTCTAGTGTCCCGCAGGAAGTTGTAACACCAGCCACTCCCTCGAGGGCTGGGCACACTGCACCCCCACTCCCATTCATCACGGGTGCCACGAGTGACGTGGCCCCGTCAATAAAAGGGCCCGGGCGCACGTGCTCGAGGCCAATTACTGTACCCAATCTCCTGGTGTCCGCGTCAGTCCTTGCCAACATGTGTGCCTGAGGCCCAACACTACAGTGCCTATCTGATATGTTGATTACTTTCTGCAACCTTAGACCCTTCAAAACTTTCACGTGGTTCAAGCTTCAAAGAAATTCAGAAATTGTTTAGAAGCCAGCTGGATACATGAAGGTGGTAGCTACTGCCTGGTTTTGGTAAACAGTAATTCAAAAGGTCAGAGAGCTTTTTGTTTGAATCTATTTCAGAATACAACGCATCATTTTCAAAGGCTCACAAAGAGCGGCAGATTGTTGCACCCGGTCTTTTATGCTGCTGCCAGTACATCTTAGAAATGACATTCAGATGAGTAGATCTTAGAACTGACATTTTACTGGGAAATAAACTGCCTTCATGGTAGCTCAGTGGGCTGAGTGTCTGGTGCAGAACTCTGTTATCTGTAGGTGCTAATTCGAGTACAGGTGGGAGCCATTTATTGTGTTTTGATGTTTTTAAAATTATTAGTGTTGTCAGCCAAGCTAGTGGTACTCACTTTATTCACGTAAGAGTTTTAAATAATAATTGTGAACTCCTCGTGTTAAATCCTTTTGTGAATAAGTGCTGCGGATATAAATATACATGAAAACCTACAGCCTATTCACACAAGCATTTTAGAGTATGTAACATAGTACCTTCTGTACGTCTGTGCCTTGGTGAATTCTCCCCAAAGTATCTAAAATGGGGATATTTTGGAAATAATTATATCAGTTACTACATGTAGAAAGTCCTGTGCACTCTTAGCACTTTTACTCATAGAGAGATGGATATTTTGGGGCCTATTCACAAAGCCATATTAAAGTGCATAAAGAGTACTCCTGTTCAACTACTTCCCGTACTCATGATGTGAATCAGCACATTTGAGTTTAAGGTGCACTTACCTGCAACTTGTGACGCCGATTTGTGATGACTACAAGGTCCACAGGCTATTTCGGGAGGAAGAGGGGCCAGGTGGCTCCCCATAAGCGATTCTTCCTGCAGAGGGGGACACTTACCTGAAACCTGCCACCTGTGATGCTATTCTGTGGGGACAACAAGGTTCAGAGGCAACAGCTGTTAGAAGAGGGGACAGGAGTCGAGCCTCAAGTTGAGTATTTTTTTAACAATCTAACTTGGCTGAACTTGCTAGTAAACAAAATGCCCGGAAAAATGAAAGGAGATCATTAAATCCAATTGGGTAAAAGTCAGCTATCTCTGGAGGGAGGCGGTGGGCCATCACATGTGATTGTGCTGAAAAATGTACACCTGCTGGACCCAAACCATAGAGAAGAGTGGCTTGGTTATTAAAATAAGGTAATCCACTGGAATACTTCAAGGCGGAGCCCTAATCAACACATAAATAATAACATCATTATGCTGAGAAGAGTCATTTGGTTCAGCTACAGTACGAAGGTGCAGGAGGGGGGACTGTGTGGTGATCAACTTTAGAGATCCTGCAGCAGCCAGGCCCTTCTTCCATAGGCAACCTGTTTGTAGGAAGTTACTAGCAAGATTAAAGCGGTGGGTGCCTGTAGTGGCACGGCGAACATCTAAAAAATCCCACTTTTAAACTCATTTGCACCATTAGCAGAGTTGGAAGGTATAAATTAAAGACCAACTCATGATTCAGAAGAATCTGGCAGTGAGGCAAAAAGTGATAGAGACCCATCCACACAATATGGTCAGGATTAATTCCCACCACAGTACCCCAGGTGGCTTGGGATGGGCCCCCAATGATATAAACATACGCAAAGGAAGAGGGGTCAGTAGCGAACTGGGCAGCAAGGACGGAGTTCGCTATAACTGAAATAGAGGGAGCCATACGAGCTCTCTCACAGAACAAAGCACCAGGCCCAGACAGAATACCCCCTGACCTCTTCCTAAGCAAGGTGGAATTATGGGCCCCTATCGTGTCGCGGGTCATAAACCCAGCAGTAGGGGTCGGACTACCGCGATCCTGGTCTACGGCAACAATAGTCCCCATCTTTAAGAAAGGGAATAGGGACAACCCTGAATGCTACAGACCAATATCCCTAATTGATGTGACAGCCAAGGTCCTGGGGTGGGCCGTCCTGAACCGCCTCATGGAATGGGCAGACACTAATTATATAATCACAGATACCCAATATGGATTTAGAGAGGGAAGATCCACTACCGACCAGTGCCTGAACCTCTACCTTTTGGTTTCTAAGTATACGATAGCCAGTAATGAGGCTGTCTACCTAGGGTTCATGGACCTAAGTGAAGCATTGGATAATGTGAATAGAGAGAAGTTTTGGGCCTTGATGTTAAGCCTAGGGGCGGACACAGATTTGGTCAACATCCTTAAAGCCTTGCATTGGAACACCACGGCATCATTGCGATATAAGCCAGGCGGCGGGAAGACATCGCCCTTTCCTTGTAACAGTGGAGTAAGGCAAGGCTGCATATTAGCTCCCTTCCTATTCTCATTATATATTAACAACTTAGATAAAGAACTACGCAAACTGGGAGTAGACTCTCCCAGAGTAGGGAGCCGCAGTATCCCCGTTTTATTGTATGCGGCCGACGCGGTGCTGTTAGCCCGGATGCCCTTGGGGCTCCAGAAACTGATAGACGGCTTCGTTCGCTTCATGAATTTACTAGATTTATCTGCCAATCTCGATAAATCACATGTTATGCTGACAGGAGTAAAACCAGATAACGAGTTTTCCTAAAAGATTGGCAATCATAAACTTGGGTTGGTCTCGGCTTTCCCATATTTAGGTCTCCTATTCGACGGACGGTTACATTTTTTTAAAACCCTTTTGGAAAAACACTGCTCCAAACTGGTGGCCTCAACTGGGGCAATAATGAGTTATGGCCGTAGGTTAGGCAGATGGTCCCCGCATGAAGTTATGAACTTATACAGATCAATTTGCTGCGCCAAAGTAGTCTATGGGGCAGAAGTATGGGGCTTTGTAGATGCCCAGCACATACAGACCGAAGAAAATAAATATTTTAGTAGGGTACTCAAAATCCCCCATAGTACCTCTGCCTACATTGCACACGAAGAACTAGGGCAGGCCTACATTGAGGACTTATTTAAGGTCAGGCCACTGATGGCATGGGTCAAGATCTGGATTAACCCGGAGGCGGTCTTAACTAGACAAATCATCACAGACTGCCTGAACAGAGACAAAGGAATGCGTATTCCTTGGCTACAATATGTAAGTGTTTAAGGAAAGGTACCAGCAAGGGTTTTATTTTGAGAATCAAAGTTTTACAGTGTAATAGGGTCTAACTCACTAAGACTCCTCAACTGAAAAGATCAGTCACTGTTGTAATTATTGATACAGTTTAAGACCTCATGGAAACTACCACACTAGCCCGAGGAAATAAAACAGTGTTGGAATGGCAATTCTGTTCATCAAATGAAATTCAGAAACAGAAAATGATGAGAAGCAACACAGGAAAGATATTTTTAAAGAAACTTATTATTTGTATCTTCAAATCAAATTCAAATTTTACAAGGGTTCATAATCAAAGTAATTGCAAATAAATCTTAGGTATAAGGAAGCGACAAAATCATTCCATCAATACATAAGAAAATCAATCCAGTCTATAAATTAGGTGAAAAAATTGACTCCTTTTTTAAATAAACAGAAAGCCAAATGCAGGGTGTAGACATGGACTGGTGTGTCGACGTTTCGGTCTTGTATGTTTTTATCCAAAGACCATCATCAGGACAGAGAATTTTAATGCAGTATGGATGACCCTTATAATAAAACACAGATAGCACTATGAATGTTCAGAAGTGCAGTTCAATGTGTGAATTCATATCCTCAGGGATTTAGCAACTTATCCCATTGCTTGCGTCCCAGGTGGTGATTCAAAAACCAGATATTTTTTCTTTTTTCTTTATTTCAGGGTCCAGATACGTTCTTAATCAGAGGAAAACGGACGCACAGGTTTGCCAGCCATATTACAATGTTGGCGGGAACATGCCTTTCCGTGGCGGTATTGCGCGGTGCCTGTCACGTTGTGCATTGAAATGCACAACCTGCCTTTGTGGCATTGCGGAGGGCAGTGCTTTCAGCACTGCCCACTGCAGTGTTGCAAATGCACCATGCGCCCACCAGTGTGGCGGGTGCATCCTAATTAGGAGTGCAGGACCGCCACACCCTCAGTGGGTGGTCCCATTTCCCGGGGGTATGGCGGGCGGACAAAGTCCGCCCGCCATACCAATGACCCACTTAGTCTCTGGGTTTCTTCTTGCTAATAGGCTTAGGGGCAGATTTACAAGCTTGTTGAGGCACTTTTGCGTCACTTTTCTCATGTTAAAAATGACGCAAAAGATGCGGTTTGTAAATCTGCCCCATAATCTCCATAAACACATTAAGAACATGATGAGCAACACAAGTCATCAGCTAATTTGTGGGATAAAACCTTGTCTGTTGCAAGAAGCCCTCCAGCCTTACTACTATCCGGACAAAACTGAGGGGTTGCCATTTTCTCTGGCATTTGTCGTTCCTAAAATCCACCAGGCTTTCTTGCATGCAACATTATGTCAGAGCTCATGGATTGGTGCTTTGATCACATTACTCCTGTACGGTACACCGTAGACTGGAAGAGCCATTCACAAACTTGTCTGTCGAGTCTATAAACTGGTAATCTGTTACGTTCTGTTCACGCTCATATTCTGGACAAAAGGGTGAAGGTCTCTGGAAGCTCAACAGCTCAGACCCTCTTCTTAGAGGCCCTTGTCTTTTACACAAAAAGGTCATTGAACTAGTCTTTCTCTTGATGGGCACCCAAAGTTTGGAACCCATTCCACCTCATATCCAGTCTATCACCTTGTTATATACTTTCTAAACAAAACCAACATACTTTCCTCCTGATCAACAATTACTTTCATCCTTTGTCTAGGTACATACTTCTGTATTGATATCTTTTAGATTCTCTTTAGGTTTGTTGTATTATATTGTACTTAGAGATTGATACTGGGCTGTTCTATGCACAAGGTGCTCCCAGTTTTGACAGATTACATATTTATTTTTTCATATCTTTTGAGCTAGTTCTATTGCATTTCTGCATGTTTTTTGTGGACTATGCGCTTTCCTGTCTGAAGTGCTCTAATGTTCTTGGGCCTTACATTTGCTACGAAAACACTCTCAAAAACATTTCAATAAAAGAGCTGTCTTGTATGTTAAGATATATTGAAATGTTTTTTGGGCTAACACAACCTACTGTTGGCCTTTCCATATTTTGATTTTTAATTTCGCATTCCAGTGCAGCACTAATGTGGAATGTTTTTAAATTAGTTATTTTCCTTTGGGTTAGGTTGGTTTCCTCCCTCTTTCATTTGTATCTAAAGAAATAAATACACATTTTTTTCTTTGAGAGAGAGAGAGAGAAAAGAGAGAATGGGGCTAGGGACTACTGGGACATTTCCCTTTTGCTGCAACCACTGTTAATCTCCCCTGCTCCTCATGCCACACGATACTCTTTGAGTGAACGAAGGCTTGCAAGGCCTCCTACACCTGCCTATTTATTACGACATGCCTCTGATTGAACATCATTTGTTGGTAAACAACCTGAGGCTACAAAGGCATATCTTACAGACAAGCAGCAAGCATTTGCCACCATTTTCGCATACAGGATGCTGCGAACTCTCAATACACCGTCCCTGTCATGTTACAGCAATTTCAACATGCTGGAACCGCCCCTACCCTGCAACTTCGAAATGTGAAATGTTTTTTTCAGGTGTTCCGTTTGAACAGCGTTTGAGGTACAAAGATGTGTAGTATTTCCAGATAACAATTTTACAAACATTTGCGGCAAAACTCAAGCCACCCACATTTGAAACAGAGATTTGCTACTTAGGAGTACAATGAATTGTTTATACCTGCCCGGTCAGTGCTTCTTACTGCTTCAGAGTGTCTCCCCGTTGCACCAGATAATGAAGAACCTCGTTTACCTTCCCGAATGCGTCATTGACGTCACTTCGCACCGGTATCTGCAATGCTGCGTATGACCTTGATGTTAGTCAGGGACAATTAGCATCTGCAAGAATCACAGTGGCGCGCGCACCGCGCGACAGGTTTTTTTTCTTCCAATTTTGATTACTGATGTGGCTAGGACATGATGCCACCTGCATTATAAATACCTCAACTGCCTGCTCGAATAACCGCGTTCCTGTCTTCCCTCCCTTGCTCTGTTTTGCATAATTCGAATGTTTCACATCCTTGCACTCGATGGAGATGCTCAGGGTGAACAATCTGTCTCATGCTGACTTTGGCCATAAACCTCACTGAAACGAACATAATCAAATTTCACCGAAAATATAGCTTGTCTTGTTATAGGCTCAGCGCTCTTTTAACAGTGCTTGCTTCTTGTAGCAAGAAACCTGTCTTCACTTTGGCCAACACCAAAAATTAAAATATGCTCCCTTTCATCACATTTTCGTATTTGTTAGCAGCTTGAGGTGGTGGATGTTGGTATACTCATCTTATTGCTGCATCGGCCTGAGACGATCAATATTTTCTACCTGACCTGTACTGTTACTGAATTGTTAGTCCTTGAAATAGTCATTTAATGAGAGCAGGGGCATGTTGAGCTTTTCTTGCTCCAAAATCTATTGGATCCCCTTCAAAATATGTATAAAAGGGGCTCTGCACTGTTGTTTGGGACACCACTGACCTTCTTGCAGACTACAAACGAGAATTTATACATAAAAGGAACGTGGTACTGTGTTATGGCTGTCCACGGTCTTTGATGACAGTTATATGGTTATATCTTCAGCTTAAAGAATTTTCTGTGCCTCTTCTTGGCAGTATTTTCAGTGTCTGGAAGTGAGTTCCGTCCCAAAAAATGTTTGCCAAAAAAAGCATGCACAGACTCTAGTGCTATCCAATTTCAGACCAATCTCCACTCTCCTGTTCATTATCAAACTTTTGGAAAGGAAAATTATTTAACAACTTCGATGCAGTTTGGGAGCCTACACCCTACCATATGACCACCATTGGCTAATAAAAGAGGAAGAGAGTCAACACTCCAGTAGCACTGATTCAATATTATCTCTCAGTAGGCGACACCGTCATGGATCACTCGAACCTGATCAACAGACTGAAAGATAATAGTCTGTTGTAGCTCAGAATGAATCAGATTCTGATATGAAACCCTGGAAACCAGTAAGTACATTGTGGAGTCCCTCAAGGATCTTCATTTTCATCTTTACTACTTAATTCAGATTTTCAACATTCTAGTGTGAAGAAAATTGTGATTTTATGAAAAGGACGGTGACAAACATTATGCAGACCTTCTTTATTGGCCTCTTGCACAACAGCAACAAGGAAATAACAAGGTCAATAACAGAATTTTCTAGACCATCCATAAAAACACAGAACATGCAGCCCTTTTTTTTTTTTTCTTCTGCTAATGAATAGGCCCATCAATCTTGCTCCCAAAAACTCCTTGAATGCACTCCATTGCCTTTCCCATATATCCCGCCTCTTGCTCTCACACCTAACCAGAGGACAAACAATAACAAAACATATTATAGGGTGGGGAAGAAGCATGACCAACAGGCTGTGAAAAATCTAGATTTTATGGTAGACCATGGTGGACAATATTATGCATGCTCACAGCTTAGCTATTACATTTTTCAGGGTATTCTCAATTAGTTAAAAAAAAAAAACTTTGAACATGGAATTTCCTGACCAGTCAGCTGATTTAAAAATATCACTCAAGCTGCCTTCCGCAACACACAATTGTTCACAGTAACACAATGCACAGAATGTGCTCTTCACTATGGTCTTTCATCGTGACTGGGTAGGAGAAGAATAGACTTAAGTGGCAGGCTGAAGAAAACAAAAAAGTGCGGATCCTTTCTACTCTTCAGAACCACTGACCTTGTCTCGTTCTCTTTCAAGCAAGACATTACACAGTTAGTTTTATGGTCAACTATATTTGGGTAAAAAATAATCCTCAACATATTCTTAGTCCTTCTCCGGAAGAAAAAACATACACCCACTGCCTGATAAAATCTGGATGAAAGTTCCAAAGTCCTAACATCAGAAATACGACTACATTTTATAAAACGCAGATGCATAGCTAATGTCATAGATATTCTTTTCAAATGCAATACCTCACTCTCTCCCCAACTTTGTATCAACCACAGCACCTTATTCACATCCCATAAGAAATCATATTTATCCACTGAGTGCTTCTGCGAGAACACACCTAATCAAAGTTTTGACCATGACATTCTCCCCAATAGGCAATCATTCTCGAAATCATGAAAAGATGAAATCGCTAAGCTGTATAAATTCACAGACCTATATTACAAACCTTTTGGAAACACCTCTGTGAGAGAGTCCAAAATATGAACTGCAGATGCTGAAATGGGATCCAAACCCCTCTCAGCACACCATCAAACCCAGTGTCTCCATGCTTCTCTATATGCCTTCCACTTCTCTAGATTCCATGAATCTTCACTGAGACTTGAAACCTCAGTAGATATCCTAGTATCAACCAGACTCCCCTGAAATTAGTAGTGCCATTAGATAGAGCTGACTGGCCAGAACCAGCTTGTGACAACCTCCTTTCGGAATTGTCAACATATCTTGAAAACGTGAGCGTGACAAACACTCCCACCACAAACAGAAACCATGACTATGATAGTAAAAAAGAGATCACTAGAACCAGTCTCAAAATATTTCCCCACGCAATAAGAAGGACTCCCAAATTCCTAACTGTAGTAGGGGGACTAGACCAAACGAGGGAAGAATGCCAGAAGTAGAGTGGTGGATCGCTCACTCGACCCTCCCCTCTGTACCCCCAACCAAAGCGAATGGAGAACAGACGCTGCTGAGCTGTGGAATGAACATCACGACGAATTGGAGGAAGGTCCCTTTAAACAGAACAGCTTCGAGGAGGAAGACACACCCTCAGATGACGCGGCACTCCAGGGTGAAAAACGAGGAAGAGAAGAGGTCGGCATGTGACATCACCGAGGAGTTCTTGTGCTGCCGAGGCGAACGTGTGGATGCCGGAGGAGAAGAAGACGGTCGGAAAAAGGAGGCGATAATCGGAAGAATCGAGACGTCAACCCGGGAGGTTGCAGTGCCTGGAGGCCATCGTCACCGCGAACTGCCCAGCCACACTCACGGAGGAGGAGTGTGGCTCAGCCAGGTACGTCAGCGTGTGTCAGGCTGGATGGGGGGGCGGGGAGTGACTGACAGAAAGCAGCCGAGTGAGTCAGTCACTGGTGGCGTACCTCATTTGTAAATAGTAAACCGAGTGTTCCCGCTCCCCGCTCCCCACACAAAACACGTACTCTCACTACTCTTTGCCTAAGCTTACTCACTGTATATAATCGTGCACCAGGTGATTCTTCACCCCCCGGGTTCCTTGTTGCGATAAAACACCCAGATAGCAGTTTCCCTGACATTAGTGTTTTCTTTTCACATGTCCCGCACTGGAGAACCAACACCAAGAGGAAGTCCCTACAAGCCCCAAATCCCAGGAAGATCAACCGGTGTGAAAGAAATTACGGATCCTGCCATTTTGGCCCTGGAGAGACTCACCCTAAAAAAGAAGAAAACCCTTATCAAAATAAAACCTTACATACCAAGGTCTGGTCTCCGTGCCCTTCCTTCTATCCCGCCACAATAACCAATGCAAGGAAACATTTAAAAAGGGCTCTTGTTCCCCATCCGTGTGAATGCCTCCTGTTCTGGTCACCAGAATGGGCATTCAATCTGCTTGCAAACAGATCCATTGCAAAAGGATCCCAACACTCCTCTATTTGCATGAACACCTCCTGGTTCAAATTATAATCACTTGAGCCCCTCCAATTCCTATCAAGTTCTTTAAACCTGGGATATGCTGAGCCTGAATCAAAGTATTTCTGTTTAGACAACAATGCTGAACTCCCTTGGTCAACTCTGCTAGTGCATTTGAATGAGATCTCTTTAGCTTTTTCAAATATACAATTGACTCAAAACTTTGCCAGACCTGCCAACAATTCCAAGCAATTCATATGGATTTTCGGTTCCAAATCTGAACTTTTCCCTCCTGTCATCACATCTCTGTACTTTGCCCCCCGCCCTCCATGCTCTCATCCGGTTCTATGACTGTCTCTTGAACTTGCCAAAATATTGCACAGCCATCCACGGTTCCATGTTGTCTAACCTCCAACATCAACTACTCTACTGCCTTCTTACTCATTAACACCTTCTCTGACTACCTTGATCCCATTGTCAGATGATAAGCTTTCAATCTCTACAAGGCCCAATAGTGTTGAGGCCTTGGGAATATCATTTGAATCGAGGCAGACAATAAACGTGGAAGTCTTGCTAACTTCTGTAAAAATACCAAGTTTGCCGCAACCACTCTCGTGATCTTCCTCTGAATTTTCCTCATGTTGTCCTTCTGTAACCTCAACATTCATTCTAATGTCTGTTTGCCAAAGCATAAAGTTTAGCCTCCAGTTGAGGTACCAAAGTCGACTTGTCAACAAACCCCAGTCCTCTAAAATTCAAACCACTAGGTATGTATGCTCCTCCAACTGCTCCCTTTCAACTTGACATCCAAATACACAACTAGAAGAATAACTCAAATCCCCAACCAGGTTATAACTGGTTTACAGAACCTTCTTAAACACCATGAGTGCAGGTCAGCCTGGAGCGTAGACAGATAAATCACCAAACCTTTCCCTGCCATTTGAACCTCAGATATTCTTGATGTTGTCAGCATACCAGAGCCATCAAATATGCCTCTTTTTCATCCACATAAGTTAGCCAGTGTCCTTTCTTCAACTAATTTCTCAACATATGTATGCATCCTTCTTGAAATGTTGTTACATCACCCAATCATTTAGCTCGCACAAGCTTAAGGCCATCCTCATGCACTAGTCCTTCTTTACTACCAAGAATATATTGCCGACAAATCCACTTGTACCATTGCTCACACAATTGCACCTTTCTGAAACAAAGCCTTCACTTCCTTATCCACCAAACTCCTTTCCTTCTCTGAAAATCTTAGCTCTCCAATACAGGCTCCAGAACAAAAACATCATGAATAATCTTCTTCCAACAGTCTCTGAACTGGGCAAGTCTGCTATCCAGCCTTATTGGAAAGAAATATGGTCTTGATCTAACCAAACCTGATGCACCTCTTGTCTTCTTCTCTCCCTTGAAGCCTCTCACACAGTATATCTGTGTCTGAGAGAAGAAGGCTGTTAAAAACTGTTTTAATCCACATGGTCTAAATCATAAAGCAAAAGATACCCACGTAAGTCTCATGTACTTAGCTGGGGAATTAACCTTGCATTCTCCAGAGCCCACCAAAACTTTCTCTCCAAAGACTGTGACAGCGGTTCCTTTCAATGTACAGAGATGATTGCTGGACAAGAGGTCATCTCTAAATTTGGTGGGTTGAATTCCCTGGGGATAGTGGAGGTAACATTCACAGTCATCTCGATGGACACTACTCTGTCCATTAAACTCCAAATCAGGCTGTAGCTTTCTACATGTTTCAGTCGTACCAAGTAAATTATCCTCTGAAAAAAGAATTTGTATTTAAGTTAAGACACGAGTCTCATTTCCAAAGAAACTTGAACCTCCATTCAGAACAGTAGAAATCAATTGAAATGTGAAGCCTCATATTTTGTTTGTCAGTCACAGCTGGCCAAGAGTTAGAAAACTCTTTAGAAGTTGTAGGTAGAAAGGAAGATGGCGGATTGATTCTGCTCCTGGAGCACGGTAACCTTTGCCTCTCCTCTGGATCCACCTGAGTTGCTGATATCTCGCCGATATGCCCTGCTTTTGGTGCCATCGCTGATGTGAAGGGAAAGCGATGAGGATTTAGTCTTCTGAGGAACCGAAAAAGACATTTTAGAACAAATGTTCAAAAGCTAAAAAGCTAACGCTTGTGGCATCTGCGGCAGTAGTTGGCCGCCTCCTTGCTGTGGTGGTACTTGGTCACCTCCTAGCTGCTGGATGTGCCGGGTCACTCAGCTGAGCAGCACGGTGTACGGCGGCTGTGCAGCAAGGTGGTTTTTGGTAAGAACCCCTTCAGCGGCGTCGCTATCATCTTTTCGATTACAGAGTGTTGCCAGTCTCGTCAGCTGCGGCTGTAGCGGCTGGGACAGGTCTTCGTTAAGCGGCTGCTGGGGAGTGCAGGACTGCAGGGGAGCACCTACTCAGCCAGGCTTCTACCAGAAGAAGGGGATGGTTCCTCAAACCACCCGCCGGGGGCGAGTGGAGGCCCAGGTGGAAGCTCGGGGCTCTGCGGAAGCTGTGGACACCTCATTGATACAGGAGAGCAGTAGAGCTGTCTGAGGTGGAGCTTCACCTGGGGAAGTGCTGGTAAGCGACACTGCATATGTGGGGGTGTGCAACTCTAGCAACTCAGGATGTGACACCTCAAATGTTCCCCAGGTGGGGAAACCGATCCTGAAACTTTTGCGCTCTGGGAGGGCAACGGCACTCCTTCGATTTTGCGGCTCAGAGACAGTCATCCCTGGTGTTCAAATGGCCGAAGTTCTAAATGCTGCTGTACATGAGGGCTGGGGGTGTATGGGAGACCCTGCTATACCCACAGTGCTTACTGCCCCTCCTGATTCAAACCTAGGCAGTACTATCAAGCCCCCTGCAACAACCCAAGAAGCAACTACTGCGGATCCCGCTCATGAGAAAGCGCTTGACTTAAATCTCTCCCCTGCATTTACTGTCTCTGCTAATTCAGGTCACACGTTTGAGTCCATTGGGTCGACTGGTGAGGACCCTCTGGCAGATATGAACCAGCTAAATGTCAGCTTACCCAGTATTGGCCTTGGTATCGGTCCTGGCAGGGCAGGTGAGAGTAATGGAAGATCTGAAAACAGGAGCCAGCTCGTTTAAAAGTCATCAAGAATGGTCACACACATTTTTTTCAATGAGGAGGAGGCAATACAGGCCCTCTTTAAGTGGCAACCTGCCTTTAAAGCCTGATGTTTAATAATGGCTTAAGGAAAAAAATATATATATAGGGGGTTGATTAACAACCAGCTTCTAACGATATTTGTCTGAACTTCCCTGCTTTTGGCCTTGGATGGTACTGCTAAGCTGGGTTCCCTTTCTCTTTCTGTTTTTGTTATTTCATGTTTCTTTGACGGTGGCATGGTTGGAATGCGGTGGGCTCGTTGGGGGTTTCGGGGGGGGATAGTCCTCAGTATGCTGTCACTCCAGGACAGCAAGGAAGGGGGTGATTCCTCTTCTAAGACACAGGGTGGGGGGTTGGAAGGGCGAGGGATGTGTGAAAATAGTGGTTTGGCCAGGTTGGCCTATTTTTGCTCTGGGTTAGTAGGTTGGGGGGTAGCTGGCAAGGGAGGGGGATAAATAGCCAATTTGCAGTTAAAAAACACAGACAGAGTACAGGATTAAGGAACTTTTATTATTTTTGATGGATACTGATCCGAATTTACAAAACTTACTTAATGCCGTGTGTTAAACTTATGAGTTGGAATGTTTCCGGGGTTCACCAGGCCAGTAAAAGGCGAAGGGTAGCTGAACAACTTGGTTAAGATTTGATTGTGTGCACTTCACAGTTGGCATCTATCCGTGGGGTGGCTTTATTGAAGTCTAAACAATGTTCAATAACGGTGTTACATACTTTGGCAGATTCTAAGAGAAGAACTTTTGATCTCTGGTCGCAAGGTGATGATATGTATGGTCTACGGCCCTAATGTTGATTGTCCTGAGGTTATCTCCTTTTTGTGTTCTGAACTTCTGGAATGGGCCGGGGATCCTATACTTATGGAAGATTTTAATTGTATTCTAGATAAAAAAAAATAGACACCACAAACACTACGGCAAGAGTGAGAATGGCTCAGGTGAGGGCAGCTATACATGATCTACTTCACATACACCAAATGGAGGATGTCTGGAGAAAACTTTTTCCTACAATACCAGGCTATACCTTCTTTTCAAATCCACATAAACGGTACTCCAGAATTGATATGATTTTTACTAATAAAGCCATGTTAGAAAATTCTTCTATGGAGGTGTGTCCTAAAGTTACATCGGACCACAATCCTATTATGCTTACAGTACACTTTGATTTTGAGGGGAAGGAACCAACAAAGGAATTCTCATTTCCCAGCAACCTCCTCAGTAACCCAGCCTACGTAACCTATATGCAAGAAACGCTGAGGGAATATATAGTAAACAACCAACATACTGCATCCTGCGCTATAGTTTGGGACGTTCTGAAGGCATACGTGAGAGGGGCAACACTCCAATACATTATTAAGCAGAACCGGCTTAATGGAAGTCTGGTTGGAAATGAGCATAGGATATCTATGGAATTAGAGCGGCTACATGCACAAGCAATTGCCTTGAAGGACACTGGTGAAATATTGATATACCTCCAGCTTATTGGTCAAAGCTCAGTAGAAGGCTAAAGGACAGAGTAGCTAGCCGCTTTTATAAGTTCAAAACGGGACAATATGAATATTGTGAACGGGTGGGACAGGTCTTGGCCTATCAGCTAGCAGACCAGAGTGCCAAGTTACATATCAAGCAAATTAAAGGAGCAGATGGTTCAGTTTATACTAAATCTCAAGATATAATAGAGCAATTTAGGTTATATTATGCCGATCTGTATAGTTACTCAGCGATTTTTAATCAGCAAGCAGTTATAGAGTACATACAAGAAAGCGCAATGGCTGTTTTGGATTCATTTCAATCCAATAAAATGGACAGAAATGTGGATTTACTGGAAATTAACACACCAATTAGCACACTACCATCTGGCAAAGCAGTAGGTGAGGATACTATCCCCCTTGAGTTTTACAAAACCTTCAAGGATATATTGGTCCTGGCCTTTCTAGAGCTGGTTAATGAAATACTGCAAGGTGGGAATGCGCCCCCCTCTTGGAATATAACTAATATCATTGTTTTTCCAAAAAAGGGGAAACCTGGGGAGGTTAGGGGTTCACACTGACCAATATCCTCAATTAATGCGGACGCAAACACATTTTCAAAGCTTCTTGCTTCTCATTTAGCTCCTCTGATTCACTTACTGGTATCTGAACACCAGCATGGCTTTGTTCCGGGGTGAGACACTGCTGCACACATAAATGCAGCTATTGCTGCATTCAATGTAGCTAGTCAATTAGATCAGCAGATCGGGATGCTGATGCTGGACGCCGAGAAGGCCTTCGACCGAGTGGCTTGGAGATCTTTATGGCATACAATGCTATCTTTAGGTCTCGGTCGGAGGTTTATCTCGGCGGTAAAGAAACGATATTTTAAACCAACCGCTACTATTAGGCTCAATGGCCTTTCTTTTCTTCTTTTAGTATTCGGAGGGGTACGCGGCAGGGATGCCCGCTATCCCCATTATTATTTGCTCTGTAAATCGAGCCCTTTATCAGGCATCTGCTTCATAATAATCTTATCTCTCCAGTGTCCTTCAATGGTATGGCTTTAAAGGTTACTGCTTACGCAGACAATATTGCTATATTTACCACAAGACCGGTAGAAGCTATAGCCGTAATAACTCAAGAGGCTCAGCGCTTCGGTTCTTTCTCAGGCTATAAGCTCAATTTAAATACACAGTCAATTTTAAACTTTGAACCTGAATCAGCCCCACTCTCGCTAGGAATCACTAGAACTGCTACTTATCTCGGAGACTGGCTTAGCTGTCATACTGATGATGTTATTGCTTTAAATTAAGAGCCACTATTCAAAAAGGTGTTTGCAGATATGCATAGTTGGCACAAGTTACCACTTACTATTATTGGGAGGTGTAATGTAGTAAAAATGAATATTCTACCAAAGTTCCTTTACCTGTTTCATACTATTCAACTGAGGGTTCCCCTGTCATTTTTTAAGCGGTGAGATACTGCTATTGGTAGTTATATATGGGGTTATAGGAGGACAAGGAGAGCTATTAGGTATATCAAGTTAACTTACCAACAAGGCGGTTTTAAACTCCCAGATTTCAAAGCTTATTTTTGGGCCGCTTTTGGTAATCGGATTCAGAGTTTACTTAAGGGATCTGGTGTGGGCAAAACTTACTTTTCATACCAGCTGGCCTGTGGCCCAAACAATGGGTTTTTACTGTATAAAATGGCTGACCCAAATTATTATAAAAGGGTTCGATTTAAGACAGTCAGATATATTGCCCGGATCTGGCTAGATATATGTAAAGCTTATGCAATACCAGATCTACACAAATTTACATTTTTGGGGGGTAACCTGAGATTGTCTGATATATTTTCCGATTCATTGGGGAGAGGGTGGCAATGCTGTGGTATAACACAGCTTGGGCAGGTGTATGATGACCAAGGTTTTAGATCATCTGCTTCACTTAAAGACGAATTTGGGGTTGCACATAATTCTTTTTTTTAATATTTACAAGTCAGGGAATATTTTATTCAAGGGGAAGTTTTATTAGCCCTTCCGGGTTTAACTGAGGTATTACGTGCAATTTTTCAGATTTCAGGCCGAGACTGCATAGGGAAAGTCTATCAGAAATTACTATCGGCCGTTAATGATGATGGAATACAGTTTACAGCCAAATTAAATCGCATTTTTGAAACCGATATTACAAATGAGGAAGTACATTAATCATGGGCTATAATCAATACTGCAGTTACCTCAATTAACCTGAAGTTGCAGCAACATCGTATTATGTTTATGTTGTACTATACCCCAGAGGTTATCTCCAAGTGGGCTACGACCCACGCTTCTTTAAAGTCATGCTGCCCGAAGTGTAATGAATATGCAGCTAATCTCCTGTATGTTTGTTACATGTCCAAAGTTAAATACGTTTCGGGTGGAGGTTACCTGCAAGCTGAGTAAATTACTAGGCAATGATACTCAATTAACGGAGAAAGAGTTTTATTGGGGACTAGCTGATTCGGGCAATTTATCAAAATCTCTAGTTTCAATTATTATAGTTTGTGCTCGTTTGTGTATTGCCAGGGTCTGGATCCAAACACTTAGCCCAAAAATTACTGAATTTGGGTATTGTTGAGGGGGGGGGGGTGTTTATGAAATGGAATTGGCTTAAGCAAAAGCAAGGGTCCACACTCAAAGGTAACATTTTAGAGGGTTTGGTTGAGCCTTCAGTGGGATTAGTAAATGCTGCGTCTACAATATATCATTTCAGTAATGTTTGCAAGCATTTGAAATTTTCTGATGTTGTCATTGCATTCTTTTTCTTTCGCTGTGCTCTTTTCGTTCTTCTGTGCTATTTGTGTTTAACGTATTAAAAAGTTGGCTAATAAAAACCTAAAAAAAAAAGAAGTTGTAGACTATTGTGAAGCTTTTGACTTTCAGCAAAGGATGTTTCTGGTACTATCACACCACTGAGGATAGTTATTTTGTTGCTGGTGATAAACCTGATCAGAAATCCAACCAGATACGCTATTTTAGGGAAACTCACAATTTATTTTATTACATTCATGAAATGTGTTTCTTAATCTGTGTTAGATCTGGCTCTTTCTCCAGGGTTATTCTCCACATGTTTTGCCTTCCTTCTTCCTTTGTTTTCTGACCTTCTTTTTGTCGGTTTTTGAACTCTGGGCACTTAGAAATGCTAACCAGCGCTAAAGTGCATGTGCTATATCCCTTAAACATGGTATACTTGTGTTACACTGTTTGGCATATTTGATTTACTTGTTAGTCCCTTGTAAAGTGGTATACCATATTCCCAGGACCTATAAATAAAATTCTACTAGTGAGCTTGCAGCACTGATTATGCTCCCCCCTCCCCCCCCCCCCCCAAAGTAGCCTGTCAAACCTGTCTCAGGCCTGCCTTTGCCGGGCCTGTGTGTACAGTTTACTGTCACTTCAACTTGGCATTTAAAACTACTTGACAAGCCTTAAACTCCACTTTTATTACACATAGGTTACACCTAAGGGAGGCCCTAGGTAGGCTATGGGCAGGGTGCTGTGTAAGTAAAAGGTAGGACATGTACATTTAGGTTTTGCATGTCCTAGTAGTGGCAAACAGCCGATTTCTGTTTTCACTGCTATGAGGCCTATTCCTCTCATAGGCTTGCATAGGGAATTCCCTTATACACTTTTAAGTGGTAATTCATGAAAAAAGGAGTACATTTGCCATGTTTGCTATGTTTGGAATGTTACTCATAAGTCCCTCCTTACTAATGAAGTTGGATTTCACATTGCTATTTTAGAAATGCCACTTTTAGAAAGTGGGCATTTATATGTGCTTAATAATCTTTGTGGTTTGCAGCCTGACTCCAACACACATCTGGACTGGGTAACAGCTACACTTGGTGCATACTTTCCAGACAGCCACAACACAGTAATGGCTGGGTATGACAGGGGATACATCTGCATACTGATAGTCTTCCTGGTCAGAAAGAGGGAGAGGTGGCTCACACTTACATCTGGATAGGTTGGGTCCTGCCCTCCCACAAAGGGCTGCTTTACTCTCTAATGATAATCTGGAGCTAGGGCCGGGCTGACAGGGATCCTTGTGCATTTCAGAGGGCTCCTTTGAAGTCACCCCTACATCAAAGTAATTTTGGGGTATAAGTACTGGTTCTCTGAACCCATCTAATCAGACATTGCGTGGGACTTTTAACCAGATGCTACTGGCTCTACATCTGCACATTGCCAGGAGTGCTTCTGTGCTGTCAGGAGAGACTGCCACTTTGATAACTGCTTTGCTGTGTTGGCCTGCTGCCTACTGAGTGCTGGGCTGCAGGAGGGTCTGCCACTCTGCAACTTGCCTTGATGTGCTGGCCTGCTGCCTGCTGCCTTCTGTTGTGCCTCCACAAGTTTTCTGCAAGGGCATGTTGGCTTACTCCCTGCTCTTTGGGACCTCAGGACCATCAAAGATCCCCCAGCCTACCCCTGCAGCTGGTGAGTCTGGCAGCAGAGTGTTGGCATGATTAGCGCATGACTGATCGACTGTTTGTCTGAGGTGCTGTATCTGAACCTTCGACCTCTAAGCTGGGCCCTGCAGCTCGTCTTGATCCTGAATGGTGCTTTGGGGTGGTGTGAAAAGGGAAATCTACATGTTTACTGTAACTGCCACTGCACTGCCCTGGACAGATCTCCCAGCACAGCTTTTGGCTAGTGCTTTGTGTGGGCAACACCAGGACTCGCTTCTCATGTCGGGCTTCATCCCTTCCCCCAACGGGAGGGCGAAAGCATTGCCTTTGTAACCCAACTATGTAACTCTCCAGCAACACCTTCACCCCTTTCCCCTACGGGGTCTGCTGATGGCACTGAGCCTCGCCGCCCTGGACAGAGATGCCACATCACAATCATCCCTCCGGGGTTGGGACAATGACGAGGGGATTGTGGACCACTTATTGCCTCGTCAGTGGGGACTGAGGCAGACGCCTAATGCCCTCGACCTCACCTTCTTCCAAGAGAGGTATTGCTGGGCTTCACTCGTGGGTAGCTGAGCTTTAGCCTGCACTGGTCTTGTGGGACCCGTGAGGGACTTTTGTCATGGAAGTGCCTTTACATGTATGATTGGTTGCTGCCTCTTACCGAGTGGATTGGGAGGGTGACAATAACACTGTGGTTCCCACGAGGCGGAAGTGCATTTGCCTATCACCAACAACCCTGTAAAGAGCTTAAGAGAAGCGAATGCCTTTTTTGGTGATCACATTGTTTCTTTGTTGCATGTTATGTGATAACTGGCAAAGTTCTGATGTGAATTACTCATTGAGATTCTACAGTTACCCCAGAAAATGTTATAGGCTCATAACTGCTTCTGTGCCCTATGCTTACATGATGCAATCATTGGGATATTTCCATTAAACCTGTATAACCCAAAAATATACACTGTATTTATGTTGTTTTAGTCTAGATTTGGTCCTGTGTGGGGTGCCTTTTTAATGTATTCATTGTGCTACTGTGTGTGTGTGTGTTGCAAATGTTTTTACACATTGCCTCTATAGATAAGACAGCCTTCTCTGCTCCAAGCTTCCAGAGGGTAAGCACACTTTATCTTTAGTGTGTATCTAGCTTACAACAACAAGATCCATTTGGGCTCCTTTTGTTCAAAACATACTAGTACTCTCAATTGTCAATCATGCATCCTTCAAATCAACAACATTCGTGGAAAACAAAAAAAAATATAAAAAAGGATTTTTATTTTGTTGTGTGCAGTTCCATATTACACAGTATATAGATAAAAACAAATTCATACAAAGATACACATCATCAATGTACATCAAATGATCAGAAGTTCAAAATATTTTAAAAACTCACAATCTAAAAGACTGTGACAATTACTGGAGACATAAAAACCAATCTAAGCAGATTGGCAAACTAAAGCTTACAACTATGCTAAACTAGGGTCAGCACATTTTCATGTTATCCTCTTTCTTAGTGACCCCTGGAGATGCTTGGGTGCTCAAAAAACACAAAGCGACACGTTTCGGTGGCACAATATGATTCATCACCTTCTTCAGGCTTAACGTTACAAATCAGTGTCTCCCATACAATCTAAAAAATAGCAATAGATATAAACAAACAATTAAAAACTAATCCCAACAGGTCTTACATATAATATAGTCCATCTTTCTCTTTTTGTCATTGATTGACTCTTTCTAATACAAATATATTTTAAAAATTAATTCACGAATACAACAAAAACATTTATATTACGATTCTGGTTTCAAGCATGACGATCCAACAATTTATCCGGAAAACACTCCACATTACACACCATCAGTCTAGAACTATACGCATACATGCATAAATGTCACACGAGTACCCACCCGTTGTGAAAAATTGGAGAACTGTTTCTTCCTCTGATGTGGTTGCTTGTCACCTCTAGCTTACCCTGACTAGAGTGATGGGTTCTGCCTGGCGTGGGTGCATACCTTAGCCAACCAGAAACCCCATTTCTTAAAATCTTGCATCACAACCATCATTAAAGAGGAACTTTATCCAAGTGAAACAACCATGTTTATTGTATCACTTCACTCTATTGTATGCTGCTCCACAGAGACAAATAGTATTTTAAATAAAATCTTGTAGACAAAACATTTGGTTAAAGAATACTTGTTTTTTCATTTGCAAAGAAGCAAGCGGGTTGTTTTTATCCTCCCACAGGTCAAATCTAATTTAATTGGGGACTATCACGAATGTTTGCTTTTCATTGCGCTTCTTCTACAAAGACTGAGACAAGGCGATTTACAAATCAAGATCATTCCTTTATGCACAAGATACAGCCCTCTACAGTCATAAACGTTTCTGCTTTTGTCCAGTAGTCATCTGTTAGGTAAACATCTACACACCACACATGTACAGGTATGCAGTAATAATTAGGTCAGCAGGTTAGTTGCACCAGTTCCTGGTATGTGAGGGACCCACTGCACCCCAATGATGGATTGGGAGGCAGTGGAGAGTACACTACATTTTCTTTGCTTTCATTAGGGGCCATAGTACCCTTGTTTCATCAATTGCACCTGTATCACATCCTCTCGCTTCTCTGGGACATCCATAGTCAATGTACCTCAAATTCTGTACTCACACTGCCCCTAAAGCACTCAATGGATTTTTAACCATTTCAATGAATACTGCTGTTATATATTTTATCCAATTGACCTGATGCTGTGCTGTGCACTCGGTTCAGTGTGGTTATCCACGACCTACAGTGGGTGTTTACTGCTTTCTAGGGGAAATTTGTGTAAAATATGTCTCGAATTTGCAATGCTGAAGGCAGCGGTTGGGTGAGACAGTTTTGGCTTCTTACTGCAACACGTTTCCCTGCTGCGCGCGCTAGCATCAATCTTATACAAAAGGTCGAAGCAGAGGACACAGACCATGGAAATGTGGTCCTGATGCTGGCCGTTTACAGGCATCCACTACATCCCATTACTCTTCAGATTGATGTCCAGGCACAGATTAGTTTGCTGAGACTGCTTGTTTCTGCCAAACGCTGCGAAGCCTGCCAGTGGCTACAAGCACTCCCACATCCTGGCATGCTGCTAACCGGAGACTCATCTGCCTTCTCCATGCAGGGCTGGGTTAGGAACTGAGAGCAGGAGTAGGCAATTTTAAAATACAACACTAAAGTGCAACAAGCAAGCAAGTCACCTCCTACAACGAGGAATTTGGGAAGTGGGGTTTCTTGCATATGCAAATATTGCAAAAATGGAATTCAGGTGCTTCACTTCTGCCTCAGAGATTGTATCCATGCATAGGAGCAATGTTCCTATGAAGCAGCAAATTAACTTCGCTGTCTAGCAGACACAAAGGCAGTATTTCACTTTCCATGTGCCCTAGTCCAACTAAGGGGTCTATTAGTATGTCGGGCGGATCGCCACCGCCCCTATGGCGGTGGCGATCCGCCCGACATTTTCCTCCGCCCACATCCCATTTCCCCCCCGCCATATTACGATGGCGGGGGACCCCGGCGGACGGAAAGACCGTCCGCCAGTTTTCTGCCGGCCGACGAGTCGACCAGACGGAAAGGGGGCTGTATATGGTGGCACTGTCTGCAAGACACAGCCATCCATATTACAATTCAGGCGGTGATATGCCTTTCCATTGCGACTTTGCCGTCATGGAAAGTCATGCGGTTACTGCATGTGGGGGCCCGTTGCTGGCCCCCAGGGTATTGGGGGGATGGGGCGTGCACGTGTTTTTTTTTTTGCATGCACAACGTGGCAGGTACCACGCGGTGCAGCCACAGCATTGTGGCGGGCGGTGCTGTGTGCACCGCCCGTCACAATGTTGTGGATTGGGGATGCAACCCCCACCGTGGCGTTGGCATTGTAATAGCTGGTACCGCCGTACCACTGGGGGCCGGTCCCAGCACTGCTAGTCCGCCCGCCATCCAAATAGACCCCTAAGTCTTCATGGCACAGCAAGATGCATATACACACCAGAAATGGCAGAACTGTTCTAAAAAAATCGTAAATCTGCATCCTTCGCTTTTTTCCTAAGTTTGGGTGTAGAATGTAAGTTTTTGAAATTTAAAAATATATTCATTTAAGACTGTGTCAGACATAGCTCTCCATGGGTCCCACCAGAAACTTTTTGTGAGTTCCCGTTCATGTTCAAGTCAAGGCATTTCTGCATGTGTTGTTGTACATAGTGTACATGTGCACTGGCAAAGTGACTTGGTAATTGCGCAAATTAATGATTCTTTCATAGATGTTTGAAATGTATACAGCATTTTTCCTCACTTTATTCTTCCATCCAGCCGGTTGCAAGTAGACTGCCAGTTATATGATTTGCCCTAGAGTCCACATGGATGGGGCCAGATGAACAAAGCAGATTTTATTCACAACTCTCACTCACAGGCTATATGCAGCAGTGTAAGGCACATGATAGAGGCAGGTGAAGCAATGTTGCTGCTTAGTTGCATAGACATCAAAGAATAAAACGGCTCAGAGGTTAGACTGATCATTCAGGCTCAGGGCGCAGATAGCTATAGTGACAGTATCATATTAATGTTACCAATACAGATAAGGGCATGACTCCACACAAGTCAGGAGTTAGTCACGGTTAAGCTGCTTTTATGCCAGTGATAGCCAGAATTAGGCGAGGGATTGAGAAAGACGGCAAGTGTGTACCACTAATATGAAAGGGATAATGTTGTAAAAAATGCAAAGTTAGAGCAAGAAGGGCTCACTACGATGTGTTATTTACTTATCGAGCAAAGACTAGCTTTGGCTAGACTATCAGTGAATACTACAGGTTGGTGCACTTGGGTATCCACGTATGTAGGAGCGCAAGCATAAGTTGATATGGCTGAGTTATAACCCTTTCCAGCATGCATTGGTGAGTCTTTCAAGGAAAATGCAACAGTAGGGAGAGAGAAGGAGAGCATTTCAGCTGGTAGTCAATTCCAGAGGTAGGATCCCTGCGGAGCAGAACTGTGACGCAGCACATAAATATAGTCTGATATATATAGAGACTGGAGAACCCTGATACATAAAAAAGGGTTGGAACCACTGCTCTTGACTGAAGACTGCTTTTCCCCTGATCTACGAGTAGAGGAGAATTACTCGATGCTTGGTTCTAAAATCATGTCGGCCTTGGACGTGCTTGCCCCTCTAAAAAAACATCGCAAGAGGGGCAGACCCTCATCCCCATGGTTCAATGATATCCTGAAAAATATGAAACATGATTGTAAGCATGCAGAACAGAAGTGGAGGAACGGGTATGATGTGGAGGATAAAACTGCTTGAAAAAGTAGGATTAGGGAATATAAGAAAGCAATTAGTATGGCCAAAGCTGAATATTTCTCTTCCTTAATCCTTAGTGCTCCGAATAACTCAAGAGGCATTTTTTAATATCCTGAATAGTTTGACCAATCCCGATTGTGTTAAAAATGTAATTTCCCCTTCTCAAGAATTATGTGAGAGCCTAGCGGGATTCTTTCACAATAAAATTAAAAAGATCATCGACGACTTAGGCGTGGTCACCACTCAATCTGATAACCAGGGAGGGGTCTCCCATCAATCTGAGTTGGGAGAAGCCCTGAGGGAGGACACGGTTGAAACAGCGTAGGAGGGGATAGGGGTTGGTCTAGAGGGGGATGGGGCTCATTCTTTATTTGAATTTTCGCCCCCTGATGCAGTGGAGTTCTATGGAATTGCA
The DNA here is from genome assembly GCF_964263255.1 of Lissotriton vulgaris. Classification (NCBI taxonomy): domain Eukaryota; kingdom Metazoa; phylum Chordata; class Amphibia; order Caudata; family Salamandridae; genus Lissotriton; species Lissotriton vulgaris. The sequence continues at coordinate 1,510,720,119 of NC_141685.1, read as the reverse complement.
GAGAGGATCACTTTGGGTTCTCCTTTAGACCCGCTGCCCTGCAAAATCTGGAAGGAGTTTAAGGATGAATTATTTCCAACACTTCACCAGATTTGCAATCAGTCACTTATTACTGGTACTGTTCCATCTCAATGGAAGCGAGCAGTGGTAACGCCCTTGCTCAAAAAGCCATCTTTGAATCCCAACTGTACTAAGAACTACAGGCCCATATCCATCTTGCCTTTCCCGGCAAAAATCGTGGAAAGAGTGGTCAGTAGTATTCTCTCTAAGTTTCTTGAACAACATGGCTTACTGGAGGATGTCCAGTTTGGCTTTAGACCAGCTCATGGTACCGAGACAGCCTTGGTGGCCGTAATGGACGAACTTAGAAGGCGGTCGGACAGAGGTCAATCAGCAGTACTTATTCTGCTTGACCTGTCGGCTGCCTTCGATACGGTCAACCACGGAATTTTGTTGAGAAGGCTGAGGGAGATAGGGGTAACAGGACCCGCCATGAAATGGTTTCAGTCCTTTTTACAGGGTAGGCAGCAAGCGGTGGCTCTTTCTCCATTTCAATACTCTTTTTCCAATATTTTGCACGGTGTACTGCAGGGCTCAGCCATCAGCCCTATACTATTTAACATTTATATGAAACCACTAATGACAGTCATCAGAAAACATAACATCAACATTATAAATGATGCTAATGACTCCCAGTTGATTATTTCACTGGAGGGGGAACAATCTACCTCATTGGAAGGGTTTCATAGTTGTTTGCGGGACACAGCACTGTGGCTTAAGGAAAACTCGTTGCAATTTAATGGTGACAAAACGGAGGTGCTGTACTGCCCTGTGGAAAGTTTCCCTCGTGGGCTGCCTAGCAAAGTTTGTCCTTTAGACACCTCGACCCCATTGGAACCTGTAAAGACAGTCCGTAACCTAGGCATCATCTTTGACTGTCAGCTAACGCTAGAAGCACAGGTGACAAAAATAGTGGGTTGTTGCCTGTCCATCATTAGGTCACTGAGGAAGATTTTTCCCCTGCTGCCTTCTATGGCTCGCACAGTGATAGTGCGTAGTACCGTTCTCAGTGGATTAGACTACTGTAACGCCCTATTGCTGGAAGCTCCCAACTTCCTATTGGATAGGTTACAGAGAATACAATCTATGGCAGCCAAATTGGCCCTGGGTTGGCCTAGAAGGTCTTCTTCCTCACAGGCTTTAGCAGAACTACACTGGCTGCCGCTAAGGCAAAGAGTTCAATTTAAATCTCTTTGCCTAGTGTTTAAGGCCCTCAATGGGAGGGGGTCGGTCTCCTTTCAAAAGAAATTCTCCTGGTATGCACCCATGAGAACCCTGCGTTCTTCAGGGGCAAAGCTGGTGAAAGTACCTAAATTCAGGAAGGTGAGGTCAGGTGCCAGGTCTTTTGAAGTGGCGACAGCAAGGCTCTGGAATGCCCTGCCTCTGGAACTCAGACAAACTAATGAGATTCTGCCTTTCAGGAAAAAGCTAAAAACATGGCCCTTTCCAAAGATTTAATTACAAGTTGTATTGTGGCCTCATGAGTGTGTATTTCTGAAAGGTTTAGCGCCAGGATGCCAGCAAGGTGACAGATGCGCTTTAGAAGAACAATAAGTAAATAAATAATAATATAGTGGCATTTGGAAGGTTTCGGTTGATTAGTTGAGGGTTACAAGGGGACTGATATTCTGCTCTGTGGTGGCTGGTCTAACTTCAAAGTGGTCAGGCAACTCAAATGCCCAGGGGATTGAGGGGGAAATAATAAATTGAAGCACATACCTGCCGCTGCTGCAACCACCTCGGTGCTCCTCTCCTGACGTAGGGCACACTGCACAGGCTCCCAGAGGCCAATCACAGCATTGCTCTCTGCTGGTAATACCAGCAGGGAGCCGCACTGTGATTAGCCTGACCGGGCTGACGACGCTCGCTCAGGCACAGGGAGTCTGTGCCATTTCTCCACCCGGCTGTGCAGCTCTGCTGGGTTGGAGAAATGTAAGTGCACATGTCAGTCTGGCCATCCTAAGACAGCTGGCCAAAACGACATGCACACTTACAGTACCCATCACTCCTTTTACTTGCAGCTGAGTGAAGCTCCATAAGGATGTCCTCTCCCTAAGGCTGGCAATTGGCTCAGTAAGAAAAATAAAATCATAATAAACTGGATTTATTATCATTTTATTTTTGAGTGGGGCGACAGCCCTCCCCCATAATGGAGGAGCCACCCCTGATCCTGTTACCACTCAAAATAGATAGCTGACTGATTGATTACTTTTAATAAAAAATACAATTAATAGTTTCTATGTTGCTATGTTTTTGCTGAGCATGGGTCAATTTCACAGCAATTGTATGATTTAGGAGTGTGCTTAGGAAGGTTGTACGGGCTCTTGCAGCAAAGTTTAATACTTTTTCCAATGGAAGGAATCATTTTGAGGAATGCCAACCTGGGGGTTGTTGTAAGAATCTAACTTGCTCACAACAAGAGTTCAGTGCAGTGTTTGGTCATATGAAAGGGGGGTGGTGGATTTTGTAGAGCTTAGGTACTTGGTATCTTGCAGTGCCGCCTGTGGAAGTGAAGGAGGTTTACTGGTTCATAGTTGGGTTGAAATGTACAGAAAGGATTCTGGATGAGGGTTAAAATATAAGAGGCTCAGAGGGAATCAGAATATGCATCGGTAGATTTGTGGGTTCTAACTTAGCACTGAAGTAGACAATATATGTATTTGTGATGTTTAGCAAAAGGTAATAGCCACCCAGTATAATCAAAAAATGGGGCCACTGTTCCAGTAGCGGGGGTACAAAATGTTACCCACTCGCTATGAGGGAGAGGAAAGAAAAGACGAGAACAAAAAGAAATGAGAAGTGTAGGTCCTCCTAGGTCTTGGTACCTACTTAAGAGAGGGGTGAACTAGTCTTGTCTCTTGTTGCTCTCGTCTGGCCAGCGCTGCAATACCCAACGGTCCCCTGAAGGATCACTTTGGCGGAGATCTTTTTAGAGAACAGCCATTTGATGCATGCAGGTGTGTGGGGTGGGTCCTATTTGAGGGTGGTGTAGTGCGTGCAACATGAATTAAAACTGCCTAAGGGTTACCTTAATCTTCCCTTTCTGGTCCAGGGAGGTCCTAATTTGGCAGTTCGGGCTGGACTTTTTCCATGAGGAACAGGGTCAAGACTGATTTGCATTTGGCTGGGTCTAAACTGTGGTGGTATGTTGAGCAAAAGAACAATGGGTTTAACTGATATCATTTGACTGGGAGTGAATGTTTGATTTGTTCCACATTCCGTCCATCATGTGTGTGTCTTTTGCCCATTCTTATTCTAGCCTTAAGTGGCTTGCACTAAGGTAAATCAGTGTTAGTTAATGGGAGAACCAGACCTTGCAACAGTGAAATTCGAAATTGGGAGATTTTCACTGTTAGGACATGTGAAACCTAACTTACATATGTCCTACATTTTAATCACACAGCCCCCTGCCCCCTGAGCTGTAAGGGACTACTCTAGGGGTGACTTACATGTAATAGAAGGAAGGTTAAGGCTGGGTAGGTGTTAATCCTACCATGTTGAAATAGTAGTTTTAAACCTACATTGTGGGATGCCGGAGTGCAGGCCTGAGAGATAGGTCTAGAGCTAAAGTAGTAGGTGGCACAATAGGTGCCGATGCCCACTAGCAGCATTTAATTTACAGACCCTGGGTACTGTAGTACTACTTACCAGGGACTTACAAGTAAATGAACTGTGCCAAACAAGTATATCTATTTTACAAAAACGATATTTAACACAAAACAATATCTCACCGGAGATGTATTCTCTAGTGCATAAAACAAACTTTTAAATAATCAGACAGTTTACAATTTAAGACCAGCATAAAGAAAGAGACAACACAAATATTTAGACGTAACCCCTTGTCTAATACCCATACATATCCAAAGGAAAATAGGACCACACTATTGATGGTCTGATCCAATCAACATTCTGCAAACTTGTGTCCTTCCTTGAATTATGTTTTAGCAGCATCAAGGAAGGACACAAGTTTGTTGAATGTTAATTGGATCAGAACATCAATAGTGTGGTCCTATTTTACCTTTGAATATGTATGGGTATTAGCAACAAAGAAAGTACACACAGTTCCCCAGGAGGACTGGATAGAAGGGAAAGAGAGTGTGTGGTGTGGAGTAGCAGCAAAAAAACCAAGAGGGAAGGGAAGGGAAAGGGGGAAATTCCCTCTTGGGAACTAGAACCCTCACACAATGAGCAAGCTAGGTGTCATGCTTCATCATATGGGTCCTGCTCCTCGTCGGACTGGCACTGCAATGTCCGACGGGCACCCGCAAAGGGGCTCTTTAGCGGAGATCTTTTGTTCCCCCCATATGGTGCATGCGTGTGAGAGGGTAGATGAATGTGTAGTCGTGAAGTGGTGGTGAATTAAAAAAGGTGGGTCAGTCCACAGGGAACTTTATTAGCGTGCCTGACTCCCATGGTTAAAATAGGTGGGAGGGGAGATATGTGCTGGGGAAGTTTACAGCAGAACATCTACAACCCTCTGGTCAGGTCAACATGTTTCTTGCCGACATGGCAATTCTTCAGGATCTAAGTGCTCAGTACTACACCGTGAAAATAAATGTGAATTACAACCTTATTCCTGGAGGTCAATAAGTAGGCAGGCCAGCAGGTCCTGCTATTGTAATGCGACCCTAAGTAAATCCCTACGGTGCACCCATGAGTCAGATACCCGATACATGCGCGGTCTTTGCCGTCACAACCTACCCCCACAAGTCTGGTCAGGACGATGGAGCGACTGGTACTTAGGGTCGCATTGCAATAGCAGGACCTGCTGGCCTGCCTAAAGTTCCCTGTGGACTGACCTTTTTTAATTCACCACCACTTCACGACTACACTTTCACTCGCCCTCTCACCCGCATGCACCATATGACTGGAACAAAAGATCTCCGATAAAGAGCCCCTCTATGGGTGCCTGTCAGACATTGCAGCGCCAGTCTGACGAGGAGCAGAACCCATATGATGAAGCATGACATCTAGCTTGCTAGGAGTGTGAGAGTTTTAGTACCAAAAAGGGAAATGTCCTTTTCCCTTTCACCTTCCTCTACGCTGCACGCACACTTGTTTCTTGTTTTTTCACATTCTCATCGGGGAACTTTGTACCCCTCTTGTGCTACTAGTCTCCTGGACCTGTACACTGGACCCCGCTAAATATTGTCCGCTCACGGTTCCCCTTCTTGTTGAAATAAACTGGAAACTGTCTGATTATTTAAAAGTTTGTTTTATGCACTAGGGAATATATCTCCGGTGAGATATTGTATTTAATAAAACGTTAGTCCTGAGTAGGTTACTTGAAGTTTCTTTATTCACACAACAGCGGGGAGGTTGTGGCACAACAGAGAGGATGGTTTCAACTGGCATCAGCAAGACCTTTAACATTCTTGCTGATGTCACATTTAAAGGTGCAGATACAACAGTATTGTGCTAAATATCGTTTTTTTTAAATAGTGCTACAAGTGTTTACTTGTATTTTAACTTGATTCAATTTGCTTTCTACAATGTTATGAAGATGCTATGGAAAAAGCTTTTTTTATAAATATGTAATGATCATTTATTAAATACAAGTGCTATATTTTATATGTTTGTTCAACTATCGTGTTGGAACCATAGTTGAGGTCAAGGGAATCACTTCTTGCTTTGGTAGTAGTACCCTATTTCACTTGAGTGCATTAAGCGGTCCCTCTCTTTTTCTTTTTACCAAACAGGTATATACCAATTGCATCATGTTTTGTGAGAGACATCATGAGCACTTTAGCATTGGTTAGTAGTGAAAAAGTGCAGAGTTCTAAAGCCAACAAAAACGAATTGAGCAACAAGAGGACCAAAAGGGAAAAAGTCTGCGGAGTGGCCACTCAAATGATTTTCAGTCCAACACAGAGACTGTTTGTTATGTTTGCTAAAATCCAAGTAGTGTACTTTTTGTGTATGACATCACAGCTATAAACACTAAAAAAGGCATTGACAAAGCCAATAGAGTTGTATTTAATAAAAAGCAGATGTGCATGCAGAATTCATTTTTTTGTGTTTTAACCCATTGAACGCGGCGCGAAATCCGCTGCGGTGCAGGTAATTTTTGCACATTCCATTCCTGTGTTTTTTACGCTCAACCTTCCATTATCAACTTGGAACTGTCTTGTGTAAATCAGTCTTGGCCCTGCCAAAAAAGGGACAGTATGACCCAAAATGCTTGCATTTATGAACAACAGTACATGAAATCTGAGAAATCTTTTGGTCTTTGGTAAGGTTAAGCTGGATTCCCTAGAACACAATGTGGTGCAAATCCCACGTCTTGGCTTCTGTAATTTGTATTATCCTTTTAATGTGTGTTACAGGTGAACCTTATTCAATTTAAAATGTCAAGAAAATCCAGAAAGGCTTCCATTTATGCCATAAATGCCCTGGTTGAGGGAGGCAATAGCCTGTCTTCTCCAAGATACTGCCATCTGAGAATCAGACATCAATAACAAGGTGGAGCCAGAGGTGGGTGTAGTACCAATCAAAAGACAGTATCCTCGTCTCCGCCACCGCCAGGGGCCCAGCAAAACCCCACAAAGTAAGAATCATTTGGCAGTGCTTGCAGGCCAGATTTTACATTATAGAAAGATAGTGTAGTGGTGTATTGGTGTGGGATCCCGCCATCTCATAATTGGTGGTCTTTCCCACCTCACCCTCTTCTGAGCCTAGGGAATCCCGGGGATTCCCACCAGCCTGCTGTGCATGTGACTATTTTTGCACCCAAGGCACTCTTGTAATCCCTTTGATTAAGTTCCTTGTGGAGCACATGCACCACCAACAAAAGAGGACTCCACACATTGACCTAAAAGTAGGTATCACAAGAGCTCGAGAGCTGACTTGGTCTGTTCAGATCTTCTTTGTCTGAGAAGTGTAGTAGTATTTGCTCAAGCTCATTCATGCACACACACACCCGCACATAGAAATGCTCAAGCTCATTCATGCACACACACCCACACAGAAATGCTCAAGCTCATTCATGCACACACACACACACCCACACAGAAATGCTCAAGCTCATTCATGCACACACACACACACACACCCACACAGAAATGCTCAAGCTCATTCATGCACACACACACACACACACAGAAATGCTCAAGCTCATTCATGCATACTTACACATTTTACTTTCTGTAGTTAGTCAAGTAAATATTCTTACATAGTGACCACAATCAGCATTTATTTCCAGAAAGGAGAAATGAGCATACATTGAAGACACTTTGAGCTAAGCTCTTCTTTGTGCACTGATGTAACCTCAAACGCAAAAAGCCATTTTGGCTTGTAAATCAGGTGCCCCCACGGACTCTTGCTCTCCAGTCATCCTTCATCACCTCGTTGAGGCTGTCAATCCTCTAATTAATGCCATTGTGAATCAATCTCTCCACTCCGGTACTGTTCCCTCTGACTGGAAGAAGGCCATAGTCAAGCCCCTTATGAAAAAGCAAAATATATCCCCCACCGACTTGACTAATATGCGCCCAATTTCCCTTCTCCCAGTACTGGGAAAAATCACCGAGCAATTAGTCCATGAGGAACTAAAACACTTTGTGGAAAATCTACATATCCTGCACCCACAGCAATCCAGCTTCCGCCCCGGCCATTCCACAGAAACCGCTCTGATTGAGTTATCTGACACCATCAAGTTCTTGCAAGATGAGGGCAGGCAGGCCGTCCTCATCTTGCTCGACCTAACCGCGGCCTTCGACACCATCTCTCATGCTATTCTTATCAACAGGATGCGTGGGATTGGTGTCTCGGGTTCCGCGCTTGCTTGGATAATTTCATTTCTGTCCAACCGCTCGCAAACGGTTTCCTTAGGCCCTTACCTCTCTGGTGAACGCCCCATTATCTCAGGTGTGCCTCAGGGCTCCATCTTGAGCCCTCTCTTTTTTAATGTATACATGGCCCCCCTCCTTACGTTGATTGAGTCACATGGGATTCTAGTGACATCCTATGCTGACGACACTCAACTTGTCGTCACTATTGACAAAAGAATCCCTGACGCTACCATCAGACTCCAAAATTGTCTGTCAGAAGTCTTTTCCTGGCTCAACCTGAATCATCTGAAATGTAACAGCGCCAAAACCGAAATAATACCTCTCGGTAAAGGCACACTCTTTTCCCCTAAAGAGTGGTGGCCCCATAATTCTGAAGCACCACCAAGCGCTGTTGTGTCAGCCCGCAATTTGGGAGTTCAATTCGATGCTTTCCTCAGCTTCGATGAACATGTGCGTATCACCGCAGGACGCTGTTTCAGCTTAATCAGGCAACTAAAGAAATTCTTTAATTTCTTGCCCATCTTAGCCAGGAAATCAGTCGCGGTTGCGCTCATCCTTTCCCGGCTGGATTATTGTAACGGTCTCCTAGCAGGCATTAAGAAGTCCTCACTAAAAAAACTGCAGACCGTTCAACATGCAGCTGCCAGACTCGTCCTGAAACTCCCCCGTAGGTCCTCGGCCACTGCAGCCCTTAATGCACTCCATTGGCTGCCCCTCCACAAGAGAATCTTGTTTAAGCTTTTAGTCACGGTCTTTAAAGCTAACAAGCGCACGGGCCCAGCTTACCTGATCAAGCGCTTTCAGCATTATACCCCAACTCGCTGCTTGAGGTCATCAGGCGCTAATTTCATCTCTGAACTCCGAATCAAATTAAAAACAAAGGGTGGAAAGACCTTTTCATTCCTGGCTGCTAGGGCATGGAATCGCCTCCCCCCTGATCTTAGGCATGCCCCCTCAGAAAGCCTCTTCAGGAAAGCCCTGAAGACGTGGATTTACTCTCAATCTGACTCCTCAGTTCTCGCAGCTATCTGATCCATGCTATCCAAGTAGATCTGCTGTGGGTGCAGCGCCAAGATGCTCCTTCCGGAGCGATAGAAGCGCTTTACAAAAAACCATAAATATCAAATATCAAATTTGTGTCAATCAATCAATCATAAAACTTTATTTCGGTCATTACGACCATTGATACAACTATGTGCTGGACTCTGACCAATGATATTAAGGTGACAACTTCAATTTAACTGTTCCAAAATAAATAAATCATCTTGTTAATACAGAGCACCGAATGTTTGGAAACTGACCCTGTGTAGATAACATGTAAACGAGAGCTCATGGGACTATTTATGGTAATTTGAAATTTTCATTAAAAAATAAAACAGATGGGAGTGGGAGCTACTGATAAATGAACATGTTATTACTGTGTTTCGGGTTCAGTCCTCATGGGCTACTTCAGTCCAGGCACACATATAGTATGCAAAGACCAGGGCTTCGTCTGTGACCGCAGTTGTAAAGCTATATACATACTGAGGCTAAGTGGAGCGGTAGGAAGAACAACTGGGAATGTGCAGACTAGCAACACAAGAATTTGTAGAATGGCAAGGTGGATGATTGTAGTCTGTTTTGCAAGAAATTTGCTAAGTTTACGAGACATGACGGTCCTGATTTCATTTATACATATCTAACTTTGAGGCTCACTTTCTAGCAGATAGTAATGTCACCAAGACCATCAATGGTAGTGGCATGCTCTTGCATCATATGTATAAGTGTTTATAAATATCTTTCAAAAGCGCAGAGTGAACATGCTTCCATGTACTCAAGCATGTCAGATTATGGATACCCCTATGAGGCACATGATTGTTGCTTGTTAGTCCATGTATGCCTTCACTCCCTGCACGGGCAGGACTTCACTGCTCTGCTCTTCTGTCGATGCGATGTGGGGATGAGTGTTTCCGAAATTGCAAAGTTGTCTTTCGCCAAATCTGATCTTTTTCTTCCAAGCTTGAAAACGACAGAAATGTTGTGAAATTGTATACAAAAAGCAGGTGAGTGAAGCAGCAAAAAACGTCTCTTGCTCGTGTTAGTCAAAAGCTGTATTGGCAGAATATTTATTCTGCAAAACAAGTTTTTGGGGGATATTCCTAGCATAAGAAAACAAGATCAATTTCGAGCCCAAGTCCACCATTGCAAAGGAGGCAAATGTTATAACTTTCTAACGTTGGAAAAGTTTGGCACTTTTGTAAAATTTCACCAGTTGAATTAAGAGCTGATTTGACAATTTAGGTTCATTTATTCATAACCGGAGTCGAATTTACAAACATTTACAGTCATTTGCAGTTCACTTTAACAGCGTCGCTGTTGATGTCTTGACTAATAACAACCTTGATACATTAAAAAGGCTGGACAGTGGCTGCTGCTTGTCTCACATCCGTGTATGATTCCTGCATTTAATCTGCACAGGCTTCATTTAATCCGTACAAGCTCCATGTAAGCTGCACACACTTCATTTCAGCCTCACAATCTCCATTTAATCTGCAGTTCAGCATTAAGCCTTCTATCTGAGTAACAAGGACCGTGATGAATGTTGCCATGCAATTGCTTGTGACTTTTAATTATTGCAGACATTATATGTTTCCCTAAATATCTCTTCTGCTACATAACTTGCTTTATTTAGAAGGTTGGTGAGGGGTCTGTGGTGCCAAGTCGATTACTGTGTTGTAAAGAAAAACCTGCCCTACATAAAATGAATTTAAAAAGAAAAATAGTTTCCGGACCAAATATTTTTAATTTTACGCCCTTTAAACGTTTGTATTCATTTCTGAAAGGCTTTTAAAAATCTTCAGTTATATTGTGTGGAGGTCTTTTGTATCAAAAATAGGGAATGTTAAAGAATTTTGGACCTACAATGATGGTAAAAGTAGTGCTAAGTATTGTTCTTACAAGCTTAAGTAAATTTGGGCATTAAAATGTAAAAATCAGATCTGATGATGCCAGGAGGGTTGCCTTGGCTATCACCCTGCCACGCGCAGTGAGGGGTAATTCTTGGAGAATTCGAAGTCTTCAATGTTGTCCTGCTGCAGACTGATCCGGCTGAGCTGTGGAGTGGCAGCCATTGGAGGGGTACTCTCTGATCTGTTGAGCTCTGAGACTACTATGTAAAAATTCTCAATAACATGAATGGAATTGTAGACTAAGATGGCCAACTATGGAAATGTGTATTGCAAGAAGGTTGTCATATTTCTATAAGTGTTCTACTCAATTTAGTTACATATTCATTTAATCAGTATTAAGTTCACTGATAGAATATTGATTACAAAAATATCAAAGTTTTAAATATCGATAAAAAACTATAGACTGCAAAAATATCAACTCCTGTAACTAAACAGGTAAGTACAAAACTATTGAATCAAAAATATTTTATAGATATAAAAAATATCGAATTAAATATATATAAAATAGAATTATATATATTAAATATTAATATTATTTTAACAAAATAAAATAAATGTAATATGTATATTTACAAAATATAACAAATAAATGTAAATAAAAAAACATAAACATAATAATGTATACATATATATATATATATATATATATTTATATATATATATATCTATATATCTATATATATCTATATATATCGACCAACCTCCGTCTCCTCCCGCAATCGCTCTCACTACGATCACGCTATGGACACAGACACGGACCAAAACTTCAGATGCTGGTTAGATTTTATTCAGCTGTCGCCATAACGTTTCGGCACAACGCCTTGATCACATGACAGCGTAACCACATTTTACGTGAGTTTTTAAAGTGCACAGTGCTGTTTCGTGATTAGTCTGTTCTTAAACATAGATATAAAGGAAAGACTCTTTGTCACAGGCACATCGTACCTATACATACAGGTTCGAAATAATTAGTACATAAAAACGTTACCAGTACTTAATTTTGCCTTTACAATAAAAACAACTTCATTTGTGATAAACAATACTGGGATAAATCCCTGATCATATTTACAACTCTTTTACACTTTTTCAAATATATATATATATATATATATATATATATATATATATATATATATATATATATATGTAAAAAAGAAGGCTGCCCCAGTGAGTCGGCCACCACAGAGAACCTTCTGCAACGAGGGCTCCGGTCTGATCTGCTTCCCTCTGTCCCTTCAATAGATAACGCGGCTCTACGCGTTTCGGGCTTGTGCCCTTGATCACAAGCCTAAAGACACTGCACAAATAGCCGACTGTTTTCCGCCTCTGCTTTATTCAAATTAGTCCCGCCCTTGTGGGCGTATCTTCGCGCCAGTTCCGACCTATGCAGGTAATGCATTATGGTATTAGCAGGCAAAAAACGTTCAATAATACCACAGTGATTTTGAGCCATTTGTACACATCAAATGTGGATAAAATCCCCAGTGGGTGAGAGGAGAGTGAGTTGCTGGACATCCGAATTTAAGCCTTCCCTCTTGTTTGGAATATCTCCGCTCCATTTTGACACTGGCCGTATCCCAGTGCCTGGATCCCCTAGATAGCAGCGGGCCTCCTTGCGACTGGGCAAGGCCGCTAAATACAAAAACAAGAAGGTTGCCCCAATGAGTCGGCCACCACGGATAACCTTCTGCAACGAGGGCTCCGGTCTGATCTGCTTCCAGCTGCCCCTTCAATAGATAACGCGCTCTACGCGTTATCCAGTGAGAGTAAAAGTAGGGAAAGTGTTGGATAGCGGAGGGGAAAAAATTACTATTCCCACTCCAGTAAGTGCAACAGTAGGGAAAGTGTTAAATAGCGGAGAGGAAAAAATTACTAATCCCACTCCAAAGAGTGCAACAGTAGGGAAAGTGTTTTAAAGCAAAAGGGTAAACATTACTATTCCAACTCCAGTGAGTGCAACAGTAGGAAAAGTATTGGACAGCAGTGAGGGGAAATTTACTATTCCCACTCCAGTGAGTGCAACAGTAGGCAAAGTGTTGGACAGCGGAGGGGTAAAATTTACTATTCCAACTCCAGCGAATGCAACAGTAGGGGAGTGTTGGATAGCAATGAAAAATAAATTACTATTCACACTCAAACATTTCTTTTTAAATTAAAATAATAAAACAAATTAATAAACAATATTTAAAAACAAATATAAAAATAACACATTTTAAAAATTAATTACATATAACAAAAACCTAGAAATATTATATAAATGTTATTAAATAATACATTTGCAAAAAAATCTTTTAAACAAAAAAATTTACAAACAAAAAAAGTATTGAAAACATAAATGTATCTCTTTTATTTCCTACCCTATAACAGCACACCAATAACAAAACACTTCAACATTGTTAATGACATTTATTTACATAATTAACATAATTAATATTAAATTAAAAAATATTATTATATAAAATAGAAAAACACTATAATATCCACATCACACACCTAAAATGAATTCATCAATAAAAAATAAATTACTTCCCACCCTTTGCACCTATAAAAACCACAACACACACCTAAAATAATTACACAATTACCATAATTAATTAATTAAAATTAATGAACAATCAATTATCAATTCATCAATAAAAAATAAATTAAATCCCAACCTTTACCACCCTTTACACCTATAAAAACCACAACACACACCTAAAATTAATTACACAATTACCAAAATTACCAATTAATTAATCATTTTAAATCAAAATACTTCCCACCATTCCCACCCTTTACACCTATAAAAACCATAACACACACCTAAAATTAAATACACAATTGCCAACATTAATTACCAATTAAATAATTAAAATTAATTAACAACCAGTTAATAATTCATCAATTAAATTTCTTCCCACCCGTTACACCTATAGACACCACGACACACACCTAAAATTAATGACACAATTATGATAATTACTTACCAATCAATCATTAAAATTAATTAACAACTAATTATTCATTAACTAATAATAATGTAATTTACATATTTAACACTATATCATATCAATTAAACAAATATTAATACATACATATTTATCAAGTAATTTAATATAATTAAATTACTTCCCACCCTATTGCCCTATAAACCCACAACCCGCTATGGACTAAAAACGCAAAATTCCATACATTTTTTTAAATTACATTTAATTGAATTACTTCCCACCCTATTCCACTATAAACCCACAGCCCGCTACAAAACAAAAAATGCAAAATTTAAATAAAAATAAATGAATACATTTAATGTAATGAAATTACTTTCCACCCTATACCCCTATAAACCCACAACCCGCTATGGAACCAAAAGCGCGAAAGAAAAAAAAGTAAAAATAAATAACTACAAAAACTTTAACACATATATTAAAAATACAAACAATTCTTATACAAAAAAACATACATCACATTCATATAAAATATATACTAAATACATCACATTAATAAAAACGATATTTTAACAACTATATTTTTGCAAACGATATTAAACACTTTGATATTTTTTAAATCAATATTACTTACATTAGATCATTATTCTTGACCACAATATTCTTGCTGTTGATATTTATGACCCACAATATTTCTGACTCGATATTTGTGCAAAGAAATATTTCTGACTCAATATTCTGTCTCTGCACTAAGTCTAACTATAGGGGGAAGTTGTCTTCCATTTTTAACAGTGTTTTTTTCGGTGTACCAAGTTTTGATATTTGTGCAAGTTGTCTTCTTTTACTACAATGTGTTTTTTTTGGTTTTGTGGAACTTGTCTTCTTGTACTATAGGGTTTTTTGGAGGATGCTCAGTCTGGAGTTGTCTTCTTTTACAACATGGTGTTTTGGAGGTATGTAATGCAGATATGGATGGAAATTGTTTGCTTTTCCAACAGTGCTTTTCTGGATGAGACAATGGTAAGTCTAGATTGAGGATTAGATTGAAAATCCTGACATTTTGAACTGGGGTTTTTCTTTTCCAAACGGACCTCTTGACATTGGATCATTGTTACCGTTTGTTCTCTGGAGAGGGAGAATATATGGTGCTGCTGAAGTGGAAAAGGCTGTACCTCATAATCTGTTAGAGGATAAAACTATGATGATCGTGTCTTTCCCAAAATCCAACTAGATTTGGATCTTGGTGTTGTCTATGTGCCCCTGGAAATGCAATTAGTGCTGCTCAATTAGTTTATCAAATACATATATAAGTCCTATATATATATATATATACGTCTGTGTATGAGTGTGAGTGTATATATATATATATATATATATAGAGTGAAAAAAAGGTGAAAAAAAGAAACAGCAGGGTAGAAACACCCTGCCCCCCTAGGCCTGCTTAGAGGCTCCCACAAGGACCCCCAGGGCCAAAGAAAGCATTTTTCTTTTTTAAACGGACAAACTCTCGCTGGGGTTGCGAATTCGGCTGAGAAAATAAAAAATAAAAATGCTTGAAAGCATTGAATTTAAGCCCCCGGGTGAGCCAGGTCCGGAGGGCATGCTAAATTATGTGGCGGGGCCCTCGCAGCCCTCAGGACCACCACCTCCCTGAGGCTTTATGTATGATGTGCGGGGGGCACGTAGCCCCACGCAGCCCTGGGGACCTCCACCTCCCTCTGGCATTATGCAATAAGTATGGGGGCAACCCAGACCTCCCCGGGGCTCTGTTTAAAAAAAAATTGTGGGGGGCTCGAGCCCACCAACACGCCCCGGGGACAACCAGCTCCCTGGGGCACTAAATATTGAAATTGGGGGGGAGTGTCTGTTACGGACCCCCAAGCCCTGGGGACACCACTTCCCGGGGCTTTGAAAATGAAGGGTCCTGAAGACCTCAGGACACAAGTGGACTGCATCCCCGAGCAGTAGGGCGCCAAGAGGCGCGTTTGCAGAGTGGTGTAAAAAGGGGACGTGGCCTCAGACCACCTCTCTGCAATCCAGCTCTGTGGTGCATATCGGAGGTACCTGGTGGGCTGGTTGGCCACCAGGGACCCTCAGTATTTTAACGGGAATGAATTCCCCAACTAATAACGCAGCAGGGGGCGTGTTTGCAGAGTGGTGGAGAAAGCTGGTGTGGCCTTTGTCTACCTCTCAGCAATCCTACTGCGTGGGGCTTACTGGAGGTAAGAGGTAGGCTAGTTGGTCCCTAAAGGACCCCCAGCAGTGAAGGGGACTTCAATCCCCATCCAGGAGTATGCCAGGGAACGTGTTTGTAGAGTGGTGGGCAGAGGGGGCGTGGGCTGGGGACAGTGGGATTGCTAAGACGCCTTCGGTGGCCGTGCCCGCCTTTCTCCACCACTTTGTAAATGTGCTACCTTGCAGACTAAGGGATGGGGGATGACGTCCAATTTAGTCCTGAGGGAGTTGGGGGCAAAGAAGCCCTCCTGTAATTCTTACGCAGAGGAATTCTTGAGCTCTGGTCGGAGGCCCAGCACCCTTTCTCCACCACTCTGCAAACGTGACTACTACTTAAAGTAGCATCTTTCTGCACAAGTTACTTAGAGGTAGCTTTATTCCCCCTGCCATATCATGTACTAGGTTTTGTGTGAATATAGTACTTAGGCAAATCTCCAATGAACACTAGCACATAAACAGTGGCATTTGCCAAACAAAAAAGGTAATCAAAACAAGCTTTTGCACTTCAGATACATTTTAATTCTTAAAAAAACATTATTCACTTATAAAAATCCAGTACATTAATATATATACATGATAGAGTGTTTCAGCATTATAGCATATGCATAAATTCAGACATTCATCAGATACATTTATAATACATTAAAAGATGGTTTCCTGTCTACGCGTTTCGACACAGGTGTGTCTTCCTCAGGACTGTACCATCGTATTTCTGTAAAACATATTAAAAATATTTACAAATCTATGTATTTACAGTGCAAAAAAACCGATTTTGATTACAGTTACATCATTGCATATACAGAGCTAGTGTTCTTTATGTCATAAAGTTTGATAATACCGCTTTGCATAGATGTGCAAGGTTGTCACAGAAAAAACATATAACATATTTTATACATATATACATACATTTACACAGTTACAACATATCTTTGAACACCTAATGTTGTTCATTCAGAGTTTTTTCTTTAGTATCCTCCTATCAAGCAAGCATGTTACCTTTGAAACAGAGCATACTAGTGGGCAGATCTAAACTAATGTTAACTATCAAATTAGATTATTGCAATATATCCCGGTTTACTTTCTTATGCAGTTCCTAATAATCCTTATCCATTTTCAGGAATTTTTATCATCTCACTGCATCTAATTGAAGGCATAATCCCTATATACATCACTCTTTGACGCTAACCGTTATTTCTAACCTAGGTAAGCGGATACAGAAATGGAACGCTGCTGTAATTGCATGATGATAAAAGTGGTTTTTTTCGTGCTATTCAATAGCCCACATAGGTTAGCAGATATTGTAATAAAGTACTGTGGTATATGCACACTGCTAGATGGGGTTTTGTGCTTTCATATATCATGCTTCTAAACTTATTATAGAATGGAACACAGACTACATAAGACCACTATTAGTAATCTTTGGACATTACTACGCCTAAACCTAGCCAGGGTAACTCAAATTGAGCAACACTCTCTTCTGTTTCTCTATTTTTCCTATCTATATGGCTTTTTCTCCATTCTTTTCACCTTCTAATATAGATCTGCCCACTAGTATGCTCTGTTTCAAAGGTAACATGCTTGCTTGATAGGAGGATACTAAAGAAAAAACTCTGAATGAACAACATTAGGTGTTCAAAGATATGTTGTAACTGTGTAAATGTATGTATATATGTATAAAATATGTTATATGTTTTTTCTGTGACAACCTTGCACATCTATGCAAAGCGGTATTATCAAACTTTATGACATAAGAACACTAGCTCTGTATATGCAATGATGTAACTGTAATCAAAATCGTTTTTTTTGCACTGTAAATACATAGATTTGTAAATATTTTTAATATGTTTTACAGAAATACGATGGTACAGTCCTGAGGAAGACACACCTGTGTCGAAACGCGTAGACAGGAAACCATCTTTTAATGTATTATAAATGTATCTGATGAATGTCTGAATTTATGCATATGCTATAATGCTGAAACACTCTATCATGTATATATATTAATGTACTGGATTTTTATAAGTGAATAATGTTTTTTTAAGAATGAAAATGTATCTGAAGTGCAAAAGCTTGTTTTGATTACCTTTTTTGTTTGGCAAATGCCACTGTTTATGTGCTAGTGTTCATTGGAGATTTGCCTGAGTACTATATTCACACAAAATGTTTTGCCCTGACTCAGGAAACTGATCCACTCTCAGGGGGTCCTTGTTTGTCTCACATAATATTATGTACTAGGGCCTTACAGAGGAGGTCATGCTAATCACAGGGGTACCCCAACGCATAGTGTTCCCTAGTGTATGTAGGTCTTTTCACTGTATTCTAAGTCTCTTTTAGCATAGAACCGGCTCTAGGCCTGGTTAGTCAGAGTCAGTTACCACCAGTACCCGTCAGCAAAACATTTGGAGCACAGGAAGACTTTCTGCTCCTCTGTTGGTTCTTTCTGCACATGTCTTGCTTCTTCCTGCACATTTCTTTGTCTTTCTGGACTTCTGTTGCCTCTTTCTGCATTTGACTTGCTTCTTTCTGTGCCTTTGTTCCTCTTTCTTCACATGTCCTACCTCTGTAGGCATTGTTAGAAATTAGCATTTAAAAATCCTTTGAAATTCACTGAAAAAACCATAGGTTTCAGGGACGTTATAGTTAGAAATTAGTATTTAAAAAAACTCTGAAATTCACGGAAAAAAAACATGGGTTTCAGGCACGTTATAGTTAGAAAGTAGCATTTAGAAAACCATAGAAATTCACTGAAAGAAACAGAGGTTTCCGGGACGTTATAGTTAGTTGGACATTTCACTTGTACAAAACCAGTGAAATTCGGCCGATATAGTTAGTTCAGCTAACTATAACTCGCGCCTCCGCAATGCACTGCTGATGACGTCCCATATTACATAATTCATGACATGGTCAGTGACATCACTGATGACATCTCAAATGTATATATATATATATAGTTCCCTTGACAATGTTGTGTTAATATTGTGTGTGAATCGATATTGTCTCCCTGATATTCTGATATACAACCTTTAGGTACAATTTGGTACGGGGGGCTCAAAATTCATACTAGCCATGTACTTACCTCATTGAAAGGCAAACACTATGCTCAGCAGAACATGCAAGAATATAATAAGTGGCTCTTTGTACTTCTTGCTCTGGGTGTTACAAAGTTACTTCAGTGATTATAGAAGAGAGAGCTTATGACCACAATTTCATGAAAGTGCATCTGCTGCAAAAATGAGCACAGTATTTGGTTCTGATTGTCGGTTGTGGGGAAGGCAAGCCAATTAAACTGAGGCAGAGTGTGCATGCTAAGAGCAAATTTATCATATTACTGTATAATGATAATATATTTTTGGGAGTAGAACTTAAATATTATGCACCCATTAGTCAGCAGTTCTGAAAATCCTGTGTGTAATTAAAACACAGCATAAAAACAAGAGAGTCAGACTATAGTCAAATGATCTTCCTTAGTCTAATGGAGAAAACCTTTTGAGCTTGACAAAGGGCATTCACTTAGAGTTGACTAATCTTGCAATATAAATAAAATCTAGTTGGGAAGCAGTTTTGGCTTTAATACTATTCAGGCATTTTAAAGTAAGCAGGGCCCTGCCCACTTCATTGTTATTATAAGTATAAATAATATACTAATTCTAAGAGCAAGTGCTCTTAGACATAAAATTATATTTGTGCAGACTGGATGATGCATCCTGGGGTTTGCCAGCTTTCTCCGACCTCCACATTTATAAGTGTTTAAATTACCAGTTAGTTGGTCGCTTATAGTTCATTACAGAAAGCTGATTTAAGCTCACTAGCACCAAAAAAGGTTTGTAGCACGTATTGGTGTTTTTATGAAGGACAGTTCTGTGTATATATAGATATAAACAACTGAAGTGTCTGGAAAAGGTACAAAACCAATGAGAATTTCTTCATACTAAATGCCGTGTCTTGCAATCGAAGGTGCATGGGTTGGTGTACCATATTTTGTGAGGTTCTGTAGGCTTTGCCACGGCGCAGTGAGATTTCTAGAACCCATTTTGTTCTTGTATAAATCAATGAACAATGCAAGGTCAATCTATTTCAAACCATTGCTGGAGGCTGGCAATATTGATATTGACTGTGAATAGATAATGTTGTGCAATATAATGAATTGAATGAAACAGATCTTGTGTCACTGAAACATGTCACTGGCTGTTTAGATCTTATTATTTATGGAATCTATAGTTCTGTAATTATTTATTATCTGTTGTATTATCGGAATGTATTTACTGTTTATACTGCATTAAAATTGAAAAGAAAATAATAAAAAAATTTATAATAAATCTAGTTTGACCATACCAGTGGCATCACTTTCCAAAATGTATTTGTCATATGGTATTTAAAAACAAATCTTGTAGAGGTACTCATTTTGAATTTGCAGGTGAAAGGAGCCCGCTATAGTAGTCCATCTATTTCTAGTGCTTTCCTGGTAAATGCCTGTCACAATCCTTGCAATACCGAATGGGCAACAGCAATTTTGCTTAAGAGTGTTAAGTGAGATAAAACTCTCTTCGGCACTCTATAATTTAAACGGAGGTGTTATTCTGGAAACAGCCAACCCGTATGGTGCAGATAATCGTTCTATGCTCGATACTTCCTTAAAATATTATGACAATGAAACCACAAAATTAGTAAGACACACCCATGCAAACATGTTTACATCCATCCATCCTGAATAGGAGTCCAGACACCCAGAACTACTTTCAGGCATACAGTGATGCATAAGTTATGCAAAAAAGACGCAGAGAACTCTGGGTAGTTCTCAAGTTTAGGTGGAAAGTAGCTCCTGTATAGAGCACCCTACAACACCAGCGACACTCTGAATTTGCTTACCTCAAATGTCTGCTTTTCCATCAAAGTTTTTAAGCATGGGATTAGATCATTGCCATCCATGCCAAGATAGAAAGGGACAAAGGGACAGATGTACGACCATTTTGCATGTGCAAACGGGTTTGCATAGGGAATGTACAAACCCTATTTTGCAAGTCGCAATCTTTTGCGACTCGCTATTAGGAAGGGGCGTTTCCTTCCTAATAGCGAGCGCAAACCTATGTAAGAATGTTTTGTATCCGCAATTGCTGGCACAAAACACTCGCAAATTACCACCCTCTTCAAGAGGGTGGTAATGGGGTCGCAAAAGTGAAGGGGTACCCAGGGGACCCCTTCCCCTTTGCAAACAGAGGGGGAAATATTTTTTACGGGCAGGCAGTGGTCCCAGGGACCACTATCTTCCCTTATAAAATGAAACAAAAATGTTAATATTTTTTTTAATGCATCCCATTTAATGGGGTCTCAAATTGCGAGAGGCTCATTAATATTCATGAGCCTCTCTATTTGCGACCCCATTGGGAATCGCTAACAGTGTGAAATACACTGTTGTACATTGGTAATAGCGCCTTGCAAATTGTGAGTCGCATAAAACTCGCAATTTGCGAGGCGCTATTTCCAGGGTCGTACATCTGGCCCAAAATCTTTTGCCATTTCTCCAGCAAATCCTTTAACCATAGGATTAGTATAGTGCCATCCACGCCAAGCTGTAAAATTACAAAAGCATTAGGCTATTAGGGTAAGGGCATTTCAAGGGTGGGTAAGGGTATAGAGTAGCAAGGGTGTTTTTAGAATTTAGGGGTGGGTAAGGGTATTTGGTGATAAGGGTATATTTAGGGTTTAGGGTTGGGTAAGAGTTTATGAGTGGGGAGGATATTTTTAAGGTTTAGGGTGGGTAAGGGTATTTTTTATTTTTGAGTTTTATAAAGCTCAAACTTGACCCAAAGGTATCAGGTATCAGAGCGCTTAACATGAGCACCAGTAAAAAAATAAATTACACTTTTTTGTAAAGGTATGCGTGGTAATGGCATAAGCATGGTAATGGCTTGTGTGATAAAGGCATATGCGTGGTCATGGATGTGTGGTAAAGACATGCATGGTAATGGCATGCATGGTTCTGTCACACATCTACCATCCAAAACACCAACCCAAATTGTGTCATGAAAGTCAGTTGTTTGCATGTGTATATTTCATCAATCAATCAAAGTACTTTATTCGGTTAAAAATATAACCATAAAAGCATAACATGTGATATTACATACACTATAAAATAACAAAAAAAAGTTCAATAAAAAGTGTAATTCCATAAAAACAGACAGTGAATAAAACGGAGTGATAAAGAATTGTTAGCACGTAAAAAAGGGTTTAAATCATTACTTTTTTTTTTAAAATAGTGTCTCTGACTATACATTTTAATTCATCAAGGTTTGACCCAAGAGTGGTTCGAATTGATTAAAAGTGGGGGTGAAATGGCCACTCGAAACAAATCCAATTCTACCCTTCATGTGATTGCTTTGTGCTTATTGACATGGGGACGGGACATATAATGTTCTGGGATAGAAATCACTTATGCTCCAGGTGGAAATGGGGCCATCGCCTCTTTGTGGCCGCCATGATTGGAGATGTGGGATGACATATTTGCTCCTAAATTTTACCAGTATCAGATCTCCTGCAATGTCTTTTGGTAAAGGTCCTAGCCAGCCCACCCTTCTGACAGATAGTATAGTACCATCGATGTTGGTTGGCAAAGGTCTATTTTTGGTTAGCCAGAACGTGACTTTATTTGTTAGATCCTGTTGTCTTTCATTGTTCCCCTTGGCCAGTTCTGGTACTCCAGCGAGGATGCACACAAATGGAACGGCCTCCGGAGGCAAGTGTAGGAGATTGGTTTTGTGTGGCATATTCTCACTGTTTGCCCGTAGCCCCTTGTGCAACCTAAATGCTTTGTTCGGCCCTGCTCTATAGTAAGAGCTCCGTGCTGTTGGGCCTGCTTTCGGGAGGTTCAGAGCTGTCTTTTGTGGGTAGGCTAATTGATTATGGGTAGTCTTGCTTTGTGTGACGGGTTCAGGCGTTTCTGTGGCGGGTGGGCGCTGTGACTGGGAAGGTCCTGCCAGGGTTTTTGTGAGTGGCGAGTTAGCCTTAATCGCTTCTTCGACACCCGTGAGCCTATCCCCTAAGCTGATTATTTTTTCTATCAGGGGTGATATTAATGTTTCCAACATTCTTTCGATTGAGGCCAATAGAGAAGCCTCAAAAGGTGCTGTAGGGGCAGTACTGACAGTGCTGGGAGTGTAGGGCAGTGGAGAATTAGGTCTTAGTTTGTGTTGCTTTGGCTGACTCCCCATTTGTATAACCCCAACTCTCTTCCTTTTGGTAGAGGAAATCTGTGGTGGCCCTGTGGGTTTGAGATTTGACTCTGGTCGTACTGAGAGGGGAGTACCCTGGGAGTTTTTAATTAGTTGGGGTTGGCTACAGGGCTGGGGACTAACGGCTGCTATGGTGCAAATAGGAGCATTGATTTATACATTACCTGAATCCACAGGAGCGTACGTGGACTTGCATAATTTATTTAGTTCATCCAATAGCGATAAACCCGGTACTGCATCAGGAGTCTGTACAGGAGAACATATAGTAGGGGGACAATCCATAGCAGGGGATCCTTCTATTCTCTCTAGTTCACTTAAAATAGGGAGAGTTACCCTATTAATGAAATAGTCCATTGTCCCCTTAGGAGAGTGTCTCTGGGAGGGAGTATTTCTGGTCTCCTCCTCCTCACGGGTCATAGCACAAATGGGTTCTGTCAGTTACAACTGGGTCTGAGTCAATCACCAGCGAAACGTTGTGCTGTATTAAGGCTCTGCAGGGGCCTGTAAGGAAACTCGGGAGTATCAGTAGATAACAGTACCTTATGTCTTTAGTGTAGTCCCATTCCGAGGTCAGAAAATGTAAAGTGGGGTGCCCCGCCCCGGCCTCTTCTGGCCCCTGATGAACACAGATGGCCCGCCCTCTGCCCGGGCTCAGCCCAGCACCGCCCGCGCGCTTCCGTGACGTGGAGGGAGCGTCCGTCGTTTAAGCGCCTCCGGGAGCGTTGCAGGGCAAAAGTGGGCGGAGCTTTGTTGCTGCCTGGGAGCTGTAGTCTCCCCCTGCGGCGGCCGTTCTGCGGTGACGAACACGGCGGCAGGGAGTCCAACAGCGTGAGCAGCCCAGGGAACTGTGCAGGTAAGGGTGTCCTCCTCTAGCTGCCCCGTGAGATATGGCCCCGCTCCACCGAGGAAGCATCCGTTGTTTAAGCGCCTCCGGGCACGTTGCAGGGCGAAAGTGGGCGGAGCTGTGTTGCTGCCTGGGAGCTGTAGTCTCCCCCTGTGGCGGCCGTTCTGTGGTGATGAACACGGCGGCAGGGAGACCAACAGCATGAGCAGCCCAGGGAACTGTGCAGGTAAGGGTGTCCTCCGCTAGCTGCCACGTGAGATATGGCCCCCGCTCCACCGAGGGAGCGTCCGTTGTTTAAGCGCCTCTGGGCGCGTTGCAGGGCGAAAGTGGGCAGAGCTGTGTTGCTGCCTGGGAGCTGCAGTCTCCCCCTGTGGTGGCCGTTCTGCGGTGATGAACACGGCGGCAGGGAGACCAACAGCGTGAGCAGCCCAGGGAACTGTGCAGGTAAGGGTGTCCTCCGCTAGCTGCCCCGTGAGATATGTGTATATTTAACAATCACAAGTTAAATTAACTCATGGTTGGGATTTTACATTTACATTTTACGTTGTATTACCAAACAGGTTTTAAAGCCTATTATCTTGCTTGTGCTGTTTCATGCCTCTATTTTCAATGACAATGTTTCTATTCTCCAATAAGCGCCTTCATCTGATATAGTTTCCGAAACATACTTTTCAATTCTGATTCCTTTTTTCAACCACGCACTAGAGAGCACACACATGGCAAACTGTCCTTTACCTCAAGATCTGGTGGTTTAATTCCATGCCAGTTTGCACATTCTGTGCACGCGTAAGCAGCTCCAGAGGCACCAAAGCACTGTTGTCAGTTAATATGTTGGTGAGCACCAAAATGGAAGATTGTTCAGATCCAACAAATTGGGCTATTCTTGGATCCGGTCATGACACCATTAGTGTTGATGCAGTTGCTAACTATGGGATTAGTGACGTGCGTTCGGAGCAGCGAATAATCTCTAAAAACCACCATCTGTGCAGCTAAAACTCTAGCATCTGTGAATCACACTTCCAGCCTATATAGGAAGGCGTAATGATGGCATGATAATTCGTTGAACATCATGGATCAGTGAATACTCTCAGCTCTGCCTGTGGTCTTTTAGTGTGGTATTAGAAGCAAATCTTAGAATAATGACTTGTATACAATCCAAGAGTTTTATACCATATGGGCGCCATTGATTTTACTGAAACAACAAACTGAAGATACTAGACATTTGTATTGAACTGTATCATGCCTTTTTTGCTTGCATTTGGTTTTTGTTTGCTCTGCAAGGAATAAATATTCTGAAAAAAAGCAAATCAGTAGGTGCATTACACATTAGTGGACACAGCAGGCCTGAAATGACAAACCAGGGTCTATGTGTGTTTGTTGCTTGAATATTATCAAGCATTTTAATGTGGAAATAGGTTTTTGGTTAGTTTTAACAAACCGGAAAAGGAATCATTAAAAAAGCTGTTACATGACTAATGTATGCCATTTTTTTTCATTAATATCCCATTGAGGCCTATATATATTTTGGACGAGGTGCACTTGCATAAGTAAACTGGTGCATAACATGATATAGACAGTGAGGGCGCTGGAATGCGTCGTGGCAACGGCGGCGGCCATAATGATGTCATACAGAGGAGCGGCTGGGACAAATTCATGAGCTAGCCACCATCCTGGGCTGAGATCACCAAAGACAGCACAGTCCAATACAAAGGTTCTCGTGTAGGTGCAGCAGGGTCCGAGTAGATTTTCAACAGAATTATGAAATATGATTTCCAGTAAATATAGGGAAATATATATTTTGTACGGAGCATCCTTTGTCTCTTTCAAAGAATAAATATTAAGAGGGGAAACCATGATGAGATAGTCATCATAGATTGAATTATAATTATTGATCACTTGTCATTTTATTACGTATTATAGTTACACCAAAAGATGTGTACCTTTCTAGATAAAAGACACGAACTGTAGCATTTTCTGTTTGCTTCGGGATCTGCCAGACGCAGATCATGGCAAACAACAGAAAAACCTCTGCAACCTGAGTCAATTTGCTAAATAGGGGAAAGAAAACTAAACACATTAGCCCCTCCTTTTACAATAAGAACAAACTACTTGTTCTAATTTTATAGTGGAAACGGAAGCACGCCATTCAAGCTTCTCTGAGAACTCCCCTGAAAACCTCCTTCAAAATGATTGACGATAAATATTGATTTTAACTTGAAGTGCCGTTTGTACAGGAAGCACAATCCACAGAGAAAGGCGAGAAAAGCTTCAATGAATTTCACATGAAACTGACCTTCTTTAATTTCAGCCTCAGCCGCAAGCATCACATCGGAGTCAGTGCTTTCAGAATGTCACTTCAGCAATAAGAACATTAATGATACTTTAAGAGGTGTACCATGAGTCATGAGGATGAAGAAGAGTATGTATGCTACTTTTACACAAGCAGGGCAGGTGTATGTGATGCCTTTCTGGCATGTGCCTGTTAATTTATTAATCTGTAACAGTTTACTCACCTGTCCGAATATTTTATCACTACAAAATAATAGCCACCAATTTATATTTAACTAAACATAATTAGTCACTTAGGACGTTATTGTTAGACGTTGATGTCTTAATAATTTCTTTTATTGATCTCAGTGGCCCTGATACATTTTGCTGTCTTTATACTTTTATTCATTTATTATTTTAGCATGCTTGCACTTTATCTAAATGTAGCTGACTGTCAAGTCCTAGTTCTCTGATCGTTAGATATAACGTTTTTTGACACTGAGAGATTTGCTTTTTTTAAAATTTCTGTTAGTCCTTACAATTCATCACTTGTTTTTTTATATTTGTGCCAATTGTTCTTAGTCTGCGAAACCCCTGGGGGATCTTGATGGCTACTGAAGGTTCTACATCCTGTTTAGAATACGAAATAAAATTAAACAATATCAACGAGAGAGAGAGGGCGTGAGTGGACACTCCTGTACCCCTACTGATACATCTTCAAACAACTAAGGAGTGACTCAGTGAAAATTAGGAAGCAGAAAAACATGCAACAAAGTATATATGTGTTAGACTTTACTAGACCCCTACCAGGTTAAAGTAACTCCAAAACTGGAAAACTCCAATAATGGCAACCAGGAGGTAGCAACCTTATGTACTGATGTATTTACAAACATCAGAAGGGGCAAGTCTACCTCTTTGTAAAAAGGACCCTCACTCACCACTAGTTGGTGACATGCTTCATCATTGGGTCCCCGCTGGGGTGGCCGAGTGCCCCCCAAGCGTGCTACAACGCCTGATTTACAGCGGAGCGGGTTGGTGATGAGTGTAACAGTGATTTAACTCAAAATGTGATTTTCAAATGTGAGTGCAGTATTAAAAAATACAGGATTGAAACCCAAACAAAATTGTTAATGTGGGCCAACCTGTATTGGGATTAAAAATGTGTATGAGCGGACAAAACTAGGTTCTGAATTAGGAAACCTGTGTTCTTAGATAAAATAGTAGGTCAACATGTTTCTGCTGTCAAAAATGCAGGTTCGCACAGCATTCGTCAGGACCATTAACAAATTGCACTCCCGTGGTATGCACGCTCTAAGGTGCACCCTCCCATGAGGCACTTAGTGTGAAAAAGAGAAAATTAATAGTGATGTTACTCACGGATATTGCCCCTGCCGACACACTGTGATTCACAGTAGCCAAAGTTACCTGTAGAAAAAAGGTAGAGAAAAAAGGGACATACTAACACATAATAACATAGACCAACATATAGTTCATCATTGGATAATGTTTTGAAGCGACATGACATTTCCACATAGCCTCTGTTTACTATGGTTCTATTAATGATATAAAATAGAGTACCCTCCTAGTCAATGATTTAGTTGGAGGGGTGCCTCATTCCTATGTGAAATCGTAATTGATCGCAGTAGGGAAGAGGAACCAAAGGTGTTGATTCTACACAAACTATAGGTTAGTTTAACCAATGTTTTTAGCTTAAGCATCATAAGGCGGAAATTTCATGCCCACATAAATCAAGTACTTAAGCGAAGTTAGAAAATATATAGCAGAGACTTTTGAACAACAGTAATGGCCAACCGGCGTTGTTACATAGCGACAACATGCTTTATAATTCATGATTCGGTAGGCCTTGGGCAATGGACATAAGCACTCACAGATCAGAGGAGAAATGCCCTCTTCCTGGGTTATGACGGCGCGGGTAAATTTCACGCGGTGTCAAATCTAGCAAAGAAAGGAAGACATGGTGTTACCTCCCCCTTCGGTTGTTGAAAACAAAAGCGAACCACTCGTTCGCCTAGCGGTTGAATTACTTACTATTGCACTCGCTACTCCCCGTGTATTACCTACATTCAGGATTACCGTCAGCCCGTAGGTGAGTGCATTCTCCGGGCAGCATCTTTTAGTATCAGAGATGGTTCCGATCACGTGACTAGCGGGATCGGTCGGCAGTGGGCGTGGCGATGTTGTCTTAAAGGGGAAGTATCCCACTAACCTTTCTCTGGGGATCGCGGTTCAAGTCCTCATTCTGCCTCGAATGCTGAGTTGAAAGTAAAAAAGTATTCAAGCAGAAGCAAGAAAAGGGTAGTAGCTTCTAGCAGAATGGGATCAACAATTGGAAGTTTTGTAAAACTGGACATAGTGCTACGAACAAGGTACAAGAGGGGATAAGTTATCCTAGTCCAACCGAAAGTGGACAACATTATGGCCAGATGTGGCAGTATAAATTAACTTAGAAGTCAGCACTGAGGGATCTAATCAGTGCTCACAGTAACGCATTGGGAGGTGGACTTAATAACTCTACCTGCACAGTCAGAAGACCCTAGTCAGAATATTATGCATCAGGATACAAAAGTGTCGACCACGTCGTTGGTAACACAGATGGTGTATAAATGGCAACATCCCATATGTAAGGACAAAGACCCCAATGGACATTCCAAACAATAAAGAAGAGCTCATATAGTTTAGTCAACGCCTCATCACTGATCCCCATGGGATATCGTCGTTGAGCCCGGTTTCATTAGTGGCTAGATGATAAATCCAACGTTGTTCTTTTTCAAACAACTTGGTCTCTGATCCAGCTTCCAGGTGTTCCAGAATCGTCCAATGCATGTAAATCGGGGTATGTTGTTTTTCTAAAAAATGGGCAGTCAGCTTTGTTGTTGATTTACGGCAGCGGATATTGCTGCGATGTTCTCCTATCCTCAGCTTAATGCGCCTAGAAGTCATGCCCACATACTGTAGGCTGCAAGGACATGCTATTAAATAAATAACTTTGGCCGTGTTGCAATTCGTATGGCAACGTTGGTCCCGACGTTGTCCATTGGTCAAGATCAATGTTTTGGTGTGGGTAGTGAGGTGGCATATGTTGCAACTCCCACACGGGAAATGGCCAGTAACAGCTGGTAGACCCCACGCATTCAGAACGGTCGCATCCGGTTTATTGGTTGTTAAATCCCTTGGACGCGTGTGGACTAGAGAGTCTTTCAGACTTCTAGCTCTTTTATATGAAAAGAGTGGTTTCTCCCACTTGTGTTTGTTGCTGTTAATTATCTTCCAGTGTTTCGATATACTCTTACTCAACGCATTTGACAGCGGATTATATGTGGTTACACATGTTTGGGGAATCTCATTGTTGTTAGTCCTGGGAAGATCATCCAGAAGTGTATCCCTCTGTTGATTCCTTGCTCATTTTTGACTTATGTTGATTATTCTTTGTGGGTATCCTCTGTGTTCCAACTTTATTGATAGGTCCTCTGCTTGTTGTTTGTAGTCAGAAAGGTTACTACAATTACGGCGTATCCGCAGATACTGACCGTAAGGAAGGTTCTCACGCAGAGCCCGAGGGTGATAACTCGTAAAATGTAACAAGTTATTCTTTGCAGTTGGCTTGGAATACGTTTTTGTCTCCAGATGGGTATCCTGTCTGTTGATGGTAACATCCAAAAATGAGCATAATCATGTGTAAACTTGAGATGTTGGTCACAGGTGTTGATCCAAGAAAAGAAATTAAGTAATGAGTGCTCTTCCCCCTTCCAAATCATCAGCACATCATCAATATAGCGTTGCCAAAAGATGATGTTGGCAGAGAAAGGATTTGTAGGGCCCAGTATATTATTAACCTCGAAATTAAACACATACAGGCCTGACACCGAAGGGGCAAAAGTGCTGCCCATTGAAGTGCCTGTGGCCTGGAGATAGATCTTTCCCTCATGTTCAAAATAGTTCCTCTTGAGAGCCAAAGTAGCACAGTCCACCACAAAGAACGTGATGTTATGAAGTCCCAAGGTGCTTTGTCCAAACCCTCCTTCACAACTTTAATGGTTTCATCCTGTGGAATACAGGTGTAGAGACTTTCTATGTCCATTGTGACAAGAAAGCAAGGCTCCTCCGGCATAGTGATGGTTCTTAGCATCGAGAGGAGGCTCTTTGTGTCCTTAAGATATGTACTGGTAGATTCTATGATCGGTCTCAGGAAGAAATCACAATATTTAGAAAGAGGTTCAAGAAGGGAACCAATCCCCGAAACAATCAGGCGCCCCGGGGTGGCAACACATTTTCATGGGTTTTCGGCAATATATAAAAATATGGCACCCTCCTGTCAGATGTCGTGAGGAAGTCCGCCTCTTTTTGGAAATCAAACCATCTCTCTCGGCTGTAGAAACTAGTTCACAGATTTCTTCCTGTAAGTCAGTTGGGGGGTCCTCTAGGAGTGAAACGTAGTTGGTGGCATTACTCAGTAGACGTTTGCACTCATTATCATAGTCCGCCTTGTCCTGGAGGACCACGCCACCCCCCTTATCAGTACTTTTGATAATGATTCCTTTGTTTTGCTTCAAAGTCTGGATGGCCTGGAATTCTACTGCAGTCAAATGCTTGTAGGGAGTTGGTTCATTTAGCTGTTCAACCTCCTGAAAGACTGCCTGTTCAAACGCAAGGATCTCAGGTGGAATAGTGTTTGGAGGGGGAGTAAATGAAGACTTAAGTCTAAAATCAGTGTCACTCTTAGTCAGTTAACTTGAATCATTCTCCCTGCTTTCAAAGAAGCTCTTTAGTCGTAATTTTCTAAAGAATTCACTCAGTTCGCATTGTAGTTTGAACCGGTCTAGTTTGGGAGTAGGTATAAAGCCCAATCCTTTTTCTAAGACACCTTTTTCAGCCTTGCTCAGATTGTGGGATGAAAGGTTGGTTATCAAGGTTTCGCACTGCTTGGGCCTGCTCTCTGATCCCCTGACTTGCTCCGAGTGTTGTCCCCCACGGCTTCCGGTTGTTCCCAGTGTACCTGGGTATTGCCCTTCTGTCGTCCCCTGCCCCGTCTGCTTCTGTCTAAAAAAGGATGCGGGTAGGATTGTGTGTTAAATTGAGGGTGTGGAGCAAAGTGTGGATTCCAGCCCAACATAGGAGGAAAAGGCGGTTGGAAGGCATTTTGGTGATACGGTACCATCCCTTGTTGTGAGTAAGGAGGTTGCCAACCTTGAAAATAATACGGCATTTTGGTGATACGGTACCATCCCTTGTTGTGGGTAAGGAGGTTGCCAACCTTGAAATTAATACTGCACTCACATTTGAAAATCACATTTTGAGTTAAATCACTGTTACACTCATCACCAACCCGCTCCGCTGTAAATCAGGTGTTGTA
The DNA here is from genome assembly GCF_964263255.1 of Lissotriton vulgaris. NCBI lineage: Eukaryota > Metazoa > Chordata > Amphibia > Caudata > Salamandridae > Lissotriton > Lissotriton vulgaris. The sequence continues at coordinate 1,510,688,450 of NC_141685.1, read as the reverse complement.
GCACGCTGGGGGGGCACTCGGCCACCCCAGCGGGCCCCAATGATGAAGCATGTCACCAACTAGTGGTGAGTGAGGGTCTTTTTTACAAAGAGGTAGACTTGCCCCTTCTGATGTTTGTAAATACATCAGTACATAAGGTTGCTACCTCCTGGTTGCCATTATTGGAGTTTTCCAGTTTTGGAGTTACTTTAACCTGGTAGGGGTCTAGTAAAGTCTAACACATATATACTTTGTTGCATGTTTTTTTGCTTCCTATTTTTCACTGAGTCACTCCTTAGTTGTTTGAAGATATGAAATAAAATTAGCATATCAATAAAGCACATATTCAGAAAAGGCAAAATTGCTCTGTAAATGTGAAGGAATTTGAAATGGGAGCCTAAAAATTAAGTTGGTCTCTAATCTTTATTTTGTGGTAGCAATGCAAGTACAGCAAATGGAATCTTGTGTGGACAATTGATAGCTTTAATAAAACACTAGAATGATCTTATAAAAAAAAGCTTGAATTAGGAGCAAATAAATAAATAAAAATGCAAAGTGAAATCCTAAAGTCTAGCAAATTGCTTTGTCTTTGTCTTTTAGAAATAAAATTAAGGGGGTTACTTATGAGAGGCTTACACTGCTATAGCGTCACTTTTTGTTGATGCTCCTAGGGCACAAGCCTCTCAATCATATCTAGGAGGCGACGCAAAGCCACTTTACATGGCTTTACATGGCCTCATAGATATGGAGTAAGACAAAGCAGTGCAAGTCACTGCCTTGCCTTATTCTGTACCAAGGAGGTGTTCCATGGGTGTTGCAGTGGATTTTCCTATCACATTGACAGGGGCGGCTCCTCTACTAGGGCGGAGAAACGTCGCCCCACTTATTTCTCACAGTGCGAGAAAGCCAAAACATAAAATGGTAATAACTAAAAGTTATTACCATTTTATGTGATTGCGCAAAGACTGTTTGGTCGGCCCTCTCGGGCCACCCAAACCAGTCATGCACACTCTGCCCTTCAACTTGCAGGCTGCATTGCAGCCTGCATGGAGAACATGGCCACCCCATTAGCCCCTGGCTGGGTGGCATCCCGACCAATCACAACCATGCTTGCAACTTTATGACTGGCTTAGGGGAGGGACCTGGATGCCTACTTTTTGTTCCAGTCGGAGGGAGGAGAGCAGGAGTAGAGAAAACGTGGGACCTGGCAGATAGGTATTAAACATTTTTTTTTTCCACATTTCTCGGTGATCCCCCTGTGACACCTCCACAAATCCCCCCTCGCAACCCCCCCTCATCCATGAGCAATGCCGGCCGCTACTGCACATTGATGTCACAGATGTTGCTGCATCTCTTCCTCTTTTCACCAAGGTTCATTGCTTGACTCTGTTGTCCTGGAATTTATATTTGCCAGTTCTGATATAGTTATGTGTCAATAATTAATCCCTAGTTTCCTTTCTTCTGAATTTCATCCACGCTGAGGTAAGAGGGGTTTCTGCCCGTAGGAAGTTGATTGCTTCCTATTGGACAGCTTTGCCACAGATAGCCATGCAAGGGGTATTCTCCTACAAACTGTAAGAACTAAGCTGAACTTTTAATGGGTAGTCAACCCATCATCCACTTCTGGATGTGCTCCAGAGAAAGATATCAGCCTTTTAGGATAGGTATTCCAGGCGTATCACCAAATACAATACTGCCAGTCCTGGAATAGTGATGATGCAATAAAATGCTTAAGCATCTCATAAAATAACCTTCTATAATTTAATTGATTAAAAGGGAAGGTCAAGGAAAATAAACCTTCCCCTCGGTGCAATTTTTTTAAATTTCATCTCAGATCTTCTTTTTAGGTTTTGGCTACAGACTGGTTCAGCTGTCTGTTGACAGACCTCTTGTTTCCAACACATACCATTTATACATAAAGTGGGCTTAGGGTCATCCCATTTTTCATGATGATTTTATTATCTAACTCAATCGTCTGCTTTTAATTCAATGGCTTTCCTGTCTATTCTTATCTTTATTATGCCCAGTAGCATTTTCTTTCAGAGTTCTCTGATTTGTCTGATTGGAGGAGTTGTATGCCTACACTGCTGACTTAAGGGACTCTTTTTTTTCTTTTACAATGTGCACTCTATGGGAGTACATATGTTTTCTTCTCACCTCTCTTGTTCCTCTGTCCTTCCCCCATGTTCTCTTTTTTCTTCCCTCCCACTCTCCTTAGTGGTTCCAGTCCCACTCCCTGTCTTGTGCTCCTTGTTTAAAATATGTATGTATTTATTTATTTATGTATATATTTATTGTTTTAGTGATCACTCAGAAGCTGCAAAGTGCTACTAGACACTTGCTTCCTTTTTTGAACTGGTGCACACGTTATATTTTAATTTATCATTCTAACTTGCCCATCCACCATGTTATAGCAATAAATTAAAAACGGCCACCATGTGTTTTAATGCCTTCACACCTGTCATGAAACATGCATGTCATTATAAAGAGTCCTACATTCCCACATAGGCCCTATTCTGAGTATGCTGGAATTACACAGGAGGCCAGAAACCCTAACCCTATATTCCTAGATAAGTGGCATTACCAAATTCCAAATTCCCTCATGCGGGGTTAGTAAGGGTGCATTTCACAGGTAAAACCTAATCAAATAAGTTTACAAAAAACATCTTAGATGTGGATATCAATGAGGAAACACTAATTTGCACAACATTTCCCCCTTCCATACGGGACATCTGTTACTGCGATATCATTGTACTCAGAATGTATCATACCCATAGCTATTGGGAATGCGGGGTGATATCTTTACCTCGTTGGAAGTCTCCAAGAAACCTTATTTAGGGCCATAGTGTATCAAGACTGCAGTCACCTTCATTTTTATGAATCTGCTTCACAAGCTAACACCCCCAGTATTGACTATATTACAACAAATGAAATGTCCAGGAAATCCTGTATGTTTTACCCAATAGAGTAGCCAGAGTACCAGTAGAGCACTTCCTCTGGGACTAAACACCCTTCATTTTCCATGCCGCAAGAACATATTTTTATCATTTGGACTTTTTTTTAAATTTGCGGTAGGCCATTTCCCCTTATTGATGGCCCCAAACGTGCATTCATCCTAGCCATGCAAATGCAAACCGTCATAACGAAAGCACACTTTTTGATAGCTGCATTATCTTCATGTGGTGATATGCTGCTTTCTAATTGCATATCAATCCCATAATTCATAGCGGAAGTTAGGAAATTACTTAACATGCAGAAGTGAGTAGTCCTGGTGATGGAAACCTTTTTCTTACATGTTAAGTACGGTGGTTGATTAAAAAATAAAGACTGCAATGGGTTGCGTAATAAATGAATGCATTTGCTTTTGTTACGTTGTGTAAGGTATGATTTTTGTCGTAGATGTATATTTTTCCAGGCTTATTTTGAGTGTTTGGGTAACTTACTTTAACAGGAGAAATGTGTGGTAACCCAAGAAAAGCACATTTTCACCATTTGAGTGGTTTCAAAGGTGAGAGGTAACAGTTTAAATGCTTTGGTAGCACAGCAGAACTACATCAAGCGTAACACAAATCTGTGCCATTACACCAGCAAAATGCAGGTGGTAACTTTAGGGAATAAAAGTCCAAAACTTTAACCGAATTGTGTAACCATATGTTATTGCGCTTTGTTCCCTCAAAAGGCCTAAATCACAAGGTTTGACCCGACGGTGATCTAATTTCCACGAAGGATGTGTTGTTCCAGTCTCAGTGGTAACTTTCTTGCCTCAGTGCCAGCGTGTTTCTTCACTAGACAAGCGCGCGCAAGATTTGCAAAGATGCAATCTTTCACCAAAAAGTTATTAAAATCAATGTTTCTGTGTGAGGGAATACAATATTCAGAACTATTTTTCTAAAGCTTAACAAAACTGCACACAATCTGTTGGAGGAACAAACAGCCCTTCTCGGCTAATCTCCAGGGGCTTCTTTTATCTCTCAGATCTAGTTGCTGCAAAACTCTGATAATGCACACATTCCGCGAGGCGTTAAATCTCCCTCTTCCAGGGCCTTGCAGAATTAATCAAATTACCTTTGAAAGTAAATGCAGTCGGTGAGAAGGGTTTAATGATATTCCAAACCTTCATGGTAATAATCACTATTGAAGAGGGTCAGTCAGTTGAGAATTAATGCAAAAAAGCGCGGAGAATGATAATCCCGGTTAATGTATTGGAGCGCCATTAAACTGTAGGATATGTGTGTAAAAACCGCCATCTTCCATCTGAAAGGGAAACATGTCTGAAAGATAAAGTGGTAACGAAATGGAGGCACGCTTAACCTGCAGCCTCCTCGGATCTACAGAATTTCCCCATAAGCATAGTCAAAGCCGATGGGTCTCACCGTTTGTGAAGCACAGGCATAAAAAGGAAAGGTTGGAAAAGAAGAGGGTGACTTATTCTGTATGCACACTCGTGCATGAAGGTTGTGCGCACGTTGTGTACTATACACAAATGCGCGCGTAAAGTATGAGTAGTGGCATTATGTTCATTTTATATACAAGATGGCGCTTTTTGGAAGAAAAGGAAAGCAAGTGTGCGAGGAACAGAGGAGGTTGAGGAGGGGGTTATAGGGAGGCGGGAAAGTAAAAACAGCCCAAATGAGGTGGTCATAACACTTGAGGAGCTAGTGGAGAGGGCATAGTGGTGCGGAGAGAGCAACAGGGACCAGTTGGAGGTTATTGAGGGAGGGCAGGGCGCACGCATTTAAGAGAGCAAGAAAACACACATGCACGCTAAAGGAGCGCTTAAGGAAAAAGCAGTTGCCTGAATGTAAGAAGTGGAAGGATACAAACAATCCAATCTAAAGTGTCTTAACCCCTTCACTGCGGCGGCTATTCCGCCGCAGTGCTAAGGGGGCGGGGCGGCCACGCGGCGGCCGCATGCTGGTGACGGAACCGCTCCGTCACCAGCGTCGGTTGACCTGTGCTTGTGACGGAGCGGTTCCGTCATGGCCCGCCCCGCTCAATAGAACGTCAGCGCAGGCGCGAAATTCGCGCCGAGCGGGCCATGACGGAACCGCTCCGTCATCAGCACAGCTCACCCGTAGCTGATGACGTAGTGGTTCCATCATCAGGACTTAAGGGGTTAAAGATGCTGCGCCCCAGGAGAAGGACAAACACAAGAAGAGGAAGGAAAGCCATCAAATGAGAACTAAGAAAATGAGAGTGGCAGGAAAGTTAACAAATGGTATGCAATTGGTGGTTTGCCTACACACAACTTTTATGGTCCTCAAGAAGACTTTTGCAAATAGTCAGCTAAAAGCTGTCTGCAGACGAGACCTAAAAATCGAATACTTTCCGGTCTATTTATACATGAATTCAGAAAACAGATACAAATATCCCTCCTCCCTTAATGCAAATGTAATTTGAACCTGTTCTCAGTGCTATTTGAAAACAATTTACACCCTTGTGAACATGAATGTGGAATAAGGTGCTCAACTTGTAATTTCAACCATTATGAGCACTCTATTTTTGCCTGATGATAAGATTTTATGGGCAAGTGCCACCAGGTTACCAAATAGAGACTCGAAGAGAACACATTTGTGCTCAAGTCCTAATGGTCTGTAGTGCTTGAACAGGTACAGTTTGCATTTACACCCATTTTAGCACTAGAATACGGGCCGGAATGCTCACATATATCTATTTTCTTGATATCTGTTTTCACGACCCCTTATTACACCTTATTCATTTCCATGAAACTTGTCTGCAAACCTTCAGCTGAAAATCTTTGCATTGTATTAACAAGATTTGTAATAGTTCCAATGGATTACCGCATATTTAACAGTTTGGCAGGAAAAAGTAATTCGCCACTGACTACTGCGCATTATGTAAATGCCATTTGTAAAGCGCACAGCTACCTCCAACGTAGATGTCCCGGCGCTGTCCGTATACCGCTTAGGAACCCTTCCTGGCTTTTTCCCTGTGGAATGTCCACTCCTGGGCACCCCCAAGGTGAAGCCAGGCATCCCAGTGCTGTTGGGGCCGTTGTGGAGATTAAGCAAGCTATTGCGCAGAGTTGGACCCATGATCAGAATAGGCACCGAGGCAAGAATTATCAGGTTCGAGGAAATTGAGCCCAAGACCCGCCGAGGCAGGTATTGAACCCTGGTCCCGGACCAGACCTCTGCATCAGGGTCTGCCGCTCTAACCATTTGAGCCACACTTCTCCACATTTGAGACACACTTCTCCACATTTGAGCCACACTTCTCACACTTCATTAGTATGAGTATGCTTCTGTATGCAACAAAGGAAGAAGTAAAAATCAATTTACAGTAGTTAACCACCCAGTATACTATGTAAAAGTGATGGGGGTTAAGTCACACTACAAAAAATCCTTTCTGCTCAGTATCTACAATGGGGTTTGTGTTTCCTATGAAGCTCAGGTTTTTGGCCTTTGCTATGGTCTGAGGTCTGCTGAAGAGGTTTTAGCACCTTGGTACTTGTTTAAAAGGGACTCACCTATCTACGTTAGTGCAACAGCTTTTGACATGGGACCAAAAGTCACTAGTCTTTCACTAGAAGGTGTGATAATTCATTTCACCAGTGACTGAAATTAGTTCGAGACTTCCTTTCCATAATTAATTTCACCAGTGACTGAAATTAGTTCTAGACTTCCTTCCATCATCTTGTTATTTGACACCCTCAGTGTGACAGGTCCAGACATGGATCCTGTATTCATTATGCCACAGGACTCAAGTTATACGTCACTGACGAGACATAAGTAGGTTGAAACTTGTGTTCCAGTGTTGAGCTTGTGTTCCAGTGTAGAGGGCATCTGGACAGGCATGTGAGGCTGGATTGATCCTATTGCAGCAAGAAAAATATTTCTAATATCTGTCTAGAGCAGTATAGTAGGCAGAAAATGATGGTCTGGAATGCGGCCTGAGCGATCGCAAATGGCTCAGAATAATTCAAGCATTCCATCCATCACTTTGTTGTTTGTTTGTGTGAAATAATAATAGCCAGTCTACTGTAAATTGACTGTCCATGTAGAGGTCCATCCCTCTATGACCATATATGTATATGTGTATACAGAATTAAATATGAGTGAGGTATTTTACCTATGTCCTCTCAATGAAACAAATTTAGCTTTATTTCAACTATAGGCCGGTGAGGTTTTCAACCCACAGCTAAGTGTTTCTTAACTTAAATATTTCAAATAGGTTCTAACATTTGAAATGTAGCAGCTGAAAGCTTAATTTTAAACGCAAATTGATTTGAGAATACATCTCACAAATACAATATAAAAAATAAAATAACTAAATTGTAACTATAGATTTAAGAAACTAACACTTATGGTTTTCACGGTCACTCGAAATGACAACCAATGTTTAGTGGGTGGTAAACCTTTGCTGGTCTCACGAATAACCTGGCCTTTGCAGGGTCCCTGCATGAAGCTTTTTTGGGAGGTTTGAAAAGATTTAACATAGGGCAGAAAGACTGGCGCCTACAGAGAGGATTTGTTCTAAATGATCTGCCATGAAGCAAGAGAAGTAGGAACCACTGAGAACTGGTTACCTTGAAGACATCTATTGCTGGCTTTTGCTCACATCACACTACAGTTAAAGATGGTGTGTGCTGTCTTGGGATTCATTTAGAGGTATCCTTCAAAAAAGGCTCATATTTACTTTTGGTCTTGCCTTACTGCCTCACCTCTTTAAAACTTTGGAAGAAGTAGAAGAAAAGTCAAATCCTCTTCCTGTACTGAAGAACGTTATGAGATTTGTTCTTGTATTACGAGTTGCTAGCAGGGCTAAAGGAGCTAGCCTCCTCATATGGCTAAGATGTCCAGCAGTTCTTGTTATGCTGTGATGTCTTCACCCTGCTTTTTGCAGTCCCAATACCTCAAGCCTGAGACTGGTTATTACTTAGCTGTACTATCAATCAATTAAACAGAATTTGTTGAGTGCAGTCAATCACCATTGAGGGTATCCAGGCTCTAAGGAACTTCCTGGCCTTAGTTGAAAAAGCCAGGCCTTGAGCCCCTTTCTGAATTCCGCAAGACACGACGATGCATGCAGGTAGGTCTTTCCAGGACTTGGCGGTGAGGTAGAAGGAATGACCTCCCCTGTAGCTTCGGCATATGCGGCGAATGTGTGCAAGTGTGAGGGATGCAGAGCGCAGGTGTCTGGTGTATTGATTGGTAGAAGTTCAGGTGGTGGTTGATGTATGCTGGTCCCTGGTCGTGAAAAGCCTTGTAGGCATGTGCCAGCATCTTGGACTGGCATCTCTTCTGGTCAGGGAGCCAGTTGAGGTTCCTGGGGTGGGGGTAATGTGGGTCCACTTGGGGAGATTGAGGATGAGCCTGGACACTGCTTTGTGTATAGATTGGAGTCTCTTGAGGAGTTGGGAGGAGATTCCAGGAAAGATCAATTTTTTTTAGTCCAGCTGGCTGGTGACGAGGGCTTGAATAAGAGCCTTTCTGGTATTGACAGGGATCCATCTGAAGATTTATGAGAGTATGTGGAGAGTATGGAAGCAGGCGGAGGGGATAGCATTGATCTGGCACTGCATGGTGAGTTTGCTGTCCAGGATGATGCAGAGTTCCAGGGGCCACCAGGTGTCATCCAATGGAGAGGTGCTTTTCCTCAAAATCAGCACTTCCATCTTGCCCGTGTTGAGCTTCAGGCAGTTGGTCTTCAGCCAGTCGATGCCACGCATCATGGAATTGTGGAAGTTTGTTCTGGTGGTGCCGTGGTATTCCATGAGTGAGAGGATGAGCTGGGTGTTGTCCGCATACAATATGATGTTAAGTCCATGGGTTATGACAATGACAGCCAGGGGTGTCATTCAGGTGCTGAAGAGGGTGGGGCTGAGGAATGATTCTTGGGGGATGCCACAGGTGATGCACCTGGGCTCCAAGCTGAAGGGTGGTAGGCAGATCCACTGGGTATGACCTGTGAGGAAAGGCAAACCATTTCAGGGTGTCTCCCTGTATGCCGATGTGGGGGATTCTTTTGATGAGTGTGTGGTGGAATACTGTATCGAACGCAACTGAGAGATCAAGGAGGATCAGGGCCGATGTTTCACCACGGTTGAGGATGGTGTTGATGTCTATTCTATGTTGGTACCGGTGTCAGGCTGGATGGTGTCTACGCAATCCATCCATTGCATTTGTGTCACTTTGTTCCAGCTATGGTGGGAGAAGTTCGGGACTGGTGGTAATGTCCATGGGTTCTGTGATGGTGAAGTGGATGATGGCATGGTCGGTCCAGGTATGTTCAGTGACATGGCTATACTTGACTCTGTCGCTGGCTATGAATATTGGGTCCAATGTGTGTCCTGCGTTGTGCATGGGGTGGTGACCAGTTGGGTGAGGCAGATGTTGCTCATGTTTTCCAGGAGATTGAGGGAGCAGGCATTGTTGGGGTCGTCGATGTAGAAGTTGAGGTTCCGAAGCATGATGTAGTGCTTGTAGTTGAAAGCTAGAGGGGCGATGAATTTGGTAATGGCATCACAGAAGCCAGGTGTGGTCCTAAGGGTCTATCCAAGAGGCTCTGGTGCATGCAATTTGTAGGTTGGGATTGAGGCTTGACCAGTTGCATAGTACATGGTGATCCCTTAGAAGTGCAGCCTTTGAGAACTGAGTTTATGTTGTCATCTTGAAGATCTGCAAAACATGCATAAAGAGATCACAGCTGCTATTTTTGCAGACATGAGCCCAGCAGCACAAATCCAAAGCAGACACAACCTGTGTGGAATAGATAAGAACCTTTATGAGCCAGAGGATGCCCAGAAGACAAAAACTGGTGTACGGTGCTGAGGCCCTCCTGCCCAGGGGATCAGTCACAGCACACATTTAATCTGTCTCCTCTTTTGCCCTCTGCTTCTAAGTGGATTTCTTATACTCGTGGATTTACTTTCTCATAGTAAGAATCATGATCAGCTGACTTCAAATCTATCTTGCTGTGGAATCACCACAGGAACTAACCAGCCCACGTCCACACTGTAAAGTATCCCAAAATACCTACCTCTCATTTGAATAAATAAAGACTATGGAATGCACAGTTCGTACTAAATCCACCATCTCTCCTCTTTCAAGTAGAAATATATTCCCTGCAGAATGTGATAATGTTTGTTAGCCAAGTGTAAGAAATTGGGTTATTGGATGAAGGTGGTGGAAGCCACACTTAGGCAGCAACCACAATCCATGTCAAGGTGAACTACAAAAGTCACTAAATTAACCTGTGCTTAACCCTCTGGTAGCTTGGCTCAAAGCAGCCAGGGTTAACTTAGAGGCAAAGTATAAAGTATTTATACAGCACACAAACAGTATTAAAGTTAAAACACAACACGAGAAAAATCCCAAACCATTTAGAAAAATAGAGTAAATTATAGTAACTAAAATGATACAAGGTGATAAAAAGCCAATCAGTAGAACTGGAGATATACAATTTCTTAGATTTAGGTAGCTATAGCGCCTCAAAGCACAAAATGCCACTCGCTGTCATCTGGTCATGCTACACCGGATGAAAGTCACAAGTTCAGGCCAACCGTAATGGAGCGCATGCTGGATAAAGGGACCTGTTTAGTCTCTCACTAACTTTTTGTTGTAATCAGAAAAAAACACTTTCTCCAGCCCCCTTCTTTGGGGAAGTAATGGCTTCTACTAACAGGAACTACCTAAAACTCTCCCAATCTGCCTGTGAAAAGTAGTAGGCATTCTCTGTATCTGTAGTTATGTCATTTCTTATTTTATATTTGTGGTCCTCTGTCGAGTACCAAAACAAATAAAACATTTTGACTTTTTACTTACTTTTTTTACTGTAGTAGGCATTCTTCTTCTCTTAACTTTCATCCTGATGCTGACAGTGCTGGCCAGTGAACACATTTTGCAAAACATTCCTCCAGTACTTGGCTGGTTTCTCGGAACGTACAATGTTTTACATTTGATAAGTAAAGAGTTTCTTCAAATTGATTCGTGCAGGCCTATCATCACAGCAGCGTGTGCCTGCAAATGAAAAAAAAGTGAGAGTCACATAGCTTTGGCAACCACAAGAGAGAAAAACATATGCATTACACATGAGCATAAACTCTTTAATATGTAACTACAGCATCTTAAACCCCATCTTCTTAGTAGAGCTGACATTTCGTACATAAAATATGGATTTCATAAAGCCCCATAAAAATGTCATGCTACCATTAAACTCAGCCGGGTATTCATAACCTGGCATAGTATTTCTCAACGACAGCCATTATCCTTCAGAAAGTTAAAATGAAGAGGACTCATTAGCATATTTCTTTGATTCTTTTTCGACCAAAGTTTTTAATCCTACAGAACATTATGTACATCCATTGTATTATTTGAGCATTGAGACATCATGCCTCATCCCCAGAAGGTGATTAGAAACTAAATAGTGCAAGACCTTTTGTTAATGAGTGTAATCTGCAATATGAACACGTACTTTTTGAACAGATGATATTGGTGGTAGACATATGCGTCACGTCAGGCTGATTTAGGGTGCGCAGAAGATGGTGAGAAGTTCACACCTTCTCTCTCAGGCGATGAAGAGTTGTCAGTTAAGGCTGATAACAAGAGGTCCAGTTACAGATGCCAGTAGATTGTCAAGGAAGGACTTTATGTGGATACACTGAATGATACAGTGGCATAACGAAACTTGAGGGTGCCCCCCTGCAAGGTACATGGAGGGATCCCCCTCCAGACTAACTCAGGAGTGCTCAGGCCAGGGGACTGTGCTGAGGGGGCCCTCTGGAGCTCAGCCCCCTGCACCGTGTGACCTGTAGGGGCCTTTGTTACACCACTGGAATGATAGATTCAGACAAAACCACGTTGGTTCTGATTGATCCCATGTGGTCCAGAGCCGAATAATGGCTTGACGTATGAATAACCATTAACATTTTGAATGCTTGTGCATCTCAAGTAGGTACGGCCACTGAAAGTATTTGCCGTCGTGGGGTCGGGCAGGAAAGAGCAAAATATGTGCGTTAATACTGTACATTTTTTGATAGTATTCTCTCCTTATTTTGTCATTTGTACACAGGTTAACACTGTTTGGGCAAAGGTTTGACCTCATCAGTACTAGTTTAAGCCCACAGCAAGAAGCAACAGAAAGGGGACCTTTGCAAAGAGTTGCCTCTTCGCAGCAACAAGTGTCACTGCATTTTTAATAACATTTGATCCATTTGAGCTGTTTTTGTTAAACTCTGTGAATTATACTGCAGATGGATTTTGTGCAAAAGTTGCAAATCCGTAAACTGTGGCGGAGGGGCGTCACCACCCTCGCCAGGACTCTCAAAAAGTGAAAAATTAAACAATAATAAAATGGATTTGAAACCTGTTTTATTATTGTGTTATTTAGCTAGTGCCAAGTCTTAGGGGCGGGCCAGGGTGATGACAGGCTGGAGGGGGGGGGGGGGGGTTATGGGCACTGCCTTCATTTTGCATGTGAGTTAGGCTGGCTGTCTCAGGCTGGCCCAACGCATAGGTGCAGTGAAACTCTCTCCAGCCCCATATGCATTGCCGGGTTGGAGAGAGCAGGCACAGGCTCCCAGTCTGTTTGAGCGTGCAAATTTTCAGCAATCTGGCCAATCCTGAAGCTGCTCTCATGCATGAGAGCAGCTTCAGGATTGGCCGCAGAGCAGTCTGGGAGCCTGTGCCTACCTGCAGTGGAGAGGAGAGGAGCAAAAGAGCACGATCCTGGAGGGCGGCAGGTAAGTTCTTTTTTTATTTTTTTTGGTCTCCGTCATTCCCCATCTACCTGCGGCCCCCTCCTCCACCTCTCCTCTTTTCCCTGACACGATCCGCTCCTGGCCAGTAGCAGTGATCAGCAAGGAGGTGATCTGCACAATAAAGTGAGTTACATTTGGCTTATTGACATTTGGCAAGCCAATGATATCCAAGTGTACCTTAGTTGTGAGGAAAACAAATGGCTGTGGGAGAGGAATAGTAGTAGTGATTTCAGCTGTGACAACAACACCAACATACAATAACATTGAAATGTCCAAACCAGTATTAAATTAAACATGTGGCACAGAAATTAAGAAAAGCGATTGCTCAGACAAAAAATACTAGTTCACATGACAGAGTGAAACAATCCACAAAAACAACTGCATTTTATCAAATATATTGACAAGAGGGGAGCAGTGCAGCACCAGTATTCCCTTTGAATGTGCCATTCCTGACAGAGGGCTTTAGAGCTGGGGTGTAGCAATGTACCTTTGTTGAATCATGCTATTGTTCATTGGGGATCTTGCGGGCTTTACAATACGTTTTTCGTTCTGGTTCATTCTGGTCTGGTTTCCCATCATACACGTGATGTTAAGGGACATAATGCAGGTGGTAAAGGCTTCTCAATTCAGCCGCTGGGTTCTCCATCACTTAACTTGGAGCTCTCTAACTTGGCACCAGGCTTCCTCTCTACCAGGAACATTTCAGCACCAAACACCTGAACCTTTCAAGGCATGTTCTATACTGGGTTTCCTGGTGCACAGAGCCGATAACGCATGAATAGCCCTGAGTTTCTGGTGGGAAGGCCTCTACTCCACCCCGGTCCATGTTTTGGATGCAGAGTGGCCTGAACAACTTTCCTTGTATTTCCTCCTGCAGGCAAAGTACAGGTGGCCTGTACTTTAACACTTCATTTATATGGGGATTGTTATTATTTTTTGACACCTCTCATTGTAGGCCTTGTCTGGCTTGAAATAATGTGAGGCCTGCTCCATACTTACGATAAGTGAAGGAAAACATATTTTACACAGATCATAAAGTGTCTGGTTATCAGGTCCAAGACCCCAGGAGATTTAAACGCCCAATGGTCCAAAATCATAGGCACATGGATCGCCTTAGACAGCAAACAATTTAATAAAATGTTACCCAAGGCTCTCCCAATGCAACTTCATGCTGACCCACACCATGCATCACGTTCCCACTAGTGAGACACTCCCTGAGCTCTCGCTATGTCATCATGCACTGATCTCTAGGGACTGAAACATATCCCTCTCTGGGACAAAGCAGGTCGAAAGCATCCTTCAGAAACCCCACACAAAGGAGTAGTACATGCACTGACTGGAACCCCGTGGGGGGCGCTGTTACCCTCCAAATGCAGGCTGAGCCTGAGACACCCTGAGAGCATCCAGAAGCACACCTTGAGTGTCCATTAGGGGCACTCACTGGACTCCATCATCTGGAGGGGGTTCTAAAGTCTCCACAAAGGTTCCTGCAGTCTTTTATTAAAGAGTTGGGTAGTCTTGAGGGATGTGGGCGGTGACAGAGAAACAGGGAGCAACTATTCAAACTAAAACTCCAGGGATCCTGTTGGTCTCTGTCCAACACATCTGCTCACTTTAAGACTTTGTGCATGTGATGAAGAGTCAGGCACACATCTCTGGTCTATCCCAGGAACTTCTAATGTGGAGGTACACCAGTACAGAAACAAAGCAATAAAAGGAAGCATGTTCTAATTCCCAATTAAATCCATTAATTAGAATCGAAATTTAAGAAGGCGTAAAGTACATTTAAATATGGCAATTATACGCAGTGGTTAATTTGTGAAAGAATATGCACCGGTGCCCAGAGTTCTGTTTAGAAGCCTGCGGCTTGAGCTATTAAATATCAGAGCACCGATTACCACGGCTGCAAAGTCTTGAACCTGCCTCATGCTTCTTGAATCCATCCCAGACACCCCCTGCCTCTTTATCTCACTCTTCCAGGTCCCTGGCTTCTCCCTGTGTGAAGATTTTGCAATCTTTCCCTACATCCATCTTTCTTTTTTCTGTGTTTTTCCCTCTCTTGCTCTCTGCAAACGTCTGATATAAAAAAAATAAGTTCTAGCATCCAAAAAGGAGCGGCGGTGGCATCCACTGCCACACATGAAGCACTGATTATACCACTGGAAATAAGAGTTGCCTTCATAAACATGGATATTTGGGAATGCAAGCAAATATCTGACTTTCCCCTACCACAGTCGTTGCTTCTCCCCTACATAACATAGACATAGGAGGACTGCCTGGCACTGATGATCTGGCTCTGTTGCCTTGCCCCCCCCTCTCACCCCCAAAAAACCCAATAGTAATCTGTTGATTTACACAAAGAACAAACTAGTATTCGTATTCCCCTACTTCTTCCCCATGACAGCAGATACATTTTCAATGAGTGTTAATTAAAATATCAAGCGCTTTACTGAGCAATTAGCAAGGCCCTAATCATGTAATATACTCCATTTGCTTCACCTGCCCTGCTGCAGGCGGTCACATGTTGGGCGGCCGCAAAACAAGGAGGTCCAGGGAGCACATTCATCTGATTATAGTTATTGCACCCATGATGTTGCGAACAGGAGACATACATGTATTTACTCTTTCTCTGAGACCCAGGAACAACCCCATTGGCAATCACATTTGTGTTGAGAGCTGGTGGACTTCTTCCATGCTGCTTAACCACATTGCTGCGGCGGTAATTTTTCTGCTGTGCGGCTTTTTTCCAAAATCCGCGTTACGTGACGAGCTCAGCTCGTCATCCGCACACGACCACCGTGGCTGATGACGAGCTGAGCTCGTCATCAGCAGCGAAGGGGTTAAAATCAAGCTTTGATTTAGCAATTATTTCAGAGTCAGTTCAAGAGGGAAGGCACAAGACAAGATTCCCCGCTGTTTCTGCTACCCGAGTTAATTGTCATGTGGAAGGATGATGGTTTGGTATGTGGAGAGGAACAAGAGATATTATTATTAACAAAATCAGGCTTCAGAAGGCAGGGTAGAATTCGGAGAGCGTGTCAAACCTGTCTTCTTTAAGATTTTTTATTCCACAAAAAGGAATGAAATGAGGGAAGTATAGTGGCCTAAGCATATTTTTAGAGTTCCTTGATCAACCAGCAGAGAGAGCAGGTCCATGTGCCTTATTACATATTCAGGTAATGCCCAGTAGTTGACTTAACTCTTCCTACTTAAATCCACCTTCATTGATTTCAATGCGGGAAATCTCAAAATGGGGGGTATGCAGAGCTTTATTCTCTTGAGTTGTATCCTCAAGCCCCCATCTGCCCTCCGAAGAGTTGGTCAGAGATAAATGGTGTCAGATCCATGGACCTTAGTTAGTGGGCATTATCAGCAGCTTCAGCTCAGTGGTTAATTTGTAAAAAACATAAGTGCCGGGGCTCTCGTCAGGAGGCAGCTTGCACCAGCCCATTTCTCCTATTAGCGCCGCCTAAATCATCTAACCATAAAAGTAGGGAGAGGATGTGGCGAATGGTGAGAGCTGCCGACTTCGGAGCTGGGGAACCAGGTTCGAGTCTCTGCGTTGGCTCAACATCTTGTGATTCTGGGCAAATCATTTCATCTCCCAAAGGCCTCGCAATAAATGAATTATCCTTAACTGGTGCTGAGCACCGGAAACCACCAGCTCAAATTAAGCTTTCACTGCAATGAAGGGCAGGAGCAGAAAGGAGACAGGGCGACAAGTAGGAGGTCCTTGATGAGAAGTGACCTGTGATATCAAGGCTGGCCACGGCTGCAAAGGGACCAGGATTCTGCCCACCAATCCTGCTATTTTCCCTCCTAATTTAGAGATGGGGAACTGCCAGGTTTACAGACGGAGGAGTCTCAGATGGTTCCACTGTCAGAAACCTTTGACTGGCAGCCCAACCATTACTGGCCGCCCCTAAGCTTGTCTATGAGTATTGTAAGGCCTGCCCAGTTAGGGCAGGGAAGCTGATGTTCATGTTTCCTGCCTGGGACAACCATGAAAGGCATGGCATCCCATGCTTGGAAAAGGTGCCCACTGGACAAGCGGAGGTTCTGTCCTCTGCCATACAGGTGGACTTACAGGCCGCCCACCTTACTTGCACTGTGTAGCAAAAGGACTAAAATTAGTAGGGTTAGGCACCGAACTAGTCAAGACAAAGCAGACTAAAGGAATGAAAAATCGAATCTTGGAAATTTCTTTGATCCAATAGAGACTATTAGCTACTGGGACTTTTGGAACTACCAAACGAAAGTGATCATGGGGCAGATGTATCAAGCATTTTTGCATTCGTAAACACGCAGATTTGCACAAAAAAATAATTGTTTTTCCGATGCAGCAAACCGAATTTTGCGATTCGGTAACCTGTTACCGAGTTGCAAAATGGGTTTGTGATTAGGTATTACGAAGGGGCGTAATACCGAATCGCATCGGTATGTATGAATGTTTTGTGACCGCATATGCGGTCGCAAAACATTTGCATGTTACCATCTACTTCAAGTAGGTGGTAACCCATTCACAGATCGGAAGGGGTCCCTTTCCCTTTGCGAATGTTTGTAAAACCATTTTTAGGAGCAGGCAGTGGTCCCACAGACCACTGCCTGCTTATTAAAAATGAAAAGAAATCTTTTCATTTTTCTTTTTTGTAAAGCATCTAATTTTTCTTTAAAGAAAACGGTCTGCTTTACGAAAAAAAGATTACTTTATTTAAAAGCAATCACGGACATGGTGGTCTGCTGATCTCAGCACGCCACCATCCCCGTGATTTTTGCAATTTCTAGGGGGTCGCAATTTGCGACCTACCTCATTAATATTTATGAGGTAGGTCATTTGCGACCCCCTAGGAATCTCAAAAGGTGTACCATACACCTCGTATATAGTATTTTGTGATTCCCTAATTGCGAATCCTTGTAAGTCGGAATTAGGGAATCATAAATAACTATGTTGATACATCTGGCCGCAAGTGACTTGAAAGTTTAAGAACCTTCCTCAAATGTTCAGAAGTATTTCTGCATCAGAATAGACTACAGCCTATGTCCAGACTTATCTTTTGAATGGCTACAGTGATGATGTGTGCTGGTTAAAGTAGATTTCAGGTAATGCACGCCTTCCATCTGAAACTATAGGCTGCAGATAGCCTACAGAAGAAAAGAGCACCCCTCTTGTCTTATGTGAGCAGCTACTAATTCAGTATTATGAGAAATTTCTTGAAAACAGATTTATTTAAGGGTTTTGTATTTGTAGAATGGGCATTACGTAACAAATGTGAAAAATAATATGTGATCTTTGGTAATAAGAATGTAATTTGAATCAATTAAAACCAAAAACTGGGTACAAAATTATCATCTTGAATTTTCATTTTAAAATTGTTAAAGTTGAAAAGTTACTCAAATGTTTCAAGATATTCTTTATTTTTCCAATGATCAAATAGTACCAGTAAAAACTCTAACACAATAACTAACTGTGTTCTGTGAAAACCAGCATCTCATGAAATGTCATTATTTGCAGAAAAATAAATAGACCTTTAAAAAAATCTCGTTAAGAAGTGAAAAGTTTACAAGGAATTGCAATATTAATCTGTAATTGGGAAAGAATGTTACTGATTTGAAATGTTGAAAATTAGTGAAGGGAAAAGCAATTGTCTCTTCTTGTTAAATGTAGTCTTACACTGAATCACCTCAAGTGTGTTTCTTTAGAAAGCTAACAAGTCTAATTTGATTCCTGGTCAGAAAGAAGAGAATGTTTCGATTTTTGATTGTCTGAGACTTTGATTGGAAGCCCTTCCTTTGTTTGTTGCGCTGAACGGAATTGAAAGGTTTGTAGTAATCCAGAAGTTTTGGATGCCCTGTTACTTTAGTTGGCAAGAAAGTTTTCTTGCGTTGGCTCAGGTAATCATTGGTGGTTAAAGAGAGATATCCACTGAGCGCCAAAGTGTGATAGCGATGGACCTCGCCATTTGTGGAGTACCAGCTTTGTTGGAAAAATACTGGTGCACCGCCAAGGTTACAGTTTTGACCACTCCAGTTTTGACCCAATCCAGTGCACATTTTAGTTAGCAAAGATCCACAGACCTATGAATTCAACTATGGATGTAAACAATTGGTCTTGTAGGTCCAATGTAAGCACTTACTTCAGTAAGGGTTCTTTATAGCCTGAAAATGTGGATACCATCTAAAGTTGATAGCAGGACAGACCCCATTATTTGGGATCCGCAGCAACACACGTTAGATAATACTTAAGGTTGTACTGAAAGAAGATAAACAACTTGTGCAGGACATTTGAGAGGGATGCTGGGTGAGAATTCAAGTCCTGCAAGCCAGTGATAAGATTCAACAATACATGGGTAATCCCCAAATCCAAGCCATATATAGTTTAGCGTATCAAACACAACGAAGAGTTTGAGTTAGAACAAATAACACTTTACCTTCTCTGTAGATAATATGAGTGAGTCAGTTTTCTAAAATACTTTAGTAACAGGACTAAAGTAATTAGCAAAGAAATTTGAGAAAACAGGGATGTTACTGACAGTCATATCCCTGAGTATCAAAGGTCATGGACAGCTATCCAGAAGAATAGTAAAATAATCAATAATGCATTAGGGATACTTGGTAAACTGCTGACACATGCCCAAAGCAAGTCTCCTCAGTGACAACTGATGCAAAAGGTGTGTGTGAGGCATGCATCTGGGCTGAATGTGAAAGATGTAGCTGTCCTAATAGCAATGAGTAGACTTTTTTTGTAGGGCAGATGCACAGCGATTGTTGTTGTTAGTGTTAAAGATATGTTTAATTAGATTTTTGGTGCTCCAAAAGGTGACGTCGAGGGTCCGACGGCGTCCGAAAATCATTAATACTTGTGAAGCTAGTGGACCACTAGTTTCATCCCTTTTAGGCACACAATTGCATTGTCTTTTTGATAAAAAAGACTTCCACACTGTTTTTCAATTAGTTCATGGTTCTTTTATTTAATTCATTAGGAATATTGTAATCGTGTCTTTGGTTATCACGTCGTTATTATATGCATTTTATCATCTTACACTTCAGGCAATGTCATATAGAAGCATCCAATGCATTTCGGGCACTGGTAATTGCCCTTCGTCAGGGAATAGACACTGTAAGTAAGTATGAAACCAATTAGGGTACTGATTTCCAAAAAGCATTGTAAACAAAAACATAAACAAACAATTTTTGACATGTTACATGCACATTGCACATATTCTGTGTGTGGTAATGTGAAACACCTAGTTGGCCTCTAGTCCCGTGAGGTTGTTGTGAGTGTAAATGCTAGTGTGCCAGTAATAATGAAAAAAACGGCGTGTCACTTACAAGCCTTTTCTTAATGGTGAAAAAACGGATCTGTGGAAAAACGTAATCACACGGTTAGCAGTGCTGTGCGTCGGTGTTGCTGTCGGGTGAAAAATCTCCCGTCAGCGCATGGGTTTAAAGACTAACCTGTGGTATGTTGATGATGTTCTTCGGTCTGTTGGTGTTCTTAAGAACGACAGCGCAGAGGTAATCTGGCCGCGTTTAGTATGTTTCAAATGGAGGGGTTCCGGTCATGTGACCGTGAAACTGAATGACAGACTACCGGTATGATAGCACGAGAAGTGTTACGAGGTAGCGTTTAGAAATTCAAAAGGGACTCGTGCTTGATAGCGTTCTGTTCTACTGTTGTTGAGTACTGAAAAAATAGTAATAGGAGTAAGGAGAATGTTAATAAAAATTGTGATAGTGAGTGAAAAAATAATAAATAAATGTTAACAACTCGCAGGGACCCTATGGCAGACACAAACTGGTGGTTTGTGTGCCATTTAATGTTGCACTAAGGCATTGAGCTAGATGTATACTCGAGAGTTTTTGGTGTTCAAGTGTTGCAATGTGGATGTGTCTACATGAGTAGGATGCTGGAAACAACGCTCTTATTGTTGTATGTATCTATGCGAACAGTCACAGTATTAACAAGATATGATCATTAGAGCAATTATTACAGATAACATGACAAATCAATCCTGTCATTTAAGCCTGCTGGCTTTTGGGTGGAAAGTTTTTGTATCCAAAAGTTTTCTTTTCTTAAAAGATGTTTTGTATTGTCTCTTCCCTCAATTTTCTGTACCGTTTCCAGAATGATAAACTTTATTTGGGAAATGTTGTGTTGTTCTTCCACAAAATGAGCTGATAAAGCTGATTTGGTGTTTTTCAATCGAATGTTGGATTTGTGTTCCGTTAGTCGAACTTTGATGCGTCGTTCCGTTTTGCCATCATAAATTTTTCCACATGGACATCTTATTGCGTATATCAGGTTACTTGTGTCGCATGTAGCATTCACTCTAAGTTTGATAGGGTGTCCCTTCATCGGGTGATTGATTTCGTTTCCCCTGATTATGCTGTTGCAGTTGCCACAGTTCAGACATGGTTTGGTTCCAGAGTATTCTGTGGTTTTTGAGGGTTTGTTCTGAAGAATTTCTCCCAAGTTGTTTGCTCTTGTAAATGCAAATATAGGAGGAAGGTTGAAAATATTTTTGAAGTCAGGTTCAATATTTAGCAGTGACCAATGTTTCAAGATGATGTTTTTGTATTTCTTGCTGGAAGTTGAAAATTTCGAAACCACCACTGTGCGTGTTTGTTCTGGTTTAATGCTGGGTGTTAAGAGTTTGGTTCTTGTTAGCTTATCAATCCTTCCTTTGGATTCCTCTATTAGCAATTGAGGGTACCCTCTGTTAATGAATTTTTTTGCTGTTTCCTCTATTCTTAGGTTTGACGTATTCGCGTCTGAGGTAATTCTCTTTACTCTGGCCATCTGTGAGAAAGGTAAGTTCCTTATGAGGTTGGGCTCATGGAAGCTCGAGTGGTGTAACATGTTGTTTCTGTCCGTGGATTTAACGTATAGGTCTGTGGAGAATCCTTCTGGTGTTACTGAAACTCTGACGTCCAAAAAGTTAACTGTGGTTTCAGATATTTCCCATGTTAATTGGATGCGTTCGTCTATTTTGTTGAATTTTATCAGTTCCTCTTGTAACATCTCCTTAGAGTTGGTCCAGATGATGAATAAGTCATCAATGTATCTGATGATCATTTTTAAGTTATCTGTCCATTCTTTTTTGGCAAAGATGTTTCTGTTTTCGTACCATTGCATGAAAATATTGGCATAAACGGGCGCCGCCGAATTGCCCATGGCCATTCCAGTGAGCTGTTGGTACCATGTTTCATTGTATTTAAAGTAACTTTGATACAATGTAAAGAGCATGAGTTCCATTAGAAAAGTCTGGAAGTTGAGGTCTAACGTGGTGTTCATTAATGCTTCCTCCATGGCTTCTATCCCCATGTTGTGGGGTATGCTTGTGTATAGAGAGCGAACATCCGCTGTGCATAATATGATTCTTTCTTGGGGGTCCCATGACACCTGTTGTAATTTCAATAAGAATTGTGTGGTGTCCTTAACATAGGTTTTCATAGTTTGCACTGTAGGTTGGAGGTATTTGTCTAGTACCTGTCCGATGGGTTCATGTAGGCTCCCTCGTGTGGATACTATGGGTCTCATTGGTGGATCCATAATATTCTTGTGTATCTATGGTACCATTCGCAAAGTTGGGCTTTTGAGGCAATTTGAGGATGGTAATTACAACCCCCTTGGCGAAACTTGACCCAGTGTAGCAATGATGTCGAGTATCCACGGTGGAAATTACAGTGTACGACAACAAAAGCGCGAACAGACTCAAAGCTAATCCACCCAGATGGAGTAGTTACACAGTGTGTGCTTTGTGACCATCCATGTGCTATTTGTGGTCACTGGGTAAATGTCTTGCCACATTTAGTTTATCTAACCACATTTTTGCGTTTAGAAAGTGTCAGCACTACAAGGGGAGAAACAGAAGCTATGATTCATTTTCCATTACATTGCTTTCTGCACATATTTTCCTATTCTACACTTCAAGATGATTAATGTGAGCACCGAATAGGCCTTTCTGTACCCCGTCCTCAGTCCCACTTTGCTGAGTGATGAATGTGTGCATCATTCGCTACATTGGCAGGCACGTTGAACATCATGAAGAACTGCACATTGTGTTCCAATGAGGAATATCCTGGGACAACAGTAATTGGCTTCCACTGGAGCTTATGTTAGCGCATCCTGAGCTGCAGGCGGAATTTCTAATTTTTCCTGAATTATACAGAGTCACAAAAGAGTCACAATTTCGCTGTCTTAAATGATCTGACTTCTCCTATTGACCATAGTCCTGATATCCACCTGCTAAAATGTACGAGACGGGTTCCAATGCTTAATTTGTGTCAGTGTTTGCAGGTGGTGCGGATAGGACTTGTTTTTCTTCACCAGAATTTTACTCAGAGCCAAAGGGAAAAAGGGAGAAAAGGGAGAAAGAAGGAGAAATATAGGAAACTGTCACTGTGTGGCCAGTATCTAACCCTGCTGTCTTATTCTTCAACCATTGGAGTTTGTACATTAGGTGCTTAATTTGAGCTGGTGCTTGTTGGTGAGGACCACCAGCAAGATCCACCAGCACTCAGCACCCATTGTTTCTCATCTGATATTGACCGGAAGCACGAGAGAGAAAAACATGCAAAAAGGACGGATGGAGGAAAAGAAAGCCAGAAAACTGGGACAAGGGGGAAAGCAGCGAGGAGCAAGAGTGAGATTAAAGGGCAGCAGTGTGTGACAGTGGATTAAAGAGACCTGAGGTAAATTCAAGGCAGCAGCACTCATTTGTTTACAAATTATTCATGGAGAAAGGCCGTTGTACCTTGAATTTTCACTGTCCAGAAATGCAAGCTTGACAGCTTCTCTGTGAATGTCGTTGCAAATTACATAAAAATGACAATTTCCTCAAATGTTACTATTTTTAGTTAATTCCTAGCAAGTTTGGTGCTGAGCCATTGTGAGGCCACGACACATTGAGGTAACTGCAAGACAATGTAACAGTTTTGCATTGTGGGCCCGCATTGTATACAGAGTGCACTGTCCAGAGAGTACTGCAGCAAAACTTTAAATGTATGCAAGCTGGGACAGTGCTCCCTGTTACAGTTAATGCAGTGATCCCCAGCACAGCCCCAAACTCATACCTGCCCTGAGAGCTGCAAATTAGTGATGTTTGACGTAGCCAGTCTGCCTTTCACTCTTTGGGTGGCAGCCTGGCCCACTTTTGAAAGGGGGTCAGTGATGCATCTGCAGGTAGGTGGAGTGAGTGACTGGACCCACAGGAAGGAGGATGACAAGGTGGTCCATAGAACCCCTTTCAACCATTTTGACAGTCACCCTTTGGAGGGGCACCCTGAAGTTGTGCTGTCTCTTTGTGCTGCACAGTCTCTCGACGGCTCCTTTGTCTCTGCACCTAACTTTGTGATAAAGTGTGGGCTCAGACATAAAATATTCCCTCATTGGCATGGGGCCACACCCTCAAGCAAACGAAGGAATGCCCTCTTGAGATCACACCGACTTACATGTAGCACTGGTGCAATCTGTTTTACAGAAGGGGCCACGCAAGCATCTGCTGAACTTTCTCTAATACCAAGGTGCCCCAGGGGTGCAGATTCTGCAATATCTTCAAATTGAAGTTAGTTGTAGTGAGTATTGGGTACATCTTTTTTTTGTCAATAGAAAAATAGCTGATCGCAGAGAGGTAGGCCGGGAGACAGGCAGGTTGAATGAAAAATGTGTGATAAATCAATGACCAATTTGAAGTCCCAAATCTCTCATTTGGTCCGTGGGCGCAAAACCTAAACACCTGTTTTCAGATTAGGAGGCCACTCACATATAGTCCTGTCAGTTGCCCACAGCCGGCACTGCAGTGTGGCAGACATTTAGAGTACCTTCACAGAAATCGCAATTGAAGTCTTAAAACATTACCCTGTTGCTGTGGGAAGGGTAGCTACATTTTACTTTGCCTGGTGCTCTTAAAATTCTTTCATCAGACTTGCGGAGGCTCTGCAATATTTAAATTGGAAATTGATTATTCCTCTTAGCTAATGATAATGGCGTCAATTTACAAATGCGTTACGAGTAAGGGAAGTAGTAATAGAGGAGTACTCTTTTACGTACGCTTAGCTTCCTTTGTAGATCAGCCTCAAAACATCCAGCATCCGATTAGTAAAAGTATTTTTACTAACTGTTTATGAATATTCACATTTTGGTCCCATTTTAGATGCTTTGAGGCCAAATGACAGTGACATATGGAGTATCTCCAAAATGCCTGTGTGAATAGGCCCCATAGGTGTTCCTCTGTGTCATATTGCTGAATAGAAGAAGAGCGTGAGTGCTGCCTGGTGTTCTATGAACCTTTGGCATCTGGAAAAGGAGCATAGATGGATGCAGTGATAGTGTGGATTGTATCTCAATACACCTAGGGGTAAATTATTGTGATGCTCCACATAGGTACAAATGCAAACATGAGACCTACATCCGCAATCACTGGTTTTCCAGGCATTGCGGTGCTATTATCAGAGAAGTTACTCCAGAGAAGCAATGCAGAGTATTGAATTGATTTTTGTTAATATGTATAAAGGCATCAGGCTAGAAATTCAGCTATAATGCACAAGGTAAGTTTTGTCCCAAGGGCACTTTTTCTCATACTCTGTATTGCACATATACTGTCCAACACATCTTCAAACCCATTCAAATTGTATTTTGGTTATGTGGGGGATCTTGTGGCTTACACATATGGGAAATTCGAGACCCTTAAGGTGGCATGAGAACCAGTGGTCCAGTAGTGAATGTGTCAGCCAGACCTTTTTCTCAGCGGTAGAGGAGCTGGGTTCTCAAACAATTACCCTTGCAACCATTAATCAAGAATTCAGAATTAGAAGTTGATATGATAATGAATTGGTGTCTGATCTCCAGTTTCTACATTAACTGAAGGTTATTGAGTCTGGGATACACTTCAAGTTAAAGCATGACATTTTCGCCATAGTGCCTATTGATTTATTCTATGGATTTTGATATACTCCATGGATTAAAACTGACTGTTTTACAAAAAGAAGTCATCATCACTTATCAGTGCGTGGTGTAGAAAACACAATATATTTGATCAAAATTAAATATCTATATAGCAAGCAAGTTTGATTATATACATAATATGCACTGCATGATATAGGACCTTATCATAAATGTGGTTTAATTGAAAAGAATACGGATTTAGTGAAAATAGAAACTTCAAATTATCTTTTAAAGGTAGAGCAATATCTTGTTGACCTAGGTGAGATACATTATATTTTATAATGTAGGGGTCCGGACTGTGAAATGCCACCAATTGCCATGTTTTACATTTAATTCCCTGACGTCCAGGCCACCCAATAAGAACATCTCTTAATCATGATGAGATAAGGACCTGATCTCTTGTACTTGAGGCATTCCACTCTAGTGGGTTAGAGGGAAGACTGGGTCAGAAAAATGTAATTTGATTAGATGACACAGATTGTGGTAAAAAATGGACACACCTCTGTATATAGGAATTGAGACTCTTAAACCTAAAGCTTGCTTCCCCTGTAGTATTGGACCAATAAAGACAATAACTTATTTGAACTACGTCTGTATGTACCATTGGAAACTGGCATTCAACTGGGGTTCCTTTTGTTCACTCTACAGATTACTTTGTGTAGTATAGCACAATCCATTATTACTCTGTTTTTGAACAATTTATACCAGGATGGTTCTCGATTACTCCACTTCTTCATTGAAAAGTCTGTCTTCTTGTAGTCCAGTTTCGGACACAACTGTAGTGGTTCTAAAGATGACTTCTTGCTAAAAAAAAAAGACAAAGAATGATATGGCACCTGCTAGCTGCATAGACTTGTGAGTATAGATTTGTAATAGTTTCTCAAATTTTTGTGAAACGTTGAATATTCTTTGGCTCACTAATCTGTAAATATGATCTATGCTTAATTTGAGCCTGTTGTTTCTGGTACTTGGTACAGCACTTAATTGTCAACACCAGCGTTTATGACAGTCTGCCAAAGGTGGCGCTCTCTGGCTAATCTTTAAAGATGACCACAACAACAGTTCATTATTAACTCAATAGACATTAAAATGATTATTACCTGCTGCCCAAGCCATTCTTATAGTTTGGGGGGCCTAAAATAGTCAGAATTGTCACGCTTGTAGGAGTGTGATGGTTAATAATTGTGTTGTTACTATCACTGGCAGCATGGCAGTGGTCATATGTGGTGCAAGCTGCAATGGCCTCCTGACGACAGACCTGGCACTTATCTTTTGTGATATTTCTTGTATAATGTACTCATGAACTGTAGTTTACAAGTCTTGGGAAAACCTGACCTTGTTGAGACAAGTAGTTGTGAGTGGTGGCTCTAATTACCATTTCAGAATATAAATGTGACTAGATTTAATGCAAACATATTCTCTTGGCTGGTTTTGTGTTATTTTGTGGCCCAGCATAAATACTACTAATGTCAGACATGCAACTTTCCAGATTTTTAATGCAACTCAAGTTTACTTTCAAATAGAAAATAAATAAAAACTGATTGATCACCAGTAAATGACTACAAGCTGCGTGTTATGCAGATACCATTTAGGGTAATTCCACTAAAGAATCCATGGTTATAAATCACAGTGATTAGCATTTAATGGAGAGTAATTAAGGAATGAGTCATTTATTAAACACACTGAACAATGCTTCACTTAGTGTAATTCAAAAGTACTGAGTAACTTATCATTTCCTTCACTAATTGTTGGTTGTTTTGAGCAGCCTTTGTGATGGACCAGATTTTGGCATTACTAAGGGATGCTGATGCACTCATGGTGCTTGAAGGTGAGTTGGGAGTGTTTATAGCAACAACCAATAGTTCCAGATGCATTTTGTTTGGTAAAGTAATACCATGAATGGGAGGGGCTCCTGCAGCTTCATTGCTTAGAGCAATATTATGCTATTTTCTTGATTATGTTTATTTAGTTAGTTGAAGATTATTTTGTCTTGCTAAAAAAGTTGCTGTTGTATAGTTGAAACACTGGAAGAAAGAGGGAAGGAATGGCTTAGATATCTTAATCTGACCACAAATGTGGTGCAAAACCTTGGCCCAAGGTCCAGCCCTGTTCAGTGTTTTTTGTTATTGGTGTTTATGAAGCAGAAACCTAGCATTGAGAAGCAAAGGAGTGCTGCACTGAGATGGGGCCGGGTTATGTGAACACAACAGTACATTAAAGTGATGTGTACTTACAAGTATTGTATAGTCAGTGAGGGGATTTTGTGATGAGTCACAGATAAGGCACTGAGGAGTTGCCATAGAAATGCAAGCATGGAGGTATTGAGAATTATGGTCAGGAGCTCATTGTGAGGGTTCCCAATTTGGAGAAAGTAGATCAGGTATTGGTTATTGGTAATTATAATAAGCGTTTGTAAAGTCAATAGATCTGGCTTTCGTATGGTAAAGCAAGCGGGCAAACACAGGCATGCACAAAGGTTGTGATAATGGTGTTGGTAGGGGTAATAGCAGTGGTGGTAAATGGGTCGGTACTAATGGTAGTAATGTAATGATGGCAGTGGAAATGGTGTTGTGTTGATGGTGGTAATGGTGGTGGTAGTTTTGGTGGTTGTAAAGGTGGAGTTAGTTGCTTACAGTTGAGTCTTGACAAAGACTACCGCAGTTAAAAACAGTGTAAAGGGTTGCTTTTTACTACAATACAGGAGGCGGAATCATACACCAGTGAGCAAACAGTACGAGGTGAGCGAGTAATACGCCTCTCGATGTAGCCAAAGCTCATTCGATGTTTGTTTTAAAGCACTGGTAACAATAAGTTCTCAAGATAGCTGTGTTGTCAAGCAGACCTAAAAATGTGCAAGCAGTCCCCAGAGGCATCCACACATCTAGCAGTATGAAGTGGAGTCTAAGTGGAACCAAAGAGTAACACTCCTCTGGGTTAGCCAAACCCACTTTATGTAGTTTTAAGGAATTTTAAACAAAACGTTTTGCAGACTGCTGTCAAGCCAGACCTAAAAATGTTTTTCAAACAAAACCAGGAACGGGGAACATCGCGAGGTCAGGAATTTAATTGCATGCATGAAAAAATTCTATATTTGCAGAAGCCATTTTTCTGTAGTAATTATTGTTTTCTGAGTTGTGTCTATGCAGAGATAAAATGTAAGGGTCCCACCTATGTCAGATTAGTTGCCTGGATGATTCTTTGCAATGTGTGCATGCCGAAAGAACTCCATTTTTTGATGGAAGGTTATGATTAGAGCCATTCAGTGAGACAAAAACGTGTGATGAGTGTTGTTTTTACTGAAATCAGTATTACGTGCAATTATGGAATGTATAATTATCTGATACCTTCCGCACGGAAAACATGAGAGTGACATGTTTTGAATATATTAAAATTGGATACTAGTAGTTCTATTGATCCAAAGAAAATGTTTCCATTTTTTAAATGAATGTTTATTTGTGAGGAGTGATTGCACGTTTAAGACTGAAGGATTAAATGTGATCATTAACCTGCCGTGAAATCATTCAAAAATAAAGGACACTCACAAGAAATATCCTTTTCTCCGAGATCAATGCAAAGAGTCATAATTGAAAAATGAAGTAAGATAGTTTAGTGAGTTAACCTTTCTCTTGGGAGAGCTGTGTTTTGTCTGAAGGACACGAGCTCAAATCTTAGCAGGTCTGATCTAGCAGTTTATCTATCCTTCTAAGATTTATAATGGAAAGTACAATTACATTTATTCGAACAACAAATGTTGTGGAGAGCGTTACGAAATTGGTAAGGCCTTTGTAGCAATTTTTGAGCAATCTATTAAATTTACCAAAGATTTTGTAGCAGAAAATAAGGAATACGGAGCACATTTTTTTTTTACCTTTTACCTAAATTTCGATAGTGAACCATAATATTTATCCCACCGCAGATGCAGATGCTGCAAAGTGCATGCACTTCACAAACAAAGACACATTCACAGCCAAAGATAATCTATTAGATAAGCACAAACTCTAGGACTTGTTGAACAGTGAGCCTCAGACAGGTAGAAATGGCACCCGATCTCAAAATGAGGCTTTCTTAATGGGGTGGATTACTTTTTGAAGAGTACATTGCTCACTGTGAGTTTGGGCTTCCAGGCTTCAGCTCGCACCCTTTCATATTTCTAGGATCTCCCCAGAGCTGCGCACTCTGAGCAGCACTTTCTCAAATTCAAAAAATTACTTTTCAGCCCTTCTTAAAAATAGTTGTGTAATCTATAATTTTCCTCAAAATATTGCAAGACTGGTGTTAGAATAGTTAATAATCCTCTTGGAATATTTGGGGGAAAGTTGCTCTTTGCCCAAATATTCTAGGGCAGGAGTGGGAACAGTAAATCTCCAGTGTCCCCCAGGCACACTGCTGTCCTCCGGGAACAGATCAGAGCAAGGAACAGAAACGACCATACATCAAATGATGTGCAGGTTCCAGGTTCCCACATTCTTTGCCAGAGTTTAGCTTTATCGCGGATGCTGCTATGTACAGCCAGCACAGGAAGTCCAATGGCCAAACATGATCATGGAGCCCCTGTGCACACGTTCAGCCCTGTTTCTCTGATTAATACTCCTATTCACTAGTCTGCACTAATGCTCCCTCTTGTGATACATGCAGATGGGGTTTTATTATATTATTTACTAAATAATGTATATTTCTCATAGTTGTTTCTAATTGAGCGTTTGGTAAAAAAACATTTTTTTGCACTAATTTAAAGCTGTTATAAATCGTGCAGTACTGAGGAACCTTTTTACAGTAAGGAAGCATATGAGATTATTCTGGAAGCAAACTTTGAAGTGTTACCTGAGCTTCAAAATAGTGCTAAACGTGTTGTTGTTTTTGCTAATTCTAAATTTAGAACCCAATAAAATATGCACTCCTTTTTTAAAAATACTTTTAAACCTCTTTCACACACCCAAGCAGGTAAAACGTTTTGAGAGCAGCTTCAAGCAACTTCCTTCAGGTACCCAGATCTGAGAACACTCAAGTACATATTTATGGAATAGTGCAGGGTGCAGGCATTGTTTGAGGTGTGTTTTGTCAGAATTTGTTCACAATAGTTGCACCTAGAAGTATACCAATGAATTAAAGATTGATACAGGTGATTATGGGAGGCAGGGATCAGCCCCCTCCATTTTAAAAAGCATGATAAGTGTCTGTTAGACTGAGGAAAGAACAGTCTGACAGACACTCACCAGGCAGTCAGGTACTTTACCTGCTCAAATGAGAAAGCACCTGGCAGCCTGACCCAAGATGTACACGGTTGAAGAATTTATAGCACTGAAAGCAGTGACCTCATCAGCCCGGCAAAGCCCTGTGAGATCCACCCTCATGACGAGGGGAGCATCACCAATAGAATCAGCCCGAGACGCTTCAGGTTTTAGCCCTGAACTACCAAGGGCTGACTCTTAGTCAATTATGCCTCATCACAGAGTGGGGTGGGACCAGCAAGTCTCACTGACTTTGTGAGGAGATAGGAAGGTCTTCCTCTCATTAGTTGACCCATGACAATGTTACCCAATGAGAGGAGGCGGCGGGCTCTTCTAGTTTCCTCTTCCCTCCCCGATGCACCCAGTTCCTTCCTGTGCCTTCTGCTTGCCCCTCTCACTGCCTGCTGGTTCTGTCTTCACTGTTGTGGCCCGCTAAGTGTTTGCTTTAATGTTAGTGGGTATCCTTGTATGTGTGAATGTATGTGTTTTGGCACATATGTGGATGGGTGTGTGCAAGCGAGAGCATGTATGTACTTGTAGATGGTGGTTGGAAGTATGTTCACTTGTAAATTGATGTATTTGAGTAAATATACTTGACTATGGGCCGGTGTGAGTGCGTGGGCACACTTTTGAATAGATTAGTGTGAGTGGGCATGCTTGTGGATGGGTGGGTGTAACTATATGTGTGTGCTTGTGAGTGGATGGGTGGAAGTGAGTGTGTGTGTGTGCCCACCTGTGCCCCCCCTGCTACTTGTAAAAATTACAAGACACCGCTGGGTAGATGACAATGAAACTATGAGAGGAAAGGGAATAATATCTGTTACAGAATCCATTGCCTATATACATTTTCCATGAGCAAGGGAATGCCAAATAAAATTGATGTCTTTAAACAAGCACTGGCAAAGCCTATAGTTAGAATTTATTATGCTAACACAGGCATGCATAAATGCACACATACTATTTGAGCCCTGTCTCTGTGTAACATGCTACTGTCTCAGCACCTTTGTCTGTGTCCTATTTTTTTTCCAAGCTTACTGCGATGCTGCATGGAAAAGTCAGCCATACGAAAAGCAATAGGAGTAAAAGTGTGGGTACAGAAACAGATAGGTTTGCACAGAGACACATCACAAATAGATTGTGTTAAAGAGTATGTCACCTTTAGTAGATCCTAGTCTGGGATTATGGTGTTCGTCACTGATCAAGGTATACAAGTCCCTACAGTGGCTCAGTGTTTGTAGTATTTGAAAGTAGTTTTGATGAAAACACAAATGTGATGTGTGGAATGTTTGAATAAATCTCAGCAACTGGTAATGTGTATGCCCCATTTCAGTCTATTGTTTTTCACTTCAGATAGGGACCAGCGATATGGAATCCGCCTTGGTCCTTCTCCAATAGGAACAGTCCAGCCTGAACTACCAGGTCTCCACTGAATGGAATCATAAGCAATCCATAACTAGTTTCAGCACATTTAGGCTTCATCAATGAGGTATGGCTTCAGCCCTGTGGCACAACAAACATGGACCCAATGTCTTGGTGTTCCCTTCGTATTTAGAGTCCCACACAGGAAAACACAGAAGTATTGGGTGGAATGCATGCAGTAGTCTCAGACACCAGCAATCGGTCTGGGATACTTGCCAGCCCATCACCTTTCACAAAGTTTGCCACCTCAGACAGAAATCTGCATGTCATCCTGGGTCCTGTTCCAATAGAAACAGTCCAACCCAAAGAGCCAGACCAGGCAGGGCGTCTGTCATTGCTTTAGGTTCCTATAGATAGAATAGGCTTACATAAAAAGCAAAAAGGCTTAAGAAGCAATATTCAGTGAGTAACAGCTACCGCATCCAGCCATGGCATATTGCTCAGTGCAGGCACAAAATACAGTATGTCAAAGTAGTTTTGGTTAGCACTTGTGCTATATAATCACTGTTGAAATGTGGGAATAGTTCAGGACCACAAACCACATTCATGTGGAAAATCACATTAAGGTGCAAAAATCATTTTTCAGTGCAAAATCACCATTGTTGCAAAGTAAGAAGGATTGTGGTATTGCACGCAGGAGAAAGATCACGTCACATCAGGGTGCAAAACCATCACTGGCACAATATGAGCAGAAATATGGAAACACGTGTGTTGTAAGAAAAACACATCTAGGTGTAAGATCTCCCATGCCAAAGAGTCTTCAGGAGTGGGGAAACAAACATAGGAGCACAAATTCAGCTCTTTTCTGCAGTGCATGTGCACTGCTTCACTGTCCTTTGCCTGCAATGGAAAGCACTTTATAGGTTTGAGGACTAACACTCCTAATTGTCATTATCTTATATTTAGACTTAAATACTCGTCCGGCCTGATCCAAACTGTTAATAGCACTTTCTTCTAGCGATGTCTGAAGGCGCTGACCTACATGGCTAAAAGGCTTTGACTGAAAGCACCTCTCTGTGCATGTTTTGGTGTTTATAGCATATACTCTGGCAGAGTGCCAAATCTAGCTTTATCTATGCTCAAAATAATGGGTCCAGATCAGCTGAAGTGCAACTGTAAAGGGAAATTTTGCACCACTGCTGGGCAATTCTCCAGCAGTCTTTACTTCCAAGACCAGTGCAAAAATCACATTTCACCTTTTTTTTTAAGTTTGAGTTTATTAAAGTACAAAGAAGCAAAGACAGAAAATGAAGAAACAGTCAAAAGTTAAAAACAAGAAAGTATCTCTTACATAAAATATACATGGATAATAAAATGAAATAAAGAACAATATTAAGCAATAATGGCATAGA
Source organism: Lissotriton vulgaris (assembly GCF_964263255.1). Taxonomy (NCBI): domain Eukaryota; kingdom Metazoa; phylum Chordata; class Amphibia; order Caudata; family Salamandridae; genus Lissotriton; species Lissotriton vulgaris. The sequence continues at coordinate 1,510,654,805 of NC_141685.1, read as the reverse complement.
CAAAGTAATAAATAAAGTCAGGACCTGGAAAATAAATCATGTAATTGATATGAAAAACAATAAAATGCAATTGAGAGAAAATCACGGTGGTTTTTTAACTTCAGCAGTTCGAACTTGGGAAACAGGTGGGGGAGAAGTAAGCAAAGATAAATAATTGGTAAGAGGGAGCCATAAAAGATCACGTTTGATTGCTAGGGAAATAGGGGACACAAAATTGGTATCTAGACGGTGATTAAAACAGACTGCGTTCCACCAAGCACGGAAAGTGACTTCAGTGGCTTGTTTCCAATTAGAGGCAATATGGTGGATAGCAATAGCAATTAAAAGGTCAATTAATTTCTATTGGCGCGGGGAACTGGCAAAAATGGGGGAGAGAGAACCGAGAAAAATGTTGGCAATGGAGAAAGAAAACTGAAAGTGGAAAATCTTCTGGACTTGGGACCAAACCAATTGCCAGAACTTTGAAATGGGTGGGCAATCAAACAGCATATGTTTCAAGTCAGCGGAAGGGCAGGGACAGGACCAACAAGTAGAAGGAGCTTCTGAGGAAAAGGACAATAAAATTAATGGAGTAAATAAAGTACGGTTATAAATGAAAAATAAGGTTTGAGTACTGTTAGCAGCTCTAGAGGTACTATGAATTTTTGACCAAATTTTATCCCATAAAGGGAGTGACCAAATCTGAGAAAAATCCTCTTCCCAAGCCAACTCAACCTTGGACTGGACTCTATCAGCTGAGAATTGAATTGATTTATAGAGAAAAGAGGCAGAGGGCGAATGATCTAGCGTATTAGATATGGGAAGACACACAGTAGGGATAGAGTTTGCAGTAGGAAGCGAATGTAAGTATTGAGTAAGAATAGGGAGAAGTGAATTATATTGTGTACGAGAAGAGGAAGGCAAGGAGAATTGCGTCTGGAGATCATGAAAGGGAAGAGGTTGGTTACACGAAAGTAGTTGAGAAATCCATTTTAATCCATGAGAATGCCAGGTTTTCCAAAATAAAGAACGATTACGAATTTTAAGGTGTTTATTATGCCAAATAGGTTGTACTTGAGTAGAGGAAGTAGATGGATAAGAAGAAGATAAATATTGCAGAAGAAGAGCACAAGAATGAGAAATGACGGGAGAACGAAGAAAGGCCACATTAGAAGAAAAAGAGAGTATCACACGAAAATCAAAAGGAGTGAGGAAAGAAGATTCTAGCTTAAGCCAGAGAGGAGGATAAAAGGGAAGATCAGAAGAGAGCCAGCGCAAAGCTTGTTTTAGTGAAAAAGCGTTATGATAATTTTTTAAATTAGGAAACTTAACCCCTCCATTTGGCTTATCCTTTTTCAAAGCAGCAAGAGCAAATCGGGATTTTTTGCCTTTCCACAAAAATTTAAGCAGAATAGGGTCTATCTAATAGAATATGAATTGGGATCATGGAAATGGAATATAGCACAAGGGGAGCTAACATCATTTTAATGGAGTCAAGGCGTCCCCACCAGGAAAGGTAAAGAGGGTTCCAGCGGACGATGGGCTTATTTAATTTTGTAGAAAGATAATTGAAATTGAACTTAAGAGTATCTGAGAGATGAGGAGCAAACCAAACTCCCAGTATTTAATCTTAGATGGTTGCCAGGAAAAGCCAGAAGATTCAAAGAGGTGCTTTTGACAAAGAGGGTTCAAGGGTAAAATTTCACATTTATCAATATTGAGACGATAACCGGAGACACTAGAAAAGGAGGAGACTTGCTCCAGAAAGAAAGGGAGGGTGGAGTGTTGATCAGAACAATACAATAAAATGTCATCGGCATAAACTGATAATGTAATTTGCTGAGAACCAAAATGGAAACCTGAAATGTTGTCATCAAGTCTAGTTTTCGTCAAAAAGGGTGCTATAGCTAAAACAAATAATAGAGGGGATAAGGGAAAACCCTGTCGTACACCTCTTTGTAGAGGAAAATAATCTGACACCATACCTTTTGCGAAAATTGATGCATGAGGACTGGAGTAAAGTAAAGAAATAAGAGACATAAATTTAGGAGAAAAGCCCATCCATCGAAGAGCTTGAAACATAAAGTCCCATCCTATCCTATCAAACGCCTTTCTGGCGTCAGGATAAATAGCAGCCAGAGGATAGGAGAGTGAGGGAGCCCTACTTAAAATATCAAAGAAAACACGAGAATTATTGGATGAAAGTCGACCTTTAACGAAACCTGATTGTTCTGGACCAATTAATTCGGGCAAAAGGGGGTCTAATCTAAGGGCTAAAAGTTTGGCGAAAATCTTATAGTCTGTATTTACGAGGGAAATGGGACGATAGTTTTTACAGAAAGTATGGTATTTATCGTCCTTAGGGATTAAGCAGATTAACGCTTCCTGAAAGGTCCCATAGGAAGAGCCAGAGTCAGAAAACGACTGGACATTTCACCTTTTGACCAGTGCAGAAACAACATTTTGCCCCAGTCACCCATTCAAATGGCAGTTCAAGATTGGTACAACAACGCCCAGCTGTGGTGCAATCTGAATTAAGAAAAATAAAGTCAGGAAAACGTGAATCTGATTGAGGGAAGCAGAGTTTTGGATGATGCTGTTTTAGAAACTATTGGACAGGTACTACCATTGTGCAGTCTGCGCTACCTGCACACGTGGGAGACATTTGCGTAAAAGCAAGCGGCCTAGCAGATGCTCAAGAGTGCACACCAAGGACAAGGTTGCTCGAAAGGACATCCTGAGAGGAGGCAAACATAACCCTGACTGATGCCAACTTACATCATAAGAAAGGCCGAGACGACCGAATAAAACAATTTCAGAGACAAAATGAACGCTCGGTCGGAATGTAGCCGCCTTTTTATAGCCGGTTGAAGAGCAAGAAGGATGTTGCCACTAACAACCTCAGTGAGACGAAACACTGAGTGCTGCCTCTCCGGCTGCATACTGAGCAGGCAGTGATGATTATCAATCACTTGGCCGGCCTGGAAGTGTGAAAGCACAGTATGTCTCCGGATTTACTGTCTCCTTAACCTTGCTTTAGGTTTGTCTCAGACGCTAAATCATGGGATCTGTAATGCAAACGACAGCGCATCTCACGCCTTCCAATCTTTATTGATGGTGCGTTATCTCTAAATTGAATGGCTTGTATTTCTACACATCTTCCAGAGCATAAGATGAATCTTTCCACTCACCTTCCAATATGTCACCTTCCCAGTCTTTCATGCAGCCCGCTCTAGTTCCTCAATCCTGGTCACATCTAAGAAACTCCATGTTCATATTTTCCTTGCTCCCTTCTACAAATCTTCATTCAGAATTTGAAGACTCAGGGGTAGATTGTCAAACCTTTTGCGCTGGTTTAGCGTCACAAGAGTGATGCAAACCAGAGCAAATTTTTTTTGTTGCCATTTTCTTTCCATCGCAATACTTGATTTGCGATGGAAAGCACCCACTAAGTAGTGCAAAGCAGCGCGAAGCACTGCTTTGCTTTACTTTGCGCCGAGAGGGCGTTAAATGGGTGGTACATGGGCATTTCCATGCAACCACCCATGCCTTTTGACGCAAAATCATATTTACAAAGATTTGTAAACATGGTTTTGCCCCAAAAGTTGACCCCCTTTCAAAGGAGGTGTTAACAGGAGAAATGCTTTAAGTTCTCCCTGCTTTTCTGATTTTCCATGCTTGCTGCACTGTGCAGCACCTATGTGAAGTGAAAAAAGCTTTGCTTTGAGGCTAGCCTAGTATTTTGTACTACACTCATGCACACACCCTAGCGCTGCGGCTCTAAGGTGTCTGCATGGCACACGGCAGCTGAAATCAGCGCCGGCGCAAGGGTAAGGAGAGGAGAGAGCCATATCTCTTAACATATGGCACTCTCCTGCACCCTCCCAGCCTCGCAGGGGGCTGCGCTGCATTGCGTGACCTTTTCGAAAATCTCCCCCTCAGTGTTTTAATTCAGACAAGACAAAAGTGATGGACAGAAACTTTTAAATCACTGTGAAGTCCTGGTAAGTACTCTCGGACCCATTCCATTCCAATGTTTATTAGCTCATCTTTCCTTTTAAAGATAGTGCGATATTTCGTACAAGTAGGGCTTGGCCTGTCTAAAAAAAGAGACAGTCCAACCAGACGTACTAGGCAATGTCCCTTTCGAGTGGGAATTAAAATAGCTCTAAGACGTTTCAATCTTATTATGCTTCAACAGTGAGGTACAGCATGTGTGTCTGTAATACTGCTAGCTTGATTCTATGACCGGGCCATCTAGGTAACGCAGCACTACACCAATCAGTGGAAATCCATGACTCTGTCTGCACCACTGGTAGCTATTCTGTATTAATTCAGTTCTATTGGTTATTACCTTGTCTGTGCTGTCATAGCGAAGAATTAACTGTTTGAAGTCAGTTTTGGCTGTGCTTAAAAATAAAATAATTCAGTAGCAATTTCTAGGTCTTGCCCCTTGCTAATAGGAGCACAAATAACCCCAAGCGCATTTCAATCTCATGGGGCCTTATCCATGAGGTGCAGTTTAAGTCTTGTTAGGAGAACAAGCTCGAGACCTGCACTATTGTTTACCTTAACCTATGAAAAGAAAAGGTCATATGACAATCGTGAATTTGCTCTTCCATAATACTGCTGTTGTCTGTCTGTTTATCCAAGGCTCTGGAAGGCAGTCCATCTTGCTGTACCATCAGTTTAGGAGCACCTGCTGCCACTCGGTGAAATGAAGGGTCTTCAGATTGCAGAGTTAAACTAATTTCTCCTTCCAAGGGGGGAAACTGTTGCAACCTTAGCCTGATCCTGGACTGCCAATAAAATACCTGAAAAGTGATTTAAATGATGTTAAGAGAACTCAGAAATAATTCTCTTGGTGGGACTGGAAATCAGCAACGTTTAATGGTGGTCACCAAAGGCATATTTACATAAAGGAGCACTGGGCCTTTCTTACCTACCAGCTACCTCAAAACACATTTTGAAATGAGGAATTACTGGTGTACAGATGAAAAGTTGAGGATACCAACCAAGACTATATAACCCACTTCTCAATTGACATTATGCTACAGATGAGAAATACTTGCCAGAAGAATATGATGCCATCAACAATCCTATATGTGGTATAAAAATGGAAAGACTTTACTAAATCAATGGGATGTAAGTGAACCTTGCTTGTGAACTCATTAACTCGAGGGCTCTTAATTCAGAGGATCAAACTAATATTCTGTAAAGACTGGAGGGTATACGAAATATTCAGGGTACAGGAAACATAGGTCATTGAGACTTAAAGTAATTTGATTATTTGAAATAGAAGCAGAGATAGAAGAACAAGGAGCGATTTCAATATATATATCTCTGATTGAATCACTTGGACCCTCCATCGCAGACAGTGTAAAAACTGTTCTGCTTAATCTCCTGATGTTTTTGGAACAATATTCAATATGTTTCTTGGATATTTGATCGTGAGCATGTAATTTGCTACAAAAATGCCTGATATTAGAGTGTAATAGTTGGACAACTTAGAGCAAGACACCAATGGGACTGGTTGTTGAACATGAATGTCAAAATCCCACTATGCCATGCTCCCAACAAACAATCAAATTTGCATTCAAGAAACAATGAATTTCGATGAAAATGTATAAAAGGGTGTATCCTACAAAATGAACAATACTGGTGACGTTTAAGGCTTGTGCTCTCTCACCTGTTCCAGGAGACTTGAAAGAGAGGCACAACAGTTATGGGGTGAGACTTTGAAAGAAGTATCAGATATTGCATCAGCATCTAAGTAGCAAAAGAAGTCTAGGGATTAGCACTGTCACAGCTTCTGAGGATACAGTGAAGTTTTGTTGGTAAAGTGATTCTAGGAGTAAAGAAGTTAGGACTGATACACAAGAAATCTGTTTTTCGGCGCACAGAAAATTGGCTGTGGGAATACAGTTTGCGAGAGGACTCCAAAAACTTCAAATACTCCACACATAATAATCTTGATTGCATTGAAGATGTTTTGCGTGCTTTTGTAGTTGGGTATGTGCACAACTGATCACATTTGTTGGCCGAATATATAATTAAGACATGTTTTTCAGAATATAGGTTTAGTAGCCTCAGTGTGCCCTCCGGTTCTAGTTGGGTGCCATAATTTGATATAAAGAAAGGACATGGCAGCTTATTCATGGGACATAGGTGTAGTGTCCTAAGATCTGCCTGGTCTGAGCCTTATTTACTGAGCATAGCTTTGCACTTCCCCTGCACTCCGGGAAGGGACGTGATCGAAGATCAGTGGGCAGGGCAGAGAGTGCACGATTGAGTTGATGATGGCTCTGCTTCTCAGGCCCTTCGTGCCATTTGCTTAGGAAGCAGTCACATTTCTTCTGATTGCTACACATTTATATTGATTTCTGAATTGAAGATGATGCTAAATGCATGTCAGAAATAAATAACACTGTGGCATGCTCTGAAAAGTGCCCCCCAGTCCTACCCAGGCCAACTGAAGGAGATGTCCTCCTCCAACATAGATAAGCCAACCGTGAAGATTGAGGAAAGTGCATTACCCCTCTCGGGAATGCCTCTGCATGCTCCCATTATGCACATGCCATGAGAGCCATTTTCCCTGGTTGCCCTTGTGCACTTAGTCTGCTACAGAAGGATGGAGGAGTTCTAGATATATGTTGGCGCTCTTGAAACCGTGGACCACAAATGACTGCTGTATCTGCTGATGCTGTGTGTTTCTTCTGACAAGAGAGAAATTATTTTCCAATTCAATGTAGATGAATGTGAGTCTTACACCAAGTTAAAGAATAGTCTGATCTCGTATGTCTTACCCAAAAAGAACAATAAGAATGCAAGTTACATCTCTCATGCTATCGTTCAAAATACTGGTGAAACCATTGACTCCTTTGTGACTCTCCTAAAAGGACATGTTCAGCACTCTGATTTCAGCAACAACACTATTGAGGAAGCCTTTTGTTCATGGGTTATTTCTGAATGATAATCAGTGACATTTCACCAAAAGCTGCTGCAAAAACCTTTCTGGTTAGTTGAAATATTGACAGTGTACAGACGTCAAGAGCTGCAGAATATCAAGCTTACGTCAGCAACTGGCGCAAATCACTTGCGGTGATCAACAAATTTGTGAGTCACGTGGAAGACTTAAGATACAGGCACATGTCTGATTGCATGTGCTACTCTGTGGATGTCCCTTCTGAATCTTGGCTCTGCCCAGCCCTGCTGTTATGGCTTATGGCAAAGTGGCAATCTTCAGGAGTAAGAATCTTTCCAAACGTTCAAGCAAACCGTCCTCTTCACCGAAACATATAAAGTATGGGCCATGTGTAAACCTGAATTACATTTGCATCTCCAATATTGGGTGGATCGGGGATGGTGTTAATCTAAAAATCTATGAGGTAATGTGTCACTATTGACTAGATTCAAAAGAGCATTTCAAAATACAGTCCATAAGAAAAGACCAACTCAGAAAGGAAGTTCGAAATTAGCTAAACCATGTAGGTTTACTAAAAGTGCAATTCATAAAATTGGAAAATGCAAATGCAGCAGCAATCTTAATGAAACACATACGAAAAATTTGCCAAGATGGCTCTTGGTAAAAGACATAGTAAAAAATAATAGGAATAATCAGAAATAAATTAAGCAAAATCAGTAAGAAATTGACCAGCATCCCTGGAGGCTCAGGAAAGGTCTCTGGCTCACTCGCAAATTCAAAGGTTTATATACAGATTTCATGCATAGAAATTATTAAAGCTACAAAGTCAGCATGGCATTATCACTGCTCCGACAAATCACATTTTCTCATTTTAAAACATCTCCTCACCCTATCATCTTAGCACTAACCAACGACATGAATATTGATTTGCTCCCTTCTGACATAATATCGTTCAGAGGTGTTAGAAGAAACTAGTTACCTAAACTATAGTGAACCATTGTGAATTAATGCAATACATTGTGTTAGCAGGAAGAACCTTGACAATGTTACAAAAAGCTTCTTCTAGCGCATTCTTCGAGAATAGTGTCATGCAGAAATAAAAAAATCATGTTGTGCTGCATGTTGTGTCGAACAAGAATTATAAACAGAGAATGATCATCGTGATGTGGCATTCATTTTCAAACAAAATGGCGTCAAGGCCTAATTGAGACCTAGTTACCCTACGCAAGAAAAACACACTTAAACACATCATGATGATGTTGCTTTGATTGCAGTAGCTCTATGTTAGTATACATGTGTGAATTCAAGGATGCAGCAACTATTAATAATGCACTTTGTAGTTTAAACGCACAAAATCTCTCCCATAAGCCTGCTGCATGCTCTAGAAAGCTTCTCCGAGAAATCAATAACTAAGTCATCCAATTCGAAATCTTTTGACCGAAGCTCTCTAAAGACAGCAACTGTTTTAGAAACTGGTTCTTGAAATGGTTATCAGAGGTACTCAAATTCTGTTTCTTGTTGAGGCAGGAGCCACCATAAACATAACAAACAATCCCCTATGCCCTATCTATGCATATAGCATGCAAAAAACATTTAAGTGTAAAGGCGGTTTTTGCACACACCTCAGACATGGTTGCTGATTGTGATGTATATGTAGAGGAAGCAGCTGTAGATATAAGATGCATCCTCAGTTTCAAGACATCCATCAAAATGGGCCTTTTCCATGTTCTATGTCAAATCATGATTCTCCTCGAGGACAATCAACTCACCGATGTGATTCCAGATCTCTTCCAAGGGTGTGGCAAGCTCTAAAAGAGGTGCACTTTATCTTACATCGACAAATCAGCTCAGAATCATACTAAGTCAGGCAGTGGCGTAGCTAAGGGGGTGCGGTCCGCCCCAGGCGGCACTATGTGCGGGCGGCAGCTGCGCGGCACTGGTGGCCCGTGGCGGCGACCTTTATCATTTATTTGGAGACTCAGTCCACAGTAGTGTCCGTGTCCCCAAATAAATGATAAAGGCCATCCGCCACAGGCCGCCAGTGCTGCGCGGCCCCGTGTGAACAGCAAGCACTCGCACTGTTTGTTAAGCAGCGACCTATCCAGTTTGTGGTTCAAGTCCCAGGGCTGTCAATCATGTAGCGCGCGAAAGCGCTACCAATGACGGCCCTGGGTTTGGCCAGCCCTTGCGCTGAAACTTAGCGCAGCACCACGGCAGGAGTGACGCATCACACGTGACGCTCGCCTCTCCTGATCGGCCGCCAGCATGACCATCAGTAAGTAGGTGGTGTTATTGTATTATGCATAACTAGTTCATTTTAAATTGTATTCTCTGTTTCACAGGGTACTCGGTTAGAGTCTTTAATTTCTATGGCTGACGTCTGCAGTTTCCTGGTCTGATCTTCAGCCTGTAGGTGCGAGAATTAATGTTAAATGGCAACCGGGCTGATATTGTTGTCAGTCTTTGCAACGCCCCGTTTTGTTTCCCAACACACGTGACAGCAGCCCAGAACTGCATGCATACTCTGCATGTAAAACCCCAAAGAGAGGAGAACAAGGCAGGCTGTTTTTAAATCCACAGTGCCCAGGTTGCTGTGCAAACCCACTCTCGTGTTCTTGCCAATGTTTGGTTATGATGCCAGTGGCAGGTTGTCTTTGCTTTGCAGCTAGGTCTGATTTTGGCACAGCTCTGTTTTATCCTATCATTATGCAAGCAGAGGTGGGGGGCTAGGAGTGATTTGCACTAGTGAGCGTTCATCCACACAGTCAGTGCTGTCACAACGTCCCCTGTAGGTCTTGCTCACCTTCCACATCTCGGGCACCAGTGACCGTTAATTGAATTCCCTTTCAGACTGACGTCACAACCCAGGGTAATTTCCCACATTTTGTGCACACTGAGGTGTTCCTCGGGAGACATACAGCAACATCATCTGTGGCCGTGATTTGAAGGCTGCCTACAAGGTGGGAGTTCACCTGCAGATTGATGTCACAATCAGTGTTAAATGGTCCTGTTTTGGGCACACTGAAGTGCTGCAGGACTAATTCTTTTTGGTTAAGCCTATTAATTGGCTTGGAAAACTGCTCAGAGTTATTTTTTTACTGGAGTTAATTTAGTAATCATATATTCAGTTAATTAAAACCTTTTTCATGATGAGAGAAAATGCAAGTAACAAATATTAAAAAAGCATGTACTCTATCAAAGAGCTTTTTTAAAAACATGTTTAAAAAAGGCTGTATGCTGTGCCACCTTTCCGAGCGTACACACGAGTGCCAATGATCATTTCAACTTTGTCCTTAATAGAACAGAAACGTGCAAGTTAAAGTTATTTTTTCTTGTGTTTTTTTTTATTCTTTTTTAATAATTGTTTCAAAAACAACGAACTACCCACCATTGTGCTGCAGTTGGGTTCCAGATACTATCAAGCGATGACTTCAGGTTTGAGAGGGTAACCACATATAATGATACTTCGTGTATCCCAACCTGCGTCATTATGCCATGAAAGTTGTGGAAATTACGAATAGCACTTGCCAAGGGTTCTAAAGCTATGATAAACAGCAATGGGAAGAAGGGGCACCCATGTCATGTGCCCCTATGGACAGTGAAGGGTGGAGATACGTGACCAATACACATCACCCTCGCTGTCGACTGAATATAGCGCTTCCGCACCCATGCTAGAAAAGTGGACCTTATGTCTGCATGTTGTAATACTTTGTTGAATGGCTTCCCCCTTATAACTTCCCTGACCTTGTCCTCAGTCATGGGGAGATCGAGTTGTGACCGTTGCCTTGGGGAAAGATTAGGTAGCGCATGTTATGTCAAAAAGTGTTCGATGACAGTAGTAGGACTAACGGTTTCCGAGGTGTAGAGGGCAGCATAGTAAGAGCGGAAAGTCTCCAAGATGTCCAGTGGTGCGTTCAGGGTGTTTTCTCTGTGTTGCGGATAGCCAGTATAGCACAGGATACCTCCTGTTGGTGAGCCTGCAAGGCAAGAAGGCGTCCAGGCTTCTCCCCCCACTCATAATGCCATTGTTTAGGGTGTGAAAGTGTTTTTTCTGCTCTGGTGGTGTACAGGGTGGGTGTAGAGTGTGACATATGTGGGAGTTGTTTTGGTGTTGTGCTTGATGTCTAGCGGGTGGTTTCAGTGCTGTGGTCTTGTAGCAGCAGTTAAGAAAGGAGTGGTGTAAAGAGGAAGTAGGGATACATTTACTTATGCGTTTAGCTACCATTTTAGTGCTGGTGGGCCTTCATCAACTGAGACTTGACCTTTGAGGGTTGCTCTATGCTTACGCAGCAGTTTCACACCCTTTCTTAATGCAGTGGAGTTGAGAGTGGCGTCGTAACTTAAACCCTGCCAATCCACCCCTACTGCTCGCTGTCATTTTTACCCAAATCCCCCCCCCCCCCTCCCCGCCACTACCTGCCATGGACGGCAATCTGGTGGTAGCCCCGGGCGCCATAAGCTCTAGCTACGCCTCTGAGGTCAGGTTCTCCCCAGTTGTCAACTTGGTGCGAATCACGCTGAATGCAGACTGAAGAGAAGCTATGGTTTCTGGCCTCAGATGCCCTTGTGAAGGAGATTGTAAGTGAGTGCCACATCTGCCAAGCACTAAGCAAGAATGAACCCCCTGTACCAATGCAATCATACATTTTGCCAATGCACTTTTGGCACAGAGAATCCACTGATTTCTTTTACCCTATTACCACAGGCTAATACCTGCTGGTGGTAATGGATGAATGGTCTAGCTTCTCTCAAGTAATTGCAGTACCTATCATTGCTGTGGAAGTGGTGATATCTGCGCATTTTGTACACTTTCTGCATTTCCTCAATTGTCAAATATGACAATGATCTGTCTTTTAATGGGAGGTAATGTAATGAAATTACAACCCTTGGTTTTGACAATCAAAAAATAACCCCTCTATCGCCTTAACCAAATGGCGCTGTGGAGAGATTTGTGGTCACGGTCAAGAAAGTCTCTATAGATTGCAAATGGTACACATGCTTACATATCTGAGACTTTAAGACAAATTCTACATAATTACCTGGACATCCCTTACAGCACCATGTGTGTATCACCTGCTAAACTGATGTGTGGCTAAAAAATACATTGAAAGATGCCTCATCATCAGGAAAAATGTAACAAGAACATGTCATGTCAGACTCAAAGGTTGCCATGATGAAAAAAAAGTCAGGAAATACACCAGCAGACTTTGTGGTGCTAGATCCTCACATCGACATAAAGGCATCATGGTTTACTACGGGATGGTGGTAGTTGCAAGGATAATTCAAAACACCATCAACATCTCATGTGCTCTCAGTGACATTAAAGGGACAACCTGAAGAAATGGCCTTGTCTAAGGATGTCTTCCTACTATTGAGTAATTTCAGGTGACTCCACTGAATGGTTATTATCTGAGGAACACAATGACTCCCGAGATAGTCACAGACCTGGAAGATGAAGACATCGCACAGCCCTCCTGTTTGTCTAGCGAGAGCCAGAGCAACTTATCAATGAGCACTGGACTAGTTGGCCAGACTTCTCCTGCTGCAGACTCTTCTTTGCCAAGCTCTGCTCCTCAGTCTCTACTGCCTCTAACTTTTCCTCACCTACTCCAGCTTCTTCTTTGCTGGTCGTCCACTCCCTGCAATCATATGGTATCACCTGAATCTAATTGTTGGTGGGATGTTTTGCCCCTAGATCTGCCTGGTCTATGTGAAATTGTATACTTTCCCTACCCCGATGCTTATTTTGAGCTGAAGGTTGCTGGTGGGGCCCACCAGCATTCGTTTTGGGGACCGGCACATATTTTTACTCCTAAAAACATTTACCGAGAGCAAGAGAGGGAAAACACGCAAAGGGAAAGGAGGAAGAGATAGAAGGAAAAACTCTCACAAAGGGAGTAATCAGGAACCTGCAAGAGTGAGATACAGAGGCATGGAGCGTATGGTAGTGGATTAAACTATAGTGGCTCCTGAAGAGAGTGCTGCAGGGCGGTGGGGCGAGACGGGGAGGGGCAGGGTGGAGGGTAGTAAACTCCGGCTCACGGCCGACCGGAGTAATGTAAATAACGAAAACAAATTTCATTGCACGAGCTGCATCGCCATTTGGCATTTCAGCTCGAGCAATGAGATTCTTTTAATCTATTTACATATGCACTTACCTCCATTCGGCCGTATGCCGGAGTTTACTACCCCCCATCCTGGCCCTCCTCCACCTTGCCCCACCCTACCGCCCCTCAGCACTCCCTCCAGGAGCCGCTATTGGGATTAAAAAGGCATGAAGTGTATTCCAGACTACGCAGCTTTGGTATTTTAATAGCACCAGCTTCTGAGAAGCACTTTAGACACTGACACTCATTCTTTCACAAATTAAGCACTGTTGCAGCTGCAATAGGTGGAGCAAAGGGCGCGAACTGAAGCTGAAAGAGACAGTGTGGCAGGCGCTCCATTTTTCCAATTTAAAAAGCATCCATATTTCTTATTAATGCAAAATAATTGCTTTGATTATTTAATTGAGGATTATGGGAAATATATTTCAGAAATAAATTCCACTTGTGCCATGATACTTTAGTATTACATTTCCACATACTGAAGAGCAGCGCCAACACTACAGTAGGTACAATAGTGCTGGCGAACAGCTAAACTTGAAATACCTATATGAGTTACAATCGTTGCTCAGCATACTGCTTTATTTAACCGCTAAATACAAAAAGTGGAGGCCATGGTTCTCTCAAATGTGAGTCAAAGAAGGCCAATTATGACAAGGATTTATGATAATAAATCTTAAGATTTAAATTACAAGTTTTTAAGATCTGTAAGTATAATTTAGTCTGAGCTAAAATGTTCAGATTGTGATCTAGTGTAGATTTAAAACACCTAATCAGAAGAGAAGCATCGTCGTCACAAACATGGCCAAAAGAGCGACCAAGAAAGTGACCAACATCACTGTCGCCAAGAAGTTGGAAGCTCACCTACCCACACCTGATAACGTGGGCGTTGCAGCCGTAAAGAGACGTAGCGGGGAGCTACAAAGATTAACAATAAATAACTTGAAACAAGAACATAAAATGACAACTGCCCAAACTAGGTCCTTGGGATGCCTCACGGCAGGGACACTTGAAGGCAAACAAAAGGGGTAAGAAATGGTCAGCGCTGGGTGGGCACAGTACTTGTAGCCCAGGATTGGCCACAAGGCCACGAACTCCAGATATTTGGCAGCAAGGGAAGGCTCAGAACTGCAGCCTGCTGTACCAAGTAATCGACAGAAGGAAAGCTCTCACGGCAGATGACAAACAATGATTTATGACACTTATGATTTGAAGAATGATGCATGACAGATGATACAGGGATATGTGGATTACTTTGTTTAATATTATGCAATAGTTGTAAAATTACACTGTTGGCCAGTATGAATTGTAGGCGTTACTCAAAATGCAAGTTAATCAAGAGCTGATCATATTAATGACTGATGCCATTTTGATAAATTTATTGACCAGCTGATAATGGGAATAAACTGCTGCCATTCTAACACCACAAAGTTCTTGGTGTCCATGATTGATGGAGATGTGAATGATGGGAGGCTCACACAGCTGGCAGAGAGGTTAGTTTCTAAGGTAATTAGCGCATATTTGGAAGAAGGATGCCTGGTGGCATCATACTGCATTTTCTAGATCAGTGCTGAATGTAACTGCCAAATAGTGGGGAATGACAATGAGCTTAATCTTTGTTTAGATAGCACAGAACCAACAAAGTGACTGGCCTTACCTAAAGCTTCATAAAAATTTCAGAGATCCGCTTTCATCAGCACTCTCGAAATGTGGACTCAACTTCGTTTTTTGATGCTCTGGACTCGTCTTCCCCCGGGAAGCCTTTTTGTTTGTTTCCACCTTCGGTGGAAGGGGACCAGGTTCTTCCAGTGACACCCCTGAAGCTCGGTTTTCGGTTTCTTATAAATGCCCACATCCAGGATTCAGCATGCAATATAGCTGCTTTACCGGTGGTGGCTCACTGTACAGTATCTCATATAGCTAGTTTGCCTCCACAATTGTGTACTGGGAGAGGTGGAATAGTTGGTTATTCAGGGACATTTGGAGTTATTTGATAAAATCTTAAGTTTCATTGGGTTACGACATTAGGGGCCAGATGTAGGTGTTCAAATACCGGTCGGAAACGGACGAAAATACAGATTTTCGGCCGTTTTCGACCAGTATTTGGACATTGGTATGTAGGGGCCTTAAAAACATACCGATTCGGTAAATTTACCGAATCGGAAAAATTACCGATCGGTAAAATTACCGAATCGATATTTTCTTATGTAGGTAGCACTGTTTACAGTGCTACAGGCCTTCAGATTTCGGTATTTTACCACCCAATACAATTGGGTGGTAAAATACCGAATTCAGGTGTACACGCACATCTGTGCATGTACACCTGTGCCATGTGACACAAAGACATGCCCTAAGGGCATGTATGTGTGCCACATGTCACACAAGCCTGTACTTGGGGTGCTAGAGGGTGTCAAAGTGACCCCCCCTGCACCCTTTCAGGATTCGGTATTTACCGATTCGGTAAATACCGAATCGGTATTCCCAATTGATTCCTATGGGCTTCAAGGCCCATAGGAATCAATCAATGGGCAATACTGATTCGGTATTTACCAAATCTATAAATAACTGTTAGAAACGGGACCCTGGCCGGCCAAGACTCGCGTCGAGGTCAGTCAGGGATCGCTATTTCTAAGTGTCAGGGCAAGGGAGTCACACACCAAGATAACCCTTCTCTCGCCCTCTAGGTAACGTGGCGCGAGCAGTCAAGGCTAAACTTGGAGGCTATGTAGGTTAAGTGTTTGCGCGCGCACCCAGCAACAACACCCAAGGCCCACCACAAAGGAAACTCCACACAAGGTTATACAAAAATAGCCTTTGTATTATATCAAAAACACATTAGATAAAACATACATTTAGTTACACTGTGCCAACAGGCACGGGCAGAATTTACAAGGGGGATATTTACAAGACAGGGCCACCTGGACCACTGTCAGGAATCATCACTTTTTAGGAATAGTAATTAGCACATAGAATACTTTTAGAATCAAAATAAACGTGTATCACAAATTAACACACAACCAGTAATTACTGGTAGAGCATCAGAACCTCCTACGCAACCCTAACCACCTTAGGCAACTATTGCGCAGGGAACAAAAGACCTCAACTAGCAACACCTGTACTAGGAGAAAAGCCACCCCCTAGGAATCACCAACATCTAGGGGCATAAGCATAGGCACATTACACATGATGCATTAACATTCAGCGGTGTAGGGAAGAAAGACACATGATGGATCCAAACACATTCAGAGGTGCGAGCACAAGACAACACATGATGCAGTACCTACATTCAGCGGTGTATGCAAGGAAAGACACATGATGCTTCAGAACACATTCAGCGGTGCGAGCACAAGCAATTGCGCAAAACTTCACATGAGCCACAACCTGTGGCAGTCCCTGTGTCCAAAGTCAGGGCAGGCTGTAATAAGCCAAAAAGTACACCCAGCCTAAACGTAGCAACTGTCCACTAAGTGCTGGACAGTTGTAAATAACAAGGATGCCAACGTTGGAGCCTCGTGGGCTCAAGAACCAGGTGGGCAAGGAGCCTTTCAGGGGCTCGCCAAACAAATCTGCAACTTAGAGCTTCAGCGCTCTAAAACAATGAAATGCTCCCCTCGAGCCTTCTGTGGGCTCGCAAAATCACTATGGGCGCAAGAGCCTCTCAGGGCTCGTGAAACGAGAAGGCGCTGTGAGCCTCGTGGCTCTAACCATGAAGGAATGCCCCCTGAGCCCTCTCAGGACTCTGCACAAAATGGCCCATTCGTTGGAGTCTCTCCTCGGGAGACTCGAATGCGGAAATGCCCCCGGAGCCCTCACAGGGCTCCACACAAGAATGCAGCAGCGTCGGAGCGGCCCTCTGCCAATCGGGGCCGCTCGAGGAACAAAGAACCCTGTCCCCGCACTCACCGGTACTTCGTTGGTGCTGCGGGGGCAGGAACACTGCCGGCTCTCCTCGCTTGCAGCGCGGGGCTCCTCGTCCTCGGAGCCCCGCCGGCGGCGCCTCTCTCTCCTCGCTTGCCTGGTTGTAGGCGGGACTTCCGGTCGGCCTCTCAGGGGCCGCGCTGCTATTGGCCGGTCGGCCAGATACTTCCGGGTCGTCGCGGGCAGCGCGGCGGCCCGTTCCAGGTAGGCAGGCGGGCTCCCAGTACCCGAGGAGTGGGCTCCCTCGAGGTATTCACAACAGCGAAGTACGGGGCAATGCCGGGTGGGCACCGGCTCGATAAATTAACAAGGAAGCGAGGTGGCACTCGCTACGCGCCGCGAATCGGCAGATCAGGCGGCCAAATGCCGGGTGGGCACCGGCTGTGCACAAAAGCGCTCACCAGCGCTAGGACAATCAATACAGCGCTCTCAAGCGCCAAAAGGCCAACAAAGCGCTTCCAGGGAAAGTCCAACGTGCTCCCAGGCAGGGAACACCAGCACAGTGCTTCCAGCTGCCCTGAGCAGGGCAGGGTCCCAGCAAAGGTCCTTAGGTAGGCAGGGGGGCAAGGCTGGGCCAGGGGCCAGCTCACTGGCCCTCCAGGCAGGGAGGCAGTCCAAGTGGCGGTTCCTCCTGGCCCCAGCAGCAGCAGCAGCCCCCTCAAGATCCTAGAAGAGAACAATTTCAGTGGGGACACAGCCCCATTTTTATACACTGAAATCCTTTGTCACAATGTGCAGGGTGGGGGAAAAACCAGTCGCAGCTGGTTCTGGAGCACTCTTGATGGCCCAACCACCCATTTCATTCACTGGGGAGGCTAGGGTCGTTAGACACACCACAGGGGGGCGGAGCCAGCATTGTGTGGGGAAAACCCAGCCCATCCAGGACACAGGTACACTCCTCCCACACATCACTCATGCTAATCTCCCTCTCACCACCGGGCAGACCCATCCAGACTTCCTGGAGCCTGGCATGCCAGCCAGCTCCAGCCAATCACGCTCCAGCACCCTCACTGCACACATATCTCAATGTCCAGAAGTAGCACTTCCCAACTAGACACACACATGCCGCAGACACCATCTTGCAGCATTCACTCTCACGAGTTCAGGCATACCAAACTCGAGCCTGCATCCCCCACGCATCAGGAACTACTAGGGACACACACATTCCCCATGCATTCCTATGGGAGGGCAGGCCAGCCATACTACACACACGCACTTTCACTCTGGGACCCAGGGAAAAAGTGCGCCAAGCCAGAAATCATGAACACCAGGTCGCCATCAAAAGCAAAAAGTTCAGGGGTGAACCAGCCATAAGGGCCCGGGTCCAACACAACCCCCTTCCAGCCAAAACGCAGGGTAGACCGATCACCACCGTGATGGGCTTCCCTGCTTTGGGCGAAAGAACAAGGACACGGGCCCGCCACTGCCGGGACACCGTCCTGTTCCACGCCACTGTGAACCCCTGGGATTCCTTCTCAAACCACCATCTGGAACAACTGGGCTACCCCACGGGTACTCCTCAGCTGTCCGCGGCCAGGACCAGGCCCTGGGCCACCCAGGTGCCACTGGTTCCTGCCTACTCACAAAGTGGGGGGTAGTAACCCCTGGCACATAGTGTCCATTCTCCACTCTCCCTGTCTGCAAGACAGGACTAGACTGCCACTGGTTCACCAGCCTTTGGTCTACAACCTCAGGCGGACCAGGAGTCTCAGGGAAGGCTCTCCTCCCCTTACCTCTTCTTCTAGGGTTCCTCCACCTCCTGCGAGGTGTACACCTAGAACGCCATTCCAACCCAGGGTTTAACCCCTCAGGTTGCGCCGGGGTCAGAGGCGGGCTCTCCCACCCTCTGCACCCCCTTCCAGAGTTCTGCACCCTCCCAACTGGAGAGGTACCCCTGGAAGAAGCACTGGCTAGGACTCTGGTTACAGAAGTCCCACCCTTCAGGTCAGGCCGATCCTGAACCTGGCCTCCCAACCTTCGGTCTAAACCTCTAGGCGGGATAATTGCCTGGCACTCCAGGACTTCTGGGGACTCACTCACCATCCCCCTGAGGCTAACACATGACTCATGTGCTGTGTGACTGTCTGTCTGGCGCAGATCTCCCGCCTCCTGTCCACCTGACAGTGCGGGAAGATCCCCCAGAACAGAAGTGGTGTCACCATGGTCACTTACCGGGAACTTCGCCCAACTGGGTAGTCCCTGACCCACTGGTTCTCCCACTGGGGAACTCCCCCAATCACTCCTCACTTCGGACTTCCGTGCCCCCCCAACTGGAGTGGCACTGCCGGGCACTAGAACCACTGGAACACTATATAAAGATACTCCAGGTTCTCTAGACACTAGGGGATCACCCTCAAGGGGTCTAACAGGACAGCCTAGATCCCTAACCTGGTGTTCCCTCAAGAAACCATCCAGGTTCTGAGACTGGGTTTCGGGCACCTGGGAACACTCAGTCCCCCACTCACTCTTACTCCACGGAGCCAAGACGTGAGCCCCTTCACCCCTCTCGCTACACTGGGACCTAGCTGGGCTACTCTGAGCCTCTTCCACCACACTGGTCTGGAAGATACCTAACCTACTACTCTCGGGTTCACTCACCCATGACGTGTCAGAACCACTGGCACCTTCCCAGCGGTCTGCTTCCTTTGCAATGTCCCAAGGACTCACGTAGTCACCTCTTGACAGGTGTTTGCGCAACTCTGGCACAAAACAATTGAGCAACTGCTCTCTGATAACAAGGTTGAGTAGTCCATCAAAATCAGGTTCCCCATGAACCTCTAACCAATCAATCAGGGTATCATGACAATGATCCACATAATCTCCCCAATCCTGGTGAGGTAGTCTCCTACTGCCTCTGAACTTCAACCTGTATGTGTCCTCTCGGGAACAAGGTACCACTCTTTGGAAACGGGGCATGGCCCTTCCCGCACCAAACTCTCTCTTGCTGCCACCACTGGATCCAACCCTCCCTGGGGAATCCAGAAAACTATGACTGCGGTCAGGGGATAACCTACCCTCTAGGGCTATCTTCTCCCTGGCCAAGGCCCTCTCAGCCTCTGCAGTCCGCTCATTCACACCCAGCTGCGCCATCTCTCTGGCATGCTCTAACCTGAGCTTCTCCATGGCCAACTGGTGCTCCCTCTCTTCTCTCCTATCCACCCACTCCTCTGGGGACAGGGAAAGGGAAGGGGTGCTACATCTGACACTGGACCCAGCAAGGGATTCCCTATCTAGGGGGTACTCGCTCTCTGCTGGCGCCCATCCACTGTCATCCTCACTCTCCACATCAGACTCTTCAGGGCTCCCCTCTGACCCACCACCCTCATGGTGTGCGGTCCAGGCCCTCTCCCTCTCACTGTGCTCACGCTCCCAGTCACTCTTCTGCCACAGGATCATGTTATCCCTAAGCTTGGACTGGGTGTCTGACTCACTCACTGGGATGTCTCTCTCCTTACAAAAATGCACCAACTCATGCATACTGTACTTAAACAGACCACAGAGGTTAAAAGGAGATTCCATCTTGACAGGATGCTCTCAGACACGTGCAACACAGGGGACTTAACTGTCAGAGCTGAAGCAAGAGCACACGGTTCAAAAGTATTTCAGCAAGCTCCCTACTAAAGAGAACTCATACTAATCTGTCCAGGCAACACACCATTCATCCACGCACACCCTCCCCTCGGACCGGTAAGGCAGTTTTTACCACCCCTGATTTCTCAACCTGACCACACGTGACACAGGTACCAAACTCTGGGAGCAGGGCAGGGGACAAATGTACTGGACACTTTTTGGAAAAAGAAATACTAGAACTTCAAAGGACAATAATCCCCAACATGTAATTATCTAAAATGCAGAGCTTTGTAGTGTGGCCTGTTGCCACTGCAGTACAACGCAAACACAAATCCGGATCCACACCGCCTGCCACCAATGTTAGAAACGGGACCCTGGCCGGCCAAGACTCGCGTCGAGGTCAGTCAGGGATCGCTATTTCTAAGTGTCAGGGCAAGGGAGTCACACACCAAGATAACCCTTCTCTCGCCCTCTAGGTAACGTGGCGCGAGCAGTCAAGGCTAAACTTGGAGGCTATGTAGGTTAAGTGTTTGCGCGCGCACCCAGCAACAACACCCAAGGCCCACCACAAAGGAAACTCCACACAAGGTTATACAAAAATAGCCTTTGTATTATATCAAAAACACATTAGATAAAACATACATTTAGTTACACTGTGCCAACAGGCACGGGCAGAATTTACAAGGGGGATATTTACAAGACAGGGCCACCTGGACCACTGTCAGGAATCATCACTTTTTAGGAATAGTAATTAGCACATAGAATACTTTTAGAATCAAAATAAACGTGTATCACAAATTAACACACAACCAGTAATTACTGGTAGAGCATCAGAACCTCCTACGCAACCCTAACCACCTTAGGCAACTATTGCGCAGGGAACAAAAGACCTCAACTAGCAACACCTGTACTAGGAGAAAAGCCACCCCCTAGGAATCACCAACATCTAGGGGCATAAGCATAGGCACATTACACATGATGCATTAACATTCAGCGGTGTAGGGAAGAAAGACACATGATGGATCCAAACACATTCAGAGGTGCGAGCACAAGACAACACATGATGCAGTACCTACATTCAGCGGTGTATGCAAGGAAAGACACATGATGCTTCAGAACACATTCAGCGGTGCGAGCACAAGCAATTGCGCAAAACTTCACATGAGCCACAACCTGTGGCAGTCCCTGTGTCCAAAGTCAGGGCAGGCTGTAATAAGCCAAAAAGTACACCCAGCCTAAACGTAGCAACTGTCCACTAAGTGCTGGACAGTTGTAAATAACAAGGATGCCAACGTTGGAGCCTCGTGGGCTCAAGAACCAGGTGGGCAAGGAGCCTTTCAGGGGCTCGCCAAACAAATCTGCAACTTAGAGCTTCAGCGCTCTAAAACAATGAAATGCTCCCCTCGAGCCTTCTGTGGGCTCGCAAAATCACTATGGGCGCAAGAGCCTCTCAGGGCTCGTGAAACGAGAAGGCGCTGTGAGCCTCGTGGCTCTAACCATGAAGGAATGCCCCCTGAGCCCTCTCAGGACTCTGCACAAAATGGCCCATTCGTTGGAGTCTCTCCTCGGGAGACTCGAATGCGGAAATGCCCCCGGAGCCCTCACAGGGCTCCACACAAGAATGCAGCAGCGTCGGAGCGGCCCTCTGCCAATCGGGGCCGCTCGAGGAACAAAGAACCCTGTCCCCGCACTCACCGGTACTTCGTTGGTGCTGCGGGGGCAGGAACACTGCCGGCTCTCCTCGCTTGCAGCGCGGGGCTCCTCGTCCTCGGAGCCCCGCCGGCGGCGCCTCTCTCTCCTCGCTTGCCTGGTTGTAGGCGGGACTTCCGGTCGGCCTCTCAGGGGCCACGCTGCTATTGGCCGGTCGGCCAGATACTTCCGGGTCGTCGCGGGCAGCGCGGCGGCCCGTTCCAGGTAGGCAGGCGGGCTCCCAGTACCCGAGGAGTGGGCTCCCTCGAGGTATTCACAACAGCGAAGTACGGGGCAATGCCGGGTGGGCACCGGCTCGATAAATTAACAAGGAAGCGAGGTGGCACTCGCTACGCGCCGCGAATCGGCAGATCAGGCGGCCAAATGCCGGGTGGGCACCGGCTGTGCACAAAAGCGCTCACCAGCGCTAGGACAATCAATACAGCGCTCTCAAGCGCCAAAAGGCCAACAAAGCGCTTCCAGGGAAAGTCCAACGTGCTCCCAGGCAGGGAACACCAGCACAGTGCTTCCAGCTGCCCTGAGCAGGGCAGGGTCCCAGCAAAGGTCCTTAGGTAGGCAGGGGGGCAAGGCTGGGCCAGGGGCCAGCTCACTGGCCCTCCAGGCAGGGAGGCAGTCCAAGTGGCGGTTCCTCCTGGCCCCAGCAGCAGCAGCAGCCCCCTCAAGATCCTAGAAGAGAACAATTTCAGTGGGGACACAGCCCCATTTTTATACACTGAAATCCTTTGTCACAATGTGCAGGGTGGGGGAAAACCAGTCGCAGCTGGTTCTGGAGCACTCTTGATGGCCCAACCACCCATTTCATTCACTGGGGAGGCTAGGGTCGTTAGACACACCACAGGGGGGCGGAGCCAGCATTGTGTGGGGAAAACCCAGCCCATCCAGGACACAGGTACACTCCTCCCACACATCACTCATGCTAATCTCCCTCTCACCACCGGGCAGACCCATCCAGACTTCCTGGAGCCTGGCATGCCAGCCAGCTCCAGCCAATCACGCTCCAGCACCCTCACTGCACACATATCTCAATGTCCAGAAGTAGCACTTCCCAACTAGACACACACATGCCGCAGACACCATCTTGCAGCATTCACTCTCACGAGTTCAGGCATACCAAACTCGAGCCTGCATCCCCCACGCATCAGGAACTACTAGGGACACACACATTCCCCATGCATTCCTATGGGAGGGCAGGCCAGCCATACTACACACACGCACTTTCACTCTGGGACCCAGGGAAAAAGTGCGCCAAGCCAGAAATCATGAACACCAGGTCGCCATCAAAAGCAAAAAGTTCAGGGGTGAACCAGCCATAAGGGCCCGGGTCCAACACAAACGAATCCTAACGATTCGGTAAAAATTACCGAATTTTTACCTACATCTCATTTACCGATTCATGAATACCTAATCGGTAACATTCGGTATTTAAGAATCGGTAAATGAGATGTAACAGAATTCTTTGCTAAAATAGTTTACTACAGCACCCTCTTCATTTACCAGACTGAAGGTCAACATCCTACCTTTCAATGATAAGTAGATATGCTGGAAATATGGTCCCAACAGTACGTTCCTGTGTTATTGTTACCTTAAGAGATATTGAACATGCTTTATAATTTTCTTGTGATATTCCGGCCAGAAGAAAATGGGTCTTCCCTTGATGATCAAACACACATTCATAAATAGGCTGATAGACCCCCATCACATTGTAATGGTAGATATGTTTTTTATATTAAAGTTCTCCAAAAATATTTGCTAGCTGTATTCATGAAGCTGATGAACTTTTGGATAATGATGAATATTATGGTTTCTTATTATTATTAAATGTCTGCATACAAAACAGTACTCAAGATTTTGACTTCTCTGAACCCCCATTGAGTTACTTCTGGAAGATGGAGACCGCACCTAAAAAATGTGAGCCATTTGACTCTCGCAACAATATACAAAATTAGAGCAGGTAGAATACATCAAACAAATACACAAAGTATGTGATATTTCATTTAATTCTCAAACAAAAAAACAAAAAACTAAATTGTAATTTTAATGGGAAGGTTGGACCTTTAAAAATGTTTATTTTATTTCTAAAAGACAAAGCAATAGGCTACACTCTAACACATTCTGTCTTATTTGCTTCTAGTAAATGTTCTTTTTTTGTTGGCACATACCAATGCTTCAATGGCATCTACCAATTGCCCATTCTAAATTTCGTTTGCTGTACTTGCCCTGCTCCCATGGATCCAGTTAAGGATACCAACTTTTGGGCCTATTCACGAACTGCAGTAGTGTTTCTAACATACTAAAAAATGAAATTCACCAACCTGCATGTGTAAATCTATGCCTATTCCTCCACTTTTCCTGTTTTATTGTGTGGAGTTCTCTGCCCGACTGCTGAGCTCACTGCACACTTAACTATACATTTTAGTGCTAATTGAGTGAGAGACGTGGGAGCAGCAAGAAAATGGGGAATACGTACTACTAAATAACGAGAGGTTAAGGGAGGAGTAAGGACAGGTTAAGGGAGGGTTAGGTAGAGGTTTAGGGAGGGACATGCACCCACCCACAAAAAAGTAAATCCATTGCTATTCACAGACTGCACATCTATAGAACTAGAGCCTAAAAGGACGCAAATCAGTTGTAAATGTGCTGCAGCCTCAGAGCTGGAGTAAGTTCAGCACCACATATGGCCAACCACTGGCACTACAAGACCCTCCCAAACACTTAACTTTAATATGTGCCATACAAATATATTCTCAATTTGTTTTCAAAGTTTAATAAATGCACTTAACTTTCTCTATAATTTACTATAGGAAGTGCTTTGCTCTGATTGTGGAGGTCTTGTTCAAGTGTGCAGAATGAGAAATACCAACATAAAGTTATTATTAGTAGTAACTTTACTGTCATGTTTGATGTTTTACTGACTCCACCCCACTGTTTCAAAGAGTGTGGACATATAGATCAACAATTTTGAGTAACTTTACACTTATAAATGGTGACTAGCCAAAAGTAGTAGAATTACTCAAAACTGTAAGAGTAAATTTACGTGCGGTAAATCTAAATGTAGCCAGAAGTTTAACATTGTGAAATTTAATATTAACTACTTTGATGCTATCTATATTTTCATTTGCTTTTTTCGAAGCATGGCATTGCAAAGTGACCTGTATTTCGATGGCCACCATCAATATTAAATTTTTTATGGGTTGGTAATCTTGAACTCTAACAATGCGGTACGGCTAACTAGTACCCAGTATATATGCTGCAGTCCCTTTAACATGTCAAAAGTGGCTCTTAAAACCGTATTGCCACATTTAAGTTTCCCATAAAGCCATAATATATAAGTGCATAAATGTACCCCTGGCATGGAAAGTTAAATACCACTTGAGGACTGCACCACCTATTGTGCCATCCACTGCAGTGCCATTGAAAACATTGCTTCAAACCTACCTGTGGCCAGGTTGAACCCTGCTGCACAGAACTGTCAAAATTACCCATTTGACAGGTTGGAAAATCTGATTTTGAATATTGAATAAGTCAACCCTAGCTG
Organism: Lissotriton vulgaris; assembly: GCF_964263255.1. Classification (NCBI taxonomy): domain Eukaryota; kingdom Metazoa; phylum Chordata; class Amphibia; order Caudata; family Salamandridae; genus Lissotriton; species Lissotriton vulgaris. Next base: position 1,510,629,064 of record NC_141685.1, on the reverse strand, counting down.
CAACTTGCTTCCCACAAAGAAAGGTGCATAATATTAAAGAGTAGAACATTAGACATGGCATGGTCCCATAGTGACTGGGCCAAATCAACATTGTCATTGGTTAGGCTGTAGCCGGCACATAGCAAAAGTCAAAGTATGAATTCTACACTTTAGTCTATAACTTTTGACTGGTACCAGCTACAAACTCCATTAAAAGATGTGTATATTTAATATAAATACAATCCAATAGCATTTTGGACTATTATTAAATATATGGGGACTATACCTTTTAGAAAGTTACCTTATCCTGCCTGAAGCTGCTGGAGGCCAATTTACATTAGCTGGACAGCAACAGCCCAGTCTGGCTCTGGCTGGAATTAGGTATGAAAGAGGTGGGAAAACTGCTCCCAGAAAAGAAACAATGCCCTGGGAGTGGGTAGGCATTTTCTTCCCTAGGCAGGACGACCAGTGGGGATGGGCCCTGGTACCTATTCAATTCAATTATGTTATGCTGTTTTCAATTTAGTCACAATAATTTACATACCCTATGTTCTTGCTATATAAGATGCTATAGCATTCTTTTTTGCTTTACTTAGCATAAATAATATGTGTGGTTTTTGAGGTCTATTTCTCCTGAATAATAAATATATTAATGCCCATGCAGATGTGACACTAAACCTGAAAGATGTATGCATTTACCTGTTCCACGTTACTATATTTATCTGGTTTTATGGATCCCTGCAGCAGAGTTTAATGCTCAAATAAAAATGATAAAATAAAATGAGCATAAAGTTATGTCATTTTAAATGCAGGCTTCATCCTGATGGCAGTTAGGAAGAAATGACATGCATAGCATATTGTCAAACCTAAACTTCCTGCCACAAATAAAATACATTGCTTCATAGTATAGCACAATACCTGTCTCTTTATAAATGACCTGTATGCAGCAACATACCCAGCAAATGCCAAATAAAACCTTAATAGCATATAAAATGTAAAAAGGGATGATTTAGGGAAGAGGTGTCCAACAGTGCCAGGAATAATGGCTCTATGCCAGATTTTCAGAATACCAATACACAATATACTTAAATACAATGGGGACGATTGACAGAAAGATTGCCTTATGCTTGCACTACTCATGGAAGTCAGGTATAGTCCAAGAGCACTTAAAGATTAACTGAGGCTTACTAACACATCAATCAGTCTTTGTGGCTGGGGCGCAGTGAATTAAAATAGGAATCATTTACAAAGCCAGTGGTTGGACCAAACATCTGGGAAGGCTCCGGCTTCCCTCAGACGTGATATCCTTGATGTATGTACATTGTTTGTAAAATGTAATGTTTCCCTTTTAACTAGGCCTTATACATGACATACTACCTCAGGATTCAAAACTGAAAATCTTTGTTGTAACAGAAATCTTGCTAAAGCGTGTGAAGTGAAAAGCCATCATGATGTCTGATGAATGATCTAGCTAAAGTATCACACCTTAAGTGTGTTCAGCAAGAGAAAATAAATATGCTAAAACATTCATCTTTCTCAGCCGCCAGAATTGTCTCCTTTATTTCCTAATTGCTTTTTGTCTGCAAATAAGAATATCGGTATGATGGCTCCAGTCTGCTTTACCAGCTCTGGTGCATCTGGGAATCCATTTGCAAGGTGTTTGTCTATTTATCTTTTTCTTTAAGAAGAAAAATATACTAGGAGATATACAAGGAATTAAAGGATCTGTTCGCAGCAACACTAGGAAGGACAATACTAAGATGGACAAATGTCGGATTGCCTGAGATGATACTGTAGTCTGTAAATCACACACCTTTTAAAATTCAGCAAGAAAATTATTTGCATTATATCCCACCGCTGAGGGCTTTACTGGGTGTAAAAGGCACTGAATCTGATGTATATTTATATATATTCACTGAAAAATCCAAAGGTTAAAGTAATGTTATAGTTCAGTGAATTTGTCAGTGACAACATTAACGTTTTGAACTAAAAAAACACTGAAGTTCATCAGTTATAGTTGGCAGCATTCTCTATAACTTGCCCCCCTGCCAGGCGCTGCTTCTTACCTCACATATGACATCACTTATGACATGTTCCATGACCTCATTTATGACATCAACAACAATATCTCAAATGGCATCCCTCATCAAGGATGGTATCATCCAATGAATGTCCAAGTTTGCTAACAATAACCAAGATCTGAAGGTGCTAAAGGTCATACTACCTGCACGCTTCATACTGTAGTGAAAACTTTACACAGGGCCGTTTCTACCATTAGGCAACACTAGGCGGTCGCCTAGGACGGCAAAATGGCTAGGGCGGCAAAAGGGGGAAAAAGGTACTTAACCCCTTCGCTGCGGCGACTATTCCGCTGCAGCGCTAAGGGGGTGGGGCTGTCGTGCGGCGGTCCCGTGCTTGTGACGGAACCCCTCCGTCACGGCTCACAGGCGAGCTGTGCTTGTGACGGAACGGTTCCGTCACGAACGCGCCCGCTCAATGGAACGCGCCGCGCAGGCGCGAAATCAGCGGCGCGCCGAGCGGGCCGTGACGGAACCGTTCCGTCACTAGTACAGCTCACCCGAGGCTTGTGACGGAACGGTTTCGTCACAAGCATGCAAGGGGTTAATAAGTGTTTACTTTCTTTGCCCTGAAGCTGCACCTGTGCGTGCGCCCGTGCTGAGCGCAGGCCCTCTGCTCACAGGCCCTTGAGCTTGGGTCCCTGACTGTTGTACTACATTATGCTTATAGAAACTTGTTCCAATGGTAGAATCACTGTGTAACCCGACGGACTTGGGGTACGGCTTGTTTTGTTGCTGCCTCCGAGGGCCCACTCATACCAGTGTCCTGCCCAGCAGGGACACTCCTCTCCACAAATCTTCAGAGAAAGTCAGAGCGCTGAAATCATAGTCCACACACCGGGCTGGGAGAGGCTGCCATGGCCGCAAGCGCACCTAGAGGCCCCCGGCGTCCAGCAGCCCTCGCCCCAGGCATCCTGCAGCTCTCGGCCTCCGGGGTCCAGGAGCCCTCGGCCTCCCTTTGCACTGAGTACCCAGCAGCTGCTCTCGGTAACGACGCTTCCAGCATCATTTGCTTGGAGTACTTCACAGATCCGGTGACCATAGAGTGCGTGCACACCTCTGCCTCTTATGCCTCACCCATTACATGAAGTAGAAGGATTTAACCATCTTGTGCCAGAGATGCAGACCGCGGCAAGGCCGCTGATGAGTTTTTGTGAAGGAGACTGTAAAATAAATAAGACAAGTGTGTCCGGTGTGCTGGAACCTCAAATCATAAATGTTACACTGGGGGATCTGAAGAGGAAGGCGGCAAAGAATACAGGGCACAGTAAAGTTTGTCATCACTTAGTCAACACGTGTTGACGTAATCAATGCAAGCAACATAATAGTACAAGTACACGGTCTTGGGTTGTGGATTTCTTCCCTATGGGCCTAGGTAATGAGGGGCCCTCTGCCACCAGGCCCCCGTAGAGCCCTCTGCATAAGCCATCCATGTGCCACAACCCACTAACTGTGTCCTGTAGATGCCTCTGTGCGCACGCTCATGCCTAGGGCCCTCTGTCACCAGGCCCCTGGAGAGCCCTCGTTGTGCCATGCGCCGTACTACCTCCCGGATGGAGACTTCTGTAAAGCACAAAATATTAAACACCAATCCCCGGGAGAAAGATTGTAATGAAAAATATAGCGCTCACATCAAAGCAACGGATAATTCTGCTTTCTGTGACCCCGGCCCTGCTGTGTTGGTGGTGGGGAGTGGGCAGGGAAAGGGACTGTGCTGCACGGAATTTTAAGGGCAGTGAAAAGGCTTGTTTCCTTTTACACACAAAGAAAATCAGCACCTCTGTTTGAAGTACTTAAAAAATTGCATATTCAGTAATACATGTGAGCCCACACATGCATCACGTGCAGTGAAGCATAGCAATGATGATGTCATTTTAAAGCGCCTACAACCAAGGACCTGCCACTGAGAAGTGCACTGGCTCATAGGTTTTTCTTTTAATTACCATAGCTATGTGTTACATAAGTTAGCTGCCCAGAACGGCTTATAATCTGAATAGGCCCTAAATGATCCATTGCTAGTACATTCTAGTTACTCAAGCGCCCTAGCAGCAGGTGTTGAACCCACTGGACTATCCTTAGCTGGTGGGTTGTTAGAAGGCTAGAACTATCAAGGTTCTCTTATCTTGTCGTTTTTAACGCATAGCAAACGATTTGTATTTTGGCAAGTGTTACTTTGTGCTTGAGTCCACACTAATGGAACAATATGCATTATGTAAATGACTTCTAGCCTAAATAAATGGGAGGCAGGGAATCCTTTGATATTTGCCCTCTCAACTAAACAAGCATTTTCAAAGCCAATAGATTTCACCTGCGCGAGAGCTATTTGCTTTGCCAGTGTCTTTTAGCCATGTTGTGCAGCAGCGTGGAATGGAGAGGTGGGGCATAGAGTGGCTTGGTGTGGAGTTGAGTAGAGTGGAATGACGTGGAGTAGAGTGGTGTAGAATTGCGTGGCATAGAGTAAAGTTGAGTGGGATGTGGTAGACTAGAGTGGCGTGGAGTGGAGCAGAATATAGTGAGTGGAGTGGCATGGCGTACAGTTCAGTGGAGTGTCAAAGAATACAGTGGTGTAGAGTAGGGTGGTGTAGTGTGGTGCAGAGTAAACTAGAGTGGCACTGACGCAAAGTGCAGTGGTGTGGCACAGAGGGCAATGGCCTTAGAAAACATCGTTGAAGTTAGAAGAGCGAAATTTAAAAGTGAAATAAAATATCATGAACAGTGCTTATTTAATTATGTAATGTTTGATATGTTTTAGTGTTGAATACAAGTTCTTTTATATCTAATGCCCTGGTACAGGGGGAGAGAGTGATGGTAGTAAAAGGGAAAGGGTGGCATTTTTCAATTCTCGCCTAGGGCGGCAAAACACCTAGAAAAGGCCCTGACTTTACAGATATCCAACTTCTAAATCAAAACTAGCGCTCGCACATAGGTTAGTAACTGGTGTACACACTCTTCTAAGTAATGTAGAAATTGTCATGCTGACATGATTTTATGTAAAAACGCAAGGTTGCTTACAAAAATTGTATCCACTACGTAGAATCTTTCTCCTACTTGAAACTTTTTCTTCAGAACCAAAACGTTGTGTGTAGAATAATGAATACAAGCCAGCAGCCACTTGCGCAAAGAGTTATTCTCAAATGCAAACATTTATATTGGGTTTAATACCTCTACACAGATGTGGTGCATTAGGAGCACCCATGTTGTACAGAATTACGTAGAAAAATAATATGGTTGTTACCCACCACAATGTAAACTGTAAAACAAGCTTGGACATTCATTGGATGATATCATCAGTGATGTCATCAAGGATGTCAATTGAGATGTCATCAGTGTTGTCATAAGTTATCTCATAGCACATGTCATGAGTGATGTCATATGTGAGGTCATAAGCAGTGCATGGTGGGGGCACATGGTATAGTTAGTGCTGCTAACTGTAACTGGTGAATGTTGTCACTGACAACAAATTCACCTACTATAATGTTACCTAAACCTTTGTTTTATTTCATTTTATTTCAGTGAATAGCTAGGGTTTTTTAACATAAAGTAATATTTAATTACCATACGTACCCATCACTCCCAGTCTAGTGTGCTTGTTTGGGAAAGGGACACACGCCCTCCCCGAATCACATCCCCCAGGGCCCGGCACAATTTTGATGGGAAAGGAGGCACACAGCCCCCTCCCCCATTGTGGGCTGATATTGGCCCCAGGGACCCCATCCACCCAATTTTGTATGGTCAGGGGGGCACCCTGGCCTCCTCCCCGGGTGATTTCAGCACTGACTAGTCCATCCCCCAGGGCTGGAACAGTTTTGAAAAGGGAGGGGGCATGCCATCCTCCTCCCCGTATCCATTTTGGCCCCATGGACAACATACCCCAAGGCATTGCAGTATACTCAAGGAGAGTTGCCCCCTCCATGGGTCAATTTAGATCCCAGGGACCCCATCACCGGGGCCAGGCACTGCTCCAGGAATCGACTCAGGCATGGGCTTCCCGGTTCTTTTTCAGGGCCATGGAAGGGGGTCCCCTCCCCATTTTCTGCCTTTTCAGCACCAGGTTGGGCTCCCCCGGCCTTTTCAGGCTCAGGGAGGGAGGCCCCCCTCCTCATTTTCTGCATTTTGGGTACCAGTGGTGGGCTGCCTGGGGCCTTTGGCCCTGCTCTCCATAAGTAATAAAATCGGCCCAGCAGTGGGCTCGCCGGGGCCTCTAATAGCTCAGGGTTGAGAGCCACGCATACCCCTCCCCATAATAATTGTTTTTGGTCCCATAGGTAGGCTCTGGGACTTATATAGAATAAATGCGGCACAACTGCCATTTATTTTCCCGATCCTGCGAGAGTATTGTAGAATTGTGGCGTTTCTTCCATTTGTTTTCCTTTTTGTCCCCAGGTGAGTCCCTATGCCAGGTATACCTTTTGTTTAGAACTTCAGGGTAGGGGACTAAATCCCTGAGACTTTTAATGGCTGCCAACAACCTTTTTCTCAGGTGTCTGGCAGCCAATAAGAGCGCTTGCTCTTGCTGGAGTCTGACTCCCATGGGAACAAGATGGCGCAAGACAAAAAGCTCAAAATGCTGTTTCTTTAAATTGGCGGTTCCATGAAAGTCTCAGAGACTCTCGTGAGCCCAATTGCCTCAATATGCAGTTATTTTTTATTCATTTCGCAAAACGTACTGAACGGATTTACACCAAATCACAAAAAGCACAATCTATGGACGAAGATTTGGGTGTAATTTGGTTCAGAAGTTTTTGCTATAACCTGTCTTAAAGAAGTCTATGGAAAATGCATGGGATTTAACTTTTTAGGACCCCCCGTTTTTTTCACAGCCCCCACTAGATGGATCACACTGAAACTTTCTAGGAAGGAGCTGAGGTGGATGATCTTTTTTTCTTCACGCAGGGCCAAAGTTATTAGCAAAGTTATTAGCAAACCAGAACATGCTTCGTCTATGGAAAAGCAGACCTAACTATAATTATCTAGTGGTGCCTTCCAAAAAAAGTTCATCCACCTCAACTACTTCCTGGAAAGTTTCAGGGCGATCCATATAGCGGAGGCTGAGAAAAAAGGGTCCCTGAAATGTAAAATCCCAATGCATTTCCAATAGACTTCTTTTTTAATTTAGGGTTTCGTCCTAACAGATATTGTGGTTGCTGCTTTAACAAATATATATATAGGAAATTGGGTAATTGGATGTATATATACATATATATGCTATTATATTGTATATTATATATTATACCCCAAATTAAAAAAGAATTCTGTCGGAAACTTTCCTCTTATATATATATATAAAAAAAAACACTCCCAAAGCCACCTCGAATCACACGGACCAGCGAAGCAAAACAGGAGACGGACCACAGGATCTGGCCACAGACGTCTTTTACTGGCACACGTTAACAACAACAGCAATGACGCGTTTCGGGCTCGCGAGCCCTTGATCATGTGCCCTCGATCCGCATCCGGGTCCGGGAACTGGGGCAAAAGAAACTTGAACTTCACTCTGGGGCCCAATAAGGGTGAAAAATGCTTTTAATGGAATGTTTAAAGGGACCTACCAAGTTGACTAATTTGTCTGGATGGACTATTGTTCCCAACATGCATCACAAGCACTGAGCTGAGCCCAGGAGGGCGTGGCATGTAATTAAATAAAGTATACCAGACACTCCCCTTCTAATAATTTTCTCGAGCGACCTCTGATGAAAGGCAGAAGCCTAGAAACGCGTCAGGTCTACGAATAATATTACTACGGAGTAGCAGCGCAAGTACATGCCCAACAAGTGAAAGCCGGATGGTTCAGTTCGACGAGTGTGCGCTTCTAAATGCTTCGGCAATTTGGTGTTTTAATATATGTATGTATATATATATATATATATATATATATATATATATATATATGTACGAAAATTCGTCACCAGCCAAGGCAGCCGCCTCAGCCTCACACTCCAACACTGACGAAAGAACGGACCCAGATTTAGGTGCTTTAACCTTGGTGTTTTATTTCAGCAAGCCTGCCGCCGCCATAACGCGTTTCGCCTTTCACAGCTTGATCACATGGCCAGTTGCTAACAGCCAATGCCATACATTTAAAGTGCAAGTGCGCGCGCAATTCTTACAAAGAATACAGCAACATATAAAAAACATACTACATTTCCAAGTGCTAACATACGTATGCCAATATTATATACATACTATGTTAAAAGTACAATTGGCTTAATTTATAAAATATAAATATATATTTACACTTTAAAAACCACAAAAGTTTTTTTGAATAACTGTATGAATACAAGTTAATCATAACGTGAACGTGAACCCACAAGAATTTTGACCATAGATTCACAAGATTTGGTTGTTCACCTAATTACTCACTCCCCAAATGTACAAGGCACTCGGCAAAAGAGATAAAGCCCCAGTGGGCACAGAGTCTTGTAAGATGGCACTGCAACGTTGCACATTACATTTTGACATTGGCACAGATAGGGTGTTAAGTGAATAAAATTTCCTAAAGTGCTCGTGCTAGTGCTCAACCAATATATGAAAAAGAAATCAAAACTTATTCAACAGAAACACATGTTGTGTTCAACCCATGGCAATTCCCCATGGGGTAATCCTCCTCCTATTTGAAAGAAGCTCTTAACACAGATCGTGAGGAGGCATCAGATGGTCAAATACAGCAACAACAGTGTTATTATTTTTAAAAAAAGACCAAGTACCCATGCGGCAAACTCTGCAAATCACAGTAAATAAATGATCCATCCTGGAATAACTATAGCGCGGAAATTTTTCTATATGATTACTATCATCCAATCATAGACAAGTGTAAAGATCTTCCGTCGCATTAAGACCCTGTGGCTGCTTACTATCTAGTTCTAGGATGTATCGGGTTTCAAGCATATATATATATCGTGACACCTTCTGTTTACACTGCGATTTCCACACCAAACAGACAAAGGACCCCAAAGCAGCAGATGTATTTAGTGGGAAGATTTATTAGCTCTTTCAAATGGTATTCCAGGCATGACGCGTTTTGGTTAACTAGTATCCTTGATCAGTATATATATATATATATATACTAGCAGCCCGCCCCAGCGTTGCCTGGGGCAGAAAGGGGCTGGGGGCAGTACACCCGCTCCCGCCCGACCCCCTCCCGCACCGACTCCCTCCCGCCCCGACTCACTCGCGCCCCCCTCCCGCCCAGACTCACTCGCACCCCCCTCCCGCCCTCACTCACTGCACAGCCGCTCGTAACTGCACCGCCCTCCTCCTTGTCGTCATCACGCACGTCGGGTTGTGCCCAGCGCTTGGTCCCGGCCGGCGCTACTTTCAGGGGACTACTTTGTTTACAAACGTAATTTTTTTTATTTACTTTTTTTTTTATTTATATAGCCTATGTCCATCTACACACCCTAATTATAAACAAACAATGGTCCTGAACCTATAAATTACAGATTTTTTGAGCAAATAAAGAATAAATCAATATTTGAATAAAAAAGCAACAATGATCTGTCTGCTAAATGTAAAGACTATATTGTCTTTGAAAGAAACCTTTTTAACAAAACAAGGGAACCCAAAAAGTACCTAGGGACCATGGGCAATCAATTATTAAAGAGAACAACGGTCCTTAGGGTTAAGGCATCAACAATTCACAATGAAGTATAGACTCAGATCAGTACTATATAAGGAAATTTTTCAGTACACAGCCGGGCCTGAATCTTTTTAATCAACAAATAAGCATAAATAAGAAAGACCATCTGAGGGGTCTAATATCAAAACTGATAGGGTACAAGCCTGTACCTATCCGGAGCACTAACAAACAGAGTTCGTGGGTGAAAGAGGTAAAGAAAGAGAAAGAATTATAAAGAATATCAGGCAAAGAAAACGTGGGAGCCAACTGTCCCTTGCAGTATTGATAAAATTCTTAAAGCAAGTTCAGACAGACAATTACTGTAACAACATTGACAAATTTTTTTTTGAAAAATCACAGAATTGTTAAAAGTGTCGACGACGTTTCGATCCCTGGCTCCTAGTGAACTGGGATCATCATCAGGACTTTGTAATAATTTGCCTGTTTGTATTTGAAGCGCCTGTTTAAAGTAGGAAAAAATGAAAAAGAAGGAAAAGATTCTTTGTTTAAATACAACACTTATGCCAGACAATGTACACAAGGATTCACATTTTAGTCTTCCATAGCATGCCATAGTGCTCAGCGATAAGTTGTGCATCCTCATTCATTGCCAGTATATTGTGTTTCAGTTTCTGTTTTTAAGCCATGCTTGTCTTGAGATTGCACTCTGGTTTAAGAAAAAAGGATTTATAACACATTCAGTGAATCTTGAAACTAACGTGCCTGTGGCTAGGGTGTCGGTATTGGGTCGAGGGCGGGTGCCGAGCATTTGTGGGCATGACAATCGTGTAGAACATGCGGGCCGTGTGGAACGGAGCGGCTGAACATCATTGGTGCCTGTTTGTGATTTTTTACACAGTGCAACCATGAGCAAGCGTGAAAAGACAAACCTTTTTAAGAGCGTTTGCGCTCCCTTCGGTCAAGATAAGGAAGGGTTGTTGTAAGGGAACCTATAATAATAATAATAATAATAATAATAAAGGAGTTTATAAAGCGCCTGGTGACGCCATCCCGGCGTGTCCCCGCGCTGTGGAGAGAGCAGCAGGAAAAAGTGAGAGACCTATAGGGTAAAAAGGTGGGTTTTTAAAAGTTTCCTAAATATTGTCTCTGTCTCTGCAAGTCTAATGTTCAGAGGGAGAGAGTTCCAATTTTTGGCCGCCAGCGCACGAAAGGAGCGCCCTCCCATTCTGGCCTTGTTTATCCGGGGGGCTTTCAGAAGTCCAGTTCCCTCGGAGCGTAGTGCTCTGTTGGGCACATAGGGGATAGCAAGATCCTTTAGGTATTCAGGGGCTTTCTGAGAGGTTATCCTGTGACATATTAGGAGCGCTTTGAACAGGATCCTCTTTTTTATAGGGAGCCAGTGAAGGGCAGCCAGGGTGGGCTTAGAGGCAGCTCTTTTGGGTAGCCTGAGGACTAACCGTGCTGCCGTGTTCTGGAGAACCTGCAGCTTTCTGATGTTCTTCTCGGTAGTCCCTAAGAGTAGAACATTACCGTAATCGATACGGGAGGTGACTAGAGCTTGGGTCATCGTGCGTCTGGCCTCTAAAGGAAGAAGGTCCAGAGTACGGTTTAGGGTCTTCAGCACCCCAAAGCATTTCCCTACTAGCTTCTGGACGTGGCTATCAAAGGAGAGTCTAGGATCGACCCATACACCCAAGTTCTTTGCTTCCTTGCAAGGAGAAGGTAAAGGGCCTAAACAAGGAGGCCACCATTCCTGAGTCCAACTAGCCGTGTTTCCCCCAATCACAAGAACCTCTGTTTTAGAGCCATTGAGCTTCAGGCAGTGTTGGTCCATCCAGCCTGCAAGCTCCTGCATGCAAGTTTTAAAATTTGCGGCAGCTAAGGTAGGTGCCTGGGATAGGGAGATGAGGAGTTGGGTATCGTCGGCATAAGATACTAATTTTATGCCGTACGATTGGACCACATCCGCCAGGGGGGCCATTTAAAGGTTAAACAGGGTGGGGCTCAGGGCAGAGCCCTGAGGCACCCCCTGTTCTAGGGCAATGCTGTCTGAAAGGGAATTTCCTCTCTGAACCTGGAAGCTGCGATCTATGAGGAAAGCTTTGAGCCATCCCAGTGCAGCCTTGGTGACCCCAGCCTGGTTTAGACACTGTAGCAAGATGGAATGAGCTACAGTGTCAAACGCAGCACTGAGGTCCAGCATTATGAGTGCCATCGTATGACCCTCGTCAGCTCCTGCCCGAAGCGTTTCAGTCGCTCTCAGGAGGGCTGTCTCAGTGGAGTAGTTGGTCCGGAAACCAGACTGGGAGCTATGCAGGGATTTATTAGCTTCTAGGTGAGCCATGAGTTGTTTATTAGCAATTTTTTCGGTCACTTTTGCAAGGTATGGCAGGAGAGAGATCGGTCTCAAGTTTTCCAAGATATCCTGACTTACATTAGGTTTCTTTTTAATTGGCAGTACAATTGCCTTCTTCCAATCTAGCGGTAGGCAAGCTGAAGAGAAAGATAGTTGGGTTATGTGCCTAAAGTAAGGTTCTAGTACCTGTAAGCTCTCTCTAAGTACTTTCGGGGGGGCGGGGTCACGAGGGGAACCAGATTTAACGCTCTTACAGATGTTTATAAGTATTTCAGGGTCAATTACGATTTAGCCAAGTCCCATACTGCACAAGATGTGTGCCCCGGGGCAAATAATTACCTTGAGGTCCTGTTTTAATAGAGGACAATTTACTCTCAGTCACTTGCGATCAAGGGCGGTGTGTGTTAAATTATTAGCCACACATTGAAGTGCGATCGGGTGAATCCACGCACTGAAAAGAAAACGGGGGGAAAGAAGTTCCAATTAGATCAATGCCTAATAGAGGAGGGGGGGGGGAGGAAAGGAAGGGGGGCCGAGGAATTACGGGGGGCTAAACCTCCTCTAACCCTTACCTTCAGTTATCAGTGAATACTGCTAGGCTCACGAATCGAGCGGCGGTCCGTCGGCGTGCTCAATGGCACTAGTCCGACTATGCGGGAATCCGGAAATGCAATCCGGTCGTCATGGTATATTAAAGTGAGTGAGGGAGGGGAGGGGATACGTGTGACTATGGCGGCCATCTTTGAACGGTGCCTATTGCGTGAACCGTCAATCGAAACCCCGTGTTTTGGTGCTTAACTACACATCTTGGTCAATTGTATAAAAATATACATGGCGGCCATCTTAGAACGGTGCCTATTGCGTGAGCCCTCAATTGAAACCCCGTGTTTTGGTGCTTAACTACACATCTTGGTCAATTGTATAAAAATATACATACATGTAATCATCTTAAAGACATATATATATATATATATACCATCAAATAAACAGTGCCCTCATATGAAAATATTTAAACCATTGTTTGAAGCAGCGTTTAACCAATCCTTAAAGACAAATGTTTGAAGATAATGGACAGGGTTGTGAGCAACTTTTTAACACAATAAGTTGACAGTTTTTGGGCATTTTGAGCAGTCTTTAGAACAGTCCTAGGGAAGTTAGAGCAGACCAGCCCAATCCTCAGTGCGATTTAAGCCATTCTGTATTGTATCCAAAAGTAATATACATTTCAGTTCCTCCCTGTTAAGGAGTTGTGTCATACTTCCTCCTCTGGGTGGTAACTTCAATGCCTTCAGGACAGTCCAGCGTAGTTCATCTTCCTTGTGTTTGGCATCGATGAAATGTTCCACGAGAGGGGCATTAGGGGTCTGGCAGCGAATACGGCTCCTGTGCTGGCAGATCCTTGTTCTTACTTTCTGCGATGTTTGGCCCACATACATTTTTTTACACGGGCATTGAACCATATATATAACATTACATGTGTTACAGTTTGTGAGGGAAGAGCTAGAAAAAGTAATGTTATTAAATACTCTCGTCTTTCCTTCAATGGTCATATCGCATACGCTGCAGTTACCACATTTTACATGTCCAACAATGGGGGACAGACCCCATATGGCTTCAAGTGTGGAAGATTGAGTGGGACTTGGTAATGCTGCTCGGACTAGATGGTCCTTCAAGTTTTTGCTTTTTTTAAAAGCAAATAAAGGGCATTCAATTTCCAGTGCACCTGCATTAATGATAGGCCAATGGTGGAGTATCATTTTCCTCATTTTATTAGACACTGGAGAAAAGGTCATAACACAAGCCAGTCTTTCTTGTGGTGTCTTTGGGGTCGGTGTAAGCAAAGTCTCCCTTGGTCTATACCATGCCCTCTTAAGTGCATTCTTAACAATCCTCCTGGGATAGCCCCTATTTTTAAGTTTGTCTGCAAGAATGGCACTCTCTTTGAAGTAGTCCTGCCTACAGGAGCAGTTTCTCCTGATTCGCAGGAACTGGGAGAATGGAAGTGAATCATGTAGAGCCCTCGGATGATTGCTAGAGTAATCCAACAATGTGTTCCGCTCTGTGGATTTTCTAAACAGACGAGTCAAAAGAACTCCATCCTGGTGAAAAATGGTCAGGTCCAGGAAGTCAATGGAGGATTTATTGGATGTCAGGGTAAAGCTAAGGCCACAACAATTGTTATTCATCCAATGCAGGAGGTGGCGCAGATCATTGACTTCACACCTCCATATCATGACGATATCATCAATGTATCTGCGCCACATACTGATTCCTGTGAAAAAGGGATTTGATGGAGATAATATCACCTCATTTTCAATCTCATTCATAAACAATATTGCTAAATTTGGAGCAAAAATTGCGCCCATACTTGTACCTTTTATCTGCTGGTAAAAGAGACCATTGAATGTAAAAAAGTTCTTTGTCAAGCAGATCTCAAGGAGTTGTAAAATAAAGGAAGTCGGTATTGCATGCGGGCGTGGGCGTGTATCTAAGGTTTTCTGAATAACCCTAAGCGCTGCCACCTGGGGGATATTCGTATAAAGGGACTCCACGTCCATACTACAAAGGGTATCAGTTGCTGGGTTGAAAGGGGAATTTTCAATCAACGAGATCATGGACATGGAGTCTCTAACGTAGCAAGGAGTGGAGGGGACGAATTCCTTTATAAAAAAGTCAATAAAGGCTCCCAATGGTTCTAGGATTGATCCACAGGCTGAGACAATAGGGCGGCCAGGTGGTGAGGTCAAATTTTTATGAATTTTTGGGAGTGTATATCACCCGTATTCTGGGGCTTTTAATGTTTAGATAATTAAATTCCTTTTTTGACAAGAACCCTTCTGCTACCGCGTCTGTGGTGATTTTCTTTATCAATTCTTGAATTTCTTTTGTGGGATTAGACGCTAGTCTTTGGTAGTGTTCCCTATTGTCTAGTTGTCTCTGTATTTCTGTTGTGTAGGAATCAAGATCCTGAAGAACAATTCCACCGCCTTTATCAGCACTTTTGATGACCAATGAATTGTTCATTTTAAGTGTGGTAATGGCCTGTTTTTCTTTCAGAGTGATATTATAAGGAGTAAAGCTACGTTTATTTTGCAGGATGGAAAGGTCTTTTAATACCAACTTCTCAAAGGTAATTATCTCTGGAGGGATCATTCCAGACGAGGGTAGAAAAGTAGAAGGTGGGCGAAAAGGAGTTAGAGTTTTACTCTCTTGGCTGGGATGTAATTGGAAAAATGCCTTCAGGCGAACTCGTCTAAAGAACCTCATTAGTTCCGTTTGCAAGTCAAGGTAATTTGGTGGGATTGTGGGCACGAAAGTTAGTCCTTTCTTAAGGAGGGAGACTTCATCGTCCCCTAAGGAATGATTTGAGAGGTTAAATATTGGGATGGTCCCTATGTGTGCGGAAGGAGAGTCTACCATTGATAGTAATTGTTCCTCGTCCGCCGTTCCCCTGGTGGGTTGACCCATCTCTGGGTTTTCTTGACCTTTCCTCTTTGGGGTGTTTGTTGGCCTCTCTGTAAAAAAGCACTTGTACCTGTATTTTGGTGTGCACCACCACGTCTGGATGTGCTACTACCTTCACCTGTGTCTGAGTTATCAGAAGACTCAGCAGAGGTATCTGAGTTGCCTACTAAATTTCGGCGTCTATTATATCTACCCCTCAATCCGAGCCTCAAAATGCTTCAGGGCATTTTGAGGCTCGGATTGAGACGTTTTCCTTCATATGGCAGAGCGGTACTTGGAAAACGAGCAGCATTTCCACTGATGTTTACCGGCCAGGACATCCGATAGCACCGTGAGGCTCGGATGGTCACGATGATATCGTAAAAAACAGCGGCCCCTCCCAAAATTGAGTAGGAGTGCTTCTGCACACGGCTTACCTGAAAACTGTACATTTTAAAATTCAGCATTTCTTGAATTCTGGAGTGGAATCTCACAAATTATCAACTGGGGTGCATTGATTGAATCTACTGCATTAAGGTACCCCACACCATGCCATATGTGAAGCAACGTCCCCTTGACATGGACAAAGATATGAATTCAAGGATACCTATTGAGCTGTGGTAAACTCGGATCTCCCCACAGCACTTGCTCTATTACCAAGGGGTTATTCAATATTCCCTGGTTGCCTCAATTTTCCATTTGTCCTGATGAAGACTCGCAATCCCCAGGTCCAACTCACCTCTTGGGAATAAGTCGAGCCGAAACTTCGACATCTCCAATATATACACCTTGGACCAATTGTCTGTTAGCATTGTACACGGTGCAAAATTGATGATATTTAGGCTCATGTACTACAATGTCTTTTGATTAGAATGTAAAAAACTATGCTGTTGGCCTGGTGTTCAATACAAGAAAAAATTCTGTCTAGTATTGATTGTAAAATAATGTAAATTATTCCTTAATCACTACTTCGTTACTTTCCTCCCTTTTCACTTGCTTTCATTTTCTGGATCACATCTTTCCTTTGCACGTTCCCGTTCTGGGGCAACCTTTGTGTTTTTTATTGGTAAAAAGTATTACAAAAATATGAATACAAAAATTAAATAGGAATATATTTTTTCTAACCGTGGTGTTAGGTTTCTTTCAAAGACAATATAGTCTTTACATTTAGCAGACAGATCATTGTTGCTTTTTTATTCAAATATTGATTTATTCTTGATTTGCTCAAAAAATCTGTAATTTATAGGCTCAGGACCATTGTTTTTTTATAATTACATTCACCCAGGTCCATACCTTATGGGCTACCCCATTCTCATAATGGTCATCTACACACCCTGACATTTTCATAGATGTATCGGGTGTGTAGATTGGCGCTGTGGTTCCCGAGTTTACCTGGCCAAAAGGTGCAAGTTCTCTCTTTATAATAGTAGTATATATATATATATATATACTGCATTTTAAGAACCTCCATATGCAACATCAGTAAAGTGAAGCGAGCACTGAAGAAAGCCGCAAGGCTGAAACGCGTCTGCCCATTCGTTTCGCGATTCTGGCAGTATGGGAGCCCCCATTGCAATAAAGTTACCTTTGGCCACCAAGCATGTGTCTGACCCGTTCCTGTGGAGTGGGATGGTTTCTATGTCTTGACTGTATGCAAACACTGTATTTCCGACAAGCCTTTCGGTTTGGAGTTACGCGCAAGGTTTGCGAAGAGTGGTGTGGTGTTTGGAAGACACAGCGCGTCACCCCCCCTGATGGTTTGATGGACTCACTGGAGCTTGTGACTATTGGGGGAGAGAGCAGGCAGCTGTCAGCAGTGGTCTGCTGCCTGAAAGTGGCCAGAGTTGAAACTGACATCTTTGCATCCTGGACCGACTGCCGGAGCAAAAGTGCTTTCCACAGCCAAACAACAGTTTGGAACACCACTGGGTGTTTGAAGATGCCGATCACTGTATCTGCATTTCGCAGTGGAGGACACAGAAACTCCGACATGGACCGTCACAGGTTGTGTGAGGCAGAAACCGAGGAGGTTGGGCCAGTGCGATGCTCAAATCATTGAGGAGCTATTAAAACTGCATTTTTAACAATCTCCAGGTGTAACATCAGTAAAGTGAAGCGGGCACTGAAGAAAGCTGCAAGGCTGATACGCGTCTGCCCATGCGTTTTGCTATTCCAGCAGTATGGGAGCCCCCATTGCAATAAAGTTACCTTTGGCCACGGAGCATGTGTCGGACCCATTCCTGTAGAGTGGGATTGGGAGTGGGATCAAGCCTTCTCTAAGGCGAAACGCGTCATGGCGGCAGCGCTGGCTTTAATTAAATAAACCATGTTGCACCAGCACTTCTTGGGTCGACTCCTCGTCATTGTTGGATCCTGCAGAGACTTTCTGTTGAATTGGTGACGATTAACGCAATATATATATATATATATATATATCAAACACATTAGCATCCATTCCGATGTTAAGAAGGAAAGCACGCAGGTCTCCAATTCCAAAGTGTTTATTTACAGACCCCCTACCTCTCCAACAGACGCGTTTCGCCTCACGGCTTCGTCAGTGTTGTCGTGTGCAAAGAAAATCGACCATTTTATTTCGTGTGGTTACACGGACACCCAGTGAACAGTGAAAGTGGACTGCTAGCATCAATGCCACTTTGGCGGCCATCTTACAACATGTTCATTCTGGGTCACTATGTTCCAAAAAATGATCGAAGTTATGAAAAAGTATAAGTGCAATCATAAAAATACAATCTCTAAAAAGACAATTGCATTAGGGGAGCAGGAAAGAAAAGCATACATTTATAATTTTCTTTAAATTATATCATAATTCATGTCTCCTTGCACTTTTGCTACTCATCCTATGGGTTTAAACAATTGTAATGTGCAATGCATAAGAGACTATATTAGCATAAATATAGACACAGTTTCTGATGTAAAATACACGTATGCGTATCAGTGCTTTTCAATAAGTCGTTCCCATATGTTATCTTGCCCTGTCTGGGCTTTTTCAACTGTTTTCTTGCGCTGTATGGGCTTTCTCATATTTTTATTTTGTGCAGAAGAGAGATATTATTTAGTAGCATCTGAAAATCTGATGACGCAGCCACACCCAAAGCAGGGGGAAGATGTATATACCTATGATACTACTATTTCTTTTTTAGTCCCTTCTGCTATGGGTGTCCCTCATTCTTGTACCAGCAGTCTTTATTCATTCATTTATTGGGGCCCACTTACAGGTGGATCCATAGCTCTTCATCGTTATTAAGCCCTATAGGCTATTTGGTCTACAAATCAATTATGTATTTTGATTCTAACACGCTTAGAGCTTTAACACAATCACCCCCTCCTTCCCTTCTGCCTACCTGATCCAGACAGACGAATGTAAGGAGGTCCCTGTCACTTTTGTGATGTATCTCAAAATGGCGTGCCACAGGTATGTTTTGTCCCTATTTGTTATGGCACGCATGTGCTCTAATATGCGTTTCTTCGTTGGGTGAATGTTACTCCTGATGTATCTCTTGGAGCATGGGGATTTCCAAGCAGTACACCGTGAAGTCTGAGTTGCAGTTGAGAAATTTTGACATTTTTCTTGTGGGACATGGATCATTTGGTCTTCCCTTGTAGTTAAATCTTTTTTTGCTGTGTTTACAGGCCTTACAGTGGAGACATGGATAGAAACCTTTTGTATTTTTCATAGCTGTTGGCTTAACTGGATTTTCAAAGTGGGTACGTACAAGGTGATCACCTAGTGACTGGCAGCATCTGTATGTTGTAGAGGGATGTCCTGGTAAGACTCTTCTTACGGTGCTTGTAAAATGTGCCAATTTTTATTAAACACCTGTACCAGTTCCCCTGATCTAGCATTGAAGTTGGTGATCATCCGTGTGGGACCCTCAACTTCCTGTTTCACTTTGTCCAACAATAGATCTTTACTTTTATTTTCCCTACCCTTTCGGCAGCATCAGTCAATATTGCTTTAGAGTAGCTTCTTTCCTGGAATCTTACAGAGGCCTCATCATTGGCTTTCTTGAAGTCCCCCCGTCTGAGCAGTTACGCTTAAGACGGAGTTGTTCTCCAAAAGGTATATTTCGTACTGTGCTGTGGGGTTTCTGTATAGTCGTGTTTGTAGGGTTTTTCCTGTCACATATACCTCTAAGTCCAGATAGTTCGCTGAGGTGTCATTTATGGTGCTAGTGAATCTCAAATTGAGCTCATTGTCGTTTAGCGTGGCAACATATTCCTCAGCAGAGGCCCGGTCGCCACGACAAACGACAAAGAGATCGTCAATGTACCTTGCCCAAATCATGATTTTGTCCAACCAGCATTCATTAGCCTCGTCCCAGGCCACGTGCTTCTCCCACCAGCCCACGAAGAGGTTCATGTAACTGGGGGCGAAGCACGTGCTCATGGCCGCCCCAAGTGTCTGCCTGTACAGAGTCCCAGAGAATAGGAAGATATTATTCTCAAGGCCGAATTCTATCACCCTCATGAGCATTCGGTTGTGTTGGTGGTACTTCAAAGGTTTGCTATTCAGAAACCAGTTAACGGCTGATATGCCATCCTTGTGGCCTATACATGTATATAGATTGGCTACATCTAAAGTTATTAGAAGCACTTCTGGTTCCCATGTGATGCCATTTATCAGCCTTAGAAAGTCCTGGGTGTCCCTAACGTAAGAATATAAATCTTTTATGAATGGAGCTAAGTAAGTATCTATAAAGCTAAAAAAAAAAAATGTTTGAGGCATATAAGCTGCAGATTACACACTGTGCATAGATCGCCACCTAGTGTTGGGCCCAGATGTTTGCAGTTTGTTGTTGTCCTGAAAAGTTCTTTGGAAGTCACGAGATAGGTGACTCCTCCTTTGGACCACATTGCGCATGGACATCGGCTCTATCCTCAGATTGTTTTTTTCCGCCATCAGGCTCGGATGTGTTTGGAAGTGAATTTCTTTCGACGCGCAATCCTCACCAGGTTTGACGGCATTGTCTCGATCGAGATCCACATCAACACGATTCTTCAATAACTTCGAAGTCTTCGATTCCAGACATCGACAAAGGCCTTCCGGCCTACCTAGGCCTCATCTTCTGGCTCATGGAAAGGACGCCATTCAAGAAGTGTCCTCAATGTGAGTCGAAGTTTCCCCACACCGATCTACATGAGGTGTGCAACCTTTGGAGCACGGGGCCAAAGACTGTTCCGCTTGTGCCTCATTCCGCTCCAAGAAGACGATTCGGGACCGACGAGATCGAAGAACAATGGCTCGCTCGTCAGCTTCGATCCCAGACGACATCTTTGGAGACGGCGTTGATGTGCCAGAACACCAGCACGCCGAAGAAAGCTCCTGCTCTTCCGATGCCGAAGACTCAGACGTCGAGGACATCAATCCAGCTCAACGGGTCGTAAGTAAGACCCCAACCCTTCCTCGACACCCTAAAAAAAGGCTTCGGTCACACCCTCACCTTCGGGCCTGGGTGCACACCGAGAGACTGCTTCCCACGCCCCACCTTCTAGCCCGGCAAAGAAGCCTACTGCCTTCAGGTGGCTCGGGCTCGAGCCAGCCTATTCCTGGTGCCAATCCCATACCGACACCAAAGAAGAAGCCATCTTCCTCAACCACGCCAAACGTTTCTCCGACACCTAAGCACTCGGCGCCAAAGACTGGCAGTGGCTCATCCATGCTGAAACCTCACTCAGAGCCGAGTAAAAAATGACCCAAAGGCTCCGACTCACACGCTTCGGAGCCGAAGAAACACCCAGAACCGAAAAAACATGTTCCGGTAAAGGACATTTCAAAGGTCACACTTCTAAACCAAAATACCCTAGACCATCTACAGACTCGGTGCCGAAAAAACCTCCTGAACCAAAAACGTCGACGCCAAAGGATCTGCCCTATACAGAAGAGCTTTTTACACCAGATCCTCACGAAAAAACTCTTGTTAAAGACCCTAAGACTGGCCAACTAGCTCTTAGTTCCAAGAAGAGACCGCTAGAAGCGCCAGCACCTCCTCCTCTTTCAAAGAAGAGAGACACTGCAACCACTCCATTAAGGGTCCCTTCTCCACCACCTCCCCATACTGTTCCTCCTCCTCCACCTCCTCCACCACATCATTCTCCTACACCATCCACTAATCCAGATGATGATGTGGATACAGACTCTGATGACACAGGTGGGGGTACACATGACCCAGCAGGGACCAATAGTCCCCCTAATCCTTGGGATGATTATAACACCCCTGATGTGCCTTACATCCCACAAGACAATGTATACCCTTCCAGGCCTTCCCCACCAGAGAAACACTATAGGTTTTAACCTACTAGTCCAAAGAGCTGCCCAGTACCATGGGGTTGACATGCACACTGATGCTGTGGAGGAAGATTTTCATTTAGACACTTTTGATAACACACAAAGGTCTACTGCCATTTTGCCAATGCTTAAAGGCGTCATTAAGCACGCAACAGAGGTTTTTAAAGATCCTGTCAGGGCTCGGGTCCTCAACCCTCGCATTGAGAAGAAATATAAAGCTGCCCCTATAGACCCTGTTTACATCAAAGGTCCAGCACCACTAGATTCTTTAGTAGTGTCTAATGCACGAAAACGTGTTAATTCACAAAGATCAGGTGAGGCCCCACCACCAGATGAAAAATCCAAGCTCCTTGACTCCTCTAGTAAACGAACAGCGTCACAGGCAGCTAACATTTGGCGCATTGCCAATACCCAAGCGTTGTTGGCAAGCTATGACAGGGCACATTATGATGAGCTGGAGTCCATAATGCAACATCTACCAGACAAATATAAAAATAGGGCCAATGAACTTATACAGGAAGGTACAAATATTACTAATACTTCCATTAGTTGTGCCCTAGATGCTGCAGATACTGCCTCAAGGGCAATCAATACCAGCACCCTTTTGCGGAGACATGCCTGGCTATGTATATCAGGTTTTGAACCTGAGGTACAAAATTCCATCCTCAATCCGCCATTTGATGAGGGACATATTTATTTGGCCCTAATGTTGATGTGTCTTTAGAAAAGATGAAAAAAGACACTGACACAGCAAAATCTATGGGAGCCTTGCAGCTGCAAGCTCCCAGGCGGTCTTTTTTGTCGCTCATCATACAGAGGCAACACAAGAGGCTACTCCTACAAAAGTCCCTCCACTTCCTACAAAACCTCTAGTCAATCCACATACACTAAGGGCTACCAAAGAGGGGGTTACAGGGGTAACAATAACTAAGGCAGTGGCAAAAGCAATAACTCCCACTCTGCCTCCACCCCTACCCAATGACTTTCCTCCCCTTCCCCCCAACATTCCACTCCTGTGGGCGGAAGACTGCAGCAATTCCTTCCTGCCTGTATCAACATCACATCAGACAGGTGGGTGCGACAAATTATTCAGTCAGGTTACTGTATAGAAATACCATCTACCCCCAAAAACATACCACCCAAACAGCGTCCAATGTCACAAGAACATCTGTCACTGTTAAAGCAAGAAGTAATGTCTCTACTAGAAAAAAGTGCAATAGAACCAGTATCTCTGCACCAACAAAACAAGGGGGTTTACTCCCTATATTTTCTTATTCCAAAAAAGGATGGCTCTCTAAGGCCTATTCTAGACCTCAGACCGCTAAACATATACATACAGACAGACCATTTTCACATGGTCACACTCCAACAAGTCCTTCCTCTCCTGTTACAAAACAACTTCCTTGCTACTCTAGATCTCAAGGACGCATACTTCCACATTCCCATTCACAAGGCTCACAGGAAGTATCTCAGATTTGTAATAGACGGGCAGCACTATCAATTCAAAGTACTCCCATTCAGAGTCACAACAGCACCAAGAGTATTCACCAAGTGCCTAGCAGTAGTGGCAGCACATTTACGAAGACTGCACATACATGTCTTCCCGTACCTCGACGACTGGCTCATAAAAGCCAGCTCATACAACCAGTGTGTGGAACACACTCACGCCACAATCCAACTTCTCCACAACTTGGAGTTCACAATAAACCACACCAAATCTCATCTGCAACGATCCAACAGTACCTCAGTGCTACAATAAACACCTCAATAGCGCTAGCTTATCCCACTCCAGTAAGGATAGCCAGCATGCAAACCCTTCTCACAAAGTTTCAGCCACAACACTCCCTTCCAGCACGAGTGTTCATGCAACTCATAGGGATGATGGCCTCTTGCATTTTCATAGTGCCCCATGCAAGACTTCAAATGCGTCCTCTACAAGAGTGCCTGTCACGTCAATGGAACCAGGCTCAAGGTCAATTAACAGACCTAGTGTTGGTAGACGGTCGGACTCATCGCTCTCTGCAGTGGTGGAACACCAAAAACCTTTCCAAAGGGCGACCATTCCTAGAGCCAGTTTCCCAAATAGTCTTGACAGCGGATGCATCGCTCCCCGGCTAGGGAGCCCACCTGCTGCAACACACCATGCAAATCAGGTGGACACGCCAACAAAAGTTACTCCATATCAATCACCTGGAGTTACTAGCTATATTCCTAGCACTGAAAGCTTTCCAAAAACAAGTATCAAACAAGGCTGTGTTAGTCCGCACGGACAACATGACAGCCATGTACTACATTCAGAAACATAGCGAAACACACTCCCTGCAACTTTCTCGACTAGCTCAGGACCTATGGCGCTGGGCTATACCTCAAAACATATTCCTTCTAGCCCAACATGTTCCAGGACTTCAAAACACCATAGCAGATCTGTTAAGTCGTCAGACACAACAAACCCTTGAGTGGGAACTTCATATGCAAGTTCTTCAACCATTCTTTCAGATGTGGGGACAACCTCAGATAGACCTTCTTGCCACTCACGAAAATGCCAAATGCCCAAGCTTCGCCGCCAGATATCCACACCCATTGTCCAAAGGCAATGCGATATGGATGAACTGGTCAATCAGATTTGGGTTCACTTTTCCACCTCTACCACTCATGCCACTAGTAGTATGCAAACTACAGCAGCATTCTCTAACCCTCATCCTAGTTGCTCCAACGTGGGCCAGACAGCCGTGGTACACAACACTGCAACAACTGTCTGTGGTACCGCACCAAAAATTATACTTGTCTCCACACCTTTTAACACAGAACCATGGAGACATCAGGCACCCGGACCCAGCTCAGCTCAACCTAGCGATTTGGATTCTGAGGTCTTAGAATTTGGGTATCTGAACCTTCCTTCAGACTGCATGAATGTCATAAAAGAAGCTAGACACCCTACCACTAGAGCATGCTATGCAGCCAAGTGGAAACGCTTTGTAATATATTGTCACAACAATAATATTAACCCCTTAGACGTGTCTATTCAACACATCATAGGATACTTACTGCATCTCCAAAGATGTAACTTAGCCTACACGTCTGTTAGACTGCATCTTGCTACAATGGCAGCATATCTGCAAAACAGACAGCATCTATCTCTGTTCAGAGTGCCTGCTATTAAAGCCTTTATGGAAGGCCTTAAAAGAATAATTCCTCCCAGAGTGACACTTCACCTATGTGGGATTTAAACATTGTTCTCACACGGCTAATGGGACTTCCCTTCGAACCATTACATAAATGTGAACTACAATTTTTAACATGGAAGGTTGCGTTCCTAGTAGCTATTACTTCTCTGCGAAGAGTTAGTGAACTACAAGCACTATCAATTCAAGAACCCTTTTTGCAAATGCATCTTAATAAGGTTGTTCTACGTACTAATCCAAAATTCCTGCCCAAAATAATTTCTCCCTTCCACCTCAATCAATCTGCCCGTTTTCTTCTCGCAGCCACAGACAGTAGCAGAAAGAGCTCTTCATACCCTAGCTGTCTAAAGAGCATTGCTATGCTACATCGAGAGAACACAACCCTTTCGTAAGACAAAACAACTTTTTATGTCTTTCTCACCACCGCAGAAGGGTAATCCCATTTCAATATCTGGGATAGCTAGATGGATTGTCAAATGAATACAGATTATTACCACAAAGCGAAACGTACATTATCTGTTCCTCCTAAAGCCCATTCTACAAGAAAAATAGGGGCTTCAATGGCATTTTTAGGGAACATTCCCCTAGATGACATCTGCAGAGCAGCTACATGGTCTACACCGCACACATTCTCAAAACACTATTGTGTAGATGTGCAAACCAAACAACAAGCTAATGTGTGCCAGGCTGTTCACAAAACATTATTTCAAACTACTGCAACCGATAGGGGTGGTCGCCGCTAGGGATGGGTACTGCTATACGATTTATGCACAGTGTGTCATCTGCAGCTCATATGCCTCGAACGGAAAATGCTACTTACCAGTATGCATCTGTTCTTGGCATGTAGAGCTGCAGAGTTACACATGCCCACCCGCCTCCCCGGCTACCCTTGTCTGTTCCAGTATTATCTTAATTAGATACAGCTTACATGGACATCCTTCCTTTTCTTGCAAAGCTCTATCATTTCCCAAATGGCGAAAAACAATCTGAGGATGGAGCCGATGCCCATGCGCAATGTGGTCCAAAGGAGGAGTCACCTATCTCGTGCCTTCCAGAGAACTTTTCAGGACAACAACAAACTGCAAACATCTGGGCCCAACACTAGGTGGGGATTTATGCACAGTGTGTAACTCTGCAGCTCTACATGCCAAGAACAGATACATACTGGTAAGTAGCATTTTCCATATATATATATACTACTTTTAAAGTGGCATTATAGTCACATTTGAAGCTAAGAACTTACTTATGTTTTTTTTAACTGAAAATTACTAAAAAAAACTATGTTGAAAGTGATGTTATAGTTAGGGGTTTGAAAGGGACAGAAGCTATTGTTAAAAAAAACCTACAAAGACTGAAAAGCCATTTATAAATTAGTGAACTAACCATACCTTGTGTCCTCATCATGCATTTTTATGACCTCACATACTACATCACTCATGACATGTTTTTTTTTTTTTGGTAGACCTTTATTGTACATTATTCATATACACAGCGGTGTGCCTACAACCCACTTGCAGGGCCGGCCGCAATCAGTGTACCATATAATATTTACGAGCTTAACAACTAATCTCCTCGGTTCAAGCACTTGTACAGATAATGCATAGCTCATGCAGGCACAACAGATGATCTAATTGCAATGGTCAAAGCACACCGGTGATTCCGGCCGTACAGCCCTTATGTGATCTCGGTCTATTTTTCAAGTTTTGCAGAAACAAAGTCAAACGACAACCGACCCCAACTCCCCTCCAACCCTCCCGATCCTGGTCTTAGTGAGTATTCCAAGTCCGACATGTACAGTGTCCAAGAGTTAGGCGGTACAGCGTCTGGCAGAAACCGCATCAATTGGTAGGCACGTTACACAGTCTCTTTTGTTATACACAAACCACAGCGAGTCTACATAAGGTGGATAGGTCACATCGACGTCCCAGATCAAAGTGAGGATCCTAGAGAGCCCCATAGTTCATGCACACCACACAGTACACTCGTCCCTCCCGCATTCGAGTGGCACTCAAGCAGACTCCTGGTCTCCCCCTGACAATTCAGCGATCGTACTCCTCTCACTATCAGAATCCGCCATAGACAACATATAGAGCGTAAACGGAGCCCACACGTCTTGCGGGCGAGACTTTTCTGGCAGTCCTTCATAATAACAGTGCAGCTGGTCCCTGCAGTATGCCATGTCATTCAGCCACAGTTGCACATCAGGTGCCCTCCTCCCTCCCCATCCTATAGCAACCCTCCTCTTAGCCAATTGTAGCGCTAGTACCACAAGCCGTCGTGATTGCGCTGATACTCCAGAAGCAATACCCAAAAGGCAGAGGCGCACATCCAACTTAACTTCAGTTGATGTCATGACAGTTAGCCTCTCAGTCACCGCCCTCCAGAAGTCATACACACGCGGACATCCCCAGGCCAGGTGTACAAAGTCGGCATCGTCAGCACCACACCGGACACATTGAGCAGCAGCCCGAAGGCCATATCGAACTAACTGAACCGGCGTGTAATACCACTGATGTAGAAATTTATAATGCAGAAGGCGGAAGTTGCCATTTATCACATACCCTCCAGTCATGTTACAACATTCATTCCATTCGTCATCACTCAGAGGTTCTGGTAGGCTCCTATCCCATCGTGCTCTAGCCAGTACCGCCCCC
This sequence comes from Lissotriton vulgaris, assembly GCF_964263255.1. Classification (NCBI taxonomy): domain Eukaryota; kingdom Metazoa; phylum Chordata; class Amphibia; order Caudata; family Salamandridae; genus Lissotriton; species Lissotriton vulgaris. The sequence continues at coordinate 1,510,601,488 of NC_141685.1, read as the reverse complement.
CCTCCCTCATCCTCCTGCGCAGCTTTATATAGTTTAGAGAGCAATTTAGTCCTGTCTTTAGCCGTGTAAAGAAGTTGTAGTGCCCCGAGTGTTAACGGCTCTGCCGGGTACGTTGGATACAAATCTCTTATCGCTGCCCGTAGCCGTGCATAGATAAAGGTAGCCATACCTGTGTTAGATGAGCGAGCTGTCATGGCCTGCAAGGAGAGAAACGACGCCCCTGGAAAGAGGTCCCCCATTGATTGTAATCCAGCTTCCTTCAGAACTTGTAATCCTCCAATCTCACTGGATACTGAAACATCTGAGTGGTAGAGTAGCGGCATAGCCGGTGCATATAATGGCAACCTGGCAGCTCGTCTACCGAGGTCCTCCCAGGCGGTCACTGTGATTCACACAGTATCAATCTCCCCCTTCTCAAATACCGAATGTTTATTAACAATCATAGCTCTCAGCGGATATGGCAAAACCGCACTCGCCTAAAGTGCCACATGCGGAGTATATGGTGGAGCATTCATCCAGTAACTCGCGAAATGCGCTTGTGCGCAGAGATAATAGAGCTTCATGTCCGTATGCGCAGGGCGAACCCCCCCAGCGCATTCGGCTTGGTCATCACCTCCCAAGTCACACGTGGTTTCTTGCCGGCCCAGGTGAGAGATATCAAGAGTGACCTCATTCTAGCAAAGAAATGCGATTTCAACGGGACAGGAATGTTCACAAAAAGATAAAGAAATTTCGGCAGCACCACCATTTTAATTAAGGATATTCGATCAGCCAGTGTCAGAGGGAGACGAGTCCATCGCGCCACCTGATCTTCCAACTTAGAGATGGCAACACCATAGTTAGCCCGTATGACTTCCTGACAATCCCTATGTACCCAGATGCCTAGATATCGAACCGACTCTGTCGCCCAATCCAGAGGGAACTCCAGTGGGATCTGGTGAGTTGCGTCTGTGAGCGGTAACACTATAGACTTGTCCCAATTTATGGTTAGTCCTGAGTGTCGACCAAACCTAATGAATTCGCGGAGTATATTTTCCAGATGGAGTACCGGGTCTCTGACATACAGGACCATGTCGTCTGCATACATTGACACAGCCAAAGATCTGAGAGGGAACTTCAACGCCGCTTCCGCATACCTCTGCCGCAAAATACAGGCCAAAGGCTCCATCATGATGGCAAATAGTAACGGTGATAGAGGGCAGCCCTGCCTCGTACCCCTCTGTATTGGAAATGAGAAAGACACGTGACCGTTAACCCTAACTCTAGCCGTGGGCGCAGTATACAAGAGTGCAATAAGTGATGTGAAAAAGAATGGCACCCCATCCGGTGCAGGACAGCCATCATATACTTCCATGCCACCGAATCGAAGGCCTTGGCCGCGTCGAGGAGGACTGCGGCTGCAGCCAGTTCTGGTTTAAGCAGGTGTAGTACAGCAAACAGTGCCCTCAAATTGTGTGTAGTGGATCTGAGGGGGATGAATCCCGATTGATCCGGCAGCACCATGACTGGCAGAAGTAAACGCAATCTCGTGGCTAATACCTTGGCAATGATTTTAACATTGGTGTTCATGAGTGAAAGGGGACGATACGAATCGCACTTATTCGGCGGCTTCCCTGGTTTGGGCAGTGCCACCAACAGCGCCTCTCTCATAGTCGCCGGAAGTCGTCCGCACTCAAACGCTTCCTCCAAGACCTGTGCCAGTTGCGGAATCAGCAAATCTGCATATGTTTTATAGAATTCGGAGGTCAGACCATCCTTACCAGCCGCCTTTCCATTCGGGAGCGCAGCTATTGCTTCCCTAAATTCCGCTTCCGTGATATGATGCATTAGGAAGTCCTGCTGACCCCTAGAGAGCCACACCAAGGTGACACCCTCCAAGTACTGATTCACTTCCTCCTCGTCTGACGTGTCCCTGTGCTCATAGAGTTGTGCATAATGTTTCGAGAAGCAGGCTAAAATACCTCCTGCTCTGCCAATTCGTTATATTCAGTGATTTTTGATCGAATGTCTGCCAGTATCGTGCCCTCCGCACCCCCCTCCAGTCGCCGCTCCAGAGACAACAACTCTCTCTCCAACCTGGCCATGGAGTCCCTGATGGACGTGAGCACCCCTGACCGTAGACCAATACACGCTCCTCTCACTGTCACCTTGAAGGCCTCCCACACCGTACTCATATTGTCAACGGACCCCACATTTTTCACAAAAAACTCTTCAATTATCTGTCTCAGTCGCTCAGACAACACCTGATCTGTCAGCACCCCAGGAGAGAGTCGCCAGGTGAAAGGGGCGGGGGCATGCGTTGGGAGCTACAGCACCAGGGTAACTGGTGCATGGTCAGAAATAGTACTAAGCAGATGTTCAACACGCACCACCCAGCCACTAACATCACGAGTCGTTAGCCAGTAATCTAATCTCGACCATGTATCATGTGCCGACGTGTAGCAAGTACCCTCACGCTTGGTCGGATTGCGCAATCTCCACACATCCAGCAGTTGTAGCCCACTCATACCCTCACTCACCGCATCCAGCGCTTTCTTGCGCACAGTAGGTCTGTCTTGTTTCTTGTCCAAATCTGAGTCCAGCGTGACATTCCAGTCCCCCCCACAAAGGATAGCCGATGGTGCAAGTAGGTAAAGTTTGTTCCAGAGTATAACATAGAAATCAGGATCATCGACATTTGGACCATATACATTGAGAAGAGTGATCAGCGTACCACACAGTTTACCCTGCACAATGACATATCTACCATCCTGGTCAACCTCTGCATGTGTCACTTCGAAGGGGATATTTCGCTTTATTAGAATCATCACCCCCCGTGCGTAGGAAGAGTACTTCGTGGCCAGTCGCACCCCCGCCCATTGTTTGCCCACCATGTCAGCCGCCTTGCCCTGAAGGTGTGTTTCCTGAAGAAACACCACCTGTGCACCATGCCTATTCAAAAAAGCAAGCATTTGTCTAGTCTTTTGTGGCCTATTGAGACCCCGCACATTCCAGGTAACACACGTGATTTTACCCCCCCTGTTCATATCGCCAATCCTTCAAGCCTCCCATGAGCCAATAGTCCTGCCCCTGCTCCCACCTCAGAGACCAACCCACCGCAGCCCCCAACCCGGAGGTGACATGAATTCCTCTGTAACAAGGGTCGAACCTCAACCTGAAGTTCCGAACACAGTTCATCAGCAGCTCAGACCCCACATCCTGGACCAGGAAAAAGAACAAACTCCCAACTACCCCCAAAATCCCATCCCCCATCCCACCACCCACTTCAGCGTTCCCAATTTGCCAAAGCCATCCCATATCCACCCCCTTCACAAACCCCAACAAGTCAAACAACAGTGTGTGGGGATCTCCCATATTGGGGGGCGTAGCGGCACACTACTCCCGCCAGGAATTGACGAGAGTGTAGACCATGCTCAATAATGACATCCCAAACCCTGCAGCCCTGATCTCGTGATCATGACATCAAGTAATGAACAATCAAACAGCAGTACATTGCCAGGAGCGCCCCTTGACGGGATTATGACCAATAGAGTAATACATGCGTAGCTGAAAGCGCTACGAACGAATAGTGCAGCACTAGCGCGATTTCCTCCAAATCTAACAATCCCCAGCCATGCCTTCCACTGTGCTCACGGGAGCAATAGTCCAGCCAATAGCAATTCCGCATCAGGCACAGATACCCCACCTGCCAGCATGACCCCCCCTCCACAGCATACATGGTATTAGTGCAAGGCAATACAGGCACCAGTGGGCGTCATGATCCGGTAATGTCAGCCAACCGAAGAACAGTGCAAGTGACATAGCGCGGTGCTCCATGGCAGCGCCCCTGCCGCAGCCAGCAGCACCTATCAGATCAGGCGACCTCGTCTTGCCTCTCTTCTGCATCACCCCGACGTCCTTTCGGCTCTTTAGCCCGCTTTTTCAGTTTTTTGGCGTAGTCCATGGCCGCCTTGGGGGAGGAGAATATCTTATTGTCCGAAGGAGGTCCGATCCGGAGGCGTGCAGGATATAACATGGCGTACGCCACGTCCTCAGCTCTCAGCATCTGTTTCACCGTGGCAAATTCTTTACGAGCTGTCTGTACCGCCATGGTGAAGTCAGGATAGAACTCAAGTTTGTTACCCTGGTATTCAATGGAGCCCTTTTCCCTTGCAAGACGAAGAATAGTGTCCCGGACCCTATAGTTCAGAATTCTGGCCACGATTGGTCGCGGCGGCGCCCCAGGCGGAGGTCGTTTGGCCAAGGTGCGATGGGCACGTTCCACTATAAAGACACAGGATAGTTGATCAGCCCCAAATATGTCAATGAGCATTTGTTCCATGTAGTCCTCCATGCGTCCAACATTCGTGGATTCCGGCAGGCCTGTGACCCTTACATTGTTCCTTCTGGACCTCCCTTCCAACTCCTCGTTCTTCGCTTGTATGACCGCTAACACCCTCTCCATACTAAATACTTTAGATGAGACTGTGGCTAGTCCATCCTCCGTTGCAGATACTCTCTGTTCCACCTCCCCCATGCGCTCGTTTTGGCGGTCAAATTGCGTCGCCATTTGGTCGAGGCGGTGATTTACTGATTCCATGGTGCCTTCAATGGATTGTAGGGTCTTTTGCATGGCCACCAACGTAGATTCCAAATTCGGGGCACCCCCCACAGTCCCCCCCTGGTCAGAGTCAGTGGGTGCCTGGGAGGACATGAGCGCAGTTTTTTTTGCCTCAAATGTGATTTTAGGTTGGTTCCTCTCCGGCCTGCCCATGGCGATGAACAGTACAGCCCAGGCAAAGGCGCAGACCTGTAGGGCAGTTACACCAGGCGATGCTCTCAGAGTGGTACTAGAACATATACTAGCTGTCCCACGCCAGTTCCAGCCCTCCGCAGTGCTTCTTAATACAGTACCAGCAGTTCCTCCGCACTCGGCGGGAAAAAACGCCCCAGGGCAATCTCAAGCGCTCTCTCAGCTCCCCCTTAGAACAGCGAGTCGGTTTTCACAAAATAGTTATAAGTTCAAGGCGCCAGTGCCATAAGCGCTGAGCTTCCTTCTTTCCAGCTCCCTTATCTGAGTCAGTGGCCGCTGGGCATATATCACTATCGGGGGTCGATTTGCACTGAGCCCAGGGATCAGCACCATAAAATGGCGGGCGCGCTGCAGGCCACCAGGTATGCAGTAAAATTAATCACCGCAGCAGTGTGTCAGCGAACGGGGCTACGCCTCAACACAGCCCAGGGTGAATGTCCGCTCCTCTCTCAGCGCAGCCTCGCTACACCGCCTCGCTGTAGACCCCCTCGCCCTGCCCCCGCCAGCCTCAGCTTGCGCGGCGCGGCCTAGCCAGGCCCGGCGCCACCTCCGCAGCCCCGGGCTTGCATAGCGCCCCGCCCCACTCACCAACACCAGCAGGGCCGGGTCCAGGCCGTTCTCCGCTTCGGCACCGCTCCAGGGATATGCCGCAGTTAGAATCCGCCGTCGCTTCGACACCACAGGTCCCAGTCCCAACGCCTACAGGGCAGCACTCGCAGGGATCAGCTGAGATCTCAGCCCGGACAGCAGCGGGCTGGCTCCTCCACAAGGCGCAAAGACTCCGCCAGCGGGATCCCGGTCCAGAGCGACTCCACCCCAGGAGCGCTCAGTGCAGCCTCAGATGTCGGGGAAAAAAAGGTTCCAGCGAGCCCCCGATGTCAGCGGGGCTCCCTCCGTCTAAGTACAGGGCGCAGGTACGAGATATTTCAGGATTAATGGGCGAATTTTAGTTGGTCTCGACAGAGCCTCACATAGGTGCGTCCATCTTGTCCGGCGCCCTCTAGCGCCCCCCACTCATGACATGTTAAATGAGATCATTGATGGAATCACTCCTAGAATTTAGGTAATAGCCTCTGGCTGACCCTGTGTCCAGTATGCTTCATGACTGGAACACAGTGCCTAGGCTCCAGCACAACCCTGCACCCACCTCTCTCCAAATATCTAACCTCCACAGCACTGGATATTCAGCCATATGTAGGAAAGGTTTGACACAGGCCAAGGTCTACAGCCACTCCTCCATAATCGGTCAAGCTCTACCATGCACAGACTTTGGACATGCACAGTGGAGTTTATCTGCAAGGACTGGTGTCACACCAGACATTGCATGCAATGCACAGGGGGTGGGGGTTGCCCAACCCATCCCTTCCAGTCCACATGTGGCCAACATTTGTTGGGCATGGCCTTTGGCTGTGTGCAGTGGATGGTTGGCTGCAGGGCTTTCACCTGTGGCCCTCCATGACAACCTAACACCCTACTTTCTCAGCCTTCATCCCTTCATAGCAAAGCTTTACTAAAGGGTCTATTGTTCAATGATGTTCAGCTTCCAGCTCTCTGCAAGTGACCTATCCCCCTGAATGCAAACTTTGGCTGAATATAACTAAAAAGACAATGGGATCCATCTAAAGTGCTTCACTTTTGATATATCCTATTTCGTTTGCATATTTTGAAGCTTACAGGCAAGCTTATAAGAGCCCAACAATTCATTTAAGTTGTTGTATTAGTCCTCACTCATACAGTCTAAAGGGTACTGTTAGAATCTTTGGTTGATCTTATTACTAATGTCAACAAAGTTGTTATTTACATTTAAACACTGATTACACCAGTGATGTAATTTAAAGTTATGAGTAATGTATTTTATGTGAGGTCTTAAGCAGTGCATGACAGGGACACAAATTATAGGAATTGTGTTGTAAAGTTCCCCAAACAAATGCAAAGTTATGCTAGGTGCTACTTTCCACTGCTTACATTAAGTGGGCATTCCATGGATAGTACATGGGCATTCACAGGCAAATTCACATGGGTTTTGTGGCAAATCCTTTCACACTAACATTCCTAGACAGACATTTGCACCAAAACCTTATTGCTCCTGGTGGCTGGCGTAATGAGGAGAAATGGTTTCAGTTCTCCTTATTTTTTCAACTTTTTTACAGCACACAAACAAAGTGGGACAAGGCTTAAAATATAGTCTAAGTACAGAAAGGGTGCCTTCCTGTATAAAATGTATTCTTTCCAGAATGTGCACACTTGTACTATGTTGTAAGGGTTTGGGCGTTGTTGCATGGCAACCAAAAATGCACTCCCCTGAGGGAGAGAAACATTGTGGCACATCTTGGTAGGTAACGTGCATTTTATCTCTCTCCCTTTGATGCCAGGAAGTGAAGCAACTTTGGTTGCTGTTCTGCGTTGCATCACGTATTAGTAAAACAGGGCCTCAGTAATCAGGCAAAGGAGGTCAACACTTGAGAGCATATGTATGCCTTCTTTATATGAAGAAGTGATGAAAAGATCTAGATAAGTTACAGAACAGTCCCAAACCAAAGTGGGAGTCTGTTGAATAAGGGAGAGATACCTATACTTTACTTGGCCTATGACCGAATGTTTGCTCACCATGGCGTGCACTGATTGCTACTTACCATTCTGCAGGGCAGAAGACATGGAAGCATTCTACTGCTCACCAGGAAACACAAGAACATCTGTAGATGGCTTAGGTTTCCTTCATGCTTCAGTTATACTTCGCCTCATCCTTCTTTGGCAGCTTGATAGAGAATTCTTGGAACTTTTCTCGGAGGTGGTACAGACTTGGCTGGTTCAGTCATGATTGGCACTGTGGGATCAAGAGAAATCTTGAGTGTTGCAGCTCCGGCTTATCCTTCTTTTACCAGATTCTCAGCATTCATGCACAATGTTAACATCTAGCTCTTGCTGCTGGGCATTCTCCTACCACAGTAGCAAATGAAGTATTGAGTAGAGACCACCTGGACTCAAATAACATCAGAACGAGAACACAGCATTATGATCTACACTGGGCCCCAAACTACAGCAGATCCGTAACCAGACTCTGTGGTTATGCTTTTAAAAATCTTCATGATGGAACTGTCAGTGCTTCACTGGTATCGGCTGGAGCACAGGATCAAATATGAAGTTATTTATCTACCCTACTCGCCCTTTTGGGAACGCTGCCCGATATCCTATGAAAGCCTGCCCCACACAAAATCCTAGCACACTCATCATGAGATCAGGGGGCTCCAGGCTAATATCTCTCCGCTGCCGGCTCAAAAAGCAGAAATGTGAGGGTAAACTATCAGATCACATACAGTCCTCTGGATTGCTATGGACTCTGGACACCCGGCTCAGGGCCCTGTCCAGCCTACCACTCTTCAAAATTGCCCTCCAGACTCTTATGCTCAAGGAAGCTTTTCTAGACACCCACCTGGTCCTGCCCTCCTCTTTTTAATGAATTGAGCAGACTTTTAATATTTGCTTGAGGTCTCACATCCAATCCCTCAGGTACCAAAGACAAATGTTGGCAGTTTTCACATTAAATTACTTTGATGTCTAGAGACAATGGTGGAAATATACTTCCTGGGAATTCCAGCATATTCTCCCCATTTAAAACTTTGGAGTGTGTGCAAATCGACATGCAATCACGATACAACCATGGTAATATATTTATAGCAAATGAGTTTTAGGCTGGGTAGAGTTGTTGGCATAAAACAAATGCAACATCCACCACAATATTAGTACTTAACGTTCTTAATCTACATTTTTGTGATGCAAACCTGGTGCAATTCATTTGTAAATCTGGGCCTCAGTGCCTACTCCAGGTGGAGTGAAGCTTGTTGTAAGGAGTAGTGGGGAAGGTTATTAACTTTTATTATTTTGTCACAGATGTAGATTTTAGCTGTAAATGATGCTTGATGTGTCCTGTGAGATACATGGTGAAGGTGATGATATAGAGCAGGCTAATGTAATCTCTTCTGACTCTAATTCTCATGGATGGATTATTAATGGTATATTACTTTAAAAACACAGATTTAGCATGATGACCCCTGCATGGATAAACTTTGAGGGTGCAGCCATGAACCCAATGACATAAAACGTTCCAAAGCCAAGAGACATTAACCTAACAAATGTTGCAACTGAATGTACCAGCTATTGGGCACATGAAGACCAGCATGAGCACAATTCATCTGGGTAAATCAGTGCAAACAAAGCAAGAGAGTGTAAAACATAACACAGCTTGTTGTCCATAGCCCTGCCCAAGAATGTGTCACAACGTGGAGTGCTGGAAGATGGTGGAGAGCAGTTGACATTTGTGCAGTCAAGAAGATGCTCCATTGGTAAACGTAACAGAATTGTCAGAATTGGGCAACTCAATTAGTGGAGCAGACAGTAAAGATGAAAGTGCCACTGTGTATAGGGGGTTCAAGTGCCTTGCTAATTGGGAGTAATAAAAACTGACTGGTATTATGTGCTTGGTCTCTTGACCTCTTGCTAGCGTCTAGGAACATCCATGTTACATATGGAGCATTTGCAAGCCTTTACTTAATGATACTTTATTTTAATTGTAGGCGAGAATGTTAGGTGCTGTGAAGTGAGACTAGAAGTAAGTCCGCACAGGAGTGTGACGAGCTATCTGTGAGCTGTCTGTGAGAGAGACATTGTTGACTGATAACTAGAGCGATCATGAGACACAAACCTAGGAAAACCTTCTGTAGTACATCTGTCCATGGGTGAAGGATGGACCAGTGCTCGTCGCTGATTTTGGGCTCAGACATCATCGTCAGCAAATAACAGGTGGGTGGGACCTCATTTGTTTGGGAGGGTGCTATGCAAACAAGGCCCAGCCCCCTGCCCCACTAATGTAAAGCTAAATAACAAAATAATAATTGACTTGAAATGTGTCATTAATCGTGTATATGAGGAATTGCATCATGAGTATTTAGGTACATGCCATACTATGGACTAGAAGGTTAACTTTTGGTGTTTTTTAAAGTTTGCAACATGTTAATAAAAGGACATACATTTATTTATATGGCTTTGCACCATTGGGAACAAAGAGCTGTGATTTACACATTTGAAAGTGACAATGTAAGTTCATATTGACCATTCTTTATATATTCAAGAAAGTTTAGTAAAAGATCAATAAGTCAATTTCTTAAGGGATGATGCACATGACATTTTATGTCTTAGCCAGGAATTTAGTTAATATTTCTGATTCAAATGTTTACTTAAAAAAAATGTTAGGCTGTTTAAGGACAGCTTACTCCATACTTGTATGTTTTTAGAGGTGAATGAAAAGTTGATTAGAGCCTAATGAAGCCCAAAGGTCGCTAAATGCCACGAGCAACGTAGCAGATGGATTGAACAACTTTAAATATCTAATGTTATTCACTAAGTGCTTTGAAAATTAAAATATAAAGATTTGCTCAACTGCAGTGGAAGCTTGACAAATCAAATACTCAGGTTTTATCAACAAACGGAATTAGTGAGTAAACACAATTACAAAAACTATCAAGAATTTAATTAAATAATAAATGCAAAAGGCAATAGGCAATAGCAAGTGCGTCACTGAATCCAAAAGGAATAAACGGCTCATTCTTATAAATAAGGATGAATTTATTGAATGTATGCAGTGATAAAAGTGAACTTCATTTCCGACCTAAATCACAAGATCGTAATATTCGGCACTGCACGATGATGGAAAAGGATCAGTGTGGCACATCCCATTCACTTCAGCCAGAGAGTGCCCACAGTTATTGCACATCTCTTAAGCCACGGTTCTCAAACCTTGGTACACGAGGGACAGATCTTTGACATATTTTCAGGATAGACACTGACTATGTAGTTGGCTTGCAGTAGGATTGTTTATGTGTAAATCAATCCCATGTGGGTATACAGAATTTGTGGTATCATTCTGGCCCACACGGACCAATGGTGTCCACCTTGATCTAGGCTTAGTGTGACAAATGCACTCAAGGCCATTAGGGACACTATCTCCAGTGCTGACCTTTTCAACTACAAATCATTGTTGTGAGGTACTTTAGCACCTAAGCAGCGTCGAACGTTCAGCGCCCAGTGCTGAACTTTCGAATAACGGGTGCTGGCCCGTCGGCCAACGGTCGTGCGCAGCACTGGCAAGGTAGTGCTTGCGACGACCGTTGGCCGACGGCAGCACTTAAAGGGTTAGTCTAATCTGCATGTAAACAAGAGGATAGTTCCCAAGATGCATTAAAGTGCAGGACTGGAAACTGTGTCCATAATAACATGGAGGGCCATATTACCTAGGCTATCTCTGAGCCCTGGGACGCTGAAATTTTACATGACCAAAGGCCTTATTATGAGTTTGGCGGTGCAGGAGCAGGACCGCCCCGCTCCCTCACCACCAAACCCATATACAAACCGTCTGCCTGGGTAAGAGTTTTCTCCTGTCTGTGTCAGGATTACGCTCCACAGGATCCGGTTGATGCTCATAGGGGTCCACCTCCTAATGTTACCAACTCCCTGATTTTAGAATACAGGTAGTTCGAACCATTAAGCGAGGGAAAAAAGGGAAGGGGAAGGAACTGCTGGGACAAAGGCTCTGAAATGACATAAACATAAAGACACGGTTATGCAATGCCTGTAACAACCAACTACTCTCATGAATTCTTGCTATATATAGTGTACAGAATGACCATAAACACACCTCCAACCTAGAACCAGCACTCAGTCAGCAGTTCAGGAATAAATCAAATAGCACACAAGTCAGTTCTCCCCTAATCCTCAGGAGAAGAGATAACTCAGTTTTCATATAAGGATAAAGGCTCCTAATAATCCATAGAGCATTAGAGATTTGGCAAGGGCACTGATCCTCTCCGTATACCTCCAGAACTCCCAGATATTGTTCATGGAATATTGTTTCATCATATTCCAGTAATAGCAAAGTACTTTGATTCCCAACACATGAAAGATCAGGTTACATCCGGTAGAACGTAGTGGCCACCACAGTTCTCCGAAGTAGCCGACAATATAAGGACCTCCAAAGGCACATGGCAGCAAGTGGTTAACCAAACACACCTTGCTCCGCTAGATTCAATGAAAGAGCATATCCAGGAACGGCAACGCGTGGTAACGTACTCACAGCGTTCCGTTCTTACAGTACGAAGAGAAAGGTGTCACGGCAGCATGTGGCTCCCACCACTAGGCTCCGCAACTAATCCACGATGCCCCCGGAGTAATAAACGGTAACGCGTGGTCCGCTGACACACCACGTTCTGTTCTTCCGAATATAAGCGCCGCTGCGCTGAAAGCCAGATGGCCAAGGGGGAAAACAGCAGGCAATTCAGAATCTACACGGTAACGCGTGGTCAGCCGACACACAGCGCTCCGTGCTACGAGGATGGCGCAGCCGTGCCAGTAACTCACCAAGCCTCTGGAATAGCAGCGCCCGACCACAGGAACATCGCTGAAATCCTATCCGGGAGTACAGAGTACAGAGAGGCCAGCTCCCCGAGATGCCAGCAAGGAACAGGAAACAAACAGAATAACGCGCACTCGTTACAGCGCGTGATGTCATTACGTACCTCCCTGTACTGAAGGCACATGGGAGTTGTAGTCATTAGGCGCTAGGTAGGCGCCACAGAACGCGAATCCTGACAGTCTGGCTGGCGGTTCTTTTGCATTCCCCTCAGTGGTGCCTATTTATTTATTTTTTATTTATATTCTTATATAGCGCCAGAATTCGACCCCCAAAGGGGTATCTCCGCGCTTTACGCTTTATCAAAGGGGCCCGGACCTAGTTCTGGGCTGTGAGAGAGATAGGGTGAAATTCCTAGCTGGCAACAAATAGAAAAGTTTTCAGGGTCTTCTTGAAGCATTGGAAGTTGGTGGTATTTTTAAGGGCAGGAGGCAGTGAGTTCCATAGGATGGGGCCTTTGTGGAGCTGTTGCTGGCTGCTAGAGCGCAGGGTGCGACTGGGTATGTAGGGCGTGAATTTTTCTTTTAGATATTTGGGTCCATTGCCGAACAGACACCTGTGAATAGTGCAGCAAATTTTAAATTTTACACGCTGCCTAATTGGCAACCAGTGGAGTTTTACTAAGAGGGGGAGTGAGGCAGACCTTGGCTGGGCGTTGAGAACTAGTCTCGCAGCGGTGTTCTGGACCACCTGTAGTCTCTGTAGTTGTTCCTCATTGGCTGAGATCAGCAGGCCGTTACAGTAGTCCAGTCTACTGATTACCAAGGCCTGGACGAGAGTTTTCCTGTAGGAGTCTGATAGGAACGGGAGACGCGTCGTAGCAGTCCAATGACCCGGAAGCAGGATCCTGCTACTTGATTTGTGTGCTCTTTAAGCAGAAGTGTTTTGTCTAGCCGCACACCGAGGTTTTTAACGGTCTGTTTGGGGCTTGGTGTTGGTCCCAAATCCGGGGGCCACCATTCCAGGGACCACAAAAGTGTGGCCTCCCCGAACAGCATGACCTCTGTCTTGCCTACATTACACTAGAGGCGATTTATGGCCATCCAGCTAGATATTGCCCTCATTCCGTCCGCAAAAGATTTTTGTATTGCAGGCGTTAGGGTTTTAAAGGGGAACAAAAGCTGAGTGTCGTCAGCGTACGACACAGGGGTGAACCCATATGATCCTACAATGTCCGCCAAGGGGGCCGCGTACACGTTGAAAAGTGTGGGGCTTAGGCATGAGCCCTGTGGCACTCCTGTGGCACTCCCTTGGTGAGCTCCCATGAGATGGAATGATGGAATGATGGGAGCCCAGTCTGACCCCTTGTTGTCGGTCCGAAAGAAAACTTTCCAACCAGGAGAGAGCCACACCTTCTATGCCCATCTCCCTCAAACGACCTAGAAGTATTTCATGAGACACTGTGTCGAAGGCAGCTGATAAATCTAACAGCACTAGAATCATGGAGTCCCCTCCGTCCAGTGACATCTTGATGTTATCGGTCACTGAGAGGAGGGCAGATTCTGTGCTGTGATTGGGCCTAAATCCAGATTGAGAAAAATCTAGGCCCTCCGCTGCCTCGATTTATTCGGACAAGTGAGTGTTCACGTGTCTCTCGGTCATTTTGCTGAGATAAGGTAGGAGGGAGATGGGTCGGAGGTTGGAAAGGTCAGTCCATGGAAGTGCTGCGTTCTTTCGGATTGGGTTCACCACTGCTTTTTTCCACTCTGTGGGCACAGATCCTTCCCTGAGAGAATGTTTAATTAGTGCTTGGATATGGGGCCCAAGCAGAGTTTGCAGGGAGGCTGTTGTTTTGGCTGACAGGAAGTCATCTGGAGACCCTGATTTTATGTGGCTCATGAGGGAGGTGAGATCTGAGTCGTTGACTGCTAGAAATGACGTAAGTGTGGCATTTGAAATATGAAATAAGCACCGCAATGGGAACGTCAAAGGCAGTACCTACATGGCATGGGCTGCTGCAGTCCATGCTGTGCAGCTTCCGGGGTGCATGCACACGGGGGGCACATGTTATGCCCCCCTGTGTGCATCCACAAGGCATGAGGCACAAGGGGGGTCTGTAGGGCCCCCTTTGTTTCCTCACGGACACGCTTTTCCTGGCTGTCGCACCGCCATGAAAAGTGTGGCAGAGAGGAAACTCATAAATATACTTGGCTGGGCTGCAGCTCTGCTGTCTATGGAGAACTTTAAGGCCGTCAAAGACATTCCAATGCCACACACTCACTGTGCTGCCAGTTCTCTTGCCTGCCCCTGGTGCAATGAGAGCAGAGGGCGTTCTGGCTATGAGTATGCAAATATCCAACGATGGATTCCTGCCAGCTGCATCTGAGCTGTTCCCTTTTGGGACTGTGTTAATCCAGGACAGGCATGAAAGAAAACAAAAGCACAACAGCAATGGACGGAGCATTAGAAAGCAATCAATACAAAGTTAATGTCTGCTGTTAATGGAGTTTTTAATACAGTATCTGGGAAATAACGAGAGGCTGGTTGGATTAGAGCCCAAAAGGCAAAGCGAGGAGATTACTCACTAAAGCCAGAAGAACCATTATTTACAGTTTATGTGACACTAACAGCTGCCTGTGTCTGTGTGCTTGTGCATAGATAAACGTTGCTTCTCTACTAATGTGAAGACGTTATTTAATATGATATAGGGCCATATGTAGGTAATTTGTGATTTGCGATTCTCTAATTGCGATTCCCAAAAAATCGCAATTTGAGAATCACAAAACACAAATTACCTACATATGGATGTAGGTAATTTGTGTTTTGCGATTCTCAAATTCCGATTTTTTGGGAATCGCAATTAGAGAATCGCAAAACACAATGTAGGTAGGATTAGCAACATTTTTTTCGAATCCTACTTATTCCTTATTTGTGAATCGCAAATTGAGATTTGCAAATAAGGAATACCTTCTCATTCATTCCTATGGGCTAGAAGGCCCATAGGAATGATTGGGAAGACATTCTCAATTTGCGATTCTCAATTAGAGAATCGCAAATTGAAAATGCAGTTTCGGGGTTGTAAGGGTGTCAGTAGGACACCTTTTTGCACCCCTGAAATTAACATGTGTGTACATGTGCCCCGCATATATGCCCTAAGGGAATGTATGTGACCCACATGGCACTTTGAAAATTGCCAAAAAGTGCATTTTTCACAGAAATCGCAAAATACCACCAACCTGAAGTTGGTGGTATTTTGAGATTTCTTAAGCCAAAATTTGTACAACTTGGTTGCTTACTACGATTCCTTAAATGCAATAGCAAAATAAGGAATCGCAAATTTTACGATTCCTTATTTTGCATGTGGCTTTTTGTGTGCTACATAGCTCACTGCCCTAATTGCGATCGCAAATGCTGAAATTCTGCGAATTTTAGCATTTGCAAGCGCAATTAGGCTTCCTACATATGGCCCTTAGTGTGCTACATAGCACACTGCCCTAATTGCGATCGCAAATGCTGAAATTCTGCGAATTTCAGCATTTGCGAGCGCAATCAAGCTTCCTACATATGGCCCATAATCACTAAAACCAGGTCTCATTTTTACAAACATCTGTTGTTCTAGTTGTGTTACTGAGAGCTGCAGATTTACATAGCCTTTACTAGCGGTGTATGAAGTTTAAAATTTGCCCGCAGAATTGCTCGAAGTGTATACGTTTTTATGTGTGTATACTTTGCCTAACCTCACACAGCAACAGAACGTTTGTACATGCTATTTCATGCTAAACCTTTTTGGAGAAATGTTCAACCACACATCAGCAGGTTTTGCAGGTATTTTCACCTGCCTTTAAATTCACAAAGTAAATAACGTTTGTTTTTAGCAAGAGATGTGCAATTAGACTGGTCGAAATTTCAGAACTTCCTTTTCTTCAAGTGTTTGAAATGAACCACTGTTATCAATGTTAAAATGCAGGCACTTTTGCAGTAGCAGCTGGTGTCCGGGAAAAGTGGTGAGGGCAGCAGCGGGGGCACAATTACAAAACAACAAAAAACGTACCTGCCGCTCTTCTACTCGCCACTCTTCTGCCCCTATAGTCACAGGTTGAATCTCCCAGGCATCCCTGTGGCCAATCCAGACGACGCTCTCATGGTGGTAATACCCATGAGAGCTGAGTCAGGATTGGCTAGAGTGGGTTGGTTTTGCACTCCATCAGGGACTGGAAGCCAGGACCTGCTGTTATTCACCCAGCAACGTATCTGTGTTGGAGAGATGTCAGTGGGCATGTCGGTTTGGCCGTCCTAAGATGGCCAGCCAAACCGCCATGTGCACTGACAGCAGTGCCCACCACTCCTCTGCCTCCTCCTCCCTGCTGCTGATGTTGTGATGGCCTCGCCCGCAAGACTCGGCCCCTTCCTGTACAAAAACAATCCTGCATGCAAAGCAGACATCTTTGCACCATGGTGCAAGGGTACCTGCTTTGGCGCTAGGTGGCCCATTGTGCACCAACGCAGGAGTAAAGGGCAGGAATGCTTTGTATGCTTTAAACATGGTGCATTCATGCACATTCCCTGTGATGCAGAGCAGTGCAGCAAGGTGACTTTCTGCACTGTCCTGCGCCACGATCTTCATAAATATGGCCCTTAGTTCAATTAATGTTTACCATACTTTCACATTTAGACAGAAATTCATTAATCTTGCAGCATAAGATTTATGAATTTCATGCTTTAGGTAGGACTTTTCCTTTTACCAGAAAGAAATGTAAAATTCAGTGGAATCGAAAATCCTCACCTTATTATAACTGAAAAACAGTTGTTAACTTCATGAGGATCTGCTGTCTGAAGAAAATTTGGGCAATACTTGCTTGAGTCCATGGTGACCTATGCAGATGCTTTCAGTGACGGGGACACATCAATCGGGGACAAGCAGAGGAGCTGAAAAACAGAAGTGAGTGTGAACTTACATTTTCAGCCTGCAGCAAACCAGAAACCAGTCCACAGTGTGGTCTGCTGGGCCACAGACTGCCACAACATGTTCGATTGCACCCAAAAAAGAGATGCAGATCAGTTGCAGCCCATGGAGCATTTATGCACCTCATGGGAATACAAACAAACCAGATAACAGCGACCATGGTCCATTTTATTTATTTATTTATTTTTGTACTTGTAGTGCGCAACGGCTACCCAAAGAGGGTTTCCCAGCGCATCTCAGCCGCTTCTGTATGGATAAAGTTTCTTATTTATCAGACAGCCAGGTTTTTAGCAACTTGCGAAAACTGGAGTAGTTTGGCTCGTTTCTCAGTGCAATGGGGAGAGAATTCCAATGATACGGATCCAGGTAGGCAAAGGATTTTCCTCCAATGCGAACACGCTTGAATTTAGGGATCATAAAACGGCCCTGAGTGGCCGATCTGAGGTTCCTGGATGGGATATATGTTTTTGCCAGAGTGCAGAGGTACTTAGGGGCTGTGTTGGCTTTAATTTTGTGCATATAGATGAGTGCTTTAATTTTCACTCGGTTTTCTACATTTAGCCAATGTAGCTTGCGTCGGAATGCAGAAACTGATTCCCTTTTTGGTACTTTGCATAGTAATCTGACTGCCGTATTTTGGGCCATCTGTAAACGGTGGAGAATTGTTTTATTTGATCCCAGGTAAAGAACATTACCGTAGTCTAAACGGGACGTGATTAAGGCATTGACTACCGTTTTTTTAGTTGACTCTGGGAGCATCCAGCAGATTTTTCTCAGCCACCAAATGATGGAAAAGTAGGTGGCTGCAACTTTAATTGATTGTGCATGCATGCTCAAAGTATCATCAAGGAGTATACCAAGAGTAGGTACTTGTGATACTGGGTTCCCCATTCTTTCTGGCCAGTGTTGTCGGCTCCATAGGTGCTTCTGTTTCCCAAAAATTACTACCTCCGTTTTTTCTCCGCTAAGTTTTAGGAAATTTGCCTTCATCCACGTTGCGATGTTATTAAGTCCTATTTTAAGCGTCGAGATGTAATTTGCATTTTGAGTCGCAAAGGAGAAAATCATTTGTGAATCATCTGCATAGGAATAGATCGTGAGTCCCGACTCCTCAGCCAACTCCGCCAAAGGCTTTACATAAAAGTTGAAGAGAAGCGGACTCAAGATGGATCCCTGCGGTACGCCATGGCTAAATGAGTGTGTTTCGGAGCAGGCGTTTTGGGAGAAAACTTGAAACGTTCTATTTGAAAGAAAGTCTTGAATCCACTTGAGAGCGTCTCCCCAATTCCTATGTTGCTCTGTGTTGTTAAGAGCACTCTGTGTGAGATAGTATCAAAAGCAGCGCTCAAATCCAAAAGGATGAGTGATACTGTTTCCTCTTGATCCAATTTCTGGTGGATTGTTTCTGTCACACCCAAGAGAGCCGGACTGTGATGGGTGAAGTAGTAGGTGGGTATTGACATATTGTGTCAAATGTATATGGATGTGTTTTTCTAGGATTTTAGACAGAATTGGGAGTAGAGAAATAGGTCGATAGTTTTTTGTATCGGATGTATCTGCATTTGTTTTTTTCAATAGAGGATACATCATAGCATGCTTCCAAAGGCCTGGAACTTTGGCATCTTTAATTGATGTATTGAGTGCATGAGTTATATTTGACATCACTGAGTGATCAAGTTGTTTAAGAATGTTAGCTGGGATAGGGTCCCTCTGTGATCCTGATTTGATTGAATTTAATAAATCTCCCACGGTATTGGTTGTCAGTAGGGGCCAGTCCTTTAACGCATGGTCAGTCTTTACTAGGTTGTGTTCATGCACCCAATCAGATGTAGAAACCTCAGGTCTAGAGGCCTCATCTTGTTGTGAAACAATTTCTTGATAGATACCATCCACTTTGTCTATGAAGAAAGTCGCTAGTTCTTCACATTTGGATTGGGACAGGAAAGGTGGTTTGGCTATTACATCTGAGCCTGCCAGAATTTTCACTGTGTTAAATAGTGTTTTTGCACAGTTAGAAGCTTTGGAGATGGTTACGTTTACAAAGACAGCGCGTGCCTGCCTTCATTCTTTGTGGTATTTACTCAGGGCTGCTTTATAGGCTAGTTTGTCCATGAGATCATAGTTTCTCCTCCGGTTTCTTTCTAAGACTTTACAACAAGATTTAGAATTTTTCAAAGAATCATTATACCAGGGTGCAGGGGGGTGATGTGTGTTTTCTTTTTGTTTAGAAGTAGGGAGGCATAAGTCAGCTGCTTCCGTAAACCAGCTTTATAGTGCATTTGCTAGGGGGCCTATCTCTTGCTCCATAGGTGGTATGCGCTCCTCTAGACATTTGTTAAATTTTGTTATGTCTAGCCTCTTCCAGTTTCTTTGTGAATTCTCCATGCTATTTATTTTGTTTAGTGTGTTTCTGTTATAGGGTGACGACGTCAGGGAGAAATTAATCTGGTAGTGATCAGACCAGATTGTTGGTAAGGCTGGTGAGCAGGTAATTGTATCTAGATTGGTAAAAATTGGATCTAGGAAATGGCCAGCTCTATGAGTTGGCCCTGCATTAACCAGCTTGAGATTTTGGGAGGCCATATCCGAAATAAGTCTAATGATATTTTTGCAGGTGGCATATTCTAAGTGGAGATTTAGATCTCCTAAAACAGTAAAGTTGGCCTTATTTGTTATCTGGAAGAAAATTTCCTCCATTAGTACGGGAATCCAATTTGCTAGCTGATCTGGGGGTCTATACATGAGTACCCCTGAGAAAATAAAATTGGAAGAGAGGGTGAGTTTGAAAAGGGCTGCTTCACATGATGTGATAGGAAATTGATCAAGGATGCAATTATAGATTTTTTTTTTTTTTAATTATCGCGATTCCCCCTCCTATCTTTTTGGTTCTATCGACTCTTACTATGGCATAATCAGAGGGTAGGGCTGCTGCTATATCAGGTCCTGAGCTTTCTTGGAGCCAAGTTTCCATAAGGAAAACTGCATCTGGTTGATCGTTAAAAGCAGGTCAAACATATTGGTTTGGTGTTTAGGGAGTGAGCGGCAGTTTATACTTATCATTTTATAAGTTGTGGGTTTACTGCCTTTATTCCTATATAATGTATTCTCAGTTTCCTTTGAATTTAAAGAAAAAACGCAGGAATTACAGAGAAAAGGATCTAAGATATTATGGGCTTTGGCACAAGTGGACATAATAGGTTTTCGGGTGGCTTTTAGAGACTTTGCGTCGTAATTATAAGTCCCTATCTTTTTTAGCTGTTTAGGCAAAAGTAAAGTAGATGGTAGCTTCGCTAAATTTTTGGCAGGGGCCCTGGCCCTGGGCCCGGGCCAGGCGCGGACGGGCGCAGACGGGCTTGCCTTTAGCACGCCTTCGACGCACCTCCGGCGCGTCAGCTGGGCGAATGCTCAGATGTGTCCATTTTATGTCTGCAGTGCCACAACAACTAGCCCACTGCCCGCTCCGATTCCCTCTCAAGATGGCGGCGGAAATGGGGGGCAGTTCCAAGTGGTGCATACAGTGTCCCCTGGACAGAGCCTACTCATCTGAACCGGGTAAGCTGGGGCAAACACAGTGCTAACTGGTTTAATTAAACTTGGCAAGTTTGGTTTAAAAATTCGATCCTGTGCCAGCGCGTTTTCAGCTTGAACATTAAACACCAGTCCAACATTCATTGTAAATGCTACTACAGTCAGACCCATGATAACCTGTTAGCCCTGTAGCCCAAGAAGCCTCCATGAGAGGCTGAGCCCATTGTGACTCCTGACCCACTGAGTTGCGTAAGCAAGCTTTGATGATATAAAGCAAACAGTCCATGCACAGTTATGTCAAAGCACCCACAAACACCAAACACATGGTCCGTACACTTATGTGGTGGGATATGGGTCTAGCCAGAGACAGATAAAACTGGAAGTTGGGATAAGGAATAGTACTACTGTATTTACTTTTGCAGGATGGATTTATTTAAATTGAGACTTTGTCTAACTCATGGGTGAACTACCAGTTTTACACTGAGGGGGTGTGTTTAGGAAGTCACAAGTTAATGTTTGCCATCGTACTGAAAATGGCTCACTGAACGTGTTCCCATTTTGATGCCTCGCTTTAACTTATTTTGTGCATAATTATGCTTCCATTTCTTCCTTATGGATGTAAAGTATCAATAGTACAAGTGCTGTCATGATGTGCACCACCCCTGGTGCATATCAGTCAAGCCCCAGTAATATCCTTGCCATCACTGTAGCCATAGAAATGTATAATGTGATATTTTTGTCTTGTTGGTAATTAGGCCACCACTGCATATCCATAGCACTGACGCACCTTCTAACATAGTACAATACAACACTGAGTAACAGTACCAATGGCATTCACCAATACTAAAGTTCAAGTTATCTGTTTTAGAAAGGTGTTTGGATAGAATGTCGGAAAAAAATATAGTGGTACAAAAATATTGTTACAGGAATATTGCAGTGCCAAAAATATTGTGAACATAAATATCAAGGATAAGAATATAATGTTTAGTCTTTTTTAATATTGTTGAAAAATATATCTTTTACTAAAATATCATTGTATATAACGTTGATTTTACAATATGTTGTTAAATGGTTGTGATAGTTCTTAATGTTATTTTATGTAGTTAATTTAAAAATAGGATGATATATACATTATTTAAAAAAGTAATTGCAATGTTTATTGTAACTAATTTTAAAATGTATTTTCTGATTTATTTTAAATACAAATATATATTTGATACAATTTTTAGTAACAGGATGTTGGGTTTAAAGGGGAAAGTGTAAAACGGTGGGGAGATTTTTAAAGTATGTCTGTATAAATAATTATATTATGTATTTTTTTAAAGAAATAAACATTTTTTTATTTAGTAATGTTTTATATTTTATACATTTTCGAAATTTATGTAGACAGATTTTTAAAATAGTTTTTGTTGTTTTGATGTTTCAATTTCTTTTATTAATTTAAGTCAATAATGTATGTTAAAATGTAGTTTTTTAAGTGTTTTCATAATTCATTTTATTTTACTTTATGTTATGCTTAGGTTAAGTTATTTTATATATATTTTGTGTTAATGTTTATTAACACATTATGGGGCTGATTATGATGGCGGTTGAATGAGTGTCCGACCGCCATCGATGTGGGAACAGGACCAGCCGGCAGGTAGTCGGCTGTCCACCAAATTTCGATCTGACTGCCGTGGAGGCAGTCGGAAACATGCCTCATAGCATTTAGGCTTGTCCTGCAGCCCAGAATAGGGCCACAGCCCAAGCCTCAATGCTAAAAGGCATGTTTGGAAACATCCCTGCATCCTGTGGCAAACACCATATGGTGCCTGCCCATTGCGGTGGGCAGCAGGGGACAGTGGCCCTTCTAGGGCTCCCAAAACTGCCTTTCCGCCTTGCCTTTTCACGTCGGAAGAACCGAAGTGAAATGGCTGGTGTGAAGGTGGATAGTAATCCCCAGGGCGGTGCCTGAGAATGCACCACCTCCATTGTGGAGAAAATAAACACATTGCACACATCCCTGCACTATGTGGTAGGCACCATGTGGTGCCTGCTACATGGTGCAGGGATATGTCCCCCAGGGCCCATATCGGTGGGCCAGTGGTCAAGGGGGGGCCCGCTACGGGCCCCCAAGTCACATTACGCATGCCTTATCATGGCGGGTTTCCGCCATGAAACGGCCGTCAGAAAAGGACATTGTAATCCCTACTGCGGTGCCTGATCCGGCACTGCCACTGTTGTAAGCATTGCAGTCCCTCCGATACACCGATGGGCTCGTTGAGCCCTTCAGATGCAAGATGGTCGGTCTCTCCCCCGCCCTTCATCTGCCTGCCATCCTAATGCGGCAGGCGGTCATGCAGGATTGAATTGAGTTGGGACCGCCACCGATGGCCTAGCGGTGGCGGTCCACCGACATCATAATCGGGCCCTAAATTATTAAATATTTAAAATCCCAAATAATTTACATTTTTTACATTTAATTCAATGTTGTGCATATGCAGGGTTATTGTAAGTATATATTGTCCTAATTTGCAATAAAATGTTAAATATGTATGTATGTATTCATTATTTCATATTTTCATATATTCAATATGTTATTAGTTTGTAATTGTAATAATATCTATATTATTAGTAACGTTGTCTCAGAAAATTTACATTTTGTATTTTCGAAATATTTAACCTATATTAACATTAAGGGGCCCTTTAGGATGACAAAGTCCGCCCGCCATCCCATCGTAGGAAGGGACCGCCCGCCATAAGAGCAGGGATCCCGTGGGGAAATTAGGATACGCGCGCCACAGTGGCGGGCGCATCCAGCATTCCTGACATTGTGGCGGGCGGTGCACTCAGCACCGCCTGCCACAATGCCAAGAAGGCTGCTGTGCACTTCCATGCACAACATGGCAGGCACCATGCGGAGCATGCCATGTTGGGCATGGAACTGCTGGGGGGTACCATAGGTACCCCCCATGTGCACCCCCCACCCCCTGGAGTCCCTGGGGGCCGCAAAGGGGCCCCCAAAGCAGACTCCACATGCCTTTCCGTGGCGGCAATGCCGCCACGGAAATGCATTCGAAAATACCCATTATAATATGGCTGGCGGTGTCTGATAGACACCGCCACCATATAGAACCCTTTTCCGCCTGGTCGTAAGGTGAACAGGGCGGAAAAGCGGCGGACGGTCTTTCCGTCTGCCGGGGACCCCGCAGCCATGATAATATGGCGGGGGGTCATTGCGGCACGGATGGTGGGCGAATTGCCCCCACCAGGTCGGCGGTGGCTACCGCCGGCCTGGCGGGGGCGATCCGCCCGCCATCCTAATGGGGCCCTATGTGTGTGATTGTGTTTATTTTTAATAACTTTCAACTTTTGATTTCTGAATATTATGTGCTATGTTTTATTTTACATTGTGTTATGTTTAATGTTTAGAGAACAATATTGACAATTATGTCAATATTGTTTTTTGTGATTAAGATGTATTGCTTTTTTATTGTTTTTAATGGTTTTGTAAAATATGTATAGTATTGTGGGAATAGTAAGTCTGATCCCTTTAGTGTCTAAAAATGGTTTGGATAGGAGTTGGAATAATAAATCTGACTCATTTAAATTTCTACGCTTTCCCAAAATGGGTTAGATTAGAGTGAGAATAGTAAATCTCATCCCTTTAGTGTCCAACTCCCTTTCCTAGAATGATTTGGATTCAAATGGGTATAGTAAATTGTGCCCCTTTAATGTCCGGCACCTCCTCCAAAATTATTTTAATTGGAGTGGGAATACTAAATCTGACCCCGTTAGTGTCAGTGCCTTTCCCAAAATGGTTTAGATTGGAGTGGGAATAGTAATCTGATCCCTTTAGTGTCCAACACTTTCCTCAAAATGGACTAGCTTACAGTGGGAATAGTAAATTTGACCCCCATTGGGCCATTTGGCCTGATTACGACTTTGGCGATGCAGCGCCAGATCCACCCTGCCCGCGCATCACCAAAGCCATGGTCAGGCCGCCAGCAAGATTAGGAGTTTCGGCGGGCTTTGTTTTGGTGTTCCCATGGCAGTGCTCTGAAAATGAGCACAGCAATGGGAACGCCAAAAACTATACCTGTACGGCATGGACGGAAAAGTCCATGCTGTGCAGGAACTGGGATGAATGCATACAGAAGGGCACATGTTGTGGCCTCCTGTATGCATCCACAGGCACAGGGGCATTGCAGGGCCCCCTTTGTTTTCGCTCCACCACGGTGTTCATGCAGAAGGAACCTCCATGACACTGCAGGCAAAGAGAAAACTCCTAATATGCTTGGTGGGAATGCAGCGGTCCTGCCAAGTATTTTGATGCCTCTTGACCGCTGCAACACTGCCAGGGACTAGCTGTGCTAGGGCAATGGCAGTCCGACCGCCCTTATTGTAATAGGGTGATTGGAAGACTGCCACGCCCACACAAGACTGCTGGTCCGTGGCCCGCCAGACTCGTATTTAAACCCTTAGTGTTTCCTTAAAATGGTTTTGATTAGACCCCTTTGCCCAGCACCTTTGCCAAAGTGTTCTAGATTGTAATGGGAAAAAATAATACAACCCTAATCCAAAACAATTCAGATTGCATTCGGAATAGTAAATCTAACCCCTTTAGTGTCCAGCACCTTCCATAAATTGCTTTGATGGGAGTGGTAATTGCAATTCCAACCTCTTTCGTCTGGAGTACCTTCCCTAAAATAGTTTAGATTGAAGTGGGAATAGTAAATCTTTACCCTTTTACTGTCTAACACCTTACCCAAAATGGATTATATTGGAGTAGGAATAGTAAATCTGACACTTTAACTGTCAAACGCCTTTCCCAAAATGGTTTCAATTGGAATAGCAATAATAAATCCATCCCCATCAGTGTCCAACACTCCCCAAAATGGTTTAGCTTGGAGTGGGAATTGTAAATCTTACCTATTTAGTGGCCAACATTTTTCCCAAAATGTTTTTGTTGTTGAATATACTGTATGATTCTTTAAAATAATAAAGAATACATGCTAATATTTGTACATATTGTCATTTAAGTATTTTATTTATTGCACATTTGTAATTTTTGATATATACATTTTTTTAAAAAGAAAAGTTACCTTATTTCACAAGTTGCAGTGTTACGATATTGTTATATACATTTTTGGTATAGTATCACATGAATTGTATTTTTTTAACATAGTTTTAAACCATGTATATTTTTTTTTACCTTTTACATACATTTTACATAGTTATTTATTCATAAATGTTTTTATACATAGCACTTTGTAGTCTTACATTTTTAAAATGCATTTTTGTATACATTAATCAGCACTATTTATGTACAGATATATTTTATAATACTATTTAATTTGTGCTTTACATATAAATTAGTATTTGATCAATACATTATTTACCATTTTTAACATTTTTGCAAATCTTTTCTATACATTCTCAAATACTTTAAATAATTCAATTGACATTTCTGTTGATGTAAAAAGGAAAATATTTTTTTAATTTTTGTCTAAAAGCCATTTTCTTTTAACACTACCTACATTTTGTACTCCATTAATGTCATTTTGAGGTGCATTTTGTTCATGTCTATCTCGGTTCCACTTTGCTATTCAATGGACAAGGTAAGATTTTTTTTAAAAGAGTTTTTTTAGGATTATTGAAGTAGGGGGAATTTGGGTAGGTATAGTTAGTGTTGGTTATGATGTTAATTTTATTTGGTAAGCTTGTTTAGTGGTAGTTTTTGTTTCTGTATTGTAGGTTATGTAGGGTAGTGAGGAAGACCTAACTATACTTTGTAAGCAGAACTATGTTAGTGTAGATATTGCCATACTTTCTACAATGTTTGTAGAATTGTGATGTTATGTTTGCATTGTGTTTGGAATTTATGTGAGGGTGGGCACCATCAACTTTTTAGAGGTTTGGCAGTCAGAGTGCATTTGTAAATATTTGCAATGTCTTTTTTTTATAGGAAATTAATTTAGTTTGATTTAAACCAACATTATTTTTTATGGTTTTTAATAATTGTGGATTATTCAGTGGATTTAATTTGGAGATTTCAATTTTGCATTTTTTTTGGTTACTTTGTTTTTATTTTTTCACTTTTCTGTGGATTGGACTTTTTTGGCAGTGCTGGTGGATCAAGAACATCAGCTATGCAACTGTAAGTGGAATATTTTTAATAATTTTTGGCTCAAAATGTTATATTTTAATAACTATATGGATTTTGCTTTTACTGTAATTGAAATGTTTTTTTATATGCTTGTGTTTTAAGTTATGAGCTGCATTGTATATGTGTATATTTATTAATCATATTTGGTACTTTATTATTAGTTTTCTTACTATAGACTTAGTTTTAAAAATAATTATTTAAATATTTATTTAAAACTATTTTATGCTGGTTTTTTTTGTTGTATTTTAGTTGTGAGTATATTGGTAGGATGTTATAATACTCATTTAGCTATCATTTCTAGGTAGTCTTGTTGTTAGTTACAATGAGTCTGACTTTACGGCTGATTATGGCTTTTGGCGATGCAGGAGTAGGGCGGCACACCACCACCCCGCTCCTGTAGTGCAAAAGTCGGCCACCTGCCGCACGCTAGATTAGAGGTTCTGTCCATCATCCATGTTTCACATTGGTCTAGTCTAGGAGGTTGTTTTCATTTGAAAAGTATTATAATTTTTTTGGTATTGTGAGTGTCATGTAGGAGGAAGGGTTCATCATTGTGTGTAGTGGCTAGGCACACTGGAATATGCATGTCTTAGTTTTGTCTGGGGGCAGTAGGGGTTTGACTTGTTTTTTTTAGCATGTGATATTAATTGTTTTAAAGTAGGAATTACTGGTAGGGCATCTGCAATGTGCTTGGGTACTTTAGGGAGGATGTCTTTTAAAACTTTAGTGATGAGCTAGTAGGAAGTAGTGCTTCACTTTTTGAAAAAAATCACACTTAATGTACATGCCTTACTCTATCTCTGTTACAGACAGTTTACAGTTCTGTTATCTAATGTTAATTACAATACTGCTTTTCACTGAATCCCTCGTATCATAGAAAGCACTTGCATATTATTTAGTACATTTTCAATTCATGTTCCCTGTGTTTGTGTTTTCCTGGTTTTATGTGTATCTCAGGTGATAAAGCAATTTTTTGCATTTTTGTGGTGTGATATACGTGGCTGCCACTGTCATTCTGCCTGGAAGTAGTATCTTTTTAAATTGGTAAAAAAACCTTTATTGTGTTTGTTGAAATAATGTAAACATGCTTTCAAATGTTTTACATTTTATACATACATATTTGCTGTTGCCTTCAGTTGCACTTGATTTTTTTCCATATGTCTTTGTTGTAGTCAAGATTTTGGTCAGGTAGTCTTTAGTTTTCTCAGAAAATGTATCTTTTCGTTTTATTTTAAAAATATAGATTTTGTTTGTTTCGGGGGCTTGTGAGGTTTAACATTTAAGTTTATTGGATAGAGATTGTTTTATTTTTTATAATTGTTTTGATTGTAGTTGCTTTGTAAGTTGCTTTTGTCCAGGTTTATCAGTGTGAAGTTTGGTGTGTAGTACTTTATTTTCACTGCATTGTTTTTTTACTATCTAAGGATTAATATAGATAATAAAATAGGGAGTTAAACATCTATTTATACATTTGCATTTAGAATTATCTAAGGTTACATCACAAATAAATTTCATAACTTACTTGTGAAGGTGGCTTGTTATTTTGTCGAAGTCATACTTCTGTCTTTTCTTCATGCAGTCTGGCATGTCCCTTTGTTTTTTACTATGAAAATAACAACCTGATGGATAATTGTACTCTCCTGCCCACAACATATCTTGTTATATGAAGCACTGGTGGCTGCTGTTAGACGAGCGTGAGGAGGTCAGATGGTGATGGTCTGGAACCTCCTGATCACAGTTGCCTAAAAGACATCTGCACTGTTATATTCCCGAGTTAGGCTCATGTAGTGAAGCAGCTTATTCCTCACATTGTGCTAGAAAATAACATTTCAGTAGTGGACTTTGCCACTCATTTGCATAAACAACATAAGGGTCCAGCACACTTAATTTCGGTCAAAGTTTTGCAAAAGTGATTAATGAAGTGTTAACATTTATAATTCACATTTCAAAAGATAACACAATTGGCAATTCAGCAGTGTTGTTCCTTCCAATTCTTTAATGGTGACTTATTTTATTCGACAAGATAAAAAGACCGTAGCCAACGCGTTTTGTCCTTTGTGACTTCTTCAGGGCTGGAAATCTTGACTGTATTCTCTCACTAAACTGGTTTTCCTTTCTAAAATCCGATGAGTTATGATTGTCTCTGATATATCATGTGAAGTGTTGAATATTAGTCTATCCTCCTTTGTCAAGTTCGTTCGTTCGTCAACCAGTTTCAAGTCAAAAACTTCCCGTAAGTTATTTCATGAGCAATTCAAGACATCAGTCAGCTGCCATGGTAGCATTGCGTCCAGGTTCGTTTGCATGCACAACCGTGTTGGATTTGTTTCTCTGTAACTACTTTGTTTACACATCCAGCTTCGCACTACATTATCACGATGCCTTGCACATCATGTACTAGCTCTCTCTATGTACTAGGTACAAAAATCGTCCTATCTTCATCTACGGGGCAACAGCGCTATCTACATATCCATAACATCACTAATTTAGTGCATACATCATGTTGGCTGTTTTTTATTATAAATAATAAGCATCCTGATTGATTGATAGAGGAGGCACATCTTCTGACACTGAAGGTCCTTGTATGCTGAGAAATCACCCCACACCGGTCTGAAATTCTGTGAGGAGTGTTCAACTTGAGAGCAAGACAGGGCCCTTCACTCTCTCCTGTCAGGTACTTACATGCACTCTGCCACTCATCTTTAAACTTGTGCATCCATTCATCCATCCAATGATGCATTCTTACATTTACCTTGAGACACAATTGCAATAAAACCCACACAAATTCATACACATATGCACATTAAATACAAAAATTACAAGTAGAAAAAAGAAGACCTGCTGCGCTCTAAACACCGTGGGCCAATACTTACTATAATGAAACTAAACATA
This sequence comes from Lissotriton vulgaris, assembly GCF_964263255.1. Taxonomy (NCBI): domain Eukaryota; kingdom Metazoa; phylum Chordata; class Amphibia; order Caudata; family Salamandridae; genus Lissotriton; species Lissotriton vulgaris. The sequence goes on along the minus strand of NC_141685.1, from coordinate 1,510,571,766 downwards.
GATGTCCCTGTTGCAAAGCTATTGTAAATAGTCTATTGTTGGTTTAAAGTTCCAGTATAGCTGCCAAATTTAGAACCAACTTGTTGTCTATCTTGGAATGGTAAAACAATGACAAACTTTGGACAACAGCTTTCCACTCCATCTCCTGGTTTAGAGGAAGTGACCATGTGGGATGCAGTACACTGCATAATAAATAAATAGCAAGCCAGTGACCAGTTAGCACTGCCTGGAGAGTTGTAGTATTGTCTTAAGAAAAATAAAAAATAAAAGAGCAGAAGCAAAGAAATTAAAGGAGAACTGTAAAAGGAGAACATTGAACACCTAAGGGATGGCCATTCAGTGCTGACCCTGAAGTACACTCATTTTCAGGTGGGTGTGCACATGTGATTAGAAGATGCCATTATTCACAGTACAAGAGAGGCAATGACTGATGTGGACAGAACCATTACCCCATGTAGTATGCTTTAATTGATGAAAGCAAAGTGTAAATGACAGTCAGAAAGACCAATGGCAGAACAGAAATGACCCAAAGGCACTCTATGCACCTACTTTATTATATGAAGCAAGAAATATTAAAATACAATCTTTCTCCCATTAAGGCTTGTCATGGGCAGTATCCAGCACCAAAATGCCTCTCTACAAAAGTAATATGTGACATTTCATTTAGCAAAATGCCTACCTGTAGGTTGGTCAATAGGAGGACATTACAATTGGTGAAAGTAATATTTGTTCTTCACAGTGTTCTATAGATCCTTTACATAATATAAAGCCATATTGGAAAGGCGGGCTCCTATTACGTGGGAGCCATATTGGAAAGGGTCGCTTTCCAATATTTTTATTTGTTTTATGTGTTTTTTTGTGTTTTAATTGCGCACTTTTTATTTCTGGTTTTTTTCTTTACCAGTATGACCCAGGGAGCAATGAAGCCTGTCCTCTGAGTCCGGGGTTGCTGGACTATGGTTAGAAGCCTGTTTTGTTTTGCCCAACTTAATTCTTGCCTTGCGCTGTCAGCGCGCTGGGACATGCCCACCTGGCCCATCTGGCCTTGTATGGGGACTTATTTAAAGCCAGCTAAAGTGCATCCGTGCTCAGTGAGCATGCCGCTGCCGAGCAAAAGTGCGCCAAAAACAAGCCCATCTGCGTCCGTCCATGCTTGGACCGCGCTCAGTGCCAGCTCCTTGCATTTTTTAAGATTGAAACTAAGCCCACCAGAACCTATACTGGACCCAAACTACACGCCTTGAATACCAAAGGTAAGGACCCAGCTTGTCTGTGTTTAACTTTCACCATGGTCCCAAAGCAACCACAAATTACTTGCCACAACTGTAAGGTATGTCCATCTAAAATTGAATATACATGAATCCAACTCCATACTCTTGCCACATTTGTTAGCTGCGTTAAGCCAAATAACAAACCATTGTGATGCATCCTCTAAACACTAGGGGCCATATGTATGAACACATTTTCCCATAAACACAAAATAGGTAAAACCCTTTGATACATCTGGCCCTAGATCCCTAGTAAAACACAGTATGGAATGTGCTGATTTAATTGAGCACCATAACATAAAACTGACTTTTGTTACTGAATCTTGGACTTATGAGGCAACAGAACCTGATTTGGTGAAAGCCACTCTCACCTGGGTTCATCTGTCACATTCTGAATAGGCCCATTAGGAGGGTTGGAGGCAAGCTATAATGTATCCCAATTCTGTGACTGCTGTATTTGAAACAGTCTCTATTACCACTAGCTAAGCCCTGCCCTTATGTTTTCAACTTTCTCACCATCACTCCTTTAAAGGAATATTACTTTCAATACCTCCAGGCCTAAAAATGTGTTCCTGGCAAACATAGGTACCCTGTTACTGGATGGGCTCTGGACAAACAATTTCATCATACTTGGTGATTTTAATTTTCATCTGGAATCTTCCAGGGATGCAGACACAGCTGGCCTGCTAGATGTCATAAGCAGCACAGGATTAATACAACTAATACAAGGCCCTACCCACGATGAAGACCACACCTTGGACGGCATCTATTCTAATCATCCATATGTAGCCTATCAGGTTCATTGCCTCTTACATGGTCTGACCACTCGGCGATTCAATTTAAACTGTCTTTTCCAGATCGGCAGCGTGACTACGATGCCCCTAAAAGCGCACTCAGGTTGCAGGCCTGGAATAAAATCAAGGAACCCCTATTAGGAGATTATCTCTCCTCCACCATCTCGCCTTTGCCAGTCGACTTAGTAGCAGCCACAACTTGGTATACAGACTGGGTCGAGGCAGCATGCAGGATTGTGGCACCTGAAAGAATGACAAAACTGAAACGCTCCCAGCCAACGGCACCTTGGTACTCGGATGAACTCCGGGAACAAAACGTCATCTTTAAGTGCCAAAAATTTACTTAGAGAAAAAGCTACAATTGCTCAGAAAAAGAAAAATATAAACAAAGTCTTACCTTATATAAAACTCTGTTAATTAAAATGACCACATAGTTATTTGCCAATCAGATCATGATGGGCAAACACTCTACCAATGAACTTTTCAGAACGGTATCCAGAGTAGCTTTGCCTTGCCCGCCAAAAATTGCAAGCAGCCAAGTGTTAGCCGATGAAATTGCATCTTTCTTTCCACATAAAGTTGAACAAATCTTTTCTACTTTCAACCTTTCCACGTTGGTCGAAAGAGAGGCCCTGTCTATCTGGGGTAATCTAAATTAACATATTGTCTCTGGTTCCTTCAAGCCTCCAGCTACTTTAATAGAATTCACCCTGTTTTCTCCAAAACAAACACTGGATTTACTTCTTTCCGTCAGATCAGGCTCTTCTTACCATCCTTGTCTGGTTGAGTGATTAAACTGCCTTCTGAACCCATAGCAGATATTCTTACTTCACTATTCAATGCCATGTTCAACCGTGGGTACTTCCCTAAAGCATGGGAAAAGGCATTGATTCTCCCTTTGTTGAAAAAACAAACTCTCAACCTCAAAGATCTCAATAATTTTCAGCCTATTTCTCGGTTACCCCTCTTGGCAAAACTGATATAAAGCGCCATGAATTCACAACTCACCAGTTTTATACAGGAAAATCATATTCTACACTCAACACAATGTGGCTTATGGGGAGGCCACAGCACAGAATCTGAGCTTTTTAAGTCCACCAAAGAAATCAGGGAGGCACTAGACTGGGAGGCAATGCAGCATTGATAATGTTGGATCTCTCAGCAGCCTTCAACACTGTCCACCATGATCTCTTAATGGACTGATTGTCAGCATGTGGCTTCCAGGATATGGCTTGGAAGCTACTGCTCTCCTTTCTGATGGATAGAAACAAACATTTGCCTTAGACATGTTTACCTCCAAAACTTTTTCTCTCCCCTGTGGTGTCCCACAGGGGTCCTCACTGAGTCTTTCACTTTTTAATGTCTACGTTTCATTTTTGGGCCCATTGATTAGAACATTTGGCTTCCACTTAACTTCTCATGTGGATGACATACAAATAGTGGTGTCTCTGCTGCCGAATCACAAATAGAGTGGTGAGAAATTCCATGATTGCATGAAGTCGGTAAAGACCTAGATGACTGAAAACTGTTTAAAACTTAACTCGAGCAAAACCGAGGTGATCATTTTTGGAAATAATGCTAACTTCTGGTCATCCAGATGGTGGCCTGAGGAATTAGGTATCCTCCTGATACGCATCAGGAAAGCTAAAAACCTAGGAGTAGTAATTGACAACAAGCTCACCTTTGGGGATCAGGTGAAAACGGTTACTTCCTCCACTTTCCAGACTTTTAGCATGATAAGGAAAATACTGCACCTACTACCCCAGGAACGCCAATGAATAGTGATAACCTCCCTCATCAAAATTTGATGACTGCAATGGTTTATACCTGAATACCCAAGAACAAAATATGAATAAACTGCAATTATTGCAACATGCGGCAGCTAGATTGCAAACAGGTACTCCTAAATTTACATCTGTAAAAAAAGAAATCAGAAAGCTCCACTGGGTCAAATAAGGCAACGGGTCAAATTCAAATTGCTTTGTACTGCCTTCAAGGCTCTGCATGATGGTGGGCCAGACCATCTTAGGCAGTGTTTTAGTTGGTACACCCCCAACAGAACTCTTCGTTCCTTAGACGGTGATAGTGCCTAAATAAATTCCAAGAGAGCCAATTGGGGCTGCATACGTTTTGTTAGCTACACCTCCAGGGCATGGAATGAACTTCCTTTCCATATTCCGGCCTCCCCCAACCTGTTGTCATTTAGGAAAGCACTGAAAACTCTGCTATTCAGCAATTAGTTTTACCTAGGTCTTTATGTTAGTCTGCTATCTCGGCTGTTGAGCTAAGCGCTAGGACACCTTTGGGTAACCGCTGTGCTCTATCGATTTATATAACATAACATAACATAAAGACATGTTTAATTATTACCCAATACTGGAAAAGCATCACTATCTTTACTGAGTGCACATGCTGGAAGAGATAAAAATGGAAAAAACTGATCATCTAGTATTTCTGGCAGTCGATGTAATGAAAACTAAAGCAGAAAATAATTGTAGAATGAAATAAGGTGCTAATGAATAGAATGGTGTGCAGGCCGCCTGTCTGCCTTGGTCTACATGCTAGCAGAGGACTGCTCATTGTTTTAAGAGATCACCATCTCTCTGGAAGGGATCTCTGTGTCTGTAGTACATCCGTAGATGCTGAATGTTGAGCGGGCTGCCATGTTGATGTGGTAAACTCAACTTTCGCTTTTGTTCTGCAGGAAGGAAATTCCAAAGCAGGGGTTTTCTTCTGTAGCACAGGGACATTGTTCTATTTGAGTGCTTAGAACCATCATGCCTAAGATTGTTTGCAGGAAGGTTTTGTGAAAGTTGCCTTAATATAAATAGAGTGGGCAGTTCATTGTTGTGGTGAATGTGCTCCAACATCAAGAGTTCTTGTGGCACAGCTAGCTGAGGGTCCAGTGTTACAAACCTATCTGTTTTGATTCTTAATGAGAGAGGGAGCCCCCATTTTTGTGAGGTGGGAGATCTGCCAATTAATGAGTTAGCACCCACTGCACTGAAACACAAAAAGCCTCACAGAAATACCTAATTACCAAGTTCTATCTACTATCCAGTGTTGTTACAGAAACATTTTTGTGTACTGAGATTCAAGCACTCAAGATGTTGGCAGTATGCCTGGCCAGGATCACATATTAATGGCTCAGTAGGTGACCAGGCATAGCTTTCTCCATTAGAGTGTGCTTCAGATCATGACCCATCTAAAATGTTTGCCTTGCAATTCTTTTTTCGGAACATCTCCCATGGGTACCCTCCAAATGTATCCTACTACTTTCAGAACGAGGAAATAACAAATGAAGTTATAGGGCTCTGATCTGATCAAATTATGGAGTAATTGAATGATAGATCTTTCTATAAGACACCAGCGTAGACCTTGGCAGCAAAATTATGAAGAGCTCCCTTTGGCTGTTGTCTGCTACTGCTGTGTGAACTTTTAGGACTGACATTAACATGATGTGCATGCATGTTCAAGTTGGTGAGTTCATCTCGGAGTGTAGGAGACTATTTTATGCGCAAGTAAACAGTAAAATGAAGAGTAGGTCCTATAAACACTGGACTTTTTCAAGTTGAACAAAGTTTTTTTCATGATTCTTTTAAATGCCACTAAGAAGAAGCCTACCTGTGGACCACAGCTCTAGAATAGGACAACCTTGCAGGGCAACTCTAAACTGGTGTTAATCTCAGAAACACCCTGGTGATGTTTATTTTGAAAGCAGTCTATAAGAACATAGCCTTAGTCAGTAATCAGGTATCACACTGATGACAGGAGAGATGTGTGTGAATAATTATTTGCCCTACCACTGTTTTAATTAAACATTTCATGTCCATCAGGTAAAGTGTGGTTTGGTCGCTTGGAACTAATACTGAAAAGGTTATGTCAGTTACCGGAGAATCATTTAAGGTTCCAACCAGATAATTTCCCTTTGTGCTGTTCGCGACTACCACCCTTTCTTTGAACACATTAACAGTTCCAATCTGCATACTTTTAAATTCAGGACGGAACCATGATGTTCAGAAAATATTACCAGACAAGCCTTGAAAATCTAATTTGGAAAGGAAAAAAGCAATGGAACCTGGAAACCAGGGGGTAATACTATAGAGTAACAAGTATTTGCAAAGCCAATAGGTTTTGCTATACAAGAGCTTTTGGTTTTGCCAATATGTTTTAGCCATGCCGTACACCAGCGTGGCTGCTGTTCAGCATGGCTAAAACTTAGTGGTGCAGAGAAGAGTGGTGTGGAGTGTCAAAAAGTGGTGTGGAGTAGTGTCATAGAGTGGAGTGGCATCAAGTGTTGTGGAGAGGCATAGAGTGGAGTGGCATAGAGTAGAATGTCATGCTGAACAGGAGTGGAGTGTTGTAGAGTGTTGTAGAGTGGTGTGTCATGGAGTAGAGTGGAGTGTCGTGGATTAGAGTGGAGAGTCGTGGAGTAGAGTGAGTGGCGTGGAATACAGTGGTGTACAGTGGAGAAGCACAGAGTGAAGTAGAGTGCCAGAGAATGGAGTGGTGTAAAGTGGAGTAGTGGGGTTGAATGTTGTAGAGAAGAGTGGAGTAGAATGGAGTGGAGAGGTGTAGAGTGGAGTAACGTGGCATAAAGGGATTTGGGTAGAATGAAGTGTAGTGAAGTGGTGTAGAGTGGAACGGCATAGAGTGAAGTAGAGTGCTGTACAGTGGATTAGCATAGAGTGTATAGCGTAAAGTGCAGTCGAGTGCCATAGACTGGGATGGCATAGAGTGGAGTAATGTGGAGCAGAATGTCATAAAGTGTCATACAGTAGAGTGGAGTAGAGTGGCTTAGAATTAAGTGGCATAGAGTGACCTAAAGGGAAGTGGAGTGGACAATCTTAGAGTGGAGTGGCATAGAGTGGAGTAGAGTAGAGTGGAGTGGAGTGGAATGGAGAAGAGTGTCATAGAGTGGAGTGATGTAGAGGAGAGGGGTATAGAGTGGCTTAGCATAAAGTGGAGTAAAGTGTTGTAGAGTAGAGTGAGTGGCGTAGCGTAGAGTGGTTGAAAGTGTCATCAAGTGAATTTGCATAGGGTGGAATGTCGTAGAGTGGCACAGAGTGTCATAGAGTGGAGTGTCATAGAGTAGCATAGAGTGGAGTAGCATTGATTGTTGTGGAGTGGTGTAGGAAAGAGTAGAGTGGAGTGGCATAGAGTATCCCAGAGTGGAATGCTGTAGAGTGGCATGGAGTGAAGTTTTGTAGAGTGTTGTACAGTATTGTAGATTAGAGTGGTGTAGAGTGTCATAGAGTGGACAGGAGTAGAGTGTCATAGAGTGGAGTATTGTGGAGTGATGTAGAGTGGAGTGGCATAGAGAGGAGTAGCTTACAGTGGAGTAAAGGGGAAATGAGTGGCGTAGAGTGTTGCAGAGTGGCATAGAGTAGAGCAGCGTAAAGTGGCATAGAGTAGAATGGCATAGAGTGGAGTTGTGTGACAGAGTATCATAGAGTGGTATTTCATACAGTGATGTAGAGTAGAGTAGAGTGTCATATACATGGAGTATCATAGAGTACAGTAGAAAGGCATGGCGTGGAGTGGCATAGAGTGTCATAGGGCGGAGGGGCACAGAGTGGCATAGAGTGGAGTTGATTGGTGTAGAATGGAGTGACATAGAATGGAATATGCATGGTGTTGTAGTGCACTGCCATTATAGACAACACATTTTAAATTGAAATGACTATTACATTTGCACAGACATACACTTTACCTAACAAATTTGTACAGGCAGAAAAGATAATGTGTTGAAATGTGTGGCAATGGCATCATATTGTATATTGATTTGTTTGATCATATTAAAATATTTGTTTCCAACACACTTCAGAAGTACTGAAAATGGGCTTTATTTGTGCTTTCCATTCGTAATTCTGATATAATAGATTTTGGCTTCCTACAACGGTATTTGCTGCTTCTCCTCAGTATGTTTTATGTATGTAATAGATTTTAACTTTATCTGTTTTTAACTTTTGGCTTGGCGGTACCTTTTGAAATGTATTAATATTATGATGTTTAAAATGCTATTGTATATCTTTTATGGTTTTTTAAACCAAACTAAAGATGATTGATATATTCTGAAATATTTGCACCGTTTATTAATAGACACCTACATTTTGTTGTGTGCTAGAAAAATGCCTTTCTTTTAGCAAGCCCAGATTGTCATATAAATACTCTCATTTTTGAAGTCAGAGAAAGAAAAGTAAACATTAAGTTCTCTTGGAAGACAGATCCTGGCAGTTGACCTCTGTCTTTGAATGCACAGCAAATTTGACAAGATAAGAACTAAGTTTAAAGGAATGTTTACAAAATGCGAGCATTGTGGAAGAATACAGTAAATAGGCTATGCTCCATGAGAGTGCCAAAGACATGCTAGACAGATTAAAACAAATAGCAAATAGAAAGCAAGCAAATGTGAGTTACAAGCTACAAAGCCGTTGGTAAACAATGGGCAAAACACATTCCCAGTGGAAAGTTTCAGAATGTCCCCAAGTTATCATTGCAAACCATGCAGCTGAACTGTCCAGTAGGCATTGACCTAAAAACTACTTAACAATCCTTTCTATCATCTGCATTTAGATTACTCACGAAAGTTTCAATCATCAGTGATCAAAGATGTGCTTAACTACTTCACCCTGTTGGATTTGCCTTTGGTACCTTTCCACTGGGTACAGGTACAAAAAAATTAGGATTCCAAATCTATTGCAATCCATCTTCACTGATCACTTCACCTTATAGTTCTTCCCCATTACAATTTTACTGCAGGATGTTTTACCACACCAAAAAACTGCACAGGTTCGCCTTTAATGATCTGTACTCCCCACATGCATTCCTCTAGCTTGCATCTGGAAGAACTTCTGCTGCAATAAACCTGGAGCTGAGGTCATTTTTCATTACTCAGAATAAACATTTTGGCACAAACACTGATTGTGACTACATCCGTGGATTCTTGGAATGAGGCCTTATATCTTTAGCCTACACTGGATGTTCAAGCTCCAATGTAAGTTATATTGCCACCATGTGAAGCTCTCTACTGGTAGCATCTTTACACAAGCCCATATATAAACAAAAGTAATAAGTGTGGGCAGAATAGGGGAAACCCCAAATAAAACATATCTACCTACTAGAAAACCAAGTATCCTCACTGCAGTACTTTGTGTTGAAATGGGTTGTCTGTGTGTGTGGGGGAGGTTATTCCGGTACTTGACGTTTCTGGCACCCCATAGTTTAAAACATGGAAGATTTCACTCAGACTGTTTGACCCAATGAGATAGGCAGATCCACAGCAATGTTCAACCCAGTCACAAGACTTTCTTCCTGTGACCAGCACTGCAATTGGAAACATTATACTCTGAGACAACATAAATTGGGGTTCAAGGTGGGCAACACAAAGTGGATGGAGACACAAGGGCAGAGTTATTGAAAGCAGTCGGACAGTCAACTTATACTTATACAATGTGAAGCGTGAAAGTAAATCTGTTCTGGCTAAATTGGCGGAAAAGGCTACATTTTCTAAAATCGTATGTGGTTAAATCACTTGTAAAAGAACTTTGTCTGTCCAGTAAATCTTAGGGCATAATAATATTAGTAAGATAACTCTGGTGGTTAAAGCACCTGCTGGGGAGATCTGTGTTTTGTTTACTCATAGTTATGACTCATTGCGTAGAATAGAGGGTTTATATGTTTCCTGCAAAGCATATCCTGTAAAATGCAAGTGACAAATTATATTATTTAGATAGGTAAGTGGGTCACTGCCTTTGACACAGAGATCCTTTTATTACTTGCAGTTTATAAATTACAATTATTCTAATCTAGCACAATGAGCTATGACAACTCATCAAGGACCTGCATGCAAACTGCAAGACATGGGTTAAAAAGATTATTGATTTTTCTCAATCTGTTATTATATGGGTGCTAAAAAAAGTTTCAGCACAAAAAGGTAATGGATAGAATGCTGATCATTGTCAAACATTCACTCCCAGTGACAGATCTGGGCGACGAGGCAAGCACAATAACGCTGGATTAAACCCAGATCTGTGAATAGGCCTGAGTGTTTGAAAAGTTTCAACACTTCATCCATAATTTTATTTTGTGAAGTTGCTCTTTGCGTCCTAAGGGTGTGTCCAACGTGGGTACCTTGCTTGCTGCACCACTGGATTCAAGCTAGCCTGGCGGATGAGGGGTGATGCACCAAAACCAGTTCCAGGATGCTTGTTTCTAGTCCACGAAGGACCTGGCCTGGCAGTTCGGGCTGTTCCCCATGGGGAGCTGGGTCAAGTCTGATTTGCATAAAGCTGGGTCCAAACTGAGGTGATGTGGCAAGTAAAATAGCAATGGATTAAACCCAGATCTGTGACTGGGGTTGAGAGTTTGAAACGTTTCAACACCCTGTCGATCATTTTAGTTTGTGATGTTGCTAAAAAATGTTCTCCTACACCTTGAAACATCCTGTAATTGATTTACACTACACAGTTGTATGATTTATTGTCAATGTATAATGTGTGTGTGTGATTTAAGGCCGTCTGACACCCTACAATACGATGAGTAGCAGGCGCGGCCAGCACAGGTAACAGCAGTGGGGCGGTGCGGGTGGGGGTAGTGGACAGAAGATGGGATAGTGAAAGTAAAATTAAAAAATAAATAAAACCACTTACCTTGCACTCGCCACATCCCCGACTCAGCGATACGGCAAGCGCAGGGTGATTGTTTTTTTTTTTCCTTATCTCGTTGTATGTCCACTCGGCACATCACTGTTGCCTGTGCCGGCTGCACCTCATGAGAAGTTCTATAAAAGTATTCAAAAGTACCAAGGGCTCTTCAAATTGTTATTCGTTAAAATACTCATACATACTGATACATCCAATATTCTTACAGTGCATACATGTCTCTTACATTTAGGGGGCGGTACAGAGTCAAAAACATGACTCCAAATCTCTTAAATACTTACATTTCTCTAAAGTAGTTCTGAAGTGATAACAAGATGTGTACCTTTGTTTGTCCATTGCATTGGCATCAGATAGCTTCCAGCCAGGATTCTACTATAACAATAGGAGGGCTGATGGCCCTTTAAATCGCCCTTTGTTTTGGGCCCAACCTGGAAGAGAAAATAACACCCTCCTCACAGCCTGCATGTTGCTGCTCCAAGCACACAAAGTGTGGGTGCTGCTGAATTGTGTTCCAGTGTTGGCAAGTTATACTGGGACCAATTCACCATATTTCACTGGGGCCAGATGGATCCCCGACCTGTCTGAATAATAGCTGCTGTATCAGGTATCTGGCTGGTTTTCCTAAAATTCCAGCACTGCCCATGACTGCCTCACCGCCTCCTTAGCCACCCAGAGTCAGAAGATCTAGATGGAACTGGGAAATATCCACTGACCCTAGTCATCACAAATACCGTCATCCAACTAGAACTGCTTCTGAATTCCTCTCTGTTCCCCTCACAGGGCAAGGACACCACTTTCCTGGATGTTAGCAAGCTTTAGAAAACTTTAAATCAAATCATCACAAGGCCAGTACTAAACTATGTTTTGAAAATTGGTGATGTGTAACATTGTTTGATTGAGTTACCTCTCTCACTTTATCTAATTCCACTGAATGAATGAATGAATGAATGAATGAATGAATGAATGAATGAATCAGGCATAGCGTGACAGCTTCCCACAAGGACATTGCGGTGCTTCATAAGTTGGGCAAAGATCTCAATATAGACCTGTAAGAAAGTGCCCCTTCTTTGCGTGGTTACTCCCATTGTTGCCTGACATCTGATGCAACTGACTTGATATGCCATGGGCCCCTGCCAATTAGGTTTCCAGGGCCTGTGTACTTTCCCAAAATTGTACCTTTGTATCCACAATTGGAACACCATGGGTACCAAGGGCACTGTAACCAAGGAAGGCCTCTGATGGCTGGAGCACCTATTGTGCCACCCTTAGAGGCCTGCACCTTAACCCACACACTATGCCACAGCAGGCTGCATGCTTTGGTGCAGAGAAAAGTGAAGAGATGACATGGCTTATACCCCTGCATGCCATCTCTTCAATCCCCTCCCTCAGGCCTTGGTTAGTCACTCTCTAGCAGGGTGCACTAGTCCTAAGGTGAGGGTACAGCGTCATAAGCCCTGTACCCCCACAGTGTCTAAGTCCATTCATAGGCATTGTAAGTGTAGTAAAGCCATAAAGTGCATTGCTTGAGTGAATACAATGGATTGGTGTCAGTACAACGCGAAATATTACATCGCATTCCGTTACAACGGAATTTTTACAACGCAGGATCCATTACATCGGATGCCATTACAACGCATGGCATTACATAGCAGATGGTATTACAACGCATGGCATTACATCGTAAGTATAGGTAAGTATACCTTTTTTAAAAAATATTATTAAGTTAATTTAATTAATTTAATTTAATTAATTTTTTAAAAATAAATATTAAAATAGCCAATAATTTAATTTAATAAAATAATATCTATTTAATAAATGTAATTTTAATAAAAAATTGGAATACTTTAATTTAATTTAAATAATAAAATTAACTTAATGTACATATTTTTAAAATTGATATGAAATTTAATTAATTGAAATAATTTATTTTATTTAATTAATTTAATTTAAAAATGTAATTAATGAAATAAAATTAATTTAATTTATTAAACATATTTTAATTAATTTAACAATGGTAAATATAATTTAAGTAACCCAAAACACAAACCCCTGTACCCCAAAATCCAAACCCTGCCCTAAAACCTAAAAACACCCCTGTACCCCAAAACCCAAACCCTGCCCTAAAACCTAAAAACACCCCTGTACCCCAAAACCCAAACCTTGCCCTAAAACCTAAAAACCCCCCTGTACCCCAAAACCCAAACCTTGCCCTAAAACCTAAAAACACCCCTGTACCCCAAAACCCAAACCTTGCCCTAAAACCTAAAAACACCCCTGTACCCCAAAACTCAAACCCTGCCCTAAAACCTAAAAACACCCCTGTACCCCAAAACCCAAACCTTGCCCTAAAACCTAAAAACACCCCTGTACCCCAAAACCCAAACCCTGCCCTAAAACCTAAAAACACCCCTGTACCCCAAAACCCAAACCCTGCCCTAAAACCTAAAAACACCCCTGTACCCCAAAACCCAAACCCTGCCCTAAAACCTAAAAACACCCCTGTACCCCAAAACCCAAACCTTGCCCTAAAACCTAAAAACACCCCTGTACCCCAAAAGCCAAACCCTGCCCTAAAACCTAAAAACACCCCTGTACCCCAAAACCCAAACCCTGCCCTAAAACCTAAAAACACCCCTGTACCCCAAAACCCAAACCCTGCCCTAAAACCTAAAAACACCCCTGTACCCCAAAACCCAAACCCAGCCCAAAAACCTAAAAACACCCCTGTACCCCAAAACCCAAACCCTGCCCTAAAACCTAAAAACACCCCTGTACCCCAAAACCCAAACCCTGCCCTAAAACCTAAAAACACCCAAAAACCTAAAAATACCCAAACACCCCAAAACATATACATCAGTACCCCAAAACATATACTCCTATACTCATACTTATTTAAAAAATTACTTAAATAAAAATATTTAATTTATAATATTTAAAAACGAAATAAATATTTTTTTTTAATAATTAATAATAATTAAATCAATTATAAAATATTAAATAAAATAAAAAAAAATTAAATACTTATCAATACTTACGATGTAATGGTATGCGTTGTAATAGCATCTGCTATGTAATGCCATGCGTTGTAATGGCATGCATTGTAATGGTATTTGCGATGTAATAGCTGCGTTGTAACAGCATTACGTTGTAATAGTTGCGTTGTAAGAGTAACACACCGAATACAATAAATGCTTAACACACCCTCCTGATAAGTCTAACTGCCCGAACACACTGCCACAAACAGAGCTGTTAGTGATTATCTAATTAAGCCTCTGCTATACCTCTGGGGATCCACTGGACTCTGTGCACACTATACCTTACTTTGGTATAGTAAATGCAGCGCCAGCTTCCTACAAGATCCATCAGGCAGATATAAAACGGCATGATTTCTAGTGTTTTTAAAACAATCTTTATTCTCAGTAAAGTGCAAAGTGACAGGAAGGTAATTTAAAAGTTTAACAGAAAGAAAAGCAAAGGAGTGACTAGATGTGGGTGCAGCAACAAATTAACAGGGAGAGCTGAGCCAAGGGTCTGGCTGGCATCTTAGAGCCCATGCACATGCTGAGCCGTGAACATGTTTGCTATGTAAATCATACTACACCCATCACGTAATTCATTATAAAGTCTATTGAAAATACAAAAAAGTTGAATTTCTTTAACAAGTGGAAGACTTGTTTTTAATCCATCACATTACAGTACTGCACAGAGGAGTACTTATTAAAAGTGATCCTTTTTAAACATGAACAATTAGTGAACTAAGAAGGCAAGACAGTTGTCATGTAAACCCTGTACATGGCCAATATTATTAAGAGAGTAACATTAGTCTATTAAATCATACACAATAGGTTTTTGAACAACTGGTGTTCTGAACAAACATATTTGAAAGTGTTATCATAGATAGTAATTGTAGAAAAAAAGAGTTTTGGTGAAATATTTGCTTAAAATCACACAATTTTAGCAGGGAAGAAAGGGTTAAAAGGCCTGTGCAGCCCCTGTGCTGTAGGGTGCCCCAACCCTCCAGGGAGCCCCCGACTCCTAAAGGCAGCCCCAAATTCACCCAAAGGCCAATGAATATCGATCAGACATAGGAGTCACAGGCGTCCTTAATCATACCCTGTAAGGGGGAATCATCATTTTGTGTTATGCCACTATAGGGAAGCTGTATTTGATCCCGCTATTTTGGTTACATTTTGTACAAATCAACTCATAAATGGGTGCCTATTTGTCTTTCCTTATGTTAAGGCTTTTTTGTGCAGTTTTTATGTAGTGAGAACTGGACCAGGAAGTATTGAACTGCTTTACATGACCATCAGTTACATTACACAAGGGCATCATTTATTGTTTATAGGGCTGGGAAGATTAAGCGACTTCCCCAGGATTACAGGATGTTGAGATGATGCCGAGACTCAAACCTGGTTCCCCAGTTCGAGAGTCAGCGGCTCTGGCCCTAATGCCACATCCAGACTACTGTGATGGAGGCATGCACAAGCCACATGAAAGCTCTATTCGTTATGGGCTTGAGGTTCCAGCAGGACCTCGAGCTGATCTAGAGCTAGGCTTCGAACTCGAGCCTGGCTCGAGTTTTTAGTGGCTCACCCTCCTTTAGGAGGGACCACCTCTCCTTACATGCTAAAACTTGCTCATTTTTTAAACATTGGAAGATTTTAGAAGGGTTGTCTGTTACTTAATTGAATTGAAGACAGGAACCAGAGAAAACATTTCGGACTGTTTTGTGTCTATTAAATTTTGGAGACATCCCGCTTATACATATGAATCATTGTAAATGTTGCACACCATTGCTATGTTGAACACTGTGCCATCTGCACTTAATTACATTTTTTCTATATTTGATGAACTTGACCTATTTTGGAGAATAAATGTAGTAAAATGTTTCTTGTATCAAAAGAAAGTTATATTGATTGCATAAGAAAACAGTCCCCTGGAACCATTTTGTTTGTTTACATAGAGCATGCACAGCAAGTGATGGATGCCCATGTACTTAAGGGCCAGGCTAAACTAGTGGCTGAAGACACATCGTCCTAGAAGACCCCTGAAACAAATGCACAGGAGAGTATTTTTTTATAGATGGTAGCCTCTTTTATTTTCCTGATGTTGGTAGGGGTAAAGGAGGGTCACATATATTTCTTACGATTATCTAAAAGTTTAAGAGATAGGCCAATAAAGTATTCAAGAATCTCTCCCTTCTCATTACAAAGGCAACATTGTCTGTGATCTTTTGCAGATTCCTCTAGATGTCATCAATTTGTTAATTTGGGATATAGAGTAGGCTTAGTCCTAATATTAGTTTATATGCTATAGTCTAAGTAAGACTGCCTCTTTGTAGTTAAAACATATTGCATTAATGAAGTGTTAATGAGAAAAAAATTTTTTAAAAAAAAAGTAAATTTGAGTGTGTGTAGTTTTTGTTTGTGTATAGACCTGAGCAGGAGATTCTCTCCTAATTATAAACTGATATTAGAAGGTTCAGAGACTATATTGACAATGTTGGAGATTGGATTACAGAACAACTACAACCAGTTTTGAGGAAAATAAACACACTACCAGTGACTGTGAAAGAGGTTTCACCACCATGAACTTGATAATGTCACCCGTAGAAATCTGTCTTCATATTGCATGGCAATCTTTACTAATGTTCACAGGGTTATGGCCCCTCCTCTTCCTCTTTAGAACCCATTGCCATATGTTAACATATGGTTGACGGCTCATCACAAGTGGAGGATATTCAGTACAGGATGGTAGATCCTACTACCCATCACAACAAAGATACCAGAGGCGGAGGAGCTTCGCGGGCAAGCAAGATGGCTGCGTAAGCTCGGAGCTCCGCAGACCCTCCGGCCCTCCGCAATAATCCTGCTCGAAATCCTGTTCCACGTAGGTGGATTCCGAATGCTGACGGGTCACTGATGCGGGCACTGCCTCCCGCGTACGAATCGGAGATTCCTAGGTGGAGCTACGTCGTGTGATGCCCCTTGCCTAGGAAGCGCCATTGTCTCCTCGGTCTCCGCCACTCCGCAAGCTTGGGATGCGTAGTGCTGGGTGGTGATCCCCACTTGCGGAATTTCCTATACCACTGTGTGCCATCTACCACTGGACTTTGCTACACCTCTGCTCTACAACCTCGGCTCGGCGCACCTTGGCTCGGAGCTGTGGGTGGTGGCCCCACGGACTCGTCGGACCCAACATGGCGGGCAAGGGCGACCCGGACAAGACAGCGAACAAAGGAGTTCGAGGCAAGTCCCAAGTGCAGCAGAACAGGATTGATAGATATGCTCAACTCCGCATATCGCCTGCACCGGGAGCCTCTAATAAGGACATCTCCGCATCGGGCTTGCCGGATGGGTCCGAGCCCACCCTCAGCGATGTTATGGGGGCCATCTCGGGCATCCGAGCAGAAATGCAGAAACAGCATGAGGTCCTGACCCACAAGGTGGACACACTGGCGGTGGATCTCACCCTCATCAGAGCTGACCTGGGTAAAACCAACGATCGGGTGAAATCGCTGGACTTGAAAGCCTCGAGCCTTACCACCGACGTCTCGGACCTGCAAACCGAGGTCCGGACCCTACCACTTGCCTCTGACCAAGTCTTCAGGAGACTGGACGACTATGAAGGTCGTGCCAGGCGACAGAATGTCCGCATCATTGGCGTTCCGGAAGGGTCGGAGGATGCATCGGCGGACCTGTTTGTTGAGGACCTGATTCAGAACCATCTTACTCCCACCGGGTTGAGCAAATTCTTCTCGGTGGAGCGAGCACATCGGGTGCCAGGTGGCCCGCCAAAGACGGGCGCGGCGCCTCGACCCATCATTGCTAGGTTCCTCAACTTCAGGGACCGGGACGCAATTCTACAGGCGTCCAGGAGGCATGGACCGCTACAGTATCAGAACTCGGAGGTGCATTTCTACCCTGACTTTACCAGAGCGGTACAGAGACAGCGCCAGAGCTACGGTGGAGTGAAACGGCGACTGAGGGACATGGGACTCAAGTACTCGATGATGTTCCTGGCCAAGTTGCGGGTCGAGCACGACGGCCGTGCAATGTTTTTTGACTTTCCAGACAACGTAAGTGAATGGCTCGACACCCTACCACAGCGAAGCGATGACCGGGAGAACGGCGAAGGGGGCGCGGCTGGTGGCGCAGATTTGTGAGAACTGGCTCTACCAAGTGGACACTGGCGGTTGGTGGTCCTGCTATATGTGACATTTGTCCCCTTTTTCAGTGTAACAGCAATTTGAGCTCCTGTTGTTTCATGGGGAGCGGCGGGGGGGTGTCCGCGGGGAATCCTTACTCCTCTTGGGGCTTTCTGTAGACTAGTTAATGGGGCGACAGGCACACTGCTGGTTGGGGGGGCTTTTTAGTCTGCTGCAGGGGTGCAGGGTGGGGGGTGTTTTGGGACAAGTTCGAATGTCTCTTGGAGTGTTTTTGTTTTCTTTCTTGCGGCAATGGGTGATGTATATTGTTGTACTTTTGATTCTGCAAGGGTCCCTCGGGCCGGGTAGGGGAGGGTGCCACGATGATGGGGGGTAAGAAATTAAAAGTTGTCAGTTGGAATGTCAATGGGTTGGGTGACCGAATCAAACGGGGAATTGTTCTTCAAATGCTCAAGCGTCACATGCCTGATGTGGTTTTTCTGCAGGAAACCCATTTGATTGGGAACTCATGTAAGGCGCTCAATCGCAAAGGGTACAAGATGGTGGCACACTCGGGGTTCACTTCAGGCTCTCGGGGGCGGGCGTTCTTGTCCGGGCTTCCCTGCCGCTGGAGATTGACGTCACTACGATAGATGATAGAGGACGCTACGCAGCGGTGGCTGGGCGGTGGGAGGGGAGGACCCTCATCCTTCTTTCATTTTACGTCCCGCCTGGTCTACAGACCAGCACGTTCCAAGACCTTGGTGGCACCCTTATTGTTGGGGGTGACTTCAATTCCGTCTGTTCTGGCACTCTGGACCGACAACCGTCTAGAGATCTTCGCCACTCACAATTGTGGCTGCCCTCATTTATAGATTCAATGGGCCTTGTGGATAGTTGGAGACTCCTACACCCTACGCTTCGTCAGTACTCCTTCCTGTCCAGCGCACATGGTAGCTTGTCCCGTATAGATTATATCCTTACCTTGGCAGCTCACGCTACGGCCGTGTCTGAGGCTCGTTTTCTGGCGCGTGGAGTTTCTGATCACTCGCCGCTCCTGGTCTCTTTTGATTTCGATATTGCTTTGCCGGTGCGACCGGCAGCGGTCAACCCCTGGTATTTTCGTAACCCAAAGACCCGTGCCCTACTAGCCAAGGCTATAGACCTATACTTCTCCGAGAACGAGGGTTCGGTCGGGTCGGCCACAACCCTGTGGGAGGCGTTCAAGACCGTTATGAGAGGCGAGGCATTTGCTTTAATAGCGGAGGCCCGTCGGAACAGAGATGCCGATCTCCTCTGTATCGAGGCAGAGATCTTGGACCTCGATGCCCAATTGGACCCTGATCCTAACCCAGACCTCCTCCATGCGCTTTCCCTAAAGCAACTGGAGTACCGAGATCTCGCTACGAATGCCGCCCAGACCCTGGCCAGGGAACAGCAGGGCCGTATCTACGACGTGGGGGACAAGGCTGGCAAACTGTTGGCCTGGTTGGACAGGAAGGAGCTGGCCAGTCGGGTTGTACCTGAGATTCTAGGGGCGGATGGCACCCCTGTCACCGACCCCTCCGCCATTGCCGAGTTGTTTGCAGATTATTTCAGGGGTGTTTACACCTCCTCCTCCGACTGCACAGAGGCCGACTCGGCAGAACTTCTTTCGACCGTGGATCTTCCCTGCCTCACGGAGGAAGACCGCGACGACTTGGACAGGGACATCACTTCTGACGAGATTGCCCTTGCGATCCGCTCCTTGAGATCTGGCAAGGCGCCGGGTCCCAATGGAATCCCGGCTGAGCTCTATAAGATACGGCCCGATGTGGTCTCCCCGCGTCTCCGTGCTATGTTCCTGGAGGCGAGGGACGCCGGCGTCCTCCCCCTTGATCAGAGGTTGGCCACTATCGTGGTCATCCACAAGGACGGTAAACCAAGGGATGTGTGTCGTTCATACCGGCCTATTTCCCTTCTGAATACCGAACCAAAGGTCCTCGCCAAATTGCTGGCTAACCGACTGGTTGGGGTTATTGGCGACCTGGTGCATCCGGACCAGTCGGGTTTTATTCCGCACCGCAACACTGCCCTCAATCTGAGACGGCTCCACGGCGCCCTGGCTAGGACGCATACTCTTACGGAGCCAGCTGTGCTGGCGTCTCTCGACGCCACCATGGCGTTTGACTCCATCGAGTGGAATTACCTCTGGGCGGTGTTAGCTAAGTTCGGTTTTGGTCCGGTCTTCCTCAGCTGGGTGAAACTTCTTTATGCCAGCCCAATGGCTAATGTATCTGTGAATGGTCGCCTGTCGACGTCTTTTGTCCTTCACAGGGGTACCAGGCAGGGCTGTCCTCTGTCGCCTCTATTATTTGCCCTGGCTCTCGAGCCCTTGGCGGCCACGCTGCGCTTCCACCCCGACCTCCATGGTATCACCTGGGCACCGGACTTCGAGGACCGTGTCTCCCTCTACGCGGACGACATCCTCCTATATCTGACTTCCCCGTACCAGTCTCTCATTGTAGCCTGCGACGTGCTTAAACACTTTCGGAGATACTCTGGCCTGATTATCAATTGGGCCAAGTCCTCCCTGTACGTATTGAAAGGGGACACGCCGCGCCTCCCTAGAGGCTGCAACATCCAGGTGGCCACACAGGGCTTCAAGTACCTAGGGATCTACATCTCTGGGAACCCGAAGGTTCGATACGACCAGAACTTGCTCCCCCCACTGCAGCGCCTTCGACGCGACGTGGAGGGTTGGCGTAAGCTCCCGCTCTCCCTGCTTGGCCGAGCGGCCCTGTTTAAAATGATGTCCTTACCCAGATTCCTGTATGTCTTACAAAATACCCAAGACCCGGTACCGGCCCGATACTTCCGGGAAATTGAGAGTCTTCAGCGGGCCCTGCTCTGGGATGGCCGCCCTCGGGTGGCGATCACGAAGCTCACGCTCCCGTGGTATGACGGGGGCATAGCACTGCCGGATGTACGTAGATACTATTGGGCCTCCCAGCTTGCGGCCCTCAATCACGGGTTTTATGGGCCGGTAAATAGTCCCGGCTACGCAATGGATAGGTGGCTCATGAGTGGAGGTAATTATTACCGAGCCCTCTACTCCAGGTCTCTGGATAGGCGTATGTCCGGTCCCACTAAGACGGCGGTCTCTATTTGGCGTTCGATCACCAGGGTGCAGGGATGGCAGGGCAGACTGACCGGTTTCACTCCCCTGTATGAATCCGATATGTTGGGCAGACTATGGCACACCAAGGGCTTTGACAAATGGGACCTTATTGGCATCACCAGGGTGGAGGATGTGATTTCCAAGGGGACTATTAAGACCTTCCTCCAGCTACAGACTGAGTACCAGCTGGGTGACTCGGAGTTCTTTCGATATGCACAGCTGAGGCACGCCTTGCTCTCTGCTATGACCCCTGGGGAGGACATCCCGGAAAGTTCACCGCTGGAGGACAGAGTGCTGGACGGCCATATGCCCGACAGCGCAATCTCGCTGTCCTACAAAAAACTAATTAATGTCCGCACTGACCTCCTCCTTGGGCTACGAGACCAGTGGGTGGCGGATGGCCTAGATATCAACGAGGAGGACTGGCAGAGTGCAGTGTCCTCCGCTAAGGAGGTTGCCATCTCATCCCGGCTTCGTCTGGTCCAATTCAATATCCTGCACAGGGTATACGTTACTGGCCCCCGCCTCATACACATGGGCTACTCGCCCGACGGCCTCTGTCGTCGAGGCTGTGGTGCCCTCGCTACCTTTTTACACATCCTGTGGGAATGTCCGGCCATAGCGTCCTACTGGAGGAGGATTCACAGGGTCATGAGCGAAGTGTCGGGTGTGGGGATTGCGGCGGAAGCCCGTAGGTGCCTCCTTAATATTTGGGAGCCGACGGATCACAACACAGCCCAAACTCAGTGGGTGACCCTGGGCAATATGGTGGCCAAGAGAGACATCGCTCAAAAGTGGGGGGCCAATACGGCACCCCTGGTGGTCCAGTGGAAGGCCAACATGGACTGGTGTATGCTTCGGGAGAAGACTGTCTATGTTGCCAGGGGTAAACCCAACAAATGGAACAGGGTGTGGGGCGCCTGGAACTCCTACCGGGGTGAAGTGTGCCTACCGCCCGAGCCTGCCTCATTGGATGAGCACCTGTCACTGTGACCTATGACACCGACTGTATACGATACCTGAGTGATCCTGTTTCTCCCCTCTCCCCCCCCTCCTATCATCCTCTACTCTTCTGTACTTCTGAAATGCTGGTTTCTTTCTCCTCCTGGCCTTATATTCCTTGCTGTATTCTCATCCCACTGCCACTCTTCAGCGCCGATTGGCGTTTTCTTCTATTGTTATCAAATATAAAATAAACCTGTAATTTCCTGCTGTACCTGATTGCACTATTATGCTCTGTTTACTATGCTGCCTTGCCTCCGGGATGTCAGGCTGAATAGCTGTGTGCTCTTGTGAAATAAAGGTTTTCAAAAATTTAAAAAAAATAAATAAAAAAAAAGATACCAGAGGCTTGGTATTTTTAAGTGATTTTGCTACGCATGTGTTAGTGATTCAATTATGTAAAAAGTTTCACTAATTACTTATTTCTTAACGTTAAACATTCTGTGACAATATAGCATGGTCCAGAATGTCTGAATTATTAGATGTGCAGATTATTCTGTCATAACTGTATCTTTATTATAATTATTTTTGGTTTATAGAGATCTTAGCTACCCAGAAAGGACTTCACGGCGCTAGGACCCTCCAGGCAACTCAACTAATACTAGCACATGAACACAGAATCACAACAACCAGGATTTTAACCGCTTGCGAAAGACTGAGAGAGAGCAACAAGATCTCATGGAAGGTGGTAATGAGTTCCACAGCTTGGGACCCAGGTACAGGAAAGCCTGGCCTCCTTGGCGGGTTCTCCTTACCCTGGGGACTGACCCAAAATTGGAACTACTTAAGTGTAGAGGACAGTTTGGGTTTTAAGGTGACCCTAAAAATCTGACGTGGTGGGGACAAACGTTTATGCATGTAACACAGTGCTTTACAATGAACCTGCCTCTCAACTGGTAGCCACTGGAGATTCTGAAGAAGCTTGGCTGTAGATGTAAATTTAGGGGGGTGAAAAGGAGTCTGGCTGCCACATTTAGGACTATTTGAAACCGCTTAAGTGAAGCCTTGGAAACATCCAGGTAGAGAATGTTTCCATAGTCCAACCTGGAGATGATCATAGCTTTTAGCACTGTTCTTTGAGCTGATACAGGGAGACAAGCAAGTATTTTCTTTAGCAATCTTAGGATTCCAAAGCAGGTAGAGACAACTTTGGTAATCTGATGGTTCACAGAGAGCCTATTGTCCAGCCAGAAGCTGAGATTTTTTACAACAGGTACCAGAGTTGGAGATGCACCAAGAACCTCATGCCACACATGGGGCCTCTAAAGTTGAGGTTAGTTACCCACTATCAAAATTATGGTCTTATCCCCAATCAAGTTAAGGAAGTTATAATTCATCCAAGCCGACACTTTCTTAAGGCAGGTTTTTAAAACGTCAGCATTCTGATTCTCCTGAGACGACAGAGAGACAACATCTTTCATAGGGAGTGATGTTAGTTATGCTTGGAATACCAAATGCAGTTTTCAGCTATCTACGTTTCATAGGGAATGATGTCTGTCATGCTTGGAATACCAGATGCAGTGTTTAACTTGCATCTTTTTCATAACGGTCAAAGTGGGCTAACATTGTGAGTGTAAACAATGGTAGTATGCAAGGTAGGTGAATATATTTTGCAGTTTTTATTCTCACAGTTATTGTTTAAAGCATTTTAATGCAATGTGTAAACTGTATTTTGTTCTTGTGACAAGTTTAGTATGCATAGCTTGTAGCACTTAGTGGCTTTTCTATTGTAGTTAGCTAGTCACCAAACGGCATCCACATTTGCGTTGTTCATTCCTTCAGGTAGGGAAATAAAGTCTATGGGCCATATGTATCAAGGAACCAATTTGCGATTCTGTAATATCGATTTTTAAGAAATCGCTATTTCAGAATTGCAAAATGGTATGTATCAAGAAAAAAGCATTTTTTTAGCGATTTCTTGATATTCCTTAATTGCGAATTCGCAAATTGCGAATTCGCAATTAAGGAATACTTTCCCATTCATTTCTATGGGCCAGGAGGCCCATAGGAAGGAATGGGAATTTTTTCTCAATTTGCGATTTGCAATTTGCTAATCGCAAATTGAGAATAATTTCAAGGGTGCCGAGGTGTCCAAAGGACATCTTGTTGCACCCCTGAAATAAGCATAGGTGCACATGTGGTGCATATACATGCCCTAAGGGCATGTATATGCGTCACATGGCACTTTGAAAAATGCAAAAATGTGCATTTTTCAGGGAATTTGCAACTTACCACCAACTAGAAGTTGGTGGTAATTTGCGATTCCTTAAGGCCATTTAGCAAATTGTTTTGCCTTCTTACATTGCATTTAAGGAATCGCAAAATGTGCTATTCCTTAAATGCAATCGCAAAATAAGGAATCGCAAATTTTGCGATTCCTTATTTTGCATTGTATTTTCCTTCATACATATCATTTTGCGAATTCGCGTTCGCAAAGGCCAAAATTTTGCGAATTTCGGCCTTTTTGCGAATGCGAATTTCAATGATACATATGGCCCTATGTCTTAAGTACTGATCAGCTTTCATTCGCTAAATCTCGTAATGCTCTCAGATGTACTCATGATAAACCTGTTAAGCGTGTGTGGGAGGTCTTAAGATCTGATGTCACTTCTTGTGATGTCACTTCCCGAGAGGACATGGGCCGCAATGTCACTTCCTGTGATGTCACGCCGTGATGTCACTTGCATACTCCCTAACTTGAATAGTTCCACACTTCTTTTTTATAGGACTTGTGCTAAGCAGAGAAAATGTAAAATGACTTGAAGCCGCCATTTGCTGCCAGAATATTTGAGACGCTACTAAGGTTTATTTTCCACTTTTTACCCCTTGGCATGCGTTTAAAAAATGATAACTGCTTCACGGCTTTTATGCTGGGCGGGATACTGGAGAGGGGTGCGCTGTGCATGCTTTATCCAGCATGCGTGTCATGTCCTCCTTATTGCTCGCAAATTAATAATTCTGTTTAGAAAGCGATATATCTTTCATTTCATATGAAACGTACAAAGCACGACTCCAAATGGCAGCCTCCCTTAACAGTTTTAATAGTCAGTAGTTCTGCGCCATCAAAGGGATGCGGCGCTGCAGCAGCCGTGTAATTTATGTTCAAAGCGCTGCTGCTCTTGTAATGAACAGCTTCAGAGCGAGGCTGCTTCAAGAAGGCGCTGCAGGCCTTCCATTGGCTGCTCTTCCCATACCGAGCACGGGGCACGCGCTGGTGCTTTTTTGCAGAGGGTGATGCTGTATTGCCCGGATGTAGGCCACTACCGCGGTTAAACATGTATCAGTCAGCACGCTGGGTTACTGTCATTCGGAAGATACAACTAAGTCGTTGGTTTCCAAAAGATGTAGGCCGAGTTATATACATTTTAGGTGATTGTCCAATTGACATGGCATAATTATGTCACTTGTCGCAGACGTAAAAGAGTTTCACATCAGGTACTTCGACGTTAAATGATAGACAGTAAAAGTACCCAGGAGCCCAGCCCCATTGGGGTCTTCTGGGCAAGGACTAGGCCATACACCAGTGAAAGGGTGAGGGGACTGGCGCTGGAGAGGCACACCTGGAAACAGTGAGGAGACTGATAGTGTGGGCATCAAAAGGATGGATGTGTGAAGGGCTGGGTCATGGAAGAGACAGAGCACGGGGTCTGGTATTTTTGGATCCGGGAGAGGATAAAGCTTTGGGGGGAAATGGAGATGTCCACTGAGGGGGAGAGTGTGGTGTAAGGGTTGAAGGAAAGAGGGAGTAAGGTCGGGCTGTGTATTGGGAGAGGCTGCGGCGAAGAACAGATGGAGACAGATGCGGGGCACAAAGGTTGAGCGGTGAGAGGGCGAGGAAGGGTGGATTTGTGCACAATAAAAGGGAAAAAGAGCGAGGAAGGAGGAAGTAGATATGTAGAAGGGTTCCGGAGTGTAGGATGAGATAGCATGAGAGAGAAAAAGAAAGATACAGAGTAAAAAGAAATAGAAGACTGAAAACGTTAAACAGAAGTTCTTAAAATTAAAGAATTTCAGTTTACTTTGAACACGAAGTGATAATATTTTTCAGATATGTATACACACACATATATATGCATTTAATATGTTCAATATTAATTAGAAGTAGTCAAGTAGTCAGCATCAGAAAACATTTATTAAATGAGCACTGCACTGTTATTAGTCTTTCTCCTACAACCGTGGACACATTGTGGGGGCCGCCACATTGTCTGCAATACAGACTTTGTGTGGGGATATCCTCTTAAAACAGTAAAAGTGAGAACCCACTAGAAGTGAGTGACTCAGGGGACTGTAACCGACAGACCAAATGGCTGGCGCCACAGAAATGGTAATGATGGCTCAGTGAGTTGAATGGGTGCTGTTCAAATATGGGGCGACCTGAACGTCATGGGTTCGAACGCTGGGTCAGCGTTTGGTTCTATCCTTCAGAAGAATCCATGCAATTAGTTTATAGTAATTCCTGTTATGTAAAATCTGCCGAAACCGCAGAAGTGTACCATACAGCGCTGAGTACCAAAGTATTATCATAAAGGACTAGACATTTGCAAACAAAGGCACAAGAAAAACATGGCCAGAGTGAGAGCAGGAAATAGCGAAAAGTAAATAAATAAAACGCTGGGAGCGTCAGAAAGAGCAGCTTCATTGTAGATATTTGATTTTGCAATGATTTGTTCTGTCATCTCACCTCCCTTCAAAGTTGTAGTGTTGCTGTTGTGTCACATACTCTACTCCACGCCTTATGACATGGCACCTACGTAGAAAAAAAACCCTCGTGCTTAAAAAGTAGCCAGTAAGCCACACTCACAACCTCACACTAAAGCC